>NC_061788.1:5051325-7551325 GCF_022458985.1 Mugil cephalus | reverse complement strand
GCAGCTCTCCAAGACCTTATAAAGGCCTCAGAGCAACACGCCGTCTGACAACGACTCACAGGACGGAGCTGTTTTACAGAGATAGCTCAGTTTATGAGTAGCTTCACTTTTTACTAAACAATCACTGGTGCAGCGAGTTCCAACTCCCTTCTAGATGGATGCCCAGTTTACATAAACCGCACTATTTAAACTCGTCTTCCTGCTCGTGCTTATAGAAAACAAAGTTCTACCAAACAATGAGCGGAACAAATCTAATAGAGAAGTGACAGTAATTGTGCATGCATGCTCTCTTACAAAGCGGTGATTCTTGCCATCGAATTTGCGTGCGCTGGTGAAGAGCACGGTCCGAGCCGGCATGTTGATGCCCATGGCGAACGTCTCTGTGGCAAACAGAGCCTGGAATGAGAATAAAAGCACAATGTCATTCTTGATCCATTGTCCGAGTTGTCCTCTGGGAGCTGCTTGTGAGAAACTGTTCAAATGTATTTTATTTTGTACTGATGAAAGACGTGAAGAGATAATTTGTGTGTTCGATGGGTTAAAGTTGGGGCGTATTTACAGAAGAAATTGAGGAATTTTTTGTTTTGTTTTGATTATTCAGCAGTGAAAGTGAAAGTTTAAGAATCGGTGACTCTGTTTAAATGGAAAATAACTAAAATCAGTGAAGAAGATGAGGATGAACGATGAAGAGGATGATGAGGGTGATGATAAAGAAGAATAGAGAGGTAGAAGATGAGGAGAAGAATAAAGGAGGAAAAATATAATGAGAAAGAAGGGGAAGGAAAGGAAGACAACGAAGAAGAGAACAAAAAAAAAATAAACAATAAGAGGAGGATGATGAAGAGGAATAGGAGGAATGAAACAATGTATTAGTAAAGGAGAAGAAGAGGAGCAGGAGGAAAAAAGGACAGAGAGAAAAGGGATCAAAAAGAGAAGGAAGATGAATAGGGTGAAGGAAAAGATGTAGTAGATGAGGAAAAAGAGGGAGGAGATAAAGAAGAATAAGAGGAGGAAGGGGAGGACAAGAAGATGAGGAGGAGGAAGAAGATGACAAAGAGAAAAAAGAAGATGAGGAGGATGATAATGATGATGGATGAAGAAGACAAGGAGAAAGAATCGGGAGAAGGAAGGGGAGTAAGAAGAGGAAGAAGGAGAAAGAAGGAAAAACATAAAGGAGGAGGAAAAAGATGGGAAGAGGAAGAATAAATAAGTAAAAGTGGTGGAGTGTGTGTGGAGCCTGTACCTTGAGAAGACCTTCAGAGAAAAGGATCTCTATGGTCTCCTTCAGGATGGGCAGCAGGCCTCCATGATGGATCCCGATCCCCCTCTTCAACAGCGGCAGCACATGTTCCACCTGAGGAACATCAAAATGACCCGTTACTGTAGAACATGGGCTCGTTTTATTCTCAGGATCACAGACACACACACAGAACAGAGGAGCAGTTTTATATCATGATTTAACATTAGTTCTGTGTCTGAGGCCTCGTTAACCCACTTCTCTTAGATAAAAACAGCTTGAGGGCCTTTTTTTTCCCCCCTGAGGTTTTACATGGTGCGCTTAAAACTGCGTGGCTACACATAAAAAATATGAAAAAAAGAAAAACTTCAGAGGTTGTGAGGCCCCAGTCCTGCTCACCTGAGGCAGTTTCTTGTCTTCATCAGAGAGACAGTCCACTGCATTGTTGAACACTTCTTCCACCAGACGTTTCTCCTCATCTGAAACGAACACATTGTTCATTTTTAGACTTCTTCTCACTGACGGTGTTCTTACAAAAGGGGCACATTTCAAAACATCAACAATACTGTAAAGTCTCTGTTGGCCATAGATTGTATCATGACTCTTATATCTTTTTAGCCACTCATTAGAGCCTCAGTGTAAAAACACATATTGTCTGGAAACTGCTGTTGCGGTTTGCTACGATAAATAATAAATGGATGCACCAACACTGCCGCCAGTATCTTGTTATTGTGCTAATCACATTACCTGGTTAGCTGTGGCTGATTGGCTACTCATGTCCATGTGGAAACTTAGTCACAGGTCGTTCTTTATTTATAAGAATCGTTCTGGGAAATGTTCCTTCTTGTTATATAAAAAAAAAAAACAAAGTCTGACGGGTCAGTGTTTATTTTCAACGCCACACGAGTTTTCAATTTTACACATGAAGTTTACTGGTTGTTGTTCGTAATCCCCACGTTTTATGTTTACAATAGAGACATAAAAATAAATGCCAAAAATTCTTGCTGCATTCCTTCACTTCATCCTCCTTTTCATTACTTTTCTTTTACTTACAGAGGTTTGTTACTTTGGAATTCATATTTTCATTCAGCAAAAATATCTACTTCATTAATGAATTACACATATTCATTTTCCCCACACTCTTACTCTTAATTTCACATTTGAGTTATATTAAGGCCTTCACCTTTGTTGTTTAATTTTTTTTTTGGAGTATTCTATCTTTTTGGTGTTGAAGGTACCTTGAATAAGCCCAGTTAGGTTGTTTTTTTTTACCCAACTTACACATTATGCGTCTTGTTCCTTCTACTTTATTGTCTCTATATTATAGTGCAAATAATATTACCCACTGCTGTTGGCTAAGCTAGTTAGCTGGTATTTTCTTGTTGGTTGCTAGCTGGTAGCTGACTGTTAGCCTGCAGGTCCCTTTTTTATTTTTTTTTTTACAGTTGGACTGGGTTTCTAAATGTGTTTTGCAGAGGGGAGAAGTGTTGGTTGACATGTAGTCGCATATCCCATCACTTCTTACCTACTGCTGTTGGCTAGGCTAGTTAGCTGGTGACTTCTTGTCGGTTGCTAGCTGGTAGCTGACTGCTAGCCTGCCAGTTGCATTGGGTTTCTAAATGTGTTTTACCTCAGATCTTGGCACAAGGGATTGTAACATCTCATCCTGTATAATAATCAATACATTAAACGAGTGATCGATGCTACAGAGTTGCATTACAGGAAATGTGTGTTTTAGGACTTTGACCAACAGCATACTAGGCAACTAAAAGTCTTTGATCAATCAGTCTTTTAAAATTAAACTCTATGGAGTCATAAAACTAAGTTTCACTTTTACACAAATTCCTGATGCTGAACAAAAGGTCACTGAGGTCAACAAAAGTCACCAGAAATCATCCCGTGCGGACCCTGAATACCCTAACAAAATCCACAACTATTTGCACAGTAATTGCTGAAATATTTGGCCTTGGAGAAAAATGCTGGACGTTCAGACTTCTCCAAATTCAAGTGCAGCCAGTGGTAGCAAAAAACATCTGTAACGCTGCAGCACAGCCAAAAAAAAAAAAAAAAAAAAAAAAAAAAAAAGACCTTGAATGCTGCAGGTTAGCATCACAACCTAGACCAAAATGCCAGACGTTGCATGAAACACCCATAACGTCTGTTTTGTGTGTTTGTTTGTAGCAGCAGTTCTGCACACGATCATTTGATTTGGTTTTCGGCACCAGCTGGTCCCCTGACTCCAACACAGCTCTCTGCACTGAAATCACGATGAGGAAACTATGTGTCACAGCAACAAGGAGGGGGGGGGGCCTTAATGCAAAATAAATATGGATAAATAGAGAAAAGCAAAACACAGAGGAGGTCAAGCGGAGGGAAGGGTTTGGACTGTAGTTGGATGGGAAAGAGAAAAGCTGTAAGAGCCACGTGGCTCTGTTTCCTCATCGTAACACATCTACGCACACTAACAGAGGTGGTGAAACAATGTGGCGTATGTGCCGTTTGTTTAGATCCCGGTGAGTCTTTGAATGGCCGAAAAAAAAAAAAAAAAGAGCTACTTCCGTGTCAGATGCACATGTAAAATGCAGATTCAGGCCAGAGTCATGGCTCATTTCGAAGAGTTCTTACAATATTTGTGAAAGAAACACAAAACACATGAAACTCTTGGAAAAGAGAAATTATGTTTGGCAGCGTTTTCCATGTGTTCTTTGCACTATTGATAAAGAACTGGCAGCTTTCGCAGAATAAAAGCCTCTGGTGCTGAAAGAGCTCAGCATTTAAACAAACCTCCTCATTTATAAAAATCACACAATTCAAGAAAAACAGACCAAGCAGAGGGAGGGAAAAGTTTCCCCAAGTAAAACTTTGTGTTTTTTTTATACTTCGCTGAACAAAGCTTGGAGCAGATGGATACGAGCCAAGCTCAGTCCGCTGCTGGATTATCTCCAAACATGCAGAGATTTGTCCTCATGAAGCAACTTTTCCACTTATCCACTGGACCAAACAGCGGCACCAACTGTGCGGGCACAATAAGCCATATTCATGGCACCCTATCAGCGGGGAGGATTCATTCAGCTCAGCCTGCCAACAATTTAACATTTTAGTGAGAGGTTTCACTTGCCTAATTCAAACTCCCCTCCCGAACTCTCACAGCAATTTGTCACAAAAACGTACTTGTTATGATATTTCTGTGTGGAAATATGCTCTGGATTTAATTAAAAACATGCACATTTTCCAATGGTGTGACCTTAATACCAGACAACTGCTTAAATAAAAAGAAGTTCAACTTTTCCCAGATAAGAAGCGCAAAGTCAAAAAGATCGGGTCGCAAAATCGTTGGTTGATTAGACATTTTTATATATTTTTTTACACAAATTTAAATTGATGAAGAAGATGAATGGACATGAATTCAACATATTTTAGTAAAGAGATAAGGGATAGCTTAATATTTACTGCAAAATGGTAATAATAATGTATATTTATAAATAGCACTAGACCGAGTTAAATATATAACACATATAGTAGGTAAGTAGGGTCCCTACTTAATCTCTCCATCAGTTAGGACCCCTGATTTAGATCACAAAATGTAAGCAATCCAACGAATCAAAACGATTTCAATCTTTTTCCTATAGAAAAAAACATGATTTGTTCTTTCTAAGCTCTGATCCATATTATTCCGAATGTGCTCGCCCTCGCATGACCTGGCAAAAACCGAAAACACATGACTTGCCATTACTCTACTAGTACTATAAAGGACCAAGTGTAGCCAGGATTGTTACAAAGTGCGAATAATGCCAGTCATTCTTGACTTGCTTAGTCATGATCCGTGTAATCAATACCCACTCTCAGCCGAGTCACAGGCCATATGGAATGAACACAGACCAACTCAGGGTGTCCTGTTGTGTCGGACGTTGGCAGTGGAGTCTGGGTTAAGGGGTGGGGCCTCTGTGGATACTTGATCAGTTTGGGATCTAGTGAATTTTGAGGCCGGGTCAACACCTTGAGCTGTTTTTCAGTTTGTTTTTAGCTGATCCTAAGCAGCTTTGTGGTGGTGTTGCTATGAGGGGGCGAGGGCCGGTCAGTAACATTTAATTGGTCTAATTAACGCAGCAGAACAATGCATTGTAACAGGAGGACCAATGTTATTCACTTTTTATTGTTTTTTTTTATGTTGTTGTTGTTGTTTTATTGTGGCAGATTGTTGTGTAGCTTTGTAGAGAAAAGCAAATTGCGTGCAATAAATCCAAATACCTTTGTTAAAGTCCAGCTTGGCCACCTGCAAAGCGTAGGCCTCGCACTCCTTCTTGCTGAAGCTGAATATGATGACAGGCTGGAAGTTCCTCTCCATGATCATCTTCACTATTTTGAACACGCTGGACGGACCTAACGGAAGTGCACAAAAACAGTTAATCACTCAACAGAAAGCATTTAGAGTGCTTTTCGTTTGGAAACTGGCACACGGACCTTTAGTGCCTCCTTTCCGTCCTCTTGGGTCCCACTTGCCACCTCCACCGCTGTTCCCAGAATCCCCAGCGTCTCTCAGCACCTGCATAGCTGTGTTGAAATTGTCTTCTCTGAAATCTCCCTGAAGAGAAGAATTAACAAATGATGATGTCACAGAGATAAGATAAATGTAGTCTGATGACACGGTTATGAGGGTCATTAATTGTCTCCTGATTGATTAGACCCGTGTAGGTGAGGTTTGAGGTGGCCTTACGTTCTCATCAACCACCAGGTGGAGTCCGTCGCCCCCTGCTGGAAAGATGTAGTGTTGCAGCGGAGTGGGGCGGTAGTCTGTGTAGACGACATGGCATGGCTACAGGGAAGATTATACATATTTAATTAAGTATTATGAAAAAAACAATCGCAAAAATAATTATGGAATATTACTGGCTCCTCGTGTAATTTCTATGGCTATAATAAAAAGTCAGGACGTCGTCTCACTTGTTTATGTAAGTGGCAAATCCACTCTGCAAACTGTTTGGCGTTGGGGATGGTGGCCGACAGGAAGACGTAATGCACATTGTCAGGAAGAAGGATGATGGTTTCCTCCCACACCACACCACGCTCTGGAAATACACAAAAAAAAACAACAACAACAACAAGATCTATTACTATCCACTGGCCCAGTGCGAGATGCTTTTTTTCTAGTTTGTGGGCACATTTCATTGTGCTGTTTGTTACAGAAGAAGAAAAGGAAGACTCGCACAATGCAAAACCTCAAGTCCTGCTTTCCAAAACCAGCAGAGAAAGAAACACACAATGTGAAGCAATGTCTGTAATTTGGTTTGTGCGCAGTTGCCAAGAACATGTCACACAAAAGATACATTTTTTCCTAAAGCAAATGTAAAATATGTGAAGGCATGTGAAAATTGAGGAAGTATAATATTAGAGCATGATAATTAATAGCAACTGTGATAAAGAGGCTGATAAACAGGTGACAACAGTGAGAGTCTTGTCAATAAAATCATTGTAAACTCTAAAAATATTCTCAGTAGAAACCAAAAGGACAGTTAAAAAATAGAAAAACAAGTTGTGGTTTAGAGGTGTATTCCTCCTCGTATATATCTCCGGATGTGCACAATTCATATGACAGGTCTGAACCACTTGTGTATTTTGTACCCAAGATAAAAACAGCTCACTCTGACAAACGAGTTATCTGTATTCTGTACATACCTGCGTCTCTCATGTAGTGGATCTCGTCAAAGATGACCCACGCCACTTCCCTCATGATCTCAGAGCCCCGGTAGAGCATGCTCCTCAGGATCTGGAGAAAATAAGTTCATCTTTCAGCTCCATCTCCACCCTCCAATAGAGGTGATATATGACCTATATCTAACAATGCCTCCACACTAAACATTCTCCCACCTCTGTTGTCATGACGAGACAAGAAGCAGTGGGGTTGATGGTGACGTCACCGGTCATCAGTCCCACATCCTGGAACTCTTCGTACATTTCTCTGTACTTCTGGTTGGAGAGGGCCTTGATGGGGCTGGTGAAGATCACTCTCTGCTTCTCTCTGAGAGCCAGTGCAATGGCATATCTGCAAGACAACGATATCAGAGTAGTAAACAGAAAAAAACGTGTCTATTATATTGCCAACACTTGATTTCTTTAAAAAAAAAAAAAAAAAAAAAAAAAAAAAAGACATGCTTATTGATGACACTCACTCAGCGCAAACAGTCTTGCCAGCAGACGTGTGAGCAGACACAAGCACAGACTGGTTGTTGTCAATGCATAAGATGGCTTCACGCTGGAAGGGATCGAGAACAAAAGGATACTCCTGCAAGACAAGACAAAAGGTAAACAAACCACGAGCAATGCTAGTTCTTGTTGAAAAAGTCATACCAATAAATAAACATTAGTTTTAGTGCAGTTTGACAAATTCAAACGTGTCTTTTACCTTGGCTGCTTTCCCCACTCGTGATTTTAGTGGTTTATACTCTTCATTAGCAGGCAGGGCCACCTGGAACAAAAAGACAATTGCAATTACAGTTTGGACACATCAAACCACTATAGAAATAAAACTGAATTGAATTGAATCAACCTCAGACAGGTGGTGACCAATTTTTATGACAAAAAAATCCATAGTAAACATGTCACAGATGGTTTGTTTACCTCGTGTGAGCATCCTTCAACAGTTTCAACTTGCTCCACCTTCACTTGAGGCATAAATTCTGCAAGGCTGAAACAAAAAGGAAAATGAAACTTAAAAACATATATGCGAGTTTCAAATCAATTCAGAGATCCAGCCACTTGGAAAATAATTGAAGTTTAATATAACCTTTCAGTATTTGTCTGTGTGTGTGTAGAATGAGTGTATAGAAAGGAAATGCTCAATGCAACGGACTCAACAAACTGGAAACTGTGTGTACATCAACCAGTTAACATTAGCATCCCACACAGGTACAAGTCCTGTACTTCATCTTACTTTAGGTCGTTAGCGGAGACCGCCTCAATTCGAGGTTTCTTTCCAAACACCACCTCCTCTCCTCCGTCACTGTCTGCCTCCCTCTTGACCCGCGGGGATGGACCAGCATCTTTGTCAGAGTCATTTTTACCTACAGCTTTCCTGTCAAAGAGAAACACACAGCACACAGACATGTTGTTAGCTGAGCTGTCTTTGGATAAATCCTACATGCACGTTACAACAACTGTTAGCTAAACAAACACTGCTAATTATATATTTGATTTAAAAAAAATCACGAATTATAAAGATTAAATAGTATTTATAGACAAAGAAAAACGTTGAATTCAACGTTTCTCGGCACACTAACCAGTTAGTAACGTTAGACGTTTCGCTAACTACCACGAGAGCACATGATGCTACGTTCAGGTTCCCTACCAGGTAAAAACCTGCTAATTTCAAACACAACACTTATTCATTAAAAAAGAAGTTTTACCCCGTTTCCGTGGGCACGCTCGTTGGTGTCTTTTTGCTTGTGGAAGTTTGTTGTTCATCGTCAAACACGCTGAACAAGCCGTCTCCAAAGGCGTCCGCCATGTTTGTTAGGGGCAAACTTCCCACAATGCAACACGAGGCTGTTCCGGTAATACTTCCGCTACGGCAGCCGTGTGGTCCAAACAGAGGAGTAGAAACACGTCTGGGAGGCATTTTTGCGCCACGATCAATTGTCAGACACCTCGCTGATGATTTTGCATCGCGCAAGGACATAAAGGAGCCACAAACAGACGGGGTTTTGGGGATATAATGGGCGGAAAGAAGAAGAAATCGGCACCGCAAGCGGCCGCTCCGGTGGCCCCGACTGCTACAACGGGGACCGGCGTGGCGGAGGAGACCAAGAAACAGCCAGCCAGCAATAAGCAGAATAAACCAGCCAAAGAAAACAAGTCTAAAGGTGATAATACCTCATAACAGTCCACATTAGAGACTGTTCATATGTCGTTTTGTGGTCCTTAGTTGCCAGCGGTCAGTATTAATTGTCCAGCAATATCCATTTCATTAATATAATAAAAATAATGTATTTTGGTTCATTGCCAAGTGTAGCTACAGTTCTCTTGTCACATTTGCAAACAAACTTTGAGATCTTGTCACTCGTGGTGGACGTTTTCCAGGATATAAAATAGTAATCACTTAATCAAAGGAAGGGACATATTAACCAAAGATACACACAGTTATTTGACCGCAGCCTGAACACAAATTCTCTGTTTTGTCCTCAGCTCCAAAGACTTACAGTCTTGCCACCACCGCCCAAGTTGACACAGGTGGGGTCTCAGACAAGTCGATTCTTAAGGTAAGTTCAATATGTCAATCCCTGTTAAGTGTAATCCGTTTTATCATGTGTTTTCCTTGCTGAAAAACAATTAAAATGCTCCCAGTGAAAGTGATACGTCCCATTAATGCAGGTCGCTATCCAAGCTGACCTGGAGAAGAAGATCATCAAGCTGATCAACGACTTCAGACAGGAGAATGGAGACAAAGGGCCCATATCAGGGAGACTTACAAGCAA
Organism: Mugil cephalus; assembly: GCF_022458985.1. NCBI lineage: Eukaryota > Metazoa > Chordata > Actinopteri > Mugiliformes > Mugilidae > Mugil > Mugil cephalus. The sequence goes on along the minus strand of NC_061788.1, from coordinate 7,541,620 downwards.
GAAACTGCTGGTAAAGGCAAAAACAAATCCCTCTTTATACCTCACAGCTGTTCACAAACTGATGCACTCAGGTTGGGCTTCTCCTAATGTGCTCGCAGGACTTGTACACAGCTCTGCAGAGGTTCAACTTCAAAAGAGAGCACATCGAGGAGGCGATGAAGAGCAGCGTGCTGTACGGAGGAGATCTCCACTCTGCTCTCGACTGGCTCTGCCTGAACCTTAAAGATGGTAAAACATCAGCAGTCGCATAACCCGTTGTCATGGTAGGAGTTGTTGAAGACACATCTCTTAAAAGCTATCGTCTGTTTTATCAGATGAGCTGCCGGATGGTTTTAGCCAGCAGATGCAGGAGGAGTCCCAGAAGAGTCGACCTAAGTACCAGCCTCCTGCCCAGCAGAAACCTGCAGCCCAAAGCCCCAAGGCGGCCAACAACACCCGCAAAGAGACCCCCAAGGTTTGCTTAACGAAGTGTGGGTCGGCCGGAGAGATTTCCATCTTCTCTCGTATAAAACTCATAAATGTGCGTGTGGTGTTTGTCAGGTCTCCGAGAAGGACGAAGCTGCAAGCATGAAGGACTGGATTTTAAGGTATGCAGAGCAAAGCAGCGAAGAAGAAGAAGAGGAGGAGGAGGAAAAGGAAGGGTGGAAGAAGACACGTAATCCAGAACTGGATGAAAAGTTTGATCCCGTAAGTGAAATTAAGAGACCTTGAAGTAGCTCTTGCAGGACTTTTGTTAATTTATGTTAATTGGGTGCCAATGGGCACAAACAGCCATGTTGCTATGCCAACAAGCTGCAAGCTCTAGGAAGTTGTGATAGTCCGATAAAAGTCATTAATGTTGTCTTTGTCCTATTATCTCTTTGTAGAATGACAGGTACTTGATCCTTACTGCTCAGCTGTATGACGCTAGAGAAATGGCAGCTGTTGCCAAGACTAAAGGAGACAAAACGGGTCAGAGGACGGCACAGGACAGAATACGCGTCATCCAGCAAGGTGTGTGTGTGTGTTTTGTCTCACATTTCTTTCTAATTTGAACGTGTTCAAACTTCCAGTGATGTGGTGTTTTACTCTCTCTAGAAATGAAGCAGTTGGAGTCCCACCCCGTGTTCAATGCAGCCTTAAAAGTGGTGGATGCTCCGCAAAAGCAAAAGAAAGTACTTCCCGTCAGCGAGGACAAAGAGGACATCGGCTTCAGTTTGTTTGAACAAGCCGCCAAGGAGCCACCTCCCGAGAAAGGTCTGTGTGTTCATCTAGTGCCTGAACTTTGTTGCAATGAAGTAAAGTGTAGTAGTTGCACTATAATAGAAGCTGGACATGACAAGAAACAACACAAATGTGAATTCTTCCTCATGTAACATATACGATAAATGTATTTCTAATTAATTGCTTATCCGCACTAGAAGATAAAACATCCAAAAGTGGCAAGAGTGAACATATTGTCCAAAATCGAGGATGAAAATGTCATTTATTTATTTGTTTGGTGGCGACATGTTTAGGATGTTAATTTGATGCATGTAGAAGCATTAAACTGACCATACACCAGCAAAACAGAAGCCTGTTAACTTTCTTGCAGTTTAGCGATGTGACATCAACCTGCTCGTTTTCTCCCATTTTTTTTCCCCCTGCAGTCGTGAAAAAGAACGAACCAAAGGACATTCGCAACTTTGACTACACGGCTCGAAGCTGGACCGGGAAGTCGCCCAAGCAGTTCCTCATCGACTGGGTCCGAAAGAACCTGCCCAAAAGTCCAGCGCCGGCTTTTCACAAGGTCGCTGCTGGTAGATACTGGAGATGCAAGTGAGTACAGGTCGACAGTTTCCACAGTTATTCCCGTTTATGCGTTCAGATTCTGCTGCATTTAACCCTGCAGAAGCACGTTAGTGAGTGGAAAAGAGATTTTAGACATTATAACATTTGAGTTACTTAGAGTGAAGATTGAAACAACAGAAGATACAGAATAGAGTTGTAAACTGTAGTGTTATATAGAAGTGTTTTTTTTGTTTTATTTGTCTCACATATAAATAAATATATAGAAAAAGGACGAGGTATGTGTGAGGTGTGGTTAGAAACCTGTAGAGGTTTATATGAAAACTACACCCAAAGATAAACTAAAGTTAAGATAAAATCAAATAAATTTTAAATGAACAAATTGAAAGTTACATTGAAAAAAAAGTAGAATCATCATTACGACAGATAATTTTATATATAAAAAAGAAAGAAAAAGTAGATCTTTCTTTTTCTATTTTCCCAAGTTAATAGTCTTAAACAAAGGAGCATTTTTAAGTTTCTTTTTGTATGTGGTCAGTGACAAAGAGGGATCAATTAAATGTGCATAGTCTTTCCATATAATAACTACTTGTATACAACGAAGGACAAAGATTCTTAGCCTGTCGAGTTTGATAATTATGTAACAGAGAATTAAAAGAAAAATAATATTCAGAACCAAAAGATAAATGGACAGTCTTACGTTTCACTTGAAAAACAAAGGAACAAACTTGAAGAATGTTGACGTCAAAAAAAGAGAGGTGCACTTGGAACAATAATTTTGGAAAAGTTGCTAGTGTAACAAAACGTTCTTGCAACAGTAATATTTTATGCAAATAAGATGGAAAAGTATAATATAACATATTAAAGAAACGTGATCTTAGAAACCAAATAGATGTTGTGACTAGACTTTTTGACAAGTTTAGTTGTTTGAAACCGTGTTGGGTAATTGAGAGTGTCTTTTCATGCTTGAAGGGTGCGTGTTCAGAGGGTGGATGATGTGCTGGAAGTTTGTCCAACCATCCTGACGGAAGACAGCATGCAGGCTCAGCACCTGGGAGCCACGCTGGCCCTCTACAACCTGGTTAAAGGACAGGTGATCCGCGTTCTCATTCGACTCCCGTTTTAAGCCGCGTGTCATCTTTGTTCCCGGGTTTGAGTTTCCTCTCCTTCCCTTCTCCCAGTCGGTGCACCAGCTCCTTCCTCCCACCTACAGGGACGTGTGGCTGGAGTGGAGGGACAGCGAGCAGCAGCAGCGGGAAGAGAGCCGCACCGCCGCCAACAAACCTCGAGACCAGTTCATCTCCCGGCTCCTGACCCGACTCAAGCAGCAGCAGCAGCAGCAGCAGCAGAGCCAGACGCCCGGATCGCAAGGATGGCCGGGGACAAACAGCAATGATGACGAGGAGCCTGAAGAGTCCTGGGAGAACCTGGCTGCTCTCGATATCGGGGAGCGAGGGCAGGAAGTGGACGACAAGAGCGAGACAAAGGGAGTCAGGAGGGAAGGAGCGCTTGAGGCCGCCAGAGAGCTTTTATTAAAGCTGAAGAAGTCATCACTGGCCCACAAACTGCAGGTAGATGCACTTAAGCTTTTCCATGTAGAGCAGTTTTTTTTTTTTTTAAATAAAGTCACGTCATTCAACGTGTGTCCCGCATTTAAGGCAGAGCGAGAGCAGCTTCCCGTCTTTCAACACCGACGCCGCGTCCTGGAGGCTCTGCAGCGCCACCGCGTGGTGGTGGTGGCTGGAGAGACGGGCAGTGGGAAGAGTACTCAGATCCCCCAGTTCCTGCTGGAGGAGCTGCTGGCCGGAGGGAAGGCTGCAGAGCCCTGCAACATCGTGGTGACCCAGCCTCGCCGGATATCCGCCATGAGCCTGGCCTGCAGGGTCAGCCAGGAGATGGGCTGCGAGGACGGACCAGGATCGAAGGTGAGAGTAAACCTTTGGTTTTTCATTTTTTGGTTGACTTGAATCGGATGCACTTCTTTAACGGCTGTGTTTTCTGTTGAATTCAGTCGTCGCTGTGCGGATACCAGATCCGGATGGAGAATCAGTCCGGGGACTGGACCCGTCTGCTGTACTGTACGACCGGAGTCCTGCTCAGGAAGCTCCAGCACGACAGAAACCTCAGCTCCCTGACACACATCATCGTAGACGAGGTGCCTGACGGCAGCTCATCGTACACAGAGCCTGTTTATTATGCGTTTTTTTTTTAATTTATTCATCCTTTTCCTCATGTGAACCACCCCTCCGCAGGTCCACGAGCGCAGTGTCCAGTCGGACTTCCTGCTCACCATCCTGAAAGACGTCGTGATGAGGAGGTCGGACCTGCAGCTGATCCTCATGAGCGCCACGGTGGACTGTGACAAGTTCTCCAGCTACTTCAACCGCTGCCCCGTGGTCAGCATTCCTGGCAGGACGTTCCCCGTGGAGGTGAGAGCAGTTAGATCGGGAGCGAAGGTTTTATTTAATAAAGAGCACAAAAAGCCTCTGGGCATTTAGATAAAAAAGCATGAGCATAGACTCTGATGAGCTCAGCCTGGAACCTGGAGGGGAAACAGGGTGAAGGAGAAAATTTTGAACTGAGACGACAGCTGCAGACAAGCGTATTTAAAGAAATTACACGATTTACTTATTGGTTGTATCTATTAATTTAATTTAATTTAATAAATTTCCACATCTGGAAATGTATGGAAAATCAAAACCAGTGTATGGAAAAATATTCATGTTCAGTGTTCTGAAACATAAAATTAGGAATATCTAAAATAAATAAATGGTCTGATCTGTTTTTTTAAGTTGCTTGGCTGCACAGCTAAAAAAAAAAAAAGTGCACTGAATTTATCTGATCTCAATAATTTGTCTGAGCTACATCACCGAGCTATAATCCTCTGGAAATTATTTGGTGACACAACAGCATATATATTCAGATTAATGAAAACAAACCATGAATTCCATAATTTATTTACATGGTACACAACCCTGTATCTAGTAGTTTTAGGTATCTGTTTCTAGCTGCTTGTGTTTTGTCTCCAGGTGTTTCATCTAGAAGACATAGTGGAGCAGACGGGGTACATCCTAGAAAAGGACTCCGAGTACTGCCAGAAAATTCTTGAAGAAGAAGAGGAAGTCTCCATCTCTGTCACGCAAAAAGGCGGCAAGACACTGCAGCACCAGGTAACATTTGCTCTCCCAAATCAATCAATATATCTGTTAGCGTGGTGTGTGTAGCCTCAAGAGGGTGGAGCGGCATTAATTATGTTGTTTTTTTTCAGGAGGTGATACTGAGGGACTCCTCGGGCTGGGACCTGGGTCCTGAACTCGACCACTTCAGCAGCAGGACTCGACAGGTGCTGCAGTACATGAACCCTAATAAGATCAACATGGACCTGCTCGTTGACCTCGTGGACTATCTAGGTACAGCACATGCAGAATCATATATTTTATTAAATTTGTTACATATATTAAATGTGTTTTTTTTTTCTTTTCGATTTTTAGACAAAGCCCCACAGTTTACAGATGTGGAAGGAGCCGTTCTCGTGTTCCTCCCCGGTCTGGCTCACATCCAGCAGCTGCACGACCTGCTCTCGTCAGACAAGAGGTTCCGGGACAGACACAGGTGACGTAAACTCGCTAATGTCCTTCAACTTAATGTGGTGAAGCACAAAACTGTACGTCGTCTCACTGTAGGATGTGTCTGTCTTTTAGGTTTAAGATAGTCGCCCTCCACTCGACTCTCTCGTCAAAGGACCAGGCTGCCGCGTTCACAGTGCCCCCTGCTGGAGTTAGAAAGGTAATTTTTAAATTTGCAACAATTGAACCTTTGGAAAAATCACAAACTGGAACATCAGTTACATATCTGTGTCTCACACTGAAATAAATGTTCTGTGTTTGGAGTGAATAGAAAACAAGTCTCTGCTCTGTGTCTCTTTTAGATTGTGCTGTCCACTAACATTGCTGAGACGGGTGTGACTATTCCTGACGTCGTGTTTGTCATCGACACAGGGAAGACCAAAGAAAATAAGTAAGAGCTACAACAATATAAAATTATTTTTTCACATTTCATAGTATTTTATACTAAGTTTTATTATTATTTTATTATTTTATAATAAGATAGATTCTCGTTATCTTTGGAAACAATCAGACCTGTTTCTTCACTTGTCTGTGAATTGATTTTAACCCATATGACCCCAGCTGTTATTATTATTATTATTGTTTTAAAATGTTATCATTTAATCTCAAATAATTTGTCTTTGACATGAAGCCATTTGGATTTGTGTTTGTTGTATTTTTTAAGTAATTGCATCACTTTTACCTCACTTTTCCATACGTGTGGTCAACCCAATGTATGGAAAATCCTAATGACCGTGAGCATTTTCTCTAGAATACCAAAGGTTAATCCTAAATTTCTTAAGTTTACAGCATGAAACACATTGATTCTGATTTCTAATTAGAACAATCAAAGACTAAAACGAGGGGGAAATTCCAAATTTGGCCTGATGATGGCACCAGGTAGTAAGTTAAGGAAGTGAGAAACAGCTGTTAATACCCGAAACAGAATTCATGATGATGCACCACATACGATATGTAAACCCCATCGTGATACCAGTGGAAAAAGACCAGCAGTTATTGAGAATGACATTTAATTTGGGAACACAGACTAAAATTCACAAATGCCACTAGCATTAATAATAACAGTAATAATGATAATAGTAATTATATTAATAGTAATAATGCCTTTAATCGCTGGTTGTTGTTAGACTCATCTTTCATGCTTATTGTTCAGGTACCATGAGAGCAGCCAGATGAGTTCCCTAGTGGAAACCTTCGTCTCCAAAGCCAGCGCCCTCCAGAGGCAGGGGAGAGCAGGACGTGTCCGAAGCGGCTTCTGCTTCAGACTGTACCCGAAATTCAGGTATGGAGCTCCTCATTCACTCTGCATATATATGGGTAGAATAGAAACCTTAGAGCTTGGAACCGTATTAGGTATAAAAGTTAAAACAGACAATAAACGTTTAAATATTTTTATTTAATGAGCCGTTTGTTTTACTCCAGGTTCGATGCCTTCATGGATTACTCCATCCCAGAGATTCTGCGGGTCCCCCTGGAGGAGCTTTGTCTTCACATCATGGTAACTAATCGTCCTCGTCCGCACACAAAATAAACATCCACACAGAGGTAAACACTCTCCTCTCCGGTCAGAAATGTCAGTACGGCTCCCCGGAGGACTTCCTGAGCCGCGCCCTGGACGCCCCTCAGCCACAGTCGGTCAGCAACGCCGTCAACCTGCTGAGGAAGATCGGCGCGTGTCACCCCGACAACCACGTGCTCACCCCTCTGGGACACCACCTGGCGAGTCTGCCGGTCAACGTCAAGATCGGCAAGATGCTCATCTACGGAGCCATCTTCGGCTGCCTGGAGCCCATAGTGCGTCCCACGGATTCCACCCTGCATCGCCATATATATTTTTTAACGTTGTTTGTTTTATTATATCTTTTATGAATTATAACCATTTGCTTCAGGCGACCATCGCAGCAGCCATCACAGAGAAGTCTCCTTTCTCAACACCAATGAATAGGAAGGACGAAGCCAACCTGGCGAAGGCTGCGCTGGCGTCGGCCAACTCCGACCACCTGACCATATACAACGCATACATTGGGTGCGCACTCGTCTGCAAACTTTAAAAGGCTTGTTTACTGAGATGTTTTTTTTTTTATAAAGTAACTGGTGTGCAGAAATGCTTTGTCAGCCTCCAGCAGTAGCATTATTTTTTTATGCTCGAGAGGCGCTAAGAAATATTAAAAAAAGAAAAAGAAAAAGGTTCTTTACATGGATAAAGTTATTTTTGTGCGGTTTCGGTTACAGTCATCACGTCGTCACTGCCTCGAGCCACAGTAACGAGGAAGGTCATGGTTTAAAATTTTCAACATAAACTATTTATAATTTGTAAATTTGCTTCCTCTTTCCACTATGGGACCTAAAATTGCGTTTTATTTCATTTTATTGTTGTATTTTATTTTAATCTTGTTAACAGCAGCCTTGGTTGAGACAGTGAAGACAGGACAAATGAACCCACGTGGGTGTTCAAGAACATTTTGTGCAGTTTCTAGAAATGATAATCTCATGACCTTATTGTCTGGTGTCATAACGTCAGGTGGAGGAACTCGCAGACTGAAGGACAGAGAGCAGAAATGTCCTACTGCAGGAAGCACTTCCTCAATCGGACGGCTCTCATTACAATCGAGGTAACCTCCGCTTGCGTGTTAACCTTTAATTTCGTCTCCTTCCTCTGCCCGTCTGTAATCCCATGCGTGTGAATCCATCTTCCGTGCAGGACGTAAAACGCGAGCTGATGAGGATGATGGAGCAGGCCGGTTTCTGGTCGTCTCGCTCCTCCTCCTCTTCCTCCTCCTCCTCCTCCTCGTCCTCTGGCTCGAGGCAGCAGACGGCCTCGCTGTCCAAGCAGCAGATCTCGGTCCTGAACGCCGTGCTGACGGCGGGGCTCTACGACAGCGTGGCCCGGGTCCTGTGCACGCCGTCCGTGGACGTGCTGGAGCGAGTGGCCTGCACGGTGGAGACGCCGCAGGGCAAGGCTCAGGTCCACCCTTCGTCGGTGAACCGCAACCTGCAGACGCACGGCTGGCTGCTGTACCAGGAGAAGGTGATCCCTGAAGCACGCGTGATGCGTCTTTCCGCCCGGCGATTTCGCTCTCGTGTTAATAAACGTTTGTCCACAGGTGAAATACACTAAGATCTACCTGCGAGACACCACTCTGGTTTCTCCTTTCCCCATGCTGCTGTTCGGAGGAGACATCGACATCCAACACAGAGAGAGGCTCATCACGCTGGACGGATGGATCCACTTCCAGGTCAGTGTGGGGACGGAGTTGTCCACGAGGCCTTAAACGTGTCTGTCTGGTTATGTCGTGTCCTTAGACTGGATTCAAATTATTTCAAGTTATTCTCAAACAATGAAAGGCCTCATATCTCAGGAGGACGTAGAAAAGTGCGGTTCTTCGACTTTCACACTGTCAAAGAACTAAACTTCTTTACATCCAAAATAGATCTTTTTATTTCCTGCTCTCAGACCTGCCTGCTGACCCAAGAGTCAAAGATGGAAAAGCAGTTTTTATTCTCTACAAGTCTGCGCTAAATATCCAGAAAAATTATGATAGACTATCTGCTTTTATTAAATGGTTAATTGAAAAGTTTCTCTTTTTTAGCCGCTGCTTTAAACATCTGGAACAAACTAAAGCGCTCCAGTTTCATTCTCTTCAGCCGTTTTATTTTTATTTTACTCTTTTCTAAACCCACTCAACTTTACATTTAAAAGAACAATCAAAGACAGTATGTTAAGGAAATATAATTAAACATGTTACTTAAATGGAAACGTAACAGTCAGTGTTGGCCAATACCTATTTTATTTTCATTTTATTGTATCATTATCACTTTTTTGCTGCTTATTGTGTCGTTGTTTTTTAATATAAGTTCTTTGTAAATTGATTCTTGGGGTAAAGGGGCAGATTATCAATGCATGAATTAAAAACTGAACTGAAGTTATTGGTGAACTGATCCTTTGAAGGCTCCCGTGCGGATCGGTGTCATCTTTAAACACCTGAGGAAACTGATGGACTCTTTGCTTGAGAAGAAGATTGAGAACCCCAGGATGAGTCTGGAAGGTAAAGTCCCCCACCTCCACCCCGGCATCACAAAATAAGACTGAAATGACTTTTTTTTCCTTCAAATTAGTAGCATGAAATTAAAATAAACTTCACCGGCTACTCTCTCCGTAGCAACACAAAATGTTTATGAAGACAGCGATTTTATCTCAATTATTTAACATCGAGATACATCTGGTAATACTTCTAATAAGGACTTTATATAACAGTTTAAATAATATAATATATAAGCCCTCTGTGCCTCAGAGCTCCACCGGTGCCACCACACAATCCAATAATCCCCAGAGTCTCACGTGCTCCTTCAATAGGGAGACCACGTTTTTTAACCGCTTTCGGAAACCCATAAATTATCTGCTTAATCTTGAATAATAAATGTTTCCGGTTGTTTTAGGGAAGTACTTGACCTTTTAAAAATAAGAAACTCTGTGTTCACAGGCCGACTTTGAGTTCTAAGTAATAATAATCTCTTGTTATATCCGGAGTGCTACCGACAGCTACTAAAATAGCCTTTTGTTTTTTTCTTCTTTGTCACTTCATTTCCATGACAAACTCCTCCGCTGTCTAATATGTTTGCATTTCTAAGACCTGATCTTATCCCGTCTCTTCCTCTGCAGGCGAGTCGACCATCCAGGTGATTCTGGATCTGATCAAATCGGAAAACGCCTTGTAACATCAAACCACCACAGGATCCGATCGCCACTGAAGAACCTGCACAGCTCCTGTTACACTACGAGGGAGACCTCTGGCTCTAGTTGAGCATTGCAGGTGTCTTTAAAAAAAAAAAAACGTTGGCCACCAGGAGCTCTTAACTCACATTGAGGAGGATTGTAACATATGAAAGGCATAAATTCATGCTTGGAGGAAGAACCAACAGCTGCATTATGATGTTGCCAAATGTGGTGGAAATAAATCTGTATTTGTTTTTATCTGAAATGGTCATCATGCTTTAAATATTATATATAGTGTTTGCAACATGTTTGAACAACCATTCATTTCATCCTCCGTTATCAACTTGCACATAAATTGTCATTTTATTGTCAAGTCAGTAACACAGAAACCAGTCAAGTCTACAAGATAAGCACACACCTACGTTTATTACATTTCAGTCCTATAAAATTATTTTCAGTGTTTACTGTTTAAGGGCTAACGATTAGAAACTTCCTGGAGGAACTGGCGGCTCTGTCTATGGTGTCACTCGTGGGAAAAAGATGCCTGTAGAGTCTGGTGAGATGTTTTTAAAGAGCACTCTCCAAATTATAAGAAGAAAATCCTTCCCCTTTTAAAGAAAATTGTCTGCACGAGGCAAGAACTTTCAGATTTGTCCGGGACTGGCAGACGCTGCAAATGCAGGCCAAGAGTCGAGCATCTCGAAAATAACCCAATTTAATCACGGGATCTGTGGGTAATTATTGGAATGGTTGGTGACCAATGTGCATGCATCTATTAGATAGGGATCCCAGGAATTTAACCTAGATACTAGAGCAATACAAAGGTGAAGCACGAGGGTGATTTGTTTTGTGGCCTCGGAGACTTGGCAGCCTGCAGATTCTGATTCAAGTGGTAAAACTGCATCAAATCAAAGAGTGCTTGAAGATAAAGAAGATCTATAGGACAATGACCTTAAGAAAATCCACCAAAGCATTGCTCAAGAAGCAGAAATGGATTATTGTACAACTGCATGTAAAGTGTGAACACAGCCTTATGCTGTGTGTTCACGGTGTAATACCGCCGTTCATATAACCCTAAGGTTTATGTACGTCATGGACATAAGTGTGAAGAAGTGCACTGAAGAATAATATCTTTAATAAACACAAAAAATGACATTTAGTCCCTCTTTACTCCTGCAGTTCTAACCTTTGTAGCATATTTTACAAATGATGTGTTCATAGTAGAATCAAAGTGCAAATTCCTCTCCCAGCATGCAGAAAAACTGCGCGTCGTCGTCATCATCACATTCATTTTAAAGACCTCGAATGTCACTACGGAGCACGCACAAGTCAATCTAACAGCCGTTACAACATTTGTGGAGAAATGTTAAGGTGCAGTAACGCAGTACTGGACTGTTTCCCAGCCACAAGATAGCTGTCAGCTGACGTGTTACTTCCACATAGAGGAGGAAATGAAAACAAGTGAACAGACAGTACATCTTTTGTGTCTTGTAACGTGAATCTTTCTTAAAGAAAACATGAAAAAGTACAAATAAATACAACTTGTGTAGAAGATAAAAATTTTGCATGACATAAAAATATATGTGGTAATTAACAGGCTCAGTGTATAGACATGAGTACTTTATGCAATTAATTAATTTATAGAATTAATCAACTTGCGTCACTTTAACCAAAAAAGATAAACACAACAATGCATTTAGTATACTGTTTATAACACAGTGATATGTCCAAAAGAGCGCACAACCTCACCTAAATCATTGTATGTACGTAGTTATGACACAGATTTTTCCATCTAGCATGAACTCAGGTTTACAAGAAACCACCAGAAAGTGACGAGACGTAGCAGGTCAGTACTGGATGACACTGTAGCCTGCATCTTCCACCATTGAGTAGACGGGATCTGCAATTTTAGCAAAAATCAAAACAGTGCATGAAAAACAGAAGTGTGCAACAAACATTCGACGACACATGCCAGCGCTAAAAGTAGTTCAGGTTTAAGTTTATTTTAGCAGCAAAGAGCATTTCCACTGAAGTGCTGCACATTGAACATGTCGTACATGGAAATTACAGATCAACGTCACTGTGTCAACAAATGAAAACCTATTAATACCCAGAGTGACCAGATTATAAGTTATTTTTGCTGCTTTCACTTGTAGCAAAGTATCAAAATTGTGACATTTTTAAACCTGAGGAAGCAGCATATTATTATTAGTGTAGAATTAAAATTATCTTGCGTTTACTATTGTATCAATGACTAGCACTACGCCAGCTAACTAGCTATGTTTTTTTTTTTACAGTTATGGACTTTTAACGGCATCATTTGGCCTCTAAAATATTGTAATGGTTTTTTTGAATGATTTTTGACCAAACAATCAGTCATTCAACTATGAAAGCAGCTTAACTGATCATGTAGCCTCAATAATTATTAGTATCAGTTACTTCTGTTTACTTTAGCAGCAATGGCTAGCAGCATGCTAACTAACTAACAAGCTAACAACAGCTACCAGCTCAATCCACTAAGCACCAAACCGAACAATTCTGTTCAGCTGTTTCATTTTAGAGATTAAATAACTCTCTCACGGCAAACAACACGCTAGCTATCTATAACCAACTGCTGTACAACAGATGACACAATCCTCTTTAAGAGCAGCACGTATTAATAACATTTTAAGTTCCTGTTATGTAGCAGTAACTCATTTCTCCTCAATATAATAACGGAACTTATTTAATTAAGAAATTCAAAAAGCCACACTGACTAAGCTGAAACCGCATATTAGCCAACCGATATCTATGCTAATGTTAGCTCTATGCTAGCTGGGAAAAAAAGTTGTTTTGTTGGCCTCTTTTGTCTGTAGTTTCATTATTTTAACAGAAAGTCAACCAGAACAGCTGATTGAAAGTTTGACAACTAACAAACGAATAAAATGTTTAATTAATTGGTAACATTTCTATAAATGTGCCAATTTTCTATGACAGTAAACTCAGACTTTTGTAGTATTTGACTATTGGTCAGACAAAAATCTGAATTGTTTCTTCTGTCATTACTGAAGAAAATATATCATCTTCACAGGAACAAAGACTTAATTAATCTACAACACAAATCTGTAACATAATAGTAGTTGCTCACCTTATGTTGGCCTAAATAATGTGGAACTTCATGATATCGATTCTAAGAGGAGGACTGGACAATGTACTCTTTTTTTGAAAGAGGAAGGGGAAATAATCTTTTGTACATGTCCTATATTTCATTCTTGCATTCCTAAATAAAGATAGAATAAAAACAAAAACAAAAGAGCTTTTGTTTCCGTGGGGAAGTCTGTGACCTTGTTAATAATCCTGACATTGACTTAACATCGTATTTATTTAGAGTAAACACATACCTCTATTGTTTGCCGTTGGATCAGGTAATGGTCCCCTCCTACAATTTCACAAAACAGGGTAGTCAGTGAGAGCCGTGTAATTAATCTACAAATATGGCAACACATTGTGTCTTTGTTTTATTTTTTTTTTTACCTGGAGACTGGTGGAGGAACTCGAGGGGGGGGCCCTGCCGTTAGAGACTTCTGACCGCTGTAGAAGTTTTCATACATAACTGGAGCTGTTAAGAGAGGAAAGACGGACACTGTTCACACACTGGAACCTGGAGAAACAGCAGGTGTCATGTCCAACAATTGTTTAATGGATTTTTGAAGAATTTATCGGCTTACCTGGCGGTCTCTCACCGGTTCGTCTGAGGTTTACAAAGTGTTCAATATCTTCCCTGATGTCACACTGTTCCAGCGACTTTCTGACTTCCTCATACAGCTGTATAAACACACACACACAGATAAAAGTGAAAATCAGACCTGAGCCAATTACACCACACCTTTATGGACAGGGTTAACGGTTTGTCAAACAGCGTTTTAAAAGTGTGATTAAACTAATATTTATACTAAAAAGACTATCGACCTGCACTGTTTGACCACTTGCAGGCGGAAGAACAAAATCAGACAAAGTTGTTACAGCACATGAGAGTTAAATTGAGCGTCCAACAGACTAACCAAGCAAAAATATAAATTTATTTGAAATTGTTTTGGTGGAAATGTCCAACTCTTTATGCCCCACTACTGAGCAGATAATCACCATGGGTATGTTAAAGCCTTTTCCTAGTAGGTCCACTGAGGGAACTGAAAAGTTACACACAGTTAAAACAAAACAATGGACCGAAAGACACTAAAATCATATCATAGTTGACCTATTTCACATTTTGCATACTCATTTTCATCCATTTAATATGAAAATAATGATTCTAGCAGCTTTAAAGTGAACGTTTTACCTCATCGCTGCTCACACATTGCTGGGATAGCTGGTTGAGGTGAGTCCACACAGTGTTCCTCAGATAGTTGATGCGCTCTATCGACTGTTTTTCAAAAACCTGTTGTGGAGATTTTAACAAAAAAACATTCAGTTCACTTGCTGAACGTGATGTGCGATATACCCAAGTTTTACAGGTCATTCACACTCGTACCTCACAGGCATTGATGTGTTCCTTGAGCCACTCGTCTCTAATCTTCCCCAGTGTGGTCACATTCTGGTGGTATAACTTGTCTGCAAATGTAACACAGTATGAATATGACTCATTTGTCCCATTTCCTGTGTTAAAATATTTACAAGAAAACGTTTCATTCTCTTCGTGATTTTATAATATATCTGAGAGGAAAGTGTTGATATTCAACAACCTCCTCCTTTCATTGTGCTTTTCCATTCCACATGTTAAGTTTGCCACTTGTTAGCGTGCTAAGCTGTTAGCATGACGGCATCGAGATGGCGAGACAACAGTTGCTTAGCAGCAGTGTGCTCACAATTCACGGCTGATGTTTACCGCTTGGCGGCAAAACATTTTGTGTATATGTGCACACAAGTTCCATTTAAAAGCAACAAGAATCATGAATCTTTTTTCATGAAGAATCTTTTTTAAGAATCATGCCGATATTTTGCATGTTAGCATGCTAGCATTGGTTGATAAATTGGTTGATAAATGAGAGGGGGCATATGGTTGTTATAAAAAGTAAAGAAAAACATTTCTGTTTTTGGCTTTTATGTCTTCACTTTGTCTACTACAATTTGTCCTGATGTTGGCGCTCCTGCACAAGCTACTGGACACTTGAATTTCCCCTCAGGGGATGAATAAAGTGTTTTTCTATTCTATTCTTCTTCTAATCTACAGGACAAGTTAAGGCACTGACAGTGATTCATCGCCCAAAGACACATCTATGGGTGTGCCGCATTCATTGACAATCTGAGAGGTGGTTGTGGAGATATCAACACGTGTTGAAGTGTCTATGGCGACCACACTGGGCCACTGGTGAGGCCTTTGCACAGCGAGGCTAAATGCAAAACAGTGTGAATGCCAGGCTGTCTTACCTGCTTCCTCTGCATTCTGTTTTGCCTGTTGTGCTTTCGCATAGAGCTGAAAGGTGATAAAAAAAAATAAGCAACTGAGAAACACTTGTGGGTAACCAAGCCAACGCAAACCCAGCAACACATACATAGACAAAATGTGGTCGGTCTGACAAGTGGGTGCTGATAGTGAATTGAGGAACTCTAAGATACAATGGTTAAAAAAAAAAGTGTACTAAGTGTGATATTTTAACGGCACGTACAGTTTATTTAGATCAAATCTTTATAATCTAGACTCACAACATAACTGACATATTATAATAGATTAAACAGATGTGACTCTACCTTCTCTATGTGCTTGGTGTTGGTGGTGTTGGTGTTTCGGTTCACGTTCTGGTCTGCTTCTTCTTTGTCGCGACACTTCTGGTCGTACGTCTTCTTGGACTGTGGACGACATTGAAAAAAAGGCCAAAAAAGGCTAATCTGAGCCACGTATGTATGTAAATGTACTTCTTCTTTGGGCATGGATTTACATGGTGTCAGATGGTGTGCTGATAACTTCCCAGACGTGTAAACTCAACTTCCTCCTAACCCCCCCCCCCCCCCCCCCCCCCCCCCCCCCCCCCCCCCCGAACAAAGAGCAGGAACAGAGAAGGGAGACGTAGAGCCGTGTCATAACACAACTGAAACTTCTCAGGCATGACTCTCGAGGACATGTTTGTTGATGCCACTATGTTAAAGTACTTGTGGTTTTATTTTGGACATGGTGTAAAATATGTGGCCTTTCTATTTTAAACCTAGATATTTTACTCACGTCCATCGTCTTCTTGAACTGTGTAGATTTCTGCTTGTGGAGCGCTTCCATCTGCTGTTCTATCTGAAACGACACAGTCACATCTGGGCGTTAGCTCACCGTGGGACGCGCTAGGCGGCGTCATCGTCACCTGCGTGCGCCACAAACCTTTTTCCTCGCGTCTTTTTGCTTTTCTCTGAATTCCTCCATCTTCTTGGCCTCCTCCCTGATGCTCTGGGCCAGTTGTAAGTGGGACAGACTCACATGTTCGGTCTCTGCAGGGTAAAAGTTTGACTTTAACTAGGGCAGAGGAACCACCGCGCGTACAAGGAATTAAAAGGATGTATCGCGGACTCACGTAGTTTGAGAACGTCCAGGGATCTTTTTAACGTGCTTAAAAAAAAAGAAAAGAAGAGAAAGACTTTTAAAGATCATTCCAGTAGCATCATGGAGAAGTGTTGCCTTTGTGTTTGTAATATATCATGCACAAACGGTGACAATAAGGTGAAATGCAAATAATACATTTAAGTGTCTAAGACGTTTCCCTTTAAAGAGCTATACAAGGAAGGAAATTATGGTTTAAGCAGGGTTTTTTATAGTAGTTAAACACGTATAATACCACATGCTCATCGCAATATAAGTCAAGTGACAATGACAAACCATTAAAGCTGATTTTTATAAACTCCCACTGCGCAGTTTCACTTTTAGTTCATACAGGTAGTTTCCTAGAACACGGTTGCTCGTGGGAACATGTCAGATTTGTCTCTGTTGGGAAAAAAAGGTGCTCACGACTTTATTTGAAGTAAAATGAATCTTTCTTAATCTTTGATAGCGTCCCTCTGGCATTCACATAATGCATTTTGCCACTGGATTTGCTTATCATACGCACCAGTACAACCAGTAATAACGCACTTTGATTTCACGAAGCCAATATTGTAACACCCCCCCACCCCCCACCCTGAAGGTCTTCCTTCCTCTAAAACCCTTGTAAAGACAAACAAGGCCACACTCATCGTGTGAGCAAAAGAGAACTTGTAGATATAGAAACCAGAACTGGCAAATTTAATGTGGCAGAGGTAATTAGGAAACACGAGGCTGTTAAAATAGTGCCAACCCCATTTCCACATTTATCATGTGAAGCAGACGATATTTTCACATTGAGTCAAGATGATGAGGCTAATAGAGCCGAACAAACACATTGTAACTGCGTGGCAAAGCAGATGGCCGCTTACTTCATCTCATTGTGTCCGCACACCTTCTTGGACAAGCCGAGGAGGTCTTTGGCGTACCTCTCTTCGACCGATGCTCTAAAAGAAAAGAAAAATTATCAATTAACGTGTAGTCCAGCATCTATACAAAGAGCACATGCAGGGAACAGGACGGGCCTGTAGCCAGGGATAGCATACATTTAAATGAATTCCCATGAAAGCAATAATAGGTCATCCATTCACACTTTATTACATCTACACACAAATAGAAGCTTCACAATAACTCATAACTTTGAAAGAGTTTGTTGGTTCGCTGATAATAAGTGGGACTTTATTTACATGGCATACGTGCTGAGAGGAGGTTGTGTGTGGCTAAATACAAATGAATGAGGGACAATTAGAGTTAGAGACGTGAACAGACTGCGGAGAACACGACCGATCTAACCAACCCTTGAACATTTCGCACACTGTGACCCTTTATCAACAGTTACACCACCTGGTACTTAGAGAACTAAGTGGGCCACACGGACACCAACAAGGAAGTGAGCACTAATTCATCCTTAACAACCTAGTGAATCTGAGTAATCAGTAACTTCATAAGGCTGTCCACCACGGACGACAAGGACTCCCTGTGCAGCTCTTAATGGAACATTTTCAGCTTTAATCTCTCTATTTCTGTTTGCTTTTGCTTTGCATGATCACGCAGCGTACTTCACTTTCTTACTTTCCCTTTTCCTTTTTATTTGCGTAAGCGATGCGGCAAACAGCTGCGGCTTATTTCATTTTTCAAAATTCCTAAATTGGGAAACCTTCTTTTTATGCAATATCCCCTTTTTTGCCATTCTCATAGCGAGCCTCGTGTTGTGTCGACACAGTGGGCCGTTTTCGTGCTGGATCCTAAAGGTTTACACCTGCACCCTGCGTCTGAAGCAAAGTTTGCGCCACTGGCCGACAAATGGACCCGTGTGTTGGCGCGTCCGCTGTGGACTGAGTGGAGATTAATGATTAGATGAAGGGAAGAGGAAGGAGGAAGGAGGAATTCAACGCTCAGAGGGGGGAAACACTGTATTACTCCATTATGAAATGGATTTGGAGGATGCCTCGTGGTAAATGAAATGCTATACCGTTTAAGGGTTTACGTTACAAACTTTCTGTTCCTGCTCGAAAGAAAGGATAATTTCCCTTTGTCTACCATGAATCAGTTGTGTGCAGAAGTTTAACAATAGGGAAATTTACAATTTTATGAATCTGCAGGGTAATTTTTTATTAAATCATTTTTATTTTCATTCACCTGCTGCCTGTG
The DNA here is from genome assembly GCF_022458985.1 of Mugil cephalus. Taxonomy (NCBI): domain Eukaryota; kingdom Metazoa; phylum Chordata; class Actinopteri; order Mugiliformes; family Mugilidae; genus Mugil; species Mugil cephalus. The sequence goes on along the minus strand of NC_061788.1, from coordinate 7,522,830 downwards.
ATTGAAATGTTTGTCTTTTACTTCTCCTATTGCTCTTTGCTCTCTCCATGTCTACCTCCTACGCCACAAAGCTACGCAGTTATAATCTTCTTCATTCTTGTAAGTAAAAAACTTCTTTCCTAACAAACAACACCTTCCTGCACTGGCTCTGCCAAGTCTACAGTTCACGCCTTCCTTTATTTCAGCTTTCATCTGACTTTTTATGTGCAGGAAGACAACAGCTGGCATCGCATGGACACACCACGGCATTACCTGGCCTTCATGAAGTCCTCCACCTCCTTGCACGTCCTCCTCCCATCATTGAGATACTGAATGATGGCATCGTAGCCGCTAGTGCAGGTCAGGTCCGTCGTCTGTTGGTGAGCAGAACGGCGCAATTAGTTTGGAAATCAAATCAAAAGATGAGGCGAGCTTCATGCCAGCAACTCTTCTCCAACGCCCAAGCTCTTGACCGAAAGACAGACGCGCTCAAGACTAAGCTTGTTCAAACAGCTCTACACAGGCATGAAGGAACATTTTAGGATCACGATCTTTCACACCGAGGGTAAATTGATGTTTTGAAGTGTGCATCTCCATAATTTAGGTATGGTGAAGGGCAGCAGGTTGTAATCATTCCAACCAAGTAGACTTTTTATCTCTGCACAACATTTAAGAGCATGTGATTGTATTGCTAATTCAACTAGTCTATAAGAGACTTCTCTTTATTAAGAAACATACAGATGTAGAATCCAAGTATTTATGGGCTGAACTTTAAATATTCTCATTCTGTAACAATCTTACACAAAATAAAATATTCCTTTACTCACGTATATTAATCTACGTCGACTATTTTCAATGCAGGATCATTGCATTTAGAGCACATTCTCGTAAACCACAACAGTAATGGTTTTGGTATTTTTGAGCGCTTGTTCATTTTATTTCTGTTTCTGTTATTTGTAACTGTCCTTGCATTGTGCACGAGTTTATCTTGTTCCTCATTTTACTTTAAAAGTAGAAAATAAGCTGCTTTCTTTCAACCACGTTTGATGAGACCAGAAAACAAAACAACAAACAGTCCCTCACTCCCATCTTATATGGTGAGAAACAGTTCCATTACTTATTAGTTAGTTTAAATAAAAAAATATAATAAAAAAAATAAGAAATAAAATATTTGGTGTTGATGAAAGACTTACCCAGAAGAAGTCCTTGAAATGAAGGTTTTTCATAACTGGAGCCGAGCAGGAAGCAGAGCTGCTGTCATTCACTATATGTCTCGTCTTGTTATAGTAACAGTATCAGAATGAACTGAGCTTTCACGAGAGAGCCTGTCACACACGATAGACGCATGCGCAGTGAGGATGAGGAGGGAGGACGATATATACGCTGGCACGGAGTTTGAGTGTGCTGCCATCTGCTGACCAATGAAGGCACTTACAGAATTTACAGCGTATAAATAACAACTCCGGATGTTTCCCTTTGCTTTCATGCCAAGAAGCACAAGTACGTTATGAGAATGTTTACATTTAAATAAGTGCACTATTATAATACGTGTAGTAAACAACTGTTTTTTTTTTTTAAGAAAAAGCAGAAGCTTGATTTCTGTCTAGTTCTATGTCACAACTCTTACAAAAATTTGTGTGAACCCTTGGAATAGCAGTTACTTTCTTTGGAAAAAAATTGCAGTTAAAGTCTTTCCAGTGTTATTTTATACTCCCACGGGGCAGAATAGTCCCTCGGGCAGGCTGATTTTGGCCCATAGGCCAAGCAGAGACGCCCCTACTATATACAGATTTTATTAGATACGTACTTTATTTATCTCGAGGTAAATTCGGTGCCCAGTAGTTTCATCACATGGAACAGAATATAATAGTAACATGAATGAAAATGGGAAGCACAGCGGCTCTGTGATCAGCGCTGATACTTAGAGTCCAGCTCGGGCCTTTCTGGGTGGAGTTTGCATGTTCTCCCTGTGTCTGCGTGGGTTCTCTCCAGGTGCTCCGGTCTCCTCCCACACCCGATAGGTTGATTGGCGATTCTAAATTGACCCTAGGTGTTAGTGTGAGGATAAGCAGTAGTAGAAGATGAGAATAACATGAACATGAACAGTCTCCTCTGTCTGGTGTCGTGTAGGGGCCGGTTGTTCGTCCTTCGTCTTCTCCACTGATATCAGCATGTGGCCTTGTTGTGTCTGGGATCTTTGTCAGCTGGTGACCGAACAGGCTCTTGGTCAGTAATGGGGGAACCTGACACAGCAACAGTGTAAGACGCGGCCTTGTGATATTTGGCATTGGTGCTCCTCTTCTTTGTGTGCGGGTCTGAGTCTGAGAGGGACAGGTCCAGGCTAGTCTTCTGCTTTAGGAGTGAACTGGTACCCAGATTAGGAGATCTCCTGTGTGTGGCTGAACCGAGTGTAAAGAGACAATGGGATAAAGATGTGCTCTGACTGGAAGATAACATCTTCTGCCTCCATTTATCAGCCTCCATTTGACATCGCACGTGGAGTCAAAATGGAGGAAGAAAAATGGAGTGTCAAATTTTCTTCCGCCACTTTGCCTCCACACATGATGGTTTGTTGCTCTCTGCGTGTATTTATCCAAAAGTCTAATTATTTATTCACCTACAGTATTTTAATGTAATGTGAGCCAATCATTCATGAATAGAAGATTCGCCCCAAATGAGAGCACCCATGAGCTGCTAATAATACACTTTACATGATACTTTTACGTATTTTTACTAAGATACATTTAATAACTTCACTAGTTCTCCAACAACTTGATTATTAACATCACATTCATACCCATAATCCGTGGTCCATTCAACATGTAAACAGTTGAAGCCCATCAAGAATTCATGTCCCTAAATCCATAAAGTCCAACTCTGTCAAATTGAACTGCAGCTAATGCATTATATCATTTGTTTTGCTTTATTTATTTATGTATTTGTTAATTTTTTTAGTTAGGGCAATGTGTTCCCACACACGGTTTCTACTACGACAACATCACATGACAAAACATTGTGTACATACAGTCACATTGAAACACACGTTCATAGTACATTGAAAAAACAGAAGTAATCTCTTGCTTAGGCCTCAGAACGGGGTAGTGGTGAGATCAGACCATTTTACGACACTGCTATCAGTAGCAACGCCCACTTTCTCTCCAACCACGTGAGTGATTTCTGTGGTGGATGAAATGTAGTGGATCCCCCTGTTTGAGGAAGTGTACAGTAAAGTTTGAAAGACATTTACGGTAATGTCTTAGCTTCAGTTTTCTAGAAATTTAATCTAGAACAGAGCAGATATCACGAGACTAAATTTATGGCTACGTTGTAAAATACAACAATGATACACCTCTTAACTATCTTTAATCTAAGTAACTGAATGCAACCTTACAGAGATTGACCCAATAATTATTTAACAAAGCAAAGATTATATTCACTGAGAATATCAGTGACACCAATCACTGACGTCATGTCTGTCGTGAGTGGTCCAGTTTGTGAAGCTGTTGGCAGTGATCTGAGCCACTCATTAAAAGGATAAAAATAACACCACTAAGAATCCAGCTTTTCCTGAACAACAGCTAGCAAACGAAAAAACAAGTTTATCAGAAGCCATTTTGGATGACGGCATTTTGAACGTATGGTGGCTCTGAGTGGCCAAAAAAAAAAAGGCTTTTGACAGAAGTGGAAATACGTAACCTGTTTAGAAAACTGTAACATGAGGTTTTGAATCAATGAACTTAATTATTTAACTCTATATAAAATACTTAAATATTAGCTTCCCTCACTAGGAGTCTGCTGCCAGAAAATCTAAAAGTCATCATATGCCCTTTTAATTTAAATGACTCATTTCCTCTTTTCTTAACTATTTTTTTCTCACGAGGTTTTACCGTTTAAGCTGTATCTACTCTACAAATCTGTATCAGCTACTGTTTCTGTATGTCAGGCAGCAGATCACTTGACTAAAGTTACATGTGTTTTCCCCGACACTTCCCCGTTTCCACTAAACTGCCGGGCAAGTTGTGACATGTTTCTGACGCAGAGAGCTGAGACGATACTTACAAGGAAGAAACATTTGGGTTTGATAGTAAAGCTGTAACTACACGGGGTGTTTGCGGAATAAAATGCCTCTTTGTTTTTGAATGAAGGCAGTAAATTAGAGTCAATAAAGTACTTTTTTTGTTGGTTATTTTGTATATGAAATAATAAAGTGTTCTGTACGCAGTGAAAAAAACAAAAACAGCCATGTTATCGTCACTATCAGCCCATTAAGACACAAAACCATACACCGGTGTCCCGTGATCTGTTGTGGAGCATGTTTTTTTTTGTTCTTTTTCATGGTGGCATTACATAAGTGTGAAGACTAAAAGTTAGGTGAAAAGCATGACCTATTATGGCAATAACTCCCCTCATGTGACGTACATCAGCTGATTGTGCTGTTGTTTTGCTTTCTGTATGTATGTATGTATTTCCTCGTCGTACGTATTTAATCAGTAAACGAGCCTTACACCGTAGTCAAACATTATTGTCAGGCACAAATGATAAACTGGGCAATAAAGTGTAGGAAAAAAAGTTCTTATGTAATGTTACTGATTAAAAGAGTTCAGACAAAAAGTTGTTAAAAAGTGTTCTACATAAAAAGTGGGAGGGACTTGGCTGCAGCAGACGGGGATTCCTCATCTGCTGCTACGTAGCCTATTTAATAGCTTGGCTGCTATCAATAGTTCAAACCTGTTCCTTCTTGTCAAGTCATAAGCACCGAGGAGAGACGAGCTGCACTCATAAAGACTTCGTATTTGTGTCCACTGTTGTCAGAAAAATGCCTAGCCAAGGTGAGTATGTTTTTTAATTCAACTAGTTTTACTTAACTTTAATCTATTTATTATCTGTCTAATTCTAACTATCATTCTAACTTCTCTGTTGTTGTTGTTGTTTTTTTTTTACTCCGTCAGATCTTACTGCCATTATTGATCTCTGCGCACAGGAGCTACGTCGAGCCGGCGACGAGCTTTACTGGAAATACAAACTACTGGACAAACTGATCAAGAAAAGCAAAACTGTTAAGAAAAACAGATGAAACACGATGGCCGGACACAACATGGGGAATGCTGCGAAAACCGAAAAAGGCATTGAGCCAAAGCCGAAGAATGTCAGGATACAGGCTCACCACCGATGGCTAAGACGGTGCCTCACCAATGGGATGTACATATTGTAATCTTCTGGAGACACCTTGCTGGAGGCTGACAGTTCACAGGATGTGAACGGTCAGCGGGCTGCTTCTATTACCAGGACCGGAGCTCTGCAGAAGAGAGCGTGGGATCGTCACGTGGCATGCGCTGGGTGGAGGTTTTTGATAAGAAAAACATCTGAATGAAGATGCTCATAGTCACATGTACAGACGTATGTACATACTGTGTATCTGGGGGCATTTATGCATGCAATACGGGTTGTCACAGTTGTGTTAACTGACGACCTAAAATGTGGTTTTCTTATGAATCTACTCAAAACTATGTTAACGTGTTGCTTTCCTGGGTTGCTTATAAAACATGTTAATTTTGTGGTTAAGTGTTTTGAAAGCAAAAAGTTGGTGAATAACATAAAGACTAATGTACTGTTGTATACTGCTGGACTCACCCTATACATACATATATACATCTATATTAAAAGAATTAAAAAAGAATTGAGCTCTGTGCTTTATTATTACAAATGCATTCTATAAATGTAACCAGACTGTGGTGTGTTATGCGCGTGCCAGAAAATGTATCAGCTCATCTCAAGCAGAAATTAGTATAGAAGTGTGGTTTCCAGCTGTACGCCCACAACTAAATTTGATTTAGTGACATTTGCTTTTTTTTTTTTTTTCGTCAAGTCATACCAATGAACAGTTGGGACAGCTAACACTGACAATAGCTATATTCCATTGAGTGAAAAGCCTTTTATGTACAATACCAAGCCCACATTCTATTCATTTAGTTATCTAAATATATATATATTAAAATTGTCTTGTGTAGTTTTCTTTCTTTCAGTCAACACTTAGCTTAGCTTAACAGCTAACCAAGTTAACATCTACAGCTTAGCACAGTACATGTTTGACAATAGCTGTATTCCATTAAGCAGGCTGGTAAGGTTTTGAAGCTCAAACCACCTGTTTTTAGCCTGCTAACTGTTAGCATCAGTGGCTTCTATACACGAGAATTTGCCTAGCAGTGGCTATCTCAGCTTAAAGCATATTTTAGTAGCATGTTGTGCGCTATTGTCTTCTTTAAATCCATTTATTAATACTACATGTGACTAATATGGAACATTTTTCAATGAAAAGTAACACTTTAAGAAGTATTTTCTGTCAACAAAGTTATGAGAAGCTGCCACTCAGTTTGCAACCAGCCAATGCTTAGTATAGCTTAACAGCTAGCATAGTTAACATCTACAGTTTAGCATGATGGAACACAGTACATCTTTGACAATAGCTATATTCCATTAAGTGGGCTGGTAAGATTTTTAAGCTCAACACCACCTGTTTTTAGTCTGCTAACTGTTAGCATCGGTGGCTTCTATACACCAGAATTTGCCTAGCAGCGGCTATCTCAGCTTAAAGCATATTTTAGAAGCATGTTGTGCGCTATTGTCTTCTTTAAATCCATTTATTAATACTACACGTGTTTAATATGGAACATTTTTCCATGATGAATAACACTTTAAGAAGTATTTTCTGTCAACAAAGAAATGAGAAGCTGCCACTCAGTTTGCAACCAGCCAATGCTTAGCATAGCTTAACAGCTAGCCTGGTTAGCATCTACGCCTTAGCATAGAACATAGTACATTCCATTAAGTGGGCTGCCTTTTAGCCTTTTAAGCACAACATCAAGCCTTGGATGTATGTCAGCTAAATGGGATACAGCTAATATATTTTTATTCTGCCATCAAATAGAGTCGTGCGTGGCATGAAAAGTTCTAGCATTTAGACATGTTTTCAGAAATGCCGGTTGCGAATGACACGATAATACATTCTAATTCTGTAATATTAAAATTGTCTTTGTAGTTTTCTAACATGTCCAAGGTCAATGTTGGTATCCCCAACATCTTTCCATTATACCTTTGGGTCTCCCCCATTGAGTTACCCTGTTTTTAGCCTGCTAATACAGGCTAACGTTAGCTACATCTGCCATTCAAGACACAACGTTTCGCCTACAACGTCTATACTAGCTTAAAGCATAGTTTCTCGAAGCATTTTCGCTTCTTCACCATGACCTCAAGAGCGTGTTTAAGGAGATATATTAAACCTTGCTTTCTCTAGTGCAATATATATGTATATATATACATATGTATGTGTGTGTGTGTTTATATATATATATATAGTTTTTAAATACATTTATAACTACATGTGACTGATATGGAACATTTGTGGCTTTTCTATGAAAAGTAACACTTTAAGAAGTATTTCCTGACAACAAAGAAATGAGGAGCTGCAACTCAGTTTGCAAACCAGCCAATGCTTAGCATAGCTTAACAGCTAGCAAGGTTAACATCTACACCTTAATCTTTGTAGTTTTCTAACATGTTCAAGGACAATGTTGGTATCCCTAACATGTTTTCATTATACCTTTGGGTTTCCCCCATTGAGTTATCCTATTTTAATCCTGCTAACTGTTGGCATCAGTGGCTTCGATACACCATTAATCTGCCTAGCAGTGGCTATCTCAGCTTAAAGCATATTTTAGAAGCATGTTGTGTGCTATTGTCTTCTTCAAATCCATTTATAAATACTACATGTGACTGATATGGAACATTTGTGGCTTTTCCATGAAAAGTAACACTTTTAGAAGTTTTTTTTTTAACCAACAAAGAGATGAGATGCTGCCACTCAGTCTGCAACCAGCCAACACTTAGCTTAGCTTAACAGCTAGCCTAGTTAACATCTACAGCTTAGCATGATGGAAGACAGTACATCTTGTAGTTAAACGCTTGTTCACTTTTCTACAGTTGAGACATGTTGATTCATGTTAATAAGTGAATTTTATAGGGACTTTTATAGCTTGGAAGCCAGCCAAAGAGAACTGATTATGATCAGTTGTGACTAATCGTGTTTTATGTGGGGAATGGAAAGAACAATTGACATAGTCATACATTTCACCCAAGCACCATGGGGTTGAATTTATTTCCAACGAAATGACTCAGACTGATTGGAGGACTAACCAGTTGCATGCAGAGGTATTTGGAAAGGGCTTGGCTAACTGCTACGCTAAGTATGCTAAGCGACAGTGGCTTCATATTTAGCCTACAGACATACAGTAAGAGTGGTATTGAGAAAACGACATATTCCCAACCGCCTCATTTTTTATTTAGGTTGTCTTTGTATCTCCTACCCATTTTTTTAGCTTAGCAAAACTGTTAGCCTTGGTGATTTATTGTCACTTGAGAAATGGTTTGTGCTACTCCCTTTAAAACTACAATGTTGGATGTGTTAGCTTTTCTATTAAACAGAAGTTAAATGGTGAGTTTCACTGGAACTGATCTCTTTATAACCTTTGGACAGGGTTAGGCCTGGTCTCCTCCTGCTTCCAGTCATTAGGATAATCCAAGCTAGGCTGAGTGGCTGCCGGCTGTAGCTTCACATTTGCAGTAAGAATGGTGTTAATATTTGTATGTTTCAGTGTAATATTTCATGTTTATAACGACCTCGTCCTTTCATTAGGCTGTGTCTTTATTTCCTGTGTCAGTTGGTTATTGTTATGTATTACTGCATGAAAGCGAATGTCAATATTACCTTTTTTAATGTATTATTTACTGTAAACCAACGTTAACCACCAAAACTTCCCAGAACCCTAGCTAGAGAGTTAGTATATATTTATATATATATACACAAAATATTAAATGAAACATAACCAGACAGTGTAAATTCAGGCACTTAAAGGATCCTTACTTTATTTTGTGTGGTAATACAAAAAGCATACAGAATTATAGAGGATAGGAGAGAAGATCCCTTTCATTGAATTCCATTAGATCGTACACATAAATGACTAATAATTACATACAAGCCTTTTCTCTGTAGCTACATCCACATGTACCCCAGCCCTCCACCGAAAGCATGCATGGTCTCTTTGCTGTAAACGGATCTCAACAGTTCTTCATACCCATTGGTATTTCACAAGTAGAAAAAAAAGAACTATGTCAACAAACGAGAGGTGATGTTAACTTCATCCACGGATCACACTGATCAGACCAGAATGATGTTCATAATTATATATATATATATATATTTTTTTTTAATATAATGAATCTTTTTTTTAGAACTGCATTAAAGCATGTTTTTGTTCCATCGGACTATGTGTTGTTGATGTTTCAGTCTTTAGTGAGGACTTATCTGGGCCCAAGTAACCCTCCCATCATCTGCATGTATACAATAATACAACATGCCCACTTGGGCTTTATTAGACAGAAAAAACATCTAATTATGACATGAAGTACAAATTGAGCGATATATTATATTGCAAGAGCAAAACTTAAAAAAGGGGCAGCTCACACAAATTGCACGACACATTTCCTCACCTACCTCTAGTGCCAACTAGTGGTATTATTAGAGACCACGTAGGTTTCATTGGGGACTTCCTCGGTGGAGGTAAAACTGTTTGTGGGTTAATCGTGTGGGATTTTCTTAAACAAGACACTTCCTCTGACCTCTGTGAAGCTGATGAGGAGTCTTCGCTCACTCAGATTCACGTGAGAATATCTCTAAGTAATACCAAGAGTAACTGCACAGCTCCACAGCACTAGAGTTAAGTGAGACAATTTGAGTGAATGTGCCCGTTAACAAAAACGAAGACAGCCCATTTATTTAACAATTCTCACTCTTATTCGTATAAGCCACCACTAGTGTAAAGGCTGTTCACAGAGATCCAGATCTGAAGGGATTAAATAACTTCTCGTTTCCACTGCATCCTTATTGAATTTAAGAGCAGAAGCATGTGTCTTTAATTTTTTATGATCGTGTCCAAATGGAATGGTTTTTAAAGTATTTATAAAGCTCAATAGCTGTAGACAAAGTAAGCGAGGTCCTTTTTTCCTTTTACCATAGTTGCTAAGGTTTACCGTTTTCAATCTCGTCTTCACATGTGGGTTAATCAACCCAAGAAAAATATCTATAAACACTAACCTACCTACAGGGCTATTGGCTGTGCAAAACAGTTGATAAATGGCGGGCTACTCCAAGCACTGATAAGCAACATAAACAAATATGGAAGACTAGCTGCATTTTATGAACACAGAATGGACCCTCGCAACAAACGGCAAGCTGATGGGAGAATTTTGTTAGGTAACTCGAGGTTAAATTCTTCATTTAGGTCAACGTCTCTGAGGGCCAAATTACCCAGCTCACTTTTACTGATGCAGGAACTCAAGTGTTCATCCTCTCCTTCCTCCTCAATTAAGGAAGAAAGAAGGAAAAAAATATGTAAAGCGAGGAGTGAATGAGGAAAACATTCAGGTGGTTTGTCCTAACATGTACTCCAAACACAAACACAAATGAATAGGGGGGGGGGGGGACACCTGCATGAATGCAAACATCGATTACCGTGGGGTTCGCTTTCCTTGATCCCTGCATGAGCATGTGGGAGGGTGTGGAGACCAGATCTTGACGTAATGAAGAGATGAAGTTCCCTCGGTGTAGATGGGAAACTTGGCCCCGGTCGATATCTTCATATTCACCATGACTACTGTTGCCACCTGCTGTGTTCTCTGATGTCATCTAACAGAAACCCATCTGTTCGTAGTGTTGATGTTTTTAGGTATATCCGGGGTTACAGTGGCAGATATTTTACCTCACTTGTGTGAAAGCAGCCAGTCGTTATTCATACAGAGACCGTTCCGTCCAACCAACTGTTACTTGGTTACTTGGTGAAGCCCACCACCAATCAGAATGTGTTAATATGGACTACCACCGAAATGTCATCCGGAACAGATGTATAAACAGGCTCCCCAACCAAAATAGATTGTCTCATTAAAGTGAAGTCTGTCTCATTAAGTGAAGTCCTTCAACCAATTAAATAACACAGACCACAGCCAGATCTTCCAGTCCAACCAATCGGGTGTTTTCATTTAGTAAAAGCGGCCACTACGGCCCACATGAGTTCGTTGGCGTTGGGTTTTATGCTCTCTTTCTCGGGCTCCAGCTCTAGCAGAGTGTGGACTCTCTTCATGCCCAGGTCGTACTGGTCGTCTTGAAGCGGGGCGAAGGCATTCTCGAGAACGTCGGATGAGTGAGCCAGAAGAATCAGGGCCAGAACGCGCTTGTCCATGCGGTGGGGATCGTTGACCCACTTCTCCAAAACCGAGTCCTGGACCTTCTTGACGAGGCGCTGTGGGCGATAGCACACAGCAGCTTTAAAGCTCATAATCAAGTCATTTTTACACTTCAGTCTCCTACAAATGTTACATAACATATTAATATCGGCCCTGGATGAAGCTTCATCTTTAACGATATGAATCTACGAGAGTGAGACAGCAGTTTGTTTCCCTCGCAAGATAAAAGTGCACAGTTTCGTAATTTTTTTTTTTTTTTTTAACAATTTGTATATTAAAATACGAAAGCTATTGAGTAAGGGTATAAATCTAAAAATAACCATTCGTTATTACTAGTCTACTGCCATATTGTTATGTTTAATGTAAGATCAAAAAACGTAGTTGTATTTGAACCCAGGGGCTGTGATGTCTCATATTATATAATATATATATATATATATATATATATATATATATATACACACACACACACACACACACAAATATATTATAATATATTATGCCTCTTATTGTCATTAAAAGTAAATGTATAAGTTAATTCCAGCTAGGGTTATGAGTAATTTGCCACGGGTAACTAGATGTTAAGCTATCCTCCTAATGCACACATAGGAAGTGTTACTATGAAACAATACAGTGCACTGTATTTACTGAGTACAGGATATGGAGATATGTGTGCAGAGTAATATATCATCCTTTTCATACAATAGGACCAATACAGTGTAGGTGCACCTGTACAAATAGAGGTCACACTTGTAGGAAATTAATCTGAGGGTGTGACAGTCTTTTTTTTTTTCCTCTTAAGGTTAAACATCCAAACAGAAAACTTTTGACAAAGACGAGCGGAGCGATTCCAGTTCCACTGCATGTAAATGAACGTGATAAGTCGAGAAAGAGTGAGTGGATTCCCACGCCGTACCTGTTTGATGGTGCTATTGGTGAGAGGATGTGTGGTCATGTCAAACAGCAGGAAGTTCTGTTTCTCCGTGGTGAGGACACCTTTCTCCACCAGGTTTTTAGCCAGACGTTCTCGAACGTTTCTCAGCTGGTAGTGCAGCTTGAGGGGATTCCAGGTCTCTCCTTCAGATACGACAGGGAGAGACGTCAACACGGTTTCATTATATCACACAAGACCGGCGGCGACATCGAAAACATGTCACCGATAGACAACTTCACGATTTTGTTAACAAACTCATCTCACCGCTCAGCAGCTCTATCCAGCTCTGGACAGTTTCTGGAGGCTGGGTCTCTTTAATGTGCTTCAAGGCCTCATCCAGTAGCACATCTCCTGTTGGGGCGTCAGACTTGCAGATCACCTTGTGAAAGAATAAGGAAACGCTGGTTACTGAGTGACTACCTCAGCAGCTCACATCCTGACTGGAAAGAATTTACAGAGTGGCAAGTCACCACCTTATTGTATGACTATAAACCCACTATTTGGTGTGTACACAAACAAAAAGCAAAAGGTGTCAAGTGTCTGGTACCACAGGGCCGTTCATGCATCTCCTCGGCACACACATATTATCGTGATTCTGACCTTCCTGGCGAGCAGGCTTTTCCTCCTCACACCGCAGGCCTCCAACTGTAGCCTACCCCGTAGGGCCAGCTCGACGAGCATACATCCGCGAAGCCCGGAAGAAATACAGTCGTTCCAGAAAGACGTGTAGCCCTTGCAGGACAAAAAAAACAGAAAGAAAAAAAGAGAAATGAGTTGCCATCTTAGCTGACGTGTTGGTAGGAATATTATTCCAAAGCGAACTGCGGTATTTTCTACGATGAAAGGAGGCTTTCACGTCGCTGCTGGCAAGTTGTCAAGGTATCTATCTTATCTATCTATCTATCTATCTATCTATCTATCTATCTATCTATCTATCTATCTATCTAGGTAGGGTAGTCAAGGCACGTAGATAAGCATATTTGTCAATTAACTTAATTGGTGTCATTCCCCCCCCTCCAAAGGCTTCTGAATACGAATAAAGCGCAACGGAAAAAAACAAGTACTGGCTAACTTGGCTATTGACACGTTGCATTTATGACACCGTTTAGTAAGAGATTTACAGTAACACTTAAAAAGCAAAAACGGTCACAGCTGCACGGAATGATGAACAAAATGTTAACAACACACCGAATTAGCAAAAAGTTAGCACTGTTGACGTTAGCAAACTCGCTTGATGACGCAACATAAACAGTAATGTTAGCTTGTGTTAAACATAGCAAACAAGTTACTAGCTGCTAGCATGGTTGACGGATCACAAACAACCCTCACCTCTCGATCCTTGAGGCCCAAGAGCAACACTTCCTCCATGAGAGTGAGCCTAGTTTCCTTCGAGTCCCCCTTGTCCTCGTCTTCCTCCTCCCCGCGGCGCACCTCGTCCTCCTCGCCACCGGACTCCTTATCCTTGTCGGCGGCGGCGCTGCGAATGGCCTCGGTCCTCCTCTGGACGAGGCCCGATGTTCTCTGCGTGAGAGAAGTCATAGCTGGGGCTGCAAAACGACCGGATTCGAAGAAAAGCTTCTACCTCGACCAGAAGGAAAGCCGCACAGCATGTAATCTAGATGTTAAAGGTGGAAATAGGGAGCCGGTGGACCGATCGAATAAAGACGGCCGTTGACGCTAAGCTCGCGTCGGGATTCCTGCATAGACTCTGCCCACTTCCTGATCCAACATGGTGGCACACTCTGCGCACTTCCTGATCCAACATGGTGGAAGACTCCGTCCACTTCCTGATCCAACATGGTGGAGGACTCCGTCCACTTCCTGATCCAACATGGTGGCAGCGTCACTGGAGTCTGAGCTCAACCGTGAACATGGACCGTGAACGCATCTCGCCTGTTGCCTTCAGGGCTGGAGGAAATACTTTTTTAAAGAATTTATTTAATTTTTAATGTAATTTTTTTTTTTAATGTGTACAATTTAAAGAACAACAACCTCTATGCTACACAGTGACTAACAATGACATTTAACAATAACATTTAACCCTAAAAGACATACTTTTAGTCAAGTCATGTCAAATTGATTTATAAAACTTAAACAAAAACACAAGACGGTGAACAAAAATATGTAGACAACTCGACAAAAAGAAGTAATTTGTGATAATAATAATTACAATAATAATGATAATAATAATAATAAAAACATCTTGTTGGTTTTTGAATATGGGAGAGTGCGTTCCTGGAAAAGCAGAAAAAATATACCACCAAAAATACAAAGACATACAGCTCTGAAACTTATTTAATGCCATTAGAAATTTCATGTAGTATAGACTTTTAACACAAGGTGGCAGTCATTGTATGGGACATATAACTCCATAACGCCAGTGCTCTTTCTTTGAATTTGAACAAACCATATGGCGCCCTCTTTTTTATGTACCTTGCCTCAAGAGCTGAAAAATAAATAGGCTAGACTTTAAAATAAACTTAATTAAAACTAGACTGTTCATGTTAAATGGCAGTGTTATTCCAAACACTGTAATATTGGTTAATTCTGCCACGTCTTGCAGCGACTCTGTATGTCAGCTATTACAAGAGCACTTCATCACTGGCAGAGGTCCATCACTGATGACGATTTATCAAATAAACTCCCAAATGCCCTCTACTTGACCTCCTTACCCCTCCATCTAATGCGCTGTAGTGCTCTCCTCATGTTGTTTGAGTTACATTAAGGGAAGAGTAGTGGGAAAACGCTGGTGCATAAACCTTGAATACAGGACAGGACTGTCTGTTCGGTTCTTTTCATGTCAGATATTTTGTCTTATAGCAGCAAAGGCGCAGGTGGAAGTAATAATTTTAATGAGCCGGCACGCAAGAAACTTTGTCCCTCAAACATTTTTTTTTCTCTTTTGACTTTGATTAGTTACACCTGTGCTCTGCCTACCGCGATCTCAAATGTCTTACAGTATTTTGTGCAGTGCACGGAACAGTTGTCCCGGCTGTGCTTATAACATGTCCCACGAAATAAAAACATAATATTTCTCTGTTGTTTTCTTGCATTTTACCTCCAGAACTAACGAGCATGGGGGAAACTAGTCGGAAAATTACAACTTGTATTCAAAAAGCAATCAAATAATTTGAATGTAAGTGATACACATACACTGCATAGGCTGAATTGAAGTGCACATTGTAATGCTTATAATGTTGCAATACCAGTGATCCATGCAATAGTAAATGTAAACACAGAAAGTGTATCTTTTCTTGTAGAAATATATATTTTTTTTGTTCTAGATGCAAATGATTGTTTATGTTGCAATATATTCTTTATTGTCCATTCTGCTGGTGTCTTATTTACAAGCACGTAAAACTGTATAGGGCCTGTATAAGGAAGGTATTTTGGTTGTAAATGTCAGTATTGCGTGTGATTCTCCACTTGAAGATGATGATGCAGAGAGCCTGCATTCAGTCTGTCGCCGAGGAGGAGTCCCACATTTGACCCCTGAGATGTAGCTGTCCTTCTATGGACAATTGTGTCCAGCGTAATCAGCTTTGTCTTCTCCAGATGCACAAAAAAAAAAAAAAAATGTGCAGACAACAAGACCATTTTTTCCGAAACTGGAGTTTAAACCTGGTTTAAGCTGGAGGACGAATGAGAACTGAACCAGATTCAGTCTCATGATTTTTTTTTCCACTATGCATTGTTGATATTTAGACTATGTTTTTTAAAAGGTACATTGTGCGATGTTTCTGATTTAATTAAGCAGCACGATCACTATCGGCAAGAGTTCCTGGATGGTAATGACAAAAGCAAACAACGTGTTCCGTGGCCTGCATGTCTCATTACATGAGACCAGTTATTCAGACTCATTTAAAGTCAATTCTGGAAAATCTGTCCCATAAAGTTGGCCATGAACAACGATCCCAGGATATTTAAATTATGAACGAGTTTGCTTTGGGAAGAAGTGGTTCGTTCCGTAAATACGTTCAGATTGGAAGCAGCAAGAACAACAGATCATAAAAACAAGATTTACTCTGAGATAGATTGAAACTGTTGCTTCCTGTGAGGAAACAAGGTCGGTGAAGTAGCGTCGGCATTTTTTTTCACACACGGTTTATAAATAACAAACTTTAAATATTAAGTGTGAAATACATGCTGGTGGTAGAAGTGGCCGTTACCAAATTAAAAGCACTTCAAATGAAACAGTCTTGAGTTCATAATGTCAAAGTAAAAGTGAGTTTTTATGATTTTATGATCCAATATAATCATTATTATTCTAAATTAATGTGATATTTATGTTTTTTTTTTCTTAATTTAAATACTTGGCCGTTTCAGCGGTGAACAACGCCTCCCTGAAAGCTGCACATCATGAATCAAGGAAATCAAGCGTTTTGCAGCCTAATTAAACAGCCCTCCTTTATTAACTCTGCCATAACATGTCAGATAGATCCACAGCCTGCAAGTAACAAACACTGTCTGCATTTCTGACGACAGAGAGGCCTGTAAGTGTGGCCCTGAATATCCCTCGGAGAGACGATTACCCAGACGGCTGGAAATATTCTCCGTGTAAACAAACCATCTCTACTACCATCACAGACGAGACAGGCGTCCGACTCTCTGACCATGTAAGTAGCATATTTGCGCGCGGTCCAAGATGACAGAATGCGCAAGTGTTACGGCATTAGGTCTGGAAAAAAGTCTAACGGCCAAGTCTCAAGTCTGCGGACAGGTGCAAACTAAAAGCTAGTGAATTATTTAATACTTCCCCACTACCGCACAGCATGTAATAAAAAAAAATTATTAGGTTCTAGTTAAATCCTGATAAAAACGTATGATTCGAGCCTCTTTGCAGCTTTTAAATAAGCTCATGTTTTAGCCCCGGACGTCCATTTTTCTTGACATATCAGCTCATTGTCCTCTGCTTCACTGTCAGTGTTAATAAACCTCTGGGTCCCCGAGAGGCCTCCCAGAGATCCACGGCTTCAAATGGCCCGCACAAAACATCTGTATTTTCCACTCACGTACATTTTGCGCTCACTGATCTTGAAGTTCTGGTCCTGACGAGGAGCCTAAATCGCTCCCCAGAGTTTTCAAGGAAGCCACACTCAGACCCATATTGGAGCCATTTCCTGTCTCTGCAGTGGGCAAAGGAGTGACCCTTAGTGACCTCTCTATATAAATGCACACGAATGCTCACATGCACATACGCGCGCGGTCTTTTAAGACAACACCCCCGCAGAGGGAACTCGGGAAGTCACTCACCATTGCTCTGCTGTAAGTGAATCACAGAATATCTCAACCGCCTGCTGCACAGCCTCTCGCAGGAGAGTAATAGCTGAGAAAATATAATTACATTTAATGGCTGGTGATATTCAAAAGCCCCAGTGCATCTCAGAAGGCTGAGAAAAAGCAGAAACGCAGTTTTGGGATTGCGTTTGGAGCGCTCAGAAGTGAAGATCCTATCATTTTTCTCGCAGTTTTTTACAGAAATGGGAAATAAGAGAGCGAACTGTATGGGAATCATTGAAAAATAAAAGGTCACATCTGTAAATTTCTCCATGGTTGACATTTTCTCTCTCTTTTTTTTTTTCTTGACTGGTGAGAACTTAAAAAGTGTGTGAAACAGGAGCTCGGAGAGAATCACAATGTCATGCGATAGCAGCGCGTCCTTGGACGGGAGCCAAGGTGGGTTAAATAAGGATTTTATGCCATGTAGTAAGGACACTAAAGACGCAGGAGGAGGGGGGAGAAAAAAAGTGATAGTGAGTTGAAGAAAGCTCCAAAACGATGTCTGTTTCAACATCTGCTCCAGCTCTGCACAATTACAGGAAGTGCTTTTGCTTTTGTCCCGTTCACAGTGACACGAATAATAAACACAACAGTGAGGTAATACATCTACAGCTTATGCTGCAGTTGTAACTTTACTCCACGGCGGCGGGTTGAATACGCGTATTGAGATCTTTGTATCTGGGACACAGATCAGAGAGAGGACTGAGGAAGTCCTTTTATCACATGCAACTGGCTGAATGAAGTCGTTGTCCTGGGTCAACCACATACTGAGAACATGACACTGGGTGGAGGAATTTTATCATGGATTATTGAAAGAATGAAAGATAACGCTAACCTCATTAAAAAGGAAGATTAATTGGCTAAAGTTTGTTTAGAGCATGTATAATCTTGTTTATTACTGTATAGCTAGCTTTAAAGCTCTAAAGACCCTTGAGAGGATGTTACAGCGAACGTGATGAATGTTTCATACAAGTAGGTGGTGGAGACCAAACATAGAGCTAAAAAAAGAGTTAATAAAGCCAAATATATGACTTGTAGCAGCCGAGTGTGCAATTAAGTCAGCGTTTTCCATGTTACTTTGCTCTGTTTTTTCTTGTTTTTTATGCTGCCAAAGAAGCCAAAAACTCCTTTACAGCGAGTTATTGTTTAATTATTAAAGCTTGTACACTGAAATGTTTCTAGATGAGCGATAGCACAAGCAGCACAAGAAGCACAAGAGTCTGCCTGTGGCTTAGTAATGCACTTTACACAGGTTGTGTTTCATATTTCTAATCAATACAGCTCCCGCAAACAACATTTGCAAAGATACTCCACCATAAAACAGTGTGTTTCATAGCTTATGAATACAGATGAATGATAAATTCAAAAAAAAGAAAATGAAACTGTTCTTTATCTGCCGCCTGAGAATACATGTGATCCTCCCTTTCCTCTGTTCTCCTTGCTAGAGTTCTCCAGGAAGCCTCTAACAATCGGACCCCTCCAGAGGTTCTAACAACCCGACTGTATGCGTCACGCACACGTGACCGCATTTACACTCGCACGTCCACACACACATTTACACCCTGCGCACACAGAGAGAGTCTCACGCCCAGTCGCTCCGGCGTTAAATAGAAGCTCCTATTGTTTGTGCGAGAGAAAAACCTCTGACTTGACAGGATCCCCACACGGTTCATTAAGGTTTGTGATTAGCAGTGACGGGGAACGGCGGATGAATCAACAACACGTCTGACCTCGTGCTTGGCGTTGGTTTATTTACCCGGTAGAAGTGATGAAGTGACTCAAGGCGCCCCTGCCCAGTTAAAAACAACACAAGCAAGTCCTGTGCTCCAGGAAGTAACGTTTTGATTTAATTTGCCTTCAACTGAGTGGTTTCCTTTCAGTAGGAAGGTCTGTGGCTGTATTTATTTGACGACTGTACTGATAGACGTTAGTTCTCGCGTAAATATTTTATATGCAAAACTACCCAGCTGTATAATGTGGAGCTACACCGATCAGGCATAACATTATGACCACCTTCCTAATATTGTGTAGGTCTAACTTGTGACTCAAGGGAGAATGGACATGGGTCTTCTGAGGGCGTCCTGAGGTCTCTGGCAACACAGTGTTGTTAGTGAGTGTTAGTGGGGGGACTTTGGGTCCTATTGGATGAGGGGAGGGGCCTCTGTGGATCATCCCACAGTTTAGGATCTAGTGGATTTGGAGGCCAAAGACGTAGACGTAGACAGACTTTAATGATCCACAAGAGACGTTGCTTGGTCACACATAGAAACACTCTTAAAAACCACAAGTAAAAATAAATCAGGCATCAGGCAAAATAAATAAATAAATAAAAATAAAAAAGGCCTGCTGAGGATGGTTACTGCCATGAAAGAGTAACATTACTATGGGGTGGGGGTGTCTGGTCTGATCTAGGTGGGTGCTACATGTCTAAGTAACATCCACATGAATGAATACCAGGTCTAAAAGTTTCCCAGCAGAACACTGAATTGTAACAAGATGGTCAATGTTATTTACTTCTCCTGGCAGTGGTCATAATGTTTTGCCTGATCAGTATATTTTATTCCAGCTCAATTAACTGCCACACTGATGCATCTATACCAGTTTAAGAAAGACAAAAACGTTAAAATATTTATTTATTTATTTAGACGCTTTGGGGAAACATAAATATCCTCTAAATAATACGAGCGTGTTCCCAAACAGTTGCTTATTTAGTCAGCAGTTACAGATCAACATTTTGATAGTCTTTTCTGGCCCCCGGGTGAACATAAATACGGCTGCTCTCTTTTAGCTCTATTTTTGGCCCCCACCAACTCCCGAGGCAAATATCTGAGGCTTTAGCTGCTACAGTGTTTTTCAGGCAGTTGTTAAAGTTTTTTTTTGTGTCCTGTTTTCTGGTGAGCAAGTAATGTAAAAGGCTTCTTTGAATTTTTCACATTTATTATTTATTTAACTGAAAATAGATTCCTACTGTGGCCCACTATCAGAACAGTGAGACAGTGAAAAAAAATATTAATAATTAATAATAATTAAGGGTCTGTGGGTACTTTGAGTGACAAGTGGGTGCAGTCACATGTCTGTACCTCTGCATCACCTGCAGCTGTGAACACTGACTGTATATATACTATGGATAAACCCATGGTAACGTCACCCTTCGGATTTTGAACCAAGATAATGAAGCCCGAAGTGGGCGGGGCTTGTGGTCGCCATGTTGGATAAGATTTACTCCGCCCACACTTGGATATTCCAAATATGGACATAGGGGAGGTCGTGTCGGATGTTGAGACACGCCCACCCAACTCTCTGCTACCTGCTAGCTCAGGCTACCACCTGTCACTCAAAGCGGCAACACCCTTAATTATGAAGAATTTTAAACCTTAGAAAAAAAATAAACTCGTACAGTTGTCATGAATTTTGAACTATTGAGACCAAAATCATTTTTTTTAGCAGTCTTTTTAATATTGATGTAAAGTTGTGATTTTTAACATGGGGGGGTTTATGGGGATTTGCTCCCTTTTGGAGGAAGCCTCAAGTGGCCACTTGATAAACTGCAGTTTTTTGCACTCCTGCATCACTTAGACCTGGACGTTGCCACTTTACTGTCAATTAGTTAGGAACAGACAACACAGCGGCAGTGGGGGCCACCCATTAAGCTTCGAAACTGCGTTCACATTGTTTTAACATATATAAATTACAATCTGAAACCTCTTGCACTGAAAAAAAAAAAAAGAAAAAGTAAAGAAAAGGCAGGTTCACTGCAGCTCCATCCAGTGCCAGCCGGTAATCCTCTCCAGATGACTCCTCATGCTTCTCCCTGGTTGTGGTCAGAGGCCAACCGCTGTTAGCCCAAAACATGAGATTTGCGGTCAAAAGAGTCGAGTAAAAGTGAACATGATGAGGGCGCATGGAGACCTTCTGATCTCAGCCGTCGTCTGGGTGCACAGTGGGCGGTCAAGTGTAGAAGGGTCAAACACACGCATGCATACGTACAAGATATTCCCAGCGAGGACCAGCGAGTACACCTGAGGAGATGTGACCCCCCTGAGGGGCCGAGGTGGAACTTTTGTGCCCTTCTCAGCCCCTGAATTCACAGCCATCACAGACGACCTGTCAACATGACCAAAACGAAGTCTGTCAAAACTTTACCGACTCACAGTTATGACACGAGAATTCAAAAACAAGAAGTAAACCGTCGACCAAGACAAAACCCCCTCGGCCTCTGTTGTCACACAACGTTTCACTCAGACAGTAACACGATCTCTGCGTTCACTGTATTTCACTGGTACATACGGGGTCGTATTTCCCTCGCGTGGATGCGTTGTTCATGTTTTGCCTGTGGATCGAAGGGTCAGGCTGAGCGAGCGGAATAAAATGCAATAAAAGTCAAGAGCGTACACTCTAAACAGTCACTATAGGGTT
Source organism: Mugil cephalus (assembly GCF_022458985.1). Lineage (NCBI taxonomy): Eukaryota > Metazoa > Chordata > Actinopteri > Mugiliformes > Mugilidae > Mugil > Mugil cephalus. The sequence goes on along the minus strand of NC_061788.1, from coordinate 7,500,929 downwards.
ACACTGAAACCATATGAGGGAAAATACCATAAGCTCACTGTTCAGTAGCCGCAGTAAAAGGTTCAGAGGTTCAAAAAAAATGATAAAAATAGTAATCTGCAACTAAATGTACACTTAGTTATCATTTATTATAGGAGATAAAACGGGTTATAGATGTTACAGAGTAAAATTAAGTAGTTTAAAGGCCAGTTTTCTTGCAGACAAGGAAGTGAAATCTGTCAAAGTATTGGTTGTACTTTCAAGACGCTAAAGAGTTATAGGTCACGAGACGAGATCTGCTCTCGACATGACTATTATAAGAAACCAGAGAGACCGAATCCACTGAGAAAAAATGTTCAGCTAAAGGCAGAGCTAATCTGTCTTGAAGATTAATTTCCTAAACATGAGCATGAGGAAAAACATAAGTAGAACCCTTTTTTTTTTTTTTTTTAGGAAAAAAAGGGTGCAGCTTTGGAAAATACCCACTTAAATTGATGGAGTCAGAGCTGTATTGGGTTATTATTTTATGTATTATTCAGTTACACTTATCCAGTGTAAAGAGGAGGAGCACTTACTGCCACTACAAGGTTTTAATACAAATATGATACGAACATTTAACATTGTTTTAAATTTTAAAACGGTTACATGGTTGCCAGTGCATAGACCATTTGCACAAATGGTTGATTTATTTGGCTGTTTCGTACTTATCTCACTCTCTTGTTTAATGCTTACGTTCACGAGCCATGTTTATTATCAGTACCGTATCAGTGAACGGACTGTGAGAGAAACGTTTAGTTTTCCTAAAATTATTCCTGACTTTCAACCAGAACCGAAACTCACTACATTAGCGACTAATCGGGCACAAACGAGAAAAGGCACATGTGTTAATAATGATGCAGAGTATGGGTTCGGACGTCCCAGTCACGGGAACCTGAGCATTTGTCTTTTCATTAATTATTATTTGAAAAACCTTGATTTAAAAAACTGTTATTAAAACTGCTTCTGCTGAGGCTTTGGTGCAACGACCTTCTCAATATTCGTAAAACAAAATAAGATGTGACCTTCCTCCATTATGATAATGTTTCCGCTATAATCCACTATTGTTGTGGAGACGTTCTGAAACTGAGCTTTGTGTCCAGTTTGTGTGTGTGGGCGTCTGACGGCTGCAATCTCCTAGAAACATTGGTGACTTTTTAGAAGCAACTGTATTCACGATTCATCACCATCTCTGTATCACTCTAAGCCTGTGAGGCTTGTTTATTATGAGGTATTGTACCACTGAACTGAGTATAATTAATAAAGAGAGCACTTATGGCCACTACATAAAAATTGATTAAGCATGTGTTACTACTAATGTTAATGATGGCTCCGGTCTGTTCAAACCTCCCGCTTCTTACTTCTTCTTCTTATTTTTATTATTTGCACTTGGGTTTTTGTCAAAACATCCCCTCATTAAAAAACGTCTATGAAGAATTTCTTCTGCTGAGGCTGAAACTGAGCTTTGTCTCCAGCAGACCGCTGCAAGGCTGCAGTCTCCTTCTCGAAATGTCAGTCGCTGAGCGGTTCTAAGGTCAGCAGACTCTCTTCAGAAACAACTGGACGCTTGCCACTCGAAGCATCGACCTCGCCCTGCACTTTCTTGTGTTAAATTGCGAACACAAGAACTTCAAGAGCCTCCACATGTCTCCTCCTGCGTCTGCCGCGCTGTCATGTCAGATGTCATGCAAAGACCTGACTGCCCTCTTGAGCAGAACATGATATCCTCCAATCACAATGGCCTGTGGGACATGCCGAGAATGTGATGTCACATGTTGGAAACAACTGCGTGCACATGTGTACATGCCTACTCGTATATATATGCGTCATTCGCGTCGGCCTGCTGGAGCTGAAGAGAAAAGTCATTATAGCAGTTGTGAAGGGGTTATTGGTGTGAGGCTGCCTGCAGGGAGTGGCTCCAGTCCTCATTTGGCGCTCATCGTTCTTTAAACAATCCACTCCACTCAGCGAAGCCCCACCAAACTTCCTGCTCACTGACACCATGGTCCGGGGACAAATGTCGATGGAAATCACATTCCTGTCATTGTTGCATTCATAAAAAAAAAAACTAGAAACATAATAGCCTCCACAACAATGCTGCTTGTCAGAGGATACAGGAAGAAACCAGACAACAGAGCCTACAGTCATGTTGGGAGTTGTACAAAGCTGTGGGCCTTTGAGCTAGATGCTAATGTCGGAATGCTAACACGCTCACAGTAGCAGCACCAATTGTTTACCATTCGTAGTTTGTGTACAAGCGTAATTATTTACACTAAACAGAAATTACAGATGGTGCTGATGCAAATGTTATTAGTTTTATTGTTAAAAATATAAAATAAATTTTAAAAAATGGAACTGCTGCTCAGAATAAGGAGCGTTCGCGCAGCTCTTAAAATAAACCGCCACACATGTCAAGTCCTGGACACTTCACGCCACACTCTGCTTGCACACTGTCCCAGACCACAGTGAAGGTCAAGGTCTGATGAAACCAACATCTGCATCATCATCTGCAGAAACAAGAGATGTAGCATCGACTTGGAGATGCCATCCTGGAGTTTGAGGGTGCTGCTGGTTCAGTATCTCAGCTCTTCCTAGGACTGCGCTCTTCTGGACTGAGGCTTCAGGTGTTGTTCCTGGGATCTGTTGAAGCCACTCTCCCAGTACTACTACTGCTACTACTACTACTACTACTACTACTACCTACCACATCCGTTGCAGGGTACCTCTCAACCTTTTCGTGTTCCTTCTTTCTGATGTTGGTGTCAGTTGGTATTACCACATCTATCACCACTACCCTCTTCTGCTCTTTGCTCACCACCACTGTGTCCGGTTGGTTAGCCAGGAGCTGTTTGTCAATCTTGAAGCCGTATTCCCACGGAAACTTGGCCCTTTTGTTCTCTACCACCTTCTGTGGTGTGGCCCATTTGGACTGGGGTATTTCTGTTCCATATTGGGTACAGATGTTCCTGTAGACTACCCCAGGCACTTGGTTGTGCCTATCCATGTACGCTGCCCCGGCTAGCATCTTACACCCAAAATGTAGCTGTTTATGAAACGGCACCATATCAGTATCAGTAAGACTATTGATTTTGATATTTTTTTTTAAAGATTACGCCTGTTAACATGTTGGAATTCCACATGTGGAGAGGGAGGCTTTAATAGAGCCCTTCATGGCCTATGTCATTGTGACATCACAATGTTAGCTGGAGGCAAACACTGTCACTTTCAACCATGATAATGTCTCTTTCTGTATTTTATGGAGCCAAAACCGAAAAATCTACTTGAAGTTTTATCACACACCAGCCACTGCCAGTCGTAGACAACTTTGGTTTGGCTTTGGAGATTAAAAGAAAGAATTGGAGTGAGACAATGAACGTGCACACTTTATATCAGGTCAGATAAGTATGTAATGTAGATTAAATTGTGACGGAAATCACGCTAAGTTAATAATTTAGGTTAAACGCTAATGCTAACCGTGAGCTAACGCAACGTTATTTGCACGTTTCAGGCGTGTCCAAGCAGAAGTTGCATTTACTACATTACCCTCCACAGTTTTTCCACTTACTTCTTGTAATATCTTTGTTGGAGAGGCTTCACTTGATAAAGACAGACCAGACTTCGTCCCCTCTGTGTCCTCCTTTGGTCAAATCGTCCATCCAGTGAGTGAGAGTGTAGGGGTCGGTGGACGTAGTCTCATCAGTCAGAGTCAACTTTTTAAAATAACACTAATGCTCTCAGAGAGTGAGTGTATTAGTATATTCTGTAAAATATGCGTTTTCCTCGTCCATTCGTCCATTGACATATGCTAACCTCCATTTACAAGCTGTAGTGTTTGAGATGTTTGGCATCCAGTTAAGCCCCGCCCCTTAAAAAACGTCACATTGTTTACAAACTGTGAAGGGGTCTATATATATAGCTTAGCTTGGTGCCACTACAACCCCGACTTCAGACAAGGTGATGGATGGATGGATAGACACCACAGATCCTTTTTTGAGTTTATTTTTGCTCCAGATAGGAATATGTTTTTTACAATTATTTTGCATTATAAATTCACTGTTTCCCTTAAAGTGCAAATGTAAAGACACATGTTGGGGAATTGCGTCACTATGTTGAGCAGACGTTCATGATTCATCACTAGGGCAACAGAGGGCCGGGGTGTCCACACTGTCTGCATCGGACCGAGAACCAGTGGCCGGGCTGCAACTGAAACTCTAGCTGAGTGTTGACAGAGTCAGAGGGTCTTGACCCTGTGCTGGCCCCCCCCGTAGACTGATGCGAAACCCCCGGTCCTGTCAGAAACTCAAAGAGGGGAGACAGAGTCCAAAGACAGGAGGGGACTGAAGAGACCTCTACTTGCTGCCCACATGTGTCAGATTGTTGTTTTCCTCTGCTGCCGAAGGGGGTTTGAAAAGGTTACTTTGAAGATAGCGTGCTAATTTATACTCAAAGGCTCCCATTTAAGCATCAGTGTCTCAATTAGGGAGGAAAGATTGACCAGATAAACTAAAAATAAATACTATTATATGTCTACTTAATCCAGTCCCACGAGTATGTACTTCTCAAGAAATAAAAAAAATATATAAAATAGCAAACAGAAGAGAGGACAGTGAACACAGGAACAAGAGAAAGAACATAGGTGGGAGGGGGGGTTAACTCAACATATTTCCATTTACTCTGCCTGGTCTGGTTAATGTTAGAGCTCAAAACATAGTCAGAAGCTGTTCTCATCAAAGAGGAATCAGTAAGGATGGATCTGCTTTCTTTCACACAGAACTGACACAGGACTTGCATTTTTTCCCGAGCTTCATCCCCCAGCGGCATTTCCAAGTCACGCTTACAAGCAACCGGCAGTGCTGCCACCACCACCGACGGAGTTCACTGCCCTAAAAATCTCTCCTGCTTCACACATTCGTTGACTTCGCTGTTTGTTGAAGATTAAAAAACAGAACTAAAAGATGCTCTTCTACAAGTGCACACATCCAACATGTCCTTATATAGATACAGACTGAGCTGATGTGTTAGTCCTCTCATAAACATGGCATCTAATTTCAAAAGCAGAACTGGCTGCTGTTGACACTCCTTTTTTTTGTGACTATTTTTAGTTTTAGTTGCTATATTTTGCAGAGACTGATCACCTTTAATCTATTTTTGAAATACCAGCGGCTAAGTTTCAGTAACAACTCTGATTTGGTTATTTTTTTAAAGATAATATACGAGTGGTTGCTAGGCGATAGAAAATCTGTGAACTGGGTTTGTGGAGTTTGAAAGATGTGCTGTTTGTTTTTGCTTTAAAACGGCGTTCATTCACTCTTCACCTATTAAAACCAGGCCGTAAGTAGAGCGAGCATACTGTCTCTGAAACGTGTTGTTTACTTGCTGAATTCTCGCACAGTGTTGCATATTTTCACACCCGTCCAACCCGGAGCAACTGTAGCATGCAATGATGGGTTGTGTGTCTGACCCCCTGACAAATATAAATTCAATATTCACTCTCCTTTTGGCTCTGCTTTGGTCTCCACCACCTACCGAGGAATATATCTGTCTCACCGTGTTCATGTTGGCTTCTTTCAGGTTCAAGTTGTAGTTTTAAAACCTCAGCAGTGACCTTGCGTTGACAAGTTGTGGTGTTTAGAGAGGGTATACATTGATGTCACTGCCCCTGGTTGGCACCCTGGCACCTGAAAATAACACTACATTAGTCATAAGATCCATTATCAGTGTATTTATATTGATGTCTGTAGTTTTAATACATGAATGTCAAGCTCATGTTAGTTCAGGGGCCACGTACAGAACCACTTGATGTCAAGGAGGCCAGACCTTCAAATAATGACAACTTCAAATGTTTCCCTTTGTTTTGGCACAGTGAAGTACATATTGAAAGTGTTTACATTTAATGAACTGCACTCTTACAAAATCTTTTATGAACAACCAGATGTTTCTTAAGAAACAGAAGTGCAATTTCTCTATGTCTCAATGTTGTGTTATGTCCACAGCACTGAAACCTAGGAAAAGTAATTACTTTTCTTTCGAGAATTTGCGGTTAATGTCTAAAATGTAATTTTTGCACTTTGCAAATTTATCCCACGGGCCCGATCGGACCTTCTGGCGGGCCGCTTTTGGCCCGCTGGCCATATGTTTGACACCTGTGTTTGTCACATAGGGTTAATTTTATTTTATGTCTATTTAATTTATATTTGCTCTTGTTTCGTGCACTTATTTTATTGTTAAGCACATTTTTTTATCTGCAAAAGGTGCTAAAAAAATAAAGTTAATTATTATTATTTTTATTATAACAGGTATTAAGTCAAATTTAACCTCAAATCTCCATCAAACGAGCATCCAGCGAAACAACAGGGGATACCATACATAGTATATGTTTACCGTGGGCTGTCATCTGCATTGATACACAAGCACTATCCTCTTGTATACATTCCAGATTCCTGAGATTCTCACTGTAAATAGCTTTTACTCCAGAGGAACTGCTGTTATTGTGGGCGGAGGGGTGGGGACGAGTCTACGGCTTGGCTTGAGGACGACGCAGCGACTGACTCAGAAATATTGGCCGCTGCACTTTATGAACCGAGCTAATTTCCTTCACTTGAAGGGAGTGACTGTGTCTGAGATGGACAGTTTGTCTTCATTACCTTACCCCGCATAAAAGCAAGCGCAGACAGGCTATTAGAGGAATACAAATGTTTTTTTTGTGCTTTCTGTTCAGAGAAAGTCTTTTTGTTTTTTATGAAATAATTGAATGAAGATGCCTTTGATTCATTAACTTGTTTCTTGCGTGCTCCTAATGCCCTCTTCCTGTCTGTCTCTTTGCATAGAGGCAGTTATAGAGGGAGAGGGCAGCAAAACACATTAGAATAGACGTCCACGGCCAATAGAGGAATATAGTATGTCAGAATGAAAGGCAGGGGGATGGGAGGAAGGAGAAGGGAAGTGGTGTTGGGGTCTAGAATGAAAACATGGAGCACCATTAGTTTGTACTCTATACATTGTTAAAAGGAGTAGACGAAAAAAAAACACACACACACACACAAGAGAGGGGTGAGGCCTGTAAGAGGATGAGGAAAGGGGGGAGATGGGTGGGGAAGGGGATACCGTATGAGGAAGTGCATGGAAACTAATCAGAGTCTTCCTGAGTCTCAGTCTGAGATTTGTCCAGGGCTGAAGACAGGAAGGACTCTTGTAAACTGTCTCATTCACAGGGAGTTCCTGAGATCCCGTCTGATGCACGCGTGTGTTTTTGTGGATGTTTGATGCGTTTGTTGCTGTGTAATAACCTCCCATACGATGTGTACAAAAGGTTTCATTGTATGTACGTTGAGTAATTCATCCTTCCTCGTGCATGTAGTTTTGTAAATAAAGAGATGAATAATATTTACACATGGGAATAGGGGTGACTGCACTGATGCACTGATATGTCGTTGTAGTCAGAAAAACCTGTAACAAAGATGAAGGGAAGGACAGAAAATAAAAATGGTCATTTACGTGGAAATATGATCCTCACGCACTTACATCGGTAGATTTGAGGTGATTCAATATCTATAAAATGTTGTGTTTGATGCATGTAAAGTACAGTTTCCACGCTTACCTTCCCTCACCGGCATTTATGTCATTCTGAAGCAATTTGAGGTATTTCAAAAATGATTTGTGTGTTTATGCTGACATGACAGGAGCAACTGAGGAAGTAAGACATTGCTAATAAAGGTTGAGATATGTGTGGTAGAGGAGGGGGAGGTAGGGGTGGATGGATGGCTGCAGACTGTTTCCCTTTTTTCAACCATTTTTTTTTTTTTTTAGCATGACTGCTATTGCCTGTATATCTTCGCCTATAGTGTTTATTGCTGTAACCATGATACATAGTTCCCCAGAACTTAATAAGTGTATGAAAGCATATGACACATCAGTTTAATAATAACTCTTGCAATGTCACTAATCCTGTTTCTCTAGAAACTGTTGTGAAATGTTGTGAAAAGATCATCTTACATTTTTTGGATGAAATTAATATTGTCTATGGGTCTAACACTCTGTAATGGATGTGTGTGTTGGTACTAAACAAAGTTGAGTTGTCTGACTTTAGAGAGATGTAAACGATTTGTTTACTATTTGTTAGTGTTATTTTTGTATCATATCTTTTTTTTTGTATTACGACCTGTTATGTCATTTTGTATCATATCGTATCGTTTTGTAACAGCATCGTACACACCATCTCATTGTATCCTAAAAATTTATATTGCAGAACATTGTGTTATGTCATTTTGTATATGTCACATGGCACCATTGTCGTGTCTTATCGTTTTTATTTTGCAACCTGTTGTCTTATTTCATTTTGTATTGTATCTTATGGTACCATTGTGTCGTATCGTATCGTATCGTATCGTATCGTATCGTATCAAATTGTATCGTTTTTATTTTGCAACCTCATGTGTTATTTCATTTTGCATTGTATCTTATGGTAGCATCGTATCGTATCGTATTGTATCGTATCAAATCGTATCATATTGTATCGTATCGCATCGTATCGTAACATTTTTATTTGCAACCTATTGTGTTATTTCATTTTGTATTGTATCTTATGGTACTATCATCTCATATCATATCGTATCATGTCATATCATTTCGGTTTTATTTTGCAACCTGTCATTTTATTTTGTATCATATCAATGTGGTACCATCGTATCGTGTTGTATCATATCCGTATCGTATCGTTTTTATTTTGCAATCTGTTGTGTTATGTCATTTTGTGTCACATCATAGGGTTTTGTACCATCATGAAGTATTGTGACATTTCATATTGCAGAGCATTCTGTTATGTCATTTTGTATTGCATCATATGGTGCCATTGTATCGTATCGTGTCGTATCATGTGTGATGCATCGCATGCCGCCATGTTGTGTCATATCGTATTAGATCAATACACCTGGACCATACAGGTGATTACCACTAAGTGACTATACCTGCTTGGTCCAGCACTTTTTTGAGAGGTTTCTCTGGATCGGTGCCGTGTGAAAGTTCCTTCTTTGACTGACATGACATGATGACTGTAATAGTGGTGCTTGAGTGACAGACGAATTATCCCAGAATGGTTGGCTATTCATGAAGATTGGTTGCTCAGGTATCAGTAGGCATTTAAAAAGAAATGGGCATATTCTACGGTGTAATGTTATGGCTTCCCACTACCAGTACCCCTGGTTTATTTCACAGTAGTTTTCCATAATGTGAAGCAAAATGTTCCAACTATTTCAAGACATATAGAATAACATACATAATAGAACAAATTCTGCAGCATTTGGTCAAAGGATCCCCTATAGATTTGGGGAAATTAGCTTTATTACAGGATTATTATGAATGCAGACTGAAAACACTGCCGTGAAAGTAAACCTACTTGCTTTTATAATTATTATTATTATTTTATTATTATTTAAACCTGTTTTTGGCATTACGCAGTAACACTACACTTGTACTGAGTGTAATCAAGGAGCCAACCTTAGGCCTCTCTGAATGAATACGCTCCACTATTCCCTCTATAATAATCCTTTAATAATCTTACTGAGCTCTTTCCAGCTGTTGACCACTGGAACAGGCACCAGATTTCAGACTATCTGTAACCCGGTGCTTATTGTAATGATATACTCTAAGTCAACGAATAACCTGTTCAATGTGTCGCTCACAGTTAGTTTTTCCATTTTTATTCCGAAAGTGTAAATAAGATAAATCAACTCATAATGGATGTGAACTAATGGGCAATCTAAGCAAGTTTAAACACATTTCCAAGCAGTTTGTTGCAGCCGTGATTAACTGCAGTGCCCAGAGCTCATCAATGAAATCTGCTGCACACTGTTTTGACATTTCTCCGCTGCAAGATGAACTATCAAGTCAGGAAACTTCAGATCAGATAATGCTATAATCAGTTTGTCACGTTAATGACTGCTTTGTGTAATGACCTTGTTGACTGAGTAAAGCTGTAAAATAGCTGTGCACGATAAAAAGGTGCCGTCTGCTTTGCGCACGTAAGGAAAAACTTTTGTTTAGCCTTCATATTTCAGGTGTTACAAACACAGATGCTGACATGTCAAACTTTTTTTTTTTTTTCTTTTCCTGTAACAGACTGTAGCGGTCCGTGCTTTCAACACAAAACCACAGGTGTTAAGTGCACGTGGGCCCCTGAGATATGGGTTCCATAAATCAAGAGTGAAGTGTCAAAGGGGATATTTTTTAGTAAATTTATCAAAGAAAAAAAGTGTTATTTGCTTAGAACCAGTCCACCTTAGTTCCTCATTCCTTTCAATATGTTTTTAGACTTACAGTTCCTCTATAAATGTAAAAGATTTCACACTGAACATTGACAAAATGCATTTTTTTTTTTTCACACATTAAAGCAGACATAAACTGGACAGATGTGTGAAGCACTTTTACCCAATAAGACTTTGTGTAATAAAACCAGTTACAGTTGAGGACCAGCTGGACGAGCTGAATTAAACAGAGTCTATTCTGGTCTAACTGTTCAGTTATTGTTCCATCTCCAGACCAGACATCAGCGTTTGCTGTTGTTGGACTGCTAAGATTTTCCCATGGACTGTAAACTAAGCTCCCACAAACTTATCTTAAAAGGTTCAGAACACGACTGAACTATCCCACCCACCTCCTTTCTCCTCCTCCTCCTCCTCCTCCTCGTTCTTTTTTTCCTGTCCCGCTCAGCTCGGCTCAGCTCAGCGGAGCAGAGCTCTTGTAGGAGGTGGAGGAGCCAGTTTGAAACGGGACCTCAGACACTTATACTACGGCACAGAAAATGCCCTGCAGATCCTTGTTAGGCATTTAACAAATTTCACATTTCTCTGCGGACCCCTGTTGAGCCGAACGCTGAACGAGTGTGAAAGGGAATAACTGAAGACACAGGACACACATTGCGCGTCAGGATGCTCGGGTTAAGTCAACATTTCACTTTGACAGCAGCGGCTTGTGTGGGTAAGTAATATCTCACACGAACACTGAATGTTCTGCTCGTTGTGTCATGAGATAACCGGTGACATGCGGAGGTAGAGAGCGCATTTTCTGAAACGTCTCCAACGCGTCTTTGCGCGCACGCCGGCCGGCTGCTTAGATCATCCCATCCTGCATAATTGACGACTAAAGCGACTAAGAGCATCCATTAGGTGTGTCACTCACGCCACTGCTACCCCCCATTAAAAGGTGGCGGCACCGCGCTGTCCTCGTAAACTGCCCTTAAATACTTTCCGCGCGTATTACCCATATGTTATTTATTGTGAATGGAGAAACCGCAGTGCACTTAATTGTTCCTGCGTGCAGCAGCTTGGTCACAGAAGTATGCCATAGACACAGTACAGTCCGTCAAAGTTACTGTATAGACCTCTGAGTATTGCGCGTGACAGTATTTAGGCGTCAGTCCAAAGTAACTCCTGTTTATGCGTCGTCCTGGCATTAATCATGCTTCTGCAGAAACTGTTGTGACATGTTGTGAAATAATCATCCCGAGAAATTGTGTCACATCCTGCCACAAAAAAGAAAAAATTAAAATAATTAAAAAAAAAAGGATAAATGCACACTAGCTGTGATTACATTTTAATTTATGGGATGGAATGTATATTGTCTAATGCTGTGACACTCAGTATTGGATGTGTGTGTGTTGGCGCTGGGGCGCCTCTCTGGTGATGCTGCACTCTCAAGTTCAGCTCCAGAACAGCAGCAGCAGCAGCAGAAGTGAATTAACTTCTAGGTCATGTCCAAGCAGATTAAACATGAACAGGGAAAGTACCGGCAAAGTTGAGTTGTTTGATTTTGGAGAGAAGAAAAAAAAAAAGGAAAGAGAGCAGAGTGCATGTGTCTCTTTAATTCTCAGATTCCTATGTTTACATGTGATGCCGACTTGTGATGGTCATTAGAGAATTGAGTTAGGTCCGGAGATCAGTGTGCGTCTGTGTGAGCGCAGAGGGATCAGTCGAGACAGTTGAGAGTCGTCACATCATGAGTCAAGGTCGAGGTTTTATCTGCGTCTCAGACTGCTCTGCTGTTTGTCTCCTTATCAGATTGCTGCAGTGATTTTGACTAATTGTTGTGTGAATGAGACTCACGTTATTGTCCCACCACGCCAGCAGCGATGCAGTCTAAGCAGCTGAAGCGTGACCTCACTCGGTTTTCACGGTGAAAGCAGCCATCCACTCTGAGACCATACTGGGAGATCCAGTGCTGTGCCATCTGAGCTACCTCAGCCTGCCTCAGAGGCTCACATGTGGTTATTGTAGTGGCAGCATTTAATCTGTGTAAATTCCTAGTGGAGATGGGGCTACAGGTGGTTTGAGTTTGGTGTTGCGGGGGTGGGATGGGCATCTGGCTTCAATCAGTATGTGTCGGACCGAAGTGATCAAGCTGACTAAGGACGTGAGCAGCATGAGCACAGACTTAGGCTGCGTGTAATGATCATTTACACCGTTGACACACTTCTTTTATTAATCAGTTAGTCTATAAAGTCTGAGGGAAGCTTGTAGCCCTAATGAGTGCGTCCAAAGTGACAAAACCATAAAATTTAAAGTGTGAAGTGTAAATAATCTAAAAAATGCTCACATTTAAGAAGCAGGAACTTGCCCTTTGCTTGATAAATTACTTCAACAATTTACAGAAAGTTTTTCTTTCTAAGTTTAGGCTGCAATTTTCAACTCTTGTTTATTATTCTGGTGATTAGTCATTTCTATAATATGTAGTTTAAAAAAAGCCCATGATGATTTCCTTAAATACCCCCAACCTTATTATCAGCGTCTGATATCTAATAGTGGACTAAGCGTTTCAATGCTGCTGGAGACTTTCTGTCTGTCTGACCTTGTGACTGATACGGGCTGAATGCAAGGCTTAATGCAAGGACTGCGGCGCATCACGGAGATCACACATGACGAGATATTTTCCTGTGTTATGTGAGACACAGCCGCAGGACATTTAAGAGGTTCAAAAGGTTCTTTAACAAAACGCAAGCTGCCTTTTTTTTTTTTTTTTTTTTTTTGGCCTGTTAATCAGTCACAAGTGGAAAATCTAATTAAAGCCGTCTGAGCCAATATGAATATGACGCCCCACCCGCACATAAAGCAATTCGCTTGTGCTACATCACTCTTTAGCTGAGGATTGGTGACTAGTAGACCTTCCGGGCTCCGGTTGCCTAGGTAACCATTTTGTCTATTCTCCAGAAAATAAGAATATTTAAATAAATAAATAAAAATCCACTCCAAGTGCATTATCAGTATGTTGAATTTGGAGGTAGGAACCAAAGTTGAGGATGTTTAACGGCACTAAACTTGAGGGAGCTCCGTGTTCGTGTCATGTCTCAGTCACCTCACCTCAAAGTTGAGATGAGTTCTTCTTGGTAACTCCCCACTTATATTTGTCTTACCATTAAATAACTTGGCCAACTATAAATAACAATAAAACAATAAACAGAACATTTGTTCTCATTCCCCATCAACCTTTTAACATCCGGTCAGATGCTACAGTATTTTATGGCTAACGTTACTTTTTAGTAAAGCTCTAAGCGTTAGCATCTTTTATTTATGATACATTTATCATAACTGAAATGACCTAAAACTAACTTAAACTAACTGAAACTGAGGCTAATCCACTTTTCCAAATTCATACTAGTTCGTGTAGATCATTGTCGAGTCCAGTTGTCTTTAATTTGATCTAATACTCCACATTTTTTCTGGTTTTACTGATACATTTCACCACGTTTTTGCCACTCAGGGGGGCGTGGCCCCAGACATCAGTGCATACCCTCTATAGGTTGATAGCGACCTCATTGACACTAGTCTCTTCCTGTCTGAAAGCCTCCATAGTGTCTGTATGTCCACTCCAAAGATGGAGAGAAGAGGTGAAGGGTTACTCGAACCCAAACTGATTTAGATTCCTCATCATTCCTCCAAGGACTGGGATGTTATTTTTTCCTGCTGCTTCCCACACCTCAGATTTGGGAATTTGTCTCTTTCTCTACTTTTTTTTCTTTTCTTTTTTTTTTTTTCTCCAGAGCACAAGTAACGTTGCATTAAATGACTGGAGTTGACAGTTCATTCATTCAAAGTTGTACAGTCAGGGGATATAAGTCTTCAGACATTAAAGCTCAGAATTTATTGTATGAGCTTGGCAAGACGGTGAAGTCCACCTACGTCTTCTCCCCTCCTCTGCCTTGGTTGTAGCCTGCAGCTCTTGTCTAACTAATCTACAGGCATTGGCAGATTCCCTAGAATGTTGACTCATAATGTTTATTCTCTAATACAGGAATACTGATCTAATACTTTAGCAGAAATGTGACTTATTTTACCAAGAAGTCTCATTTTATGAGTTCTTATAAGGTCTTGGTCATGGCTTCTTCCTGATTCTGTTTCCTTGCCATCATCACATTAAGCGATACAACACAAAAAAACGAGATCCCCAAACTATATTTAATCCCGACAAGGATAGTAGGAGTATCCTGCACGAAACATGCTCCTGTTTTCTGTCAGAAGAAGGTCATGTGCTCTCCTGCATGACAGCAGCAGCAGCAGCTTCATTCTATTCACGAAAACTCAAAAGTTTTCTCTCATAAATGCACTCGATGAAAGGTTAAAAGTTTTCACACAAAGTCGTCACACTTTCCACTCTGAGTGCACGTGCCAGTCTGCCACCACCTGCTGTGAATCACTGTGACACGCAACACAATCCCCGAGTTCATTCAGTGACACGATCTGTGTGATGGATCAGATGTGGTGGCATGAAGACTGATATTAGTGCATCATTCAATAGGATCATATACGTTTGTATACACACACTGAAGCGAGACCAGGCTTGTTTTGTAAATTGTCTCAGCTTTGGGATGTGGTGGAATGGGTGATTCTCATCATAGATGTGCAGCCGACAAATCTGCAGCAACTGTGTGATGCTATCATGTGAATATGGACAAAAATCTCATGCGTCTATTTTGAACGTGAGCCAACGTCTTCTTCTGTGTTTAATTCACTCTGCATTCATTCTGAAAGGTTTTGAGCACCTTACACCAAACTGAAGATATGCACGAAATACTACTCTAAAATATCTGTGCCGGCCTTCACACTGTGCACACAATGGCACACACGATGGCACATAGATTATGCTCTTTTAGACTCTTTCAGGAAAACGGCTCTTATTTGAGAGGCTGGGACAAGCTACAAGCTATCGTACAGAGCTGGCTGGTTAAAGGTTTATTCATCGTGTTGTGATGACATTTGTGTGTTTGAATGTTCAGATTAAACTGATGTCAAGTCATTAACAGCAGAGTGGGACACATATGACAGCGTGCAGTGTTACAGGCCTTAGCTAGATGGTAACGTCACCTCGGGTCACTTCGCGTGCCAGGAACCTCACAGCATGTTTTTACTGGTAACCAAAGAAGGAAACCCAACATTTCTCGCTTGAGCAAACCACATGTGATTTTTTGCACCACGTTGCAGCCATGGAGAAGAATATGGTGAAGCACTGGTTAAAAAATAAAATAAAACAGAGATTATATCTCTCTGGTGGTTCACCAGAGATGCAATAGGCAGATCTCTTCTCTGGAACTCCAAGATCAGACTTGTTTTTTCAGGCGATGACAGAATATACATCAGGATTTACTGATTCAATTAGTGTCAGTTACGCAGGTCTTTTAAATGAAAATATCTGAGGTATAAGATATGCTTGACCGTGGAAATTTCAGAGACAATGTGGTCATGAATATTTAAATAAAGAAATAAATAACACGTGGAAGGTAAAACAGCTGCTTGTACCTGGACAACAATCAGGCAAGTAGGAAATTGGAGGAATGGATTAAACTTCTCTCAATATTTAGAGAGAAAAGAGTGTGACTGGTGCTCGGCTAAGCCAGGCTCAGGCTGTGTGTTATAGATTTATCATATGGCTGCGGGGTCCCGGATGCTTGGGCTGTTTCATATGACTGACCGCATCTTAATTCAAACATGGAGCCGGCTCATCCCACGATACATTCACAGTGGAGCGATCACTTCCACATGTAAAAACTGATGGAAGTGCTCACAGAAAGGGGAGAGAAGAGCTCAAGTTCTGTTGTTCATTTCAGAAAGTTGAAAAGAGCCGTGTGTTTATGTCGTGCGTACGAACAGCGAGCAACTGACTTTCACGTCATGTCATGCTTCAAAGGCGTATGTGAAATCTGTACAAGCTGAGAGCACCAGCGTCATATGTATGTGTGAGCAGGATGCTCAACAGTCTTTGGTTTCACTTAACTGATTTAAGATTCCTTATACAGCTGCAGTCATGGTCTGTGTGTTTTGTTTGCAGCCTCGTCTTTAAATAATGCACAGAAAACACACCTTTCTCAAACTTCTCAAAAAATGGCAAACCTGCAGCTTTTTGCGTGATCCTTCTCTGAACGACACGAAACAAAAAGACAAAACATTTCTGACACATCACGAGCAGCTTAGCTGCACCTACCCAGGCTCATATCACATACTGCATGCATCTTGGTGTCTGATGGCAGAAAATAGACAATTTAACAGGAAGCTGCACTTGGTGAGAAAAAAAAACGAGAGAGGCAGGCATATATTTTTTGATGAACTGAAGTTGAACAGGGGCTCAAAGATGCAGCCCTAAGGCTGCAAAACCACAACGGCTACAGATGTACAGAGTTCTCGCTTGTCCTGATTCTGCATTATGTGCAGCGTGTGGCAGCTGTGAAACTATCACCTTGAAGGGAAAGGGGGTTTAAACTCTGTTTGTGAAAATCAGAGGAGGTGTTACAGGCGATAACATAAGATAAGATAAGACTTTAGATATTCCCATGAGTATTCTCATCCTTTCTTTATACCTTTGTATTTCCTATTTATTTAGGGCTAACTGTTGCCAAGTAGAGGTGTTCAGATGATTTATAGCTGATGTTAACAATTTTCAGTGCAGAGGAGCCGGGTGCGGCTGCAGCCCCTACGCTCACAGTGGGTAAGAGGTGAGCCACTTCCGAGGCAGTTTGTCATTCAGTTAGGCTGACACCTAAAAACCTATGAAACAAGGTATTGAGGTTATGACTCACAGACAACTAGAAACAAAACATTTTCCATATCAAACCCTGAAGCCACTGAAGCCACCCTCGTGGTTATTCATCCGTCAGTTAGGTTTTCTCTACAATAAGCACAGAGCTTCCCACTGCCAGGGGTTTAATTGCAAATAAGTGCATTTTCAGATTAGATCCGATTGATCGGTTTGCGTCCAAGGGCCCGACCTCTACCGACTCGCATACATACGCTCATACCACCGTCTACAGCGTTCGCTTTTACACAAATCCAACTGACACAGATCCTGCAGCTAACAGTTTAGATCGCTGCTACTTTTCTTTTGGAAGACCAAGTCCCAGCACAGTTCTGAATATCTTTTGGAAGCTCTTGTCTAACTAAATGTCTTGCGCAGTTCGATTTTGTGTCCTCACCACTACTACACCGGACCACCTTTTCCGTTGGTGTACCATTGTTTGACACTGGTGCAGAGAGGAACCGTGCACTGATCAGCGTCCTGGATACGGTGCACACTTTAGATAAAAAAAAAGATGTAGAATCGCAAATGTGCACTTAACTCCGGTTGGGTTGGACTGTACCAGAAAGCTGAGCTATCGCTGAATCACTCTGTCTCATCTCTGCCGTAGCTGCTGGAATTAAATGGAAATTCAGAGTTGCCAAGGCGAAGGTTGTGCCAAACCATTTTCTGTTGTAGTGCTGAATATGTGTCATCTTAAGGTCATCTTTGGTTTCCCGATCTCGGCCTTTAAAGTTGGATACCATATGGCAGAGACAGTCACTGATTGTGATGAAGGGGGAGGGACGATCCTAGTGAAAGCCTAATCTTTCTACAAGTGGCCTTTAAGCCCTTAAATAAACCGAGGCTCACTTGATAGCAAGATAGGAGCAGAATAATCCCCAAACATACACACACACTTTGGATGTGTGCCACATACGAACAGGACACCCGTGAAGGTGCAACATCGCATATTGTGTCAGTTTACAAAGGTCTTAACCTCCACGCGGGGTCAAGCCACACACATGTATAAACACAGTGACCACATGAAAGCGTTCTGCATGTGTTTTCACGCTTCGTCACGTATCGGCACTTTTCTACGGGCCGTTCGGCATTTTCAGGAGCATCCCCTTGGCCCCATTAAGGACATGTATAATTCATTCCATATTGTGACGAAGAGAAGCAACGCCGTCTAAAAATACTTTAAGATGTTCAAAGTCAGTCAAAGTGACAAAGAGGATTGTCTTCCTAAAATGAGAAAAATGAAAGTGAAGCCTGTGTGAACTGCACCATTGACTTTTATCCCAGCAGCAGAAGTTATTATGCAGCTATCTCTGCAACCATGTGACCCTTGGCACTACACAGTTGTTGTGCGCCATCAGGAGCAAAGAGGAGGCAGACAGGGAGGCAAAGGGTGAAGCGTTAAGGAGATTGTTGTGAGGGGAAATGCAGCCGGCGAGACGAGAGGGAGTCAGAGGGGAGGAGACAGCATTATCTTCAGTTTGAGCAAAAACAAGGAGGCTGAAAAAGTGTAATGAGAGGCTAATGAGGGACCTGGACAACCGCTGGTTCTGTTTTTCAAACAGAAAAGATGGTTATTTGTGTCTGCCGCTTGTTGATTTTATTATCACAGCGGTCAACCCGTTTTCATGCCCAGAGCCAAAAATAAGTTCCACTTTATACGTTTAAAGGGAATAGTTTAGTGTTTTTGGAATGATTCCAGTCTTGTGTCTCGACGTCTTGAGTTAGATGAGATGCCACGCTTATGACTCTCCATTAAATAAGAGGTGATTATGTCATTGTAAAAAGTGGGAGTGGTGGAAGACAGCGGTGACTTTTGCTTTCCCCAAATTCAAAACAACTTCTGCACCAGTGCCCTATGTTTTTCCTCCCTTTATGCTAAGCTAAGCTAAGCTATCTGTAGCTTTATATTTAACAGACATAAGAGGAATGGGCAATAACTTTTTGTACTTGTAGCTATTGCTTATGACTCCTAATCAATAATATGGAACTGTTTCTGATACCCAAGGTTTACAAAAATAGATAATGGCTAAGGATAGCGACACAACAAATTTATTCCACCAACTGAAGTACAACCACAAGCACCAGATAAGGGTGAACAGACAAATTTCTGGGGACAGTCCCCATTTTCGATAACCTGTTTACCAGCTAAAGTAGTACCCGAAAATTGTCCCCGATTTTAGCCTTTTATGAATGAGAGAAAAAATGTTGCGTGCAGACTACAGCAATATTACAGACATAGTAGTTTAACTATGTTTAGATATGAATAAATATGTCAAAATAAATGAAACCGTGACCGGTGAATTCATAGAACCCAAGTTACATTAGTAACTTTTGTTGCTGTGTCATTGCTTTAGGTTTTAAAGCATAAAGCTTCAGTGAGGTTTCCCCCTAAACAATGAATTTAAAGTCCTAATATACTAGGAAATACATGCCTGCCGCTAACAGGCCCAACGCTCCACATTTAAGTCAAACGAGTACAAAACACAACCAACTATAACAGAGCAAGCATAAATTTGGAATCTGCTCAACTGGGAAAAGCAAAATCCTTCCTCTATTACATTTTTACCACCAAAAATGTCCCTTTGACGCTCCCTGGGTTGTGTTTTTATTCCACTTCATAGCATTCAAAGAACCCAGTTACATTAGTAACTCTTGTTTCTCCACAACAGACTCTGTCATATTACAAATCTGTGGAGCCTACGCATTGTACATTCCCACTGATGCTTCATTTTTCAGCTGTGGGAAATAATCATTGCTTGTTGACGTCACCGTGAGACTGTTGTCACGAACAACAGATTTAAAACTGTTAGAGTTTTGCCCAATGTTCATAGCTTTAATCAGCATTCAGCAAGATTCCCACACTTAAAAGTCCCGCAAAGGTCAAGAGAAACAACCATCACTATCAAAAGAATAAAACGACATCTGATTCAACAAAAACAAGTTATATAATCAACCCAACCCGCCTCTTTAAACCTATTTTGTGACAATGTAATAATGCCTTGCTCTTTTCTCCAGTAAGTTAATTCTTTATGAGCAGCAGGAGTTCGTTCGAAGGGCATAGTGTTGTTTTTGTGAGATAGACAGCATCACTAAAACTGTCTGTTGTTAGACTTTTCTCATTTCCTAGTATTTGAAAACTTTTTTTTCCCCCTGTAAAACAGGATTTAAGCCACCCTTGAGTCATTTCCTTGTTTTTGCCATAGTGCACAAGAAAATATCCCACAGTGTCGTGCCAGAAGAGACACATAAGGAGTTTACGGACACTAAAACATATACACACACATACTTGTGGTGCACCGGGGTTCTCAGTACCTGCTAAACACCGATAGCTTCAGATCCCGGACATGTGTGTGTTTGCAGCCAGAGCATTGCTGCATCTGTGCACCAGGCCTGTCCAGCCCCTCCAGCCTCCATGCCTCCCTCCCAAGTCAGCAGTGGGCCAGAGCTATCCATCAAACTGGTATCGCACAGGGAGCAGTGGAGCTGCACCGTCCGCCTGGAGCAACATGTTCGCATTAACCTCTCCAACAAGAGGCCAATGCGAACGGCCATGTCGGTCGTGACGCTGTTCCCCCAGACAAAAGTGTCATGGGAAAAAAATCAACTGAACTTAAGGGAGCATGTAACGTTTCACCTGTAGAAACCGGAAAAGAAATTATTTGCACGATGTCAGAGGTTCGAATGGAGTGAGAGCTGTCTGTTTGTTTTAAATATAATAAGTTTTATATTCATTCGTATCAGATTAATCAGAATGAGTTTTTCATTTTGATTCATATAAGGGTTCTGGCTGTGAGGTCAGCTTTTGACTGTTTATGTATGCTTTAAAAAATCGGGAAAAGTATATGTTTCCATAACTGTAAGAATATACAATATTGATTGGGAAGCATGGTATGATCAATATTGAATGACTCATACTGGAAATGGCAGCCTGCTATTCTATATGGAGAAAATACCCCTTTTTTGTATGCTTTATGTCCTTTATGTTTAAATAACCCATCACATTTGGGTCGAGATTGATGAGAAAACATCCTATAGCACCTGAGGTTCACCATCAGAATGAAAAGACAACATGCTAGTTATTTTTAAAATACAAGTTCCTTTTTTTTATCATCCTCCCTTGAGTATTATTGAGTCCCCCGACACAGCAATTGAGAAACACACAGTCTCTCTGGGCATTGAATGCCCCGGCGTGTACACAAATTTAACTTTAGACAAGTTGAATTTCTGATTCATGTTTCCAACTTGAGAGGATAATACCAAGTCACTCAGTAACACGTATCTTGTGGCCTTATGTCAGCAGCAGAGAGGAAATGCTGCATTGGATGTGAGAAAATTTTGACAGTAAGTGTTGCTGAGGGAACTGAAGCGGTCTATATCTGTCGTCACATCAGCGGCTTCTTTCAGTCAGCGACGGAGTGTGTGTCCTGTGCAGGGTTTGTGTTTTCTGTTTTTGAGTAGCCTTGAAATAACAGAGCAGAAGCCAAACTTTAAGGGGAGTTGTGACACCCCACAGAGAGAAGGAGTGTGTTGACAGGGGCAGGATTCACCCCCCGCCACTGTGACCTCGTCCACACTAACGTGGATGTGTATTTCTAACTTCTTTAGGCTTCAGTCAGCACTTCAGTGTTCAGTGCTCTAAAAAAAAAAAAAAAAAAGCTAAAAAACTCAACATATGCACCGTTACTCACATCTATGACTTGCAAAACACACTGCTGAATCAAAAAGAAAAGAAAATAATAATTTCTGAGAATCTAAATAATTATATTATTGCCAGATGTGCTTGTTGCAATTACCCCTTCTCTTGCCTGTTCAGATTTTTCATTTCTACATTGTTCTCTTACAGTCAAACCGAGTCACATGACACCAACATTACGCTAAACACACATGTTTTGTGTATATTACGCTCGCTAAAGTAGCGTGTAAGCCGACTCTTTTAATAACAGTCTGTGCTGGGATTAGAAGGCCTTCAAATTATTTCTGTCGTGTATGCTTTTCCTTTTCAGCAGGTGATGCTTTTACACAACAACCCACAATTAACTATTATTTATATGTGCTGTTATCATGTACACTAAACACTCATTTAAGTGATTTTCTCATGGATTTAAATTAGGTGGTTGTGCTTCTGAGCTCAGTACTACTTTCAGAAACACATTGTTTTATAAATAAATGTGTTTATTCACTTTCTTTTTTAAGAAGTAGATGAAATAATGGTACCACCCTTGTGTCTGTGCATTCGATGTGAAGGAAAGGCAGGTTATGGATTAGCTTAGTTTAACTTAACATAAAGGCTGAATATGAGCTTGTACAAAGTTATGAAATCCACATATGAATGTAGTTACAGCTCACTAACTAACATTTTGTATCTTTAGGAGTAATATAAAACAGGTTTCAGAGGGAGTTAGCAATCAGCTTCAGAGCTACAGCACCTGGTTTACATTAGCCTGGGTGGTGTCCTGTTCACTGCATTCACATTAGCTTGGTAACTGTTAGCCTCTGTGGCTGCTAGACTAATGCTAGCTCCTGAAAGCCAAGTATTTCGTATTGCCATGTTTAAGACTCCCCATGTCATAATGACACAAGTTCATGAGTTTAATTTGAAGGCAGTAAAAGTCATGGGAACTCTGCTGCTAGTTAACAGCCGCTCAAAGAAAACCACCGAGGTTAACAGTTTGCAGTTTAACAAGCTAACCAGGTAACTTAATGCCGGGAAAGCAAAGCGGATAATGTGGGAATATCAAGAAAGAAAAACTCACAAGTTTGTAAATACTACAAGAAACCATTTGGACTCAACATGAAGAAGGTAAACACGGCCCCATTTTTAAGGCAGTATTATTAAAAGAGCTGGTTAGTATAGCATAGCATAGCATGGACAAACATGTGTGCATACTTTTATGTACTTTTTACCCAGGCTTCTTCAGCTGCACACATGATCATTTTTATTTCTTTTTAAAAAAATGTCTTGTTTATAAAGATTTTATATTTGCCCGTCTCGTATCCAGTTATGACATTCAAAGTTGAATCATCATTTTTTTTTTCTTTGTGAACAGTTTAGACAAATTGAACTTTAGAAGAGTTGTCAAATGGATTTTTTCCAACTTTGGACAGAGGCCAGCTGGCTCTTTGCCCCCTGTTTTCAGTCAGCATTGCTAACCCAATTATCTCCTGGGTGAATGAAAATCTGAGTAAGCATGTTTGTAAAAAAAAAATAAAAAAAAAATCTATCTCTCAAAATGATAAAAAATGGCCTTTGCCAGCTTCGTGAAGCAGATACGGAGCTTGAAACGGATCTTTTTTGAATGTGTCCACTTAGCCAGCAGAGTCGGAGAGCTAGAAGCACTCACGTATTCCTGCACCACTAATGAAAATTTAAGCAACGTAAGTGGCCAGCGCAAATCAATGTGTTGGTCTGTTAAGTGGACGTCTGGCCAGGAACGTTCTTATCACTTCATTATTAAAAACAAACTAAAGAAAGCACGGATAAACAGCACTGTAAGTATAATTATAGCGTGGTATTTAAGATGAGATGTGCTAGTTATTAAGGTGTCAGAACTGAACAGTTTGGCCTTGACAAAGTGAAACTTCCTGTGTGTCACCAGTTTCTATTTGCTTTCATTGACTTTGCAAAATAAACCTACAGTGATGCTGTAAGAGCCGGTAATGTGGCTCTGGGTTATATTATTTTCTCCCTCTGCGTCCCCTCATGCGTGATTATTGCTGCTTATTGATTCAGTGGGGAGGTGTTTCTTTGACCCCTGTGTGTGTGTTTAATTTGATGCGACCCAGGAGCCCCCCCGTCCTCCTAGCGTCTTCCTGTACCTTAAAACTGCAACGATCAGCAGATTGAGCAGACGAAGCATGTGTATGTGTCTGCTGGAAGGATGTGGCTGGGCGAGTGTCAGCCACCCCTGCATTATAGACAGAGAGAAGTTTGGGTGGGATGAAAGGTTTGACAGCCACCAGGGGGGATGATGTCATGTGTGGGTTACAGCTTGTAAGCCTGGATGTTTTCTGCGCCAGTGAAAAAAAAAAAAACGGAGCTCCAGAGAATACATCTGGAAGTTTCACAAAGTGAAATCTGACACCGTCGCGCCAATTTTCAGTCGATGAATGAGGGGATGCTGGGAAGGGTGGGAGAAAGGGAGGCAGGGTCGGTGATGAATGGCGGGAGACGTTGTAGAGGGATGTAGGATGTTCTTGAGGGACATAGGGATGGGGGGAATGAATTAATGGATGGATGGAGTAGAGGAAGCAGGTTAAGTAGCAGAGGGAGATGGTTTTAGCCACACCAGCTGAGTGTCTCTAGTTTAGTCTGAAATATTTCAGCAGCTAGTGGTTGGAATGCCATAAAATTTTACGCAGGCATTAATACCAGAATATAAATCTTAATGACTTCAGTAAAACCATGACTTTTTTTCTTGCACCACCACAAGGGTTGATACTGTAGTTTTTAGTGACATGAGCTTTAAAACCCTTGGTGTGGCCGTCACCTTATGTTATTTAATCTTCACTCTATAATTGTTGTGGATGCTAAGTTCATTAACAGCATCTAAGATTAAGTTGTTTTGTAGTATTATTTGTTCTTCATGTGTCTTTTTAATGTAAATTTTTAAACTGTATTGCATTAATATTGAATGCATTTTTAAAATACCCTGGATTTGGGTTAATGTGTATTTAAAGAAATTTAAATTTGTGGGTGGAAATTTAAAACAAATATATATATAAATGTCTAATCAACCAAAGATTTTGCGACCCCTGTTGAAGACCTATGCTCTAGGGCGCAGCTAATCCTTATAAATAAATAAAAATAAATCTGTAGTTACTGTGTGATCGATCCACATCCAAAATGGGAATAATCTACATATTAGAACTGATCCTGAACGCCTCCAGTATAAACACATGGAGCGCAAGAACTGCTGCTTTTCTGCTAACCTACACAGTTAAAGAGGTACTAGCAGGTTTACTGTTCTGACAAGTCATCTTATTTATCCAATCCTCCTCTGCTCACTCGTTATTACTAAAAAGGGGAGGAATCTGCCCGCTCTGCTTAGATAGACACACGCAACACATGTCCACATTCATGACCTCTCGTGCCCACTGCTGCACGCCCACGTACTGCGCATTTTCCAAGAATAAAGCAACAACCGAGCAGACAGCCAAATAAGATAATTAAGTCAAAGTTAGCTGCGCTAAAACCTGTCAGAAGTTCAACTCGTGATGTCAATCCTACAAATGGTTATAGAGGAAAGTGTGGATTTTGTTGCAGGGAGAGACCCTAAAATAGGCTGTAGTCAGACGTAGATAAATGGAAAGTTTGAGGATGGAGATGAGAAAGAAGAGCGGTGGAGAGAAAAAAAAATTTAAGAAAAAGATAAAAGAACACAGACGGAAATCTGGAAATGTTTCAGCTTCATAACTTCTTCAGAATGTGAAGCTTCCCTCCCTTGCCAGCTTCGTCTGTTGTTAAATGCCAGCATATGCTGCAAAACAATTTCAGATCCCACCCAAAGCCCTATCTGACCTTATGCCTTTGAAGGGTCAAGCACCAGCCCATCATAAACACATGCATCCCTCACTCCATCATTAACAGTGTCCCGTTCCTGAGCTGCTACAGATGTTTGCTTACTTTGATTTTAGGACATTTGTTTTAACTCTCTGTGCTGAATAACCTTCACAGCTGACATGTTTCTCGGCACAGCCAATTAAGGTTGAGTTCCGGGGGTTACTTAATAACTTTGTAGCTCACAGGTGCTGATTTGAGCTAAGCTTTAAAGCTGTTTATAGCTACTTAGATATGTTACAGATGAGCAGGTGCCACTCGGGTATGTGTTTTTACTGTAGCTTTGAAACCCACAGGTGCTGAGTTGAGTGATTTTTATAGCTGGCTTCATGTCTCACAGGCCAACAGGGGCCGATCCGTGCCGCTTTCTGACTTCTGCCGCTTGCCCAGACGTCTTGGCGTTGGTGAATGCCGAAAGGGAGCCGTTTCGGTTTTGATAAGTGTGGTCAAGAGGGCAGTCATGTGTTATTGTGGGTGAGTGTGGCTGACGGTCTGCCAGGATCAATCGGGACCACATGGAGCTTGACTTAAAACAGACCCGTTGTAGACTTTAGTCTGCGATACTTGAACCAATTTAGATTTAGAGGAACTTCTGGTGAACGAGAATGAGATTTCTCTCATGATAAATAGTGACGTGCGTGTTTCGTACAGTACATTTAAAGAGCAGCAGCTTCCAATCCTCTGGGTCTACACAGGGTGCGTTCAGGTCAAATTACACTACAAGCGTTGCCATGTGATGAGCGTGACGTGCTACATATCAAAGTTGAGCTGTCTTCAACGTTTCTACAATGGCGGCGTGACGGAGCAGTCGTAAAAAAGGTCAACAAGCGCTTCAGTAAAACTTCACCCGACGTCTAGCACCATAGTTCAGATCGCTAGCATGCTAATAGTCGCTAACTGGCACCGAACACACTGAATGTTGGAGTCTTTACGTTGGCAAGTTTTTGGTGATGAATTAAAGACACGTTTTAATCTTTTCTCAGTGACGTTAAATCAATAGCTGGTGAGACATTTTATTGAACCCTACTTTAGTGCCAGTGTCTGTGAGAAGCTTTTTCTGGGAATCATGAATAACACAGTTTTTTTTTTTTTTTTAAATAGCTGTTAAGATTTTTATTAGCTAAATGATAACCTGGTGAAAGGGAAGTTACAGCTATAGCAAAGTCATTAGGCACTGTCCTCTGGGGACCATGGAGACTGTGTGAGATATTCTAGTGTTTACTGAACCTAATACACTGTAGATAGAAACTAATTTTGGATTGAGTACAATATGAATCCTTCAGGCAAAAGCTCATCAGGTCAATTTCTATCCACAAACGGATGAGCCTGCTTTTTGTTTGTCTTTTCCAGGGAAGATGTTAGCCCAGCTCACAGAAATAGCCACTTACATAACACACTTTGTTTGATTTGAGCTGCGTAGGGATGGGAGACACCAAATACAGCAAAATGAGATTGATTTACGCAAAGTATGCGTCTGCCAGTGGACAGAGGACGTCCCCAAATGATTTAGAGCTCAGGCTGGCGTGACTCTGAAATGCACTTGAGCCTCAGTCTGTGATAAATGTAAAAAGCCTGACTGGCCCACAGCCATCTTAAATCAGCCAAATTAGCAGTGTGAGAGAGAGAGTGTGTGTGTGTGTATATGTGTGTGTACCTGTGGATTTGTGGGGACGTATAATCAGGTTAATAGAAACAGGAAATGGAGCTTCTATGAGAGACGGAGAGGAGAGGTCACGGAGGAAGTACTGGAGGGATTGAGGGGGGAAACAGAGGAGATAATATTTCTTGACTGGGATTTCTCAATATGACGCTGCAGGCTGGTTTGCTCTCTCTAGGAATGTAAAAGTGGTAATCTTATATGAAATCTAAGTGACGGACATCTAAACATGTCTGGCACCAGTATGTTTAGATAACTCCTCTGTTTATAAGAAACCAGTGAGAGGAACCGTAACAGATAATTGCGTACAATTTACGTCTCTACGCCGCCTTGAATTATGGACCACATATACTCAGTGGTAACTGTATGTGCTGCTCTTTCCGTCTTTCTCCTTCAAATCACGTCCTGTTAAAATACACAGGAGACTACACTGTGTATTCAGTGGTGTCCAGCGTCACACCAGGAAGTGCCCTGTAATAACTTAGTCACTCCGTTGTGTCAGTGCAATCACTTCATGGGCTTTTTCACATCAAAGATTGCACAAATCCGCTCTTCCCCTTCCTCCCACCCAAACTGTTCCCCCAACTTTTACCATCTCCCAGCCACTAAACTGTTCTCCTATGGTTTCTTCAGAAGAGGTGCAGAACGTTATCAGGAAGATGAAACCCTCCTCCACCCGTGCCCTGGATACTCTCCAAACTTCCCTGATAAAAACTCATATCAACGTCTCTTCATCACCTCTATTATAAATCACTCCCTCCAAACTGGCAACGTTCCTCCTGCCTTGAAGAACGCCATAAAAATTGAACCTGAAAAATTCCAGTCTGGTTTCCTTTCTGTCCATCTCACAGAAACTGTACTGTCACAAATGACCTTCTCATGTCATTCGATGCTGAGACTTATCTGCTGCTTTTGACACAGTCGACCATGAAATTCTACTCAACCGGTTTCACCTCACCACTGGACTTACTGACACTGCCCTTAGTTTGTTCCAGTCATACCTCACAAACCGGACAGAATACATCTCCCTGGGTCTCTCCAAATAAAAGCTACATGCAGTCCCTTGCGGTGTCCCCCAGGGGTCTGTCGTTGGCCCCCTTCTGTTCATCCTCTGCCTTATTCCCCTTGGTCAGATCATCAGCCGTCATGGATTATCATTCCACTCCTACGCCCACATCTCTGTCAGAACTCACCACCTGTCTGGAGGAGATAAAGCTACAGTAGTGGTGGTTACTAATGTAACTTTAGTTCTGTGAATTCACTAAATCTAGAAGAAAACTTTCTGATACTCCAAATAAAAAAAGAAACTCAAAGGTAGAATTACAAACACACACACAAAAACTGTCTGTTAAACACTAATGTCTCTGTGAGGCTGTCTGATATTTTGACCCGGTAACATTTAAACACTCATCAAAGATACTGCAGTTCTTTCTGAGGGTAACATGCATGCATCTTTTAAGTTTCATGGCAAGCTACCCATTAATAGTTGAGTAATATTCAGCTCAAAGACGTGAACCTCAGTCAGGGTTACACCAAATTAATCAATTTAGAAATGGTATTAAGCGTGGTGAATATATATAACTGCGTGCAGGAATTTGACCCCCAGATCAACAGATACACTCAAGGCTGATGCTTAAATCAGTTAATATGTTAAAATATCTGTATGTAAAGTGAATAATTGAGACAGTTATTTAGGTAGATTCAGAGTATTAGTGCAGGAACCCACCAAACTAGCTTTAAAAAAAAAAATGCAGACAACAAAGACCACTGTAAGGTCGCCTCACGCCACTTTTATCTGCACCCAAAAGTAGCACAAAATTAGTCTTCATTCATCCTCTGAGGATCAAAAATATATAAATTTCAAGGAATTCTATTCAGTGATTATTTGAGAAGGATCCAACTGTCCAAACAACCAGCATCTTCATCCCTTCAGCTTCTGCAGCAGCACTAAAACGTCTAATTACTTCTCTCCAGACTACTTATGGCAGCTCTTTATAGCGTTGGGGTCAGCTACAAAGCATCATCATCAAAGGACAAATAGCTGTTTTTTATTTGTGTCTCTATGTATGTGGTCTGCGTTTGCACGTTCTGTTTTAAATCCCCCAAAATCCCTGTCCTGTTCTTCTCCTCTGCTCTCCCTCATAAGTCCGGGAATTGAATAAATTATATGAGAGGAATTCCCTGGCACAGTAAATATAAAGAGTGTCATTGTGGTGCAGGCACAATGAGACATGGATGGATTTATATAGGCCCTCTGTGATATACTCGGCTCAGAGACAGACGGACCCAGACGGTACAGGGAGCAGAGAGGAAGCCATTGTCCTGCAGGTCAGACTGAACCCTGACCAAAATGCTTCACAGTGGTGTTAGAAATTCCTCCAGCGTACTCCAGAATGAATGAATGAATGAATGAATGTGTGTGTGACTTATGGTTCGCTGAGTTTGCGCCTCGTCTGAGTGTACTATATACTACCAAACGTTATTGACAAAAATAGAAGCATTTTGCGGCTAAAATTTAGCTGCATCAAGATATTGTTTTACCAGATCCGTTTGTTTTTCTCTTCCAGGCTGAATTTAGAGTATTTTACAAACATTTGTTGGGACTGTTTATTGCTTTCTGAAATTAGGAAGTTTGAACACATCTCACGTTTCAGAGTTCATTAATCAGTCAGTTTATTTAATATGAATTCCCACTGGGCAGCGGGTACAGTAGACTTAAACACCCAACCATACTGTATATATACCACCTTACTGCATTATGTATAACCCTTTCTCTCCTTTAATCTTTGCAGTGCTGCTGGCATGCGTGCTGTCCTTCAACGTGGACCAGAAGAACGGTTTGTCCTTCAAAGGCCCACTGGAGGATATGTTTGGCTACTCTGTCCAGCAGTTTGAGAACAGCGAGGGAAAGTGGTGAGTCTCATTAGCAGTTTCAGAGGCCAAGCGTACTGTGTTTCAGCACTGGGCCATTAACTACTAACTTTACCATAACTCTGTCATCATGCTGCAAGTTTAAGGTAAAGTTTGTGCAGTTTTGTCAATTAATCAGTTCAGTCAGTCACATTGGAGCCCTCGCTAAATTAGTTTTTGAATATACAGAACTTTTAAGTCTGGAGTCAATGGCGTCATTTCCTTTCTGTCGCACGAGTAGCAATGCATTTTACGTTATCCATCCATCCGTCCTTTTTCATCCACATATCCGAAGTCAGGCCGGGATGACAACAGTCTATGCGTGTTATTCCAGACGTCCCTCTCCCTAGCAACGCATTCTAGGTCCTCACAAGGAATCCCGAGGCGTTCCCAGGCGAGTCAGATATATAATCCATCCAGCAAATTCAGTGTCTACTCTTTCCCAGCTGGCCGCATCCGTTTTACATCAGCCAACAATTATAGTTTGCCAGAGCTGAAGAGGAGAGCGAGCATAGCGACGGAGCCAGCCAACATGGAGCACGTGGAGCCTATGAGAGTTACTAATGTAACTTGGGTTCAATGAAAAGTTTGGAGAAACTTCCAAAGAAAGGATGTGACTGTGTAAATATTTGGTTTTCTATTTTCAGTTAGCCAGTAGCTAATGTTGCTGTTTTCGCTCATGTTTAAATCATCGCTTGCTTTACAGGTGACTCTGTGTTAGTTTTGTCTTTACAGGTTGCTGCAAAATATCTGTAATAAAAACGCCATTAGGAGCCACAACCAGAGCAGTTTGCAAAGTCGCCACTTTGTCTAGCTATTAAGCATCTCACCTGCTGACATTTCATCTTTGCTCAAACAAAATAAAACGCAGTTCACTTTGATTGAACTCCAGAAACACAGTGAAAAAGCTTAATTCACGTTAATAAAAGTTAGTGAAGGAGAAAACACCAGCTGCCAGCCGCTGCAATGAGGATCCTTGCCTTTACTACTAGCAGTAAACCACAACCTGCTTGCCAGAGTATCCACATACCTGGCTTGTAAATACACAGAAACCAAGCACGCATGGCTCCCTGCTAAAACAGTCTGGGAACATGCTTTTAAAACCTTGTTAAATGCTGTTGGTGTGTGGTTAACAGCTCTCTGTCACTATTCTCTACATTTCAGCTTTTATCCCTTCTCTCCAACCTGTTGAAACAGCTGACCCCCTCTCATATGGCTGTACCTGGTACTGTTCGGCAGTAATGTCCTTATCCAGCTCATATGAGATCAGTTACAATAATTCACTCACTGCTAATCAGTGGAGCCAGCTGTGACTGAACCTCCTCAATGTCCCCTTGAAAACACACTGGCGGTTTTAGTGTCTCCTAATAGCACTATTTTCTTCTAGTCTAGAGAAAAGTATTAGCCTACGAGATCTGAGTGATAATGGTAACAGCGAATACGTTAATGGGTAAAGCAGGCAGAGAGCACAGGGAGGACACAAGAGTAGCTCTAAAAAAAAAAAAAAAAAGAAAGAAATATAGCAGTCACACTGTGATGCAACACGCAGGTTGCCGTAACTGGGAGTTGACTGATTAGTTGCAGATGTCACCACCAGGCCTCCGCCCTCGGCACCACTGAAAGGTGAATGAGCTGCACCGAGAGAATGTGTGAACCGTGGCAACGACAACTCATCCATTCATTATGTTTTATGTTACTTTGGTGCAATATAAATTTTGTCTTCATCCCACAAGGCTGTTGGAATAGGTCTCACACAAAAATGCCATTTTTTCCCCCCTTTCTG
Organism: Mugil cephalus; assembly: GCF_022458985.1. NCBI lineage: Eukaryota > Metazoa > Chordata > Actinopteri > Mugiliformes > Mugilidae > Mugil > Mugil cephalus. The sequence continues at coordinate 7,468,955 of NC_061788.1, read as the reverse complement.
TCAACAAACTATGTATGCTGCAGAAATCTTCTCCAACAAACAAACTAATTGTTTGGTTGTCTGTGTAGACAAATTGCGGAGAATCCATGAACTTCATAGTCAAACATAAGCTCCCCATGGGTTACCAAATATGACTGGAACTAGTGTTTAATTAGTACCTTACACTGTGCCCCATTTATTTTTTTCTTTGCTCTGTATGGATCCCATCTTTGTATTTGTTCTTCGTAAAAAACATACATCCTAAAAGAAAAAAAAAATTTAATTGTCTGATTTGGGAAAATGGATTTTCTATTGACAGATCCTTGGATGATAGTTGTTACATATATAGAAGACTAAGAATTTACCACCAAACTAGTATCCTTGGATTTGGCTGCCAACATCAGCATGCTAACGTGCTAGTGCTGAGAAAAACATATAGGCTAGCTGAACTTTTCTAGTAAGCCCTAAAACAGTGAAGTTTTTAAGTTTGTGATTTACAGAACTGGTAGTTGTGTATATAAAATGCTTGGTACTCAGTTGGTAACATCAGTAAATCATGCTAACATTGCTATAAGACAAACCTCCAAAGCTAACAGTTAGCTTCACGCTAACATAAACATAGGACATAGGACTTATCTTGTGACATTCTTTCTTTCTAAAGTGGAAATTAAATATTTTTCTAAGAGTTCTTACCAATTTTGTTGCAGAAGTTCCCAGAATTGTGTGACACTTTCACTTTTTGTGTCCAGTTCATCCCAAACCAGCTCCATGGGGTTAAAGTCTAGAGGCTGGGCCACTCCATCTTTTCAAGCTTTCCCTCTCGTTTTTATGAGGCAGTTCTGGTGAAGCTTGGACTAAAGTTTTGGGTCATTATCTTGCTGTGGGATGAAGCCCTGACCAACTATACCAGAGGATACAGCATGCTGTTCTAAAAATTTTGACCGGTAGTGTATAATAAAAAATAAATTTACCTCTTAACCTCTCCCAAAGTTTCCAGTTACAAAACTGTGATTAAGAAACTGCGATTTTCATCGAGTTCGCTCAGGAACGGGACAAACATGACCCCGTTTGAAGGCAGCACAAGTACATCTGGGACTGTTGGTCACCAATAGTTTGATGTGTTTACCAACCAAAACAAAGAAAGATTACATCACTGTACAACAATCCATCCTTCAGCTGTCCTTCCTGTAGAGTCATAAGCAGTTACAGTGATATAGAGAATAATTGATGAGCATCATCAATATTTCTCATGAGCAGCTGACATCAGACTGGTCCGAGTGTGTTGTTGTTCCCCTCTGCGTCTCGCTTTTAGATGACCAGGGCCCATTGGACTTGAGGAATGTTAATAAGCCCGAGTGTTTATAGGACGGCAGATGACCGGCTCTTTTTAGCATCAGTTAACTGACACGAGTGACACGATGTTATGAAACTCACACATGGAGGTGTAACGGAGTTGTAGACATTCAACGTGTCCACTTCAGAGCAGCGGATATAATAACACTGCACTCGTGTGCAAACAGCTTCAACATATCATCCATCGGTATGTGGTGAAGTGAGAATTAAATGGTTTTTATTGTCAGCTATGTGACTGTTATTGTGTCAGGGTGGTAATATAATATTACCACAGCCACATACGCCAATCATAATAAGCTATTACAGCTTTTACAAGTCAATCTGAGCCTGCAGTTCATGTTTAATTTAACTCTGTAAGGATAATAAAGCCAAGTCTAAATTGTCATGGACCTCAAGTGCAAAGGGACCCTCTCCAAAGTGCCAACCCTTAATTTTGGTAATAATATGTCAATCGTGCTTGTTATCACAATTGTAAAACCGTGATGCTGTTGTGTGTTTTTTTTCTTCTGGCTCTAACCAACCGGTCCCAACTGTTGTTTATTTGTTCAGGGTTCTCATTGGATCACCGCTGTCGGGCCAGCCTGCTAAACGGACTGGAGACGTCTACAAATGTCCCGTGAATGGAGGGGAAAACTCTTGTATCAAACTGGACCTGCCCAGTAAGGACACTTTACTCCACATTAAATAAAAACACGTGACAATTTCTACATGACGCTGAACAATCCATGCAAGTTTGTCCCTAGCTCCTGCTTTCCAGTGACCTGATGTGGGTTTGACTTATCGCCATTAATTAATGAATCTACAATAAACCTTAAACAAAAAAAACAAACAAAAAAAATTAGATAAAAATATGCATGAATCCACCTTCTTTGCTGCGTGCACATGCATGGGTGAGGACAGATACTATGAGTGCTGTTTGGTGTGTAGCCGTACTACTGTGTGTTCGAGTTAAGCCACTTCATATCTGACTGTGTCTCCTGGAGAGGAAGTTGGGCCCATCTGAACAGGAAGACAGAAAATAAACAAGGTTTTAATGTTTCAGTCTTCCGATGTATCTTAATTAAACAGATAAACACAACTTTGCTCCCGGTCAGCGGTCTGCAAAGCCTCTATTTGTGCCAAGTGCGTGTGTGTGTGTGTCAACAGAGAATAACAGCGAAGTAGCTCTGCAGCTCTCAAAATTTTGGGATTAATGCTTCAGTACTTCTGAAGGAGAGCTATTCTCGCCTCCGAGTTGTCTAGTAATATGAGTAATAGTGAATTTCTCGCTTTCAGTGCTGATAATTGACACTCGCCCTTGTAAGAGGGCTACGTTTATCGTAAATACGTACGTAAATCTCACAAAGTCAAGTTCAGTCTGGAAAACATCAACTTTGAATCATTTTGGATTCAAAACCAGACCACTCGACAACACACCGAGTAGTTTACATTATAGCAAGTTTTTGCAAAATTGAGAATGACTCAACCTTTTTTTTTTTGCTACCTTGGACTTGATTTGATGCTTCTTGAGTGTCCTTGTACATCCCAGCAGAGTCTACAGCTCTGAGTCATTTCAGCCTATGCCCGCCGACAACGCCTTCTCAATGGTCTCACATTTCCACATCTGTCTCACCACCGGGTTTACACTTCTCCAGAACAAGCGAGCGAGGCCAAAACCATAATGAGCGAAGTCAAATTGGTGTGGTCGTTGTGTTGTAATTTTTAATTACGCCTCCATCCGAGCAGTAAAAGTGAGAGGTGGTTATGCCATGGCTGTTGTGCGTGAAGAAATACTGGCAAAAAGAGTCCAACGCCCACAATTTTTGGGCTGTCTAATAAACAGTCCCACAATATGTTTACATTCTGTTGGAAAATTGAATCCAAATGAAAACCATTGCTGAAGAAATGTAAACCCAGAGGGCTCTGACAAGCAGGAGAACTACTCTGAGATGGCTGCATGATGCCTCAAATCTTAGTTGAAAGTGAAAAGTTTCAGCTATCCAAAGCCAACACTATTCGAAGTGTGTATTCTCCTCTGCGGCTGTTTTGAATCCCGCATGGACGTATCATGAGGTGCTTTATCTCGATTTGTGTCACTCATTTTATCAAGGAAGAATAAGAAAAAGTCACGTTAAAGAACAACTTAAGTCAAACACAAAGTCTGTTGGAGCCATAAAAATATATATATTTTTTACTTCTGAGGCCAGCAGGGAGTTCTGAACAACCTCCTTCTCCTAGAGAGAGCTTGAGGGCAGGAAATAGATGAAGGAAATACACAAAGAAATTAGTTATCTGTCCCCGCACAGAGACGAATGAGAGGTCACAACCTAACTTGCTAACAGCTAAGTGTCCAAAAGCGCATATATGTGTATATGAATGACAATCAAAAATTGCCTCACATCAAATGGTGACGAGCTCCCGAGTGGGGAGTTGGAAATTGAAACGGCATGTGAAAAAATGTGGATCCCTCAGAAGGAAAAACTGAGCGAGATCCCAAGCATTCCCAAGCTGGAGCAATAATTGCTAATTTTAGCCACATGTTGCGATTGCTTAATGATTCAAATCCTCGTTTTTTTTTCTACACAACAACCGGGATGTTGTTAACAGCCATAAACTACACACAGAGGGACTGCGACGTAGAGCAATGAAGCAAACTTTATTTAGACATTTCAATGGTTATTAGTGTTCATCTTCTGGATGGATGGAAGTATGAAAGGAGGGTGAGAAGCTCTTCTTCCTGTGGGAAAATTAAAGAGAGGAATTTGTCCAGCTGTTCTTCCTCTGTGCCTCTTTCTATTTGTCTCAACTCTGTTTATTCATCCTTTCTTTTCTTTTCTTTTCTTTTTTTTAGAAAACACAACCGTTCCCAACTTGCGTGAAGTCAAGGAGAACATGACCATGGGAACCACACTGGTGACCAATCCCCTTGGAGGATTTCTGGTGAGGAGGAAGTGTTGTACATTTTCTATATCAAGTGGAAAAGAAGGCCTGATCTTTGCATATTTCCAACAAGAAACCAGGCAGCATGTGTATGTTCACTAGACCTTTGAACTGAGTTGCAAAAATAGGCTCGACATCTTCATGTTTCCCAGTGAGACTTCATGTCCTGGGAATGTAACAGGATACTAGTGCACAGTTGCAGAAATGTATGCGCGGCAGTAAAACTTTATTTCTCCGCCATCGTTAAGTAGACAGGATGAAAAGATTATAGAAACATTATAGAAAAATGTGCGTTAACACATGTCTTCAACACTTAAACATACTGGAGATTTGATGAGATTCCAACATGGTTAAATGTTTTGTTCGGGTTGAGTGAGAAACATATCCTACATTTCAACACAATTTAATTGTCACCAGGATTGTGAACTCAGTTTGAGATTAGTGAATGCTTAGTGAATGTTTCTCATTTATAAACAGTGCCACTGGATCTGTCCGTCATCGCTTTTCTATTTCTCAGGGACTTTTATTTATGATACTACTAAATAAGAAACGTTTTCACTGATTAGCATACTTTAGCACGCTAATAACAGGCTGATTGGGATTAGCATGAGCCTGTTAGCATGCTGACATCACACTTTTGTGGTCACACTTTAATGTAAAACATAGTGACCATTATACTGAAGCACTGTCACTGTGGGCATGTTAGGTTGCTAATATTAGCATCACTGTGTCTAAATACAGCCTCTCAGAGCCATTACTACAAAAGATGTCTTGTAAGGCTTGCTACTTATTTAAAAAAGGAAAGCACTGAGGTTGCGGAGCATGCAGTGAACTCTAAGGAAATGGGACCAAAACATTATTAGATGTTAATCCATTTTCCAGTTATTGTTGGTCATTTTCAAATCCCTGTTTCCTCGCAGACTGTTTCTCTGTTTCCTCCATTTTTTAAAGTCTGTAGGGATGTCTGGTTACTTTTAATAGACCCGGCATCATGCTCAGTTTGAGTAGTTCTTTCCTTTTGGTTTGTGTCTTCGGTAGCCCTGAACCTCCCCTCACCCATGACGTCACGCTAATGGAAAGCTAACCAGTTACAGTCTATTAGTTTTACTTTCTCAAATTGTTTGTGTGCTTGTGTGTCCCGTCTCCGCAGGCGTGTGGTCCTCAGTACGGCTACATGTGCGGCCAGCAGCAGTTCATCTCGGGAGTCTGCGCAAACGTCAGCTCTTCCTTCGAGATCCTCAACTCCGTGGCACCAGCCGTGCAAGGTACGAAGCGAAGGCACAGCGGCAGATCGGTGCGGGACGTGACGGCATTCCTACAAATTGCCTGTCCAGGAAAAGAGATTATTATCTACTCTTTGCAGTAGTACCACCCAGGACCTCGACATCAAACTCACCCTCCCTCAGCGAAGAGGGAGATTAGAGCATTCTTCTTAATGTAAACTTGTCTGTGATTCCTCGTCCCTCTGTGGCCCGGCCCAGCCAAGCCCTTCTGCATGCCCAAGTTAGGAGACAGTTTACTGTGCCTGCACTCACTTTCCCTGCAAGGAAACGGTCTAGAAAGAGCTGGAGAGTAAACAGATTACAATTATTTTCCCTTTCTGTTTCTCTATTTCTTTCTTCTGCTTCTAGAGGCCTTTGACCTCACGTTCTTTGGTGCCTGTTTAAGTCTCTGCATGAAACTGGAAGAATTTAATTCTAGTATAAATCGAACCACTGCTCCTCAGAACAGATTTACGGACTATTTATGCACTTTTCACTTTCTACTACCGTCCTATATATTCTTTTTTATTAATATGTTTTTTAAAAGTCCACATAATGTCTGTAATGTCAAAAATTATCTGTTTGTGTCCATAATGTGATTTATTTTTCTTCTATTAACTTAACTTCTGTTAATAATCCATTTTGATTTAACAACCGGCTCATGTGCTGCGAGAGACTGCTTTACATTATTACATTTTAATTTGGAGGATGGTTGTTTACACTAGCAATGAGTAAACAGGAAGAAGACAGGATGCGTTGCGTAATCTGATGTCTTTCTTAGGAGAGAAATCAGCAAATTTACAGTAATGTGTTTATTTAGGCCGGCCCAAGAGGATAAAGATGTATAGAATAAGTCAAATAAGCCTGAACTCTCATTCTTTAATAAAGTGTAATTTATGGCTTTGTTTCAGAGTGTTCAAAGGAGCTGGACATTGTGATGGTTCTGGATGGATCAAACAGTATCTATCCCTGGAGCAGCATCGTCGACTTCCTCATCCGTTTCCTTGAAAAAATTGATATCGGACCTAAACTCTCTCAAGTCAGTTGCATGATGTTCTTCTTCTTCTTCTTCTTTAAAATGTGTGTGCGTGCAGGGTTAAACATCCAACATAGATGAAAAAATGAATTGGTTATATTGGTTGACAGAAAAGAAAGTTGAATGAAGGAATATGTTATTTTCTGCCAACTCAGATTTTCATATTATAATTGATGATTTAACCGTGGAATTTTCCACTTGGTGCCAACAGCAAGAATAACAGTTAGATGTCATTCATGAAGCAGACATTGCAGTCTTTAAAGTTATTTCCACCTCTGTTTAAGGACCCTCAGGGTATTTCTGTTCACTTGTCCTGGATCGCTCTGGAAATGGGTGATTATTTTTTATTATGGTTACATAGATCTGCCCTTGTGCAGCTTGTGGAGTTTTCCAGAGGGAAGCACTGGAAAGTCTTCCCGCCGTGGAGCCCCGTGGTTGAAAGTCACATCTTCCATGGCTGCTGAAGTCCTCCGACTTCTGTATAAAGAACATTGTGTCATATCAACGCCACCAGACGTAGCCACATCCTCTGGAGACTGTGTGGGAGGGGCAGAAGAGCAAAGGAGATGTTGAGAGGGGAAAACGTGTCTAATGTGGCAGAACATTTACAAAAAACATATGTGTCTATGTGTGTGTTTTCCAGGTGGGAATTGTGTCGTATGGTGAGACTGTGACTCACAATGTCAACCTGAGCGAGTTTGACAACACTCCTGCCATGCTGCGTTTTGTCAGATCCCTTCCTCAGCAGACTGGCTCCAAGACCATGACTTTCTTGGGCATTGACACTGCCAGGTACTCAACAGTCTCCCTCCCCTCTCATTTGGGTGAGCCTGGAAATGCCAGCCCACAAGTAGCGATTACATCATTGTGGTCTGGTTAGATTTAATGGACATTTTGGAAGGGGTGGCTCGACAATGGACTCATACTTATTCTCCCTGTGTTGTCAGTCATGTTTATCCTAAACCAGCCTGCAGAAGATACTTAATTAATCCAATATGTACGTGGTCAGGGGAATTATACAGCAATGACATGTCCATTTAGTCATTTGTCCAAACCATTTATATCAGTGCGGAGTAAAAGATGACAAATATCAATCAGCTGATACTGAATTTCGAAAATTTCTACCAATCAGGAAAGAGGCGTTCATGCCAGAGCGGGGAGCACGGCCTGGGGTGAAAAAGGTCATGGTGATCGTGACTGACGGAGAGTCACACGATTTCTACAACTTAAACAAAGTCATCGGAGAATGTGATGAGGATGACATCGAGAGGTTTGGCATTGCTGTGGGTACAAACTACTTTTGTGTTGTCTTCAGAAACAATTTTAATGTATATCATATCTGTTAATTGATCTGCGGAGGAAATTTTAGTAATTTTTTTTTGACGTTTCCAGGTTTTGGGAGACTACAATCGTCAGAACAAAACACCAGAGGAGGTGCAGAAGTTTATCAACGAGATCGCGGCAATCTCCAGTTTGCCGTTGCGAGATCACTTCTTTAATGTGTCTGATGAGTTTGCTCTGTTGAGCATTGTGGATGCACTCGGAAGCAGGATTTTTGCTCTGGAGGGTAAAGACACTAATACATAAACATGCTCACAATGTGTTGCATGTTCACCTACTGTATATAAGCCAGCATACACCTAAATATTTGTCACTTTGGGAAGTGCATCTATTAATTTCCTGTTCAGTATATATATAGGTGAAGCTTTAGGTGGGATAACGTTAGCTTAGCTTAGCTTATCCTGCTCAGCACAAAGACTAGAAGGCAAGGCAGCTCTATTTATGTGGCACATACTTTTCATACATTAAAAATGTGAGGACATACAATTAAAAACAAACATTTAGGAGAAATAAACAAGGGTTATAGTCAATGACAAAAAAAGAGAAACATAGAGGGACAAAAAGAGCTAGACCAAAGCAGTAGCTAGCCTCACTATGAATTAAGTGTATTTAAATAAATAAATAAAATAAAATAACCCAGAATTAGATTAATTTGCTGAACACATCTGAGAAGCTCTCATTTCTGTGCATGAAATAGAGGCATATGAACCGTTTAGCTAGCTTAGCTAGCTTAGCGCTTAGTGCAGTGTTTTCACTTCCTGTGTCATCACAAAAAAACTCACGGCTTTCTTTTGAGGGTTAATTTCACTTTTTCTGAACAAAATTGTAACAAATATTTCCCAAAAATGTGAAACTATTTCCTCAAAGATAAAAAAAAAATATATATATGTATTAATTAATAGAGAGGTATATACGTGACGTCACCGGAAGCCAAGTCTCCATGGTTACGGCCTCTGAGTGGCAAAAAGTGAGGGTTGAGCATGGAGGTTAGCAGCATTGCGTCCAAGTTGTAAAATTATTTTTAAGTGTTGACAACAGCAACAGATTTGAAAAGCAGATATGGGAGATATATTTATACAGATATCTCTGACTGATAAAGATATGAACGTACATAGATCGCTGCATTACGAAGAAACAACTGGAAATAGGCACAGAAACCTGGTGTCATGGGTCACATTTAATGTCAGGTAATATTAATTTATGCTGTATTTTATTTTATTTTTTATTTTTTTTGATGAATGCATACCTTAAGTTACTTGGTAAGTTACATCCTGGAGGGCTGTCAGATAAGTTTGTGGATGTTGTTGTTTTGCCGTAACGTTAGTTACAGTAACTAACTATTTCACGTCCAACTAACTATAAATAGCAGTAAAACAATAAACGGAACATTTGAGATCACTCCTCATCATCTTTTTAAGATCCGGCCGGACGCTACAACATTGTAAGGTACAAAGTGATTATGGCTAGCGTTAATCCACAGTAAAGCTCTTAGCGTTAGCATCTTATATTTAGCTACATTTATCATAACTGACATGGCCTAAAACTAACTTAAACAAACTGAAACTGAGGCTAATCCACTTTTCCAAATCCATACTAGTTCGTATGGATTATTGTTGAGTTCTGTATTTACTGATACATTTCACCGTGTTTTTTGCCACGGGGTGGATGGTGGGGTGTGACGTCAGTGCCCTCTATCATTCAACGCTTAAGTAACAATAAAATATGTATTTTTTGTCATGTGTAGTTAAATTGGTGTTTTTTTTTTTCTTCCTCAGCAACAACTGGAAATTACACCTCTTCCTTTGAGATGGAAATGTCCCAGGCTGGCTTTAGCGCACACAACATTGAAGTAAGTCTGAATCCAGTTATTTGTATTTGAAATACAAATACACAAAGAGAAAGTAACTTATAGTTTCACTAACTGCAAACTCACATGGGAATGGGATGGTGAATTTTATCTTGAGATCGAGGGAAGTTTATCCCTGCATCTGTTTATGTCTGTAGCCGTTTATTTAATGTGCGTGTGTGTAAAAAGCCTACGTTGGCATGAGTGTTAGCTCGACTAATGCACTCAACCAGATACAGAGTTATCTCTATCACGTCTTTGTGCCTTTGAGTCATTCACCTCTGACAGTAGTTTGAGGACACAGACCGTGTCTCTGCCTTGTCTCTTACTCACGTGGCTGCAGACTGGTGCTGTTTCGTCTGATTGCATGAGGAGATTGAAAAACAAACAGACACAAACAGTGGGGGGAGTTGAATCAGATTATTGTTGATTTTGCCCCCTCACACGCTTGTTGAGTTCATCCAGTAGGTATTTCCTTAGTCTATTTAAAAACACGCTGCCTCGGTACGCCTCTCTTCCTGCTCCTGACTCATTGTCACCTCCCTGTGCTTGAGGTGGCTCATTAGGTTTAACAAAACTAGACTCTGAGTTGTGTGCTCAACATGTGACCCCTCACTCTGATGGTCATCGACGGGAAGCAACCACTTCACAAGCTTCAGTGTGACTAACGGCCTATATCATGTCCTGTGACCCGCCCTTTCCTAAAAGATTACCATTTTTCTTGTTTTATTTCATGACTGGTGTCTATTGTTTAGGTTTGAATTATTACGTCTATTTGATAAAATAGCACCAAGTAAGTTGTAATGTTTCTGACAGGGATTCTCAATCAATTTGTTTTGGTATTTTTTCACCCTAACATTAAAATAATGTCAGTACAAGACTTTACAGCTTGCAGCTTGCTTGCAAGTAGTTACACGCTGCCATGTTTTAATATTATTAATAAAATAAAGATCCGGATGCTTCTAATTTCATATCATTCTGCTTCTAAATAACATCTCTGCTGTGTCCCATAGGGAGGTGTGTTACTGGGTGCAGTGGGAGCGTATGACTGGAACGGGACGGTGGTAATGCACACTGCTGGAAAAACAGTCGTTCCAGGGAAAAACGAGTTCTTCAATCCAAAGACTGAGGTCGGCTACGAACGACTGGCTGGGTACCACGGTGAGTCCACGCACACCCACAGCAAGCTGTCTTCTGAGAAGTAGTTTTCCAAAATAACTCATGACTTAAAACTTCATTATATGGTACATACTCACCTTGTTTGCATTTTGAGGTTTTTAATTGATGATACATGAAGTTCAGTTCAGATTTATTGACATCCCGAAGGAAACTAATTTTTGCAGCAGACATCAGAGACACAGTGGACAAGGACAACATCAGATGGCATCAACAGAGCACAATAACCACAGTAAAAGTAATAAAAATACTATTGATAAAAACGTGAGATATTAAAGTGCGAGATACGAGGTAGCATGGGGAGTACAGACAAACCTTGCCCAGAAAGTTAAGCCGAGAGGGCGACGGGGATGACAGAGCGGCAGATTTGTGGCTGTGTCACACCAAGCAGACGGCTCTCTGTTGTCCGGCCATCACTGTGTGTATGTATCCTTAGTTTTTGTGGTTTACTGTAACCGCTGCCACAAGTGGGACTGCTGTTGGCAGCTTTATCGCGTAAGTGGTTGAATCTGAGTTGTTGAGCTAGATCTGAGCTGGATAGACTGTTCAGCTTAGAGAACCAACGTCAGTGCGTTTACATGCACGTTAAAAAAAAAACAAATTATTGCCTTAATTGGACTATAACAGGAGAACTTAAGTGCATGTAAACACGTTACTCCGATTAAAATCGGAGTTCTCATTATCCGATTGAGACCCCCAGATAATGCGATTGGAATTGGAGTTTTCAATCGGATCATCCGAGAAAGCCGATCGCAGAAGAAGTCAGAAAGTCATATTTTGAGCATAGCTTGATTAAGCTCTGCATGTAAACGCACTGAGTGAGAGAGAGAAGAAACGGGAGTTGAGAAAGTAATGAACACAACACACACACACGGCTTCTTCTTCTCATTTTACATCTTTATCTCATCTGAACTTTGAAATGCACAAATGTTTTCACACATATTTGACACATGATCATCTAGATCAGGGCTGGGCAATTATTTTCTGCCGGGGGGCACATGAAAAATCTGAGCTGTGTTGGAGGGCCGAACCAACGATAACTTGAACTTAATTCTGCTTAATATTAATTTTCTCCCATTGTAAATAGCCGTAAATTGTATATGTTGATAAGCTGATACTGGTAGTCAGAAGTATCAGAATATTCTGTAAATATTTATTTAAATTTATGAATTTTGGTGTAGGTCCAAGAGGAAAATAAAACACAACGGATCTATTTTTGGATATAACGCATCAGAATGTTGGAAACTTTGATGCACCAGAGAGGGACCGTGTAGCTACATGAATCATTTTCTGTATCTCAATAAATCTCAATAAATGTTTAATAGATGGCAAGAGGCTGTTTCAATCATCCTTTTCGAAGAATTAACTAACGCAGATTCCAACAGTACCATGACATAAATAATACATCATGGCTTTTTGAAATAAAAGCAACACAGTCGCATTGCATGCACAGCATAAATACTTGTTCATTTGCCTGTGACTGACATTTACATACGGCCCTTTGGGCGTCCCTCTCTGGCCCGCGGGCCGTAAATTGGTTGTTTCCCATGGGAGATTTTTGTCTGCGCTGTTATTCTCTATGGCTATATCTCACTAGTGATTGAAGTGAACTTCAGTCAGAAACTAATCACAGAGGGTCATTTGGTCTCAAATCTAATCAAACTGCACTCAGTCCACAGTCTGTTCATTTTCTGTTCTCCCATTGTTTGATTTCTTAGTTATTCATATTTGGCATTATACACAAACTGTACGCTGAATAAAACGCACACCCACACAATGTTTGACATTTGCACAAGCATCAATCTGAGTCAGATGTTTGTTGTTACACACAGAGAGAGCCGGTCCGGCTCTTTTAAGGGATAAAGTGAAATTTTACAGCTGCAGAATAAATGGAGTTTTTGCTGCGTGGAGGAGAAAGATATGTAATTTGTCTGCCTTTGACAGCGGATGATTCGCCCTCTCCCTCTCTCACGTGTCACATAAATAATACACACCGGCTCTTCTCTCCATCCTGCTGCCTTTTATGGCTTGCAGAGCAACCACAGCATCTTAATATCAAGTTATTTAATCAACATGTCATTAGATGGAGCACTGGTGGGTCCAGGCTTGCGTACTGTAAACTCAGCTGTTGGCACATGCTCGTGCCTAATGGTCAGGCTGCAGCTTACAGAGCCGCTGTGTGTTCTCTGAGAGGATGTGCGTCTCCGCCACGAGTTCCACGAGCGTTTTAATGTTTCCTCCGCACAGTCGGATGCACGGAGAAACATTTAAAAATACCTCGTAAAGAAACTGTTGTTTCCTGGTGATGTCGTAAATTGCGAACGCCGCTTTGACGCGTCCCTGATGACGCCTGTTTGTGAATGCACGCTCCGCAGGCTATGACGTCCAGTCAGCGTCCACACCCGACGGAGTGCTATACATCACGGGTGCACCGCGGTACAACCACACGGGCCGCGTTGTAATCTACCGCCTCGATGCAAACAACAGCATCGTCGTGTCGCAGATACTGAAAGGAGACCAGGTGAGTTTTTACAGTTTATGTGTCTGCACCAAATCCACTGAATATCAGTTCAGAAGTATTGAAGTAGTTCAACTCCAAGAATCATGATGCGCTAATACTGTACTGTTTATGTCATATTAATTATAACTTACGAATACAGTCATATGATGATATGAAGTGTACATAATATAAACTTAGGATACTACTATAAAACAGCTTGTAATATTACATAAATGCACTATATATATATATATACAGAGGATAAGCTGCAAATGTAGCTACGTCACCCTCGTCATGTGAGTTTTTACCACTCACAGATGTTCCTAATAAAAATCTTAACTCACCATTCACCATTTTAATTTGAAAACAGAAGAAGCTTCCTGGATGAAAAAAAAAAAAAATGCTAGTCCTTTGTTTCAGCTTTGTTTTTGGGCGTTAAACCTTGGCCTGGAAAACCGAAAACGTTGCCAGACATATTTTGTAAAGACTGGCCGAGTCAGGGTGTTGATATATTCAATTATTGAGCAGAGTAGGCAGCATCTTAAAGGTCAGACACAATTCCGGTTCCTAATCGACCATTTTAGATTACCAGGCGTAGCGTTGTTCTCACACAGAACTTATTTCAACTTCTGACAAAAGCTCTGACAAATTATTTCTGTTTCCTCTGTGTAGATTGGTTCTTATTTCGGCAGCGTCCTGCAGACTCTCGACGTGAACGGAGATTCCTACACAGACATCCTTCTGGTAGGAGCTCCTATGTACATGGGCTCAGAGAGAGACGAGCAGGGACAAGTCTACGTCTACAAGGTCAATGAGGTACGGGACACTGGAAACTGTTTTTCTTTTCTTTTTTTGGCAGATTTCCATAGAACTCCACAATATGAAAGTTGCCCTTAGTCATAGAGCTGAAGATCTAATTGCTTCATTTCCAGGACGGCCAGTTTGAGCATCAGTTTACCCTAAAGCCTGTCAATCAGTCCTGCTGTACCGCCCAATCAGCCACCTGCACTAACGAAAACGAACCGTGTGGCGCCCGGTTCGGCACGGCCATAGCGGCGGTGACGGATCTCAACCTCGACGGGTTCAACGACGTGGCGATCGGTGCGCCTCTCGAGAACGACCACAGGGGGGCCGTCTACATCTATCACGGGGACGAGACGTCGCTGAAAGAGAAATACGTGCAGGTGATAACAATGATCTGCAAGTAACAAAAAGATCTGACATCAAAATTCACATGGAGGCCTGCTCCCCTAGTTGTGGTCGTCCCCGATTCCACGTTTCACTAAATATGTGGTGTCAACCCTATCGCTAATGAGCCAATCACAAGACCACATATTTGCTAACAGTGCAGCTGAATATTTGAACTTGTGTATCATTTTTACAGCTTATTATTTAATGCAAAATGTTAATAATAATATATATTTATAAATAGCACTAGACTGAGTTTAATATAGAACACATATAGTAGGTAGGGGGTCCTTACTTCATCTCTCCATCAGTTTGGGGAAAATCATTGAAGGCCCCTGGTCTAAATAAACTAAAATATCACTTTTATGGTCTTTACTTATTTTTTTTTATGTCTTCTCAGCGGATTCCTGCAGGTGGCGACGGGAAAAAGGTCAAATTCTTTGGTCAGTCCATACATGGAGTCATGGATCTGAATGGGGACGGAATCACTGATGTCACCATAGGAGGTCTGGGAGGGGCTTCCTTGTTCTGGTGAGACACGACCCATCCTCAGATATAAACAGTCACACCTTAAACTTTACATTCTTCCTCAATCATTGTCAGTGGTCGCGCTCGTATCCCGGAGACATCAGCTTACATGTCCGCTTTGCATTGTCTTACTCGGGTTTAGACAGCTGTGGGCGTCCCACTGGGTTCGTAGGCTGGGGAGCAACAACTTCCGTATGATCGCCCCGTTAAAAAAAAAAAACTTCCCCATTGGAGACCAGAATGCAGATTTCAGCCCACAAAGTTCTGAAACGCACAATGATTTAACTTCCCGGGCCAGACCTTCTCCCACAGCTTCTACTGGCCGATCCTCAACGAAGCTGTGTGAAAACTCAATCTCCCAAGGGACTTAGAGTTTAAATAGGATTTGGCAGCAGGCGGCTGTTCTTCCAGGACTGTTGGCTGTGTTTTAGAAAGCTAACAGTTGGATGGAGAGAGCTGACGCCAAGATTATGCTCAAGATACATCCGTTCTCTGTTACTTTCCTTACACACTTCGAATCAAATGAAGGGATACCCTATCCTGAGCATGACCAAATGTATCACTGTGTATTCAGCATGTCTCTGTCTCTGTAGCTAGCTTTGATGGAATTTTATATGCAAATTGTTTCTTTTAGTAAAGCAGCTCCCAACTTAAAGTCTGGAGCCCTCCCAAAGGGCTGCAAGATACATCTGGGGAGTTGAGAAAAGCGGCAATTCTCAAACTTGACACCTTTTCTTTTCTCGCAGGTCCAGAGATGTTGCACAGCTTCACGCCAACATGACTTTCAACCCCGCTAAAATAAACCTGCAGCAGTCTATGTTCCAGTGTGAGTACGGTGGACGCACATCTGTTTGTGTAAAGACGGAGGTGTGTTTCTACTACACCATCAAATCTGAGCAGTCAAACCCGGACTATGAAACAGGTGAGCCACACCGCACCACGTCATGATGTTGATGATCATTCACTTTGGGGTGGGAAAAAATATCGATATGGCAATATATCGTGATATTTTTTCTTCTGATACAATATCGATTTTGAACGTCTTAATAACGATTTTAAAACTAAAAGGTGCAATACATTGGAAATGGATCATTTGCATTAAATATATATATATATACAACATGTATTTTAAGCTGCATTGAGAATTTGTCAGTGAACCATGAAGAATATCATAATATCGCAATGATGTATCGTATCGTGACTCAAGTATCGCGATATGTATCGTATTGCGTAGTCCTTGCGCATAGCCACCCCTACAGTCAACTGACTCACCTCGTTCACTTTTCTTCTTCGTCGTGTCTTGCAGAGATCCGCTATTACTTGACTCTGGATGCTCTGCGTGCAAAAGCCAGAGCTTCGTTTTTTACCTCGGACGATAAAAGCGATCGCAAGCTTAACAAGACGCTCACCATGAAAGACAGAGAGAGGAAATGCATCAACGAAACCTTCATGATGTCGGCAAGTACTCAGATCTTTATGATGTGGGCTCGGTTTCTGTTTCTCACCTGCATAATGTCAGATGTTATTGTCACCCTTTATATCCACTGTAAAATGCCTACTAGGATAAGCTTAGCCTGTTAGCCAGAGATGAGACAGAATGAAGGCTTGTGCAAAGGATGAAGACCTTGGTTCTAATGTGAACCAGACCAGTCCTCATCAAAGCATGTATAGGTCAGCCTTGCGATGGCGCTAGTGATAAATTATGTGTAAACTCTGGAAACAGTGCGAGAATGAGCACATGACTGTGAATAATTGAATGAATTAGGTGTTTTATAAATGTGATGAGGTAGCATTTCGGGAAGATTTATCAAAGGGTCCAACGAGCACGTCACATATAGCTCGTCACGCGGCGAAACACATCTGAACTGCCACCTTCTCCAAACACAAAACCGTCTCCAGTGGTTTTCTCTCCAGGCCATGGATTTCTCTGATTAGTTGCCCCTAGGCGAGAGAAAGAGGAACTAATCAGTGGAAACAGCTGTTGTTGTTGTGTGTGGTGAGCATGAATACCTGCTCTGTTCTGATGTGCCAGCTTGTGCAGAAACTTCCCACATATTCCAGGACAGGGGTCTCCGAGGGTCAGAAAATTAGTTCCGGACACAATAAAGCGACTTATTATCTTTCTTCCCTGAATCCGAGATGGACTCAAACCTGAACAGATCTGAGAGCAAATGTTGGAACGGAAGAAGTCAGCGATGTGCCCGAGTGAAAATGTAGCTGGGCTCTGTTCTGTCTGGACCTCTAGAGATTTGTAAAGCTCAATGTGGAGCGGCTTTTTCAAGTGTTTCAGTTTCAGTTACTTCGGGGCGATATGCCTTCTTTTACAGCCATGTGTTATAGCTCAATCTATGGCAATGGTTGCTAATTGTATTCCTCAGAGGATGAAGGTTAAAAGAAGTCTTTCAATGCTAAATATATCTCTTCGGTGTTAGTGAGATGTCACAATACGGACATTCACGGTTCCAAGAGGATGAATCTTCGTGGCTGGATTCTCTGACGTTTGCTCTACAAACATGTTGATGAGCCTCTCATTGCTGTCAAACAACCCTCAATTCCAAAAGATGATGGAAAAATTCCTCTGAGTTTCCCGTCCGTGCAGTTCCATAATTTCTGCAGATCCGTCAGCTGCACAGTCTCCTGTTCTTCCACATTGTCAAGAAGCAGGGTGCCCGCAGGGTCTTCGAAAAGTATTAAAAGTTGATAATTAAATTTTGGAGAAATTAAGACCCTTGAAATGTATTAAAAAGTCTTATCACGACTTTATGAGGTTCTGAAAATTTGGGTAAAATTCGAGTTTGAGTCCAAAAACATTAAAAAGATGTGGGAATTTATTTGTTTATTTGAGTCCTTTTGTGAATTGTCTCTGAAAGTGCCAGAACTTCAGTAATTCAGATGCACAGAAACGACGTTTCGAGTGCATATTACAATCGCACCTTACGTCATGGTGCTAGCCACAAGGCTACTGTCAGCTCTCCGTTGCTTGCTTCTATGCCAGTGGCGTTGTGCCACCACAGCTACAGCTACAGCTACATCCTATTTGGATCCTGTTCTAAGATAGTGGTCTACAGTCTTTATCGTAAGCTAAAACTGTTAAGTTAAAGGTGTCACTGATGTAAGTGGTTACAATTCGAAGTGGCGGTGCGATACTTAAAAATATGCCCTGTCAAGATTGATTCAGATGTGGAGGCCACTGAAAAACACCAATTGTTTATGAAACACGCTTCACTTGACCTTTGGTTTGCGACTCGGTAGAATATTACACACTTGAAGATTGTAGAGGCATTTGAATGGACGCACGATACTCAGGCAGGCTGTGGAATTCAAACTATTATAGATTTGTATTAACTGGACTGAACGTGGCCAAGACAACATTCCCCACGCTGTTTTACCAGCAGCAGCTGTCTGGGCTGTGAGAGGTATCATTGCTGTCAGTGAGTTTTAGCTCGTAGGCTGAACAACGTCTGAAGAATCTGTAGCTTCGAAAAACAAAGCTTAGGATAATAAACAGGAAAACTTAAGTTAGTTGGAAAGCTTTCAAACAATCAGTCATCTGCGCACACTAACACGGGCCTGTGTTTGAGATCTAATCCACCAAAAAAGGACAAATAAACACAGGTTTTGTTGCTTACATTCTTATCCCTTTTTCCTCCCTCCCATCTTTTATTGTCCTCCCTCCTCATCCTCCTTTGTCTCAGGCCCGACTGGACTTCCGAGACCCTCTCATGGTGTCTTTGGAGTTTGCGCTGGCCAAAGAGGACGAGGGCCCGGTCCTGGACGAAAGCCTTCCCAAGTCCATCAATAAGACAGTAAGTCCACTCTGTGTCACTTACAAGAGCTTCTTTATGTAAATGATCTGCCAACTAATCGCAAGCAGAAGATTTAAAGTCACTGACAGGAAGGATCTGAACCTCCTCTTCAACATCCTCCATCTGTCTGTCTTTATAATCCAAGACTGAGAAGTTGGGGTTTTTTTTTGTCTCTGGCTCCAAAACATGCCGCTGTTACACTACATTAGCATCTGCAACAGCTGACTGCCATCCTTCAGAGCTTCCCCCCAGCCTGCATTAGCGCTGCAGCACAAACAGCGGGGACGATTCTTCCCACACTCCCACATGCATACTTGTTCTAACAAGAGGGTTTTTAAGATAATTATTGCAATGAGTGATGTTTCCAGATGAAGCGGGGAGATATCACAGGGGGGATTGGGCTTGTGTAGTAGCAACAGCACCGCGGCTCACTTCTAAACACGGGGGCCGTGTGTTGTGTTTGAAAGCCCTGACACTTCCTGACTCCCTTCAGTGTCAGATACTGTCACAGCAGCCGTGCACGTTGCACCAAAACAGGCGAGGAAGCGTTATTAGGACCTCTCCTGTCATTGTTATTAAACGGAAAAGACGCCACACACACACACACACACACGCACAGAAAAAGAGGAAGGCCGTCAAACGGAAGCTACGGTTTTTCTTTTGACATTGTGCTGCGTATGATATTCTGGCCTCTGCTCCTTTTCTTGGAGGAGAAGAAACTGTTGATATTAACAGTCCAGTGGGAGGCTGTTGGGAATGGGAACAAATTGGAACGTGAGCCTCAAACACTCAATGGGGGGAAAGCAAAGGAAATTAAGGTCATCTCTATGCAACCTCTTAATCGGGCACAAATAAATACACAACAGCAACAGCAGTTTTTTTAAATTTTTTCATTCTTACTTCTCAGCTCAGTCCTGAAGGCTAATTGAACTGTTTTTGGATTATTCTGATATCTCCAAACCCTTTCTTTTACCAAAGATGTAAGAAATATTATCTGTTTTGTCTTCCAATATGTTTTATTGTTACCAATAAGAATTTTCATATCAATAAGAGGACTGTATACGACACCTTATTGCTTAAAAAACACTGGGAGCGAGGAGTCAACCTTCTCAACCCGACACAAATCAACAATAGTCAAAAGCACCACAGACATTATTGTACAAAATGAAAATACAGTTGGACTCATTTTTACTGATGATTGTTCTTTAAGCTCTGTGTGGTGGCTCCATATTGAAATTGCTTAGATAGAAATTGAATAGCTAGCTAGCCATCAGCCTGTCACTTAAAACAGTCCCCACCTTTACTTATGCAAAAGCCTTGATATCATTTAAACAAGGGAAAATTGACCCCTGTATAGTTATTATGAATGAGAAAATCTAAATCTATAGAAAACCCTTTTTTGTAACCAAGGTGTAAACATCTTTATTTCGGAGGGCTGTACGGACTGACTTGCCAGAGCCTCATATTAGAGAGAGTCTGGCCAACTCAAATCATAGGCGCCACATTAGATACATCGGAGGGAAGATTCTGCAGTGTCACCCTATGGGGCGGATGTGCTATGTTGAAATAAATCACTTATTTTCACCATTAACGAGCCTGTAAAAGCTATTGCCAATGTCTGTCAATATGAAAGAGGCTCTCGGTTAAATATCCCAGCGTCTACTTACTTTAAATATCTTAGATGAGCCTGTAAAATGCTTTGTAGCCCAGTCACCTCATCAGTCCTGGAGCTGTGTTTACCTTCTCCTCAGTCTCCCGTGTTCATCCATCACCATTAAAAGTTTGAAATTACTCAGAAAAATTATAAATACTCAGAAATAGTGGAAATTTAACTAGTCTTACTGTTAGTATTATCATTATAACATTCGCATGCTAGCCATAATAACTTAGTTTAACCACGGCAAAGTTACGTGTCGGTTAAATTTGTCTATTTACATGGACATAAATTACATGCACAAATGGGTTTCACAGTATATATGATGCTAGCTGCTATTTTTCTACGAATAGTCTAGATAACTAGCTAGCATAAGGATAGCATAAGGCTTGTTTTACTTCAAACTTCATTCATGTGTAAAACGGTGTTGGGCGTTTTTGAGATCAAGTTACACATTTATGATGGTGTGACTTTATTTTTCCTATATGAAAACTTAACAAACGTCAAAGAGAGACATTGACTTTTACCTCATGTAACGGGGAGAAATCAGTTGACATCCAGTTCTTCCTTTTAATCTTCTGCCCCCATAACTTTTGTTCACTAGGGAAACGGTTGAGTTTCCTCTGTTTTTTCCTGATCTTGTACTGGAGCCGTAGGCTGAGCTGTGGCGTGTTACAATTTTTAAACTAATTTCATTCCCTGTTATTGCCACTTCTCTATGGGTGAATATTGGTCAGGTGTATCTAACATGGCGCCCATGAAACACGTGACCAGCTCAGAACCAATCAGCATAGCGGGATAACTGAGACGGTTCATTCCTTAGTTGGCCAGACTCTCTGTAATATACAAATCTCTGACTTGTTTTCACAGACAGCCTCAAGTGGACATTTGAGGAATTGCAGTTTTTGTCAGAAAACAAGTTTCCCGATTTCGAAAGTGTAACTTTTCACAGATCTATATGGTAGCCTTCTTTGGAATAACATTTATAGAGAAGATTCAGATGTGTAGAAAGCATAGGCTTACAGTTAAAATAGTTATTTTGTTTTCAGTAGCGTATTTTGCAGCATAAGCTAAATGTAAGAAACGGAAACCACTTCATAGGTTAACTACATGTTTCTAAGAAACTTGTTCTATATTCGGATAAGGTGTGAAACCAAAAACCACCAAAATATCCTCCTGTTCGTTTACATCATAAACTCAGGGTTAAGATGTTAGCAGGTCATCTTATCCTTTCTGCACGTTTATGATCAGACATTTTTAAACTTCTCTGTCTTTTTCTTTTAGATCGCTTTAGTGGACTGTGGAGATGATGAGAAGTGCATTGCTGACCTCTCCCTCAGAGCAGAGTCGAGTGTAAAAAGGCAAGTAGAATCAAACACTGTATAACTTAAAGCAACAATAACATGAGGTAATTGTTCCTCCTGTCCACGCAGACCATGAAGAGATCTTTTTCTTATGGTATTCCCTCATCCTCATCCCACACCTTCACAGTTTTTGAACTGCAGTGGATGGATTGTGATATTAAGAAGAAATGTTACGATAATTTTGAACCAATTTTGAAGACGTGTTTGAAAATGTGAACCTATCCTTTAATAATTTTCATATATGGAAAACAATCTTTTCCATATTGAAGTTGTGCAGCGCTTTAACAGATGCAACCTCTTCCCAGAGCATGACTGCCCCCCTGTGGTGGAATCTGTGCATCGCAGACAGACACGCTCACAGTTTTTTAATTTTCCTCTCCAGCGTTAAGATCAAAGTAAATGAAAAGGAGAAGATTGACGTGAACATCAACATCCTAAACAAGAGGGACAATGCCTACAACACCAAAGTTACCCTCAGCTTCACACCGAACATCAACTACGTGAAAGTAGAGGTGAGATTCCTGCATCATTTCAACGTCTACAGATTGAAGCAGCGTTTTTTTTATTATCTTTTATTTCTTGTAATCAGCCAGAGACAGCGTGCTCTCTGAATGGGACGAAGGTGGAGTGCGCTGTGGGATACCCCTTTCTGGGAAACAATGTGGAGGTGAGTTTCAGCTACAAATATCACCTCTACAGTATATATTATTCACCCTTTCTCCCGCTGACCAAAGCTATCGCATGATCTAATATCCACAGGAAGATTTCACTGTGATATTTGAGGTGAATCCGAACAGTGTCCCGGAGCAAATTCTGATAAACGTGACAGCTACAAGGTGAAGGAAAATCAGCCCCTTCTTATTTATCAAGCTGGTGATTCTAATAACAGTGTCCAGTTTCTGTTTTAAAAAAAAATAAAATAAAATTAAATCACAGTGCATCAAAAATTTACAAATGACTTTTTTGAACTCCCTACAGTGACAGTGAAGAGCTGCCTTCAACCCTGGGTGACAACAGCGCCCAGATCAGCATCCCCGTGAAGTACGAAGCTGGAATCACATTCACAATGTGAGTAGTTTAGAGGAATTAATAGTGAACCAGCGTCTTTGTAATAATTGATACTTTCCTGGTTTGTGTAGTCCTTTCATGGTGGACATACACAGGATTGAAATGTCCTTCCTCGTGTAAATCTAAAATGTACACTACTGTTTTTTTTTTATTATTCAAATGTTTAGTTCAATATCTCATCTTTTTCTGAAATTAAAGCATAGACCAAATAAACAACTGAAATTACCACAAACAAAAAAAAAAAATCATGGAATCAATATTTAGACTTATTTTGTGACGTTCTTTCTTTCTAAAACGGAAATCAAATATTTTTCAAAGAGTTCTTCCCAGTTTTGTTGCAGAAGTTTCCAGCAAATGTGCTTTGCTTTCACTCCTCTGTCCAGTTCATCCCAAACCAGCTCCATGGGGTTAAAGTCTAGAGACTGAGCCATAGGTCCACTTCATGTTTTCAAGCTTTCCATCTTGTTTTTATCCTGAAGTAGTTCTGGTGAAGCTTGGACTAAAGTTTTGGGTCATTATCTCGCTGTGGGATGAAGCCCTGACCAACTATAACAGAGGATACTGATGCTGGTCTAAGACTTTTGACCGGTAGTGAATTAAAAAAATAAAACACATATATAGTTATAAAGTGGCTCATGCAACCCCTGAGTTGTGCAGTAGTAGTGAACTAGTGCATGAAAAGGGTCAATAAATATAATATACAGTATAAATCAAATCAAACTAGGTGAGACCTGAATCTGACTGAGAAGTTTCTGTTTAAATCTTCCAGGTATCACACGGCAGAACACATAGAAATAAAGGAAGGTGAACAATATCCCCCGGAGTTCAATGACACCAAGATGATTGGGGAGGAGGTCAACATCAGCTACACGGTAACATCTAGCACGCCAAGATCACGTCTGATGATTTGAGGTGGTGTGTGTGCTCCAGATGTGACGCTGGATATCAGTAAAAACCGAATTCTCCCGTTGTAATGATACATCCTCAGGTGGAGAAGTTAGGTGACATCGCGACTCCGCCCCTCAAACTCTCAGTGGAATATCCCCGTCACTCTCCTCTGAATAACAGGTTACTGTACCTGACGCGTGTCACCAAAAGCCCTCAGGTGTCTATACACGCCGCAAACACGCAAGTTAGTGCAATGAAACGAGCGGACACGCCATCATGTTTTCTTCTCCTTCTCCTTCTTCTTCTTCTTGCAGGTGGACTGCTTCACAGAGAACCTGATCAACCCTGAAAAAATTAACCCCGGCATAGTAAAACTGGAGCCCAAGAAAGAAACTCTCAGTGTCTTCCTAGTGGTGAGTGATTAGTGATGAGGTTTTTACGCCCTAAAGGCCGCTGAGCTCCTCCTGACGCCGTCTTACCCCGTGTTTTTACTGTACAGAGCTGTGGACGAGCGAAATGCGATACGCTCACCTGCACCATCCCTGCAGATAAGATGGGCCAGGTCAACGTTACGTTCAGAGTGTGGAAACCTACGTTCATCAAGGCAGGTTTAAAGATGACTCGTAAGTTGCCCTCTATTTCAATTTATAGGCTAATGGAAGAAACATTTATCTTACAGGGCGAGTTTTCCGCTCTGTACATGGAGGTGAACGGTACTTTGAGTGTCATGGACAGACAGCTGTTCGAACTGGGCAGCAATGACAAGACCAGAATTGTAAGTCATAAAGTGTTGATATCACATGCTTGCATTGTCTTATTAATTATTATTATATTCAGTGTGTGTTTTTATGTACAGCGTGGATACATTTAGACTCTTTGTGTGTGTGTGTGTGTGTGTGTGTGTTATAACCAGGCGAAGATCCAGATCTCAAAAGAGTCCATAGGTGGAATCCCAATTTGGATCATCATCCTCAGCATCCTGATAGGACTGCTCATCTTAGCACTCGTCATCTTCATTCTATGGAGGGTAATGTTTCCTGAATCATACTGCAGATTATTTCTAACCTTCAAATACCTTTATGAGCCCCGAGAAAGTTTTTTTTTTTTTTTTTTTCGACAACTGCTCTCAAGGTGGTTAGCTTAGCTTAGCTTAGCTTAGCTTAGCTTAGCTTAGCTTAGCTTAGCATAGAGTCTAGAATCAGGTGGAAACAGCGGGAAGCAAAAGACTTTGTCACCGTAGCTTTGTTGCATATAAAACTAAACACAGGAAAGATAAAATGAGATTAAAGTAAAATAAAAATAGAAAGTGTAATCAAAAAAATGTACAGAATTAGCACTATGAAAAAATACACAAGTTGGCAAAACAATGTCCGATATGGTTGTTTGGTCAGTTGCATAGCAACAGCGGCATGGATATACTAAAGATATGCTGAGAAATTTTATTTAATACGTATATTATTATTTTAAGTGTTCAACAGGGGGTCCACAACCCCTACGGGGTCAGCGGAGGTACTGCAGGGGGGGTCACACAATCTTTGATTAATTAGACATTTTGATATATGTATATTTTTTTTTTATTTTTATTTTATTTTGCTCCACAATTTTCCCCCATAAATTTAAATTAACACGATTTTCCCCTATTTTAGTGAATGGATACCACCTTACTGTTGCACTTTTGAAATATATTTGAACCTGTGTATTATTTAAATAACTCAATACTGAATGCAAAATGACAATAATGCTGTACATTTATAAATAGAGTTTAATGTAGAACACATATAGTAGGTAGGTGGTCCCTACTTAATCTCTCCATCAGAAGACCCCTGATTTAAATAATTATGCACACAAATAAATAATCCTAATTTTTTAATCGTAATACATTTTTATATAGATTAAACAATTTTATTACAGTATTTTAAAAGTGGCATTTCCCATGTTTCAAGTCTATATGACAGATTTTAAATATGAGGCAATAACTACACAGTGGTTAGCTTAGCTTGGCTTAGTTTAGCTTAGCTTAGCTTAGCATAGATAAAGGACACAGGGAAAACAACGAGTTGCCTATAAAATTTACCTTTCTAGTGATTTTATTAAGAACAGATTTAACAGAAATGTGGTGAATTTTAAACGTTCTTGTTTCCAGCCTTTGTACAGTTTCACCGTCTTCTGTCTACATTTTCAAACAGTTATCATAATTCTTTTCTGTGTTAAATGTCAAATTGTTTCTGTGCAATCGCCAGTGAATCCAGACTGTTTTGTAACTAAGCTTTCTGCTCCTCCAGTTGGGCTTCTTCAAGAGAAAAACCAGGGACTACGCCAAAGAGGAAGTGATGGACTGAGATTGTCCAGGCAAAATCGGTGACGGACAGACGGAGGGACATCAGAAGACCCAGAGACACCTCAGTGTTACGACACATTGACTACGGGGAAAACACAGTTTTCATATTTGAATCTATCTGATATTGTTTGCAAATACTTCCAAACTCTTATTTGTTTTTCTTCGTGCTCCTTTAAGCGCACTGTAGCTCTTGAGTTGGTCTTATATACGGAGACAAAGACACTCACTGTACACCCTGTCTGAAGTATCTGCAAACACTATCTGTTCCGTACTTTCGTGCAAATATACAGTACGCATCAAGTGGAGCGGTTCAAGAAGAGGAACCAGAGGCGAGGAGGAAGGAAGCGTCGCATTCGAGGCATCAAGTATTTACAAAAAAACCTTCTGAGCTGCACTAGCTGCACTCCGGCTTAAGAGGACAACAGAGTACTCAGGTTTTTATTTTTCATATAATGACGATCCGAAGTTGCCTAAACTGCTTTGAGCTCTCGCGACGCCCTCACAGCACGGATGCACGAAGGACTTAGAAGAGGATATGTGAAGATGTTGCGGAAGCAGTCTGTCTTCAAAACGCATCTGCTCGATTAGTTTTTACGAAACACTGTATCTTTTAGCATTTTATAGCATTTGTGTTCTGCCGTTGCTGAATTTTAACAATATAACGTGGCACATCGTTCGTTTCCGAGCGGAAACCTGATCATGCTTTTATTTTTTTAAACTTATAATCTTTAGTTTTAATGTGTGCGCTATTAATTTCAGCTCGGTCACTGAGGGACGCAGGAAGATGCGCATTCAAAAAAAAAATAAAAAAATTCAAATTGTTGATTGTACTGTAAATATAAGTGCTCACTTTGTAAAGCTTTAAAAATGTACATAATTGCATTTAATTTAATGCTGTTGTTTTGTGTTTTTGGTGATGAAAGAAGTGGTTTTGCTCAGGTGCTACCAGTATCAACAAGATGACATCAACTTTAGAAAGTTACGAAAATGATTTGCCTTCTGTCGCAGTTTCAAAGCTGATGTGTAAATATAGTTGTATTTTGATGAACAAAGAAAAATAAAATGAAATTATAATTTTTCTGTACTGAAAAAATGAGGGTTTGTATCCACTACTTGGCTTTTATTTGACTGAAATGATATTTCAAACCTGTTGAATGACTGTGTTTTGAATGTTGAGGCTGATTGAGGTAAAACACCACGACGTAATATTTAGTTTTCGAACTTTTAATTTGCAAAGCAGAGTTTAATATTCCTCCTTTGTTCGGATTTAGAATTACATGCGTCCCCGTTGACCGGTTTCCTCCATCTCTTAAGGATTTACTGGTAGCGTCAAGCGTAGCATCTGAATACTGGGCTCTCTGTCACCCCATAAGCGGTACACAGTACCTCATTCATTCAGGTTCTCTGCCTTGTTTTTGTTTCCAGAAATTGCACAGCTACTCAGTATGTTAGAAGAGATTATATTTTATATTGAGGAGAAAGTTTTTCCCGCCTCTTTCTTGACTTTTCCTCTCAGCGTCGCATAATAAAACGTTAAAAGCCGAAGGGAAGAGTCAAGAAGAAGAGGAAGAGTTTAATATTTTAATACTCCTCTGCTCTCACACTCCACTGCTGCCAGGAAGCACATGTAGTAAGTAGTATGTAAAGAATGTGTAACTTAGTCCTTTTTGAGATTGTATGGCCACGTCAGGTTTATGCACGAAGGTGGAGCTGCACGCCCTTCTCTTTGTTGGCTTCAGGTGGCGCCGGGATCAGATCCGTGTGAGGGAGACAAAGGGAGGGTTGTGAGCTCCGGCCCAGCCTTCTACACTGCTGTGAAGTCTTCATTGTAATGCACTGGTTTGTCAAACTGTATGTGTCCTCATCAGCACAGGATTTAACTGAGTCGTATGTACAAAAATAAAGACTTTTTACAAAGAACTTCCGTTTGTTTTTTTTGCTTCCGCTCAGAAAAGATTTAATTTAACGTTTTAAAAAATAAATAAATAAATCATGCTGATTTTTTTTGTGTTTTAGGATTAGAAGACTTACACATTTATACATTTTTAGACATTCATAGACTAAATGCTTGAAAGATAATGGACTGGAAGAAGATAATTGTTAGTGGCAATATATCTAAGAGCGTAATCTTTCTCATTTCATTTTTTAGTAGATTTTTTAAAATTTTTATACAGTTTTCTATCTTAAAGTTTTAAAATTTAACATGAAACTAGGTTAAAATTGCCGTCCTTGTATATTAAAGAGTAAATTGATATAACCTGTGTGATATTTTTTTCATTTGTTTCTCAGTTAAAATCCAGCAAATACACACAAATGAGAAAAAAATGCAAGCAAAAAATAAATAAATAAAAATGATGATTATGAATATAAAATAAAATAAGATTACACTTTTAAAAGTAGGAACATCTTCAACCCCATGTATCTGACTGGAAACTGACCTTAAAGATTTTGAAGGATGAAGATTAGAGAACTGGATGTTTTGTTTTAAAAGAAATAATGTGAAATATTTGAACTTTAACTTCAAATATAGTGAGAAGTTCCTGTCCATTCCTATTTTTTTTAACCCACTGTCTCCCCTTAATTAAAATACACATGTATAATAACATTTAATCTAATCTGTAATCGTGTATTTATAACTTTAATTCATTCATTCATTGCTATTTTGTACACCTTACTTAACCTACCTCATGCACCCAGATGTATATGTTATAATCTTTAGTCATCAATTCTCATTTTTGCACAGCTCATCACCAGCTGTGTGTATTTTACATTTACATATTTATTTGAATTTGTCCATTCTGTGTTCCAAGGATTCAGAGCAAGTATCTAATCTGAAGTGCAATAAGCAGTAAACACATACAGCATAACATACTTATAAATATAAGTGGTACGGCACAGATTGTTTTTACAGCATGGACAACATTTACAGATGAAAACCTACATGCAGGTGAGCGAGCAAAATATACACGATGATTAACTGAGGTTCTATGAACTTATTATACAGAAGGATTTGTGTGTTAAATGTAATTAGACTATAAACAGGAACTATAACATAATTCATACTTGAGGAAATGGGCAGATGATAAATTGGACGATACAAAATACAGATAGAGGGAGCATTAAACCGTGCAGAAATAATAAGCTACCTAATCTTACTAAACTGTGTGTATAAATAGTACCGTCCAAACAGGTTGTTCAAAGTGTGTGTGTGCAGAACAGTGCAGTCTTTAGTGAGAGAGGGAATGAGGAGGTGTGAGTGGATTTATTTATTTTATTTATTTATTTATTAAATTAGGAACAGGGCATATTAATGAACAGTATAAATAACGCAAATATGGCAGATTGTAGCCCGAGGCTAATTTCCATCTGTTGTCCCGAAAGCAGGTTGTTATTCATTAATAAAAAAAAAAATTAAAAAAAAGAAGAAGGAAATGTAGAAAATACCTTGGAAGGAACTAAATATGGACTTAGCAATAAATACACAATTTTAGTGGGACAAACTAATGCAAGGAAACAAGAAGTGACTCAAGTGTATCAGTTCATTAGTGGCTATGACAGAAAAGAAGAAGAAGAAGAAGAAGAAGAAGAAGAAGAAATACTCAACCTGTACATATCCTACTATTGGACGTCAGGATGGAAATACGGATCAGCACAAACAAAGAATATATACATTTATACGTACACATGTGACATAGTACTAACCACAATATACACAAGGATAAGTACAGGAGGTAACTTATAGCGACAATGTGACAGGACAATAACATAAAGAGGATTTGGGAAAGAGGGTATCATATTTGGACAGCAGTTCTTCATTCATTTGTCTTATTTTTCACGAATTTTAAGGATCCAAGAAGCATTTTAAGTTCCAACACAAAGTGTGTAAAGTTTGGTGCTGATTGAGATTTTTTTTTTTCAATTTGTGTATGAATGAATAATTTAGAGTATTATAAAATGTATGATGAATTCTAGGGTGCTGCTGCCTTGTGGAAAACTAAAATAAAAGATAAAGTATTTCTGGTGTGTAGGTGTAAGTGGAGGCAAGAGTTTAATATTTGGAGTTGTTGTTATTAACAGGTTATTTTGTTACTGGTCCGGTCTCCTTGAGATCAAACTGGACTGTATGTGGAACTAAAATGAGTTGATAAAGGGTTGGACTTGAAGTCCTGCAAGACAACAATGAGGGCATCAAAGCCTCTGTCTCTACGGGCCGGTTGTTGGTTTTCGCGTCCTACAGCGCCGCCTGGTGTTCACCCGGAAAACTTGTCCATAAGTGACTCTCTCTGGGAGGGGAAGCAGAACAAACTGTAAGCTGCTGCTGGGGGATCCATCTTGCTTGAAAAAAAAAGAGGCGAGGGTGAAGAATTTTTCAGCTTAGTGTCTCGAAAACTGCTTCGTCCCCCGTCAAACGTGCCGGGGAGCCCGAGGAGGGGCTGTGTCGCTGTTTATAGGATGTCCCGACATGAGGGTGAGTTGATAAACAAGGTCCACAGAGCCCGGCTCGGAGCTACATTACCTCAGCAGCTAGCCGCTCGGCTAGCTCAGCTAAGTGCTTATTCAACTTAGAGGAGGTTGTTTCGCCTTTCAAGCCCGTTCTTTGACACTCACGCATAAATATTTATATGTATATTTACTGTCAGCGCCTCGGCTGTATAAGTATGCCTCATATTTCTTAATACGAGGCCAGCGGTTATACCTTAATAACCGGAGTTTAGCAGTTAGCCGTTGCTAGGTACTGCGTTACCTTGCGTTAGCTGGGCTAGCTAGCGAGCTAACGTGTGCTAATGTAAGGAGTCGTTGTTATAGCTGTGACTTCACCCGGCTTATTATCTCCTAAGTCGTACACTATAACACACCACAAGACATTTATCATAAATGCGTGCTTACATTTGAGCTGTTTGTTAATTTAAGAGCCCAATGCTGTTGAATTAGCGCCATACTGTCCCGTGCAGTCACATACTGTTGTTAGCGAATGCACTGTCATCAAGAAGACAGAAAGAAAGTCTGAGGCCTCACACTGAAAACTAGTCTCTAAGTTAGCTCGCTACTACTGTGGATGTGCGATACCACTAGTTTTCCTTTCGATCTGATACCAAGTAAGACTTTTACAATGAACATTTGTGAATGTAATTATGAAATGTGTATTTTCATACCTCTGTGTAAGAATGAAACACACTTCTCTTTAATCACTTAAATGTGCACATTAGCAAGTCAACTAAAAAATCTGAGCAAATCACATTAAAAAAATAAAATCTCTCAAATAAAAATGAAAACAAGGACACTTTTCTTTGGACCAGGGAGAGAGAGAGTTGTGTTCAGGTTACAACTTGACACAACTTGAACTTTGACAACAAAGGTTACATCCTACATTCTCTAGCATGTGTCATTGGTATGTTTTTGTTAAGAGACAACAGCGTGTTGACGTGATCTATGTGTAGCTGTGATGTATTTTCACTGTATACCTGGATGTTGTCCGCCTCTCTGAATCCATCATAAGGGTTTGTCTCAGGTGTGGGGGCGTTTACCTGAACTCACACTCTCTCACACGCCTTTTTACTCTTTTAGAATCGATTACAGATCGTCATAAAAATGTTAATATTTCTTCTGAAAGCAGACTTGTTATTGATATTTTTTATTTGAAAATCGATTCTAAAAAAAAAAAAGACACGTCTAGATTGGAAGTGTCGATATTTCCGGATCAATACGCTCCTAGCTAGTAAGGGTCAATTCACGTTAAGCGCAACAGAAAACTGTAATTTCGTCTCTTCCGTTAGCTGCAGCAGGCATTCGCCCCGTTTAATCATCCAAGAAGTTACAAAGGTGAAGCTTAATGCAAACATGAGCACAGTGGGGTTGTGGTTAGCCCCTGTAAGAACGAGGACAACATTTGGACTTTTAATTGTGCTCAAGTTGACATGATTATTTATTTAGTGAAACTGTGATGATCCAGGCTGTTGAGCTCTCCTAAGGAAGACTGACGGTTTCTTCACCTGTAATACCACTACAGTATTATTTTTTGCCAGCCTGTGAAATACCTAAAGCTGATAACTGCACAATGACAGTTGAGTTGCTTGTTCAGGTCGGCATTATAATAAATGTTGAGATGTTTATTACAAGGTGTCAGAGGGAGTTCCCTTAATGCTTGTTTACATATTTTACAGCCTTTTGCCAAATGAGGCATTTTTACCCTTTAAGTAAATAACTGGTTCTGTCTGGAGAAAAACAAGTGTGGGAATTATAGCTCAGAGATTGCGACAATATTTATTTTATTCTCAAAGTGTGTGATGGCCTAAAACTGAAAATCAGTACTTTTACGGAGGAGGAAGCTGCAATATAAACAGTTTTCAGATGTTTGTGCCATGTCTCTGAGTTGCTTGTGAAGCCCGCATTCTCCGTTGCTGGCACTGTGGCCTGGTGCCACTCCAAGGCGCATGTAAGTGAGACTGGCTCTCAGATAAAGACTGCGTTTCTCACAGTGGGTCTCACAGGCGCGCTTATAAGGAATTTGAGGCTTCATTGTCAGGTCCGGGTTGTTTCATTTCTTCTCCTTTTTCTCTTTGCACAGGTGTGAGCTGCGATGCGTGTTTAAAGGGCAACTTTAGGGGAAGGCGGTTCAAGTGTTTAATCTGCTACGACTACGACCTGTGCGCATCGTGCTACGAGAGCGGAGCCACGACGACGAGACACACCACAGAGCACCCCATGCAGTGTATATTAACCAGGGTAGACTATGGTAAGCGCCCGACTCAATGATCACACACTGGTTCGCATGAGCACTATACTTAATGTGGTTTCCTGAGTGTAAACATACGGGGGAAAGGAAACAACCCCTTCACAAACAGTTGGGTCAACACAGGGGTGCCAGTTCTTCGGGTTAGGACTCAGCAGTCAACCTACAGCTAAAGCACCAGGGACGCACTTTTCAGATCAGTAACGTACACACTGTAGCACCAGGAACAGATGGTCTGAAAGGCTGAATGTAAAATGGGTAAACTCCCTTCTGAACAGGAGAGAGGAGAGTTTCTTGACATGAATAAGTCATTAAAGTGCCACTAATTGTAATAAAAAAATTAAAAAAAAACAAGACACCATCCAGTTTAATCTGATGAACATCCTCCAATTGCTGGTGACCGTGGCGTCATTAAGGTCTATTCCACCTACAGATGTTCTTATTAAAACCTAAACTCCCACCCGTCATTTAAGAACTGAAGAAACCGCTTGGATCTGTGGCAAAATGTCTTCAAGAAATCTAAAATAACTCGTGTTTCCTTTTTTGTTTTAAGCCTTGTTCTAGATGTACCACACCATCATTTAAATATTGATCGACTACCGCTAACAGCCGCCGTGTTTGTTGTCTTCCTGCAGACTTGTATTATGGAGGTGACACCTTTTCAGTAGAGCAACCACAGTCGTTCACGTGTCCTTACTGTGGTAAGATGGGCTTCACAGAGACGTCCCTACAGGAGCACGTCACCTCAGAGCATTCAGAGACTTCCACAGAAGTGGTGAGTTACAGAGCACACGTACGGGCCGGTACTGATCACCATTAATGTGTCGATAAATTCAGGTTGTTGTGTGTTCCTCTTCAGTCACCTTCAATGACGAATGTACATGCAGAGAGTGTTTTACTGTTTTTAGAAGCTCTGCTCACAGTCCAGCAGGTAGTATGTCTATCAGCTCGCACTGACATCTCTGGAGCGTACGAGTAGAGCCAACTAGTAGTATTCGTGCTCCATCTGACCATTAGTGCCAACTGAAACAGGCAGTTTCACTGCGGACTGTTTTTGTTGGATTTGGATGATGGTTTTGAGGGTAACAGTGAGTTCCTTTAGAAAAATAAATTGCAGTTAAATAAACTAAGGCTCGTTTTTTATATTGATTAATCTTCAGATTTGCTTTTTCCGGGGACAGAAGTGACATTTTCAAATGTTGTTTTACAGTCCAAACCCCTAAAACCTCACATAAAACAAGAGAACCTGAGCCAATGGTTCAATCCGAGTATGTAGAAAGCGTGATATTTTGCTTGAAAAATAATGTGTCATCAAAAACAAACATCCACAACTTACCTACCCGTCCTATGGCAGCCAGTCTCAGGACAGTTTGCTCCTAATAAAGAAGTGATTTCTTTTTCTTTTTTTTTGTTTTAAACAAGAAAACAGCTGGATATTATTTATCTAGTATTCCACAAACCAGAGAGGACTATTGGGACTATATCAAGTTAAGGACTGATACAAATTAGAGACTTTGGTAACTGAACAGGGGATGGACTTAAAAAAAAACTACAATCCATGTATGAATAGTAAAGGACAGAGATAGTTAAACCACTACTTGTACAATGCATTAAGCATTTACTGACTGTACTACTACTACTACGACTACTACGACTACTACTCTGCTCTGACAGCTGGCTGTTGTTAAAGGGGATCTCCACACATGGAATACCTTTACAGCAGTGTCATAAATGGACTTGAAGCTGCATTAGCTGCCACCAGCACAACATAAAGTCAGTCTCCAGCTGTTGGTAAACTTGCACCATGGGTAATGTTTGACGCCTGGTTCGTACAAGAACAAAGTCCAGTGCTACATCTGATTTTAATTTAACTTCCGAGTCTGCATTTGAAAATTACACACAGTGAAACTCGAACTTCCCTATTGCAAACTAAAAAAAAAAGTGTTTCGCTCTTTCATTTCAGATCTGTCCAATATGTGCTGCTTTGCCAGGAGGAGACCCCAACCACGTCACAGACGACTTCACAGCTCACCTCACTCTCGAACACAGAGCGCCAAGAGATTTAATATCCTTTCTTTTCTGCGTCTCGATAGAGAAACGTTAAATATCAACACTGTTGTCATGCTCCCATGTTGTTGCTGGGTTTGGCCTTAACGGTCTCCCCCGTCCACGATGAGTCCAGCAGTGTCCGACATGTACGCAGGATGTTCCACCCCGGACGAGGACTGGGTGGCCCCAGGGCACGACGGACGAATATGCACTTTACTAGCGGCTCCACGGGGGGACTCTCATCCTCCTCGTCACAAAGCTCCACTTACACCCCCAGTAATAGAGAAGCAATGGACCCAATCGCAGGTGAGGACCATGGGTGCACTCACAAAAAACTCACACAGTGTTTAGTAGAGCTGCAATACACCGTATTTATAAAGAACACGCAATAATTCAAGTACAACACTACTGTTTGTTTGTTTTTTTTATGTCTCATTGATCAGACTCAAACTTGTGTTGTTTTTGTTTTCGTCTGCGTCTCCCGTAGAGTTGTTGTCTCAGCTGTCAGGTGTGCGACGTGCTGCGGGGGGTCAAATCAACTCGTCGGGGCCTTCGGCCTCCCAGCTCCAGCAGCTCCAGATGCAGCTGCAGCTGGAGCGGCAGCAGGCTCAGGCGGCGCGGCAGCAGGGGGAGACGGGCCGGCACGCGACACGGCGCGGCAACAACCCGGGCAACACTGGCACCACCATCCCTCCACCCAGCACAGCGACTGCCAACACCACCACCGTGGGCGAAAGCAACCCCTCGTCCTCGTCCCACAGTTCACAGTTCCTATTAGCACGGTGAGTGACTATGGAAAAAAATAAAGTTACTGTAAAGAGGATCACGCCATCCCTACGTTGTGCATCCTGGTGCACGCGGTGCAAAATGTGTGAGATGAAGACACGAGTCTTTGCGCAGGATATTTAGACATTTCTACAATCTCTCGCTGCAGGAGCACGAGGTTTATGTGATGGGAACAAAATTTGAAGCTTTGCAACAGTTGGGGGAAAAAAAAAAATAGATGTTCTGCAGGAAACTGGAAAATCTGCTGCTGTGTTTGTTAGAGGGACGTACCTGTCCATCTCTATTTCTGTTGTTCCAGCCGCGTAGATTATATTTATCTCGTCGGCGACACCCGTTGTTCAGGAGAAGACCTCAGTCATGTGAGTTTCACCCGATTAAAGCGTGTGAATAAAACATTATGGCGCCGTGTTAATGTCACATGTTACGATGTGTCGGTAAAAAAAAACTGACTGTTAAACTGGTGGATCAGTCCCAAACTTAACACAGATTTGTGTGATGAGGTAATGCATCGTGTTTGTTATCAGTTTACTCTGCAGTTTAATTAATAACCCTGAAAATGTATTGCTATATAATAGTAGGACTGAAGCTGAGCCAGTCAGTCAGCACAAATCATCAAAAATCATCTGTGTTTTTAGTTTAAAAACTAAAACTTCATCTCTCACAAACACTTTTCTTAAAATATGCAGGAAGTGTTCTGCTGTGAAATGTGCGTGAAACAAACCCAGAGAATAAATGTAACTCCACATTTTAAATTGAGAGGTAGCTGCTTGGTCCAACAGGATGAAGATTTGCTGCACTTTACACAGTGTGTTACCAGAGAGTTTGGGGAGATGTGTGCAGTCTGTAGAGTATGGGATGTAACCATGGTTATTTTAGTAGCATAAAACTAGCAAGTAGTTGTTCTTTAAATGCCTCATATGCAGCCAACGGTTAATAGAGACGTCTGTAGTCTCCACTTATTTCCAGCAGCCCACATAACTCAAGACAGGCGTCGACCGAGTCGTTTGAAAAGAGCTTTGATTAAGATTTGCCCTCGGTTGAAGCTGAATAGTTTCATATATGTTTATTTATGTTCAATCTCTTTTCTCCAGGTTGAATGAACCTAAGATGTCCGAAGCAGAGCGGCAGTTTCTAGAAGCGGAGCGAGCCGACCGCAGCCTGTTCGTCCAGGAGCTGCTCCTGTCCACGCTGATGCACGAGGAGAGCTCCTCCTCCGACGAGGACGAGCGCCGAGAGTTCGCCGACTTCGGAGCCATGGGCTGCGTGGATATCATGCCTTTAGATGTGGCGCTGGAGAACCTCCAGCTCCGAGAGAGCAGCTCAACGGGGAAGGAGCCTCCGCCGCCTCCTCTTTGATGTCCGAGCATCAAGCAGACTGTGTCCTCTGTGCTGCAACTGTCAGTGATGGGCAGCAGCAGCAGTCCCCCCCCCCCACCCGTCCCCCCCGTCCCCCACCCTCCCCTCCCTGACCTCACCCTCCCTCCCTTCCTCCCTCCTCGATTTTCTGAGTTTTGTTTTTTGGTGATTGTAATTTCAGGCCCGTCACCATATTTGTTACGTTGTAAACAAACAGACAAACAACAAAAAAAAAAAAAAATGAGAGCAAGTGGGATAAATGTGCGAGTGCGCAAAGAGTGAGCGAGAGAAGAGAAATATATAAATATATATAAAGTATATATATATGAAGTTGATAATCAGTCCACATTACTTTTCTGTATCAGGTGAATGTTACAGGCGGCTGTGGCAGACCTTTGCTTCCTGTAACATGCAGACGGCTCTCCATACAAATACTCCACATTGAAAAAGTCGAGAGGGCAGAGGCTCCTCTGATGAAGCTGCTGTGTGTGTTTATGACTATTAACAAATAAAAAGTGCTTGGATGGGTTACCATAACTACTGCATGCAGTTATTTGCAGCGTGCATGACTTTTAATGACCCTGTCATTAAAACCTTTATTAAATATCCCAAAGCTTTCAACATGTTTTTAAATGGTGAATTTCAAACGTGATTGGGGCAGTTTTTACGGAGCTGATGTGAAGAAATTTAACCAGATTTGCGTCGTTGTTTATTTTATTTTTATTTTTTAATTCTTAAATTGAAGAATCCTCGGTGGCTTCTGAAGAAATTTAGCTGTTTTTTTTTTATTTGTTTGTTTAATATATATATATATATATATATATATATATATATATATATATATTCTCAGCTCCGGTTCATTTTTTTCTTTTTGACAAATTTCATCAAATGGAAACTCAGAAGGGAGGAGCTCCCCGCTGCTTCTGTCCCAGATCTTAATCTAATCTGTTAAATCACAGTAGACTTTAGAACTTCTAGATGCGAACAAACGCCCGACTCCACCTCCACCCTGCTCATTTACAGGTCCACTCTCAGACCACGCGCTTTCCATGGGTTTTTATAAAGTTCTTTGCTGGATTTCAGGAGCTACAGACTTTCCACCCTGCAGTTAGTCCTTTTTTTCTTTGTTTCTTTCAAAGGAGAAATTGTTTTTCTTTTCTTTTCTTTCTTTTTTTTTGGCTACAGTTAGCACTTTCTATTTATTGGTGTTTTTTTTTTTTTTAATTTCTCAAAGCCTTGAAATGGATCATGCCACCTTCATGCCTATACTTTTGCCCTCTGTAAAAAAAAACAAAAACAAAAAAAACAAATACAGCAAGATGTATATTGGAAGTTGATGGTTCTAAGACATGGGCAGACTTTTTTTTTTTTTAATTGTATATTTAGAATACAATAAATCTAAACTGCGCACAGCGTTTTTTGATGAAAGCAGGACAACATCGAGCCTTTTGCACCTTTTGTTATTGTTCATTACGTTAGCATTAGCAACATAAGCCGGTTTTTTTTTGTTTTTTTTTAAAGTGAATGGGAAACTAGTGACACTTTATATTCACTCACTCATTATTAAAAACACCAGCCATAACATTATGACCACTGACCGGATTAACGCTGATTATGTCGTTTGTGTGATGCTGGGAGACCTTATGTCCTGACGTCCTCTGACGAGTCTGAACTGTTCTGGAGGCACGAGGAAGGTGGTCATAATGTTATGCCTGATTGGTGTACATTATATTACATTAAACCTTTTATTTAATGTTCATTATTCTGTAGGAGGCCACAGAATACTGATATTAATGCATTGATCAGCTGATTAGTGTTTAGTCTCCACTCAGGAGGAGGCTCCACAAACACCACAAACCAACACGACAATATCCTAAAGCGTTGCTGTGGTTTGTCCTTGCGAGCGCGGTGAAGCCCCCCATTTTTTTTTTTTTTTTTACCAGGCCAGCTGTCCGTGTCACTCCTCGGTAGTTATTGTTAGAAACAAATGGTGCCGGCGGGATACTTTTCACGACACATGTTGGGGCCTTTTAAAGCAGCCCAGCGCCAAAGGCAACGCAGATTAAATGTCAATCACACTTCAGGAGACAATCCGGGCGCGGCGTTTTCCGGAGGGGCCGAGCTGGTCGGACGCTCCCCTGATTGGTTCAAAAAAAGCCACCGCTGTCCCCATGCAGGACCCAGCAGAGTGTTAAAGGGTTAAGTGGGACTGTGGATTCCACCCACTCACTATAAGCTAAGCTAATTGGATGCTAACTAACCTATTCTTAGACTCAGACTCGAGCTTAGACAGACTTCAGTTAGAAGAGTTAAATGGACTTGGTCACAGTCGTTTAGTTGCACATGAAAGAAACATTCTTTTGAAAAGAAAGATGAAATAAAATTTGATTAAAATTTTGAAGGGAGGGGCCTCAGATACTTGATCAGTTTGGGATCAGGTGAATTTGGAGGCCAGGTCAACACCTGGTTCTTCTGAATCGTTCCAGTTGTTGGCCAATGTTTTTACTTGTCCTGTGAGTGGTTTTAATGTTGTGGCCGATCGGTGTGTTTCCTAAAATGACACTGATCGTGTGCACATTAAAACTTGAGAGGCGTGAAGAAGAACCGCGGGAGCACGAGGCAGCGTATTGTAAGACATACCACTTTTATTAAATGCACAGTATCACAAGGAACATTTCCATTAATTGTGGATAAGCTACTCACATGATGCACAAAGCATTGAATTGATTGATAGAACTGGCTGATTAAAGCAGGATTAAATCTGCCAGGAGAGCACACGCACACACACACACACACATACAGACACACACTCTTGCATTCAAATGTATGTGCAAATGTGCACAAACACACACGCACACATTCCCTTTGTATTCACACAGTAAGTAAAATCTGTTATCTGCACAGGAATGAAAACCGTCGTCTTTTTTTTTTTTTCTTCTTTTGCCAGATATTTACAAAAAAACTCATCGTCCCCCTCCCACCCGAGATAGATTACATTCAAAAAAGGTCCCCCACCCCCTCTAGATTACATTCAAAATAATATACTATTCATGATGCAAAGTCACAGTTATTCATCTGAAAGAGGATCAAAATAGGCTACAGTCAGTCAGAGGTCGAGTGGCGGGGTCGGGGGGGGTCGGGGGGAGGGGGAGGGGGGACAGGGGGAGGGACAGGAGGCGACCTTCGACCTCCGCGCCACCCGCCGGCCGGCCGGCCCACGCGTCTGCCGGGGGCGTTCACCTGTTCACCTGTCGGCTTGAGAGAGATCCTGATGTTTGGAGAGTCTGTGCCCCCCACCCCCAACCCCCCTCCACACACCACCTCCACCCTCACCCCCCCACACACCAACCCCCATTTTTGCAGACAGGCGGCGTCTCGGACAGCCTCTGTGCGAGCTCCCCATCACAGTGGAGAGGAAAGAGGAGATCTTTTTTTTTTACTTTTTTGTTTGAGAAAAAGTCCTCAAAAGCAGATCAAAAGTTGCCCCCCCACCCCCACCCAAAAAAAACCCCAAAAAAACAAAATAATAATAATAATAATAATAATAAAAGAGGATTGTATTCTCACTGGTATTATGAACGAGCACAAAGGAATTATACAATGTAGCACAAATAAAATCGTATTTACACGTAGTATGTATGTATTGCCAGTGGCCCCATAACACGTTGTCTTCAATAGATGTTGCACAGTTTTGACATGATAACCTGCTTAAAACGGATTATACTATTAAACATAGCCTACTATTCATATAGACAAATATCAGAACTGTACAGAATGGACAGCGGTTTATGTACAGCAGACGAGTCAGTGAGTATCATACAGTAAGAAAAAACAGAGAGGGAACCTTTTCACTTCTCAGGGACTTCGGTTAAGGATGTGATGTTGTGTTTCTTTTTTTTCCTTTTTTTTTTTCTCATGATAAGGTGCAGCCGAGGTGTAGACGGAGGATGCCCCCCCCCCCTCCTCCCCCTTCGTCCTCCCCCCCTATCGGGACACTTTAAGGGCAATCAGACTCTTAATTAATCCTTTTCACCGCAGCCTCGCAGCAACAGCCCGCTACGTAGAATTAAAGATCAGCCTTTCAAAGTGCTTCACTTGTGATGCAAATAAACAGGTAGTTGCTTTAAAAAAGAATTTAAATAAATAAATAATTTTTCTCCTACAAAGTGCCCCCGACGATATCTGAGAACTCTCCCCCGGAGACACGTCACTTGCAGATACGGGCCGCCCAACAGTTTGCTAAATGGCATTGCTGGTGAATAAATGATAACTAAACAAAAAAAAACAACAACAAAAAAAAAACGACCTGCTCTACGAAGAAGTCCTCGTCCTCTGTGCTTTGTTTACCAAATTAACGACATGGAGACTTAAGAAGTGAGCAGAAATTCAAACGCTTTGAGTAAAACGTGAGGAGATATTTACAGAGAAATAATAAAATGAAACGACAAAATGCTTTATGCTACGCCCTTACGCTTTGCAGCTCGATTTTTAAGCCGGCTAACCCCCTCCTCGGACCGCACGTCGCACAACGCAGGCATCTGTAGGAATCTAAAGGGGCTTCTCGTGTTCAACACTTCTGAGTTCTACAAATATTAAAATAGTCTGAGACGTACAAAAGAAAAAGCTTCAGCCGTAGAGTGATTTTTTATCTTGAAAGAGCTCTATCTACAAAGACGTGTCCTTACGCCATCCATCACAGAGAGACACATTATTTTCCCTTTGTTCTTTTCCAGCACACGTGGAGCACGCGAGGACGGGCGGTTTGACGTAAACATAACGAGCTGTCTACCTGTTCGGGTTCTTC
Source organism: Mugil cephalus (assembly GCF_022458985.1). Taxonomy (NCBI): domain Eukaryota; kingdom Metazoa; phylum Chordata; class Actinopteri; order Mugiliformes; family Mugilidae; genus Mugil; species Mugil cephalus. Next base: position 7,426,984 of record NC_061788.1, on the reverse strand, counting down.
TTCTTTTTCGACACAGCAGCCTTGCGTATACTGGTGTTAATGGCGTTAAAAGTTACGTTAATTTCCTGTATGTGTTTTGTTTTTTTCCGTTGGTGAAAACATGCCTCGCTGCCGGGAACTGATTCGGGGAAAATAAAACCACTGAAATTTTAAGGCTTTTCTCGATTTGCGAATGGGGACACGGACATTTACACCATTTACAGCCGGGTTCTGTACACAGTCACGCATCCTTCCTTCCTTCCTCCGCCTCCGCCTCCGCAGCAGAACACACGAAACACTTTATCCACGCACGAAGCACACATGCACGCAAAAAAAAGTACATACTACGCGGACGGCGGCGCATCAGCCCAGTATGTCCAGGTACACGGGCGAGGCCTTGGCCAGGCTCTGGAGCATGCCGTGGATCTCCTTGATGTTCAGACGCATGTAGGGCTCCCTCTGCCAGCAGCCCAGCATCAGGTCGTACACCTCTTTGGGGCAGGTACGGGGCCTCTGCAGCACCCGGCCCTGCGTGATGCACTCGATCACCTGCGGGGCGCAGAACAGTGATTTATAGGCTCCGACATGATCAAATCTTATAAATATCGTTTGTTTAAACAAGCAGATTTAGCATGAATTAGCGTGTTTTTTGTTACTTGTTTGTTAAGTTACAGGAAAACACACAAAAATTGATATATTTGAATTGTGAAGCTTTGTGCTTTCAAACCATATATGAGCCAAGTTGTATATTTGATTCAAAATACAGCTGAATTTGTACATGTACGTAATCTAAGGCCAGTGTTTTATTTTAGCGGCAGCATGACATCAACCACCCATCAATCATTTCTTTTGGCATTTACCGAAATTATACAGAATATCTTTCGTATATTAATAATTCCTGTCTGTGGAGATTTTGCTACTTTTAGCTCCTAATATGTGTGAACCTCCAAAAACACTGGCTACTACATTTCCCATAATGCAGCCAATAGTGACTTTTAAGCTGTGTTTATTTCCTACATGAGTTTCTGGCTTGTAAAAAGTGCTCGCGTCAACATGCAAATAAGAATTACGACTTTTATTTTCTAATCGAGAAGCCAAACCGAGATGTTTTTAGTCACATTAATTTTCACAAAAGTACTTGAGTCCACTTCTATTTCTTTACCAAGTTAAACTTAACTAGTGAAATAATAAACTGTATGGAGGAGCATTAGGGCCACACATGAGAAAAATAATTAGAGGAGGTAATTTTTTTTTTTCATCACACACTTTGAGAAAAAAGTTGAAATTTTGAAATGCAATTTTAAGGAAAAAGTAGAAAGTAGACCTTTAAACCGGCAGTACTGTGTGCGTATGGTACCACCGATACTTCTTGGAGTTTACGTCCCTCAGCGGACAAAGCAACAGTGTGTAACAATATCTACGCCAACTGTTGACACACAACAGCCCATTATAATATATGAACAATATAACTAAACAATTTTAGATTCTTAATATGAATTATTAATTAAGCCCCAATACTCTTCCACAGAGTATTTAAATGCCGGTTTAAAGGTCTACTTTCTACATTTGACCTTTTTCTCAAAATTTCAACTTTTCTTCCTCAAAATTTTGACTTTTTTCTCGAAGTGCATGATAAAAAAGAATCTACCTCCTCTAATTTTTGTTTTCTCATAGGTGGCCCTAACACTCATCCGTACTAAAGCATCAGATGTGAAGAAAAATACAAAATATGTGTCAGATTTGACAAAGGGGAGGTAGCGCGCATGAGGCGTTCAGTGTCAGTAGGCCGGACGTCTGACCTCATTGTTGGAGAGCTGGTACCAGGGCTGCTTGCCGTAGGTGAAGATCTCCCACAGCACCACGCCGAGGCTCCACACGTCACTCTCTGTGGTGAACCGCCGGTACATGATGCTCTCCGGGGGCATCCAGCGGATCGGCAGCATCGTGTGGCCGCCCACCTGCAAGAGAGACGAGAAGAGGACGGGCTACATGAGAAAAGCAGCAGCAGCAGAAAATAACATTTGTCGTTTTTGAAGGAATTGTAGAAAACCCTCACACTTTATATAAACGTCTTTTATTTATAACCTATTTTGTTTTAGGTAAAAAAAAAAAAAAAATCTGCGTGTGATTTCATCAGAGACCGTCTGGCAAACTCCCACAGCAATTTTCCCTTTAAAATCCTCACAGTCTATTAAATTCATATGAACCTTTTTTTTTTTTTTTTTTTTTTTTTAATCGGGTAATTCATCCATCACATTGATTCATCCACCCATTTTCTGCTGCTTAACCAGGTCAGGCTCATGTTTAATGATTAATTACTTCATGAAATTATTAAGGAACTATCAGTGATAGGGGCTGCGATGGAGGATGTATTTTATTTTATTTATTTATTTATTTTTTCATTTGGTCTGGGGGGGGAAACACCTGCAAAAAAAACAAAAAAAACAACATGATTTAACAACTGAGAAGATGAAACGGTGACACTCATATTGAGCGACAAATTGCTGATTATTCAGATTGTTCCGGACTCATTTCCTGTATTGATCATTCAAGTAATTAATTTGCATTACAATGTTTTTATACCATTGGGATCCACTGATAAAAGTTTACAAGTGTTCATTATTTATTTTTTTTTTTTTTACTGACTCTGGGCTGAAACAAGTACTACATTTTTTATTAATGAGTTATACGTGGTTGTGGTTTGTGGTGTTGTTGAAATCGGTTGCATTATTCAGAGAGGTCTTTCTGTTTACTTAGCTCACCCACATCAATATTACTGCAATAGCTAGTCGTGGTGCTTTCTTTTTTTTTTTACCACCGGCCTGGTCCGCAGCAGCGCACACGTGTAAAAATGGTCGAGTTTAAAGCGGATTTATTAATTTTCCCCCTTGATCCAATTTTACCATATAGCACAATTCCTTTGGGTTTACAGCAGCAGATGAGACAAGAGCATCGTCTTACTTTCCATTTGATTACAGCGTCTGATATGAGGAGTTGGTGACAGGCTCTCTTTAAGCAGATCTTATCACCTGCAGGCAAATGCATCTCAGAAATGTTTTGAGTGTGTGTGTGTTTTCAGACGCCTGTGTCGGCCAGCAGAGGGCACTGTGGGATTCAAACTCAGGATCCGAGGCACCACGGATGTGCCGATTTAAATAAATCCATCCGACCCTCGACGCATTCAAAGTTATCGCTCTGCTTCGCTGATCCGCATTGTAACGTACTCCTATATGTGACATCTCCTCGTGCCCGGTCGGTGCGTGCGCCTCAGCTGCCTCCGTGGTTTAATGTGATTCGTGTAGAGCAAAGGGACGCGTTAACTCCTCGCCCTTGTCCGTGCATTTTTTCCCCTTTCTTTTTCTTTTCTTTTTTTTATTTTTTTTTTTTTATTTGCACTGCTGGCCCTCATTACCATGGAGGAAGTAATTTTATGCAGATTATAGAATTTGCATTTAAATGGTTTTAAAAATAGATAAAATACCTCTGGTTTAAATTTTCATTTCTGCAGCTACACAGCTATTTCAGACCTAAACCGGAGTAAAATTCTAATGACATATTTGTGCATTTCCATATTTCTGGGCGTATATATATAAATATATATATATATTAGAAAGAAGAAGAAGAAGAAGGTGAAGGGAGCGGAAATTATCTAAAATACTCACTCTGTAGTAGTCTGTGCTGTAAACATCTCTGGACATGCCAAAGTCTCCTATCTTGACCAGCAGGTTTTCTCCTACCAGGCAGTTCCTTGTTGCCAAGTCTCTGTGGACAAAGTGCTGGGAGGCCAGGTAGACCATGCCAGCAGCAATCTGTTGGGCAATGTGCAGCATCTGGGACTGGGTGAGCTCCACCAGGATACTGTGCTGACCGTCCGCCATGAGCACCGCATCAGGACCGTGGGACCTGAAGCCAGAAAACCAGCGACTTTACGGTGAAACACAGCATCACATCAAATCAGTTTTCTCAGGAAAATGAAAGAAACATTCTCTTTTGAAAATATCTAGTGTTGGTGAAGTACAGTATTCCTATATCATGTATTTATTTGCTTGATACGTCTGATTTTTATTCACTTATTTATCTTAGGATCAAATGAAGTGAGCCCATCCCATCCTCTCAGTTTCATGCTTTTCAGAAGAAGTGTTGCAGATTCCTTTTCTGTTTTTCGAATTAACTGATTAATAATCATATAAAGATCATAAAGATTTGTAGTTGGCGTATTCAGACACTGATGCTCGTTGGTTGCGCCGTCTAAGTGGTTTTAGCACTTGAAAATCTGATTTAATAAAAAAAAAAAAAAAAAAATCTCGTGAACCCATTTAGCATCGATTGTCGACTCGCTGCACTGATTTACCGCGCTGTAATATAAAACTGATACTGATACCACCACAGTAAAGGCACTTTTGAGATTCGCTTCCGAAGATTAACGTCATCCTCCATGTCTCCAAATGGTATGGTTAGCTTAGCTTAGCTTAGAGAGAAGATGCTAACAGTGCGGCTTGCTAACACTAGGTATGTTTATGTTTACGGCACTTGCATGGCCACACTACTGCTGCACAAAATAATGAATATTTGTACCTGTGTATTATTTGAATAGCTTAATACTGAATGCAAAATGATAGTAATAATATATATTTATAAATAGCACTAGTTTAATATGGAACACATATAGTAGGTTGGGGTCCTTTGAAGACCTGTGTGCTAGACTGTTTCTTGGATGAGAGGAGTGGCTTCCTGGAGCATCTGCTGGTTACCTGGCAACCTCCATACGACAAGACTCACCCATGTCACTGCCACATAGACCCTCGTAAAAACCATTCATATAATTCATAACTTATTCATATAAAGTGTTAATTAGCGAGCATTAGTCCCCTGAATTGGCTGGTGGCTGCAGCCTCAACATCTCAACACATCCCTTCAACACAGCGTTCACGGTCCAAATGATCCCACCTGAGGAACTTGTTCAGGTCGCCGTGCTTCATGTATTCAAACACCATGATGAGCGGGTCGCTCTCCACGCACACCCCGTAGAAGGTGACGATGTGTTCGTGCTGCAGGTTGGTGAGGAGCTCGGCCTCCCGGTAGAAGTCCGCCCGGCCGCTCTCGCTGGCCTCCTTCAGAGTCTGGACGGGCGGCGAGGGCGAGAGGCGCACCGTGAGAAACATTATCTCAGAGAAAACGTACACCTGATCAATACGCGCATTGATTGTTCGAGCGAGCGGCTTCCTGATCCGTACCTTCACTGCCACGTGGAGCTTCTCCTGGTCCGGTGTCAGGTTGTAGCACTCGGCCAGGAAGACCTTCCCGAAGGCTCCTTCTCCCAGCTCCCGCTTCAGTACGATGTTGTGTCTCTTGATGTGCTGGACAACTTCAACGCAGACAAGATTAAATTACTGTCAAGGTCAGGAGTACATCTTGATTATTTAGTGGATGTGAAAAATTTAGTTTTATCTTCACCAGATTCTGTTTAGACCAGTTGTTGCTCTGCATGAAATCAAATTATTCCAACTAAATAATGCTTTATGTGTATTTGTATATGATATGCAGAAGCGTCAGCCACAAGCTACCAAATGCTGCACAGTTTGAGAGCTTTAAAGACATTTTTGAGCTTATTAAAAGTTCTTAAAAGTATAATAACTCATATGCATTCAGCTTCCTGTATCGCTGGTGTTTCTGCACATCTTCTGTCCGTCCGGAGTCACTATCGCAGTGCAGCAGGAAGCCGACAGTAAATGCGGCTTCTCTCCGTGACCCCTGCATGGATTTATCAGAAAAGGCCCAGGTTACCCGGCGTTTGCCGAGCGAGGCGGTAACTCACACGTGTCGGATTTCAGCATGCTGCCCGAGTTGCGGAAGTACTGCGGGTTCTCGATGACGGGAATCTTTGTCATCCCGATGATCACCGCGTCTGGACCCATCTCCGAGGACGACGGGGTATTGTTGCCGTTGGAGACGTGATGAAGGGGACTGGCGGAGTCATCGTCGTTACTGATGACTGAGGAGGAGCCTAGGGACCCGCAGGAGGGGAGAGATGAGCAGAGGGAGAAGGAGAAGGACAAGAAGAAGAAGAAGAAGGAGAAGAAGAAGTGGAGGGTGTTGGTCATAAAGGAGGAGGAGGAGGACGGTTGCAGAGATAAAAGAGAGGGAATCCAGGTTTTTATAAAAGATTCAGACGATCACAGTCTATCCTGAACAACATGAAAGCATGGGCTCAGCACAAAGTGGGACTCCCAAATTCCTCTAGTCATTTTCACACTGCCACAGAGGAAACACTTCATATACTAAGTGTGTTTAGAAATGACTTATTACAAGTTTTAAATTACGATTACAAATAAGGCGACATAATTATGTATAAATGTGAATGAATTCTTGATTCTTCTTGTGTGTGATTTGACAGTGAAGTGTAAGTCATGCAGTGATACAGCTGAAATTGAATCATAATGTGTAACAAACAATGATTAGCTTAGCTTAGCAGTAAAAATGTTAAACTAGTTAGCTGCTGCCGTAGCTTAATGTGCACTACCACTCTCTGGGCATGGAGTTTCATAAATGTATATTTCAAAATGTCCAGAAATGAGCTCACCTTTAATTCCAAACTTGGAGTTTCTTCCGTATTTCAGAATGATCACCATCAGAACGCAGCCAGTCAAGGCCACTCCAGCGATTCCCACTACAACATACACCTGAGGGAGTGTGTGGGAGGGGAGGGACATAAGGAGTCAAGAGATTAATTACAGGATGGTAAAGAATTAAACTAATATGAAAGTATTTTAAACATGTTAAAAGGTGGCGAACCTCTGCTTCAGATGGGATCGACTGATTAGGATCGCTCACTGCAACCAGCGGAGGGAACGGCGTGTCTGAAATAAAACACATGAAAAACCCTCGTCTCAACATTTAAAAAACGTGCACACGCTTTGTAATGCTGCGTGACACGCGTCATGACGTGTGGTGTAAAAATCCCGAGTCCTGCAGATGATCAAAAAACCTACCGGTATCTGGGCAAATGATGCAGCCACCGGCCAAAGAAGGAAAAGATAAATGGACATCGTTAGAGTTCATTTAAAAAAATATACATATATCTTTTTTGCTAATGTGAATAAACACTGTCGGTGTTAAGAGTTATTACTTACAGTAATCTGGATCTTCTGTAAAAAAAGAAAAGAAAAAAATTGAACGTGACAAGTCGAGTTCAGACCCTTGGAAAGCGCAGATTAAACTAAATGAGCAACATGTGGGTACCTGTATGGCTGATGTTCGGTGGGTCGATGAACTGGGCGGACACCTTCTTCTTATCCTCGCCGTACTCATTGCTCGCCACCAGCTTGTACTCGCCGTTGTGGATGTGCGTGGGGTTGGACAACTGTAGGCAGCCGTGGTCCTCGTTTTCGGTGGACTCGTGGATCATGGTGCGGATGAAGTCCTGCTCCGGCAGAAGCACGTCGTTGTGGTACCACTTCAGCTTGGGCTTGGGGTTCCCTGTCACCGTGAAGGGGATGCACCAGTGGTGGTCCCTCTCTGGAGGCAGCAGCTGCTGGATGGTGGGGGAAACTGACACGGAGGCAACAGTAGAGGAAGAGTGATCACGGGATGGTAGGAAATAAACACCAGGAAGAGAGCCAATAGGAAAAAGCAACCTTTTTTTTTTTTTTTTTTACACAGAAAGGAGATGCAGTTGGGAAGCATGGGGAAGACAGGCCAGAGACTGGTCACACAACATTTAAAAACTGACAACAGGAATACATGGAAGAGGAGGGTGAGGGGAAGGTTGCGTGGAACTAAATGAGCAGAGGTGTATGGTCAGGCATGAGGAGCTTTACAGGAGGAAGAGTTATGGACAGGAAACATGAAGTGTCAATAAGATTTGCCGGGAGACACTAATGATAACAAACTGAGGAGCCTTCTGCTTTCACTGGAAAAACAAGGCATTTAAAATCTCATCACAGAGCAAATTAGACAAATTTAACTTAGCAATGTAAACACAATTTCTAAAGACGTATGCTATAGCTGACGTTCTTACAAAGAATATTGAGCTGAAGGGTGGCCTCAGTCTGACCGACCATGTTCTCGGCGCTGCATACAATCACCTTCCCATTATCGTCCGGAGACAGGCTGACCAAGGTGATGGTGCTCTCCGTCTCCATCTGCAAACGCAGTGTTATTTACATTATATTTCCCACGTATGTACAATTGATATAGTTTGCTCAATGTAATCAACAGAAAGCTTAAATTCTCATAGCAGAATATAGATCACTGGTTGAAGACTCAAATTATTTAGCTAAAGTAATTGGCAAAACGTTAGTTGAAATTAGGCTAATGGTTCAAGAGTTGAAACAAAACGTCAAAAGTAGACTGGGTTGAAGAGTTTTAATAGTTAGCTAAGCCTAGGCTAATGGTGGAATAGTTCTAATAGTTAGTTTAACCTAGGCTAATGGTTGAGTCTGAATAGTCAAAGTAATAGATATGTGTGTAAACAATGAAACAATTAGCTAAAGCTAATGAATGAAAAGTTTAAATACTTAGCTTAAAGTAGGCTAATGGGTAAGAGTTGAGTAAAAAGAGAAATACTTGATAAAAAGTAGAAATAATTAAAAGTAATGCATTAATAGTAAAACATTGTCCAAATAGGTAAAAGTAGTGGGTGAACAGTGAAGAAAAAATGTATAGAACCAGCTAACAGTCAGGTAAAAGTCATGTGTAAAAGTTAGCTAAATCATTTTAAATAGTCAGCTAAAAGATAACTAGTGACAATAAATAGGTAAAAGTAATGTAAAAAGAGTTTAATTAGCTGAATAGACACAGAATAAATCAAATAGATTTATACAGTTACAATTCGTCCAGTTTTCATAAATAATATATTAGCTAAGTTGTTATCTAAATATGTTCAGTGAAGTTTTCAAGCTGTGTTAATAAGATTTTAGGGTGTCTGAGGTCCTACATTAGAATCAGTGCACTCAAACTCAGTTTTTCATACTCTGCTATAGCACTCAACATTAGGTCCATTGTTTTTCTGTGAAAATGTAAGTTTAAAAACACATTACAAATTTGATTTAAAAAGAAAAACTTCCGAAAACATTGTTTAAAGCACACGTTACTCACTCAGGCCTAGGTTGTGTGTTTGTTTGAGCTTTTTTTTCACCTGACTGTGATATTGTGTCTGTGATATTATCTCTTGAAAAGTCAGGGGACCCACGCCGTCTCACCTCGTAGTGGGTCATGAGGAGATCGAGGTTCCACACGATCTCAGGAGGCGGGGAGCCGGAGGCATTGCAAACAGCTTTGACGTTTTTCCCCCGCATCACGGTCACGTTCTTGGGAGTGACCTCTACTTTGGGAGCCACTGCAAGCAACACGCATTAAAGAGAAACATCTGATTAGATACAAAACTTTACTTATTCCTGTATTTCTGCCGGTCTTTATTTCAATTTCTGTTCCCATTAAGGCACTCTAGATGTTCAATACCCAACTTAGCTTATCATATTATGGTTTCACCTTACCACAATCTGGTGGAGTGAGCGTAATAAAGTCCCTGGCCCTTCCTCTTCCATCTGTGCAATTCAGCTCTGGACTGTCTATTTCCTCTAGTAGCCTCAATTTGATCCACAAGTTCTCACAAACACAATCCAGGGGGTTTCCAGACAGGATGAGACTAGCAAAAAAAAAAAAAAATACATAGCACAGCACATTAGAGATTTCACAAAACAAGGAAGTTGAACTGATAACTTGATCTACATGTATCACTTACGGATATGAACTATTATAGTTCTGAAACGTTCTCCATGACAGCGTTGACAGATTATTGTCTCTGAGATTCCTAAAAGGAAACAAAAAAAGAAAACTATGAAATTCCAAACAAGCATACTCACATGTGCAGTAATAAAATAACCGTGAGGCTTCTTACACATATTGAAGTTTTGTATTGTTAAAAAAGGCGTCTGATGATATTGACGTCAGTCTCGTCCTCATCACCGTTCTGTTGGAAGTTAAGTCGCAGACTTATTTTAAACTGTTTTAGAGAGAGTTACAACAAAACAGTCTGTGCGACACTTACAGGTTTCTGAGGTTTATGTAGTGCCTCAAACTGCTGTCGTTGATGTCAAGCAATTGGTTTTGATTGGCAATGTATCTGGGAAAAAAAGGAAAAATCGGTTTTGATGCAGGTTCATACACAACATGCATGAAATGTAAAGTTTGGGCAGAGTGAATACTGGAGCAGGTGTACAATGAGTGACTATGTAATTAAACTGATGTTTGTTGTTTTCACCTTTAGTCATAACTCGGACCAAAGAGTAGTCCTGTTATATCACCAAGGTAACTATTATATACTACTTTTATTTATTACAGGGAACATAGAAATATTAAGTTCAAATGTTATTTATTTTTTAATGCATTTCGTTGCTGAATAATGCCACAACTGCCCCTGATTTCTGTCTTTACGTTTTGCTGTGATTACTACTTGGCAAGTAGTACTTTTCCCCTTATTTATTTTTGTAAACAAGGTACATAACTGCACATTTCCCAGGACATCACATAGTGCAAAGCACCAGTATTATTATATAATATTATTCTGAAGTGAAATTGTGTCAACTACAACATTTAGAGTGACGTTAGTTTGCATTTTTATATGATCAAAAAATGTAAACAGAGCAGATTTAATTGTATCGCCACGTTTCATGGGGGTGACTTTTGTTTACCTGTGGATCCTAACCACCTATCTAAAGGGTCAGTGCTGCTGTAAGTAGTACAAATGGGACGTTTTTACATCCATAGTTTGATTTTCGTCCCGGGTGCAGCCAGATTTCCCTCGGTGAAGTTTTCTACGATGACATCTGCAGAATCTGTTCGTCAAATCTGCACACTTCAAAAAACAAAACAAAACAAAAAAAAAACTGGGCCGAATTCAAGTTCTCATTTGATTTGCTGTAAGGAGAAACGAATAATCATGTTACCACAGGAGACGCCTAGTAGGCTGCATTCACGATGCGACGCCTAGCTCCAGCCTGTCTGCCTCAGAAAACTCACCCAGTCTCCCCTACGTTCTCCAATGGGTGCCATGCAGTTGTGCACTTGTGCGGGGTTGTAGCAGGTATACGCTCCGGCACAGGCCTACACACACACACTGACGCAGATAGGGGCTACATAACTGTGGGTAGCCTATTGCCGGGCTGTATACAACTGATGTGATCTCATGTGTAATCTGCCAACAATGTGCTCATATTCAGATACTGTTATTTCACACCGACGCCCAGAGCGACCAATTGCAACACGCCGGACGGATGGTGCGCCGGGCCTCAGCGTCTTTTACTCCACCGCTGTCTCTGAAGCTGTTTTGTAAAGGAAAACACCGACTAATCCAAATAAGCCTGACGCGCACTCTCGCCACCATAAAACGCGCGCGTCTGACGCGCAACCACTATCCCCGGCTACACACTCACACGCACGCACACATATACTAGACTACATGATCTGACAAACCCACCGGTTATGAGAATAAAAGGTTACGTTTGGCATCAAGAAGACACACCTGATGTTGCATCCACATTATAATATAGGGCCTGCAGGTATTAACGCTGTCGCTGATGTTATCGCGGAGCATTATTATTATTATTAATAATAATAATACACTAACCATCTAGTATTATTGCGACCTACACGATCGAAAGGGGCTCTTTACGCATTGCATCCCAATGAGTTAATAAGCTGACAGCACGACCATGATCATTTCCACACACTTACATCTCCGTGATGTTTTCCATGTCATCTAACGCGAGGACAGGGAAATCCTCGATCCCCGGTACGGAATCAATACAAACAATCCTTGAGGTGCTGCAAGAGCAGGATTCGGGGCAAGCATCGCTAAATCTCCACAGCCCCATCAAAAGCAAAAACAATCCAAAACGAGCCATGCCATATTCCCCCGCGCTGGAGTCCATCGCAGGTCCAATGATATCCCACGAATCCCCCACACACAGAATCTTGGTCAAATTGAATTATTGTTAAGATTTGCCTCCTCGCCGCCTTTATCTGACCAACTTAATCCTTTCGACTCCGCAGGAAAAAAAAAAAAAAGAAAAAGAAAAAAAAAGACTGTCGGTGAGGAATGCGCAGAGCCCTCGGTTTTTTAATATCAAGATGCCATGGACTGGCCTTCTCGTCTCCGCAGAGCTGGTATCACACTACTGCATATCGATGCCGTGAAGCAAGGTGTCAAGTGGTCCGTTCTGGTGCTGTTGCTGCTGTCTCACTCCCCTCTGTCGCGGCCACAGACTGCTCGCCTCTTGCCTCGTGAAACAAATATGAGGTGTTCCAGATGTTTAGAGATCAATAGGCAGCAGGGCCCCCCCCCCACCAAGAGCGATTTCTCATGTGTGTGGTGATGGGGAGGAAAATAAGAGGGACTGCACTGTGGAGTAAGGATGCGTGGTGATGCTGCGTGTGTAGGGAGGAAGGCTACCTGCATCCGTCTATCGATTATAGCCGAGGACGAGCGCCCCCCCATCCCCGAACACCCCCCCACACACCCCCCTAGTCATCACTGGGACTGGGTTTTTAGAGGAGGTATTTGCGATACACTAGAGATTTTATTTCCCACAACTTCATGGGAATTTATTTAATAATAATAATAACATTTTTTAATAAATTAACTAAAAATCACCTGCTGCAGTTCACTTGTGCACAGTGAGCGTCCAGCTGTGGGTCAAGTGTCTGTGGTGTGCACGACAAAAACAACAACAACAACAACAACAACAACATGGATGTAAACTCCTTTGTTGTGGTTACTCTGAAGCCATGCATTGGATGAAAGCTTTTTTTTTCACCCCCCCCTCCGACACCAACACTGTTGTACGGCTGGCCATTAGGCCTAGTGTGACGTACGGTTGACGCACAAGAAGGGGTGCATCTATGAAAAATAATTACCTATACTATGTCTGCAAGCTTCAAATAGGGCTCACTCCAATCACTGATCAGTGCATGATATAGGAGCAAGAATATTGATTGCTGTATTTGTTTTTGTTTTTTGTTTTTTAGTCTGAAGCATATTTTACTTTTGGCTCACATTACCAGGGCTCCAAAATAAAATGTATTACAACCTACTGTAAACAAACTGTGGCATCTTTTAAATTTGAGTTTGAAAATGAATTTGCACAACAACATATACTGTAGATCTTGACCTGCACATCCGTCGCACTACTTGTGCTCACTCATAAATGTGTACATTATTCTAATGTAAATAATAATTGCCATATGTTGATTTTCAGCATTTGTGTTCCAAACTGAGCAGATTAAACACCAAATACCTGCTCTGTGTTTCAGTCCTTTGAGCATTACTGTGCACGGTTGAGCATCAGTGTAATAACACGTTTCAACCTGACCAAATAAACCTTGTTTACCAGTGGATTCCTAAATTTCACTCATGATGAGGAGGCATACTCAGCCAGGACACATGATCTATGACACAGCCTGGATGGTTAGTGTCGCTATGGCGACTTGCTTTTTACAAATAGCGCGGACAATGTCAAGTGTCGCTATGGTTGCAGATGAAAATATGTACGCAGGCTTTTTTTTTTTTATGAGAAACATCAAGAACTGAATTATATCTGTATCCATGGTAACCTCAGAGTATAGGAGAGGGGAAGGAGAGCTCTTTATTTTGCAATAGATCCTTGCCTATATCTGAACAAGCATGACAACACTGGGGGGGGGGGGGGGGGGGGGGGGGGGGGGGGGGGGTTTTAACAGATTCATTTGTGGATTCAAGATCATGGCTTGTCTGATCTGGTTAGTCTGATCTCGTGGCCTTGTCAAAGAAGGTTTACGTTCCGGGAATCAAAACATCATTGTTTCCTGATTTTTTGTGCTATTTTTTTTATTTTATTTTTTATTTTGGAAATTGGGAATTCATTTGTTTTTTAAAGTTTCTGATGGTGGAAGTATCCCTTCTTCTCTTCTGGAATATGAGGTTGAATTTGCAGAAAGAGATGAGGAGTTGTATGTAAATTTTGTTGTCCAGACCAGGAAACTTTCATACACTTTGGTTCCACTTCTGCAACATCAATAGCTGCTCTCGCCTCTGACTGAACCAGCTGGTGGCAGACTTGTCTTGAACCTTGCGCGCAGTAATGTAGCTCTGGCTGCACTGATTCATCCTCGACTGTCCACTTTCCCAGTCTATTTCTGCGGGTTACAATACTACTCTTTCACACACGAATTCTGTTCTTGTTTGTCTCGTGTGAATGTATATTGACAGTGTACAATGCTGCCTAGTCATGCTTCAAATATATGAACCTACATTAATGTATAAAATGTTAACCCATCTTCAGTCAGGCTTGTTGTCCTTGTTTTTAGCTTTAGCATACCTTCGAATTTGTATTTGCAACTTTAATTAAGAGCAAAAAAATAAAAAACTTATTCTGCAAAATGTGTGCATTCGCACATTAGCTGCCTCTAAATTTTGCACAGGGGATCTTTTTTTCTTTAGAGGTTCCTCATGGATTTATAAACATTACACAAGTACATTGCAGTGGTTTGTTGGTTTGTGTGCTTGACCTTCAACTTTGGAAGTTACCTGAACTAGAAACAAGTTATTCCTCCTCATTGAAGGGGCGTTGTTGTCCTAAGGAGCAGGTTACTCTTGGGGTTCTCTCGTTCTGCAGACGTCTGGTATCTGGAGCCACCTTTTGGAGACCAACACCTACTTACAGGATGACATAAACAGACCAGAAAGGATGCATAGAAAAACACTGAAACTTTTCCTGATGTCTTCATCCACTGGTTCTGCTGATAAACGTGAGCACAAATCAGGAGGGAACCGATTGGCAACAAGTGGCTGATAATATTAATTTTTCATTAAGGACAAAAAGTGAAAGGGTCTTTATATTTTTACACCTAAATGAAATAATAATTTAGGAAACATGTAGATTTTTGCGTCACAACAACCACGAAAACAGTTTAAACAACAGCAAATTAGTTTGCTTAAAAAATAATGAATAGATAACTGGATTTGTTTAATTATACAGCAACAGGCGGGTGAATTAACATCTCTACGGAAATATTTTGGAGTAAACTATTTATTTATTTGCTCATCACTCATAGTTTGACTCACGTTAAACTCAAAAACGGGGCTCAACCTGACAGTCAGTGCTCAGGCTAAGAAAGCCCAGCGTTACCCCGCAGAGATTCGTTGTAGGTGGACGGCGGAGTGTCTGCCGGAGGAGGCGGGGTTGTAGGCTGCTTGACACGAACAACCTGCCAGCGAGCCTCAACTCAGAACCACAAATACGTTAAATAACCAGAGAGAGTTTAATAAATAGTTCGGGTTGTCAGCTGTGTGTGCGGTCGGTTCAGTTTGGCCATTTTAGCGTCTTAACCCCGCTCGCCCGTGCTGACTCGACTCAGCGTGTGTAACCAACCACCGGGAGAGAGTCGACGGATCCTCCAGCGTCCCTCTCCTCCTCTCCTCTCCGTGTTTCAGGGTGAGGTGACCGCGGAGGACCGCAGTGAACGGGGGGTTTTGCTGCAGGTCTGTTTTTTTCTCCTAATTGTTTCTCATTTCGATAGCTTAGCACCGTGGCGGCCGCGTAGCTTGCAGGGCGGGCGGGTGGTCGGTTAAGCCAGGCGTCCCCCCTTTGGTGACATTAGCCCGGTAGCCGGGTAGCTCCGCCGTTATTTTCTCTCGGTCGGGGGAAACGACGCTGGACAACGTGGACGGTGCCACTGGCGGACACGCCTCGTGAAACCCACGGAAACACACTAGAGTAGCTTAGCAGAGCGGTTAGCATGTTGGAAGTGCTGTCAAACACGGCTGAAAGCTAGTTAACTTCTATTAGACACATCAGCTGACAAACGCATTTTGCTGGAACTGCGCGGCTTTCACTTAAGATTTAACAACATTTTTTTTTTTTTAAAAACAAATGAGTGAAACTGCAGTAGGTGCTGAGACCCCCCCTCCACCACCACCCACTCACACACACGTATTCACACACACAAATGGCTAATTTATGTCACTAACGCATATTTGCCTCCTCCAAACATGAGCTGACTCTTGTAAAAGCCAGTGGCAGTTAAAATGGGTGCTGTTAATTCCTCAGCTATGTAGGCGTTCACATGCATGCACCCCCCCCCTTTTAGTAGTTGAGCAAGGCCTCAGTCCGGGAGTGGAGATTCTTGCACCAGTCCACGCAGCTTGTGCATGTAGGAGGGCTGCATGTCATGTGTACGATGAGGTGCACGTAGCTAGACTTGAGGCTATGTTTCACATGCTCAGTGCGAGAGTGCTATTCTTATTATGGTGAAGTACTCAGGCAGCATCCATACTACTGAATGCACATTTGACTTATGTGATGCAGGTTGCTAAATTAATGTCTTATGTTTGGGGATTTTGGGACATTTAAAAAAAAAAAAAAAAGGCCAAATAATCTGTTAAGCAAAATTGGACAGATGCACATGTATAGTAAAGTGCACATACTAACTCTTGAGGCTCCATCTCAAGTATTAAATGTTACGCTGTTAGAAAAACATCATTGCCGCAGCATGCACACTTGACTCACGATTTCACCATCGTGGATGTCTTAAGGTTTTACAGGTCATTGGGCCGTGCACACGTGTAACTTTCCCTCCCCGCTTTGAGACACCGCGCACCACACGGTTAATCATTTGCAAAAGTTAAAGCAACTTGCTTAATCTTCAGCTACCAGCGCATGCAGAAGGGGCTGAATGTGCACAGCAAAGTGCAAGAAAACTACACTCGCGGCTATATTTCAAGTGTTTAATCCCATTTTATGATTCTTATTAAGTTGAAGTGCGCGGGCAGCATCCGTACTACTGCACGCGCATACTTGACTCGTAGGATGCAGCTTGCTGATTGTTGATACTGACTAAAGTAAAATTGACGTTGAGGTTGTAGAAGTCCAAACTACACGTGTGGTGTTCAGCTGTCGGTGCATGTAGGATGCTTGCATGAGTGCAGTAAAGATAAAGTAAGAGATTTCACATGTTTGATCATAGTATATGATTGTTATTCAAGAAGTATCCACACTGCTGCATGCAAACGTGAGTCATGATTTCATATTATGTATCTTGATGATACTTTTTGGTTTTTTTTCAAATATAAAAACTTTCTCTGTTTTAATTTTCCACTATTTTGGGACATGTTATAGGACACACAATGAATCACTTGCAGAGATTGTGCAGTGTGCATTGTTACACTTAAGGCTATAATTCAGATATTTAAACATAGATTGTGATTCTTATTATTTTGACACATTCATGCACCATCTATAATGCCGTATGAATACTTGACTCGTGAAGCAAACTGGTGATAATTGGTTAATTATTCATTTATCAAACAAAATTGCTCTAGTGGCAGGTTTTTCTGCTTACAGATGGTAGCAGACTGCATATATTTACTTTTAACAGTAAATCAGGCTTTGGATACATATTTTGTGATGTCACTGTCTAGTAAATTTTTCAGTGATTTGACTGATGATGCCTCTTTGCATGTCCTGCATGTGGCCCCACTGATTATATCATTGCCTCCCACTTCTTTTAGCAGATCCGTGGAGAGGAACCTCTTTGCCTTCCACTGCAGGTGCAAAACAATGGAGGTGAAAGTCGAACAACAGGACGAAGACATCACTTTCAGCAACACAGACACTAATGGTGAGCTCACGTGCACCTTGGTTTGCACAGCTTAAGTCCTTCACGAGCTCAATATTAATGGTGTGAATGAAGTCCTACATTAAATACAAACTGAACTGAGCCTGTCTGGTGTCACAACCAGCCTGAAATACAGTGTGCGGATATACTGGCTAATTAGTTCACTCAAGAGAGCAAAACTGAACATTTCTGGCCTGGACCACATAGCATGTGGACATGTCAGATGGTTGAGGGATTCTCCCGTCCAGGATACTGCTGTTCTGTGGGCCCAGAGCAGATCTGCCCATGTTTTAATCCAGGAAGGTTACATGGTGGTGCTGGACTTTTTCCAGGATACAGTTGGCTGATGAATGAATCCCTTTCTTTGGGTGGAACATGGTGTAGACTTTGCACTGGCCATGTATTTATATTTTTGTCCCTTCTATTAAACGTTCAGAGGCCGTTGCCAGAAAAGCTAATTTACTTTCCTTTGGCTTTCTTTCCGTCTAGTACAGCAATCCTAAATTTTAGAAACCGTATGTAGCATTTTTATGCGACTAGAAAAGATTATGGCAAATTATACTTGGTCTCAAAGTTGGTCCACACCCAGAGCCATTAAAGCAACCAATGAGTATGTTGTTCGGACTTGACCTGAATCGTCTTCTCTTGCTCAGGTAAACGCCCAGCCGAGGACATGGATGAGGAGCAGGCCTTCAAACGTTCCCGCAACACGGATGAGATGGTTGAGCTGCGTGTGCTGCTTCAGAGCAAAGTAAAGACACATCCACATATGTTGGGATACTTTACCGTTTCTTTCCTCTCCAGTATTGATTCACACGTTTTGTTTTGTTTTTTCACAGAATGCTGGTGCAGTTATTGGAAAGGGTGGCAAGAACATAAAAGCCTTACGCACAGATGTGAGTAAATTGATAAAAAAGAAATAAAAAAATCTGCAAATATATCTGCACGTGAGGAAAAAAAAGTTTAGTTGCTTAATTCCCTCTCTGTTGCAGACCCTGCACAGTGCTGTATTTATATTGCTGTTTAAGTATTTAAATTGTAAGGCTTCACACCAAAATTTCCTTTAATCAAACCCAGGTTCATTGGGTTCCCATAAAAACTGTCCCAGATTTCCAGCAAGTTTTAATTGTTTGGCATCAAGAATTGACATGCACTGTTACTACGCTGAAACCAAGTCGGCTCATGCAGACAGACTAGGAAGGTCCTTGTGTGACTGCTATTTAGTTTCCTGTCCTGTTGTGAGTTTCAACCTGATTCCCCTCACGGCGTTGACGCTATGTTTGACCTTGAAGCAACAACAGGTGCCTGAAAGCCTGACTGGAAAGTCTTTGTTTTCAGGGACTCTGTAGTGCTCCAGACTGCTTATTGAACTGACCCAGGTCACACTTCCTGTTCTTCTTCAGTCACCACAGTTTCAAGACTCTCATTTCACTTTTGGGACAAAGTGTAGCGTGTATTCAATTAAAAATGTATTCCTTCTCCCCCTCTTCCCCTCTCCTTTTACTTTTTTTTATTTTTTGTTGTTTTTACTTTTGGCCACCTTCCTCCGTTGCCCATGTACTGGATCGACATGCCCCTCCTGCGTTGCCCACCTTGACGTTGGCCCAACCTCCGCCCGCCCCTGAACGCCCGCCCGCCCGCCCGCCCACCTGACACTCCCGGTTGGCCCTGCCCATAAACTGTGCCCCTCCTTAATCGGGCACCTAACTTGACATCTTGTGATTGAATGCCCCCGCCCAATGCCAACCTCCTCCACCACAACCACCACCACAACCACCACCACCACCACCTCGGCCCATGCAGTACAATGCCAGTGTATCAGTCCCAGACAGCAGTGGCCCAGAGCGGTATGTCCCACCAGTTATTGCCTCACTGCCTGATTAGAACAGTGAAACACATGTCTTTGATAACATGCCTTCTGTTTCATTTTAACATTTTTATACACATGACAGTATAATCCCCCTCCTCCCCCAAACACCCCCCTACTCCACTTGTCAGAGACATGTATTGTTCCTTTTGATTTTTCTGTCCATTTCCAGCATCTCCATTCAGTTGGACTTTTTTGTCATTACACTTATCCATTCAAGAGAATCACTGACAACCCACTACCAAGTAGTTGGCTTTTTATAGTTCGCAACACAGCGGTTGTGATTTTCCTTGCTGTGATGTTTAATTTTTACGTTGAAACCTGTGGAAAGCAGACATCTTTTTCTCACTCTGTCGTCTGTGGCCCACCTGGCCCCCTTACCTCCGACCTCCCCTTACCTCCTCCAACCCCCCTCTCCCCTGTTTTCAGCATCACTGTCCATGGTCTCTGACAGAGCGCTTGTCTGGAGGCTCCTTCACCCGCCGCTCATGAATGTCGTCTCTTTATTTCAATGTGCTGCATCCCTTCTGTTAAATTTCTCTCAGACCCACATCAGTTCAGAGCTGCCTGCCAAACCTCTCATAACCCTCCCACCCTGCTCCTGTCCTGTGCCACAGACTAGTTGGTAACCACTCACATTTCCTTCCCCCACCTCAACCCCTCTGCTCTGTTACTGTTTCCTACCGCCCCCCCCCCCCCCCCCCCTCACCTCAGCCCCTAGCCCTCTCCTCCCCCCCACCTCTCCCCTCTTCCCCCCTCCCCCCCCCACCCAACTCCTGGTCACAATGAGAAGGTGTGCTGGTGGCGTCATGGCAAGTTATTGTTGTTTTAGTTTCTACTTTTTCCCCAACTTGCTGGTGGTGGGATGGTTATAGATCTTTCTTTCTCTTACACCCCTCCCCCCCAACTCTGTGTGGCCACTCTCACGTTAATTTTGAGCCGTTCTGAAATTTCCCATCTTCCCAAGGCTTCTCTTACTTTGAGAATAATTTTAGATTCAGTGCATGTCAGCTGCTTATTTAATCAGTGTAGTGTTGGGGAAAAGTTATCATTTTGCGTAGTGTTGAGCAGTCTTAATTTCTACTTCTTCTTTTTTTTTTCTTTTTTTAGTTTGATACCTTTCGTGAGTCTGTCCGTAACTGTTTGCTGGACTGCTTCTTATGTACTTCCGTTATACTTTTTGTCCTTCTTGTAATGCCTTGCTTCCTCTCGGCCAAAATGGTTCCCGACAGGATCCTGAGCGTGAATGCCAGCATCGACACTATCGGAGAGATTCTGCTCAAAATCATACCCACTCTCGAGGAGGTAAGCTGCTGTGTTGCAATGATTCTCTTATATATACCAAAGTAAGCTATGGAGTTCCTCAGGGTTCTGTGCTAGGACCATTATTATTCACATTATACATGCTTCCCTTAGGCAGTATTATTAGAAAGCACGGCATAAACGTCTATTGCTACGCAGATGATACCCAGCTATATTTATCTGTAAAACCAGATGAAACTAATCAGCTGGTTAAACTCCAAGCAAGTCATAAAGGATTGGATAACTTGTAATTTTCTACTTTTAAACTCAGACAAAAGAGAAGTCATTGCATTTGGCCCTAAACATCACAGAGATTCATTATCTGATCACCTGATTTCTTTAGATGGCATTACCTTAGCCTCCAGTACTACTGTGAAAAACCTTGGTGTTATATTCGACCAGGACATGTCCTTTAATTCTCACATAAAGCAGGTGACCAGGACTGCTTTCGTTCACCTGCCTAATATAGGCAAAATTAGGAACATCCTGTCTCAAAGTGATGCTGAAAAACTAGTTCATGCATTTGTGTCGTCCAGGCTGGATTATTGTAACTCATTACTGTCTGGCTGTCCAAATAGCTCTTAAACTCCACCACTGAGTTTCTTCATATACTTTAACTTGGCAGCCCATGTTGGAGTTGAACCCAATAAATATTACTTCTGTGTAGGAGGCAAAGAGAGGGATTATTTCTATGCTTATATGAGCAAAAGCATTTAGCACCAATCACTTGCTGTGCCCAAATTTAAAAAAATAAAATGTCTTAAATATCTAAAGCTACAACACTCTCATGAGGTGTTTTTTTGATGTATCCATCTAAAATTGTATCGCTACAGTTCAAGGAAACACTTTTTATGTATTTCCCCGTCAGCAGTGTCACCGGAGATGACATGTGACCAGCTCATTTGAGGTCCATCTTCCCCAAAGTGAAGAGAATTATGAGATATTGCGAGACGAGGCTTTATGAGAGTTTCAGCTCATTTGCAAAACACCTTATCGACATTTCAGAAATATCTCTTATTATTTTGTGAAAAACTGTAAAGGAAACACAGCTAATGTTTCTTCCATCTTGTTTCTTTCTTAATCCCAATCTGGCATTAGAGTGCGCTGTGGATATTTTGACCACTAGTATTGCTGAAGAGCAAGATTTTAATCCTCTTGTGCTTTTTTTTCTTTATGCAGGCAGAGTGTATGTTCACACAACTTTATTGGATTGATTTTATAGTTAATAAAAAATACTGAGGATACACAATGTGTGTTTTCGATTGGAAACGTAACTCTAGTCTGTTAAAAAGAGAATCAGCAACATGTTTAATTGATCTCTGCGTCTTTAAGACTCGCCCTAACTGAGGCCAAAGTTCACACTTGAATCTGATCATAAACCCAGAGCTTCATTACTGCTATTATTTCCTTTATGAAAGTCTGACCTGATACTTATAAAGCAAAACACCAGTAACGCCTCTATGAGTCGCCTGTGAGTCCAGGCCTGGTGCTTAACAATCACTGCAGTAACTTTCATGTAAGGCTACCCTTACTATAACCTCATTTTAAAGGTTATACACATCACAAGTGCCAACATTTACCAGAGTAATTAGTTTATTTGTAGACTATCACAGAAGTGATGATTCAAGTTGGTGCTTTTTGGTGATTTTTGATCAATCTTGGCTTCGTTAATGGGCCCAGTCTTTGCGGCCACTGTTTGTTTTTCTGTGATTGACAAATTTATTTTTGTCTATTGAGAGTTCTTCTTTTTGTATGTTTTCATTACATCAACAAGTATCTAGTTCTGACAAAGGTTTTGCAGATTAACATTAGGAAGACTTACCGGCTCCTTGTCAGTGGCATTACTGACTTCCTTTTGTTGTGTTTCTGTAGTACCAACATTACAGCGGGATTGATTTTGACTGTGAGCTTCGGCTGTTAATCCATCAGAGCCTGGCAGGGGGCATCATCGGGGTGAAAGGTGCCAAAATAAAGGAGCTGAGAGAGGTAGGATAGAGTGCACATTAACAGAAGACCTTACCTTGATACTCTACAAGAAACTGCTTACCTGTGAACACTGTTTAGATAAACACTGTGTATGAACTATTAGAATATGTTTCCCTCTGGTTTATACTTTTTTTCTCTACTATTTAGCATCTGTATTCCTACATGTGCATAATTTGGTACTACTGATCTGAAGTAGGAGCAGGAATCACCTAATCTGTACTGTGCAACTGTGGTATTATAGATATAGCGGATACAAATTTAACATAAGACTAACATGTTGATGTCTCTGTGCTTAAGAACACCCAGACCACCATCAAGTTGTTCCAGGAGTGCTGTCCACACTCCACCGACAGAGTGGTTTTAGTGGGAGGGAAACCAGAGCGTGTCATTGAATGTATAAAAGTTATCCTGGAGCTGGTGTCAGAGGTGAGTTTACTTACTTACATTTCAGAAGAGAGCAGTCTTCAAAATCTTTCATTTCCTTTTTCTTTTTATTCTTTTTTTGTATTTGCAGGCACCGATCAAAGGTCGCGCCCAGCCTTACGACCCCAACTTCTACGACGAGACGTACGACTACGGCGGATTCACCATGTTATTTGAGGAGAGGGGCAGACGACCCATGGGCGGCTTCCCCATCCGTGTGCGCGGGGGTTTCGAGCGCATGCCTCCCGTTCGTGGTAATCGGCCCCCGCCTCCTTCCAGAAGGGACTACGATGACATGAGCCCACGTCGGGGGCCACCGCCTCCGCTAAGCAGAGGACGAGGGGGAAGCCGTGCTCGTAACCTGCCTCTCCCCCCGCCACCGCCGCCAAGAGGAGGGTGAGTGTTTTATCTTTTCTTGGTTCAAATAAAACTTGCTATTTAGATGTTGTTGGTTATGTTTTGGTTATAACATCACAACGTCTCTTTTCTTTGTCTGTCATTACTTGCAGAGGAGACAGGTTTTCACATGGCAGCTATCATGGAAGCATGGACGACAGACCAAGGTGAGCAGGACTCTCAATATAATATCATTTCACTTAAAAGCAGAGGTTCATCAGAGTTGCTCATTAGCAGAATTTAAACCAGAATCATTGTTTAGAATCAGTTTGTCCTTTACTCAGCAACTTTCTCCAGTACATACTCCATAGTAATGCATATGCTCTTGTCGGCAGTGACAGAAGAGGCAGAGGAGACCGTTACGACAGCATGGTGAGTGCCGTCTGTGTCTACAGGTGCTGCTGTAATGCACGGCTGTGTGTTTGTTGTGAATTATGTTTCAGAGGACACGACTGGAATTCGTCTTTCTCAGTGTAGTACAAGCGCAGCAACTTGGACACTGTGCTGCTTTTTTATTTTATTTTATTTATTTTTTTTCCACTGTGTATGCACACTGATGTAGGCCTGTTGTTGCCTGGCAACAGCTGTCTCCGTGGTTACCGGAGAGCAGTGGAGTACGTAGTCCAGAGATCCACCAGGCTAGCAAATGAACTTGAGCAGAAACCAAAGTAATTCCTGAACCGGTTCCCCACAGGGTTTAGCTGCAAGCAAACTGTGTTAATACGAAGGCGCAGGATTACATTTGATCAATAATATCTGAATGGTGTCCTTTAAAACATCACAAATATAATGGTCCTTTTTATTCACCTCAAGGATTTTGTTTCTGCAGCATACAAGATGCTCACATGCTAACGTCTAGAAATCCTGTTGCTCTGATAACTCATATCTGTGACGGTTTGAAAGACTTTATGGGGTTACGGCAAATTACCGCTGTGCTTTTAAATGTCCTCAATATGACCAATTAATTCCCTGTTAAAATTAGGACTGTGATGAACTATAAAAAGTAGTATACCAGATTTTTTCCAGACAGGTTTTAATATTTTGACCCACTTTGAGGTTTCTTGATGTCCTGACGTCTGAGAAACCACTTCAAATGTGAAACAGTCCAGTGACTTGGACGCTATCTCCGTATCAACACAGAAGTTATTGCACAAGAGAATACCTGCTGCACAATGTCTCTTTAGCCTTTCTGCAGCTGCAGCAGGTATTTCTCCCCCAATAAATGTTGTGCTCAAATTGCATTTGTAACTAGTGATGTTGGGTGAGCTTCTTTAAAGTTGTCTTAAAGCTACATCGCCATAAGATGAGTCCACAGTGGATGACTTCAGTGGCCACATAGCGTCTGATTCCAACCAGTGGCTACCTTTTCAGATTGGTTGCTATGGGACATTTGTAGCATGAAACCCAGCTTTGTAACTAGTAATGTAGTGTAGAGTAGATACTGGTTTACTTCTGGTCGTGAGATCTTTCTGTCTTCATTGTTCATGCACCTTGTGTTGCAATTCACTTGTATGAAAGGTGCTATATAAATAAATTTTGACTTGATTGTGACGTTAAAACTATTATTTCCCCCCCTCTCTATTGAATTGATCCTGGAATGCAGAGTGGAGGCGGATATGGTGAGTGTTGATATTTATCAAGTCCTGCACAGATTTACGATTACCTTAGAAAAAACTATTTTTGGCCACCGACTGTTTCAGACAGCTTTTATCAAAACGTGTATAACAACTGGTTGTCCTTGTTTTCAAGTCACTTCCTGGTCCATTTTTTTAGAACCAGGAAGTAGTGCAGTTTGTCCTAACAATAGACAACTATGACACGTTATTACACATTATCCTTTTATGTTTAATGCAACAATATGCCGCCATGCTCTGTTGCTCTATTTTTAAAAACCCGCCTTATCACTCATTTCATGCCCTAATTACCTCTGTTGAACTCCGCCTACATGTGTTGACTTGTCCCTACATTTTAGGAATTCACTGAGTCATTTAGATTTCTTACACATAATAATGAGGACACCTGGATAGTGTTGTAACCTGGTTATTTTAACCTGGAACATTTATCGGTGGAAAATGGTGAAGAAAAATTCCCACTTGGGATTTTATAGATATGTAATGATGTTAGACCAACGATCCAGAAACCCAAATGTAGTGATTGATAAATCCCTGTTACTCTAGTCTTTGACATTCTGGCTGTGCTTACGTGTTTACCATCACATTATCTCCTTTCTGTCTTACTGTGGTGTATTTTCATCTTTCACATTCTTCTTTCCGTTTTCACTGTTTTCAAAGACAACAATTCTTCCTGGGAGCACTTTCAGCCTGGTGAGTCTGAATGGATCGTTATCGTCCCAGCCTCTTGTTTCCTTACCTAAAGGGATTGTTTCTTCTTGTTGCACACTTCATTAAAAAGACAAACTCCCCTCTAAGGTTCTTCTCTCTATTCCAAGGCGGTAGAGGGTCATACAGCGATATCGGAGGCCCAGTTATCACAACGCAAGTCACCATCCCAAAAGATGTAAGTCAGACGTGAGTCTCGCGGTAAACGACGGCACAAAATAATTTCGCTCCTCTATATATTTTCAATTGGCCCGTGTGTCTGCTGTGCAGCTGGCTGGCTCCATCATCGGTAAGGGCGGCCAGAGGATCAAGCAGATCCGCCATGAGTCCGGGGCATCCATCAAGATTGATGAACCACTAGAGGGCTCTGAGGACCGCATCATCACCATCACAGGGACACAGGACCAGATCCAGAACGCCCAGTACTTGCTGCAGAACAGGCATGTGCTCCTCTGATTCCCTACAACCACCACTGGTATCACAGTAAAGCAGTGAGTGATCTGGCCTGTGTCGTCGTCCTCTTCTTTTAATTAGTTAACGTTAACACGCACAGAATTTGGTGCTATAGTGACCATCATTGTCATAGAACAGAACAGGACTTATTTTGTCTAGTTGAGATGACTAATTGTTCAATTAATTTCCAAAGCCGGTCAATTACAACAGGATTTTATGGTTTGTCGCT
Organism: Mugil cephalus; assembly: GCF_022458985.1. NCBI lineage: Eukaryota > Metazoa > Chordata > Actinopteri > Mugiliformes > Mugilidae > Mugil > Mugil cephalus. Next base: position 7,400,358 of record NC_061788.1, on the reverse strand, counting down.
TGTTTTAAATCACTGTAAACTCAACGGTTTAAGGCTGAAGACATGACCTTGGGCTCCAGCAGAGGATCCAAGGCATTTTCTAGTATCATCATGTCATTTATAGACAAAGTTAATCAGTCAGCTGAGACAGTAACCGGATGATTAATCAATAACCGAAATACAGTATATCATCTCGTGGCGTTCCCTCGTTCACTCCACATCCTCCCTTCCCATCACTACATGGCTAAGCTGGTCTTGGTTGTCATGTTGCCGCTCGCAGACAGAATTTATTTTCAGCCTTGACCTTGGCATGCTTTTTATAACTTACAATTGTGCTCCACTTGAAAAATGTCTCGCAGTTAGCAGCATCCAGCATTTACAACTCCTGACCCTGTCGTGTTCCCGTTTACATAAATATTCTTAATGTTTTCATCCGTCTCTTATTTCAGTGTGAGGCAGTACTCTGGGCGGTTCTTCTAGGAAGGATGAAGTGAAATGAAGAAGAAGAAGGGTGAAGCCATGCTGCCATACTGTTTGCTCCTTCTATTCAGAGCCCACATTCCTCTGCTTTGGGTAGATGCGCCTGATCCCCTCACCGTCACAAACAGAGTTTTTATTTGGAGAGGAGAAAAATCTTAAGCTGTCAAACAGCAAACAATGAGTCAACAACATGTTTTGTGCTGGTGTAATTATTATTTTTTTTGGATTCTTGTGCTGTTACTGGATTAAATCCATCTGTGTGATAACTTTTGGTGTTGTGAGCCATCGCTGGCCCTTATCTCCTTCATTTCAGTGCAGCATGCAGAATGTAATCGTTTTGTTCAGAACAATATGTTTGTTTTTTTTCTCGAATTCTTTAAGCATACTCTCCAAATGAAGTTGCATGGTTTAATTTTAAGACAATCTGCAACACTCTTTTCCACTGTAAAATGAAGTGCTTTTTGTACGGCTTTTTGTTTTTTTGTTTTTGTTTTTTCTCATGGGCTTTAATGGAGTAAAGAAATTGGGACATAGAGGTATTCAACTTTGGCCTGAGAAAATATCACAACCATTGGCTGATTACAAAGATATAGTCTAGAATAAAACTTCTTATCAGACTTGGTTGATTGTGGGGAAAAACTGCCGTTACCATGGAGATATTGCATTTCTTTAGCCTTAACCTGGTTGTAAACCCGGTTGTAAAGCGGCTAACCCTTGTAATAAGTCTATTTTTGTGAAACTGTGCAACAGGTATTCGATTAACCTAATTAGAACTGGAGACCGGTCTAAAACATATTTAAATAACGACCACTTCACAATAAATATATATGGTTTCAAAACGCAGCAGGGTTATAGCTAACGTTAACATAAAAAAAAAAAAAACGGGGAACAATCTTCAACATGTATGAGCAACTTAAAAAAACCTCCAACATAGATACATTATATCACATTTGTTGATTCTGTGCCGAAAAATAAAGATAAAATGTACTTTTGTTAAGTCTTTAAAATGCAGGTATGGGTTGTTTACGCTTGCTTACGCTTTGTGGCGTCTCTTCTGGTTGCCTGGCAACTGCTCAGCAAGCATCACCGCATAAAACGGCTAATTGTTTTATTTTATTTTATTTTATTTTTGGGCATTTAAAACACGAAATCTGTTTAATATTTAATTACACTTACTACACTTTGTTGCCGTTCAGTAGTGTTCTGGCTAATAATTTCCACCTCCTTTGAGTGTTTGTGCTAAGCTAACCGCTATCTGTTATCTAGGTTTATCCGTTTGGCCAATTCTCGACCAGAAGGCGAATAAACCTATTTCCCAAAATGTCTGGCTTTAAGTTGGGATAAATGTACCAGTTTGGTATGAAAAAAAAGAAGAAAAAAAAGAAGAAAACATTGTTATCGTTCATTGAAACACAACGAATTGTATAAAGTGTGTGCGTGTACATATACTGTATATTTACATGAAAACAGTAATTTCATGAGTGCTTTCGATTGGCCCCGGCTACTTGACACTTTCTTGGAAGGAGATGGTGCCAAAAACAAAACAGGTTTGGTAATCTTTTGTTTCCTCTCGATTCATTTACCACCACTCAGTCACGGGGATGGACTCGCCTCAGTGCAAACTTATTATCAGATCTGTTGGATTCATTTTTTTTTCTTGCAATTTGACGGTGCATACGTCTTTTCAATGTATTTCGAAACTTGCAGTTTTGTGAGTCCATGAGTGGTGTTTTTCCGTGTCTTGGTAATCTGTAGTACCTGCAGGTGTTTAGTAAATAAATAATAATAATAAAAAAAAGTGCATAAATGGTGTTTATTTCACCTGTATTAGTTGGTGTGTTGCATGTTTCCAGGAAAGGTGAAAGTTGCTGTGGGTCTCACTGTCGCATGCATCCGTAGTTTGCCAGTTAACACCGGAAATCTATTCCCATAATGTAATAGTGAAAGCCCACACGGTTTCCCATCACAGCACAGCCCTCGGTCTGTCACATGGTGCCTCCTCTGGTTTGCAGCCAGGACGCACGGAGGACGGGACAAAGTGAACGGGACTCAGGAGGAAAACACGAGCTTTCAGCACAAAGCGGAGTCACGAGCAGTGGCAGAAGAAACCCTGCTGGAGAATAACTTTTTTTGGCATCTTTGTTAACATGTTTCTAACGCTATGAAGTAAAAAAGAAAAGAAAGAAAGGAGGGGAAAAAAGAAAAGAATAGAAAAACTCCGCCATATTCAGACCACCACGCCCGGAGCTCAGACATCGGGGGGTTAAAGACTTCGCTGCAGAGTCCGATAAAAAGTTATTGCACAAAGTTGATTTCCTCCTCGCAGGAGAGGAACAAGGTAAAAACAAACTGCCGTGAGAACTTCCTCAAAAAATTTCACACTTAAGCTAAATCTTTGTTTGCAGCTCAGGAGAACGCGGTTGGAGTGGAGCGCGCAGTAGTGTTTATGCGGGATTTAATCAAAAATATATTGGCTTGAGGATACGCGGGGCTCATTCTCCTTTACAGTATAACCAATATTATGAACGTGTCTTTGCCTTGGAAGGTGAAGTGTTATCCGGGAGGGATGACTCTGAGCTCCGTTGGGGCTTGCTGCCTCAGCCCGGAGGCCAAAGAGGCTCGACGGATCAACGATGAGATTGAGAGGCAGCTCCGCCGGGACAAGAAGGACTCCCGACGGGAATATAAGCTCCTTCTGCTGGGTATGGGATAAAAAATACTGTCTTTCTCAGATACACCTACTATATGTTAATTAAAAAAAGAAGAAGCATGCATTACAAATGTTCCTCAGTTAACTATAAAAAAAATTCTCTTCCCATAACGTCCCGTCCTTTATTCTGCATTATAGAAGCACTTTTATTGATTCAACAACATCTGCAAGTTATTAATGTTGATGTTGTGCAGGCGTGTAACCCATAAACCTCCCCAAATCTGTGCCTAAGAGCAGTTTTTGATGTAAAATACTTCCACTCTGTGACATAAATAAGCTGAAAGGAACCCATTAAATCAAATATGTAAACATCCTTGAAACTACTTGAGCGTGCTTTGATGCATTTTTACTTATGAACAGTGGAGTAAGATGTATCTCTAAACCTAAGCAGCAATGATTAAAAAAATAACGATTAATAAAAAAATAAGATTTTTACTATGAAGTAGGAAAGGTAATAGTACACACACTCTTTTTATATGTAGTTTAGTCCAGGGGTTTCCAAACTAAGATTTGAGCAAAAGGGTCAAGATGAAGGAAACATCCGACGGCAGAAAAGTCCTGGTATTCAGCTTTGTTTGTTTTCTTTGTGAAGTACTGGATGTTGTTGGGCCTAAAGCTGTAATCTGGGAATCAGATGATTTAGGAGAAGAAGAAACGTTTCAGGTCTTCATGCAAGAGTCGCGTCAGGATGGGGAGGGAGAGGCTCGCATATTTTTGCGAAAGTGATCCAAATACGTTAAAAGTTTGGGAACTACAGGTCTAATCTTTAATGGCGTGTTTTATAAGCTTGTCCTTTGCTATTTTTCTGTAAAATCCTGATGCAAAAAGTAACAAGGCCACTGTCTAATAAACGTAGTGCGATAAAAAATATATTTTACATCCTGTGATATAGTGGAGTAGAAGTAAAAAGCATCGTTAAATGCACATGTAAAGTACCCAATGACTTTGCTTTTTGTGTTTAATTGCTTTTTCCTATTAATTTTTAAAAGATTAACAATTACCTAAAATTGCAGGGGACTGTGGTTTTTTAGTGCAATAAACTAAGTTGTACGTGAAACTGGTTAAATCAGTTCTTGTATATCTAAAAGGAATGTTTTTTGGGCTTTTTGGCCAAAAAAAACAACAACAACTAAACAAAATAATTAAATATTCCACCTTGTGCTCTGGAACAAAACTGCACCGGTGCATTTTTTAAAACACAATAATCAAAAAAAGTTACTGGCATCTTATCAGTGGTGTGTAAACATTAGATGGAGATGCAGTTGCAGTTATTATTTTACATTTAAGTATATCCAAACTAACCTTTAGTATGTGTGCAGCTGACTTTTATTTAAGCCACTCAAATGAAGAAAATGAGGTACTGAAAGTAGTTGGATGCAAAACGATAGGTACGTGGTTGACTTTGAACCATCAGGAATATTATAATCACTGTAATCTACTTTATGAAGGAGCCTTTATCGGTAATATAGACACAGATAAAGGCATCATAGCTGAATCATCATGGGAGGCCACATTTTATTTTCAGTTTGTTTTTATAATGGACGAATCAATGCTGCAGAAGTTTGAAGCAGTCACTCTGGTTATTCTGCTTTTGGAAACGACTGACTCACGCTGAATTCGCTGCACAACCACTCTTTCTGTTTTCACACTTTTCAGCGCTGCACACTTTGGACGAAATTTCAAATAGTTTACACTTCATCTTGAGATTAGATTTGTGTTTTTTTTTGTTTAAAAACAACTAGATAGCTTTCTACGCCGGCAATCTTTTTGCTTTCACCTCGCTCTGTGTGCACAGCTGCTCATGAATTCTGTCATTTCAGCGCTTTTAGCTACGAGGGAAACGCTGTAACGCTCTTCTAATACAGTTTATTTTTTGTTCAAACGAACCCAGCAGTCACCAGTGAGACTCTTTGTCAGAGCTGACGTAGAGAATAAACGTTCTCTACAGGACAAGAACCACGGGACTCAAGAGTAAGATGCAACCCAGATGAGGCGGGGGTAATTAAGGAAGGCCCAGGATTACATAAGACACTGGCCAAACCCTTGCTTTCGTTTTAACAGACAGAAAGTGGACTTTTAAAACTGATCCCACCGTGTAGGCTCTGTGAGATATCCTGTTTCATAGAGAACCCATAGTCCTACTGTGTCTACCAACAACAAATAGGCATAGTTGGCTAAGTTGGTGCTCACACGTTAATGTCACAGTTATAAAGATTATTGCGCTGGAAGTACATAAATGAAATTCCTGAAAGTTTTGAGATTTTAATCCGATGATGTCAAGTTAGGGAATTACCAACGTGATCCAAATTTAACCTGAAAGGAGTGTCCGTAGATGATAAATGGTGAGACAAAGGTGGAAATGTTCTCCACTGATTCACGTCATATATATTCAAATGTATCAGTCATCCCTCAAGCTCACTAATGGGCCAGATCAAGCTAACAATTACAACAGTTCACTCTTATCGCTGCTAAAAAACTGCAATCCCCAGCTGTTTTGGATAACTGTTGAGTTTTTAAAAAGGAATTGACGCATTTATATACAACAGGGTTCATGAACTCAAGCCGCGCAAGTCATCGAGTTTTGAAAGACGCAAAAACGGGCGTTGTTGATACCAAATTACAGAGTGTGCAGTAATGTCATGTATCGCCCTGTGATCAGGAACTGGCGAAAGTGGGAAGAGCACGTTCATCAAGCAGATGAGGATCATCCACGGCCGCGGGTACTCTGATGAAGACAAGAGAGGCTTCACCAGGCTGGTCTACCAGAACATCTTCACGTCCATGCTGGCCATGGTCCAAGCCATGAACACGTTACACATCCCCTACAAGTATGAGCACAACAAGGTATGCCATACGATAGTTCCTGTGTCATTCTGTCAGGCGGTTGAGTAAGAGGGTTTACCACACACCATCCCACAGAAACATGTGCAAGGTTTACTGTCTCTGACACTGACGGATCTTGCAGTGTGTGTGTGTTAGTGTGCGTTCAGGGGTGAAGCACTTCTGGTAATTTGCAACCGTGTTTAGTTTTGCAATCGTGCCTGTCAGAGAGTTTTGTCTAATTACGGTGCAGGCGGCGGTGTGTTGTGCACGGTGCTACACTGCAGGCATTTAAAGGCAGATGCCGCTGAGTACAAGTACATGTGAGAAACAAAGTGAAAGCAGGGACAGAGATGTCCCCGGTAATCGCGGAGGAATGTGTCCCTGTCGCACCGACAGCAGGAGCTTATTAATCACACACGTTTGCTAGCTTACATAAGCATGCTACGTCAGTTAAAGCTGCAGGTCAGGATGTGACCCTGGCGACGGGGGCTGGACCTCTGTTAGCATTAACCATCTGAGTCAGCGTGTACGTTATGTTATTTCTCTTAGTAAAGATTAGATTCTGTGGAAGCTCTTGGAATAGCACTGTTTGGAACTCACCTTGGGGATATTTAGGTCAGAGGTCAGAAAGGTCGAGAAGCAAACGGCTGTGTCCGAAACGCGTTTGTAAATTTATCAGGTGTGTGGTGTCTTTAAATGCGAAGCTTTCTGCTAAGTGTCCCAAGATGCAGTGCGTTATGTGTCCAAAATCTTAAATTACCACACAGTGTTAGAGTATGTAAACTAAGCCCCTCCCCCTTACAAACAGTGACTGTCCAGTCAAAGCATAACTACGCTAACTACGAATAAAACTCAAGAAGTTTTGAGCTGTGTGATTGACAGGAAATTGTTAATTATTCCTTAAACCCTCTGTGTTCATGTATTTGTGTTGTAAAAGCATATCTAGCTCACATCCCTAATGATACTTCTGAGGTCAGGTATCATATCATTAACTTACTACTGGCTAGAGCCGACTTAAAAACCTCTTCCTTTTACTAGTGGGTATTATTTCCTCATTATGCGCAACGGCCAACAATAATAGGCAGCTCTGGTCTGTTCTTGTTTTGGGTTTAAGGAAGTTTTCTCTCAAGCAAGCAACCCCCAACCTAACGAGCTATCCAACACAGTGCTGCATTCACCCATTTGTATTGATATTTTCTCATAGTTACTAGGGATATATCTCGCTTTTTTTTCTTTTTTTTTTACCTCTTAGCTTTAGCCTATTTTTCTTCTTTGCGTTCAAACATGTGCTCGGTCACCAGTTGTATATTAGGAGGCCTCTTACAGGGTTTTGTTTCGAGCCAGATCAGGTTACAAATTTAATCTGATCTCATTTAAACTGAATTTAGCTTTATTTGCTAGCTAGCAAAAGATGATAAAATCTGCAAGTAATAGTTGGCTTCATGCAGGAACCTCCGTAGCTGACAAATAAAGAAGCTAAAAGCGAGTAAATATAAAAATGGAAAAACTCTTCTTGATGTTTTTCATAGGTTTGGAGGATTAGCGTGATGGCTCTGGCCGTCGCCATCTTGGAGAGACTAAGTTGGGGCCCCCTACCTATTATATGTGTTTTATAATAAACCTAGTGCTATTTTTAAATATACATTATCATTATTATCATTTTGTATTCAATACTAAGCTATCCCTTATCCCTTTACTAAAATATATTTGATTCATGTTAATGTGGATTTAAAGAAATTCAAATTTGTGGGTGGAAATTAAAAAGAAGTATCTAAAAATATCTAATCAATCAAAGATTTTGCGACTACATTGACTCCCCCTAGGAGTCACAGACCCCCAGTTTAAATAATAATAATCCTCCCAGGCTTCTCAGAGGATATAAACTGCAGCATGAATTTGCAAAGTGCAAATTGCAGAAATTACATAGAGGACTACTGGTATTTGGGAAGGTTCATTAAGTATATGGAATGTCCTTTGTTCAACATGGTTCCTGAATGCACCACTGCCTATTGTTGCAAACGGTACAGGGCAGCCGGTTTGATAGGCAATTATTGATGTTCAAGTTAACGTACCGGATTTCCAGGTAGATGGCACCGAGGTGAGACTATGGTGCCAACCAGGTCTCTCTGCTGGTATACACACATCCTAAATTTAATACTTTATTAGAACCATCATCCTTTCACCTCCCCTGCTAATATTGACTACTCAGAATAGCTTTAAGGCGGATTACCCAACCACCTGTAAAATAAGAGGAGTGTTACAAAACTTAGTGTAGTAAAAGGATATCTTGTAAACATTTCCACAATGTTCTTCTTTGCTCTAAAAAAAAGTGAAACTTTTGGAATTTTCTTTATTTATTGACTATTATACTATAACGCTACTGTTCCAGTCTGCTCGATTTCAAATTGGGCTGCGTGTGGCGCCTGAACCAAAATGAGTTTGACACCGCTCCTCTAGTGTATCTCCGTCCGAAATTGAGGACATTCCCAAACATTTGGGAAGTGAGAGCCGCCCTTATTATTGTAAACAGTATTGGTGGCGCACTATGAGAAAAGAAGAGCACTTGACAGAGCCTCAACCTCTGGGGATATTCAATTGGATTGTTTTATTGTGTTATGGTTTTTTTTTTTTTTATTGATTCTAGGAGGTTTGTAAAAGTCCCAAACAGAGGCTGGCCCAGCAGCAGTTTCTGTTGATTTCCTTAAATGCGCCTCGTAATTTAGAAGAAGGAGCTACTGTACAAACACACAGAGCCTCCGGTAGCGATGTCAGTTAGCCTGGAAAAAAACAAGAGAAACCCTTTTCTCACCACTTCTGCATTCTAGGCAGATACTGAGCCGTCAGTTCCTTCGTAGAGTGAGCTTCATTTGAGTAATCAGCAGTGTAATGCTTCAAAGCATATTTCATAACACTGGGATTTTTCAGCTAGTGGTATGAACAGTGGTATAATAGCGAGCCAAAAAATGTTCCTGTTTATCTGTATATCAGTGGAAGAAAGTATCAGAACATCAAACACATCAGCCCATAAACAGAATGTCTGCGGTAGTATCTTGTACGGTAAGGCTGCCGGATAAGTTTCCTGATAAAAAAGCTTACACCTCCCAGGAGATCACGCCAAAGCTTCGAGCAAAAGCAGCTGAGAGTAAACAGACTATAATAGTTCACCCATAAATGACCATTAAGGTACTCCGAACAGCTTGTGCGTAAGTGTTTTCTGGCTGAACGGTTGCACTGTGGGTCCACAGAGCGGTGGTGGGAAGTGGAAATATTTATTATTAATCGGACACAAATTAGGGAAAGGCGGAGATGACAATTTCTGAGAAAACACACGGTGTCAATTTACAACCCCAGACTCCAGGATGGCTTTGAATCCTTGGTACTGTCTTTAGAACGTTGTGTCCATCGGTTCTTATTAAAAAGGAACAAAAACTAGACATGCAGTCGATAGAGCGGATGAAAAACTGAAAGTGGTGTCCGTGGAGGTTTGAGGTAATAATGATATAACTTAGAGAAGTAGTCAATAAAAGTTAATTGGAGCTACGATTACAATACTAGTTACTTTATTTTTAATTTGCTAATCTTTTATGAAAAAAAAAACCCATCCCCCACAATACAAAAACCAAGTTGAACTCACGTATAAGCAGCTCGGACCATAGTCAAAAGAAATCGAAGCTACTTATCGTGATAATTAAACATGCGGAAGATAATAACCTTTCATTCAATGATCTGTAAATGTTTGAAAGATGTGTGAAAGAATGTTGATTTGGAAAAACTGCAGTTCCTCAAAAGGCCACTCAAGGCCTCGCCCAACATCGAATCAGTTCCCACAGACTTGGTCTGTAAAATACCTTGTTCGACAATAGAACTTAACATGTTTACAGTCTGATACAAAAGTACTTTCAGTCTCTGTAGCTACTTTCCTTTGTACAGTTCACTTCTAGTGAAAATATGCCAAGGCTTGAAGTTAGCCACAGTTAAAGGTGTGACTGCTTTGAGTGGCACATGGGTGTTGTCACTGGTTGTTATTTGTTTGCTTCCGTGTAGCATTCTCACCTCAGCTCAACCTTTTTGATGAGTGTCATTCGCTGCCAAGATGATGACACGCACAGAGCTTCAAAACGCTTCAGGAAATCTACGGGTGAAGTCCTTATTTTTTATGTAGAGTCAGACTAATTGTTACTGAAGAGCTATCTATAACCCCTCATAATGTGGAAGTGGTGCTGTTGTTGACCAGCAATAGTTATATTAGGACGATAGCCTGTAAAAAAAAGTGGACGCCTTCTCAAAAGCAAAAGCATGCAGAGCTCCCCCTGGTGTTTGTCTGCAGTACAGGTCATAAACTCTGTTTCTTACATGTTAGTAGATGGGATTGGTCATTTTAGGTAGTTAATATATGCTGTGCTCCATTCACCTCAGGGGTGGGAAGTCGGAGCTGGGAAAAACAAGATGGCCGCGTCCACAAAAGCTCTTGCCTTATCCAAATATAACTTGGTGGAAACATGTACATTTTTTGACTGCAAAGTGATTTTTATTTTTTTTTTAAACAAAACATGATATTAACTAATATTATTATTATAATGTTGAACTAAATTTAGCTATTTAAGTTACACATATTGTAAATTGAACAGATAACTTGATGCAGTGATAAAATCTACAAGACAACAGGAGGCAGGAACTTATTAAAAAAAATCAAATCAAAAGTTTTAACTGTAATAAAAGATGCACTATTAATCACAGTTTGACACAGTGGTGTTTTGGTTTTACCAGGCTATTGTTTTCAGCCGTTGTTAGCGCGTCATAGACTTGTAGTTACCATATAACACATGAAAACTGTCTGTGACTAATCAGAAGTGCTAAAAAACGGAATATTACGTTGAATACATTGAAGACCCCTGTTCAAGAGGAATTTTTTCTGAAATGTTTTGTGTTTTGTTATTTGATGCATTAAAAACAGGATGTGACGTCATTATGATTGACAGTTGCCCCGACAACCACTCTGTGAAAGCGGCCCCATTAAGAGTGTAAGAGAAGGGAAAAGATAAATCAATTAATAAGCAAAGTGCAGTGTATAATCCAGCCTTTCCGAGTCATGGAGGTAGAGCAGAGTGCAGTGTTATTGGAGCACAGCTGCCAGTGAGTCTAGTGGAACTGTGGGCAGATCATCGATATCTCCACTCTTGGATTGTCTTGCAAGATGGCGCCGCCTGTATCTCTTTTTATTTTTGTTACAGTCTCGGGTTTGCGCGAGCAAAAACAAGTTCATCTGTTGATCACATTAAAGTGACTTACCTCTGACTTCTAAGACTGACGGTCTTAGAAGTCCTGGAAGGCTGCCTTTTACTACAGGCATTAACTTGTTAAGTACTTAACTGGTGGTATGAGTCATGACAGTAAAGGTGTAGCGGATGAGGCATTCTCGGCAAACCCGGTGACGTCACCGCTTCCCACCAACATCTGAAGTGATTCATTAGTTGTAATGTAATAAAGACAACCACGAGATCACGTCCACGTCAGTGTATTTGATTCTGAAAGAGTCATTAATCTGCGCGTGTCACTGTGTCCTTCAGGCCTACGCCGCTATCATCAATGGGGTTGATGTGGAAAAGGTATCAGCGTTAACAAACCAGCACGTGGAAGCGCTGAAGAGCCTGTGGAGTGACCCGGGAATTCAGGAGTGTTACAATCGGAAGAGGGAATACCAGCTCTCAGACTCCACCAAATAGTGAGTGTAACCAGAGACAAACAAATCCACTGTCAAGTACTTTCCAGCGTTTCAACTGCCGGCCGTCTCTTCAATGCACTCACCACGCCGAGGTTCAATAGTTATTCCATTTAGAAGTTGTTGACAAATGGCTTAAAAGCAAAGAATCAGCATCTAAATGCTCTATAAATAAATAATTGCAATGACATGGCGGAAACCAAATCAGTCACGTCGTCTCTCTCCCTGTCTCTCAGCGCTAAGTGGCTTTCATTTTCATTTCTTAACGGTGCATCCTCCTCCTCCTCCCCTGCTATTAGCTATCTGAATGACTTGGACCGGATTGCAGATTCCTCTTATCTGCCGACCCAGCAAGATGTGCTGAGGGTCAGGGTGCCAACCACGGGTATCATAGAGTACCCCTTTGACATGGAGAGTGTGGTGTTCAGGTGAGTGCTTCTGTTGTTCTTGTTATATTCATGCCAAAATGTCTAAAACTGACCTTAAACTCCTGTTCACTCAGAAAGCAAATCTGCTTGTTGTCCGTCTCTTTGCAGCTGACAGTAAATAGCAAATGTTAAAGGCTCAAGTTGCCTAGGTAACCATTTGTAGACGCCACACCCCAAATGGTTCCTGGTGGATTGGTGAAAGCCAGATTTGTGAATGGTGTTTCCATGTCATCAACATCATATGTTGGGGGGTTAGGTGTCAGAGTTGAGACTGCTACAGGTCTCGAATTTCATCAGCATCCAATAGCCTTTGCTAGTCTCCTCCTGTGTGTACACCTCTTAAATCAACGGTCGAATGTACCTCCAGCTGTCCTGCTGATGGTGCAGTTTTGTGCAAAGCAGCCTGATTTAAAAGAAAAGAAAATATCTGAGTCTTTTGCTGCTTATTTTACTCTGACATGGAACCTTGTTTTTTTTAATCAGACTATTTATGTGGATCTATTGGTTCTGGTTCAAATCACTTTGAAAATCTTGCACGGTCATAGTCCCCAGATGATGCACAGATCATGAACTCTGCCTCTTACATGATAGTAGATGGGACTAGTTTCTGTTAATAGGTCCTTAATATAGTGCTGATGTATTTCAAGAGTCCTTTTTTCTGGAAAGTTTTGTTTTAGTTAGTTATTCGAGACAATAAAAACAGGATGTGACATCATGATGATTGACAGTTGCCCTGACAACCATCCTGTGAAGCGGCCCCATAAGACCGTGAGAGTAGGAATAAATAAAATAAATAGTTTTTAGTAAGTGCAAAACGACGTATATGTGCACTTATGCTGGTCCTAGAACAGTAGTATACATAGTCAGGCATAACATTATGACCACCTTCCTAATATTGTGTAGGTCTCTCTTGGGCCTCCTAAAACAGTTGTGACATGGGCCTTTTGTAGGTGTCCTGTGGTGTCTGGTAACACAATGTTGCTTTGGGTCCTATGGGTTGAATGGAGGGGCCTCTGTGGGTCATCCCACAGATACTTGATCAGTTTTAGAACACCTTGTGCTGCTTTTCATGTTTTCTGAGTTGTTCCTAAAGCGTTTTTGTGTGTGTTGCATCCTGCTGGGGATGGCTGCTGCCATACAGGATTGTCATTACTCTGGGGTGGGGGTGCCTGGTCTACTCTGGTTTAGGTGGGTGGTACATGTCTAAGTAACATCCACACAGATGCCAGGTCCACAGTGCTATTCACTTCTCCTGTCAGTGGTCATAATGTTATGCCTGATTATGTATATAACTGTTCTAGCACCAGTATAAGTGCACACATACGTTGTTTTGCACTTACTAAAAACAAGCTGTCAAGATAAACAAGATCCCTGCAAATCGTTGATCTCGATTGCACTGTGTCTTTAGTCCTACTAAAGCTTAGCATGCTAACATGGCGAACAAGGCAAACACAAAACCCTTCAACATGCTAACATTTAGCACAAGAAGCACCTCCCTGAGCTGCTAGCACAGCACGTAGTCTTGTGTCTTCCTGTTCAAGGATCATTATGGGAGCGGGGTCACGGGCTGGAAGCTATTATGTCCATTATGTCCTCGTCTGAACGCAGCTGGAGCTGATTTACTTACTTCTGCCTAGTTATAGTATGGGCTCCATGGGTTCATGACATAGACGGTAATTTATATTTAATTGTTTCTGTTAAATGTTTCTTAAAGCCTTCCTGTTAAATTGAATAGATTATTCTGTGCTTAAATTCGGAAATTTAACCTTGATTGTATAAAGATAAATGCTCTCATGAAGGGAATTTAATATTGGTATTACAGCCTCTATGATGAAATCAAATGAACTCGTGATGATGTTTTTGTCAATGACGTCTCAAACCTGTGGCTGCAGGATGGTGGACGTGGGCGGCCAGCGCTCAGAGAGGAGAAAGTGGATTCACTGTTTCGAGAATGTCACTTCCATCATGTTCCTGGTGGCACTTAGCGAGTACGACCAGGTCCTCGTCGAGTCCGTCAATGAGGTGAGAAGCAGGCTGCTGCCCACAAAAATAACAATCTCATCCCTTCCTATGCTGTCCCCCCGAACGAGACGAGGACGGGGCTCACTTTTGGACAATCAAAAATATTCTCGGGAGGAACAAAAAGGGACATTGTTCTCTCCTTTTTAAGGCCGAACCTGTTTGGTAGCAAACGATGACCTAGATTTCTACAGAGTCCATCACTGGTCCCGTTTCTGTCCCTATTTTTCCACCCCCCCTCCCTCCCTTCCTCCCTCTTTCTGCCAAAGCCTCACCTCCTTGCTAGCAGTGTGTTGAGTCCACCTGCAGGGGGAGCTCTTTAGTCGCTCTCTTCAGCAGAGGGCTTCTCTCAGCAAGGCTCCTTCACTTGATGAGATTAGAACCAATTGAATTTGCTCACACAGGCAATCACTGCTGAAGTACTGCTGTCTAACACTATGTCTCATTTCATATCTCTGCTCGTATGTTCCTCAAAGAATCGGATGGAGGAAAGCATGGCCTTGTTCAAGACCATCATAACCTACAAGTGGTTCAAAGAGTCCTCAATCATCTTGTTCCTGAACAAGATCGATTTACTCGAGGAAAAAATCATGTATTCGCATTTGGTCGACTACTTCCCCGAGTATGACGGTAAGAGGAAGCGCATTCATTTTTTAATTTTTTTTGAACGCAAAGTGGTGAAAGAACTAATAAAACTTCAAATCGTAAGCAACAGAAACTTGCAAACCGCTGTCAGCTATTGACCATACGAGACCAAATGCAGCTGTAGCAGAGTGCGCTGAACTGATCAAGGTTGTATTTCAATGCTTAGAAATTCACATTGTGGGAAAAAAAAAACATGTTGTGCAACCATTTCTTTTTCTCTCATATTCTTGAGGTTTTTATTTAACCGCTGAAAACACCCGAGTGACTTCCTTGTGCTGCGTCTGCCCTCTCTTTCCTCGTACCAGGTCCCCAGCGGGACGTCAAGGCAGGAAAGGAATTCATCCTGGACATGTTTGTCAGCCTCAATCCGAACGAGAAGAGAATTATCTACTCCCACTTCACTTGCGCCACGGACACGGACAACATCCGGTTCGTGTTCTGCGCGGTGAAGGACCACATCCTGCAGGGCAACCTGGAAGTCTACAACTTGGTTTAACGTCCACTTTTAAAGCGGTGGTGTAATTCAATCGGCCCTGTACAGCTGGCAGTCAGGAGAGCTCTGCAGTTTGCTTCTCGCTGCAGATGAACACTATAATCCAAGACAGGATATAGAGAAGCCTCAGAGCTTGTCCGTCAAACGACTGTACTACTGATGTATTTCAAATTCTCTTGTTAGACTCTTTGGAAATGGATGTCTCCAGCTATTAGGAAGTGTGACCTGACAATTAAAGTGCCGCCTTGGTGAGGAGTCTATTATAGCACGCACTCTGAAATTTATGGGCCGCTTTGTGAGCAGTTGTACAGTGTAAATGCAGACGGACGGATTAAGAAGGGAAGAAAAAAAGAAAAGTTTTCCAGTGGCCTCAAAAAGCGTCTGAGTACTTGTAATGTACTAGGTCTCTCCTTCGGGGAACGTGTGGAAGGGAACGCAGGCGGACTGCAATGCAGCAACTCACACCACTAACCCAAGATATTTCTTTTTTTTTTTAATTGTTATTATTATTATAATTTTTTAAAGTTTTAAGTACTCTAAATAATTTGTGACTTAAAGGGAAGGAGTCAGAATTAACACTAATGACACGTTTTCTTTGCACACTGTACATGTTGTAACATTTCCGTTTGTGCTTCTGATGATTTCCGCAGCCTCGTTTCACTTGATTTGTTTTTTTTTTTTTTTCTTACACTTTGTCTGTGGTGCGTATGGCGGAGCACTTATTTTTCGTGAGCGTGGTTTTCATATATTTTTGTGGAACTAAACAAAGGGATTTCTGCAGTCGTTTTTCTAACAGTCGTGTCGAAGCTGTACGGTAGCGTGGCGTGATCATCCACTTCAGGGACCATTTGATTAGATTTTACCTAAAAATATTTTTTCCTGTATTTATCTGAACATATTGCACATGTTGCATGGTACAGTGATCTCCTTTTTTTTTTCTTCTTTTTTTTTTTTACTTTTGTTTGCGTTAAGGTCCGTGTCAGAAGGCTAACAGCTACAGAGAGGAGCTGTTAAATGTTAAACGATCTCTGGGGGCATTAAGTGTAGTGCGTTCTTGATCTTAAATCATGCTGTTCAAAGGTATCACATGCACGGACAAAAAGCTAATAAGACTGTATCCTCAGCACTAATGTTTACACCACCCTCTTCCCTTTTCTTGTTAAAAATAATTACAGTCTAATTTGTACGATTTAATTTATGGGTATATTTCACTGTCGCCGCAGTATCTGAATGTAGTCTTAGTGTTTTTAATGTGATTGGATAAATAAACAGTTCATTTGCTGCTCGCCTTTTCTGTCTTTTGTGGTTTTGTGTGTGTGTGTGTAAAAAACAGCCCCCTGCGCACTGATTGTTTGCTGTTCAAGTGTTTGCCTTCTTGGCTGCCCCATCGGCTCATCTGGAGCGGTGTTAGTCCTAAAATCCTCCTCTGTGATGCATCCATCTGGCTGGAGCCTGCAGCAGTAGGTCCATATTTTTAGTCTTGTACACGGGGATATATAGTGTGACAAAGAACCATTTATTTTTGGTAGAGGACAAGACGCTGAAAGTAATGTGGCAGTTGTACATGGCACTTGCGAGGATGGATGAAAGGGAGGGGTGGTAGGGGGGGAGGAGAGGCTGCCGGGCACGAAATCCTCAGCGGCCTCTTTCGCATGTTGTCACTTCAGCCCCGCAGTGACACCCAGTGAAACCATTATCACACGTGTCGCCGTGCAACGTATTAATACATGTAATGAATTGAACCACCACGGCTGCAGCTGAAACAACCTCGAAGAAAAAAAGAGTGAAAAATGGTAAGAAAAAATGTCTCGTTGAGGAAAACGTGCAGTAGTTTTAACATCAGTCATACAGCACTGCATCATGACGCCACTGGATCCCATTATGGCTGCATGTATCCCGCAGGCCTGGAATTCAGCTTACACTGTACAATATGCTGAGGCTGCAACTGACAGCAAACTAATTCGAAGCCCCCGGTGACAATCGTCATGCGGATGTCCAATAAAAAGTCAAAAACACATTGTGCCTCCGAAACAGTTGTGACTCATCAGAGAATAGACATGGGTCTTCTGGGGGTGTCCTGTGGTGTCTGGGAAGAAGATGTTGTTAGTGGGGGGGCTTTGGGTCCTGTGGCTCGAAGGGAGGGGGTGTGAACCTGCTGGGGGTGTTGTTTTATTTTAATTTTTGCAAAAAAACAAGTTCAATATAAAATGCCCAAAATATGACTTTAGATAATTATGTATGATAACTTAATAAAATCACTAGAAAGGTCAATCAGTTCACAGGCAACTTGTTGTTTTCCCTCTGTGTCCTTTATCTATGCTAAGCTAAGCTAAGCTAACCACTGTCTAGTTATTGCCTCATATTTAAAATCTGTCATATAGACTTGAAACATGGGAAACGCCACTTTTAAAATACTGTAATAAACACCCTATGTTGGATTATTTTGTTTAATCTATATAAATATGTATTACGATTAAAAAATTAGGATTATTTATTCATGTGCATAATTATTTAAATCAGGGGTCTTCTGATGGAGAGATTAAATATGATCACAAATCTGTTCATTTCTCTAATAGTTACAGTTGGAAGTTGTGTTTGTTGTTGCAACGTGTTTAAAAACAGATTCTCACTCTTCGTTAGCTGTTTGTAAAATTTCGTGCTCACGCGCTACGTTCGCTAACACCCTGTGCGTCCCCACGGGGGCTGAGCCTCCCCTGACCTTAAAAACCTAGTGACGCCCCTGGTCATTTGCTAAGGGGTGGGGGTGTCTAGTGCTACATCCACAGGAATACCAGGTTCAAAAGTTGAACGCTGAATTGTCTGAAGATGCTCAGGGTTAATCACTTCTCCTGTCAGTGGTTTTGTTGTTTTTAATGTTGCGGCTGATCTGTGTGTATATTGTCACCTGTCGAGCCACAAAAGGTGAAGGCGTGTTAATGCCTGCATTCCACTAAGGGGAGGTCCCACTATCACGCATGGAAGGTGTATTGTCGCGTCCCTTTGAGACGTTTAATGGAAAATTAGTCATCATCAACGTTTTTAACACACCTGCACTCTTTACCTCCTAAGTCTCTTTGTCTGCCGACAACAAGCACTCGGACGTGAAGACTCTTTGACAGAAGTCACTCTACCAAACAAAGTTTAGTGGTGACTAGGAGTTAAAAACATTTGGTGATTATCAACACATTTTTGTGTGTGTGTGTGTGTGTGTGATTATTTACCTTTTGCACAGGGCCCCTCACACTTGTCTGGCTGTGCGGGGTCAGAGGCCCCCCAGGGCGGGGGAACCCTTCATCCTGGTCAGCAAGCAGCCTGTTATACGAGTGTGTAATGATGAGTGCAGCGCCTCAAATCTGCAGGGTTACCTCAGATTGGATTTTTACTTAAAGCTTCTTTTTTTTTTCTTTTTTCATTTTAATCTACTGGATAATTGATCACTCGTTTTAAACCCCTCTGGATATTTGCTGAGCTCGATGCATTCAGGAACCACAACGGTGTCACTTTGCTGCAGATACATAAACAGAGATGCTGCACCTGGCTGTCTTCCATCACGTTCCCCCCACCCCAACCCCACCACACCACACTACACTACACTCTGCCTAACAGTGGAGAAGGCGTTTAAATGCAGCTCATGAGAGTATGGATGTGTAAGCAGATAAACACCGGCAGCCCTCTTAAACTAAGTGCCTTTCAGTGAGATGAGCCCGCCTCCCTCCTCTGCAGGAATGTGAAATGCACCTGAACCGGATCCCGCATGAGGAAGAATGACTGCACTAAGTCGCCAACCCACCTGTTCCGGGACAGAAGTTTCCCTGGCAGGTTTGACAAAAATCAATATCAATTCATTCCACTAATCTCGGTCAGCTGCGGAGCAGTTCAGCGAGGAGAGCGGCCGGTTGAACTCTTGACAATCATGGAGGAGTGCTGCCTGTCTGGAGATGACCTGGAGAGAGCGAGGATTCACCGGGAAATAGAGAAGCAACTCCGCCGCGATAAGAAAGATTCTCACCGGGAGTTCAAGCTGCTGCTTCTAGGTGAGAGCCGGGCAATTAACCTCCACATGTTCACCCAGAGGAAATGAGTGGGAATAATTAACCAACGCGTCTATGCCTTCTGTGAGAATAAAATCTGGCGAAAGTTTAAAACACGCACGCACGCGCGCGCGCGCGAGAGAGCACACACATAATTGCTAAAAAAAAAATTTGCATAGGCTAACTGCTGCCATTAAAGGTTTATTGTTTAGAGTTTACAGAGAGTTTACGACTCTGTAAACACTGTTAAATTAAAATAACCCTTTGCAAACAGAAGAACTGTCTCCAACTTCAACTTTAAAAAAAAACTGTAGAAAAAAAGAAAAGTAATTTGATATTTCGAATATTAATGCACCATTCATTATTATTATTATTAGTAGTAGTAGTAGTAGTAATAGTAGTAGTAGAAGCAGCAGCAGTATTATTTGCTAATAGGCAAAGTTTGACATGCTAAATTTAATAAGCTAATGTTGGGTAGGTAGATGTTTACAATAATTTAGCGCTTGTGTGATGTGTGGCCCATGATAAAAAAAAAATAAACTAAATATACAATAACAACTTTAATTGTATTCTTTGGTGTTTAATTTTTTGAGTGCTTCAAAATTGTGTGTTTTACTTTAGTGTTACAAGCCAGCCCTATTATTCATTCTAACCTTACTTTAGTGATTCAGCTATTGTTTGAAGGTATGCTCATTTAAATCTCTTAAACCCTTTGACGCAGTATAACAGGTGTCGTTCAAACATATTTTTGTTGGTACAAAACCACTTGTACTTTGACAGTGACTCCAAACTGGTTTTACTTATTGCTTCCATATTAGCTTCATTCTGATGGTAGAGTAGACAGAGTCTGTACCCAGTTTGACCCACTCAGACTTTTTCAAGACATCTCTCTCTAACAAAGACAACAGAATGTCGTTCTTGATAAAAACACGTCCTCATTGAGGTTCATAGACTTAAATTTGTTCATTTTTGGTAGCGCTCAAAGTTTTCAGTGCACTTTGTACTGTTCCAAATCGATGAACTCTGATACGCCAGCAAGTAGTAGAACTATTTGGATCGATAGATACCAAGGCTTTGGTATGTGTTTTTGGCTGCAGTGTTCCTTTAACTGGGTTACAGATTACTCTTTGCATTCTTCAAATAGTTGAAGCTCTGATAAGTAATCTTGATAATCATGACAGTTTTCATTCCTCATTCGCATGAATAAAACTGCTACAAAGATTGTATTAAAGTTCTAATTGTGTCAATATGATGCATTTCTTGTTTGTTTGCACTCTAACTTGGACCTGCAGATATCGTGATGCCAGTTAAAAAGTTTATCATGCAGCTCATAAAAGAGAATAAATATGTCATACAGTGAAAAGTGAAATTTTGATGACCACAACACCTCATGAAAGGAGATGAAGCCTGATTTTTTCCCCCCCTGAACTATCAAAACAGACCTCTTATAAAAGCTTGATTGTTGGTTGTGTTGGAAACAATACATTACACAAGAAAGACTGTGTTTAAAGGTCAGCCCTACTTTAAACTTCAGCTTGAGTTGTTTGGAGAACAATATCCTCCTGTAAAGGTCAGTGTAATCGTTAACATTTTTAGACATTTTAGGTGCTTAACTGACTCTTACTGAGATAATTTTACAACCACCAAGGCAGGAAGTGACTCACCGCTGTGTTCGAGGACATTGGAAGGCTTTTGACAGACACACAGAGCCACAGGAATCCAACAAAAACCTTCCGAAATATGCAACACAGAAAAAAAAAATCTTTAATTCATATTCTTTATGTAGTCTTTTTGATTCCCTTCCATCTGTTTTCAGGCTTTTAGTTGTGCAAATGCACTGGAAGGAAAATAAAAGTGTGCGAGTGTGCTCTTCAACCTGTGCATGCTATTCGATGTCTGTGTAAGAGCATTAATAATGGGGTGAAACAAACGAATGAATGGTTGGCAGCTTGCATGCACCTGAAACCAAAGACATATACACCCACACAGGGGGATCAACTGTTGTAAGCCACAAATCCTAACTTCTGAATTAAAATCTTGCACTCTGAAGAATGCAGCCCATTTTTTTTGTTGCCAAAATCCTGTTTAGCGGCAGCTGATTGATGTTTAGATGATTTTTTTAGTGCGTGTCGCAGATGTCCTATTTCTGGCATCGCTTTGATCGTATTCTATTTTTTTCATCCTACGGTCTCATTCATCTCGTTTGCCCAGGGACTGGTGAAAGTGGGAAGAGCACTTTCATCAAACAGATGAGGATCATCCATGGCACCGGATACAGTGAATCCGACAGGAAAGGCTTCACCCGGCTGGTGTTTCAGAACATCATCACAGCCATCCAGGCTCTGATCCAAGCCATGAAGAATCTAAAAATTGACTACATTGATGACACTAACATTGTGAGAAGCTGTAAATGCATATAACAAAAACATGTTTCTGATGCTTTATTTATTATGTGATAATGTGTCAGTGAAGGTTAAGGAAATGCTTAACAAGAGTCTGCAAGAGCCTTTGTACCCAAGCACAGTAAAACCCAGAGCTAAATGCTAACATCAAGTATGCTAACAGCATGCCAACATGCTTGGAAGGTTATTAAAGTATTATGTCACAGTTTAATTATCTTGTTAGCTCTAAATATAGCATGCAGTTCAGTTAATTTTTTTTTGTATAGTGCCAAATCAGGTGGAAGTTCCAGTCCCAGCTAAATTATTTTGTCTATCAAAGTGCATGCCAATCCACCCAGTTATAGGCGGTTTACAGTTAAGTTGGTGACACTGAAGACTCCTACGCAGAGCCTGCGCACACCTAGTGCTGTATCTGACATGCACCTGCCCAGAAATGCAACTGCAAGTGCTGTGATCGTTCCATTTCATAGTAGCATAGTAGTAGTTACTCCATCTCCACGATTTTCAAATTGATTGTTTTGGATCAATCCAGAATCGGTTAAGGTTAACCCTTAAAGACCTAAACATCCGCCTGCGCATAAACAAATCTTGCGGTGAATTACCGTAATTCACCAATGGACAAAATTCAAAGTGTGTCTGGACACTGGGAAGTTGCATTTTCTGGGGAAAAAAAGCTGCCATTATGGTAATGATGACGCACCGCTGCTATCGGCTGTAGGTTGGGGAGCGACGCAAGACTGGGGGCCCCCAGGAAGAGAGAGTCGTTTGGAGGAATTTGTTGGAAAAACGAAGTTAGTTATTCCATTGAGATGTCACAAAGTTCTTCCAGACAAATGCACAACTTCCCAGTGTTCAGCCACACTTTGAATTTTGTCAATAGTGCAAACCATTGTGAGTTACGGTAATTTAAATACCACATGCCTTAGGGTTAGGCTTAACTGAAGAGATACAGACATTAGTATGACTCGTGTTTGCCGAAATTTCATCAAAAGTTTCAGCTGTTGAAAGTGAAACAGGAAGTTGAAACAAAAATTAAACAAATGGCAAAAAAGCCACAGCGCCAACTAGTGTTTGGGTGGCATTGTCACAGAGCGAGCCAGACTGACGAGCACACAAGTGCAAATGGCTCAGACCAGTGTCGGCTACATACAGTATGTAGGTCACGGTGTCAAGTTCTTGCAGTACTCTAAAAGAAGCGCCTTTATTGTTGGAGAATTAAACTCAAAACTACTCAACTTCAACAAGACTCTAAAAAAAAACAGAAGATCTTTCGCTAGTATTCACTGTCTACAGGCTATGAAAGGCTGTACATAGCTGCAACTGATCCAATACGCAGAATTCACTGTAAATGGATGTCCATAGAAGAAAAAAAGTTTGGTGTTGCATGCATAGCCTCCTGTTTTTACCAAAGCATGTTTAAACACTGTGTTTGTGACAGAGCCGTGCAGAGAAACTGAATGAGCTGGATTCGACCCAGGTGCGTAGTCTGGAAGTCTGGCAGGCGGATGCCATTAAGAGAGTGTGGAATGACCATGGTGTTCAAAAGTGCTATGACCGCAGGAGGGAATTCCAGTTGTCAGATTCTGCCAAATAGTAGGTCATAGCACATAATTCACACACACCAAAGCTTTTACAGGGCAATGTTTTAGATGGGCTGGGGACGTCTGCTGATATATATTTGATATAATAAGTGCAATTCATTCTTATTTTTTCAGTTACCTGAACGACATGGACAGAATCACAAACCCAATGTACATCCCCACCCTGCAGGACATCTTGAGGGTCAGGGTCCCCACCACAGGCATCATAGAATACCCCTTTGACTTTTCAAAAGCTGTCTTCAGGTACCATATTACTCTTAATTAAATTTTTTTTTTTAAAAAAGATGGTTTATCAAGTTATTATATGTATCCTAATGCCATGCCATCTATTTCACGTTGTGAAGGTTTAGTGTTTAGTTTAGACACTGGAGTCATATGAAACTGAATTATAGTAATTTAGGTGCCTTTTATGTTTTAATCATGTGTCTGTAGGATGGTGGATGTGGGTGGCCAGCGTTCAGAGAGGAAGAAATGGATCCACTGTTTTGAGAACGTCACCTCCATCATATTCCTAGCTGCCCTCAGCGAATATGACCAGGTCCTCTACGAGAGTGAGAATGATGTACGTTCAAAGGGAATATACTGTAGTTCCTTCTGAGTAATCCAATCAGTATCAGGCTTTGAAACCCTTTCATATTCAGCCTTTTGTCTAACATTGTCCATGTCTCCTCCTCTAGAATCGACTGCGCGAGAGCCTCGCCTTGTTCCAGACAATCCTCTCATACCCCTGGTTTCAAGAGTCCTCCATCATCCTCTTTCTGAACAAAACAGACCTGCTAGAAGAGAAAATCAAACAGTCTCATTTGGCAACCTACTTCCCAGACTTTAAAGGTAAAGCATGCTCCTTGTTTTTATATGTTTGTTAATAGCTGATTAATCCAGGAAATAGTTAAAGAAATACACAGAAGTCACTCTTCATCCAGCATTTTGTAGATAGTGGATGGTCCAGGATCTGGTTGCCTAGGTAATCATCTTATAAGTTCTCTATCCAAACTGCTTTAGAGGTGCCACTGGTCCGTCTGGGTTCACTTGAGCCTCCAAGGTTTTTCTTCTATCTTCGCTACAACTTGCTGAATTTCATTAAAATTCCTAGGTCTGTTGGCGGAACATTTAATCACTTCCTGTGTGTAACCCTTTGAGGCAGGGGTGGTTATCAGCAAGGACTTCACGATACGATGCGTATCACAATACTTGAGTCACAATACGATGCATATTGTGATACTTGAGTCACAATGCAATACGTTATCGCGATACTGAAGTCACGATACAATATGTATCATGATACTTGAGCCACGATACGATACATATCGCGATACTTGAGTTGCGATGCGATGCCCATTGTGATACTCGAGTCACGATGAATATCGCGATACTTGAGTCACACTACGATATCGCGATACTCGAGTCACGATACGATACGTTATCACAATACTTGAGTCACAATACGATGCATATCGCGATACTTGAGTCACGATACGGTGTGTATCACGATACTTGGGTCATGATGCGATACATTATTGCGATATTATGATAAAGCGATATATTGTAATATTCTACATAGTTTACAAATTTTAAATGCTGCTTGTAATACACATATGTACATCACATGACGATAATCAAAAACTCAAAAAAACATCAAAATGATCCACTTCCAACTGATTGCACCAAAATGGTGCTGGAGGTGCGGAAGTCGTTCATGTTCGGCCCAAAACACAATTTTTTTTCTTTTTCTTTTAAAATCGACATTAAGACTTGAATTCGAATTCTACATTGCATCGTAAGAAAAAATATCGCAGTATATTTCCATGTCGATATTTTTTCTGGCCAGTTTAGTATGCCAGTGCCAAGCTAGCGCCAGTATCAGGACATCGCTAAGTGAAACTACTTCTTGCTAACGTCTCACAATTGACTATTGTGTTTGCAGGCCCCCAGTGTGACATGGAATCGGCAAAAAAGTTCATCATGAAAATGTACGTGGACCAGCATGTCAATCGGCACAAACCGCTCTACACTCACTACACCTGCGCCACAGACACGGAAAACATTCGGGTCGTCTTCAAAGCGGTGAAAGACACACTCTTCAGGGATAACCTTGATAAGTTCAACCTCGAGTAAGGGAGATTGAAGGACAATCGCGCCGATCACAATCCCACGTTGTAACACTTTCATGGACCTTTCATCTGTTATGCGCTGTCAGCTTGTTGAAAACTATCAAAGAGACAATCAGACAGCAGCATGAGGTAAGACCGGTTTATCATAAACCTGCACCAGGGAGAATCAGTTTATCATAAACGGTCAATAAGTATGTTTCCTGTAGAGAGATGGACAACTGGAGAGCCGGTTAATTGTTATAAAGACCTGTCACAGATGTATACTTTTTAACTACATTACTGTTTGACTGTTTGTTTGCTAATGGTATCAGACTGGTTTAACAAAATCTTATCTAGCAAGAATGCCACCCACCCTGCCTTGCAGCTCTGAGATGAGGAAGTAAAAGGATAGCCTACAGGGAGCTGCCTTAGTTTTCTTTTTTTTTACTGGTGTAATGTTAATGTTTTTTAATGTCTGGACTTAGCCTATGAATTATTTTAATTTTTTTCTCCCCTTTAACTGTGTAATTAATAACTTTGTAATATAAAACCCACATATGATGTGTGTTTCAAAAACCTGCTGTTACTTAGTCGCACAGAACTTTATTTTGACATTTATATATACATAAAGATTTATGTACAGAAACTCTCTATCCATCCTTTGAATCTGCACGCCACTGATTAATGCAAGCCTGTTTTTAGACGGCTTCAGGTGTGGTCGCGCCGCGGTAGCAACCTTTGTACCAAACAATGGCGAGTGCCTAAAGGTCTGACAGGCTCTGTCTTCCTGTCTTAACTATTGGGGCCGAACAGTGGGAAGTGAAAAGAGGCATTCAGCGAGGTTAGACCTGCTGACAGAACAATGCCCCTTTCCCCATGGAAGGAGACACTGTGGAGGTACTATTGATTTAATCTGCTGTGTGGTTATTGGTTGCTTGTTTAAGGGTTGAAAAGTTCACGGCTAATGCAGGAAGAAACGGAGCAATGGTAAGTATCAGATGTTTGCTTTGGATCAGCCGCTATACTCTTGCAGCTTGTGGTGAAGTTTGTTAATATTATCTGCACGTGAAGCTGGCAGTGTTCTCGTTTATTGTTTTATTCCCCTCTGAGGGTTAATAAAATCGCGTAGCTGCACAGTCAGCTTCACAAATCTATCAGGCATTAATAGCAGCCTTCTTATGGGTAGTAATAACTCCTACACGCGCGGCACATGCGGTTTATCCCCTCCAGCCGACCATAATGACACACAAACACCCCCGCCTATGTTCCCGTTCGGTTTTTCACTGCCTGCGGAAGCTGCTGTGCAAAGAGCTGTCAGAGCAGGTGATCGCCCTTATTTGGTAATGGCCCAGATCATGTGACCACAAAATGGTGGAAGCTGTGAGCTGTTTGTAAGCTGAGCATCTCCACCGAGAGGCTGGGAGCAGGAAACAGGCAGGGAACTCGGAAGTACACCCATGCTCTGAGACGCAGGAGGACAGAGATTCCCGAGCCCCAGCAGTGGTGAGTAGATGGCTTTTATTCGGTGAGGATGAAATGAAGAGATAGAGAGGGATGTGTTCTGTTTTTTTTTTCTTCCCCCCTTCTTCACAGCCAGCAGACAGGAAGCTAGGGTGAGGGAGGGGCTGCTGTCATCAGCACTGTGGATCTGAGCTCAGCATCCTCAATGGAGGATGCACATAACATGATTTTTTTATTATTACTCAGTAATATAACAGCGTGTATCAGCGTGTTTATCTGTGTTTTTGCGCAGGCTGTATGCACAGTGAACTGTCAGCATAATAACAGGCGTTTCCACCGTACATTCAGCGTTTTTTTTTTTTTTTTTTTTTCTCCTGCAGCTGCTAATTCAATCACATTTCTCGTCTGTACCAAAGAAACTCCAGCGAACAGGGATGTTGATTTGTTTTTTCTTTATGCGAATGAGCATGTGACTCAGACGAATTTGCATCTCTGGTCCAATCTGTGCTCAGGCGAGCGTGCAGTCATCGCCTTTGAATCAGCACTAGGGAAAAGGCAGGGGGGGGTTAGACGAGCTTGTCATGATGTAACAATCCCACCCCCCCCCCCAGCCCACCACTCATCATCCTCCCCCTCCTCCTGTTTGAATGGAAGGATTATTCATAGGGAAAGATGACCTTTAACCTTAAAATCTCTTTCATTTCCCTTCTCTCATTTTCTTCCTCTAGCCGTCTTACTACACTTGTCTCTACCCTGATCACTGCAGAAATCAAAACAGATAAGGCAACTGGAATCAATACACATGTAAAGACAGGCTTATGTCTTTTAGAGAAAGACTGACTGCTGGATTTTTGACTGGTTTTCAAAGTAAAAGCACCACGGACTGTAGATTACAAGACACTGGGTAGTTATCAGGTATTATAATATATTAGAATACTAATGATGATAATAATATATTCTAATAAGCATTATTATCTATTCTTAGGTCCTTCTGTGTACGGACCCGCCATCAGAGAGTAAAATGAACTCTGACGGGGGCGAAGGCAGACCAGGTAAGTGAATCCAATGCTCCAAATATCTAAAAGATAATCACGATCCAAGAAGGAAATTTTATGTTTTTTTTTTTGTTTGTTTGTTTTGTAGTCCCTCCTACCTCTCTACCCCTGCAAGGAGGTGCCACTCAGAGAAAGAAGCTATCTGCCCCTCGTATCAGCCTGTCACTGGACCAGAGCGAGGATGACTTGGGGGAGACGCCAGACGACCTGGACATCAACGTCGATGACCTGGACACTCCAGACGAGGGGGATTACCTTGACTACACAGACCATGAAATGGACTGGGATGGTGGGTTGGTCAGGTTGACACCCACTAAAAAAAATAAATAATATATACACACACATATATATATATATATATATATATATATATACAGTGGGGGAAATAAGTATTTGATCCCCTGCTGAATTTGTAAGTTTGCCCACTTCCATAGAAATGATCAGACTCTGGTTTTTATGGTTGTTTACTGGTTATGGGTATAGACAGAATATCAGTCGAAAATGCATAGAAAACACACAATCTAAAAGTTATAAATTGTTATGTATTTTATTAAGGGAAATAAGTATTTGATCCCCAAGCACAACACAAGTCAGTACTTTGTAGAGAAACCTTTGTTGGCAAGCACAGCGATGAGACGTTTCTTGTAGTTGGTCACCAGGTTTGCACACAGCGCAGGAGGGATTTTGGCCCATTCATCTTTACAGACAGTCTCTAAATCCTTCAAGTTTCTTGGCTGCCTCTTGGAAACTCGGAGCTTCAGCTCCCTCCACAGGTTTTCGATCGGGTTAAGGTCTGGAGACCTTACTAGGCCACTCCATGACCTTAATATGCTTCTTCTTGAGCCACTCCTTTGTTGTCCTGGCAGTATGTTTTGGGTCATTGTCATGTTGGAGAACCCACCCACGAGGCATCTTCAGTGTTCTTGCTGAGGAAAGAAGGTTTTTGTCCAAGATGTTACAGTACATGGCTGCATTCATTGGCCCCATAATGCGGTGAAGTTGCCCTGTACCATTTGCTGAAAAACAGCCCCAAAACATGATGTTTCCACCTCCATGCTTAACCGTGGGTATGGTGTTCTTTGGGTCATACTCACGTTTTTTCATCCTCCAAACACGGCGGGTCGAGTTAATGCCAAATAGCTCAACTTTGGTTTCGTCAGACCACAGCACTTTCTCCCAAGCCTTCTCTGAGTCATTTAGATGTTCACTGGCAAACTTAAGGCGGGCCTGTACATGTGCCTTCTTGAGCAGGGGGACCTTGCGGGCACTGCAAGAGTTCAATCCATAACGGCGCAGTGTGTTACCAACTGTTTTCTTGGAGGTCCCAACTGCTTACAGATCATTAACAAGCTCCTGCCGTGTTGTTTTAGGCTGCTCCCTCACCTTTCTCATCATCATCCTCACTCCATGAGGCGAGATTTTGCGGGGAGCTCCAGACCGAGGACAGTTGATGGTCCTTTTATGGGTCTTCCACTTGCGAATAATGGCACCAATAGTTGTCACCTTCTCACCAAGCCTTTTGCTGATGGTTTTGTAACCTATACCAGCCTTGTGCAGGTCTACAATCTTGTCCCTGACATCTTTTGACAGCTCTTTGGTCTTGCCCATGGTGCTGTAGAAGTTGGAATGTAAGAAACTGATTCTTAGAGCAGGTGTGCTTTATATACATGACGAGTTAAGATCAGGAGTATTGGTAATTAGTTGACTGAGCACAGCTGTGTGCCACATGCGCACCAGCCAATCTGTAGGAGCCTGAATTCTAAGTGAATTGTTGGGGATCAAATACTTATTTCCCTTAATAAAATACATAACAATTTATAACTTTTAGATTGTGTGTTTTTTATGCATTTTCGACTGATATTCTGTCTATACCCATAACCAGTAAACAACCATAAAAACCAGAGTCTGATCATTTCTATGGAAGTGGGCAAACTTACAAATTCAGCAGGGGATCAAATACTTATTTCCCCCACTGTAATATATATATATATATATATATATATATATATATATATATATATATATATATATATATATATATAAACCTGTCTTTTATTTTATAATACAAAACTCAATGATATTTTTTGTGTGTTTTCTGTGTCAAGATTTCTTAGACATTGTAAAATCTTCTGTAGTTTAATTCTCCAAATCCCTTGCGGTTCAGGTGAATTTTAAGTCCTTTCCAGGCTGTGATTTATCACTATGGAAAAGCTCAGGTATTGATTGTGGAGGCGAAAAAAGATTAATGACTTGAGTTTCATTTAGCTGCTTTAGTTTCAGGCTCCTGCTGTCACGGTGAGCCGAGACACGTAAACAAACCATCATGAATGTTGTTGGTATTTGTGTGAAAAAGCTCTATAACCAGGTATTTGGTCTGTTTTATGTTTTGTTTTGTTTTTTCATATCAGATCCGACTGCAGCCAATATGAGTGGAACAAGCGAGTCCTACAACACCATCCCCACATACAGCGCCGAGGAGGAGCGCCAGGACGGCAAGCTGTGGAGAACGGTCATCATTGGGGAGCAGGAGCATCGCATCAACATGAAGATCATCGAGCCCTACATGAGAGTCATCTCCCACGGAGGTGAGGGTTAAACAGCGGCTGTGCTTTTCCTTCTTTAGTCCTTATTACTCTACGCTCTAAAGCAGCTCTGAGTAAACTGGGCATCTGATTCGCCTTGGGTTTCGTCTTCCAGGCAAACCTGAATAACTTCTCGAAGGAATGCTCCCGGGGCTGTGTGCATGGTGAAACGTACACCCAAAAACACTTTTTTTTTTTTTTTTACTCTTTTACTTTACTTTTGTTTTGCATTTGGCTAAATTATTTATTGAGTGTAAGTCTCATATTCTATACTGTCTGGAAAAAAAAAAGGCAGTAAAAGACACTGCGCTTTGAAGTGTAAATGGAAATGCATATATTATTTCCCCCTGTTCAGCCTGGCCAGTTTGAGGCTTTCACTATCTGAATTGGACAAATGAAGCCTCACGTTGGCTTCGGCCGAACTCTGGAGTGCTCTCTGGGAGGACTATTGCGTTTGTTGTCAATTATGAATGAATCCTTTGAAAGCCAGTGCGAAATGAAGAAAGAAACATGAAAGGAGGCAATCCTATCAGAACTCCTACCAATAATCCTCTTGCCGAGACAAAGAAAAAAACAGACAAAAAACTTTTCAGTAAAAGCAATATTTTCAGTTTCCAGTGATCTGTTCAGGTATCACCAGGAAGCCTGAACGCCATATTACCGTCATCTGTATCAAAATCAGCCCGTTGTTTTTGAGCTGCCGCCTCTCATCGAACAAGATGTCTCCTTTTTTTTTTTTTTTTCTTTTGGAAATGGCTCATCTTATCTTTGGCAGCAGACTCATCAAAAATGAGGAAATACAGGCCGTGGTGGAACCCAGCAGATGAGTTTTGCATCGCACATTTTTATTTATTTTTTTATGCCCAGTTTTCAGATGTCCTCCGTGGGTTTGAATTTAGGACGAAATAGGGTGAAAATTGGCAGCGTGGCCTCTTGTCAATAAATGTACTCGGCGTGTGGTTAATGGAGGGTGGCTAATGAGATCCAGAACAGCCCACTACGAGCGTGCAAACATGAGCAATTAAACGACATGAGGGGTCACTCAAAGGAAAATTAGTTATTTTTGAGTGCGGGCACTAGTCCATCATTGAAATGCTCGGGCTGAAGCAGTTATTTATTGGTACGACTGAACTGTAAAAGGTCACGAAATGGAACAAACTAAAAAAAAATATATATATATTTTTTTTTGTATAAAAGAGGTCTTTCATGCTCAGACACTTGAGATTAGCCGCGGTTTCTTCACATGCAGGGGCCCCGTCTCTCCCTGTCCTCTCATGTGAGCCATTACGAGTGGAAATCTGACCCTTAAACCACGGCAGGCTGAGCATTTCCCACTGTGCTCTGTGCTGCTCGCTTAAGTGAAACGCATCCGTCCCATGAACACGAGCTGTCACCGAAAAGTCAATATCACAAGCTCTGTCATTTAGATAAAAGACCTTCTGTCTGAGTGTCATCAAATCTCGTGATGAATGGGCTGGTGCATAAAAGGAAATTACATTAATCTGCAGACTAGTGAGGGGAAACAGGGCCAGACAAAAGAATCACAGTTTTCCTGATAAATGGGACAAAAAATAAGAGAGCAATCCCATTCGCGCTCACAAAAGAGCAACATCAAGTTGACTCTTACTACTTTGTGTTTTTCGTCCAGGCTACTATGGCAACGGGGGGAATGCCATCATCGTGTTTGCTGCATGTTTCCTGCCAGACAGTGACCGAGAGGACTACCACGAGATAATGGAGAACCTCTTCCTGTGAGTGTTTAACCGCATTAGCTTCCGACTCATCAGTTGTTTGTCTTTTAAACTGGCCTCCTACACATGACTCGTTTGCCTTTAATTAAAGACGTGTCGTTCATTTGCTTTTTAGCCCAAAAAAATGATGGTGATCAGCCCTTCCGTCACTGGATCACAGAATAAATAACAGAAATAACAACACTATTTAAATCCTCTTTGGAGTCACGAGGATGGACAAAGTGGTACTTTTAGCTAAATGCTAACGCCGACAATGCTGATGTTTAGCAGCAGATAGTCTTTGTCTGCTAACACTTGTCTATTAGCACTAAACACAAGCGACTGAGAAGATTTTTTTTTTTTGCACCAGATAATAAATTAAGGTATCAACAAGTTATCTTAAGAGAGATATGAATATACTGTATGTATCAGATTTCGAAACCATAAATCTGTACCCTGCGGTGGTGCTAAAAAGGAGTCAGCGGATCAAACGAGCTAAGAAAGATTTATCCTCGTAGGAATGTTTGTACCAGTCTGCTCAGTAGATGTTGGTTGCACTCGATGAAAGGTTGAAATTTATTCATTCTCATCGTCTGGGGACGTCTGGGGATTTGCCGTACAGTCTAATACTCATTGAGGGATTCATTTTACAACCACGACTCCCAGTAGTAATTGTAATGTAAACGTTTTTTTTCATTAACAAGTATTTTGAACTTTGGTGTTAATGGAAGCTTCACATTACCGACAGTACAGATGAAATGTAACATAAATACATAAATATAATTAGCAGATTGGATAAATGGTAACAGGATGTTGTCAGTGGGGTCCTACCACTTCTCCTGTCAGTGGTTTTAATGTTGTGGCTAATTGGTGTAATTGGGACATATTAGCTTATTTTTAATCTATGGTGGTTATATCCACATGTTAACACTGCCAATATAAGCTTTTTACTGCAACTCTTCCCTCTAGTCAGTGCATGTAATGTAACAGGAGATCACTGACAACACTTAGTTTATTCTTAGTGTGTATTTAGGAAATTGTGGATGCTACGTCATTATTTCAGCACAAGGAAAAAAAGAGACAGAAATAAAGCGATGGCGAAGCTGAGACTTCCCGTGCTGATTCCTCCAGTGTTGTGTTGTGGTGGCACCGTTGCGTTTCATGCCTGGACAGTGTTGTCGGGATCCCACAGGCTGTTCTGTGAAAGATATTGAGTAAGCTGGCACATCCGAGAGTTTTGGATAGACATAAAAGGAGGTAAACTGTAGTGTCTGCACTTTCTGGTGCCAGATGGCTTGAGGTCTGAATCTTTGCGAGGAGGAGTAACCGTAGCTGGGTGGTGAACGGTACGCCGTTTGTCAGCGGGAGACGATCACAATAGTCACGAAACAGAGTGGATCAGCATCGTGAGCCGGAGTATGACATTTGAAGTCAGTGAAGTTGCTGAGAAAACTGGCTGAGGATATTGTCAACTTCATTTCCAGGGGAAGTGACAAAGTTCCCCGCTGGCCGAGGAGAGAGAGGAGGGGGAGGAGGAGGAGGAGGAGGAGGTGTGGACTGAAGGGAGAAATGAAGAAGAGATAACAATTTAGTTCGGATCAGATTGAGAGAATTGGATTTTAGAAAGGTAGACGTCTGATCTAGCTCCGGAGATTGATGCAAAGTAGGGAAGAGGAAGAGATTCAAAGCAAAACGGCTCTTCCATGAAGAAACATTTATACCTATTCCTCGTAGCTGACATGAGAGGAGAGAATTTTTTAAAAGGCTGCTAGTTTTTCAAATTCAGGGTAAGACTTGTCTCCTATTTCCTCATATATTTTGGCATTCAGTTGCTCCTGTATTTCACCATTTTAACATGTAACATCTGAGACTGAAGTTGTGAAGTGAGTTTGCAAGAAGCCTGAAGTTGCCTCACTTTGATGTGGTTTTATTCATTATTTATGTATTTATTTATATATGCAGTTTAACTTCATATTAGTTTTTATTATTAAAAACATTAAGTTATTGTCCAGGTTGCTCTTAAATGTTAGCATGTGCCATTGCATGTATTTCTCATCTCTAGCTGTACCTTTTCCTGATTCTATCTGAATAGATGGTGACTCGTCTAGAGACTGTAATGTCTTAACTACTGAATAGATCACCTAATTACTTCATTTAAGTAATTAATTCATTTCTAACACATACTGCCATAAAGTTAGTTTAAAACTTTCATGATTGATTGATTACATTCCCATGAGCCTCAGCTACTCAAGTCAATTAACAGACTAATCCACTTAGTGAACTTGAATCTGATAATCATCAACATGTTAACTTGTTAGCATGCTAATATTAGCAATTAGCTTAAAGCACCGCTGCACAAAAATACAGCGCAGGAACGGCTCTACACACCATGTTGTTGAATTTCGGCATGTGGCGAGTATAAAATACAGTTTATAAAACAATCATGTGTATTAATAAACGGCGTCGTAGTCATGTCTGTCCATACTATAAATCTATTTACACAGTCTGTGTATGTTTTGGAAACAAAAAAGCGCACGTTTTTTTTTTTATATATATATTTTGCAACCGGAAGTTAGCGTTTTCAAAGTAAGAGCACGTATGTGGAGGTACTGTGTTTTTGGCAAGAGCACCCAAATACTTGACTTCTATCTGTAGTTTCCCTAGCTAGCCGAGGATTAAATGTCTTCGGAACCTTACGCTGATGGCAAAATAAGGCTTGTTATCTGCAGAAGCCTCTGCACCCACATTAGAGTAACGTTAGCTAGTAGCTGATTAAATGTAGTTCGTTTTAGTTTTACCTGAAGTATCCGGGTTGGGTTTTATACAGCCATGTCCTCTTCACTGAGACTTTTCTATTGTTTCGAAAAACAACGCACGGATCCATGTCCGTCAACTTCTGTTGAATAGCACGGTTTTCATACGTACTCTTACTTTGAAAATAACAACTTCCGTTCTCACAGTATGAAAAAATAAAACGGGCGCCTTTTTGTTTCTGTCTTCTGACGATTTTATTTTATTTTTTGAGGAGCAGAAAATGAAAATCGACCTTTATCCATTCTCGACCTCGATAAATAAAAAAATAAAAATGCCTTGCCTTGAATTTCAATTTTAATTTTTGAATTTTAAAATCAAAATCAAATAACCACTCATTTTTTATTTTTTTTTTGCTGTTTTTTTTGTTCCTTTTCTGAACGGAAAATTCAATGACCAAAACATACACGGACCTTTAAGGTTAGGAAAGTACAGTTACTCCAAGAAGGGTGTGCACATCAGTCTGAAGTGATATAACCATGACTGTGCATGTGTGTTTCCTCAGGTATGTGATCAGCACACTGGAGCTGATGGTGGCAGAGGACTATATGATCGTATACCTGAATGGCGCCACACCCCACAGAAGAATGCCCGGCCTCGGTTGGCTGAAGAAGTGCTATCAGATGATTGACAGAAGGTCTTTCTGATTCACTTACATCTCTTGCGTGATACGACTTTGGTTTTTGTTAGAGGTGACGTCAGCATTGCCTGGCTGGCGCAGTCAAAACAAGTCTCAAGAATGAAAGTGATAATGAACGCAGACATTGTCTAATTCGTGAAACCACTGTGTTTGTCCTCAGGCTCAGGAAGAATTTGAAATCCTTCATTATCCTCCATCCATCATGGTTTATCAGGACCATTCTCGCCATTACCAAGCCGTTCATCAGGTAAAAAATGTCCCGCTATTATTTGCCTCATTTATTGTTCAGCCCACTTCAGCTACCTCATCTATTGCAATGACATTTTGGACTTTAATGGCCCTGAGAGATCTGGTTCTGAATCAATCGATGCTAACAAGCCAATATTATCATTTAAACAAGCTAAACTGTGCTTGTGCAAAGGGTAGACATGATACCTAATTAACACTGAAATGTTAGTCGGCTAGCGCGGCCGTTACTCTTCTGTTGTCACGTTTTGAAAGAAAAGCTCTTCATGTCATGAGTGTTTCTTTCACCATCCTTTTCTCATGTGTGCACTTGCGTAAACACGCCTGCCGCTGCACTTGCTGCAGTTTTTCTGTGAACATGTTTCTCTTGGTACAGCGCCAAGTTCAGCAGCAAGATAAAGTATGTGAACAGTTTGGATGAGCTGCAGGAACTCATCCCAATGGACTCTATCCAGATCCCAGAGTGCATCATTAAGTGAGTTCCCTCAAAGCCCCTAAACACAACACCGCCCCCATCTCTTTCAGGCTTGAGTCGTCTTTTTAAATGACTTCATATTCCGCTTGTCATTTTGAACTCTCACCTATAGACTCGACAAGGAACTGAAGGAAGCGGCGGAGAACTCAAAGTAAGCATCGATTCTCCTGCCTCTCATTACTTCCTCTGTGGAGGCAGCGGCCCCTGCCTCAGTTTTATCCTTGGCTGGAGCGCTCATTTATCAGATGGCTCACTTTTAGATCACAGCGACTCTTCTGCTGGATGAAGACCAATTGGATTTGGCTATGGTTGCAATTACAGGGGAGAGACGGGGAAAAAAGTTGCTAAAGATGCTAAATGCGCCACTTTCATCTCATTTATCATAACAGTAAAATAAATGAGCCAGTCCTTATTGCACGGTGATCTATTACACTGATAATACATGTAGAAAAGAAGCCGCGTGCACTAATCACTGGCTGACTAATTGCGATCCGAATCGTAAGTTGCATGCGTCTTCAAATTCACCGCATACCAGTGTATTACAGCCGTGAATTCTGCTCTAACAAGCCCTCCGATATTTTCCCTTTCATTCAAGAATGAATAGCTTTCTGCAGGGATCCGAGCCAGCGGCAGCAAACAGGACAGAGTAAGTCCTTTAAGTTCACACACAGAAGACAGATGGCCTTGTGTCAGCAGTCTGTCACCTATGCACAAACACACACATCTTTTTTTAACGTCTCTGCTTTCTGCCTCCGTCTCCGCAGCAGAACGGACGCAGCCGGCGCCAGCGGCTCCTAAATGGACGGGTCGCCTCGATGTTCACAAGTCACCGTTGTATTGAACCGCTGCAGATGGAAACTAGAGGCTTGTGGAGCTAGTGTGTGTGTGTGCGTACGTGTGCGTATGTGTGTGTGTGTGTCAGTGTTTGTCAATTAGACACTGGATATGAAACCAACAATAGTACCACTCTGATCTCATTCTTCCCGGCCGCTGTAGCATCCACTTTACCTTACACCTTCAATCTA
The DNA here is from genome assembly GCF_022458985.1 of Mugil cephalus. Taxonomy (NCBI): domain Eukaryota; kingdom Metazoa; phylum Chordata; class Actinopteri; order Mugiliformes; family Mugilidae; genus Mugil; species Mugil cephalus. Next base: position 7,362,913 of record NC_061788.1, on the reverse strand, counting down.
GAGAACTATTACAGTGGAGCGTGATGCTTGGCAGCGTCCGCGGAGTAGCATCATCGTTCACTTTAGGGCAGAAAATGCAATTACACACCAGACTGTGCACTGCGCAAATCCATTTGTAGAGTCTATAGTGTTGTTTGCATGAGAAGCAATAATATCACCCTTTACTGGTTACACAGTCTCAGCGATTCTGATGAAGAGGCGACTCGTTTGTCAACAATCTACAGTAAAAGCACAAGGTGTGGACTAAATGGCCTTGTCCCATAGATGACCAACTTTCATTTAAAGCCATCTGAACCTCCGTCTTTTAAAGCTGGTAAATAAACCTATAGATATTTTCACTTTAGAGTCAACTTGAGGAAAACACATAAGATTAAATTACACATGAGGCGAAGCCGTCAGTGCAGTGTGACGGCGCACGTCTGTAGCCGTGTGTGCGTGCGTGCGTGGGTGAGTGCGTCGTTCTGGGAATCACGTCCTGGGTCATCGGGAAGAAACCTCAGATGAAAAAAAAAAATAATAATGATGGGATCTCTGTAAAGCACATCTTGTCTGTGTGTGTCTGTCCACACGCATGTGTGTGTATTTGTGCATGTCCCCTCATTAGATAACCGATGGTCCTCGTACCAGTGAGCCTTTAATGGATGTGTTGAGGATGTGCAGAGGAAAAGAAAAAAATGGATCACTGTTTAGTAATTCAATAAAAATGGATGTAAAAGTCTGAGCGGTGGTTTTTCGGTCGTGTCTCAACTTTTATTGTTTTGCTGCTAAATGACGAATCAGTCCAAGGTTCTTCTGTTGTGACGGATTTTTATCAAGACTTTATTTGAACAGAATGACAACACATTTTTTAAATTAAAATCCATAAATACAAAGAAACAGCATGACTGATCAACTTTAAAAACGCAACACTACAACAAGAAGAGAGGAGATAATATGATCAATGAAAGTGTCAAAACTACTACATGGGAACTCGTAATCCAAACGCAGTCTAGAAAATGAAGCTTAAATATGGAAAACGTGGACTCATTTTTTTTTTCCTGCAGCTCATTTCATTTTGTGAATGAACAGTAAGTTGTAAGAAGCAGCTCTTTATAAATAGCTTCTCGTGTCTGATTTGGTTTAGCTCGTTCACTGAAGGATAAATGGGTCTGTCCCTCAGGGCAGTCAGATAAACAGCACAGAGGGAGAGGGAAGAATCCAGAGGAAAGTGGAACAAATGTTTCTGTAGTGGACTTTTCACGGTTCACCGGAACGCGTAGCTCTCGTCATCGTACTCCAGCTCGTCCTCATTGTCCTCTCCCAGCTGTCCGTAGCGGAACTTCCTGTACACTGTGCCGTCCTGGCCCATGTAAACGATGTCCTCGTCGTCATCGTCGTCGTCATCGTCGTCCTCGTCCTTATTCCCTGGGCGACGCTCGCTCATGTCGACCAGCTGAGACTCCTGGAAGCGGCCCCCGGAGGAGCTGGCTCGGCCGCCGTAGGACGCGGAGCCGCCGTGTCTGCTGCCGCCTCCGAACCCCCCTCCTCCGGAGCCCAGCTTCTCGTAGCCGCGGGGAGGGAGGTCCGATTGCGTCTTTTTGGACCGGGAGTGTTTGATGAGGAAGGCGACGGCCACCAGCGCCAGCACCAGCAGGACGCAGGCGATGATGAAGATGGTCAGGTTACCTCTGGCCTCCTCTTCTTCCTCATTCCTAAATGCCAAGTTGGTGCTGAGAATGCATTCTCCTGCAGAGAAAGACACACACACACTCGTTAGGTTAGGTGGGGTGACCAGATTTGAGTTTGTCCCCACATAGAAACACAGAAAAGCAACGCAAATTCAATGTAAACATGTTTAAGGCTCTAATACAGGGGTCTTCAAAGTACTCTGAGTGGTGACCCCCTACCTACTATATGTTCTATATTAAACTCGGCCTAATGCTATTTATAACTATACATTATTATTATCATTTTGCATTCAATATTAAGCTATCCCTTATCCCTTTGTTGAAATAAGTGGGATTCAAGTTAATGTGTATTTAAAAAAAAAAAAAAAATTGTGGAAGAAAATTAAAAAATATATCAAAAACATCTAATCAACCAAAAAAATTTGCGACCCCACCCCTGCAGTGCCTCTGCGTACCTCCAGGGGGTCGCGGACCCCCTGTTGGGGACCTGTGCTCTAGCAGAACAAAATCCAAGTTTGAAATTGTGGGAAAAGTTGGATTTTGACACATTTTTAGATCTCAAAAACAGGACATCTGGTCTCAATAAGTTAGGAAGACGTCAAAGCATCAGTAGAACTACTACTTAGATACTAAAAGGGACAGTTTTGCACATGAACTTTGGTTTTCTTGGAATGAAAAAAAAGAAGAAACAATAAATAACTAAACTAAGCCAAACTAAATAATATGTCCTCAGGAAAGAGGCTCTTATAATAAAATAAAATAAATAAATAAATGGGAAAACTATTTCAGCAGCTTCTGAGAAAAGGAAATCAAAATCATTTCAAGCTCTTCTTCGGCTTGGATACTCTCCAAATTAAATCAGTCCAAACGATTAATAAATGCATCAGGGAATACTCTTGATTCTTTGTTTGAAAAGTCAACAGTAAATGCCTGTGTACATATGAACCCAGATAATTAAGTTCTTTTCATCAAGATGTTTCCAATTAAAGCTTTTAACATCGGGAGCCGCTGAGAAATCCGACAATAACGACTGCAGCCTTCATCGGTTAAAGTTTTGGGGTCACTTTTGGAGAGATTTACCAACCGTGGCACCGGTTAGTGTTTATAACAGCCACAACACAGCGTTTTTTAATTTCCCATCACTCGTCTCCGCGGCCCGAGGCTCATGGCTGCAGTCGAGTTGAGGGACGTCCAACGATGCCAGAATAACAAACGGGTGATTTTTTTTTCCACGTACGTGAGATAACTACGACAGAGTCCTGTGTTTAAAGGAAAAGATGATGCCGAAGAAAAACTACTTTTCACAAAGAGACGCCAAAATGTTGATTGATTGAAGCTTTGCAAATGTGAGAAAACTTGTGGAAGATTTTGGGCTTTTTACACAAAAATTACTTCAGAATCACAGAAATGACAGTTATTTTATGGACCAGTTAAGGATTAATGATCCTCTGTAATTAACAGACTGCATGCTGGTCTCTAATGGCTCAGAGGTGGTAACTTAATGGGATTCTTTAGACATATTGAGAGTGAGAGGTCTACACGGTCACACTACATGGTTATGGGGTAAGGTAATGGGGGATCTGAATAAAGAATAAAGATTTATCAAAAATGACAGACATTAGTTGCAGCCTGTTTTCTTTGCAAAACAGTGGATCCCCTCGTCCCCACAGTTTACCTCGAGTCTCGGTGCAGTTGCAACAGTCCTGCTGCTGTGCTGCGACATCCTCCTCCTCCTCCTCCTCCTCCCCCTCATCTTCGTGGCGGCAGCAAAGCAGACATCTCCCCCCAGCTTCTAATATGGCCTGATCGGGACACAAGGTGCAGTTGGACGGACCGGGCCCTCTGCACTCCTCACAGGAGCTGTCACAGTCTTCACAAGCGTAGCCCGAACCCTGAGGCGGAACAGGATAGAGGACTGTCAAACAGCTACAGTATTTTTTTTTTTTTTTTTGCGCTTACAAAACTTTTTTTTTTTTTTTTTTAAATGGCCTCTTTCAGCATTAACATGCATCTACCTGTTCAACGGTTCCAATCAGCCGCCTCAAAGCACGACCCAGAAGATTTATTTAAAAAAAATATGTGACTCATTAATATTTTTCACTCTGCTCTTTGAGATTTCCCTTGGTTCAGTAACAAGCCAGTCTGAATAACATTATATCATACCCGGGGCCAAAACATTAGTAGTAATTATTTTGGTGAAGGAGAGGGTACTTTTTTTTTTTTTTTTTTTTAATAAAAAGTTAATATTTGTGAAATTAAAGCCTAGAAAAGTGTTGTTACCTTTATTACAGGATGTTGGTCTTTTTCGCACATGGACTCACACCTGCCGTCTGACAGCAGCAGGTATCCGGGGTAGCACGAGTCACAGGAATCTTTCTCTGCGGAGACATGACACGTACACCGATCAGCAATAACATTATGACCGCTGACAGGAGAACTGAATAGCATCGACCGTCTGGTTCTGCTCGGAAATGTAGCACCCACCTATACCAAACTAGGTGGTCATAATGTTATGCCTGATCACTGTAGCCCAGAACGGTCAAAAGAGCCACAGTGTTGAGTCAGATGCTCGGCCTAATGATGCATAAAATGTATTTTGTTGTGCTATGAATCCAAGCTTCGAATATGAAAACCGTTGCAGATGATGAAACAACACTAAATAAGTCGTGTTACTTCACAGACATGGGTTTGTTATTGCGCTGCCTGACAGGGAGGAGACCTCTAAAGTTTGTTAACGATCCTGAAGGTTGCAGAGGCGTGTGCCTCTTTGAGAGTCTGACGCCAGCAAACGTTGGCATCCTGCTTTTCCGGTGTGACCTCGCGTGACATGTCAGGGCACTGATGGAGGGAAGAGACGGCGCCCGTTTACCCGGTCAAAGAGCCTGAATTTGTAAAGATGCTGAAAACAATCCGTCACAAGCGCAAAACCTTCAGGCTGAAAAAATGTTCGTTACTCAGTTTGAACAATGAAGTTCTATAGTTTATTTTGTGTCCCTCAGACCTGCAGCAAATATGAACCAGGACAATAAATCTGAAAAGTAGTCCCCGTGGTTGACTACCATAGTTTATATATATATCTTCACCGGCCATTTTCTTCAGCCTCCCGAGACCTGAGCTTTTATCTGGTGTGCATTTTTAATTTGTATTATTTATTTGGAATCAGTAGGACCTAAGATGTATAAAAACTAAGCATCAACTTTCAACAGGAAGTAGTAATATTTGATAAAAAACTATGTCCTCATATGTGGACACTGGGATTATTTCATTATTTATATCACAATAAAGTCACCAATGCGTGACAAAATAAAAAAACTGTTTATTTTAGTATCTAATCGTGGCTGAAAACCAACAGACTAAAGATATTTAAAGTAAGTAGACGCCTTTTACATATTGACAGATATTAGTAATAACATTTATAGGTACATTCATGGTGAAAATAAGACATTTCTTACAACATAGCACATCCGCCCCATAGTGTCACACTGTAGAATCTTCTCTCCCATGTATCTAACATGGCGCCCATGATTTGAGTTGGCCAGACTCTCTCTAATATACGGCTCCGTCCACTAACGAGGACGACGGGTTTAAACGAAGCAGAAAAAGCTGCAATAAAATCTAAAACTTAGTGTCCCCATATGAGGACACGAGGTCTCGGGAGGTTAAATTTGAGTTGTTTAAACTTTTCACATTTATTATAATTTTGCTCTGACGTTCTGTCCACACCGTAACATTATTAGGGTCCATACAGAGCACAGTCCGAATTCTCCGCCACTTTCCCATCTGCAGTCCGTGGAGACGACAGCATCATCAATATCTCATAACCTCTGTGTGTGTGTGTGTGTGTGTGTGTGTATCTGCAACACATTAAATTACTGCTGAGCTTGTACCTGAGCACGCTCTGCAGCTGCCCTGACAGGACTCGCAGGTTCTGTGCGCAGCATCGTGGTAGTATCCCTGAGGGCACGAAGGGAGGCAGCGGCCTTCCCTCCGCAGGTAAACGAGGCCCGGGGCGCAGCTCAGGCAGCTGTCCTCCCCTCCGCCGATGCACTCGCCGCAACTCGGGTCGCACTTCTCGCACATCCCCGAGGCGGCGTTTCCATAGTGACTGGCGGACAGATGGTCAAAAGTTATGATAGATGAGATTCAATTAAATGAAATGAGATTGGGTTCTTCCTCTGAGGAAATACCTTCCCGCGGTTTAGCTTCACGCGTCTACAACTGCTTAGACAATACAGAGAGCAGCGTGTGACAGAAGAGATGCTTTGACAATAATAAAATACATCCACCACTTAGGATAGTTTCATTTTTTGTAAACAGATTTATGAAGCCTCTGCGTCCTGTTTCCATTTTCCCTAAAGTATTTAACTGCACATCAATTAAACGGCACATTAAATTTAACTCTCTCGATCAATGCACCCCTCCCAAAGAAAAAGAAAAAAAACCCACAGTCTAATTAGTATTTTACAGGCGACATTTTAAAGGTCTATTTAAGTCTGGGGCTAAATTACCTCGTAAACGGCACCCTTGTCCAGCTAACTAAAGAAAAGTAACGCGACTGGGCTGATCTTTTATTAATGGCAACGCCGCGCGGCCGCGCTTAAAGTGATGGATGAGGGGCGCAGCTGGAAGGCGAGCGGGTCAAACAACCTGTGCAGGCAGGTCTCCACGCACTCTTTGCCCTCTCGAAATAGGTGGGCTCTGCAGGTGAGACACTCGTGGCTGTGCTTTCCGACGCAGGACTGGCAGGAAGCGTGGCAGGGCTCGCACTTCTGCCCCGACCCCTCCTCGTAGTGGCCCGCCGGGCATTCGTCCACGCAGGTGCCATCTGCAGCAGCAAACAGACACACGTGAACAGAACACGTCAAGCGGCTAAGCGGAGACGGCGGAGAGAGCTTCAGAGGACGCTTCAGAGAATTCAAAAGGGCCCACTCACTGAGCAGGAGGTGTCTCGGGTTGCAGCTCAGGCAGTGGGTCTGGCCGGGACCCGAACACCTGTGGCAGTATTTGTGACAGTGGCGGCACTCTCCGTCCTGGTCGGCGTACTGGTGGGGCAAACACTTGCCGGGTGACGGCGTGCAGCGGTTGTGGCCGTCCAGCCTCTGATCCTCTCGGCAGCTGGTGCACGAGCCAGCGTGAGGCCCGAAGCATGTGAGGCAAGAGGCATCACAGTCTGGAAAAAAACACGAGCAACAAGCAACCGAATCAAAGGGTATTATTACACCTGCAGTGAAGCACATAGGGGAGAATCAATATATTTAATCTGGACTCTATATCCACCTCAGATCTAATTAAGTGGTGGTTGTTTCTGAAAATACACCATAACTATGTTTTACTGCACAGGCACATTTTTTATTTTTATTCTTTATTTTTTCTCTAGGTTTTGGGTTTTCAGAGTATGACTCCGCGTCCACTTTGCAGCAAAGGCATGCACTTGCATTTAAATGTCTTTCCGCTGGCAGCGACAACAAAAGCGGACATCGCCTCCAACATCTCGCTGAGAGAAACACGACATCCTGTTTCCTTTTTTTTTTTCTTTTTTTAAGCAGCAGCGCGTCTTCCTCCAGGGAACTGTCTTTGGCATCGCTGTGCTGTTTTCAAGGTTTGACAGCTGCCTGTTAACCGTCTCAAAAGCGTTGCTATTTCAGTCTGAGGAGCCGGAGCTGAAGAAACACACTCGGGCGTAGTAGAGAAAATAATTGAGAAAATGCACGGAGGGCGCTCAACAGGACAGAAAACATTGCGTCAGTTTCATGAGAACTATAATAATAATAATATGAAAAAAAAAAAGGTTATTAAGCGAATAAATGGGTTGCGTGATGTGCCGTGAAGTCCTCCATCATGAAAACTTTTCCACTAAAAAAGTGTGCTGCTGTCGCGTACCTTTGCAGTGTCCTGTCACGGCGTCCCTGTAGGTGTGGGAGGGGCAGGCCGGCAGACACGCCCCCGTGTGCAGGGTGGCGTCGGGGTCCAGGCATTCGTCGCAGTCGTCGCCGTTTGGGCCGTCGCACGAAGCGCAGTCGGCGTGGCAGCGCAGACACTCCCCTCGCTCCTTGTCCTCGAAGAACCTCTCGGGACAGTCCGTCACGCACAGGCCCTCGTGGAGGAAGTGATACTCCTCGCAGCCTACACAGAGAACAGCTTCTGAACCACACAGACTCACAAGCCATTACATCCGGATAACTATAGCTTCTATATTATCCCCCGGTCTTCAAGGAGGAGGCGAGGAGGAAGAAAAGCCCTCGCTGTCATTTCTTGGGCGAATGACATGTCATGAATGAGGAATGAGACGGGGGAGCCTCACGTCGAGAACGCTTTGCTTCTCCCTCGTCCGAATCCTGCAGTGACAGTGAGTTCACAGTAGTTGGACAAAAAGAATTTGAACCCTGTCATCTTGACACAGCGGTTGCGTTTTCTCATACATCTGTCTGCGGCCGCGTTGACGGCCCTGCGAGGGTTCAGCAAATCTTCAGACAAATCATGTCACACCACCAAGCCAGTGCAGCAGGTTAGCATTCGCTAATAAGTACTAAATATGTTGATGATGATTGCATTGGTTCTGCAGCTACTTGGTCAGAATTCGACGTTCACGATCGAGGCTGTTAAACCGAAAAGTTAAAGTCAATTACGTGGGAACAGATTTGTTTTGACCAGATGCAGGCGGCAGAAAACAAGATGGGAACATTATCATTCGTTTGAAGTTGTGTTTCTGACCAGCAGGAGAATAGAAGTTCAATAATCAATCTCTCCACAAAGCATATCATTGTGACTGCAGCACAGATTTTAGTTTTTATCGAAAACAGACGCACTGTTTTTTTTGAGATTCGCTATCTGCTGTTTTCTTTCTGTAGGTTCACCATTTGATATACGGCCTCACGGGAACCGTATACATTTACATTTAATTCTGCAGAACTAAACTAAATAAAACCAAATTGGATGGGAATGCACTCGTCTATGACACAAGATGACGCTTAGGACATGAGGCGACAACATTAAAATGGAAAGATGCGGTTGAGGTGATCAAAGTTTCGCATTTCTAACAGGTCCAAACGGTGGACTGACCAACCAGCTGACCGACACATCCCCAGAGCTGTGGCGACAGCGCGTCTAACAATAACAAGCGCAAAGCAAAATTGCTGCTAACGATACAGCCGTCCAAAGAGGACTACAGTGAAAAGCGCCCGGACTGACGGAGCTCTAATGGCTGAATTTGTCCTGCGCTCTGGTACCTGTGCAAAGGCCGAGCGGGCTGCACTCCTGACAGGCCGAGGGGCAGCGCTGGCACTCCCCGTCCCGGACAGTGTGCGCCGGAGGACACTCCTCCACACACTGGTGCTTGTGCAGGAGCAGAGGTTCTTCACAGCTGAGGCAGTGGGTGGCGTTCCTCACACAGGACGCGCAGCCGGGAGAGCAGCTACGGCACACCTGGCCCGAAGGAAAACCTCTGCTGAAAGACAAACGGGAGGCTGGAGATCAGTGGAATGGAAGCTGCACGTATTTATGAATGCACACGTTACATTTGTTTGAGTTGAGCTGAAATAAATTACATGGTTAAATATCTAGTTTTAGCACTTCAAAGCATTTTTTTTGCACTTGAAAAATAAAATTGGCTGTCATGAATACTGCAGGGCACAAATAATAGAAAAAAAAAAGACTTGCTACAATTAGTTATTATCCAGACAATTATTAAGAAATTCTGCTCTTTTCTGCACTGCATTATTAAGAAAAGCTAAAAAAGCTTTTAGATGGACTGGATGATTGGATGAAAATAAAATTATAGTTAAGCCCACATGGTCAATAAGTCATCTCTGTGTTAAAGTAGTTTCACAGGCAGGGAGTGCTTTCTGTTCAGCAGATACCAAAATATAATGGCAGATAATCACCGAGCGCAAAATGTCAAAGTCAAAGCAGCACGTCTTCTGAAACTCTTCGCTTGGGTTCAAACATCCGTCTGGATATTCAAGAGACGTGATTACAGCACGATTTTACCAGCAGGGTCAAATCTCTGCAAACTGAGAATAATCAATTCCCAGATTAAGCTTCAAAGACGTGTGCAAATACGTTCAAATCCAAGCCCTAAAACAAACTCCTGACCTGTCGCACTCCTGAACGCACTTCCCGTCCTGCAGGTACAGCTGAGCTCTGCGAGTGCTCTGACAGCGGCTGCAGCGCTGAGCGTCCACGCACTGCGAACAGCCTGGAGGACACGCCTCGCACGCGCCGCTCGGCCGGCTGGCGAAGAAGCCCGCCGGACACTTGGACACACATGTTTGCTGCGTGGTCAGAAACCGCCCTGAGGGACAACAACAAACAGTAAACATCCTCGCTGTGAAGGGGCTCATGTGGTGCAACCGTGAAAATGTGAAACATGACGGAAAAACATCTCGTGTTGCAGTCAGAGGGCCGACGGACCTGTTGCGCATTTTGTGCACTGGTTCTTCTGCTCTCCGGAGCAGGACTCACAGGATGTGTGGCAGTCCTCACAAGCCCCGTCGCCTGCAGGTAAATACAACATAGCATTCGTAGAGTCATGGTGAGGAAGCAGGCTTCTTAATATTGGCTGAGACCCTGATCATGGACTAAAGTAGTGCAAACCTAACCGTAGAGTTTTCAGTCAGTATGTTAAGAGCAAGAAAACGGTTGATTAAGGTTGGAATATTTCTTGAAATATACATCATGCAGTTCCTTGATGAGCCACTTGAGGCTCTAAAAACAAGGTCACTCGCCCCCTATTAATGTCAAAATGACCAATTTAACAGTTTATAGCCTGGTCTAAAAATGCAGATGTGGCCTCTGGAGCTTATTTCCCGTCTCAGTTCCACTCGTGCTCCACCTCTTGGTTCAATCTTAAATCAGTCAAGAGTGGTGCCAAGATGGCGATGGCCAGGAATACTGTGGTTGGTTCCATCGTTTTAAGCTGGATTTAATTTGTTCAATTTGTGTTTGTCACAATCCTGAAGCGTTTGATAAAGTCAACATCTATCTTTATATCCAAAAAGCGTCTACTACAAGTCCAGTTGTCTTTTCATACGGTTTTTGGATAAATCGTGACCTGGATGACTGAGATCTTTCACAGACAGAGTCTTTACTTTGACAGTGGAAATGAAAAGGTGTCATTATTTTCACCAAGTTATCTGGCAATCCATTTAATAGCACACAAACCAAGTTGGCTGATTTTAAGAGGTTATGCTAAGCTAAGCTAAGCTCCTCATTAGCTACCACCACCACGTACACCAAGTGTGTTCACAGAGGTCGTCAACCTTTATGAGAGCAAGACTTGCTTTGGTTGCCTGTCAGCTTGGAGAGATGTGTGCTAAAAGTTACTAAAAACCCAAAAAATAAAAATGATATATGTTTGTATTTTACGTTTTTATGACCAATTTAAATGAATGCCTAAGAGCCTGAATCAGGACAAAGAGTAATCATCACAGAAACACATGCATGTGGACTTACACTTTTCATTTTCTTTTCTAATTCATATGCCCTAATTTTTTTAAATTTTTTTTTTTTACTTTTGGGCTTTTGCTGCATATATTAAACTAATTAGATACACCTTTTTAATTAGAGTGCTAAATGTATTTTTTTAACCTTTGTACAGAGGTAACTGCTTCTTTCTGCATCAAATCTAAGCTAAACTTCATGTGTGATTGCACCTTATTTAAGTTTTCTAGTTAGGAAACAGGAGCAGAAATTAGAAGTCGAAAACCAATAAATATCAGTATTTGAACTCCCGTCCACATTCTGCAACGTTTGCGGTATTTCAGACTTTATGTGAAGAATTAAATCCAAGCTCGGGTTTTGCCGGGAGTCACAGGTTGAAAATAATTTCACTTCTGCGCGTGTTCATTTTCGACCTTAGTATTAACCTACGTACTTTTCTCAGAGTTATTTTAGCTCCTATAATTAAGATGTCTTGCCTCACACTAATTACCATATGTTGTTTTAAGGTCTGTCCGACTAATTCGTGGTGGGAACCGAATGTTCCGCATGTACAATCAATTATTCAAAGTCTGTATCTGGGCCGACATTCATTCTGTTTTGAGCGCTTAAGTTGGTTCAGGGTTCAGGGATGGTGGCGCACAGACCAATTACCCTCCAAGATTTCTTTTCTGCCCCCTGTGAAAGTGTCCAAATCCCTGATTCATTATGGGCAGACAGTCGGATTAGTGGAATACAAGTGATAGTCTCACCGCTCAGGAAGGTGTTAATGGGACAGGCCTCGTGGTCGGACACACACTCTCCATTTCCTAGCGTCTTCCCCTCCTCACACGACAGACAGTCCTGGTCCTCGGGGCCGTCGCACGTCTCGCAGTCTGAGTGACACTCCTCGCAGTCGTTGGTGTCCTCGTCCCCGTAGAAGCCATCGGGACACACGGAAACACACTTCCCCTCTGTGAAGAAAGAAGAGAAGCTTTCATTCTGCAGCAAAGTCGTTCAAGTCATTGCTGCGTGTGAATTCAGTGCTCGAATGACATCGGCTGGGACTGGAGAAAAGAATCTGGGAGTAAAAGTCGACCAGAAGTTGGCTAACTTCTGTCTAAGTTGACCAAAGTTTAATAGTCGGTCGCAGGAAAAAAACTCAGGAAGTCGCGTTGAAACATGTACCGTTAGTAGCCTAAAATTAGCATAGCCGCTAAAATAAATATATGGAATATTAGGTTTAACAAAGTATTCATAAGGCCCGTGGAATCTAAATTACCTTAGTGGATATTTATGTGCATTTTTCTCTCAATGCATCAATGCAATGTGAGGTTGAATTTACCAAGATTAGAATAATAATAAGCGCTTCTGCCAGTGTCGCTGGGCTTATATATTTACTACTTCTCAGATGGTTTGAGTCTCCCTGAAAAATATTATTATTAAACTATTATGCAATGGCTTCCTGGATAATTGCTGAATAAAATAATATATTTGTGAGCAACTCCAGAAAAAGAGATGCCCAAAATCCCCCTTTTTCCTTTTAACTTTACTTTAAAGTTGCATTGTGGGTAATGGAGGCACCAGCTCATGGCAAAGAAGAAGAGTTGGACTGAAAAAAGATGACGCCCTCCTCCTCTGCTGCATCATTCTTTTGTACTTCTTAAATTTTATAGAGGTAAACTGATGGAGTTCTCTCAAGAATATAACTTTCATATTGCAAAAACTTATAAATGATAAGTTTGTATTTTTAACTCGTCCGCCTATGTTCAAGGCTGGATCAGCGGCCAGGAAACCAGATGCGGCCCTACATCACAATACAACCTGACATGAAGAGTCTTTCTCTGACCTCTGCGTGAGTTTACACACATTTGTGAGGAAACAATCAATTCAATTGCGCCGCTTACACCGCTTCTAGTTTTTCTACTTTGGGGATAAGTTTAAAGTTACAAGTTTGGAGGACATACTGAGAATGAAACATGCAAAAAAAAAAAATAATAAGTTTTACATTAATTTCCATGTCCTTGGGAAACACCTAAACAGAATGCAAATCTACCTCAACGCGCCTTTGTTGTGATTATAGTGGTAAAAATACACCAGGATTCTCGCTGAAGGAAAAGTGCAATAACAAACTGTGTTTTTTAGTCGCTGCAGACATTCCTGCAAATGTGAACCATCAATGTTGCTTCCCAGAGCAGATATTCTCATTGTTTTGCCTTTGCATGTGCAAAAAGAAAAAAAAATAGCACTGGCAAAGGCTAATATTTCATGCACACCGTGGGCTGTTGTGCATATTAATACTTGAATACTCATCTACAAAATATGCTTTGCAACTTAATGTCTCGATCAGTGTCAGTGGGAGAGTTTCACCTGACAGGAAGAGGTCGGTCTCACACCAGTAGCACTCGTGCTCGTCGCAGCTCACACAGTTGTTGTCGCACGGAACGCAGGTCATCTCCTCCTCCACGCTGTACGTCTTAGCTGGGCAGTTTCTGTAGCAGCCATCCTGAAAACTGATAACGAGAGCAGCAGTCGATACCCTCCCCTTTTTTTTTTCCCCGCAGAAATCTAGTCTCCCTTCACTGCAAAAAGAAGCTTTTTTTTTTTATTCTAGTGTAGCAGTTGAATGAAAGGAAGAGCAAGTACAGAGAGGCGAGATCACACATGGCGACAGCGAGGCACACAGCCTTACTTGTAAAAGCCCTCAGTGCAGGACAGGCAGTGCCTGGGGTTATCTGTTGAAAGCAGACAAAAAAAAAACTCAGCTCTCCTTTTAAACAGGAACTACCGGCGAAAAAAAAAAAAAAAAAAAAAAAAAAATCCTTTTAACGCGGTCTGCAACACGCTGCGAGGAGAGCTCGTACTATCGTAGGCAGAGATCATTCGGAGGGAACTTTATTGCGGCTACCGAGTCGTGACTTACACAAGACGCACTTCCTGCAGCCCTCCTCGCAGGCCATGCACTCGTCGTAATCCGGATCCTCCACCTCCCCTGGAGGGAAAGATGGGAGAAACAATCAGAAAACCAAAAGCGGGCGAGGAGGAGCATCTGATAAATAATAATAACGCTTTGGCCTTGTTCACCTTCTCCACACTCCAGCTTTGTGCACACTCCGTCCGACACGTAGTAGGAGGGGTTGCACTTGAGGCAGCGGCCGGGGCTGGCGCAGAGCTGGCAGTGGTCGGAGCACGGCTCGCAGCCCTTCTCTTTGGTGTGGTAGAAGGCCTCGGGACAGGCGTCCACGCACTGGCCTCGGTGCAGGTAGCGCTCCACTCCAAACTTATCTGGATGAGAAACAGGAATTTCATGGTGCAAAAAAAGATAAATAAATAATTAAAAAAAAAAAAAGCAGTGCTGAACTTTGGCTGAACCTCTGCTTGTACAAGTTGCCTGGAGATGGCACAAAGCGTTCAGCTTGGCTGCACATCAAATAAACGATCTACTGGGCAGAGTTTAAGTTTCACTTCTTAATAATATGACTGAGTGAGCGTGCGCCATGTGAGATGGGTCACTCGTAATGATCCACCTCATTTCAACACACACACACACGCTCAGTCACATCACTCCATCACTCACCGGTGTCGCAGCTGGTGCAGTTGGCGGGTCCTCCGTCCACGCACGCGGCGCAGGTGTGGTCGCACAAGTGGCACCGGCCGCCCGACTGGTATTTGCCCTTGGCGCACGTCGCCACGCAGCGGCCCTCCTCCAGAGCCCTGCAGCCGACGGTAGCCGGGAAAAATCAAACACATGTGAGTCCTGTTTACGTGAGTGACAGGAGCTCATTTACATCCCAGCGTGCGCCATATGGCAGAGGTACACAGATGTAGCTCGGTGTGTCAGCGGAGCTGCGGGAGGAGGAGAGGTTCGAAGGGGCCGATCAATACGCTGATACGAGACGCAGTCGCAAAAGTATTTTTAGATTCCGTCGAGCAGTTAAGTCAGGACGGCGCCTGATTACCCAGAGACATAGAGAATCGTCTTCAGTCACCAGCAGGACAAGGAGTCCTACCATGACAGATGGCGTGTCCTGAACTCAACATCATGGAGTCAGTCTGGGAGTCGATCAAGAGACAGAAGACACAAAGAACTGACGCCGCTTTAACGAGTGGTCACACTGTCTAGATTTGGTTTAGGTTTTTTTATCTTAAGTACATTTCGTTTGAATTTTACTGACGAATAAAGGAAAAGTTAGTGTTATTTACATTCAGCGCCGTCAATTAGCAGCTCTAACTCTATCCTGTTTTTATGCACTGTTCCTTTTTACTTTTCTCCAGAAAAGTGGAGCATCACCTATAAACGCAAGGCTTCAGCTGCACACAGTCTGTTTAAATTCACTACCATACACTCTTTAAGTGAACACTAATACCATTACGTCCGCGCGATGCTCTTACCTGCTGGTGGGACATCATATATTAGTCTGAGCTCGTTTCCTCCCCTGACCCGGAGTCCGGGGAGCTGAGGCCAACTCACCGTGAAGGGACGCAGCTGATGCAGTCTCCGCTTTGCGGCCCCGTGCACTTCAGACACGTTGCGTCGCACGCGTGGCACTTCCCGCCGCCGTCCTGGTACTCTCCTGACGGGCAGGCAGCGAGAGAACCACAGTGACTCAGAAATGAATAACCATCTGAGGCGGAGAGGTGGGCTTAATGTCAGATGCCAGAGAATGGGAGGCGCAGATGAACCGAGCAGCTCCGTGCTATTTGTTTTAGGAAGTAAACAACTTGTAGATAAGATGTAATAATGCAAGGATCAGCCACAACATTATGACCACTTACGGCAGACGTGAATAACATTGATCATCTTGTGACAAATCAGTGTTCTGCTGGGATGATCTACCACTAGGAAGGTGGTCATAATGTTATGCAGTATCAGATCACTGTACATAACTCACAGTAAATGTATTTACAATAGATCTAAAGACTGACTTTACACTTTCAGCAGCTGTTTTGAGCATATGCCTGTATTTCCGAAAGGTGAAAAGTCTGCTCACACCTTCTCGTTCAATTCAATTCGGTGCGAGAGTGCGTCCAAACTTTCGACTGGCGGCGTATGTTAGAAAAACCCGGCGCGTCAAAGTCGCGCTGCATTCATCTGGCAGAACTTGCGACGGAAGACGAAGACGCTTGACTGACCTCCTGTGCACGCGGTGTTGACAACACACGCTCCCTCCTGCAGGCTGTGGCCGCCGGAACAGCTGCTGCAGTCCCCCCGGCTCGGCCCCGCGCAGGTAAGACAGCTGGCGTCACACCTGAGGAGAGGAGCGTGGAGGCTGAACAGACGAACACAGACACGCTGACCGACGGGAGCGCACGCAGAGAAAACAGGTACCTCCGCTTACATGCGAAAAAAAAAAAAAAAATAACATAAAACACGAGCGTGAAAACAAGCCGCAGCCAAGCACCAGAATAAGGCCTGCCATCAGCAGATAAACAAACCACCCACACCTGAACACACACCAGTGAGCTCACCTCCTACATATCCTGTGCCCATCAGCTTTCTCCGGGCTTGGCTCGGCGGCGTAGAAGCCGGCGCTGCAGGAGGACACGCACCTCCACTCCTCCGTCATGTAGCCTTCTGCACAATGGTTGCACGCCTCGACACCTGCACCTGACGCCACACGAGGAAGAAACACACTTAAAAAAAAAAACATATGAGTTCAGCAAACAAGCGAGTTTTGGAGTTTTAACGGTGAGTTCCTGCACTAATCTTCACCCGCTCACCTGCACAGGTGGCGCAGGCCTCGTCACAGGGTTTGCACGCGCCCTCCTGCGCGTCGTGGTAGAATCCGGCCTCGCAGCTCCGCTGGCACCGGTTCCCCTGCAGACTGGAGAGGGCGGAGAGAGCATGTGGCACGGTGACACACTCCGTCAGTCATGTGACACCACAGAGATGAGTCACTGCCTTCAGACTGCAGGCTCCGTTTTTCCAAACCACAGCAAACCACCACCACCACCACAAGCACTTGGTGAACTCCGTGAACACACTGTATCCCGGAAACTTCTAACTCAACAGCCTGGCGGAACTTGTCAGAGATGTTTTGTCCTCTTCCAGTGATGATATTGCAAAATGAAAATCACTTCTCTCTCCCTGAGCTGGGTGTAAATAGGCAAAGATAAGCGCGCCGCTTTGAATGCAGAGTTAAAAACTCTCGTGGCTTTGTTGTGACTCTGCGGAGAGGGAGCGCGCGCCGGGAGAATCAGTATTCTCGGCGGCTGGAGGAGAAGGAGCAGTGTTTACCGAGCAGTTAATTCAAGCATCATCAGAGACTTTTTTTTTTTTTCTCTTCACCTTGTGTCAGGTTTGCATTCTGTGCAGATGCTGAAGGAGGTGCACTTTAAGCAGTTTTCGCTGCACTTTCTGCACATGTTTGCATCTGTGGGGAAATCAAACAATAGGCAAGGAATACACATCAGAGCCATTAATCAATCTTACTCACACACCTCTCGACTGCAGTTACATCAACTGACTATTCATTAGCAGGCTCAGACGCAGCACTATTCAGTATCCTTAAAGGTTTACTCAAGGATATTCCTTCTGTCTTGTTAGGTTTAAAAAGCAGGAACGTGACAAAGCTCCTATACGTTTTTAAGGACAATTTAAGGGCGAAGGACCGTGGTCGAGGTAGTAGTTATCCTCGCAGACGGCTGTGCAGGCATTGGTCCCCTCAGTCAGGTGATGACCAGGCTGACAGGAAGTGCACTGGTCACTGCGGCTCCCGGTGCAGCTCTCACAGGAAGAGTAGCACCTCTTGCAACGCCGGCGGTCACCCCAGAATCCCCGGGGACACTCGGACACGCACAACCTATTGGACACGGACCGAAGCACATGGAGGACAAGAGGTGTAACTATGGAAATGAGTGGGAGTGGATGCCTTTTTACAACCTTAATGTGAAATCCTGCTCATGCGTGTTTTATCCTTTAGCCTTTTGGAATCCAAGAGTGACTTGGCGTAACGTATAAACACATAAAAAACAGCCGATTGGTTTGAAACGCAGCAACATCGTTACACTTTATGCGATAGGTCTTCAACAGTGACCCCTAGAGGGTCTGCAGAGGTACTGCAGGGGAAGGAGTCATAAAATCTTTGGTTGATCGGACATTTTTTTATATATTTTTAAAATTATATTTAAATAAACTGCACATGATTCACTGCTACTACATTTATCTATGTTTAAAATTAAAACTCAAATCTGTCAATTACACACACATACCAGTTATGTATATTTATGTTTACAGCAGGTAGCCACCCTACAGTTGCACATGTTGAATAGCTTAATATTGAATGCAAAATGATAATAACAGCAACAACAGTAATGCACATTTATAAAAAGCACTAGGCTGACTTTAATATAGAACACATATAGTAGGTAGGGGGTCACTACTTAATTTTGTCATCTGTTTGGGGGTCCTCGGCCTAAAAAACATTGCTTTACACTGCTTCCTGGATCTACTAACTGTACTCCACGCCGTCTAATCATGCTAACCTTGTGTTGTTCTTGAACTTGAGAAAAAAGTGCAAGCATGTGACACAGTGCTGCGGGCTCGGCCCCTCACAACCATCGTCACTGCATTCTGGGTGGCAGGGTCCTGCAAGGGCGAAAAACTCACAAAGTCACAGCACCATCACGGCCACGGCAGAGAAGTGATTTAGATTCAACCGCATGCATTTGTTCAGGGAACTACCCCGGCAACTGTGAATCTGCGTTAAGGGTGCATTTGGCTGCTGCCTGAGAGGTGTGAGACGAAAGAAGGAGGCAGAGCATTTGACTCACCGCTGTATTCTTCGGTGAGATCGCCGTCCGTCGGAAACTCGGCCGATCGGGCTCGTTCGCGGTGCGTGGGATACGGCCGCTCCGCTGTGCCGTAAATCGCCAGGGACCACTTCTTTAGCATCCCTGCGAACCAACAGAGAGCTGGGTAAAGAGGGCGCGTCCCACAGCCTCTGTTTGAAGCTCAGTGTGTCTTTCATAATATTGAAAGGGGGTAAAAAAAAAAAGGGGGGGAAGAGCAGACCTAGTTTGGTGCCGTCTCTCTTCTCAGAGGGAGTATCCTGGATTTTCAAAGTCCACTCCCCGGCCGCCTGCTCCCCCCAGGAGTGAACTGTCATGAATTCCCAGTTTTGAAATCCCTCAGTGGAGTCGTCAAGAGGCCTGAACCGAAACATTAGATAATCATCATCAAACTACAACTGCTGCTGCTTCTTTTCTTTGCTCACTTTATTTTATATTTATTTATTATATGAGTTCCTCTGGATGGGAACAAAAATAAATATGAGCTTTCAGGAAGGGAGGCTATTGTGAAGCTGATTTTATTTATAGAGCGTCATCCCATGATAGCCAATAGCTTAAGTAACAAGTAATGTGTTCCTGCTTGAAACACTGCCCACAGATAAAGGTGAGAAACTCCATGAAATGACACACGTAGTCGTCATTTTTATAATTTAAACAAGATTAGGTTCCAAAGATCCACATCTCCATATGTGATGACAGATTGAATCTTTAAATATAAAGGCTCTAAGGGGATTCAGACAAAATGTGTGGATACCTATGAGAGTTAAAAAGAAAAAATCATTATGATACGGGGGAAATATCTTTCCAATGCAAACAAAATAATCTGCGAGTGGCGTAGATGTCAAACGACTTCAATTTGTTCCCGAGCCGGCCTCACCAGCAGACCCTGCACCGTGTTATCTTCAAGCAGAATGACTGAAGATAATGTGCTGCCGAATTTCTAATGTGAGGCCATCTGTCTGAAAGTCGAAGTTGGACTGGAAGTGGTGCCTTAAAGCCGGATAATGATCCTGAGCACACGGGCAAATCCACCAAGGAACGTCTCAAAAAAGAAGAAGTGGAGGGTTACGCAATGATGGCCAAGATTTAAATCCAATTGAAATGTTGCGGGGAATCTGGAATAAAGCATTACCTGAAACAATTTAGAAAAAAATCTTGCGAATGAAGATTTTTTGGAAAAATTTCAGCAGGGTGGTGTCAAAGTAATAGAGAAATAAAGTAAGATGGTGTCATATGCAAATATTGTTTTTAATTAAAAAAAAAACACAAAAGACATTAATTGAAAAAGTTAATGTTGCAGTACATTGACTTATAGCATCTTTATCTGCAGATTCAAAGAGGATCTTGTTGTCGAATCAGTAAATATAGCAAATGCAAAATCATCAAAAATTAATCAAGACTGTACAAAGCCTAACTTAAATATTCTCAGTCCGCTTTGGGACTGATCAAGCACTTCATAACGGAGCTAGACAGACCTGGCATTCAGAAAACAACTGCTCAGTTCTGCTGGAAACTTTGCTGATTAGACAATTAAAGCAAAAGAGAAAAGCTGGAAGCCATATTAAAATAAGTATTAAATAAATAAATGTGCTAAACAATACTAAAAGGCTCCATGGTTGTGTGATAATTATCCGTGGGCAACCGCTTACAATTACAGTATTACAGTAATCCCAACCAGCGTCAGTCTAAAATATTGAGCATTTAAGCAAATGCAACAAAGTGTTTTTAAATCAACAGCCTCTCTTGTTGCTAATTTGTGGTGTACTTTTTTTTTGCAATTGCAGAGTTTCTCTAAAGTAAACAGAAAATTGCCAGGAATTAATTTTTTGCCCAGAGCTTGCCCAGATACCAGTTCCCTTGAAATGCCATATGAGCACAAACCGCTGAGATTTTTCCGGCAGCGTTTGCCAAAATCGACTTCCCTCCCCCCAAACAGGATGAGAAAGCCAAATTGAAGAATTTAGCAAAGTAAAGTGGATGCTGTGCTCTTAACAAAAAATTATGCTCACTGATTATTATGCACGGAAACCACCATATGGCGACGATGTGGAGGTGGGAGAGGTGGTGGTGTGGGGGGGGGTTAGTACTGTGGCTTGGACTGAGCATTGGTCTTAGTTACCTGTTCGCTAACAGCCGCGACACCGTGCCTGAAGGTGACGTGAGCGTGATGGAGAGGTCGCCGCGCCGGCCGTGAGCGACGGTGAGGCGGACGACGACATGCTCCACGTAAACAACGTGCCGCGGGGCCTCGCCGGAGCAGCCCGTAGTCTCATGCACAGATGTCAGCACCGAGCCCGGATGAATAATTCTGTCATAAGACGGGGAGGGTAAAGAGAATGAAGAGGCACAGCGAGCGGCGGAAGATGAGAGGAGAGGCACACAACAAGAAGCACAAGAGAGAGTTAAAAGGAGAGCGGCGGCGGCGGCGGCGGCTCAGAAAATGACACCCATTAATGTGTGTGAGAATCAATGTGAGAGAAATCCATGTGAGAACCCGCGCCGGAAATAGATAAAGTGCGATAAAAGAGGGGGGGAATCAAGGGAAGCCCTGACTCAAAGCGGAGATCTCTTGCAGCGTGATTGGTGTGATACCTCCTCAGCTGGATGGCAGCCTCCTCCACGCACTCATGCTGTGAGGGGACTTGTTTCCAACGCTCAGCCTCCTTCACCATGCTCTCAGCGTCCAGAAGGCCGAAGCCGTAGAGGTGGCTCACTAACACACACACACACACACACACAAGCTGCATTAGCCGGGGCATGGAAGGCATTGTAGCTTTTAAAAGACTTCACACACTCCTGGGACTTTGTAGGCGTTTATCGCTGCTCTGCTCACAGTATCTCATTATTTTGTATGCTCGCTGCTTTATAGTTTACCCTAAAAAGAGCTGAGAGAACATTTACCAAAATGTGCTCATCAGGCTTAACTTAGCTTTACCCGCGCTCTTTATAATAAACCTGACAGGATTGCATCCTGGAGATTTAATTGTTGTTATTTTCTTCAAACTTCTCCCAAATGTTAAAAAAAATTAAACTCGTTGCTGTGGATTCGAGCGCGGATCCGATGGGAGTACCTTTGTATCCGGCTCCGTTCACACGCCAGTCAGGAGTGATGAGGTGATGAGCTTTTGCCGTGCGGACAACGAGGTGCTGCACATCCCTCCAGGTTAGCAAGGGACTGGAAAGGACACCACACGCGCTCAGCAGTCGCTTACACCTATTGATTTTGAATAAGTCTCTCGGTCATGCATGAATTAGATATATAACAAAGCTGCTTACTTGGCTTCCAAAGTGAGAGCAATGACACCGGCAGCGATGGAGGAGGACAGAGAAGTCCCGGACTGAGCTCTGCTGCAGCTTTGCCCAGGGCCCAAGGTAACCTATTGGGGATAGAGAAGCCAAGCAATTGTTTGGTGCACCATGAAAAAATAAAATAAAAATAAATGTTGGCCCCAGATGGCTACCTTTTGGCAAATTTAAACCTAAGAAGGCCCTACAGTAGCCCTGGTGCCCCTATCTACCCTATGACACATTTCACTAGTTTGGACAGGTGCTACAGCACATGTGTGTCTTAGCGTACGCTAACAGCATTCATCTGCCAGCTCACAAAATTGTCCTTTTCCTCTTTGGAGATAAACTAGTTTATATTAGGGGTGGGGAAAAAATATCAATATAAATATCAATATCGCAATACTTTTTCTTCCCACGCAATATCGATTCTGAATGTATTTATATCAAATTTAAAAGTAAAAGAAAAAGCCATGTTTTGCGCCTATCTTGAACAAGTTCCTCACCTCCACCAGTGATTTTTCTGAACAAGTACAATAAATTGGAAATAGATCATTTGGATTAATATTGTTTTTTGACTCAATTTGTCCAATGAATTTTCACTGTCATGTGAAATATATACATCTTGTATTTTAAGCTGCTTTTCTCAGTGAACTATGTAGAATATTGCAATATCATGATATTGCAATAATGCATCGTATCATGACTCAAGTATCGTGATATGTATCGTATCGTGAAGTCCTTGCAAATACCCACCCCTATTATTTGTACTAAATATTCTAAGAAAACCAGTCATTAACACTTTTTTTCCCTGTTTCTATCTTTGATTTTACTGTTACGCAAGCATGGGCAGGACCATATTAACTGGCACCACTCCATAGTTAAGTGGAGGGTAGGAGTCGTGCCAAGTATACATGACTGTGTTGTTGTTATGTTGTCAAGTGAGATTCAGACAAGAGAAAGACAAGTTGAAAACACCTTTGCCTCAGGCCGGAGGTGCAGCTCTCAATGAACCACAAGGGACAAATCCCTTACAAGGGACATAAACAAATAACATGACGTGACACCCGCACTCATCTACCGTCTGACTCCAAACGACGTATTAATTTGAACAGGAACTGGTTTCTTCTGTAAAGAATCTGAAGGCTGAGGAGATATTCTGCTCCCTCCTGTGAGGGTTTCAAACTTTGTTTTGTTCCACCAATATGAAATTTCATGGGATGAGGGGATGCATGTGTTTGATTGACAGGTGTCTCAGACTATCACGCTCAAGTGATAGTCCCTCCACAGTCTACGCCTCATTTCCCTAACGTGTATTTTCTGGCAATAAGCAGCTGGTGAAGTCTGACTACAGACTTTAAAACCTCTCTCTGCCTTCAACCACAGTTAATATGAATATGAAATATAATATGAATATGAAAGGATTTTTTGTATTGGTGCAGCTACATTTATACTCTGTAAAAGGTGTTAGATTTCTGTGTCGGTGTTAGATTATTATAAGGATGTTAATCAGTTTAACTTTATATTAAATCTATAAAAAACTAAAATCCCTTCGGAGAAGCATAAAATATTATATTAATGAATTATTTACTAAATATTGGAATTATCATTATTTTTCTTAATATTTTTGCTCATTCTTGCCTCTATATTGAGGCACCAAACGAAAACACTCTTCAGGTTATGTTAATATATTGAATGAGTGAACTTTTTAATTTTCTAATTAAACTCGATATAGTTAGTGCCACCAAATTAAAAATGTTCTCTCCCGGAAATATCTTGGAGATTCTTGGGAAATTGTTCAGAAATGACCTTTAAAAATGTGCCACCAGAATTTTAAACAGACGAATCTGACTTCTGACATTCAGCGCGTTTACATGCACAGCTTAATTGAGCTGTGCTCAAAATTCGACTTTTTTAACGCGGCCCTTATCCCAGTTTACATGCAACGGAGAAAACCTTATAATTGACGGGAACATGTCCTCCTCCTTCACACTAGGTGGCGACATGTGTCTTTTCAGCGGGTTAATACAGCCCCCTGTTCGTCATATAATAAAACTAATTGGGCAGACCGGCATTTCAAATATCATCTACATGGCTTTATTCATTTTGTACGTAATGTGCATGTTACTTTTGGTGCAGATAAGATGGCGCTATCCCTCAGATGGTTCTTTTACCGGCTCTGTTTACGCTCTTCTTCTGCAACCGGCTTTTTTGGATGTTTTTGTTCTAGCGCCAGCGCAGCGGTTGTGGCGCTTGCGCACACATGTTGTCTAGTTAAAGTCGGATTAAGTGTGTACATGCCGGAGAAAGTCGCTTTCCAATCACATCATCTGGGTGTCGTAATCTAATAAGGAGAACTCGGATTTTAGTCGGAGTGACATGTTTACATGCACTTAAGTTGTCCATTTAAAGTCGGATTAAGGCAATAATTCTGTTTTTTCAATGTACTGAGTAAACATAATATCAGAATAAAAATTTATTTAGACACAATAACAAAGCAATGTGTGACGCCTACACACTTATAAAGTGTATACTGATTTCTTGAGTTTAGACTCCTGGCTGCATTTTTACCCTAATTTTACCTCTGTTATTTAACACATTTTCAACCTTATGTTTCCACTCACCAGTTTGTCTGTCTCGCTGCCACTGTGAGCTGCAGCCAGTGTGGAGGAGCACTGCTCCAGGTAATCTGGCTGCCTTCCAGGTTGAGTGCTGCTGCTGCTGATGGAGATAGTATAAATGCTGCTGGTGTAGCCGTCACAGGAACAGTGGTCACCTCTCTGCCCTCCGTTTCCTGACGCCCAAACAAAAACAGAGCCCCTTCCTTTCCGGCCCTGAGATTAATAGGGGAAGCAGACAGAGGTGATTAATGTATTAATGATATTTACACATTGTTAAAGGGGAAGAAAATAAGCCATTTGAGTAAACATGCACATTAACAAACACACAAACAGCCTCAAGGCTATTTTCTTTCTCTGTCACACTCACTCACTGTTTCAATGCTGTTCTTTAAAACGAGTCGAGTCAGAGGCCCAGGTCCCTCCAAAGTGGACCCATCATCTTCTGGCCCCCAGCTGGCTAGATAAATATCAATGTACTGTGGCCTGAAGCTCAGGGACTGGGCCTCCACGATGTCGGTCACATCTCCATCCAGCATACGGATGCCTTCAGGTAAAAGGGAACAATATAGGAGAGGTAATGCATAAGACCTCCAGGAGTCCTTCATCGCACAACTTTTCGTGTCGTCACGTGCACTCACCGCCTATCCGTGCGTGGAAAGAGACTCCGACTGTGCACAGAGAATTGTTTGCAACCGCAGCAACCATCCCTGCACACTGAGTCCCATGGCTTTTCAGAGAAAGGAGGAGAACATCAGAACATGAGGTTAAATGCATATGTATGAGGAGAAGACAGGCTATTTCCGTTACATCAAACCAGTGAGAAGACAGAATTCAGACTGAGGAATTTGCATATCCATATATGCATGTAATTACTGAAAAAAATGGAGAGGGCACATTAATTAAAGTTTGAATTATGAGGGGAAGCTGCAGGTGTAAAAAGAAATCTAGAGATAAGAGGTACTCACTAGTTGGCAGCATTGTTGAAGTAATTCGGAGAAGGATCCCGGTCTTGTCCGTTCACATCATAGCTGGCAAGGGGATCCTAAATCAGATGGATTGTAAGTAGCAGTACATATCATGATGCCAGCAGCTATCTGTCTCTGTTTCATCAGACAAATCACAAAGAGCATTATTCACCAGTCCACTCAACAGTTAAGTGGATCAGACGTTTAATGTCCATTTCAATACTCTTAGTCGGCCTTTCCAAACCTTTGGCCCAGAAGCTCTGTCTGCAATATCTGTCTCAGCTCTGCACTCTTACACTAAGAGCTCTGCCAAATTGCTTATGATTAATGTCCTCTTCACAAGAAGAACGTCCCATCCCAGGGCACTTACATAATTTGGCTTCAGATCCGGATGCGCTCCCTCAATGCCATCATCTAGGACAGACGCCACCACACCCTTCCCAGTATACCCTCTCCTCCAGGCCCCTGCAATGTTCATATGTGACTGGCAGCCTTTGGACTCATCACTGCAGTGCTGTGGAGCAAATAGTAGGACATCCAACTTAGCCTTTGGGAGTAAAGAATAAATCAGTGTCTATTTTAGGCTTCGTCTGGCTGTGTTTATGTGTCTGTGTTTCGGACTTGAGCTTTAGTAAAAGAAGAAAAAAAAAACTGACTCACTGTGTACCACAGGCTGTTCCACACTGGGTCGTTAAAGTGCAGAGTCTGGGTGGGGCCGGACTGATGATGGGTAACAGGAACGTGTTGGATCCTAATGTCGGTGGAAGAGTCAGAGCTGGCTCCTGAGGACCGTTTTGTTCTTCTCTGGACTACCTGCTGCTGGAGCCATTCCACCTTAAAAGGACCAATAAATGGCATTTGTTCAGATGTAGACATTATTTACTTCAGAAGCTACTGGACTGTACGGACTGCCAAGGCATTTTGGTATATTCACGTTCCCCAGAGGATGAGCCTTGTTGATGTTTTATGCAGCACCATCATCGGGGGAAAATCAATATTTCAGTGTAACATAGAACATTTTCCCCTGATGATTTTCAGATCTAAAAATTGATTGATGGATTGATTAACGAAGTATCCACTTACCTTAAACATTGGCTTAGTTAGATAGTTTACAAATAGATCCCATCAGCTGCACATTGTGTTAATGTCAATTAGTAAATGTTTGCTAATGTTAATGTTATTATTGCTAATATTACTTGCATTTTTATGCTAACAAGCCGGTGTTAGCATTTAGCTAAAATGAAGAGTCTGAAGCATAAAAATGTGTATAACACTATAGGCTATTAATGCAAGTCTTACATGTGGCTTACATGATCCCTGAGTAGCGAGAAATTTGTTCTCGCAGCTTGTTCTCGACACATGAACCAGTCAGAACTTTGTTCTCGGATGTTTCTGGCAACTATTCTGTGATTGGTCAGAAATTGGAAGCGGTGCATGGTTAACACAGAATAGCGGAAATGCTAGCGGCCATTCATAGACTGCCGCCTGCCCGATCTTTGACGCTCCCCTCCTGTCATGACGCATGCGGTGGGAAAGTGAAGGTAGACGCGGCGGAGCAATGGAGTCAGATTCCGAGACACCGTAAGCCCGGGGTTGGCAACCCGCGGCTCCATAGCCGCATGCGGCTCTTTCGTTCTTTCTGTTGCGGCTCTCTGCGGCGAGCGGTGCGGAGCAATGACGCTGATCAAAGCCGTTCACTTTTTCACGCTAACTACCTGCCTCAGGATAGCAGCAACTAGTCACTCATCAGTGAACGAGCGAGAGTTACACAACAACGGAATGACACCGAATGCCACACCACACTCATGGTTGTAGCATCAACCAAAAAACATTGAACTCCCATAGTGCATTGCAGCACATTTACAAATTTCTGTCGAGTATTTAATTCAAATGTATTTTTATTTTAGTGTGTTAGTTTTTTTATATATATAATTCTAAATTTGAATTGACGATGATCTTGTAACATTAAAATAAAATGTATTTAATTTATTTTATTTTTTTTGTCGCTCAAAATATACGTCACAACTGCCGACGTGCGACACCCGCCGGCAGGTCCAGCCCGCTGTTTATTGAACTTTTCGACTTCAGGTAAGCTAACCGTTGACAAATCCCCGTTATGTATGCATATGGCAATTTCGTTTTCTCTGTAGCAGTTCTTTGATTTCACAAATGCAACACGCTATAGGCCTAGCATAGAGGTGAAAACGATATATTCAGTGTTATCTTCATTTTAGATGTCAAAGGGGTTTTTGTGGCTCCCAGTGTTTTCTTGTCTGTGGGAAACGGATCCAAATGGCTCTTTGAGTGTTGAAGGTTGTAATGTTCAGTTACTTTGGTAGTCTGACGAACTACCATTCATTTTATTATCGTTATATGGTTTTTCAGCAGAATTCGTTCATATTTTTTGGCAAAACTGTTGTCATAACATCTTACCTCGCCACGACTGTCCCGGTGACTTTAGTCATTAAATTAGAAACGGTTGAAGCTGTTTTGTTTGCAGTCGTATTTTAGACGTGTAGCTTCATTTATTTTATTTTTCTTTTAACTTCATTTTATAGTCACAAAGTAATACAGAGAGTACACTTTGTCTCTACCAGAGAGGTGACAGCGGTACGGATGACAGCCAGGAAGCTCGGCAAATCATTTTATTGGCCTCGAATAAAATTATTGGTCAGACTTTTATCAGTAAAAATATATGGGAATGTAATATTGAAAATTGAGTTCCAACACCTGGTGGATTTCTTTTACATTTTAGCGTGCCATACACTTATTAGAAGCATTTTACAAATATTACAAAAGAAAAGTGTAAAAAAGCCAGAAAGGTAAGAATTGCTCTGATATCAATCATATATATATATATCTAAGCAAAGTACCCTGAGCAAAATGCAAGTTTAGATGTTGTTCTGCCAAGCATTACATATCAAATTTAAAATCCTTGGTTTCCAAGGTAGGGAGACAAATATTGCCAACTAGTTGGTCAGGTCCTGGCTGCTGTCGGCCTGTTGCAAGTTTTATCTAGCTAGCTAAATGTTATTTCAGTCTTTAGCTTGGAAACACTTTCTTTGTGAAAGTTATGTATAAAAGAGGATTAAGGCTAAAGCTGCATGTCGCAGGCATAGAAAAATATCATCTCCTCCAATTAAGGAAGCCACACAGATATGGGATTAATTGTGTTGAGCAGGCTAGTCCTAGTTTTATGAATTATGTCCTTCTAAAACAAGATTTATGGCCATGGTGAAGAGAAGGTTATTATGTCGTACCTACGACATGCGTAAAAAAAAACCCAAACAGCTGTGACTGATTTGAAATGCATTTTGGTTTTTGCTGTTGTTTGAATGTTTAGGTTTGTGTCGAATGGCAGCGGGAAAGTGCAACTTACTGCTGAAAGAGAAACTGCACACGGCTAAGGTTAAGGCAAAGGTCAGAATTTATTTTAGTTGTGTCCAAACGCCTTTCTTGCGCTATATTCCGCAGAAATTTATTACTGATAGGAACCATGAGGGCACTTTTTAGCACTACTAAAAAACATGACCCGCCTTGGAATCAACTGCAACTATCTTCTAAATGGGAAGTGTACTTAACATTTTATCACTCTTTAATGCCTCCTGGCATCTCTCGGGTTTTTGTGGGTGTGTGTGTGCGTAAGATCACGATGTGAGGGAAGGCATCAGTGCATGAACATGTGTGTGTGCGCCTCTGTGTCTCTGGAGGTACAGACTGGACACGCTGCTGATTAATAAACCAGCACAGTCTTCCAGTTCTGCCCGTATCACGTTACTATACCTTGGTCTCCTTGGCGACGCTAACAGTCACTTCTTTGTTGCCCACCGTGGACCGATTCGCTGTGTGTTGGTGGCGGAAACTGTAGTAACTCTTCAGGTCTCCAATCTGGTGAAACAAACGTCGAAAAACCCTCGAAATGAATTTGTTTTCAGGTGAAGGTGTGCGGCTCATCCTGCTCTGTCTCCGCACTAAACAGCTGTTGAATTATAAAACAGCTTTGGGTGTCTTTCTTTGTGGCGGCTACCTTACACCTGTGATAGTTTTTCAGGTTAGAGCAACCTGAGCCACACTGCTGCTCTTGTGTGCACTTGTGTGTGAGTCCATGCACGTTCTCTATAGTGTAGTTGTGTCTATAATGTCATGATGTAAGCAGATTTTTAATACATAAGAGGGAGTAATTTAGGTTCAGTAGAAAAAAAAGAGTCACTGGCCGGTCATTTTTTCCTGACAGAGAGGAATAAATTATGGCCCTAATTTATTCCCTGGTGAATCTGTTGTGGAACTTGCTTCTTGATTTTTCACATCAGCATTATAAAGTTGTAGTCTTTTTCTGTTTCAGCGGGGCCTTCTGGTTCAGATTACCCGGGTTCATATGTAGACCTGCAAGTTTTATCACCAAATCTAATCTGCAGGAGTATAGAGACTAGAACTCCGTTATTCAGGTCTGTTTAGTTGCTTTATATGATCTATTGATGGGTCTTTTGCTTCTTTCATGTAGAGAAGCACAGAAAAAAGTCTTTACAACCTTGAATAAAGTAATTATGAAGGACTAGATCTGGGTTTAACTATCAGTTATACTGTTAGAATATAGAATACATAATGAAATTAAGGTAAAAAATAAAAATAAGAGAATACATTTGTGATTCTTCTGGAAGTTTGGTTCACCTCAAGGAAGTGTGTCGACAGATTTTGTACAGTAGATGGGCATTTGTGATATAAACGTCCCCTTATTATAAAATTTAACATTAAACATTTGACCTACTTTTGTATTTGCATTTTGAGTCTTGGAGTCCTTTAGTGCAGCTGCAGCAGATATTTTCCTAAATCTTCAACAGAAATTATTAATTTTTACTCATTTTAGTTTCTGACACAATGGAATTTATTGCACTTCTGGAAATCTCCAACAAATAGCAGTTTATCCTACTCCAGTTTTTTGCGGTAATATGATCTTGAAGTTTAGCTCTGGTAATTGACTAAATTTGACACATTGGATTTTTCTGTTGTTTTTGTTTTTGTGCCATTAGGTGTCCGGTAACTCCAATTCTTTTAGCGGGATGTGGCCTCATTTGATGCCACGTTAATCTAAAGGCCCACACTCTGTGGATCCCTACGTGCCTCACGCCTGAACAGTAACAAATTGCGAATTAAATGAGAATGAACTCTGTTTATTAAAAAACGTTTAAAGCGACTGAGATCAAGAGTAAAAATGCTGGATGTGTTCCTGTCTGACATCTCCTCTTGATTTAGCACACTCACCTGACCCATATTAGTAAATCCATATTTCTCTGCCATCCTGTTCACAGACTCAAGGTCTCCTCTTATTTTTATCGCCCACTCGTTGGTGTAAATCGTTGCGTGACAAAACTGGAAGACAGCTCCCATCCACAGCGCCAAAAAACGCGGCATGTCTGCCGAGATCAGGAGGCCTCCTCTAATCAGACCGGCCCGGGTATTTCAAGCGTCGGTGAAGGTGCTTCTCATTGTGGGAAGGCCTCTGTCAGGAAGCGGTGTTCTTGCACAAACGGAAGGATCTCTGCCGTCTGAAGCTGTCAAGACTCGAGTCTCCGTCACCGGCAGCAGGCGCCTATCAAATTACTTCAATATGGAAGCCGGGGATCAACTACAGTCGGAGGATGACAAGGATCTGACCCGAGGGACTGCGGCCCAAACTGTGCAGCCTCCCCTGTGTTTGATTAAATAAACTTAAGCGCCTCTTTCCAGTCACTTTAAACCTACTGTAAGCTACACTGACAACAGCAGATACACAGCAGCTGTGGGAGATGTTAGATGGAAGAGATACAGTAGTAGGCAGTGTCGTGTTTTCCCGACGCTACATCTAATACATAAATAAATGAAATCATTTTAATATTCAGTTCATTCATCTACTGTAAAGCTTGTCCTCTCGGGGGGGTCATGAGGAGGGGGCTGGATCCTGCCTGTGATGTTTTGATGTAAATGCCAATAACAAATGTACTGTAATATACAGTATGTATGTGATAGGAAGTAGCCCAAAGTAAAAGTAAACCCCAAGTACTTTTTTTTGTTTGAAAAGTATATATTATATAATATCTACTGTATAAATAGGTGCTTCACATCCACAGTAAGGTTATAAAACACCCCGCAACGCTGAAGTGATTTTTGTCCTGCAAAATAATAAAATGACTACGTTAAAGAAAGTCTAGCTTGTGTCACATTTTGCCAAAACTGTGTTTACATGTAAATGTCCCAGGTAGTTTAATTTGCACATATAATTTTCATTCTATAATGTGGGGAAAGATTAAAATAGCAGAACAATAAACGTATCAAGAGCCTGCAGAGTTATCTCATGCTAATAGACTAATAGATTTGGTCGGTAGCACTTGTAATATAAAATTCTAATGAAGAGAACTTGTGTTAATGCTAATCTGTGCACACAAATGTATGCACTTTTTAATATACAAAAATCTGATCTGAAACACACGTTTTTCCCGTTATCATTATCACATTTTTCCATTTCCATTTGTAGACTGACCAACATCCTTTTCTGATCTAGAACAAACGCAAGAATGGAGGAGAAGCATTAAAACACATGTCCGTGGTTTTATCTGATATTTGACTATTTGACATTCCCAGTGCCCACAGTGATCATAAATGGCCTCTGTGTTTGCACAAAAAAAATCCTCATCCTGAACTCAGAGGACGTGTTAAGTATTTTCTGGGAACATAATATTTGCCTGGAGGCTGTGGATTTTTTCCTTTCCCCTCTTTTTTTTTTTTTTGGCCAAACGCCTTTCCCCTTGGCACCACTGTCGTCTACATTGTGAAATAATATCCCCGCATATAAAAATTCACTGCTGTAAATGGGTCAGTCTGAAGCAATCAGAGAAAAATCATTCATGGTGTATAAGAAGACCATCAAGATGTTCTTAAATTTTAATGTAGCAATTCCCTACAGAGCGACAAGCCCGGAAACTTAAGAGAAGATAAAATGAAGTCACCGAATTGGAAAAATAATCAGCAGTAACAATAGAAATCTGTAGGTTGTTGGCTCCTGTACGTGGATGGTTTCTTAACAATATGAACCGTGCAGCGGTTTGAAAGATCAGTTTAAGTATGCGTGTTTGCTTTCTAGTCTAGACAATAGATGACAAGCTCACTACCACTTTATTTATGTGTATGCTAAACGTTTAGTAGCAGATACAAATTGCCTAGTTTAGCTCTACTTAGCTTAACTTAGTTTAGGACAGCTAGCTTGAGTGTGACTGTGGTTGCCAGGCAACTGATTCCAGGCGATATGGTCTGGCTCATTTCCCTCTTAAAATGGGATAAACCACATTAGATGCGATGTGTGCAATTTATCAGCCGCTAGTAGGCTAATTTTAATTTAATTCCACCTTTGAGAAAATCCACTCTAGCTGTCATTGGTCTTTGAGGTTCTAAATTAAGCTAAGCTAAAATGAGATAAGCTTCTTGTAATAGAGAATTTTAGTACCTTGGTACATAATTCTGACTATTTCTTCCACCAACACAACATGAAAAGGTTGAATAGACTCAAAATATATATATTTTTAACCTTTTGTGATTTAAAATCCGTATTGAAATACTATTTTTTGCTTCAAAGCAAAATGGTGTGTGCCATAATCCAACACATCGACATTGCTATTATGCTATGCTTCTTTACACCATTTATCTTCGCTCATTAGCTCTTTAGCTAAACTAAGCTAATCCAAGCTAAGCTAAAATAAGTAGCACCTGGCTGTAGCTTCATAATAAATGGTGCCTTCAAATGGGGCTGTGTTTATGTCTCTCGTGGTTTTCACAGCCTTAAGATTTTCTGAAATCTTGGATTAACAAACTGTTACATCTTTTATTGAGTTTTATTTTTTGGTGTTCAAGTTGTATCATCAGCTTTAAGCCCTGAGAAATGAGGGACCGGGGCTAACAAGCTAACGGTCTGGTAACTTAATGTAGGTTCTGAATAGGTCGACAAACACAACACGACTGAACTTGGACTCTTTTTTTTTTTTTTTTTTAATTTGGTAAATATCACATATTATGAAGGCGACATAAATATGGGCTTTTCTTGTTGTGAGGACAGTAGTATCGGTCCTCTCCATCTGAGTGCTTGCCGGAACCATACCTTTAATTTTAATGCACACTTAACTCTGATGTTTGCTATGTGAGCAGATACGCACTCAGCATTATTCAGCACTTTTACAGTGACACTTCATGTTAGTGTCTGTGTGTCCTCTACAGAGACACACAAGTAGAGCCTGTGAATCGCGAGAGATCTCCGCAATCATAATTTTCTGCGTGGCGCTTTGGAGGCGAGAGCACATTTAATTCCTCTTCTCTTAATACTGTCAGTCTGTCAATGCTCTTGTGCAGAGTTCAACTTGGGAATTTGTTTTCCCCTTGATAGCAGCAAGCTGTCGAGCCCCAGAGGCAGCAGAGCAGCCCCAATTCATGATCTTCCCTCCACCACTGGGAAGACATTTTCATGTCGACAACCTTTTTCACCCTTTTAGTAGTGCATAAAACATTTTCTCTGCAGTATTGTAGAATGATTTTTTTGTAAGTTTAGGCAAACTTTATTGGCCATGCTTTGACCTACAGACACGTGAAGCATGTGCTTCTAGCTCCATATGACGTTTTGTAGTTTACTGTCCTCCACTTATTGATCTTTCGGGTTTTCAATGGTGAATGAATAGGTATATCCTCAATACCATTGGCTGTAATATTTCAGCCATTCACCATTTCAGGTGCAGTTTTTTTGGTACAGGCAAAGGCGATGTAGCTTTTGTTTATTGTGTCCGTACCTTAAGAGGAGCTTTCATCCCCTTTCTCTACTGAATGACTCGCTCAAAAATATTATTGTTTTATAAGTTGGTCCCATAGACCGTAAAAAATAGTGGCGGCCATGACAGCTCCTCAAAAGTGAAGCCAATGCGTGTGGAGCTCCCTCTGGTGGCTTGCGCCAGTACAGGTCATAAGTCCGTGTTAGTCCTCCTTGTCCTCAAGTGTCCTTTTGTCTGAGACGTTTTATCTATGACGCTACGAAACCAGGATGTGACATCATGGTGAGAAACGTGACGGTTGGTTGACGGTCAAAATAACTGTCTGTTGGAAACGGCATTATGTGCAAAATGTAAAATTATGTAAATTATGTTAAATTACCTCAAGGATCTGGGGAATATTTGAAGTTTTTTTTGGGTGAATTAAACTTTAATCTTGTAAGATTTTAAGTAAATGAATGTAGCTAACTAGCTAGCTAAAACAGCACAACGAGTTCTGTTGAGGAAAAGGTTAACATTTACAAACTCTGGATCCATGATGGTGTTTCGTGATACATTTCTGGTAACGTGGCTCCACTACTTTTTATGCTGGCCCCAAACTTGCAACATGCTGCTGCTTGTACTCCCTAAATTCTAGCCTCATTTTGACCAATGGAGATGTGTCATCGCCTCTTTTAAAGCTCCACACATCTCATTTCTTTCACTTATTGAACCTCAGGTTTACTTGTTGTTATGCCATCTACACTGTGTTGAGATGAATATTATAACTATGATATATACTATAACAGTCTATTCACTATATGAACATTGTATATTGCATTTTGTTTTAATTCTTTGATATCATTAAAAAATGAAGAACAAAACAGGCAAACTCAATTCAGTAATTTCCGTGAACTCCAAACTTAAACATTTTCTGGTAGCACACTGCAGGAAAAAAAACAAATCTGCTTGTCTTCCCATGCAGAGCCAAAGTAGGTTATTATTGCATGTTTTATACTCCACAATGCCGTATTACATAGAAGATGCAAATGGCTTGAGTTGATAGGAAGGATTACCAGAATATGTGATGCAACATGTCCCAGTATGTTAATTTCACTTGAATCTTTGTGCATTATTTCAATAGAGATGTCGCCTGTTTCGCATTACATCAGCCGAAGCTTAGCTAAAACGGGTGTCCTGGCATTGTAACTTACACTACAGGCTTGCTGTTAATATTTAACCGCACAATATAAGTCAGCTGGGACACTACCGTGACTTTCAGACCATGCTTAATTTGTTTGGCAGCTATTGATAGATTGGATGGATTGAGTTTTTCATTTTTCACAAGCCCTGGCCTTCGTCCTCATTGATCCGACTCATGATGTAGATCGCGTTTACTGTGACTTAACTTTCCCTGCAAGGGCTGCAGGGCCGACATTACAGCTTCTATAATATCCACCGGCACTGATCTTCAGGGATGGTAATTCCAATTAATGCCGCAACATCAGTCATATAATTATGTCACTAGAGACGGAGTATATGTGCGGCAGGTAGGTGAGGTGCACCGCGTGATATATTGCATGTTGTTGGAGGATGTCTTGCTAATTCATGTCCTTTGAGCATGGGAAATAATGCAAGCGCAGAGTGAGTTTCGAGGGAAGCAGCAGCGGGATTTTTTTTTTATTTTTTTTGTTTTTTTTATGATGACAGTGGTAAATAATAGCAACACAGCATGGCTATGTTTCGAAATGCAAAGCTGGAAGCTTTCTTTATTTTTTTTGTATAAATAATCTGTATAACATACTTCAGATGTATTAATAGGAATATAAACTGCTGCTCCTTTAAGTCCCACAATCGCTGCTGTATATGCAACTACACCATTTTTAATTAGCGTTTTTGCAGGTGAACCTAATCTTAGAGCTACTAAAAATGATAATATCAATTCTGCGCTTCCATCCATTTAACGTGAAGGGAAGCGCCACGTTAACTTAGCATACTACCAAGACTGGAAACAAGGCACCGCACGGTTTAACATATTAATTTGACAGTTTGAAAGGAAGCGGTAGATGGATTACACAAGAAACAAATGGACGGGCTTGTTTTGATTTTCTTTGAGGAGAAAAAAAAGGAAAAATAAAATCCAATCAGGTAAAATTAATCTGGTATTTTTTTTTATCATGAAATGACAGAAAGAAAGCAGATGCATAGTTCTTTGAGCTCCTTGCTTGGGAAGCTGCCTGTCAGAATGTGTTTGGTGTTTAAAGTCATGTTCGATGTCCATTGTGTCCTTGAGTTGTAAATTACAAAGAACAGGTTCGTGATGCAACATGCGCTCACAGTCCTCTTCATCTACTCCACAATGGAGTGGAAAACAAACCGGCAGAACAAAACAAAGGAAAAAGCACCTCTTGGCAAAGCAGCCACAGGACTTTGAAGTTATCTAACATGTCTTCAGAGAGACTGACTTTGATGTGGAGAAAACTCCTCTCAAACAGTGACATATTCCCCTGAAAATAATTGTCAAACGTGTTCCCGAGCACACTGGGTGCCCTGCAGGCAGCATAGACATGAACTCTTATTTTTCTTTGTTCTAAATGTCTTGCTGTTTTATAAGCTCATTTGTTTGGCATCATGAGTTTTGCTGCATGACATGCCGTGGTGAGAAGAACATTTCGAACATCTGAATGCTGTTTATAAATTGCATTTAACAGTTTTGCCGGGTTTTTTTTGCTTGTGTGTAACAATTCCCATAAGCAGAACAAGTGCAGAGAGCAATTATACATATCTCTCACATAGCGTTGTAAACATTCTGTAAGTTGGTTGTTTTTCCATCGCAAGCCACTCAGAACTTTTTCTTGAAGTTGGTTTGAACATGACCTAATTTCTTGCAAGTTTCAAGTGTCAAAGAAACCCCTGCATACGTCTGCTAAAAGGTGTTTGAAAAGAAAAAGCCGAGCAACAACGTTCAGTGATAAACTTGTTTTTTATTTCTGCAAAAGACTTAGGATACAGTGTTATCGGTCATAGATCCAACGCAGAAGCTTAAATTTAGCTTTAAACATTCAGACCATGTTCACATATACGAAAATGGTCTTTTTTTGTCTGGTTTTCCTTGGCGTCGTTTGGAGAATTTTTCCGTAAAGGTCGATCCATTGCAAACCAGCATCTTGTTTTAGAAAGGCTGTAGTACATACCCCAGGCCTATGCATGGCGCTGTTTCTGCTACTGTTCCTGCTACTCAGACAAAAAAGGGCAACATACAGTCCAGATTACAGTCTGTAATCCTTTTTACCTCATCATAGTGGCAAAGTAACAGTGTATGTTGGACCTAGCCACCCTATAAGGTTCAGTATTGGTGCAGCACCATCACAAAACATCATGGCGTTCATACCAGGTGTTCACCAAAAAGAGAATAGGCTCCGTATTTGTTTTTTTGACCCTGGGACCTGAATTCAAAAAGTTGCGGTTCCAGTCACCGAAAAATCCGGATCTGTCATGACATTCGGCAGAAACGTGCAAGACTAACGCAGTTTGACCCAAAAATCTGATTCACGTAAACGTTGCCTTAGTATTATGCCCCCTTTTAACTTATTTCAGTCAGGATCACTTTCTCAAAATTAAACTTTATTCATCTGCACAAGTTACATTTGGTAGTATGACCCTGTTCCTTATGCCACACCATCCTTACACGGGATGGCTCGTGAAGGGCAGCAGCAAAGAACAAACCAACAGAACCTTTGGGAACCCTGCTTGCAGGAACGTTCCTACCCTTCACGACCATCATGCAGCAGGGTCCACAGCAAAAAACCAACAGAATCTGAGAAACATCAAGATTCAATTAGATTCAATTATATTTATATAGCGCCAATAACAATATAAATTGTTTT
The DNA here is from genome assembly GCF_022458985.1 of Mugil cephalus. NCBI lineage: Eukaryota > Metazoa > Chordata > Actinopteri > Mugiliformes > Mugilidae > Mugil > Mugil cephalus. The sequence goes on along the minus strand of NC_061788.1, from coordinate 7,324,527 downwards.
GAGATGCTTTACAAAAAAGTTACTTTACAAGTAAGTCTGAAGGCGACGGAAAAACTCCCTTTTAACAAGAAGAAACCTTGAGCAGGACCCGGCTCATATGGAGGGACCCAAGCAGTTGTCCAATAGGAGGCTGTGAGGACATCAGCTGACTCATCAGCTGATTGATGCAGCTGCTCATTGTTAACCATTGATTTAAATTCGAGGACGTGACCTGCCAAAACTAACGCTATGCTGCACATACACGTAAGCTTTTAGATTTAAAAGCTAGTTTTTCAGTAGCTGTCTAAACACTCCTTGTTATTGAGGTACACCAATCAGGCATAACATAACGACCACCCTTCCCCACTCCAGCTTTTACAAGTAAAGCAATGAGAACTGAGTGAAAACTTCTTCCACAGCCCAGCTACTATAAGTTGCTCCGAAGCCCCAATTATACACGTTTGGGGAGTTTTTATAATTCTTCTGAACCTTCTCCAACATGAACTGAGCCAGAGCCCTTGTCACACATCATCCCACTCTCTCCGAGATCCTCTGCTGTGTGTGTGTGTGTGTGTGTGTGTGTTTGCTTCCTGTGAAGAGAAGATGTCCAAAACAAAGCCAGTCCACCCCACTCCCCACTCCCCACCCCACACACACACACACACATGCACACACTTCGTGATATAAGTGTCACGAACATCTGATCGTATCCCTCTCCACAGCTGGAGAAGCGGGTCCTTCAGAGCCCAGTGTTTACATTGCATTGCCCTTTTTTTGCATCAGTGACAGCAGTGGCAGGGGAGAATTTAGCTCATATTTTATTAAACCAATCTGCAGCTATCATGGTTGACTCAGAAACTTGGCAGGTCGTCTCGAAATGGGTACTTTTTAATTCATTATTTACAATTTCCCAGTGACGCGAGCAGACACACACACACACACACACGCTCACACAGATTTAACTGGAATACTGCTTCAGATGACTGTGAAATCTTGAGAGCCAGAGCATGTACCCAGGCACTGTATCAGTGTGTGTGTGTGTGTGTGTGTTCGCTCGGATGCCCGGTCCACATTCAATCCATATTTTTCCTTTATTCGGTCACTAATGAGGCTCCTGTCTCAGTTCAAAGAAAAGAAAAACGCTTTCAAGTATCATTGCAACTTTAGGGGCTTGTTTATCAGCATCGTTATTAACTCATTGACTAAAAACACAGTTTATGTTGCGTAATTTGTTGCATTAAACTTCAAATAGCATCACGGCGCTGCAGGACCGGCGGACAAATTGCGGCTGCAGCACCTCTGACTTTCGGGTGTGAGTGACTGCGAAATGACCTCTTTAGCTGAAAACGCGGTAAAGAGAAACATAATAACTCTACAGCCGCCTAAACCCAATGACTCATGCAGTATTAGCTCCGGTGCTTCCTCTCAGCATGCAGGGCCAGTTGTTTTCACATGCCCATTATGCACGGTTGTTGATGCCTCGAGACATGGTTATATTTTTCCCCTTCATTTCAGCCGAGCCTTCGACTGATGTTGCACGGAATTGCGTGAGCCCACTTTGACCCTTGATGTTTCTTTGAAGAGGCCTCAAAATGAGGTTGTTCTTTCTCTTTCTCCGCAGACCTCTGCGTTTTTTTTCCTACCGGCGCTCCGCGACGACCGCTCCGGACCGGAGCTGGTTTTATCTGATCAGACCGGGTTGCTTTACACATTTCTCCCTTTGGCGCGTGCCAGCGTTCTTGAATAGCACTGCAGCAATGCTGACAAAATAGTTACCTACCTCACCCCAGAATCCTTACACACACACAAAATAGACGCACACACTCTTCCTTTCTCTTTACGGATTCAAAGCCAGTCCTCTCTGGCTCCTTTGTTCCCCACTCCAGGCTGGGCTCAGATCCTCTCTGCTCTCTGTAAGCCTGCTCCGCTCTGTCATCAGGATTACAGGCTGTGCTGTAGCAGATTAATGACTGACAACTCTACACTCCTCTCAGCGTTGCGCGGCGCTCGTAGAGCTACCAGGACGGAGGCGCGTGCCTGGTTGCGAGGGAGAGAGGAACAACTGCGGGGGAGATAATGCATTGTGTTGGTCTGAGAACAATATGTTAGCTGTGAGATTGCGCGTGTGAAGTGGAATTGTGCCGTGGCGAGACCGAGAGTGCGTGCGTGCGTCGGGGTTTGTGTGTGAACGTGTTACTTATTTTGAAGCGCCGGTGGAACTTGCGGCAAAAAAGCTTTTCAACTTCCACGCCTCAGTGCAGCACAGCATGATGGAGTTAAGTCAGTGGGGCCTCCGCCGAACGAGCTTAGGTTGATGCGTGTATGTATTCTCATGTGTACATATGCACATTTGTATACTCGTGCTTTAAGAGCCCAGGGAGAATACGCAGCAGCTACAGGTCCGGCACTTAAGCATCTGCTGCCTGACGCGTTTTCCTGAAACGTCTTTTCCCTCTAATAACTCCTCTCAACACAAAAACAAAGCAGCCACTGTTTCTAACTGCTTTTGTTTGAGGCAAAGTGGAAACTGGCGGCGGTTGAACAAATCCTAAACAAGCAGGCAAACAAACCGAGAGCTAACACTTTCCAAAGTTTGATATAAATTAGGCCAGGATCTCATACTACCTCAGAGCCTCATAGAAGCAGCTTATGTGTGTCATGAATTACTAAGTAGTAATATTTGGGGCTTCTCACAGCGATCAAACAGCTGAGGCTTAATTTCCTGAGACTTGCCCCGGAGTGTCCACGAAAGTGGGCTGTCTGAGCCACCATCTGAGGACTGAAACGCTTTCTTTTGCTCGCATTTCGGTGGGATGGAAATTTTCCTGGAAATCAACAACCACATCTCAGGCCATGCTTTTTCCCTCTGATTTTCATCAGTGGTTTCAATTACCGTTCAAAGGCTAGAAAAGTCAACAATATTTTCCAAAAAAAAGAAATAAATAAATGGATGAAAATGGTTAAAAACTGGTTTATGAAACCTTTTTTTTTTATTTCCTGGCCCATTAATCACATGGTGACCCAGCAGATTTGTATCATGACCCCATAAACTAAAACAGTAAAGCAGTTTAGGAGCAGAAATACAATTCTGTTATTAATAATTTAATGATATTAGAGCAAACGTTTGAACACCAAATCTGTATTTATTGTACGTCTTTTGATAAAGCTGTGATGCAATAAGTTACGCACTGAAACCAAGAGGAAATCAAAGAACTATTGACGGTCAAATCTGACGTCACATTTCACCGATTGTGTCTGGGCTATAAACCTGCAACTGAACATGCTGCAAGGACAACGGCCAGTGCTACCTGGTACATATTGTTTTGTGCCTGCGTGAAGAAAATAACTCTTCCTGTCAGTAGGGGGCAGTAGTCTGCACTGAGACGCTATTAGCCATGAGGCAAGAAAGCCAGGAAGAGCTATCAACCTGTGTACAGAGTTGGCTTCTTCTGAATGCTAACCATTAAAAAACAGGTTAAACTATTGACTGTATGTACTATGAACAAAGCCATCATGACGTCACCCATTCGGTTCTGAATCTCGAAAATGAAGCCTGAAGTGGGCGGAGCCTGCGGTCGCCATGTTGGATGAGCTTTACTCCGCCCACACGCGGATATTCCAAATATGGACATAGGGGGATCGTGTCGGACGTTGAGACCCACCCACCTGCTACCTGTTAGCTCAGGCTACCATCTGTCACGGGAAGTGGGAACGCCCTTAATTATGTAGAATTTTACACCTTAATAAAAAATAAATAATGAGTTGAAAAAAAACAAAACAAAAAACGTACAGTTGTCATGAATATTGAAATAAACTATTTAGGCCACAATCGTTTTTTGTACCAGACTGTTTCATAATGCTGTAAAGTTGGGCTTTTTAAGATGGATTTCTATGGGGCTCTGCTTTCTTTTGGAGCCACAAGTGGCCACTTGATGAACTGCAGTTTTTTGCTGTTCAACATTATGGGCTTCATCGCTCAGACCTGGAAGTTGTCGCTTGGCCTAGAGATGATCAACGAGCATGAAACTAGCAATTTGCAAGTGTCGGCTTGGTTCTGTCGCGGTCCTTTCAAACTGATTTTATGATTGTATTTGGTGTAAAAATGGAGTTGTGACTTTCTCAAAATATTTAAAGTTCTGTATATCTCTAAATGTGAGCTGTGGAATATTTATTTCAGATTATCATTGGTTCAGATTCATACGCTGCTAGCATTGTAAGGGAGTCAGAAGCCATTCTGGAAGATAATATTTTCCTGCCCACAGTGGTTCAATATTGCTTTGGATAGATGCCAAAGTACTGAAGAAGATATTGAAAACCTAACCCGTTCCAAAACTTTAATCACAGACAATGGTTTCAGAGTTGGTCTGTAGACATAATTAGTACAATTTGAGGTTGTGTTTATCTTTGAACATCCCTCCGTCCTAGACTACAAATAGACTTTGTGTGCAAACGCCTTTACAGTTACAACTTTTGTGATCCTTCTATTGTTAGAAATGACACTTTAAACCCTAAATGACAACACACACCCGGAAGCTGTGGTAAAATACTTTTATAGAGCAGTAATCCATATTTGAAATATAGCATCCAAGCAGAACAGCTCTGATATGTACAGAACACCGTTTCCTCAGTTCATATATGTTTGTTTTTTAAATTTAAATCTTTAATTTAAATCTGTCAGTGTATTAGACGTGTGCGTGTGTGTCTATGTGCATGTAGACATGTGTAGTAATTTTTAATCAATTACAGTATATTAAAAGTTTTAAATACAGGTCATAATAACTTCTTTTTTTCTTAAATGTCTCTGGATATAAAAGCTGGTGTTCTGACCCTCATTACTCCATTAATAAAGATGAACCCACCTCTGTCTTCTCTTGCCTTTTTCCCCATAAACTCGTTTCACCTGTTATAAATATGCTTCATTCTCTATGCCGTATTGCCTCTTGTCCCGTGCCCCTTGACCGCTGTATATTCTCTTTATATCTCCTAATTGCTTCTTAACTGTGAGTCATAACGTGGAGTGAACTTTTGCTTTTATTTGACTTCAGCACTTTTTACTTCCCCGCACCAGAATCAAACCTGTAAGTGCTGACGAGGCATTTTAAGAGCACTAACAACATGTGCCGCCCAGTCGCACCGCTCGCATCAACAGCTAAAATCTTAACCTTTGCAGCTCGCTCGCCTCCCACAGTTACACGTTTGCATTTTAATCCTCCAGTTCATTGCACATTTTTTAAATTTTTTTTAAACAAATATCCATATTTATTCTTCTTTTTGTGTGTATTTTTTCTTTCAGAAGTGCATTACAGTATCAAATTGTCTCTTGCTGCATCCCTTTTAGCGCTCAGAGGAACCAGAAGCATTTCTTCCGGTTCTTCTTGGTGGTGGCAGGGGGCCGCACCGGCTGAGGCGAGTCCTGTTGGTGAGGTGTTGCGGGCTGGGGCACGGGTGTCTGCGGCGAGCCCTCCGGAGGGTCGCCCACCTTCCATGTGCGTACCACCTGCCCTTCCTGCAGACGAAAGTCGTGCTCTACACTGGAAATGAGAAAGAGATGGAGACGATGCAGGAAGGGTTAAATCATGTGCAATCGTTTGTAGATTTTTCAGCTGCTTGAACACAACATCGGGATATTAGTCAAGAGAGAACTCTTTCTGTCATAGTCTTTGGTGATTGGACCCAATGTTGACATCATCGTATTTTATGGGTGGAAGGTAATGTTTAGTATAGGAAACCTTTAAATTTGAGCTTATCTGAAGAGATCTGACATCCTGACATGACACGACTGAGAGAATTTTGGAATAATCTCAATGGTTACGCTGGAGACGCCCATAGTTGGTTGATTCGATAATTATAAAGAGAGAATAGTTAATGAGTGAGGATAACCCGAACCCTTCTTAACTTAAATTAAGCATATCATCGCATTTTTAGTTCACAAAAACTTGTGATGTTCGATACCAACAATTTCTTTTCCGATTCAATACCGAGTAAAATTCAGGCTGGTATCGGAGGCTGGTACCTAAAAGAAATAAGTAGTGCGTTTCAAATCATAGCCCCATAAACACAATCATACAAAATATGTGAAAATGCTGTTTCAGACACTTAAAAAAAAGACTGAAGTATCAATATTTTGATTTGAGAATCGATTTTAGAGCATAAAGACCTAGTATCGGAAGTATCAACATTTCAGTATCGGTCCGCGCACTAATAAAAACATTAACATTTATTTGAAGCCGTGTTGCTTGATGCTTTGCTAATATTTATCCTGTTTTAGCTCCAGTTTTGGTCTCCACCAGCTCCAGAGCAGGAAATAATGAGCTGGAGCCTAAACTCTTTGCTGTTAACCATGTAAAATGAACATAAATAAAGCAGAGGTTTGGATTATAATTCATTCTCTGGATGTTCGTAACTACATGTAACCGCTTTCACGTTATTTTAACATTTGATATTCAAATTGTGTCAAACTACCTTTAGGCGTGGTCAGAATTACAGTTCGCCGTTCACGCGATGTGGTGCATCGGAAAGAACGGGCGTGTAAAGGATCACTGAGAGTCCCACATCTGCCACTTTCTAGTGGACAATAATGAAGCTGTTGACAAAGTGAATCAGGTCCAAAAATGCTGAGTATCACAGAAATGTCGCAGCAGCAGCAGGGATCCCAGGACTGCAGTTCACACCAAAATAAAAGTCAGCAAGGTGCATTGTCAGTCAAATGACACTATTGCTCAGGGGCTTCGCTGCTGAAATGAGATTTGAACTCCGATGCACCTCTGCAGAAGTTATAGGTAAAGGTAAGCAATAATAAATGAATGCATCTGCAATAAAGACGTAGGGACAATATTTGCTTGCCGAATTACTTTTGTCAGCAGTTACATGTTGGGTAAGCATTCCCCCTCGTGAACTGATCCTTTTCCCTCTTCTCTTTTTTTCTTTTTACTCGTTTTCACTTTGCTGCTGTTCTTGCTTATTATGCAGTGGCCTAGTTAGCTGGTGTTTCTTATCACAGCACAGATGCTGGAAATAAAGAGGACTTCCTCGGTCGGGGATGCGAGGGGAGAAGCGCTGCAGAGGAAGCGGCCGAGGACGGAGCTCGGCGGCGGCATCAGCGGGGCCTGGAGTTTTCAGGCAAGAAGAATGATGGCTCTCATATTCACATCCATCTGGTTTCATAACTCTCACTCCCTCAGTCAGATACTTCACTCTAGATGTCCAATGGTTTTCCAAAGCAAAGGAAAACAAAAACAAAAGAGACATCAATCTCCAGACAGGAGTGCCACAGAGGAGGCAAAGGGTGGGGAGAAAAAAAAAAGTTGAGTGGGCACAAAGAGCAATGGAGAGGGTTTCTTCCCTCTAGGATATTTACAGTAGGTAGCAAAAAAGCCACTTCAACTAAACCTCCTTGTGACTGTTTCACAGCTTGAAACAAACTTCCAAGGCAACGCAAAACGAGGCACCAGTCAGTAGGGGAGTAAGTGATGGAGGCCGTCTCAGCTGTTCCACTGCAACGAAATGAACGTAGTAAATAAAACACACAATCCCCCCACTCCACCCGTCTTCACAGCCTCCTTATTTGTGCCACCGTAGAACTCGGCTCCCTGTAGAGCTCCCCGGCGACTCTCGCCTCGCCTCTGCTGTGCGTTCCCTCTTTGTGAAAATGAATAGCCCCTGGTCCACAGTTCTGCGTGATCAAGGCACATTGGCACTGTGAGGAGCTGTCCACCCTCAACCTTAATTATCTCCACACTGAGCCCACAAACTGTGGCAGGCGGGAAGCCGCGAAGCTAACGCAGCCCGTCCCCATGCTTCTCTTCTGTCCCCCGCTCACATCTCTGCAATTTTGGCTTCAGGCTGTGCCCCACCTCGGTGCCCGCCTGTGGGCAAATTAGGTGTGTTTTGCATAAGATGCAAGCCGTATTTTAGAAGTAGACCGGCAAAACAGAGCCGCTGGGCTCATTATAACGCTGGTGTAGGCAAAGTGTTCTCATCAGCAGTAAGTTATGTGTGGAGTGGAAGCATCAAATGTGGTGAGGATGATCAGATGGTGATGATCGGATCAGGTTTGAGGTGGTGACATCATAAACAAAGGGATACTCACAATCTCTGAACACCAGAAGAAGTTCTCATTTTTATCAACAAAGGCAAAAGACCTGAGCTCGATGCATTGTCATTTTGGAGTCCGTTGATGGAGTAACCTGGTCGTTCAGTAGATTCAGGTAGTCAGCTGACCTCACTCTTTGGGCATAATGTTTCTAAACCTAAAGCTGAGCAACTGTAGCAACCCCAGATCATAGCACTGCCTCCACAGGCTGGTACTAGACACTAGGCACCACTTCATCTGCCTCTCTTCTTACCCTGAAGCCCCATCACTCTAGAACAAGGTAAACCTGGACTCATCAGACCACATGACCTTCTTCCATTGCTCCAGAGTCCAATCTTTATGCTCCCGAGCAAATTGAAGCCTTTTTTTCCTGGTTAGCCTCACTGATTAGTGGTTTTCTTGCAGGCTACACATCTTTTCAGTCCCAATCCCTCGAATTCCCTTCTTATTGTAGCTGTGGAAATGCTCTTACTTTAACTATTAAACATAGTCCTGAGTTCTACCGTTGGTTTTCTTCAATTTGATTTCACCAAATGTTCAATCAGGATTTTTTTCTGACCACATTTCTTCCTCGGAGACGATGGTTCCCCACTATCCTTCCGCTTTTTTAATAATGTGTTGGACAGTTCTTAACCCAGTTTTAGTAGTTTCTGCTTCAATCTCCTTAAATTTTTTTCTCTGCTTGATGCATGCCAGCGATTTGACCGTTCTCAAACAGACTAACATCTTTTCCCCGACCACAGGATGTGTCTTTCCATATGGTTGTTTAAGAAATGAGAAGCTACTCATTGCATGAGCTGGGATTAAATAACTTGTTGCCACATGAAAGATAATCACCCATGCAGTAATTATCCAACAGGAGGCACGTACCTCTTTGCTTAGTGAAATACAGTCAATATCCAAAAGCAGCTGCAAGTTTGTTCTTCACATGCAACGATATAAGATTTACCAAGGCCACAGAGATTCTGTTGTGGAAGACGCAATAAGGAGACATGCTGCTTCCTACTGTTAATGTCTTACAGCAGATCACTGACAAATCAGAAAAAGAAAAAAAAAAACGAAAGACTAAACTAGTCCATTAACAAACAAAAAGGAGTAAGCACTGATTTCGCCATTTGGACAATCACAACAAAGCTTGTTGTTCGGATCATATGACAGGTTAATGTGAGGTAACACTAAAATATTTTTTGAAACATTTAAATACTTGAAATGACACTAATTTAACGTTTCGTTCACTGTTTGCTCCACTGTGTTAAAACATCAGCTCTTACACTAAAGTTTGGCTCCGGGGAAGTTGATATTCTCGCTGTTAAAGCGCGGGGATACCATCCAATCCGCACTGCCTGACCTCACTTTACATGCATTATTCCATCCTAAGAGAATTACTGTATAAATCTCCTCCATTATAATCATTCAGTATGGAAGACAGCGACCTTGCCCAAGAGCACTACCCCGGTACCCCTCTAGAGGGGATTGCATCAGCAGATTAGCAGTTACCGTTTTACGGTATTCAAAGTTGCTGCCATCCGCTATTGGAACCAGACGACAGGAAGTTGAAATGGAAATTAACAGCAATGTTTGAAATTGTATTAGCGCTATTAGTCCACGCATCTATACACAGTAACTACTAGAGAAAGAGTAGGATCTATAAACGAGGAACTGCATACAGACAAAAAAGTTTGGCAAGCTGAAAACAACACTCGAAAAATAATATAAGCACAGAGGTTGGACGGGGCGTCTTTTTCACCAATAAAACATTCATTCAACTGCACCCGCAGCAGAGAATCATTTTTCCTCATCTCTCTGTCTGTGATTCTGCTGAGTGGCGGAGGTGAGAGTTTTAGCAGAAATATAGCGGTGCAAAGGCAATCAACTTGAAACGTCTTTGCAATTTTCTCTCCTATAGGCTGAATATTATTTTTTTTTAGTTTTTTTTAGTATTTTTTTTTTTTAGTTAAGAAAAAAAAACAGGAGCCGTTTCATTTCGCCTGGCATTACATGAGCAGGCAATCTCTTTTTCAGATTCCTCTGATGAGCCGCCTCGCCCGCAAATGTGTGTACGTATACAACAGGTAAAAACATGCGTGCGTGTGCACGCGTACGCACCCGGTCAGTGATTGCAACTCACAACCCCCTCGACGTCCGCTCGCACGCACGCACACATCAACTTTCGCATTACTGCTCAGGAGAACAAGCTGTACCCTGAGTTATTACAGCCTCCTTGTATTATTGTCCCGCGATGGTCCCAAAGTGTCCCAAAAAAACGTGGTCCTTCACTTTAAATATCACACTTTGACGCTCGTATTAACTTTCAGAAAGCATTGATTTGGGAATGGGATGTAAACAGACGTGTGCGCACTTTAAAAAAGACTGTGTCAGTGTCCAAGGCTGAGCTGTTTGACTCTAACATTAGATTCTTCTACAAGGTGGTAATTTACCCAGCCAGGAGTGATTTGTAGAGCTCATCTATTTCAATAAACCCTGCAGCCAAACGAAGGATTTCGAATAAAGACCTTTCTCAAATACTAATCCATGCACTGCTTCAACACTGTGTACTCTGCCGCAGTGTTTTTGCTATAACCGTGTGTGGTGCGATCCAGCTAAACTGTGTTATTTAGCTGCAGGTATAATTACGGTGCAAGTCGGTTTTCTTCTCTTGAAGGAGGCGGCGGAAACCGCATAACGACTCAAAACACAGGATAAGTAGAGAAAAGGAGAATATACGGCGCAGATCGATACTTTAGAAGTCATCCGAGGCAGTCAAGTGCGGTGAGCGACGAGAAGAGGCACCCTGCGAGCACCACTTATATATACCGGCTAGTAAGTGCGACTGAATTTCACATCGCAAGAATTTGGCCAAGCAGTTAAACATGAAAGAGACTGTAGCAATCTTAGGCTTTTCAAAGAAAGAAATGCGAGCGCCACAAAATGAAATAGCACTAAGTCTAGATTTTTTGCCTCTGCGTGCCCTAGGCATAGTCGGATGTGCACCTCTCCAGAGATATAACTACACGTTGTGGGAACGCAGGCTGCAACGGCGGTGATTAGTCCAAAGTGTAGTTCCTTGTGCATGTTTCTCAGTGGCTGGGCAAGCACAAAAAGAAAAAGGTTGTTCATCTACTTCTTTTCTCCAGAAAAAGCATTTTTTTTTTTTTTTCAAACAATTATTAGTTCCAACTTCAGCACCAACAGCTCGTTTACATCAGCATCTCAGGACGCCAGGCTTCGAATCTAAACATGTAGCTCCGGCTAATTAAGTTATGATCATGAGAAATTGTCTTACATCTAAAGATAATGAGATAATTAAGCTGAGATCTCAAGCATGACAGCCAGCCAACCGGGCTACAAGCGAGTGCTGCTGTAGTCGCTTCCAGTTTATTATTGACAGCCGGTTAAAACATATGTCGCGTCGTCGTTCGGAACCGACTGATTGACCTTTTGATCAGGTCGGGCAGGTTTGTCTGGTCCCGGCGCGTCCACGGCGATTTGATCCGGAGAAAGACGCAGAAACCCGTAATTTCCAGACCGCTATTCATCAAACTCCCAGAGATCTGTAAGAAATCGAGTTAAAAATTTGAAGATACTGAAGGCTTCTCTAACAAGATAACGGACGGGAATGGGCTGAGATGGATGTCTGCAGCGTCTCGCTGAGAGGAGACCGTGTGACTGAGCGAGGAAGGGAAGACGCTGACACTGTAAACATGACTAATACCTCAGGGACACATCAGCGTGTGATTTATGCTGTCCACGCTAAGGTTTGACTATACAATATAATTTATGCTAATCACAGGCTGCTAAAAGTCTAAATGCACATCACCAGCAGTCAGATTACATTACACCACAACGCTGCTTCGCGTGAGACAGAACAATCTAATATACTGGAAACTATCTGTACTTGAATACAAATGTGACTTCTCTCAAGGTCAGTACGTTTGGCTTCGTAACTAAGTGCTAAAGTTCTTGGCAGCGGCTCAGAATAAACCTGTTGTGGACAGTTTTAACCTTAACAGTCCTCTCCGTGACAGCTACTCTGTCCTCGCTTTTGCATTTTTATTTTTTTTTTTCCCAACTGTGTGATAATGAATGGCTAATATTTACATCTAAACAACAATTACCCGCGTAGATTTTACTAATGCGACCTTATTAGCGACCTCTGGCTCTTTCCACGGGGCTTTGTTTTTTTTTGTTTTTTTCAAAAACCAACACAGGCAGCCATTCCCGGGGAAAGAGAAAGGGGCTCACCTTGTTTGTACTTCCCTCCGCAGCGCATGAATAAATAACGCCATTCAAGAGACCAGATGATGACCCGTAAGACGCATGAGATCAAAATAAAAAACCTCGGCATCAAATAGGTTCGTAAATAAGGAGCAAGCTAGGTTAAGGCTGATTACAGAGGAAGCAAAAGCCAGGGATGAGGAAATAAAAGCAGCTGTGGGCCAGGGGCTTACAGTCCCCTCGGAGTTAGCCTGTCCCGGCTTAGTACTTGACCCGCTGCTGAGGCCGATCTCTCGCTGCTTTGTTTACTATGTGGGGTTGAACGTACCACGGGAAGATGCCGCACAAGCTTACGTGTGCAGCGAGTTTGAAGCCAAAAGCGAGGCTGGCAGCGCTGAGCATCCAGGGTGCGCTCTGTGGGGGTTTAAAAAAATAAATAAATAAAAAATGAAAAAGCTGTTTTCTGTGAATTCACACTCATTACGAGTTTACTTTGGGAGGTGGGTGTGTGCGCGAACGCTGCTGACGCCTAACTGCTTCTGTCAGGAGCCGCTCGGAGCAACCTGATTATTAAATGTAGCATAACAGAAGCGTCGGTAGGTGAGATGTAGACCTGTGACAGCACACCTGCCTCACGAGGACCAAAATAAGAGGATAAAAGAATTCCCTCTGTAGAGAAAATGAAACAAAGTTACGGCAACTCATCCACCGTGAGATATTAAAACATCCAGCAGATAACAGTGGCATTCATTCTCGTCTCAGCACATGTGGTTTTTAGCTCTACCTTAGTCTCCACCGTCTGATTCTTGCAGACACGGGGAGAACATGCAGTCGACCTGGACTCAAAGCCTTCTTGCTGCGAGGCATGCTGTCTAGGAGGTTGTATGCATTCAGTTTTTTTAATTAGTGATGAGAGCAGAGAGAAAAAATAAATATATATATATATATATATATAAAAACCCTGACCTAAAACGTGCAGAAAACCTCTGTAGCAGCTGAAGAGGATAAAGCTTCCTTTCCTTTTAGACTGATGGCTGCAAAGTTAATACAAAACAAACTGAGTATCGCAGCTTTAAAGTTACTGGTCCACAAAAGCCTGAAGCACAAAAAAAAAAAAACAAAAAAAACAACAACAGTGAATTCCATCGCTGACTTGACAGAAGATAGCGCGGCGGGGGCTTTAATGGTAAATCTTCCGCATGTCTGCAGTTTGCCTATACAGCTGAGTTTCTGAGCCGCTGAGCAGGAACGCTTCGGCCGGGACGGTTAACCATTTCTGCCGTTTCTACGGGTCGTGAACATCCGTTAAGCTGAACTGTAATTCTGAGTGTAAGTGCTGCCATTAAACACAAATCAGCTCAGACCTCAGTGCTGATATTGAGAAAATTGGAACAAAATTTACTGTTCGCCCTCCCGGGGCTGTTGTGGGCCAAATTTAGTGCAGCATATGCGATGAGGTGCGCTTACCCAGTCTGTCCTAACATTCAAGCCAGTTTTTTTTTTTTTTTTTTCCTTTCCTACAGCACCCGCCCACAATCGATATTTAACCAGAGCGTAGCAATGGCTCGCACAGAAAAGTGCTGCAGCTTTTCTGTTTCTGCAAAAGTTTTCTATTTACTTGTACATCGCCACGACGAAACAGCTATAAAGTCAGTCAGCTAAGGTGAATTAAAAGGCAAAAGGTGATGGCTGGTTGCACACAGTACCTGTTTGTCCTCAGCACCGCTGAGGTATTGAGTGATAGCAGCTGGAGCGGAAGGCTCTGATGGATGAGTGGCTGTGGAGGAGATCTGAGAAGGAGAGGTGTGACGGCGGGGTGGCAGAAAAAAAAAAAACAACAACTAGCGGTTAGGATCAATCCATCTTTATCTCTGTCACACCCATTCATAAACACACACTAATGCGTCGAGGGCTCTCTCTGTCGCTCTCTTTGATGTGAAGGGGTGTGTTTTTGTTTCACCTTTCCGGCGTTTGGAGGCGGAACGGATAAAAAAACGCGTCTGCGTAATGAAGATTTAGGGCTGAAGTGAGCCGTGAGATGTGTGCACAGATTCCAGTATTAATTAGAATTCTTCTATTATTTTGTTCTGTACGGTTTGTTGTAATTGAATTTGTTTTAGAGGTCAATCAGATACGACGGGCATCTATACCAGAAGCCATTACTAAATCCTCCGGTGTCTGTTATGTTGTGTAATTGAGACTCGCAGGACAAGGAGACAAGAAATGTGAAGAGACGCTGGAGGAAATGAATAAATCCTCAAAGTCCATTAACTTTGCGACTGCATGCCACATCTGTACGTAACGCTGCACAATAAATAAAGACTCGAAACATGCTGAGCAAGCCCCTTTCACAGCTGACAGACAATAAACGGGTCATCAGTTATTACTTTCTGTCAAACTAGAGCAGCTGAAAACAAACGTGAATTAATTTAATTATCAGAAAGAACGTTCAGAAGTCAAAGTCTTTTTTTATAAACACTGTTGTGTGCATTTCATTATGAGCAATAGTAAAAAAATAAAAGAACGTGAGGTGAGGAAGTTATGGAGCCGCAAAGTCCGCAAAGTTAGGGAGGAGGCTGGGGTCAATGGACGGATCAACAAACATTGGATTTTGCCATAAGAGACTGCTGTCCGTGTCCTGTTTAAAATGATTCTTTTAAGCATAATTGTAGTAGGATCTTAACACCATGACGACAAAACTCAACTAAATTTTAAATGAAACACTGATTTTTCGCTAAAGCTAAACCTTAGCAAGTAGTTTTCTGGGCCAAAACCGAAACAAAATCTTTACTGGACCAATAGTTGTTTAGGTTCGAGAACATGTTGTAAAGCGGCATTAACAATTTAAAGGGATACGCCACCCCTGTGTAAAAGAGTTGGATAACTGAGAAAAGGTGTTTTTAAATCTGTCCAGGCGTCGTCCTAATCCTGCAGCGCAGCTATTAGCTTAAGTTTAGCATAGGCGTTGTAATGTAGTGCGGCCAATCAGCCAGTCGTTTGCAAAAGTGATGAATAAACCCAAGAATTTTCCTAATTACTTCTTGTGACCTGTACACTCACATTGACTACAAATGTCAATGCATCTGACGTGAAGGTATTGAATAGGGCAGATATAGACTTGGGTCTATATTCTGGCAAAGCACCACTACCAGGTGCAAAGACACACTAGTGCGACTGGTTTTCAAGTGCTGTAATGTGAATATACAGGTCACAAGAAGTAATTAGGGAAAATTCTTGTGCTTATTTATCACTCTTGCGAACACTGGCTAATTGGCAACTCTACATTACAGCACCTATGCTAAGCTAAAGCTAACACTTTTTTATCACTTATCCAATTCTGGGGAATACGGTGAGTGACTAAATTTCACATAGGAGTGGCGTGTCCCTTTCAAGTTAAATCCTGATTTGTCTCTTTATTATTTAAACGCAGGTTTTAGCCGTGGTCACGCTACGAGACTATCGTCGCACATTGATTATTTAGTATTTTACCACATTTGGCCTAAAAGTTTCACATTCGTCATTTATGAAAGCAACAATCACTGTTTTCAAAGACTGATCGTACTGAGCAGCAGTCAACTCTTTGGCCACTATCTTACTCCCACAAACTAATTCATTTGGATCATTACCAGGATTTCATGCTGCAAGTGAAACACCAGTCAAATGGAGTTCTTAAAATCTGGCAACCCAAAACAATGGTGATGACGAGCCTACACAGCCTTAGTAATTGATTACTTCTCATTAAATCAAGCAGATAGTAGCCATTTATTACTCCACATTTTAAAGCGATACTCGTAGACTATATCTACATCTCATCTATTGATTATCTCTGATAATGACAGAAGCGCAGTGCCAAAGCAGGGATCTAATTTAGCTGTGGGTGTGATTCTAGCGTGATTAGTATTTATATGACACATCATCCACATTAGGCAGCGCTTTCCTGTTCCACATGCCACTTTTGATCTTCCTCTCTCCTCCCCGTTTCAAAGACACGGCAGAACGGTGATGGGCACCATCTGGCACTCACTGCTGGCACAAGTTCGTCTCTGTGATTATTGCCAAACAGCATGAACAAGGGTTCTCGCCCTCTCTCTGTCTCTTTTCTTGGTGTGTCTCTCGCTCCCTCTCCCTCGGTTTCACACCCAGCCCTATATCTGTCATTTCCTCACACAAACAACCTCGCGAGTGGATGGATACACATTTGTAAGGACATATAACAATTTTTACGGGTTTCCAGTGAATGGCCTGAGACAAAAGTGCTTTTGATCTAACGTGTCACGTAACGCCGCGCCTCTGTAACGCTGTCATCTGCGCAAGAAAGAGAGAGAAAGAGAAAAAAAAACAGTCTGCGTGGAACAAATAATACTCTTCATTTCTATTTTCTTGTTTTCTTGCTGTGAAAATCTCGTGCTCCTGCAGGCTAAGTATTTCCTCTGTGTAGTTCGATATGAATGAGAGTGATGCCTACAGTGTATTTTCTCCGTCTCCCCTGTGAGATGCCTGTTGCTCCACAGCTCAGGCCTGAAGTAAAGATGGATTACTGCAGAAGAACTGCCTGCCCTGCCCTTTGCACATTTCACACACACCACTTCTCCATTATCAGCCTAATCCACGGGGGAGGAGATGCACACGTGCGCACACACACACATACACGTTCGCAAAGGCCTGAAAGCTCTGACAGGGTTGTTAGCAAAAGGTCAGTCAAGAATCTGACAAATCTTCAAACCTCTCACATCCAGTTAAACTGATAATACACCAGGTATTATTTTTCTTTCTTGCTGTCTTTATATAACTTTCAATTTATCTCCTTCTCCCTCTCCTTTTTCTTTCTCTATATATATCTTCTGAGATACCCAGTGAGGAAGAAATCTGCTCGTGCTCAGATCAATTTTCTATCAGATATGGACAACCTGGAGATTTTGAGTATTGGGGGGGAGAGAGAAACTAATCCATAGGAAGATTAAGTCTGAATGTTGACTGACTTAAGAGACTTAACCCCAGGATTCAAAAGATATGCTGCATTGACTGGTAACTGAGTTGTATTTGAATATTTGTGGTCTAGATTTGCTTACACTAGTTGTTTTAAGCACAGATATGTCACTTCAGGAACAATTAATAAATCATTTTTATTATATCAAGCCTAATTTATGCGTTCCTTGTTAATTTACGTGTATTTCCATTGTGTACTTTCGTCTTTGCACTGTACCTTTCATTGGTTCCAGCACAATTCACCTTTCTCACTTGTTAAATTTACCTCCTAACAGAATTATTTGTCTCTTCAGCTGCTTAACCTCCTGAGACCTGGCGTCCTCATATGGGGACATTATGTTTTAGGTTTGTAACAGCTTATTCTATGTTGTTCTCTTAAGGAGACACTTTTGTCTTATTTATGCTTATTAACTTTTCTACTTTGATATGATATGCAAATTTAACAAATTCACAAGTACCTGTTTGAGGACGCTGGGGATTTAATTGTTTTCTAATCTACTTTTGCAAGAAAATAAACAGTTTCATATTTTGATACACATTGGGGGTTTAAATTGTAATGTACAATGAAATAATCCCTGTGTCCACAACATTTTTTCAAAAACTACTTCCAGTTCAAAGGTGATGCTCATTTTTTTAATATACTTTTTAGATCCCGCTATCCCAAATTTTTAATGATCAAAGTTTTGTTTGCAATGCATTTTTTATTCCTCCACGAACCTAAGAAGTATAAAAATGCATATCTGAAGGTGATGATGATCAGGTGATCTTTGCATAGGAAGTAGTTATTGGAAAAAAAGAAAAAAAAATGTCCCCATATGTGGACACAGGGATTATTTCATTGTGTAATACAATAAAATCACCAATGTGCGATAAATGTATAAAACTACTTCAATACCTGAACACTGCTGGAATCAATCAAGTCCTCAAATGAGCACTTGCTAATTAGCTATGTTGAAGTACGTTTTTGATAGAATTTGTTAAATTTGCGCATCATATCAAACTAGAAGAAAAGTTAAAGAGCATAAATAATGAAATAATTTCAACCATAAAACTTAATGAGGTTTTGTACCTTGTCCACTTTTGTCCTGTGATCGGCTGTAGAATTAATGTACTGATCCTTGGTAACCACTAGATTTCAGACAAAAGCGTCCACTCATGAGGACAACAGGTCTAAATGAAGCAGAATAAGCTGCAGCAAATCTAAAACTTAATGTCCCCATATGAGGACGCAGGGTCTCGCGGGGTTAAAGACATTAAGATGCATTCCAGACAAATGCTTGCGTCTCAGGAGATTATGACTTCACTATATTGACCAGCTAACAGTGCCCATGTGACGTTAAGTCTAAGTTTTTATCGGATTTTAAAGTATGTGTTCTGGCAGAGGTCACCAGATCAATGGGTTTTAATCACTCACTTTAAGCTCTGCGTTTGGTCTCCAACAAGGTTTTTATCGTTTACTCAAACAACGGCGCTACAAGGTAACAGACTGCCCCCTCTTGGCAGTTAATTTAAAAGTTAATTTCACGCAGTGCCCTTTTAAGTTTAAGGAAAGAATCACAGCACTGGCTCTGAAGTCAAACATGGGAAGTACACCATTCAGTTCACAGTAGTTTATTGTCAAATAAATTCGCATGGATTTTCTTTTTAGCTGCTTTTAAAATTCATATAATGTCTTCTCCCTCTCTCTTTTACACAAACATGCTCACGGTTTCCTTTGTCACTTTAATAGACTGCTTCATGTTTCATCTTTCTCTCTGCTTTGCCTCAGTGCTTCTTCAAACACACGCGCACTTCTCCCCTTGTCGTTTCTCTTAGCCTCTCTATTTTCCACAGAATTCATTTTCTATTCCATCCAGTCAGGTCTTTTCTCTCCCTGTTATGATAATGGCAGAGGATTGTCAATGTTTAATGAAAGGCTGGAGGCTAGATACAGGTTCCGAAATATCCTTGTGACCGTGAACACGAGAAGTTCATCTATAATTTGCTCACACACCACTGTGGTGTTGTGTTTTTTCTCTTTTTTTTTTTCCGAAGGGCTCAGCCAAATGCGTGCTTACTGAGGCACGGATTTATTTTGGACAAGTTTCCTCTCATTTGCATACGGTATGTATGGTGTAGATGTTTGTTTCCCTGAGTAAACTGTGCACAGAAACACGCCGGGTTCTGGTTCATTTGGCTGAGGAAGGGGGGAAGCAAAGCTGCTAGCGGCTGCCTAGACAATCTTCCCTCCTCTCTGACACGCCTCTCACCTTTCTCTCCTGCAGCTCCCGTACACAATCTAGTCAGCTTGCACCACTTCTCCTGTTCCCCCCGGTTACGTGCGAAATGCATATATCCTCAAAGCGGAGAAAAACTTGACACGAGCGATCGACTGAAGAACATACCTCTCTCTCTGGCGCGTGCAAAGTGGCGCGTCCCCCTGAATGAGGCCGGCATAATGTGACACTGTTGGGAGGTTTGGACCAGTGTTAGCACCGCGTGGAGAGCGTTTGAGTTGGACTTCTGCGCCCTTCTGGGCCACATGAGAAAGTGATTTAAAGCAGCTGAAAAGAAAATGTGATCCCGAGCTGAGACACAGCAGCTCTCTGGAGACGGGAGCATATTATAGAGGGAAGGAGTAGTATGAACGAGGGCTCCATGCACCGCAGCTCACAGCCCTTAACGCTGACTTGAGTGACAGCGAAGACACGATCCATTTTTCTTACTAGATTCCCCACTTTAGAGCGCTCTCCTCCCTCCTCCTCCTCCTCCTCCTCCTCCTCCTGCGTGTTCCCTTGTTTATCCCTTCAGTTTGACAGATGCACAAAAAGCCACATGGAGATTTTTAATACAATCAATTAATTTTCTCAATCAATTAATTCTCCCTGATATGCAGCCCTGCATTGTAATGCATGTTTAATCATGCAGGACACGCAGCGCCGCTCCATGTTAGGGATCTGCTCGGACAAACGTGTCTGGCAGCCATCCTTTGCCCGCGCCGAGCCAAACGAAGAGAGGCCTCCAGGTCTCCTTTTGACGCTATTATTACTTTTTAAAATCTTTTAAAGCCGCTGTGATTAATTCTTTATGCGGATGAATATTTCACGGCACGCAAGACTTTGAAGAAGAGGTACGAGGAATGCTTGGCGAGAGGAGAAAAAAAATAAAATAAAATAAAATAAAATAAAAATGGGGATATTTAGATGCAGGAAGGGAGTCCTTTTCTCCAGGGAATTTCCTTCCCTGTGCCCAGTCTCCGGAGTCTTATGCTCCGCCAACTCAATCGCAATCGAAGGACAGCGTGCGAGTATCCAGTCCTGTCATGCAATGTTGTGTCAGTGGAGCTGTGCGTCAGGAAGCGCTGATTCATGATTGGTGTGTGGCGAGAGTGGGGAGTGATGAGTTGTTACTGTAGGCGCTGTCACAAAATGTTCGTCTCAAGCCCTCCCAATGGATCCGTCTACATTCTTCGTCCTACGAGTCTTGGAGACTGAGAACAGGAAAATTGTCCACCCAACCACCAGCACGGCTCTCACGCCTGGCATGCATACGCGTATCGGCGCGAGCGATAGTGAAGTGGTATTCATTGACAAATGCTTAAAGAGTAAATCCAGACTGTAAATGAGAGGAGCAGAAAGAGAACAATTTGGGTGTGAAATGAGGCCACGGCGCAGATACGAAACAAAAATGAATGGCATCTCCACAGATATCAGCTAGCGGGGCAGAGAGAAAGAGCAGGAATGCTTCCTCAGCACTCCTTTTTCTTAATTATCTGCTGTTCAGTGAAGGCGATGACGGATTGTATTTGAAAGAAGAAGAAGAGAAAAAAAACTCTTAGTGGACTTATAGTTTAGCTGAAACGTATGGTCCGGAGAGTCATTAATCCACCTCGGGAGTGGCGGCCTATCGAGCTCCTCCAGTGAAATGCGTGATCGAGCAAAAGACAGAGCAGTTGCGGAGATAAAGCAGCGGAGTACAGATCTGATTAGACCGCTGTCTTCGCACGCTCCACGGGGATTAAGCACAACGGTTCCTTGTTAGACCTCCCTACTTTGTTCCATCGAGCACTTTTGCCATTAGCAAAAAGAATAACGGGGAGAAAAATCACAACTCCGCTCACTAATTACCACGCCTGCGCCGCCACACAGTCCGATTCACATTTTAATATGCAGTTAATGTGCCACCGGTGCTGGATAAATAACATCAGATACATCATGCATTATTCGTCCTGTAATATGAGACCTTATAAAGCAGAACAAATGAACCGCTTATTTATGAGTCTTGGTTGGGTACAAAATGTTCAAAATGTTATATTCTGTAGCCACTAGTATCTACATTTGCATGCTTAAAGTGTCATTAGCATTTTTATATAAGGTTTGCCCTGCAAGAAGTCCTGAGAAACTGAAGAACAAAGCTGTGTGCAAACACACAAAGACGTGATTAAACACACGTATCAAGATAGCATAATAACATATCATTATGAGGCTTTCATTTTTCTCTCTTTTACAAGGTAATTTTGTACTTTTTTACTTAAAATAAATATGTTTTATCTCCTTTCAGTTTTCTTTTAGATACATACATGATGTGTGACACATTAAGTCTGATTTGGTCACTTTTTTTGTTTCATGAACTTTGTCGATTATTTGGGGATATTTGCAAAACCCACAATATCTGGTAACAGCAAAACGGCTGTTCTCATAGTTTTCTCATAGTTTTGGCTCATAGTTTGAACCACAGACCAGGGGTCTTCAACGTTTTTCAGACCAAAGACCTCCAAACTGATAGTGAGATTAAATAGGGACCCCTTCCTACTATATGTGTTATATATTAAACTAATGATAGTGCTATTTATAAATATACATCATTAATATCATTTTGCATTCAGTATTAAGCTATCCCTTATCAGTTTACTAAAACATGTTAAGAAATTCAAATTTTTGTGGGGAAATTAAAAAAAAATATATATAAAAATGTCTAATCAACCAAAGATTTTGTGACCTCCCCTGCAGTGCCTCCATGGACTCACTAGGGGTCGCCGACCCCTTTTTGAAGACCTATGTCATAGAATGCCCATGAGCTCCTTCTCAAAAGCAAGTAGAGCGCCTCCTGGTGGCTGATTTCAGTGTAGGTCATAAGCCCCTCCATGTTGGTGGATGGGACACTAAAATATACTTTTTCAAGGATACTTTATGTCATTTTAGGTAGTTAATATAATAGTGAGACATACTGCAGTGTCCATATTTCTGATAAGTTTCATTTTAGTTAGTTATCTGACGCCATAGAAACAGGATGTGACATCATGCTGATTGTAAGTTGCCATGAAAAACTGCTCCACAAAGTTGTCTCATACGACCGTGAGAGGAGGAATAAATGAAGAAATGTGTATAGCGTATAATCAAACATTTTTTTGTACTTTTGCAGAGCAGAGCGCAGTATTAATCAAGCAAAAACGTGAGTCTGGCGGAAATATAACGTGGCTAGAATTCTTATGTCAGTTTGACCAATGCAATGAAGTGGGGACGCATCGTCCATATTTACACAGTCTACGGCTGGAACCCAAACATCAAGTTTAAACAAAAGCCTGAAAAAAGCGAATTGACTATTAATGTGGAATTGGTACAGCAGGTTTTGGCAGTGAAAAATTAGGTCAAGACTCTCATGAGATTATGACTTGTGCAAGTGGCCAGGGTATGTCCAATTATAAACTACAGTACGTACAGCTATTGGTGTGTTTTAGGTATGACAACAAAACAACAACAACAACAGTGGTGCACTGCTTTCGTGTGGAAATTCTCCTAAAGGCCATTATGCACCGGCCATCTGCGAGTCTGTGGCCCACGAGTCAGACGGCAGCTTTTTGGCCTATTCACCGCGTTGACTATGCAGAGGAGTCCGTGCCCATCGCTCAGTCTGATTGGCCGTTTTTCTTACAAAACCAGTGCACGAGAAGAGAAGTGGATGCGACAAAAGTGTGACAAACAGGACTCCTCTCGATTTACACTGCCAGTGCCATCTAATCTGAACACATATTTCCTTTCGAACAAAGACCACGTGTTACTTGTTGCAAGGATGTTTATTGGCAGACACGGGAGATGGGTGGAAGGGTGAGAGGGGAGTAATGCGTAGATGGATGATGGTTAAAGGAACCCGGGGGCGGGAGTGCGTCTCGGGAAGCTTCGGCTCCTCGTCACCCAGGTGCCTGTGATGAAAGATGGAGGTGGACGGAAAGAAAAGAGAGGGACGGGGAGGGGAGGGTGGGGGTTGAGAACTGAGACGGACAGAGAGAGGGAGAGAGGGTCAGGACACGACTTTATAGGTAAATGTGGGAAACACGATGACATGGGGCGTGGCCTCGTGGTCTAGCGTGAATAAATGAATAAACGTTCGACCTGCTGATCATTGCGATTCATGATGGCGGCTTGTAAGATAATAGCTCTTCCAGACCTAACTTTTGAACAACAAAGTGTAGTATATGTGCAGCTTGTTTGACAGTGCATGACAGACAGTGATAGATGGCACATGTCCTTGTCTGGAGTTGGCCAGGAGAAAGCTTCTTTACTATATTACCAAAATAATGCTGTTTTTTTTTTCTGCATACTTTTGCTGCAGCACGTGCAGTAAAATTGAGCCAAAGCACTAAAGTTGCTGACTGGAAAAACAGCTATAGAGAGATACTAAAATGCTAAACAGCTGAGTGGAACTGAAGTGTGGTGATTTCTACTGTATCAGTGCATTCGACCCTTTTCACATTACGTGAACTTGTCTGACCTTCTGCTATTGTTAAGATACCTGTCATAGCAGATTTATGGTAAATCTCAGTGCTCTGTGAGTCAATTCAAATTTGTTGGTGCCTCATGGGACGAGGAACGAAATCTGGAATTTTCTGGAGTATTCTCCCATCTGAACTCTTCAAGCGGATCGACACTGGATGCCGCGCTGAGCTGTGCTCTTATTCTGGGTCTTAGATTTCAAGAAGCTTTTTAATTGATGGAATCTGCCTTGTCAGATTTTATGACTTTCCCATCACTCACTCGTTCTTTGGGCTTCACTTTATCTTCACCTTTTTTTTCTCCGTCGCCGGCAAATTCTCTCCTTTTAAACTCGGCTCAGCTTGAGCCTCAAAGAAAAGGGAGCCGCGTCCCCTTTCAAAGCTGGAAAAATCCCCCTTGTCACACATGAAAGAAACGTGTCCACTTGACAGGTGACTGAGCGATAAGTCCTCATCTGGCCGTAAAAAATGCAGCTTGCGATGCAGGCTGCACAGCGTAATGTTAAATATTTCAATATTCCCACCCAGAGGAAAAACTCTTGATGATATACTATAGCATACCAGAATAATAACTTATCATCTGTCCTGTTTCCTTTATTGTTTCATCTGTATTTCATACTTGAAGATGAAGATGCTGCTCTGCTCCGTTCCTGAGCTGCAACATTCTAGTGTTTTAAGATGAAGCTGTGCTTAATTTCTGAATGAATCACTTCTTTATGGACCCCCACCCCTATGCTCTCTCTTCCTCTTGTTCTGTCTCTAAATCTCAGATCTTTACTCTCAGATCTCTCCCTTTTTAGCTTTTTCGCTTTCGACTCTTTTTATCCTCCGCTGTCTTTCTTTGCGTCCTCCCCCGCTGTCTTTCTTCGTCTTCGTGCATCTTGATTGAGGCAGTTTGCATACACAGTGTAAATACATTACAGAGCATAACCAGATTAGGATAACAGTTTGATTGAATCATTTATGTGGTTTACAGTATCCGAACTTCGGCTATGATATCACCGCGTTGATAATAGGGTTAGGGTCGAGGATATGCTGCAGCTACAGGAAACACCCCATTAGCGCTGCAAAATAATAAATAATAAATGAGCGAGCGCGAATGGAGAATAGGTGAGCGTGCACCATCAAATCGCAGAGAGTAATCAGTCCATACATGCCACATTTCGCAGCTCCAGTCCGCAATTTAAAAGACTGATGATGGCCTGTTAATTGGGTTATGCTCTCTCAGATTTATGACATAATTTGACTAACATCACCTCTCAAAGGTGTTTACATGAAAGTTTTAATAATCAGAGTACCGCTTTAATCCTGCCATAATAAAATTACATTTCTGCACGCAAGCACTCATGTCATCCCCCCTATCCCTACACGGTTTCATTTCTCTTCTCCCTCTGCAGGATTTTATTTTCTGATGTTGACATTTGCAACTAAAGAGACACAGATTTCAGTCTAATAGCAATCCACTCTTCTCTTTTTGCCTTTATTCCCCCTCCTGTAAAGTGTGAAATCCTGTTTGTTAATTATTTTAATTTAAATCTCAAAGCGCAGTGTTGAGTGTGTGTGTGTGTTCTCGTACAGCTATCTTTCTGAGGACCAGTTTGAATTTGTGCAAAGTAAGAGCATTTCTGGCCGGTCCTCACTTCTTTACGAGGCTATTTGATGATGAAGACCCGGTTGTAGGGTAAAGGTTACAATGAGGTTATGATTAAGATTAGGGTTAGAGTTAGACACTCAATTGAGATAGTTAGGGTTTGGGTAAGGGGCTAGGTAATGCCTTATGTCAGTGGATGTCCTCACTAAGATAGCCATACACACGTGTGTGTGTGTTTGTAAAAGACAGATAACGAGAGCAGAAAATGAGAGGAGGAAAGACGCGACAGAGAGGAAACAAAGTGGGTACACAACCTAAGTCTGCACTGTTGCTCAGCTCCTATTATCTGTGGTGTCAGTTTTTTTTTTTTGCTTCATATTTAATATCTTTTTTAATATCTTCTTCCAATTTACATACATATTTAATATATGTATTACTTTTATAAACACCTGACTTCAAGCTGTTACTAGAGAAACTAAATGTAATTGTAACTTGTATAATTATATTTCTCCACAGTCGCATAACAGGTATTCTGGATGTATATAGGGTATAGGGTGGGGAGGGGTTGCATTTATTTAAAGAGCTATTTAGATCAACAAACAAATATAATGTACCTGACACATAATCTCTCATATTTCTTTTTTTTTATTATTATTATTCTTTGGTGGTTTAAATTGCTGGGGTCCAGTTGAAGTGTAAAATTGAAGGTAATAGGAGGGTTAAACGTGAGAGGGAGTGTGCGTGATAAGTCTCAGTAAATCTCTTGTAACTGTGTTCAGTGATCAAACCTGCAGCGGCGTTTATGTAATGAGTGGGCCATACTCAAAGTGCTGCATCTGGCTGTGCTGTCACACAGAGCAGAATGACAATCCTACCAAGCCATAAAACTGAACTTTCACGACTGATGTGATTCAAAATGACAGCGCGATGCACATAACTCTGCACCGAGACAAGCTCGGCGCACTCATTGCTCGCGTGTAAAACAAGCGATAAATATGCAGAAATGCACACTTGCACATACAGTACGCACATACCTGTAGATGATGCAGGCGCAGTCCCTGCAGGTGCCACAGTTCTCAATGTCCTGTCCGGTTCTGTAAGAATGTCTTCTGTTGAAAAGCACACAAATGCCATATCAGGGGAAAAAGACTCATGTTTCTTGTGTGTGTGCTTGCGTGAGCTCACAAAGACATATCCGGGTTATCGGTTCCCTTGTGAAACCGAATTTCTGGCACACACACACACACACACACACACACACACAATCCCTGCAAATATCTTCTCTCTGAAATCACCCCTGATCATTTTTTAATGAGCAAGACCCCTTCCAACAGTCTCAGTCAGTTACGTAAACCATGAGTCACTATATCACTCGAGGCAAAAAATAATGCTTATGAGGTAGAAGTCAAGTCTGCATGCACAAGACCCATCACTGAATTCTA
Source organism: Mugil cephalus (assembly GCF_022458985.1). Lineage (NCBI taxonomy): Eukaryota > Metazoa > Chordata > Actinopteri > Mugiliformes > Mugilidae > Mugil > Mugil cephalus. The sequence continues at coordinate 7,297,474 of NC_061788.1, read as the reverse complement.
ACGCACAAGATATGTCACTTTATGAAACTGAAGACTGTTCAGTCACATGTTTAAATGCCTGCAATGTATAGCTGTGGCGTGGTGTTACCGCTGTGATTTGGATTACCCTGCTCAGACATCAGTCAAGCCCTTCCATGAATTCATAGACACACATCCATCCATGTGTATCATTTCTTATCCAAGAATTTTCCCTATATCCTGCACTATTTTGGTGTGATAAGACTAAGCAGCTTACAATGTAGGAAGCAGATTAATTAAAGACTTGATGAGAATGGCAAAGGGTTTACTCTGAGAGGCATGAAGCGTCTGAAACCACCAACATGATGACAGTCAGATGCTGATTTCCATCGCCTTCTGCATGCATGCATGCATGAGTCAAGAGCTGCTGCAAAATAGGTGCAACCAAACTCCCAAGAGGCTCCCTGTGGTCTTACATGACATAAATTCTTTAGCATATTGAGAGTTGAGACTTGCATGACTGACATGAGACTTCATAAAAATAACTACAGACGCTCCCTTGCTTTCTGTGTGTGCTGCATCCAATCTGGTATGCCTTTTTCTCTTTCTGGTCCTCACCCTGCTGTTTGAGCCACTTTGTTCCTCTTGTCTTCTCAGTCCAACCAAATTTACATTGTGTTCTGTCCACACAATGCTCACAATGCTGGGATTGGCTATAAATAGAGGAGCTGCATCACAGCAAAGCTTAGGCACAACAACCATCTATCTGTAATATTCTGAGCACACGATGCAGGAAGGTTATTACTGCTGGGCTGTGGATATTCCCTTTTTGGTGGAGAATAATCTTCCTACAGCAACCCACTTGTCTACTCCATTCCAGGAGAGAGGAGAGATCTTTTAGTGCAATGCTGCGATCAAGTCTGCCCCTCGTTTGTTTCTGTGTGGCGTGGACCAGATTTTTAGTGGGAAAAATTCTATCTATCTGTCTATTGGTGTGTCTGTCTATCTATGTGTCTGTCTCTCTGTCTGTTTGTCCTTTCAATTTAATAAAGGCTAAGTGAAGACTGAATGTTAAAAATTACCAGATGGCTTTTCACACTTCACTTGGCTTGGCCCTGGGCTGAGAGGTCCTGTTAGCCGTGGGTTTACAGCTCCATTAGCCTGAGGGTTCCAGTCATTTCACATTTACAACTTTATGGGATGTGGGATAGTTCCTCTTTTGGCCCAAGGCTTTCACAGCGCATTTAAACCCAGACAACCCACTTTCAAATACCTTGATTTAACCCTGGGTGAGACAACACTTTTCACACTACTGTTAGCACTACCTTTGGACACCACATTAGCCACGTGGTGGAGAAAAAAAAAAAAAGCAGCACAAAGCAGCACTGTGATCCTTGGCAATATTCCCTACTGTGTGAAATTTCCTCTAATATCCAATTACTGGGGTAAATATTTAACCATTTTCATTCATAATGAGGGTATTAGCTGACCCAGGAATGCTATCAGATTCCATTTAAAACAAAGCTAAATCTGAGAGTAACCAGACTTGTTTGAGTTTTATTTTTTTTTCACTACCAAACAAGTCCTGCAGCTTTCTTTTGAGATATACAGTGACCTAGATGTTATCCAGTCAAAGCGGACAGGCAGCCAACAAAGACATTACAGGTTTCAGTTCTCAACAACAATAACAAAGGAATGTGGTTGTGCCCACACCAAAAACTACCCTTTGGAAACTAGCTTTTCCAAAGACTAGCTAAGGGCTTATTAAATGTGAATATGAAAAGCCTTCAAACCAAAACCTGTCAGCAGTTGTTTGGAAGTCATTAGTTATAATAATAGAGTAAACATGCTAATCCGTAAATGTAACAACCTGACAAAAAATCTGATTAATCTCAAAACATTGCTGATTAAAACAGTTTGGAATCAGTGAGCAGGCATTACCTTCTCATTATATTAGCTGTTCTACTAAAATGAAACATAGCCTCACCCATCTCTCTCTGCCTCCTTCTTCTCGAGGTCTTGAATGACATCCAGCAGGACCTTAATGGTGTTCTGGCTGGTCTCCAAGACTCCCTCCAAGCTGTGTAGCTGGGTCTGCAGACTACGGATATCATGCAGGGGTCCGTTGGGGCTCAGGAGCTTTTCTGTCACCTTGGACGGGTCCAGTTTACACCTGGCACCAGACACCAACCCTCCCAAAATTTCCTGGACCTGTCTTAGAGTGTCAGCCTGGGTGGCAGTCAAGGGCCCGGCTGTGGGCCGCTCCCCAGAAGCACAGCAGCCCCTGGATCCAGAGCAACCCTGCTGAATTGGAGGGAGAGCGTGTTGGCTGTTGGGGGTGCTGGGCCTGGCGTTGGCTCCTGAGCAGAGCATTTTGTGCAGAGCCCCAAGCTGAGCCTGGGCTGAGCTAAGACAGCTGGGCTTAAAACAGGCCTTGGCAGGAGAGGAGGAGGACTGCTTCTCTCCCTTCATCACAGCGACTGGCGGTGTTTGAGCTCTGTGCTTCAGAGAGCTGGCTCTCTCACAGAGCTTGGGTGAGTCCGTACATTTTATGTCCTCCTTTTTCTCCTTCTCCTTCTCTTTATCTTTCTCACTGGCCTTGCTGTCTGCCCTGAGCATGGGTGTTCGGATTGCAGGACCTGGTGGTTCATTTCCCTTTTTCCGTGGTGTGTAAGGTGGAGGTGGCGGGGGAGGAGGTGGAAGTCGAATGCCCCTCTTATCCTGAGCATTGTAGGGGGCCTGAGAGGGGGGCGTGTATGGTGGCGCAGCACGAAATGTAGAAGAGTACAGAGGAACAGCTTTAGTTGGTGTTGCACACGGGTGAGCATTTGGAAGAGTGGACGCATAGGTTTTCACAAGTGGAGGCGGAGAAGTGCAAGATTTCAGTTTTGGGACTGGCGAGGAGTAGGGGGTTATGCCTGTGCTGGTAGAAGAGGTATTTTGCAGATCTTGACATGGAATATTACAACGAGATACAGTTTGTATGACGGTGGCATAAGAAGATGAAGTAGGATTTAAGTGTGGTGCGTGGGGACCCCCTGAATGCGTGGTGGTATAATATGATATGGAAGTGCAGGACAAAGCAGTTTGAGTCACAAATGTGCACGGTGTTAGATTTGTGGGAGATGTAGAATTTGTTGCACCTGATAGTGGTTGATTTGTCACATTAGGGGAAATGGCTCGATGCTTGAGAGGGTCAAGAAGGGGTACAGTGGAGGTTATAAGTGGGGTAGGGGTAGCACAGTTTAAGGGAGGGGATGATACAAGGTTTAAGGTAGGGGAAGTGCAGTTTTGGGTGGGGCACGGTGGCGCAGTTGAGGAAGGACTGGAACAGACCACAGCTGTGCTAGGGGTTGTTGGAGGAGACAAAACTGTATAATAGGGAATAGGGTATTGGGTAACAGTGGGTGGAGAAGTGGAGCAAGGAATGGGCAATGCTTTAGGTGGAGGTGGTGTGGTGCAAGCTGGCTTGTCTGGAGAGGTGCAAGTTGGCTTAGCGCAGTGTTCAGGGGTTTGTATTGTTGCACTTGTAGGCGGGGGAGAGGCACAGTAAGGCACAGTAGTTATTTGGGTGGTTGGAGGCTCTTGAGTTGGCGTTGGGGATACAGGACTCTCAGCCTGAATTTGCACTGGACTGGGAGATACCTTCACAGGTGGGGAAGCAACGATGCTGCAAGTTTGTGTCTGTGTAGTGCAAGGTTTAGCATTAGGAGCATGACTGGGAGACTCTGTTTGTATTTGAGTGGTGCACTGTTCAGCATTTGGAGGTAGGGCTGGACGAGAACAGGTGTTTTGAGTTTTTGGTGTGCATTTTTCATCACTGAAAGATGGAGGCTGATGCAGATTTTCAGTTTGAATTTGGGCGGTGCAGTACTTTGAATTGAGAGGGGTGGAAGGGGTCTCAGTTTGAACTTGAGTGGTACAGAGTTTGGTATTTAAGGGTGAGGGGGATGGACAGGGGCTTTCTGTTTGCGTGGGAGTGGTGCAGTAGTGCACTTCCTTTCCAGGATCACTTGTTGTCCTATTTAGCCGCTTTCTCCTCCTGACTGCTGAAGGAGTACTGCTTCCCTGACGCTTGGGGCCATCTCGGCAGGATACCGAGGAACAGTGACATGGCTCAATATTGTGAAGGACTGAAGGGGGGCAGCTGTGCCTTGAGCTTTTTAACACACTCACGGCTGACTTCATTTCTGTCCTGGATGTTTTGGACCTTCGTTCCACTACAGGTCGATCCCCGAGGCCAGGGGGTCCGTTTTGATCTTTGGACCCAGGCAGCGGGACATGGTTGTGTGTAAGGTATTCATCTTGTGAATCATGTTCGTCATCTCCATCCACACCAACTGAGTCCCCAAGGCTGTGGCTACGTGTGTGGGTGGAAGAGAGAGACTGCTGCTTTTTCAGGCATGGGGAGGTCTGAATGGCTGTGCTGGTACTCGTACTGGGCTTGCGTGTCATTGGCAAGGTTAAGGAGTTTGTCTGCGGGGGTGCCCAGCATCGACGTGTAGGACCAGGTGTCAGTGGATGAGGAGGTGCTCGGGCTAAAAAAGCAGCCACCACCTCTATAGTACTTGCCATGTCGCCACGCACAGCCCCCACCACAGAGGTTTGCCCAGGAAGTCCCTCAGAGTGCGGCCTATCCCTGTCATTCCATGGCTGGGAGGACCTGCTGCTGTGTTTGCGAAGAGGATGCGGGCTGTCACAATCTGTGGCAGGCCTCTGATGGCTATTGTTTTCTCCTGTTCCACTGTTGCCACTGCTGCTGCTGCCATCTTCCAGGTCTTTAAAGCGAACCTGGTGGGTGCGGTTGCGCCGCCTCTTGAGTCGACTCTCAATATCCGGGGAGTCTCGATTGAGCAGCACTGAACGTACAGTCATTGTCCCTGGCAACTTGTCTGCCAAGGTGCTCTTGCCATTGGTTTGGCCTGTGAGCAGGTGGTTGGGCTCTTTGCTCACCATTTCTCCAGCCTCTCTCGCCCCTGCAACATCCACAGGCTTTGCGGGCAGTTTGCTGTTTTGATGGCCTTGTTTTTAGTGCGTCAGCGAGGAAAGTGATCTTTCCATTACTATATATTCATAAGAACAGTGAGAGATCTATACAGTTAATTGACTGAGTTCCAGTTTCATCTCAAAAGAGGCTGGAGGACTCGATGTCTCTTTTTAGGATTATGTATAGTCTCTCAGCTCATCTGTACACCAGTGACTTTCTTTGCAACCAAGATTGTCTTTTTGGAAATGATGGATTACCATGTTCACAGTTCAAGGTGTAGTGATATCAAGGACAGAGAGAAACAACTTAGTATAGATCACTGTGACAAACGCTTACACAAAGAACCTCTTATACTCATAGAAAAATAAATATATGGAGCATCAAATATTCTTTAAAATTAGTGCGTCCATACTGTTTCAAGTCTTCTGAAGTTGTGCACTCTTAATCCCATATCTCTTTGAGCGTCTAGAGAGATCAACTCTTGGCAAAGTTTCCTGCAAATAGGCAGAGAGGAAAGGAACGCAGCCTGTCCATGCTTTGTCTTTCTGTCACATTGGCTTCTAGTTGGCAGCCCCTCCTTCTCCATCCACTTTGTCCCCTGGGCCCTCAGGAGATTGGAAGGCCAAGGTATGGGATGGGCTTGCGTGCTTCCCCATAATGGCCTGTCTTGTTGAACTTTCTTGGTCGCCCCTACTTCCCTTTGATTTGATTACTTTCAGCCTCTGTTTCTTTCTCTTCTCTCAGTGAATCATTCGCTCATGGCTGAAGACGGCACAAGCTCCTAAAAAGACGAGAAAGACAAAGGGAGACAGAAGAGGAGTTAGAGGCTGTAATTGTTTCCACATTCTTACATTTCCATTGAAACGCGCTGTGCTTGTTTCTTGGGATAATGAAGAAGATATAAGACAGGCAGCTATTTTGAAACGCATTAGAGCAGGGTCAGCAGAGAATGTGAGAAGAAGACATCAATTCAAAAAAAAAAAAAAGCAGTGAAAGTTGGAGGTGTAAAAGGAGAAAACACTAAGGTAAATCATCAGCAGTGCAGAAATATACACTCACAACAAGTGAAAAGAGATTGTAATTAAGGCCTATTCACATTGGCTGAAGGGGATACTTAAATTTTATGTCTATTCAATATTCCTCTCTCATTATTGTTAAAAGTAGCTGTATTGTAGTGGCAGCAGCAGTGCTGGTTGGCCTATTATTGATGCTCATGGGAACACAGCGTGACTGTTATCATATTCCTCATGTGCGTGTGTCTTACAGATTTTTCTTTTCGTCCATGTTTTAACAGTCTGTGGCCCTGTTATCAGTCCTTGATGATCTGCCATGGTGACATCCTTTCTGATTCATCTGGTCACTTTGTGACAGTCTGTCCGCCATGCTGCAGTTAGTAGTATGTTCTCGTCACTCTGATTCTCTGGTCTGTTTTTGACGATCTATGGCCTTGATATATATATATATAAATATATATATCACTTCCATTTCCTGTCTGTGCCAATGGTAGTCAGGCGCGATGCCGTCGTTTGACTTACACAATCTATGGATCTGTTCCTTGTTATCTCTTCGTGACAGCCCCTGACACTGACAGGCCCAAGCTAATTCTGTGGGTGAGTGTGGCTGGCCATTACTCTGTTCTCCCAATCTTCTGTGGGAGGGGTAATTAGTGACTCCTTCACAGCTCTCAGGTTATTTAGGGAGAGAGATACCCGAGGGGCTGCCACTTTTATTTACGTCCACTGTTTTCCTCGCTTTCTCTCTTTCTTTACCCGGCTCTGAGGAGGAGGATCTTTGTCACAGTCGTGCCCCTTCGTCAACCCCTTTAAAAAACATGGTTATTAGGATTAATTATGATTAAAGTCACAGCAGACTGAGCCTCCAGGGTAAATATTAACCATACACACTCAGATGTATTAATGGATTTAGTAGCAAACCACGGCATCCTGTCTCATTTTACTTTCTTATCACTGAAGTGTAAACAAATGTGCTGCCTAAATATGAATCACACAGAAGACCAAATCCTTCTGTGTAATGGCAGATATGTTCTTACGCTACAGGGCAGGCTAAAATAAAACAACAACAAGGATTTATCTATAGCATACTGTCGACCTTCTTGGACACTACTACATTTGACCTTGTTGGTGATTTTCTCCCTCAATTCTCCCTGGATAAAATCCCGTTTCCACTCCTGTCTTTCCATTAATATCCTATTTCACCCCGGTCGTCAGTCTTCCTACCCATCGCTTGAAAGAAGCACTCGACTCTCAACCTTCACCCTGACAGATTTCCCTCTGAGTTTCATCCACACGTTGCAGGACCATTACCCTCACTCATTCTGTGGGGTGTCATTCTGAACATGTCTTCGTTCTGTCTTTCCTCCATCTGCCCCTTCTCATTTTTTTTTCTCTTACAACCCTGGTCACTCAGATCTTTTTTTTCCCCTCCCTTCTTCCATTACCGCCGCAATCTCTCTTTTTTTTTTTTTGCTTTTTGTCCCACATCCCCTCCTATCCAACACAGTTCCCTCCCTCTCGGTCTGCAAACTACCCTCGGATCACAATTTACGCTGACAATTTAATGAATCCAGACCCCCTTAATGCTGCGCGGGCTCACTCCCAGGGCCGGGGCCAGCCCTTTCGCACATGTGACATTTCCATGTTGAGCTTTATTGGCAGACAAGAGATAAATTACCACAGAAGAGGAGGAAAGTGTGCAACTGCATAATGTCGGCAAGGGTCATAACTCTTTGCGGTTATTATTGAAGATTTACTATAGCCACCTCTCTACCTGCCCACGTCTCTGAGAAGGCTTTGCTGTGAATATAGGCTTCTGTCCGCTTTCCTGCTTGTGCGGTTTTTACTCCTGTATGAGTGTGTGTGATGATAAAGCTAAGGTCACATCTGATCTTCCTGTGCTAAGCCGCGCTGACTCCGGGAAAGGTATCTGATGCATAAATAAAAAAAATAAATAAAAAAAAGAAGAAGCCAAGACCGTGGTTGCACAGACCTAATAATATTCTGAGCCTGAGTCTTTCAGGGATGTTGAGAATTGCGTCCATGCCAATAACACACCTTTGGGTCTCACTGTGCTGAGGAGGTGGAAGGTGCTGTGGATTCAATTGTTATGTAAAGGCATGTCAGATCGCATTGTCTAGGCACGCTTAAATTTGTCAGACAGGACCGAGATGAAGAGGAGGCAGAAAGAGGAAGAGGAAGGAAGAGGAGGTAGACATGCTTGGTTATATTTAGAGATGCTATGAAACACATAGCTAACTGAGAGGGGTAGGGATGGGGATACGTAGGAGGAAGAAGAAGGGGGTGGAGGGAGGGAGACGAGCAAAGGTAGGGGGACGGCGAGCAAAGCAGGAGGGAACAACCCCTGGCAGCAGAGGAAATGTCATGGTTAGGGTTCAGTGAAGTGGTAAATCAGGAGCATCAGCGTGTCAGGGCATTTAAGGGGGAACTGGAGAGGAACTAAGAAAAGCTATATGATCAGTTATTGGCCCTGTGAGCACAAGGAGGCTAAGAGTTATACCTGCGCTCTGTCAGAGGAAATTTACGACACAGTCACCTCAGAGAACGGATGCAAAGGAGCAATTGTTGTGTTTGCGCTCTTTTCCAAAGAGATCTTCAGTTTGAGAACAGCTCTTTGAGAGTTAGGTAAACACTGTGTGGAGCTCATCGCGGCTATATCTCAACCGGGAGATGTTTTTATATCGTGCAGTAAAACCAGCAAACTGCATATGTAAGCCCATAAACGATTTGCATGCGCACAGATCCGCGTGCGCCCATTACTTAAGCAGGATTCAAAAACAACCTTCGCAAAAAGAGTATACGAACAGTCTGCAAGTAAAGCAAATACATTCATTGTCTTTACTGGTCCGTAGTGTCGATATTTCATCGTTACAGATCCTTAAAGCAGAAACTGATGTAGCTGCCTCTGACTGATGAAAACTTAAGCCTCGTCATGCTTAACAGCAAATTAAATTATGCAAAAAAACGCAGATTAAATTGCGATTCATTACATATGCGCGGCAACACAGCGAACGCGACCATTGTCATTCCTGCCATTCATCGTGTAATAGAGTCAGGACGTATTTGCTGCTTTGTTTGTTTACGACTTTGCGCTGGAATCCAATTTGACCAGTCACAATCACAGCAGCGGCGGGCAACATTTCAGCAGGCGCTAGCTGCAGTATAAGTTTTATATAATCAACATCTAGAAACAGAGAGCATATTTTTTTTCATGCATCAGAATGAATTTATTTCCCCGGTGGTAGCAGCCATGTCTGAGCATTGAAGCACTTGGCCTCCAGATGCCAGCTCACTTACAAAAGTCTGTAAACAAAGACGGTCACATGCACGCCACTGGTTCTGCCTGTTGTGTTTATCTCTCGTTCTCTGCATCGGGGTGTTAGCTACGTAGCTACTAGCCTGTTTCTTTCGAGTGCAGTGCGGCACATTGTTGTTTGTTTCAGGAGGGCGTGCCTACACATACCTTATGTCTTTTTTTAACTGGTGAACAACATTTACAGGCAAATACCTGCTGTTCACATGGCCAGAAATACTGGAAATGAATGCTAAATGAATGCTAATCTTCTTGTCAGCTATAATTTAGCGTTGTGTTTACAGCTTGCTACTGCTGCAACATTCTTCTAATTTACTTGTTCTTCTTTGCTCTAGAACAACTCTTGAGAAAGAAATCTGGAGTTGTCGTTACTAATAGGTCGTTATGCTATTACCTTACTGGTCTGGCTCACTGGAGATCAAATTAAGCTGTATGTGGCCCCTGAACTTAAAATGAGCTTAACACCCTTGACTCAGATGTAAGAAATGCTCTCTGTAGAGGTTATGTTTCGCTTGTCTTTTCTGAGCTGCTATAAAAACAATGGCAACATGGTTGGCTCCATTAAATACAAAATGACTGAAATGACTGTACCACTTTTACAGTTTGTAGGTACAGGTGAATATACACTATGAAAGCATAATAAAGAATATTATAATCCATTTTATCCCGTCCTGAAATCTACACACTGGACCTTTAACTTTCAAGAGTTGGTGCACCCCATGCTGATTGGTTTTAGAAGAAAGTTCAGCACAGTCCGCTCTGTCCAGACAATTACCAAACACTTCTACCATACGCGTAAATGCAAATTTGCAAAGTCACTGTCACAGCTTTTTACTGAAGAGGACAACGCGACCACCGTCGTTTCTTGGATTCGTGGATCGCTACTAACTTTTACAGCGTGAGTGCCAGAAGTGATTTGTTCCATCTGCCCTCTTCTGATCAAAATCCTCTGCTTAATATAAAAATCTCTATATGTGGGCCAGTGGATTGAGATAAGCACACTTAGTCAACTGTGAGCAAATTTGAGGATGTTTGACTGTCTGTGAAAGAAAGCCAGCGTAAACATTGTTTTCTGTCTCGCAGTCATTCCGAAAGACTAATTGTCTCGTTTCGCCGGCTGGTTTGTAGCGTTTGTGCATCTCTTTTCCGCTCAAGAGCGTAAGTGTTCCTGAAGTCTCTGTTTTGAATGCTTAGTAACCGAACAGGTGGCCGGACTGACATGTCCAGCGCGCAGCTGCATGCTACATAGGTACATACAGCACACTCGGCTCCCTGGGGGGGCTCCTCTCTGCTGGGCTGTCATGCCGCAATGTCCCTGTCCGAACTAATGTCCCAAGAGTACATCATAGTGTGTCGCCTATAAAACCAAGTAGCTGTCAGCTCTGCGAAGACACCTGGTCAGCAGACACACAGGTTCTCTAGGTGTGAAGAAAACAAAATGAAAATGAAATAAGAGACTTCTGCTGGGTAAAGAGAGAAAATTAAGTGGCGGAGATAGACGACAGATTTATGAGCAATGTGAGAAAAGGATTTAGTGCCAGACCGGGGGGGAAAAAAAAGAAAAGAAAGAAAGAAAGAAAGAAAGCCGGGAGATGGAGATAGCTGACCCAGTGAAAGATACGCTGCTGAGATAAGATGAAAGAGAAAGATACAGTAGTGTAGAGCAGAAGGAGCGAGAGAACAAGAGGAAAGACTTGTGCGGCGACAGACAGGATTAACAGCACAGCGTTTCTGCACGGAGTGAGCGCGTGTGTGCGCGCGGACGCGTGCGCGTGCACGAGGAGGGAGTGCACGCGTTGTTATTTGTGTTTGGCGTGTCAGCGGCGAGAACGCTTAACTCACAAAGCAGAAGAAAAAACCCATAAATTATTCATGCGTCTAAATGTGGCACCATAACGTTGTAAATGTTGTCGGAATGCATTAAAAAAAAGAAGCTCGCGCGAAATTAAAATGCGAAATTAAATGCTCGTGTAGTCGGAACAGCATGCACTGGACCTTGCTTAAATACACACACACACCCACACACAAATCCATACAAATGGAATTCCCTCACTCACTCTGCCTCCTCCTCAAACTTTCTGCGTGCACCCCCCCCCGCCCCCCATCTCTCTCTCTCTCTCTCACACATGCAGCCCTCCTCATGACAAATATGTAATGAAAGCACGCCGCTGGAATCTGCAAAGCCACATCACTGACACACACACACACAATCTAAGCCCCTCACTCTTTAAAGCTCCTCGTAAAGCTGCACAATCTCAGAAAATAACTCCCACACCTGCACTAAAGCAAATCCCAGCATCCGAAACAAACGCGCATCCAATTTTTTCGCCAGATTCCACGCGCGCACACACTCCAAACACATGAGCACACCCCCATTGTCGGGATAAATAACGCACACGCACACACCTTTTCAAACACATAAACAAGCTGCACACACGCACGTGTGCGCTCGCATGCAAGGACACACACACATACACACTACCTGCCTATTCACTGAGCGGTTGAGCAGAATGCAAAGAGCCAAAACAAAAGCAGAAGTAGAGCATCCTCAGTGCTGGTGTCCACCGCGCGGAATAAACAGAGGCACTTCTACGCTGCTTTTAAATCTGTCCTCCTCTCGGATTTTTTTCTCTTCACTTCGTTATCTCTATGGTGATGCCGAGAGAAACGCTGCTGTACTATCTTCCATCAGGACACAGAACTGAGTCACACATACCACATCTCCCGCTTCCTGTTTCCCCTCTGTGTTGTCTCTTTCTCCCACGAGCGCTCGCTCCTCTTCTCCGCTATTCCTTCACATCGCTTCCTCCCATTCTTCCATCCCTCTGGCGTTCGTGCTCGCCTTTATTCCCACCTCTCTGTCACTGCCGCTCGGTGAGCCTCACACCGTTGCCTTTGCTCTGTGCTGTGTCCATCTGCTCCCCTTCTCTTGTCTCCCCCCTTTCTCTTCCTCCTCACCTCTTTCTCCTCTCCTCTCCCCTCCTCTCCCCTCCTCTCCTCTCCTCTCCTCTCTGGCTGTGTCTTCTCCTACCTCACCCTCCTCTTCTCTCCCGTGGATTCCTGCCTTTCACGTGGGAACCTTTTCATCCATCCCTCACAGCTCTGTGCTCCTCCGCTGTGCCTACCTAGTTGTCTGAGCGTTTGCGCTGTGAGTGGAAGTGAAAGGACAGGAGGGGGAGCAAGAAGACAAGAGTGAGCAAACAGGCAGTTATCCTCTCAGATGCTCCTCTCAGTTCTCCCTGTCTTGTTTCTTTTCCCTCTCTCCCCCCTTCTCTCTGCATCTCTCCATCATGACCTCCTCTCCGTGTCGCCATGCAAGCCCCCTGTATCCTTGTAAGCAAAGGGAGGGAGGGAGGGAGGGAGCGAGGGGGGGGAAGGAGAGTGGGATGGAGAGTAGGAGGCAGAGGGAGGTGGAGCTAGTGAGTCGGTCTAATTAAAAAGCAGAGTATGTACAGCTGCAGAGAGCGAAGAGGGAGACGGCGCGAGGAGGAGAGGGGAGGAGAGAGGGGAGCGAAGTGATCCAGGGGGCGGAACCAAGGGACAAGGAAGGAAGGAAGGAATGAGCAGTCAGCGGGGGGTAGGAAATGAGGAGCATGGGGTGTTTCGGAGTAGGGGGGTGGAGGGGGGGTTAGGTGGTAGTAGAGGTGGGGGAAAAGGAAAGAGCTGACAGGACACCAAGGTCAGCTGGAGTGGAATGCAGAAAGGTCAGGCTTAGAGAGAAGGAGGGAGAGGAAGATAGGAACAGACAGGTAGAATTATTCTACAGATATCTCCCATATGAGCGGGGGCAGAGTGGGGGGGAACCGTGACCAGCAGGATAATAGAGACACATGGACAATGGCCCTCTGAAGCAGAGGCAGATCCATAGTCAACGAAGGTTAAAGCGCTCCAGTCTTTTCAGGTCTCTCTGGATTAACATGCGTAAGTGTTGTGCATGCAAATTGACAAAGCGAGAAAAAAAAAAGAGAAAAGCTATCTGTATCAAAGTAATCAGGTGTTTCTGCTAAGGCTGGCATTTTTCAGCTTTATGTTTAGCACAATCTGATTGGTACATTGACCCCCATCATCGTCGCTGTACTGGCTGTTGTCACCTGAGGCGATGTAGTGGAAACCACCACGCAGCCGAGATAGAGAGATAAAGTATACACCTAAATGCCTTAAGGGCTGAGACATCTCATCCCATTTTATCAGCTCTTATCACTTATCTTCTCCCATCTCTTCTCCCTCTCTATCAGACTTACATTAACATCCCAGTAAATCTCATTTTTACATCTCTCAGATGTTCCACTTTTATGCTTCCAGATGCAATTTCCAGGAATTAGATGGATCTGAAGTTCAATTTTGTGGAAAGAACTCAATTACGCCCACTGAATTTACAGTAATCAGAAGTGAATCTGTTGCCATACTGATACATAAAGAGATACAGTCGTCTACCATAACGCGAGAGGATTTTTTTTTTGCTACATGCACAGTTATCGTATAGATACCGTATATGTGCAGTGATCATCATTCATATTCAGATCTTTGACGAGATCCCCCACAACTCCCACATGTGCTGCGATAATTTTAAGCTTTAAGCTTTATTTGTCATGCATATATGTACAGACTTACAATGAATATATGTTCTCTGCATTTAAGCAAGTGAGCCAGGGGAGAAGTTTGAGGGATTTCATTTGCTTTCTCACGGGATCAAACAAGTGAGCTAACGATCCCAAATCTGCTTCTCTAATGCTAATATACGTAAACTATCAATGCTATAATTCTGATATTATGCAGCTTCAAGAGCTTCATTCTACAAGTCCAGTTGCCCTTATTCAACGTCTGTTGGATATGCAGGTATAACATTCATCTTAATTTAGCGTCATGCATGCTAACATTTGCCTGCACGCTACTTCCACAGCTCACAGTCGCAACTGAAGTCACTGTTAGCGACAAGCTAGTCAGCGCAGTTAAATATATAACAATTGACTAAAAAAATAAATAAAACAGAGATTAAATAAGTTATTTTTTGCAATGTGGACCCCAACAAGTTCACCTTATCAGCTTGAAGGGTATTAATATGTCATCTTTGAGTTCACAAGATGTTTCCACTGCCCCCCAGTGGCCAAAAAAAAAAAATATTAAAAAGTTTCCTCTCCATTAAACGTCCTAAATTAAAATCTTTACTTAAGCAAGCATGTATCCAAAATTACAAGATTTAACAAAGATATTATTGCAAAATATAAACTTAAATTACCAAATTAAAGTATAAAACACGCTGTCTGTTTTGGATCTCCTTAGTATTTGTTCTGCTGCTGTAACTCAGGATCAGGCCCCAGGATGTGCATCTACAGCTGGAGAGAGGCAAAGTGACGCATAGGTTGAAGGAGTGTTCAGGGTCACGCGCTGCATCCATCGAGAGCTTCGCTTTACACGACCGGAGCCACTTTAACGTCCGCGCTGAAGGTTGAGAGAGACCACTGATGTTAGAAGTAGCACGTCTGTGGCGGTTGGACGCCGTCAGCGTGGCGAAACAGCAGATGGAGCGGTGGATGATAATGACAGGAGGACAGACTCCATGAGGCGTCTGCACAGGCAGAGCGGGCGACCGGCTACAGAGAGGACCTTGAGTTTGCAGACAACAAAGAGCTTCTGCTGGCAGTGTTTAGTGTATTGTCCATTATACTCTGACAGCGTTTGAAGCTCTCTACCGTCTCAACCGCTCCATCGTTGATTATAGTGGAGTTGTGTGAGGGTCATTTGGAGAGACCTGAAAAGCAGTTTTTTTATAGTTTTAGTGAGGCTCAGAGAGTAGAGCTATCTGCACACTGCTTTGTTTAACAAAATGAGACTGACGACGGGCCACAGCAGACTTTAGTAGTTAATTTTATTAGACGTCCAGCTTATCTTATTATCTATTTTTACACGGACCTGAGATTTTTTTTAAGGCTAGTCAAAATATCATTTGGTTCTATAGTCTGGTTTATACTTGCAAAAATAATGAAACTTAAGTGCTAAATGGCGACGGTTAATATTTCCAAATTCCTCAGATATATTCCGATACAGTATAGCTACTTAGTGTTTCGTGCTTGTTAGCAAATCTTGACTAAAATTTTATGGCAATCACGGTAAACTGCATTGGATTTAACGCTAATTATCAAACGTTACCTAAACGACTGGGTTTAATGCTAATTATCATGTATTAGTTAAACTAATATGATGATGACAGCCAGCTATCGTGGTATAGTAGCTTTCATTTGATTTGATTAGCAAATTATAATCAGCAAATATTAAGAAAAACGTGCTTCGTTAGCATATTGACATCTTGAACAAATGCTACAGGAAACACGTAGCCTGCTGTGTTTAGTGTTAATCATGACATATTAACAAAACTAATATGTAAAAATATTACTGTCTTTAGGGCTATTTAGTAAATATCAACTCAATTAACAGAGTAACCGTGCCTTTTGTTTAATGTGTATTAGCAAATATTTGCACAACATGCCTCATTAGCATGTTAACACTGTGGAGAAATACCACAGGAAACCATAGCCTACTCTGTTTAGTGCTAATTATGACATATTAACTTATACGATAACGATGGTAAATATTACCAATATTACCAAATCTATTCAGCTACTATAAAAATAATAGAGTAACCGTTCAACGTGTTAAGTGCGGATTGCTGCAAATGATCAAATATTATATAAAAACTATATTAGCTTTAGTGCTAATTAGCGCTAAACATTAGCAAGTATTAATAGAATGTAAATATGCCAACCATGAAATTACCCTTACAATTAGTCTAGTTTAAAATGTTGCTATGCTGGTGTTGGCATTTAGCTAAAAGCCTCAAAGCTTAAAAGATGGCTGTGACTTCTCACTCCTCTTATCCTAAGACTCAAACACCCATCCTTCAAACATGTCACAGAAGACAAAAAGAATAATAAAGCACACATAATTGTCATTTTAAAGCTTTTTCTCAAACCACGTCTCCCTCTCTCTCTTTTTCTGGGTTTTTGCTATCCATACTCACCGTGCTCTTGGGTGAGCCGAGGGGCTGTAATTATTGTTTATCAAACTAATCAAAAGGCTTCCTGCATATACCCAATCAGATCGTGCTTCCAGAGTGCCACCAAACACCAGTAGTTTCCCCCTGGCACTCATTAATCAGTCTCTGTGTCTGCCCGTCACAAAATAACCCGAATTTTAAGCAGATCCTATAATGTACACTCAGATCAAGTCATCAATCATAGCCTAATACATGGTTGCAGGCTCGGGACGTGTCTAATGCTGAGATCTAACCGAGGCCATTACCTGAAAAGGTTTTTATTATTTTGCTATCTCAGTTTCAAGCATGATGGATGAACGAGGTGGCCAGTCATTTGCAGGACCTGAATACAGCTGGCATCTCCCTCTTTGATCTGAGCCGGGCCCAGAACATTGTCAAAGACCTTAAGTTCCTTTGATGGATGGGGGAACTTTTCCTGCTTTGTTTCTGGGCCGAATAATGACTTTCTGTGTCTGTCCTCTTGTCTAGAACAAGGCTGGAGGTCAGAAGAGAAATGCTGCTTGGCAACATAATAAATGGCGGAGAAGATAGACTCTGAAAGTAGGGGGGTTTCTGGCTTGCCGCTATGTACCAAAAGGCACTAACAATACATTGCATCGTTCTTAAATCTTGATCTTCCTGCCTGCCCGGAAACTCTTATAAAGTGATTTACACAATAGTTTACAGGCTCTAAACCAGTTGTACTTCAATCAGTATAGAGCTATAAAGCATATGGCAGTTCCAGATTTCATGCTGGTAAACATTTGCCTCAGGACGTGATGCTTTTTAATAGCTCTTTCCACCAGGTGGTGATGTTGTTCATAAAGTGTTGGGTAATGTTGCATTACAATTCACTTTCCAAATGATCCAAGAAAGGACAAAAAAATATTTTTCCCCTCAAAATTTCTTCACTCATTTGACCCTGAAGGGCTGTGTGCTTACTGAACTGTTAATTATTAGCTAGTATCAGAATAAAGGGGGTAAACACATTAAAGATGTTTTTGCATGAGAGTGCCGTGTGTGCATCCTCCTTTGTTATGTCTCTGCTTGCTCTTGGCTACGTGAATGAAATCCAGCAGTGAGTCTGTGTGCGGCTGATGTCATAGATGCCAATGTCTTGAAGTGAATCACTGGCCACAGGGCTCATTCGACACGGAAACAAAGGAGGAGGGGGCTGGGATGAAAAATCCGAAACACATTCTTGATCTGATTCATTAGAAGATGTGTAAATATAGAGCAGGGATCTCAGGCGTTCAAGGTACATTGATGCTGATAAAGTGATGATGCAGCCGCCATGAACATCCTGATCTGCTTTGGTCCGTTTCATTTGATGTTTTTTAAGGCGCACATCAAAGGGTGTTCTCCGGCATGTGCCGCTCGCCAAAGATTAAAAAATGGGGAAGACTTTCTAAATGTTTTCTGGAGTTTGGCAGTTACCCTGAAACCTATGAAGGCAATAAACACTACTGTTAGTTATGTGAAGCAGACTTTTGAAAGACTGTTGTAACTGTAGTTGATCACAGAGTTCAATTTCCTCGCCTGTTCTCAATTAAGAAATCACTTAAATATGACTTGTCTGGCAAAGTAAAGTAGGCCAAAAGATCCTCAAAAGCTAGACACCACGCCGATCCAAAGAAATTTAGGAACAAATGAGAAACAAAGTAAGTGAGATGTATCAGTCTGGAAAAGGTTACAAATCCTTTTCTAAAGCTTTTGGACTCTGGTGAACCACAGTGAGAGCCATTTTCCACAAATGGTGAAAACATGGAACAGCGGTGAACCCGACGAAAATGACCCCGAGAAAGCAGGGAACGAATCATCTGAGAAGTCACAAAAGAACCCACAACTTTTGGGAAAATACTCTATGGATTGATGAGACAAAAGTTGAGCTTCTGGAAGGTGTCCGATTAAATCTGGCTTCGTGCCAACACTGCATTTCAGAAAAAGAACATCATAGCAACAGCAAAATCTGGTGGTGGTGGTGTGATGGTCTGAGGCTGTTTTGCTGCTTCAGGACCTGGAAGACTTACTGTGATAAACGGAACCATGGATTCTGCTGAATCCTGGAGGAGAATGTTCCGACCATCTGTTCGTGACCTCAAGCTGAAGAGAACTTGGGTTCTGCAGCAGGACAATGATCCAAAAACACACCAGCAAGTCAGAGTCCTGACCTGAATCCTACTGAGATGCTTTGGCGTGACCTTAAAAAGGAGGTTTGTACTGGAAAAAAACCCTTCAGTGTGGATGAATTACAACAATTCTGCAAAGAATTCCTCCACACCGCTGTAAAAGACTCGTTGCAAGTTATCGCAAATGCTCGATTGCAGTTGTTGCTGCAAAGGGTGGTCCAACCGGTTATTAAGTTTAGTGGCCAATCACTTTTTCACACAGGCCTATAGGTAGGTTTTTGTTTTTTATTAAAGACGATCTTCATTTAAAAACTACCTGCAATCAGGTAGAGGGCCAACACTTTTTCACACCACTGTATATACAGATGAAGCTACTTGAAGATCAATTTACATGAAAGTCAATGTTAACCAAACAGAAATAAAAAAAAGTGGCATCGAACTACCGTTCATTTTAAAGTCAAACTTGCTTACACGGAGCCTGAATTCAGATTCGGAGAAAGAAAAAATGTTATGCTCATTTGAATACCCCGAGAATTATCAAATATCCACTGTTTATTTTTATGGAAAGGAAAAGTAAAACTTATTAAAGGGAGCCACCATGTCCTTTTTTTGAAATTTTGACTAATATTAATATTTCTCCTTGTAAAGTCAAAGAGCTCTGGGAGGATTATGGATGTCCCGCTCGTGTACTTCGTCTTTTTCATGTTCTGTCTTGTTCCTGATTCATCTCCCCGAGTCTGATTAGGTTTTTTTTTTTCTTTTCTGTGTGTATTAGTGTGCGGTTCTGACTATATTCCCATTGTCTGTGATAGTTGTTTTTGTTACACTTTGTTACACTTTTGTTTTTATTTTGTCCTACATAACACAGCTCCACGGGGCACACTTTACACTCCAGTACACCTACATTAAAATTAGAAAAGCAATATCTTTGATGGCTGAGTAGCCCTGGAAATGGGTCAGCGTGGATTTGTTATGGCAGGAGGCTTTGGACAGAGCGGCCTCTTTTCGGCATTATCTTGACAAAGGTTCAGGCGTAGTTTTCAGATTTATGGTCATCTTCTACAATTGTGGGGAGAGTAAAACAAAGTGGCTGCAAATGACAGAGTGAGTGTGGGAAAGAAAGATGTGCCTTTCATATAAAAGAAAGGGCTGTAGCGTACAGTTGATGTAATAGGTCATTTGGAAGGTCTTTCCCCAGATGTAAGAGAGTAATCCTGATCCGGCATAACATTGTGACCACTTTCCTAATATTGTGTTTGTCTTTCTTGTGCCTCCAAAGCAGAACATTATATTGTGTCTGTTTATTGTGTATATTTATTTCTCCAGTCAGTGGTTATGATGTTATGCCAGGTTGGTTTAGCTTTAAAAAGTGTCAGGGTTTACCTGTTTTGAAATACAGTCAAACAACTGTACGATAGGGCATTAAATACAGTGTTGCGCAAGCCTTTACACGGTTATCCATCAAGGGTGATTGTTTCCACATGAATTCCCGATGAGTCCCAAATTAGTTTCACATTGAGTCCAAACATGCAGCCGTCACCATAAAGAACAATCTCAAAACCGCGAGATGGAACAAGCAGTTCTGCTGCAGCACATGTTCCGGGGGCCCCCACAGCGTCCTGATCCCAACATCACAGAGTTAGCCTGGGATTACATAAAGGAGAGAAACAGTCAGACGGGCTAAATCCACAGGAGAACGGTGGCATGTTCTCAGAGGTGCCTGGGAACAACCTCGCTGTCACTGACTGTGTAACTCCAAATCTACCGCAACACGGTCGTGTAAGCTCCCTGTCAATCCATCACTCTCATGCCAGGGGAGGCTCATGCTCGCTTCACTTGCAGCAGCAGCAGCAGCAGCAGCAGCTCTTGGTTGTTGCGGCGTTCTAGGTCACCGCAGACACCGGAAGATATTTTCGGTTTCCAGCGGCTTTAGTGAGCTCCCATTTTGTTCAAGAGACCTTGAGCAGCTCGTATAGGGGGTGGAGGAGGAGGAGGAGGAGGGGGGGAGCCATCTGCTTTAGGTCAACCAGGTTAGGACAGAAAAAAAAAGTGAGTGAAGAGAGGAGAGGAGGAGAAGAGAGCAGCAGGAGGAACAAGATGATGAATTCATATCAGCGGGCTGCACTTCAAGTTAATGTAACAGCATCCACACAGAGTATTTGATGGTTATTTGCTCGGAGACTTTGTGTTACTCTCTTGTGAAAACCCTCTTTGCACACGAATCTAATTGGCAACTTGTAGCCAATCAGGAGTGAGTATTTTTAGCCGCTGAGTATTTTAATTGTCTCATGTAGCTTGCGTCTTTTTTATCTGCTGGGCTCTCAGCTTGTTTTGTTTACCTCTCCCCTCCTGACACGTGGGACAGGGAGACGGAGGGAGGGAGGGAGGAGAGAGAAGGGAAGGGGGAGGAGAGGGGAGCGGATTAGCACAGCGTCGGTGCCCGGCGTCGCTTTTAGACGACAACAAACACAAGAGTGATTGAGGTGAAAACGCGCACATTTGCACCTGCGTGTCGTCCCAGACCAGCGTCTGCGTCTTTCCGAAGCTTCTTGTTTTTTATCTTCTCTCCATCCTCTCCCCGGCGTCCAAGCATGTCTCTGTCCGGCTCACAGACACCAGAGGAAGGACTCTACGGTGAGTGATGCTGCTGCTGGTGCTGCTGCTGCTGCACGGACCAGGCCGTGTGTTTTGCTGTTACATCACTGAAATATTTGCCTGTTACATCACCTGAATATTCGCCTTTTGTAGCAGGTGCCTCTTGCGCAAAATTAATGAGCGTGACTTTTACGCACGCGGGTGGATTTTGCGTGCAGAATTCACAATGCAAATATAAACAGACTGCGTGGACAGCGGCTCCATTCATTCTTGTGGTGTTGTTTTCAAGGTCTGATGTGCGGATGTAAAAAAAAAAAAAAAAAAAAAAACGCAGCTGCTTATCAGGAGTGATACCAGCCGCCTGTGAGGCGGAGAGGAGCAGGAACACAAGAAGCCACTGGCGTTTTTATTGTTGTCAGTGTTGTTGACACTGACACTGTCATTGTGTAAACGGATTCCCTGACTCACCTGTTTCTATCTCCGTAAGCCAATTAAGCAGTGGAGATTTTCTGACACTTATAGCTGCCCTGCGCTGGGCGCACGGAGGATGCTGGGTAAAACAGGTAGATCATTAAAGAGGGGAGCTGGACGCTGAGGGGAAATTACTGAGGGGGGAATGGGGTTAAAGCTGTCACATAAACAACCTAGATGCATATCCTGTAGGCATTCTTTAGGGATTATGATCGGGATGTACCTCACACGTCGAGTTCCTCACCCTGAGTTAATGGCACAAGTATATTTAAACAAAAAATGGCAAGAAATTGCAAAGTATTCCCATCAAACTCTAAAGGCTTTAGTCACAAGCCACTAAATGATTCAGTTTCTTATTTAGATTTTTTGTTTACGGCACCAAACATCAATGCACTTCATTGCATGTGTGGTGCATGGGGTGCATTATCAGGTCAAACACACCAAGTATCTGCTTTGTGGGCCCCAGGAATAAAAAAATAAATAAAAAAGCAGGTAAGGGCGTACTGAGATTTATAAATTCATCTGTTAGACTTTCAACAAAACAGTCGCAACATCTCAGGCAGAACTAATCTCCTTCTCTTACAGGAAATTCCCCTCAGATTCCTCCTTTATGACCTCACCTCTGACCTCACCATGCTCACTGCGGAGCGGCCCCTACACTGGAGACAGGTGTTCACCGAATGAATCAGCAGCAGTCCATTGATTGTTTTAAGCATCCAGCTCCTGTCCACATTACGTAAAGCTGATTTGTCTGTGGCGCAGATGAACGCGTCCAGGACTGAACCATACAAACTGATTTAGTGCTGCGGGACGGCGACAGATAGATCATTCAGGCTGTTGTTATGTCATAACTCCCCTCTGTAGAACAACAAAATAAATAAATAAATAACTAGGGCAATGGCACAGTTTCCTCTGCCCGTCCTCGCCCCAAAGCAGCACTGTGCCCGCTCATGCCTCCCCAAATCTCTGCTGATGTTTGTGTGATTACACCGTGTCATAAATCTGTGAAGATTACAGAGATCAGACGGAAAGGATGAGGGGAGACATTTGGTAAATATATGAGAGCGACACAGGACGCACAACAAGGGAAACAAGAGGAGGAAGCGAGAGGGTGAATGGCTAATCTCTAACAGAAATAAGATCTTACGTAAGCAAGCATGCTGTCAGTCCGAGTTAGCCCTGGCGTGCGCGCCACACACACCCGTGTGCATATGCGCAAATCCCCTCCCGCTCCCAGTGAACCCGTGTCCTTTCATTCATGCGCTCTGTATGTTTTTCAGTGCTCATTGACGGAAAAGAAACAGACACTCTCCCTGGCTCTCGCCGCTGTTTGCATGGATGTGCTTTGCGTAACGCGGCCCCGTCCTCGCAGCCAAAGCCTCTCAGGTCAGCCGATGTCCCGTCAGGACATCCGTGACGCCGCCATATAACTCGCCATATGTCAGAGCACAACAACACCCGCTCGTTCACCGTCCACTGCGGAAAAACAAGCCAGAGAGTTAGACGAGGATGATTTATTCAGGCACGGCAACACTGCTGGAGTTATTTGGCAGTTCAGATGAGCTATAATTGGATGGTTTCAGCTGAAATTGATGGCAGAATAAAACAAGACTCAACTAAAGTTATTAACGTTGTGCAGAAACTAAATTAGAAGGATTCAGTGTGCGTATTCAAGCGGAGAGGAGGCGGTAAACATCTGCATAATTGGAAAACAAAAAAAAACGAAAAGACATTTCCAATTCATTACGTTTCATATTTGAAAAATATTCTTGTTGAAATTAACTGTCACCGTTTTATATGTTCAGCTTGAAAGAAAATACCTCAAAGTCTCAACAAAGGCTCACTAAATGTGATCCAGTGCAAACAATCACTTCTGAGGGCGTGCATTTGTTTACTTTCCTCATCACGACCCCTTTCTAGCTCATTACAGACTAATACATGCGCAGCGAGCAGCACTTATTTCTTGCCGAACGCCCGGGCGTCATTACAAACTCTGCAACTCTCCGCCGCTTCCCTTCCTCGTCAGGCTCCTGGGTCGAGCTGGAGGAACTGATCGCGGCCGCGAGCCGCAGGGAGAGTCTGACGGGGCCGCAGGACAGCAGCATCTCCTCGGCCCTGCAGGGGGAGCTGGAGAGGATCCTCCTGGAGGCGCAGCTGGAGTGCGAGAGGAGTAAAGACAGGTAATGATGCAGTTTGTTTGTTCGAAAGGGTTTGGGGGGTTGGGGTGGGGGGTGAGCCACACAGCGAAGTGTAGGAATCATTTGCACAGTAATGAGGTTTGTTCTACGCTCAGAGGAACTTTGCTTGTTTTTCACAATATGTGTTTACTCTCCGTCTTGAATATGGAATTGTTACTTGTGCAAATCGGACTGGTTCTTGAGAACAAACCCAGATTTTTTTTTAATGCTCCACCTTGTTGTCCACAGTCCCCCACAAGTGACGACCCCACAGTCCACTGGTTCGCCAAGACCCAGCAGTGAGCAGGACAGTGACTGTGTGACCATACAGGTATTCATTCCTCCTTCTTTTTTGTTGTTGTGATGACAACCTTATTTATATTCATAAAGCACATTTTATATATTATTGACCAGCACCCACCAAAACACAAAGTGTTCATTTTCTATTTTAGAGCAGTTTAAAATCCACTTGCAGAAATACCAAGGCTTGCTTGAGATCGGTAATCAATATCAGGGAATACATTTTTCACAGCAAACTATTTATTTGTTGCAAGTGGGAACAATTTTTTTTTTGAAAAAGCTCCCTCTACTCTGACATCTGAGGGAAAATCAAATAAGCCGTTGTGTAGAAATGTGTGCTGTTACCGCTGGTTAAATGTTGTTTTAGATTTCTACCAAAGATTTCCACGAGCCGCTGTCTCCTATTGTTCCTTCATCTGGTGTTGTTTTGTTTTGTTTTTTCTCTTTGCGTATGCTGCAGGAGGACAGCGAGCGGAGAGCGGACACTGACTGGGTGTGGGATTGGTCCAGTAGGCCCGAAAATATGCCACCAAAGTAAGAGCAACTTTTGTTTGCTGTCACTTTACGCTAGGAGCTAATTAGCTTAGCATAAAGATTGAGAGTTAGCTCAGTCTAACCACCACCTCTATAGATAATTGGTTAACACGTCCTATTTAGTTTGCATTAACATGAATGTTTATATGCTGTTGTCCATAAAGTTGGAATAAAATATTTTTTACCTTTTCTCAGGAAACGATTTGGACAATGTGATTTATTCTTTATAGATACGGTGTATATCTTCTGAAAACTTTATCGATTAATCTCTTCCAAAATGTATGTGTCTATGTGTATGAATAGAAAAAGGAAAACTCAAACTAGACTGTATAACTATGAACAACATCTCGTCACTGC
The DNA here is from genome assembly GCF_022458985.1 of Mugil cephalus. Lineage (NCBI taxonomy): Eukaryota > Metazoa > Chordata > Actinopteri > Mugiliformes > Mugilidae > Mugil > Mugil cephalus. The sequence goes on along the minus strand of NC_061788.1, from coordinate 7,272,589 downwards.
CTCGGATTGGCCAAACTCTTTTTTTTTTTTTTATTGGAGCGAGAGTCTGAGAGTGGAGCCAAGAAAACAATGACCCACTACACTTCCTCCAGACTCCCTCGTGTTTCCATTTAATTAATATTGTGCTCTGCTCAGCTTCCACCAGTTACAAGTAAATGCTGTATTACACACTGTGCTCATTTAATTATTTTATTTATTTTTTTTTTTTACAACTCTCACAGTCTCCACTTTGTGGAGCGGGTGATATCCTGTTTCTATAACGTCCAATAACTAAATATAACTATATAACTAAAATGAAGCTGATCCAAAAAAAATTACACTTTAACATGCATCAACATTATATTAACTACCTGACATAACAGAAACCATCTTTGGGGGAAAAATTAAATTAATTAATTAATTATTTGTTAATTATTTGATAATTTTTTAATGATTATTTTAGGTTGGTGTTTTAGTTTGGCCCAAGTCCCATGGAAGACAGTAACCTTACATCACTGTAAAAGGCCATGCCCCCACAATGGATGAAAACAAAGGAGAAGTTGCTGCGTTGTGTATTGTTCTTCGAACTATTTAAAAGGTAAAACTATGAGATTTTCTCTGTTGCCCTCAAGAGAAAGGCACAAAAACTGCATAAATGAGGCCATAAAACGAATGGGAGGTGGGACCCTGATAATCGATATGTGTATGTGTGTGGCTATCACTCAATCACTTTAAATGATTATGCTAATGTTAGCTGATGTCCATTGTCAGAGTTGCTAGTTATAATGTAAACAAACAAACAAACAAAAAAAAAGTCAAACAAGTGAATGTTGATGCTGAGCTGAAATGGTAGTAGGTAATGACAGAGCAGGTTTTTATCTGTGGATAAGCTTTACGCTGTATGTATGTCATGATTAATTAATTTAACATTATGGAATGATTGTGAAGTGATGACAGGTGTCATATATTACCTGGAAATTCAATGAGGTCAGAGTAAATGTGCGGGTGTGACACCTCCGGCCACTGAGTGGGTTCTTCACCCATTCATCGGTAGGTCGGTTATATGGACATAGAACCACTAGTTTTTCTAAGTAACGTCGCCATTCATCACTCGGCCAACAACACTATATATCTGTCTGCCTCACTAACCACTTAACCCGCTTTCTGGCCGACAAATGCTAACAACACAAAATAAACACTTAGTACACGGTGGTTTGTTTTCATCAAAATAGGGGAGTGGCCTAATTTCCTATTGTCATCTATCCACTAACATGGAGGAGGTGGAGCTTATGATCTATACTGCAGCCAGACACCAGGGGGAGCTCCACTGGCCTTGGCTTCACTTTTGAGGAGCAGCCATCTTTATCTACAGTCTATGGTCTTAAGACAAAATCCAACTTTATGGGCAACACATAACAACATTGTTTTGTTTTTTCAGAGAGATACCAGGAATAGTGGCGTCAATCATCTAAAATATGTACAAAATACACATATTTTTTTTGTCACTAGTTGAAAATTTAAACCTGTTTCACAAATGAAACATTAAAACTGTCCAGTGTGTCTGTGCAGTCTCGCTTTAGATTTAGTTTTCTGCAGTTCACACATATGATAAGAAGCCTGTGTTTGTTCAGCCACGATACAGTTCACCTGCAGCTCTAGGAGAAAGAAAGAAATGTAGAGTGTCGGGCACGCAGGTGAGTTAAAGGGTGAGTCTGCCACGTTATCTCCGCCCACGCTTTCTGGCAAGCATTTAATTGCTGGGTGATGGAACGTGTGGGGGAATGTTGCCACGGATACTTTGTTCAAAATATTGTAAAGTTCTTTCCTGTCGTTTCGTCAGTCAGGCTTAAACTCAATCACCAGCGTGTTACCTCAGTTGGCGGCAGATAGTGACTCAAAATAAACTTAAGTGAACTTTGTTAATTTTCGTTAAGTCATTATATATTTAACGCACATTTTTATTTGCCACTTTTGACTTTTAATCTCCAGCTATAAAGGAAGTGCATCTGACAGGCAGCAGTCCTCACCCGCCTCAGACTCAGACGTTTCCTTTCTTCTCGGTCTTCTCTCTTGTGCTCTCATTATCTCTGCTTATTTTTTTTTATTTTTTTTTTTCCCCCTCCGCTCCTTTCGATCATCCTGCATCTCTCATCTCCGACTCCTCTCTCTTCTGTCTCTCTGCAGAGAGTTTGTGTTTCAGCACCCGAAGCAGCAGGTCTCGCTCAGCGTTAGGAAGACAGAAGTGATGAAGAGAGGGATCTTCTCCTCTGATGTCCTCCTCATTCTCGTTCCCTCGCTGCTTGCGTCACACCTGCTCACGCTCGGAGTCGGGTGAGAAACGTGCACCCGCGCATTAAGTCATTGACCATTTTATGTGAATTAAAATGTGACCGTCCTGCAACACTTTTGCACCTGGATTTTATAATAATTTTCAGTGATAAAGACAGCAGATTTCTTAGAGCTAGTAGTTTAGCCGCATAGCAAATAAACAAAGATTGCTTGGTGTGCCACAGCAGTGCACCTATAACTAACACCTTCTAAAATTCTCCTCAACTTTCTTTTTGTTACACATACATGAGTTTGCAAATTGGACGAAATTAGCTGGACGTCAGAAAATCTGCGCTGACTGGAAATTAGCTGGACGTAGCTGGACAGATTACCGTATTTCCTCTAATAGTGGTGTTAAAATAATATACGGTGTGCGCTAGTCAGCCAGTCATAGATGTAGTGACACACAGGTGCCACAGATGGCAGTAGCTACATTTGAAGTGCCACATGAACCCAGCTTTTCAACTAAACAGTATCAAAACAACAGAACCTTGTCAACTTACACAATAAATGAACCCTGTTTATTTGTGCGTCCTTTCTGACCACGCAAGTGTTTATTAATCGTTTTTGAGTAAATCGTGTTGAGTAAATGGTAGGAAAACTTTGAGCAAATATACTGGTAGCGGTATGAAACAAAGGGAATTACAAATAAAGGCGTCAGTCTAATAACGGCTGTGAATAAAGGCCACTATTAGAGGAAATATGGTAATTCATATTAGAGTACTGAATAACTCAGTACAAGGAAAGTTTTTATTTTGTTTAGTTTTTATCTCTGGGTAACTGGCGTTGTAACTTCACTTCTCTCATGAGGAAATGAAATGTCGAGGTCATAACATGTCATTTGCGAAACAGCCTAGTTCATTAGCTTCTTACATCTGGCTCCTGCTCTTTTGGTTTTAAAAGAAACCCTCTGCCATCACTAACTATGGTCGCTGAGGTTTTAGGGAAGGCTGTACTTAAGGGTCAGTCGTTAATTTCTACTTCCCCTCTTCTCTTTTTAGGATCTACATAGGAAAGCGACTGGCCGCTTCCACAACCAGCACGCTGTGACGTCAGCTGTAGGACAGCGCCCCCCATCCCAGCCCGCCGCCCGCCCCCTCCCGCCCTCTCACTCGCTGACCTAGTAAGGTCACAGTCCGCCCTCTCCACCGCACTAACTTGCCTCCTTCCTTCGTCATGTGGCAAACGTAGGACCCTGCCCGGCCCTTACCTGTGTCTCTCCGTCCGTCTGTCTACCCAGCAGTACTCTGTCTCTGTCTCCCCCCGTTGTCAGTCCGTGCATGTCGTAGGGCCCAGGCAGCGGATGAATGCCGACCAGTGAGTCAGACTGAGGTCACGTTTACTCTCCCGCAGAGCGGCAGTGATCTCAGCCATCGGAGAGGAGAGATTGCCCAGATACAAGAGAAAGGACAGAAAGAGAGTTTTATCCAGTGAGAACAATAAATCCCCTTGATAGGGACGAGATGAAAATGGCTTGTTGGGAACAGTGGGTTCCAGCAAAATGAGAAAGATAATACGCGCGAGCCATTGTCCCAACCTTTTGAAAAAAAAAAAAAAAAAAAAAAAGCAAAATGGCCGTCATTTGTCAGAAGTAATGACCCTCTGTGAGACTGAGCTGCTAAAAGTGATTCTCGGGTTTTTTTTTTTGTCTTCCCCCGATGGTGATTCTATTGTAGGGAGTTTTAGTTGGCTGAGTGAACATAGGAGTGGCTCTGGTTGTGCTTTTTGTCCCGTAAACCAATTAAATATTTGACCTCCGACGAAGACAATCACGACCCCATTAAACTTCACTCCTCAAAAACCTCCATGTGTCTCGTGGGCCCTTTATTCCTCTCCTTCACAAACACACACACACACACACGCACACACACACACACGCACACACACCTCTTTTAATAAACACAGGGAAGCGTTTTCGGTGAGCAAAGCACAAAGATTTGCTGAGGTAAGCACGTGTGTTAAATATTTATTTTTAGATTTAGGTAGTCTGGAGATTATTTGTATGCAGTCAAAACAAGAAATGAAAGACGTTTACGGCCCACTGTGTTGTTAACAACCAGTAAATGAACCACAGCATCTGTTTAGAATTTATTCCATATGAGGTAAATCACTGCAAATGACTCTTGGATTTTCATGATAAGATTTTTTTAGTTTTTTTTCTTAATGTGCCGTTGACTCTCCCTCTACTCTCGCAGAAATGACGTCACGCCAGCGCCTGTTTCCATCTGCCTTTGTCATCCCTTACCTCACATACGTCTTTTTTTTAAGTTTTTAAGCTGCTTTAACTCGTCAAGGATTTGACGTTTTATTGCTTTCCCATAAACCAGAAACCCGTTTCCTCTTAACATCTCATGAAAATAGTTGGCCCTAGCTCTTGAACGGAGGCTCCTGAGAGGCTCTGCTGCGCCTCCTCGCAACGTAAACGCGTGCACGTCCGTCGTCCGGGGGCTCTCGACCAAGCCCGGCGAGTTTATCGGCCATTAGCGGAGCGTTTGATGTGAGGGGTCCTGCTGAGCTCGTTAAGCTACTCCTAGACGCACCGAGCTGACGGTGCAAACAACAGGCCTGCCTTGGCAGAGCACAAAAGCACCTGGTTTCCATTCACCGACAACCACGCGTGACACGTGCACACGAGCAGTCTGCGAGTACATGTTTTGGCGTCACGTTTACAGAGCGGCGAGCGAACAGAAACGCTGTAGATGGATTAAATCATTACAGAGCCTTTAAGAAATGTCCATTAATCATCCCTGACTCACATTAAAACCATTTACTGTTGCAGTGTAAGTTGAATAACAAAAAAAGCTGCTCTAGTGCATCGCATCTTGTTTAAAGAGAAACGCAAGGAAATAATTATCTTTATGGACCTCATCATGGTTTACAAATCGTATTAATTTCAGTGTTTTTTCACCACGGTATCCACAGCGCCGTATATATTACCATGTTATTTCAAGCGAGAGGAAAGGATAAAACTACATAAACTGCAAATCCCGTCTTACGACATGTCCTCTGGGAACCGTGAATGTCTGCGCCGCATATCACGGCTGTCCATCTGATATTTGTCGAGACATTTCTGAAGATAAACTGCACATGTGCATCTGGCTTCGTGGGAAAAGCATGGGAACCGGCTCAGATCACCTTGTGTCGAAACTTACCGGTTCAGTATTTGACTTTATTTGTTTTCTTTCTGAATTTACTGCTCCCTGCAGCTTTTATAATAATCTGAATATATTGACAAATTCATATATTCAAGTGTGTAGTAGTGTCAGAAATTGAAAATCCTCAAGTACAAGTTACTTTTCAACATTTTTTTTTTGCACAAATATCATTTTTTTTTCTTTAGCTCTTTTACAACCAGCTCTGTAACACTGTAGTGATGTAGCTCAGTTCCCACTCAAACCAGCTTATGCAAATGACTGGGAAATAAGAGCTGTAATGGACCCAAATGTCTCCTCAAGCCATCAATTTAGCCCCGCGGATAGCCCCTAGTTCAACCCACCCTCCGGCCATTCATGCTCAGCTTGGGACAAACAGGCAACCACAGGTGGGACAGGCTGTTGTAAATCATCGCACACAGTCACGTCCCCTGTTGCTGCGAGCCTTCGAGACTCCTCCACAGCGGGGGTCTGCGTTAAGCTCAGCCGAACCTGCAATATCCTCCCTGAAAAGGGGGTGACAATTACCGGGGAGAACGACCTTTAAAACACCATCTGCGATTTTCCACGAGCCTTTACAAGACGCACGAGGAATGAGGTGATAAACGTGACGTCGAGCGTTTTCGCCGTTACGAAAGAAAGAGGCCGAGACAGAATGTGCAGGAGACCGGCTCGTTTCCCGTACTCCTGAGCTTTAGAGATCGGACATCTGCCTGCTGCTGTTGAAAGCTCTTAGCCCGTCCTAGACAGAAACGAGCCCCCGGGTTTCAAAGTGCGTGGACGTAACAAAAGGATCTGTGGCTCAACATTCAAACAAGGTCACTAATTTGAGCCTCCGTCTCAAGTAACTTCATTTTACCACATGTGGGCCCACTCCCGCCCCTCATTCAGAGAAACAGTAGTATTCCACAGAACGGGAATGACGTCCCCCTGCTCGAAATTCAGACACGCAATCGCATGCGGCTCACCAAACACTCCCACGCCGGGGAGAGAAACTTTTTTGTGTTTGCGCTGTGTGGGTTTAGATACCCGCGCTGAATAAACGCGCAGATCTCCAATATTTGATGTTTGCTCCAGTGAGTGTTTGCAGAGGGAGATCGCAGCGTCTCCTTCAGATGTAATTTGACATTCATTAGGCACAATGAATGCCCCGCCGGTAACATTTACACACGGAGATTCTTGCATTTTTCATATTCTCTGACACTCCGGAGAGCGCAGCAGAGATATTTGACTAATCAGTCGAATATCTGACAAGGCATGGCGGCGGATCAGAGAGAGTGAAAGACGTTTCCTTGCGTGAAGGAATGATTTGGTGCATTTTTTTCCCCCCGTCCTGTCATGTACTTGTACGTGCTGTGCCAGATTACACGCCAGGAAGGGGCAATAATTACTTCCACGTGCTGTCTTTCCTCTGCCCCTCTTATGTACGCTCCTTCTTCTTCTTCTTCTTCTTCTTCTCTCATTGTAGTCGGTCATGCCAGCTGAATGTGGCTCAGCCATAGATGTGAACCGCGCCGTGTCTGAATAAATGACCCTGTGTGCTCTCCAAGTCTGCGCTGCTTCCCACCGCACGGCGGACCTTTCTAGCCCAGACATGCTCGGTCTCAATGTGCCACAAGTATGAAGGATTAATGGGAGCACCTGGAAAAAGACTCAAAGGAGCACAATGCGCCGCTGTTCGCGCTGTGTATATAAGCAAGCGGCTCGATGTTGCGTAGGAGTGTTTTCTCCTCTCGCATTCCGAATACATTGTCCTACACACGTTTAGCCGTGAGGAAAAAACATTTTGGACGAGCACGTGTGAGTTTGTCGTAATTGCTGAGGCGGAGGGATCAGGACTAATGCCTCCAGCGGGCGTCATCAGAAGAGCCCGTTGAATGATCGAATGTCCCTGGAAACTCTTTCACGAGCCTTTCCAGTGTTGAATGATTCGACCATTTACTGCAACTTCCTGAAACCTACAACCTGACATCCACTAGCAATTCATGCCAAGACCGACCAGCTCTCTTTTTCATGGTTCTATATTATATGTGTCACTTTTCCTGTGGACAACCCACTACGAATGCCTTCCAGGGAAAACGACCTGAACACGTGTCCTCAGATTTTTAGTCATAGCATTTTTAAATATGTTTAGTTTTCCAATATTTCTGGAGCTTACATAGTACAGAGTAGCTCTTGTGATACAGTCATACTATGAGTAGTTTCGCGATCAAGAGTCTATCCGAGTAGCTAAAGATCAGAACGTGCGTTGGTATTTCACGAACCAAACTTACCATGGAAGCCAGCCGTATTATTATAACGTTCACATGACAGTTCATTTTTCCAGGACTGAAGCTATGTTTGTTCCTGATCAGGACCATTGACTCTCTATATACAACATAAGGATTAATCAGTCCTGGGAGGAACCACTGGCAGCTAATGCTGCCTTCAAATAGGATTTGGGTTTACTCCCTCTTCTGGTGTTCACAAGCTTACAAGTGGAACTTTTTGAATGCACGTTCATGAGTTATGATGTCTTTGTTGACATTTTCAGAAACGGTGTAGGTGGATAGTAAACGAATAATATAATTTAGTTGTATGGAGCCTTCTTCGTGTTTTTATAAAACCATTTGTCTGAGGCAAATGTTTATATTCCTGATCCTTTAATTATAACAGAGTATATCCTACATGAAGTCACTTGGTTGCTAGTTTATGGTTAGCCCGGATGGCTTTTAGACGGCAACAGTTCCTTTACAGGGGCACTTTTAGACTGGTTTCACACCTCGGCTCAGACCGGGAGCATGGTGTGAACACCGCAATTGCACTCCTTTCAGCAAATTAACTGAAACCCTCCCGCAGTTTGTTTGCAGTGTGGACAAACACTGGCCACGGACCAATACGACTGGGTTATAGTTATATAACCAAGTAGTTTACCTGATGCGTCTTTGGAAGATTTGTAAGAATATAGTGATGCGGCTGCATCAAAACTTTGTCTCAATTGCCCCATGAACATGACCCAGACCAAATTCAATTGAATATTTTAACATTCATTAATACACAGGATGAGATGCTACAATCCCTTGTGCCAAGATCTGAGGAAAAACACATTTAGAAGCCCAGTCCAACTGAACAACCAACCAGCAGGCTAGCAGCCAGCTACCAACTAGCGACCAACAAGAAGACACCAGCTAACTAGCCTAGCCAACAGCAGTAGGTAATAAGTGATGGGATATGCGACTACATGTCGACCAACACTTCTCCCTTGTGCCAAGATTTGGGGCAAGAAGCATTCGGAAGCCCAAACAACTAGCCTAGCCAACAGCAGCAGGCAGAATGCGGCACATCATTGCGGTTTTCAAGTGGGCACCTCCAGCATCCTGCCCTTGTGTCAACCACTGCCTGAATCTGAACAAATTACCGATAGGAAAGCAAGCGTACAATTTAGGGATAAGGTTTTATCACAGTGTAAAGAGGGCCTATCGTGCTACCTACACAGCTAAGCTAACTGCTTGCTAGCCTTCAATGCTCCTCTGCAGCACTCTCCTGCTACATTTTATGGTTAGTTGATGTGTTTGCCTCTGGCAGAGAGTGAAAGGCAGATTCCAACAACTTCCTCAATGGCTCTGCGTAACAAACCCTCTGTTGTTTCAGGTTAGAACCAAACTACAGGCTGAAACACACAAAAACTATGAAAGATTTATCCTGGAGAGAACATGAACATCTGCACCCAAAGAAAATAATGAAAGTCAGCAAGGTTCATCCTCTGGGGAACAGAAGTGTCAGTAGAAATATTCATGGCAATCCTTCCAGTGTCAGTCTGGATGTGATGGCACTCTACAGCCATGCCAACACTGTGGGTGGAAAAAAAAAAAAGTAGAATAAAAAGAAATGTCAGAAAAATGGGAAAAAGGTTGCATTAGGGGTGCTCGTGTGAAAAACAGAAAGATTTAGTGATCTGCGTGGCTGACTTGGTGTCAAGTATCTACAGTGGTGATTTACCGCAGCCTCCATCTACAGTATGAGGTGTGTAGGTGTAGGTGAGACATTCAGTGAGATGGAGTGAAGGGAGTTTGAAAGCAACCAGTTGGGGAGAGTGACTGAAAGAGCAGCTGCACCGTCTGAGCTGGTCTGAGAATGAACTCACAGTTTACACATGGCAAAACCATCAACGGCGAGCTAACGGCGGCTTTGCGGGGGCTTTCATTAAGCACCCTTGCATAATACGGAGTAATTTAGTGAGACACTGAAACTGTGTTGTTTTTCGTTTTTTTTCAGGAACGATTTGTTCCCCCTTTTTGCACAGAGGTTATACCGAGAATACCTGTGTGTACCTATCATCAATCTTCTAACGTAATAGACATGCCTTTCCAAGAAGGGCAGGTTTATGTTACAGTGTCCACAACTGAGACACCGTTTTGAGTGATTTTACAGAGAATTATGGAGTCGGGTGATTCGTTCAAGTAAATGGAATTGAAAAAAGTACAGCTTCGTCAGTTTCCTGTTATTTTTAAGGTTGGATTCAATAAATCTGGACAAATACCGTTGAGCAATAATAGTTAAAGACATAGAAAAATATGAATACCTTCAGGCCAATGGCAAAATAAGCCTAGAACTGGAATAAGCTGTGTCTCATTACTAAACATTTTCTGTTCCATATTAGCTCAGAATAAATTTTCTGATTAATTCTGAACCTATAACATTTGATGTATAATTTGTATTCATGCCTTCATGGCTGTGTTAGACGATTCCAGGAAACTCCTCAGCTTTATCCACCATGACATACCAATTTGGCTCAAGAGTTTGCAGACTAAATATGCTGCAGGATGTGGGTCCATTTATTAAAGCCTCTGCCTTGGGTTCAGAGCTACAGTCTGTCTAATACCAAAAAATTCAGGCAATTTAATGCTGTAATTTCGGGTTTGGAGTGAGTCCCTTCTACCAGACTGGGGTGAGGTTTTGATAGATGCTGCTGATTTAATGAGGTGCTGGATCAAAACCCCTGACTCGCCGACTGGCTACTGTTACGCAACCTCATCAGGTAAGACAGTGCAGGGCTTGTAAGGCGCTGCATCCCACGGTGTAATGAGAACTCAGCTCAGGAGCAAGTAGACTTATAGTCACCTCCAGCTGTGGCTGTAAAAGTCTGTGTCCATTCCTCAAGCATAAGAGTGGCTTTATTGAAGGAACGTCTCGTACGGAGGAACCTTTATGTGGTTTATGTAATTATTATGTTCTGTAATAATATAATTTATTTTCCCACAAGTAAATACATTTCTGTTATGCCAGAAGATGTCACAATAATGACAAAATTGTACATACACCGATCAGCCACAACATTATGACCACTGAAAGGTGAATTGACCGTCTATGTTCTGCTGGGAAACTCTTGAACCTGGCATTTGTGTGGATGTTGCGTAGACATGTATTACTCACCCACTGGACCAGACCAGGCACCCCCATCCCATAGCAGGATGCAGCCTGACGTAGACACACACACAAAAACGGTTTAGGAACAACAACAACAACAAAAAAAAAACATGAAGAACAGCACAAGGTGTCGACCTGGCCTCCAAATCCCAAGCTGATCAAGTAGAGACCTAGATAACATTATCTGGTCACAATGTTACACCAGATCACTATATCTATGTGCAACAAAAGAATGAAACGTTATTGTCTCCAATGAATAGCTGGAGACGGCGAGTGATAGTTCTACGAAGTGTATGCACGAGAAGTCCACAAGCGGAGCACGAATCTGATTCTGCTTTATACGTGATCCGAGCATAGCACACCAGAGTAATGAAAAATGCATGACTTCATCTGAAAATAATGAAATAAAGAAAATTCGGAGACTTTATTTTACACATCTGTAAAGAATAAGACACCAATGAAAATATACCAATTAATGAATTTCCTCCACTTCCTGCCACGCATATTTCTTCAGAGTTGTCTTCCCTTGTTTTGCTGTTAATTCTCCACATGCTCCCTATTACAGACCATTAATGCTTCATGTCTCTGATCTCGGCCTTGTTTTGTTTTTCCGGTTCAATATGAATTCTCTTACCTCCCCTGAGTAAATATTGCCTTTTCATACTGCAAGAAAACAAAAAAACAAAAAAAAAACTGTTTATTTGGGCTATGAACTGCTCACTGGTAACACAGTAAGCTCGGTTGTCCCTGTGGTTACAGCAAAGCTATAATCTTCAGCGTCCATGACGAATTCATCGCATGACGCTGAGTCTGAGAGTCTCACAATTTGTATCGGTATCGGGAATAAAAATAGTCAGGAGATGCTGTCAGACACTTTTGGGGTTTGGTTTTATCTCTGAGCCAGCTGCGGCGTTTTCTGTCTGACCTCATCAACCGCACCATGATGTGAGTCTGTCCAGCTCCTCCAGCGAACTGATGTGGTCTGTTGAGCTCCTGGCTTCGGCTGCCGACCACTCATGGAGGTCTGCGGGGTCTTCTGTGATCCAGAACCTTTAAAGCCTGTAAAGGATCACTGTGAAACCCAATCGGAAGGCAGATAAAACTCTTGAGCGTCCGGTTGCCGGCTGGACGGCGTCCAGATCAGCACGCAGCAAAACCAGGAACACCTGTGGTAAGATGTATGGAAACTATGACTCATTTGCTGCTGTTTGTTGCCATGGATACTCGTGTTGATCCCTTTAAGCACATCTTGCAGCTAGTGAGACTTGAAAGAAGCAGTGAAGAATTCAAACATCATTAAGGGCAGGTACCCACCCATGGAACAAGGCTTAAAAAAAAAAAAAAAAAGAAAAAGGAAAAGGAGAAAAAGGGCAAGGAAAGAGGGAAAAACAAACATCATTAAGACCTGAGCCTCTCCGTTTCTGCCAAATGTGGCAAGTCGCGTGGTGCCAGACATGCTGACGACCTGGAGGGCGGGTGAGCCAGCAGACTGTCTGAAGCTTGGCTGGTTAACATGGCTTGTTGACTTTGCCCAGGAAAGGCAGGGGCGTACAAAGGTGGAAAGGTGCTACATCTGGTCCCCGTAAGGAAAGTGAAAGAATATCCCCGTCTTCCAGGAAGAAACTGTGAAGCTGGAGGATGAAGCAGATTTTGGAGAAATTCACCCCCTGAAAATATCGTGGGCTCTGACTGGTATGAAGCATGATGTCAGGGCTCTCATGTTCTATAGAGTCGTGAAAGAGCCTGTGGGAACTGGTGGCAGCCAGAAGGAGCCAATGCAAAGAGTTTCCCCAAGTCACTCCTTCTCTACATGGGGCCGTCTGAGGAAGCTTTTAAAAAAGCAGGTTCTGGCCCCGATGCTCCTCCCTCAACGAGACTCCTACGAGCCATTCTTTCACATTCACACACCAATTCAGACACACACACACTAAAACAAGCTTCTGTAAAGGCTTAACATGACAGACTCGCCCCACGTCTGATTCAAAAAGGGAGGCAAGGACACGGATGCACCACTCACAGCAGGCGCAGACATACGGGAAACTGCCACTGTGTCACAAAGAGATAAGTCACCACAGAGAAAAACTGCAGATCTGGGACCAGCTGGAAGGACAAAATGGGTGTGTGGACAGCCCTGATTCTGGCCTCGCAGCTGCTATTGAAACTGTGCTTGAACGTGGAAGCCCAGGCTTTGGGTGAGTACGATTTGATGTGTTTTCATGTGAGTTATTTAAGCTACACTACTACTTTTTTTTTAACCAAGTGTGTCATATTGATTGGGGATGACCAATCAGCACAGCATTATTTAAGGTTTTCTTTCTTTTTCTTTCCCCCCTGACATCCAAGCTGTGATGAAATCCTCCCTTTTTTATTATCTGTCAAAAAAGATTTAATGGCTCCAGCACTGGGTATTTTAACACGCCATGTATGAGTTTAATGCATAATGGATGAAGCAGACACTGTGAAGAGAGATACAATGCAGAACAAGCACAAGATTAGACACGGTGTGATCTCACTGAGTACGATAAATTGCTAAATCATATCCTCTGTCAGATCCGCAGCGGGAGAAGAAAGACAACAGGGGTCAGATAAATGTATTATTTTTTATTTCTTTTCTGACAGGACTCAGACAAAAGTTTTAAACCCATCCTTTTCATGTCCATCTGTCCGGATCTGCTTGATTACTTCAGCTCAGGAGGTTTCAGCTCTCTGGCACATCCCAGCTCGGCAACACACATGGGAGTAATCAGAGATGATCTGGGCGTAATATTAAACTTCAAGCCACTCTCCTCTCCTCTCTGTCCTTCCCTGACACGGTCTTACGGCCGCACACAAAATTATTCAAGGTCACACACACAAAAAAGCACTGAGCTGACACAGAAATATCTGTGTTTATAGTTTATCAGCTTCAGTGATTGATGACATACCTTTCAGGAACCCATTAATCCCTACAATCTTTTTGGCAACGGGCGCCTGATGTTATGTATAAAGCAGGTCCAACTTAATGGAGCTCATCATCTATCATTTCCTTTGCAAATGCCTTGGCGGCCGCATGACCGGAATTCACTGTGTTTCGAAAGGAGTGAGGACGATTTAAAGAGGCGCTTAAGTTTGTCACTTTCAGGAGCACAAAGCTGCCACTATATTCACTAAGAGTTAGGCAGGATATTGATCGATAGCGGCACTGTCTGATGGATAGCTTCACTGAGAGCTGAGATTACTGGGACTATGATCTTTGCTTTGGGTGCAAAAACTTCCCACTTGGGTCCAAAATGCATCCTTCAAGTGGGTTGAAATCAATAATTTCAACTGGCTGGATGAAAACAATGTGAAAGAAGTGCTGAGATTGATCAGCTGCAGCTCCTCTTGGCCAGGAGTCTTCAACCTTTTTCAGTCCATGAACCCCCAAAATGATGTGTTATTTATGAATATACATTATTATTATCATTTTGCATTCAACACTAAGCTATCCCTTATCCATTTACTAAAATATGTCAGATTCGTGTAAAGGTGTAATTAAAGAAATTTAAATTTGTGGAGGTAAATTAAATAACATACAAAAAAATGTCCCATCAACCAAATATTTTGCGACCCCCATGCAGTACCTCCGCCGGCCCCCTAGGGGGCACTGCTGAAGACCTATGCTCTTGGCTTTACAGAGCGTGTAATGAGTTGGAACCTGTTGTTTAGATGCCTCGCCCAAAGTCTCACAGTTTTAGTCGAGCATTTAACAATTAAAAAGTCACATTTTTCCCATTTAAGTTGGTGGAAACAAACTATAAATAAATAAATAAATTGACTTTTAGCTCTCTTTCAGTTTCCACCACCTCGTCTGCCTTAAAAGCATCCAACAGAAATCAAATTGTACAGATTTGTGTAACGTCTACGGGAGCGTGATAGTCTTACCCTGCTTTGTATCATGTAACATAATGGATATAATGGATCCCTGCGCCTCTTAGCTGGCTCGCTCATGATGGCTGACTGCGGCTTCACTGTTTACGTTAACCCCATGCTCATGTTGCTGATGTAATTCCTTCATCACCCCTGTCTATGATAAATCTTTTTTTTTTTCTACACACAAACTCCTGAATGCCCAAAGCATTTGTCGAGGCACTTAAAAGGAAGAATGCCGACCATTTGGACACTTGATACGAATCTAGCTGTGACGGATTTATGCCCCGGCGTTAAGGACGGGACGAGGCGGCGGATTACTTTACGGCTTTCAGCTGAAGTCGTTTTATGAAGCTTGAAATCTGAGGTTAATCAGGGGGTGAAATGAGGCACTTTCTCAGGGTCTCTTGTGTAAGATGATCCTGACCTCCACAAAGCACCCTGTCCAGAAGACTTACGAACAGCGGGACTGTTATAGTTACAGCACCTCTACAGGCATGAAGCATACGCTGAGGATCCTCTGCTTGCTCTCTTTTTCAGTTTTGTTCTTTTATTGATTGTGTCGTATTATAAGATGATCACGACGCGGTCCCATTTAACCGTGCACGGATTCAAAGCTTCCATGTTGAAATGCGCCTGTCGAAGAGAAACAAGAAAGGGCAGAGGAGGGAAATAAAAAGAATGAAGGAGAGATCTCATCTGGGGCAATCTTGGCTGATAACGGCCGACTCTCCGGGAGCATTTGGGAGCAATTTTCCTTTCCTCACGACAGAGGGCCTTGCAGAGTGCTTTTATGGTACTTGTGCATTCATGGCGTGTGCAGATGGCGGACTAGAGATTCACTGCACATCCTCTTGTGGCCTGCCCAGCTCCCGGGTGACTTTATTAAAGGAAGATTCAAACCATCAGTGTTTTGCTCCCCACTCTTACTAAGCAGCATGTCGGTCGCTACGGTATGTCTAAACTCTGCCAGTATAAATGCCACTGTAATCTAAACAGTTGTAGTACAGGCCTAAATAAAGTAATGAAACACCATCCATCTAACGCAGCGCCTCGCTTTGATGTACTTAGAAACCAGCTCCTTCTGATTTCTCTAAACATCCCAAGCCAAGTTTCTGCTGATTGACTGACACAGCGTCTCGGAAGAACAACAAACACTGGGTCAACATCATCACCGCCGCCTTGTTGACTCAGGAACTGTTTACTCCGGGATCGGGAGTGCGGCTGCAGGTTGTAAATATTCATATCTCGTCATCCATTACTCATGTGCTTTTCCGCTTCGCTCTTTCTGCTCCCTGTCAACAGTGTATGATCTGCTCACCTCGCCCGATTGCCTGCCAGACCTGCTGCAGGGGGGTCTCACCGAGCAAGGGGTGAATGAGGCTTTCATCCTGGCCTCCTTCAAGTTGCAACCCAAGACCGGAACCACTGTGTTTAGCCTGTACAACCCCAGGGACAACAGCAAGTACTTTGAGTTCACCGTGATGGGGAAGCTGAACAGAGGTAGGTGGACATTAAAGATGCTCTGGCATTTGGAAGCAACGCCGACACAATGGGTTAAATTACTCCCTAGCTAGCACCGCTCCGTTCCACGGAGCAACGTGCCACCGTACAATCTATTTTGGATTGCTCTCAGCCGCCCTGTTTCAAGCCATTGCAATTCTGGGAATAAAAAACCGACTGCACATTTGCTGGCCATCACCAGACTGACGTTGAAAGACACAGCTGGAGAACATTGAGAAGAATTTAGCAGCTAAAAACTGAAATATTTCCCTCTGGAGTTAGTGCAGACTGAAAACAAACAAAGAGGAAATTACTAGACCATCAGTCTCTTGCTCTGAAGAAGCAATAATTAACTGGGTTATTCAAGAACATTTTACTATTATCTTGGACAGCATTCCCTCTTTATTTATTCATTTATACATTTATTCACTCCATGATTATGTTCAGCTACATTGTGCTGTTGATTGGACTGTACATTTTTATTCTTATTTTAAGATTATTTTATTTTTACTCTTATGTCTATGTCTGGTCCACATATGTTCTTTCTTATCTTGGGACTCTTGGACAAAACAATTGTCTTGAATCTTGAATCGTGAGCTAGTTGCCATAGATAGGCGCTTCGTCGGACATTCGGTTCAAAACTTCTAAAAAGTAGAAGTTGTAACATGTCACGTCGGTCACCCAGCCATGGATATGAAAGCAAAGATAATGAATATCGTTAAGATAACAATATCAAAACATAAAACATGACAATGTCAGATGTCAATTAACCTGTGCGACAGGGACGTTGCCTTTTGAAAGACAATACGATGCAGTATTAGAATTAAAATGTTATTATTTACTGAACTGAAAAGAAATCTCAGAGATGGCTCCTCAAAATTAGGGGTTGGAAAGAAAATAGGCTTTTAGTCAGTCTACCGTTGGTAGCGTGTGTCTGTCATTCCACCATTTGGGCCGAGATATTTCAAAAGTTTCCGCTACTCAGTTTGAAGGACGACGTTTGAAATGCGGCTAATGAACAAATGCCTGCTCAACTAATTCAACAGGTTTTCATTACCCTTGGATTTTTGAGCCATTCTGCAAATGCTAGCATGATAACATGCTAAACAAAGACGGCAAACCTACATAAAACATTTCCTTACCAACATATTGAGAGTAGCATTTTACTCAGGGTTGTAATGTGGATGGATGAACCATTTGCATAAGTGCTCTCTGTAACTGGAAGCCAATCTGTTCTCCTGTTCCTCTTTCACCACCATGTCCTCTCAAAGCCGTGTTACGCTACCAGCGGACTGACAAGAGGATGAGCTCTGTTACCTTCAACAACCTGGTGCTGGCAGATGGCCAAAAACACCGACTGCTGTTCCACCTGAGGGGGATGCAGCAGCAGGGGCCAGGCGGGGTGGAGCTGCATCTGGACTGCAGGCTGGTGGAGACGGTCAGAGACCTTCCCGCTGCCTTCCAGGGTTTGCCAGCAGGCTATGGTACGGTGGATTTAAAGACCATGCAGGCCAGAGAGCAGGTGACTTCTTCACTATTTCCATACAATAATAAATACGCTTCTGTCCACATGGCTCTCTTCCAGATGACTGACTTGTCTGTGTGTTTTATTCTAACAGGAGAACTTGGATGAGCTCAAGCTGGTGGTCGGGGACTCATTTGAGAACGTTGCTTCGTTACAAGACTGCCATTTCCAGCAGAGAGACTCCGTTCAAACTCTGGGTAAGGAAACGTTCACAAGGAACGTCCACACAGAGGTGACCAAATGTTTCCCAGGAAAACAAGCCCAGACACAGGAAAAGAAACAGTCGCTGTTTGTCTTGGTTACTCGCGGGGGTAAACCTCTCGAACTCCCCCCACCCCTGTTTCAGCTGAATAAAAGAACGGCCTCCTTCTTCTAGGGGTCAACACGAAGCAGCTGTCCAATCAAATGCTGGAGTTGACGAAGGTGATAAACGAGCTGAAAGACGTCCTCATTCAGCAGGTAACAATGTCTAACAGTTCCACCGGGGCCACCTAATCCCTGCCTCCTCAGGCCTGACCTTCCTGACAGCTTGTGTGGCTGCATATAAACTTGTTTATGTTTCACTCTTTCCAGGTCAAAGAAACCTCCTTTCTCAGGAACACAATCTCAGAGTGTCAGGCCTGCGGTGAGACAATCTCCAATAAACCTCGGTTAATGTAACGTTTTAACAATTTTTTTTTTGGGGGGATAGATTGACAAATAAAATGTTTATAAGCTGTTTTCTTGCCTTTTCACTTAAAGGTCTGGGAGGAACCGAGGTGGTGAAACAGAGGTGCACCCCGGGCGTCTGTTTCCGTGACGATATGTGCAGAGAGACCGCGGACGGCGTGGAGTGTGCGCCCTGTCCTGATGGATACACCGGGGATGGGTTCAACTGTGACGATGTGAATGAGGTAAAGTGCAGTTTCCGCAAAGTTTCACAAACAAATTACTATATATTATGACCGGTTCTTGTAAGATCATAGCTGTGCATGATGGGGTTTAGGGATCAAAGATTCAGGTAAAGATAGAAAATTGATAATCTCATAATAATAGAGATACAGAGATGTGTGTGTTTGTGTGTATTTTCCTGTCTGTTTGCACTGACCTCTTTCTCCGAGGACCGGCTCTCTTTTCCCCCCCTTTTTTTTTTGTACGAGCAAAAGTGTCATCAGACCCTAAAAGCTTTTGTGGAGAAGCCCCTTTGAGAAGCACATACATTTTTGCTGCTTCAACAGAGCTCATGTCCTCCTTTCTGCAGTGCCAGTTTAACCCCTGCTTCCCTGGAGTGAAGTGCGTCAACACCGTCCCGGGCTTCCGCTGCGACGCCTGTCCGCTGGGCTTCACCGGCATGGCCGTGGAGGGGGTCGGCATTTTGTACGCTCAGAACAACAAACAGGTAAAAAAAAAAAAAAAAAAAGAAAAAAAGAGTGGATGAAATATGCAGGACACAAAGAGTAATACATTAAAAAAGGTAATAATTAGAAACGGTGTCATGCAAATTACAGATCAAAGAAAAACCTGAAACCTCATATTAAAAAGAGTTTCTGGTGTAATTGTGCTGCAGGTTCATTTTAAAATAAAAAATAAATAAATCTCACTGTAAAGTTTAAATTGTAAAATCATTAGGAGTATGTTTTTTTCACATAGAAATTGAAATATCTATAAAAAAAATGATAACGAGCTTGTTATTGGCCTTATGATATGTCTTCCTCTGTCTGAAGAAACTGACATTTGACTCTTTTTGCACACTTCAGGTCTGTGATGATATTGACGAATGCAAAGGACCCAACAACGGAGGATGTGCTGCCAACTCAATCTGTCACAACTCTGTGGTAAGTGTAATGTTATCCCACCATTAGACACGGCTCATGGAGGACAGTTTAGGGCTGGGCGGTATCACCAAAAATGTATATCAAGGCATTTTTCAAAATTCTGACAGTATCGCTGTATTTTTTTCATGCATAATCACGTGTTCACAACATTTTCTACTGGTTGAGAGAGGAATTAATGCAGTAGTCTGACTAAGGATGGATATGAACCATTAGCACTTCCGATGTGGAAATCCAGGGACATTTACAGCTGGTAGATAAAAAAACATGGATGAAATGAAGAAACAGGGACAATTGCGATTTCATGTGCATCTCTAATGTCAACAGCAGCGCGACCAGCTACCGTAATAACTGTAGTCTGCGCGCAACATTTTTTTTTTTTTCATTCTTAAAGCTAAAATTGGTGACACTTTCGGGGACAGCCGGGGACAATTTATTTCTATTCCATCCGTTTGGCTTTTCAATCGTCACCTCATATTCCCACACAGGGCTCCTACCATTGTGGCAGCTGTAAGACAGGTTTCACAGGAGACCAGGTCAAGGGCTGTAAGCCGGAGATCAGCTGCGGCAACAGCCTGACCAACCCCTGCGATGTCAACGCCCAGTGCATCCCAGAAAGAGACGGGTCCATCACCTGCCAGGTAGGATTTTACACCACTCACCTGTTTGCAAACATAAACGCGAGTCCATGTACATCCTGTCTGAAGGGTTTCATTTGTCTCGTCAGTGCGGGATCGGCTGGGCCGGGAATGGATACCTGTGCGGGAAGGACACTGATATTGATGGTTATCCGGATGAGAAGCTCAAATGCAAGGATGCAAATTGTAGAAAGGTAAGCGTGTTGAAAACAATCAGGAAATGCAACTTTTCTTTTTGATGAAAAAAAACACGTTTCACCATTTCAACTGTCACCTATCTCCACAGGATAACTGTGTCTATGTCCCTAACTCTGGTCAAGAGGACGCAGACAGGGACGGTCATGGAGATGCCTGCGACGACGACGCAGATGGTGACGGTATTCCAAACGAGCAGGTTGGTGGAAACCCACAAATCTCTGAGTCTAACAGTTTTCAGTTTCCTTAGGCCCAACACTTATTTTGTGAATTTAAAGGCACATCTGACAAATTCAAGCGGCACATGTTTAGCATTTGGAAGCTGGAACTAAAAAATGCCATTTTGCTCGATGCAAGGAAGTAGTTTGACATTTGGGGGAATGCGCTTTCACGTTGGGGGCACCATCGTTAGCTTAGCTTAGCATAAAGACTTGAACCAGAGGGAAGCACCTAGCCTGGATATATTCAAAGGTTACAAAATCCACCTACCGGCACATTTTATGTCTTGAGTTTTAATCCGAAACAAAAACTAAAGTCATGGTAATGGCCGCACTTTGGCCTATATATACTTTCGTGCTCATCAAACAAGATATAATCTGTTAATTAGTGAGCTCTCCGCACCGTTGATTAATCATCAAAACTGTTTTCCGTCGGAGTCGACTGATGAATTAATCAACTAAATGCTTCAGCTCTGCGGTACACGCCTCTTTTGGCCAACTAACACAGACACACACCGACTCCGACGCATGCTATGTTGTGTATCTCAGGACAACTGCTGGTTAAAGCCCAACTTGGACCAGAGGAACAGCGACAAGGACAGCCACGGCGACGCCTGCGATAACTGTCGCATGGTGGAGAACCCTGACCAGAGAGACACTGACAGCGACGGCAAAGGGGATGCCTGCGATGACGACATGGACGGAGACGGTACGGAGGGAAATTGCATCAGTAAAACTGACGCTCGAGTTATATAACCAGCATCACTGAAGGCGCTCACTGTTATGACTTATTATTCTGCTCTCTCCCTCATGTTTCCACCAGGCTCTCTCAGTAAATTATAGAACAGTCACGCCACAGAAAGGTTTTTTTTTTGTTAACACGCACTTAGAGATATCTTTACGTCATCATACTGTTTAAATGTATGACTTCCATAAGCCAGTTGAGGAATGACAAACCACAAAAAAAAATAAAACCAACAGCAGTGTGAACCTGGAGCGAACTCGAGCTTTGATCATTCACCAGTATGATTACACCTCAAAAAAACCCTGCAGGATACAAGATAGTTTTTCTTCCATCGCTGCAGATTGACCTTTATGCGCTTGTGGAGCTGCTGCTGCCTCCCTGCGATGAATAAAAATACCTTCTGAATACAAACACTGGTTGCACCTACATAGCAAAAGCAACAGTGCATCCAAGTGGTGAAATTAAAAAGAACAGGCGGCTGTGAAGTCTCAGACTAAGAAAACTGATTTAAGATATACTAGTAGTCTATATGTGGGTAAATATGAATTGCTCAGCTGATGTATTATGGTTTGTTTTACCTACTGGCATGTAGAAACTGCAAAATATTTGGGATTTTGGGTGGTAAAATGATTATGATTACATGGATAAAATATTTTTTGCAGCAGATTTATACTGTGTTAGATTTGGTTCTTCAGAACTGAGTGTTGACTGACGCCAATTATCTCCTCTGGACGATTGGTCGACAGGTATAAAGAATTTCCTGGACAACTGCCCACGTGTCCAGAACAGAGACCAACTGGACCGGGATGGAGATGGAGTGGGAAATGCCTGCGACAGCTGTCCTGACATCCCCAACCCAAACCAGGTTACTCAGAGTCACACGATGCATACGTACAGCGACTCAAGAAATATATTTAAGGGATCAGTATGTAGGATGTAAGCGATCAATGAATAGAAATGGAATATAGTATTATGTTGGCCATCGTATGTCAAAAACACATGGAAAGGGAAAGGTATATACTTGGAATATAAATGGCTGCAATGTTGGACTTCACCACTAGGTGTCACTTAACCCTGCTCTCACTGGTCCTTTAAGTTGGAGGTATTTGTAGTTTACTGTAGTATTTGATTAACTATAATTACAAGATATTTAAAATTAAGATTTCACATAGACCACCTGATAAGTTTAGAAAATACGAAAAAAAAATCGTAAAAATTGTAAAAGGTTAAAAATAGTTTAACAAATAACATAATTATAGGATGTGCAACAGGCTTCTAGCTACACTGACGCTGCCATTCTGTCTTTAAACAGTTTAAACTATTTACTAAGACCATTTGCAAGAATATATCAGTCACTAGAACCGTTCTCCTGCAGAAACTACTTGTACTTTAGCGTGCCACAGAGTCTTTTCACACCATTGAAACTTTCTGCTCTCGTTTCAGTCCGACATTGATAACGACCTGGTTGGGGACTCCTGCGACACAAACCAAGACAGGTAATAACACTGTCAGCCTCTGCCTTGTTGTTAGGCTGCAGTTGCAGTACGACTTCTTCATTTGTCTCACGTCACTGTGTCACTTCCCCCCGTAGCGATGGCGATGGTCACCAGGATACCAAGGACAATTGCCCACTCGTGATCAACAGCTCCCAGCTGGACACCGACAAAGACGGACTGGGTGACGAGTGTGACGATGACGATGACAATGACGGGATTCCGGATAATGTGCCGCCAGGACCAGACAACTGTCGGCTGGTACCAAACCCCGACCAGACTGATGACAACAGTGAGTCTCAATTCACCTCGCCTCATGAAAACAGTAGTACGGACGTGCTCAGATTGCTTTTGACGTCTCTGGCTGAAAATCGTCTTGTTTCCTTAAAGATAAACAATAACTCCATTTGAAATTCTACACTAACCCTGAACCGCAACTGACTGACATTTATGTGCATTTTTGTGCCTCAATTTCACACCTTCCTGGTTCAAGCAATAGCAACCTTGAGCAGATTAAGTGGCAATTTTGGAGGCAGTAAATACACAATTTTTTTTTGTGTCTGCACTCGTTTTTCCAGTTTTATGACTCAGTGTGACATTACCTGTGTTAAAATGGTCTCTGATGCAAATGGCAGTCGAGTGTCAACTCAAATCATAAGGGGCAAGGCTGTTTTGTTGGCAGCGTTCAGTGATGCAGAGCAGACTGAGACCTTCAGGTTGTCCCAAAGATGTTTAATAGAGTTGTCAGTTCAGCTTTGTCCTAATGTTGCATTCCACTTCTTCTATCAGTGCCTCTGTGAGCGCGCTGAGAACGTGGCCTTGCACAATTCCAACATTTCAACAAATACGCAAAGTGGCCTGCTTTCCTTGCAAAGGACTTAATTGAGACACACACACACACGCAGCAGACTTTATCAAATTGAGCCATCAATAAAGCATTTTAAGAATTACCCAGTCTGTGACCATTTAATAATCGGCACCGTAGATGTGACATATTTTATTATCTCTGTAGTTCGGCATAACACTATCAAATGACACAGTCACACAGCAGGGCGCAGATCACAGCGAGCCGGGCTACAAGTCCATCAAAGTGAAAGTAAATTTATTAAAAGTGAATACTCCCTGAAGAAAGGATCTTTTTATCCCTTTGGCAACATACAGTATTTAGGATGATTTATATTCAGGTCTTGGAGCTCTACAGCCTCTGAACAAGGACATTATTTCCTTTGGAAGTAATCCTTTCTGACATTTCAGCGAAGCCGCTCTAAAATCCTATTATCACTGTGTCTGGGCTTGTATCATCGTGATCATGCAACCGTCATCTTTTTATCTTTAATTTGACTCCCCTCTCTTGCTCCTCAGACGATGGCGTGGGAGATGTGTGCGAGTCTGACTTTGACCAGGACAAAGTGATTGACAGGATCGACAACTGTCCTGAGAACGCAGAGGTGACCTTGACTGACTTCAGGGCCTATCAGACGGTGGTGCTGGACCCCGAGGGCGATGCCCAGATTGACCCCAACTGGGTTGTGTTGAACCAGGTGAGATTGTTAAGTGGCGAAACTTTCCTCTTCGTGTGCAGGGCCGAGTAAAAGTCAATGTCACTTATGGCTCCTTATTTTGCATTCTTCCTGCATAGTTTCCAACTCCAGCAGGAGTTTTATGCAAGAAATTCTCTAAAACCACTGGTATACTATTAGCGTAGCACAGGGGTCTTCAATGTTTTTCACTGGCTAAGGACCCCAAACTAGATTAAGTAAGGACCCCCAACCTACTATTTGTGTTCTATATTAAACTCAGCCTGGTGCTATATATAATATATATATGACAGCACACACAGATGCTCCCAAATTAGCGAGATGTCCGAAGCACACAACTTCTAACCTTGGATTAATGGATGTTGATGGGAGCGAGCTGCACTGTTAGCTTCTCTTCTACTAATTTTGCAACATGCGTCTGGGATTTCATCTGGGGACTGAAAAGGCTCTCAGCCAATTCCGGGGAACCTGACAGAGTCAGAGTGTAATATGTGGCCTCGTGATTGGCTCAGCAGCGATAGGGGCGGGGCCTACTGTGTAGAGGAGGCTTAGATCGACAGGTCTGGAAAAGATTTGGCATTCAGCAGCTTAGGAAGATGAATACATTTAGATATCAGGTTGAGACCAAAAACTGAGCATAAAGCAGAGTGAGTGTTGGACATTTAAAATAAAGATTGATATTAATTAGCTTCTAATTTAGGTATCAAAGTACAAAAAGAATCATTACCACCTCTCTCTTGTTTCTAAACAGGGAATGGAAATTGTCCAGACTATGAACAGCGACCCAGGACTTGCTGTTGGTAAGATGCATTCCTCGCTCTGAGCTGAGTATCAGTCAGTTAAATGCAGCGGTTAACCCCAATTAAATACATAAAACATACTGTACTGATTACTCCTTCCGTTGTCAGGTTACACTGCTTTCAGCGGAGTGGACTTTGAGGGCACGTTTCACGTGAACACAGTCACCGATGACGACTACGCCGGCTTCATCTTCGGCTACCAGGACTCGTCCTCCTTCTACGTGGTGATGTGGAAGCAGACCGAACAGACGTACTGGCAGGCGACGCCCTTCAGAGCCGTGGCCGAGCCCGGCATCCAGCTCAAGGTGAAAAGCACAAGCGGCGTCGCAAATCCCCAGCAGGAGATTTCGCGCGCATCCTGTCCGCTCAGCTCCGCATATTTTCCACTTTTCTTCCCGTTCTCTTTTCTCTCTGTTCCCACATCTGTTCTCGCTTATCCGGGGCTTTTATTTTGTCAGGCGGTGAAATCTACATCAGGCCCCGGGGAGCACTTGAGAAACTCGCTGTGGCACACTGGAGACACCAACGACCAGGTGCGCCTGCTGTGGAAGGACCCGAGAAACGTGGGCTGGAAGGACAAGGTGTCCTACCGCTGGTACTTGCAGCACCGTCCGCAGGTTGGGTACATCAGGTACGATTGAAAACACATTCTCCAGTTTTCGTGCCAAGAATGAGATGATATCATATCACACAAGGAAAAGTGATGAAGTGTTAGCATTCTCCCCCCTGCTTCCAGTCTTCATCGTTAGCCAAGCTGACCCTTTTATGGCTTCGTAGGAGGTTGGCGTCAACCTTTTCATCTGTCTTCATTATCATTACTATTCCTTTCTGTGCTTTGTTTAGAGCTCGCTTTTATGAGGGAACTGAGCTGGTTGCAGACTCTGGCGTGACCATCGACACGACCATGAGAGGAGGACGACTTGGCGTCTTCTGTTTCTCTCAAGAAAACATCATCTGGTCCAATCTGAAATATCGCTGCAACGGTGAGGAAACCACACAGAAACATTAGGCTGAGCTTCAAGGCAAACGTCCAGAGAGTTAATGGTATTCCCATAAGCCTCGGCTGCAATAGATTTCATAATAAAATATTAATCCTGGTAATTTTATACATACCATGAGACAGTCTCAACTTTACCACTTGTCCTTTACGACCTATATAACTTATGTCTGGGGCAGTATCATATTTTATTTTGTTGCACAAAGACCACAGCCCTGAAAAGAATTAGTCTGACCTCAGTGAGTTTCAGATTTTTCGGCTCGCCTCGTATTAACTCACTTTGTCACTTCCACAGACACCATCCCAGAGGATTTCCAGGAGTTCAGCACTCAGCACGGAGTCGACTCGCTCTAAAGTCGAGACAAAAATATCTTCAAAGAATGCTGCCTTTGTGTGTGTGTTAGTGTGTGTGTGTGTTAGTGTGTGTGTGCGCGCGCGTGTGTGTATCGGCGTGCGTGGTTGTGAACGCAGGTGTGTGTCTGTGTATTGATGTGTACATACATGACTACAATCCTTGTACTGTATGTGAACTGTGTGTGCATGTTATCATGCCTGGACCGGGAGGTCAAAGAAAGAAAGGAGGAGAGAGGAGAACACATAATACAGGTGACAATGTTCCAGCTAACGCTTAAAGGTCTTTGGGAACAAGAGAGTAACTGGAAGGTGAATTGGAGTAAAAAAAAAACAAACAAACAAAAAAACAAGCATATTTAAACATTAAAGGTTAAATTACAGATTAGCCATATTTGTTGCAAATTGTTGTCCTTATGTGACAAATAAAGTTGAAGACGCGATAATGAATCCCTGTAGGAGTTATTAAGCAACCCTCCCTTGTATTGAGTGTTTTCCTTGATGATGGGTTTTTAATTAACATGCATGGGCTGTTGCACAGTAGGAAAAAGGTTGTTAAAGTTGTCATGATGTCAAATATATAAAAATGTCCATCTGGCCCAACGTTGACCCCAAAAAACATGATTTTGTAGGAAATTTCTAGTCTCCTGGAACACGATTTAAAAGTGTCGATGACTCATCCTGCACTTGGGGGCGTGTACAAATGTGCTGGCCAATCAGAACACACAGGGCTTTTTTTTGGTGGAGGCTTCCTTTGTTTGAATAAGAACCATGTAAAAATGGATTTCATGGGGACTTTAACAGCTTTTCCCCAAAATATAAGTTTATAATATAGATTAGGCATCGAGTATTTACAAAATGCCCACTTGTTACTCTCTTGTTTCCCATAGTTTCATTTTCTTCCTCTGTATGGCCTTGAGGAGGTCAGACCTTTTTTATTAATCTGACTTTTTTATTAATCTGATTTTACCCTGTAAATTGAAGCCTGTAAAACCACTTAAGCACCATGACGTAACATATTACCTGTCATGGAACGTCTTTGCATAATAAAATAATAAATCCATAATAAATCCAACATGTTCAAAGTAGGGGGAACATCAAAAAGACAAGTACGTTTTTAATATTAACACAGTAGTTATAATTTAATGACTTAGCTCATAGTATTAATAGTAATCGCGTTCACCAAAAGAACCTGCTTTGGATCAACCTCTTCATGCGTATGTTTTTTACTGGTTGCGTTGTGTCAGCTTTATTGCTGCTTTTGCGGAAAGGATGAACAGATCAAGGCTCGGACTCTTCCTTGTTTCTCTCGCACTAGATGATTAATTTAATGTTTAATCGGTGTAACAGTGTTTGTTTTGTTCTTTCCTTTTCATTTTTATGAATTTCTCATCTACGGCTTGTAGTCATGAACCTGGTCAAAATAAAGGGCTTTGAAATACATGCAAATATGTGTCGATATTGAAGAATACCTCTTAAATGCATGAAAATGAGCGCCGATTAGCACCCCCCACCTCCCCACATACTTCAAGTCTAATTTTCTTTGTTCCCGAAACAAAGGCCACTGTTTTGTTTGACCAGGAAATGCTTTCCAACTAAGAACATTTTTATCCCCGATTAGCTGCGGAATAGAAAGACGCTGGTCCTTGCTGCAGGCAGGAGTCCCCTGGAAAGAGATGAGTGTTTACTGAAGATCAGAATCGTGCGGGCTCTTTTGCAATCGTTTCTGCGAATAAAGCATGCGTGCCTTCATTAATTTAAAAAACCTGTGACTGATATTCGACTCGGAGAGGTAAGAAGAAATCACTTTGGCTCTAGTTTGCATGTTAAAAAAAAAGATCAAATACAGGATGTTTGCAGGACCTTAAATCAGAAACCAACAGTTTCACTCACGTCCAGCAGATGTGTGAGTCTTTGAAATAAGATTTGCTTTCTGTCCAGACCTACGTACGAGTTGAAGAACTGTACATAGGGAGATTGTTGTTGCATGTTTTTGTTAGGGCTGAATTAAAAGTTTAATTCAAGCTGATGTGGATAAAAAAAAAAAGCTAAAAATCTCCCGAAGCCATTTGCATCCTAAAAAGAATTGATAAGCATCGACCCCGCGGACGCTGCTGAAGAGTGTGACCACAGATGGGAGGGAAAAGCAAATCCCAAACACAAAATAGCCCCAAGCAGCAGCAACACAAGAAGAACGTAACGGTCTGAAGATAACGGCATTGTGGCCTCAATCACCCCCTGGACACATTCTTCACTAGATAACGGGTTTAAAAGAGACGTCATTGATCATTTCGTGTTTGATCGCTTGTCTTCAACTCGCGGCAATCAAAGTCGCTGCAGAGTTGTGTTCGGCAGCTTCCATATTTGTCGACGCTTTGGAAGTATTGTGTCACAGAAGAAAAGAGGCTGCCAGCAGAGCGGAAAGATCAAGAGGTTGACTGCTCACCGAACAACATAAACACAGCCAGGCTTTCATGCAGAGAGCTGCGACTGAGGATGTTGACGGTAGCAGCGGGAAGCTCTTCGGGAAGCTCTGCTTTGATCACTCTTTCAAAGTAAAGAAATAAATAAGTAGCGATAAATAAAATAAAAAAAAGAGAGAGAAAGTGGCAAACTGGCAGCGGGGTTTAGATTTCAGCTCACACTTCCTCCTCTTCTTCTTCTTCCTCTTCTTTTTCTACTTTTACTGTGTCGGAGCTGTTTCCACCTCAGGGAGCAAAAGGGAAACATGTTCACGCTGATCGTTCGTGCGCAGGGAGGCGTCGACTTGTCTGAGGGAGGGTGATGACATCAGGCCCTGAATTATGGCGCACAAGCACCATTAAGGAAAACGCATATCCATGCTGGAATAATATCAAACTGATGAAAGCGATAAGGGGCTTTGTACGTTTGTTTTGTCGAGCAGCAACCAGAACTCTTTTGGAAGTATAAAAACTCTAAAAGAGTCTATAGCGCCGTGCTGTGCTGGCAGCTCAGAGAGGCTAACGTGAGCGCGGAAACATAAAAAGTCAAGCCGTCATGAGTCTTTGCAGTAATCCTCTGCGCAGCATGTATATAGTTTCAGTCTGTGTTCAAGCATTTAATGCGGCATCAAAGTGAACTCACTCCATAGAATCACTAGCTTAGGCACATCATTTCTGGGATGGTGCATTCATGGACAACCCAGAAACATGCTATCAACTGCTAGCATGAAATAATGTAACGTTATAATTGTTGCGAATAAAGTTGCTCCTAACTGAACCATCTGAGGGTGCCAGTTATTTACACAAAACATGTTTTTGAATCCTTTGCCATGTTTCATACACGACAGCAAACATGAACGACATTACCCAGCCCGCACAAGAAGAAGAAGAAGAAGAAGAAGCTCCAGCTCGTTGCTACCTCTGCAGAACTAAGGGGCTTTTCACCGGGGACATGCGACTGTGCGGAGAGTGGGTGAAAAGTAAGTGTTGCTCCGAATAAATGGATGAATATAGTACTCCGTGTTGTCTGATGTTCCACCCTTGGGAATCATGACTGACCTCTATGGCAGAACAGGCCGTGGTAATCAAACTCCTGGACAGCCTTTTTCGAGGGGTGGCCCAGGTCATGTTTGTGAACAACCCCCTCAGCGGGCTCCTCATCGCGGCCGGCCTTTTCCTGCAGAACCCTTGGTGGGCTGTGAATGGTCTGCTGGGAACCCTGGTCTCCACCGTGTCTGCGATGCTGCTGGGACAAAACAGGTCAGAACGGCATCGCCGTGTCCTTATTTGACTTCACTGTAAAAAAAACATCCCTCAACTCTGCATGTGTCCCTTATCATCCCCTGTGCTACACTTTTTCTTTCTTTCTTTTTCAGCTTTTACACTACTATTTTCACAGCTTGTTTCTCCTTAAACAGTTTTGGACTCATGCCAGCTCAGTGTTGCCACAGTTACCTTGAAAAAGTAATTATTACTTCAAAAATAAAAATATATAAGATACAAGTTTTTATTTAAATATATATATATATATAATCAGGATTTTCTCTACAACATAATGCCTGTCCAACCTGTTTTGCGGTTTTGCCTCAAAGCCTCGACTTAGAAACGTCTGCGTTTGTTTGTTTGTCTTTTCTCTCGGGGAGACAAACCTGAGACCCTTCATCTTTAACGCTGCGCCTCTAATCGCTACTCCAGTGGTGGTACTTCCGCCTCCGAAAATGCTCACCTCGCTCCTGTCTCCATTGTTGTTTACGTTTGTGCAGCTGCATGGTTTTACCAATGGTTTTTGAGTTGAGTTGTTCTCACGCTGAAAACGTGACTTGTCGCAGATCTATATGCTTGTCGCATACGTGACGTCACTCGAGACGACGTCACACCGAGGTCAAAATATAACATAAAATTGCAACGCACAGAAACTTGGATAAGTAACTTTAATCTGGTTACTGGTTTGGAAATAGTAACGCGTTTGATTATTTGTTACTAATAAAAAAAGTAGTCAGATTAAAGTAACGCGTTGCTAAGTAACGAGTTACCAACATCAATGCGTGAGCTACATCTGTCACGTTCCCCTCAGGGAGGCCATAGCGGCGGGATTACATGGCTACAACGGGACGCTGGTCGGCATGGTGACGGCTGTATTCTCTACCAAAGGAAACTGGTACTGGTGGCTTTTACTGCCAAATGTGTTCATGTCCATGTTGTGGTAAGTGTTCCCTTCTAACGATTCGTTTGCAGCAATCAGAGAAAAGACAAAGTCAGGAAGGGATGTTACCAAATGTTGCACTGTACTGCACTGCATAACATTATGACCACCTTCCTAATATTGTGTAGGTCTCCCTTGTGCCTCCAAAACAGTTGTGACTCATCAGACATCATCATCATCATCATCGTCAGACTCATCAGAGATATTTGATCAGTTTGGGATCTAGTGGATTAGGAGGCAAGGTCAACAGCTTGTGCTGTTTTCATGTTTTGTTTTAAGAACCAATGTTGTGCAACTAAACACCTGGCTCAAACTGAGGAGAGATGATGATGACGATGATGAAAACCTACTGCTTATTACGGTGTTAACCATTTAGCGTCTATCATTTAGAGTGAATGAGTGCGTGGGTTTTCTCCGGGCGCTGCTGCTTCCTCCTCCCACACTCCAAAGACGCGCTTATTGGATTAATTGGTGATTCTGAATTGGCTGTAGGTGCACATGTGAGTGTGAATGGTTGTTTGTCCCTTTGTGTTAGCCCTGTGATGGATACCAGATGCATGAATGCGTCAGCTTTGCTTCCTTTAGCTTCTCTCCTGTTGTCCTCTTTGGTGCCACTTCCAGACTGAAAGGAGGAGGAGTTATTTTCTCACCATTTTTTGCCTCAGTATTTGCTCTTGTAGTTTCTGGCTCTGGATTCTTTAAAGCGTCTTGAGTCAGTTTGAATTGTTATCAGTCCCATACATAAATTCATGTATCTAAGCTTTCATTTGACAGTTTAGGTGAGGGGTTTATAAAGATCAGGTGGTGTTTTTGGCGTTAAAATCCCATAATTTGTAATTCGTTTCCTGCCTCTCTTCTCAGCCCAGTGGTCTCGAGTGCTTTGTCCTCAGTTTCCAGCAAATGGGACCTCCCGATATTCACCCTGCCCTTTAATATTTTGGTGTGTTTGCACATTGCAGCCACGGGAGCTACTCATCCGTACTTCCCACAGGTAGATTGCAGCGTTGCTACACACACATCACGGATGCTCTTAACACACGTGCAAACATCAAGATGAAATGTACTTTTCTTGCACCTTTCCTTCAGGTGGACATCAAACCAAACAACCATCTGCCTCCTTTAAATGACACCATTCAAAGCGTCAAGATTCCTCAGGTGAACTGTCCGCCATTTCTGATTCGCGTCATCTTAATTGATTAAATGTGCCAGTTATTTACGGTGTAACTAAGTGGTGACTTCCCCTTTTTGCAGCTATTCCTGTCCGTGCCAGTTGGCGTTGGCCAGGTGTACGGCTGCGACAGCCCTTGGACGGGAGGCCTCGTCCTTCTGGCCCTGCTGCTCTGCTCGCCAGCGATCTGTTTCCATGCCATGTTGGGTTCCGCTGCTGGCGCGGTTACCGGTAAAAGGCAACCAATTTGCGCAGGAATATGCACAGCGTTGTGTGTCCTATATCTGATGTAACGTACAGTATGTTGCACCAAATTCACAGTTGTTCATGTGGGTTGTTACTGTTCTTCTGTGGTGTGGTGGTGCTGCAGGACTCGCTCTGGCTGCTCCTCACAGGGATATTTACGCCGGGCTGTGGGGATATAACAGCGCTCTATCCTGCATCGCCGTAGGAGGGGTCTTCTATGTTTTAACATGGCAAACACATCTGCTGGCTATAATGTGTGGTAAGACTCGTGGGCATGATGTATTTCTCGAAATACCTCCACAGAAGGTTTTAGTTAAATATTTCTCCCCAGCGCTTTTCTGTGCCTATATGACTTCCGCAGCCTCGCGTCTGATGTCCGTGGTAAGTTAGAAACTTCCGAGTCAAACTCGATAAGCATCATCCGAACCCCCAGAAGTCTCTCACATCCCATGTCATGCTCTCCTCTCCTCTGACATCCCCCTTTCAGCTTGCATTACCGGCCTGCACGTGGCCTTTCTGCCTGTCGGCTCTCATCTTCCTCCTCGTTTCCTCTGAGATCCCGGCCATCTGCAGACTGCCCCTGTCTGTGGTCTCCTACCCCGAGGAGAATCGGCGCTACTGGAGACGATTAAAGGCTCCGGAGAAGGCTCGGAGCTGTCAGCGGACCTGCAGCCAAGAAGAGGCCCCGCTGAAGGAGGGCGGGGGACCAAATGTCCAGCTGGTGGTGGAGAGCTGCTCCGGTGAAACAGGAATACAGGAATGTAACTGTAAAAACAATATGGCGATGTAAAATGTTGGTATTTCCTCTATATTAGAATGGTAATATGGTTGTATGGCCCATTGTGTCTTAAATTGCAATATTTCTTCTAGCCAGCAGAGGGCAGCATATAACAAGGAATACTGCAGTGTAACCACTGTGTGTACATCTATAAACACAGAGGGAGATCTCTTGTGTGCCACATTTTACTAAATGTTTTACACTGGAAACAAAGAGATTTTTGTTGTGTTGCTTTTTTATATACAAGAGCTACACAGCAAGCATTAGGGGCGCGGAGGGGTGGTGGAAGTAAACACATTTTTAATGCAGCAGAGCATCTCATCAGAGCAGACAGTGAGCTGCAGGGGAGATTTCATAAAGTGCTCCCCCAGCAAA
The DNA here is from genome assembly GCF_022458985.1 of Mugil cephalus. Lineage (NCBI taxonomy): Eukaryota > Metazoa > Chordata > Actinopteri > Mugiliformes > Mugilidae > Mugil > Mugil cephalus. The sequence goes on along the minus strand of NC_061788.1, from coordinate 7,238,790 downwards.
AACACCTTCTCCACTGCCAGGCACAATCCATCACTGCCTTCTGCACTCCAATCTGTTCCATTGTCTCCCCCGCTTTGTGTCTTCATCTGTGCCTCATCCCTAAGTTTAACTCGTTTTTGTTTTTTTTTATAAACCCATTTGTGCTTATTGATTTCTGCTTTTCTTTTATGCCTTACAGTTTTCTCTTCAGGCGTTATATGTCTTGATTTCTTCTTTCAAGTGCAGTCTTTCTTATTTTTTTTCCTCAACCAGCAAGATTTCAATCTCTGCAAAAGATGAGCTGAGGTGTCATCTTATGTAACATCCAAATGCTTTTCTGGGTCAGTGTCTGCATTAATGTGTACATCTTTATGTGTTAGTCAAATTTGCCATCTGCCTGTCTGTGTATCTGGTGCACCAAGGCACATGGCTTCAGTCTAGCCAGAACGACACATAACAGTCAGTCACACTCCCAGACATGTGTGGGTGCTGCAGTACATTGTGGGGACAAGGTGTGAGACGGGAGAAGGGGACGATCTTGCAAATGGGAACGTCTCTCTCTCTTTTTTTTTTCTTTTTTTCCCTTGGTTATAAAATCTCACTTGTTATGACTGTGTTTTCCATTTAATGACTAATGTACATTTCTTGGTTTTGCCCCTACGGGCTCAAAACTAATTGTTTTTAAACTCTGAGTGGAATACAGAGGGGAACTTTCCAAAACACATCCAGTAATATTTTCTATGATCTGCTGCAGGATGGAATAAATACTGGCCTCATTCAGTGGCTTTTTTTTTTTTTTTTTTGTGGCCTTTCGCACATGTTCCGATTCATCTGGTGATCTTTGAAGGACAGGATAAGTGTTGGCGGTGGGATGATGTGAAATGAGGGTGGTGTCACTTCCCCTGTGCAAGTGCAGTGTTCTCTCGGCAGCCTAATTACTGTGCCCTGCAGGCGGCATAAACATTACAGGGGACGGAAGAGTCCACAGCAGTTAGCTTCTCATACCACACCATATCATACCACACCATACCGTACCATACCACACCATACCACACCATACCATACCATACCACACCATACCATACCATACCATATCATACCATACCATACCACACCATACCATACCATACCATATCATACCATACCATACCACACCATACCATACCATACCATATCATACCATACCATACCATACCACACCATACCATACACTACCACACCTTGCTTTTTTATACATTTTACAATCACAGACACAGCTACCCATTCACACACCATACCATACTATACCATACCATACCATACCACACCATACCACACCATACCATACCATACCATACCATACCATACTATACCATATCATAACATACCACACCATACCATACCACACCACACCACACCACACCATACCACACTATACCATGCACTACCACGTCTTGCTTTTTTATACATTTTACAATCACAGACACAGCTACCCATTCACACACCATACCATACTATACCATACCATACCATACCACACCATACCACACCATACCATACCATACCATACCACACCATACCATACCATACCACACCATACACTACCACACCATACCATACCATACCACACCACACCATACCGTACCATACCATACCATACACTACCACACCATACCATACCACACCATACCACACCATACCATACCATACCATACCATACCATACCACACCACACCACACCATACCATACCATACCATGGTCTTGGTATTGCTTTTTTATACATTTTACAATCACAGATACATCTACCCATTCACACACCACACCATACCATACCATACCATACCACACCATACACTACCACACCATACCATACCATACCACACCACACCATACCGTACCATACCATACCATACACTACCACACCATACCATACCACACCATACCACACCATACCATACTATACCATACCACATCATACCATACCATACCATACCATGCGATACTATACGATACAATATGATAGCTTAATGAAACATAACATAATGTAACGTACGATATGATACCATACCATCTGGTACGATACGATACGATATCATGTGATACGGTACGATACGATACGATACGATATGATGTGATACGATACGATACGATACGATACGATACGATACGTTACGATACAATACGATACGATATGATACGATACGATACGATAGGATACGATATCGTGATACGGTACGATACGATACGATATGATGTGATACAATACGATACCATACGATACAATACGTTACGATACGATATGATACGATACGATACGATACGATACGATAACTGAATGTAACGTAACATAACATACGATATGATACCATACGATACCATACCATACTATACGATGCGATACATTATGATAACTTGATGAAATGTAACATACGATATATGATATGATACTATGAAATATGATAACACAACATAACATTAAATGTGATAACATAAGCAACAATACGATACCATACCACATACCACATAAGATATATAATATATAATAAGATTTTGCAAACTACTAAATAAACAAAATATAGTAAGACAAGATAAACTACAGTATATAAAAGTAAACATGTTAAAGGTACAAAATTATGTAAATGCGGTCAGAAAAAAAACCCACGTCTGTCTCTGTCTTCAATAGTAGCTGTAATCAAACAACTAGTGGCCTTTCATTTCAGCTACTACTGAAGATGGGAGAACAGCATCAACATCGCAAGAACACTGGGCTGTATGGTAAGCTGTCCGCCTTCTCACCACCCAACAATGAGAGTGTCAAAGCAGCTCGGGCTTTAATTAGCGTGATTATCTCTGAGACTGACAGGCAACTCGTTATGTGTTTCTGTCAGGAAGAGAACGAGAGAGGGAAGGAGATAGAGAGTCATGTGTGAAACTGTTCCTGTTGGCAGGAAGAATGGCTGCCGACTTTTTCTGATTCACTCCGCAGCCTGTGACATGACGCTCCTGGCTCCACATATTCAAACCAAATATGTCTACGTTTCCTGTAAGACGAAAGGAGAATCCCCAGGAATCTCCATCCTCCCATTGGATGCGTGAAGCATCACAGAGGAGGAAGCAGGGCCATGTATGTACGCTCCCAGTGACACTGACTTCCATATCCATGGCTGCACTCGGCTGTGTCGTAATCCTGTAGTATGTTCTACAAATAGAAATCCTGGCTCTTCTTCAATGGGAATTAAAAAAAATAATGGCATGGAAGTGGGAGTCTTGACATATTTAATCTAAAGATTGACCTTTTAATGTAGTGACCATATTTTGTAGTAGGGTTTTGTCAGATATTATTATAATTTATTTGAAACACCTTTTAGATCTTCCTTTTAATGGCCAAAGTTAATGGGTATTTCTTATTTTGTGAGAGTGGTGATAACCATTACCAAATTCAGAACAATTACAGAGCTCATATGTATTTTAAACTCTGTAAAATAACAGCTCAATTAAACTTAAAGCCAGAGGTGAGTTGTATTTTCTTAGCTGTCCTTTGCTATAATGGATTCAACATCAACGATCTCAATCCTTACACAACCAACAAACCTATGAGGTGATATCTAGAATATTCACAAGTTACTATTTTTATTTTTTTAACACATTCAGTTACATAACGCGACGCTGCCATTTTCCTCCACAGCTGTTTGTTGTTGCACAATAAGCGATCCATTTGCATTGGTTTAAATTGACTGTCTGTAGCGCCACGCATAATTGTTGAGCAGAGCTACGTGGGTGGATGCACTTTCATGAACACCTGCACAATCTTTTGTGCGCTGGAGCCACTCAATGACTACTGCACTGACCTAAAGCTAAACTCCAGTACCGAAATAAACCTGGACTCTGATGGGTGAAGTGGACTTATGAAGCGTTTCTGAGTTTATATCAGACAAAGGGGATAATTGATGGATTGTATAACTAAGGACTTTTATTAATACCTGCAGATGTGTCACTAGGTTAATACAGAAAATGTTGGCATATATATATTTATAGCTCTCTGTGCAGATGATTTCTCATAATATTTTTATTTATCCCAAACAGGTAAAGTGGTTAAAAGTAGCAATATTTCCTTCCATTGAACTCCTTTATGCGACGAGGTGGCCGAGTGGTTAAGGCGATGGACTGCTAATCCATTGTGCTCTGCACGCATGGGTTCAAATCCCATCCTCGTCGATAACAATACATATTGAAATCTTTAATCTTGATCTCTAACAAAAGTAGCAGCAGTCAATACTAATAGTTTCGTCCTCATCGTCGACACTCAGATTGAAGAATGTTAGTATCAGTTACTGAGAGTAGTGTTACTTATTTCATCATCACCCAAACTATGATTTGAGAACAGTTTTCCTTCCCTCATTATTAAGAAGAAGAATCCTACTAAGTGTCATTTCCCTTCAGTAGCTTTACAATCTTGTGTCAGTATTGTTATAAAGAAAATGATCCGAATACTGTTGTTTCCACATAACTGGACTAAAGAAACCAGTTTATGTTCATGTCCTTATAAAGAGCAGGGCGTGATGATTGGGTACTTCAAATAGCTACTCTTGAATAGTCCTACACGCCCACTGGAATCAGGAACACGCAGTCCTCTCCTCCACAGCTTTAATCTTCAGAAGGAGTGGGCTCCTGTGCAAATACAGAGGATGAACACAAAGAGCCATCTGAGGACAGAGGCTCCATCGCCGAGCGGCGGTGTCTAGAGTCTGTCTGTGCAGACAGCAGCTCCGAGTCGTCTGAGGACAGGGGCTGCAGTTAAATGTAATTCATTGTTTTCATCCTTCACTTAATGTAAATCCATATACATGACTGTCATATAATCTCATCAGAACTAAATAAATAAATAAAATGCACTGAAAATGCCACTCAAACAAACCAAAACAACCTCTCAGCCTTAAATTCCACTTTTACAAAGCGAGTGCATTTTCATTGTTTGTTGACACGGTCAGAAAAACTCAAATGTATGATTTTTATCTCATCCAAAATTCACAGTGTCAATCTTCAGAGTGAGTGGGCTACTGTTCCACTGCAGAGAATGTGCACAGACAGTCATCTGAGGACAGAGGCTGTAGTTATGGAATCATTGTTCGCCTCCTTTGGTTTATATAAGCAACAATAAAAAGTCCCATTGGAAGTGAAAATGCACTGAAAACCTCATAAATGAAACAAAATCTTTAGGTTGTTGTAATGCAGCCATAACATTAAAACCGGTGACAGGAGAAGTAGATAACATTTTGTGACTATTCAGTGTTCTGCTGGGAAACTCTGGACCTGGCATTTGTTTCGTTAAGACATCCACCTAGACCAGACCAGGCACCACCTCGTAGATGACACTCCTTGATGGCAGCAGTCACCCCCAGCAGCCTGACACAGACATAAAATCAGTTTAGAAACAACTAAAAATCCACACAAGATGTTGACCTGGCCTCTAAATTCACTAGATCCCAAACTGATCAAGTATCTGTCCCTTCAACCCATAGCACCCAAAGGCCCCCACTAACACCATTCTGGAAGGTGGTCATAATGTTATGCCTGATCGGTGCATATTCAGTACATTTTGAGTTGAATTTTCCCCGCAGGATTTTTTACTTTGAATGTAACATGTTTACATGTATGTATCGCAAATGCACAGCACGATCCAGTGTAAGATGGTTAACAGGACATAATTATAGGGTACCATCTAATAGCTGTTCTTAAATTGTCCCAAACACCCACCGAAATAAAGAACACAGAGTCCTCTCATCCACAGCTTTAATTAAGCGGGCTCCTGTTCAAATGCACAGACTGAACATAGGAAGCCGTTTGAGGACAGGGGGTCCTTCACTGAGCAGCTGACTGTCTGGAGTCTGTCAGCGCAGACAGCTACTTTTATTTATTTATCTATTTTCTTCTCTTTTTTTTTTTATCATCGTACTTTTTCTGCTCTGTCTGTGAAAAAAAAGACAAGAAAAAAAAAAAGAAACAGGACGCCATGTACCATGTCGTGACTGACTCCAAGAACTCCGGAAGCAAGTCTAGAGATGGAGAAGGAGGCTGCAACATCCGAGAGATCATCGCCGGAGCGCCAATGGCTTCTCGGCTCGCAGGCTGAGGACACCGGCATCCCCTGCCGCGCGTCAGGAAATGGGCGGGCCCGGGGAAAGCTCGGTCACGCTGCGTGGGAGGGTGAGCGGATAGTAAAGGAGCTGCCGCGGCGGTATTTAAGAGAGCAGCCGAGGAGAAGCTCAGACAAGGACGAAGCGCAGCGATTTCAGCACCAGCGCCACCGGACAGCGACACGTAGCCCCACAACCACTTAACTTTTTTCCACCATGGTTCTCATCTGGACTCAGTTCGGCGTGAAGCACAAAAATGTCAATGTCAAGTGCAAAGTGCGAGTCATGCACAGGGGAGACAGCTCCGGATCATCGTCTTCGGCGGTAAGTACATTTTAAGAAAGTTTTATTATTTTATTTTATTTTTTAAAATAATTCAGATCGTCTCGTTTTTTTCGTGCACTGGATTCATTATGCAAAAAAAAAAAAAAAAGACGATTCGACTTCAGCCAATCGCTGTGAAGAATCTCAGTCAGTTGTTGGGGGGGGAATCTTCCCCCTCTTTCTTTCACGTTGTGCTCTGCCTCAGCCTATGAAATGCACGGATAGTTTGTTGCTCAGCAGCACGGAGATAAGGGTGTTTTCCCACTGAGAGAGTCTTTGCTGGAGGCTGATTTTCATGCATGTTAATAGAGTTGGTGTGGAACGCGTCTCGTGCATCAGCAAGTCTAAAACAAGAGTCTGCTGCAGCGTTCCTTTAATGCATTACACATGTTTTTGACATTTGAATAAATGGTCTAAATGTATGTTTGTGTTTCTACAGGAGAGCGTCAAGTCGGAGCCGGACACGCCCTGTCTGTCCATCAAACCCGCAGGCAAGGACTTCTACAAAGTCCTCGGCGTCACCCCTGAATCCAATGAAGACGAGATCAAGAAGGCCTACAGGAAGATGGCTCTCAAGTTCCACCCGGACAAGAACAGCGATGCCGACGCGGAGGACAAGTTCAAGGAGATCGCGGAGGCCTACGAGATCTTGACCGACCCCAAGAAGAGGGTCATATACGACCAGTTTGGAGAAGAAGGTGAGAGGCTGTGATTTCACTCAAATGTCCTAAATAGTAACTGGCATCTGACTAAACACTGTAGGTGGGTTCATTAACTATTCATGCCATCAACGAGGCTTGGTAATGATGACTAAAACTCCCTTGTTAATTCTGCTCAGCATGTGCAGCATGACAGCTGTGATGCTGATAAATTATTCAGAGAGAAGTACAAGACTTTTAAGGAAACGGGGGATTAAATTTAGCAATGAATGGAAGATTCGTGAAGTTCCTCTGCAATTTAACTCATCTCTGTCTGTTGTCTGTCTCTTTCTCAGGCCTTAAAAACGGGATGTCACTGGTGAACCAGGGCAACATATTCCGCAACAACTTCCACAGCGACCCCCACAACACCTTCTCGTCCTCATTCCACGGCTCCGACCACTTCGACATCTACTTCGGCAGCGACTTTGACAGCGACGAGGACCTCTTCAACCCCTTCAGGAAGTTCACCTTCAGGGACATGGGCGGGTCCGCCGGCCACGAGGGCGGCCTGAGGAGAGGCCAGCGGCGGCTGCAGGGCGACGCCGTGGTGCACGACCTGCTGGTGACCCTGGAGGAGGTGATGCACGGCTGCACGAAGCACGTGAAGATCACCCGCAGCCGGCTCAACTCGGACGGCCGCAGCCTGCGGTCCGAGGAGAAGGTGCTGAACGTGGTGGTGAAGAAGGGCTGGAAGGCAGGGACGAAGATCACCTTCCCCAGGGAGGGCGACGAGACGCCCAACAACACCCCGGCGGACATCACCTTCATCCTCAGGGACAAGGAGCATCCTCAGTACAGAAGAGAGGGCTCCAACCTCGTCTACACGGCCAAGATCACCCTTAAAGAGGTGAGCATCTCTAGCAGTCATAAAGAAGTGTTGTATAATGAAACCTGTGACTGGTTTAGATATAACCACTTACACCTACTCAGAGAAAGACCAAAAACCATCCACCAGCTTGTTTCTTTTACGTAACAGAAACAAATCTGTTAAGAAAATTAATTATTAATAAGACATTAATCAGAATACGCACTAAATACAAGGAGGGCTTTCATTGTAGTAAAGGCAGAACGCGATGTTCTGTTCTGGGCATCTGAGTCTCACAGCGTAAAATGGGCTGACAGACCCCCACAAACAGAACCGCAGCAGCAGCAGCAGCCTGCCAACGCCTCCGTTACCTCACCAGCCCCTGCAGAGTGAGAGCGAGAGCGAGAGAGAGCGGGAGCTAAATTTAGCCTCGGCACACCGACTGCCCCCACGAATCACACTTTCGCTCTCTTCCCCGCTCCCTCTCAGCTAGGCCGGGCTCGCTGCAGACTTCGCAGACAGCTTTTTTTTTTTTTTTTTTTGGCTCGCTCCGGCCGCGGCTCTCACTTCCAGCTGCCCACGCGCAGATTAGCAGTCACAGAGGCTGACATTTTCAAAGAGCTCCTCCATCTTCCTGTGACTCCCTCCAGTCACTGAAACGCTTCACTCCCACGCGGAGGCAGCAAATAGAGCAGCGATCATAACATCTGTAACACCGCGCTCGTTGCATAACGTGGAAGGTCTTTATGCTGACAGTAATGCAGGCTTTCTATATTTATCCGTTGTGTAACTTGACACATTTAAAGCGCTTCATTCAGGCCGTTATGAAGCCGCTCAGGTAGCCTTATGAAACAGGTGTGCAGGACTAACCTTCCCCTCTCATTTCTGTCTTCCAGGCTCTTTGTGGCTTCACAGTTAACGTCCCAACACTTGACAACCGGATGATGCCTCTGCCGTGCAGCGACGTCATCAAACCCGGCGCCATCCGGCGGCTGAGGGGCGAGGGTCTGCCCATGCCCAAGAGCCCGAGCCAGCGCGGCGACTTGGTGGTGGAGTTCCAGGTGCTCTTCCCCGACAGGATCCCACCACAGTCCCGGGAGATCATCAAGCACAGCCTGGCCCAGTGCTAGCCTGCTTCATTCCTCAGCTTCACCGCGCGTGTGTGTGTGTTACGCTCTTAGAAATTCACAAACACGGCCTTGCCCGAGGTGCTAATATCACAACCAACCACAGCCTCTTTCGGGTGTTTGGGTGATGGCAAGCATCGCTGTATAAGTGAGTTGTAGTCCAGACGGGACTGGAGGAGGTTTTCTGTGTGCGTTCGGCGCGACGATGCACAACAGCCGAGTTCGGAACTGGTGAATGGGGTCTTTGGTATCTGAGGGCGTCCATTGACTCAACAGCCTTTCTCTTGAGTGAAAAGCTTACCTGTACTGTTATACTTGCAAACCTATATGGCAGGATATCAGTGTGCTATTCGAGTCTGTATAGACTTCCTTAAGCCTGAATGGAAACATGTGAAGAAAAAAAAAATACATATTACTATAGTTATATGGTGTTCATATGACTGATCTTTTGCATTGATTTATTACAATAGCGAAATGTACTTGTGTACAACGATCTACTTTGTGTGCAAAATGCAAAACAACATTGTCTCTAAGAGAGATTCATCTGTCAAATGTTCTATTGAATTATTTGAAATGTTTGTATTTACTCTGCAATGAGCCACCTGGTGTATTATTATTATTATTATTACAATTATTACTATTATTACCTGATATATTTGAAAGCATGAAAAATAAAGATAAAAAACAAGATCTGTATCCATTGTTCTTTGTGATAAATAAGTGCATTGCCAAAAAGCCTCAATGAACTATGAGTCATTGACGAAATTCAGCTCATCTCTGCAGCGATATGAGTGACCTGCTGCCACCTAGCGGATAGAGGTTGCTACGACAACCTTAATCGTGCTGCAAGCAATAAGACACACCTGTTGATCTGTAATTTATATGGCTGCCGTCTCATCTTTCCACCATCTTTCCACCCTCACTCCAATACTGACAGTATTCCTCTGCCAAGATGGAGGCGAGAGTGAGGAGAGGCGGCGTTTTACGTTTGGTGACCGCACGCACGTTTACAAGAATGATGCTTGACAGTAAAAAATGCTTTCAAACCCAAAGTGATCCACATTGATTGGGACGCCAAACCACCTGTGCGCAGAGAGACACGGTGAAATCTCAACGGAGATCAAGTATTCTCTAAAAGTCGCCCGCTATGTGCTCAGGGATGAAATGTCGCAAATAGGTCAGAACACACCCTCAAATCCGACTGAAGGTTACCCCGTGACAAATCTGACTTTAGTCGTCCTCCTGCTAATCCCCTGTGTGGTCATCCTGCTGCTGTTGAACTGCTTCTTCCTGGGCTACAAGCTGCTGGTCCTGTCAAAGAGGAACAGCAGGCAGAAGCTGGAGGACGCGGAGGAGATGCTTCTGCGGTCCACTCTGCACCGAGTGTCCGACGTGGCCTTCCCCCCGCTGCAGGACGCGAGGAGAGCGTTTATGTCTCTGTCGGATCCCGTCCTGCCGCAGCCGGTCACCTCTTCCAGGGCTTCGTCCAGGGAGAGGGCCGGGGAGGAGGGTCACAGGATCCGACTCCTGAGGCCGGATGGGGCCACCAGATCGGGATCCCTGAGGGCGCCGAGCTCCATCCGGGCCGCGTCCTCTGCGGCTGGTTTCAGCCCCAGGTTCGACCTGCCATCCGACTCACGGACCTGCACCGCCACCAGCAAGGCCAGATGGTGTAAAAGTGCACCGGTTCTGCCGCAGTCCAGCGACTCGGAGGCTGAAATCAGAATAAACCTCGTCCCACCAAACTCTCCTATGGTGAGTGATCAGTAACCAAGTACTGAAGGAGGGCATCATTTTTGGTGATAAACTGTTAAAGATCTGTACAACACCGTGAATGTTAGAACAAAAACATACTGAGAAGCCTTCATGTCAATAAAGCCAGGGTCAAATTCCTAAACTAGAAACTCAAAATATAGATCTAAGCTAAATTCCAGGTGAGATTTTCTCCATTGTTGCATATTTTCACATTAGACTATCAGAAAAAGTTCAATTTTAAATAAAGAAAACTCCTTAAGTCAATTTTGACACGACAATTTTGGATTTTTGAGGGCCCCTCGAGGTCAGGCTCAAAATAAAGGGGTCTTTTTGCTATGAACCATGAATAAAAATCCAAAAATATTTTGGCTTAATACCGTGAAATGCAAAATGTCACGTCTTTCGTTAATTTCTTTTGACTTTATATCACTTTACCATATTATTTAGATTTATTTATAGGCTGTTTTGGCAGTCTTGTCTCTGTCCACTAGATGGTGCTGTTGGCTGTTTTCTGGTGAGGTCAGCAGAGGCCTGATTGTCACAATTTGCTGCATGATTGTAGTGAGATGAGCACTTTTATCTTCAGATCAGATAATACAGTACTTGAACCCTTCCTTTAATTATTGAATAGCAAAAGTCAAGACTTAACTCAAAGTGTGATGCCTGTACATATGTGTCCCCTTGTCCACAGCAGGAGACGGAACTCCTGGGTCACGTTCGCAGGAGCAGCACCTACGAGATGCTGACAGATGTGAACCCAGCTGTTGCAGTGCACGCGTTTGACAAAGTGGACATGGAGTGCGAGTACGCCGGCCCGCCTTCAGAGACGTCCTGCCTGAACACGTCCGCAGTGGGACCTGGACTGGACAGCGACTTCGGAGCCAGTGCAGGTACTTCAGCCTCCTTTAAGCTGCACTGTAATCAATGTAAATCACATTAACGATGGCCCTGCACTAATCTCATACTGGGAGAAGTGCTTTAACTTCCAATAGAAGGTTGATGCAATATGATCTTTCACAAAGACTCTCATCTTTAAGGAAAATGAATGATTCTGCTTTGTGATGATGGCTAATGGTGATCACCGATTACACATGTCACAAACTCTCGAGTTGGAGCTTCTCAAATGTGATGATTTGTGGTTTTCGACTCTTGGTGAGATTAAAAAAAGGATATTTAAGTATATTTTTTCAGAAAAGTTAAGATGGACATTTTTTCTGTTGTTTGAGTTAATGAGCAGATTTACTGCTAATAATAATATTTAGTCGCAGAATGAAATCTGGCAGGTTAATTGCATATAAAGAGTGATTTTGTTCCCCAAGAGTTGTACATCAAACTTTGCTTTTTCAATGAAAAAAAATACATAAAGAGAAATGCATTAATTTGTACAAACCGTTACTGGCACCCTCCGTATATGCAATCTATCTAAAAATGTATTATTCCTAAATGAGATCACCTTGATTCATTCCACTCTGCTCCTTTGTACAGAAATACATAGGGAGATGTAATTATAGTCCAGAAACTGCCAAGAGAACAGACCAAAAAGTTACTCAGTCAGCCAAAATGTTTTATCTAAAAGCTATAAATAAATCTGTCCTGCATAATAAAGTTGCATTCACTGCAGTGTTTGCCAATAAAGACCTAAAAACCTATCGTTTGAGTAGCCTGGAAAGAAGAAGTGGGTATTAAACAGCTTTTTCTTTCTGTGTGCAAACTTTCAACACAACTTAATGTGAATATTTACAGAATAACCTACATACAATATGAATGTAAAGTGGATTCCTTGTGAAATATGATTCCTTGCAGGCGTCTCCCTGCGGATTCTGTCTGCAGACAGCGACGGCCTCTCTAACGGCGTGCTGGCCTCGGCCCTGGAGTGGGATTACTATGACCCCTGCTATGTCAAACAGAATCATGTACCCAAACATAAACACCACAGACCTGCAGTGCACACCAAACAGTACTGGGTGTAATTAGTACTTTTAATGTGTTCATTATTTTATTATTTATTTAATTTAAATAACACATGCATGTTTTCTTTTAGTTTGTCCCACTAGTAATCACTATTCCTTTAACACAAATCTTCTGTTTTCTGATGTTGTCGACTGCACTGTGAACACTCTGCCACTTAACTTGTTCATTGTTTAATATTTCCTCTGCACCTTGACTTCAGTTAGCGTGAAAATGTCTACTGTGCACACTTGACCCGTGTTCATGTTTGTTCTTGTCACTACTTCATGTACTACAGGGCTGTACAATCACATTAATTACACGATTAATTTCACTGCTTAAGATGTTTTGATTCACATTGAACAATAAAGAATATTTTGAATTTAACAAGGTGTCCAAATGTTTTAATACATGTTTAATCTTTCCAGTTAAATGTATTTCAACTTGCCTGTACCCTCATCACATTAAAGCATTTTCTTTGATTTGGGGATGTTAGTTGCTCCTCCTGACCAGCAGAGGGCAGTGTAGTGTGGCTGATTTGATTATTTTTCCATCTTTAAACAGATGAGAAGCAATTAGAATACTGATTAGGCGACTCCATACTTGATTTACAGGCAAAAATTGGTGAGTCACACAAATCTACTTTTCTCCTTGAGATTGAGGAAGCATCTTTGATTCCTGGACATCAGTGTTCAAAGAGTTTAACTAAGGATGCATCAGCTACTGCAACCAAAAACAAGAAAACAATCAAAAATTAAAAACACACTTTTCTTTAGAGTATTGGAAGTTTTAAATAAAGTCTATTCACATCTCTTTTCCTCTAATATTAGCATTAACTAGCTTTGCATTTTTCACTTAGGAGGTATAAGATTCAAAAAAGCTAGCACTTCTATCACTAACAAAGTGTCATTTGAAACTAGCCCAACAGGAAAAGACAATTTAACAGCAGCAGTGCATTATGTGCACTAGTCCCTGTGTGCTAACCAACAGCACATACAAAAAGAGTCAAAGACATTCAGTCGGAATATTTTATTCTCTGTTGAGGGACCATCTGTACATTAAAGATCAAGTGCCACTTGAATTTCTTTTTTCTTTTAAGTTCATAGAAAGTATAACTGACGCTGCACTATGCAAACATGACAACAAGAGGACCAAAAAGTATCACTTTACTCGAAGCTGGAGAGGAAATTCAACACAATCTGCTTGAGCTTAGCATCAGATGCCTCTGAGATTTTGCCGTCAGCCCTGTAACCAAGAACAGATTTGTTATAAATAATTCCCATACATTAAAAATGTTGCTAAAAATTAAAAGATTTCCTTTTAACATACCTAATAGCAGACAGCAGGTCTTGGTGCTGGCTGAGGATGTGCTGCAGGAACGCCTTCTCGAACTTGGTGATCTTGCTTGGCTCCATTTTGTCCAAGTGTCCCCTCACACCTGCATAGATGACTGTGACCTGTTCCTCAATAGCCATGGGAGCTGAAAGATGAAAGTAGAAAGTAAGACGAGAGCGTACACATTATGCTGAAAGTGGTGAAACAAAACAAAACAAAAAAAAAGCCATCACTCACAGTACTGTCCCTGCTTCAGAAGCTCAGTGAGACGAACACCACGGTTCAGAAGCTGCTGAGTGGCAGCATCCAAATCAGAACCAAACTGAGCGAAGGCAGCCACCTCACGGTACTGGGCCAGCTCCAGCTTCATGGTACCAGCCACCTGGTGGATGGAGGACAGGAATTGTTAGTAAGTTGTAATGGAAGATTTTTTTTTTTTTTTTTTTAAGCGTGGTAAGAGCTGGGAGATTACTAACCTGCTTCATGGCCCTGGTCTGGGCAGCAGATCCGACACGTGACACAGACAGGCCAACGTTGATGGCTGGGCGAATACCCTTGTAGAACAGCTCAGTCTCCAAGAAGATCTGGAGGAGAAAAAAAAAACATTTAATAACTGGCCCTAGACTTTAATAAAGATGATGCAACGAGAGGTCACAGGCTCACCTGTCCGTCAGTGATGGAGATGACGTTAGTTGGAATGTAGGCCGACACATCACCAGCCTGTGTCTCGATAACGGGGAGGGCTGTGAGGGAGCCGCCGCCGAAGTTGTCGTTCATCTTGGCAGCTCTCTCCAGCAGACGGGAATGCAAGTAGAAGACGTCTCCTGGGTAGGCCTCACGACCGGGGGGACGACGGAGCAGCAGGGACATCTGACGATAGGCGACAGCCTGCAGGAAAGCAACGAGCACGGTTAGAGTAGAATCTGTATGTAAAGCTGGTGGCTCCCATCGATGTCCCTCAGTTTGTCTCTACACTTTTAGTTCAGTTCATTTTAAACATGGAGGTCTATTAGTGGCCATACAAGGAACTGCAGTTTAACACCTTTTTTAAGTCCTGGAGGTCACCACTTGAGTGGACATCATCTCCAAACTAAACCATTTAAAGCAACTTAGATCCCCAGTGTTGATAAAACCATAAACACATCAAAATAAATGAAACTCGCCTGCTTGGACAGATCGTCGTAGATGATCAGGGCGTGCTTGCCGTTGTCTCTGAAGTACTCTCCCATGGAGCAGCCAGAGTAGGGAGCCAGGTACTGCAGTGGAGCAGCATCAGAGGCGGTGGCAGACACCACGATGGTGTACTTCATGGCATCGGCATCAGTCAGCCTCTTAACCAGCTGAGCCACTGTGGATCTCTTCTGACCGATGGCGACGTAGATGCAGTACAGCTTCTTCTTCTCGTCGGTTCCTTCGTTGAAGCGTTTCTGGTTGATGATCGTGTCGATGGCAATGGCGGTTTTTCTGCAATACAGATTTAAAGACTCAGCGCACTTTTCATACTTCCTTTGTTGCATTCGTCATGGATTTATGTGTTGATAAATCCCTTTTTGCGACACATAATCTTTAGATTTTATCATTTAAACAAATATTTGTCCCACTTGTCTTTAGCGTTAGAACATCTGCTTCAGTAACAGCGCTTCAAAGGCCCTGGAAATGGCATCAGACGCTGCCATGTGCTAAACTATTCTCTTTGAGCAGAGCCCTCTTACCCAGTCTGCCTGTCTCCAATGATGAGCTCACGCTGTCCACGGCCGATGGGGACCAAACTGTCCACAGCTTTGATGCCAGTCTGCATGGGCTCCCTCACAGAGATACGAGGGATGATACCAGGGGCCTTCAGACCCACACGCCTGCGAATCTTGGAGCCAAGGGGGCCCTGTGGAGAGAAGAAAAAGAAAAAATCATTAGTGCTATCAAACAATTATATTAAATATTTAAAATCTCAAGATTTGCTGCTTTTCTTCGTCGTATGTGATTGTAAACCGAGTTTGGTTCAATAAAGAAACTTATAGAGAAAGCTATGGATAAAGAAATAACTGTCCATTGCACTAATTTTTCCACTTGTGATAATACAATATCCTTTGGGGGTGATATAAGAGTAAAAGGAACAATGAGAGACAAACTAGGTACCTTTCCATCGATGGCATTTCCCAGGGCATCGACGACACGGCCCAGGAGCTCTTCACCGACAGGCACGTCCACAATAGCACCTGTTCTTTTGACGATGTCGCCCTCCTTGATCAGCTTGTCATTACCGAACACGACAACACCAACGTTGTCGGGCTCCAAGTTCAGGGACATACCCTAAAATAAGAAAACACACATACAGGAGAATACATGAGAATGGCGCCACCTGCTCTTATCACATAATTATTTTTGACATGTCCCTCTCTTTACTTAAATGATCCTATTGGATCCTATTGCAACGAGTAACTTATATTGGTTCCTTTTCTTTATTAGTTTTCATTCATTTTCCAGTGACCTTTAACTTTAGTAAAAGGCGAGTATGAATAGTTTATATCCTCACCTTCAGACCGGAAGAGAACTCCACCATCTCCTCAGCCTGCACGTTCCTGAGACCGTACACTCTGGCAATACCGTCACCAATGGACAGCACGCGTCCGGTCTCCTCCAAATCAGCGCTGGTATCAGCTCCCATGATCTTCTCCTCCAGAATGGAAGATACCTCGGCAGTGCCTGAAATGTGAGAAATGTGTTTATTAAACAAGGACCACCAGATAAACTCCCTGACATTTGATACCGTGCTGAGTGAAAATGTTTCCAAAGACAAGTTTCCTGAAAAACTGACCTGTTTTCTGCAGCCATGAGCTGCTGGTGTGGAGATTCTTGGCTCCTACACATGCTGCAGCAACATTCTTAGAAACCTATACAACAATGAGAAATGATAAGGAAGTCAGATTAATACTCATTTAGTATGGCCAAGCTGTTTTTAGAGAGGTATTGGCTCCATTTTGTTTTCATTTTAAGGCTTCTGCTGGAATAATTATTTTTAAAAGTTAAGTTTGACTTTAATATACGTGTTTCATGTATTAACATTAGATTTGCATCACAAAGAGGATGAAAAAGAGATGAAAAAATATTTAATTTAATTTAACAATATCAATATCATATACATATATCAATATCAAGGAAAAATAAAGACAAAAATGTTACTAAGAAATTATCTTTCTCACTTGATGCACAATAATATTAAAATTTAACATATTACATTTACAGGTACTGATGTTTACAGTCTCATACATATTAAGTCATTAAGGTATCATTTGCGTTTTCTGTAACAACCACAACAGCTATAAATGTTATTAGACTCTTTCATATAAACATAGCTGTAAAGGTTAAATATTAAGATGGTACTAATCATATGGAGAAAAATTAAGCTAGTACTAATACATACTAATGATATGGAGAAAATTAAGTATGCATGAGCAACCTCCACAAGCAATAATATTGTAAATTAGCAGCCATACTGTCAAACATAGGAAGCGTTTAAACAAAGGGCCCCAGGTCAGTCTATCAGTCGTAGGACAGCCTAAACATTTATTAAACTAAATGCATAAGATGGATACAGAAGTAAAATAAACAATATGTAGATATAATCTGCTTTGTCTCGCGGTATTGTGTTAAAATGAACTGCTAATCCAGCCTGTGAGAGCATTTGCAGTTAAAGCTAGCAACAACCTGACCTTCAGTACCAAATTACACCCGTCATTGCTGCACATTAGCCACGTCCAGTCAACGACAGTTAGCTAACAGTGCAACACAAATGTCGGGTAGTAAATCAATATTTTATCCGTGATTTAATAGGATTTTCTGAACGCGTTTACAACCGTTATCTGAATTAGCAAAGTGAAGGGCCCGGTGTCCTCGGGAGCAAAGACGTGTGTGTGCGCGCACAGTCACCGCACCGCTTTTTTTCTGTGTGTATATGTGAATATATTCCGCTTTTTTTTCGACCGACGTTAACAAAAACCAGCACACAAATAAGTTGGAGTTGCTTACAAAGCCGGCCCTGCGAGGAAGGGTGCGGGCAAGAGCCGCTGCGACGCGAACTGACAGCATGTTGGTGTCCTGGAGGGGTCTGTCCTGCTCCCGGAGCCGAGAGAGAAGGATGGCGGACGCGGCGCGATGGGCGGGGATTAGTGGAAAGGTCACACCGACCCGGAAGTACTTCAAAATACGACTAAAATAAAATAAAATAATTAAAAAAAAAAAAAAAAGATAATTAAACAAATAAATAATATGCACACCGGCTTGCACGTTATTTATTTATTTAATTCATTATCTATTAAATTTTCCCCAAGCCTACACTGGTTTCCTGGCTGTCAGAGTGTGCTTTTATTTTGCAGCTGTTTGAGTTGTTGCGACTGAACTCATCATCAACTCTATCGTGCTCCATGTTGCTGTAGGTCACAGGTGTCAAACATACAGCCTGTCAGAGGGTTTAATATAGTCCGCAGAAAGAATTTGCAAAAAATTACATGTAAGACTGCAATTTTTCCATGAAAAGAAGCGCTCTTCCTCATTTGTTCACTGTTTTATCAAGAGAAGTGCATGGGCAGAGCACAACACTGACACCCAGGAGACAGTAAAACGCCCAAATTGCAATTATGAGAGATCAAATTGGGCTGTATGCAGGCCACAAACTAGGTTTGTAGGTACTTTGCGTGTGTGTATATATAATTTTTAATGAAAGAATAGGCCTATCCAGCAAATCTGGGGTGATAGCTTTAGGGGCGCTTTATGAGAACCAGAATCAGAATCACTTTTTTGGCCACATGTACAATGTACACAGGAATTTCATCTGGGGTAACAGAGCGCTATATAACATTAAATAAAAGTTAACTTAGCGAGAAAAAAAGACTATATACAATTTAGACAAATAATGTAATGTGACTTAACACTGTATTGTTCCACATGGCCTTATAACTGGTAGTATTCATTTCAGCTTAGACTTAGATTTTAATGATCCGGAACAGAAATTATTCAGTCACAGTAGCTTAATTAAACACAAATGAAACACCCTTAAGAACCATGAATAAAAAGAAAGAACAAGGGGGACACACTCTAACTGCAATACACGTGGAAAGATGTTGAGCAGGAAAACTGTTTTCTGTTCATCTATTTTCATGCATTTAGAGAATAGTTCAAGGTTCCTGGGTACAGCTGACAAACACTGAGCCCAAACAAGACTGTTATTTTAAATTATAGTTGCAGTCATTGTCTGCTCAGATTACAAATGCAAATGCAAATGCAGTGTGAAGTGAACAGGTGCTTTAAATTCTCTGTGTTATTCTCTCAGGGCAGATATGACCTGGATCCATCTGCCTTTCAGCATCACCTCCGCTGTGATTCTCCACGCTTTCAGTAAAGCTGTATCCTGCAAAACAAAAAATAACACACACTTGCTGTTCTAATGACTGGCCTCCTAAGCTGTCTGTAATGTCTCTCAAAGATGTTTGTTGTGAAAATTGCACAGAGTTTCAATCAGACAATGGAGAACAGAAAAATTAGCGAGTTAGAGAGTGGCTACATCCAAACTGATATGCTTCTCACTAACATGATCTGTTTCCCTCAGTCTCAGTATCAGTATCAGCAGTCTGAAGGACGGCTTTACAGGAACAAAGATGTTCTCGAAGGACGAGTCAGACTTCACGTGTCCAGAATCACAGCTAAAGACTCTAATTACGGTTGTGATCTGGCGAATTGTGACAGGATCTTAAAGAGATGGCTGTTTGAATCCTCTGGTAGATCTGCAGAATTACTCTAAATGGGGACTCTCTGCATTCAGTCTTTTGCACGTCTGCACTGTTTGTTCTGCTGCTGTTCAGTGGCAAAAATAAGTGTGGCAGGGAACTGATTTGTTTCCACAGAACATTTTGTCTTGAAAGGGCCTCTCACATAGAGGACACTGTGTTCCCCACCACTTCAGCACCACAGTGACATCTGGTGGTTCCTCAAACTCCTCTCAGCTCTTTAAGATTGAAGAACCACAGCAATTTATAGATTTTAACCCGTGAGACCAGTGAGTGAAACACTCTTGAGCATCATCCTCAAAACTGAATAAATAAATAAATAAATAAAATTAAAAAAAAAGTCTCATAAATGTTCACCTATAAGTGATCATCTGAGATACAGATTCTGTATCTAAATCATGAAACCTTGTGATGATACAGTGTGGAACAGCATGACCCTCAGTATATAATATAAATAAATCTATAAATAACAGTCTCAAACTATGATATTAAGATTTCTGATTCTGAATGGTAAAATTTAACTATAAATAAAGACACTAAGTTAAAACTGTAATAGGTTCAAAGTCAGAACTATTCTTGTCAAATATTTATGAAGAACAATGAGATGTGCAATTTGCTTTGAGTTTCTGAATTACATCTTTCTGCTATAGTTTTGCTCCTGTTTCATGATAAGTGTGTCTTTTTTTAATTGTTGCACAAAAAATAAAGACGAGAAGTGTTATAAACCTCAGACTTATGTTCCCGTATTTGCTGCACAGAACACAACCCAAGACTTACCAGTCTTCACCCACGCTGTGCGAAGGAGCTGTGCCGCCAGTCCTCCCTCCCCCCTCTGCTGTCAGACTCTACATACAGGTTAATGTGCAATAATCCTCCTCACCACTACTGTTCTCTATGTGACTACATGTACATACACATATATTTTTATACCTGCTATTTTGCACTGTCTGCATCCTTCCTTCTGAATGGTAGATGTGTGAATATATACATATATTTATAAATATATATATAAGCATACAGATTTTCCTTATTCCATATCCCTGCTACTTACTTATTTGTTTGTTTGTAATATATTTTTTCATATCCTTATATTTTATTCCTTAGTCCACCCATATGTGCACTATGTACACTGCTGAATATCCCTGCTGCCGTTAACAATGAGAAATTCCCCATTGTTGGTTGAAAAAAGCCTTATCTTATATTATCTTAAATTGCACTTATCTTTCTTAAGAAGTTTCCTAGTTTATTTGTCCTTCTGAGCACTAAATCAAATGGAAAAAGCTGGAGCGGTCCTTCCTTATAGGTCATTATGATATCATGTTTAATACCCATCTTGTAGTAACGCCATCCAACCCATAGGGGCGCTCTATACCGTATAAATCAGCCGGAAGTGGCGCACGTAGCTTTGTGAACGACGGCCGATGGAGACATTTTAAAATAAACGCACGGCTAGCGGCTAATGGCTAACAGGGCTCGCGAAGGTGCGAGCAGACTGCGCCAAAACACGTCCAAATTCTTCCAAGTTGCAAAGAAGTAAAGCGCATTCAGCAGTGCGCCGTCCGTGCATCGCAAACCAGAGAGACTGCACGTCGCCGAAGATGTCGAAAAGTCTGACACTGGGAGAAGAAGAATAGAACTAACGCCGCGGTAAGTTGCAACTAGCATTTCCGATTTAAAATGCTAAGTTGGGAGTCGCTTCAGACTGAGGTGACGTTAGCTGTTAGCTACCGACTGTGTTCTGCCTGTTACGCCTCTGGCTGGATAGATACCGCTTCCATTTATAGGATCTTGCGAGGCAGCTGTCCTGCAACCGGGATATTTTTCCATGACTTGTTCTCTTCTCGCCAAGTTTGCGGAGTGTAAGGTTATGACCGATGTTGGCTTCACTGCGCAGCTAGAAGGTTGTGTTAGCCTCAGCTAGCCGCAGACACATTTAACTTAAAGTCATTCATCCTAGCATGAACACACATTATTGCACACATTGAGGTTGAAGTGGTTGGATTTTTTTATGAAATTACACTAATGAGTGAGGTCTTAAAATAGATGAAGGGAACTTTTGATCCGCAGAAAAATGAGAAGTTCTGTTCAAATGTAATGACATATGTTGGTTTTAAAATGTGGCTACACAGTAATTGTAAAATAATAGAAAATATACAAAATAAGTTTGGATCTGTTAGTTAATGGCTTCATCTATTTACTGACCATTAATGATAGTTAAGCCCTTCTGTTTGATGCTAACTGGTTTAATGTACTAATTTAAGATGCAAATGATTTGCAGCTCAGTATTAAAACAGAAAGTTTGACCCATAATCAAAAACTAGATGCTATACTGCTGCTCCCAGATGATCATCTTTGAAATAATAAAACACTTATTTGGAAGGATTGATGTATTTTTATTTTTATTTTTTCATCAGCAGGTGAGTCCCTGTCCAGGCACATTGGTCCATGTTGGTTGGACCTTTGGGCTCTGGGCTCAACTAGCATGAAGATGGCTGATTCAGAGAAGGCAGAAGAATTTGTGGATGTTGAGTGCCCCCCAGAGTGCCTTGATGAAGCACAATCAGCCACGGCGTTTGCCCAAGCAGATCAGGACGAGCACCTGAAGACGGAGACCTCCACTAGTACAAGCTCACCCCCAAGGGAAAAGCAAGAGGACAGTCCCTTTCACACAGAGGGCGAGCAAAGCCTGTCCATGCCATGCCTGATGAAGGAGCTCCGCCGAGACTCCCCAGAGTCCCAGCACGCTTCCCCGGGGAGCGACAAGCCTGCGTCTCATAATGTCTATGAGAGCGATTCGTCAAACCCCTGCATGCTTTCCCCTTCATCCAGCGGCCACCTGGCTGACTCGGACACGCTCTCCTCAGGGGAAGAAGGTGCCGCTCCCCCCGCGGAAGGAGAGGAGGAGGGCGCCGCGGAAGGCGGAAATGATCCCGGGCAGGCGACAGGAAAGCAAGCGTCTGCCGCGGCTTCAGGGGGGAGAAAGTCCCGACGGTCACGTTCGGAGAGCGAGATGCCTCCGAACGCGATGGCCGCAAAGAAGAACCGCTGCCAGCCCACCGGGGTAGCAGCGGGGGGCCAGGAGAAACAAACCAACGGCAAGATGGCAAAAGTGAAAGGTCATCGGAGCCAGAAACACAAGGAACGCATACGCCTGCTGAGGCAGAAGCGAGAGGCGGCAGCACGGAAGAAGTATAACCTGCTGCAGGACAGCAGTACGAGCGACAGCGAGCTCACGTGTGACTCCAGCACCAGCTCCTCCGAGGACGACGACGATGACACTTCAGGAGGTAGCAAGACAATCAAGACAGATATTCCAGGTAATGAGCCAATGTTCACAACACATGCTTATAACACAGTACTACTACCACCACTGTCCAGGGTTATACACCAGCAGATATTCTCAATCACATTGTGGTAGACTACAGGCCTAGAATGTATGACGATATTAATAATAATTAGTCAACCATCACAGAAACAGTTAAGGGCTGTCTGCATGACTTTACATTTTAAGGCAAACAAAACGGTTAGCTCAATATAAAAACATATAGCTGTACAAAAACCTGTTCATATGAAATCAAAACAAGGCCTGCTTTGTTTGTGTTTGTCGATTCAGTCTTTTTTGTCATTTTCTCATTCATCATCTCTGTCCATTCACCTTGTTTTTTAGACACATAGACTGTCATGTTTAGAGGGCTTCTGCCCACTCACCTGTCGTAATACAGCACATGTTTTGTTTGAACTTTGTCTCTTTGTTTGCATGCCGTGGAAAGTCGACATTCTTCAACTCATGGGAGCGATAACACAGTCGCGTTAACCTAACCTATAGTTTGAGTCCTGCAATTCAACAAGTGAACCATTTGTACCATCAGCCTTTGCTGTGAATGGATTCAGTTAGATTGTGATCTCGCTGTCTTAGCCCGAGTTGCGAGGCTCTGCTCAGTTTGTTGTAAAAACATCGTGTTTTGCACAAGTTTAGACTTGAAGTCTTGCCTTTTGTGCCATTATTGAGATTGGTTAAACATATATGCATACTATTCCTGTCTACTGAATGTGTCTAAGTCACTCAACAACTGCTAGGCATTTAGTATGTCTTGCTTTTTGTCCGTATCAAATGTGCTTTTCTATCTATCATACATACACAGGAGGTAGCCAGTCCTTTGGCGCTGCAGTCAGGTGCTTCTCAGTAACTCTAGATTCAGGTAGCTCTTGTGTGGTCCACGAGAACGTGCATAAATCGCAGTATTCACATCTCTGACCAAACATGGCTATATGCTACGTGCCAAACGGAGGCACAGAACAGAATAACGGCAGTAAAAACTAGAATGTATTGTACTGCCCTCATGCACGGCGGCTTAGTTGATGTGGAAATCTCCCGGGTGGGTTGAGATCTCCAGAAGCAGCAGGCTGGTATTTACAGGTCTGCTCCTTCTTTTGAAAGAGAAGGCACTTTGTTTATTTTAGGCTCATTTTTTTTTTTTTTTTTTTTCTTCAATGTGAGCGTGTTTTCTTTTAGATTAGAACCTGTTGAGTTCGGTCTGGTCGGCAGTTTTTCTTTCCCATTGATTTAGCTTGTGGTGTGTCATGGTTTTTGTTTCATAAATGGCTATTTAGAGCTACTGCTGTGTGTCCACATCAGAACCAGTTTCACTAGTTTACAGGCATGACAGAGATTTGATGTCCGATATTAAACCTACCTCATTTTTTTTTTACGAATGTAACGGCTGTTTTGCAGCAAACATAGTCAGTCACATCTGTTCCTCTTGCTCCATAGACATGCAATTAATCTACCTCAGATTGGGTTCGTCTCCTTCAAAGTCTCTCCAGTTAACACATTGTCCAAACCACAGTTGCTGAATGAATCACCCCAGACATCTTTAGGGATCAGTAGTACATGAAATGTCTTCAACCATTTTTACATCCTGCACACAGATTTGAGTGCTTCAACTGCATGATGTAGTCCATCAGCATGAAAGAGTCGATCTGCACGTAACCAAAAAAAAAAAAAAAAACAAACTGTCATTTTCTCTTTAATACAAAAGTCCACCTCCGAAGCATGAAAGTGCTACTGTATTTTCTTATGGCTTGGCCTCAATGTCTTTAAAGCTGGCTTCAGACGTGCATCGGAGAGATCCAGAGTGGGAGCCCAGATTCATGGGCTGCTGGACACCGGCTCGTGGGACAGGAATGGCATCGGCAGTGTTCTGGAGGAGGCCATGACTCGCTTTGCTGTGATGCAGCGTCAGACAGAGGAGCGCTTCCGCGTCTGGATGGAAAAGCTTGCACACCTCGACTCGGACAACGATTCATCCAAACGCTCAAGTGACGCCCAGGAGGGGCAGCAGCACCCCTCCCAGGGGGGCCGGCCTTCCCCCCCCAGTTCCTTTTTGCCCTCGTCAGAGTCTGCAGAGACCATGGCTGCCTACATGTTAGCGCGGGAGAACAACAGCCTCGCCCCCACCCCTATAAACAACAACAACAACATCCTCCCTGAAGTTGTCACTCAAAATGGAAATCTAGCTGTTCCAGACCCCGGTCTCTTGAATGTTTAGATTTCACTTCTGATCTCACCAGGCGTAGAGCTAGTTGATGCAGAAAGCATAGGCGGTGGGGACTTGTAGGTCAACGATATGAGGAACAGATACACCATTAGCAGCAGCCTGTCCTGAGCTGGTCATTTGAACTCTGTACAGACCCGAGGCTCAGTGCGTCTGCTGACACTGAATCACTGTGAGATTTTAATTCCACTCACCTGTTTGATTTCTGCAGCATCTGCGACACGGACACAGAGCATAACTTAATAGACTTTTGAGTCAGGGCTCTTATTGTATTGCTTATTGTATGGCCTGTTTGTATTATTTTTTTTTGTTGTTTTTTTGTTGTTTACCAGCTGTGCACATACACCTGCAAAGTAGCTGATTATTTCATTCATACAGAGTGTGCATTACAGCACCTGGGCCGCCATCAGTACAGAGCTGGGTGGGGTGCTGCTGCTTAATAGCATGTGCCTTGTCATTCTGAACTCATGCTGGGAACGACAGATGAAGCATTATAGCGCTACTTCTTTTAGGAATCAGGTTGAACACTACACGTTACCCCGTCTTTCCTCTGAGCTGCCTGTAAATAGTTCAGGGAGATCTCGTTTATTTTGGTGGCATAGCTTTACTAACGGCAGAACATTTTAAACACAGATTTGTCTATAAATATAAAGGCAATATACTAATCCACAGGTTTTCTTGCTTTTTAAAAATTTACAAATTTAGATTAGACGTGTTTTTCTTTTATAAATATCGGCCTTTCTGTTACATTTGCTGCTATTGCTGCCTTTGTGCGGCAACAAGAAACTAGTGAGGGAGCAAGGACAAAGCTCCCAGTGCTTATTTTTAGTAGCCTGTGTATAATAATATTATTATTATTATGGATATAAGATCCAGCATGGCTTCCTTTGTTAATTGAACCTTTGTTAACCTCCTGATTGGTCTGCTGACTACCAACCAGAGGGCTTCTACCTTTTGTTAAGCGCCGACTTCCTGTGCTACTGTTGCTAGGTTAAACAAACAAAAAGCAATGCAGGGGTTCGTTCCCATTGAAAAGCTGTAATAAAGGAGTCTAGCGATAACAGCCTGCTACCGTTGGCAACCATGCTTTCATTGGGGGAGAAAAAACGAAAGTGTTTTCACCAGTTTTCAGGTTTTATGCATCTTCATGTCCTCCACTGCACCTACACTTGCAGACTGCACGATGATGATGAGTTGTAACTCTACAGGTTGCTATTGTCTAACCTAGCAGCGGTAGCGCGAGGCGTATGTTACTGGACTCAACGAAGCGCAGGAGCCGCCTGGCTGGTGGTCAGGAGGCCGACAAAAGTGTCAGTTGCGATGACAAGCGCCTCAAATCTTCACTCACTTAATATTCGTGTTTTTTTTTTTGTTGTTGTTGTTTTTTTTGTTGTTGCACTGCTCTGCCAGCTTGTCGGCCCGTGTCTCCACGAGGCACCGCGCGTTCGCAGCTTGACTTTAAAAGAAGAAAAAAAACAAAAACAGCCATCAAACTAAGATACACAGCAGTGATAGAGCTGCAGTACGGTGCATGGCGATGTTTACTGATTTTCTTAAAAAGATGGACTGATCTGGGTGATCAAGTGGCCTTCTCTGGTTCAGATCCTGTGGTCTTTGTAGAGAGGAAGTGGGTGGTGGGAGGAGGACTCCTCCTCCTCCTCCTCCTCCTCCTCCTCCTCCTAAACTCTCTCCTCACTGATATGGATGACCGCTAGCATCACATTTGCTAACACTATCACAGATATCATTGAAGGAATCTCTGGCCTAATCATATTTCTAGTTAGGATGTTAAAAAGGTGTTTTCTGTATGTGTATATGTAGCCCTATGACTGTCAGTTTTACAGGATTTAAAGCTGGATGTCCCCCCCCCCCCCCACCCCCACCCCACCCCGACCCACCCCCACCTGTTTGCATGTGATTATATTAGTATATAGAATGTGCAAGGCCAAATTAGTTCTCATCAGCAGCATGTGTGCAAGGTAAACCTTCGCTGATGCTGATAAACGGTGACTGGCAGGACATTTGATCTGTTTTATTTTACTTCCGGCCTAGAGGTTTTGTTTTAAACTGTGTGAATATTGTTGTTTTTTTTTGTTTGTTTGTTTCATGGTGCATTTTTTTGCCATTTTTGTTTTAAACGAATCAGCCATCCCGTGACGGAAATTACCTTTAAATCCACTGTAAAGAGAGCCTGGTGCATACAATCAAAACAGTGCATTAAACGCAACACTAAGGACAGTCCATTGTTTACCAAAGAGGCTATCCTGGTTTACATTAGTCCTTTTTCTATCTTTAATACATGGCCTTTAACACTGGCAAGTGCTGGGTTTCTCTGGTAACTGCTTATTTCAGCCCAATCAGCTATTCATAGGCAGTGTTCTCTCATAGTACACGGCGTCCAGACAAACCCCCTCACACACACCCACAGATATGTCTGGATAGCAGTGTGTGTTTGTGTTTGTTTGTGTGTGTGCGCGTGCGTGTGTGTGTGTATGTGTGTCTCTCTTTCTCCCAGGGACTCCTTTTACAGGGTAGAACAAAGATACGCGTTCCCGCTCTTCCACAGTTAACTCTTCTGTTGTTTGGCTTTTTATTACCCCCCTCCTCTCTACTCCCCCCTCCACCTCCACCACCACCACCACCACCACCGCCACACACACACTGCGTTTCATTCACTGAGTAATATTATTTTCAAGTGCTTTTTTTGTAATGACCGTATTTTAGTGTAGTTTTTATGTGAATGGCTGTTATTTTAAAAGCAATAAATGGAAAGGAAAAAAAAATTAAATCTGCTGCAAAATCTTCATTAACGCACCACGAACGCGTCATTAGTGCAGAATTAAAAAAAAAAAAAAAAAAACTGATGATAACGCTCGCAGTCAACGGTGCCACTAAGCGGATTACACCCAAAATGTTTTGGCTTCACGCGTAATGTAAACTTGTGCTTCTGGGAAAAAAAACGGGAGGTGCTTCCTTGTGTGTGTGTGTGTGTGTGTGTGTGTATATTGTGGATGCCGGAACTAGAAGGACTGTGGATGCAGTGTCCAGCCTCTGTTCCGAAACAGACTCCCACTATTTCCCAGGCATGATTTGAATAATGAAGTGTTCTCTTTGTTTTCTGCAGACGGGCCTCCAGTAGTGGGTCACTATGATATTTCAGACACTGATTCTAACCAGGAGAGTATGAGTGTGGAGACAGTCCGGCCCACGGTGATAAAGCATGAGCTAAAAACACACAGAGGCCAGGATATGGCAGCTCACTCTGGGTGTATAAGAGCTCTGAGCTCTATCTCAGGTCAGTTACAAACCCGGTGTATATCCAAAACTGATAAATTTCCACTCCTCTCTGTGAAGGCAGGGCATTTAAGGGCACGGCTTGTCGATTTGGTTCCTATTAATCTCGGCAGGACACCTTTTTTGAAGTTCATCCCACACGCCGGTGGCTCGCATCCGGCGCTGCTAAAAAAAAAAAGTCACATAAATTGACCTTTTATCAAACACGAACATAGGGTCTCACTGTGCAGCGTGCCACTCCATGCTATCCAGTTAGCATTTCAAACACAAGTGTCAGATTCACCATTGTGTTTTTTTTTCTTTGTTTTGTCTGTGTCAAAGCAAAGCAGCTGCAGTCTTCACGTGTCAGCGAGGCCTGAAGCTCTCTAACTGCTCCCCGGCCCTCCTCACAATGTGTGACTGTGTCCCTTCTCGTTTGTTTCAGGCCACGCGGAGGCAGAGCTGTCGCACAAGGAGAGTTCTCAACACAAGGGCCAGATTAACATTGCCTCCTCTGACAGTGAGGTGGAGATAGTCGGAGTGCAAGAGAAAGCACGGTAAAGACTCTCGGAGGGGGAAGCTAAATGTGAAAGTTGATTCTTGAATTCAGCCTTTTGTTTTTTCTTTATTTATTTTTCTTTCTTTTCTTTCTTTCTTTTTGTTTGTTTTTTGTTTGTCACAGATGCGCCCATCCTTGCGGAGGGGTGATAAAGAGTCTGTCCTCCTGGAAGGGGAACTCAGTGGAGCAGTTAAACAGCACAAATCAATCACAGCTCTGGACTACTGTTTCCCCCCAGCCCAACTGGGTGTCCCCTCCCGAGGTGGTAGACCTCACACTGGACGAGGACGCCGGACACAAATACCTACTTTAAACAACTTGTACACTGAAGACTCCTCATTTCTTCCTCTCACTCCTCCTCCTCCTCCTCCTCATCAATCTCGCTTCGCCTCCGTGTTCGGGCTGAAACCCTCTCTCGAGCGGCGGCCTCGCCTCTAACCACTCGTTGGACTCTTCCCGCTCCGGAGAAACTCGTCGTTTTTAAACTCACCGTTCAAACAATCATGTATCAAAAAGCCATTCTGCTGACCCCAGAATTTAGTCGTGATGAAATGGCACAGCACTTCAGGTGCAGGTGCAGGTGGATTTTTTGTCTGTTAACGATAGCAATATCCTCCCTTTCGTTTTAATACCTCAGTTACACCCCCCCCCCCCCCCCCTCGGTAACGGATGTAGGTAGTCCATTTTGTGTTGTTGTGCGCTTGCAAGCTGTATAGTGAAAAACCTCAAGTTGCTGCTTCGGAGCAGGTCGGTATCACGACATGGCTGTTGACCTGCCTCACTACAGACTGAACGGGATGTTTTCAGACTGGATTTGGCTTTTTTTTCTTTTTTTTTTTTTTTAATCTGCAGTGAAAAGCTGGTACAGTATCCGTTGTACAGCAGACCGTGGATAGATGGCAAAGTTTATTTGTACCTGTCTAAGGTTAATTTTTTATTATTATTATTATTTTTTTTTTTTAAAGGTCTCACCACTGGATTCACATTGAGGTCAGTCTGCGTTGTGTTCGTGTGCGGCGTCTAGCAGCGGTAAAAGCCAGGGTTCTGATCCTGTCAGGGAGGCTTTTGATTGGTCATCAGATGTTTTGGGAAATCGACTCATTCACTTTTTTTTCGCGGAGTTGAATGAGAGAACTGATAAACGCCCATTGGCTTAAGACGGGAAACAGTTGAGCGCCGACCCCTAGCTCTGTCCAAAGGTAACAGAATCCACTTATTACTCTCTCTCCACGCTCAAGCTCATTATCTTAACGTTTCTATCTCGTTTGCTAAATCCGCACGTGAAACCGGTCACGTTCGGTAACTTCCCGGAGGTCGGGTGCACCCGCCGCCTCCGGTCTTTCGTGCTACGCTGCCCGGCCGCTGGCTTTCGCTTCACATCCGGTATATTTTAGTTTTTAAAAGTGGTTACAACCGTGTCATATTTATTAACTCTTCACCGGAACGCAAATAAACATATTTCCCAAAATGTCTTTTGATTTAAATTTCAGTTTCTGTTACAAAAGGTTGCTCTGTGTGTGTCTCTCTCTCTCTGAGGGTAAAAAACAAACGCACTCATCACAAACACTACAATAACACAACTCATTTCCACCCGAGCGTTAATGGAAACAGTTTGAAAGTGACAGTTTTGAATTGTATCGGAAGCTGTGGTTGTTTTTTTGTTTTTTGTCTGCGGAGTCTGAGAGTGTCCCAGGTGGTGGTAGTTATCAGTGAATGTATGACCTTGCAGTTTTTTTTTTGTTTTGTTTAGTTTTTTTGTTTTTCTGGCTGGGTGTACTTATCGTCGGCATGTTCATCCCAAATAGATGCAAACTCCTTTAAAACTCTGGGGACCCCTTTATAATAACCGCGGAAATGTATCTTCCATTGAATACTGCAAAGCAAGATGGCCTGAATGCCTTGAAATGTGCACTATTTTCTTTTACTATGGTATAAAGCTTATTCTTTTACCTTACAGAGCAGTGGATTTTGCTATCTCGACGATAAATATTTTAATAATAGATGTGAATTTAGCACGCGTATAAAAGTGGTTTTAAGTTTAGATGAAACACTTTACTGTATGAACTGTTGTGCCCTGATCCTCAGGGCTTTGCTTTCCCCTCTCTCTCTGCGGTCTTGTTTTCTCTGCTGGTTTTATTAACAACAAACCCGACGACTTCATACACTATTTTAACACTTATATACTTTCCTAAGTGATGCTTGTTAATTATATAAATATTTTAACTTCTGCTGGTCACAGAAAGGGAAAAAAAATCTTAATTATAAGTAACTAAACCAAAGCCTAAATGGAATTTAAGCTTGCTTTATTTCCTCGTGTTCTTATACACCTGTTCCTTAAACAATTTAATTTGGAAGTCAGTGCATATATATATATATATATATATATTTCTTTTCTTTTTTCAAATTCAAGACACCGCTCCTGATATTTTTGTTTTCCATTGGCCAGTTTTTTTCCTTCCACTATATACCACTGTAACTGTAACTCAGACCACTTCTGCTCGCAAAAAAACAACAATAATAATAATAATAACCCATTTGGCTATTGTTCTGTGGGATCCGTCTTATTGCTCATGTCTTTAGTGGTAGAGGAGTTGGTAGGAAACGGGCAGCGATGCTCAACTACGGCTGCACATAGCATGTTTGGTGGCATCTTTTAACCTCAAGTCCGATGTTACCCCCCCTCCCATTACCAGTAATTCAGCCTTGCTCTTCTTCTGTTGTTTTTATTCTGTTTTAACTGTCAGTATTTTAAATTAACTAAACAAAAGAAAGAAAAAAAATGTGTTTATTTTGTTGCTTCTGCGAGTCCCTGACTTCCTTGAAAATAATGTCTGTAGAACAAAAAAAAAGAAAGAAAAAAAGAAACTATTTTAAAATTAAATAAATAGAGCGTTATTTAAAGATCTCTTGTACGGTGATTCATTTTTGTGTTATTGTTTTTGGAGTTTCATGATGTTCTGCAAACCCGTATGTTTATTTATTTTTTTTTCCATCCTTTCAAACATCATATCTTTACAGCTTTAGCCGCCACTCTGAAAATCACTGCCACCGTGCTTAACGAGATGCCTCATTGTCTTCCTTCACCCCGTGGCCAAACAGTCTAGACAACTGCCTCCGCGAAACAATGCCCCTCCACCATCACCCACTGGAGTGGCGTTTCGGGTCAGAGGTCATCCTGCGACACCTGCCGCTAGGGGGACATATGGAGTTCACGTGAAGAGGACAATGAGAGAGTGGAGCAATGCGGTCTATGGGGGCCCTTTCCCCTAAAACCAAAGCCCTTTAGCCAGCTCTTTTCACCCCGAGGCCAGAACATCAGCTGTATGCAAATTCTTCCTCTTCTTCTTTTTTTTTGCAGCGGTGGCCTCGCAGAGCAGCGAATGTGCTGGCTCAGACTCAAAGCAGGCAGATGCCTTTCTAGGGTCTTAAAGTGTCTTTATTTAAAATGGCATTTGTTAACGACGTCTTCAAGCACAACCAGTTAACCGCGAGGATTTATTTTCTGCTTTTTTTTTCTAATAAAGTATAATAAATAGTTATTCATTCGGTTCAACTAGTTCTTATCTGCTGCCTTAGAAATATTCTTCACGCCGCATTGAAACGGAAGATGCCTGAGGAAAGTCAAATGTACTCTTCTCCTACCGTTTATTTAAACGGATTTGTTCATAAAGAGGTGGAATGCCAGATAAAACTGCGTCAATTGTGAGTAAATGGCAGCGACTGCATTAGTGTGACCTGCAGAGCTTGTAAAGCATTATGAAAGGCTCTTTGTGTTTCACCGCAGGCTTAAAGCATTAGATGGTGGGAACTGGAAGACAGGGACATATGGGGCTAAGAGTTCTGTGACCCCCTCAGCCTCTCCGAGCCCATCTGTTCCCTCATCCTTCAGGCTTAACACCGGAGGCGGAGAGAGAGCCTTTCAGGACACGGACCCTTTCTCAGCGATTCTGTTGCGCGGATCAAGAATTATGACGAGAATCTGAATAATAATTTAACGACCTGTAACGTATTATCTTCCCCCCCCGATGGCTATGAGTCAGTGGGAGACGGTTGGGACAAATGATCCGCTCGGTCTCAGAGTGACGATGATGAGCTTAAATTACAATTGAATTTAATCAAATTAGTTTTCTTTACCCCTCCCAACACTTACAGTGGCTTCTGTTGCAATGCTCATGACCAGAAAGGAAATTGTCACAGTTTAGGATTGGATAACAAAACATTTTTTGAGATAAATTAACCTACATACAACGTCCCCCTCAGATGAAGTGAAGTGAAGTGATCTATTTGAGATTGAGAGCTATCAGCTGAAGACATTTTCTACTTTCTATTACCTGTGATTAAGGTAATTTGCTATTGTGTGTTTACTTCAAGGAGGAACTTTAATGTTCAAAAAAATCTGTTGTATCAAACTGAAATATTATACCTTTTTTCCACCTGATGTATTTCACACTGGACACATAAAGGTGTCTCCAACAGCGCCCTGAAACCCTGAGAATAAAATTTACACTCGATATAATGTACAACTAAATTAAACATGTGCCTCATCTTGATCCTTTTTTCTTCATTCTAACTGGGACAAACACAAAAGCGAAGCAGCCCCCATAATTCATATTCATACATATGCAATCCATGTTTCTTTTTTTTTTCTTTTTTTTCTTCCATGCTATCATCACTAGAGGGCACGTTGCCACTGCAATGACTCCTGCTGAGGTTATTTTGGAAACTGTCCTTCTGCTGAGAACAATTTCTGGAGTTTATCTGAAGCACCACCTCTGCCTACAGGAACACCTGGCTGAAAAGAAAAAAGAAAGTGACCTGTACCTGTGATGACTGTTCTGGACGACGCTTTTTCTCCTCAGCCACATGGATGTAGGATGTTGGCATCAGCAGCATAAATCCATGGGCACGAAACGCCTCGTGTCAACAGGCTGGTGCAATGGAGCATTATATTTACCATGGGTGTCACACACAAAATGAAGTGAAAGGAAACGATGGATTGATGGTTCAGACTCTCAGCTCATTTACTGTCTCCTGTCACTAAGAAAAGTGGTCACCTGAAATATGTTAAAGTCTGCAGTGTATAAATCCTGATAGGCAATCAGTCTGGCATCCAATAAGTTCGCGCTCATTAACCTACAGAATCCAAAATAAATAACATCGATTTATACAAAGCGCACGGGGAATGAAAACGGGATCAGCTCCAGAGTTCTGAAGACTATAGTGGTTGCTCGTCATTGAGGATTGTTAGGCCTTCTGGAACGACAGCTGCCATGAAAACAAGGTAATCAGTGATATCCACTTCAGTGCCAGTGTGCCAGTGTTACGGCACACGACAACAAGTAGTAACGGGGGCGGAAGGCAGGAAGTTTGCATGTTCTCCAGGTACTCCGGTTTCCTCCCACCCTTAATTGGTGATTCTAAATTGCAACCGTGACCCCCTTGTACTTAGGGCCCATTCCTGTTTGTATATTGCTTTTATACACTACTGTATATTTTTTATATAGTCTAACTTATCTATATATATTTCTTTATTTGCTAATATATACATCACACACACACACACACACTGAAGAACATATATGTTGTACACTTTATTTTAACTTTTTTATATGTTGCACCTCCTGTCTTTGCGTAATGAAGATGGCCCACGGTCTATCTATCTATCTATCTATCTATCTATCTATCTATCTATCTATCTATCTATCTATCCATCCATGGAGTGGTGGGCTGTCCCAAAACACGGACGTCCCCGCCCCGGCCCTCGTCCCATTGGCGGATCCCGGTGCCAAAGCCGGAGGGTCCTTCCTCGGAGCCGCGCCGGGATTGGTCGCCGGGCTGCGTGTGCGCAGGCTTCGCAGGCTGTCCGTTTGAATGTGCTGGGGACTGGAGAGGGGGGGATCATTTCCATGGACCATCTGTCTCGCTGGCTGCGCGCACAACAAAGAAGAAGAAGGACCCAGGATGGTTTTAGTACATGTTGGATATCTGGTTCTCCCCGTCTTCGGCTCAGTTAGAAATAGAGGTATGGCTAGCTTTGTGTTCTTTTGCCCTAACCCTTAACAAATCTCTTCTTTTAAAACCGTCGCACACGATGTAAACAGAGCTGACACCTGCTAGCTTAAATTAAAAAAAAAAAAAAAAAAAAAAAAAAGAGAGAGAGAGAAGAAGCGAGGAGCGGTGCGGGCAACTTTCGCCGTCTCGCCAGCTGTAAGCGCTAATTTACGCGAACGGAGACGCAGTAAAGAGACGCGAATATGTGGTATTTAGGTTGTTTCGGGGCCCGTAAACAGCCACCAAAAATAAAATACGACAGCTGTCAAATGGCAGCCCCCCCTCCTTCTCCACCTCCTCCTCCTCCTCCCTGCGTCCCTGCTTTTCTTTTATCCTCAGCTCCGTGTTGTGTTTACGTGCAAATCCGTGCGCTCGCCGCTAGCCGCTAACTACTCTCCCGGTAGATTTAACGCGTAGCTCCGCCTTAGCTAATATATATATAACTCCTTCAATATTTGTCTCTCTTTTTTCTTTTAATGTAGTCAAGAATCCGAATCCGACGAGACCGTCGTGGTGATATTGGTGGTGGTTGTCGGGGTGGTGGTGGTGGTGGAGGGGTTGATCATTTTTGCTCCCTTTGTGTGGATAGTTCATGTTTTGCGTTTAATCCCATTTTCAATTATGAAAGCTTCTTCCATTCAGCGTAATGGCCGTATTAGATCGTGGCTGGTCGTAAAATGGTGGCCCTTAAACATTTGAATATATATATAAATATATATATATATAAATATATAAATAAATAAAAGAAATAGAGCCCTCAGATATCCCTGCAGGTGAAAACGTGATCACCATTAAGGCGTTGAATTGGGCATCATCCTCCACTGCAGCAGGCTATCTGTGTTGATTATGTAATAATAATAATAATAATTATAGTGGTAATTTGTTTGTTAAAAAAAAACTACATGCAGTAGCACCAATGATTTCATTGTGCTTTTATTTGTGTTCTTTTTTCCTGTTCCATAGTATCGAGGCTGGCTCTACATTCCGCATTTCTCAGACCTTTGTCCCCCTCCATTGTGTAGCTAACGATCATCTGCTGCTGTCTGCCGTAGCCTCTGCCTGTTCTCTGCATCTAGCTGTATTGTGAACCCCTTCTTCCTCATTTCCTCTTTCCATCTGAAGACGACATTGGCATTACAAAAAAAAAGAAAAAAAAAACAAACAAAACAAAACAGAGTTCTCCCACTCATACCGTATCCTTCTGTGTAACCGACTAAAGAATAACACTTTCTGTAGCAAACAGTTTGTCTTTTTTTAAACTGTCATGTTGCTCTTTAGTGAATAACCCATTGTAGCGTTAGATTTTTATTTATTTATTTATTTTTACTACAGACTGTCATTGTGATTCTCCCATTCAGTGTGGATAGACTACATTCTGCTGTAAATTTCTGTAAAGTGGATACATTTTGATCCTTCCTTCCTTCCTTCCTCCTGCCCCCCCACCACACACTCCGAAGCAATTCGATTACAGCCAGGCTTGATCGAACTCTTTATTTTTATTTTTCAGTCTCCATCCCCGATTCTCTGCAAAAGGTGCATTGTACCAGCTTTTGTTGCCACCAAACCTTCCTGTTACCCTAATTGGCCGATGCCCTCAGACCAGAAATCACAGTAAATTTGCGTGGTGTTGTTTTCACCTGTGATGGTCCACTGCACCTGTTATAGTGGCGTCCAAATGCCTGCTCATAATCCTGTCCATGTGTCAGAGCCTTTGTTCCCGCTAGCTAAATTGATTTCGTAATAAATTGGCAGTTCTAATTCATCTTGCCATTTATTTATTTATCTTTTATTTTTTTTATTTTTTTTGAAAAACAACGCACAATCATGCGCAGCCTCCCCCCTCCTCCTCCTCCTCCTCTCCTCCTCCTTCTCCTCCTCCTCTCAAATCTGTCCTCGGGCGCCTCCAGAATGCTATCCATTTTACAGGGATGTGTATATCCTGCACTGCTGTAGAACTCCTCTTAGAGTCAAAATGTCTTTTTTATTCTTTGGTTGTGGTTCTTTCTTACCTTATGTTCTTGTATTAGATCCTAATGCATGGTCATTTTTATACTTTTTGTTTTTTCCACATTGAACAGCAGATTCCAATGTAATCTTTGTGTAGAGATGTCCCTGCTGTACTGAAATGTGCTGTAAGCATACACATCTACTCATTGGATGCTGCTTCTGTTCTGTTAACCCTACAGAGAGCATGGTCAGGCCTCGCCTTTGGTCTTTATTTGCATGGTATTATTATGGATATATTACTCTTATTATTACTATTATCACACAGTGCCAAACATACTAATATTTTCCAATAAAGACTGTAGTTTTCTTCCTAACCTTCAGTGTGCTTTTTGCTGATTTCCATGTGTTCCTCCCCTCCTCCCTCCACACTGTGCTGTCACTGAGACGGTCCCCTCACTCTATATGTGCTCTCATTTCTCAGCTGTCTCTTGACAGAGTTTCCTCGAGTCGCTGCTCTGCTTCCCTTTTCGGAGTGTAGGGGCAACCGAAACTTTCTCTCCATCTCAAAACAAAAGCATGTCTCTACTGAAACACACCGGCTTTGGTATCCCTCCTTGTGACACGCCGTCATTCTTTCCTAATCCATACACTACTTATGAGACAAAAAAACACGGCCTCCCTCACGTCCACTCATTGGTGTTCATTGGTGTTGAGAACCACTGCGAGCAGTGTGGATGAAATCACGGTATATTTATTGATAAATTAGCCCGAGAAGAAGATCTGTTCTTTTTTTTTTACTAATCAAGCAAACAAAATACCACAAAAAATTAAGGTACTTCAACACATGCAAAAACTCTTCGAAATCCAACATTTGACTAATATAGTGAAACATGATAAAGGTTAATAGATGCGATGGGTGACGCTGACTGACGAGTGTCTAAACCTGAAAGATTCTCCGAAGTCTCTCTTCATCACATGTAAATTAAAGCGAGAGCTGCATTCCTCTTTAGGCTGTGCCGTTCTGCACGCTGCTATTAAAGGAATGTGTGCTCTCTTTGTGACTGTTAGCCCGAGAAGATCAATACCACTCTCATGTCTGTATGAAAAATAGGAAGGTACGGCCAGCGGCCAATTAACTCCCTTCACACGACGACTGGAAACTGGGAATCGTGGCTTGGTTTGTTCGACAGTAACGAATACCACCTACCGGCTCTTCTCGCACTCATTAATTAAGGAAATAATGGATCAAAACATCAGTATGCTTTGTATATTTCTTCCTTATAAGTGCCCACATCAGAGGTTGTGTGTGTAAACTACACCGATAATGTTTTTTGCTGCATTTTATTGCAGTTTTCTCAAACCAAGACTAACCGTTTCACTCCGTTTCCAGTCTTTGTCGTAAGCTAAGCTAACTGGCGGCTGGCCGTGGCGTCACCTCAACGCACAGACATGAGAGTAAAGTGAATCACCCAAAATGTCCAGCTTGTTCCTTCCTTTCCTCTATGTGACGCACAACTGAAACGCAACCATTTAATCAGTGGAACTTGGTGTAAGGGCTGTAAGCTACGAGCCACTTATCTCCGTTAATTAGCAGAACAGGCCCTGACACATTTATAAATAAACTCTTAAATCACAAAGCAGCGGCACGTTGCTCCTTGCAGTTTTTAGTAAATTAACACATCATCTGGTTGCGCCCGTGTAGCTCGTGACAACGAAACCCCATAAGGCTCACATTAAAAGTGCAGATAAGGCTCTGAACATGTCATTAAATGAAGCGCTCACAATTTTCACTGGGAAAATAATTTCCCTCCACGGCGCCTACAGGCCGCAGTTAACTGCACGAGCGCCGTGGGTTCAGACCGAGGTCTCGTTTTTCCTTTTAAGGAAAGGTGTGCGGGTTTTTTCGACGTTGCATTAACACCTTATTTGAGAAGTTTATAAGTGGGGCAAACAGACTCAAGATCTCAAGTATTCACATTTTTTTTTGCACAGAGGTTTGAAGAGTTTTGACGTGTTGGACTCGCAGCTGAGCAGCAGTGGCTCAGGCCACTCGAGCCTTACATCTGTTCCCAAAGTCTGAAATAGTCAAGAGTTATTTCCGTGCACACGCAAGGTGTGTCTGAGAAACCTCTTCCACCGGCTACAGCAACTGACTTTTAAAATAACTCAACAGCTGTGTGTGTTCCCACGGGAGCGGGCCGACGCTAATGTCCCCCACTCCTAAACTCTGCGTTAATGGGGGACGTCCGCAGGTGTGGAGACGTGTCACATGACGGAAGACCACCGGACAGGCAGAGGACAGGATTACCATAGAGAGGAGGTGTGATTTGTAAAGCTGCAGTGATGGAAGCGGGGGGGGGGGGGGGGGGAGAGGATCCATGTCAGACTGCTGCAGTCGCTGGTGGGCGGGGCTTTACGGGCTGTCACTCACACAGGGACGCCATGCTGCAGCCACACTGTGAGGGGGGAGGGGCTGTCTGTGCACGAGCTCAGGGGTGAGGAAGAGAAGTGGATGGGAGTGTGGGCGGTTGGGCGCACTGGTGGGGGGTATGGGGGGGTCTGATCTGCACCAATCAGACATTTTTATGCCGGTGAAGTCGATGCGGAGACGCAACAATAACAGCATCAGGGGCCGTCGCTGCCGGCAGCCCTGCAATATGTCACGTATTAACGTCAGCCGTTCACGCTGTGGAAAGAGCCCAGAGACACATCATAATTTGATATTTACCCCGAGCTTCAGAGCCAGTCCAGCCTTACCGGGTCACGGGCTTCGTACAAACCCCACGCACTGCCTTTAACCAATCCAAAGCCACCCGTCTGCCATTTCTGCTCTACTTCCTCAGCCAAATGTGGTTTTCGGCTCGCTCGTGGCTCCCTGGGTTCAGTGCCCTTCCATGTCCTAAGGCTGTGTGCAACGACGCCAAGACCATGTAAAAAAATATGTCAATTTGACATCCTAGAAAACATAGCAAAAAGATAACAACAAACATCTCCCTGCACCTCTACATCTCACTAATCAGTTGATCTTGTGTGTTTATATGTTACTTATTGGTGTTAAGTTGGCTGCTACATTTACAGAGATCAGGTTGATTAGCTTTAGCTAGCTGCATTTTTATTTTTATTCCCCGTGATGTAAATTTCGATATAAAAATACAATCACAAACCATTAACCCACAGCCAAATCCTCCTCTCTTGCTCGTGGTCGACATGCAGTGTCACTCACGCATCACTGCTGAACAGATTCACTCTGCCTGATGGAGCTTGAAAATGCGCAAAACCCACCGCTCTTGCTCGTGGGCCACGCGGAGACGCAACACAGAGGTATTTTTTTTTTTATCCATCCATCCTCCAGACGCTGCCGTCCGCCTCCGGGTGCAGAGGCCTCCGGGGCCATAATGGAAAGCCGATGTCGTAATTGTCTGTCCCCGCCTCACCCTCCCTCCAGCCCTCATTTCTCTGAGCCCGGAGTAATTTGTATTGATTGTTTCGTGCAAGTCAACACGGGGGTGATTGGGTGGGACTACCACGCAAATCTCATATCTCCTCTCCTCCGCTGATGGGACGGGGGCATAATCTTTTGAGCCCACCGCACGACATTTGCCGTGGTGCCTTTTTAATGAAACCAAAAGAAAAAAAAGAAAACGTTTAATGTGTGCTCCTTTCAAATTTAGAGCCCAGATACATTAAGTTGATCAGGGACGGCCTCCGCAGGGCTGTTAGGTTGTTAATGAAGATACGTTTTCCTTCCTGCTGGCTGTAGTATGTCAAGTGAAGAGGGAAGCTGCTGGGTGCAATCTGCGGGTTTAGATGGTGCTCTGCTGGGGTGTCGGAGTCTGCGTCGTCCATCTGTTGTCACGTCTGTCTTGTCTCTTTCTGTGTCAGGTCTCTTTTATTTTTATGTGTGATTTTTTTTCTTTTTTTCATGTGAAAACCAGAAAGGACAGCTTTGTGTCTTGTCTGCGTGCTCTTGGGAGAGTAATCACGGGGGCTTATCCGGCTTGAATTTATTCCCCATAGGAGCTCACTTCACCAGGCATCAGCACAGCCATGCTACCTCCTGCCGACACTTTCACCTGGGCGCTCCCCAGGCGCCCATCTCGGCCGAGTTCCCTCTAGGACCCGCCAGCCAGCCCGCGCAGACAGGCCTGGCCCCCCACATGCCCCCCGCACACCACCCGCCCCTAACCGCCCTGCCTGCACCCCCCCAGTTCCAGGACGTGCCGGGGCCTTCATTCCTACCTCAGGCCTTACACCAGCAATACCTCATCCAGCAGCAGCTCCTTGAAGCGCAGCATCGCAGGATTCTGCCGCACTCCAGGTAGTAACGGCTCCGCGCACGGATGCACGTCCGCGCGCGCAGAAAAACTAACATTTTTTGTGTGATTGCAGAAGAACTCAGGAGCGTATTCCCCTGAACCCTCACCGACTGCGTTCAGGCTACGAGTACTCTCCCCCCCTCCACGTCCCCCAGCCAATGACACAGCAGCCTCGGTACCTGGCCGAAGGCACCGACTGGTGAGTCGCTGTCTGAGATTAACGAGGGTCCCGCAGAGCTGAGAAATTATCCTTCACTTCCGCGCCCATCTGTCCGTCTGTCACGTCGCCCAGCACGGGTGACAGTGTTGATCTAGCCGCACGTCTGTCTCTCTGCAGGGATCTCAGCGTAGACGCCGGCCTCCCTCACCACCAGTACCAGCTGCAGCAGCTCCCCCAGCACTATCAGCATTACCTGGCCTCCCCTCGAATGCACCACTTCCCCAGGAACACGTCCTCTACACAAGTGGTATGTGGGCCCTGCAGCCTCTACGCTATTTTCATCCCATAATTTCCACAGACGTTAAATCTAACGGGGTCAGCACGTCAGACAATGATCAATATGATTTGACCTCTAGAGTGTCATGATAATTCAATTCAATTCAGTTTTATTTATATAACGGGGGAGAGAGGGACACGTAGCAGTTAATGTGCTACATAGTAGCACAAGAGAATTGCTTGAGTGGTA
Organism: Mugil cephalus; assembly: GCF_022458985.1. Taxonomy (NCBI): domain Eukaryota; kingdom Metazoa; phylum Chordata; class Actinopteri; order Mugiliformes; family Mugilidae; genus Mugil; species Mugil cephalus. The sequence goes on along the minus strand of NC_061788.1, from coordinate 7,196,539 downwards.
ATGGAGAAGAAATTAAATAAGAAATCAGAGGACAGGAGCTCGGTGCCAGAGAAAGGAGAGTAGAGGACATGTGGTTAGCGCCTATTGCAGCATAACTGTCAAAAAGGAAAGTCTTAAGCCTGACCTTAAGTATAGAGGGTGTCCGATAGCTGAAGGCTTTACCCTCAATTCTACTTTTTGAAATTCTAGCAACCACAAGTAGACCTGCACTTTGCGATCGAAGCGATCCGTTGGTATGCTAAGATGTGATTTTAAGGATTGCATGAGATGCCTATGGAATAAAGCTAACCGTGGGATAACAACAGCTGTAATATGATGAACAATCTTTGCTTTTTTAGGTTGTGCATGAAATCAGAAACTACCCATACCCCCAGTTGCATCTGTTGGCACTGCAAAGCCTGAACCCTTCGAGGCACGCCACCGCTGTGCGAGAAAGTTACGAGGTAAATCTGAAGCTCTCCTCCTCATCAGGCGGAGTTTGCTCAGTGCAAACATTTGAATTTCTACTCTTTGAGGACCCATTTATCGATTTAAGTCTTTTCCTGACCTTGAAAACAGCGGTTAATGAAGCCAGTCTTTCCCCGCGTCCTCTTAGTAGCTGCTCTTTTCTTAGTTTCTCTGTTTCCTTTAACTCAACCTCGACTGTCTGCGCAGGAGCTGTTGCAGCTGGAGGACCGGCTGGGGAGCGTCAGCAGAGGAGCCGTCCAGACAACCATAGAGAGATTCACCTTTCCACACAAATACAAGAAGGTGGGACAGATAACAGGAAGGGCACACGGGGACACGACCCATTCAACGCACTTGCCTTTTTCTGACCCGGCGTTGTTTTGTCTCCGTAATCTGACCTGCAAACAGAGGAAGCCCCTGCAGCTGAAGATTGGGGAGGAGGAGGAAACAGATGTGGACGAGAAGTGCACCATCTGTTTGTCCATGCTGGAGGATGGAGAGGACGTCAGGTGAGAAATACCCGACCAGTGGCTATGTGATAAATAAGCTACAGCCTGTAGTCTTAGCTTAGCATGAATCCGTTAGCTAAAATCATTGATTAGCACGTAATACGTCGAATGAACAAATGTAAAACTGCCAGTTTGATTTAGTTCTGAGGGAGTACGTCGTTGCACTGAGCATTTAAAGCCAACATTAAAACCACTGACAGGAGAAATAAATAACATTGACAGTTTTGTGGCAATTCCTGCTCTTTGTCTGGATGTTATGTACCACCAACCTAGACCAGACCAGACACCCACGCCCCATAGCGATTGACACAATCACATGCACAAAAATGATTTGTGTGATGATCCACAGAGGCCCCTCCCCTCAACACATAGAACCCAAAGCCCCCACTAACAACACTGTATTGCCAGACACCAGGGGACACCCTCAGAAGGTCTATGTCCATTCTCTGATGAGTCACAGCTGTTTTGGAGGCACAAGGGAGACCTACACAATATTAGGAAGGTGGTCATAATGTTATGCCTGATCGGTGTACATTTGCCCCTTGATTGCAGTTTTAGTTTTAATTGACTAAACATGAATGTTAATGAGGTTTAATCATGCTCCACTTCCACCTTTGCCCAGTCTTTATAACAAATCTAAAGCTAAAGATTTCGGTACCTGCATCTGCCTCAGTGTTGTGAGAAGCACAAAAAATTCTTCCTCCTTCTGCCTCAGTCAGTCCAGCCGTTGTCCGTGCCATCTGCACTGCGTTTCGTTAATTTCAGTAAAAGTAGTTGTTCAACATGTCTTAGCTCCGACACTAGCCGCTCAGTTTTGGTTGCTGCCGTTTAAAGTAAAGAGGGAAGAAACTTAAAGTAGCCACACAGAAATCTCACTGCCAGCTAGCATCTTAGTGACACAATTACACACAAGTACGTGGGGTCAGCTGCTGGAGGCTCTGACACAGAAGCACCAATCTAGCTTAAACGGAAGCTAATGTTTACCAAAATGTCCCTCTGTTCCTTTAAGCACTAAAGTAAGCACATTATCTGGGATGTGCATTTCAAAACAAGCCGGGGATTGAGTTTCAGGGAATAAGACCTGGACCCCGGGATGAGGAAAGAGGGTCAGTTTACGGCATATGGAGCCTCAGCTGTCTGAGAGGCGCGTGGGCCTGATGAGTCAACAGAAGTCACCTCTACACGACCGAAAGAACAAAATTAACCGTCTGCGCGTCTCGGAAGTCCTCGCGCATAACTGTGCGCCGCCCAGGTGAATCAACACTGACCACGTGTCCTCTCTCCATCTTTCCCATAGGAGATTGCCCTGCATGCATCTCTTCCACCAGGGCTGCGTGGACCAATGGCTGGCCACCAGCAGGAAGTGTCCAATCTGTCGAGTTGACATCGAAACACAGCTGAACCCTGACAGCTGATGAGATTCGAGCCGTCGTGATTCAATCACCCTCCTGCTTTCTTCCACCCCGGCTCGCCGGCCCTCCCCCCACCACCACCACCACCACGTTGGGTGCTTTGCCAAATGTCTCCGGACTTCATGTGACGTCACCACCGCCCTTCTGACTCACGCTTTTCTGAGCCAAGCCAGGACAACTAACTGCACGAGAGGCTGCGAAAAAAGGACTCTCTTTCTTATAGAAGCACATCCCTCTGGAAGCAAAAGACACGCAGACACATAGTCATGTACACAGGGTTTACTCGTAGCTTGCTGGTCATAAGTGGGGTGTTGTTGCTGTTGTGGTGTTGTACTGTAGGTAGCCCCGGGCTGTGTAGCATGTCCTCAAAGCCATGACTTAATGTCCTGAGAGCGGAAAAAACGCATAACCCCACACTGAGCTGGCTACTCTTCTGCCCTTTCTCTCTTTCTATATACATACATATACATATATATATATATATATAAATATATATATTTCTCTCTTTTCAAACACATGTCAATCAAGATGAATATTCTGCCACACAGGAGAAAGCGTTAACAGAAACTAAATGCTCTGATGCCATGTTTACCTAAAGATCATTTGTGGTCGTAGTAGAGTAGCAGTAACCAACAAGTGATATGTGATGCGGCGCCTTCGCCTCCTCGGGGCCCCGAGCACCAGGCTAGCTGAGTGTTTTAATTCTATCATGCAGCTTTGACATTTTCGCAATACAAGTTTGTACATTTACCTTGGGTTGGTGTCAAGTGAGATGGTGTCGTGTGAGTAGGCGTCGTTCACTGCCGCGGAAACCCCAGTGACTGAGCTGTTCTGTGTTTAAAATTTAGGTAGAAAGTGTATTTTCTTTTTTTTTTTTTTACCAAAATGTTCACGGTGTAGCTTGAATCAGCACATAGGTTTTATGTGTGTGTGTGTGTGTGTCTGTGCGTGTGTGACTTAAAGAATGTGTCTAACAAATGCGCGGATGTCGAACATGCAAATGCGTTTCGAGGCCTAGACTTTTAATTCACTGTAGGTTAATAGCATGGCCACTGGAGTGCTTGTACAAACAACACAAAGCCAAAAAGAGAAAGGGGTGGGAAAAAAAATAAAAAAAAGAGGAAACTATCATGCACTGCACAGCGAGGAGGGAGGATTTAGCTGCCCCTTGTTCTTGCATTTTTATCTGGCTTAGGGCCAGTGGAGGAACAGTGCGTACTAACTAAAAAAAAAAAAGAAAAATGCATGTTTCATTGTGGACTTGGGCTGTTAGCTTTGGTAGCGTTACTTCAATTTACAAAGGTACAGAGACGCCTGTGCATGACTTAGTTAATCTGAGCTGTGACTATCTTCTCAACACTAACGAAACAAAAAAAAAAAAGTCGGTCAGCGGCTGCTTCCCTGACTCGTAGCGCGTGTTCATCCCGTCCCCCTTCGGTGGCAACGATGGGATCCTCCTTTTGATGTTTACCTTAATGCCTAAAGAACAAGCACATGTGATAGTTATAGCAACAAATGTTTTTTTTTTATTATTCTTATTATTTTTTTCCCTCGCACCTGGTTTATATTTAGGTATAGATTCATGCAGTGTTTCAGCAGGGGAGAGGAGCTGCTTGCGTATTGATCTCGTGTATTCGTGTGACAGACCTCCCCTCCGTGGTTGCTATGCTGGTTGCTATGCTGTATTGCTAGAACATGTTAGGACGTGGTGCGACGGAGGCAGCCTCCCTCTCACAGTGCACACAGACGCGAGGCGACACAACAGACAGCAGGAAAACATTCAGGCTGTTAAAACACTCACTACCGCCACCAGTTCCTTGTATCTTTTTCTTCTTTTTTCTTTTACCCTTTGTGTCGGCTTTGTCACTCCAGTTCCACGGAGCTGTGTGATAAAGGAAGCCTTTAGGACCCTCACTGTCCTACGCACTGTGATAGCAAAGGATAAGACTTTTGCTCCCCCCCGGGAGACTCTCGGAGCCTCGTGGGCCGAGGATCGAGGATGACTTCTCCATTTGTCGTGTGCACTGCCAGTGTTGACACTGCCTCCTCCTGTAGTGGAGTCATCTGTGAAGAAGTTTTCATAGTTTACACAGGGTGTTGTCAGTTGAGATGCCTTAAGTATTTAACAATCATAATTTATTACTAACTGTAGATATTGTGGGTATGTATTTAATTTTATATAGTTTTTTTTTTTTTTGAAGTGGGGGGGCGAATCATAATTTATTTATTTAGAAATAACACAAAAAAAATGCTATGAAAAAAAACTATTACCTCATTTTTGCATTGTTTTAAATGGGAATGCTTTGCATGCAGTTGTACCTTTTGGAACACTAAAAGTAAAAAAAAAAAAAAAAAAAAATTAGCCCTGCTGTTTGGTCTCCACAAGCTGGCTGTGCGATGTTTACTGTCCAAGGCTGAGCTACTGAGCCCGCTCCGTCTATCTCTATCTTTTTCTCTTGTCTCTATCTCTCTCTCTCATGTGGTGCTGTGGATCTTGGTTACATTCCATTCAATGCAATTTCTCCCCCCTTCCTTCCCCCCGACTCCCCACGCTGTGATGTAGTGGACAAACTGCAATGAAGTGGTTTTTAGTTTGTGACTTTTGTTTTTGTTTTTTCGTTTTGCACTCACTCGTTTAAAAATGGGAACCCTCTCACTGGCAAAAAAAAAAAAAAAAAAAAAAATTTAAACTGACAACTGGCTTTTATTTTTTACGCTCTCACAATGCACTATGGGTCTTAACGAAGCATGTTCCTTCCTTCGCTTTAACTCTTTGTATCTTTCGGTTTCCAGCTCTCCGGTGTTTCTCTTCAGTTCTTTTTTCAAAGTAGTTTGTAGACATAACAAGTGCCTCGCTTTAAGTGTTAGGAGATATTTCCATATTACTAAAAAAGAAAAAAAAAAAACAAAAAAAAAAACATTAACAACAATCGGTCCATGAAGCCACCATGCCTTATGGGTTGCGTGATTACTTAAAGGGAAAGGGACACGAAGGAGCCGAGACAACATTTGACTGGTGTCTATAAAAGCCATTATAATCAAAAATTCAAGTCAAACTGTCCAAAAACAGCTGCTGGTTTTGTAGTACCGATACATTGCATATTGTGGAAATAGTTCCAACTATAAAGAGGCATGTCTTCACTGTGGGCTTTACCAGGACAGTTAATATCTCTTTTTGTGTTTCCGTTTCATTTGTCCGTCTGTCCCCACCTCTCTGGACCTTTCCTTTCACAAAAGGAAAGCCTTTAAAGCACAACCTTTTCTTAAAAAAGAGGAAAAAAAAGAAAAGAAAAAAGAAAAAAAATGCATGTTTTCTCAGGTTTTCAATATAGTCTCAATGGTTTAATAGTATATGGTGAAAATATATACAAAGAATATAAAACAATAAAATATTAATTTTGTTGCTGCTTGAATCTGAAAAACAAAACTGAAGAGAAAATAATCCCAAAAAGTGCCAGTGAAAGGGCTGCCGCCATCCTCGTACGAAAACCTGCTGTTTAGCTGTGACTGCGCAATGTTTTTTCACTATAGGATATTTTATCTGAAGATAGAACTATTTATCATTAATATTAAAGCAATAGCGCATTAATGGTGGTGAGTGTGTTTGACGACGAAATGGATGAGCATATTATGGGTAAATGTTAGATTCACATTTGGTGGGATTTTGTACTTTATTTATTATTACGACTAATAATAATGATCTCAAAAAGTTGCATTGCTAAACCCAAACAGTTTTTTTTTCTTTTTTTTTTTGGTTTCTCTTTGTTTCTTTGTTTTTTTAATTTGATTTCATGGCTTGTATATTATCCTTTTATATGTGCTCTTTTTGTAATAAACTGGGTAAAATGCTCGTTTTTTTGTGTGCTGTATTTTGGTTCCCATATCTGAAAAGAAGCTACTTCACATTTAGATTCAATGTGCATCAACTCATACCTGATTATTTTAAGTATATATATATATATAAATGTAAAAATGTGTGCAGGTGTGCAGTTAAGCTAACAATAATTTTGCACCAAAAGAAAAAGATATAACCAGTCAGCCATAACATTATGACCACTGAAAGGTGAACACTGGTTATCTTGCTGTCATGGCGCCTGTCATTAGGTGGGACATGTTTGGCAGCTTTGTCCTAAAAGCTGGCCTCTGTGGCCTCTTTCAGCAGAATAATGCTCCCTACCACAAAGCAAAATGGTTTAACAGTCAGTACGTTTACATGCATGTGAAAAAAACAAATTACTGCCTTAATCCGACTGTAACTGGACAATTGAAGCGCATGTAAACGCATTGCTTCGAATAATATCGACGTTCTCCTTATCCGATTAAGACACCCAGATAATGTGATCAGATTTTTCCCATTATGTACACCTTAATCAGACTTTAACTAGACAACGCGTGTGTGGATGCTCAACAGCCGCTGTGCTGGCGTATGACCCCAGAACAAAAACATCCAAGAGAGAAAGGTGTACCAAATCTGCTCGGGCTACCAAATCATTTCAATGAGTATCCAGTGCTTGTAGATACATTTACTATATGTTCGGCTACGTTTGGCTCCATTTGGCTCAGGCTACAAGATCAGCTCCTTTAATTTAATGTATTTATTTTTCACAATATGTTTGGATTTTATCCCTAAAAAGATTAAATAATAATACAGCTTTTATCAATTTATCCAAATAATAAATGGACAAAACAAAACCGCTAAATTACTGTGCTTCAACAACAACAACAACCGCTAACCGCTAAAACTGCTAGCCTGTTTTCCACTTACACTTCTACTTCTTCCTTTTGTCCAACCAATTACAAAATGCGATGTCACCATCCCTAACCACTATATGACGTCATCTGGAAGCAACGGATACCCGAGCAGATCTGGTACCTACAACAGCCACAGAAGAACGATAGCACAAGAAATAGCACAAGATTTTAAAAAAGCTGAACTATTATCCATCTTGTTGTTGTTTGAAATTAACGGCTCCAGTCGTTTATTATATGACATAATAGGTCAGACGGAAACAGGCCCATATTAACCTGCTAAAATGACACATATCGCCACCTAGTGTGGAGGAGGAGGACAGGTTCTCGTCAGTTATTCGTTTTTCTCCGCTGCATGTAAATTGGGACAAGGACCGCAATCACAAAGTAGAATTTCGAGCATAGTTCAATTAAGCTGTGATTTAAGAAGCACAGCAACAAGTTCAAGGAGTTAACTTGGCCTCCAAAAACCTCTGATCTGGATTCAATCGAGCATCCGTGGGATGTGCTGGACAAACACGCTCCACCTCACAGCTTGCAGGACTTAAAGGATCTGCTGCTAATGTCTTGGTACCAGATACCACAGCACACTTTCAGAGGTCTAGTGGAGTCCATGCCTCAAAGAGCCAGGGCTTTTTTGGCAGGAGAGGGGGGAACCCATACGAGGCAGGCGGTTAACGCTAAGGCTGATTGGTGTATAATCTCCTCATAAATTGGTTAAGGCGAACAGCTTTGTAAAGAGACAGGGCAGTCTTTGCATTGTTTTGTCACTTGTTAAATACCCAATTATCACTTTCCATTTGGAATAGTTTAAGATCTGCTAAGCACTCGTGCATCTGGTTGCTAACTTTGTCTCTCTGTTGGCATTTGGTGCGGGACGGGGTGCAAACTGTTTTAATCTTCACTAAAACAGCTGCTTGGCGCGAGTGAACAGCAGCTACGATGATTCAGCTAAAAGATGCTAAAATGCTCCTGCAGAATGTGATTTGTAGGGTTGTCACATTTATTCACAGTAATGTTCTTATTTTGAACCTGAGGTGAGTCAAGCAGTTCTTAGTATTACAAAAGAGTTTAATCTTTTATAAAACCTCCATTATAACAAAACGACAGAACAAACCATCCCTAACATGTAAAATTTAAAAAGAATGGCACATTTCTTTTTTTTCCTGACGAAAATTATTGTTGTCACAGTACTTCTTTGCAGGATATTTGTTGAATATAATAGAATAAAAAAAAAACTGTGACTATAAAAATCTGTCTCAGTTCCTGAGATATAAAACAGAATCTCTTTGGTCATTGCTTTTAAACTTGAAGGGAGATCCTTGTGCCTGAAATGTTTTCATCGTCAGTATTTCGGGTAGAGGACCCTGGCGATCTTCCCGTCGGCCCTATTCGTGTCCAGCCACTTCCCGCAGAGAAAGATGGTGGTGACGCCATTGGCCGTGTTGGTGACTTCCACGCGGTCCAGCAGCCAGCCGGGGCTGAGGCCGGAGTTGTCGTGCTCCACCCGGACCTTCTGCAGCTCTCCCATGTCCAGCATCTCCATCACGAAGCGGTCGGTCTGCTCGCGTTCGAAGAGGTTGCGAAACCTCTGCCGGAGTTGCCGACGGCCCGAGTCCCCGTTGACGCCGTGGATGGTGATGAAAACGTTGGCGTCCGTGCCGGCTCCTTTCTCGTCGCCGGTGATGACGATGATCTCGTATTTGACCGGCACCAGGCTGCGAGCTTTGCTGGCGAAGCTCTCGATGGACTTTGTGCACTCAAAGGTCAAGAACTCGTCTCTCTTTGGAGAGAGAGGGACGAAGGCATTGCAGCTGAAGATGTATCTGGAAATGAGGGAATAACAGAAGAGGAGAATCTGATTTATCTGTAAACACCAGTGGTTACACTGAATATGGTAAAAATAGTCAGTGGCTCCTATGAGTCACTTATAGATAGCCAGGGTCTTACTTGTTTCCCAGTTCTCTTTCAGTTACAACCACCTCCTCCACATGCCAGAAAACCTCCCCCTTCACTTTCTTTCCATCCTTGGGTGTGTGACCCAAGCAGATACCAGCGATATCCCCCAGGTTTTTGGATGAAAACTCAAACCTGTCGACATTTCCCCTGAGAAGAGAAGATCATGCTGGAGTGAGTCTCTGTTCTCTTAAACTAGCTCACAGACTTCATTCAAATTCTTTTGTACTGTGTCAGAATGAATTTTTAACACAACGCTGTAATGACATGATACTGAAGTGCTGTGCCGGTCTGGGCTCAAGTACGTGGTGCTAGTGGGATTATCATAATGAGTGCGAAGGGAGGACTGGAGGGTAGAGAAAGCACATTTCTCTCCGAGCGTTTTCATGCAAACAAGTTGCTGCTGATTGAGTTAATCTTTCAACAAGTACCTACCGCAAGAATCTCTTCTTTTTTGAAGAGTTCTCCATCACAAACTCTTTTGATCGGCCCTTCCTTCCCTCGAGTACGATCCATGCGTTTTCTTTGGTTTCTGCTTCATCCGTGTCTCCGGTTGTGATACAAATTTCGTACTCTTTGGGGTAAAAAACACAGAAACGCTGAAGGTGAAACGTCTCGGGATCTTTTCCAAAACAATATGTAAAATTCCTCGAAGCAAAAATGAAAGGGAACATTTGGCCTTACTGGTCTTCTCATTGAGGTCTAGGTAGTCATTGTTAGCGCAGGCCAGCTCCCTCATTATCTGTCCATCATCATCATTCTTGGCGAGCCAGCGGTCACAAGGGAAACGAAATGTTTTGTCCATGAGCTCGTCCTTCACATCGATGTACTCCAAGTGCCATCCCGGAGCAGGACCTGGCGTAATGAGATCAGGGGGGGAAAAGACAGTAAGTGAAAGTGATGCAGGAGTATGAAGAGTGAAAATCTGAATTACTGCTTCAGCTTTCTAGTAATGCTGTTGGACAGGAGCAAACATCTCAATAGGTGGGTCTCCAGATTCATTTTTTTGAACGATAGAGAAAATGGAGAGTTTACGTAGCCCTGTGTGTGTTGCGAGAGTTTTCTAGAGCTGACCTGAGTTGTCGTGCCACACTCGGACTTTAGAGAGATCTCCCAGGCTGAGGATGTCAGAGAAGCGAAACATGTCCACCTGCTTGCGTTCGAACTTGTTGGACTTGCTGCTCTCCTTCAGCGCCAGCGTCCCCGTGTCTCCGTTCTCTCCGAAAATGATGATCCAGACGTTGGCATCGGTGCCTGCCGCTGAGGAGGCAGGAGAGAGTCGTCAGTTTGAACTAATGTCCTGTCCGATTTTTATTTTACAGCTAAGACTTCTGGAGCTGCGGAGCTTAGATTCAAGTTAGAGTAGAGCTAGAACTAGTGCCCCAGATGATATTTAGTACAAAATACCAGTTGTAATTGTATTTGCCATCTTACTCTGGCTGGAAGCACTCGCCTGTGAACAGTTTTAGACAGTGCTCGTTACTATACATAAGCATAAACTTGTTTTATATCTACATCCATTGCAATTATTGCGGGGAAAGCTGCTGAATTGCCGGTAAATACCGAGACTGCGAAGACACAAAACAACCAGTAACACTACCGAGCCGAGCACACGGACGAGCAAGGAGGGCTGAGTTCTCTGACTCAGATGACACATCTCTAATCCCCCTGCGCTTTAATATTTTATTACAGTCGGTTAAGATACTGAGAGAATGTGAGCACAAACCTCACTCAGACTGCAGCATGTTTCCAGTGTCCCTGTTCACAACTGTTTTATGCTGCTTTTGGTGATGCTTTGATGCTTTTGGTTTCCCTTAACATACACTGATCAGGCATAACATTATGTAAATAACATTGACCACCTTGTGACCATTTAATATTCTTACTATTAGGGAAAACTTTTGGACCTGGCATTTGTGTGGATGTTACTTAGACGTGCACCTAAACGAGGTCCTCCCACTCTGTAGCAATGATCCCCAGCAGGATGCAGCCTGCAAAACAGTTTAGGAACAACTAAAAAAAAAACATGCACAAGGTGTTGAACTGGCCTCCAAATCATGGGATGATCCACAGAGGACGCTCCCCTCAACCCATAGGACCCAAAGGCCCCCCATTAACAACACAGGACACCCTCAGAAGGCCCATGTCCATCCTCTGATGAGTCACATCGGAACACCTACACAATATTAAGAAGCTGATTAATGTATACTCATGCACACGCTTGATTTTCAGTGCTTCTTCACACAATACATGAATCATCTTACGAGATCCCAGCGGAGGCTATTATCTCATGTACAGCGCTGCATATGTAACATAGCTTTACGTTTGTGTGTGTGTGTGTGTGTGTGTTTCTATCAGCTCATTATTCCTCCCAGAGCCTCTGCGTTGGTGCAGAGCCACGTCTTAGCTTCCAGTAACCGCCAGGAGCGGAGAGCACTCCTTTGAAGTCGGTTCAGACTTTTCTCGCCACGCTTATCGTATTGATCAGCAGCACAACTGAGCTGTACAAATTAGAGCATGAGGAAAAGATGCAGCAGTAGCGCGAAGGGGGCCTCGAGTGAAGGGTTTCTGCCTTTATCACATGGGAGTCGAACGTGAATGAGTCAACCTGCATTCTTCCTGGAAGACACAAACCGCCGCACAAGGACAGGTCGAACGAGGACGAGCATCTATACAAAGTATTTAGCTCAGCCTTGAACTCTGTATGATTGAAAGCATGGGGTGACATACACATAAAATAGTCATAGACATTCACTGATCGTAGGGTTCCTCGGTATAAAGCCAGCTTCAAGTGCTCATATGGTGGATATTGCAGGATATTGTCAGGGGGATGTCTTTTTGAAAACGAGCAGCTAAGAGATGATGTGACACTTGACGGATGAAATGTCTCTGGTGCCCACGGAGACCTTCGGGATCCCCGAGGAAGAGCTGAAGGATGTTTCCGATGAAAGAGGAGTCGCTCTGCTCAGCCAATCACCCCAGGATCTGACCTGACACTGACCCAGGGATGAAAGGCGCCGTGAATGGATAACGCAGGTATTCTTGATAAGTGGACTCATCTGTTGACAGACCCCGAACCTCTCAGCGGCTTTGCTTCACAGGTCTGATCCAAATGTTAACTTAAAAGGTGTTCCCCAAAGATCGGTCTTCAACGATTGTGACGTTATTCTGTTTCAAATTTAGCTCTTTAGATCAATAGCTTCTAGACGGGGAGGAAAGCCGAAATAAAAACTCCTTTGTGTAATGTCACATATTCAGTCACATAAAAGGAAAAACAATTAAATGGTAGATGTGGCCACAACAAACACAAATATGTGCCCTGTGATTAAAAACTGCAACAATAAACTCTTTGTTTTAAAGCATAGGTCTTCAACAGGGGGTCCGTGGCCCCTAGGGCGTCCGCTGAGGTACTGCATTTGGGTCGCAAAATCTTTGATTGATAGACTTTTTTTTTTAATTTTCCCCCACACATTTAAATGTCTTTAAATACACTTTAACGTGAATCCAACACATTTCAGTAAAGAGATAAAAGGAGGCAGAACACGTTATTTTTCAGTAAACGATACGGAAGCACCGTTTCACACAGCGCCACCCTAGCAGGGACCTGTCAATCTAAGCTTCCTGTACACAGTAGGCTCCGCCCCTATCGCTGCTGAGCCAATCATGAGGCCGCATATTACACGCCAATTCTATCAGGTTCCCCACAATTGGTCGAGAGCCTCTTCAGTCCCCAGATGAAATATTAGCAGAAGAGAAGCTAACAGCGCAGCTCACTCCCATCAGCCAACTACTGAGGCCAAAATTAGCTCCGTTTAAAGTTAAATCCTGGAACTGTCAATTATTTCACTATGTTTAAGTAATTTAGCTATGTTTAGCTATGTCATGTAGTTATGTTTATGTTTCTGGCAGTTGCACGGCCACTATTTGACTAGCACAATATTGAATGCAAAATGATAATAAGATTATATATTTATAAAGCACTAGCACTAGGCTGAGTGTAATATAGAACACATATAGTAGGTGGGGGGGGTCCCTATTTAATCTCTCCATCAGTTTGGGCGTCCTTGGCCTGATTGAAGACCCCTGATTTAAAGTAAAGTAAAAAAAAAGGTTAAAAAAATGCAAAATCTCAGAGGTTCACCCTGTCGAGGACTCACCTGCGATATCACTCGTCTTGACCTGGATGATGTAGGTGGTGAGCTCCACCATCACCTCCTCGTCCACCACGGCAGCCATCTCACAGATCATGGTCCTCTTGGGCCCGCGCGTCCTGGACAGCCACTCCTCGTAAGTGAACACGGACACCTCCTCTGTCGTCAGGTTACGCATGATCACCTGGATGCACAGGGTTCGCTTTTCAAATGTCTTATCAAGATAAAAAAGCCCTTTCTAACTTAGATTTAAGATCATCAATTACTTTGATGTAGATCCTTTATCCTGATTGTGGCACTAGTTAAAAACCATTAAAATTCTGCTAAATCAATTAACATCTCATTCAGAAATCTGAATGCATGAAAAGAAAACTTGCAAGTGGATATATTTAGTTAAATTCATGCAGCATAAATGGTTAATGTGAAGGGTTTTTGCCATATGCTATCAGGGGACAGATGCTATCAAGTCAAATACATGCAGGTCCTTCATTACCAGCGCTAAGGGTTTAGTTTTGAAGGAAAATCAAATGATTAATGTGGACAAAGCCGTTTCCCTGTCGAGTTGTTCTTGTCTGTTTGTTGCTGATAATTACCTGGTATAGGCTGTAAATACTGCAGTTAATATGCTGTACACCAGTTTGTACTGAAAACTACTTAATACATTTTGTGTGTGTTTAATAGATGGCTCATTCTGTGCGTGAAAAGAAATTGCTTTATTTTATTTTAGGTGCAAAAAAAAAAAAGAAAAAGAAATGAGCAGGATGAAGCCATGAAACTCAGGGATCTGGTTCTGATAATACATTGAATAGATGCTTCAGATACCAAGCAGCCGATTACCAGGATCAGAGCACGAGAAGCCTCCTCTTCAGATATTAATAAGCGCTGACTCATACGCTACATTAATAACATTAGCGGATAGATCACTAATGTGTTGCTGGTGCATATAAACCTCTCTCGTGCCGTCTGGTCACTCGTCCTGGGGAAACCCTCCTCTACACAAGACAAAGGCTCGGCTCAGGCTACAACACTTCTCTTAGCCCCCCCCGCCCCAACACACATTCTGCATATTTATTTGGGCGCATTACTATGCTGACAGTTCTCCTGATGCACTGTGGCATCCATGTCAATACATAGACCCGGCAAGCTGTAAAGGCGGCACATCTGCTTGTGATGCCGAACACACAAGGCCCTGTGCAGGTCAAGGAAACGTTCACAGCCGCCGACTCCCAGGCGCGGAGGGACAGGGCTTGGTGTTGTTCCTGAGCGCTCTGCTACTCAACTCTGCGGGCGCGGCGTCTTCACAGGTGAAGACACTTGCATAAGAAATGTATTTTATCAAAGCGTGAGCCTAAATCTGGAGGTGTGCACTGACGTTGTCCTTACGGGGAAAAAGGACATAAACATTTCCAGTATGGTATGTTGATATGGTTGATTACATCGCGGGAATGTACACCGATCAGGGATAACATTATGTTATTCCTAATTCCTATTCCTAATATTGTATAGGTCTCCCTTGTGCCTCCAAAACAGTTGTGACCCATCAGAGAATGGACATGGGCCTTTCAAGGGTGTCTACGGTCTCTGGTAACAGGATGTTGTTAATGGGGGTCTTCTGGGTGGAGAAGATGGGTCTCTATGGATCAGGCTTGTTTGGGATCTAGGGAATTTGGGTCCTTAACTGTGTCAGGCTGCATCCCACTAGGGTAGTGTCTGGTCTGGTCTAGGTGGGTGCCACGTGTCTAAGTACCATCCACACGAATGAATGCCAGGTCCAAAATTGTGACTCTGAATTGTCTTAAGATGCTTAAAGTTGTCCTGTAAGTGGTTTTAATGTTGTGGCTGATTGGTGTATGTGACTGTTTTGCAGGACTCCCTTTAAAGCATGCAGTATATAAAATGTAATGTTCTCTGTAAGAGTGTGTGCATGGTGAATAAAATGGGTCAATATGCTCTCTCCATGAGATCTGGGACCTGCTGTGCAAGTGTGAGTGTGTGTGTGTGTGTGAGTGTGTGTGTGTGTGTGTGTGTGTGTGTGTGTGTGTGTGTGTGTGCGTGTGGGTGGGTGGATGAATCATTGACCATTCTCCTGGCGAGGATAGACGTGTGTGTGTATTTGTCTGTGTGATATAATAGATTGAATGATCCTGTGACCTACAGCATACAGTGCCAGGATAAAAAAAAAAAAAGAAAAAAAGCTGTGACTGCTTTGTACTATTGATTTTGGAAGAAGCTAGCAATTATTACACTGCTTTTTATACTGTCTGTTTGTTTTTTTAAAGGTTTTATGGATGAGATGTGCTTTTTTAAAACCATTTATTCCTTGATGAGAATAAAAAAAAATAAAAATCTGCTTTTTACACTACACATTTTAAAAGGTAAACACCTCCTGAATCTATACGTCTGTCTGCCTCGGTGCTTGGTTGTGTAATCTGAGCTGACCTGGTCAAGAAACCAGTCGGGCCGGCTGCCCGAACCGTCGATGCGCAGCCTCATTTTCCTCAGCGGGGCAATGTCATCGATCTCCATGTTGAAAGTGTCCTCCTGACCGCGCTCAAACCTGTCGTTCACCCCCCATAAAACAGCAGCGTTTACAACCGTGTGCGTCATTAAATCCAGCCCGTGCTTTACGTGTGAGATCAGTCAGATACCTGTCCTCGTTCTTCTGCAGCGGCATCTCCTCCGTGCTGCCGTTGGCCCCGAACACAGACATGAAGATCATCGTGTCTGTTCCGGCGTTCTGAACGTCTCCTGTCACCACCGTCACCTCGTAAATGACCTGCCAACGGAAAGATTAGACATCAATGCAGCCATCTCGAAAGATTGGTATTAGTTTTGAATCTAGCATGGGGCTAATGTTTAGCTTTAAGCACAAGGTTGGTCCATAAAAAAGTATTTGGTACAAAAACAGTACAATACTATGTCTTGAGATCAAATACATAATCTAATATAATGGTGTCAAACACTTTCTCACAAGAATTTATGAATGAATCTACTGTGACTGAATCAATCTGTACCACAAACTTGTGCATGAGGCTTTATATTTAGATTTGATTCTATTGTTATAGCGAAATGGAAACATTACCAACTTACGTCAGCTTGTCCACATTTAACCCTTGGCCACATTGTAACAACACGGTTGATCTTTTTTTTGTGTACTAGACAATAAAATGCTTTACTTCTCATTTTGTACCCATTTTCTAACCGTTGCTTGTCATTCAATTGGTAAGATATGCATATTTGCTCATGTGTGAAATATCTAAGCTGTGGCTTTTATACCTGAGACATAGCGCTTTTAGAACAGATGACTATCGCTCAGTATTTATATTGTATGAATCTGTACGATCGTGTGAACATTTTAGTAATGATATGTCAAAATACTCAGTTAATGTAATTGTACTTCTGGGTGCGGAAGTCAAAGGGTTAAATACCTTCTGAGAGATAGAAATGGCTTCTGCGTCCAGCACATTGAATACTCTAGCAGTTAACCCGTCTCCTCGATCTTTGGCCAGCCAGCACTTGCAAGCAAAGATATATTTGACCCCTTTGGTTGGCACAGCAACAGCGAGCTCATCAACCAGCCAGCAGCTCTCCGGAGTGGCCCCATCATGACCGAGCTGCAGGGAAGGAGAGAAACAATCTCTTCAGGCGACGTGGGTGTATTTTTCTCCGTGTGTGTGTGTGTCTGTGCGTGTGTGGATGCATGAAAGTGCACGATTCTGAGTGCAACTTTAAAAGCTTCACCCCTCACTCACCTCAACCTTTTTGATCTCCCCCACATCCGAACCGTGAGACTCAAAGCTCTCCAGAGAGCCGGCCTTGAAGCCATTCTTCTCGTCCGGCAGGTCCAGCCACAGCCTCTCTGTCTGGGTGTGATTGGCGCCGACGATGATCACGTAAGCCCTGCTGGTGGTGCCCGCATCACGGTCCAGTCCAGTGGAAAGGGTAACGTGGTACGGTATGGCTGCAGAGGAAAGGAAATGATTTATTATTTATATTCATCTGAGCATGAGACTATGTAATCTATATAACACGGAGAAGTGAATTAATAATTCTCACTTGGGAGCTCATCTTCTTCCTCCTCATCCTTTTTCTTCTTGTTCTTTTTGTTCATGTTATTGTCGACGCTCTCCAGCATCAAGGCAGAGTTCTTTTTACTGTTTATGCTTTCTCTAACTCCTTCATAACCCTGGAAGAACACAATCAGTCTTGTGGATATTGTTTGCAAGGTTGGGCTGTCAGTACAATACATACTCATTAACTTCAGTTACTCTGGCAACAATACACAAAATAAAGCAATGAGACTATTGTAGTTAAAGGGGGAAGCCATCCAAACTACAAATAGCATATACAGTAGGTAGAGATGGCATGGAAGAGTATTAGGGTCACTCATGACAAAAAAAAAAGTTGAGGGAGATTTTTTTTCATCATGCGCTTTGAGAAAAATATTGAAATTTCGAGAATAGACGCACTGTGGTTCGGTAAGTCGCAAACACAAACACTGCTCATGGCGGCAACGCGCACAGCTCATCCATCCTACCAAAGACCTCACATTCACCATGAGTACAGATGCCAGTTTAAAGCTCTACTTTCTACTTTTGACTTTTTTCTCGAAATGTTGACTTTTTTCTTGAAATTTCAGCTTTTTTTGTCAAAGTGCATGATGAAAAAAAAAAATCTACCTCCTATATATTTCATATATTACAGGTTCAGGTTAAAATCTCCAAATAATTGCAAAAAAAAACATCCATTTACTTTCACTCAAAACCTCAAAAAGTCAGGTAGATGCTAGCAGGTTCATTTTGGTGGCACTTTAATTCTTGCTTGCTTTCCAATGTAAAGAGGTCTTATAACTTTTATTCTTCTTCATATATATATATATATATGTGTGTGTGTGTGTGTGTGTGAATATATATATATATATATATATGATGAATTTCAGTCTT
Source organism: Mugil cephalus (assembly GCF_022458985.1). NCBI lineage: Eukaryota > Metazoa > Chordata > Actinopteri > Mugiliformes > Mugilidae > Mugil > Mugil cephalus. The sequence continues at coordinate 7,178,372 of NC_061788.1, read as the reverse complement.
AGGCACTCCCTTTAAAACATTTTGTAGATCTTTCAGTGCACGGTAACACTGATAGTAACGTAGTAAGTAGGTTCACCATTGTGTTCCAGACTAAACTTCTATTTATGAGATGGATTGTAAAGAAATGTGTGAAAAGATTCATTCATTTTTTCAATACTTGACTTACTTATGGTTTATAGTTATGTTTTTAGTTTTTGAGTATAATACATTTTTTATCTCCAAATAAATTGTATTTTTTTTTATATTGTACATGATTAAGGGCATTTCGTGTCACTTCTTTCAGGGCCATTCGTGTTACCTTGACATAAAAGACTCTCTCAATGCGTCTGTCCTCCCTCTTCCTGGAGAGCCAACGTTCACATAAGAAGAGGAAGACCTCCTCTGTATCGATGTCAAGCACCTCCACCTGGTCCAAGTACCAGTCGGCACTCACCAGACTGTTGTCATGGCGGATTTTTATTTTGAAAACCTGACCCAGGTCGACCGCCTCTATGGTGAACTTATCCACCTGGAAGAAAAAAAGAGATGTCTCGTAAAAAATAGTTTTTCTCAATAATGGAGATGAAAGGTCACAAAACGCATTATTTCTCACCGCCCCTCGTTCAAACTTGTTGCTATTTGTCTCCGACTTGCTCAGTTTCCTCTCCCCAGTGTCCCCCTGGTCACCGTAAATTGTGAGGAAGACGTTGGCGTCGGTGCCGGCTCCGTACACGTCACCCGTCATCACTGACACTTTGTATGTATGAACTGCAGTGGGGAGATTGATCACAGACAGAGCGCAAATGGAATTGGTTTGCGGCAAGAAAACTATTTTCCATCTATGTTTAATGCTACTGTCATAACACAGACTCTGGACATGGCCACTGCTTTCCACATTAATGTCCAGAAAGGCAGAAAACGGAAGCAAACTAAAAGGAGGCAAATATTTCAAATATTACGGCTGTGTGAACATACTTTCTAGGGCGTCCTCCACCTCCACTTCCGTCACTTTCAGACTTCCATCGCGTGAAAGTTTCTCAGTGATGATGTCAGAGGGAACCAGCTCTCTCACGGTTTCTCCGTCGTCCTCGGACTTGGCGAGCCAGCACTCACAGGGGAAGATGACGGTCTCTGAACCCTGCAAAGGGGAAGACTATTTAAATCTTCTAATTCAATCTGGGAGTTTGTGACTCAGAGGCGAATCGGGTTTGTCTGAGCCCTCACTCAAGTTTGTGGCATCCACAAGTGCTGACAGTGCTCTCATCTGTCTGTGAGGAGAACATCTCCACCTACTGACCAAAAATAGAATTGTTTGGTTACCAGAGGAGGTGAGTGAGATCCAGGTGAATACAAATTTGGTCCTTGATATCAAGTGTTAGGACTGTTTTAAGAATTAATTTACTGAGATACATATGTGTGATCAGTTTGTGGGGTTTCTGAGATGACACAGTTTTCATGTTATGGTGACATCTGGCATTTTGGATGCACCAGTAACAGAATTGCATAATAATATAGAGTTAAGACAACTCTATATTTTTTTCCCCATTCGTTTTAGTGGAGAAGAAGAACAGGAGATTTAGGAGAATGTTTAAACAATCAAATTTCTTAAGAAAAATAAATGCAATTTGGGCACAATTCGTGTTCTGTCCACTTCACCTGCTGATGCAGAGGAGAAAACAGGGATAGCAGTAATTTTCGCAGAAAAAATTGCAGTCTCTGTAACGTCCACACTTCCTGTCAAGCTGCTGGCCAGATTGGACCCTCTGGTGGGCCTCCTTTGGCCCACGGGCCGTATGTTTGCAACCCGTATTCTACTTCAATGCAATTTACATTTGAATATCGTACTGTAACTCTAACAGTTTCAGTTACTTACATGTTAAGACTTTTCATGTGGTCACCTTACAAAATGCATTGGGATATATTTCAGTACCTTTAAAAATACACCGCTCCCCATAAAGTTAGAATCATTTGATTTTTTTTATTTTGCTTTTTATTTCTATTTATACACATCTGTTAGGTTTGGAAGAGATGGGTCAGACAAGTTATCTATCTATCAGGAATAAGTCACTCCACCTTGGCTTATGCACATTACAATGCACATACACTACTTGCACATAAGGTGTCAGTCTCTGAATTGTGTCTTTAACTTGAAATAATATATTTTTTGTTTCATAAACGGTACCTTTCCCTTCCTGAGCAGACGTCGGATCTCCACCCTGTCCAGATGCCAGCCTGGGTTCACGCCACGGTTGTCGTGGCCGATACGGATCTTCTCAATCACATCCCCCACATCTTCCAGCTGCGCAGAAAGTGGAAAGCGTTGCACTCATTATTTCTTTCCTCCGCTGCAGATGCAGAAACATAATTTTGACTTCACAGCATTTCTTTACCTCCACAATAAACATGTCCTCAGCTCCTCTCTCGAAGTACATTCTCCTTTCCCTCGCGTTGACGCACAGGCTCTTCTGCGTGGTGCACACGGCATCTCTCCCGTACAGGACGATGAAGACATCCGCATCTGTGCCGGCTCCAAACACGTCACTCGTGAAGATTTTAATCTCATAAGGTACATCTGTAGAAGATGTAGGCAAATCCCATTCATTTTGATCACATGTATGAAATATAAAAATAATAAAATAAGTAAAATGTAGTAACTCTGTGAATTACATGGTGTGTAAAACTCTGTCTGAAGAGGATTAGGGAAAAGATCCCTGACGATGGCTCCGTCATCCTCGCCCTTATCCAGCCAACGGCCGCAGGGGAAGCGGAGTTTCTGTCCCAGGGACTGGGCATCGATCTCCACCCAGTCAAGGAACCAACCCGCCGAGCCTCCTCCTGAAAGAGCAGCGACCACATGTGTGGGCGTATTCTGTACAGTGATCATAAACAGCACGGCCACACGCTTAACGTCTTAATGTACCACGGTTGTCGTGTCCAATACGCAGCTTCTTCAAGGGTCCGATGTCCACAGCTTCCACAGTGAACTCATCAATCATGCCCCGCTCGAACTTGTTCTTATGGTTCTTTGAAGCCTTCAGGTTAATTATCCCTTAGATGCACAGGACACACAGTTTAATTATTTAAAGAGACATGCAGATAAACATAACAAAGTATATAAATGTCTCACCTGTGTCATCCTTGGTGCCATACAGGGTCATGAAGACATTAGCATCTGTTCCTCCATACTTCTTGTCACCTGTTTTTATCCTCACTGTGTATGTTGTTGACATGGCTACAATGAGAGAAACGAATACCATAGTGAGATAAACAATTTTACTTTTTAATGATACCTCACTGCAACCTTGTGAGCCATAATGCTTTTTCACACCTTTCTGTTCCAGACCAAGAGTAGCCTCGGAGTCTTCTTCGTCATCATCCCCCTTCCTCATGAAGGCCTCGTCCACGGGGACCAGCTCCCTGGCAAGCTGCCCATCGTCTTCATCGACAGCCAGCCAGCGTTTACAGGGAAAAAAGTACCTGAAACAACACAATACATGCCACATGAATATGACTGTTAAATGATCCTGTCACCAAATCCAAGCCTGAATATTTCAAAGTACCATTTCACGCCACACAGTGGAGCTCTACAAACATCTTATGAGCACAGGCTCACACAGGAGGATGCTGTTTTGTGGAGACACTCAACAAAGTGTAAATGTCTACCAATTAACGTAGGATTTGCAAGTAACGTAAAAATAATTAAATGTGCAGAGATGACGGATCCTCGCGCTCACGTTCCTGACTTACGTGGTGTCATCTTTGTTGTCCACGATCTCCACTCTGTCCAGAAACCACCCAGCGCTGGCCTGGGTATTGTCATGTCGGATCCTAAGCTTCTTCAGGACCCCCAGGTCGACCGCCGTTATGTCGAAAACATCTTCCTGAGTCACACACACATAAAGGACCAAGAAATGTAACGGGTTAGCGGTCCATGAGGACCTCATTACTTATTTATTTGTTCTCCATTTAACCCGCGAGGCTCTTGGGATCCTGCAGCTGTTTGACAAGAGACTTAGTGAGGAAAACGGTATCAGAGATAACCATCTTGACAGTGTAACCAGACTGAAACAACTCATTATGATGAAGAAAAACGACTGGAGAGAATCGGAGGAAGCGGCATGTTTGTTTTATCAGGGTGGAAGAGAAATATTTTGACCCTCTACATCATGACATGAAGTGTAACTGGAATGCTGTATCTTATGTGTTGATTTACACAAAAGACAAAGTGTAAAAATTCCAACTACCACATAATCCCTTTAAAGAGGGAACTAGTTTTTGGCTGAATGCAGTGGTTTCCTGGAGTTGTGTAGCCACAGTTAAGAAGCAGAGACGCTACTTTTTCGGCAAAAAATAAAACAAAACAAAGATCAATATTAATTTTGTGGTTTTTGAAAGTATTAAACTAACAGGATTAGGGCGGTATGACCAAAAATGTATATCATGGTGTTTTTCAAAATTCTGACAGTATCACGTATATCACGGTATTTTTTTCATGCATAATAACGTGTTCACAGCATTTTTAACTGGTTGAGAGAGGAATTAATCCAGTAGAATGACTAAGGATGGATTATTTTACTGTAATATTGTAGAATAATCCCACACTTTATATACTATACATATTTAAACTGATATGTCTGTAATGTCAGTAGCAGCGCGACCGGCTACCGTAATAACTGTAGTCTGTGCGCAACATTTCTCATCTCATTCATAAAGCTAAAATTGGAGACAGCTTTAGCCAGGGGACAGGTCATCTAATACGGGCACTGTTCCCAGAAAAAAAAAACTCAAACAACAGACAAGACACCTTTTTATTTGGCACTAGTCTTCTCGTTCTACTGCTTCTTTTTTTTCTGACCTTTCTATCTTCACCACGCCTCACAGTGACACAGTCGCACCATGCGTGTTTAGAAGAGCTACATTAAAAATGGTCCGATCTGAAACAGTGTCTCGTGGCACAACGTTCCCAACGCTGTGCAATCAAAGAAATCAAAATTCATACCATAATGCTTCTCTTTAAACTCTTGGAAAGAACTAATGTGCAGCATTCTCAAAATGCTACACAGAAATGTTTGAATTAGCAGTTACCAGACTCAGCTCGGAGTTCAACTTACCCGGCCCTTTTCAAATTTGTTAAGGTTGTTGGACTTTCTGAGATGCCGTTCCCCGGTGTCGCCCATCTCCCCGTAGATGTTGATGTACACTTTGGCGTCCGTCCCCGCCCCCCACATCGTCCCAGTGAACACGTGGACTTCATATGAGTTAACTGGAAGGACACAGTGCAAAATACAGAGGCATAATAATGAAGCACATGATGCCATTTGAATTTATTTCATATTATTTCCAAATGTCACAACTGAAATGTCAACGCATTACACTCATGCTCTGCTTACTATCCAGGTCTTCATTGTCCTCGGTCAGCAGCTCGACCACAATCTGCCCGTCCTCTTCATCCCTGGCCAGCCAGCGGCTGCAAGGGAAATGGAAAGTCTCCACGACTTCCTGCATCTCCTCAACTATCTCCACCTCCTCCTCTTCTTCTTTCTTCTTCTTTTTCTTGTCCTTCTTCTTGTCTTTTTTGACCGGCTCCTCTTTCCTCACCTCAACCTGCACCATGGCCATTGTCAGCCGCTTGATGTCCACCGTCTCCAGGAACCAGCCGTCTCCGATCCCCTTCCCGTCGTGGTAAATGCGTAACTTATAGATCTTGCCGACGTCGAGAGCCTCGATCTGGGATGAAGGAGGGAGGGAGGGAGGAGGCAGCGGTCAAACCAGAAACTTTATCGTCTGGCAGAAGTTGGCGTAACACACGGGTTAATACGGACCTTGAAGATCTCAGTGGTGCCGCGTTCAAAGTTGTTGGAGCGACTTTTTAAAGCGAGGACTTCGGTTTTTCCTTCGTCTCCATAGATCTGGCAGAAGACGTTGGCATTTGTTCCACCCGCTCGCACGTCACCCGTGACAACTGTCACTTCATAATTGATCACTGTTATAGAGAAGGTATGACAGCATTATGACAAGAGCTGAGACTAAGTAGGGAACTATGTTTGAAAAAACAGGCTGTGACTCTGCAGGACTTTCTATGTCTTCGTCATTTACATTGTTCTATGTCCAGGATCTCGCTGGGATAGATCTCCACCTCCACTTTCCCGTCGGCCTCGTCCTTGCAGAGCCAGCGGTCGCTCGGGAACATGTACTGCTTCCCGTGAACTGGCACAGAGATCTGCACACTGTCCAGAAACCATCCAGCCCGCAGGCCCTCATTGGTGTGGCCGATCAGAAAGCGGTTGATCTGCGAGCGCAGATGAAACGCAATTTACGAAAGAGGAATAAATGCAGAAGCACACACGTGCGCTAAGTACTCGCCTGCCCGATGTCAAAGGTGTCGATGGTGAAGATGTCGGTGCGCGCCGTCTCAAAGTAGTTCCTGAGGTCGTTGTCAGAGACTGCCAGTATCATCTTGTTAGTGTCCGCCTTCTCCCCATACAGCTTGACGAACACCTTGGAGTCTGAGCTGGCCCCGTTCACGCTACCTGTTTTGATAGCTACGTGGTAGCTAACATCTAAGGAGGAGTGAAAGAGGAGTGAGGAGGTGCTTCGGTGTTACTTATTTGCGCCCACGAAAATCTCTCAGTTTAAACGCACTCACTGAAGAGACGCAGGCCGTCTCCGGCTGGAACTAACTCACGGACGATCTGCCCATCGTCCTCGTTACGGTCCAACCACCTGAAGACATAAAAACACATGATATGGAGCAAAATGTTATTCTGTATCAGCAAAAACAGTAAAAACAGAATGAGATCTGCTCCTTAAACAACACCAAACTTTAAATTTTTCGATTTAATAATCATACTGAAATAAACAAGGTTTTCAAATATAAAATTCATATTTTTCACCCCTGTAAAGTATCTGGATTAATATCTGCCTCCAAATAAAACTATTAAACAAAACTGAGCAGTACAAAACAAAACAATGCAGCTCCCTTTTTCCCATTGTTCCAGCATAGGAAGCTAGCAGACCTTTCAAATTAACAAGACAGACAGTCAGACAGACAGACAGACAGACAGGAAGAGCCTCTTTCCAGACCTAACACTGTGCCTCAGCCTTGTGGTTTGGCTCCAGTTACAGAGGGAGAGAACTGGGTGGCTGCATGCATTTAGTGTCCATTTGTAATGGCAAACTCATCCATCAGCTGCCTAACGACTTAAACACAGGCCACTGGAGACCTGGGGAACGTAAGTGCAGCCAATTCACATTGCTTAAGAAGTTTTTACAGCACTTGGGGCAATTTTGCAGATCTGGCACAGGGTTCAGACGGGTTTCAGAGTAAAGATATTACGTAAATTGACAATTAAAAATTATACATCACTTCTGAACACAGAAAATTATTGCTTTGTTCTTGCAGAGAATCAATCAATATAAAGCTACATCATGAATTGTGAATAAGGACTGGGTACTCACAATGTTTCACGCTTTCACACATTTAAAACGGGCACTTTAAGGCATGTGTAACAGTTGGCTTGCCTGTCACAGGGGAACTCAGTGGCCATAGACTCTGGCTGACCCTCCTCCCTGACCAGCACCTTATCAAGGAACCAACCACAGCCTCCACCGCGGCCATCGTGACCCACACGGACCCTGTGCACCCGGCCCAGGGTCACACACTCAATGAGAAACTCATCATGCTAGGAGGGAACAGAGACAACCAAGTGAAAATCTTTGCATTTATTTTCCCGAATAATTTGTATTTGCGACTGAATCACGCGCTCACGTTTCCCGATTCAAATTTGTTGACGTTGTTTTTGCTCGTGATCATGAGTCGCTCCCCCGTGTCTCCCAGGTCGCCGAAGACATTGAGGAAGACGGTGGCGTCGGTGCCGCTGCCGCTGACGTTGCCAGTGCAGATGGTGACGCGATACTTTATCACTGAAGGAGGAACAAGTGTATAAGCACTGTAAACTGAGTGTTATCATGGTGGTAGAATATCCATGCTGCAAATGTCTGTGTGCCTTCACTGCGTTCCTTACAGGGCAAGGGGTCGTCAATGAGTGCTCCCGTTGCTGGTAGCTCTCTGACGATCTCGTTGTCATCTTCGTTGATGTCCAGCCAGCGGCCACATTCGAAAGAATATTTCTCCATGGTCAGCGTCTTGAGCAAAGTGACCTGTGGAAAGTCACAGCCTCAACTGTCACCACACACATAGAGACATATTGCAGCAAAGACACAAAAACACCTTTCCCAAGAAATGTTTGCAGCTTCGCATGCAGTTTGTGAGCTTCAGTGCTAACTATAGCATGCTAACACCCTCCCAATATGACTTGTATCTACACCAAACAGGCATAACATTATGACCACCTTCCTAATACTGTGTAGGTTGTCGTTGTGACTCGTCAGAGAATGGATATGGGTCTTCTGAGGGCCCTGTTATGTCTGGTAACAGGATGTTATTGGTGGGTTACCTATGGGTTGAGGGGAGGGGCCTCTGTGGATCATCCCACAGATACTTGATCAGTTTGGGATCTAGTGAATTTAGAGGCCAGTGTTTTTTTTCGTGCTTTTTGAGTTGTTCCTAAACAGTTTAGGTTTGTGTGCCTGTCATTGCTGGGGGGTGGGGGTTCCAGGTCTGGTCTTGGTGGCTAGTACATGTCTAAGTAACATCCGTATGAATGCCAGGTCTAACGTTGTCCAGCAGAACACTGAATTATCACAAGATGGTAAATGTTATTCATTTCCGTCCTAATATTGTGCCTGATCGGTGTAAGTTTTACCCTGTTTACACTACTAATGATGGTAATTAGGACTGGGAATCATCCTCCAGACACCAAGAACATTAAAGGAACACCTCTAAACATTGTTGAATGATTTCTGTCCAGTCCAAATTGGTCAACTGATTACCAAGCACTGCATGGCCCTGAATAGCAGCATGATTTACTCATAGTGTCAGCTGTAAGATTAAACTCTAACTCAACGTCTTCCCCCAGTGCCCTGATGTGACACTGTGCAACAGCATTAACAGCTTACACTGACAAATCAGACAGACAGTAACAAGTTTCACCTTTGCCAAATGCCAGCCAGCGAAAGGATGTCTCTTCTCGTGCCAGATCCGCAGTTTCTGCAGCCTTCCTATATCGGGCATTTCAATCTGCAGGGATCCCAAAAATGTACACAAAAAGGATGTCATACATAGCGTCACAACCTAGCAACAGAAGAATTTGTCATGCGCTCGTCATAGCGTACGACCACAGACTTACCACAAACTTATCAATCTGGCCCTGTTCAAAACTGTCTGAGTTGTTTTCCAGTTTGATCTCATCAGACTTGCCCTTCTCTCCATAGATCTGCAGAAAAACCTGGGCATCTGTGCCTGCCCCCTTCAAATCTGATGTCCAAATCCACAGGGACCATGGGTACTCTTGAGGTTGGAAAAGAGTAGGCGTGACACTCAGGTATTTTTAGTTAGTCATATAGTTTGATAAAATTTCATAGAATGTGTGCTAGTGGTTAAATTAACCCACTTTTCAGTTTCTTCTGTCTGAGAGAGACCATCTCATAAAGCTCCCTCTCAATCAGTCCGTCGCCCTCGTCCTCATCAAGCCACATCCCGCATGGAAACGTCTGCTCAATGCCAGTGAACGGACAGTATATCACCACCTGGGAGAGAAATGGACGCTTGTTAGATGAATGTCGCCTCGCAACTCATTCTGCAATGAGTTAAAAAAAAAAAACACACACAGTACCTTTTCACAGTACCATCCAGCACCGACGGCACCGTTGTCGTGCCCGATGGTGACTCTGCTCAGCGGGCTGATCAGCTCGCAGATCTCCACGTTGAAAATGTCAATGAGACCGCGCTCGAACGCACCGCCCTCCAGGAAAACTTTGCCACTGTTCTTTAAACCCTTGGAGCCGTGCATGACCATGTGGATCTTAGAGTTGGTCCCTGCGCCTCTCACATTTCCAGTCATCACTTGCACATTGTACACAATTCCTGAGTAGATGCAGGAAAACATATGAAATGTTACCATTCACATATTCATTTGTGGGTTGTACAGCATGCTGAAAATACTTGTGGCTTGTTTCGTCTCACCCATTGGCTGCATGGAGCCAACCAACACATCTCTCTGTATTTTCCCATCATCCTCATCCATGGCAAACCAGCGATTAACTGGGAATTCATACATTTCCTTGTTCCCCATGTCATCTATTACCACCTGTGGAGAAACGTCACGCACGATCATGATAAGGCATGACTGCACATCTGGAAAGGTTAGATAAGGATGTGTTGGTTGTGCTGGCCTTGTCTAGAAACCATCCAGCTGACGACCCCCTGTTGTTGTGGCCGATGGTGATTTTCTTCAGCCTGCCCAGGTTGGGAGCCTCTATTGTAAACTTGTCCTCTGACCCGCGTTCAAAGTTGTCTTTGTCACTGTCCAGCCTCCTCTCTCCTTTCATAATAAACACAACAGTTTAGGAATGTGGATCACGCATTTAAAAAAACACAGTGAGGACGTTTCTCCAGTCGTTTTTGAGAGAATTTGGCTTAATGCAACAGATGTAGACACAGCCAATATCTTTTTAATGAGCAGTTCATATATATTTACCCTACCTGTGTCACCATTCTCTCCAAAGATATTTAGAAAGACGTCGGCATCAGTTCCACTTCCCTTCATGTCAGCTGTGAACACGCTCACTATATATTTATTCACTGCAAAACATAAAACATGAAACAAATACTGCAGGAGAAGTAATTAGTCAGCACTAAGCAACCATAATTAGATCAGACGTTAGAAAGGTTCTTTGCCAGTCTACAGTGAGACAGAATACAGGTTAAATATTCATTACATTGTGTGTTTTGTTGCGGTGATGTTGATCTGATCGCTCCCTAACACCACAGCGACCTCTCGTCTTTACCCGAGCCTCGGTCTTGCGGCGCTCTGCTTGACTGACTGCAGGCGCTGGCACGTTAGATCACATTGCAACACATGGGCTGGTTTACCTGAGGATTACACCCTAACGGAATTCAATTACAACCTGAAAGGGTAGGAAGATCTGTCGGGTATCAAAACGTGTTGTATAGATCTGATCATGGTTCTAACAGTGTCAACTTTAAAAAAAAAAAAAATAAAATAACATATAATAACAACAAAAAAGTGTTAATTTGTGCTGGCTTTACTTCAAAATATATTTTTCTGCTTTACAGAGGGAATGCTGTGACGTCACAGCAAGCGAAGTCTCCATGGTTACGGCCACTGAGTGGCAAAAAGTGACGGTTGAGCATGGAGATATCTCCGACTGCCAAAGTAAAGAGAAGTAAATCGATCGCTGCTTTAGGAAGAAGCAACTGGAATATATCCACAGAAACCTGGTAGTGACATTTTGTGTCAGGTAAAATTAATTTATGCTGTATTTTTTTTTTACCTTAAGTTACTTAAGTTAAGTTCTGGAGGGCTGTCAGACATGTTTGTTGATGTTGTTTTGACGTAGTTATGAGAGACAGTACTTAACTATTTAAGTTCCAACAATAAATAACAAAAAAACGGAATACCTGCGATGAACGTCCGGTCGGATGCTACAGTTTTGTTTGGCTAACGTTACTTCTCAGTAAAGCTCTTAGCGTTAGCATCTTTTATTTAGCTACATTTATCACAACTGAAATGGCCTAAAATAACTCAAACTAACAGAAACCGAGGCCAGTCCGCTTTTCCAACTCCATGCTAGTTCGTATGGATCATTGTCGAGTTCTATTGTACTTAATTTGATCCACATTTCTTCCCGGTCTCGCTGTATTTACTGCTACATCTCGCCATGCTTTTGCCACTCAGGGGGGTGTGGCCTCAGGCGGAAGTGACGTCAATTCATACCCTTTATTCCTTCAGCTATCAGAATGAGCTGGACAGGATTTACAGTTTTCACCAGGGAAGTAATTCTTGTATTCAGCTTTAATTCCAAATTGAGAAGACAGTAAGACAGTATTAGTGCAAGAGCTCAGTCTGATTAGCTGAGAGCTGTCACGGCATGTTGGCTTTTGTACATGTTAATACTACTGTCTGAAATTTTTAATCCCTATGTTTACCCTGAAATGTGGAGGAGGTTTTTGGAACTTTAATCACTTGTTACTTTGTCGTAGCCTTTTAAACCCTTAGAGTCTGCTCGGTATTACATGTTTGCCCCAGAGTGACCTACATTTTGGGACATCCATGGGGTTCAGGCTTCCCAGCAGGTCCCTAACAATCAGGTTGTCACCCTCCTCCCGACTGAGCCAGTTGTTGCAGGCGAAATAGAAGCGCAGATGGGGTCGGTTCATGTCGGTCACCACCACCCTGTCCAAGAACCAGCTGGCGCTCATCCCCGTGTTGTCGTGCTCGATCCTGGGGAAATCAGCAGAGAGCTTGACATGAATTCACCCCCGCGGATAATCACGAATGAGCTTGTCACATCAGATGCACAAATACATTTGTTTTGTTTTTAAGTTTGCTTGGGTTTCTTTGAGCTTTACATCTTTACAGCTTCAGTCATAACATTATGACCACCTTCCTAATAGTGTCTAGGTCTCAAAAACAGTTCTGATGGTGTCTGGTAACAGATTGTTGTTAGTGGTGGTCTTTCGGTTAATGGGTCTCTGTGATCACCCCTCATAATTTGATCAGTTTGGGATCTAGTTAATTTGGAGACCAGGTCAACACCTTGTGCTGTTCTTTGTGTTTTTTAGAGTTGCTCTAATTGTGTGTGTGCCTGTATCAGGCTGCATCCAGTTAGGGATGCCACTGTAATTTAATCTTATTTCATTTTATCTTTCTTTTTACTTGTGGTTCTCAAGTGTGTTTTTTATGTGCAGCTAAGCTACTATAACAAAGCAATTTTCCTGGTCGATGATTAAAGTCTATCTAAGTCTATGGAGTGGGGGGTGCCTGTTCTGTTCTAGGTGGGTTGTACATGTCTAAGTTAAAATATTTGCTTTTAAAAGAGCTTTGAGTTATATCAGATAGATTGGTGGAGCAAGATTATTATAAACAGATATCAATTTTAATCATGTATATATTTTTTTTTAAATGCTGCACAACTTTTAGTACTAATTATTCACAAAGATTAAGATCAATTAAGATTGATGTGTTGTTTTCGATGGTCAAAGAATAGCTGGGAACAGCTGTTGAGTTTGCATGTCAACGGGTCCAATAGATGACAGCTGAGAAAACTCTGTCCCCTGAAATTCTGGCAGCGCTTGGACCGCTTTGTAAAAAATGACACTGTGGAAAAAGCAACACGCAGCATCTTGCTTCTGCTGAGTTCTTAACTTCTAAGCCATATTGCAGCATCTCCACTTATAGCAACGTATGCCTTTAAAATGTTTGCTGTTGCCTCATTTCACTGGCGAAATCTTTTGGCTGATGTAACTCTGCCTTCTCTAGAGGAAGTCTGCAACTCGGTGCCACAGATGGGGCTTAACCTTCTGTCACTGGATGAAATCCTTTGATGCAGGGTGGTGGGGGGGGGGGGGGGGGGGGGGGGGGGGGAGGAGAAATGTTCCTATGGGATGCTCTGTGTGAGCTGCTGTTATCCAGCGTGAGGCTTACTTAACCACGGGCCGTGATGTTGTCAGTGACCTGTAGCTGTGCATTTAAGGTATTTGATACACTACTGTAATCAACAAGAGAGTATTCCAAGCATGTCGTATACTGTGTACTTATACATAAGTCATCACAGATCACAGTAGAGGCTTCTTAAATTTGCTGTACGTTACCTCAGCTTCTTTAGAGGCCCTACATTTTGTGTTTTGATACGGAAAACATCAGTTTTATTCTTCTCAAATGCAGTCCGGCTTCTGTAAATTGAGGAAAAAAATATCAGATTATGTGCGAAAGGTACATTGAATATATTTCTCTAGTTAAGGTAAACGCATAACCAATCAACTGAAGTCTGAACTGAACATCTCCTGACTGATCCAGCTTCGATGACCCCAGTGTTCTTGTGGCAGTTGTATAATCTGTACCCTCATCTCTCCCTTATTCTCCTCCTCCTCATATACATCCACCCCTAACAGAGTTGAACCGGGCTGAACTGAGCACATCAGACCCCCTCTGCCAAAGACAGCGAATCAGACACCCTCCTTTCCATTAACAGAGAACACCTGCCTTTGTGTCTGACCCACATCTCCATCTGTTCTTCCTATCCCCCGTAATGTTCAAACCGCAGACAATGAATGCCGAGGCTCGTATAATTAAAGTGCACAGTGTCATATGCTGCGGTAAAGTGCCAAGAATGAAATGCAGTCCAGCGCACATGATCGCATGCCCTCGTTCCCCCGTGCTGAATCACCTGCAGGAGAGACATTGATTATGCAAAAAAAGCAAACCCACTGCAAACTTTGGAATTCATGCAATTTGGACGTGTTTTAATTACACTGAATTTCCAAAGAGTTGCATTTTCATTCTGCCTCGATTGTTCAGTCGGGCAAATGTGCTTGGAGACGTAGCAAAGCTCCCTTACCTGTATCGTGTTCTGTAGTTTTAGGCGCTCATTACACAATACAGGCAGGACCTAATGTATATTGGAGTAAGGCGAAACTCCTAACTATGCTTATTATATGACATCAACGTCTGAATATGGTGTTTTATCAGCTGGGCAATGCTACAGTCACATAGATACTGAATACAAGTCATGTTGATTCATTAGAGTGGGTGAGTGAGACCACCACAAGGTGTGGGTGACATAGTCCAGAGTGGCTGACAATAAGTCGGTATATCTTATACACTGCACAGGTAACCCTATCTGTCAATCAATGTGTGCAAAGATAAAGGCAGCCTGCTGCTGATAAGATCCCCTGAGAGTCATTTGATCATGCGCAGAAATGACATCGTGGTCTTCTTTCATTTGTGTCTAAATGGAAGAGAAGACCGGCCATGTCACATAGTTCCTCCTTACTCCAGATATTCTGTGTCCGACTCTTTATGCAGCTGTATATAAGAGAAATTCCTCCTTCAAAACCAAACCTTTTTTTTTTTTATAAAGACGCTCTGTTTTTACCCAATGCCAAGGAAGTTGATCATTTTAATGGGTCAAGGAGATACCTGGTGTTCAAATAGATTTGGGCTCTACAGGCGTCAGGTTGACGTTGAAAAGGAATTTTCTCTCATACAGCTTTATATCCACAATACAACCCAACACAAGGACAGAACCATCACTGTCCTTTTGCAGATTAATTCGAAAATACCTCTTTTCTGTGCTGAAGGATCAAAGAAGAATAGAGAGCATTATAAGTTAACAAATGAAACGGTGCTAAACTAACACAGCTTTATGATTACATCTCTTGATACAATAACAAAGGACACACCAAGCCGACGGTTGGCTGCTTGCCAGTGTCGAGCAGTCGGAGAGCAAGTGTGGCACTAGTTTTGTCCCATACCGTTAAAAGGGCCAAAACAGGACCCCTGTTAGCAGGTTTTTTATCTAATCTGAGCATCGAAACACAGTGATCTACAATAAACAAGCAGCTGACTAGCTGATAACGTGATTCAGGAGTGGTTGGCTCTATACAATCTTCCTAGTCACTACATACTGGAACATTATTTTTTTTCACATAAGCAAATCATTTATGTGCAAGCTGTTTATAGACCCCTTAACGTATTGTAAACAATATGATGGTTTTTGAGGGGCGGGGCTTAACTGGAGGCCAAACATCTTAAACACTATACCCTGTAAATGGCAGTATGCATATTTTAATGGACACAAATGGATGAGGGAAATGCATCCAACAAAGACAATTACACACAATTACAAACAGTAAGTGGAACCACTGTGGAGGGTAAAGTAGTAAATGCAACTTCTGCTTGGACACCGCTGAAACATGCAAGTAATGTTGCGTTAGCTCATGGTTAGCATTAGCATTAACGTGTAACAAGAATCCAATAAATAAGCAATAACTTAACTTAGCTTCCCTCTGTTTTGCCTCCAGTTAACATGGTGACGTGGGCCATGAATTGGTCTATTGGTTGTAGTCTTGCGTTGTGTTCAAGTGCAACTTTTGGTTCTCAACATACGCTACATGATGTGACGTTGACCTTTGCTGCTGGTCGTTGTTGTTATGTTGGTTTGGTGTGTCCGTATCGTTAAAGACAACATATTTATATTTGAATAAGTCCTATAACATGAAAAATATGAATAACCTGGACCGTTTCAGACTCACTTGCTCGCCAGGTGAACCTTGGGTGTGACACCAAAGTCTCCGTAAAGAGTAACAAAAATATTAGCGTCTGTCCCGGCTCCTTTTACGTCCCCAGTGACCGTGACTACCTCATACACTGTGGAAGAAAAAAAAATGAAGCGAAGGGAGATTAGAAAGACAATCTCATCAGAGACGCGTTTGAAGGATATACAACTCAGACGAAAGGACAAACTCAAAGTTACATGCTCAGATAGTGTCCAGTAATCTATAAACATTAGAGTGCATTATGTTTCCTGCTGCGTGGTTGCCAGGGAATTCAATGCGGCGAATCTGCAGTGAATCCATGTCGGTCCCGATGCACCAGCCAAACCTTTATCACATTTCACAAATGTGTCTTCTGACTGAGGCACAGAATGGATGAGAGGGTAAATGGGATGAAACGTCAGCCGGTTGTAATATCTATTTCACTTTGTGTCATTTTAGATGTTGTCATGTTACCAGAGGATAAATCCTAATGACAGTGGTGATCACCTGACACCTGACTTTTCTTCTTTCACCTGCATGAGTTTAACCTTGTGGCTTGGTAGCAAATCTGGCAAAACATTATTTACTTTTCATTTAGAGTTAATTTCAGTTTCAGTTTGTCTAAGGTTGTTTTGTTTAAATTTGACG
Organism: Mugil cephalus; assembly: GCF_022458985.1. NCBI lineage: Eukaryota > Metazoa > Chordata > Actinopteri > Mugiliformes > Mugilidae > Mugil > Mugil cephalus. The sequence goes on along the minus strand of NC_061788.1, from coordinate 7,161,565 downwards.
TATCTCATGTTTTAGATCATTCAACCTTACATAAACACAGACGGAGGAGCACGATTTTAAAAGTCACACTGTTTGTTTGAGCTACAGCCACAACATTAAATCTTCAGAGGGAGATTAGTCAGCGCCGGCTGGTTGCCAGTGACTCAGTAACAGCTTAGCCTATACAATGGTAACTCTATAGTCTGGCCTGCATGTGAATGTAAACTCCTCTGCCCAGAGATTATGTAACACTGTGAATTTGAAAGTATGCAACTTTGAGTCAAACTCTACTGAACATTTTAAAAAGAGACTTTTGTGTCTGGCTGCCCTTTGCCAGACTTTGTTCCCTGTGTATCAACATATGAATGTCCATCGTTGCGTGTTAACAGCACAACAGATTTGCAGATTTACTTCTTTAGGAGTGCGTATAAGAACAGGGAATAAAGGACGAACCCTGCAAAAGACAAATGCACAAAAGTAAAAAGCTGTATGCATCCAGGAGAGGTGGATAGGAAGCAAAGAGGCCTGAAAAGGAGCATTTTGACTAAAGTCAATCCAGCAAGGACACGAATACCTAATTAACAGTGAGTCAAGCTTTTAAAGCTAGATTAAAGAGAAAGGGAGACACCTGATAAAATCAGCTAGACAGCGGCCTGGTAAAACTGAGCCTTGATAAAATCCTTGCTGTGTCAGAGGCCTGACTGTGAGGCCAGAGAGGCAACAAAGACGTGTGCACAGATGGGAATCACTGTCACTAAGGCTAAACAAACAACACTCACTGGTGCTGTATGGAAAACTACGCCCAAAGTTTGCTTTTTAAATCCTTCTGCTGTCGAATTTGGTGCACAGTAACATTAGTAAAGGGCACACATGGTATCTTCCATTTAACCAAGACCACAATCTCGTCGCTGTCTTGACTTAAATATGGAACAACTAGTCACTGCATTTGAATAAGTCTTCAGTACTTAAGACATATGTTCTAAACTTCAGTTAAAGGGACACATATTGTTTATTTCAGGGGGTTTTAAATACAAAATGCATCTAAGAGCTCCAGTAATAAAATATGATATAATGTAATGCATGATTTTTTAGACAGGGCTGAGAATAAAACTCTATTTAAGACAAAATGTAACTGTGTAGGCCCTGTTTGAGAGCCTCCGATCTGCTTCAGGAAAGCTCCTCTGGCTCCCAGCCCTGCCTCTGACCACGATGGTGCTCCCAGCCCCTGGGACTGGGACGGCACCCAGCACCTGTCTACCCCCGAGCCTCTGTTTGGCTCCATTCATGTGGAACATAACTGAGCTTACACCCAGAACAATCACAGAGGGAATCCCCATGGCACTCCTGCTCATAGCTCAGGGGGAACCTGGAGGACACCTGTTTTGAAGTTTTCATAACTTGGTGCTCGCCCAGCAGGTATATTGTACATATGTTGAATGTCACTGAGCTGAGATTTACCTTTCTTTTTGTAGTATTCGTCTTCATATCCATCAGAAGAGTCTGTGTGGTAGTTGAGCAGCTCGCTCTGGTAAATTGCTGCATAGTCCAACTGTTTGTTTTTGGATTTTTTACCCTTTTTCTTTTTATCATCATCACTGTCTGCAGATCCCTTCTTCCCCTTCTTCTTTTTCTTTTTCTTTGAGTCCTCCTCCTCCTCCTGCTCCTCAATTAAAGGCTCCTCATCGTCGTCGTCGTGAGATTTTTTCTTCTTCTTGCCGTCTTTCGACTTTTTATCCTTCGACCCCATCTCCTCCCGTGCCTCTGGGTTCTCTGCAGAGGATTTCTTCTTCTTTTTCTTCTTCTCCTCCTTGACGCCCTCAGTCACTTCCTCTTTGAGCTTCCCTGATTTCTCCTTTTTGGGGTTAGGGTCATTATTGTTCTGCTCACCCTGGCCATCTTTTCTCTCAATCACAGCACCAGCATCATCAACTGGTTTCTTTTTCTTCTTTTTCTCTTTTACCTTCTCGCCCTCCTTTTTAGTCCTCTCGCTTTCTGGAGCGTCCTGATTCTCTGGGCTCTCCGCGCTCTTGTGTTTCCTGCGACTCTTCTCGCTTTTTGTGGTGTCCCCATGGGTCACACCATCGCGCCTCTCCTTTAACTTTGGCTCAGTTTCCTCCACTTCGTCATCGACCTCTTCGGTTTCTTCAGAAGCTGTGGACTTTTTCTGTTTCGACGGCATCTTTTATTCATCCACTTCCCTGGCCTTTAGTTTCGTAAGTGCTGCCTTGAGTTTCTAATGGTGTAAGACAATTCATTTGACCCCTGGCTGCAGAGAGTTTCTTGGATCGTGGGGTTCGGTGCAGCCCGGGTGTGAGCCACTTCAAATGGGCTGACTCAGGAGGCGCAGAGGGAGCCCGGACGTCTAGTACCTGGGCAGTATATGGCCATACAACTCACGCACAAACTACTCATGAAAAATTACTGTCACCTCAGCACTCACGTGACCAGCAGGAGAAAGCCCTGTGAAAAAGGAGCCTTGCACAGAGAACTTATCCTCTTTCTGCCACGGCACCCTCCATTATTCATGGTGTCAGGATCGCTTTACGGGCCGGGGCCGTCTCGCTTTTACCTGCGGCCACTCGAACACAGACAGACAGATAGACAGACACACACATACACACAAACACACACACACACACACACACACTTCTTTACAACTGGATGTCTTTGTTTATTCTAGTACAGAGTGTAACAATGTGTCTAAACCTCAGTCACAGGTCTTGAGTAAAAGACACCATGGCTGCCAACAAACTCACTGTACCTCGTAATTAAAGCAGCAATGATTTGTTTTATCCAGCACAACTTTTAAACTGAGGGTTAAGGTTTCACATTTTGGGATTTTTGTCTTTCTTTCAGCATGTTAGATGAGTAGAACCACCAATCTATACATATGAAGCAACTTAGCTTTGCATAAAAACTGCAAACAGAGAAAGAACGAGCCTGGCTGATGACTGTTTCATCCTCAATCAACCTGTAAAATCCCGTTTTACTGTTGCTCTGTGAACATTTTTGTTGCATCTCTACAGCCCTGCACACACACACACACACACACACACACACACACACATCTGCACCTGACTACGAGCCAAATCATCCCATTAGACTTATTGCTGCTATTTGACACCTGGTAATGTCAGCATCAAGGAGAAGGGCAGAGTTTGGTCATATTGATCTTTCAACGTCAGATTACTCAGTCGCAGGAAGACAACAGTGAAGAATCAGGCTCTGAACATAAACAGCAGAAGGCAATGTTGTGATAGCATTGTTCTTATAATATCATCAGGTGTGTTGTATCCATCATGTTCCTTTCTTGCTTTCTTCCATAACTTCATGTACAGTATATAATAAGATAAAATGAGATACTCGTTTAATTTATCCCAGTCTCTTGCCTGAACTAGCTTGTCCACTTTTCTCTCGGGAGTCAAATCATAGCCATCCAAGGAATCAGTCAGTTATGTACTAAAATATCCAGCTTCAGTGTCTTAATTAGTGTTAATCAAAATATAATGAAAGACTGATTCAGAAATTCTCTGGTGATCATTGTTCTTTTTCCTGCCAGTCCCAAAATCTTTATCCTCCACATGTATTTATTTGAAACAGTTACGAGTTTATGTGTCATATTTATCTAATTATTTCTACTTTTAGCCAAGAGTTTACAATGTTAACTTTAAGGTAGCTAACTGTTTCTCCAATTTGTTTAGTTTATCTATGTAGCTTATTATTAAAACTACTTTTCTAATTATAAACAACATTTGTATGTACTTTTAACTGTTGTTTATCCACAGGTTTTAGCTATGAATAGCATCAACTGCTCCACATAACTTTTGATAGCTAACAATCTAAACTTGTTGGGCTAGCAATCTGTCTAAATTATTTAAATATTACGTACCTAATTACATGATAATTTATCAATTGGTTACTTTAAACTAAAGCATAAGGAATGCGTTTATCCATACATTTCAGGTATCTCCTTTTCCATTAGCAGCTGTTAGCTAACCAACAGTTGCTTACTGTTAATCGTGTAAAACTTTTTGCTAGTTTTAAACATTTTAAACTCTTTATTTATATTGTCAGTTGAGTTCGCTATCTATTTGAAGGATTTAAGCATTATTTACCTAGTTATTTATAGTCATTTTAGGTAGCTCCTCATCCATTAGCAACTTTTTAGCTAACTAGTCTAGCAACAGTTTATCATGTTAAACTTTTAGCTATCAGTGTTTTTTGCCATTACCGTAGATTAGATGATTGATTAGATTACATTGCTTTACTTCATTTTAATGCAGTTTTATAGCTATCTTACTTTTTACCACTATTTTTCATTGGTTAAGCTAAAAGTGGCTTTTCCGTGCTATGAGTAGGCTAAAAATCAATGCAGTTAACGTATTAACGCCTAATATTATCTTTTATCATATACATGCCACAGCGTAGTTCCCACTTATATTAATAAATATCCACAAACAGACAAGTGAGAAAATCCAAATAAGTTTATTTACAAACACAGTACCAGTAAAAAGAATGATCCAGAGTCAGTTAAGAAACACTGTGTTTTATACAGTGTTACTTCGTTCACTACACGGACCAGTTCCCCTCCATTTCCACTGTCAACTGTGACTGTACAACTTTTACTTTCTAATTTAGTGGTTAGGTCAAACATTTTTGGTGTACACATTTGCTGAACTAATAGATGATGACAGAAACAACAGATTCATAGCAACACATCCTTCAAGTACAAAATAAAATATTGGGAAAGTGTGCGGCAGAGCGCAAACATAGCAGTGGCTAAATTCATTTACAGTGTCTTAAAAAAGTTTGCATTGTACAAAACTAAATCAACAGCTTTTCCAGTGAAATTTAATGCACGATGCTGTCACGAGTGCAAACTGAACGTTCACAGCTCAACGTCGAAGGTGAAATAAAACAGAAGTAACAAATGTGTCGTAGCATCTCACACAGGGGGCAGCAACCATCTTCATTCTTGCATCCATAATCAATGAGAGCCACATTATACATTTATCTTTCCGTGAAAAGGTTCGTGTGTACATCTTCAAAAGCGCCGCGATCTAGAGGTCGCGGTAGAGGCTTACGTGTAAACATATTTCAGTGATCATTGAAGCAGGCACACACAAAGCCAAGTATAGATTAAAGTCATGCAGAGCATTACATAGTTATGCATGGAGTTTACAGGGAGTAAGTCCAATAGAATACAAGCTGAGAACTGCACATTAATTTCTATACCTTAGCAAGTGTTAAACATCCTTTAATTCAAGAGACAAACCAAGATTGTTAGTTTGATGTTAATGTACTTGTAGATAAGCAAAACACATGGGTGCATTGCATATCATACAGAGGAGTTTGATACCTCATAAGGCAATATGGCTTAAGACATGAATGACAGTGAGAGACTGAGTTGCTCAACAGTGCTGTGTTGCTGTACAAATTGGATGAGCTTGGAAGTTTTGTTTGAGACTGGGTCATTGTAAAATATTTATCAGGCTTTTGTCCAAAATCATGACAAGCAGAAAAAGAAAATTCTTCACCAAAAAGGATCATTTTTAAATGGGAGAAAGTAGGCCGTTGAAAACTGGCCATTTCATTTTTTTTTTCTTCTCACCCAATAAATCCAGTGAATAGGAAATACAGTAGATTACAAAAGTAGATAATTGGTTGTTACAATTTTATCCTTTTTTTTTTCGTGTTGTCTTTTAAGTGTTTGCTTAATATTCAAGGTTCAGGCTTTGTTTTTTCACAACTATTAAAAGCTGCCACACCCACAGAGTGTTTGAGATATAAAGGAAGAAGAAGAGAGGAGGAGTGAGGGGGCACAAAGACACCCACTGCAGCCCCGTTTCAGCCTAGATATCTGTGCGACTGAGTAGAAAACAACACCTCTGTACAGCAGAGCCACTAGAAAACTTCACGGAAACAACATCACTATGAAGACCACTTTTCACATTAAAAACAAGCATCCTACGGTCAGACATAACCATAGCAATTTGATTGGTAACGAACTTAAGGTACATGTCGGAAAGCAATGTCGTTGAATTAATAACAGCAACAAATGTGTGCTACTAAAGCTAACTTTCCGTGTAACTAGGGAAGAAATGGCAAACTGAAATAAAACTGGTGCTTAAAAAAAAAAAAATTAAAAGAAAATTTGGAGCTCACACTTTAAAGCAGAGGATTGAGGAATCACGTGCACTGCCCCGTGTGGACGTTAAGGATACCCCGCGAGTGCATGTGGATGAAGTTGAAAATTTCATGGGGCATTGCGTGAAAGCCGGGCCGTGGCTTGATGTTGTCGTAGTAGTGGTGAGTGATGAAGACGCCAGAGGGGTTCATGGGAAACGCCCAGAAGCCGTAGAGGTGGACCTCCTCGCACATCTCTAAGGCGGCCGTCACCAGCATCAGGCCGCTGCTGAGCCGCTTGGCCCGGACGCCCTGCACCGCCCAGAAACGCTGCACGTTCAGCAGGTACTGCGGGTGGAAGAAGAACACGCCTCTCTGGGAGTCGAAGTCGTCCAGCATGTACTTGACTCTGAAAGATACGTCGGTGTTGCGGGTGTTGTAGAAGGCGGGTAGCACCACTGAGGAGTTCTCGTAGTTCTGCAGGACTTCGTAAAACGGCCGCCGCCACTTCTCTAGCTTCTGGAATCTGCGGAGAAATTGAAACGTATGACAAAAGCCAGAACAGAGGAGGACTACAGGCGGCAGCAGACCAAACGAGAAAGGGATACAACCTCTCTGTCTCAGACCATATTTACAGTACCTCTCAGTAATGATGCTTGGGTTTATTGTCACCAGATCTGTTTTAGTTCCCACGTCTGCTGAGTACTTCTCATTAATAGGCGGTATGTTGCATCTGCAAAAAACAGAACAAAAGTCAAATTTTTATTTATTTTACTTTTCACCTGACACAAATCCTGGTGGAATATTATGAATTTGAAGTTGAACAATAATTATTGTGATCAGGAGTTCAACTTTGACAGTAAATTTAACACAACTCAAAGCTAAAATTGTGCAAAAGAGAAGAAATTATCCAATTAATGGATTAGCAAACGCAGCTTGACATGCCTCTTTTAAGCTGTGTGCACAGAGCTGCAGTTTCAGCTAAAAGGTTTAAAGCATACAGTATGTGTTTTAAGAGGGCGATTTGTATTATTAGTCATTCCAAAACCAAAATTACTACAACTGAAGTGCGAGGTCATGATTATACAGTGATTTAGAGCTGCTGTTATGTAAGATGCGAACGTTAGCATGCCTTGCTTTACAGCTTAACCCATTTTTATGAAGGCCAGTGTAAATAATAATAATTTATTATTTACTTACTGAATTATAAATCATCCTTAAAAACGTTTTCATTTGATAAAACATTTACAACAGTTTCATTTACCTAATTTTTCCAAAAAGGGAGCTGTTTATCAATATATTTTAGCTAGTTCTTTCTCCATTAGCAACTGTTAGCTAACCTGTCGACCATCAATCCATGAAAAAGCTATCTATTTCAACGATTTACATTATGTTTACTAAAATTCTAGCAATAAAATATGCATCTATGTCTTACTGTAGACAGTAAGGTACACTTCTTAGTGCATCAAAAGGTTAAACTGAAAGCACATAGTAGAAATGTGTGTTTTCCAACACTTGGTGTAAAAATCACGGTAGATCTCTGCAATGCCCATCGATAAATTTGTATCTGACACCAGGTCTGTTTTATTTATTTATATTGGCCTATTATATGACAATATTGGGTAATTGGCAGCAGCAGAGAGAGTGCTGCTGCGCTAAGGCGCTGTGAAACAAGATGGTGGTGGAGTAGGTAATCTCGCCCAGGGTGCCGCTGCATGCATGTTCATATCTGTGTACACCACCAGTATGTTATTATAACCATATGAATTCAGCACAAAAAGATTGCAGGATAATGTGCTGTATACCTGAAAACGAAATCTGCCGAGTCAATTTCCTTCCCACATTTGCTGTTCTTGATGATGCCGCCGTTTCCAATGACAGCACATTTCTTGTACTGCAGTTTGGAGTACGGCATGTCCTGAATAAAAGCAGACACATGGTGCGTTAATGTCAGGCACAGCACAGCGCAGCACAGCAGGGATTTTGAAATCAAACCGATCTCATCGCCGGGTTTAAAAAATGTCATGCCAGTGGTTGAATAAAACAGTAAAGAGACAAAGGTGACAAACTCACATCTGGGAACATCTTAAAGACCTCGGTGGTGATGGGAAGGATACCACTGGTGTCCACCTCGTACCTCAGCTTGGTCCCTGCAGGCGTATTCCTCTTGGTGGTGAACAGAAAGGAAGGAGCATTGCAGCATCGAGACAGAGACATCCTTCAGGTGGACACCAAAGAAAGGTGGAACTTAGCGTTGAATCACAAATGCTTGACAGTATTCAGACACAAACTTGACCTGTGTGTCCTGTGGCCCAAGCTAGAGTTATAAAAATGCTATAGTGCATGCATTTTTGTGATCTTCTAAAACATTGGTGTAATTCAGTTTTAAAGGAAAATTAGAAGCTGATGACTCTAAAGTCTAAAGAAGTAGTTCCAAAATGGGGACTAGAAATACAAAATATGCATAGTCTTAAAATATGCTTATTAATGAATTCAGACATACAGTTCTTCTGCTCATAAGGAGTAACGCTTACTTGAAGTTGCTGCTCTCCTCCTTGTTCTGCTCCCACTTACACACCTGCAGGTTTCGCCATCTCTCAAACAGGTCTGAGGTTTTCACCCTGGCAGACAGGCAGAGAGACTTGTGGTATGAGGAACGATACCCTTGTCCATGTTTTTTCCGATTAACCATGTTTCTACAGGGGTAGTAAATTGAAGAGACATCATAAAAAGGACAAACAAGGGGGAAGAAACTGCAGCGGTTACTCTGTGATAGTCCTACTGATGCCACTGGATCTAGAATCGTTAACGGAAAGACTCGGCGAGCACGTCCGCAAATAGCTGTCCTTGAAATGACACCTCCTTTGAGATGATTGCGCGCCGTGATTTGTTCTGGGAAGAAGGCCTGGGTCATTAGTTCGCTGGCTGGCAGAGTGACAGCAGCTGTTCTCTGCCAGAGCCGGTGCGGCTCAAGGCCGCTTCGTCGAGAGCGAGTTGGACGGCCAGAGGGATGCGTGCAAAAGGTCACTGGACAATGTTCACACAAGAGGGGGGAAAATGCTTCTGGGATTGCTGTTAGCGTAGCTGCCTCGGCGTATCTGGCCAATAATATGCAGCATAATGTGAAAATGTGTTATTTATAGTGTGCTGCCGTGAAACTGACAATAAAAGATTAGTGCAACAACTCAGCTGTAAAATGTTGGCTGTAAAGGGAATGTTACTTCTGAAAGATTTAAAGGCTCCTCCGCTTCTGTTTTATTTCAGGCTTCCAGCTTTTTTGAACCATTAGTTGACAACTTGGTCCATGTTAAATCAACGCTGTCCAGTGTTGCCAGATAGGAAATTTTAAGCTTCTGGTAAAAATTCTTGTACCAGAAGCTTAAAATTATCCTGTATATCGTCCATTACCCAATTTGCTGTTGCCCAGGACCATGTGCTACATTAAAAATATTACCACAGACCAGATAGCAAATAGCTTATAAAGCAGTTTAACCTTTAAATAAACTGTTAGCACTGTTTGTGTTTGCTAATTGCCATGTATTGAAGGGGTCAAATTACTGTACATTATGGGATTTTTGGAATTATTGATCGTACAGAGAGTGATATTAATGTACGAATATGGTAGTTAATGTATGTCTGGCATCGCTGACATGGTCTCTCCCACTTAATTCCTTAATAATAATAAATAAAAGAAACAACCAACCGAAGTTACTTCATTCAATAGTTGTCAAATTTATGCGATTTATCAATTTGGCTCAACTACTAATTTCTAGGCTCTACCAATGCTGTGTATTTCTGTGTTTTTTGATTTTTACTGAGTGTATGGCAGTGCTCCAGGGATGGCAGCATTTGGCACTTCACTACATTTCTCCAGACCAAAATAACTATTTACAACTGTGCGGGCTTTCATGGTCTCTACAAGATCAATCAATCAATGGTAATCTAGCATCAAGCACTACGGTGAGGTTGACTGAAATGTCTTCAGAGTGGGAACAAACAACCATGTTTCCCCACTGGAAAAATGTTGCGGTTGTCCAGTACTTTGCTTCTAGACCAGAAGACCACCGTGTTAACGTGTTGAGGTTAGCATTTAGTTTGTTGTCTATCTCCTAGTCCTTTTTGGACATTTAAAGACAATCTTATGGCCTCATAGAAGAATTTTACAATTTCCACAGGCACATTTTAAAGGCTGCAGATGTCAAAACCTGAGAAGCCTGTAGCTTTATTGTCAGAGCAGCACGCCTTTATTGGGGTTTCACACAGGTACATATGTTGGGTTGACAAACAGATTTGTTTTGTGTTTTTTTAATACTATTTTACCCTCATGTTGCACTGGAGGTAAATGAGATTGGTCCAGTAAAATACAGTACACATATTATATTGTTTTCAATAGACCTTTAACCTCCGGAGACCTGAGCTTTCATTTGGTCTGCATTTTAATTTCTCCAAGGTATTTGGGATCAGTATGGCATAAGAAATATAAAAATTAAGCATCATCTTTCAACAGGAAGTAGTAGAAAAGTCTATGTCCTCATAGGTGGACACTGGGATTATTTCATTATTTATATTATGATAAAGTCACCAATATGTGACAAAATATAAAACTGTTTTATTATTTACTATTTTTATACCTGTACATTGCTAGGCAACACCAGAATTGTGAACAATTAGGTCCCAACGTCCTCAAACGGGTACTTGCTAGTTAGCGAGGTTGTAGCTCCTTGCTATTGATAAAATTTGGTAAATTTGCAGTTCATATCAAACTAGAAACGTTAACAAGGATGAATAAATACGTTTTAACCATAGAATTTGATGGGATCGTCTGTAGAATGAACCCGATGAAATGCCCCGCTATCATGTTTTTACCGACTAGTGTATTGACCCTTTGCTGCCACTAGATGGCAGACTAAAGTGTCCACTAAAGAGGACAGCGGCTTTAAATGAAGCAGAATAAGTTGCAATAAAACCTAAAACTTAATGTCCCCATAGGAAGACACAAGGTCTCGTGAGGTTAATTAATTAAGTCCTATGTTTTCATAGTTGATAAACTGGTATTGAATTTTCTCTCCACCTATTAAATTTTATTTCTAAATAAAGTGGTCCACCACCAGTTCAGGACTATGGCACAAGCAAACACTTACATTGTCAGGACTTTGACGTCCATAATCTCCTGCCTGAGCTCCCTGCATGTTGTGGAGTTGTAGTCAAAAGAGCCATCATAGTTTTCCAGATACCTGGAGGGATAAACACAGTCATCCTCTGCCTACACCTCTTCACACACAAGAGCATCAACACAGTCAACAACAGCAACTTATCTAGACAAATCAGAGCATATAAATTCTAAGTGTAGCAGTGTATTAAAATTAAACAATAAAGAAAAAGATATCACATTTTCTTTAAAATGTCTAATGTTTTGACTTCAGTATCAATAGAGCACTGTGGAATGACAAATGACAGAAGTGATGCAACTGATTCAAGGCGTCACAAACAGGATTATTAACATACTGTTTTCTTGACACTTGCACCAGATTCTGCTACATCTTAGTCTAAACCAATGTGACACTGAATTTAATTAGTTATCATGAGAATTTACATGGTGTAATACTGGTGTTAAACGTAAAATGTGCGTACACAGTAAGCATGCTGCATTTTAACTTGGAAGAGAAAGTGAAAAGAGTTCAAAAGGGAAAGTGCGTTAACTACAGTGCATCGCTGAGCTAAATGATGGACTGGATGGCTAAAGAAGTGTAGCATCTAGTGGACATTTTTGACTGATATTTTGTCAACATAAACACATACACTGGTGCATCATGCAAAGAAATAATCAGAACATGGAGGCGGCAACGATCAAGATTTTTGGAATTTTTTAAATCTTTGCAACTACAGATTGAACTGCAAATACATATCTATAACACGTATGAAGCAGTTATTACATTGAAATGGCAACACTAACCAAAAAAGCACACAAACGTGGATGCATTGCTGGATAGTACTGCTGCAGAGAAGGCTGGAAGGATTTGTGCTGGTTGTGCACTTCAATAAATTACCATTTACCCGTGCACTGATGTCTGTTTTTCTTGCAGCAAAGCATTGTATTCACATGCAGCCAGAGTGCAGTCTGTCTAAAATCTGTGTGCGTCTGTGCTCTGGGATGGCGTGGAGGTGGTTATGGAGGCTGACGACGGCGGAATTGGAACCACCGGTGCACTGTGGTGCAACCGTGTCACGCGGTGGTCATTTATGAAGCGGTTTGGCTCGATCACTGGGTTAGGAGGTGGTATACGCTAAAATTTGGACTTGATTTCTGCTTGTGAGAGTATTGCATAATGAAGGAAGCCTCAAATTCCTAGCTTTTTTAACCTTAGGTCAGATAGTTTTACATAAATTCTCGTTTGCTAGCTTACTTATGATGGTTTGTGTAGATTTTAGCATGACGCACATAAACATAACATCAAATTCAATGTTAGATTGTCTTGAAATTCACATTTTTGGCCACTGTTCGGCAACAGGTAAATAATAATATTGCTTTGGTGACGGTTTAGATAATTTTAAGTGTAATCTGCTTCGTGATGCTAAAAAGCTACAAAAAAGTGTTTTTACCATTTTATATCGATATGATTTAAACCCATCTCTCACTTACTTTTTTACAAAATCAAACTTGGGTGTTTAAAAGATATTAGATCAAGTTGCATAAAAAAGTTATTAACCTTTTTGGTTAATACATCTGGCAGCAGATAAAAAAGCTTTCTGTATTCGAATTACCGTAATTTACTAGTGGACGAAATTCAAAGTGTGACTGAACACTGGGAAGTTGCGCTTTGTAGGGAAAAAAAGCTGCCATTACGGTAATGATGACGCACCGCTGCTATTGGCTCCAGTTTGAGGAGCGACGCAAAACCGGGTAACCCCAGGAAGAGTGAGTTGTTTGGAGATATTTGTTGGTAAAACAAAATTGGTTATACCCTTGAGATGTCACGAAGGCCGTCAAGACAACTTCCCAGTGTTCAGCCACACTTTGAATTGTGTCTATAGCACAAACGATTGTGAGTTACGGTAATTCAAAAACCGCGAGCTTTAACGGATCACCAGCGATCCGTTCGCTTCTGAACGACTAAAAACTGAAATAAAAGCTAAACAGAAGAGAAATATTCATTATTTATGTGCATGCTTGGTACTATCTTATTATTTTATTGCATTAAGTATTTGTTGTCCATTTAAAAAACATCCTTGAATACTTTTTTTTCACATTGCATGCACATACAGTTTACATGAATATAGATGCTAAATGTGTAAAAAGTACATTAAAGTTGTACATTAGCCAAATGATCCGGTTGTAAAATAGCTTCAACCTCCAAAGGGTTGCTGTCTTTATCCCTGGGCCATATTTTTCCTGCTGTGTTTTGGGCAATGAGCCACAAAACTGACGTATTTGTCTTTTTCTGGCAGCCTCAATAATCCATTTGTTGGGGACCAGCCACTGTTGCACCAGAGCTAATGCAGTAATCGGTTTAAAAATATACTATCTGAAATTTGAAACGCTCTAATGTGCAGTATGTGGTATATTTTAAGTCAGGTGATTAGCGAACATAAGGGGACTAGGCTGGTAAATGTAATGTGTATTTATTAAACTAAATTTAGTAAATTTGTCAGGTATTACATGGAGTGCGGTGCTCTGAGGGATGGATACAACTCCAACATATTACCTGTAGCTGTGGAGGTAAATGAGATGAAGAAGATATGATGGCAATTAAAAAAAAATAACTGAATGAAAATAAAGGGATGCATCAAAGGAACAAGATGCTGGGATGAAGCTGTACAAATAAGGAACGATGAAACTGGTTGTCTACATCCACCTGATGATGCAGTGTATTTCTGAGGTTATACTGAGAGGAGCGTCTGTCTCACATAGCAAATCTGAGAGATTAGTTTTAGCTAAGATGATGAAACCTTTGCAAGTGTTCTCAGTTCCGTTCTCAAAGCAGGACGATAATTCACTCCAATGAGATGAATTTCGTCTCTCATGGCATCTTAGATAAACAGTACAATGCTGGTCCAGAGCCAATCCGGGATGAGTAAGAGCGACCAGCATTTTTAGCACGGATATACTTTGGTGAAATGAGGATTTGGAGCTTGGAGGGAGAAAATCTGGCTCACTCCTGTCTTCTTGTAATAAGGAAATTAAAGTGTAAAAAAAAAGGGGGGAGGAGAAGGGGGGAAATCCAGGTCGCAGAGAGAGACAATGCAGATGTGAGAAGGGGAGATAGTGGGGGAGCGGAGAGACGTGTCCACACTATGTACATGGCATAAACACAGAGCTGTGCACAACACATGAGACACAGGTTGAGCAGGACAAGGCGTTTGGAGATGGGTGCTGGATGGGACACAGAGGTACAAGGAGAAGCCAGTACATCAACAGGAGACCGTGGTTCAACCAGCTTCTGGAGGCGGGGGGGATGGGGTTTTAACGGATCTGGTGGGGGGTGGGGGGGGGGCGGGGGTGTCGAGGTGGACGGGATCAGACAACATGCAAGAGCAAACTGGAAGTGCAGACCACCACTGAAAAAAACATGAGCTTTTATACCTTTGAGACTAATAAAAAAAGAGAAAGAGGCATTCTTGGGTTTCTGTGAAAAAAAGTACTAATAAATGCCTTCAAACTGGCCTACCTTTGAGCGCGTTTTTTTTTCTTCTTAATATCGGCTAGGCAGGGTGTGACTATTACGGAGATCTGTGAATCTGGCTGAAAATTCTGACGGAAACATCTGTCAACATGCAGACAGGTTAAGTTAGAGTTAATTAAGGGATGTAGTCTCGAGACACCACCACCACCACCACCCCCCTGCTAAACTTCCTAAAGCTGCAGATTAATAAAAAAAACAAAAACCCAAAACAGATAGAATAATAATAAGAAGAAAGTGTACATGTGCTGCGGCTTGTGTACTTTCTACAGCATCTGAGGAGACTCATGGACGTATCAGTGGCCCAGTCCACACATGCAGGGCTGGGTCGTCACTATGATGAACAATTTGAAACTTGTGTTCTCTTTCACTCTATCTTTTTCTCTCTCTCTCTCTCTCTCTCTCTCTCACACACACACACACACACACACACACACTGTCTTTTTTCAGAGGTGTTGTGCTGTGTTGTCAGTCACGCTGGAAAGGTACCTTTTCCTTCCATTTCTGGCCGGCTTCAAGGATCCGTCATCCGAGAAATTGACGGGACCCGTCCAATTTCCTGTCTCGTCCCCTTTGAGTCGGCTAAACTGTTGCGCACTAGCAAGAAAATGAGTCAGTTTATTTGGGATTTGTCGTCCCCGATCTGCAAATGTCAAGCACAAACTGGCAAGCAGCCCATGTGTTCACTCACGAGACTTCTCGCGTTCTCTCACGCACACACACATATATACATTGAGGAGGGGATGGGGAGTGGGGGAGGGCACCAAACGTGGTTATTATGAGTGTTTAGCTGATGACACTGTGGTTTCAATGATGGTTAAGTTATGTTCTGCTGGGCTGATTGCCACTGCTCTGAATGTAATTCAAACAACCAATCTGCAATACTGGCTCGCACAAGTGTTAAGACCTGTAAGTCAATGCATTAAAGTCACAGTGATTTAAGTGAGGGGTGGCGATAATTGGAGGCAATTTGCTGTGAATGTGGAATCACTTCGATGCAAGAGGTGCCAAAACGTTTGCCAAAACAGGCCGTACTGTAGCGGATTTAAAGATGCCAAGTTAAACCTTGGTTGCAGCCAGATATTACTGTCAACAAAACCACATTCAGCATCTGAAAGTTCAGTCAGACCCCCTACCTACATTATTATTATTATCATTTTGCATTCAATATTAAGCTATCCTTTATGCCTTTACTACTAAAATATGTTGGATTCTTGTTAATGTGCATTTAAATGTATATTGTATATATACAATAAATTTGTGGAGGAAAATTTAAAAAAATACATAAAAATGTCTAATCAACCAAAGAAATTCCAACCCCCCCTGGGTTCTGCTTGACGTTTCTTCTGAATTTTGTAAAAGAGTTCCCCTGCTTCTTTGTGGCCTTCAGACAAACGACAACTGGCTCCAGTTGAAGATGTATGTCTTTAATAGTGAGGCCAACTTTTGTTCAAAGATCTCTAATTGTGTGAAACAGCTCACCGCTTTAGTCTTCAGCGCTCAGTGTGGGACATGGTTCTGAATAAACATTGCTCCGTGGCAAAGAAAAGGCTTTAAGTGAATCGGTTTTGTCATTTTCAAAAGGTTTGACCGACACATTACAGCGTCCCAACATCAGTGGAGGTGCAACTTCCCCCTCCCATTCTGTGGCTGATTATTATGCAAGTATTAGAGCGCGTGAATCATTTCTGTAAGTGCTCTGTGGGTGTTGAGCTAATTTCAGCAGGGAAATTGAACCCGGGGAGCCTTTCTGGGTGCATTATGTGATCAAGCTTTCAGCACCGGTCTTTTGCTTCTCTGAGTGGCACTTCAACATCTCCATCACACTCCAACCAGCTGCAGAACTGAACACAGTAAAATCAGCGCCTTTTAGGACGTTCACACAAAGTAAGACAAAGGCTAATCAATGCAGAAGTATTTATTATCTAACACTGTTGCCTAATGCGGTTTGATTTAAAGTAATCAGTACAGATTGGTATTTTCCACAAAAATGAACGCTCAATCCTACGTGATGACTTCTGGCTTGCGGACCAATTTAATGTGTTGTATTCAAACGCTAGGAGTCCATTTGTCTCTTGCTGACTCAATTATGAGCGCAGTCCAGACAGTAATCTTAAGCATTAGTAGACAAACAACAAGAGCAAGTTACTCTACAGCACTAATGTGCTCCGCTTCTTCCCTCAGGCACGCATGGCACTGAAACATAGGAAGGACTTATATAGTACTAGATTCTTTGTCTGATGAAAGGATGGGAGTATTGATCCAGACCACCATTAGGATGTTTGTGCAAAAGGGAAATTGGGGATTTGGTCTCTCCTCTAATTGCTTTATTTCCTGTCTGTATTCAGTTTTAACTCGTTATAAATGCTGGGACTAGCTGCTAGAACCAAGTGTATTCATGCGTATTCAAATCATAATTATGTAACGTGAATAGCCAACCTCCATAATGCACCAAGAAAGGTTCGTTTAAAGTTTTCTCACCTTTTATTCTTGAGATTTAATGATTAATCAAAGCAATAACTGGCTGAACAGGTCGCTTTTCTTCAAGTCACATAGTTAATCCCTCCCAGAACTTTGCCTCGCCATTTAATAAGCTCCCCCTTTCCAATCTGCGCTGCCATTTTACAATCCTACTCTCTCGGCACAACTTTATCCCGAATGTCTCCTCTGCGGCCGTTTTAGCCTGGATGCCCCGATTCATTTATATAGCTGTTAAATAATATATGAACGCTGTGAAATGCACAAGAAACATCCTGCCCCGCGTGTTCTCAGGTCTGGGATTAGCAGGGGAAGAGACTGGGTGTGGTCGTACCCATGTGGACTTGTGACTGTTGGGGAGATGTGATAAGATGACGTCTTCCCTCTCGTTTCCCTCTCCCTCAATTGATTTTCACACACTCACACACACATGCAAACACACTCGTTTTAACACTCCCTTCTGGCTGCCTCCGTCTCCCCCACTTGCACTGAGGTGTGCGCGCAGACAGACTGTAGCAAAATGGCCGCCGCTGAGCCCACTGATATCTGTTGTGTGGCTTGTTCCCCCCCCCCTCCTCTCTCTCCTAGGCTGAGGGCTAGGAGCAAAGTGAGGGCGAAGGGAGGCGTGTGGGTCAGGTTTGGATTCATGCATCTCACTGCAGAAGTCAGGATGCCATGAATCCACACTGAGCATTTTTACACCAGCCCAGCAGGGTGGCAGGGGAGGGGTTAGCTGTGGGGGAGCTTTCAGACTGCAGCACATGTATGTTTGCTTTCAGGTAAGCATACATGTGCTGACTATACAATATCTGGAGGTGGGGGGAAAAACATTTCCAGGTGAGATTTCGTGTTCTTCGTGAGATTTTTTTTTTCAAACCACCTAGAGATCAAACATCCCAGTTTTCTCAGCATCTGCTCGTCTCGTTATGAATTTCGCTCAGGAAGAAAGAAAAGTGGCCTGCAATTTGGTAATGGGTCTTCAAATGGGTTTGCGGTAGACTGCCAACCAGGTTCCAGTGTCAGGGAGCTAAAATACTGTTGCAGAGCTATTATAAGACCTGGCACTGCAGTGGCTGCTTCTGTGCTAAGTGCACACATGGTGAGAATGATTTATTTATCAGGGACCAGTAAGAAATACACATCATCTGTAACATGTTGCTATCATCATCAGCTGCAGTAGCGTACATATGATAATCTGATGCCTCTGTTAGATGTAGGCTACCACCAGTCAAGAAGGCTGAAACAGAAAATCAAATAAAGATCTTTGGGAAAAGAAAGGGAAAACATTACCATACACAGCCGAAGCACTGTGTATGGTATGAATGTGATGCTTCATTTTCAGAAAAATATCAAAACAAATCCAATGGAAACTGTTTCTATGCCACTGGGAAAAAAAGATGGATGGTTAATTGCTATTGTTCTTTCCAGACACTTAAGCTTGTTTTCCCCATGCGTCCCCACATGTATCCAGATTGCTCCCATATGCACGAAAAAACATAGTCAGCTTATCATTCATGTTTTACCTTTTTTTTCTATCAATCAGACATTAACTCTAAGTCAAAGTGGCTATGGATGCATGCTTTTTCATTAGCCTTACAGTGCGTAAATCTGTGTTATAAACAGGCGGGCCTGTGATCTAATTATCTGACGACCAAGGAGAAAGTATCCACACTTACCTCTTAATGTAATTTTTTCCATAGAGAATCTGTTGCAAAAGTGTGACGAGTCCAAATGCGCAAATAAATATGAAACAAAGAGACCTATTGCCGAGTATATCTTTACCCGACGACGGGTCGGCGTATCCTATTCTTCGGCGCAGCATCCAGGGCTGGCGGTGACACCCGGTTAGGTGTCTCTCTCCACTGCATTCAGGACCAGGTTCGCAGGTGCTTTGTTCCCGCTGGACTGGACATTTTCCGCCACCTTCCTATGTTATTTTCCTCCTATCTGTCCACATCATCATTCGTTGCGGATGATAAGCATCACAATTTACGCGGTGTGATCTGAACCACTAATGGCACAGCGTCCAATTCCAATATAATTTCGATGTTCCTATATATATTTTTTTTTGCAAACGGATGGGTATAAAAACACGAAAGGTCCCTAGAGAATTTCTGCCTAATCGCCTAAACAAGGTGCTGCAGCTCGCTCGGATGCGGACATCGCAGACTGTCCAAATGTACGCGCTTACAACGCTATAAACCAAGAATAATCCTGAAACGATAAATCAGATAAAGCAAAGGCACCGATGCTAAGCGCGATTTATCCCGTTAAATTATTGACTGCAGCTGGACGGGATGAAAAACACATCCCTCATGCTTCATCTCAAATCTGAGCAAAGCTGCGTGACCGAAATGCAAAAGGAGGAGGATGCGCCTTTTCTCAGCCTGGCAGCCGGGGGCGCGCAGCGTTTCATTCAGATGCTTCTTACTCAGCCAAAACCCAAGGTCATGGTCCGCCTTTCAAGGATGCATCCGCGCACCAGCAGCATCTACAGTCGAGCCGAGTTCACCTGGCCTCAGTGAGCTTGCAAAACTTACTGAAGTCTGCCACTGAACCGTAAAGCGTGCACCATTTTGGATTGAAAACGTAACTGTCAGTATTTGATATGATTTTAGCATGATGCTAATGAGCTGGTTCATGTTTTATTATAACCACTGGTTCTAATTAGTTTTATATTTTAGCATGACATCTTAAAAGTTAATTTTGTTCAGGTCTTTCTCGTAGCTTAACTTACTGTATTTGTTTTGGGTTTTTTTTGTTTTTTTTTTCAGTGGCTGAAATTAAACTTTACTTTAAAACCTATTAAGTCTGAATTCTGTCTGTAAGTCTGAAAAAAAAGGTCTCTCTGAGCAATAGAGAAAATTACTATTATTTTTAGATCATATCATCACAGCCCATCTGGTACAGTTTGGGTTGATTAGGCTACCAATCAAAACTTTTACAAGCATCAGCGTTTTTTGAACTGTCCTTTCGAAAGCCAAACTGACTCAGTTTGGTGCATTAATCCACTTTTCAACACAATTATAGTTGAACTTGAGTATATTTTGTTTCTTGACCCAATAGATACCGGAAACACTGTTAATTTTAGATGGAAACATTACATGTGACATATTTCTTTTTCTCTATCTGGGTTCAGCTCATGGTGCCAGTGGAGAGATCCCCGGACGACCCCCTTGGAAGCCTGCAGGCCTTGGGATACTTCCAGCCAAGACAGATGGGACGTGTAGACCCTCCAGCTCGAGTCTGATCTACGTCTGCCCTCGGGGTCCGTCCACTTGCCCAGTTTATCTCCCCCAAAAAGCATGAAAGAGATTCTGATTGGTGGTCTTGATACAAAGGATGATGACTTACAGACTTGCAGATATCCATGCAAAAGACTCATGTTTTTGCATACCAACTGTGTTATTCTTTTTGCCACTACTCAGAACTTATAGCAAGGCAATAAAAAAAAAAAAAAAAAATGTGGATCATATTCTTATGAATAATTTTGATTATAAATCAACAGATCCTTCTAGAGTGATGGAGTAAACTGTTTACACAGCCAACAACAATACTATTGCTACTGCAACTACTACTTACTACTGCTCTAAATACCCAGACATTTGTATTTGTGTACATAAATGCATATAGTATTTTTCATAATTTTTGTTTACTTTGTTACAATTTGTTTGCCTGAATATATACTAAACATCCTTGTGTAGGTAAAAAGGTTATGTTGTTTAGATGTTGTAAAATAAGGACGCACTTGTGTTTCGGGACTGAACGAAACTGAAACTGAACGAATATTAAATATATGACATTTACTATTAAAAAACATTTTGTCAAAAACGACTTATGCCATTATTTTAGGAAGGTGATGATTTTCCAGACACAACAAACTTGATTATATGGAAATAAATAGGCCTCTAAAAATGAATTATTTACGTTTGACAGACGCTTAACTCAAAAAAAGCATTTCACCTTACGCTGATTAATTATTTCCCCCTTTAAAACAACTCAAAGGTTCCGTGGAGGGCCCCTTTTCGGTGTTACGCAGGAAGCAGCACGGATGTGATTTGATGCGGCGCGAGCTCCTCTTCCGGTCTCTTTTCCCATCGCCACCGGACGAAAATGGTAAGAAGCAAGGCTGACGGAGAGAAATCTCTTAACATCTGGTTAATGTGTTGATTATCTGACACAAATCGTTGCCGTTTCGATGTCGAATAAAAATGGTCATTGTTTGGATGAAGCATTTTTGAGATGAAACTTCATTTTAATAAAAATAAACGTTGTTTTCTGTCTCATCCATCTAGCATCTATTAGCTGCTATTAGCATTGAGGTGCTGTGTATTGAATGAACTCATTTTAGCCTGAAAACCCAAACTGAATTAAAAGTAACATGAGTCTTAGTCCTTTGGCTGCACAGACTAAATAATTTAGACAGAATTTGTGCTTATAACTCATTTTGGGTTATTCGCCAGCTAAGCGGCTAACTAGCTCTCCGTAAGTGTTAGCATCGCTAGCTAGCTACCTACCTACCTAATGCAGTGTGTTTCCTAAAAATGTACACACTGTCAACACGCAGCTGCTTTAAATCCAAATTTTTAGTGTGCTTTTGCTTCTGATGACGGATATTATCCTCCTGAATTATCACGCACTGTGATAGTTTACCTAAGTTCATTTATCGCACCTCTTGGTCCAACATGTTTTGTCACTTGTAGTTTAAGTCTTGTCAGTGATGTTTCCAAATACAAATGTCTGAACATATGACTTTCTGTGATTCCTTCTTCGTAGCTGAGACAAGACTGGTTTAACTTGATGGCATTATTTTCTTAATGTGTTGGTGTGAGTTGTTCTGATCTCTGGTCTCTCCTCTCCCTCTTTACCTACCAGACGAAGGGGACATCATCTTTCGGTAAGCGCCGGAACAAGACGCACACTCTGTGCCGTCGCTGTGGCTCCAAGGCCTACCACCTGCAGAAGTCCTCCTGCGGCAAGTGTGGCTACCCCGAGAAGCGCAAGAGAAAGTGTAAGAAAAATCATCATTTTGACACTAAAACACTTGTCATGATGTGTTCAGTTGACACATGAAGCTGACCCCAGATAGTCATTTGCCAGTTCATTGGTTCCACTTGTAAAACTGAATCTATTCTAATACTTTAAATATTAGCCTTCTGAAGAATATGGTATTAAGTATCTAAGAGATAGAGTTGGTGATCACATGTGTTTTCATTTAAAAATGCAATTGATAGTACTACTATATTTAATTATTTTGATCCCATTTAGTCAGTGAGCAAGACTTATGTATATTTTCCGTACAGTTTTAAGAGCAGCACAAACTACATCCACCCTGTTTCAGCATAAACTAAACAGTCATGACATACTAGAGCGAGAAGACGCTGTCTTTTAACTGTGACAATATGATAAACTAGTAAAGCTCAGTGTTTCTATTCATCATTGGTATGTGATCGGGCACAGAAGTGCATGGCCGAAACTATTTTATTAACGAAGAGGTTTGTTTTGCAGACAACTGGAGCGCTAAGGCCAAGAGGAGGAACACCACTGGAACTGGCCGTCTGAGACACCTGAAGGTCGTCTACCGCAGATTCAGGTGAGATGTAGTGAATGAAGTTGTTGCTAGGTGTGCTGCCAGGCATCCGTAAGTGCTGTGTGGGCTTCGTGCCGGGGCATAAGTTCCAGGTCCTGGTAAAACATTTCCTGTTGGTTGGTTTGTGAGTTGGAAATCCCAAATTGTTGACGATAAACACTTGGTGTAAACCTGACTCTAGTAAACGAATGCATTCATCGACTTGAACTTCAAACATCGGATCTTTTAGTGACTTGTGTTGACGTTCTTCCATCAGGGAATATAAACAAGACTCCTCCACCTTTTATCTGCTGGAAGAAGCTACTATTTATGTTTTACTCCGGTTTGTTATATGTCAACCGTAATGGTAGATAGTTGCGTGTTAGATTAAAAGGTTCTGTAACAAACACTATGATTATTGACTTGTTAGTTATGGTTTCAGTAAAATAGTTTATTCACCAATAAATACGAGATGTTATTAATGAACTATTTCGACAGTTGAACTGAAGACACGTAACGCCACAGCATTAGAAAGACTACATAAACACAATGTTATAAACTAAATATATGTGGAAACTCGATCCTTCTACACTTGTAGTTGTACACTTGCAGTGGAGAACTGAGCAGATACTTAGGATTCATAGCTGTGTTGAAGGTAGGCTTCTTCAAATGTTCCAGTGTAGTCCTGTTTGACCCTTCAGTGACGCTTTCCAGTGATGGTGAAAAATAAATGTCTGAACAAATGAACTCAACCGTGATATCAGTGTTTTCTCTGAGGAAAGCGTCACCGTAAGGTTAAACAAGATATTGAGATGAGGTTCTTATTTTGTTTTCTCCCACTTCGCTGCTACTTATTTAAGTCTTTGGGGCAAATTTGCAGCCTTTTTATTAATAACATGTTAAGTCTATATTAAAATACACTGAAGTGGTCACACAATGACCAGTAACTAACCATCAAAAGCGCCGTGATAAGACTAAAAGTTAATGTTTTCCACAAATTAAATAACTTTTAATACTATATTATGAACAAATTATCTCCAAGATGAACAATATGTTAAATCCTAAAAAACACAAAAACTGTATATATCAGATTGACCTCAAATGTGTTTTCACATTGGATTCTTTTGACAAGATGTGAGTGAACTTCTCAGTTAGATGTACACCTCAGGTAAATGACAAGTAGGTCAAAAAATCAGCCATCTTCCATTCATCATTGCTGTGCTAATTCTGTGTCATTTTTCAAAGTTGAAAAGCGTACGCATTAAAAGGTCGTGTGAGTTGTGCCATGATGCCACACACTTGTAGTTTTTTTTTCCCATTTAGATGAGGAGAAACAAATATTTATTGTCGGAAATTTGTCACCAAACCACAACCGGACTTTTGGGAAACTTGAGTAAAGCTTAGTGAATAAATGTATGATGAGGTTGTGGAGTAACCCAGTAGTTTGTTTACTAGGGTTACTTCTGAGTCAGAATAATGTAATATGTCAGCTACATCATCACGCATGTTGTCGTTTCTTTTCCAGGAATGGTTTCCGGGAAGGTACCACCCCCAAACCCAGACGTGCTGCAGTGGCCGCCTCCAGCTCATCCTAAAAGACACATTTTTGTTTAAATAAATGTGATGTTAAACAGGAGCTTCAGACTTTTCTCTTGATTTTTAAAGCCATATTATTGTGTGTCAAGTGATGACTGAAGACTGGGGTCATAATTGTTATCAGTAGGTTAATATGCACAGGATGAATTCATTTCCAGTTGGTTCATTTGTAAAAAAATAAAATGTCAAAACTAAGAGCCTGAACTAAAACGTTTTCAAAGGTGTGTCAATGTGTTGAGAAATTACAATCTAAACTCGTGATTCAGTGAAATGTTTTTAGATGTCAGGGATTCTTTCACCACCTGCACTCAGAAAGGTGTGTAGGAGTCAGGAGAGCTATCACTTCTGCTCTGTGTATTTAATAGAGGTAGCTGGATAAAATCATGAGATACCGAGTGGAACATATTACATTAATCTCTTACACAGGAACCAGCCAAGATGATTTAATTCCTCCGTGGTGATCAAAATGTCAACAAAGATGTTTTACAGAACCAAGACCCTGAAACTTAAGGGGGAGACCTTAAGTTCTTTAAATGTTCTCTCAAAAACATTTATCGAGGATTAAAAGTGCCGCAATTAAATGAATGAATACACCATTAAACATTTATTTAAATGTGCCATTAATTAAAATGGAATTAAATACACAAATATTTTATTAAATGTGTCATTAATTCATTAAATACGTATTCATTTTATATAAAAAAATAAAACATTTAATTATTTCATGGTCCTGTATATATTAAACTTACCTTCATGTTAATTGTAAGTAATTATACTGTATTGGCAAGTGCAGAGTCACACATATTTCATAGGGAGCATATGAATATGAACTCCAATGAAAAGGGTAATTTTAATCGAACAAACAGGCTCGACCCTAAAATAACACATTTATGTTGGACGGGAAGCAACAAGGGACAAATTATGTCAATTATATTATCTCGGTGAGAACCCGCCAATCCAAATCGCGAGTATTGAATTCCTTTGAAGTTACCCTGAAACATTGAAATCCATTTCGTTTGCGCGTTAAGTTAACTCTAAAACATCGAGAGCAAGCACCAAGGTTTGAAGGCTGCGAGCAAAATTGGACCTGGTAAGGAGAATAAGTCTATAATGACGTAAAGAGTCTTTTTTTTCTATCGGGCTAGTGGCGCAATGGATAACGCGTCTGACTACGGATCAGAAGATTCTAGGTTCGACTCCTGGCTAGCTCGTTCTTTTTTGAGGCATTATTGTATACTGTCATGTAAAGAAACTGAACCAAATGCAGAAAGATATTTTCCACCTGTGAGATCACTCATTAGATTTTTTTGATTATTGGGACAAGCCAGAGCAGCCACAGAAAACCCTTTATTGTCAACACATGTACTGACTGAAATTACTGTTATTGTTATATTCCTCAAAGGACAAAAATGTAAACATAAAATGTGCAAATGTGCAGATATAAAAAGGAGGATATATATACACACACACATTGTTTGGCCCTATATATATATATATATATATCTATACACACACACACACACACACAAACACACACACACACACACACACATAGTATAAAATATAGTCTGTATATACAAAGTAGGCTAAAAAGTATAAATATTGATGTAACTGATGAAATGTAAGGCATGTGATGTCAGGGAGTGTGTCTGGAGAGGAGCCGGATCAGGAACAGAATTCAGTTTTCTCACAGCGGATAAAGCCTGGCTTTCCTCAGGTTTGAGGAGGAAGTGGAGGCGCCGTCCAGCCTTCTTTGCCAGTGATGCAGCGCTTGTGGCCCAGGAATGTTCCTCTGTGACGTGCTCACCCAGGAACTTGGTGCTGCTCATGGAGAACATGGAAACTCCAGAGTGTTTGAACCCAGAACTGCTTTGCTTGCACCAGTTATTCTTTCATCAGAAAGAAATAGCCTCATTGGTGACTTACTGAAAAAACACTAGTGGACTAGTGGAATTCATCTCTATAACACCAGGCTGCTTATGTTTCCACTTGAGTTATTTGGACTTTCTCAACCACCTCCTCACAAGTAAAATATCACACCACATATTTCCCTCCAACACTCTTGTGCAAAAGAATGAATATTTACCCGCACATTTTCTGTGAAATAACTTTGTAAAATGATTTACTTGAGCGTTGAACTGATTCCAAACTGCAGCTGGACAGAGCTCCTCTGTCTCACAATGAACACAGACTTAAGTTATTAGCAGCATAGTTTACATCTTTTGGTGAGAACCTTTCAAGCATCGACTTACAGTGCCACCTTCAGAGGACCCTGCAGTGCAGATAACAGCACATCCCTGCCTATCTACATAGCAAAACAAAAAGAAAGAAAGAAAGAAAGAAAAAGTGAAGCTGGAGGATGAATTGGAAGTAAATGGTTTCCAAACATCCTCAACAACAAAACATGGCTAAATATTTACACAGGGCCAAACAAAGAAACTTCTCAGAAGACGACTGTGAGGAAGTCGTTTTTCTTTTTATGTCTGGTTTTAATGGTCGTAGCTGGAAAAGTTCGTGTGGAGGCAAACCAGCAGCAACATTTCAGTGGATGATCAGATACAATAAATAATAAACCCATTGTTGCGGAGAGACTAATGTCTGGTATCCTGAAGAAAGTGCCGTTGGTTTCCAGTCAGCAGACATTTGATATCTTAAATGATTCATAAGACGCCGTAAACCTGCGTTTCACCTCCGTCCTCCCTGCGCACCGTAAACAAACGTAATCCCCCTTTTTTCTCTCGGGGAATCTCGCGTGTCGATCAGCGACCTCTCTCTGACAGGGGAGTGTGGTTTCAATCGTTAAGTATGCGTTTTCTGATTACATACTTCATGGTTTCTCCCTCGTGCTGCTAAAATACTCCCCTACCTCTGAGAGAATGATGCACAGAGTTGACTCCAATTTATCTCTTTTATCGGCTGTTTAGAAGTTGCTAAGGGCGTTGATTCAATGGAAAAATTACAAATTACATAACATACTTGTAGATTTTTTTATTTATTTAGTTTTACAGTAGTAGCAGATGAGTTTCCAGTCTTGTGCATGAACAGCTGCGACGTGTATATATAAAAGTATATTTATTTTACAGCAATGGGAAAAAAAACACGCGGTTAAACTAATTGTGCATAATCATTTCCAATGGCATTAAAGTACGCACGATGTAATGTGATTCAGATGTGCTTTGCAACGAAACAACGGACAGAAAGCGGGAAAGGTCAAAGTGGTTTCAGTGCAGGGGAAGTTATGCTGACAGCTTAACTACTGGCCGACCACTTTGGTTCAGAGTGAAATATCTTCCTAACTACTGGATGGGCTGCCATGAATGGGACATTCCTGACCTCTACAGGGTGCCTTATCTCCAAAAACTGCCAAACGCGTGTAAAACTGTGTGTGTGCCAGTAATCTAAACCAATAAATCGCGTTTTCCATGTAGTGGAAATACAATGTTGTAATGGGATGCTTAGACACGCACCACCCACCTAGATCAGACTCCCACCCCCATACCAACTGATGTTCCTACAGTGCTTACAGCAAAATTAAAATCCTACATCGGTATGTCACACTTTCTATCATTCCTTTCTCCTTCTTTTGATCTTTTGATGATTAATTCAGTGTCACAATATCTCATCTTACCTGTATGAAATGCGCTCAGCAACATTTCCTTCAGTCATTATTATCATTCACGGTTGTGTAATCTGTCGCAATAAATCAATAGCAAAGAGGTGGGATTGCACCATAACCTGTTTCTGAGTAGGGAAATTTGTGGGTGAAGAAAAAATCTGATTTACTGTGGAGATATGTAGATGTTCAGTCCTGAGCGACCAGCAGGAGGCAACAACGAACTGGAAGTTACCGTCCCACTTTCCCTCTCCCCCTGTAATGGTAGGTAGGTGAGGCGTGGTGTGGGTCAGTCTGCAGCACTCAGCTCTGTCATTCTCACCGTCTGCCTGTGAGCAGCTGGATGTCCTCCTCACAACTCTGAGCGAAACCCAGATCTCCTGGATTATTGCACTTTTCCTCTTGTCGTACTAGTTGGAATGAAAGTCTCCTGAACTGAGGCTGCTGTAATGAGAGGTAAGTGCACCGTGGCCCCCGGCTGGTGCCCCTCAAAGATCCAGGGGCACAGACGTGGGGGCCGGTCTTCAATTTGTGCTGCTTTGGACCGCAAACTGATGTCCGCCCTCTCCCTGCAGCCTCTGTCCTAGGATCAGTGTGCGCTCTCCTCGTGCTGCTGCGGGAGCCTGTGTGCCGGGGTGATGAAGTTACCTCCAGCACAGGTCAGTCAGCGGGAAGCTGCACCACCACGTATAATTTACCTTGCATTCTGGGGGGTCTGGTGTCTTAACAGGTGCAGGAAATGCATGCAGTGTTTGGAAGGAGGAGCATGCAGGCGTGGGCTTTCATTATCTTGCTTGTTTAATCTGGGTTTCTTCTGAGCATGGGCATTATAGGCTGCTAGGAATTCCTTTAAAGCTGATAACAAAGGCAGGCCCTGACAGGCCAGTTCCTGGGATATGACATCACACACTGCACTTAGGGAACACTTCACTTTCTCCGAAATTTGGATCTTTTTTTCTTTTTCTTTTTTTTGCATCTTTTCCTTGCATGTCCACTTAAGCGAAACACAGTCTGATTTGAGCAGTCAACACTGAAACAGCTGTAAAAGTAGCGTTTTTCTTGCAGTGAACTTCTTGCAGAAGTTTCCTGTCTGACCTGTCCAGCCAGTCTGCATTTCCCCTTCAAATGTCTTATATACATAATATACCACTTTGCCCTCAGGCGAACATTATAAACCCACGCACATTTTTCACCCCTCTCCTTCTGTGCATCCGATTTCAGCTTTTCAGACACAGCCAAGTCTTATTATTTCCGAAATACTGCGTCATTATGGCAGCAGGGCTTTTAGTCTGGTGTTTAAACCGAGCCCGGGGAGAAAAAAATAAACGGTGTCAAACACACGGGCGGGGGACCTAAACAAGCCTGTTAGAGGGCGTAATGGGGCCCGCAGCATGAATTTGCAGAGTACAAAAACGACTGTGGTTTTTCCAATAAAAGTAACTATTATTCCTAATTTGTCCACAGTTTTAGTTGTTTGTTTTTTTTCAGAAAGAATCAGAATTGGTTTATTGATCCCAGGGGGAAATTACTTTTTCATTACAGCAGCTCCAGTGTTAAGAACAAAGAGCAATGTAGGCAATGAGAATAAGTAAGAGTAAGTAGCCAATTATGGTCAGAATACACGCACGAATGTAAAAAATATATAAGAAATATATTTAACAATATGTACAAACATAAATGAACCTGCGCTCTGATTTGTTGCTGGGTAAAATTGAATTCGCAGCAGGATGTTATTGCACAGAAGTGAGTGCACATGGTGAGTCCAGAGTCCGATAGTATATAAGGAAATGTGTACAAGCATATGAAAATAAAGTCAACATGGGTTATTGCGGTATAAATATGGGTACGCACACTCAGAGCAAGGAGTTGTAGGAGGTTGATGGCCACAGGTGGGAATGATTTCCGGTGGCGCTCTGTAGTTCATCCTGTTGTAGTCAGTCTGGCGCTGAAACAACTCCTGTGTCTGACCAGCACGTCATTTTTTCAATTATTCCTCTTAAAACAATGTTCAAAAAATGTTCTGTGAAAGGACAGCTCATGAAGCGCTTTCATAAAGTACTTTTTTCCAGCACTAAAACAAATTGAAAATTTTTGGAGATGTTGCTGTTTATAGGTTATTATGCTGTCATGTTCTTGATCATTTCTCCTGAACTAACATGATTTTGACACCCACAGATTTAGCCTGTAGTCAGTCTGCAGGTTAAAAAGTGGTCAGATGTGATGCTGATCTCCTCTGCGTGCCGCAGGCAGAGAGAAGGATTAGGGCTGGAAGGGGCATGTCTGCTCTTCACATGTAAACAAAGTCTTCTACTGCAACGCTTGGCACATCCCACAGCTCCCGTATCTCATTTTTCCTATACTCAACCAATCCGTGACCTGATCTTGCTCTAAACCAAGCATGAATCTAACATTGGAGGAATGCCCGACGTGTTGCTGTTTGTCATCAGTGTTTGATTTGAGAGGGCTTCATTTTCTAACTGGCTAGTTGCGTCTTGTCGGTAATTTTGGCAATTAGTCCCCCTTTCCATTTGTGCGGGAACAAAAGCCTTCTCACGATGAAACGTTTTCCTCACATGCAATTTTGTCTGACTAAGAAAGATCCTAAAAGTGACTATTTGCTTAGCATTTAAAGGCTTGGTGACAAATCAGATGACGGGAGCCCGACTGGCTGTATCATAGCCTGGAGCTTAAACACATCAGAAACAGACAAGTGTTGCCCAAACAAATGACTATTACTGACGCTGAGAGGCCTTTAGAGGTTTGAGCTTTAGGGTCTTGCTATGTTTGCTTTCCATCAAGCTGTTTCTTAATTATTTTCCGATGATTTCATGAAAAGAAATTGTAATTTGGGGAGGATGCAACTCAACATAAGTGCATTCGAAGCGAGCAGCAAATTATCACTGAGCTGTTGCTTTATACATGAAAGTCAGTGCAAGATTTTGGAACTCAACATGACTCGTTAAGCTAAATAAACTGTGTCCGTATCATTCCTAAAATTTAAACCAGATCACGTCGGGCTGAACCCGCATTTGCCACATTATACATACACTGACTTTTATTCCTTATTGATACTCATTCACCAACATTCAGGTACTGGGAGCTATTTCGATGTCAGCGTCTTGCCCAAGGACGTTGCCCAAGCATGTTGAGCCTGCAAACAATGGACGACCCGGTCTACCACCTGAGTCACGGGCCATTATGCAAATATATGATAGTTTGCCATGTTTATTTTAGTGGAGCTTATTCGGATCATCATTAGTTTTTACCTCAGGCAACAGATCACAAGAAAGTCATAATCCGCACTTTAAGTGACAGCCCTGTGTAATACAGTTCTGAACAATGTGGCTGACAATGAATGAAGGAGTTGTTTCATTCATTTCATTAGGTTACTGCATTTCCGTGCACTTAGAATAGCTTTGATTTTGAATCCGCTGTCCCAGAGCAAGATTTTTATCAAGTTGTTTTAGTGCGCACAATAGCTTGGTCAAAATACGATAATTTTAAAGCGACAGTACGATATTTTTTCAGTTGAGATCTGCTGTTAGACTGTGGCAACAGAAAAAAAAAGGCCGCAATGATTCCACCTGAATCTAAACGGATCTAAGCTTCAAGATTCTCATATTCTTATGTGGCAATTATTATTATTTGTGAAATTCTAAATTCTTGTAGATGTACTTCGTAATAAAAGAGCGCCCACAATGCTCCAAATTGTGACTTTTCTTTATTGCACAATGGAAATGAAAACGTGGTTTTAGTGTGGGGAGGGGGGGAAGGAAATCACTATGTGGGAATCAGAGTCATTCAGAAACAGTGCTAAGTCAATATTTGACCTGTTCTCTGTGTCGCCGCTCCAAAGCTGGTGTAAGTATTTCAAAGGATGTTTGACGTGTGTTGTTTTTTTTTTTTTCCTCCCAGTGAACCCATGCTGTTATATCCCCTGCCAGCACTGGGGTGTGTGTGTACGCTACAGCGAGGACAAGTATGAGTGTGACTGCACTCGCACCGGGTACTATGGAGAAAACTGCACAGTCCGTGAGTCCACTCATCTTGAGCTGAGCCTCTCCTCATATCCTCTGCAATCACTGTACAACTGAGGAATCTGGAAAATTCCTTTGTATGTAAGACGGGACAAACCAGGAAACAGTGCAGCACATGTCCTGGATCACGAAGCTTAAGCTTCACGTCTAGACCCAAATATTTTGAGGATATTTGGAGGAACAGGAGAAACTGCCAGCAGCGTCTGGATCAGAGCCGTGTGACCTCACCATTATGCTTTTGCTGGTCTGCTTCTCATTAACAGAGAAACCCTCACGCAGTCTTAATTGGATGTGACGCATGTGGCTGACAGTTACATCATGCGTGAAAATAATTCAACTTTGCCTTGATTGTGCAAAAAGGGAAAAGGGACAGAATGGGAGAAAGGAAGGATGAGCCAGAGACAAAAAAAAAAGAAAAAGATGGGACATAAAACAGTATTTTCACTTTTTACGAAAAGTAAAAGGCTCCCTGACCCGTGAACTGAGATCATTATGAGGTATAATAGTTGTGAAATGAGAACATTTAAATATATGCACCAGATATAGACTAAAAACTAGACTAGAAAGGAAGCTACTATCTTAGCTCAGCATACTGACTGGTTTGCCAAAGGGCATAACATTATGACCAGCTGCCTAATATAGGTCTGTGGATCGTAACACGTACACTCGATCAATTTGGGATCTAGTTAATTTGGAGGCCAAGTCAACACCTTGTGCTGTTCTTCATGTTTTCTGAGTGGTTCCTACTTCCTAGTTGTGTCTGGTCTGGTCTAAGTGGGTGGTAACATCCACACAAATGCCGGATCCAAACATTTCCCACCACCAGAACATTAAGCTCTGAATGTAAACACACTGATTGTACTGTCACAAGGAATGTTATTTACTTCTCCTGTCAGCGGTTTTAATATTGTGGCTGATCGGTGTAAAATACCGACTCCACTACATGTTTTTTTTTTTTTTTTTTAGTTCAAATGTTTTCACCACCATTTAATCTGATGATTATGTCTTCAATGAATACCGAACACGAGAAGGAAAAATCCTTTGTTGTTATTTAATATGTCAGGATATTTAGCATTTGTGTTTTTAAAAGTATTGTTTTGAAATGGAGTGGAGTAAAATATGTCAACATGAGTTATTTGCCCCTCAGTTAATTGATAAATCATTTTGTCTGTGGAGTACCAGATATTTTCCGTAGCTTAAGGTAATGTTTCAAAATGCTGTGTTTCATTCAACCCAGCAGTTTCATTTTAAAACCAGGATCAAGCATGAGCTCATAGTTTAAAGCTCTCTCAAACCATGAAGCATGATCTAGCTGACAGACAAAATATACTTTTGGGGTCCTGGGACGTTTTCACTTCCTGTCATCCTGTAATTCAGTGACTCTGGAGATGTGAGTTGCAATTTGGATTTCTGGATCCAGGCCTTAAAAGCAAGATAAAGCCTGCCAAGTATCCTTACTGAAAATGATGTAACACCATTGTAATGTAGTTGTAATTTCCTCTCCAGATCCCCAGCTAGCCTTATCCCTTGTAACAACAATACTCTCTTCTCCTTCGTGCTCCCACCACAGCTGAGGTTTGGACCAGGGTGCGACATTTCTTGAAGCCCAGCCCGGACACAGTGCATTACATTCTCACCCATTTCCGCTGGCTCTGGAACATCATCAACTCCACCTTCCTCCGGGACAGCCTCATGCGTGTGGTTTTAACAGGTCTGCAGCGGGCGGCTCATTCAAAGAAATTCTTCTCATGTTCGATAAATATCTGCTAACTATGCTCTTGTCTCATTCGCCAGTGAGGTCCCACTTGATCCCCAGCCCTCCGACCTACAACTCCGATTATCACTACCTCAGCTGGGAGTCGTACTATAATCTGAGCTACTACACTCGGATTCTGCCCCCGGTGCCCAAGGACTGTCCTACGCCTCTGGGGGTCAAAGGTTGGCTTTAAGAAGGCACATTTTTCCATAAACCCAGCCCGTAAATTCAGATTAAAATTTAAATTCAATGACAGCTTAACACTTTAATCTGTATTTCTGGCCAATTTTAGTCTCTAAAATGTAATAAATGTAATGCTAGTGCCTTAAAACTTTGTTTAAATACAGTACATGAGTAAATTTAACCTATCTTCTTTCCACTACTGAAAATCTTTCACTGTCACTGTTGACCTTGGATGGTTTAGAGGCGCAGTGCGGTGGGTCAGCTGTATCAGTAGTGTTTGCCTCAGTATTATGACTAAAGGGCGTGTGTCTGTTTCACCCTTGTGTTGTTTGTGACGCTGTGGTGCTCCTGTTCAGGCAAGGCTGGGCTGCCCGACCCTGTGCTGCTGGTTGAGAAGCTCCTGAAGAGAAGGACGTTCAGGCCCGATCCCCAGGGCTCCAACCTCATGTTCGCCTTCTTCGCGCAGCACTTCACCCACCAGTTCTTTAAGACCTACAATCGCATGGGTGTGGGCTACACAAAAGCTCTGGCACACGGGGTTAGTCAGCTGCAGTTTTTCTGAAATTATTATTTTATAATGGGTAGAGTCAAATTTAAACTAGGGAAAGCGTTTGTCTGATTATTATCAGAAGACGTGTGAGATTGCAGTACCACCCTCATATTGGTGTGAAGTCAATATGAAGTTACCACTATCAGCTTTGCTAACTTGTCTTAGCTTAAAGACACAAAGGGAAGCACCTAATTTCTCACTTACTAATACCTTTATCTCATGTAAAAAGAAAAGGTGAAGTATTGGCAGGAAAACTCGTAAAGAACTTAATGTTCTTAGCCAATAAAAAAGAATTTTACACTTTACACACCGGTATTCTTTGTCGATATTATATGATTTTTTTTTTAGTATACCGGCATACCGGTGTAGTTGATTATACGGCGTTGAGAACGGAACGTTGCGCCACGAGACACTGTTTCAGACCGGACATTTTCAATGTAGCGCTTCTCATCAATGGAAAGGTCCGAGAAATGAAGCGGTAGAGGGTAGAATGAAAGGACTTGTGCCAAAAAAGGTGCCTTCTAGGTTGTTTGTTTTTTTAGGGTGACCAGACGTCCCCTATATCTGGGGGCAGTCCCAGTTTTGGACGACCTGTCCACCGGCTAAAGCTGTCCCCGAAAGTGTCACCAATTTTAGCCTTTTATGAATAAGGGGAAAAAAACATTGCGCGCAGACTACAGTTATTACGGTAGCCGGTCGCGCTAACGTTCCAGACATAGCAGTTTAAATAGGAATAAATATGTCAAAATAAATGAAGCCGTAATTGTCTATTTCTTCATTTCATTTTGAAAGCATTTACTTTTTTTTCCCCCCTGTGAGCTGTAAATATCCCCTGATTTCCACATCAGCAGACAGTGGTAACATAGACTCATGCACACACTCATCATCACAGTAAAATAGTCCATCCTTAGTCAATCTACTGCATTAATTCCTCTCTCAACCAGTAGAAAATGTTGTGATGCATGCATGCAATAAATTAATAAATAAATAAAAATAATAAAAAAAAATAATTCTCTTGCTCAACATTATCATTCATGTAGGTGGATGCGGGACACGTTTATGGAGACAACCTGGAACGACAGCTCGAGCTCAGGCTTCTCAGAGATGGAAAACTTAAATATCAGGTAAAAGAGCCTCTTCCCAGCCACTGTCAGAACAGTGGGACAGAAATTAAGGAGGGAAGGAGCCACCCTGTGTCTCACATTACCTTATAACACAGTTGAATTATAAGCTATAGTGAACATTATGCAATATTTTTTTATAACAATGTGCAATACTTTTTAGTGTTTTTTCCTGTCTCGCGCTGCTGGTCTGAAATATTTTCCTACAGGAAGCATTTTTACACAAATGCGTCTGGTCTCACGTGGTATGACACAGCAATCTGTTACCTGGAGGTCTGTAGGCTAGGGAAGTGGACAAACCCCAAAACAATCCCGAACCCAGAAATGGGTGAAGGTTGGGCATGGGGCGAGCAACCCCAACTTGTAAGAAACATACATATGCTGCAGAAACATAGAACACAGAAGGACAAGGCAAATGGCATTCATCCAACTCAAGAACATCTGGAGCTCTAAAGAAATCACCCAGCGGGTCAAGCTCCAACTCTTTAGCTCCAACATCAAGTTGGTACTTGGAGGAGACTTGGAGGACAACAAATACCACAATGATGAATGTACAATCTTTCATCAAAAGTTGCCTGAGGAGGATCATAACAATCCACTGGCCAGACTCCATAAACAATGATGATCTCTGGTGGAAGGCTACAATATTTGATTGTATTATATTCTAATCAGTAAACAATGAACTGCTTAGGAGTGGGATTTTCCTCCATGAAACATGCAGTTTTACTCTGTGCTGTCGATATTTACGCTTTCTGTGCAGTAATGGTTGATCTGCCATAGATGTCTGTGTTTCAAAGAGTCGTTTCCCCGTCCCTCATCAGTTAATTAATGGAGAGGTGTACCCCCCTACGGTGGCTGACGCGGCCGTGAAGATGAGCTACCCTCCCGGGGTCCCCATTGAGAGTCAGATTGCGATCGGCCAGGAAGTGTTTGGACTCCTCCCCGGCTTGGGAATGTACGCCACACTGTGGCTGAGGGAGCACAACCGCGTCTGTGACATCCTGAAAGCAGAGCACCCCAACTGGGACGATGAGCAGCTCTTCCAGACTGCACGACTCATCATCATTGGTGAGCCCGAGACCATTTCAGGATTATCTTCATTTGGTTTTTCTTGCACAACATTAAAGGAGAAAACAGACATGCACATGTCTTAAGTTTGTTGTTTCATGTCAGGTTGCATGTTTTTTTTTTGTTTTTTTTTTGCTTCCCGTCAATGCTGGTTGCCTGGCAACTCCACAGTGTATAAACAAGATAAGAGTGAGACGCTGCATATTAATGTGTGTGATTTAGAGGTGATTTTCTCACCTTCAGGCGAAGTGTGTTCTTAATGCTAAAGCTAAGCTAACCGGCTGCAGCTTCATTATCAGCACCTCCATGTTTAATGTGTGCACTTGATGTTCTTATGCGTTTTTTACGCCCCCACCACCAGGTGAGACGATCCGAATAGTGATAGAGGAGTATGTGCAGCACCTCAGTGGATACTTCCTTCAGCTCAAGTTCGATCCCACCCTGCTGTTTAACACCAACTTCCAATATGGGAACCGCATCGCTCTGGAGTTCAGCCAGCTCTACCACTGGCACCCTCTGATGCCCGACAGCTTTTTGATCAACGGAGACGAGCTGACGTACCCGCAGTTCATCTTCAACACATCTGTCCTAACGCACTACGGCGTGGAGAAGATGGTGGAGGCCTTCACTCGACAACCCGCAGGCCAGGTAAGTAACCATGTCACATAATAACCATTTATAAGTTACTTGGAGCTTGTTATGATTAACTCTCGCAAGGTGAAACATGAATCTGAGTGTGGGCTTGGTTCTGGATTTTACGACTAGTTTAACAGTTTCCTGCTGCAGTGCCATGGGAGTGTTTATCGTGATTACAGTTATTATAAGCCAGCGCATGGTCCAACAAGAAACATAACAAAGGAAACGTGCAGTAAAACATTTTACCGAGCATCACCTAGCAACCTGAAACCTGTAATAAGAAGATAAAATATAAACTGTCGACTCTGTTGGTGTGTGTGTGCATACGTCTTCCATGTTCTTTTTTTTTTTTCTCCGTACAGATTGGCGGAGGCCACAATATCAATGCCGTGGTGACCCATGTGGCCGTTGGAGCTATAAAGGAGTCCCGCCAGCTCCGCGTGCAGCCTTTCAACGAGTACAGGAAGCGTTTCAACCTGAAGCCGTACACTTCATTCAGAGAATTCAGCGGTAAGGCGCCCGGCTCAGCGTGCGGCCCACACAACAAGAGGTTCAGGCTCAGAAGAACATGATTTACAGCTTTCACAGCTCCACGAGAGCAGCTGAACATACGCTCTTGGAATAAATGCTGCTCTGTTCTCTGTTGCTTGGCGTCCGCTCAGGCAGTAGCACGCATTTTACATGAAATGTGTGACTGGCTGCACAAACGTGCATCGGTGCTTTGAGCGAAATGACTGAGACGTACGGGAAGTGTTGCTGGAAGATGTTCACATCTCATAAAGCTTCTGGGAAGCATGAACATCAGTCTTAGCTTTCAAAACTGTCTAGAAAATATGTCACGTAAGCTACCTTGCCCCACAAAGGTATGCATATTTCTAATTGTATCCACACCAGGTTCAAAGAGGTTCACAACACTCTCCTGAGAAAATTGGCACAATGCATGCAAGATTCTAGTTTAGCTTTGCAGCTAATTAGTGCTAAATGCAAATCACAGTTGAGGCTGATGTCATTTACTTATGTCATTAACTTTACATTGGAATAATTGAATGTTAATTGATTTAACGGCATCCAGAAGGGAACATGAATGTCTTTGGTAATTGTTTGATAATCTACATCAGGGGATAATCTGAATCGTTACGATTCATCACTTGAAATACATGGCAGCAGATGAGAATATATTTACAGTTTGGTTATTTATACCAGTGCCTTGGGAGTTTCCTATTCCCCAACCTTTCTTTATGTCGCAGCACGGTATCAAAAACTAATCACATGACTGGATTCTACACCCACATACGTCCGATTTAGCAGATGAAACTACATTGTCCAGCTCCGTTGTTATACATCTCAACATTTAACGACCAGGTTCTTAGCAGAACAGAAGCACAGGGGAACAACAACAACAAAAAGCCACTCCTTGACTTTTTTCATCTGGAAACCTTAACCTAATCCTTACATGTTGAGATATTTCCCCAGATAAGTGAAAAACCTTGTTGCTATGGGGAGAGAGAGATCATATGTCTTCACTGTCTGATCATGTCAGAAAATACCACGATAATCTGTCCAACACTCGAGATGTTTCCATCTGAATCAGAGTTGTTAGCTTTTAGATCCCTATGGTAGATTCCTACTGCAAGCGTGGCTGAATTTAAAAAAAAAAAAAAATATATATATATATATATAACTTTTATAAACTGTGCATCGTTACCTTTTGCAGATAACGAGGAGATCGCCAGCACGCTCGAAGAGTTCTACGGTGACATTGACGCTCTCGAATTTTATCCTGGCTTGATGCTGGAGAAAACCCGACCCGGGTCCATATTTGGGGAAAGCATGGTGGAGATGGGCGCCCCCTTCTCCCTCAAAGGCCTCCTAGGAAACCCTATATGCTCTCCGGATTACTGGAAGCCCAGCACGTTCGGAGGCAAAGTGGGCTTCGACATAGTGAACTCTGCCACGCTCAAGAAGCTGGTGTGTCAGAACACCAGGACGTGTCCTCATGTGGCCTTCAGCGTGCCAACGGTAGAGAAATCACAACAAAGGAAAAATGGTGGTGAGCTATGACACCTCAGGGGTTACATTTTGTGAGGTGGCTGCTAAAGAATGAACGCGGTAATGCTTGTTTGAACAGCACTGGAGAGTCACACAGGACTCAGAGCTCAAAATTAGATCTGCCTTTCCCATAACCTGCTCGCTATCTGTCTTACACTTGAACAGACGCACCTATGAGGATATACACATGTGTTTTTTTATTGTCATATGCTTTGTGTCCAAAGACTGAAATACTATTAAAATACATGTTTACACTGTCCAGTAATAAACATATGCACTGTCCATAGATTTGTTTCTCAATTGCAATACCATGTAAACTTTCGCTGAAATAAAACAATAGACATCAAGTGGACTGTTGCCCATTCATTTAAATTGGAACCTCCTCCTTCATTCTCTTTTGTTCTGTGTCTCTCATGAGTGTCCATTCCCACATGGATTTCTCGCCCACTGCTTCTAATGCATCTGCCGTTTATTTTGGCTCGAGACTGAAACCTGACGGTAAAAGGAGAAAGACTTACCCAATACTTTGGCTGTTGTTTTAACAAACAGGATGTGCAACGAAGTTTAAAATCCCATTAAACCTTATTGTAACAGAAGTTAGAATATGCGGTTCAAAGGGATTAAGACATACATTTAGTATTTATAGCCCCAAAAACAACACATAAATCCAAAGACACCTTTTAACAAGATCTGGCAACGATTGTGCTTACTATGAATATATTGTGACTTGTAATATTTAAAGGAAGGGTGAACCATATCCTGTTACTGATTTCCCTGCCCCACCATGTGAGAAGATCCTAAAGAAAATAAGTAAAAATATTTTACTTGGCAGGTGTGTTGCTGGCTGCAGTTTGTTGGAGCAATAGAACTCGCTGTAATATCGCCCTCTAGTAATGGAATTGGGAACTGCACCACAATGCTCTTCCAGTAACTTCCCACAAGCCATACGTGTTGCCTTCATGTGCTCCCAGTAAAATCGATGAACGGCAGTCCAGAATATTACTCAATCATATACAGTCGTTTGAAATACCAATTAGAAAGACAATAATAGGTGTTCTGTTGTTACATACATTGCTTAAATCCCCAAATATCTTTTCTGTTTACTTTTCTTTTTTACAAATAGTAAATCTCCGTGAACTGTGAATGCATCGTATTCCGTGGGCGTGGCTCGTGATGGCTAAAATAGCAGATTAGCTGGAGGAGCGAACATTGACAGTTGGTGACATTTTGCTAACGTCAGCTGGTCTTAAAATCAAGGTAGGAATCCAGTTATTTACGAAGACGTGATATGAATAAATTGTATGTTGCATGCCTTTAAATCTGTAGTTAATTTTAACGTCCGCTCGATTTATGGCTTCCTAATATTATCACAGGAAGTAGCATAGGAATGCTAGCTAGGTGAGATGGCGATGCCTGCTTCTCTTTTCTCTTGTGTCCTACTTACCTAAACAAACCTAAACAAACTAATTGGATTTTGTACTCGCCGCTTTTCTAGTAGGCAGTCGAGGAAACAGCATTAACAGCTCGGGACTTGCTAACGACTGCTACCTCAGTTCTCTGTCAGAGCTGAAATACACAGCTAGCCTAGCTAACGTCAGCTAAGTGCTCCTTAGGCCTTAGTTTGCATGGCATGACATTTTCATATTTTAAGACCGTGGAAATACACATTTGTTTAATGGTTACTACATCTTACGCTGACCAAACAAAGGATCTGCACTGTACCACTGCCAAAACGAAAGGGATTTGTAAAGGGGGGTCTGGTCCTTGTGTCCCCCCATCTGTGCATTCAGACTAGTTTACACACGGATCGTTGCATCATTAAAGGTCTCTCTGTCAATAAACTGACACACTTAACTATAAGCCGTGTATAGTTTAGATGTCCTATTTTTGACATGCGCGTTTTCTATCCGACCTGTGACAGCTTGGCAAGCTGTCAGTCTGGAGTGTTATACTACTGTCCTCTAATCCTCTCTTTCAGAGTATTATGACATAAGTATTGTTAATCTGAAGGTGTTTTTATTAATGAAGCTGCACAATTATTAAAGAAAAAGCAGCTGCTATTGGTGCTTCACTGCAAGTTGTCCTTTTTTAATGTTGTTGATGTCTGTGATGTGTTTTTAAACCCCATCTTGCTTTGTACAGTGTCCTTGGGTGTTTTGAAAGGTGCATGTAAATAAGGACTGCACGCACCGGGTAATACTGGGTGTTGTTCCGTGCACAGGTGAGCCGTCGTCATGACTACGCTGGATGACAAAATCCTGGGAGAGAAGCTGCAGTACTACTACAGCA
Source organism: Mugil cephalus (assembly GCF_022458985.1). NCBI lineage: Eukaryota > Metazoa > Chordata > Actinopteri > Mugiliformes > Mugilidae > Mugil > Mugil cephalus. The sequence goes on along the minus strand of NC_061788.1, from coordinate 7,119,837 downwards.
GCAGCGAGGACGAAGGCAGCGACAATGAGGACGAGGACGGGGAGAAGAAGACCATAAGGGACGCGGGTGTTAATGAGCCCGAGATCGACTACAGCGCAGATGGGAGCGCCGTCAACACAGGTATCGGCAACAACAGGTGTACTCAAATAAAACCACGCGATTTGTATTTTGTCTTCGCACGGATGTATTTGAGTTGTATGGAGTGGAAAAAGTTGGAGTCACAAGTGCAAGGGAGTGCCATCACGTTGTGTGAGTCAAGAAATAAGAGTAATGTCTTTTTAGAGTTTACAAAACATTTCAGATAAAACATAGATTTAATATCACATTAACCATCAGTCTATAATCTCAAGAATGTTTTTAAGTAAGTGGCTCTTCTATCTCAGGACCCAAGGGCGTAATCAATGACTGGAGGAAGTACAAGCAGCTGGAGGTGGAGCAGAAGCAGGAGCAGAAGAAAGAGATGGAAAGGCTGATCAAGAAGCTGTCGATGACCTGCCGCTCCGATCTGGACCTGGAAAAAGACAAAGAGAAACAGAAGGAGCTGCAAGACAAAATCAAGGGCAAAGTAAGTGCAACAGGAGCTAAAAAAAACGCTCCCATCCTACCAGGCTTAAGGTTGTACCACACTTGTTAGTGGTCTTCCATGACAGTATTAATTATATGGATTAAACAACATATATATGAAGTTGTGTTAGTTGTGTTTTGACAGACTCAGTCTAGCATCTTTCATCTGTGGTAAACTAAGTTGTATATTTAATTGATAGAAAGAAGTCTCAATTTTTCATTTTAGTCTTAGCTAGTATGGTATTCAAACTGTATGTTTAACTACCTGTATGTGTCTTCTTGCGCCACAGATGACGATGCAGGAGTACAACATGCTCCAGGAAGAAGAGGACGACGAAGACTTCCTCCAGCACTACCGCATGCAGCGCATCGAAGAGATGCGCCGGCAGCTCTGCCGCGGCAAGCGCTTCGAGACGGTCTACGAGCTCAGCAGCGGAGAGGACTTCCTGGAGGCTTTGGACAAAGAGGACAAAAGCACGCTGGTCATGATCCACATCTACGAGCCGGAGGTCCCCGGCTGCGAGGCGATGAGCGGCAGCCTGCTGTGCCTGGCGCAGGAATACCCGCTGGTCAAGTTCTGCAGCGTGCGCAGCTCGGCCATCAGTACCAGCGCGCTGTTCAGGGACAGCGCCCTGCCCGCCCTGCTCGTTTACAAAGGAGGGGACCTGATCGGCAACTTTGTGCGGCTCACGGACCAACTCGGGGAAGACTTCTTCGCCGTGGACCTGGAGGCCTTGCTGCAGGAGTACGGCCTGCTGCCGGAGAAGTCCCCCGTCGTGGCAAAGACGATTCGCAACGGAGCCATCATACAGAGCAACGTGAGCGACGAGGACTCTGACCTCGATATAGACTAGAGCCACGACATGTGATACGCTTTATATGCTTGGGAATCATGGGTACGAAGTCTGCATGGACTATTAGATCATTTATATATATGTGGACCTCCTGTAGTGATGACAGACTGTACCAGGATAGACATGTTACTACACTCACACATCAACACACAACCAGCGTCAAAGCAGAACCAAAAATGAACACACACAAGACACCAGTGGGTTTCATTTTATCATTCCATAGTAAACATGACTTATATTTAATAAGCTGTTATGGACATCATGTTGTTATATAGCATCAAGTGACAATGCTGTAGATCTCGTATGTTTTTTTTTTTTGTTTTTTGTCTTTATTTATTTGTTGTGTTAAAACACATTTCCTCGTTTTGTTTCCCTGTAATGTTTCACTGCAGAATATATAAAACCTCGAGCCCGAACCGACCTTTAGTTAATTTTATAACTTTTATATGTGCTGTACCATTTCAAATAGTGGTGGGAAAATAAACTGTAAAGTGCTTGGATTTTGCTGCGCGTTGTGTTTCTTTCCAAGATAGGAGCTTATCTGCAGAAAGATGAAGCTGATGGCCTCTGTCCAACCACCACAGACTGCTTTTGTTTTCTGAGAGCGGAAAAAAAACAAATTAATGAACGAAAGAACAATGCTGTCAGGAAACCACTTAACATGGTGGAGCATTTATCAGTTAAAGACGTCGACATTCTCATTAGGAATAAAAAACGCGAAACGTATTTGGTTGCCAAAAAACACAGTTATTAAAGAATGTTAATGTTGCCATATTCCGGTAAGTGTTCACTAATTTACCCCAACAACATGGCTGCAGCTTCCTAAGGAGACAAAACACAGCAAGTTGTTACTCGCTGTGTTGTAACGGCAACAGTGTGTAACAGCAACATAATTTTAGTCATTTAGGGTTAAGCACAGGTAGCATTTATAAAAACAAATGCACTGCATTCAATTAATGGCCACTAATTACACAGGTCACCGTCTTTAACCTCCTTTAATTCAGCTCAGTCTGTCATGATACACCAGCTTTGGGTTTCCAGTTCAGTGGAGGTGACTTGTCTAACTCTAACTCGGACGGACGGGTCAACTCGTCCAGTCCGGTCGGCTCAATAATCGCCCCCCACCATCAGAAAGAGCCAGAGGTGCTGCCGATCCCAACAACAGCATAAACCGCACGCTTGCAGTTTGTGGGCTGTGAGAAACTTGCAACAGTTCTGGGTTAATGCGGCTTCATCAGCAGCAGGGTGAGGCAGGGTGAGAGCAGCAGCAGTAGCGGGGGGGTCGTTTCTTTTTGGGGGGAGGCAGCTGAGTCGTGCAGGTCGTGTCCACAAAACGTGTGCTCCAGCAGCAGATGGGTTTCTGCGCTGATGCCTGCGCGGGAGGGGAGAGAAAACGACACATGTGACCTCACAAATGATGATGTTTTTTTAAGTTCAGCTGATGTATGCTCATCAAAACATTTCATTACGGTGCTGATGTGACCTGTGAGTCTAACAGAAACAGAAATCAATGCCAGCTAATGGTAGTGCCCCCGTGCTGTGCTGCAGAGATACACACCGTGCTCTGACCACTCGTCCCACAGACGCTGAACGTCCTCATTCTGATGTTCGTGGTGTTCGTGATGATCTGGGTCTACAATTAAAATAAATGAAAAAATAAATAAATAGTGTTTTTTTGCATCCCTATGGCAGAATGCATAAAAAATACCTCAGAAAAGAATGTATTAATAATAATAATTTGGGCCTCGAATGAAGTGAGAAAAGTAAAACTGTGTGTTTGTGTTGAGAGTGCGCAGCTAGGAAAGGATTAAGAGACACAAAGAGAAGATGAGCATGAGGAAAAAGCTGTTTTGACCTTGAACGACTAAAACCCATTTGGATCCGTCTCATTTTTAACATCCCGTGTGTCCTGAGATCTGTGTGATTCATTTTTTTTTTCCAGGTTATATGTGAAATACAAGAAATAAATATGAGAATAAATATAAAACTAGCATGCAATTTAATGATGTAAATAAATAAAATATGTAAAAAAAAAAATGCAAGAGGAGAAGAAATTAAATACAATATAAATAAATATAATATAAATATAATTAATTAGGGGAGAAGTAATTCAATGCAAAAACATCCTAAGATAACTATTTATTAAACCTAAACATAACATTTTAAAGACATTTTTATACCATTTTTATTGTATTTCTAAAAGTAAATAACCGGATTATTTTGTTTTCTCACATTTACACCTAAAAGCATTGCAGCGCCCAGATTGGGATCTTCCTAATGAGTCGTACACTAAATACCTCCAGCACACTTTCCCCTGCAGTGTTTATAGAAATTTCCCAAGAGGGCTCTACCATTCGAGTGATGCCACAGCATGCGTTTGAGTTCCCTGAGGGCCTGGGTGAGGTTCTCCAGCTGGTCGTGGAGCTGGATGTTCTCCTCTATCAGCGCGTGGATCGTGTCCTGCAGCTCGAAGCTCCGGCCCTCCAGCACCAGCAGAGTGAGCGGCAAGAAGAAAAGCGAAGGCTTCGGTCCCCTCATAGCGGACTGCATCACATCTTCACAGTCGTCCCCGACGTCCCTCTCGCTGTCCGAGTCCCCTCGTGAAAGAGCTGTGCCCGACTACAGTAATGATCAGCTTAACCTCGACAGATGTGGGAGGGTGACAGTTCTTTCTTTCCAAAGCCACGGGTGGAAAACTGCCAATGCTGTAAAATCTATCCGATGTTTCCGCATCAGCGGCTGCAGCAGGCTGGTTGCTCCAATATGATTTGCTTTAAATAACAGTAAAGATTTTTTTTCATAAGCTATATACACACACACACACACAACCTGAGAGTATACCACTGGGAGTTGTGCAAAAATCTTTATGGATTCATGCAAAACGCCATTAGAAATAGGGCTAATAATGTGAGCCGTGTCCCAGCTGGGTGCCCAGATAATCAATTCACATCAGCGGTCAGAAATCCTCCCAGCTTGTTTAATTTGTTGCAGCTCATTTCCGCCACGTGCAGCAGCGACACGCTCATCAGAGCTGTGTCACCCAGATAGCCAGGGTCAAGAACACAAAACTGTGTATTCATGCAACCAGTGACCTGCATACTCTCTGACAAATACAAAATGTACTGCTGCACTTCTAGTCCCTCAAACATTCTCTGGATTTCAATTAAACTTGCACAAGTTTCTGAAGTCATCTTGTGCTCTGGAGGTGGAAGGGGCAAAGATGGCAACAGGTCAGTAAAATCCAAGTACCCACTTTGGGATCTATTTGCAGTGAAATCTAAACAGTTTAGAGCAGGTTCCATGTTTAGTGCAGTTAAAAAGTTACATTTTCCCTACTTTCATACTATTTGTCTGAAGGCTTTGTTTTCTTGTCTACTGTAAATATTAGAAGAAAAAAAAATCACACATAGGTTAAGAATTGAGACAATGGGAGTGTTTTTTTGTCCAAACAAAAATCTTTTATTTTATCATGTGTATCATTTTATGCTGTCTTGGTAGCCCTGGTGCGCTTCTTCTTCACCACAACAGGCTTCTGACTCTTCAGAATAGCACTGGCACGACGCAGGGCAGCCTAAAGGACACAAAGCAGACTTAAAATTATATTGTTGAAAAACCTGTAAGGATAATATTAACCAAACTTTTAGGTGAAGCCGTCATTTTGCCGTCTAAAACTACAGGTATATCTCACCATGCGCAGGTCCTTCCTGTACTTGTTCTTGCGAATGATGTGCCTCAGGCTGTTGAGAGTGGCACGGGAGTTCTTGTTAATGGTGATCTTCTCGTAAGAAGTGGCAGGTTTGTGCTGGCCTGTGGGAAAAGAAAACACAATCGGTATTCCAATAAACTCAAGTACCAAGAAGTTCGACGATCCAAAAACACCACACCGCCCATAAAAAAATAAATAAAAGTAAATCCCTCCATCAATCTAAATGCCAAGCTCCTCTATAACTCATGGTTCAACTCAAGATCCTGGAGTGATTGCACACACCATCTACTGGAGAGCAGCCATTTGAATCCATGCCTAACATAATTTGGAGCAAGAACTTCTTGGTATAACTAGAACAGATGTGTGAACACAATGATTCTGAAGCAGATAACAAAAAGCTGCTGTGCTTAGACCAGTGAGAATTCCTTCAGACCTTTGGAAATTAAGATGGAATTGGATAAATATGTTTACCTGCACGCTTCTTGAGCACAATGACGACGCCCTTGCCATCGGCAGCTGGCTGCACTCCTACAGTCTTCTTGTGCACCAAACCGTTGAAGCGGAAAGAGTTCCTGGACTTCAGGTTGTTGGGCTCCTGTCATGGAAACATTAAACAGATATGACCCCACTGACAGTAACTAACTCAACAGCAGCTTATCAATTTTATTAATCAATCTTGTTAAGGATCCAAACTAAGCTGTAGTACACGCCAAGAGCTCGTAACACATAATTTCTCCACCACACAATAGACAGACAACAGAGCACCTTCCCCGAGAGACTCCACTGTCGTCTCAAAGAACGTTACATGAAATCATCCCTGCCTCAAACCATCCGCCTGTAACTATGTGACAGATGACACTGGACTTTTCTATTTGCACATGGTTGTTTGATTATTAGCTACAAATTATTTCATTTCACTGCAATTTCTTTCCATATTATTACTGCACAAATAAATGATTCTTATTTTAGCACGCTGCATCCATCTATCTATGATGTAGGTATTCTACAACATAACAGACAAAGCACAGTCAAGCTGTAGCTTTGGAAAACCACCAATTATTAAATTTCAAAGAAACAACATGATCATTAGCCCACCTTAAAGGAAATAGCCCCTCGAACTTAATATACTTTACATCAACTTGTCAATTCATTAGGTACACTACTGACCACAGATGCATTCTAACGCAGTACTAAATCTTGCCAATTCATTTCATTTCGGAAGCTGAAGTTACTAGTACTACTGAACTGTACACTGTTGTACCAACACATGTTTCTATTAATCAAACCAACCTATTTTGTTCAGGGTACTCGGGCTAAATAAATTTTTTTCCTGTGCCTAAGTATGAACAGAACACTACAACAGCAATGAAAAAGAGATTTAGTGCACTATTTATATGAGAATGCATTTGTTTTCATCAGTGTTAAAACTCGTGGGATCTGTTGAGTGTAGCTTCGGGTTGATCTTTCAGTCTCATCAGTGTACTCACAGTACTGTAGGTCTGTCCGTTCCTCTTGATGAGGAAGCTGGAGCAGTTCCTGATGACCATCCACTGCAGATGGGACGACATGATGAACCTGGAAGAAATAAAAATATGACAAAATGTTACAGAAAGATTTTTATAGTTACAGACAGATGCCACTCGTTACTTGACAGACGTCAGTTACGTTAGCTACAAACGATCTTAGCCACATGCTAAACGCGTTCGGTTAATCTCACAAGATGAAGGCTGCCTTTTGAAAATTGTGAAATGGTAACTCAAATGCCATAATATAACATTAAGTACACTTGCGCTAGACAACTAAAAAAAAACAAACAAATAAAGCGGCTATTAACGTTTAGCATAGGTGCTAACATTAGCTTGAATGTTCAAAACGGGGGACGAGGCAGCACGGCGAGGCCTCACTAGGACGACACGCTAATATAAGATTATCTTTCTATTTCTACATAGAACATGGGTATATGCTTCGGAGTGTGGTGTATAACGATAAACACAACACAAATGTCAAACTTTGTGATTATAAATACAGTTTCAAACAGCAAACAAATTTACTTTTGTTCCCGGCTATTAGCTGGAGAAGCGACCACGTTACCTTTTAGCGGAGGAAAGGACCGGAGAGAGCGGAAACCGCTTTACGGAACTTCTTCAAGAAATTCTTGCGCGCACAAATCTACTTTATATACAACATTTAAGATATATACCATCTTGTATACATCCTAAAATAATAGGCGTAAATATTTCACTGCCTATAGCGCATATGTTAAGAGTATTATCATACTACACTAAATTCTGAGTGTAATTTTTCTAGAGTACTATTTATTTGTATGAACAGGCGGAGGAACACATTCGCAGTTCGGAATATGAGCTAGACGTCATTGACGTGCGCCCTGTGTTTACAGACTAGTCGTCAGAGATTCTGCACGACAATAAATGCGCGAATGCCATCGTATATTTAAAAACGAGTACACACAGAGGAAAAAAATAATTGAATAGGACAGTTACTGGAGGGCACATCTGTATTTATTCGGCCGATTTTGTGCAGTGCTTCGTGGATATTGTCCAAATGCTGACGTGAATGGAGGATGTGAATCCAAGAGTTGTCAGAGGTGCAAATCATCTGGAAAACCGTTATTTTTAATGATTGACATGGCAGGTGAGAGTAGTGTTTTAATGTAAGTAGCCAAACATGAATAAAGAAGAAGATCTAGAGACGCTTGGTGAGCAACTGTACAGTCTGATCTACCCCAACCAGAAGGAGAACGCTGGGAAACTCACAGGTGAGGTGACCTGCGTGGCACAGGTTCCTGCTCGACTGTTTATTAGTCATAAAACCAAGGTATTTATGTCTGCCTTTGTGTTTCAGGGATGTTACTGGAGCTGCCAGGTCCTGTCGTAAGGCAGATGCTGCACGATGAGGCCATGTTGGCTGCAGCTGTGGAGAAAGCCCTCAGAGCCGTGCAGCTTCCACAGGAGCCCAGGTACAGGATTGTAATGTGCAGCATGTGGCAGCATTAACAGTTCTAAGCCTCGTGCATTGCTAAGATGCATATTGTAAAAAAAAAAAAAAAAAAATAGACTATTATACTGTGAAGTTAACCTGTTAGCAGCTTTTTATGATCACACTTAACACTATGAATTCTTCTCGCAAAAGAAGAAAAATCAAATGTGTATATCAAGGTCTTGAAACCGTTTAAAACCTTTTCAAATTGTGTGCGCTTGTGTCTTTGCGCTCCTGCAGCAAGGCAACATGTAAGGACGAGGATGATGCGTCCATCTCCTCTGACTCTTTGGGGGACCAGCTGTTTGGGCTGGTGGATGTTTACAACACTGGTCACTCACAGAAAATCACAGGTAAGAAAAAGTTCTAATATCATGCAGAATAGTTCACCTTACAAGTACAAGAATAAATTAGGCGGCTAAACTGGCTAAAGCACATATACAGTGGGGGAAATAAGTATTTGATCCCCTGCTGAATTTGTAAGTTTGCCCACTTCCATAGAAATGATCAGACTCTGGTTTTTATGGTTGTTTACTGGTTATGGGTATAGACAGAATATCAGTCGAAAATGCATAAAAAACACACAATCTAAAAGTTATAAATTGTTATGTATTTTATTAAGGGAAATAAGTATTTGATCCCCAACAATTCACTTAGAATTCAGGCTCCTACAGATTGGCTGGTGCGCATGTGGCACACAGCTGTGCTCAGTCAACTAATTACCAATACTCCTGATCTTAACTCGTCATGTATATAAAGCACACCTGCTCTAAGAATCAGTTTCTTACATTCCAACTTCTACAGCACCATGGGCAAGACCAAAGAGCTGTCAAAAGATGTCAGGGACAAGACTGTAGACCTGCACAAGGCTGGTATAGGTTACAAAACCATCAGCAAAAGGCTTGGTGAGAAGGTGACAACTATTGGTGCCATTATTCGCAAGTGGAAGACCCATAAAAGGACCATCAACTGTCCTTGGTCTGGAGCTCCCCGCAAAATCTCGCCTCATGGAGTGAGGATGATGATGAGAAAGGTGAGGGAGCAGCCTAAAACAACACGGCAGGAGCTTGTTAATGATCTGGAAGCAGTTGGGACCTCCGTCACCAAGAAAACAGTTGGCAACACACTGCGCCGTTATGGATTGAACTCTTGCAGTGCCCGCAAGGTCCCCCTGCTCAAGAAGGCACATGTACAGGCCCGCCTTAAGTTTGCCAGTGAACATCTAAATGACTCAGAGAAGGCTTGGGAGAAAGTGCTGTGGCTGACGAAACCAAAGTTGAGCTATTTGGCATTAACTCGACCCGCCGTGTTTGGAGGGTGAAAAAACGTGAGTATGACCCAAAGAACACCATACCCACGGTTAAGCATGGAGGTGGAAACATCATGTTTTGGGGCTGTTTTTCAGCAAAGGGTACAGGGCAACTTCACCGCATTATGGGGCCAATGAATGCAACCATGTACTGTAACATCTTGGACAAAAACCTTCTTTCCTCAGCAAGAACACTGAAGATGCCTCGTGGGTGGGTTTTCCAACATGACAATGACCCAAAACATACTGCCAGGACAACAAAGGAGTGGCTCAAGAAGAAGCATATTAAGGTCATGGAGTGGCCTAGTCAGTCTCCAGACCTTAACCCGATCGAAAACCTGTGGAGGGAGCTGAAGCTCCGAGTTTCCAAGAGGCAGCCAAGAAACTTGAAGGATTTAGAGACTGTCTGTAAAGATGAATGGGCCAAAATCCCTCCTGCGCTGTGTGCAAACCTGGTGACCAACTACAAGAAACGTCTCATCGCTGTGCTTGCCAACAAAGGTTTCTCTACAAAGTACTGACTTGTGTTGTGCTTGGGATCAAATACTTATTTCCCTTAATAAAATACATAACAATTTATAACTTTTAGATTGTGTTTTTTATGCATTTTCGACTGATATTCCGTCTATACCCATAACCAGTAAACAACCATAAAAACCAGAGTCTGATCATTTCTATGGAAGTGGGCAAACTTACAAATTCAGCAGGGGATCAAATACTTATTTCCCCCACTGTATGATAAAGTTTTTTTGTAGAAGAGATGGTAATGTGTACCGTCATTAATAAGCAATAGCTTTAATGATCCTGTAACATTTTAAATATCAGGCTAATTTTGGCCTTTTATACCAAAAAAAAAATACTTCTCATCGTTTAGCTGTAATGTGTGTTTAATGCCAATGCACAAATCTTCGCTCGCTAAAGTGAGATGTTGAATGTTCTACTCTATGATAAAAATCTGCCCATTGCCACCACTGTCACTGTTTACACTTTGCCATTTGCCATGCGAGCATTAGCATTTTTCTCAAAGCCAGTCCAGTTTTACAAAGCTGCTGGAAAATTAAAATTTCACGTGAAATGAATTTAGTGGCATTAAAATATGAGTCGCCATCTCTCCACAGGAATGCTTCTGGAGCAGCACAAAGATGCCGTCTTAAACCTTCTGTCAAACCCCAGACTGCTGGAGGAGCAGGTGAACCTCGCCCTGAAGACTCTAAAAGAGTATGTGCATTATTACTGTTTCTGGCATATCTTCATGTGTGCGTACAAGGGCATACGCACACATTCATTTTCATTTCAGTAACTTTCCTGTCTCTATTCAGCGAGAACGTGGAGGAGACGGATATCAGCGACTCGTCGGATGCTGACGACACAGAGAAGCTGGGAGAGAAGCTCTTCTCGCTAGTGAAGGAAATGGATCCACTTCGTGCAAATGATATTACAGGTAACCTAATACCTAAGTCAGTGATTCCGAAACCTGTGGGGCGTCGTGGGCCGGCAAATCATTTCATTTGATATTTGGGTTTTGCTTGTGTTCTGCAACATTGTATGTCAATGACATCTTAATATGATCCACTGCAGTTTTTGTTTTAAAAGGAAAAAGCCATAAGTAAGACTGCAATTTTGTTGTTTTGATGTTATTGCTTTTGCTTAAATTGAAGTTTCATCTGGCTAGATCTGAGCAGGCTTCTGTTGATATTTGGATTTTGTTTGGATCTGATATTGGATGTCAAATTGTTATATATGAGAATGCATTGCTCCATTGTTGAAGAATACCGTTGTTTCTGAATCATTTGTTCATTAGCCCCTTGCTCGTCGTTTCTGATATCTGTGTGGTGCTGATGGACAGCTCCTTGAATGATTTATACAGGTTAATAGGTGATACGATACAAGATGTGGGTAAAGGGCATGAGACTAATGATATTTTGCCTGCACTCTAATTCATCCATGCAGGCATGCTGCTGGAGATGGACCCGGCTGTGCTCCAACAGCTGCTCTGTGACCAATCAATGCTGGAGGTCGCTGTTCAAAAAGCGCAAGCGGCACTGGACTCATAGAGATTTTACTGCTTCAACGGAGGAGGACAACAATCCTTCACACACAGAACACTAATAAATTAATGACTTTGACGGACCCTCTTCTCAGAGTTGAAACCCCAGGAGACCTTTATGATACTAAGTTTCATTATCAACATTCTTTGTTTAATACGGACTGTGGGGTGGTCAGCAGAGAGAATTACTACTGCTAAATTTGACTGAACATTGTCTAATAAATCACATTTATCCAAAAGTGTTGAGCCAAGTAGGAGCGAACAAAAGAAGATTTACTTGTAAGGCTCAAAAATGCTCAAATCTAAATGTTGCCAACAATTGCTTTAGAGTACGAGAACCTCTTTATGCTCTGTTGTCTACGCAACGATGAATTTGACCAAATCCATGTTCAGCTACCACTCTGATGACCACTCTGGCAACACTGAGTGTCATGAGAACGAGCGCTGGTCAATGTTGTTTACTTGTCTGGTCATAATGTTGTGGCTGATTAATGTGTAGGCCATCCCATAACTGAGTCCTTGTACTGTGTGCTGCCAAAAATCAGTTGTCGTTGGTTAAAATTTGAAAACTAAAATTAGAACTTAAGTAAATTTACGTGAATGTGACATGTGAGTGATGTAGACTGGTGCTAGCGTTAAGCTAACTGATAGCATATGGTAACTTCATAGATTTATTAGTGGTGCATTCAACACTTTACTAAAAATCTACACCAATTCTCACTTGCCTCGAATCATGTTCAACTTTTCTTACATGTGGAATAACGGCCCATCTCATATGCAAATTTAAGATTAAAACTGGTATCTCTGTGCAGCACTGGATCAGATTTTTGTATTTGCATCCTATTTGCCAACTTCCTTTTAGATCTGTGCAACTCTGTTAAAGCCTTTAGTGTCATCGACTCTTGCAGAAGAATGTCACAGGCCCAGAATTTGACAGAAGCCTTTAAATATCATAAATGAAACCAATAGACACCTCCTTCAAAGTGCTACAGAGCGCAAAAAATACCTTTATTACCATTTGTTTCTACCTTTTGAACTTGCGGTTTCATGTCAAGAATTTTACAGGAGGAATTCTAAAACATTGTGGGGGAGAACATCTCTTCAACAAAAGGAGACCTTTTTTTAAAAAAAAAATCATAAACCCATGACTACATCAAATCAAAACATTTGGGAGGACGAGTGACTGAATTAAAAATCAGTAAATAAAAATTGCAAGAAGTATTCAGAGTACAATTAGCTCTCAGTTCACAATTTAGTTAATGATTTATTCGTCTGCAGAAGCGGCCGATACAAATGATCAGAATACGAATCATCTCTTCAATCATAAATGCATTTTGTCAAAGCCTATCAGAAAAAATTAGTAGCTCTCTCCACACACACACACACACGCAAACACGCACTCACACAAACTCACACCTTTATGCCTACAGCTCATAAATACAATCAATCTGATATACAAATATTTGGATAGATTCATTTTTTAGCGACATTTAAAATGCAGTTTTAGTCCTGGCTCCCGCTGTTCTCGAACGCCACCCCTCAATTCGATGACGTTTGGACTCCTCAGAAGAGAAACTTGAGCTTAACTTGGACGAAGAAGTGGAGAGGTGAAGGTCAGGAGGACAATTAAATAAATATCTGAAACGAGCAGCATCCTAACACTGCAGACTTTTCTCGCTTTCCTGCGTCATCCAACGTGCTTCCATTACTGGAGGGCGACGGGGGGGTGGGGGGGGAGGAGGAGGGGGCAGCGAACAACACGACCGACACAAAGCACTACTGACAGTTCGTTCTCACGCACACACTACAAAAACAAATGCTATCTCCAGTTGACAAATGCTAAAAAGCTGCACCTCCAAATTCAGAATAAGAAATGCGAAGGTGCCGCTTTTATCCGTCACACGTACATTCGATCACAGACAAAAAGGGGGGAAAACCCAGGACAGGACGTGTTACGACGGTTCTGTTAACAGTGTTCGATCTGAGGGCAGCTTCAGAGGAGCAAGGAATTTATTGGATGCTTATTGGATTTTTGCCAACATGAACATACAGTTTGTGTGTGAAAGCGTTAACAAACGAGCCTTCTCCGTGTTAAAAATCTTCTATGCCACCGTCCGTTTGGATGCAGCGATGAGCCCTTCAAGGAAACGCCGAGCCTGTTTAAAAAAGACACCAGAGACAGTACCTGAACTAAACGAAAAGAAAAGAGTGGTTAAGCTGTTGGACGAAGACCGACATGATGGAGAGACCGACTACGCTCTTCTCATGTGCAGGCAAAGAGAAGGGTCCTTTAAGACAGAGAGCAGTATGTCCATGTGCTTCATATACTTCCAGGTAATATCTATCCAACAAGTCTGTTTGCACAGTGTCTGTCTGTGGCAATGATGGTTACTTCATCACAGGGTACTGGCGCTGGCCGCCCAAACGGCCAGAGCGCTGTCCAGCTCCTGATGGTGCACTTGTCTGGAAGAAGCAAATGAAAGAAAAGATGAGTAGGAAATATTTATTTTTAACCCTCATGCATCATCAGGGACATTTTTGTCCATTTGGGCAAATGATTCATATTTTTTTCCTGCTTTTTTCTGCATAACCAGAAATTCAATCAATTTGCAGATTTAAACCCGAGAGAAATGAAAAAAATGTGGTTATAATGGGATATGTTTGTCTGCTAAGGTCACAGGAGGTTAGTAAATATTAAATCTGATGCTACACAAAAATTGATAATCAAGCCCATATATCGGATATTCCTGATCATATCCAAAACTGATTTTAAGAAAATTAGTTTTATGGAAAATAATCTTTTTTTCCCATAAAAAACAGTAACTTTAATTAATCAAATTTAAAGAGTTAAAATCCTCAAAATAATAGAATTTTTGGTGTTAAAGTATTTTTGGTATGTAAGTGGTTCAAGACATTTATGCAGAAAAATTATTCATCGGTTAAGTTTTTATAGACGTTTTAATCCTTGTGACTCAAGAGGGTAGTAGATTAAACTCATGTCTGAGGGTTCATTGTTGTTTTCTTCTAACCACATACCTGTGCAAACTGTGCAGGGTTATAAAAAGTGACGCCTCCAGTTGGAGCAGCTCCCTGTGCGGGATGAGTCTGTCGGCACGAGGACAAACAGAGTTACTAAAGCACATACGGAGTTAATACAGCATTACTGCACAGAAGGAGACGGGAATATTTGACAAAAATTAGAAAAACAGAAGTGAAGGAAAAAAGTGGAAAAGAAATGTGAAAGATGTCCTGGACCCACAGTGAGACAGCATTACAAACCACTCTCACAATGTTGTTTTAGTAGCCATGCAATCTTTGTGATGAGTTAACGTCTCCAGCATGCCTCACTCGTATCTGCACATGTGAGAAGTATTTATAGCTTGTATTTATTGGTTTTTTAACTCTTCCACATTTGAACTGCAGTAAGCGAGTGGATTTCCCCCTGTCGGGATCAATAAAGTTTATCTTATCTTTGACTTTGCAAATGTTTCACTACACTTTTAGCCAGGCTAGCAGCTCTGTGCTCAGCTAAATGCTAACATCAACAAGGTCACAGTGACCACTCTACCATGTTGATGTTTTGCAGCTATGATAATTATGATTATTTACAATCTTAGCGTAGCACGTTAGCTTGCTAGCATTTGCCAATTACAGCATCGTTTCATGGGACTGTCCTCAGTTGTTAAAGTAAATTAAACTGCTGCTTGTGTGGCTAAAAAAAGAGAAAGAAACGTGACTATAACTTAGTTTTAATTTGTAAACCAGCACTTAGTGAGTAATGCTGGAGACAGTGGGTAAGTGAGCAAGCAGACATCCTTGGGTTTGATGGGCGGCGAAGCTTTGGGTGCAACTGGTGAAGCGTGCTACTGGCGACGTGGTGAGCTCAGGAGGGTGGCAGGCGGTGGGTGAGGGGCGGGCCACCTGAGGCCCAGCTAGAGGTACCTGGTTTAAATGCTGACTCACTTCGCGTGATAAAGAACTCATTGAGCTAGAACGAGACAGCTATAGACAGCAGGAGGGAAATAAACAGTAGACAGACAAGACAAAAACCCGTATTAATAAACTCCCAAACTCCCATGCGCTGGATTAGATGTGTGGTTTTTTTTGTTTTCTTTTTACCAGATCACAATAAAAACGAATAAACCAGCATTAGAAAAATATGGCTCTTGAAAAACATACATGGAGAGAATTATATTATCACAGCCCAACATGGAACAGAGATTGTACTAATCCTCAAGAGGCATGATTATGAGCAAAGAGTTTAATTAGACATGCATGCATTCTCATGTTTCTTTCCCTCTTTCAGTAACTCGTCATACAAATAAGCTTAGTGGACACAATAGGCTGTTAGCGTCATGTTTCAGAGATGGCATGATGGGAGGACACGTTAGCGGCCGAGAGGGACGGACTGATCTTACCTCCCCGGACTGTGAGCCATCAGGCACGTGGGGACCTTCTGGGGCAGGCGGTAACAGCGTCGGGTTGAACATCTGAACAGATTAAATGGTATTTAGATTTAAAGAAAATCGAATTAAAACACTTTTTTATTTTATCAATGAAGTCTTATTTTTAGATACCTGTGGAGCAGCGCTGGTGTTGGGTGCGTTCTGCTCCATGTTTCCTCCTTCGCTGCCTTCCAGAGGTTGTTGATCGTCAGGAGCTACGGAGTTAAGACAAATATTTATTTGTTTCGGTCCTTATTTGCTCTCTAACGCTCCCGTCCAAAATCTGACAGAAAGCTCACACAAGCCTTCGCGTCAGGAAAAAGTTATTTCACAGTTTTTAATACAAACCTGAACTAGGCACAAATAGGTTCGCGGGCATGGGCATCGGTGCCAGAGGAGCAAAGAGGTCAGCTGGAGCAGGGGCCATGCCGCCTGGTTTGGTAGCTCTGCTGGGGTTCAGGACATCCACGTATCTGCTCTTAGTGCCTGAGACGACAGGGACACAAAGTCAAGAAATATGTAACAGGACAAGTAGCTTGTAATTATTATGTTACGCAGCCAGGGGGCGCTGTGACTAACCCTCGTCTTACCTGCTTTTCTGGAGAACATGTTGACGGGAGGACCGCCCCCCGGTGGTGCAGCAGGGATCCCAGGGCCAGGCATTTGAGGCATCTTGGGAAAGCCGGATGGAGGCGGTGGAGGGGGTTTGCTCTAATAGATTATATAAGAAACACGTTAGTATTGGTTCACCTCGAAAGCTTTCACACTTAAAAAAAACAGAAAAGTTTTAAACAGTAACCGACCTCCTCTTCCGGCTCGTTCAAGTCAACCCATTTCTGCTTCTTTTCGTCCCACACAATCTGACAACAAAGATTAAAGTCATCAGTCGCATGCAGAAGCACATGATGTAATGTGGAAATAAGACATGCACGTCAAACAGCTTACAGATTTGTTTTTGTCATCTGGTAAGTGAGCCTCATTTTTCCCCTTTCTATAGAGCCAGCTCAGCCAGCCGGCACCACCACCACCACTCTGTGTTAAAAGAAAAAGAATATTGCGCTCGGCACTAACACACACCAGAGGAGCAAACTGTCTAAAGGTCTGAGAGCTCGTTTGTGAATAAAAAACCTTTTTTGGAGAGTCTTTCTTGACTTTCTTGGCCGCTTCCGTGTGGGGCTGCTCGGGAATAGAGGGTGGAGGTGGAGACACCTGTTTGACAGCAGAATTGCTCCGCTCTCTTCCAGCAGAGTGAGTGGAGGACTCGGAGGTCGTACGCGAGCGGCGTCCTGATCCCTGCGCAACAGAAAATACTGGTGAGAAGAGGAAGCTTTTTTTTTTGTTTTTTTTCCTGGAGTGCCACGACAAGAGTGGATACTTATATTTAACCATACAACTGAACTGACAAACTACTTCCTGTGCAGAACTAATCAAAATGTGCCACTTTATACAACATCAAAAACAACATATTTCCAATTTCCTATAAGATAATGAAAATATATTCTTTTATTCTTCTACTACAAGATAAAATGTCCTCTTCAAAACAGTTTTCATTATCTAGGCTTTGTGGTGCACAGGAGTGTAAATGATGAAAACTGAATCTTCCTGAAACAAGAGCCACACTGTGCAACAAATGTTGTCTTTTAACCAACTTATTAAAAAGAACATCATGTGTTTGTAGTTTACACATGACACACAAACGCACCATATGCATTGAAGATTGTGAAGGAGCCCGTGACCTCCCGGGACCCTGGATCGACACAAACACAATGTAGTGAGCATTGTTTATGAGAGTTTCCCCTCAAAAATGGGATGCATGTGTTTTTTTTTGTTTTTGTTTTAAATACCGATCAAGCACTGACCAGTTGAGCCATGTGGTCGTAGAAGTCCATCTGGGATGTGAAGGAGTTTCTGGGTGGGGAGGACGATATTGGTTGACCGGTCTGCATGTCTGGGAAAGCCTGGGGCAGATGCTCTACAGGTGGCATGTGCCCGGGAGACGGGGGCATGTGCTGCTGAGGCATCTGGGGTAGCGGGGGGTTCATCTGCACGGGTGAATGCGGCATCTGAGGGTGCATGTGTGGCGACATTTGGCCCACATGCGGAGGCTGCTGATGGGCTCCCGGGTACATCTCGGACTGCTCGGGCTGAGGCTGGAAGGGCGGAGGGGCAAAGCCGGGGTCCTGTGGAGGGTAGCCCGGGATGGGGATCTGTCCTGGCGGTCCGGTGGGGGGTACCGGGTAGAACTGGGGTGCGTCACCGGGGGGTAAATGCTGAGGAGGGGCCATTCCATCTTGGAGGATGGAAGTGGGAGCTGAAAGACAAACGTGAAATGAGATTTTATGCATTCTTTATGCAATGCTTCGTTAGCCTCTCAGGACGTAGATGTTAAAAATAAGGTTGCAAGTGCAACATATCTACACACACACACCTGGAGGCATCAACTGCACTGCTTGTGGTTGAGGGCCAGGCAGTATTGAGCTCATCAGGGGGTTGTCAGGCGTTGGCCCATCCATCTCCAGCGGTTCAGCTAGACTAGCATGGTCCAAGTCAGAGCTGGGGCTGCTGCAGACGAACTGTGAAGGAGTCGCTCTGTCTGCGCTGTATGTGAACATGCCCGTCTAAAACAAAACGAAAACATCCAACATTTGTTAAATGGGTACAAACAGGAGCTAGCGAGCAGAGACGTGAACTAGCATGTAATTATTTGCCTGTTACAAAATGTTATAGGTAGAATTAACCTCCTGAGACTTGAGCTGTTTTGTTTGTTGTGCATTTTAAAAGTCACCACCAATGTGTAACAAACTATAAAACCATTTAGTATTTGAACATGGCTGTACAAAGACAGAATTGCAAGCAATGAAATCCCAAAGTCCTCAAATGAGTACTGGCTAATTAGGGACATTTCTAGCTTTGTAGCTTGTTATTATTGATAGAATTTTGTTAAAATTGCAAGTCATATGAAACTAGAAAGGTTAATAAGTGTAAATAAACTATTTTCCATTGTAAAATTTGATTTTTCTTTTTACTTTGTCCACTTTTGTCCCACGAATTCGCAGAAATGACCGTTATCGTATTTCTACATCGATTAGTGTATTGATCTTTTGCAACTACATGTCAGACTAAAGCACCTAGTTATGAGGACTATAGAACTAAATTAAGTAGAATAGAGAATAAGCCGACACAAATCTAAAAATCTGGTACTTGTGTGTTTTACAAACATGGTTAAAGTTCTGAATATTCTTCACGTGCACTTTGAATAAACACATAGAACTTTAAGTCATTACACTCTTTCCCACCTTGATTTGTCCATCCAGCTGTCTGAGCTGATACAGCCAATCGGGCTCATTGAACAACTCCTGCTCTGGTTTCTCCTTCAGTTGTGGATCAAAGAACCGCAGCTTTTCAGACATCTGCGAACAAACAGAAAATGTATCATGATTCCATGATGACTTTACAGAAGATGAGCAGACGGGAAGACAAAACTCGGAGTTCGGGGAGCATACCTGGATGATCTGGCTGATGAAAATGGGGGAGTAGTAGGAAGGCTGCTGGAGGACAGTCCTTGAGATAACTTCACAGTAGTGGAAGGCCTGAGCACACAGGCCTGCTTCAGCCAAGCGGCATGCATAGATCAATTTGAACACCTGATAGGAGAAAACGAAGATCAGAGAACAAATAAGAGCACTTCTTCAATACCTGCAGTAACGTCATTAGGTTCTTGCTGTATATGTGTCGGTTCACTGGCAAAAACTATCACCACATACCTGGAAATTGGGCAGGGAACAAGGCTGGGAGCCCAGAGATTGGGCGTATTCATAAGCCTCAGTCCTCTGGATTGCTTCATTGGTTGCAAATTGGTAAAAGGACAAACTGAAGAGGAAAGATAAAGTTAGAAGTGTGGCTTGTTTTCTGTAAATTATTTGCTGCTCTCAATGCGTCCTCAAAGCTGTGTGTGTGTGTGTGTGTTGCCCTCTTTTGTTAACCTGTGGTTGGAGCCAATCAGAACCATCTTGGTGCTCTTCTTTGTGAAAACTCCTAGGCCAACTTGGGCCATCAAGTAGCAGAAGTGTGCCGCATCAATCAGCCCTTTGGAAGCTGAAGAAGACGGGGAAAAAAAGTGGGAGTGTGAGGAATTCCTGTGGTCATCAGTACGAATGTTATTCAGTTCAGCGCTGCCAGTTACCAGATCTGTGGGCCTACCTAGGGTGTCGCCCATGGTGGTGATTGTGCGAGTGTCCAGGTCCAGGGTGTGTGTGAGGTTTGACAGCACCATGGCCAAGTGAGGGCGCCAGTCACCCCACTTCTCCTCTCCGCAACACTGGGTGTACACAGGAAGCATATCTTAAGTAAGGTGGCAGGCTTCACATATGAAATTGTGTGCAACTTCATTGTGGACAGAAGGAATACTCACGATGGCAGATGCAGGCATCCTCCCCGACATCAGCTGGTACACTGTCTGGAGTGGATCGTTGATGGGCAAGCTGTTAGCAAACCTAAAAACATAAAGACACAAAAACGCGTCATGATCACACAAAAAAGGGGGAATAAAGCTTATTTTATTTTTCATCTGTACATCAGTGGTACCTTGTCATGACCCGGGCATGTGTTCTGTTGTCCATTTTACTCGCCAACAACAGGGCGTGACCCCACAGACCTCCCTTCATGGCAGCTTCTAGTGCATCCTATCACACAACATGATAAAATATTTCAGATTTCCCATACATCTCAATGAGTGTAATTATTATTATTATCATACAGTTATTATGAGCGTTTCTTACCTTTTTGCGGCCAAACAGAAGCAGCTCTCTGAAGCGTTCTGTTTCCTTGCCGAGGTTTTCCGGGACAGTCATGAAAGTGTCCGATAGAAGGGACAGTGGTCCAGCTCCGGGCTCTTCCTCGGCGCGTGCCAGAGGTTCGTTGTTAAAATCAATCAAGTTGGCTTCGTTGGGACTCTTGCCAGGAAGCCAGACAGAGCGATGCTCCTTCAGCAAGAGGTCAGCAATGTCCGTGCCGACGACAGTCTTAAGACGCAGAGTACGACAGTGAGAATGTTATTTAAAGATACGGACAGATTTAAGGATAAAATGTCCGGATTTCACAGTTATTCCTGCACTGTCTTACCCCGTTCTGTCTACACAGCAGGACAATGAAGTCCCAGAGCAGACGGGCCGAGTCTCTATCCAGAAGGTTGTTATCTCGGGAACACTCCACGGCTTTGTTCTGGGAGAACTTTATCACGTCCACCTTATGGGTCTCCTCTCTGATGGCACCAAAAAATATGTGAGACGGTAGTAATTTCATTCTGAAATTCATTCGGCTTCTGCTTTTTTTCCTCCAAACTCTTCATGGTCATTTTCTCCAACCTAATGTTTTGTTTTAGATTAAGAAGACAGACTTACTTGATAAGTGGTCCTGGGAAAGATCGCAGTTCTGACTGATCCGGGGTATCCTGCAACATGGTCTGAAAACACAAACATAAGAATGTATAGTCTTTACATTATTTTACATCCTTTAAATCATGTTCATAAATTCTCAAGAGTCTAAGTATAGAGGCAACATGGTGTACCTTACTGATATGATATACTTTTCTTAAGTTAACTATTTTCCTGTATTTATCATGCTCTTGTAAGAAATTGCATTTTCACAAATGCACACAGCTAATTTGCAACTTCACTACTACTTGGTTTATTAAATTCAAAAGACCTTCAAAAAAAGCTCTTTTCTGTTGTGTTTTCTAGACAACATAAACACACACCTGTATGCTGAAAACAGATAATAGTAAAGATGTACCTCCATGTTGTGGATGTCGACGAGAGCGGGCTGTCCAGCTGAGGGCAGATTGGGCAGCACCTGAACCAGATGACCACCAGGTCCGAAGCGGGCGCAGCGGTGGGGTATGGTGAACTTCTCTGGGGTTGCAGGTCGAGGGGGAGCTAAGAGGGGAAATAAGAGTTTTGGATTAGGAGCGATATTAATTGAACTCTGTTGGGATCCTGTCGCCGTCTAGGGACTCACGTTGCTCAGGGGCGACCCAGGTGCTGTCTGCGGTGTACTCAGCGGGGTAGAGGTACTGGCTGTAGTTCTGGGAGGCATCAGTCTGGTTCGGGTACTGGGCATACGAGTAGTCGACAGCCAGAGTGGACGCAGTGGTGTCGTAAACTAAGTCAGGTTGGCTTGTGTATACCTGGCTCTGCAGGAGAAAAAAAAATGACAAACGGTAACGTAAAGGCATAATGAAAGTAAAGCCAATGAAACACGCTAACGTCAGCACAAAGATACCAAAAACGCAGCTCAATATAAATCAAAGATTAGAGTTAAAACAGACAACTCTCCAGACTGATATCAACTTAAATGTATGAACTTTGCTTCCTGTTGCAGAGTCATCATTAGAACGCAACACAATGTCAGCTCTTACACTTTTTGTGCGTCCATAAGTGGCAGAAAGGTCATTTACCTGTTGTGATCGTGAGCTGAAGCTACTCCGTCTGCTGTGGTGACTGTGGGAGCTGCGAACGCTGTGTGCCGACTGCTCGCTATGGACGCTGCGTCGGTCAAAATCGTCGCCGTACGCGTCTCCGCGGCGATGGTAGTCATCGTCGAAGCTGGCGTCATACCCAGGATAGTAGCGCCACTGGTCATCATAGCCTTCTTTCCTGTGAATACATAATTAATAATTTACTTGTCGAAACGTCATCATGTAATGACGCAGCAGAAATAAATATCTATATTTGTAACATTATGTATCATCATGTAACGGACTGATTTCAGAAAACTTTAAACTGTTTTGAATCCATTTTCTAAACATAAATCAACATGATGAAAGGTTTCCTCCGCATACCTGGCAGGATACATTTGCTGATTATAGTAGCTGTCTCTGGCTCTGTAGGCTTCATCATAATTAGGCCAGTAGGACTGATCATAGTATCCTCTGTATCGTGGGTCATACTGACCATAGTTGTATCCTTTCCATGGAAAACAGACAGAGAGACATTGTCTTGTTTAAAAAACACAATAATGTACCTATAGAAAAAGAAATCTGCGAAGAAGGACGAAAAATGTGTTCAGATTCATAGCTCTAACTCTGGGATACATACCTGCATAATCGTAGTGCTTGGGATAATCTGCATAATAGTCATTATAGGCACTTCGGTTTGCTCTCTGGTAGTCGTCAGGATAGCCTTGTCTTTGGGAAAAAGATTTACAGATTAACACCAAAGAATGCAACTACTACTAAATGCAAGGGACTATTTAACCACCTCTTTCTTAAGCAAGACACTGCATTAACAAATAGATGAATAAAATGTAAAGTTTGTGACTTTACACAATTTACATCTCGTGTAAATGATGACTAAGAAAGAGTTTCACTAACCTGGATGAGGGTCTGTCGGAGTACTGACTGGTCCTAGAGCTGGGTCGTTCTGGCTGAGGCTCTCTGTACTGGTAGTTTGGATCACGATAAGCTGGAGCCTGTCCCTCGTATCTCCCATACCAAGGATCTCCTCTGCTCCTGTACGCACCATCCTGAAAGATAAAAGCTCCAGTTATGGATTTTCATTTACAGTTTTTACAATGTATGGCAACAATTGCTCATGCATTATCCTTTCATCGGGATTATACAGTATTGTGCTTGTTGCAGAAAAAGTTACACTTACTTGATAATATGGCTGCGCTCTAGGATCCACAGGTGCAGGTGGGTACTGTCCAGGATGATAAGGCGCCCTGCCATCTGCGTATTCCCCGTAATTGCCATAATAGCCGCCGTACATCTGTCCTGGCGCTGGAGGAGGAGGGGGCCCATAGCCTTGATGGCTGCCTGCAGAGGAGGGTGGTCGAGATGGATCACCAGGAGCTGGCTGGGCAGCCACTGGAGGCACAGGTCCTCTGGGGCCTGGAGGGTAGGCAGCGGCAGGAGGAGGAGGTACTTTACCTGTGGCAGGCACCTGTGCCGGATTTGGATACTGGCCAAATGAAGGTTGTGCTCCACTCACGGGTGGAGCATCTTTTTGTCCCTGAAGTGCAGCCCTAGAATCTGTAGTGTTAGGAGGTTCTGTTGGGGTCTGCTGGGAGTTTGGAGCTGCTTGGGAAGGTGGTGCTGGTGGCACCTGAGTTGCTGACGAAGAGGCTGGGGTCTGTACAGAGCCATTTCCTTCGACTCTCAGCCCCTGCTGAGCATCTTTGGTGACCTGCAGGTAAAATCCATTACTAGACTGCGGAGACTCGTGTAGAGAGGCAGGGTGGGCCGGCGGTTGGGTTTGGGCTTGTGATTGGTGCATAGAAAAATCAAGCAGTTCATAATTTGATGGCTGATTGTGATTAGAGACAGGAGCAGTCGTAAGAGAAGCTGGTGGATTAACTTGAAGAGCAGAATTACTGTCTCCACCCAATGATTGACCCCTGGAAAGGGGAGGGCGGACTGGCTGAGACTGTGGCGGAGCTGTGATTTCTGACGGTGCCACCGCTGCATTGTCTCGAGTCAGATTGAGTGGACCCTGATTAGAAGCTGAAGAATTGAAACTCATGGGTGCAGGAGAAAAGAGTGGATTTTGATTGGCTGCTGAAGGTAGCTGAGATGTAGTGGGACCCTGCCCTTGTGCAGGTGGTCTTACAGGTGGGCTACTGTGACTTGGTGTTTGACCAGTGCCACTAGGGAGAATCACATTGTAATTGGACACTGGAGGGGCAATCACGACAGGCTGGTGAAGCGAGCCAGGGACAAGAAGAGATGCATAGCCTAAGTTGCCTTGAGAGTCAGTTGGCTCTGCATCACTCACCTTTGGTGGGTTCTCTAGGTTCTCTGAGTGCTGCTGAGAAGTTGGCTGGACTCTCTGAGAGGGCTGTAAGTCCAGTGGGCCATCCTCTGGAGGCTGAATGACATCAGCACTGGGTTCTCGTAAAGGGGGAAGAACTGTCGGGGCAGCAGGGGCAAGAGTTATGCTAGTGCCCAAGCTTGTAGTATCACTATGAGCCCACAGCGTAGTGGCAGGGCTCTCGCAGGGGCGACTGGCCCCAAAAGCACGGGATGAAGGCCGGGAGTGAACCGCCGGAAGCGTTACATGAGGCACACCACCTCCAGCCCCAGAGGGCAGAGAGTGCCCTGGGGCATAAATATTTTCCATATTATCTGGTGGCTGCTCCATGTTGCCAGGTGCACAATCTGCACCTCCTTCTGCTACCATTTTAGCCCTATCTACCTCAGGAGGGCGCACCCCAACACCATGTGAGCGCACAGGTTCAAAAGAGCTATTAGCACTGGCCTGAAAAATGCCAGTGGGTTTAGGAGGGCTAGGTGTGGGAGGCCACGTCTGCTCCAGGGTGCTCTGCTGCACACCCGAATCTCCAGCTGGTGAAGAGTCAATCTGTTCAAAGTAGCCTCCAGTGGCAGCAGGCGGGGTAGCCTCATCAGTGAGACGTGGGCTTTCCTGCTGAATAAAGGTACCCACTACTCCCTGGGGTCGACGACCAGTTCCACTTCCATGGCTCATATTGCTATAATTGGATGACACGCTGGCAGATCTCATTGGCCTTGGAATTGAATCGGGAGTCTCCAAATTTGGCCCCGTTTCAAACTGCTCTACTCCTTGGGGTGCAGTAGCAGCAGGACTTCCAATGGTTTCACTGGGTAATACTTCCTGGTTCGGGACACATTCCAAATTCTCTACATGGTCAAACTGGGAATCAGGTGGCTTCTGAGCATGCCCCTGTGATGGATAACTGCCATCATTCATATAAGGTAAGTGTGAATGATCTTGAAGAGGAGCTCCTTGGTAATCCAAAGATGCATCTGAATGGCCACTGTGGGTTTGTGGGTTGCTGTGATGCTGAAAAGATTCATCAGTACCATTGACTGCTTTATTTCTCTCCCCAGCAAGTGTTTCTTCATTTTCCACATCATCTTTAAAGAACAATGAAAGTGTACCCGACTCTTGAGGGTATGGGACTGGGGCTGGGGCTGGGACTTGGGCTGGGGCTGGAGCAGAACTAGCCTCAGGTCCAGTGTTGGATGCATGTTGAGATACAGCAGAATCAGGCTGAGGCTGAGGATGGCCCAGGCTGGTCCCCATTTGGTGGTAGCCCGAGTCCTGTTGAGGTTGGCTGAACCACGATTCCTGGGGAGCAACGCTCTGACTGAAGTAACTCTGACTTTGGAAGTGGGAATTATGCTGCTGGGGTCCATTTGGGTCTGGCCATTGAGGACTGGCTGCTTGTACAGAGTTTTGAGGTGGAAAATGAGCCTGGTGCTGTGGGTGTCCAGGCTGGGTTGGAGGCGTGGGGGTGTTTTGATGGGGTGATGGGCTGTGGGAGGGGTACATCTGAGTGTGCTGAGGTAAATGATATGGCTGTGGTGGAGGGTCACTAGTAGGCTGGAAGTAGTTCTGAACTGATGGAGGGCGACTTCCATGATCAGGAGCCCAGTGGGAAGAGGAGGTGGTGGGAGGCAGTGGCTGGAAGGGCACAGACAAAGGTGGAGGATGTCCTTGAAATTCCTGACTATAAGGAGTCTGACTAGCTGTTGGGCCCATAGCCATATGTGGTGACTCTGTGGACATGGATGGTGTCTGTTCTCTTGAATTAAAGTAGCCCTGTTCTGTATGTAAGGGTGCATAACCTGTGGAACCTGGTGCAGGGAAACCACCAGAGGATGCTGTACTATGAGGGCTGACCAGGGTCACCCCAGGTAGAGAGGATGATGGGGGACCAGAGGGAGCAGCTGGGACATCCTCCAGTGTCTGTGGTTGTGGAGGCAGCCCTGAGCTAGGTTGAGAGTACATGGTGTTGGGTGGGGTTTGCATTGGTGGAGGGTTGCTGTTAGGTATTGTTTGCAGACCACCTGCAGCCATAGGTGGAGGAGTTCTGGCAAAAGCAAAAGGGTCTGTCATGGGTTGTGTTGCAGGCGGCATTGCGGCCGTAGCTGCTGCTGTAGGCTTGTGAGGCCTTGGCCTGCGGAACATATTTGGCCCAGACGGAGGAGGGCCAGAGGCTCCTGGAGGTCCAGTCCGAGGAGGAGGTTGCATGTCTGCAGAGCTAACGGGTCCAAGGACCGGGTCACTCTAAGAGATGTCACTGAAGAGACTGAAGTCAGGCGCAGCTGCATAAAGCAATAGAGAAGAGGGAGTTAGACATGCCTCTTTGATGGACTTAACCACACCTATATTTGCGTTATAGTCTATGTTCCTATTTACACAAATGGTCCAACGTGGCAATTTCTACATCAGCTTTAAGATGCACACAGAGCAATACTGAACACAAAACACCAGATGGCTTATAATACATATGAATGGCAAATTCAATTACATCTTCCAGTCTCAGCGGAAACATATGAACGCATGTCAGTATTTCTGTGCTTCTATATAGCCTTAGGAAAACATGTTACATATGTGAAAACAAATCCTGTTATGAGAAACCAAAGAAAGAATTCACAAAACAACAGTAAAAAAACAAAAACAAAAAAATGTTAATATCACTAAAAGAATTCTTGAGTAGCTTAACCACCTCTTAAAAAGCACCTGCTTTGAGATCACTGTTGCCAGAGAATAAAATTAAATCCGTCCATTTGTAGGAACAACGGACAAGAAAGGAAGGGGCATTACAATTATAGTTATTACTTTTGCAAAAGTTGTTCCAATAAGGGAAGTCAATTAAACTGAAAGGCTCTGCCAAATAAGTATGTAGTTAAATCCTAGCTTATGCATTTGTGCAACCTTTTTTTTTTTTTTTGGACGTGTACCATTTAAACGATTTTGCCACAATTGCAATACATAGGGCTTTCCGACCCCATGACCATATCCTGGTGGGTTTATAGTATCTGTCTTACACAGACACTGGGGAACTGTCAGTAAGAAGTTCAGACGAGCTAACACCGACTAGCAAGAAGAAGCATTTAAAACCACGAAAAGCGACATCAACAATACCACGAGCTGAAGTAGAAAGCAAGTAGCCTTGGCTAGGTCACGTCTGCCAGTGATCCCGGATCTTTGACGCGACCGGGGTTACACATTCATAGAGCAAAATCGTATGCTATTAGCATTAGCAGCGCCGAACTGCAAACTTAAGAAAGTAGCAAAGTTAGCCGCCTGAGACAAAAGCTGGCGACTTCTGATCAATATCAGACACGTGCTGGAATATAACTCAAGTGTAGCTCGTTTTGATGTGGCGAGACATTGGGTTAACGCTTTACATTAAAGTGGCTACGAGGAAAGGACCAGGGTGCTTGGCTCAACAGCTAACGGGAACGCTTCTCTGTCCCTGAACGCCATACCCAGCAAAACACTGAGATCTAAAGTCGCCTGGTTAGTTGTCATTTCCGAAAGACAACTAAACTCGTCATTTTTAATGCATTAGTTCGGCAGCGGCTGGACCACACACAGATAAAGTACAGGTCGCTGACCACTCGACGAGAATAATTTAACAGGTTCACTGCCTGGTCAGCTAGCGTTAGCATTGCTACTCAGTTAGCATTGCTGGCTAACTAGCCCATGCTAACTACAGAGTAACAGTTTGATACCTAATACAGACAGCATATTCTAACGTTCAGGATAAGACATCGTTAATTATGGTATATATTTACTCTTACCCGACGCCGGAAATGTGTAAAAATATAAGTAAAATCTTACAAATGTGCAGGACAGTGGATGTGACACACCGCCACCATCTCCAATGAACACATCCTACTAGGCTACGTGTACATGCAGCGTCACGGGCCAAACAACGGTTACGTCACCAAAGGGCGGGGCTTAGTAAAGGTCAATTCTGTGTATTTAAAGAAGAAGCGTTAATAACAATGCAAATTGTCTTTAAGAGGCTTTATAAAAACCGTCTTGAAACCTCCAGACAAGCCTGAAGGCCACGGTGGCAAGGAACACAGGTTACCACGAAAATTTTGTTTGGCAGCAGTCTCCAGTAGCAGCTTGATATCAGGTGTGATAAAAGGGTGATAAATATATAATAAATATATTCATTCAGCAGTCTTTTCATGGCCATGGGGAAAAGAAAGCAGGCCAATGATTCATCTTTTTCTCTGCATAAACCAGAAATTCAATCATTCTGAGGATTTCAACCCCACACAGACACACACAGACCTTAAAACGGCCTGCTAAGCTCAATAAAAAAAGCACAAAAACTGATCAAAAAACAAGCATTTTATGCATGCCATATGAAGGGCTAATTTCAATGTTGTACACTAAAAATTACAAATTTGACCATTTTCCCTCAAGAATGAAACCCTTACATTGCAGAATGAATTATTATATTGTGTCATGGTTGAGAGATTAAAAATGTGGTTATGGTGGGAATCAATGGGACATTTTTGTCCACTAAGATCACAAGAGGAAATTTTAAATCTGATGCAACACAAAAACCAATAATCCAATCAAGTCAATATTTTAGATAAACTTGCTCATATCCAAGAAGGATCTGAAAAAAAAATGCCCCAGTCTCCCAACATTAGTTGTATGAAGAAGAACAAGAAGAAGAACTTTAATTGTCATTGCACACAAGTTACAACTTGGGGTTTGGATTAGTATACTGAGATGCATAGTCACGAAGTAGAGCTACTTCACTACTGTACTTAAGTACTAAAATGCTGTATCTGTATTCTGCTGGAGTTTTATTTATTTTTCCTACTTCAACTTACTTTGCTACAAACTAATACTTTTACTGTGATTCATTTTTTATGTGCTGTATCATTACCATTGACTGTATATCGTTACCATTGATCGTTACTCGTTACAATTGACCTTTGGCAAAACCCCGCCCCCAAGCGGTCATTGTCCAATCATACATCCCAGCAACTGTTACCAGGTAAACAAGGTCCTTTTTTTTTCAACTTTATTTCACATCCCAATTTTTCGTACATTTCAATTTGAAACATCGATTTTCAAAAACTAATTCGAGGAAACATTGCTTGCATTTTATAAAAACATTACATGAAAACAAGGTCCGTAGAGCTGGCGACCTCAAAGTGTGGAAGAGGTGTGGCCAGACATCAGGTACCCCAAGAGTTTGGCCGTGGGAGTTTTTCTGCTTCTTTTTCTTCCCAAAGGCGAAAACGGGAGCGATGCCTTAAGTGGATCAAACAGTGTGTAAGGGCCCACTCCAGCAAAATCTCAAGAAAATAAACAAACATATATGTATCTGCTCCAAGGTAAGGCTAGAATGGGCTAAAGTCCTTTTTTGACATCTAGCTAGTTAATGTTAAGCTAGCAAGACGCTTATATACACAAAACTGTACATCAAAGTTCTGATTACTATTGGAGAATATTAGTAATGTTAGTGCCTAACTAATGTTAGAATATTAACTTAATGTTAGCTAGCTAGCTACCTAGCTAGCGAGTTCACGTTAGCTAACTAACTTTAGCTGTTGTGTTGGGTCTCATTGCTGCCCGGGAGATCTCTCTCTAATGTTATGGTTTGTCATTTTACATCAAAGATGAACATAGTGTCCAGGCAATTTACACTTATTGCATTGCCTGTAGCATTTTGTGAATGGACAGCCTACTCCTGAGGCCAGTGACTGTGCACATACTCTATCTTGTACATTCCTGACCTTGTACTGCTATGACAGCCCAATGAACTGTGAGTGTCCTTTAGGCGTAACATTTAAAATAATATAAGAAATTATATTAAAACTTTTGACTGCTTTCATTAATAACTACATAACATAATAACTACTTTTAAATATTTGTTTTAATACTACTTTTTAAGTCTTTCAATATTTGAGTAGTAAATATTAAAATAAGCTACTTGCAATACTTGAGTACAAAAATGTGGAATACTTTAGTACTTCCACTTAAGTGTGAGTGTTAAGAACACTTCAACTTCTACTCAAGTCACTTTTTTTGATAGAGTACTTGAGCCTCTAGTATTTTATGCATGTCTAAATAACAGCATGTAACAGAAGAAAAACAAAAACATACATAAGAAAAATATTAAAAACATAAGGATATATTTATATGTCTACTTGAGCAATGCATTTAAGTCCCACGGTTTAAGAAACGTCCTTGTAGGTAAAACATTAGTCCACTAGGGGGTGCTATAGTATCATCTGCCATAGCATTTTGTTTAATGTCTTATGTTTAATTTTGTTTAACTGCCCTGTGAAAAGAATGAGGCACAAGACAAAAAGGGGTGACATAACAAACATATTTATCAGATTAGAACTTTAGATCTTGTGAATCTACTTTCCTTAACTAAGGAACAGAAAGGTACAAATGCAATAAATTCACATTAGAGAGTATTTATTCGTGAATAGGAATCAGGTACAATCCTTTATCTGACATGAATGCTGTATCTTTATTTTGTTTGATGATTTACTGCTAAATTCTGTTTTTAAAAAATAGAATGCAAGCTTTCTTGCAAGCTTTATAAAGTTTTCTTTGCATGTATGAATCATGAATCATATGTGTGTGAATAGATACCTAAAGTCTAACATGTCTAACAACACACGTGACTATCGCCCCAGATGTTTGGGATCAGTTTTGTTTAAATATTGCCACACTGGATTTAAGAACCACATTGTGCTGTTTATATTTGTAATGGTGGGGCGCATTATTTACTCCCAATGCAACCACTCCTTCACTGCTGGGCTGGGAGTAAAGTGATGAAAGATCGATGTGCATCTTGCGCGAATGCCCTGCTTGACAGGCAGTGGAAAAGTCCACCTTGAAAAAAAAACACAAATGAGAGAAACCGTGCACTTTGAGTGTAGAGTTCAAACACCCACAACGGGAGAACAACGTTTTCGTTCACACACCTTCTTCACCTCTGCTTTCGTTCGAACTTGCCAACCGAAACCTACCCTCCCACTAGACTGTGTCTGGAGACTACAGACCACACGGGGCAGGTTGGAACAGACCTTCACGTTTACACCTAAAAGCCCCTGGCTTGTCCTCTTGGATGCAGAAAGTGTGTTGAGCAATCCCGAGCTTCACCTGCGTAAAGCCAGAGCTGCAGCTTCTCATAATGCAATATTAGGAGGACAAGAAAAACTGGATTAATTTGTGGCATCAGCAAGTTTTTCTGTCTTTTTTTCACATTTTAACTATTCTGCAATTCCGTTATATAAACAATAACACATTTGTACGTACTGCTTTGCAAGACAATGTTAAAAAAAATAATCACACAAATGAACAACACAAGCTGGTAAATTTTACTCTGTAAAGGATGTAAAACTATTAAATAACGACACAATGAGTTTGTAAGAAGATACACAGCTGCACATTTTTGTAGTCATCAAATATTATTTCTGATATATGGGCATCTATATGCAGACAGGTTAATAATAAATGCTCCGCTCTCAGCTGCATCACACTGTGGCAAACATCACATGATCGTGTTGTGCACATAACCACATAACTCGGGACAGTATGTTTTCACCCTGCTTCTCACACACACACACATAACAGTCAAAAACATCTGCCCCCCACTCCACCCCCCACTCCACCCCCCTCCACCCCACCAGTAGCTGAACACCACAACCACAAACACCTCGCTTCTCATTTGACGTTTCATCTTTCCCTGGCACAATAAGCAGCTGCGTCACTGCTCTCGTTATGCGATAAAGTAAAAAAGTGATGTTACTTGAAAACTAGTGACGTGTCTGGGGCCAAAAACACAAATGCGTCATGTATAATATGACGGCTTAAACTGTAGAAATAGCCTGAAGTGGGTATAATTATTCTCGTGTTTGATATTCAAATAAAATGTTTCGAGCTTTAAGTTGAAAAAGGACACTGCATCTTTTCATCGCAATAAGTCAAACAGCATTACCCGTGGCCTTCACTTCCTGTGGTTACGCAGCAATTGTGACAGCGTTTGTCCTCAGAGACTCTGTCTACCCTCTCATTAAGGTCATGTTTAAACGAAGCCCTGCAGGAGAGTGGTTAATGTTTGGTTAACCACTGTCTAAACTCCCAGTAAGCCCCGGAATATTAGCATGAGGGCTGCGGTTCCTTAATGGCGCGGGGGTCTCTAGATAATAGCGTTGCGGCGAGTTCATCCTTGCTGAGGCACGTATGTGCTTTTATTCAGCTGTCAGACTCGGCAGGTGTGTGATCGCTGAGATGTGAACTAAATGCAGATATGAACAGTCAGAGACAGGAATAACAAATATTTAGGTCTAGGGCAACATCCTCTCTCTTTTTTCTTTGTTGGTCTCCCAATTTGACACATACTCATACATGAAGTCACAACACTAACGTAAACCACCAAACCCTCAAGCAGCCATTTCTGAAGGTGCCAAAGTCTAAAACTCAAACCGCTCCTTACGTAGATAACCATAGAGGCACACACTGTCGGGGTAATAGAATGATAAAGGAGATTGCAAGGGCAGGTGCAGACCTGGGTTTACACTACAGGATGCAAAGATCTAGATGGTAATCCAATGAACGTGCTCCTATCAGAGAATCTCTCACATCCCCCCATAATGAGCCAATGTCCCAGGATGAAGAAATCATCATTTGCACCGGTGCAGCGTCTCACGTACGGCCTAAAAATGAAAGTCGATGAACAGTAATCAGTGCAGGAAGAAATACTCAAATCCCTTATTTAGGTGCAAGGACGGATGAAAAAATGTGTAAACGATAAAAATAAATGAGCACAAATAGGATTCTACCGGTAAAAATATTACGTGAAACGGAAGTGAAAGTGCAGAATTTCCAGATCTATGCAAAACATTTGTAAGATGAATCATAATGACTTGTCCTAACGTGGTAAATGACAAATGTAAACCAGTAACTGACCTGAATTCAGGAGAATGAAAGGGATTATCTCTAAAGTTGTGGAGTAGGAGTGATTTTGTCCTTATAGGCTACCTGAGGGTTGCAGAATCTAGTCTCTGTATAATGTTTAGGTTGTTATTGAGGCTATAAAAACAAAACTAGGTTGAATTTAATCGAGTGAAGTGTATATGTGTCATCAAAACTGTCTCAAAGCGTCACATTTTCCGCAGTAAACACCTCTCTTCATTAGAACTTGGGTAAGCTTTTTACTTGACGTCTACTAATAAAAAAAACAAAAACATATATTACTGACTTAAACTTCAGATTTGAAAATGAAAAAAAATGATGCTTCACTCAATCAAACTCAAGAGGAATTTGAGTAAAGCTAGAAAAGCCGACCTTTGCCCCGGTGCTCATTTTACATGTAGGTGTCACGAATATAATTTAAGGATGCCCTCGAGCAAGCATGCAAAAATAATTATAGCACGATCACACGTTCTCATTCTAGCTTTTGAAAACACCACCAGACAGGGGCGTTGTTGGTCCGGCCATTAAGAAAAAGGAAAAAGTGAATTCAGCAAACTTTCCATTACAGTTCTGTACTTGCCTTTTTTTTTTAGACAGATGTTAAAAGGCTGCAGAACATTTAGTTATCTGGATGTGTTGTTTCCCCACGTGTGTGTTGTTGTTGTTTGCGTACGAGGGTGCGCATTATTGTGTGTTGGTGGAAGGAAATGACAGCTTGGATGGCACTTATTTAATTACTCCAACGGTCCCGTTTCACGTTGACCCATCAGTCAGGACTGGGTGCAGTTAACCGTTACAGCATTAGGGATAATTTTGTTTTCCTGTTGATTAAAGCGAGAGTTATGGGACGAGGTGGAAAGTAATGTTTTTAGAAGTGGAGGATGGATTGTTTTACAAGCAGCAGAGGGAGAGAGGGAGGGCGGGAGGGACAGGCAGAGTTGGGGGGGAGTGTAGACGTCACATCTGTTCCTGCCACTCCCTAGGGGGCCAGGGAGCATGGGAACCTTCGCAGGCTCCAATGGTTGCAACAGGCTTTGCAAAGTGCATTTCATTTATCAATTTAAAAGGTAAAAGAAGCTGCGGATGGGTCCGGCTGCTTTGCGGTGGGGCGGCGCAAGAAGACGAATGCCGCAAGCCCCCGTTCCCCCGAGCGTCCAGCGGAGAGATAAAATAAACTCAGCGTGGACAATCTTGGTTAGGAAAATAAAAGCATCTGTCATCAGCATTTCGTGCATGTGGCGTGTTCTGTCTATGTACATACATCCAATAAAAGTATCCGGGGCTTCCTGTCTGCGGCTTGCGGGCTTGCGGCTTGAGGCCCGCGCCGGGCTCAGTTGGCCGAGGAGGGTTTCGAGTTTCCCTCGCTGTCATGTCCCACGTTGGCCCCCCAGAATGTTGACCACCACACTTTAATAAGCCATTTCACAGGGGTCAATTCTCCTTTCTCCACGGCGTCAGCTGGGTCGCCCCATTCACCCTCTTCACCCTTTCCTCACCCGGGCTCCCCCATTGGCATGTGTTCAGCCCAGCGCTGTTTACTGGACGGAGCATTTAGAGGGGTTAGCGTTTCACCATGGCAGCTGTTGGCACCATGTGCCTCCCCCTCAGGCGGCTGGTCGACGGCACGCAGGCCACAGCTTCACACACCCTCCGACATCCCCCTGAGGACCCCCCCCCCCCCCCCCCCCCCCCCCCCACCCCCACCCCCTCCTCCTCCCTCCACTCGCCCCTTCCTTTGGCCTTGGTCGAAGCCAGTAGCCTTGATCGGGTATCGGTTACCGGCTTAATGCGAAGACATAGTTCTCCCTTTAATTGATAGCTCCCGGTTGGTACTGACAGCCCCGCAGACAATGCGGCTTGAGCTCGGAATAGTGAATTCAGCGTCAACAAGGGGAACCTGCTGCCTCTATTTATACGCCGCGCTCTATATTTACAGTATCAGACGAGTGCGGACTTTATGCGCTCTCGTGCAGCTGACTCCATAATGACACATCTGTCACTGAGAGGATTAAGACATTCTGTCACTGCGTTTTCAATGTCACAGCTCGTATTGATTGGCTAAACAAATAACCGCTCAAGGTAATAAAACGTTACGTGAAGATTCACCTCACGTTTGCATATGGCGGCCCCTGAGTTTTGCCGTGACGAATCCTGCTTACTTCTCTGCACTTTTCCTCTAATGGGACCAACAGGTTGTCATCCTTGGTGTTTAGCGGATTTATTTTATTTCACACTGGACACAGACAACGCATCTTGAACACCTTTCGCAGCTGTTGTCAGGATTGCTGTAACAGTTGACGTTCAAAACCTGCAAACATGAAACCGTAGTTGGTGCCGATTGGCAAACCTTATTATGCTAACACACTACGCTAACCTCTAAATGTGGCCAGAGATCAGATCTCTCAAATGCAATCTCAGTGCGTCCTGGGTGCGTTCACACGTGTCTTTTACGATACTGGATCACCCAGATTGGATCTTAATGCCAGGTTTGAACGGGGTCTTATAAGAAGTGTGTGATTATTTTGATCCCAGCATCGCTGAGCCAAGGTAAACAGTCATTAACAGTGTAGGTGGCATGTAAACTTATAGGCACTGTCCCTTTTTCACCCCTGCCACAACTCCCAATCAATGGCCTACTCAATACTAAGCCGTGACTTGAGATTTACTCATTAATCGTCACCGGGCTGCGTCATCACTGACGGCTTTGCATCTGTCAAATGCAGAGCATTGCAGACGTGTTAGCGCACATATCTCAGGACACTAAAAGGGAATGGCATTCAGGATTCACTCGCATTCATTGGCAGTAAATATAGTGCGCTGCAATGTAAAGACGTTAACTTAATCTTATTTGGGAACAAGAAAGCGATGGGACGCAATCCATGTAATTAGAGAGGACAAAGGTTTTCTTTGTGAAGAGAATCAGGTCAGGTCAAAATGTGCACATAAGATAGAAATTAAGTTTTCCAGGGTAGATGAGTGCGGTTATTCAGTATGTTTAAAGTGGAGCGAGGACGGTATGTGGCTTGTCTCTGTGACATTTAGTTCTGCCAATTAGATGTAGCTCACTAATTAGCAAAAAAAAAAAAAAAAAAAAACCTCAGCAGTTTCTGGCTGGGCCGCTTGTACAGCTGTGATTCAAGGTGACACGCAAGAGCAAATCAGACAGACATAAACAATTATGTTAAATTTAAACCCACTTGAGGACATCCTCTGAGATCTTCAGATGTAAGTGATGCCGTGCTGTCGTGACTGCACCTCCGTTGATTGGCAGGTCGCTGCGAATTCGGGGAGACGGGGGGAGATTGAGAATGTTGGTAATCTCTTCCCACCGTGTCCGAGAGTGAGTGAGGAGTGACTTTTGGGAGAGTGGTGCAGGGAAGCAAGGTCAAGGTGACAGTTGTCGTACCCCCGTCCATACCATTTGGATGGAAAGTGATACCGCGGACAGCTGAGGCCGCTTCTGTCACTCTCGGGGTTAATTTGGAGCGTCTTAACATTCATTTTGCTCGGGGGATGTTTGTAATGAACGTGGAAGTGGGGGGGATGGGGGGGGTAAATGGAAATCTCTGCATCTGTGCCTCCTTAACTGTACCCTATATGTGTCGCACACACGCACGCCGAATTGCAGTCACCATCTCAAGGCCGCACAACGAAATTCCTGCGGTTGCCTTGTAACCACAGAGTCGTGGTGTGACCCATAACTCTTGCAATCATCATCGCTGGGGTATGGCCCGCCACTCTCCTGCGTACGTCCCGCTACACTCACACGCACTCCCACGGCTTGGTCCCCCTGGTGGATGTTTGCCTCCTTCACCACGGACCGGCTGCATATCAGGTGGGCCCAAAAATAAAAACATAGGACTGCAAAAATTCCACAGATGCCTTCAGCGTCAGGATACAAACAGCGATTCTTCTTAAGTTATAGTAAACAGTTACACTTTCCTTGTAGATGATGTTCATAAACAAGGTTGTGTGTCACGTGGAATGACCAAAGGATGGATCCCACTGACTTTGGGTGACTTGGGTGCTCACAATTCTTGCTTTTTCGGTGAGACACTGGCACAGTTATTCCCTAGCTCGGCAAACCTCTGAAGATCCCTCAAGTTTTTATTTAGGGGCCACCAGCATATGCGTAATGAAACTGAACGCATTCTCACATAATAGCCACGGACTAAACCTGCAGTTTGTCATGTAGTTGTGTCGTAGTTTCAGAGATATTACTTTGTGATATCTCTGCAATTCTCAAAGTGATTGTTCTGGATCAATAAAGCTGGAACACATCGGGGAGAGATTAACTGAGAGTGTTCAGAGATACGAACGGTTGAAAGTGAAACAGGAAGTAGAAATAAAAATTAAGCTGACAGGCAAAGACAACTAGCGTTTGAGTCAGACTGACGAGCGCATAAGTAGGTTAAGGCGTCTATGTCCTGCGTTACTTTAAAATGAGCCTGCATGATGGGAGACTCAATGCACCATACAAAGCGCTGCTGTCACTGCAGCTTCGACTGTCGACTCTTAAAATACTGATGTACATTTGTGCATCGGCTTATCTCAATAAACAAACCTAAAGTCTCGATGTTAAAAGCTGAGATCAGGAAAAGGGGCAACATGGAGAAGAAAAGGTCAGGTGGCGGAGGAAACATAATTTGTCCCACTGACAATAAATCAAACACGGTTCAAGAAACATTTACAGCAAACGCCGCAGTATTGTCATAACGTGACTGAATCCTCGGTTCGTTTACAGCTCGTCTGACTGTTTCGCGGCCCGACGCTCCTTGTTGCTGCTACGTCCAGGTCTCTGTCTGAATGTCCGATTGGTTCTCATCGCTGCTGACACTGCGCGAACCCTCTCTGTACCCCAAAACTTGGATCGCTCCCAGGGATGAAGTGTACTGGCATCCATTAGTCTCCATTAGCACCAGCCTCCGTGATGCACTCGGAGGGGAAAAAAAAAAGGAAGATCATTATTCTTTGTCACCGCTCTCGAAAGTGTGGGCCGCACCGTTTGATTAGTTATGACAGAGGAGAGAAGCTAGGCTGCACTCAGAACTCTTTCAAGACACTAACACACGGCCCAGCCCGTTCGCTCGGCTAACTTTTTGCACACGTGTGTTCGTAAATCTATTCACAGACGTTTGCAGAAAACTCACATAAGGTTGACGCAAGCTACGGGGGCTGGCCCCCTTTTAGCCCCATTTGTCTTTGGAGCCATAAAGGGAGGAAGACTACTGATGGTGGTGGTGGTGGTGGTGGTGGTGCAGAGGTAAGGAGGGGGGCGTTGGTTGAATCTTCTCCTAAAGTCTCTCGCTGTGATTGCCTCTTGTTTACATTCCACACCCCCAAAGCCCCTAACCACAGCTCCAGCACCTAATCTCATCAGTAAATTTCCCGGCTGAACAAATATCTCCCCTCATGTTCTCATTCCTTGCGTTTGCATGCTTGCGCAAACACACACACACACACACACACACACACACACACACACATAACTCGAAGTCACACAGTTTCTCGTCTGTGTCTCGACTTTGATCCCTTCGGTCGATTCAGAATTGGGTTTACTTCTCAACTCTGCTGCGGCGTAGCGGCACGTCGGCAGGAAGCGCACTCGGAGGTCACACTCTCCCTTCTCTCTGTCATTTTCTCTTTTGTTTCAGGTGCTTGACTTCCACCTTCCCTTTCTCCTCGTATATTTTAGTCGAGGAGCACAAGTCAGTCACAGTCACAGGCCGGCTGCACCAGAGGAAGTTTGGTGTGATAGGCTGTGTGTGTGTGTGTGTGTGGGTGTTGGTGGCGGGGGTCTGGGTTCAGCCGGATAACGAGTATCTTTGTTCAGTGCTGCCGAGCATTTGGCTGGGGATGCACACAGTGACCCTGGGACACTGGAGAGGTGGGTATAAACCGTCCCCCTTGGACGGACAGATAGGCATGAAGACAAGACGGGGACTAACATGCCTTGCTTGTGAGCAGAGCAGAGAATATACCACCGACTGTGCAAACCGCAACCTGTTCGTGCGACTATTAAGGTTCGGATCAGCGGTCCTGTAAAGACCAACTGCCTGGCCTGCTGCACCGCTCCGGCC
Organism: Mugil cephalus; assembly: GCF_022458985.1. Classification (NCBI taxonomy): domain Eukaryota; kingdom Metazoa; phylum Chordata; class Actinopteri; order Mugiliformes; family Mugilidae; genus Mugil; species Mugil cephalus. The sequence goes on along the minus strand of NC_061788.1, from coordinate 7,080,094 downwards.
TTCAGCCAAGGCACTGTCCCTCTTTAAAGGCCTTGAATGTCTGCTTAGTGGAGCAGTAAATCTAATTTATGTTCTTTTTTGGGGTTTTTGCTGATACAAGTGATTTTTGTGCGTGTGTGTCCGTGATTATGACTTCCATCTCTGTGAGGACCAGTTCGAGTTCTGGACTCCGCGGTGGTGACATGTTTATAAAGGGACATTTTAATCACTTTGGGACAAACCTTTAACCCCTTTAACAGTCACCAACCTAGATATGGACATGAGGAAAGAGAGATACAGTATTCTAGATCAATGTTTAAATGTTTAAATGCACATCAAAGGCTCATTATTGAAATTATTTAAGCCGTTTAAACGACAAGGCCCATTTTGTTCCCTTTCTCTCACCTTTAGGGGCACATATTTGTCGAATCACGATGCGATGCGGGTTATTTTTAAACCGACAAACAAAATTCTTCCCATCTTTTAATCCTTCTTTAGAAAAAAAAAGTGGTAAATGTTGAGAGGTGAAAGGGGAATTTGAGAGCTCATAGCTGGGGTTCGCTGGATGCCTCCGTCTTCCTCCAGTTGTCCTTTCTGTCACAGGGTTGTGAATTAGAGACCGTTTCCTGCACCATTCTCACTTCAGGGCTGTATATGTGGGGGAAGGAGCCACAAAACAAGAATCCATTGTAGGTGTTTATGTCTTGCTTACATGGACAGCGCGAGGCCGACATCTTCCTGCCCTCCATTGTCCTCCAGCATGTATGTGAACACAAACACATACATGCTGCTGCCTATTTTTAAGATTAAAAGATCACCTGCTCCATGGGAAAAGTATGCGGGGTGGTGAATCTCTACAGAAATATTTGATCATTGATGATGTAAAGTGTATAATATTCATATGCGGCTGAGGGATCTACTGTCGCCACCTTCATGACAAACCTGACCTACCGCCAGGGATTAGATGTGATGCACATGTGGCAAAGTGCTTGATCTGTAACACTCCTCTGATTGCGAACGCCTGGGCTTGTCCGACATTAGCATGACTCACATACATACGAGAGGCTTGTCTAAAAAGCTGAATGCAAAGGCCATCAGAGGAAGGTGATAATTGGGACACCTGAGGACCTCTGTTGTCTGATGTGGGATTGTAATACTCCAGAGAGAAAAAAACAAACAGAGGCTCAACACCACAGGGGGGCAGGGCAGGGGGGGGACACAATGTTCCCCTCAACGAAACGATATGCCTTTCCTATCACTTATCTCCAAGTAACCAACAAAGGACCTGTTTGACTATAAACAACAGCCAGTTGAGTCCAAGCTCTTCGGCAAATATTTAATCGGATTTGCACCGGAGACAAAGGTGTGAACTAGCTTCAGTCGAGTTAGATTAGACACAAAGCCTTCGTTTTCTCAGAGCCTCGTTGATTTTTAAATAGTTCGGTCATTAAATAGGAAAATCTTGTCAAATTGGTAGACCTGACCATGGCACTGACACCTGTGGACGGGTGCTTTTTTTGTTTAAATAGGTTATTAAATGCGTCATGTAATATTTTTTATGTTTCACACATCTATGACCTCCCCTGATATTAATCGAGGCCTATTAATGCATGTTTATATTGGAACTATTATAATTAATTCACGTTATTGCCCATATTAATTTGTTTATGAACATTTTGTACACTTTTGCTCATGCTGTTTTATTTTACTACACTTTTACTCACATTTTATTTTATTTTTATTTAAGTTTTTATTTTTATTGCATGTTTATTTTTGCTGTGCAACTGAGCTACGGTGACCAAGAAATTTCCCTTGCGGATGAATAAAGTCTGGAGCATACACGTCACAACATCTGGACGGAAAAATTTAACTGTAATAGTAACTTGCTGGGAAAACAGTGTGGCTATCGGACAGTAATTTACAATCTTGCTGAATTCATGTGGCAGAAGGAAACTGTGACTACGTGCACTCTTGTGTCTCTGCGTTTCTTTGAGTTTGTAGCAGCTTGTTGGACGTGAACCAAGAGTAATATCTCCAGCTCTGGTCAAACTTTATGTTCTGATAGTAGGATGACATCATGTAGCCCTTGTCAAAAGAGAGATACTTTTTATCACGACCTCTGGCCTTGCTCCATTCCTGCTCCCACAGAAGGAAGGAAGGGAGTCTGTGAGTTGAAGGAACTTAAATGTTTAAGGTCAGACTCTACAGCTCCGAGCAGCCAGGGTTCACACTGCAGAGGGCAGTCGCATTTATAGTTAATCTAAAAAATTGCTGTGTTTTCTTGCACTTTCCATTGGCCTCTCTAGGTTTTGTTTCTATATTAAGCTTCAGTAGAGTTTGTTTTCCATGGCTTTGGGTCTTCCCCTCTCCAACCTTGTGAATCTTTTACAGGACTTTTTCTCATGGTCTCGAATTTTACCCTAAACAAATAAGTATTTCAAGTTTCGAGTTAACCTCACAAGCAAAAACAGACACTCTGATTTCATAACAGATAAAAGGCAACACTCTCTGCCAGCGCTTTTGAATAATCGGCACTTTTTTCGAACGTAAAGACCAAACCACACCTTAACAAGGACGCAGGAGGGCAAGTGTTAACAGTATGCCATGACTTAATCTGAGCGTGTGCCTGGTGGATCTGATGTTTCTCACGGTGGGTCAGGTGTTTTCTTATGCTACATGCCCATGCACATCTCTTTTATTTCATTCGACCAACAGATTCCCTCAACACTTCACATTTTCTTTTCTGTTGCGCAATAACATTTGTAGCTGATTGCGCACACTCCCTCTTTCATTCTCTCTTCTCCCAGTGTTTCCCACACTACATGCACCTCAAGAGACCTAGCCCCTTTTGGCGTGGGTCCATTTGGCAGTCACACCAACAGAAGGACCAGCATGTGCACGGGATTCATAATAAAATAATCTTTGCCCTGGGGTGCTGAAACTCTGCAGCTCCTCCCTTGCAGTTTCACTTGCCCTGAGAGAAAAGAAAAAAAGCAATATAGGAATCCGTCGTTGACGTGCATTCTTACTCCTTGTGCAGCGCTGTGTTTCGTAACTGAAATGCTAGAGAAATGCAATATAATAGCAGGCTCTGTGCAACTGTACTTGTGCACCAGAAAAGGCTGCAAGCAGTCATGTGCCTTGCAGATCCTGCAAAACAAGGATCTAGTCAGTGAGCTGTGATGTGAAACCAAAACTATATGAAGAAGTGAGATGTATCCTTATTTCATGAGATAATATTCATGTGCTTTGAACTCCCAAATCTCAGATGTCAAAGAGACACATGCAGAATCGGATGCACAAAGCTTGCGGAGCAAAACACAACAAGAAAGATTGGAAAACATTTATCTTATCAGTTAAAATATTAAATTATCCAATATTCAACAAACGCACTGAGGCGTACTGTTGAAATTTTGAAGCAAGGTTCCTGTAAGTTCTGCAAGTAACTTCTAACGGAACCTTTAATTCATGATATTACATGGGAATATGTTTATATTACCACCATGGTGTAACACAGAATCTTAGTAAATTAATACACCTAGTGCCGGTAGCTTTGATAAAACACATCATTATCATGTATGATTTGATGCAGAGGAAGGATTTACAGGTGGAAAACCAGCGGCTCAAGAAAAGAACCCTGGGGGACTCCACGAATCATGGTTGTCCATCAGATGATGATCTCCAACATAAATCTACCTTCAAAGATATGATCTGAATCAGGTGAGGACAGGACCAAAGAATTCCAAACACTGTCAAGTACTGATTTATAGTTGTCCAAGTATTTTACATGAATCAGTATCTAGACAAATTGTATTTACTACAATGAACCACTGTTAACTATAATACATGTCCAAGCATGCTAACTCAGTGCAAGAATGATTTTAGTGTTACGCATTATAGCTTCTTAATGTGCAATAGTTTAACCCTTCAAATGCATCAAATTTTAAAAGTCGACTCAGTATTTTATCAGTCTGGTGGTTAAGATGTCACATAAAAGCTGTAGGAAAATGGAACTATTTATGTACTTCTCAAATGCAGTATTTAGCTAAATGCACTTTATTATTTTTTTTATTTTTTTTGCTGTAGTGAAGAAAGTGCTCAGATCCTGAACATTTCAAAAGTCTGTACCCCAAGCGTTGCATCAAAAATATAATTAAGTGCATCATTACCAAAATTAGACATTAACTGGGCAAGACATGGGATCCAATGTCACATGAGCTCAGTGTTGTCTGAGATTAAAGCCGGTAGCCACATTATTGTCAAGCATGATTTGATGTAGAGGGACAATTTACAGGGGGAATACCAGCGGACCAAGATTTGAACCCTGGGGGACTCCACGTGTCATAGTAATGCAGTCAGATTAAGGATGTCCAACATACAGTAAACATGCCCTCGGTGCAAGAACAATCCTAATGTCGCTCATTGTAACTAGTATAGTAGTTTAATCTGTAAAATGTGTCACATTTTATAAACTGATCATGTATTTAAAATTTTATCTGGTGACCTAAACTGTAGCATAAATGTCTTTGTAGCAGAAAATAGAAATATTTAAATGCAGTGCTTCTTAAGTAGGCCTGCAGTACTTAATTAAATTTACTAAATTTATTTCTTTATGTAGATCAGTAAAAGTCGTGGAAGGGTAAAAAATATTATTTTACAAGATCTAGTGTTACATTACATTTTACCTTTCTGTTTTATCTGTACACTGAGAATAGTCAGATAAATCTACCTGAGTGCAATGATAAGGTCTTGACATGTACGTAAAAGTAGACATTGAAAATAAGTTAACATATCACTAAATTGGACATGTAGTAATAGTTTGACACCACTGCCTGATGTTAATAGCTTTACTCCTAGAGGGGGGATTAGTGTTTGAGCGTGAGGAGACGTAGGAGGCTGTAATTTGGCCTGAGGAGCAGTAGGGGGGAGGCAAGGGGAGGGGAGGGCGAGGAGAGGAGAGGACGAGGAGTGGGAGGAACTTGTAGAGCCTCCAGATTTCATTCAGAACTCGAAAGGCAGCAGGTTAACATCTATGAACTGAGTACCGTAGAAGATCCCCCTTTTTCTCTCTCTCCTCTCTCCGTTGGATTTACTTTTTTTTCCCTCCCCGACACTAAGGATATTTATTTCGAGACAACGTCTGGAGTATCAACCTGCGGATCTATGCGAACCCTACGCGGGAGTCATCGACATTTGTGAAGTTGAAGAGGAGGAATGTATCGTTTCTTTGTGAAACTAACATTTCTGATTCCAGCAATCGTCATCTCACAAGGTAAGCAGTTTTCCATGAGTTATGCTGCGGAGAATGATCGGTGCAAGATGACGGCGGGACTCGGTCCAAATTCAATTCAAATCTCACTTTGGAAAAGTTAGTGCGTAATGTGCAATAAAACACGCATCGACTTAAAGACTTTGGTCTACTTTAAATACACAATAAAAGCCCGGCTTTTGTTTGAAGTTGGTAGATTTAATCGCTTTAAAACTCCGAGAAACTTTTTCCAAGAGCTTTTCATAGTCGTGGGAACGATTTCACTAGAAGGGGATGCGCCAAAACCTGGAGTGCGCTTGGCTGCTCGACTTAAGAAGTGTTCTCTAGTAGAGGATGTTGTATTCACGTTATTTTGTCTGCACAGACTGAGCACACACTGGCCATATACTTTACGTGCAACAGTGACTTATCTAAAACTTTGGGCATAAATCCACACTTGCACTAGGTGCACTTCCTTCTAACCAAATGTTTGGTTAAGTACTGTTTTTAATAGACACTGTTGGTATTAAAGTCTTAAATTGTTCTGAACTCAGGTTTTAAACAACATTGGAGATAATGGAAGTCGGTCCGTGTGTTGGGACGGGGGGGACGCGAAAGGAGAGGGGGATTGCGCGAGGGGGAGGGAGGACACCTTTTGTCTGCATGTGTGGGAGAGTTGTGAGTGCCGGGTGGAGGGGTAGATTGGGGGGGGTGGCTGCTGTTGTTCCCGTCTGCCGGTAAACAATGCCCGAGGAGAGTGTTTTATGGCTCGTGCTGGACTCTGCTTTCTTTTGTTGCGCATCTGAGCCCCGCAGCTGCTGCGCTCTCCCCGCGAAAGCGTGCGCTCCCAAAAGCCACGCACCACGCGCTCACGTCCTCACCGGTGTGTCCACAGCAGCCAACCCCAATATCCCCCACGGGCACTCGTGTAACAAATCAATTTAAAGATCAGCGCGTGTGTGTTGCGTGTATTAAAATTGAAATTCCGCTGAATAAATATGTATTAAAATGCCTCTGATGAATAATTTCCCACTGATAATTTCACATCAGCCTAATCCTCCTTAATCCTAACAGCTAGTCTAACAGTACAGATTTCCCATACACGTAGGGAGTTCCTGTTGGATTAATTAAAGATGTGTATTTATGTTTTTGTTTTTTTTATGCATTCAACAGGTCTAAGATGCTCCCAACCTACTGAGTCATGCCTGAATGGAGGAAGATGCGAAGCCACCTCAAATGGAAATGGAGAATGCAAGTGAGTTAACAGGCAAACTGTGTATATAAAAAAAAACAGCAACGTGCGATGCACCAGATGTTGCACTTCAGAGCACAACACAGCACTTACATTCACTGCTATCTTTTTGTGCTCGCTGGAATTTGTGCAGTCTTAGTAGTAGTGCAGTGTAGCGTAATTTTGGCCCCATGGAAGTGCTTTTTTTTTGGTTGGGAATAAAAGGGGCCACATATTCCCCCTTTCATTCCAGCCTTTGAGCGGGCCCTGTGCCCAGCAACCGGAGGCCCTTGAGTTTTATTCTGCGCTGGTGTGCTCCTGTAACCCTCCAGGAGCTGCACTGCTCAAAGCACACATTCCCCGCCAAAAAAAAAGTAAAAGAAAAGACTTTCAAGGATTGAAGAAATTAAAAAAAAAAAAAAGAAGGAGAAGAAGAAGAAAGTGCAGATCCAGAGTGCTGGAGAGGTGGGGGGGGGGGGGGGGGGGGGGGGGGTAGCTAGACAAAAGCCCACCCCCTCCCATCAGCAGCCCCGTTAATGAATGCAAGACCCCTCCGCCAGCAAAGTGAGAGGACGCGTCCAGTCCTAAATCTTGTTTTTCTGCTCTTTCATGGGCGACAGCTGGGGCTCGCCCGCCGCCCGTCACCCATTGTCCTGCAGTCAGAATAATGCTGTGTGACTAATCTGAGTGGGGCTTCCCATCATGCCACAGCCACCCCAAAACACCGCAGCACACACCAAACCCCTGCCACAGCCCTCCCCCCTCCAAAAGGCCTGTCTACATCTTTCTGAATGGACACCCCCCCAACCCCCCTCCCTCGCTATCCACCCCACATCTCCATCTTCCCCCTGCCTTACCCGTGTGTGATCTCCATTTGAAAGCCAGATGGCTGTGAAATGTAATTGGATTGGATGTCAAGAGAGTGAGATTAATTGGAATAAAGTGCAGAAATTCGAACGCAAACAAGTGGGAACAGACCGAGGGCCAGATTGCGGGCTGTTTGTTTAGACTATGGATTGGTGGTGGTTTACGGGTGAGACACTTAATACGCAGACATATTCCTATTAACCGGCCGTCATGTACGTAAGCATGTGACGCCCAACTTCTTTTGCACTTCGCATCCAGTTGTGGCATCGTTTCATCCCCTCCTTGCCCGCAAAAAAAAAAACTCAGAGGTGGCCTGGTTTGCCCTCGGGGCATGTGGTCGTGGCAGGCGCTCATCTGCTCGGTGGGGACACGGAGGAGCCATTGAGGGTCCCGGGCTTCTAGCCCGAGGCCACCAATTCACAATATCTAATCTGCACGCTCCGCGCACACATGCAGACCTCCACACGTGTGCGCACACTGGCACACAGAGAGTCCCCCTCACCCCCACAAAGCTGGTATTGTGGTCTCCATCTCTGCTCGGCCCAATTAAAAACAGACAGGATAAGAGCATCGCTTCACCCGCCCGCACTCTCTCTTCCTCCTCGCTTCCCTCTCATTAATCATTCATCCCTGCCAAGCCAAGCAGCCATCGGTCACGGGGTGCTCGGGGAGATTCGGGGGTCAGAGTTTAGCGTCTGTAGCAGGAGGGGAAGGGGGGGAGGGCTTTCAACAATGATCCGACTTGTTTTTGTTTTTTTTAAATCATCACCTCATTTGAATATCTGCCTGTGACGTCACTCACGGAAATCCCATCCACGGTTCGAGGGAAGACTGGTCTGACTCCGTGACGACCAAAGTGAAAGCACCGCACCAGATTTAGGGCTGAATTGTGTCATAAGATTAACAGTTCCCATCACAAGATGGAAGGTTGAAAGGCATTCAACCCCCGAAATGTTTTTTCGAACCCACTCGTGCAGCCATTGAAGTCATCTGTGAGTCATGTTCTGTGGTTTATGCAGCAGACTGTAAGCATATGGTGTCACAGATTTGAGTGGTGAGATGGGTTTAAATCCTGTTTCAGAATCGTTCCCACGAGCGCGAGAGTGAAATCACATGTTGGCACGGAGAACAAGGTTAGGACGCCGTGTTTACTGTGGTAATTACATGTCTCATGAATGGGTTCATTTGGATTGTGTTGGGACGAATTCGGTATCCTTGGAGGGGAGGATGTTTTTCCTGTTTCCTGGTTGTAAAAATAGACCCCCCTCCGCCCCCTTACTTTAAATGTGTAGGACGCTCTCCCCCCAAAACAGGAACAGACTTGCTTCTTGGTCCACGTCTGTCAGATTTAACACAAACAATCAACTCAACAGGTGTCTGGCAGATCAGAGATGAGGTTTTAAACATGTGATTCAAACGTAAGCACATAAAACTAGGAGAGATTGTTATAGCCCAGACGATCTAGATCTAGTTTAGATGTGCCTTATAAATAGACACATTACAGCTTCAGCAAATGTTGGCCGAAAATAGCAGTGGTGAACAAGTCTTTCACAAACATAAACATATTGTTTAATTCAAAGTACTCATTTATCTCAGTTACCTCACCAGCTACTGACGGTGATTCACTTTTACTCTCTCTGTGTGCTCATATGAATATGAAACACGCAAAAGGGTAAAAGGTGAGATGACAATGGAAATTTATTTTGTCTGACTTTCATCTTAGATTTGCAATTTTAGGGAAGGGCTGAATCATCTGGGTACATAAAATGCAGCAGTGCGCTGTCTGTGGTGGTACTTGACTCTAAGCCACAGCAAGATGTGACCGTAATGGGGAAGCACTCTGTCGCGATTCTGTGAAGTAAGAGGTTATCTGAAGGTCTGGGGCTTCCTGTTTCCCATGAGCTGAAGATGTGTGGTGATGTAGGCAAGTTGAAAGCGCGCGTGGGGGCACGGCGACATGCGAGTTCGAATTTGGTTTCCATTTGAGCGAGAGTAACGAGGGCACGGCAAAGTTGAAAGGCTGCTGCCCTCTACCCCAAATTTGCGCGTCGATGCTGCTTTGCTGAAACAGACACTGTTTTGGTCGGAGGTAACTGTTAATAATAAACCCAGAAAACATCTCAACTGTCTCCGCGCATATCTGAAATACTGCAAGACGTTGGCCTGAAATAGATGTGTGTGAGAGAGACCAAAAGCCTGTGATGGTTTGTGAGGTCTCTGACCTTGCAGGGGGGCTGCCTGGTGTTGCGTATTGATGGTAAAATGTCTTGCCCGTTAAAGAGCATGCAGAGCAAGACTAGCGCCACTAAAAAGATGTTACACTCTCCCTCAAGGAATGCCGCTCTTCGTTTGTCCTCCTATAGGATTACCAGGCAGGTCTCTGTGAAAGGCTCAGCTCCGTGCGGGCTTAAGCGAATCAGGAGCATACAAATGCATGACGGGGTTAAGTGTGCCTGCTGGTGTTGGTGCTTTTATTGGGGTTTAAGCTCTAAGGCTGCCACTCCCCTGGTTGGGCCCATTCCCTAGATGCCAGGGCCCCTTTGAAACAACAGTGGGCAAGGTTGACGGTGCTCCGCTCTTCTTTTTCCCCAACGTGAAAGCAAACTGGCTGCCGTCAAGAAAACATTCAATATACTGTACGTTTTCTCACATTAACTGCTGGCGTGGCCCCTTGAAGAGACTGATCTGGAAATCCTCAGAGCACAGCAATCAAAGCTGCGCTGTCAGAGCAGACTGATAAGAGGCTATTTCGCTTGAGTGGGTGCTGAAAGTTCACATCTACAAGGCCTGGCTGTCAAATGTAGGAACTCCTCTGCAGGTCATGTTTTTCTTTTTTTATTTATTTATTCATCTAATGAATAAGGGGGAACAGTTACAGCTGTTGATCCCTAGTGCCATCAATCAAATTTCACCTGAAAGAAACGAGAAGGACTTGGAAAACAAGAGGCAGTCGTTGCTGTGGTGACATGTTATGGGCCGACCTGATTGATGGTTATCTGACTCCGGGCTAGAGGTTACTGATAACAATCACGAGAAGTCAAGTTGCAGGCAGGTGTTTTAAGAGTTCAACCGTGAGTTGGGATGTTTTTGCACCGTCTGAGAGTTAAGTACAAGCACTTCAGTGTATCTGCCACCGACAGAACAAAGAGCGGCAGACACGCCGTTGAAGTTGTGACCTCGGCGTTCGGCATTTTCCCCATGAAAGTGATCTTACCGTCATTAGCGAAGCAGGTGCTCAGCCCTTGTCACTCCGCTTGACCCTCGTAAATCTTCCAGGTCTGCTCGTTTTGGAGCACGGGACGAAAAATAACCGCCTTTTCTAAAGGGATTTTATTTGAAAACCTAGTTTTGAATGTTTGCATGGTCTTCCTGAGAGTTTTTAGCTATTGAAGAGATGAGGCATTTACAACAGGTCACTCACTAATGAGTATGTGTGAGTATTCCATATCTTCCTGGTGCAGCGTTTCTCATTCATTAGCTTTTAGTATTGTGTCGTAAAGGCATTGTATTGCAGATCCTTCCAGATCCAGTGCATTTCTCATTTTCCCTGGCTGCGCTACATTGTCCTGTTCGTGGTATTACTAACAGATGTGGACCCCGGGGGTCAGATCTTGGCTAATGATTAGACACATCTTAGGGAACATCAGCTAACCTTACAAAATGAATGAGGAGGAAAGGGCAGAAACAAAAACACAAGAGGCAATAAAGCGGGAGAACAAAAACAAAAAGAAGACGATAATCGTGTAACGTTTTTGTAAGCGGCATGCAATGGAAACGCGAAGATAGAAACTTTAAATTGTAGACGTACTGTGTATACATGAAGACTGTATGCCACCCTTTTCTTTTCAGTCACATTTTCCACAGCGGTGGCATTTCCAGTGCACAGTTGGGTCTGGTTTTGTGTCGGAGGATAAAGTCACCCCCAGAGTGACAGATGGTAGATCGGTCCCAGCAGGGACAGAGGAGAGAGGGGAGAGAAGGCAAAGAGGCCGTCCCACAGTCACAAAAGTGTTTAGGGTCAGAGGTCGAAGAAGCATCTGCTCCGGCCTGAGGGGACATTGCGTCGCTGGGAGAGACCTGTTGCCGTGGTGTGTGCTGCTGGTCTTTTCAGCATGTGGGTGGATCTTTATCTCAGACCGGGCTGACTTCAGGACAAAGAGGATCTATTACAGTTAGTTAGCGTGGGGCGACACGCACACACACACACCATTAATAACATCTCTGTTTCATCACACCGAGTGAGATTTTTTTACAGTCCCTTTGTGGCCGTTTAGTGTGTTTTCAAGCTGAAGCAAAATAGGAAGCAGGGAAACTTCAAAGCGGCCCCAAATGCTTTTACAATCTTCTGTCAATTGCAACTGTCTGGGCTCCCCGCGGGGACACACGGGACTGTTAAAAACTCCCTGACTGCTCTCACCTAACTAAGTCAACAATGGAGTTTTCAGCAGTCCCTTGCGACATAAGGAGAATGCTGTAAAAAGCAAACTTCTGGGAGCTATAAAAAGTCACCCTTGCGGGAGAAAATGGGAAACGAGAACTACGAAACGCTAAACGGGTCAAACGAGAGACGCGGAGGAGACGAGAATGTGGGAAACGTCAGTGTTGCATAAAAAGGGGACATCCAACAGGTAAGGAGGAGGTGAATTAAGAGCGGCGAGGTTGGTGGTGGCGGAGCTGAGGAGACAGAAGTTGCAACAGCTGACTTCACATGGGTTCTTTATGTCCCTGGAGGAGAGGTTGGCTTGTCAGCACCCCCATCTGAGAAGGGGACAGAGGGGAGGTAGAGGAGGAGGGGGAGGAGGGATGAGGGGAAAGGAGGAGGAGAAAGGAGGATGGGGGGAGGAGGAGGAGGAGCCCTGTCCAACAGCTGCCTTCATTAACATGCGCACCTGCTCCCTGTGGAGATACTGGGAGACCAACAGATGCCCTCCCTTACACATAAACACTCAAGCAGGAAACGCGCACGACTACACACCGTCACACAAGCCCCGATTCAAACATAAACACTTTTTTCGCTGACTTTAAATGCTGCCTCACGTGACAGATGGGACTTCACTGTTATATGAAAGCCGCATACCAAATGACGTTTGCAAATGAGAAGTGAAAATCCGCGACTTCCATGCAGTCTGCTTTTTCGGTGAAAACGTTTTTTTTTTCTGCAAAAGCGGCAAAACGGGTGGCTCCTCTTTGTTGACCTTCTAACCCGGGTTTTTATATTGTAATAATCCATCTATAAGGCCGGTTCGAGCTGTGTGACTGTAACTGTCCTTGGTGTGGATGGGAAGCACCCGAGAGCTTAGGCCCTGAATGCAGAGCTTCGTATGGGACATCCATAGGCGGCACAGTCCCCTTGATCTCTACGGTCATTCAGGATGAGTGTGGACAGCAAGGTAGATGGGAACAGGCTGTTAGGTCTAGACCATTTTGTGGCGTCTGTTGTCCCAGCAGAATGTGTTTTCAAGGTTCAGAGGGACTATAATCCAGAGAGACACACTAGAACAACATGCTGTCCTGCTGCAGTGGGACTTTGCTGGGCGGGAAACTTTCAGTCCCCTTCCACTCCCCCCCCCATTATTCCCCCTTTGTTTAGATAATTGTTCCCATGATTTAAACAAAAACGATCCCGTTTTTTCCAATCGTCGCTGACCCCTCCTGTTTCGCTTTCTGCTCCCAGGTGTCCCAGCGACTACGTGGGCAGTCGATGCCAGTTCCCGAGCCCCTGCAGCCCTTCGCCCTGCCGCAACGGCGGCGAATGCCGGGCCGTCTCCCACGGCAACACGTTTGATTTCCGCTGCGTGTGCCGCCTGGGTTTCACCGACCGCCTGTGCCTGACCCCCACCAACCACGCCTGCATGAGCTCCCCGTGCCACAACGGAGGAACCTGCGATCTCCTTACTCTCACTACCTACCGCTGCTTCTGCCCACCTGGTTGGTCAGGTATGTAGCTAAAAAACCTCAAACGTTCCGACTCTGACTTTGCTTTTCCTGCATGAACCATAATGATGGACTGTATTTTCTCTTCAAGGCAAGACCTGCAGCACTCCCAACCCGTGTGCTTCCTATCCATGTGCCAATGGCGGCCAGTGCTCAGCCGTGGATTCCAACTTCATCTGCACCTGCCCGCCCAACTTCAGCGGTCAGACCTGCAAGCAGGACGTGAACGAGTGTGGCCAGACTCCCTCGCCCTGCGTCAACGGCGGCGTGTGCGTGAACGAGGTCGGCTCGTACCACTGCCGCTGTCCCCAGGAGTACACCGGCCAGCACTGCGAGACCCCTTACCTGCCGTGCAGCCCCTCGCCCTGCCAGAACGGGGGCACTTGCGTCCAGAAGGGAGACACCACCTACGACTGTAGCTGCCTTCCAGGTAAGACCAGCGGAATAAAGGAGAATAATTTGATTTTTGTTGACATATGGAGTGGGCATATGGTTAATTTAGCAACAGAACGCACACTTTTGTTGTCCTGTTGGATCAGTTGACCTAAAAACCAGTCTGCTGTAGTAAAATCTGATTGGGTGGAGTGTGTAATCTCTGGTTACCCCCCCTCCTCCCCTCCCTGCTGCCTCTGCCAGCCTCCACTGGCAGGATGCAGCCCCACAGACGTTTCCTTCTGATAATCACCGGCGACCCCACACACCACCACAGATACACAATCGCGAACGTATAGATATGCACCCCTATTCATGAGGTCACAAACTCGCAAAAAATATCTTGTTTTTCAGCTAAATGCAGCCAGTCTGTCTGTCATCTTTATTGTGTTGTGCATGCAAAGATATTGGTCGCCGGCGTTAGAGTCGGGGCACCGACTGTCACGAAGCTTTTCCCCTTCCAGATGAAAAAAGAAAAATCGCCAATTTACCTTTCAGCGGCCATTGTTAGTGTCTGATTTAGTGCTAATGATCAGCACAAAGCGTGCTGTCCAGACATGCAGATGAATGAGGGATATCGCAGGGTTGTGTGTTAAAGTTTAAACCATGCTGTGTGGCTCTCGTGGGTGTCGGTGCAGGAATGCGTTCCGATACTAAAGCTGCTCGGGCACCTGCGGAGCTGGTTGATAGTTAATCAGAGTATCGTGCCTGTAAAACCCACTCAATCCTTTGATGTTTGAGGAGGAGACAAGCTGTGCTGTCATCCACGGGGCATTAAAACAATCTGCCACGAGGATAGAGGGAGCTTATCTTTTTGTTAGCGCACAGTGATAAGAGGAGGAAGGAAAGGTCTAATTATTAGCCAAATTCGAGTGTTGCCAAATCGGTTTATATGCTGTTCTAATTAACTACGCATTTTTCCATTAGGCTTCAACGGCCACCACTGTGAGCATAACATCGACGACTGCCCAGGCCACAACTGCCAGAATGGCGGCGTATGTGTGGACGGGGTGAACACCTACAACTGCCAGTGCCCTCCTCACTACACAGGTAACCTCGCTCTAAGAAAACACGGCAACAGTAAACACGGTTAATGTCCGTCCCAATCGTGCTCATCCTCCTTTTTTCTTTATAAAAATGGTTCAGGTCAGTACTGCACAGAAAACGTGGACGAGTGTGAGCTGATGCCCAACGCCTGCCAGAATGGAGGGACGTGCCACGACACTCACGGGAGCTACCACTGCGTCTGCGTCAACGGGTGGATGGGCGACGACTGCAGCGAGAACATCGACGACTGTGCCAGCGCCGCCTGCTATCACGGCGCCACCTGCCACGACCGCGTCGCCTCTTTCTTCTGCGAGTGTCCCCACGGACGCACGGGTACGACCGTCTGTGGATCCTCCCAGGTACAGTGTCCACGCACACCGCGGGCCTCAGAGATTAAACGCGGTGTATCGGTGCTTGCAGGTTTGCTGTGCCACCTCGACGACGCCTGCATCAGCAACCCCTGTCAAAAGGGCTCCAACTGCGACACCAACCCGGTCAATGGCAAGGCAATATGCACCTGTCCCCCAGGTTACACCGGATCGGCCTGCAACCTTGATATTGACGAGTGCTCCCTTGGTAAGTTACAAAGTCTCGGTCTCAATCGATCGCACATACATTTCTACGGATAAATGACAACTCGTGCCTTCACTGTTTTAGGTGCAAACCCTTGTGAGCACGGCGGCCGCTGCCTCAACACCAAAGGCTCTTTCCAGTGTAAGTGTCTTCAAGGATATGAAGGACCTCGTTGCGAGATGGACGTCAATGAATGCATGTCCAATCCTTGCCATAACGACGCCACCTGCCTTGACCAGATTGGAGGTTTCCACTGCATCTGTATGCCCGGTAAGAGCATTGGTTTATATTGAAAGAAAATTTGATTATTTTATGTATGTATATTGATAATTAAGATACCAGTTACTCGGCTCACAAAGGGTATTTGTCTTCTCTCTCATTTCAGGATATGAGGGTGTGTTCTGTCACATCAACACAGATGAGTGCGCCAACCAGCCGTGTCTCAATAATGGCAAATGCATTGACAAGATCAACTCGTTCCACTGCGAGTGCCCCAAAGGTGAGACGCTGGGAACTGAAAAAAAAATTATGATTTAACTTGAGGAACAAAAACAAGACCTGGGTTGGCTTGGGTTTCACTTAACCCAATATTGGTGAGACAATCAGAGCACAGACGAGGCTATAAAAGAGTGTATGATTAACCTGTCTGTCAATGAGTACAGCACACACGGCTGACAGATTGAATCAATGATTCACCTTTTCTAATAGTTTAGCTCAAGGGTTTATGAGTGAAATGTGCAGAGTGAAGCAAGCTTCTGAACCATTAGCATATTTGGCGGGCACGGGAGTTTGTGTTAGAGCTTAGCGCCAAAATTGGGGGGCAGGGATTGGTTTATTGCCGGTAGGCTGGAGGCCATTGTGTTGTGGTTTAAAAGAAAGATTTTGCTGCACAGTAAGAGCTAAGAAAAGGGGGGGGGGTTGGAATGGCTTGTAAGGGCTTTCAGCGTCCTGCGGGCCTACTTCAGATGCAAATGAGTTTTTCTGTTCTCTATTTTCACACCGTGCACACTGTAGATATGACTTATAGAGCTCCACTATTTATTTAGATTGTAGTTTTAAATTGACTTTTTTTTTATGCATTTGCAGGTTTTTCTGGCGGTTTGTGTCAAGTGGACATTGACGAGTGTGCCAGCACCCCCTGCAAGAATGGCGCCAAATGCACAGATGGACCCAACAAGTACACTTGTGAATGCGCTGAAGGTACCACGGTTTTGTGTAATGTAAAAAAAAAACAAAACATTTTCTTTGGTCCTAATTTGTGTCAGAGTTTTCAAAGTCATTTTCTCCTCCCCGCCAGGTTACACAGGGCAGCACTGTGAGACCGACATCAACGAGTGCTACTCGGATCCCTGCCACTATGGCACCTGCAAAGATGGCCTTGCCTCCTTCACCTGCTACTGCCGACCTGGCTACACTGGCCGCTTGTGTGAGACCAACATCAACGAGTGCCTAAGTCAGCCCTGTAAGAACGGTGGTACGTGCCAGGACAGGGAGAACACGTACATCTGTTCCTGCCCTAAAGGAACCGCGGGTGAGTTTTCAGCAATCCTCATGCAACTCTACCAGTAAAAAATATGCGCATCTTCCTCATGTTTTCTTCCTTGTGTTCACAGGTTTCAATTGTGAGGTGAACCTGGACGACTGTAAGAGCAAGCCCTGCGACTACGGGAGGTGCATCGACAAAATCAATGGCTACGAGTGTGCCTGCGAGCCGGGTTACACAGGTGAGCGCTGGGTGGAGTTTACAGGTGCAGGGGGATGGTCCCCTGAGCTTTGGGAGGGGCAGGTAGGACAGGTGGCTGGCGGGTCCACTCTTGGGGAACAATGGTGTCAGATTGCCTGTGTAGGACAGGGGGACAGAGAAAGGGAACACAGCCCCCAACCTGATACATGCACAAACACACACACAAAGCGCTAACTTTGTTTGCCATTTGAAAAGACTGTGACGTTCAGGCTGGAAAGAGTCTGTAAGGCGATACTTTAAAAGGAAGAGAGACTGGCCTTTAATCACATATCTGATGTTTATTAGAGTGTGACCGCGCAACAAACCCCGCGAACGGCTCAAATTGTGTGACGTGTTTTCACTTTGCTGGCGTTCGTCTACCTGTAATGTACAGGAATACAGAACTTTAGTAACTGTCTCAGCAAGTCGACCACTCTTGTCTTCACCCCTTTCATGACCCGACAGAGCCAGTTCTGACCGGTAGTGGCTCTGTGATTATGCTAAAAAAAAAAAAGGGAGACGGGGGGACCAAGAGGGAGGGACAAGTGTGTGTGCAGGCTGCTGCGCATCCCTCCTCCTCTTCCTCCCCCCCTCCGTCTTTTTGTGCTGACGGGGTGAGCGTGGAGGACATAGCAGGACTGAGGGACAGAGGGACAGAGGACTATTGTAACTGAAGATCAGGCAGTTAGGACCTCCCCTCCTGATTGATGAAGGAGGGAGCTGGGTAGGAGATCAGAGGGGGGTTTAATTGTTACTCGGCCGTGTGTGAAATGGTTCTGGCCTTCTGTCCCCGTAAACAGCCCTGGGTGAGGCGAGTTGTCCCTGGATGGGGGGTGGTGCGTGTGTATGTGTGTGAATAGAGAGAGTAGCTGCAGCCCCCCCCCCCCCTTTTCTCCTGGCAGCACCTCCCTCCCTCAGATCCAGCTGAAACCCTTCTTTTGGCCTATTCAACAGTGCCCCATTCAATCAATGCAGGAGAGGTAAAAGTGCCTCCAGGGGCCACCAGGCTAGCCACACACTGGAGCGGCTAGAGCCTCTGCTCATTCAGTTCAATGGAGTCTTTCTCCTGTTGTTGACCAAAAGCCACACACCTTAGCTAGAGGATTATAAAAGCTTAAATAATACCACCCCAGAGACCCAAGTCTCCAGCTGTTTTGCCTCCATAATGCCCAGAGATAGATAGATTTTTCAATTTGAATATAGGCCCCGCTGTGCATAAAAATCACACTTTCCTATCTCGCAGGAACGATGTGCAACATCAACATCGACGACTGCGCCATCAACCCCTGTCACAACGGCGGTACATGCATCGACGGCATCAACAGCTTCACCTGCCTCTGCCCGGAGGGCTACAACGACGCCACCTGCCTGTCGCAGGTGGACGAGTGTGGCAGCAACCCGTGCATCCACGGCCGATGCAAGGACCTCATCAACGGGTGAGCGCCGGTCCTAATTTGACACAAGCGACCAAAAAAAAAAATGCAACCAGCGGAAAACATCACTAACACTGTGTTTCAATTCCCGCTGAAGCTACAAATGCACCTGTGACTCCGGCTGGAGCGGCCAGAACTGCGACATCAATAACAACGAATGCGAGTCCAACCCATGCATGAACGGGGGAACCTGCAAGGACATGACCAGCGGATACCACTGCACATGCAGAGCTGGCTTCACTGGTCAGTTACAAACCCCCCATCTTGTCACTTTCTTTTCTGGTGTTCGTAGCGGTTAAGTGGGCTGCCTACCCTGGATGGCTGGCTTTTGTCTAACCCGGATGTGTTCTCTAATCCTGCCGCTGTAGGACCTAACTGCCAAACTAACATCAACGAGTGCGCCTCCAACCCCTGCCTCAACCAGGGCACCTGCATCGATGATGTGGCTGGATACAAATGCAACTGCTTGCTGCCTTACACTGGTACGACGTGCAGCTAATCCCTCAGTCCAAGTACTAGACCCTTACCTGGATTGTGAGCGTAGTTTGCTTATTTCCCAGCCACTTGCACAGCTCTGATGTGCAAGTTTCCGCACAAAAGGCTTATCCTATCCCATCCTGTGTTGTTTTAGTAAACTTCACCCACCACTAACGGGGATGTCTGTTTTTGCCGTCACTGTATGGAAAGATCTGCTTATCCGCTTTGCCGGGATAACGGGAGTGTGTGTGCGTTTTAGAATAACATGCCACGGTGGCTAGCATAAGCCGAGGAGCGTCTCCGAGCCCCATTCCCACTTCCGCCACGTCCTGTTTCCTGTCTGTGATCGCACAATAGCAGGAAACAGGAAGGCCCTTCCTGTTTGGCTAAGTCGTCATGGAAATGGATAAGGAAGTGGGATGGAAACTGGGATTTAAAAATTACGTTCACTCTCCAAATTAAATATTTGACAATACAAATGTAGTGGTATATGTTTGATGGGGATTTTGTGCCACGTTACATGCATATTGACAGAAATTTTTTGTTCTGCAAACAGGTGAAAATTGTGAGACCCTGTTGGCTCCCTGCAGCCCCAGGCCCTGCAAAAATGGTGGAATATGTAAGGAGTCTGAGGACTACCAGAGCTTCTCCTGCATCTGCCCTGAAGGATGGCAGGGTAAGCATCACTTCAGCTTTTGCTTCATGTTGTAACTGTCCATTAGTTTATCCATCCATCCATCCACCCAGCAATGTCCTGATTTTTCTTTTCTCTTTATCTCAAGGTCAAACCTGTGAAATTGATATCAACGAATGTGTGAAGAGCCCGTGCCGCAACGGCGCTCTCTGCCATAACACCATGGGCGGCTATCAGTGCAAGTGCCAGCCGGGTTACAACGGCCAGAAGTGTGAGACGGACGTGGACGACTGCAAACCAAGTGAGGAACAGATCTCAGCCGCTGCGACTTCCCGTGCGGTCGATGATGTAAAACATCACTAGCGAAGGGCAACGTTACATCCTCTTTTCTGTGTTTCAGATCCCTGCAGTAACGGCGGCCTGTGTCGCGACGGCGTCAACAGTTTCACGTGTACCTGTCTGCCCGGGTTCCGTGGTGGCAGATGTGAGCAGGACATAAATGAGTGCGAGAGTAACCCCTGCAGGAACGGGGCCAACTGCACCGACTGTGTGAACAGCTACACCTGCACCTGCCCGCCCGGCTTTAGCGGCATCAACTGTGAGATCAACACCAACGACTGCACCGACAGGTAGCTTCGCCCTGCCTGCACTTGTTCAACTCTTTAAAACCTGTGCAAACAAAAGTAGTGCAATAACGTAACGTTTTTAAACCATTATCTCGTGTTTCTACAGCTCTTGCTTCAATGGAGGCACCTGCGTGGATGGAATTAACGCCTTCACCTGCCAATGTCTGCCTGGATTTACTGGCAGCTACTGTCAGTATGATATCAACGAGTGTGACTCCAAGCCATGCCTCAATGGTGGGACTTGCCTCGACAGTTACGGGACGTACAAGTGCACGTGCCCTCACGGATACACGGGAGTGAACTGCCAGGTAGGCAGATACACGGTTTGCGCCATTATTTAGGACTCTTCGCGTTTTCCTTTTATGCATTGACTCCATTAAACGGCTCATTAAGTATCTGCTCTCGGTTTCCTTTTTTAGAATCTCGTGCGCTGGTGTGACTCTTCCCCTTGTAAAAACGGAGGCTCGTGCTGGCAGCAGGGAGCCTCTTACACGTGCCAGTGTCAGACTGGATGGACTGGCCTCTACTGTGACATCCCAAGTGTATCCTGTGATGTTGCGGCCAAACAGCAAGGTACGACTATTTTTATCGTCTGGCATAGCTTTTAATTGTTCATGTACTGAATCTAATTACAGTGTGTGTTTTTTTTTATCTTCTAACTCCTTCTTTGTCTTTGATTGCAGGGGTTGAAGTGGCTCACTTGTGCAGGAATTCAGGCCAGTGTCTGGACGCTGGAAACACGCATTACTGCCGCTGCCAGGCGGGCTACACCGGGAGTTACTGCCAGGAGCAGGTGGACGAGTGCTCACCCAATCCATGCCAGAACGGAGCCTCGTGCACTGACTACCTAGGGGGATACAGTTGTGAGGTAGGAGATATAAGATTGGCTCAAAGTTGCAATGAGTGACATGCATTCTTTAGTTATTTGTCTCTCTCTCAACATTTTTTCAGTTGCATGAATTAAGATTGAAATCTCTGAACTTGAATTATTGTATAAAATGTGATCATTTGAATAACGAATTGTGTTTTTTCTTGTTCCCTCTCAGTGTCTCCCCGGCTACCACGGTGTCAACTGCTCTAAAGAGATCAATGAATGTCAGTCACAACCCTGCCAGAATGGAGGCACCTGCATTGACCTCATCAACACGTACAAGTGCTCCTGCCCCAGAGGAACACAAGGTGAATCCCTGTCACAGTTACATCCAGACCTGGGCAAAAAAAAAAAAAAAAATATGTGCGATAAGCAAATAGGACATCGGAACCAAAGTTTCTAACTCTCCGTCTCTTGTAGGTGTCCACTGTGAGATTAATCTGGACGACTGCAACCCCTCCAGTGACCCGATTACCAACGAGCCCAAGTGCTTCAACAACGGCAAGTGCGTGGACCGCATCGGGGGCTACCAGTGCGTGTGTCCCGCCGGCTACGTGGGCGAGCGCTGCGAAGGGGACGTCAACGAATGTTTGTCAGACCCCTGTGACCCCAGAGGCTCCTACAACTGCATCCAGCTCACCAACAGCTACCGCTGCGAATGCCGCACCGGATATACAGGTACCGATATGAGCGACCGGCTTCAACGGTACCGCAAGAGGCTAAATGATCACACGAGTTCCTGACACATGCTTTTTTCTCGTGCTCTACAGGTCAACGTTGTGACAAGGTGTTCGATGGCTGCAAAGGTCGACCCTGCAGAAATGGAGGGACGTGTGCTGTTGCCAGTAATACGCCTCATGGTTTCATCTGTAAATGTCCACCTGTGAGTTAGTCTATAACACTCAGTTTGACAATTTCCTCTTAAAAGATTTACTGTTAACATTTTCTTGAGGTTATAATCATAACCTTTGTCCATCTTTGTCCCTAGGGCTTCACCGGCTCGTCTTGCGAATATGATTCCCGGTCCTGCGGGAGTCTGAATTGCAGGAATGGTGGAACATGCGTGTCAGGGCACTTAGGCCCACGCTGCCTGTGTCCCTCTACCTTCACGGGGCCCGAGTGCCAAACCCCGACCGACAGCCTCTGCATCTCCAACCCCTGCTACAACGGCGGCACGTGCCAGATCACCCCAGACGCACCGTTCTTCCAGTGCAGCTGCCCCAGCAACTTCAACGGCCTGCTGTGCCACATACTGGACTACTCCTTCGTCGGAGGCTTCGGCCGCGACATCACCCCGCCCCCGGAAGTGGAGGTGAGCTGCGAGATTCCTCAGTGCGATGAGTGGGCAGGAAACCACATCTGCGACTCGCTGTGCAACAACCACGCCTGCGGCTGGGACGGGGGAGACTGCTCGCTCAATTTTGACGACCCTTGGCAAAACTGCTCGGCCGCTCTGCAGTGCTGGCGGTACTTCAATGACGGGAAGTGTGACGGCCAGTGCAACAGCCCCGGGTGCCTCTATGATGGCTTCGATTGCCAAGGACAGGAAGGACAGTGCAAGTACGTCTAAAAAAAAAAAAAAAAAAAAAATGAGAATATTGTTGTGTCAAATTTATGTTCTTGTATCATGATCCTAACTCGGTCTAATTCGTTTTATTTTTTTATTTTCCAGCCCTCTGTATGATCAGTATTGTAAAGACCACTATGCGGACGGCCACTGCGACCAGGGCTGCAACAACGCCGAATGTGAATGGGACGGCCTGGACTGTGCCAACAACATGCCAGAGAAGCTGGCAGACGGACACTTAGTCCTGGTGGTCCACATTCCTCCGGAACAGCTGAAGAACCGTTCCTCATCCTTCCTCAGAGAGCTCAGCAGCGTCCTCCACACTAACGTGGTTTTCCGCCGCGACGCCAAAGGAGAGCCCATGATCTTCCCCTACTATGGCAACGAGCAAGACCTGGTCAAACATAACGTGCTGAAGCGCTCCGCCGACGGCTGGCCTGAGTGGACTTCAGTGCCCGCAAACGTTTTGGGCCAGGTGAAGGAGAGCGTGTCCTCCATGGTCAGCTCACGGAAACGCAGAGAGCTGGATCCTGTGCAAGTCAAAGGGTAGGTTCAACAAAGACGTCCCGTTTATTTAGCGGATTATATTATTTGTATTTGTACGGTGTTAATATTTCTACCCGTTTCTCCCAATAGGTCAGTGGTGTACCTGGAGATTGACAACCGTCAGTGTTACCAGCAGTCCACTGAATGCTTCCAGAGTGCTACTGATGTGGCTGCGTTCCTGGGAGCGCTGGCCTCCAGTGGGAATCTCAATGTTCCTTACATTGAAGCAGTCACAAGTATGTCACTCATCTGTATTCTTTTAGCCCCCTTGAATAAACATACGTGCATTTGAAATGGACATCACACTGAAATCTTATGTAATCTTTATTGATTTTCACTATTTCTTCCAGGTGTGAGACCCACTGACTCCACTCCAGAGCTATACCCCATGTATGTTGTGTTCCTGGGCTTGGCTGCCCTGGGCTTCATCTGCCTGGGTGTTCTGGTGTCCCGTAAGCGGCGGAGAGAACATGGCCAGCTCTGGTTTCCCGAGGGGTTCAAAGTATCCGAGCCAAGTAAAAAGAAGCGCAGAGAGCCTTTGGGCGAGGACTCTGTTGGACTGAAGTAAGTAGGACTGTAGCTGAGGCGGCTACAGTGTTTTCTCTTATCCCTAGCTGGCAGCAGTTTGCAAAATTTGTATTTGATGTAATGTAGATCTAATCTGCGTCCTCGTTTCAACAGGCCCATGAAAAACTCTGATATCAATCTCATGGATGACAACCAGAATGAATGGGACGATGAGGATCCAGACTGCAGGCGATTCAGGGTACGATGAACAGCCTGATTTGAGCCTCCTCTTTTCTCAATTAACGCACAAATGTTTTTTCCAAAGCTGCCGATAGTGACACTGTGACGACTTGTCTTTCAGTTTGAGGAGCAGGCCATGTTGGATTTGAGCGATCGCACCGACCACAGGAAATGGACGCAGCAGCACCTGGATGCAGCCGACCTGCGAATCGCATCCATCGCTCCTACGCCTCCTCAGGGAGAAATAGAGAACGACTGCATGGACGTCAACGTCAGAGGACCAGGTGTGTACACAACATTTTCCTTCATCCGTTTCGCCATCTCCTCACCTCGTGACTGGGAGCTCACTATCTTCCTCTCCCTCCTTTTTCAGATGGTTTCACTCCCCTGATGATTGCCTCCTGCAGCGGTGGAGGACTGGAGACCGGCAACAGCGAAGAGGAAGAAGATCCGTCAGCGGAAATCATTTCCGACTTCATTTACCAAGGCGCCAACCTCCACAACCAGACTGACCGCACGGGCGAGACCGCCCTCCACCTGGCTGCCCGCTACGCCCGCTCTGACGCCGCCAAGCGCCTCCTCGAGTCCAGCGCCGACGCCAACGTTCAAGACAACATGGGCCGCACTCCGCTCCACGCTGCGGTGGCGGCGGACGCTCAGGGAGTGTTCCAGGTAACTGCTGCTTCTTCTGCGGAAGTCTCAAATTATTTTCGGCCAAGTTCATCCTTTAACTAAACAAGACGTTGCCCTCACAGATTTTAATCCGAAACCGCGCCACCGATCTTGACGCCCGCATGCATGACGGAACAACCCCGCTGATCCTGGCAGCCCGACTGGCAGTTGAGGGCATGGTTGAAGAGCTTATCAACTGCCACGCCGACGCTAACGCCACCGATGACTCTGGTAGGTGGCGTTCTTGTCAGCCTGCAATATCTTCACATCCTCGTGCTAGGGGTCGTAATAATAATAAACTCATCCAATCTGCAGGCAAATCTGCTCTTCACTGGGCCGCGGCTGTAAACAACGTGGAGGCCGCCATGGTGTTGCTGAAAAACGGTGCCAACAAAGACATGCAAGACAACAAGGTGCGTTAAAGGATCTGATCTAGATCAAGCTAGGTGTTGAGTAGTATTTGCCTCTTCTTACATCTTACATTCACAGCAGTTTATAAAGTTTATTAACTGTTTTTTTTTTTTTTTTTCTTTTTTCGTTTGATTCCTCAGGAAGAGACGCCGATCTTCCTCGCGGCGCGCGAAGGCAGCTACGAGACGGCTAAAGTTCTCCTGGAGCACTTCGCCAATCGTGAGATCACCGACCATCTCGACCAGCTGCCCAGAGATATCGCCCAGGAGCGCATGCACCACGACATCGTCCGCCTTCTGGATGAGTACAACGTAGTCAGGAGTCCCGGGCTCCACAGCACCCCGCTAAGCACCTCCAGCCTCTCCCCGCCTCTCTGCTCCCCTAACGACTATCTCAGCAACCTCAAGCCCAACCTTTCCGTCAAGAAGGTTCGTAAGCTCAGCGCCGGCGGGAAAGGAGGGAAGGACGGGGGCAAAGATAACAGGTTGAAGAAGAAAAAGTCGCTGGACGGGAAGAATAACCTACTCGACACATCGGCTGTCCTCTCCCCGGTTGATTCCCTCGAGTCGCCCCATGGCTACCTGTCCGATGTGGCCTCTCCACCCATGCCGTCACCCTTCCAGCAGTCCCCGCCTATGTCTCTGAATCACCTACAAGGCAATGGAGACTCCCACATGGGCCAGATGAACATGGGTAAGGACATGGGATGCATGTCTTTTGACCCTAACCCACCCCGTCTCTCCCACCTGCCGGTGTCCAGCCCCAACGGTCAGGGCGCGGCATCCATAGGCGGTAACAGGGGAGTCCCGTGTGACTGGATCTCCAGGATGCACCCGGGCGTAGGCCAGCAAGGAAGCTTCACCCAGGCGCCGCCCATGGCCCACAGCATGATGGGCGCTCTGCACGGCGTCAGCACTGCCACGCTGTCTCAGATAATGGGCTACCAGAACCTGCAGACCACCCACCTCGGCTCGTCGGCGCACATGATGCAGCAGGCTCACTCCCGGCAGCTCCAGCACCAGAACTCCAACTCAGCCACCGCCGGCCAGTCCCTCAATCAGAGTTTCCCAAACATTGAGATCAACGGCTCCGACATGCAGCAGAACAACGGCGCGGGCCGCTCCGTGGCCATCCACACGGTGATGCCGCAGGAGACGCAGATCCTCGGAACCCAGTTCCTCACCCCGCCCTCCCAACACAGCTATTCAGGCCCAATGGACAACACACCCAACCACCAGCTACAGGTGCCCGACCACCCATTTCTAACCCCTTCCCCTGGTTCCCCCGACCAGTGGTCCAGCTCGTCCCCACATTCCATGTCAGATTGGTCGGAGGGAATCTCCAGCCCGCCCACAAGTATCCACTCGCAGATGAATCTGATCCCAGACCAGTTTAAATAGAGACTCGTGAAAAATGGACCGAACTCTCGGGTTGAGTAAATATAAAGTACAACACGAACCGCGCAGAAAGAGAGAGACAAACGAGACTGAAGAGGCTTCTTTTTTATTATCAGTTTTTATACTAATGATAAGAACAGTTTTAGTTATTTTGTATTTATTTATGTGCTTTTTTTGACCTAAAAAATAAAGATGCTTTTATATTTATGCTTTGTTTTTGTTTTGTTATGTATGGGACGACTAGAAACCATTGAAAGGGAGTGTATATCAGAAAAAAAAGGCTCCTAGATGTGTACACTGGCTATTTATTTGTGTCTTGTGTTGATATATTCACTGGATTTATTTTAATCTTTTTGCGCATCGGTCTTTGCAAATTTTATTTTTGGGTTGCTTTATGTTTGTACAGATGTTCCCTTTTTTTTCGACTTTTATAGATTATTTTAAATTTTCAGTGTTAATTATATTTTAACCTCCTCTGTCTTTTTAAGTGACACAGGTTTTGTTACTGAACTACATTTCACTAAGTCTTATCACTGAGTCTGTGTTAGACGTTGATCAAATAAATATATATATAAAGTGTCACCTTTCGTAATGTTGCTTGCTACACTGTCCTCTTTAAGCGAAATGATACAAATAAATGAGAGTGTAATGTGGAGATTCTGGACCTTAAAGCACAAAATAAATGTTTCTTATTGACTACAAGATGCTTTCACGAACAAGCAGAAAAGCATCTAAACACATCTGAGGCTATTTTTTACGGGGTAGTGGTCTGGGCTGGTGCTGAGTAATTGATTTGTGATAATTTATGATGCTTATTTGTTTCATATTGTATCCCAAATCAGTGATTGTGGTTACCGTGTTTAACCTGTTAAGTGTTAAAATCGCAGACTTGTTGTTGAATGTTACATTTGCCACATTTTAAAATAGTGCCAGTGTGATTTCTGTTTTTCCTAAGAAAAAGCAATGTATTTGTGAGATTTCTTGTGAAAAAAAAAATGTCTTCAAGTTGGAAAACATTGTTTGTGAAAGAAATAGGGACCTTTGTGTGTTTTAACGACACCGCCTGCACTTTGTGAAGGAGCGCGGTTTAAGGTGTCTAAATGTCACGTTTTATAAACTAATCCAGAGGTAAATATGTTTTTAAGAAAAGTAATTCAAAATCAATCCTCGTGCAAAGTTGTAGTTTGCAAAGAAATATTTGCTGATTAAAAAATGTTTTGTAAAAATTGTCTTAATTCAATAAAAGCTTTAAAGCTTAAAAATGTGTCTCTCCTCTTCTGTCTTCCCTGAAATACTATCCACACAGCCCCTGTGCTTAGTTTCTCAAACTTAATTTGAAACGTAAACCACAGGAGCTGGTGTCTGGAGCCCTCTAGTGGTGGCACTTAGTCATTACAGGTGTCGCTCCGGCTCCAGACTAGAATGCATTTACATGTTGTAAAGATGCTTTAAAACAGGCATGCTAAATCACCTCTGATTTAGTTCCCAGAAAACAATACGAAAATATGACATTTCCACATGTGCTCATATTTGTAAATGGCATTGTTTAAATAATAACAGCAACTACAGCCTGGGCATTTGGGTTGCTTTGCTGAAGAGCTGAAACCGAATTTGAAAAGTTCTGAATCTTTCCAGAATGATCCTGTCTGTCATACAAAAGTTACTGGTTTCTTTATTTTCTATGATTCTGGTATCTGCACACACTCTTGCTGTTACAGTACAGGATTCAATCCAGGAACACAACAATAATCAATAAAAAAGTTTCAAGAGTCATATAAACCTATACCCATGGACATTACAAAAGGATGTGTTTCCTCATTTGTTAAGGCCTTTACTGGATCTGTCTTCAGTTGTTGGCCATGAGTCTTTCTACTAAAGACAGCACTCCTAAACAATTCCACCACGTTTACAAGCTTAACTAATGAAGAAATAACGAGGGAACAGCCCACATCTGTCCATGAAACAGCATTCAAGTCAAGTCTCTTTAATTTTGGGCAAATGAAAATAGGGGAGTGTTTCCATTTTGTCCAATTTAGTGTGAATATCCTCTAATTAAAGCTTTGTTGACTATGTTATAACACACGGCTAAAATAACAACAAAAACAGTATACTGTATATTACAAGAATCTATGCTCCATATGTGCTGCATTACTAAAGAAAACAACAACAGATTCCATTAAATGATCACAATGATCAAACTGAGGCCTCTAGAAAAGAAGGATGCAATTATAGGCTTTAAAAGCCAAACACGATGATTTATGCTGAAGTCCAGCACTAAACATTAAACATTATTTATCTCTGTGTTGGTTAACATTTGGTTAAAGCTCCAGTGGATCTGGAGAAGGGAGTTTCCAGCAAGTGGGGAACACGTAAATCTTCATAATTATAAGCAGTTTATGATTATTAAAATAATAAATAATAAAACTCGTAGACTTCAAACTCTTTCTGTAACTCTGTGTTAGATTTGTAATGTTTATCCAGGGAATGTCTCTTAGTGTGTCTATCTACAAATAATGTTGTATCATTGCGTTGTTTTACTTTACTTTAACTTCATTCCAGACTAAATACTAGACAACCACATCAATAAAACACAGTACTAAAATTAAAAAGCTAATCAGCTAAAACATATACAAGCAATTACTCCAGTGCTTCCAGAACCAGGAAGAATATCTGGTATCACTCAGTGTAGGCTCAAACCATAACCTGGATAACGTTGTTATCCGAGTCAGATAATCTGCAAAAAATATAAACATAAAATTCGTCAGTACTGCATACAAAGTGGGGACATTACCGCTTATAAACATTTGGCTTGCACTTGTATACCTTGGAAGTTAAAGCAGTATCCTAAAAGCACCATTATATGGCACCTGAAATCTTTTCATTTTTGCTTTACTGTAACTGCACCACAAGTGAATTTTATTCATTTTTACAGTTTATGTTTTTAGTCTGTCTTTTAACTGAATTTTCCTTTTTTTTTCTTATGATTTTTATGTTTTTAGTCTGG
The DNA here is from genome assembly GCF_022458985.1 of Mugil cephalus. NCBI lineage: Eukaryota > Metazoa > Chordata > Actinopteri > Mugiliformes > Mugilidae > Mugil > Mugil cephalus. Next base: position 7,050,675 of record NC_061788.1, on the reverse strand, counting down.
TTATTATTATTATTTTTATCAGTTTATCTTTTTAGTCTGCCTTTTAACTAATTTTAACTTATTTCATTATTTTCCCCATTTTGAGTGGGTTTTAATTGAATTGTATTTATTTTTTATCCTTTAGTTAAGTTGTAATTATAATTTGTACAGTTTACATGTGTTGCGTGTAAATTACGTGTGTGTCAATTGATTTTTTTTTTTGTTGTTGTTCTTATGTAAAGCACTCTTTGTATAAAAAATGCTCTATAAATAAAGTTTGATTGATGGTTTGATTGATTGAAGTGCGCAGTTTAGAACATGTCCCTCTTGAAAACGAGGCCGCGTGAATCCGTGGCATTTGCCTGTATAAATAAAGATTTAATAATAACGATAATGATAAGAATAAGGAACCCATTCTTTTGTGCACTTTATCATGTATAATAAATGAATTGTCACACAAAGCCATGTTCCTCTTTTTTTTTTATCACTAACCAACAGCGACCCCACCAGGCGGACAGGTGAGCCGCAGCCATAGAGCCCGTCCCCATAGAGACAGGCTCCTACAACAGGGCGCCGTTACACCAGCTAGTCCGCTCTCAGCGGCTATGACAGCCTCTACATGAAGCAGCCGGCCTTCGGACATCAATAATATCCTCGAAAACGGTCTTCCGGATGGTTGCCAATCAGATTTCTCATTATTGGATTAACGAGCGTCAGCCGCCAGCCGCAGCTTTATCCTGAGAGGCCGGAGATTTACAGGGAGGAGTCTTGTTGTTATTTCACCGTTAGCTGAAGCCAGGCCAGCATGTCGGCGTTTTAACAATACCGTCAACCGTAAAAAGCTGCGAAGAGGACCCAAATGTGCTCCTAGAGGTGGGTTATTGTCGTGCTTGTCGTGTTATATTCCGAGGTGTCCGTTTATACAGTGAATTTAGCGGCGCTAGGTTGACGTGAGGTGAGTTATTGGTTATCCTGGACATGCTAGAAAAAGAAAGAAAAAAAACCCCAGCATCTGTTTAATATCCCAATATTTGGTTTAATTGGTTTAAAACTGCACTGCTGCAATTTATTTCTAAAAGAGCAGCTTGCATTTCTTCCACCTAACCAAGCCAAACACCTTGCCAGTTGCATGCTAATGAATGAATGGATGGATGGATGGTGTTTATGTGGGATTTAAAGGTGCGCACGTTCAGACGTGGTGCACGAATCACGGTGACTGACAGCAGAGACACCCACAGCACCAGCGAGTCGCACGAATCTCAGAATACGTGTTTTGTTATCATCATCATCACCATCACCATCGCTGTCACTGCTGTCAGAGAGCCAGGCCCTGGTTGTTGTTCCTCCTCCCTGTCGATGATGTAATGCTTGTTGGCTACCACTGGCAGTCAGTCAGTCAGTCAGTCATGGTTCTGTGTGTCTCCCCTCAGGATGGATGTGGAGGTGAGTGCTGGCAGGGACAGCACCTGGAGGAGAGGAGCAGCGGCCGAGGATGACGGTGGAGGTGGAGGTGGTTTCACGGAGGCGCAGGTCGTACCGCTGGAGGTCTACGACTCTGCAAGGGCCAAGATAGAGGCGAATCTCCGCTGGCTGTTTGCCAAAGCCTATGGTACAGGTATGGCTGTCTTTAGGTGTTTCCTCGTGGTGGATAAGACGAGATTAAACAACAAAACAAGAAAGATAAGATGACATGTTCCTTTATTGGTCCGTGTCAGAGACATTTAAATGACACAGCATCACAGGAAGGTATCATACACCTGTCCAGCAAAAGTAGTGTAACAAAAATGAATGAAAATAGGACTAAGAAAAGAGAATATTGGAAAAATAGTAGTTTAAAATAGACATGTGCTTAGGTAGTTTAGGGAGTTTACTCGATGCTGTGGAGTCAGTCACCGTGGCTACTGACTGTGATGTTTCTCTGTGTTTTATTAATTTATTGGAGCAACCATCATCTGTATATGAGCTGATTATGAGATGTAGATAGTTTGTTTCGTCAGTTGTTCAGTCAGGTTGTTACATGTACTGTACATGTTATACTTTCATAGTATCTGTATTATAGTGACTCTGTACTAGAGGTGCATGAGTACTTTGCGAGAATCCAGTTCTCTGATTTTATTTTGTAGAACAAAAACACCTCAACTCTAAAGAGGAGTGAAAGCTGATTTTTTGTAGTCAACTATTCATATAATTATCACCAAGATGGTAAGTAGATAACATATAGCTTCACTTTTTAACCACAATTTCAAAACTAGGATTTGCAGCTTAATTAATAATGAAAAAAATAATAATTTGTTGCATCTGCACAGTTAAAGACTGGTCTTAATAACTGATATATTTTAGTGCCGTCCACATAATCCATCCGTATCTTTCTGCACCTCGTCTCAGGATCAGTTTAATTATGTGAAACTGTGTGTCTCTCGTATCTCGTCGTCGTGTTTTCAATAACAGATTTATAAGTAGTCACAAAGGGTGTAATTCAGAGAATCATATGCTTCGTCCGTGTTGTTTTTCTTCGTCACAACCAGAAATAAACTTTCTGAGGAGGAGATTTTCTTACCACGGTAACATAGCGGCACACTTGACTTTCTCGTTTGACTTAGGCTGACGTCTCATGATCCGTCTTTTACACACAGGTCACTGGCCCTGCCAGATCCGATTAGGTCTGCTAAAAATTAAAAACGATTGCTCTACATAACTGTAGGCTCTAAGCAAATGTAAGGAAATGACTCCTTGAATGTGGGTTTTTGTGTCACTCTGGTCGCTCTCTACGGAGCGTGAGCAGGCGGCCAGCTGTGCTGTTCATGCTCTTCATGATCACTGTGACAGTGAGACATTTGGAAGGAGACACGTACAGAGGCAGCCATTTAGCAAATGAAAACTCATTGTTATCGTATCCATTTTCCGAGGAAGCCGTCCTGTAGTTTAAGTGTTTCCTTCTCTGCAGCGCTGCCGAGTCAGTAAATTGACTCTGAGATAGAAACAAAACCCTAATGTACTGCTATGAAAACGAAACCGAGTACAAAATTCAATTCCGAATGATGCTCGGAGATGCGTCTTATTTTTCAAATTCAGAAATAACCTTCACACAAGAAGTATTTTACCAGTGAGTCAGCAAAGCAAGGCGCTTTTTGATAAACACTGTGAGCTGTGTTTTGGTGGTTAGAGCTTTGTGTCTCTGTTACTCAACAACTGTGTAGTTCCAGGGCAGAGATCAGGTGCCCATAATAATCACCAAACCACCTATTCAAGCTTCCTGCTTGCCTTAATCTGATTGGCTTCTCCAGATATCAGTCAGTGCCAGGGACACTAAGGAGCCTTCTCATCATTAAACTGATTTCTGTAGCTCAAACTACACAACTTTTCTTTCATAAGATGGGCAATACCTGTGTTATGACTAAACAGCTATAGTAATCTGAACAAGTTCTAACAGTACACGTAGTTTATCACATTTTTGTTAAACTACATACAGGTTAACATGCAGAAGTACTAGAAACTTCGTTAACTTTCTGCCTTATCTTTAAAGTCCTTGCCATGTATTAGCAGCCTAGCATTCACAAATCATCAATTTATCTGTCCATTACTTTCTAGACTGGACAAAAGAATCAGTGAATCCTCATATTTTCGACATTAAACAAATGACTCTGAAAAGAGTTATTCTTCTATTGCTTTTTACTCACCCCCTTTTTTTCCACCAAGGAAGTTCGAGGATGGTACGGAGCTGGTGCATCTTGAAGCAGTTCTTTGTATTTAAACAGCAATAAATCGTGGTTTGAAAGGGGCATCGACACAGGGGCTCAGAGTGGGATTGTTGTGACCAAGCAGACCAGTAAAACACTGCAGACAGTCTCCTTGCAATGTGATCCTGAACAGGGAGCCTCAATAATGAAACCAGTGTTGGAATAGGAGATAAGAAAGCAGAGACATACAGTACGTATGATTGCAGCAGAAACAGAGAAACTACATTTTCTGGTCATGTTGAGTCAGACATTCATTCTGAGGGAATCAAACTGGTGCATCCTGGTCAGGTCTGGTACCTTTGAGATGTCCATAAACTGAAGCTTTGCATTGTCTCATCTCAGTCAGTGCATTTACATGCAGAGCTTCATCGAGCTATGCTCAAAATTTGACTTTCTGACTACAATCCTTGTCCCAGTTTACATGCAGCGCAAGAAAATCGAATAACTGTTCTCCTCCTCTACACTAGGTGGCGATACGTGTTTTTTCAGCGAGTTAATACCACGTTAATACAGCCCGATTTCCGGTTGACCTATTGCGTGATATGATAAACAAGAGTCGTTCACAACAACCAGACAGATAATAGTACATTTTTTAGTCTCGTACGTAGTGTTGGTGCTACTTCTGGTGAAGGTAAGATCCGCGCTATCCCTCAGATGGTTCTTCTAGCGGCTTTGTTTCTCTTCTTCTTGAGTGAGTGATATGTGTGGTTATCCTGAAAATTTAGAAAGCACACCTAAATAATACTTAATTTGGACAAAATACATATTGACAGAAAATGCGTTTTATACAATGTATTCTACAACTCAAAGAGTTTTCAAATGCTATACTCCTATTAAGACCAAACCCGTAGAGTGTTAATTCAGCAAAGTTAGACTGAAAGACACTGAAGTTTGTTTATGTTGTTGTATGTTTATGCCCCGGTTGCTGATAATCAGTGTTGAGGACAGGCGAACCATAACACTCTTAATAGATTAAGAGCGCAAAGCAACGAACGCAGCAGTGCTGGGATGACTGTGTTGTTTGTGTCTGCTGGTGTGAAAGTCAACACAGCCAGTCACATGTTCTTGTGTTTAATGGCATTGGACCTCAAGACTTGTGTATTTGTTTGAGACGGTCCATGTTTTTGGAGAAGCATAGGAATCTTTTCTAAACGGGGGCATAATTTATTCATGCATTTAAATAAATATAGGAATGCGTAGTGCTCCTAAACCACTAGGTAGTTTCTCGTTAGGTTAGCTCTGTATAGGTTCAACAATAGAGAATTTACCGTATATATGTACGGAATATATACGGTACATTTGTATGTAATTCCCAAACCATCTCTTGATGTTTCTGAGTCTGACATCTGGTCTACTCATATTCTGAAGCTCATATTCGTAAATATAGCTTGTTATGTTCTATGATTGTGTAACAACTACATGTAGGGTTTGGGTTATGTAATGTCGACTGATAGGGAGCATAGTTGACTAACATCACGCAACGTCATGCAACAAAATCAGATGTAATGAACTGTGAATCACACCGCACGATACTCGCTTGTTGCTAACTGAGAGCCGCACATATTGTTCCCATCTTTTCATTGTTGTCTGCAGAGTCAGGCTCGCAGGCTTTTCCCTGATCGTGTCGACTTAGAGGCTCTGTTTCCCCAACATACTGTCTTGTTGGGGGGGATTCTCCCTTAAGCTTAGTCTCACTGGTGAGAGGGGGTGCATCTTCCCCCTGCTGAGTCTGCTGCTGGTCACTCTGGCCCTGTGCCTCGAAGAATAGCAACGAACACTTTCCCTACACCCCCCCCTCCTCTTAATTTCCCTCACACATACGCAGGGCTGGGGTGGGCTTAAGTTCTTGGATCAGATGGATGATAAATATCTAAGGAGTATTAGCTACTAGGATTAGAGAGGAGCTCCTGTCTCCCCCCCTCGCTACACATCCCCCGATACTAGAGGCCATTCAAACTAGTTAGCAGGAGCCGGGACAGCTTCCCAGCCCCCCACCTCCGGCCACGCTGGCATTCCCCATCACTGTCTCCATGGCAACCAGGGAGGACAAGGGGGCATTCTGGGACTGCCGAAGCAGAGGAAGCTGCAGGGCGAGCGGTAGCGGCGCGCTTGGAAATGGACTAGAGGCATCCAAAAAACACATGCACTCAAACACAGTGGGCTGTTCATCGACTATTTCCTCATATTATCTGAGTTTTTCATGTGCACATGGCAGCGCTGCATCAGCAGAGAGCCGGATAGATCCTGTGTGCAGCCCTGTGCCAAGCAAGCAGGCTGCAGCGAAGGATGCAGCTGAGGGTTACACAGTGTGCTGTTGTGCTAAGCTGAACCTGTTTTGTGCGAGCGATTTCCTCTGATGGATGTCTTAGATTTTCTGTTTGTCTCAGTCAGCAAGGGCTCCAAGACTCAGATGGTGTGTAAATACCTCTCGAAGCCACATTATTAGAGAAAACAATAGTAAAATTAGCTTAAGTGACCGTTAAATCTTTCCATTGCGTTATAAAACTGCATGTGTGTGTGCACAACGGCAGTTTTATGACGAGTCATAGTTGAGCAAGAAAACAGCTCAGCACTGTCTAATGGTTTCTGGGTGCCTGTGAGGCTTGTTCTAACCACAAAGGAATCATTTGACATTTTAGGAGATACACTTATTCACTATCTGCTGAGAGTTAGATGACAAGGAAGATCGATATAATCGTTTTATATGCCCATTAGGTATAAAGCCAGACCAAAGCCGATTAGCAGGAACGAAACAGAGCACTGCTCTGTCATGGTTTCGCTTTTTGTTATTGTAGGTTTCCTCTTTTCTTTGGAAAACATCAGTCTTAGATTTGATTCACTTCCTTTCTATGTTTTCTATCCCTCCCTTATGATTGCCTGCTCTGCACTAATTGTTTTCACCTGTTTCTATTACCTCTGTTTTGTTTGTGTTCCTTTCCCATCTTCCTTTTTTATTTGCTTTTGTTCCTATTTCTCTGTGTCGCCATGTTACACATGTTTTTATTTGCTTGTCTCATTCATTTCCTCAAGTAACCCTTGTGTTTGGATTCTCCATATATGAATTTAACTGCTTTGCCCAGAATTAAACTGTATGAATCTATCATATATGTCATTTACTTAATAAGTACATTGTACACAAAAGTGACTATATGTGTTTTTATGTGTGCTGGACATCCGGACATCCGGATGTTGTGTTCAGTGTTCATTATGGAGCTTTAGATGTTGGGGTAGACAGATTCTGTTTTAAACTAACTGCCTTCTGGTTTTAGTGCCAAATTTGATGAGGCATATGAAAGTGCTCCGTCTGACTCACTACAAGAAGGAAAATCTAAAGTTTGAGTCATGCCACTATATCTATAAATTATAAAACTAATTCAAAGTTGTGAAGTCATTTTCCTTTTAAGCATTGCTATGTAATACTGACAACTAACAATTGATACCTTTTCTCTCTGTGCCTCATCGATACCAGTCTCCCTTGATACCTCTTTTTTTTCTCCGCTTTCTGTTATTTGAAACTAAGCAACAACGTCCCTGCTTACGGTCTAAATATACCCAGAAAGTGCTGGAAGCTAAATTCCGTGAGTGCTTTAGGCCTTAACTTTGGATTAACGTGTCCAAGGTAAATGAAAATAGCTTCCCCATGTCTGAGTCTATGAGCGGGACAGCATCAGCTTAAGTATCACCACTAAGTCCTATTAAGTCATTGACTTAAAGTCTCAGGTCCGCCTATTCTGCATTGCTATCTGGCATAGTGTTTAACTCCTCTTCCACTACTTTCTTCTTAGACAGTCTAATACCTTGTACGCTGATGGCCTGGGAGCTTCTCTGTTATGTAACACGGCGGGGCATTGGTAAACACGTGTCCGCTCAGAAATAGTGTGGATGAATGGTGTGATTTGTGGCTTAGCCCAACTTTTAGGACAGAAAAACGTGCATCTCTCATTAAGTACACATTGAATAATTTAATAATACATCATGCTTGTTAACGTTCCTTTTCCCAGATCACATCCCTGCGGACCTGAGAGACCCCTTTTACACGGACCAGTATGAGCAGGAACACATCAAGCCACCCATCATCCGCCTGCTCCTGTCCGGAGAGCTCTACTGCCGCGTGTGTGGGCTCATCCTTCACGCTGAGCAGGCCGCCTCACTCCAAAGCCACCAGTCTGTCATCCAGGCTCTGTCCAGGAAAGGCATCTACGTGCTGGAGGCCGACAACACGCCGGTGTCCGATCTGGATCTCGGCTCGTCTCCCATCAAAATGGTTGGTCGTACCATATGTCTAGTTCAACACCAGCCTTAGCAGAATATGAGCAAATTCGTTGCTCATTGTGCCTTAAACCAACGAATAGTATCTGTCAGACAGTGGAGGGTCAGGTGATACCGTCCTATTCCAGTCTGTACTTATCATGTGATGTTTTGCTGAAACCAGCATTATTAGGAAGGAGCAGTTCACTACAAAATAGTTATATATATATATATATATATATATATATATATATATATATATATATATATATATATATATACATACACAGGACATACATGGAAGCATCCCAATACAAACAGTGTCTGCTCTGATCTTTTAGCCACTGAACAGATCCAGTGGAGGATTTAGAGGTTGGAAGCCCCCTACAAATAACCAAGAATGTCAGCAGAGTTTCGGCAACTCAAGGTCTTCCAGATTCTAAAGCTGTAACCGCTGAAATCGTTGGATCTTTCTGTGCTTCCTTCACAGAATTACCTTAGAACTTCTTTTTCCAGTTCATTCAGATCTTCTACCCAACAATCAGTATATTGCAATATTTTTTCTTGCCACTACAATATTTAATTTTAACAGAAAAAGAAAAGGTTGTGTTTTGGGGCGATCACGAACGACTTCCGCACCTCCACCACCACTTTTTCTGTACAAGTTCAGTAAATTGGAGATGCATCACTTGGATTAATATTGTTTTTTGACTCAATTTGTCCAATTAATTATCACTGTCGCCTGAGCTACATATATACAATGTGTATTTTAAGCTACATTTAAAATTTCTCAGTGAACTACTATATGTAGAATATTGCAATATCATAATATCGCAATAATGTATCGTATCGTGACTCAAGTATCGCGATAGCATCGTGACGTCTTTGCTAGTACTCATACCCCTACTAACAACTAGGTTGTTTGTAGCAGTTTTGAAACAAATTGACTTTGTCCAAGAATGCAATAGATGCCCAGAAACACAATTCCAGTGTTGTTTCATGACCTACACCTCCCCAAAAAGCATTAATTCTGCCTTAATAAATATTATCCAGTATAAAAGCCAGAAAACATTCATGTCTCTGAAAATGAGGATTCATTCTCTGCGGTAGTATAACCTAGTGAGCTGGCAACTCACACTTACCATCTGGTAACAAGCTGATATGACTTTGCTTTCCAGATGCACATGCGAGCCAAGATTACCGGAATAAATAATGCACCAGTGGATGGGGCTGTTTAACAGGTTTTAGAGACAGTAACTAAAATATTTATGAACAAACCAAACGCTCGGCATTTTTCATTTATTATGAACCCACTCTGCAGGTGTGAAAACACAACAGGACAGGACACAAGCTGGAACAGAGGCAAAAGTTTAGCCTGGATTTTTCTACAATAATCAGACCTGCAGACTAATAAACAGACTGATACAGAATGTGTGAAGGAACACAAATCCATAATTACTTATGCATTACTACATTAAACTCCGTTTCTGATCTCCCCAGAGCTCCCACATCCACCTCATCGACGCCCTGATGATGGCCTACACGGTGGAGATGATCAGCATAGAAAAGGTGGTGTCAAGTGTCAAGCGCTTTTCCAACTTCAGTGCCTCCAAGGAGCTTCCATTTGACCTGGAAGATGCAATGCTCTTCTGGATTAACAAGGTAACAGCTAAACACGGGTGTTAATGTTTGGACTTCTGCAACGTGTCCGTCTACGTAGAACAACAGTATATTTGTCTCTTTAGGTGAACATAAAGATGAGGGAGATCATGGAAAAAGAGTGTAAAATGAAGCAACATCTGCTTGAGTCGCCCAGTCACCAGAAGGTAAAACACTGTCTCTTTGTCTGAACACTCTTTTTCTCTTTCACTTTGTCTCTTTCACTTTCACAGAAAAAAACAGCGTTGAATAGCGTCTTTGATAAGTGATATTGTTGCCTTTGTCTCTTGTCTTTCCGGCTGTAACGTTACGTGTCTGCGTCTCATTTTTAATAGGTGTTTTAACTGTCAGTCAGTTTGTGACTTAATTTGATCAAGGCAATATGTCATATCTTGCCCTCGGATCTGTGAGTTACTGTTGGGCTACAGTGTTCTCAGCGTATATATTTGTATATATATGTAACCAAATTAGCATGATTAAAAGTATATTAAATTAGCTAACATCTATCTTGCTAGTAGACCCTGTGGCATACGGAAAATGATCACTAATCACTTAAATATAGGTCATGTGTATTATGTCTTTGTGATGAAAATGAGCAAAAATCTCTAAATGTCTCTTTCAAATTGTATCTCACAACCTGAAATCCTCTGCTCTTTGTTGACTTGCCAAGCGTTAGCACGGCGCCTCCCGCCTGTTCTTCTGAAATGTGACATTTGTCACACTTTCAGTCTAACCCTTTCCACTTGTCTTTAAGATCAGATCAGATTTCCACCAGGAGATATGATCTGATTCCTCGTCACTGTATCTGACCCTTGACCTGTCTCCTGCTCTTACTGTTTGTGCCCCCCCCCCCCCTTCCTAAAAATGTTCCCTTTGTTCCTCTTGGATACTAGTCTCCCTCCAAATGGTACTGGAAGCTTGTACCTGTAAGTCCAACTCCTTGCAATTTCCTGTCTGAGTGTATGTGTGTGGGTTCGTGGAGTATGTCGCTGTTTGTGCCATGTAGAGAGTCATGAATAGGGAAGACACTACAGCGCCCCTTAGTGGCAAAAGAGGAGCATGAAAGACATTTTTTTCTGCTCATTTGCTTTTGCCTTGAAACCGTTTATTTATTTTTTATTTTTTTAATTTCCAGCTGAGCTTTTGCACCACCCCCAAAACATCCACACACTCTCTCTACACCTTTGTTGCTAGTGAGTAAAGCTGAAGTGAACTACCAGGCGCTTCAGATGCACCGTCAGCAGTATGTTTGAATGGCTCATCCACTCATGGCTTGTCTCGGTTTATCATTAACTTCCTCCCAATCATTTCTTTTTCCCCCCTCACCAGCCTGATATATTGCATGCTCTGGCCCATTGCTTATTGGAGCCCGTGGAGTTCTCTCGTGTGGTAATGTACTCATCATTGACCCTTTTCGTTATTGTTTTTCCCTTTCATGCCCCCCAACTACAAAAGCCATCATTGTTAAATAATTTACCCGAGCATAATTAGCATATGTGGCTGTCTTTGTGAGCGAAGACACACATGAATGCACCACATGAGAGTTCAGATGCAGATAAAGGCCATGAAGCACTAGATTGAAAGTCACGTACATCTACTGTACAGTGTTGAAGACAACCATAAAATACTGCACAAAGGGAAGAATGTTGTGTTAGTGTGTGTGTGATGAGTTTGCACATATCTGTGTGTTTGATTAGATGAGTTTGTGGACACTTTCTAAACTTAACTCCTCTCTTGCTGTGCAGGTGCGTTATCGCAGAGATCACCTGTCAGGACGGACTCTGCAGCACTTCCCCCTGTTGGACGACCTGTTGAAGGATGTGTGTGACGGCACAGCTCTGCTGGCTGTGATCCACTTCTACTGTCCGGAAATCATTAGACTGGAAGGTACAGTGGACTATTACATCTGCTGAATAAAGATAGAAGATGCTATAGGACACTTTTTTTTTTGCGAAACAAGATCATTTGCTGTGTTGTTATGCTGAGTTAAGCTATTAGCCCACTGGCAGCCATGTAGGTTAAAGATATAAGAGTGGTATCAATCTTTTCATCTAACCATCCAAATAAGAGTAATTCACAAAACGCTACGGTCCCATGCTATAGAACTACTATAGCACACAATATTAGTCTGATAGTATTAACCATCATTGTCCTGTTCTGTGCAGATATCTGCCTGAAGGAGGTTCCCTCTATAGCAGACAGTGTGTACAACATCCAGCTACTGAATGAGTTCTCAAATGAGTACCTGAGCAAATGCTTCTATCTGAAGCCCGAGGACCTGCTGTACTCTCCACCGGTACTAAAGGTGAGCACAAAAACACAAGTACTACTACTGATAGTGATTTCAAAGTTAAACTGACGCATCGACACATTGAAACTTTAACAGTTTCTTCACTTCACACACATTTTGTCTTATGTTTCTTGAATTGTGACCTTGTGTAACTTATATTATTGAGGCGTGATGTTGACTTTATAACCTTTAAAGCACAGAGTGAGCACACCACACCCTATAAAGAGTGATGTTTGCGATTTTACACTTTTTCATCTTGCTCTCAGTCTAGTCTAGTCTAGGCAGTCTAGTCTTTGAGGCAACAATTAAGAAATTCATTGTCCTTTATCTGTACTGTTCTGTATTTTTTAAATCTCTCACTTGAAAAAAGACTATTTATAAAAGTATATAATGTCAATGTCTTGCTGTTGGGTCTGACTTTATTTTTCTCTGGCAGAATAATGTGATGGTGTTCATTGCTGAGCTTTTCTGGTGGTTTGAAACTGTGAAGCCAGACTTCGTGCAGCCCAGGGATCTTCAGGAAATCAAAGATGGTATGACATACATTGGCTTGTTTGTGATTTATAGTTACATTGATTTTAGTTATGTACAGAAAGTGCACTATAACAACGTGTACAGAGGGCAAATGGGATTTGTAATGCGTCTAGTAGCTCTTTAAATTAATTGTGTTCTATGTTATAGAATCTCTTTTTTAATACCCCTTTTAACATTTACAGTGAGACTGCTGCTGCAGCCTAAAAGTTCTCGATCCTACGCCCCCATCTCCAACATCACCAAACGAAGCTTCCTGACATCGTCAAACTCTGCTGATGTCTTGACTACACCTCCGAGCTCTGACCTCAGGTGTTGTACAGCGTTCCTTCCCCAGAAGTTTAATGACTAATGTTCAGTATTTTTTGGTCATATTTGCTTGTGTGCTTGTAATATAAAACACAGTATATGATACAGTCCTAGTGATACACTAGTTATTATGGGTGAAAATATGAACCTATATTTATGATATTTGTCAGCACTGCAATATCGTGTACAAATGCCACAGAGCATGTGGTGACAGTATTAAACTGACATCACTGACATTACGTTAGATAGAATCTGCCCAGCTCTAACTATGAAGCTCAACCTGTCTTTCTCTTTCAGCTCCAAACCAAGCTCATCAAGTCAGTCCCACTCTTTACTGCCCCTGAGACAGAGACAACAGAAGGTGGTTGAAGAAGGCACTTTAGGTAAACAAAGGAAAATTTGTGTCCTGAGTAGTTTTATTCCCCAAGAGTAAAGTACTTTATACAGAACAACAAAGGAGGGATGTAAACATACCACAGACTATATTCGAGACCAGACTATATTCCCAGATTTAATCAGTGAATAGTGATGTTGCATATTTGCATAATATGAACACTTTTTTCTTTGTACAGATGTTAGAAATAGGTCCAACTCTATGACACGTGCAGACGGGCAACATCAAGGCTCCATGTTGATCAGGCCAGACAGGAGGCAGAGGTGAGCAGCGCGATTACCACCTTCACATTTTAATTGTTGACACCCATTTACCCAATTTCAGTATGGATACAGAAAATACATTCCATGCTTCAATATATTTGGTTGATAATACTCCCCCGTCTGTCACCCATCCAGGCCTTTATCCCAGCCAGCGCCCTTCGCCCTGCATTATGCCCTGGAGGACGATGCCGACAGCATCAGCCTTGCTCGCTCCATTAGCAAAGACAGCCTGGCCTCTAACATCATTACCCCCAAACACATGCTGACGTCAGGTCTGCCTCAGCACAGACTCTCTGGTCAAACCCTGTTTAGTCACATGCGCATAGAGGATGAAGAGGAGGAAATAGAGGAGGAGGAACTGGTTGCCGTTATCCATCCTTCTGAATTTCCTCGACGTAGAGTTGGGAGTGACATGGAGCAGGATGAGTTGGAAACACAGAGTGCAACGTCAACATCGAGGGTTTCTAACACTTATTGTTGTCCCCGCTTTGACAAGACTCCCTTTACTTTGGACCACCAGGCAGACGGTTACTATCTAGAGCCACTGATGCCCACCATCCCAAAGCCAGCTAAGGAGAAGAGTATCAGTCTGAATAAGCAGGAGGAGAGTGGTGAGAGCCGCTGTAGAGCGGCAGTACCCGCTAGGAAAGCTACTATCAGTGTCCCAAGCGCCTCACAGAGGAAATCTCCTGTGGCCGAGTCAAACAGAAGTCCGTGTACACCCACACCTGTGGTACAAACAGCCCCTAGCTCTCTCAGGCCACCCACAGAGGGTTCGGCAGGCGTCTCTCAGTCAGGCAACAAACAGTCTCAAGGATTTTTCCTTCATTTGTCTGGAGAGCCAGACCATCACAGTCCTTTTTCCTCTGGGATGGAGACGGGGCATAACTCCGACTCTGACATCGCAGACCTCGAGGACGAGGAGGAGGAGGATGAGCAGATGGAGCTAGCTAAAGAAGCTGTGAGGAAAGGAAGGGAGACGTGGTTAGAGGAGGGAGACATGGCTGAAATTGGAGAAGGTGAGTCGGCCAAACTGAGAGAAGACTCAAAGGTGAGTGAGCGGGAGGATAAGGAAGATTGCAGTGGACGCTCGAGCCCTTGCCCCAGTACGATATCCTGGGCCAGCAGCTGCAGCGCTTCAGGAAGCACCAGTGTTAAGATGACCAGCTTCGCCGAGAGAAAACTCCTTAAACTTGGACTCCGTGATGGATACTCAAGTACCAGCAGCTCCCAAAAGACCACACCAGATGGCTCTGATATTGCCCCTTGTCCTCCCTGGCAACTGAAGAGTGATTCCACCTCAGGCTGGCTAGGGAAGGAGCCTAGCACTGTGTTGGGGAAGAATATGGTCATCAGTAACCCAGTTGTGCCTTCAGAGCTGCTTCAACTTCACATGCAGCTAGAAGAGCAAAGACGTGCAATAGAGCACCAGAAGAAAAAGATGGAGACCCTTTCAGCGAGACAGAGACTAAAGCTAGGGAAAGCTGCGTTCCTGAACATTGTTAAGAAGGGTGGAGGAAAGAGTGACACGCTTCCTTTACCCCTGAAACGCAGCCAGGAACCCTCAGAGCTAACAGCTGCTGACAGGAGCAAAGCAAAGACTCAGTCCTGCAAAGATGATTCCTGCCTTGATGCTCTGAAGGTGCAGGCAAAGGCAGGTCAAACAGAGGGAGGACAGATTAATAGAGACAGCAAGTTGTCCACCCTGTCCCAGGATAATGTGACCACATGTGAACCAGACGTGAACGAGTGCTCCCGCTCCATAGATCTGCTCAACGAAGCTATTAGTTCTATTCAGCAGCAGATGATGCAGCTTTCCTTGCAGCAAGACCTGTTAATGAAGAAGACTGCGGCTTCGCCTCCAGAGTCTGTACAACCAGGCCCAAGCACAACCCCCATCGCAACGGAAACAACGCCCTCTACCTCAGACTCCAAATCTTTCGCTGTTCACTTTGTTGACATCAGTGGGAGCACTTCTGTCCCTTCTCGTCGTCCTCCCAAGCTCAGCTCCAGCCACCGCAGCAAAACCTCAGAGCAGAAACAGATAAAAGACAACAACAAGATGTCTTCTGCAAAGTCAAACATTCTGTCGTCAGACTGCACCCCTTCTCCTAGAGACAGCACTGGTGAAAGGCAAGAAACGGGGAGTGCCGTTGAAAGCTCAAGAACCGAAAGGTACATTCAGAGAAACAGCACGTTCAGAGTCCAGGACAGCACTGCAGGGGGAACTGGGCACTTTGCAGACAAATCCCAATCACAAGACCCACCACTTTCCTCCAAAGCGTCCATATCTACGTCACAAGATGCAGAACAAGAGGAGAACAAAGCTGCCAACTCAGGGAAAGAGATTGCCGCTGAGGATGAGAGCAACAGAGTCAAAGGTCAGCTGATTGAGGTGGACCTGTCAGAGCTCAAGGATCCACGGGGAGATGGCGGCGCAGACGCTGCTGAGTGCACGGCAGAAGGGGAGCAGAAGAATGTGTTGGGCTTCTTCTTTAAGGTAATGGTTTTATTTTCATGATGCATCTCTACGTAAATTGCAATGGGGCATATCCGTATCATCTTTTTTTTATATCATGCAGGATGATGAGAAGGCAGAGGATGAAATGGCCAAACGTCGGGCTGCCTTCCTCCTCAAACAGCAGCGCAAAGCTGAAGAGGCCCGACTGCGTAAACAGCAGCAAGAGGCTGAGAGCGAACTCAAACGTGATGAGGCCCGGTCCGTTATCACACAAACACACACACTAACAAGGATGAAGAATTTATCTAAGATGTGTGTGCGTGCATGAGTAACATATTAGACATTCTCCTTCTCTTTATTCAAGGCGCAAAGCAGAAGAGGACCGCGTTCGTAAGGAGGAAGAAAAGGCGCGACGGGAGCTGATTAAACAGGAATACTTGAGGAGGAAGCAGGAAGCTCTGCTGGAGGAGCAGGGTGTGGTCAAGCCTCGCCCACGGACCAAATCCCGCCGGAACAGGCCCAAGTCACTGCACCGTGAAGAGTACAGCACCCTCTCCAAAGTATCCACCACACGTAAGGACGCCCGTGGGATATTTCTGCATGTTTTCGTTTAGTGTTCCGTGTCGTCTTCGCCATTGTCTTTTCAGAACTGTGTGTTTGTCTTCGCCTTGTTATATTTGTGCGTGTTAATTCACTTGTGTACTCGTTGCCATCCTCTGAGTTGGTGCGTGTGTGTTGTGCAGGTAATGCTCTGAAGGTGTCCATGTTGATCAAAGACCAGGCCTCAGCAGCAGGCTGCAGGGGAGGTGAACCTTCTAACCTGCTCTGCATGAAGTGACATCAAGCATACACATCTGTTAAAAACAGTTAATGCTGCAAACTATGGAAGTCAGCCACAGATTACAGACCAGGAAGCTCAGTCAGTCTCTTCAGAGAGCCTAATACTGTAAACTACGACTGTAAACTGTTGGAGTTTAGAAAAATTCAGCGAATGTGAAACGAAAAGTTGCTCACTTCACAAAAATAACTGGTACTAAATCCTTGTGTTTCCGTTTTCAGCTGATCTGAGCTGCAGTCATCGAGGATCGACGCTCTCTTTGGCCACCGAGGCAGACAGCGTGATCTCAGGAGGGGCAGACTCACACAGGTAAGAATCGCTGTCTCTGCTGTAAATGCGGAGATGATGTTTGTTTACATCCTGTATGAATGACCCATCTTTTCAGGGCTGGATCTGTGTGCTCCATGGAGTCGTTCCCACTGCTGAGCAGAGCGTCCAGCAGGAACATGGAGAGGGACTGGGAGAACGGCTCCATTGCCTCTTCTATCACTTCAACTGAATACAATGGTGAGCAGAAACACAGGAAAAGCCAACGTCTTTGCCTAACAAAGAAACGTTTTGTCTCATTTTTACCGTCGCAAAACTGACTTCAGTTCCAGGTTGAAACCAGACGCAGCAGACACTTAGCCAAGTGTTTAGCACGTTCAGTCACGTGCACGTGTTTAATCTGTAGAAAATTAATATTGCTGCCTTCAAATGGAACTTGTGAGCTTCTGGTTACAACAAAGAAGGTTGTCTACACGAAATGCTTGATGTTCAAGTGTTAATATTAGACATACGTTGTGAGAACACCACTGCTTACCAAATGTTGCTATCTAAAAGCCCCCCAGGCAACAGTTAGCAAGCCTGTTATGGATTTTTGTACATAGTGGCATTAATAACGAAAACAGACCCCATTTGAAGGATTTAAATTGCTTCTCGCTCAGGTCTGTGCCCTGGACTGTCAGGATGTTGCTAGGCAACTAGCAAATAATCCAGTAATTCACTATGCCCCGTCCTGCTTCCAGGCTTCACGCTAAACTAGTTGACTCCTGACTCCAGTTTCATACCGGAAGATAGATTTAGGGTCTTATAATCTAATTTAGCAAATGAGACATTTCAATAAAATAGACACTAGACGCAACTAGACTTCTCACTTTTCCACAAAAGCTGCATGTCCAGCACTTTCTCTTAAACAGGCCATGCCCCCCAGCACAGAAGAGAATGGCGTATAAAGGTGTGTGTAGAACATACGTCGAACAATGGCTACATAAAGAAGTTAAACTCTTCTCTTTAATTGACACAGACCTGCATGTATCACAAGTCTTTAAATAAATAATTTTTTTGATATGATTGATTTGTTAAAGGTCCTAAACTCTTCAAGGAACCAAGCTCCAAGTCCAACAAGCCAATCATCATCAATGCCATCGCCCACTGCTGCTTGGCTGGAAAGGTTAACGAGGTCCAGAAGAATGTTGTTCTTGAGGTGAGTTTGATAGATGAATCTATAAACTTTGTGCTTGCCTTGTTGAAATATATTCATCGTTTTGCTCAATGATGTTTTGTCTCCATTTTACAGGAGCTGGAAAAGTGTGAGTCCAATCACCTGATCATCCTGTTCCGCGACGGTGGCTGCCAGTTCCGCGCCATTTACTCCTACTCACCCGACACGGAGGAGATAGTGAAGTTCATGGGCACGGGGCCGCGCACCATCAGCCGCAAGATGATCGACAAGCTCTACAAGTACAGCTCGGACCGCAAGCAGTTCAACGTCATCCCCGCTAAGAGCGTGTCGGTCAGCGTGGACGCCCTGACCATCCACAATCAGCTCTGGCAGGTCAAGAGACCATCGAGCGCACGGAAGAAGTGAGAAGGAGGGACTGTTGTAACAGCTTCTGTCTACCAGTGTTGGGCAGGACCCAATAAACCCAGAGATGACAGAGAAGGGGGTTAGATGTCGGTCTGAGGCAGAAAAGGAAACACCTGCCAACTCCAGTGTTTTTTTCTTTTCTTTTTTCCATTTTGTTAGCTTTTTATTTTGCATGTCACACTCTAGTGTTTTAATTTGTAGGTACCGTATGTCCTGCATCGATTGGGTATCATGTAGCAGTAGAGAGAAACTGAACCGTGGAGCTGAATACCACTGAGTCTGAACGTTCAAGACAGGCAGTGGTGATCTTAATAAAGTCTCGTGAAGTTTGCAATTTCAGCTTGGCAAAAAAAAACAAGCAAAAAAACAAACTCTACAGCTGCGATTAATCCAGACTACACATACAGAGACTGATACTGGTATGTGCTTTAATGAAGAGGGACCTTTGACTTTCTTACGTATGGAATGGATGTCAGTCAGTGCTAATTAATGTCTAGTCTCGTTTTCTATATAGTGTGTTTGGGGGGCGTGTGTGAGTCTTTGTGTTAGGGAAGGGGCGAGCTGAATACATCGTGTATTTGGCCCTGAATGTGTCTTGATTATGCTTTAAAACTTCTGTCACGCAACAGAGCTATTTATTTATTTATTTATTCATTTTTTTGTCTAGTTTGTCGGCTGCTGTTTTGTTGGGAGAAAACAGAAAATGCTGGGAAACGATACTTATTCCGAACTGAAAGTGCTTTTTGAGACCGCAGTATACCATATCAGTAATGCATCGCGTTGCATTTGTATTCCACCACACATACGAGCCATCTGAGATCGCTGACCGGCTCCTACTGCTGAACCAAAATGACTGAGCTATGCCACTGAGCTGCTGTTTGCTGCTCATTAACTGCTCACTGGATTCTGGTGAGATGTACGTTTTTGTTTTGTTTTATTTTTTTTTTTAATGTAGCTTCTGGCACTCAGCACTAGTACTTTCCCTGAAACGACTGACTGTCAGCGGCTGGTGTAATGTTCGGGAAAACTGCACAATACTTGATATTCCTTTGCTGCATTTTGTACATTTTTGAGTAGTATTTTTTTGTACATCACGTACAAGTTATGTTTACTAAAAAAGCAGGCACTATTTCAAGGTTTATTCCGTTACAGGCGTTTAGAGAGGAGTCTTATTTCATTGTGTTGTATGTTTATTTATTTTGAAGAGATATAATAAAATGCGACTAGGTGCGTTTTCTTGCTAAAGTCGTTGTGGCTGTTGTTTACCGCTCCCTTTTTGGTTTTTAATCACCTGTTTTTCTGATCACCTCATCATCCGTCTCGCTCCGTTTCTCTATTATTCTTCTATATTCTTTATTTTCTCCGTGTCTGCTGGATGTGGTGGAGGTAAAAAAGTGGCCACATAAATTGGACTGGAGACTGTGTGAATGTGAACAACCCACAAAAGAAAGAAAAAAAACACGCGCACACACACACACCTCCATTCAGGCCTTTAGAATGAAGTTTCTGGTCATTACTGGATCATTAGAGAACCACAAATTGTGAAGAAAACCCAATATTCTCTAATTGTAGCTGTGTTGTTAACAGAGCCAAGTCTTATGTTCTCTATTCTCCATTTCAAACAAAAACCTAAAACTCCCCACCATTTAGAACTGAAGAAGCTGCTTGGTCTAACTCAAACTAATCCAGTTGCCTTTATATTGGCTTTGCTTTTTGAAAAACTTCACAGGCAAATACTAAAATAAGGCATATTACTAAAATGTCGAAGACCAATCTGGATATGCAGTAAGTCAAAGACAAATAGGTGCAACACATAAGGTAAAACACCAGGAACAAGATACTAGTCAGGATGTGGAGCGAGTAGTCGCTTCTATCACCAACTTGCAGAAAACTTGCAGCGGAAAGAAACAAGCATCTCTCGATCAGCCCTTTATGAAATGTCTAGACAGACGCCATATAGCACATTAGAGTCCGGCTGAAGTTCCCTAAAGGACTCTGAGGTAAAACTAAAAGCATTAGGGGTAAAAAAAAAAAAATAATAATAATAATAATGGCCTTAGGAGACACAAATAGATGTGAAAATGTTAGTGGCCTACACCGTGAGACGTCAGGGTTAGGCAGAGGGATTAAAGAAAGCCATATGTAAGAGAAGTCTTTAATATTCAACATAAATATGTGTTTGTCAACACGTGGAACCTTTTTTGTTCCAAACCTGACTTTTGAATATTTGATGCAGTTCACAAAATATTCAAACAACCAAAAAATACTAACAATAAAGACAGATTCCGTGTCGAATGTACTGTGTAAGGTATGTGCGTGAAACAATGTATATCCTGGTGTGCAGGTTAACATATAACTACAGCTTACATCTGCAGGAACAACCTCTGAAACTTAATTAATTTAACATTAGGACTCATTCTGCTCTGCAGCACCCCCTGCTGCATCGATAATGCCTTTACTGTGACACCGTTTACTTGTAACAGCAGGTCTCTAAAGGATTAACAATATCTAATCTACAAGTAGGTAAATTATAACTATTATTTTTTTAAAATCACATGATTTTCTTTAATTTCACCACAAAAAAATTGCTGTCATGGGAAAAAAAGAGGAATAAAAAATGCCAAGAAATACTTAATAAATATATATATTGTTTTTATTATTATTTCTAAATGTATACACTTTGTATTCAAATTCTTGTATTTTCATGCTGGTACATCAATAATAACTGTTTTACAGTTTGAATTAAAACAAATTAGAAGTATCATGTTAATTAATGTGCTTTGGGTGCGTATTTTGACACCCCCACTGACAGTCTTTATGCTAAACTAAGCTAAGCTAACCTTCTTCTTACTTTAATGCCATAACCCGTATTGAAGTCATGCAGTCCAGCCACAAAGCTAAATCGTGAGACAAATCAAGACAGTTTCACTGCTTTTCTGTCTGAATATAGCACTTTAATGTGCGAATAAAATGAGACCCAAGTACAAATATTTTCAACATTCAAATATGTATTAAGAGTCGAAAACCTTTAGAGATACTCACCCGAAACAACCACGATTAATAAATGATTAAGCACATCCTTTCACTGAGCAGTGTGGAAAGTAAAATGGCATTCTCTGATTACTAATATAGTACAAACAATGATAAGAAAAACCCCTTATGGCACAATACTGAATATACAGCCTGTTTAAAGGGCCACACTAAGCTTCTGTAGTGCTAAAACTCCCGTCCAACCTAAGGAATGTACGGCAGCAGACATATAAATAACCATCATTGTTACTAATGAAGACCTCTACACCACTGAAAAACTACTTCTATGGTCCAGCTACAAAATAAATATGCCTCGTAGGCTTTAATGCACGTATTAGTTAAAGTCATATAGTGCCGACAGTCGTTTGATGTGCTCCTGATTTCAGATAATCCATAAAAGTGAAGAAAAGATGGATAAATCTTAGATGTGGAAATCTGCATCCAAATATCTCCAATAGTGATTCAGCTTGAGCTGTTTTTTTGGAGTTCCCCACGATAAAAACACTTGGTGAGATTGTGCGCTTAATTTCGTTTGGTTAATTCACAATATTATGAAAGTGCTGAAGGTCTGGACCTGACTGAGCTGATTTAACAACGTGTCCCTGACTGCTCATCTGCAAGAGCTCTCAAAAAAAATGAATAGGTACATACGGTGTCTGTGGCAGGAGAATGAAGATGTCAAAGGGTGACGTCAAACGTCACCTGACAGACAGTAGGCACTCATATAATACAGTAGCAGTAGACTGCAGTGCTGAAACACTGAAGCACAATGTGGCCTCTTTCAGACTGGACCTGCACGGACACAACCGGACCCCCGTTAAAGAGAGCAAAGGGATTGGGTTGATTAGTAAAGAGAGTACCGGTGGAGGCCGGTTCGGGATCAGAGCTGGGTGTCCTCCCTGGCGTCCACGCTGGACTCGTGTCTCTCTTTCAGGCTGCTGCTGTGGACGGGAGGCTCCTCGGGGACGTGGGCCAGAGGGTCCGAGCGGATCAAGTACCTGAGACACAGAGCGGGCGTAACATTATGACCGCCTTCCTTATATTGCGTAGGTTAAGTTTGATTTGTTATTTATGTATTTATTTATTTATCTCATTTCATATTCTTAGGTGTATATACTATTTTAGGGTTTTTAGGGTGATGTTTTTATCCAGCCACTGGTGTTTCCTCACCTACAATGGTGGTTCCTCTTCTAATTTATACTGTTTTATTTGTTCTGTATAATGAATTTTTAAGTCGTGTGTGTTTTAAGTGGTGGGGGATTATTGTATAGAGCACTTTGTGCTACTTTTTGTACGAAAAGTGCTTTACAAATAAAGTTAGATTGATTGATTGAGTCTGATGTAGGTTGAGGGGAGGGGCTTCTACTTGATCTAGTGAATTTGGAGGCCAGGTCAACACCTGGTGCTGTTCTTCATGAGTTTTTAGTTCCTAAACTGCTTTTGCGTCCTGCTGGGGACGGCCGCGGCCATCAAGAAGTGTCATGACTATGGGGGGGTGGGGATGCCTGGTCTGGTCTGGTCTGGATAGGTGCTACATGTCTACATGTCATGTGACGCCCACACGAATGTCAGGTCCAAAAGTTTCCCAGCAGAACATTGTATTCTGACAAGATGATCAGTGTTATTTTCTTCTCCTGTCAGTGGTTTTAATGTTGTGGCTGATCGTTGTAAAGTGTCACATCGTTCGCTAAACTCACGCCTACTCGAAATCACGAGAAATCACCATGTCGCAGCCACGAAGGACACTCGGCATGAAAGATCACGGAGTAAAAACTGACAGCTGCACTCGCCACTCTCTCCGCCATGACAAGGAAACAGCCGTCTCCATGGATACTGATTGGAGCCTTTGCTTTCTCGGCTCGGCTATAATGCGCGTTGTCTCCTTGTGAATACTTTTCCAAAGGAACACGGCACAAAGTATTTGGTGGAACGGATTTTTGCTCCTTACGTGAGCTTTTTGTTAGCACTTCGCAACCAACTGCTACTTTGTGTGTATCATACAGTGGGGGAAACAAAATGTTCCCAAGCCAATAAGACTAAAACAATTTTAAATTTAAAAGGTCTGCAGCTGGAGAGAAGTAACGTACTATTAGATCTTCTCTTCTCACTGCTGTAGTACAGACTACTGTAGCACACAGGCACAAACATCCAGAAATAATATATCAAAGCAGCACAGAGACACTTACACAATGTCATTGAGCTCCAGTCTGGTGTCAGGGGACGGGTTAATAAGAACGTAGGACAGAGTGTTTTGATGATCATTCTGCTCATCTGAAAGAGAAACCACTTCACAGTCAGTACAAAAGGAGCGGTACAAACAACTGCATGCGTACACAAACACCGATTACCTTGTAGATAGCCCAGATTCACTCTGTTCATGACATCACTGGCCGTCAGATTTGTCAGATCTTCTACAGTTACACAAACATTAGTTAGACGGGAAGCAAACTTTAGGGGACTGGAAGTCGCCGTCAAAACAAGTGTCCGTCTTTACCATAACCGGACGTGGGGAGGCCCAGATGCCTCATGCGGTTGCGGACCAGCTCAGACAGCTCCTCCCTCTCGGAGCGCCTGTAGAGGTTGAGGCGCTGCTGAGCGATGCGCTGGGCGTGGTCTCGGCTGGAGTCCCGGCTCGGCCCCTGCCACCGCACGCTCTTCTTGCTCAGGCGCCGGGCCCACTGCATGCTCTTCTTCCTCTGCAGGGGCCGCTCGCACGGCTGCTCGCTGCTGCGCGGCTCGTCCCCCCGGTCCTTCGTGTCCTCGCAGTCGTCAACGCTGACCGACACCTGTGACTGAGGCAGGGAGACAGGAAGTTACCTTTACAGCAGGAACCCCTAATGAAATACACATTCAGATGATGAGGTGATTCTCTACTCAAGTAAATGCACAATTTTCAGTTCTTTGATAAAGTAAACAATGATTTCCTGACTGATATGATAGATGCTAATCTGAATTGCTGCTTTTCATCTAGTCCTCACAGTATTGCACAATTCAATTCATCCAGTAAGTCACAATGTAATATGCCCAATAGCCTAACGACAAATGCAACTGACAGCATGCTAACATTAGCATTAGCTCAGCGCTTATAAATATTCATAAATATAGCCGCTCAGGAAGGTCCACGAAGGTCCTCTGTCATAGGACACTGATCAGCCACAACATTATGACCCACTGACAGGAGATCAAGTACAGTGAAGTGCGGATTGATACTGAAATATCGATATTTTATGCTCTAAAATCGATACTCAAATCCAAGTACCGATACTTTCGATACTTCAGTCAACAATAGCCTGGGATTCCCAACAGTCTGTCTGTGTAGAAGTGAAGAAACCTTTAGGATTAGAGCGGAAACATCTTCAAGACACAGTTGCAATATTTCTGACATCTCACCTCAGAAGTAGAGAAAATGTGGAACTCTGTCCGGTAGATACCGATGGGAATTTCCGCACTAGAGGAGCAGAGCTTCTGGAACAACCTCCCATACGTACCGATCCACAGATCTTCCTCTGTTACTTTCATCTAGGACAAGACACAAACAATTAGTCTGGTGAATTTATGCACAACGATCCCTTTCATATTCTTTGCGCGTGACTCACGGCACAGAGGTATCCTGATCCCGGAGTTGTGTCCAGTCCCAGCAGCAGCCGTGCAATGAGGATCATGTAGTCCTTCACAAAAGACTGACACAGAATGACAGAAAAAAGAAAGCACTCGGGTGACTTCATGACATAATCGCAGCTGAGAAACGAAGCAGACATAAATAAAACTTTCTATCTGACTGAACACAAGAGGGCACTTATGCTTTGTGACGGTAAGGCAGCTCTGCTTCCTCAGGTGATACCGCTTCTCTGCTGCTGCAACTCGCGTTTCTTTTCTTCCACCTGGTGCTGGAATGGAGTCGCCCGCCGCCTTTGCTGTCGGTGTGTGTACCAACCTGATAGAGGAGGGTGTCCAGCATGCTGATACTGAACACTCTGCCTGCAGCGAAGGGTAGGCGAAACATGAAGGCCAAGTTGGAGCCTTTGTCACGCTCTTTCTGTGGGGGAGAGGCGGCACACACATGAAGCACAGCAGTAGTCAACGACATTTAAAGGCCTGCCGCTCTCCAGACTGTTCAAAATTGCCTCCTCTCTATCGTCTCCTTGTAATCCATATTCATGATTTATACCTGTGAAACCCACTCGTTCTGTCCTACCTTCTCCAGCTTGGAGAGAGCCAGAGAATAGCAGTCCTTCGCCCTGAACTGCATGAATCTCATGTTGGACGGATGAGTAAGCTCTGTAATAATACTCAGACTGGGAAATAACCTGGAGCGAGAGAAGGGAGACGCAAACGAGAAGATGACACTAAAATTTACAACCAAACTTCGAATGTAATTTATATGGATTTAATATAATGGCTGCTGCTGGTTTGCGGTGGAGCCTCAGCGACGGTAACCTCGTAATAAACTGTCTGCGTGTGAATAAAGAATAATAAAGGATATTATGCGGCCCCGATTAATTACCTGAACATTGTCTGAACATTGACAATGGTTTTGGCATCAGCCATGTAGTCCTCCTCCGCACTCATTGTGCTCTCTTTATCCACAACAACCAAGTTATCGGCGTAGATAATACCGCACTGGAGCAGGCTGTCCAGACTGAAACAAACAAACGCACAACGATGAGCAATTCAACTCCTCCCTAACGCATCTGAATGTGAAAATAAAAGTAATAACACGATGAAATTCTAATAAAAAGGAGATGCTTGTATGACTGTTGTCTCACTTGTCTATGGTCCCGGCCATGTAGTAGACCATTGGGAAGCAGCAGATGGCCTCCAGGAAGTGATTGTCAGGCCTGTAGGAGACATGCAGACATGCACACTAGTGAAATAAAGCAACAAATAAAGCTTAAAAAATGACTGAAACGCTTGATAAAACATGGATGGATGGATACTTTATTTATCCTGTGGAAAATTCAGGGTCTAGTACCTTCATCCAATATACACCACGGCAGCCACTATCAAAGTCCAGCTGTTTCCTCACTATAAAGTCTTTTCTACAGAAAAAAAAATCTTGCCCAGCTCTGCACTTTTGTGGAGCATGAGTTACTGGAAGATGCATTGTTCTATTCTTGTGTACGTACACTGATCAGCCATTAATACCACTGACTCACCATCTTGTGACAACACAATGTTCTGCTGGGAAACGTTTGGACCTGGCATTCATGTGAATGTTACTTAGACATGTCATCACCCACCTACACCAGACCAGGCACCCCCACCCCATAGCAATGACACTCCTTGATGACAGCAGCCGTCCTCACCAGGATGCAGAAGCGGTTTAGGAACAACATAAAAAACATGAAGAGCACAAGTTCTTGAGCTGTCCTCCAAATTCACTAGATCCCAAACTGATCAGGTATCTATGGGCTGGACCCTCCTCTCTTATGTACCCATAGAACCAAAAGCCCCAATTACAACATCCTCCAACCTACACAACATCAGTTATCATCGGCGTACGGTAGATCTTCTGAAATGGGACCTTATCTGGGACTTTAAGAGTTTTAAATGTACGTCTTGTCGATCCCAGAAGCGAGATGTGTGAAAATTTATGTATTTACTACTCACTTAATAACTACAACTGGTCCCACTGTTATGCAATAATGAGCGGTTTCATGCCTTCATCTCCTTGGACTTGTAATGTGTGTTGATAGTAATTAACCCTACCACATCAGCGTTGAGAGAATGCTGAACAGTAAAGCTAAAAAGCAAGAGAAAAGATAAGATGATGTTTTACTGAGAAAAATAAATCTCACTTTTTGCTTGTTATCCAGTAAAATATCACAATAAAGTCCATTCAAGGCAAAATCCTTAAGGTTTTAGCTTAATTGATAAGTAAATACTCTCTGACTGCTCTAAAGTTGCTTTAGGGACGTGTGTGGCTCCAATGCACTGATGTGTAACAGAAATACGGGGCCCTCCAGGAGCCTCTGTGGCAGGTTTAAGGCGTTTTTAAGTTGAGGAGTTTGGTGCTAATTGCTTTTTATTTCTGCCTTTCTGTCCTCCACCACCACCCTTGACAGAACATTACTTGCAGGATCTGCCCAGTCCTGCTGACTAGAGACCCGAGGCTGTTTGTGCGCTTGAGCTGCGTATCCAAGCGCGTGGGTGTTTGTATTTGTGAGTGCGCGAGCGACAGCGACAGAAAGGGGGGGGCTCCTTGGAGGGAGGGTTTATTGTTACGTGTGTTTCTGTGAGAGTCCTGAGAACTAGCGTGTGGGGGCTGAAAAGGGACACGTCCGGGCTGTCGATGAAAGCCCGCATGGGGCTCTCGTCGAAAAAAAATCTTTCCCTCCATCCTTTCCTCCCCTTGCAGCAATATATATCACTCAGGTTCAAGGCAAAGCAAGTTACCATGGCGACCGTCTGGCGGCACAGAGAGCAGCTTTTTCTTTCTTTAAAATTTTCTTTGTCGCTCAATACACACCGTCACCGTGAGCAGCAGCAGCCGCAGCAACCTAACATCAGGACCGACAACGGCGTCCCACCTCCTCCGCAGAGCCTTGTCCTAAGTGCTCGGCTGACGCAAGCTTTCAACGCACACACACACACACAATGTTTCCCAGCGTGAAGCGGTGAAAGGCGGAGAGCGTATGTCAAGGTGGAACTCACGGGTTATCCAGCAGCAACACAATAGGGTTGAGTTCTTTCCTGGGTCTGTAATAAGCTCTGAGAGGCACTATGAAGTTATAGAGGCCGTTCCCGGCGGTCTCGGCGGACACGATGATGAGCTTGTTTTTGAAGCCGTAAGCCTTGGCATCCTCAAAGCTGTTGTGCCTGCATCCCTGAGCAGAGAGCGGAGAAAAAAAAAAAAACAGGCAGGTATTTTAGGTTTGCTTTTATGAAGTGAAGGCCACAGAGAGGAGAGAGGGAGCGATGGAGGCAGTAAGTGATTGAGTGACTAAGTTGAAGGAACTGCGACTGCCCACCTGGTCCAGTCGTAGGCAGCAGAACGGGGCTTTCTCAGCCAGCAGATGGCACAGGGTGGGCGAGCTCCCGATGTACGGGGAGTTAGGGGGATAACCTTTAACATACCTGGAAACAAATCCAAAAAGGCATGAATGACACATCGTCTTCTGAGAACAAAGCCTCGGTTCGGTACCCTTCGTTTCACTTTTTTTTTTTTTTTTTTTTTTTTAAATGCTTCATGTGAATGTTCACGGATTTTCCATGAACTTGTCTATTCACGTTATAAAATTAGTCCACAGTGCATTCAAGTTCAAGTGCTGGCTGGATAAATATGCACTGAGTATGAGAACGGAAACAGCTGGCATTAAACGCTGCCGTCAGTGTCCAACTCAAATATGGCACATGTTAAATACGTGTGAATTATTTTTATATTATTATTAGAATATATTTTGTTACTTCAGACAGAATTAATTATCACACCAGAAAAGTAGATGGAAAGGTTTTGTATTAAACTCGGCTTAGTTCTGCATATAACTATACATTATTATTATCATTTTGCATTCAATATTAAGCTATTTAAATAACACACAGATGCAAATATTCATTTTTTTTGTGCAACAGTAGGGTGGCCGGGCAACTGCTGTAAACATAAACATACCTAACCGGTGTGTGTACAAATATAACTGACATATAAAGAACATAAAACAAAGCGATCCATTTTGATCCATGAGAGCGAGCAGCACTGTTAGCAGCACTGTTAGCTTCACTTCTGCTAATATTGCAGCGTGCGTCAGGGACTCGAAATGGCGGCTGAATAGGCACTCGGCCAATTGGGGGGAACTTGACGGAGTCAGTATGCGACCTCGGGCGGGTCCTTCTGTGCACAGGAGGCTTAGATTGACAGGTCTCAACGAGCGTGGTGTTCTGTGTGAGACAGCTCCTCTATCGCTGAATGAGAGGTGCTCACTGAAAGGTAACATCCTCTGCCTCCATTTATCCCTTTACTAAAATATGTCGGATTCATGTTAACATGCATTTAAAGAAATTTCAATTAATGGAGGAAAATTATGGGGCAAAATTAAATATATATATATATATAAAAATGTCTAATCAACCAAAGATTTTGTGACCCCCCCTGCAGTACCTCTACGGACCCCCTGTTCAAGACCTATGCCTTACTCAGTGGATGAGTGGCCCTTTTCATCTGTGAAGACAGAATCGTCCTCGGACTGGTCACTGAGGAGGTCACACGGCAGGATTGAGGCGGAGTCGGCTATTTCCTGGACCGGGGCGATGCTTGGCCGGCGGCTTCCTGTCCCGTTTACTGTAGGAGGGACTAGTTTGCCACCTGAGATGTTAGGTGGGCTTGTATTCTGCAGATCCATGGCAACCGTACCTGTAATTTCATAGATTATATGTCAGACATAGGGAACCTTCATATTTCAGACCTACACCGATCAGCCATAAGATTAAAACCACAAATAACATTGAACATCTTGTGGCAACACAATATCCTGCTGGGAAACCTCCATACATACACTCCCACACAAATACAAAACACAAACATACAGTGGAGGAAAGTGGTCATTATGTTATGCCTGATCGGTGTCATTTATTCAGCATGACCAGTTCACCACAAGGCGTCCAGTTCTTTACCCATGCTGGCAATGATGCTGTGCACAGGAAGCTGTGAGGGGCCGTCATAGATTCCCCCGGCAGGGCGTCCCTTCCTCTCCTCCTGGTTGAAGATGAACGCCGAGTTCTCCTCCTTGGTGATATTGATGTAGTAGCAGGTGTCTGAGGCGGCCATGATGTGGCGGGGGCCAGGGTTCAGCAGGATGCTCTTGTTCTCCTCCCTCTTTATGCCGATCAAGCACACTCCATACCTGGAGATCACAGTTAGCTGCAGTTAGCGTGCAGCTCCTGAGGCGGATGTCTGCCGACGGGAGAACTGTCTGTCGTCACATTTAAAACCAAATTGAAATGTTGTCACTTCTCTCTTAGTTCAGCTTGGCATAAAAACTGTGGACGGGGTGAAGCTGCTCTGTTTACAGCATCTTCTGAAGCGCGCTAATTAGCACATTCAGAGGATTCGTACCCTAACTGGAAGGAGAATGTGCCCACTCGTATTTTATTTTTTTCCTGAATGAATAACTATAGATATTTGTTTACACCACAGGTGTTTTTAGCTTTATTTGCAAAGCGAGGGCACATCTCTGTTTATTGATGTATCTTAGTCTGTCTGATACACACAGACCCCAGAGTAAAACTACTGAGTATGTTTATATGAGTTTAATTTTATCTATGCTGCAAGTAAATTTGTATGAATTAGTTAAATTTGTATTACTGTCAGTTGGATTGTGCTCTAAAAATCGATGTAAGTGAGAAACTTTAAACATCATTATGGCTCAGGATAAGAAATAATGAGAAATAATGTTTAACGCAACAGCCGTAACCTCGCTGTATCTTTATTTTTAGCATACAGACATGAGAGTGGTGATTTTCTCATATAAATCTCAGTGAAGTGGAAAAGTGTACCCCAAAAGTTAATCTTCCCAATTTGTGATTGTTAAACCTGAGGTACAAGATGTTAATCAGTGACCTGCTCACACAGAGTCAAGATAACCTCTTTTAGTTTCCTCCCGTTTACAGTCACTGGGGGACAGCTGATTCAGTATTCACGCGTAACAAGATTGAAAAGTTGCATGTTTCTCTTTTTGCAATCTATTTAAAAGTCATATATATGTATGTAAAAAAAATGATAATACCAGGTGACATGTCTTAACCTCCTGAGACCAAATGTCCTCATATGGGGACATTAAGTTTCAGCTTATTCTGCTTCATTTAAACTTTTATCCTCTTAACTAGTTACTTGATGTGGATTCATTCTACAGCTGATACACGTTACAGAAACTATTACAGGCAAATTCAATCAATAGTAACAAGCTACAACTTCGCCAGTTAGCAGATACTCGATTATTATCATTATTTGCAATTCTGCTTTTGCACAGCAATGTTCAGACATGAAAAATTTTATATTTTGTTTACATATTGAGGGGAATAATCCCCGTGGTCACGCATGAGGACAATTTTTATTCCAAAAACTACTTCCTGTTTAAAAATAATGCTTAGTTTTTTGTAGTTCTTATGTCCTACTAAGCCCAAACAAAAAGACAAGTGGAGAAAATAAAAATGATGCTTAGTTTTTTATAGTTCTTATGTCCAACTAAGCCCAAACAAAAAGACAAGTGGAGAAAATAAAAATGTACACCAAACAAAAGCTCAGGTCTCAGGAGGTTAAACCGCTTCAACTGTCTGAGTACAACTTGTCAGCATCTGAAGGAGATGCTTCAGCTTACATGCCAACTCACTTCTTGTGAGCGTGAAAGGAGGCGTATGTGAAGCTTTTGCCATTATACTCTCCAAAGAACTTGCTGTCGCACAGTCGGATGTGGTAGACCTCGTTGCCGGAGCAACACCCGTACATCCTCTGCCACTGCTCCGGAGACTGCTGTCCTTCTCTGCGTTCATTCAGAGAAAACACAAACGCATAAGTAAACTGAAGAACGTGCTGATGTAGAGTCAAACATGATAAAGTCTGAACGGTGAAATCCTGCTTTTGTCTTCGACTCTAATAGCTATCTGCCCACAATCATAATTAGCAACAGGAGAACTCTCCATCTCCGTCTTCGCAGCCTCCAGACCCTCAGGGTCACGCTGTGGCTCTTGGTGACGGCAGACGGTTCGATCCATCTGTGTCAGTCAGCCGGCTTCGCTCTGTTATGCCTTTGGTAATGACTTCCGGAGATTACAGCCGTTGCTTTGATGGAGTTTAACGAGCTACAAGAGATGCTTAAGAAACCCTCAAGGTAGCAGTTTACATACTTGCTTCTTAGTGCATATTAACATTTACATAAGATGACTTTTTAAAATCGGATTTCACGCTCAAATGCTCATGACTCACTGTGAAATGCAAATAACTCCTGATGTCTTTTCATTTTCCACAAAACACCCTAGATGAACTGCACATCTCTAAAACCTTCTTGTGCACTCGAAGATGCATGCATACATCTTCATTCGCATGCAGTACATCTATGTGACTTCTGTGTGCATTTACAAAAAGAGACCCTTTTAAAAGACATCTTTTTGCATGCTGTGAAAAATCTTTGGCCACCAAAGAACTTTTCATACAGCTTCACACATGGAAAAAAAATCTATTTAGGCGCCACTCACTCCCTCCCTTTCTCTTTTTCGAGGCCACTCTCTTTACTTCCTGCTGAGCTCCACAATGAACTGAGACTTTTTGTCTTTGCTTTGGCTTTCTCACCTCTCCGCCCCAGCTCCATGGAGCCTATTTATACAGCAGCCAGCGGGAACATGTGAAGAAATGTGAACTTTGCAGTCACACTAAGGAGAAATCAAAAAAAAAAAAAAAAAAAAAAAACTGACCGTCCACGGGAGGTGTGCACGAGCAGTGTGACCAAGGTGGAGGTGGCGGGGCAAACGCAGTTGAGAGCCAACATGGCGTACTTGAACTCCTCCTCACACACCACGTGGTCTGAAAATAAAAATAAACAAATATTACGCAGATAGTTGGCGCATACAATCCGTGTGTCATTCGTTTATTCGTTTTTTTAAAATTAAAATCGAAACTAAAAAACAAAAACAAAATAATGACTTGTTTTCTTAATATTCGTTAGAATAAAACAAACAAAAAAAATGATAAGGACTCGCTTTCCGATTTTGTGCACAAATGTAAAATAGAAAAAAGGGCGATTCTACGCGTTTCATCCTAGTACATACAGTAAATGGTTTCACCCAATTAGGATATTTTAATTTTCCACAAGTTGCGTGAACCGGAAGTGAACTTCCACCTGACTCGCGACCTGTTACTAGATTGACCAATCAGAAGACGCCCAAAACGCATCCAACTTCCTTGTTTTTCCGAAATCGGAAAATGAAGCTTTTGGGCTGCGCTACTTCCAGATCTACGGCAACAACAGAAAAACTAACTATGGTAAGTTGACGAAACTCATCTTATTTTTTGAATGGTTGTAAGTGATGAAATATGCGTTGATTTCGGAGGATTTAGCGAAATGGGCGAAAAATGCAGTCGCCATATATGATCATATGCCCTGTTCAGGTAAAATTAGCATTAGCATGATATTTCCATATTTATAAATAGGTCGATGCATTGTAAGCCGTATTTTGCCATTTTTTCTTTATAAATAAGGCAAAACAACTGAGGACATAATGTTATAACGTATTTTCATAACGCTATACAGTTATTCAGTGAGGAGTTTAACCCATTTTAGACATTTTTTAGGCTAAACGTGAATAATCATATAGACTTCATATTCTTAATAATTAAAACAAAAAGATAATTTGCTTTCTGGTCAAGAATTACATGACACAAGTTATCTTATGTTGTTATGTGGAGTTACACACTCAAAACAATCTCTTGGTGAGCACTCTGTCTGATGCAGTAATTTCATGTTGAGTTTTTGCTGGTTGCCTGGCAACAAGAAAGCAATGGAGCCCAGAGAGAAATAATTACAGCACTTAACTCCATGTAAAACCATAATTTTCAGCAAAACATTTTTGTTTTTGTATAGATCAAAAAGACAATCCAGGACGAACAAATCGCCTTTAAGGCACTTTAAGCTACACTAAACAACTCATAGCTTCAGACTGATACTCACACCAGCAATAACTGTTGGTTTGTCCACTTTGTAACGGTCTTTAGTGTTAAAGTATTATCTTTTAATAATCTGGTAAACAACTCGCCTTTTTAGACAAGAGGCAGATATGGACCAGTTTGATGTCGTCCTCGTGGCGACGTGACAAGGACTAGATTAGCTCTGTTTTTAGTCTCTGCCAATTAAATGTCTGGCTTCACAACTTTCACTAGTCACAAATTATTTCCCGTTTACTGTGTGGTGAAGAGCAAGTATTGGAGACTGGCTATATTACCAGTCATTTTAACAACAAATGTAGTTGCATGCTTTAGATAAACTTGCAGGGAATAGATGATATGATACAGCTGAACTATAAGACGTTGTAAATCTCCATAGAGATGAGGAAGAATAGTTGGTTTGTTACCAAAGATAAATACAAGTGCGACAGGCGTACAAGCGTTTGCCTCTCACCTGCAAATTTAACATGGAACTTATTTTCCGGTTTGAGTATCTGGACATACAGGGGGCAATTTGGAGCAAAGTCCTTCACTGCCCAAGCTCTCAGGATGGTCTGATGATCCTGAGGGGAAACAGAGAAACTAATTAGCAGCGTTAAGGAGTGACTACCCACAAAAATTTCATTAACCGCTGCTTGTCTCACCGCAGCCATGCGATCCACCTCGTTGCGACTGCTCAGTATGAAACAGGCCTCTGCGTCGTCCATTCTGCAACAGCGTGACAAAGTTGACAAATAATAAAAAAGCGCATTATACAGAAAAGAAAAACTATAACAACAGAAAGCTGGCAGTCAACTGAAACGAAAAGATAACAGCAGCAACCTTTGATTCAATATTCGGTTCAACATTGCGTGTATAGCGGCAGACACACAAAACAACCTGAAATAATGTGTACTGTATGCCAAATGTGCAGGGGATGTGGATTGGCTCATGCATATGATTAACGCAGTCAGGAGAGTGCAGGATGCAAAGCGAGTGTGGGAGGATTTGAAGTGGCGTCAGGCGCAGGATGTGAGCTCGACGCACACCCAGTCCTCCATTACTCTGTCAAAACCCAGCCAAAAGTATACATTCAAGTTATGTAATGCTTTTACTTCAAGGTAAGATGTGATGTGCCTGGTGGTACAGCTGTTGCCTGCTAAACTGTGTGAGGAGTATAAGGAATGAGAGACACCAGGGTTTATTCCATCTTTCGATTTTGAGGTTAAAATATTTAATAGTTCTGTTATTCTGATTGATTTTTTTGAATGATGTGTCGAAGCAAGAGTGACACATACCTGTTTCTATAATGCAACATCTTTTTCCCTATTTTTTTAAAATTTTTATTAGTAAAACCTCAAACAAGTTCCTCCACACTTATTCGTTAGTTTCACATTTACCATCTTTCATTGCCTTTGACTTGTACAAAATCATTTGAGAAACTTCAAATGATTTACTGACATCGTAAAGGCTACAGAAATAAACCTGCCCCGACGTGCAGATTGACGGACGTTTTATTAAAGAATTCCATTCATCGGTGCTAACACTTTCTCATTGTCTCATTCATTAAAAACCTTTCACGACTCAAACATTAGCAGAAGAATGTGATCATGCTGGCTTTCCTCCATTTACCAAGAGTAATGGGTATAGCTTGAATCGATAATTACAATGTTGTCTCTCTAACAAGTCTATTTACTGAGGCGGGAATGATGAAAGATCAGGGATGATATTAAGGAGTAGGAGGACGACAGCGATTTCACATCCGAACGACAGTTTGCAGCAATTATCCCGGAATGTCAAATATTAACTTTTTGCATCCACCGTAGATAATTGGATCGGAGACAAAGCAGGAACCTGATCCTCTTCCCCCAAAAAAGCGATGCAGACAGTGCTCAAACCAAACATTAACATATCATCAAATCATATCATCAAATTTAGATGGGAAGCAATTTCATCAATCAGACCCATCAGTGTAATTTCTCAGAACAGATGTATTTCCGTTAACAAAATTGTCAACCACACCGGAGTGTTCTTGAAAACTGTAAATCCCATGACAGCACTAGAAAAGTGAGGAAATCCCGAAATATTTATTAGGATCCATCAAATAGAGAACGTTAATGGCAGGTTTCTAAGCCCTTCAGTAGATCATCATGTATTTTATTGCATAAGTGTGAGACTGATTTGTGGGTGCTGCTGTAGGAAAAGTGTAGGGATCATGTGGATTATGTTTATTCAATAGTCATTGAGACATTTGAGCCAGGACCAAAGTGTTGGACCAGTTCAAAGACATGACAGACTCCTACTGCCAGACCTTCAATGGCATTGAATGGCTAAAAGGATGCTTTATAGAGCAGGTTTGTAATGTTCAAGGGTATAATATAATAACAGCAGGTTGAAGAGGCCGATATATAAAATATAACTTAGTAGTTCAGACAATGCTTGAACACCTTGACAACTGTGCAGGTTCAAAATGTGTAAATGTTGCCTCCAAATATATAAAAGATAAAATAAGCTAGGATAAAAGAAGTTAATCCTTTTATTTTTTTTTCTGATGCCTCTGTCTTAATCATGTTTGGTTTCTTTGTGTTTTTCTTCCTATTTTTATTTTGTAAAGTTGTTCCTTTGTGTCTCGTCAACCCCTCTGCCCCTGTGTGCGAGTGTGTGGGTATATATAGTCCTGCCTTTCCCTTTGTTCTCTATCGAGTTGTCTGTGAAGTCAGCCCTGTGTATATTAATTTCAGTTCTTTTCTTGCTTTCCGTTTTAAATTTACACCAGTTTTTGGATGTGTTTTTTGGAATTTACTTGCTGTATTGCTGCAGTTTTCAACACCGCCAGCAAAAAGGCTCCACGCAATGCTTCAACAGGCCGGATACTGTCAATCACTGATGGTTATTATAAATTTTATAGCTCCTACTCAGTATCAGATGTCAGGGTTGGAATTCTCCACCTTATCTACTGTTATACATCTTTCAGGAAGAACTGCTATCCGTCCCTAAAATCCATACTGAACGTGTTTATGCTCCCTCTGCCTGGCAGTTTTTAGTGATAAGTTCTCAAGCGATGATTAATATTTAAGGATCTGCCACTCACTTGGCTCTCAGCAGATCCTGGTCTTTGAGGACAGACCCCTGCAGATAGATGACTCTCTGAGACCAGAGAGGGATCTGCAGCACCCTTCGTACCTGGAGGTCCATCTCACTCGGGCACAGGATCACCACATAGTAATCCTTGAAGATTATACGAGACAAGATTATACTGCAGTTGTGTCTCAGCTGCTGAGAGGTGTTTTACTTCAAATATCCCTAGAGATGCTCAATGCAAACAGTTGAACTTCCAATAAGTGCGTGTGTGCATTTCGTGTACCTGCAGTCTGGGATGTGCGTAGAATTCATTGAGGAAATCCATGAGCAGGTCTATTTTGAGCGCGCTGACACACAGCACTACGTGCTTCTCCGTCTGAGCTCTGTGGCGGCTGTAGTTCCCCCCAGACTTCTGCCTCTCCATCCACAAGTAGATGAGCTCCTCAAACTGGCACAAACGCAAACACAAGCCGAGTGAAGCCGGAGCTCCCGACGGTGCGCCTGCGGAAGATTACAGAACGCCCTCCCTACCTGCAGAGGCAGAACCACCAGGGCCACGCAGATCATGATGACTACGAGGAGCTGAGAGGGCCATATGCGGGGAGTCACGTCTCCAAACCCGACGGTGGAGAACGTGACGATGCAGAAGTAGAAGGAATTGAACAGGGACAGGTTTTTTCCCGCTCGCTCCAGGTGCTGGATCCCACATGTGCTGTGAAATACAAATGAGATGAAACCTTGTAAACAAACAAGGCCACGCGTGGTTTGTTAAAAACCCGAATATACAGTCATCAGGCATAACATTATGACCACCTTCCTATTATTGTGTAGGCCTCCTTTTTGAATCCAAAAGAGTTGTGACTCATTACAGAATGGACATGAGCCTTCTGAGGGGAACGGCCTCTGTGGATCATCCCATGGAGGTCAGGTCAACACCTTGTGCTGTTTTTCATGTCTTTTTTTCGTTTGTGTTTTCTAAACCGTTTTTTTGTGTGTGTGCCAGTGTCAGGCTGCCTCCTGCTGGGGATGGCTGATGCCATCAAGGAGTGTCATTGCTATAGGGCGGGGGTGTCTGTTCTGGTCTAGGTGGGTGCTACATGTCTAAGTAACATCCACACGAATGCCAGGTCCAGAAGTTTCCAAGCAAAACACTGAATTGTCCCAATCTGGTAATGTTGTTTACTTCTCCCGTCAGTGGTTTTAATGTTTTGGCTGATCGGTGCAGAGACCAGAAGCAAGAAGACAGTAAATTCTGAGCCTAGTGTGAAAAGTAGTTTCATTATTTAATGTGTTTTACATTATTTTCTTTGCTTTTAGGCTTGTTTTATGTTTTTATTTTGGTGACGATTTGTCTGTTCCTCACTTTTATACAATCTTTTTTTATTTTTTTACAGATCTATTGTTTGCTATCCAATTTTCTCAGTCAGTACGTCACTGAATGTCACTGTAAAGAGGTAGATGACTGCAGTGTTTGCGCATTTATTGTACTAAAACTTGACTGGCCAACAGTCTCCAAATCTTAGCATTTGGAATTAACAGGAACAGTAATTTCCTATATTTAGCACCAAATTACACGCTTCTTTCATTTGATACGCACATTCTCGTCGTCGTGTGTGCTCATCTAAACACAAACATGGAGAACAGAATGAACAGCTAGCATCTCTCACCCCGTGAAGACGAGGCAGAGCAGGGTGCAGATGAGGATGAGGACCTGGTTGAACATGGCCGAGTTGGTCCTCTGGATTGCTCTGTGGACGTCATTCTGCAACACGATAAACAAAATACTTGAGCATCTGCAGACAAAAAATAAATAAATAAATAAAAAAGCCTCAAGGCCACGGATACTCGGATACAAATAATAACGTTGCCTCCGTCGAGTGTTTCATTCAGCCATTAACTAGATTCGTTATTGCAAAATGGTTCTGCTCCTGGAAGCTCCCTGCTGCAGCGTTAGAGCATGAAATACAGAACGACATGATAAAATGCAGACGGGGTTGCAATAATCTCCTTCCTGGGTGCACACAAACAGAGCAGAACCGAAGCGGGAGAGGGATGCCTTGTTGTCTATAGCAGAGACGGTACAAATGACTACCAGCGTGAGAGCCTGAATAAACCAGCGCAGCGCAATGCGATGGTGATTATCTTCTTTTAGCAACGTCATTAAAAAGTTGATTGAAATGGGTCATTAACAGACACAATTAGGTTTATGGTTCAAACTCACAATCATGTTCTCCAGAGCGCATTTGGCCAGCCAGCAGTTGAGAAACACAGGGATGAAGATGTTCCTTATTGAGGGCCAGACAATCTGAGGAGAAAGCAAAACACTTAACAGCGAAGGAAAAAAAAAAAGATTGTTGAATGCTTCACCTGTGTGAAGTCTATAATTATTGTCTAACATTTAAAAACCTGCAATGACTCAGAGTTACACTCTAAAATTGGTAGTCATTTTAAATGCGCGCACTTTCATTTGTTCTCTGTTTTCTCTGTCCTTGCAGTTCAGTTTGACATTTAATACTCCTTTTCCCTGGTTGCTGTGAACATTAACATTTTACAAATACAAAAATAAGACATAAAGAGCGGAGCCAGGAGCGCAGCGATGGTTTTGCTAAATGCTAACCGCAGCGTGTTAACGTCCTCAAAGTCAATATGCTTCCAGGCCAGATATGAAGGTGCAGGGACTTTGCCTCAGAGCTTATTAATATGTGCTAGTGATCCCCAGTGGAGGAAAACCTAATCAAAACCTTGATTAAAACAATGCAACTATTACCTGGTGTTTGAAAACAAGCACAGTCGAGGAGATGAGAGCGTACAAGACTAGTGACTAGCACCTGCAGGTGCTTTAATGGAAAGATGCTAAATGAAAAATTCACCAAAGTTTTTCCAGTTTTCTAAGTTTTTATCAATTAATTGTAGGCACATCAGTGGCTGCAGGTGCACAACAACACTAAGTGCACGCATGCATCCAAAATTATCTGGATCATCACTGCAGCCTCTGGGGACCATGAATGTACTGACTAAAGTACTGAAATGCACAGCCCTCTTTAGTTCCTTTTTAAATTTGCTAAACGCCCTTTTCTCTACCCAGGTTTTGAGCCACGATAGAGCACTATCATTGAACCCCGACTCTGGATTAAAATATATATATATATATATATATATATATATAAATGCAGTTTTATGATACCAAACATCAACTTTTCCATCTGAAAAAGTAATGTGAAATATGACTGGTTAGATATAACTTTTTTTAATCCTAAAGAGGAAAAGTTTTCCCCGTCAGTTCGTAGCGATGGATATCATAAGAGACGGTCAGAGTCAAAGCAGACGGGAAATGAAAGATATATTTCTACTTATAACATTAGTAGCTAAAAAAATAAAAAGTAAAAAAAAGCTATGGTAAAAGTTTTACCGTGATGATGAAAGGAACTGTGTTGATCATCTCCAGAAGAAAGGACACCTGGAATATCTGCTCCCAAAGGTTCCCCTAAAAGTTTTTTTTTTTTTTTTTTTTTTTTTTTCAAAAAAAGCACAGACTTTTTTAACAGTTTTAACCGTGAGTGCACAATAGACAATGAGTCACTGCAGAGATTCGGTTTTTCATTGTAGTCTGTCACCTTCCACAGCCACTTATTCCTTCACCTCCACCAGATCCTGTAATTACCGTCTGTCCTTAATGTAGCTGTGACAAATGACTTGGGCTAATTACACCACTTATGGATTGTCAATCTCGCAGATTGTAAGTGAATAATTTAGTACAGAATGCATTAATCATGGTGTAGGTGTGTGTGCGTGTGTGATCACTTTTGCGTTCCGCTTCGTATGTGTGTCTCACCTTGTAGCTCAGATACATCAGTAACATGGTTTCCAGGAAACTGATGATGGCCACGATCACCTGTGGAGCAGGAAATAACAAACACAACTCATAAACGAATTACGGCGCGTTTGTTGGGAACACTTGTCACGTGTGTTGGATGGTCAAACATCAAATACGCCCCCGTCATCTGAGCTTCTGATTCTGCAGTGACTCACTTGAATGGCCCAGACAGGAACCTTCCTATCCACCCAGAAGATCAACTCCCTGACAGACAGAGCACAAACAACAACACTTGTGTAACATTTACCAATAAATGCAGATCAGAGGAGAAATACAATATTATTTCTGTATGCACCGATGAGGCATAACATTATGACCACCTTCCTAATATTGTGTAGGTCTCCTTTGTGCCTCCAAAACAGTTGTGACCATCAGAGATTGGACATGGGTCTTCTGAGGGTGTCCTGTGGTGTCTGGTAACAGGATGTAGTTAGTGGGAGACCTTTGGGTCGCATCGGTCTGTGGATCATCCCACAGATACTTGATCTGTTTGGGATCTTGTGAATTTGGAGGCCAGGTCAACATCTTGTACTGTTTTTTTTTTTTTACGTGATGCGTACTTCACGGGAATGTCAGGTCCAAACGTTTCTGAGCAGAACATTGTATATTCTCTTGTCGGTGGTTTTAATGTTATGGCTAATCAGTGTGTACCATCAGTGATGCTGTGAGAAACATAAATGTGTGGTATATCTTAATACATTAGGCAGCATCTGATGATATAAACACTGATCACACACCAGATTAAGGTCAGCACAAGAAATAACAGACCAAATGGATGTCAAACCTTCTGCTGCTTACCAGTTGATTTCTCTGTCCTGCACTGATCCGTTCCACAGGCAGTCAACGCTGCAGGATAGCGTTGACAGGAAGGAAAATGCAACAAAATGTTGTTATGTGGGATTAAATTTCAAGTTTGCAGATTCAGTAGTTGGTTCCTTCTCACCCTTTCCAAATGCTCCCACTTGGACGAGCCCAAAACATATTTATTTAATCATGTTTTTATTATTATTTCTTCCCTCTTTTCAGGGGTGAAGGCTCCTGGTAAGGACACCCAAGGATAACAGTTTACAGGGCACGGCCAGCTAGAATAAGAATCCACTAGAGGGATTATTTATCTTGAGTGGTCTCTAGAGTGTCTGGAATTCAGTGCTTTTCACAACCAGAAGGACGACTTTTTATCTCAAATCGATCCATCAAACCAGCAGACTGTAAGAACAAGCCATATATATGTAAAGTACAAATGGTACTGACTTGACATGCTTGTATACAGGCTGTCAGTGAGCCCCTCCCTCCTATAATAGAGCAGCCTGCCAACCTGTTACTACTATGATGCAAGTCATGTGACCAGGTTAACTCGTGCTGAAGGATTCTCTGGAGGCTTCACAAAGAAACATTTATTGAACAGTTCGATCCGCGATGATTGATGTCCTCCCTGCATTCATTTTCTATACACCTGAGACACAGACATGTCCTCAGTCAAATTCAGTTTCTCTACACACGCATTCATTCCCCACAGATCCCCTTCTTTAGTTATTATTTTCTTGGGGAAAAAACAACTCTTACGTCTGTGTTGTTTTTCATTTAGCGTTATTTCCTTTATTGCTCCCTCATGGCCAAATTGTTTAACAGTGTGTACACTCTGTAGGCTGCCACACGTTTAGGGTTAAGACACATCAAACGCCTCAACCACAGGGACATAACATGTGACCTGAAGGCTCCAAAGCTGCTTCCCTGACCCCTAGTCTCCAATTCTTGGGGAAACACTTTCCTCTCAGTGTGAACCAACCATTTATTGTTGCCGCTTGCAGTGTTCTGCTGTCCGCCGTTGTGGATGACTGCAGGGCTCTGCCCGGGGTTGTCCGTCATCACTCTGATGATGTACAGCAGACAGGTGAGCAGCTTCAGGCAGAAGTTGAACACACGAATCCTAAGGCCTAAGGAAAAGAGAGAGGGATCTCACAAATACTGCAGAAGTAGCTTAGAAATATATATCTTACAGTGGTAATTTTTTATAGTAAAGTAGTTCTTTTCCATGTGCAGCTGAGAACAGCAGGCGTATACATCTGTGTTTGCGTTACGTTGTCCTTTCAAGGACGCTTTATGGATGTGAGAAGGTGGCTTGAGCTGTCCACTCACTTGATCTTTGGTTTTTGATGAAGAAAAGCTTCAGTCGCTCCTTGAAGGTGTTCTCGTTCACGTAGAACTCTACCTGCACCCTGACAGGGAGGAGGGGGAGGAGGAGGAGGAGAGCGACTGTCACACGGGAACAAACAGAAAGAGCCAACGCGGATGCTTTTCAGAAACGGAGATGTTATACGGCATGAATATTCATAACTTCGGTTTTCTAATCAACCGCCAGAGGAGAGCTGGGCAATTATCTGTCTCTGATTTTGTTTCCAATTACAAGACGGGGTTACTGTAGGCCAAAGATGCCCAAGAGGAACTGGTACAGTACGAGAAATCATTAAAGAGAATTAAAGTAAAAAAAATAAATAAATAAATAAATAACAAGGAAACACACTATCACATTATCATGCCATTAGTATGCAAGACAATAAAAGTGTAATTAAAGGTTGAATATGAACATTGACCCGACAAACTGAGGCAAACGCAGAGTGAAAGGAGTAAAAACTTTAA
The DNA here is from genome assembly GCF_022458985.1 of Mugil cephalus. NCBI lineage: Eukaryota > Metazoa > Chordata > Actinopteri > Mugiliformes > Mugilidae > Mugil > Mugil cephalus. The sequence continues at coordinate 7,006,870 of NC_061788.1, read as the reverse complement.
AATATTCTAAGAAGTTAAATCCATATGAAGCTTAATCCTTTCTCCCTATAAGAACTCTGTGTAAGCCTGTTTTTTTGCTTTCATGCCATTTCAGAATAAACTGCAACACAAATGAGCCCAAATGTTCCCATAATATTAAAGAACAACAGGTAAAATCTAGTTTTTATTCAGCTCTGTCAGCGAGTACATTGATTTTTAGGCTTTATTTGCAGAAAATCAAGGTAAAATAGTTTTAAAAAAAAAAAAACTTCACGGGAAGATTTCCTCCTGCAATTTGTCAAAAAACTTAAGATGAGCAGCAAGATGAAGCAAGGCAGCGATGAAGAGAAAGAAAGAAAGCCAGCAGGGAGCTTAAAGAAAACTCATTTGGTAGTTAGACGGGAAAGAAATGAAGGAGAATTCATTTGTTGCCTGTGATGTATAATGTTCAGAGAGGGGGCTGACAGGGAGAAATGAAACAGTGTGTGCAAGAAGAGATTAGAGGACTTTCGGAAAGGTTGGGAGCTTAAGAGAAAGTGACTGCTGTGGAATTAATCCAAAGTTTTGGCTTCTGGCTGAAAGGCTCACAGTGGGGAGGGGAAAGCGGTGTGGGGCGCTGGATGCTCGGGAACCTTACGGCGAGCGCAGGAAACAGCTATTACAGGTCTGAATGAGGGCAAAACTTAAATGCGAGAGAGGTGAAATCCCTTCAGAGGGGAAACGGAGAAGACCCGAAGAGAGCTCCTCCTCTGCAGTGCAATCTGAAAACAGCAATCGCATCTGGCCAGCAGCGGGGTACAGATGAGCTCTGGAGGTGCTGGCTGTCACATGCGAGAGTCCTAAAGAATGCTATCTGCCTGCGTGTTTCTCCGCGTCTCGCCCCTTCCGCCCACGCACGCACGCACATAATGGTGCAAGTAATGACCCTTAATCAGCTCCTGTTGAGCGCACAATTACTAGCTGAAGTGGTCTGACATTAGTCATACAGCGGTGTCACACAGGAGTTTGAGGCAATAAGACAGCGCCGCTCTGCTCGGAGTAATTAGATCTTTTGAAACAATTGCATCCGAGCAAGTTTCGCAATCATTTTGCACAGCCCCAGAAACAGACCTGATTTTATCATCTCCGGATCACCCTGAGGTGTTCATCAACATCACAATGAAAAGAGTTAAACCCAGGGAATAACCCAATCAATCGATTAATCATTCCAACATGTGGCCTGAGTAGTGAGTTAATAATTGACGTCCTTCATGGAGAGGAGGTCAGCCAATCCAATTCTAGACTCTTGCTTATGTGACAATAATTATTTAAATCAATATTAATTAATTCTATTTATTTAACATTTACTTTTTGCCTGTCTTGTGCACTGTTCTTAACGATATTCTGCTGTAACACTGCAACATCTCCCACTGTGTAATAAATTAAAGGATTATCTGAATACATCGATAAAGGAAATACCAATAAGCTGCAGTCTTAATTGATTAATCGGTTAATCTATACATCGACCATACACTGAAAATCGATTAATTACTTGAATGCTATTTTAGGCAGAATTCACTAAACATCGACACGTTGTAGCTTCTCAATATTTCCTATTTGTTTGTTTTATGCGCAAAAATAAATGAATCATTTAAATTGGAAAGAGTGTGGGCGTTATTTTTATCACTGCCACTTTAAGTACGCAATGAAAACAAACAGAGGAGCATTTGAGGAGATAATTGTAATAAATACACACACAACAGGAATCGTGACACTTTTTTTTTTTTTTATCAAAGCACGAACGTCAATGAAATAAATGAATGAGTGACTTTCAGAGTCTTTAAGCATAAATAAATCAACCGGGAGATTCGGTGCATCTCAGCAGTTTTTAGGCGCGCTTATCAAATCGAGAGGGAGCACGTTTTTCCACTTCGGTCATCCGTCACCGCTGTTCGCAAAATAAAGAAAAGGAACAATCAGCGCGCTTCTCCGCGTCGTGCCCCCGCCTCCTAATCAGCGCACCCAGCTCACCTTCCACTGACATCGGGACATCATTCGGAGGAAAAAAAACTTGTCTCCGCTCCTCGTGGCCCTACCTCTGTCCGTCGCTACCCAAAGGGTCCGACCTCCAGGTGGCCACGGGCGGGCTGGCCCAGGTCGAAATGATGATCTCCGGATCCATTGTGAAGGACACCTGCAGCTGCGTCGTGCCGCAAGTCTTAATTCCTATAAGCCTGTTGACCAGCGCGCCTCCCCGCAGCCTCTCAAACAACACAGCACAGACTGTGTCTGTCTGTTTCTGAGCTTTGAATGTGGGGGGGGGGGAAACAGAACTCTTAAAGAATATGAGATTATAGCGAAAGCTGCGTTTGAATTAATCATTTATTTTCTGGAATCTGGTGCTTATTGGCATATTTTTAGAAATGTATACAATCTCTCTCTCTTTTTCCTCTTGTGCGCGGGCCTGTTGCCACAGCAACGCTCGTATGACAGGAATAACCCCATCTGATGTTGCTGCAGCATGGTCCTCACCAGCAGCCCTGCAGCTCCTGACAAAGCTGTAAATATTCACTGCGGTAATGCAGGAGATCAGCCCTAGATGAAGAAGGATTTGTCTTTATCATGACCATATTAGAAGTGAATCAAATAAAGTCTGCACGACTCGTGGTGTGCAGAGTCCAAAAGGCCTGTGCTGCCCGTCTATTTGTTTTGCTCTTCTGTAAAGAAAAAGTCACGCGAGGTGGCGGCGGCGGCTTTCTTGGCTCTGCTGATGGTGGAGGTTCTGGCATCTTAAGTGACAGACGGAAGCAGCAGCAGCAGCAGCAGCAGCAGAAAAATTCTTTCCTTTGGATTTGAGTACACAATGCAGGCAAAAGGAAAATCAAGAGGAATGCTCTCTTTCTTTGCCGCTGCATCTTCTGACTCCTTTATGCGTCTCCCACCCTTTTATCCTCTTTAAATCTGAAGAGTTTTGAAGCACTAATTTATAGATGACCTTAGAGCTTTTGAAAACACCGGAAGAGGTCACTGCACTCGAAAACCTTTTCGCCCACACTTTTGCAGCCAGTCAGCGTGGCTTCCAGAGCCACATATGAACCAAAGTGCGTTACACCTTTCACGCGTGTAACCTCAGTGCTATGTGCACGTGTTCCCTCTTTTGCATGCCCGCCTTCTGGGAAATAAAACCTTCGAATGATCCGCGTGCAGATGTGCACAGTGACATTTGTGAGTTCACAGACCGCTGTTGAACACGGGCCCAGAGCGGAGACCCCTGAAAATCTAACCTGAACTATTAGTCACCCTCAACAAACCTATCTGCCGGAGACAGGAGTCAGGGTTCATTTGCAGAGAGAGAACTTAAAAATGATAATAACTGGCTGTAATCAGAGCTGGAAAACGTAGGGAGCTTTGTCAAAGAGGACACAGAGCTGACGCAAAGACAGCTGGGGAAAAGGTCGTCTTTGACTGAAAACAATTGGCAGAGCTTGTTGTTTGCCTCCATCAAAATAAAATAGATGACAAAAACTACTAAAAGCGCTGTGGTTTTAGAGGCTTACTGCTGCTGTAATCACATCTAAAAGTACGTTTGATCATCACTCCTCAGAGGTGCATCTGGAGAACCCCGGATTACACTGAATAAACATCTTGACTGAGGAGAAGCGTGCTATAACCAACCGCTCCAGATTGTGGTCTCTAAAATTTATGCAGAGGCAGACAAAGGGACACATGTTTTTCCTTTTGAAGATATTTTTTGACTCTTTGTTGAAGACTTAAGAAAGAGAGGCTCTCTAAATCCCTGTTGTAGCGCTGTTTTAAGACGAAAATGAAACAGATCTTAGAAAAACAGAAGTAGACTGCTGCTGCTGCTGCTGATCAAGCGTGTCAAGCTCAGATGCTGCGGCAGAGCAGAAGAGCTGAAGGCAAAAGAGTGTGGATGTGGAGAGGTAGATAAGAGGAAGACGGTGCTAAGTAATTTTAAATTCCAATCGTCAATTAGGTCACAGTGTTGTTGCTGGAAAAACGTATTTCAACTCTTCGCGCACGTAGTCTTTCTTCTCAACTCACCCCAAAACTTCAGCACCACGGACAGCGCCCGAATGTCCCCGGCTTCGTTTCCACTTTTAAACTCGAGATCAAAAGCCCGAACAACACTCACACAGTATAACCGGAAACCAAGAACACTTGAAACTGCCCCTGTGTATGCTCGTGTCCGCAGGGGGGGGTGGGCAAGGCAAACACTCCACGCACAATAACTCTGATGTAACCTTACAACAGCCACAAACAGCCGCACGGAGGCGGATCAAGTGGCGCTGAATGCCAATTTGTCACCACAAATGAGGCCCAGCAATCAGCAGTTTTTGATAAGTGAAAGCAACATGGGGCGACGGACCGAGCCGTAATGAGGTCAAATCATGTGTTTTTTATTCATATACCCGAGGATGCCAAAAAACGCAATTTACAGCAAGCGCAAGTTAAAACTATGTTGCATCGTTGTGGCTCCGTCTGCAGTGTTTCTGTACAAGTCTTGATTCAGAAAAAGTTAATTAATCTACTGATTCTTGACCTTATTTAAATTATTTTATTTCATTTATCTGTTTAAAAATTATGTAAACCGAGGGGTTGCGTGGAAAAATTATACTGGAATTAAACCAAATATCCATTCATTCTGTAAAGTATAGGATAAAATGGCAAACAACTTAAATTGTTACCTAAACATAAAAGATTAACAGGGATAAACCATTGAAACAGTTAGCTCAAAGAAGTCTAAAGTGCAAATAATCTAAATTAAATTAACAGACTGTTAAAACTGTCATGAAAATTGAAAAAGATATACTAAAAGTGATAATAGGCAGTTGAAACAGTAAATATCTCAATTTACTGGAAATATAATTAAAATAGTTTGGGTAACGTGAGGGATAAATGGTGGAATAGACCTAAACAGCTATTCTATTTAATGTTATTAGTTGTAGACTCTGCCACAAGGATTTCCTTCAGGATTAATAAAGGTACATCTTATATACTGTATCTTGTCTATAACAGCCACAGAAGGATAAATGTTAAAGCTGCTATAAGTATTGAACACAAAAGCTGAAATAGTTAACAGACCAACAGGAATGTACCGTGGGAAGTGTTGGCTAAAAGTAAAATATCTAAATTAAACAAACAAAAATTGCTAACGGTGGAAATGGTGGAAATCATTAGGTTGGCTACAAGTGATGTCATCTGTACACAAATAAAATGATGGCACGGATGATCTGATTGGGGCTGTGCGCCAGTGCATCTGATTTAATTCGCTATTAGACTAATCACTTTAGCCTTTAAAGTGTTCAGCATTTCGTCAGTAGCTGCTGTGCACCGTATCTCACAGCTTCGCAGCATTTGCTCACGTGTTTGCTCGTCGTTCCCACTTTGCTTTCGCTAACTTTGCTCCTCTCCACGTCCGTCCACGCTGCCGCCTACCTGTCATCGTTCTGGAAACTCTGGTCCCCGAGCAGCAGGTCTCTGAAGCGGAAGCGGGGCGGCAGCGGAGGCACCTCGCTCTCCATCTGCTCCATCTTGAGGGTGGAGATGTCTAAGATGACCCCGCTGCTGCTGCTGCCGCTGCCCTTGGTCAGTAGTGGCGCTGGGGAGGAGCTGGAGGAGGGAGAGGAGAAAAGTAAAGGAGCAGAAGGGAAATGAGGGGAGAGGTAAGGAGTTGTGGAGAAGTGACGGGAGCCGGGGAGGACGGGTGACGGTGAAACAGAAAAAGACGCACAAGGAGAAGCAGAGGAGGAAAGGAAAGGAAACGTGGGATGGGAAAGGGCTGGTGGCTTTTAGAGGGATGTGCACAAATGGGTTAGAGAAGATAGAAAGAAAAAAAAAGTATGGTCACAAGTTTATACTGTGTATTATGATGTAATCTAATCCAGCACTCCTCAATCTTTACTTGTCATCTGTAGCACCACTGATAGCAAATGAAATCCTTCTGCAGAGCCACTTCTAATGCAACGTAATTTCACGTCATCAACAGAAAGGCTTTTTGTCTGATGAATATGTTCAAACAAAGATTTTGGTTTTGGTGAACACAGCAGCGAGTGGTAGAAACTCATCTTCTCTCTAAACATCATGCCGGATTAATCATGTGACCTTTTGAATCCAGGGTTTTCACTCGCAACGGTGCATTTTAAACAGGCAAAGGATCCTCCACCACTGCTGTAAAACATGCACCCATCAAAAAAACCCGTGTAGGAGCCGTTATAGATCCTTTCCTTTGACTGATCTTATCTCAAACTATTGCTGGTTTTCAGAGACGGCTGACTAAAGCTGTCTTATTCAGCCGAAACTGGAACCCGGAATAACATGCAAAGGGGTAATAGAATATTATGCTGTAATTCCAGGAGAAGAGGATGTGAGGAGATGAACCTGGTGTCCGTCACTTGGTGGAAAGAGATGAATCAGAAACCCCTGAGTTAGGTGTGAACAGACTGATTTATGTTTTTTCCACTATCTTCATATCACAGCAGGGACAGGCTTTTTTTTTTTAAAGAGAGATCACAGATTTATAAAACATTAAATCATCAGCCGCTGGAAGATTTTTCCAAACCAGGTCCATGATTACATGGATACAAGTTACTCATCCCAGAGTATTTATTTATTCTAATGAGGTGGGAAGACTTGTGCTGCTTTATGTCCTCTAGAAATTCAGGGTGTCGTATCCACATTAAAAAAAAAAAAAGTGTAGAAAACATATCTCACGTCTGTTCTCCATCATTGTGTCTGTCTGTTTGCTATAGTCTTCAGTTAAGCTTGTCAAACGTCCTGCATAATTGATAACTGAGATATTTCCCATGTGGCTTTGTTAAAATCCATCCATCCATCTAATCAAACCAACCTCAGGGGCAAAAATCAACAGTCAGCTCTCAAATAACACGATCATTTAAGAGAGCAAAACATGGTGAGGGAGAACTTTCATGAAGAACTGTATCATTTCTCACATTTCTACAACAATGTTAACACAATATGTTCAAGGCCAGAGGCCGGTTCAATTCTACCATGACTGGATGCACATTAGTTGGAGTAATGTAAACATATTAACAATAATAGGTGTTATCTCTCCGTTAATACCGAAAGTTGAGACAATAGCCAGTGAACAGCTGAACACACAACAGAGGTGAAAGGATGAGATGAGCACGCGATGCATGAACGAAAAGGAAAACAGTATCCGCAGCATCAGCTCGTTTATTATCTGCACAGTAGAAATATATCATTTAAAAAGAAATAAATGAGCAAATTCCACTTCACATCCAAGTGTCGCCTCTGAGAAATGTTAGGTGCAATAACATGACAAAAAAAATAAAAATAAAAACGACCCTAACTTATGCATCCCTATGTAATGACTAAAGTTCGCCCCTTTACTTGTTGCCTCGCTGCTCCTCTCTCTTACCGTGGCTTGTGGTCGTTCACGGTCCCGTCATCGTTCACGAAAGACTGATTCTCGTAACATTCACTGCACATTTTGGCCGGAGATCCGGCGCTGCCGTCGGACTGGAGAGCTGCGGTGGTCGGCGTTGAGTCCCCCTTGACGAAGTCGCCTTCCTGGGTTAATTGCATCGGAGGCTGCTCTGCCAGAAAGGAGTGGACTCCCGGAGAGAAAGACGCGCTCTTTGAGAAGTGATTTCTCCCTCTGGTTGCGTGTGCGCCGCTCTCACCTACCCAGGTGCATGTTGGAGTCAATATTATTTATTTACTTATTTATTTATTTTTGTCAGTCTACGCAAATAGACGCTGCAGAGTGGCAGAGTGACAGCTGACTAGTGAACTCTTCACAGAGGCAATCTGAGAGATGCAAATGAAATCACTGGGCTGTCAGGAGGAGATGAGGCTGTGTGAGGTGGGGGCATGCGGGGGGAGGGGGTGGGGGGGTATGTTGTAAGATGCAGAGGACAGGTCTGCAGCAGTGAACATGACAGCTTTCCTTCCTGAGGTAGCGGGTGCACCTAATAACTATTGAATTATCACTCAACTCTTGATCAGGAGAGAGGTTAGCGCCCTCTGCTGGAGGACCTGTGTCTCTCCAGCTCTGTAGTACAGGAGCTTCAAAGGTTTTATTTATCCCAGGATTATAATGTCCCTTATTTATTTATTTATTTATTTTTACTTTACTGTCCCATTTATATCAAACATAAACCAGCGTAATATGGAGTGGAGTAGCATTCAGACTTTAAGTCTGTGACAGGTGAAAATCCTGCATTCAAACGTGATGAAGTGTCAAAAAATGTACTTACAGCAGCCAAGTAAAACCATGATTCTGCAGGAATCAGGAACTATTTGCAATTTGGCAGCTTTAAACTGTTAAAAGAATCATATAAGGGGCTATGAGATGAATAATTAGGTTGTACGTACTAAATATAACACTCTCCCGTGCACATGTGCATTTAATTATTTCTTTTTGGACATTTTTGTAATCTTTCATGAACAACTGGATAATTTCCCTTAATTGCACTCTTAGGCCTTGAAGGTTTTTTTTTGTGGCTATTTGCAAAGTTTGGAGCAGAAATCAAACAACTCGCAAACAACTGTGCATTGAATTTTATTGTTTTTTCCCCCTTTAAATACTAAAATCTGTCAGAGAGTGACAAAAACAGTAAGTTGCATAAGGACCACAAAAACCTACTTAAGTACAGAATCCACTACATTTAAACAGACTTTGCACATGAAACATGATATAGGGAATAATTTAGAAGTACAACTATGCGGAAATAATTAATTTACTCTAGACAGGACACGGGGCTTCTGATAAATATGCAGAAATCCTGGACATCGCAGATACGCGACGCGTATCAATAAGGACAGCAGGACGACACGACTGGACCGATGATTCATCCTTCACTTAAACTCAGAAAATCCCACATTTCCTCCCACTTGGTGCCTGCTGTCAGTGTTTGTCAGGTGCACCGAGCTCAAGAAGCAGATCATCCCACCTTTCGCTGGGGAGGAAACCCAGCGGGAGGTGGGAGGTGCTGGGAGGCCAGGAGGTCAACAGCGCACCCGGGACTGAAAACACACGGTGATGCTGAAACAGAATGGGTGGATGAGTGCAACACGTCCTGCGCGCAGAAGTTCAAAAGAAACTAAAATGTATTCAGCTGTTGTGCTGTAATTATTTTTTTTGCAAGGTCAGAAACGCTGTATGTTTACATGCCAGATTATTTCCTCGACGCTTACAGGCGTGCCAGATGAAGAAAAGAAAATCAATAATACACTGAAAAGATTGACTGACTGAATGCTTTTTTAAAAATATTATTTATTTCTTTGTTTATCTGGTGACGCAAACTGGAGCGAGTACGAAGAAAGCGTGGGCGAGGTGATATGATTCACTGGGGAGACGGTGACACGAGGTTGCTGAGGAGTTTTTTGTGATAGATGTTTTAGGACTGAGTCAGTCAGCGGAGACGAGGGAAAAAAGTCACATCTGCGAGATTGGGGATCTCAACGGGAGGGAATGTGTAAAGGTTTAATGTTGTCCGTGTCGACGCGCGCCGCATTTTCTCATGATGTGCAGGAGCGGAATGCAGGACCACATTATATAAGTGGTCAGATGGCGCAGGGCTGAAAAAAATCGCTCAATTTAAATCATCGCCATAAAGTAAAAACGAGAGAAGGTGCCAATGCAGGAGTTTAATAATCAGTTTGCAGTGCTAGTAGTTAGCGAGGCTCCATTTGGTCATTCAGTCATCATTTCCCTACAGCTCTTTGAAAGACAATAGCCATATAATTTAACACAACTACTAGTGTTGTTCGATACTACCGATTTCCTTTTTCGATCCGATACCGGTACTTTGTGTAAATACACCCTAATGTGTTTGGTAAACCTAAAAAATAAAAGTAGTGTATTTCAAATCACAGTTTCATAAAGAATACAAGGCATCAGAGGAATTTATTTAAGTGCATATCCCTCTTTCCCCGGTCTCTCTTCAGCAGCCAGTCTGAGCAGGCTCCTTCCTGTTAAATGGAGATTTTTCTTTGCCTTAATTCTAGCTCTGTGGGTTTGAGGCTTACATATGAATTTGTGTCAAATACAATCATGAGTATGTCTACAGGGGGTCTTTAGCTTGCACTTGAAAAAAAAAAAAAAGCTTACACAAGATCTGCTGCTATACTCAGTTAGAAATCTGACCTTTCCCCTTCCATCGCATCTCCATCTGGTGTCTGGAGCCATTGTGTTTCCTCGACCCTTCTGCTGCAGCTCGGAGCCTAAATCTGAGAAGGTCCTAACATAAACCTAAAATAGCAACCAATGCATATGTCTCTCTTCTTTCCTAAAACTTCATTTCTTTTCAGTTTATTTAGTTTTTGCTGGTTTTGTGTAATGATTGATAAACAGAAAGAAAAAGTCTCATGTGGTTCACTTCAAACAAATATTTGAGGCCCACAGAGGCAAAATTATTAGATATACCACAGAAAACAAAGATTGGAGAGATGAACAAAGAACACTAGACAGAACCAAACAGGTTCAGAAGCACTGATTTAATCCTTTGCAATGCTTTCCTGAAGGAACTGGTAAAGGATCATGATGTGGTGATACAGTACTGATGCCATTACTTAAATAGATATTAAGACTTCACTTTCTGTCCTACACTAGATAATGAAGATATTTTTATTACATACAACAAAAACTTAACAACAAGGGATTTTATTTAAAAAAAAATAAACGTGAAGAATCAAATTTCCACATTTAATATTTTTCACATGTTCAAAAATGGTTAAGAATTAAAGAAACACACAAGTAATGAGTTTGAATCTCTTTAATTTAAAAAAAATCTATTTAGTAAACAAAAATAATACAAACATTTGTCTGATGGATTTTGGAGAGTGGAGCTTTGACTAATGCGACTTTCTGTTTTGGTCTCTGTGTGATGTGAATTTCTCAAGGAAACATTTTTATGTTTTTCTGAGGCTCTTTAATTACTGCTTAAGTAGTCGGTAAAAAGACACTTGATCTAAACATGTGTTAACATACCATGTAGACTCTGCTGTGGAGGTTGCATAAGATTGTGTCTTTACATTCTGTTAATAAAAGATTTTTAAACAAAATGCTCAAATCCAAAGTAAACAATATCCCTCATACTGGAGATACGAACTAACATTAGATAATACATTTCCCACAACTCAACACGTTATTGGGTTATTTGGGTTAACATTAACCCAAATCTTTAATAAGAACCTTCTTGTCCTCTGATTACCTAAGTAAGGTTAATTTCACAGCTAGTTTTGAGAACTGTGTAGGGCTCCTCAGTTAAATTAGACATATAAAGCAGTGGGTTGATACTTAAATGTGTTAAGTACAGGTTGCTTTCTGTTATTTTAGCTTCAATTTTCTTATTTCTTCTGCATCTGTACTGTATAAAAAAAAGTCTTTAAAAAAAAAAAGGTCAGATGCGATATTTTTCTGTCAGATAATGGAACTAAATGATGGTAATTAGACTGGACAGTGCTACTCATTTTCATGTCTTACTTTTACCTTAAGGATTTTTTGAAAAGAAAAATAAGACTTAGGAAATAAAGTAAAAGAAAAGAACTGAAGATGAAGACTAGGCGGTTAATCCTTTATGAGTTTTTTTTTTACCAGAGCATAATATATTAACCCACAGTTAGATCTCTCAGGCACTTACCCCATTACTTAAGCATTAACTAGAAGCCCAAGAAGAGCACTTGGTTTAATTTCACTCATTCTGCTCCTTCTGTGCCGACAGCGGCCACGGCTGAAACATAGTACGGTCCTTCTTTGAGATAAGTCTTCAGGCGGATGTAGTGTTGACTGCCCAGTATCTCTGCTGCCGTGGATGAACTCACAAGCGCACCCACCAGCTCAAACTTAGCATCTTTGGCCTCTTTCGTTTGTCCGGTCGTCCGGTCCAGAAGGAACTCCACGAATCCGGGGGTGCGGATCATCAGCTTCTGACCCCAGGGTTGAGCAGCAATGGCCTGGAAAACGCACACAAACACAAATATTCACTGATAAACGTACATTGCTTTTTTTTTTTTCCTTTTGAAAGGAAATGATGTAGATTAAACCAGAGCTTACAGTGAATATCCGCAAAGCCCCACAGTGAAGCTCTGGAAACGGCTGAGTGCTGATGTGTTGAATCATGTCCATGGGCTGATTAGACAAAACGTGGAACCAGGACTCTGTCAGGGCCAGGAGGTCTTCTGTCTGCTGCTCTGGCTGCAACAATGGGAAAAAAAATAAACAGTTCAAACCTGATTTTTTGGGGGTAAAGATTATACTTTTATGTGTCAACACAAATACCTGTAGCGTGAGAATTTGTGATATGGCGTCCAGGCTGCGCACTCTGAGCTCTGTGGCTCCAGAACTGGCCAGCTGGCTCATTCTTGACAACACGGACTTGAACTTCTCTCCTGAACAAATGCAAGAAGTAATTCACAATCAAAGAAAATACAATAAATGGTATCTATCTATCTATCTTTGAAACTATACATGTTCTACAACCGACAACCATGAGCAAAAAAACATAAATACATTATTATAACGAACCTGTTTTCTGCAGGACCTGCTTCCCCTCCACGGTAGATCCAAGCAACCCCAAAGTGTCCAGAGCCACCCCGATCATCGCAGGGTCCGGATCCAGAGCCATCTCAAATACCTTGTTCTGGAAAACTGGGTAGGTTTCACACACCTGCTGTGGGCTGTCCATAATGGCCAGGTTCCCAAAGAACTTCACCAGACCTAAAGCAGTAAACATTTAGCTGTGAGAGGTCTGAATAGACTGGATTAAGCACAAGACCACTGAGAATTTTAGCCAAATTACACACAAAACCTTTCCCCATTTACTGCCCGTGGAACTGAATGATAAAAAATAATGTTTTTAATTCATGGTTGAATTTGGAGCATTTTTTGGAGACTCACCAGGAAGGTAGAACGAGGAGAAGGGGTCAGTCTCAGCTCCCCTGATCATGTTGGCGATCTTATCCATTATTCCTTGTTTGGCCAAATACTGCCGGCCATGCTGACTCTGGGCGAGGGTGGTCACCATCTCTATGGCGGTGGCCCTGTTGAAAGAAAATATGTAAATAAATTTAAAAAAAAAACAGCTCCAGGACATACATCCAGTGTAAAGGCGCAGATTATAAAATGAGGCTGTGAACAAAAGGTAGTAAAAAAAAAAGGTGCATCAGACCAATGAAACATGTTACTACCTGATCAATACGTCGTCGCCCGTCAGTTCACCGAGTAGCTGAGAAATGAGGCCGCTGTTGGCGCAGTAACCGAGAGAAATGGGTGAAACGGAAGAGATTTCCACCACAAGCTGGAAATAGAAGAAGAACAAGTATGACTTCTTTAGATCATCACAATAAATACTTGCATTCATTTGATAAGATAAAGTACAAGCAGTACAAGAAGTCTTAAAAATAATTGGGATAACATTGCCGTTTTCATAGTAACACAGTGATTAAAACTATTGACTTCCACTTTCATGGACACATTTGTCTGTTATAGAACTGATGATAATCTAAAGTAGTTAAATACACTCTGTCAAATGTACTATATCAAGCATAACTGGAAAATCAGTCCAGAAAAGGTTGCTGCTGTTTTGGCGTCATCGTTAAAAAAAAAAAAAAAAAAAAAAAGCTGAAGCGATGCACAATTAAACGTACCTCGTATATCCTGTATCTGATAATGTCGCTTATGGCCATCACGTCCTTCATGGCTTTAAGCAGGTCACTGTTGAATAATTTGTCTAACCCAGGCTTGGAGTGACTCAGCTTAGACAGGGCCTGGATCGCCTGAGGGATGAAAGCGTTAGTGCACACGCCGTAAATTCATTCATTCATTCATGCAGCGAAGGCCATTCAGGCGCTTCATTCATCACCTGTTTTGCCACGGCCATGTTCTCTTCTCCGATGCACTGGATCACCCCTCGAAGGATGTCATGGTAGTTGAGGATTTCCGCAACGGCATCCGGGTGCGCCACAATTCTTCCAATCTGCCAGAGGGACACGGAAACATCTGATATTGCCGAAGCTATGCGAAAACATTGTGTGTGGGCTGTGTGTGTGTGTGTGAGGGGTCTACCTGTGTCAAGGCCAGTATCTTAACACCTTCATTAGGATGCGTCAACCCCCCCTGCAGCTCCACTCTGTAGTTCTGGATCACATGTGCAGGACTGAGAGCCATTAAGATGCGTTCGAGGATGTCCACGCATAGCTTGATCTGCTCCCTGTGAAAAAGCAGCTCTCATTTTAACCTGCTAAGCATTTGATTTACGACTGCAACCTACCAATAATGTCCAATATTTATTCGTCTACTTCTTATTCTTTTGTCACTTCAAAAAATCATCATCATCACAATTTCACCATTAACTAGAGAGAAGCGTATTAAATGTTTACACAGAAAGTGGAAGAACTGAGCTGTTGCCATTTTTGCTTGAAAATTACCTGAACAATGAGTCTATTAACAAAACAGTTCATTTAATTGATGACTTTATTGTCATGCCTGTGTTCTCCGGGAATCCAGTCTGGAACTGAACAATGATTAATTAGCTTAAAATGCTATTTTTGTTTTTAGTTTCAGTTTGACAAAACTAGCAAATCAACAACTGAACTGTCACTAGCCTCTCAAAAAATATTTCTGTTCTCCGTTATAGACATGGGCTTCCAAAAATAGTGCAAATATTTAAGTTAATATTGCATTTATCAAATAGTGTGTCGTTTTAATTCTAACAACATGAATTTACCACTGGTAGCACTGTGGCTAGTTAGCATGCTAACCACTATCTCAGATCAAATGTAGCCTTTTTAGCTAAATAACGAGCACTACGATTATATTTTCGTTACTGATGATTAGATAGTAGTCAGCGACACTTATAACACATCCAGACTGACTCAGCATTTAACAGTCACAGTGTAAACAAGAGTCACTGAGCTGAAACCAACCTGTCATTTGTGTTGAGCAGAGTGAAAATCCCGTCCAAGCGCTGCCCGCTCACCGAGTCTCTCAAAGCACTGACAGGTATCGCCAAAAGCGCCGTTTTCAAACTCTGCAGCTCCTCAACGGGGTCTTCAACGCCGGAGATTTCCCGCAGCAAGCTCTCTATGGAGGAAGCCATGACTTTCAATGTTTGGGGAAACTACAGTCAAACGCGTCCGCCTATCGCCAAACCTCCTCCCTCTTCTTCACCAGCCGTCTCATTATTTGATATCTAACTTCGCGACGCATTACCGCCACCGCCTGGACTGAGAGGGGAATTACACGTCAAAATTTTCCAATTTTTCCACCTCACACTTTTAGACAAATTTTTGCACAAACAATAAGTCCAGTGTCATCTGACTGAAGAAGAGTTTTTATCTCCATGCCATCCCATCTGAGCCTTAACTGTACCGCTGCATTACTGCACACGACTGCTTTAAAATATTGTAAATTCGTGTATGTGCAAGCTGCCACCTTTAAGTTTACATTTCAAGTTTGCAATTTATATTTTATTTTATTTATTTTTAGTTATACATTGATACCTATATTTTTTTACCTTGTGTGCTTTGTGGAATTATTACTATTTCTACTGTAGTACTTTTTTACTGGCTGTCACGTGCAACAGTACATTACACTGTGCATTGTAATATAACTGTGCATATGACGAATACAGTCTTATCTTATCTTCAGATGGAAACAGGAAAGGAAATATTTCTTGTAGCATAACTTGAGACATCAAGGTTTCGTGAGAGAGAGAGAGAACGTGCTCCATTGTCTGTCTGTTATATGGTAGAGACGGTGGTCAGGTTTATCCATGATTTATGTATTTTCATTGTGGAATCTCCGGTTTGTAGTGTTACTGATCTGTTTTGTGTTTTCGTGAATTTTCTGTTTCAGACACTGGACTAGGCTAAATAACAAAAACACATCTGAGTTTGATCCAGTACAGTCTTACAGCACCGCAAACTAAAATTCAAAATGACCACCCAGAGGGAAATACCAGCTTTCTTACACTGTTATACAGTAGTTTTCACTATTTTCAGTAACCAGCTTTGTCTATCATGTGGAATTCTTTTCTTCTAAATGTTTGTCTGTTTGTTTTGTGTCAAGGCAATGTTGCATTATAGTAAAAAAAAAAAATCAGCTAAGTAAAGAGATCCAACCCATCATTACTTTAAGAAAAAAATGCAATGTTTTGTTTTTGAAAATTTCTTCAAGCGTAAAACCACTAAATGCTCTCGTAGAACTCTCTCTCAAAAGGGTTGACTTTTAAAAAAATCTAACGAGAGAGAGACTGGGCGAATCATGTGAAAATTACTGCAGAGTTACGACTTGTGAGGGAGACCAGTGCGATGGGAAGGAAACACGAGAGGGATGCACCTCAGACTGGAGTAAAAATCTGGAGTTTGGTCTGATGAGTCCAAATGTGAGATTTGTGGTATCGTCACCATGTCGTTGAGAGACCTACAGAAAGTTAACAGATGGCATCTACATGTGTGGTTCCCATCACAGAGCTTTGGTGGTGGTCTGGCGGGGTGGCCTTTTTTTTTTTTTTTTTTTTTGGTGACACTGTTGGAACTTACTCAGAACGTCTACCACATTTTGCAATGACACAACATGCCATCTGGTTTAAATTAAACGGGGTCATACTTCAAACAGCTCTTTACAGTATTGCCTGGGAAAGCATTTTACAACATGAACTTTGCCGTGTTCTGAGATATTGCAGTTAAGTTATATTTATGGGGACATCATACATGTTATCTTGGAATAAAACACGCTGACTGCGCATTATACAGTATAGCTCAATAATCCGTTGGTACATAGTGTTGGAGCTATTTGTTATTCTTTTGTAATCCTGTTTAAATATTAGTTTTTGTTTTTCAAGCTTAGACAAGTATTTTTATAAATGCATTAGAATTTCTGTTCAATTTGATCGTTTGTTAGTGCTTTTATTTTGAAGGCATTAGGTAACTGGGGCACTCCAGGTGAGAGCAGAATTCATTGCTGTGTGTTTTCTCTTTATGCCAATCACAACCTTACCAAAGTTTGGAAACTCAAAACCTTCAGGCCACATACACTAAGACCTGACTCGTCTGTGAAGTTGGATAAGTGTTATAATGTTTTAGACTTCCTTTTAAGGTGATGTGAACACTGATTGTCATTCAGAACAGGTTACTTTTACTAATACATTCAAGCTACTTTTAAACCAGCCTTGCGTTGGATGCTTATTGTTGCTACAATGTTACGATTCCTTCTAGGAGTCATTAAAGTTGTACGAATGATGCAGCGTACACTCCTGTTGATGAAGCGCTGGCTTGGGGTTAGGGTGCAGGGTTACATGCCGATAGAGTTTCATGAAAGTGGAAACCGTGTCTGTCAGTGTTGTTGTGAAGACGGCCACAGCAGGAGGTCTTCTGGTCACCTACGGCTCATAAACAGAGAAACAACAAGGCGACTGAAGCGATTATCATGCAGGTACATGGTTTATTCTTTGGAGCTTTTATATTTTCATAAAAGTTTGTTCAGTTTTTTATTTATTGTATATCATACTGTCCTTCTCCGTTTGATGCTCCAGTGCTTCATGTGCAAGCTGCGTACTCACCAGTGGTGCTTCCTCCTCTTCAACGTGCTGCTCTTCCATGCCTTGTTGTTTGGGGCCGATTTTGTGGAGGAGTACCTCCTGCAGCCCAAACCCGGGGTTTACACTGATGCTATGGTTGTTGCTGTAAGGGAGAAAGCGAGGAAATTAGACCTGAGCAACGCCAGGGACAACGTCTCCCAGGCGTACCTCATCACCGACCCCGACGTTTGCAAAAACTCCGACCTCTTCCTCCTCGTCATAGTCTTCAGCTATCCAGCCAATGTCACCCAAAGAGATGCGATCAGGAAGACGTGGGCCAACCAAACTCTCATCCAAGGCTTTCCGGTGAGGACTGTGTTCTTCTTAAGTTCCACTCAAACTTCAGCTGCTCAAGAGGTCCTCGTGAAGGAGTCTGAACGTTACGGGGACTTGGTCCAGGGTCATGCTGCTGCTGCGGACTCCCTACGTGGCCCAACGGAGAGGACGGTGCTGGCTCTCCGTTGGGTCATCGCCTTCTGTCCTCTGGCACGCTTTGTACTGCTCACCAAAGAATCTGTCTTCGTCAACCTCCATGCCATTGGTGGCTACCTGCTTGGGCTGCACAGGCACCCCGAGGACCTCTATCTAGGCAGGGTGATCCAGAGGGATTCCCCTGACAGGAACCCCAACAGTCCCGGATACCTACCCCAAGCTCTATACCCCGACAAGTACCTGCCTGAATACTGTGATGGGACTGCCTACGTTATGTCTCAAGATGTTGTCCGAAAAGTGTACGTAGCGTCCGCGGCGGTCCTGGCACCTGTGCCGGCTGATGTTTACATGGGTCTCTGTGCTCGGAGGGCAGGTGTTGCGCCGACCCACAGCGCCAGGTTCTCAGGAGAGAAACACATGCGCTACAACGCCTGCTGTTACAACTATCTGTTCAGCTCAGCGAGAATGGGAAGCCACGAGCTGGGCAACGTGTGGGCAGACCTGGTGCAGAAGGGCGGAAGTTGTTCATTGTTACAGACGTACTATGGTCTAATAACCTGCAAGAGCCTCACATACCTGGATAAACTTTCCTTCTTCAACTCACAGGGACAGTCTGATTCATATGGTTAATTATATGAATTTCATATCGAAGTTCTCGGGCAGATAAGGTTCAACCTTGAGAACTGTAATATAAAAAGCATCAGTCACAACATTAAAACCACTGACAGGAGACGTAAATAACACTGACCATCTTCTGGCAAGATGCTGGGTGTTACAGACACAGTCCCGCTCCTCCCGGTGACCCTCCTTCTCCTCCTGGTCCAGCCTGCCTAACTTTTTAGTCCCTACAAAAAACTCCAGCAGAAGCTTGAGTTGACAAATAAATATGAACTATGGAAACTAACCTTAAGATCCCACACAGAAAAAGACTGTGGAACCCACTAATGCATGTAACGTGTGTAGATCTAGGCGGACAGCCGTACATCCTAAAGCTGTCACTCCTTGAGTGCCAGGCTTTTACAGCAATGTCCCATCGCAGGGGCCAGGACTGTGGGGCCAATAAGACCCACAGCAGGTCAACAGAGCTCCAATTGGGAGTCTCAGGGGTTTCCCAGCAGAGTGGAGGCAGGTTGGACCAGGAGGGGAAGGAGGGTCACTGGGAGGGGCAGGGCTGCGCCAATAACGCTAGGAAACTTTTGAACCTGACATTTGAACCTGGACGTTACTTAGACATGTAGCACCCACCTAGACCAGACCAGGCTCCCCCACCCCATAACAATGACGCTCCTTGATGGCAGTAGCCATCCTCAGCAGGATGCAGCCTGACACAGACACACACACACACACAAAAACGGTTTAGGAACAACTCAAAAAACACGAAGAACAGCACAAGGTGTTGACCTGGCCTCAAGTATCTGTGGGATGATCCACAGAGGCCCCTCCCCTCAAACCCATAGGACTCAAAGGCCCCCACTAACAACATTGAAGGTGGTCATAATGTTTTGCCTGATCAGTGTATATCCTTAGGGTCTGATATAAGTACATCAAATTGCAGTGCAAATCTGATTTATAAGCATTTAGTAGAGGAATCAGGAATTTTACCTTAAGTTAAATTTGCATCTGAATATTTAAATAATATCTTGTTGCTTTGGAGTTTTTTTTTTAGTTTATCTGATAAGATTATCGGTACTGACGGACGTTCTTGTCCATAAATCAGTCTTTCCGCCTTTACCCACCAGTTTGAGTATAACCTTAGAGTTTTTATCATTGCTGTGTGTTTTTGCTGAATTGTGTGTGTGTTTTGGATAATTGGCTTTCTTTTGTCGACCAGTATTTTCAATATGTTAATGAAGCTTTGGACATTTATTTGGTGTTTTGGGGAGAAAAGATTTGAAACTTTTGTTAAAAAATTGTAACTAATCATATTTCAACTAATTGGAATAGCTGCATCATTAAAGTTATTAGTTTTAACCTACCTGTGCCTTTTTTTTTCTTCTTTTTTTCAGAGCCCACCCCCACTGTCACGACTCACTGGAACAGCTGAATAAAACGAAGCCATTTTATCAGTAATATAAATTCAAAATGAGTCAAATAAGCCTCGGGATGTAATCTTGCCCTTAGTGCACGTCACAAAAATAAATAGATGAGTCAGTTTTTTTTATTTTTTTTTCTAAATGAAGCACAATCATACCCACACAGTCCTGAGCTGAGGTGAAATCTGTGTGGGCAGATGTTTGATGTTATACAATACGAACTCTGGCATCAGCACCCTTTTAGTTGAACATTTAGTGACTTTTGAGTTTAGCATTAGTCTAACAAAAAATTCCAGTTTATTGGAAACCTCAATGGTGGACTTTTAAGAAATATTCTTCACCTCCGTGCGCATCAGGACATGATGCAGCTGAACGAACACACACGAGGACATCTACTGTTCAATATGAGACATAGCAGCACAAGTCATAGTTTTTTTTTTCCTCAGTTCTCAGTAAACATATTATTATCATGAATTATACATGGTCCTTTCTCATGGGATAACTCTACTCATATAGAGGACGGATGCCTTTATTTAAACACTCACCAGAATCATCAAAAATGTTTAATTATTAATACTTTAGGTGTCATTTTATTATTATTTTGTTATTATTTTTTAGTTATGAGATCTTTCCACCCTTTTCTATCGTAGAAAGATACAGATTTTTATTATAAACTAGTGTAAACACACAGCAGGTATAGAACCACAGGAAATGACTTTATTCTTTTTATTCCATTCTAACTTTCCCAGCAGTTTCACGTCCTTTAAATGTTCTTCAAACTGCTGCTTCTCCCTCTAAATTCCTCAGGCGGACGGTTTGGCCTCCGTCCCAGCACCAAACCAAACAAAATGTTTGGGTGTTCTACAACCTTTCTCTCTTCTGTTTTCCTGCCAGTGGTTCACACAGCAACACACGAATCCACCTTGGCCAGGTTCCATTGTGTCTGCGAAGCCTTTCCCCCCGGCTGTCTGTCTCCACGCATCAGGCCGAGGTATTCAAAGAATAACATCTCAGCATGTCTATAATCATCCTGGCTGCTGACCAGTCGCAGCGGCAACTCGACCGGTGTGCCATCCTCCTGAACTCAGATCGCTCTCCGGGATTAATCGCGATTAATTAGCGTCAACGGCGTTCCGTCCATAGTCTGAGCTCCGCATGATCCCCGGCCTCTCTGCCTGTCTATTCCAATCGCCCCCATGATGCTCTGGTTTTAGACTGTCAGCGTATTATGGTCGCCACCATCCCTCTTGGGCGAGGGCTTTCTGTGAAGTACAAAAATAACAAGAGATTCTAAGTGGTCATGCCCTTCTGTGGAGAATCTATCTATTTCAGTGGTTAGAAAATGAGAAATTAAGCATTTTATTGTCTACTACTACAGAAAAGATCAACCGTGCGGATACAATGCCAGTGAAAGGGATTAATAATAATAAAGGAGCAAACAAGCCCAATTAAAATCGCAGTTTATTCGGAGTGGAACAAAGTTTTACTCAGTTCAACAAGATAAATGTTCAAGTCCTACACTCCCAAATTTTCTTAAGTTGCGTAAATATCATCAGCCAATATTAAGTATGTGTTAAAATATGTAGCTTACTCAGATACATTGGATTCATTGTCATCACTATCGGGTTGCTTCACATTAACTGTATAATTATAACATTCATTATGTCATGACGGCTCTCAAAGTTGTAATCCCCTGTGAAGTAATCAAAGTAGGAAGTAGCATAAAATCCAGTGACAGATGAATGTAGTTGAACTCTGTTACCAACCGGCACCCTAGAGGCCTGAGCTGTGAGGTATTATATAACGAAAGTGCCTCCAGAATTAGACAAAAACCCAGTTGTTTCCATGTTGTGTTTGGACCAAAGTCTGGTCTCGTTGAGCCATTTGTCACTTAAGTCCTCCTTTTCTCCTTCCCCGTAGCTGTCAATGCTGCACTTCGCGTTGGCCTTTTCCATTTGGCCCTCTCGTGTTTGTTGTGGTTACCTTCCTTCCCGCCGCTTCCTGTGAAGTCACTCGCACCTTTACTTTTACGTCAAAACCTTTTGCGTGCATCTCGCTCCTTTGGGGGAAAACGCGTACGGTAACATGAGGTCAGGATCTGGAGATAATAGGATTCGGTGGCCAAAACTAAAGCGAGACTTGGATCGGCGCGCTATTGTTGCAGCTTGTAAATCTGAGAAAGCCTTTTCTGTACGTTTAAATTGGCGCGCGCGTCGGCTTACAATGAGGTCGTTAGTGGTGTCTGTCTCGGTGCGTGGTGTCCACGCTCAGAACGCGTGTCCAAACGCGCGTGTTTTCGTGCTACTGTGGAATTCAAGAAGTTGGCAAAAGCAGCTGAGGGTGCAGTCATACAAAGTCATCGACATAAACTTCTGGCTCGAAAAGCTCTGAGGTTTGTTAGGATTTTCCAAGAGAAAGTGGAAACAGGGTCAGCAGAGCGGGGAAAGCCATCAGACCCCCGAAACCACATGCAGACTTGAGTGCGCGCTCGCCCACGTACAGTACGTGCACACACACGCAGTCATAACACAGCCTGCAGAGATTGTTAATGTGAGGTGGAGGGCTGGGTAAACTGCATGTGGGTGGTTCGCTCTAATGAATGCCTCTCCTCAGAGAGGCGCATCTCTGCAGAGAGGGACTCATCAAACCAGAGAGGACTGTTTTATTTAGAGTGTTTACTCTGACGGAAAAAAAAAAGAAAAAAAAAAGAAGAAGCCTGGCGCTCCACCGCCGTGGTCGCTGATTTGAGGGGACGCTAATATCCCAACTGATGAAAGAAACAATTGTCAGTCATATGTTTTATGTGCGCATGTAGCTCACGAGAACATAGTGTGCGCGGGCCAGCGTGTGGCCCTTATGGGCTCGTGTGAGTTTTATGTTCAGAGCTGAGGCTCGGTATTCATGTGGCCCTCCAGCCCACGTTCATTTACGTAGAAGCAGTAACCTCAAGGATAAACCCTCTTTTTTTGACGACATCTGCGGTTTATGCTCCTTTCCCTTTTTGTAAACTCCATAATCTTTCCTTTGAGGTTTTCAGTGACTTGGCCGAGCCAGGGGTTTGTGCCTCTAGTAGCGCAGCTGCGTTTGACTTCTCGTGTTTTAATTATGCATTCTATAGTTTATTTTTTTTTCCTTTACTATTTTTTCCTCCAGACTGTTCCATCTGGACGACATTAAATGCATTGAACATGAAAGTTTTCCATGCATTTCTCTAGGGGTAAGCACGAGTACAGATGAAGTGGTATGAAACATCTTTATATATATATATATATATATATATATATATATATATATATATATATATATATATATATACATATACAAAAAAAAAATGTGCGAAAATAACATTAATTAATTAATCCTACCACCTTGCAGATGGATTGTCCAGCATTTCCTGGGAGTTATGAAGTTTATGCACATGTCAGTCACAGCAAAATACGGGTGAGGAAAAAATTACTTCCAGAAACACAGGCAGGTATGTTCATTGCATGAGCCACGTTGTTCAGATACAAAAAGGATTGGGAACAACTGAAGGTGATATTGCAAAAGTGTGCAAAACATACTTATATCACAATTATGTGAATATGCGGGTAAGATTTATAAACTCGGAGAGGACAAATATAGCCACATTTTTGGTAAATGTATGTGTTCCTACATGCCTTTTCTGCAATAATTGACCTTCAATCTGCAAATCAAACCTATTTTTTGTGACTACGACTACTACGACTGATTTTCATCTGTGGATGTAAGGTACATAAAGGCTCTAACCAGTTCATTCATTCATACATTCTTGCTGAGGCATCAGTTCTAACCATTAAACCACCGCGCTGCCCATCCTCTCACCAAGGACATACTGCAGTTAATTTATTGGCTGACAGAGGTTGCATTAAAAAAGTGCAAGAGGAATATGAAACTGCACATGTGGGTTGCAATGTGGGATATGAATAAGTTTTATGTTAAGAAACATGGACTTTATTTACAGCCAGATGTTGAAATTTTGTAGTAAGAAGTAGTAGTTTTTGGGAAAAAAAACAACAACAATATCCTCATATGTGGACACTGGGATTATTTAATTATTTACATTATAAAAAAAGTCACCCAATGTGTGAAAAAATACAAAACAGTTTATTTTAATACCTTAACATGGCTGTGCAGTGACAGAATCTCTAACAAGGAAGTCCCAACGTCCTCCAACAAGTGCTTGCTAATTAGCAAGAAAAAAAATAGAAAGGTTAATAAGAATAAATAAAAGAATAAATAAATAAATTTTAAACTTTGATACCACTAGATGGCAGACTAAAACGTCCACTAATGAGGACAATTGGTTTAAATGAAGCAGAATTAGCTGCGATAAAACCTAAAACTTAACGTCCCCATATGAGGACACAGGGATTCAGGAGGTTAACCCAAAGCAAAACCGACGTCCAAAATCTACCTTGCAGCAGGAGGAACCTCATCCACATGTTACCTACAGATTGTGTTTTTTGTCTCTGTCTCATCTGTGAGCTAGTTACCCATTCAGGGGATCACTCATTAGAGTTCCTCCTCTAAGCGTCACCGATAGCTACATCAAATCTGGTCGCACTCCATCTCACGGATGCAGAGACATTTCTGGCTCTTATGACGCCACGACGAGGACAAGTCTGGTTCAGATTTTAAAGCAGTAGGTTTTGTGATATTTCAGTCTGACAGACAAACATCCCCGTCCGCTGACCCGCAGCACTAACATGTCTAAAATAAAAACATGCAACGTGAAATATGTTTGCAGCTGCAGAAAGAAAACATGTCCTCGGTGTTAGCTGCAACCCTGTCATCTCCTCCTGTTTCCCTTATGCTTCTGGGAGACTGGCGTGTGATTGGCTCCTTTTTCCACAGTCATGCCAAAAGTTGGACATTTGTGGGCTGTCGATTCAGAAAGAATAAATCTTCTGGTAATTGCTACTGCTGCTGCTCGCTGTAATGAGCTGGGCTTGTCAGAGTACAAGGCACTGACTGATTTATCAAAGGGGTCCTCAGTCACTGCTGTCAGGATCCGTGCTGGGTGGAGACTCGGTCCGTAATGGAGCATATCAGATCACATGTTATTAGAGGCTCATACCGTATTCGTTGATGGGCTCTGGCTTGGCAGTGCAGCATCTTCCCCTCTACTTTGTCTCAAATGTTCGGTGCCGTATGATGAAGACATCTGCTAACACTCTCCCCTGTTCGACTTCGGCTGTTCACCCCATTACCGCAACTTCTGGGTTTTGTATTTCTGTCGTACAAATTTGAGAAAGTTTGTTTTGCTAAACATAAAAGACTGCCCAAAAATAATAATCTAATGTTACATGTAATTACACAGATGCTTTTGATTTTATATATAGCTTAAATATTTAAAGCACATATTCAGAGTTAAGGTTCGAACTGTTCCACGCGAGAAACGTAACCCTGAATGCATCACGGACAAACAAATTTAACATAGACAAACCTCACCTGTACATATATTATATTATATTATATTATATTATATTATATTATATTATATTTAGATTTTTGTAATGTATTTAATAGTATTTAATACTAATTAGTATTTCATTTTTAGTATTTAAGGACACATGATTGCACATAAATGTACCATGTATTTTATTTATATATATATATATATATATATATTACTCACCCAACTAATCATTCAAGACAGATTTAAAACTGTTAAGTACAAACCACAGTATCTATATATTGCTAATAAGTACTAAATATAAAGGTGTCAACGCCAGCTCTTCAAATGCAAAAGAAAAGTCTTCACTGGTTCTTAATCGAGGTAATATATTATGTCACTGCAGCGTGTTAAAATGTCAAGCGAAACGTCCCAGCGAAGTGTAACAGTCAAGCCGGACAGGAAAGGGTGAAAGAGAGCGGCAGCAAACATGTGTGTAAGTGTTTTAAAGGCAGGCTTGACTTGTAATAATAGTCATTATAAAATCTGGGTTTCCCAATAAAACCGACACATCTCATTACAGCTTCCTCCTCTGCGGCTCGCAGGAACTAACGGGTTATCAGCGTCCCCGGTCCGTGACAGCGCGGAGGACTGCTGTCCTGTCCTATAGGGCCCGTGTGGGGAACCTGAACATCAAACCTAACACTTGTGGTCATGGTTGAGGTTCAGAGATCCAATAGTGCATCATCAGATTTATGCTATTTTTTGTGTTTTATATATATATATATATAAACAAACATAGGAACTGCATCCATCCTACAACTTTATCCTTGATTGCTTTTAGGTCTCAGTACGTTATGTAAGTTACCAACTCACTTAAGGAAATGCCACAAATGAGCAGTTAACGTCTCACCTCAGCTTGTATTGCCTGCCAGTCAGCACAATGTCGTTTCCCTCGACATCTACATTTGGCCGTAGACGTTGAATAGAAATGAGGCTTTTACATTTTGCAAAATACACTCCTGGGCTAAGAGAATGTTTCTCAGTCTATCTCATGTCTCTCTCATATCTATAAAAGGGAAAAAAGTGGCATTTATAAACGTTCTTTGTGCAAAAAAAAACAATTATAAGCGTAAAGTGGTGAAATTAAGATGTTTTCTAAGGCTGAGTTCCCTTTCCGGTCTCAGCTATTGCTGCAACATAGTTTCATATTTAATGGATTCTTATCAGACTCTCCACCAGAATGTGGTTTTTCCAAAAATTACAAACTCTCATCTTTAAATAGTTGGATCATCTCTATCGTGGTCACTTGAGATGTCTCCTCTTTATTCCCTGCAGAGAATAAACTGTAGCTGCGTTATTGTCATGATCAGTTCATTTTTACGTTCCGAAGCTGCTCTTAAAAAAAAGTGTTTCAGGGTCAGCTGATCGCACAAATCATCAACTTCAGTTTTATTAAATGTCTGTGGACTGAACATTTGCCTTAAGTGCGCGTAACATGGTCTTTAGCCGCTTTCTAGCTAAGGCAGGCGTCTGGAAGAAAGTCTATCTCATGCTGAAGTCGGCAAAGCAATCTTCTCTATTTCTGCTGGAACCAGATCAGTGGTCCCATTGTCCTCCTTCAGAATGTGATCTTAATCTGACCTGAATGGGGTTTTGTTTCAGAGAGGACTTTCAACCAGTAGTACGTGAGACACTCTGCAGTAAGCTGCTTTTCCGCCGTGAGGGCTGCAGTCAGAGGTTTCAGAGCGCAGAGACTTGTAGCGTCTGCTGGTCACCGGGTTTTACGGGTGTCTTTTATCTGTTCATTACATCACAGGGGATCTTATAATACTTTTTACTGTTCTCCCTGCTGGAAGCCTATAAGTTTATCTTGTTTGTAATTTTCTTTTACTGAGATTCTTTTTTATGTGAAGGGATTGCCACTGGATGGTAACAGCTTATGAAAAACAAACACATCTGCGTCTAAAACGGGCACTCTATTGTCTCATTGAACGAGAGAAGCAACTATTCTGTAATGATAGCTTTGACTTGGTGTGCTCTTCCCTGCGCGCTCTATTCTCGTACCAAATTATTCCGTCCGTTGGATCAGGTGCCAGTGAACCGGCTTGGGAATTATTGTATCTTCCTAACCATGCTATTTTGTTTTTGTGTTTTTGTTCAAATTGTCTTCGTCATAGTCCTTTGCATGTCTCCCTCCTCACACTCCCCCCCAGATATACAATGACAGTACCGATTTGCAGCAGCCACCACTGTGACATTGGCACTCTGAACATTTCCTGTGGCTCCACAGAAGTTGTTTTGCCTTTGATGCCTGGTCCACTCTTGGCATCTGGTATGAAAAGAATGCTGGGTGTGCATCTCTATTGTTTCATCAAAGGGTCTTCACTCATCTCGCCTGGCCCTCGCCCATAACAGCCTGGCCAATTTTTAGAGGCAGCCTTCAGAGCTGAAAAAAAAAAAAGGTCTCTGTGGCTAATTCAAGTTCATAACAACTGTAGAGGGGCAGACTTTATATGTGACCAGTAAGGGCACGACTGCTTCCTATGACCTTATAGGTCACTAGCTGGGTGACTAGACATCATCTGCTATGTTAATGCTACACTCATTCATTTGCAAATTAATAGGAAGTTGGGTGAGATCAGGCTAATCGAAGACGACCAGAGCCACTAATGAGCATCTTAAACTACGCTCTTAGGGAAACCTATAGACTGTATAAAGACTGACAACGGAACAGCTCCTCAAAAGTGAAGCCAAAGCTAGTAGAGCTCCCCCTGGTGACTGATTGCAGTGTCGGTCATAAACTCCACCTCCTCCACGTTAAAGATGCTGACGTTAGCTTCCAATTCGCCAGCCTCCGATTCGGCACTTAAGGGGAAAATTAAGAGTAATTAAGTTAACGTGCAGTGCAGATTCTGAGTCAGAAGCTAATTTCAGCATTGTTCTATACGAAGTGGATGAGACTTGGACCAAACTAAAACATTAAAACATACATAATTATTATTTTTTTTTCCAAGGATATAGAGCAGAGCGTAGTGTTAATTAAATAGAAACGCAAGTGAGTGTGGCAGAAATGTGGGCGGGTCATTGATAATGTGGCTCCACTCTTGGACTGTACTGTGAAGACACTGGCCCCAAAATCGTAACATGGCGCTCCCCGTATCCCCGGGAAAATAACGTCAATTTGGCCAATGCAAGAAAGTGGGGAAGCATTGTCCATATTTATATACGGTCAATGCAACAAATATATTTCTCGACCTGTGTGTTTTTTCTTGTTAGATTTTTGTTTAATAATGGAAAATGTAGGGTCCAAAGATTTTGAACCATCTCAGCGGCTAAAAGTCAAGAAATCACACATG
The DNA here is from genome assembly GCF_022458985.1 of Mugil cephalus. Classification (NCBI taxonomy): domain Eukaryota; kingdom Metazoa; phylum Chordata; class Actinopteri; order Mugiliformes; family Mugilidae; genus Mugil; species Mugil cephalus. The sequence goes on along the minus strand of NC_061788.1, from coordinate 6,978,084 downwards.
TCTGTGGCAAATGATGATACTACTCACAATGATGCAGAACTTACATTTGTCATATTAAACCAGAAACTGAAACTGAGGTGTAGTTCCTCAGTTCGAGAACTGCAAATGTTGATGAGAGGGGCTTTGGAATTTTTAGGTGTTACCTACATTATTGTAACTAATATTTCTTATGATGACGATCTGTATTTTACTGCATAATGATTGGCAGACTGAGTCATAGGGAGCTATAAAACAGGAAGCTTTCGACATACACGTATTAATATAAGTTCAGTTCGTGTGTTTGTTTGCAGTGTTGTGTCTTCCGTGGCACTTCAGATGTTTGCAGTTTACGTTGTACATCCAGTGTTGACGCTCCAGATGCAACCGCACGCATTCCTTCTAACCCCTTGGCAGCCTGAATGTAGTCTTTTAATGGCAGAGAAAAAAAACGCCACCCTTTTGAAGTATAAAGTTCTATATTTTGCAAATATGTCGGATACTGTATGTCCTTTCATTTTGCGCAACTCTCGTGTTAACTCCGTGGCAATCCATCAACGGCTGCGATCCTCTCTAAAGTAACATCCTGCTCCCGTTGGGTGTGTAATTGCCGAAGAATCGTAAAACTATTAACCGCAACATTTAATTTGAGCACACACAATTAGTTGTTTTCAGCATTTCATGCCCTATTTGATGGCAACGGTGGTTACGGCACACCAACCATTAACAAGGTGCCCTCAGAGTAAGTTTATAATCTGGAAATTAATGGCAGCAGTAACGCGTGTTTAAACTACTGACTGTTGAGTTTTCCCCTAGCTCAAGATTGTTGTGAGGCTCTCGAAGATTAACCGCACGCATCTGATTGACACCTTGTGGATATTTTGTGGAGCCAAATTACCGTAAACAATATCGTGTCATCCAATTATCTGAATCCCAACACGCAGGTGTGAGGAACATTTTGTGGCCACATTTAACGCGAGAGCAAACACGAGGTTGTTTATAGCTCACGCTGACTGTGAAGGATGAAATGGCAGCGGTGACACTGACCTGCTGTGTACTTAGAGGTTTACCAGAGACACCGATCAGCCGCTACGTCAAAACCACTGACAGGAGAGGTAAATAACACCGACCATCTTGTGACAATACAATGTTCCGCTGGGAGACTTCAGGACCTGGTATTCGTTCTGCGTACTTAGACATGTATCACCCCTTTTATACCACACCAGGCACACCCACGCCATAGCAATGACCTCCCGAAAGAAGTAATATTTTAATCCACTGCCCATATTATTCTAGATTGGCTACTCTTAAAATAAAATGTGAGGCACTGAATGAGATGATTGTTAGAAGCCGGTTTAATTTTCATAAATAATAAAGCAGTTGTCTTTACATCTTGATGTGCTGAGCTGATAAACAGCCGCCCATCTGTTGACAATCACCGTGGAATGTCTATTTATTAGGGGGAAATCTGTAGCGGTTGCTGTGTGAGCTATTAATTATCATGTAATGCAGTTTCAACACAGCACACAGAAGTACACATATAAACGTCAGCTGTCCCGATTTACCGTGCAACGACTAAACGTGATGGCCGCTGTTTGCTGCGTACCCGAACGGACAAACTCGGAACAGAGCGAGCGCTTGATCCGGCGAGGCGGCCATGTTTTTTCATCACCTACAATATCCGAGGACTTCACGGAGACCGTCGCCGATCGTGCGAAGTGCGGAGGCGCGCGCACAGACGGCGCTTTCGAATATTTGCGCATGGACAGATGAGAGAGTCAACAGGCCAGGCTTAGGGTAGAGGAAGGAGTTAAAAGGATCACCTTTCATCTCTAGTTAAATGAAGCCTTTTGATGGATGTTTTCGGTGAAACGAGTCACAGTGATGCCTTAGTGAGGGCCCTTCATAACGCAGGGCCCTGGCGCTACACAGACCTGCTGTTCTAGCGGGAGGCAAACATGGGGAATTCTCAAAAGTCCATCTGTCTCTTCCTGACCTGTTTGGATTTCTGCAGGAAGTTCAGCCAGCGAATATAGGTGTGACTGTACTATGATATTAATGAGTTTTGTAGAAAGGCCCCTTTCAAAATAGGGGGGGAAAAAAACAGGGCCCCACTGGGATATCACTTGAGCTTGCATCCTGCCTGCCTCTAAGAGAAGGAAGGAATCAAAAGTTATAAACTGCACACGTATCTTCTATTTCAGACATGGCACCGGACAAATGTCCCCGGCACCTTTTTTTACCGCCGAAATAACATTTCTTCTCATAACCGGAAGCAAAAGCCCAGAAATGTAAAAGAGAAGTGCTCATAAACTCTCACAGCAGAAGATATAGGAAATAGACGTAGACAAATAGAAATGCCCAGAAGCATTTTTACGGACTCCATCTTTAGACAAGCCTGTCATTAAGGTTTGGTTTACTGGGACAAGTGTGGCGGTTTAAGCCGGGAGGCTTCATATGAGACAAGGCTGCATAAGACTGAGTCCTTGTTGGGAAATGACAGTGGCTTCAGCCATGGCACTAAAAATACACAGCTAGGGGTGGCTAAGGATCGGTTTTGGGAACGTATATATAAAGTTAATTATTGTATATGCTCAAAGAAAAATATAGTAGGTTGCAGCTAGCTACTAATTTTCTCTCTGTCTCTTGACTATTAGACTTTCAGTAACAAGCCCTCTCCATGTAAAAGGGGATTATAGGATCGTATTTGTTTTGTCGGTTGTCGTTGAGGAGCTATCGGTAAGTTTTCCTCTCTGTTTAAAGAGTGCACGCACCATTTCCAACACGGTCATGATTTTCTTGTCTTGATTATAACATTTAAATATGTATGTTCTACACAAAGTTCCAAATCTGGATTTTCTCATATTCAAGCTTCCAGTGAATTAATTTTGCTTCATGCACCGTGCACATGCGGCCACCAGAGGTAGCGTTGTTCCTCCATGGACCCATCACTCTCCCTCCAGCCTTACATTAACACTCACTGTTTATTAGTCAATCCAAGAAATGCAGATTTGTAAAATTAATTCAGGAAAACAAGCCTTTTTCCGCGATATTTTCCCTCACACCTGCAATGAATAAAGCATTCAGAGACGATCCTGCACGAAGGTGAGTTTCTAAATTTGAAAACCGCGGTGGCGGTGATGCTGTTGGTTTGTTGGTCAACAAAGGGCGCATCTTGTTCCCCCTCCACTTCCACCTCTGCCTGGGCGTTTGTGCAGCCAGCGGCCACAGTCACCAAACTCACCTCTCAGAGCCTTCATTTACCTGCATCCAGGGAAAAAAAATCACCGGCTCCAAAACAGAAGGAACAAAACGGTGATTTCTGGGGGTGTGCGATGTGCTAAGAATGAGGAGGCAGGAAAGTACGGAACAGCACAGACAAAATTTGTATAGATGAAAGGAGGGAGCCGTATGAAACAAAAGAAGTGACGTTTAATTAGAAAGGAAGTAAGTGCGAGATTAGAGGGACAATGCGAGGAGATTGCTACATGAGACGGTCATATAAAAAGCACGAGAGAGGCAGCACTGTGCCCTTCTTCTCCTTTTCTAGACCCTGGAGCAACCCATGAATCCAGCTTTTGTGATGTAACAGATTATTGACCTTTGGAGGGGCCCCAGACCAGACCAAAAGAGAGTGTTTACTCGAACACGCAAGGAGCTCGAAGCGTTTCACAGCCTCCTGCGCCCAGAGAGCACCGGCATTCGTCGGCTGCCGCTGGAAATGGCACTGGAACGGCCTGTCTCACGACTCGGCTCCGTCACTCCCACAGAAATAACAGAGGCGCATAGAGACTGTATTCAATGTAAGTATAAGTCACTCACGTGTGCCTGAGCCGCGGATTAACATGGCTCCGTGCACGGCGGGAGTCCAGTTAAGCACAAAGCAATTTAGCAGCTCTGAGAGATTGTTTGTTTGAGAGAGAATCACGCTGTCTGTCATTAGCGTGGACACTGCCTTCCCCTGAACATACTTTTAAGCTGCAGATAGTTTATTATCGCCACTTAAAGGATCGCGGCGGGCGCTCACGCCGTCTCTCGAAATAACCCACGGTTCACAGGAGTCTGCCTGAGATCGGGAGATTAAACACCCTCACTGAAGAAATGAAAATGGGTGCCAAGAGGAACAAATGGCGAACATTTTTCATCAGTTATTATTTATCTTCATATTCCAACTCTCTGTTGATTCATTGCTATTTAGAAAGAAGCCAGTGTGGAAGCTGCTACGTCAGAATGTGGAATAAGAAACAGATGCATGCAGTTATTTTTTTATGGATAAAGATAAAAAAAAAAAATTACTCGAAATTTACTTTGAATTTGTCTCCAAGTAAGGCATGAACTTAAGTGCCGAGCTTTTTATATTGAGCTGGGTACTTAGATCTAAAAAAGCGCAATTTTTCCTAGATGGTGAAATGACAAAATCCACTTTTTGGCATGTGCAAAGGCTCCAAGAGGGGACGGGTTGAAAAAGGATGAAAAGGGGTCGAGAGGATGGGATGAAAATGGTCGGAGGGGATGAAATGAAAAGGGATGACATGAAGGATGATTGTAAAGGAACCCAGGGATGGAGACTCAGGATGCGGGAGGCTTCTGATCTTTGTCCCTTGGTTCTTGTATTGAAAGGTTGATGAGCAAGACAAGAAAAGAGATTGATGGGGACTTAATTTTTAGTCTGCATGCCCACAACGTCACCGCTAACATCCTCGCACGTTTGCTTGTTTTAACGTGTTCATCATCGTTGCACGTTAGCAAAGTGCTGGAAGAAGAGCAGAGCATCAAAAGAGTCAAATTAATACACCATCTGGTATTTCACAGACTATGTGAGAACTTTAACTTTGCAGACTTGCTAGGAAAATAGCTGAAGGATTACCAGACACGGTAGGAGTCATCATCTTTATACCTCAAGTTTAATTGCAATCCTCTTGGTGGTTCTCCTGACCTTTTTTTTTCTGGAAGCCAAAGCTGTCCACAAAACAGGAGTTTTTTAGTTTTTTTTTTTTTTTTTTCCAGAGAGGAGGATGACTATCGACCGTGCTCTTATTTGTCCAGCTAAATGTTAAAGTGTTCCATCATTTTCTCATCCAAACATGTGACATATCTGTCGGACGTGTCTGGCTAGCTACTGCCGCTACTACGGCCAGAGGGCTTGAAGTACTTCTCAAAATAAAACAGAAAAGTGTGTCATACTCAACTCTCAGGAATTATTGGGTTTACGAGATTTCTGGGATCTTAAAAAGAGGCCACATCCCAGAAAAAAAAAAAGGTTGCGAGACCCCGCGTTTAAAAGACCAACAGTAAGACAATAAAATAAAAAATAAAAAAGCCAATAAATAAATAGGGAGATCAGAGTACATGCAGTACATGCCAATGCCCGCGCTTAAAGGCATATCATCACCATACATTAACATGAACCATTATGACGGCCAACATTAATCGTCTCGTGTGGATGAGAGAGTGGAAACTAGTCACAATAAAGACAAAGTTAGGTAAGATGGCGGCAATAAAGGCACTTACAGTTATAGTGATGCTATGGAACAAGTTTTTGTGTCCAATGAAGGCGGTTATTCATACTGTGCTGTAATTATTTCCTAAATCATTTCATGATGTACTACTCGCCTCCGAGCTCGCATCTGTTCTAATGCGACATTTTCAAAAAAAATTATCATCTCCAGATCCTAACACTTACTGAGTCGTTAAACCATTTAACAAACTTTTACAAGACGAAAATGCGTTTAATTTCATGACTGCAATCATTTACAAACGGCCTTTGTGTGTTTTCAGCTTTACTGTTTTCAGCTGGAGCAGAACTGAAATATCTGGAATAGGTGTAACTGGAAAGGCAAAGACGAGGTTCCAAAAACAGGCAAATTAACGCAAATTGCGGGCGCGCTTTGCTTTTCGCTTGCTTCAAATTGTGTCGTTCGCCAGCTCAAAAACTCCTTTTTCATGGATGTCTTTGTGGGCACACCATGCAGGCTGCCGCTCCACACCCAGCAATTCTCCGTCCGCTTCTCACAGAGTCTGTACATCTTAAGGGTCGGATTCTTCTGTATCATTATCATTTATATGCTCACGCTGCAACAGGCCTCCGTGCATTCCTTCTGGCGACATACTACATGTGTAGAAGAGAACGGAATAATGACGGTTCTCTGTCTGCTGGTCTATAAGTAGCGCAGCAGCCACTTCACTCTCGTTAAAACTCACTTATGCAAATATTATCTTCCTGGTGGCGCGGGAGGAAAGGTTTGCACGATCAGGGGGGAAACGTCATCTTCAAAACACGAAAGTTTGCGTGGAAACTGTGCAGCACAAACGTGGGAGAAGACAGGCCTTTCATATTTGCAGTTTTCACAGGAATCCCCACCTAGCTGCAGAAGAAGTCATCGCCGGAGTCGGCGTGATTCACGTTCGCGTGTTTGTGCGTAAAGTTTGTCGCGACCCGTCCAACAGCTGTTCAGTATCAGCCTGGGCCAAAGTGGCGCACCAACTGACCAGCCCGGCACTGCTGACATCACCGCCGCCTGCGTGGCTGAAAAGATGATGCAAACCAGGGACTGCATATTCCAAAACGCAGGGACACGGAGACAACATGATTCCACAATCGGACCAGAGAGCGGCTGAGGGCACGGTCCCGCTCTCAGATTAGAAACCATACAAATCAAGGGGTGGGAGAAGCAGAAATGGTGTTTATTTATCCAGAAGACCATAAGCATACAGTCTGATGGAGACGTTTTATTCTCTAATCCTGGAAGATGTCTGCTCTTCATACCTAAATACACCGCAGGTACACACAGGAAACCTAAGTATTATCATTACTTGTATTTATTTTGGCTGGGGAGGAAACTGTAACGTGTGCTGGGAATAACAATCTGTTATAATAATAGGCAGTCTGGCACCGTGAGGACGGGGAGAAGGGTCCTGGCGCGGGTCTGGTCAAGGAGGAGCGTTCTCGGACGACCTGCTTCAAACGTCACGGAGGCATCGACTCACAGCGGGCCGCAACACATTTATTTGGAACCACTTCAGAATGCAAATACAGACAAGTAATTAGCCTTTTCTCTCATTTGACCAAATCTCTGCTATTCAGATTGTGATGGGTACTTTTTTTTTTTTTTCTTCTAAAGCACATGTTGCACACTTACAATTTAGGATCATTAAGTCTAACTACGCCTTTATGGGACTGGGTGGCATCCTTCATTACTGTGCATAGAAGAAAAGATGATAGAAAACCAACTCAGGGGAAAAAGAAAAACGGCGAAGGGAAGGGTTCCTCTCACCAGGATGCCCCTTTCTGAAAGCACAGATTCAAACATCGGTGTGGTCTTTATCCCCACCATTATGGGATGTGTGGCTTGGCCGCGCTCCGTGCAGAGGTCTGTCTTCAAAAACTTACAGTGTCCAAAGAAATCCCATCCATCAATCAAGCTCTGTAATAATATTTAATAGTAGTTTTGGGATCTTTAAAGGGTCTTTTGAAGGCGTTTTTTTTTTTTTAAGAAAATAGTGTAGAAATAATGTTTGAAACGTCTCAATTAACGACCAGGGAAACATTTTCTGACAGTCATCGTTTGTGTCATTTTGTGTCTATTTGAATAAAACAGACCTTTTTTTTTAGTTTCTCTTCCTCAAATAAAAAAAAACAACCGAACATCAGGCTTTAGCGCTCGACTGCAGGATTGAACGCAGCCCAAGAAACGGAGAATGACAAGCATTTTTCAGCCGCTATTTCTGCTCTTTTACATCATATAAGCCTTCCTATTGCTCGCCAGAGGAAATGAAATGTTTATTGTATAGCCCTGAGGGCCTGCGCGGAGAGAGTTTTTGGTGGACTTAAAGAAAGGATAAGCTTTTTCCTCTCTCCCCTCCAAACTTGGCTTCCTCCTGTGGCACATGAGAGGCAGGAGGTGGAGGTAGGGTCACAGAAACTGTAAAGGAGAATTCGCGGAGAGGAAAGAGGGGGCAGGAGTGGTTACGAAGCACAATCAGGGCTCCTCCAAATCTCCTGTTTGGACCGTCGGCCTACGTGCTAACATGAGTCCATCCGCCCCTGTAAGACCTTTCACACGTGGCACACAGGACGACTGCAAATTGAAGGTTGTCATTTGTTCAGTCTCTCTGATAGTGAGGTCCAACTGAGAGATCCAGAAAGAAATACATTTAAAAGTAAAGATAGAAGATAGAAGGATTACTTAAGGGCCTGTTTGCTTTTCCCGATAGAAGATTCATTCGTAAATCTTGAAATATGCTCAAAATACCATTAACGGAAAGCCCCGGTGCTTGGGGCTACGAGCGGTACAATAAGCCACATTTTGCTGCGTAAGGACACCGGGCTCCAAGTTAATAAGAAGGAGCATTCAGTTTGGCCGCGCTAATGGCGATGGCTCGTGTCAAGGTCCGGAAGAGGAAGTCATCTCGCTGGTGCGGACAGGACACAATGTCATATGGCCCCATTGCTAGTGTCTATAGGAAAATATTCCAATTTCCTGCAGTCACTGCAGCCACACTGAGTCGGATAATATCCCACTATCAGAACCATCTGAGGGCGATTCTCAGGCACAGCCGCCGGCCTGGAACAGTTTTGCTTTACAGGACAGTTAACAGTCGACATTCACATACACACACACAAAGTGGTAGTTGTAGTCGTAAAACGATCTATAGTGTGCACACGAGCGCCATTAACCGAGGCTACCGGCCGTGCGCCAAAAGCAGAGGGACGTCCTGTGTCGTCGCTGCGCTGGTCAGTGGCATTTTAAATGAACGGTTGGGTACAAATAAAGGCAGATTATGATTTTTAAAAAAAATGTGATTATAATTCATCTGGATGATGCTGTTTGAAGAAAAAACATCCTTCGTTTGGATTAAAGAAAACTGAGTTACCAGCTCCCACTTTCTGTCTATGCTGTCAGGCATCAGCCAGAACATTATGACCACTTTCCTAAAATTGTGTAGATCGCCCTTGTGACTCCAAAACAGTTGTGACTCATCAGGGAATGGACATGGGTCCTCTGAGGGTGTCCTGTGGTGTCATTAGTGGGGGGTTGTTGGATGCTATGGGTTGAGGGGAGGGGCCTCTGTGGATCATCCCACAGATACTTGATCGTTTGGGATCTAGTGAATTTGGAGGCCAGGTCAACACCTTGTGCTGTTTTTCATGTTTTGTTTTTTAGTTGTTCCTAAACCATTTTTTGTGTGTTGCATCCTGCTGCTGCCATCAAGGAGCGTCATTGCTATGGGGTGGGGGCACCTGGTCTGGTCTAGGTGGGTGGTACATGTCTAAGGTGAACGCAAGATCCAAAAGTTTCCTGGCAGAACATCGTGTTGTCACAAGGTGTTATTTACTTCTCCTGTCAGTGGTTTTAATGTAATGGGTGACTGTGTATATTAAACAATTGTTCTGTTTATTTGTGTGTATACACACAAAAACAACATAGAATATTGTTTGAGACAGATACAGACCAGATGATGTGTGAAGTGGGAGTGAGTGCCATTACTGGAAAGGATGGAGGGAGGTGGGTTTCAGACATTGTTTGACCTCTCCGTACGCACTTCCTCCGCATTCGTCTGGACTCCACTGGCACTTTAAGGCTAAAGAAAGCATCTAATTGGCTTATAAAGACTGGGAACAGCTAGTCAAAATGGACTTATATGCATGGCAAGCACCTCTAAACTTCACTAATTTACACTCACATCTTGCCTGGTTAATCCCAGCGAAAACCAAAATGACATGTGGTGCTTTAACAGGGCTGCTTACCGTAACGGTAACTTAACTGACTTTGCAATTGTTCGGCTTTTCGTCTTTTTAAACTGTGTAACGTGCACATTTAGTGCACCGACACGGGAGTGATTTCAATCCTCCAGGGGGAAAGAAAAAAAAAGAAAGAAAAGAAAATATGTTCCAAAAAATGTTGACCTTTACAAACTAAAGCAGCACCTAAAGAAGCTACGTCGTTGATATACAAAGCCTCTCCTTTGTGTGCGTGGGCCGCTCATGTTTTGGTGACATAAATCTGTCCACACGTTACGAGGACTGCACTTTCATTTGGGAATAAAAGTCCCGATAAATCGTTACATTTCAGGGTGAAGGTTTGGTTTTAGGGTTGTCCGTGTGAAGAGAATATATGTCCTCTTCAGTGATGAAATGTGACTGTGCGACTGTGTGTGTGTGTGTTAGTGGAGCAGTAGCTAGAAAAACCCGAGTGAAAGACCATCTGTTCGGAGGGAACTTGGGGGCTGAGGGAGTGACACTTCCTGGCCACTTCTGAATTATGTCAGAGGAGCTGCAGGTTTATATATATTTGTATTATATGATTTGCATTATTCTTTTCTTTTTTCTTATTTAACATCCATTGCATTTCGTGCAGAATTTAGTTTTCCTCTCTTCCCACTACCGTGTCAGTATGAAGACAGTGGCAGGCCAGCGGGGGGACTGGGGTGAGCCATTTCTGGGATGCAGAAACACTGCGCCTGGTGTAGGACCTGGATCCATGGGGGGAGTGGATACAGCATCATAATGACCAAGCCAAATATTTGTCTAGTCCATATTCTGAGAGCATAATGAAGTCCTTTTACAGAAGGCATCACTGGAATCTGGACACTGATTTTATGCCAGAGGGAGCAGGTTTCACTCTGCCCTGCTGTTTCTACTTAGGCTCCCCTGGTCTCTGGTGGCCCAATCCAAGCTCAATACAGAGCCTTGTGTCCAGAATAAGAATGAATTATGGCTCTGTTAGGCAGATGATAAGCGAAGAATCGGAAATTGAAAGTAGATCTGATCAGGAGATGAATCGCGATACTTAGGTGGGATTTCATTATGCTCAATGGGAATGTGCCTGGAATTAAAAATGAGGGCTTCTCCTACTGTACATGCCGTCAGGGTCGCTCTGTTTACGGCGGGAGGGGCTTGAGAGGTGGAATTTCACAGCGATCACCGCGGCCAGGTTCGCTCACATGCGTATCCAAGCGCCCGCGTACCTGTGCACACACTTACAGTATGTACAGTACACCTTCTGTGCTTACACTCACACAGGTGCCGACTAACATCTTGGTGTGTTGCACCTTTTTGATAGTGTCACGTTGGTTCTATGTCAACAGTGGGTGTGCCTGGAATAAAATAATAAAAAAAAATAGTAATGTGACAGATATGAAGAGACTACGATGCCAAGAACTCTGCTCCACTTATTGTAAGATATTTCAAAAAACCTTTTTCTAACCTTCGATATTCCTAAAAGTCTTTTCTAGAAGGTTAACGGGACTCAGATTTATCCTTCGTGCGACACTCAGACATCAAGGTGCTTAAATTACTTCTTTATGACAATATAATGTTAAACAATGACAGCGAAAAGAATGTGAAAGGATTCACTTCTAGCTCTGAACCGTCCCCTTTGGCTTCGCCTCATTGTTTACCTGTCTGGCCCACAACTTTACAGTTTTGCACGACTCTCAGAAGCCCTAAAAGCAAACTACCTACTCTGCACAAAACCGCAGACAGACAATGAGGCATGCTGCCGCACATAGCGGAACATGTAGCGGGCTGAAGAGCCAGGGATTTTTCTCAGGAACTCGCAGTCAAAGCCAGGGATTTGTCAGGTGGTCACCAACACGCCCAGGTAGGTACGACTTAGGTGAGCGTGAACAGGCGTAAAATCAAACTATAACGTGACTGCACAGTGGTTTTATTTTTTTGGAAAATTTTACACAATCTCAAATATTATTATGAAATATTTGGGCGAAAGTCTTTTTTGCGTTTCAAAAGGTGTGGCTGCATTGGTCAGACACACAAAAAAAATACAGTTTCTGCCATTAGCATGCAGAGCTCTAATCCTGGCTGGCATTTCACAGTGTTGACAAGTAATCTTGTCCCATTCCTCTTGAATTACTACTTTTAATTCTTCTAAATTCTTTGGTTTGCGCTTTGAAACAGGCCTTTTGATAATCCACCACAGATTTTTGAGCTGGCCACTCCAAGACCTGGATTCTGTGCTCCTGCAGCAGATGTGCTGCAAGGGGCATTAACTTGTTGACACATCCAGTTTGGACCTGGTGCACGTGCAGAAAGGATCATGTGGTTTTGGAGAATGGCACAATATTTTCAATTCAATGTTCCATCGCATGCAGTGAGATGACCAACTCCAGCAGCACTCACTCATCCACAAACCATGATGCTGCCTCCACCGTTTTTGACAGTAGGTACTGTACACGCTGGAGATAATGCTTCGTCTGGCCTTCTGCCGACCCTCACATTAGCAGGAGGAAGAAAAAGCTGGAAACTGGGCTCATCTGACCACAGAATCTTCTTCTGGTGAGCTCGGGCCCAAAGGCGCCAGGCTAACCTCTGTCTCTCATTGATCCGGGGCTTCTTGACAGCCTTGTAGAACCATTTTTGTCAATAAAGAACTTTCAAATGTACTGGCTTTCTATAGACACGAAGCACGGCATTCATTAGTGGCTCACTGGAACCAAAATAACCCCAAATTTGTTATGTATTTTAATGGAACCAATCAATTGTAGGTTTTTAATGGCTTTTTTAGGATTTGTCTGTGACTATACGAAAAGAAACTGCAGTTAAAGACCTAAGAGTGATTCTTAATGCAATATTTCACAAATGCACGGGGTCCGAAAACTTTTTTTCCACCACTGTATAGAAATATTGTGCTCCTGACTTGTCTGCAAGAAAGGAACAAGAAAGGAAAACAGCCAAAATTGAGTCAATAAAAAGATTCATCCTGTTTACCATAATTTCCACTCATTCTTTTAAATAAGAGGGTTCTGTTTTCTGTTAAAATGCATATGGAGGCCTCTATGTGGTGATAAACTTCTCTAGAGAGATAAAGTTCACTCCCAAACGAATTTAGACTACCCAGCTTAGAGCTAAAAGAAACGTTATGTAACCCTCCCCTCCACCCAGACAATGAGGAAAGTGCACGTTACGTTAAATGTGCATCAGTTCCTGTCTTACAACAATACCTTCGGCCCGAACGCGCGTTACGGTGCAGGAGCTGCAATCGCTGCAGAAACCGAACTATAAACAGTCCACAGTGAGGAAACTCAGCTCCGTATTTCACACTTCAACAAGTGCAGATCTGTGCAGTGTTGACAGTCCAGGTTCTGAGAGACAGCCCCCAAAAGAGCCTGCCTCCCCCAGCAGGTTATTCTGGTGTTATTATGAGAACTCAACATGCTCATTATGGTTGTGGCACTGTTTTCAGGGTGGCTGTCTACTCTCGTGTGCCAGCACTGGAAATGCTTGTGGTGAGGGGGGGAAAAGAGAGAGACGGAGGAGAGCGAAGCAGACGAGGGAAGAGGTGGAGAAGATTTACCGGACAAAAGCGGAGAAGATAGATGAGTTAGTGTGAGCAGATGGCGTCGGATTAGAGAGGAAAGACAAAGCTAAATAGAGATGCACTAAAATGGGACTGACGGTGACAGACCGTGGCGGGAGGGAACTCGCTTGACCACTTTCCGCCTCCCATTCTGCGTCGCCCAGCCATCGCCGCGCAGGAAGGAGCCAGGAGCCAGGAGCGCAAACAAGTGGAGAGAACCACCTGTAAAAGGAAAAACACAAACCACACGGACACCTCACATTCGCACACGGGGCATTCGCGCCCTCTCACGCACGCACACGCCCTCTTCGCATGAACAGTCTTCTTGTGCGCGGCGGAGTTTGGGAGAAACAGCACTGTCTCATTCAACGCCGCCACCGCCTCCGTAACCTCTGCCGCTGCCGGCCAAGAAAATACACCTACACTGAGGTGGCTGTCTCCGCGACCTGTTTACTCGTTGGGCGACACGATGCTACTTTATGTCTGAAAAAGGCCTCTGTTAAAGTCATTTAGTCAGTGTTAAGATGAAAAAATGACACAGGTTTAATAAAAAACCCTTTTCATCGTTCTGAAGAGTTTTGTCGCCTGGGAGCAATTTTCATGTAAAAGCAACACTTACGTTCGGATAAAAATAAACCATGAGAAACATGCGAACACCCCACCAAGCGCATCGCCCAATTTTCTTCGGTCTTACTCTGCAAAAACACTGTATCGGGCTGTTTATGCGTATGTACAGTACATAGCTCACTGTAAACACTGACATCCAAACAGGCTGCGTCGCTGTTACTCTTACCGTGCATCAAAGAACAGTCTTGTGTCCTCACTAGGCCCAGGCTGCAATTTGGGCTCAAGGCGTGGCCCGGCACCCTTTGGGCTGTGTCCGCCCTGCGTACCAGTAATGACCCCTTCCCTATGGGGAGCGTTTGATCTGGGCTGCCTGTGTGCTTCGGCAGGACCTATTTCTGGAGCGTGGGGGGGGATAAAGGGAGCTTTCAGACTTGGTGCCAATGACCATAATTAAGCAGCTTTAAGGGGTGGCAGCGAGCGCGCTAGCAAGCACGGAGTTTGTAATTTGGAAGAAGGGGGCAGAGACGCTGCGGCTCATTGGAAGCGCATGGGAGGGTTCGGGTGGCACCCGGCGCTGAAACACAAGGCCCGGAGTGTGTGAAGGGGACTGTAAAGAGGATGTTAATGACTTGCGTCCATTAGCGCCCACCCCTCGGGCCGGCCGGCCAACGGCTCGAGGCCTGAAATCAGGGGAGATCACCGAAGCTGACACACGCACTCGGCTCCGCCCGGTAACAGGCCGTCATTCAACGTGACCTTTTCAGCGCGAACGGCCTCTGGCCGGTCGGCTCAAAGACTGACAACTAATGGGCCCAAGTCCCCACCGTCCTGACTCTGCAGCCTCCCCCTCAGCTAGCTGTTTATCTACCGATGTGGCCGTGTGTTGTTGCTGGCTGTAATATATGCATACACATGCATTCATTCATTTAAATTTATGTTTGTGTTGCTGTGATAAGATCCCATTAGTTCAGCGATTACCCAAATACTCCACTCAATTTGATTTAAGTACAATCAAAACAAACTGATTAAACCTTATTTGGAAGATTATCTAAGATGACTGCATGCTGTGTGTGTGTTTTTTTAAATGCGCAAAATTACGCATAACAGCAACACAAATAGCTAATTTATTTATTTGTTTCTGCGTTTGTCCTGATTTGGAGTTCCACCCTTTCCAAAGAAATTAAACTTCTGATAACTGCTTTCTCACCGTTTTGGTGTTTCGGGGAAATTATATTTCCATGAAACATGTCCAGCAGATGTGGTAATTACCGGCCCTGGTGACTGTGCAGGGGTCGGCCTCACCCTGCATCAGGCCGCGACCCCTATTAAGGTAATGGGAGCTGATCCAGGTGCATCTCCTTCTGCCTGTCTCCATTAACACTCCTCTCGCCTCACACTTGGCCCGAAGCAAAGCAGTATGTGTAAACTGTTTAATTCACATCACATGTGGCTTAATCATTTTTCCAGAGAGTCACTATAAGCTTACTCTTAAAAATTACATTATGCCTGTTTTGGTAAGACTCCCTCTCCTGCTCCCTTTCCCAAAACTGAGCACGTTTCGTTCCTGGGGGAGATGAGATTACAGGGAACTCAACAAAGCTGACATTTGCTGGTAAATTCTCACACAAGTCTAAAACAAGTGATATGTGCAGCAAACGATTCCGCGTGTTAATCATCTTACATAAAGGAGAACCTCCGGAGTAGCTGTTCCTTTTTGCCACTCTCTGCCTGTGGAGCGCTGCCCATCGTGTCACCGTGGTTCATTCATATGGTTAACCGGTTCATGGCGCATGGATTAAGATTCATGTGGCCACCCCCCGGAGAAGGCGTGTAGTTCCTCGACTCAACCGCTGGGCTGTAACTTGACACCTGGCCGTGCGGCGCGTTTGCCATCGCTTTACCCACAGAAAGCCTATTTAAAAAGGAAAGGGATGAGTCCAGCGCTCCTGACTCCGTAACCCCTTTCAAACGAACCCAGCTTTCTCTCTCCGGCTGCGCGTCCCTCAATCTGGATCGGCATAAATGAATGAAACACAAGGGAATATCGACAGGCAATCGCACAGGAAAACTCTCTGTCAAACCAGCCTGCCAGAAGGAATTTATGTCGGGCTTGACAGGCAATTCAACATGAGTTTTTTCCTCTGGAACTTCATCTCAAGATTGTCAAATGCGTAAAACGGCGACCGGTGTCTTCTGCCCCCCTTGCAAAGGAGTCACGCTGTGATTAACGGATCAGGTTTTTGACTGCCAGGACAAATGAATACAAATGAATTTAGGCACCCGAAGGAGAGATTGCAGAACCTCTCATCTAGACACAAAGTAAGTAACTTTTATTTTGGAGTTCTGTGTGTGCTCTGATTAGGGACTGTTGGTAAGAGATCCCTGACTGTGAGTGAGTTACAATTAAAAGGACCCGAGTGCCTCCATGTGCGTACCTGAGATGTGCCGGCTGGCTGCGGTCCAGCTCACAGTGCATGAATGATGTTCACATGGGGACTGCTGAGGCTCTGGATGGGGCTCTGTTTGGACCATGCGCGTCATTTCTCATTTAGCCCGGCATTCACAGTTTTCTTTCCAAACACCGGTTTTCTTTCCAGGCTCTCTCCAAACTCCCCCCACCCTCCTGTTTTTCTGTCTTTATTTTCAACTGCACCGCACATTTATTATTCCCACGAATCTGTGCGCTTTTGTGCAAGGCACTTCATCCTGCTCATGTAGGCATCCCCCTGAAAGGTTCCGCCTGCTGAAACCTTTTCATGTAGTGTTTACCAAACTGACTCATCTGACACAGCAAGCGAATCAGGCGATCGTTTAGACCTATAAAGTTTCATGAGGGGGGTTCATCATCATCCACTGGGCCATTTGTTAGGTGTTGTTAGGATGCTTTACATGTTTTTCCGTTTACGCAGCCACGTTTACACAGAGCAGTTAAAACGAGCGTCTCTTTAAGGCAGGTAAGGGCTTTAATGAAAAGATGATTCAAACCAACATAAGGGGTTACTTAGGTTTAAAGTCATCTTTATATATATGTATATAAATATATATATTAAAAAACGCGTCATTTTACTACTCTGTGCTATAACACACCATGTGAAAACACATGACACCTTGTAATATATAGATCTAAATGTTGTTGCATTTTTTTTTGTAGGGAAAATCCACTCAAGTCATTCATTCATTCCTTCATTCATTATTGCATCCGTTGTTTCATTAAAATAAGTTATCTTAACATTTGTCTTCAGTGCGCAACATCTTATTTAGTTAACTGATGAATGGGGAGACAACGATCGTAAAGTCATCTGGGGAGTTGGAAAGTCCAGGGAACTGACCCACCGCCCCCCTCATTTTTCATGAATGCATGAATTGGCCAAATGGTGTCAGATCATCGGGCCTGCTTGGAGCTTGTTACTTCACTTGTTAGTAAACACCCACAATTTTATCCACGGCTCAGTGTTACTACAACTAGATAATTCACTTGGGATATGCACTGGTATAAACGTAGTCTGCTAACTGAGGCGTCGGTTGCAGGTGCGTCATTTGGCCACACGGGGTCACCCTCCTAAGTCTCGCTCTTCATTTTTCTAGGGTGTATGGGTGTATTTGGGCATTTACTCTAGGCAACAGCTAGTTGTTAAGTGTAATAAACGGCCAAAATGACTGAGTTACTAATCTCAACTATATCTCAATTGACTGCATTTACCTCCGTAGCCCGTAAATACGTGCCATTTCCATGCAGTTTCATGTGCTCATTGCAATAATAGTGTTTGGAACAAGACTGATGCGGATCATAAAGTAAACAAGCGGGAGACTGACCTCAGAAAAAAAAGAAAACCGGCTCAGTGTTCCACTGGTCTTACACTCTCCCCCTCTTCATCCATAGGAATTTTCCAACCTATGTGTGCGCTCGGGGCAGGATCACCTTTAGGAAATCCTTTCAGGGAATCGTCGAGCAGTCCACATTCATGAATAGGGACGGAAACTACACTGGCCTTTCTGTGTTCCTTTTCTCTCTCTGTGTTCTCAACCTTTGACTGGTTGCCGGCCTGCAGACAAGTTGCTGTTTGAGTGTGTGTGTGCGCAGGCACGCGCGGGGAGGGGTTGGTTTTCTCGGGGTCGAGAGGTTAGAATCAGAGTCACTGACATGGATGATGTGGTCAAAGACAGTTATCTCTGAGGAAATGGTGTTGTTGCTTGGTGACACATGCTAAACACAGTTCAGAGGAACTTATAAAGTATCAGCAGTACAGAGCAGCGTTGTTCCCCCTTTCTGTCTTTGAGACGTGAATTAATTGGCTCACAGCACAACCTCGACATTAAGCTATGTCTGGCGTAACGGATGACCTGAGGGGATGGATTGTTCACCCGTTCTGTATTTTGTCCACTCAGCTAAGTCGAGAATTCCCTCAGCGAGTCATGTCATAGCTCAGGGCTGCAGTATGAAAACCACAGCAGACAGTGTCAGCGCACAGATGTCAGCCTTCCTGATTTAAATGTGCACCGTGCACAAATCCCCCCCCCCCCCACGTCAGTCTGACCACCTTCAACCGCTCCGCAGGAGAAAAAAAAATCCCAACCTGTCACGTACACTTCAAAAGCGCCCTAATGAATCTCTAAACAAGCTACTGAGAACTTTTAGGGTGAAAAGCCAAGGAAAACCATGCGGTTTCCCAGGAAACGTGGTCCAGTTTCCATCGACGAAAACAGCGAGGGGAGCAGAACTGAGGGCCCTGTTCGCTGCAGTAAATATCTCAGAATTCGTGACTCATTTTTTCGGAAAGCGGATCTCTTCTCCCCAGCTGATAAGACACTGAATCAGAGTCTGGGCGATACACGCTCTCGACACACAAACACACACATCCTGAGTAACCACAGCCAGCTGTGTGTGGGGATGACTGCGATGAAGCTTTATTAGCAACTAGGAGCTGGAAGAGCAGGAGACATAGACACCGTAAACACACGTGTGAGTGCACCGTCGCACACATTTAGATATCCGCACACACACCTTGATTATAATCATTCTTGCCAGTCTGGGAAGCAGCCCTGTGTGATTTCGAGGCTCTTTGTGGAGTTATTTTTTGTCTGCTGTGGTGCAGGTAAATGTGTTTATGCAACAGTTTCTGTCTTTCCCACATTTACGTATTTTGAGCCCTGTTTGCCTGCCTCTCTGTAGCCCTCCAGCCACAGCTGTTTTACACATTTCCTCCTCCTCAAATGTGTGTGTGTGTGTGTGACCATGTGTGTGTCTGGATGACCTCCAGCGGTAAACAGTGGCTCCCCCTTCCCTGTCACCAGATCTCGAACCCCCGCTGAGCTCTCAATCCACTTGCCGGTCAGTCTGTGTTTAAACCGCTTCGCCGCACACCTGGATGCGGCGAGGGCGTCGAGAGAGAGAAAGAAAGAGGAAGAGAGATCGGTTTTGTTTTTGTTTTGTGTGTTACGTGTGTGTGTGTGGGTGCATGTTGGTTTTGGGAGGAGAGTTAATGGAGTCTGCGATAGTATTTCTGTCCCACCAACCACAAACCCGGAGCGTTGTGTTTGTGTTTCAGATAAAGAGTTTTGTAAGTGCTTTTGCAGAATCCAGCTCCCATTTGTTATTCAGCTGGTAGCTCAATTACAAGGCGAGGAATTTAATTTCAGCCCGCGCGTGTTTTCGTGTGATGTTAAGGTCGTTGGCTAATCTCAGACACTTTTATGGCTTTGCGGTCTATCAGCGACATGCCGCAGATTTCCTACCGACAACTGTTTTGCCATTTTTAAAGTAAATTTTAAAACATTCCTCTTAGGGTCATATAATTCTAATTATTGGTATCATTTTACCTGGAGTTTTTTACTAAGATGTTAAAGCGCATTAGACATGGGAGGACTTACATTGACCTTTGTTTAGCTGTTTGACATGACATGATGATTAAAACTTTTAATTAATTACTAGATTTATACACAGAGAACAATGGGTGTCCACAGAAAACTCATTAAAGTTTATGAATGGATTCAAATAGAAAAGATGAAAAGCCTCCAGTTAGATCTTTAAGAACCTGGCAACCAGCGTCTGATATTATATTATTAGAAATGATTATAAATGATCCATAAAAACAGGTAATGGTTTGAGTTATTGTTTTAATGATTTATTAATAAACATCTAACGTCCTTCTCTTCTCTTCCCCCAGGAGAGCCCTATTGCTCTGTACAGTTCTATATTGTACTTGTTACCTGGGACTTACACAAGTGCACCCTGAAGGTAAGGCACCGCTTCCTCATCTCCACACTTTTTTTTTCTTTTTTTCTTTGGAACATTTACAAGCAGAGGGGAAAAAGAAAAGTATTAAAAAAAAAAAAAAAAAAACTGTAAAACTTATTGGTGCACTGGGAAGATATTGGATTTATCCATCGCCTGTTTTGGTCGCAGCCCAAGCACATAAATGCATTTGCTGTGAGAGTTGGGTCCAGCCGTTGCCATGACGACGGGTGTTGAGCGCGTTCAGTGAGTAAAGGGAGTGATCAGATCATACAAAACACTCTCTGTGTCACACCTCAGTGATTTACAACATCCAGGTGACGGGATGTAAAAGTCACTGATGAAATATGAGTTAACGTTTCTAACTTCTGCAGAGGCTGATTATTAGCAGACTGGGTCAATTCTTAAGACAACATTTCAAAACAGGTCTTCAACAAGGGGTCTACTGCAGGGGGGGTCACCACATCTTTGGTTGATTATACATTTTTCTCTCTATATCTCTATATATATATATATATATTTGTTTTTTGTAATTTTGACCCACAATTTTCAAGATTTCTTTAAATACGCATTAACATGAATCCAGCATATTTTAATAACGGGATAAATCGGGGCAGAAGACGTTATCTTTCAGTCAGCGCCACACTAGCCAAGACCTGGTCAATCTAAGCCTCCCGTGCACCGTAGGCCCCGCCCCTATCACTGCTGAGCCAGTCATGAGGCTGCATAATACACGCTGAGTCTATCAGGTTCCCCGCAATTGGCCAAGACCCTATTCAGTCCCCAGGAAGGCCCGGGTGCATGCTGCAATATTAGTAGAAGATAAGCTAACAGTGCATTGTTTATATGTGTGTTTGTGTTTAGTTGCACAGCCACCCTACTGTTACACATGTTTGAACTAGCCGAGTTAAATATAGAACACATATAGCTGGTAGAGGGTCCCGACTTAACGTTTCCATCAGTTTGGGGGTCCTAAGCCTAAAAAACTGTTGAAGACCCCTGCCTTGTAGTAATGAACCTCTTGTCCAGAGAATTGTAACACACACACACACACACACAAAAAACTTTTTACTTGGCACCAAACAGCAAGAAGACACAGTTAATAACTAGCTGGTGAATATGGTCAAGGTACTTCCCTCAAGTCCTGCGTAGCCCAAAACATCACAAATGGCGCCCAAGTGGCCAAACCAGTCAGCTATTGTAGGTTTAATTGAGGATGTGCAGTGCAGGTTAAGCAAACAGTTCGGTTATTCTGGTACAACAATAAGAGCGTTCCAACGACCAAAGAAATCTGGAGCTCTTTCCACCCCATTGGGCTACTCCTCATTTGGTGTGGTTGCAATAAATGCTTTAGGACAGCTTTTGATCATTTGCGCTACTTTCTGTACTATTTGGCGGTTTCCCCTAATGAAAAGTTATAGATACAGTCCAGTGCATCGGCCCCCTCGCTTCTCCAGTCATCATGATTGAGACTGACAGAGCAGGGAGTTCAATCGGCCCGGGCGAAGCAGTGACCGAAAACTGATCGCAGACAAAACCAAATATAATTTCGGTTCATTACGTTATGGTATAAAACTTTTGTTTATATTTCTAATTCAAATGATTTTTTGGTTACAACGTCAAAGCTCCATCTTAAGCTTCACATGTGTTCTTTTTAGTGCTGACTTGCATTAAATACTTGGTCAACTCTAACAGGGTGAGCAATAAGGGGGAAATAAAGAAGGGCATTGTCTCTTTCTTTGTTTGTATTAAAGAGCGCTGGTCTTCACACATGAAGTGGACATTTTTAGCCAAAGACAGAAGCACTCTTGGAAGCGCATTGCTCAAAGTGATGCTGTCAAAGTCCCTCTCTGTCTAGAATATGGAGTGAGATTCCTCTGATCCCTCAACCATGGTTTCTCCCCTTGAGAGCCGAGGCTGTTGACTACTACTACAAAAACCGAAACCTTGGTCAAGTTCTAAATGAGTAGTTCTGGGCAAGGCCGGTGCAAAGCAGTGGTCACACACACATTAGAAGTAGCAAAGGCCATGGAGTACACTTGGCAGACGAGCAGCTCAATGGTTAAGTGGTTGCCCAAGATTCATTTTTGAAACATGAACCCATTTAGTACATTGCAAACTGTATTATGACATAATTTTAGTTGAACAAGTTTTGCGTTTGGGTCGCAGTGTTTTAGAAATACGCCACATAATCACGCCTCTCTTTCACCTTGTTTCCTCCTTTGAAGCCTGGAGAACACGACACGACACAACGCGTGGACCGCTCTAAACTTCAGCTATGTTTTTGTCCCTTATCTACACCATGATCGCGTGACCGAGCCCCGGGTCGCCTGTTTTGTCCATTTGCAAGCGTGTAATTCATTTTCACGAGCGTCGACTCCAAATGCGATGCTGTGGGAAATACGCGCGACGTATTGCCGTGCACATGATTAGGAAATTTTTATAAATGGCTCACTGTAGACTAGCACAGGCCGGCCAAAGAGAGATCATCTGAGTGTGAATCGGTGACTTCATCCTCTACCAGGGATACGATTACAGACTGAAGAGCCTTGGACTTTCTCTCTGTCCTACTTGAGTGACTTGGCACAGAGTGTAGCTATGAACTGCAGCCATCTGTTAGACACAAGTCTGTGGAAACATACAGTGTGCTGTATATCTAAAACTGCATGGTTGGTATATCCTCCAGTAATAGTAATTTTTTTTTTTTTTTTAGATAAAGAGATTAGAGACAGGCCTCGTGAACAGAATGAACTAATGTAGTCTCTGCCGCACAGCCAAGTCCTGTTGTCCTTTACTGCAGTAGAGACCACACAGAAAGGAGAATTCACTGTATGGACGGGTATACATTATACCCCATGTAGGCCTTGGTTCTGTTTTTATTAAGCCCTAATGTTTTGAAGCTAGAGGAAGTCTAATAGCTTCATACAGAGCAAGGATAGACCATTAAAAACGTTCTGTGTAGACTAGAGTAGCCTACATTTGGATCACTTTTCACTGTTCTATATGGTACAGTACAGGGTTGTATTTTAAAAGTATGTTTTGCATTAGTAACACTCATTATTTCTACAACAGCAGCTGTCCTTTTCTGTGAGAACTTCTTCTGAAAAGTCTAATTCCTCAATAACTAACAGCAGTGCTGTGGATCGTACTCCCTTTCTAAATTTTTTTTTTTAACTTTCCGTGCAATTATATGTTTCCAAAGTCTGAGCGCCGGCGGTTTAATGAAGCGAGCCTTTTATTGTACATAGACAAGCATTTCATTGAGGTCCTTGCTCTCCCATGTCAGCAACTTTTGGAGCATCTCATCTGTCTTTCCCCTCGTCTTCCCCACTTTCTGTCATCTCATCAACAGTGCTTCCCTATTTTTCTGTCTTTACACAAGCAGGGCTTCTATACACACGTCCCCATTAGACAAGGACCAGTGACCGCAGGTCAGAGTGAGCCCAGAAACAATGAAGATGGTGAGGGGCCTTTCGTCTGAGATCACAGGTCACAGAGGGAGAACGAGAGCTGGCGACCACTGTGACTGAAACGTTGAATAGCGAGTCAAAGCTGGCCGAGAGGCTGGGAAGAGTATTCTGCCTCCAGAGAGGGAGATGTTGTACTCACTTATGGCTACTGTGGCCATGTTTTGATTGTTTGAACTGACTCTATTGATGAGAAGGACATAGGAGAGAAAGGAAAGCTGTTGTCTGATGATGCCGATGTTGTTCGGTTCATTAAATCCCTATAGCCTTAAAAACAACCACCAAACAATCGTTTACAGCACGTATACTTAAGCATTCATAACAGTAAGCACTCAAATATGCTTGCTGATGTGGAAGTTACGTAATTTCACCACAAAATACACATTTAGAACCTCAACTAGGTTGTTGATATTAAACAATATCTCTGATCCACTGTGTTTACCAGGTTGCGACTAAGACAGGATTAGGCCCTTTATCCTGATTGTCTATTCCTGGCACTGGCTGCCTTTACTCTCCACACAATGATGTAACATTGAGCGTTAAATTATGAGCAGAGATTAAGGATGTGGAATCTGAGCGGTTTCCTTTTGCATTTGCGGCACTTGGTTTGAACATTCTCAGAGTTTAATGTATCACAAAATTGGAGAGTGATTCTGAAAACCGCAGACACTGTAAACAGAAGCTGCAATAGCAATCTCTGTGCGGCGTCTACCCACGCAAGCAGCAGGAAACAACTAAACAATTGCACTCCATGCTCTCCCCGTAATCATACTAATTTCAGTGCTGGACATAGAGTTGTTTTGGATTAATGTGGCACTATACAGCCAACAGAAGTAATTTTGTGACCTCAAATCCCAATGAGTTTATGGTTGTTTGTATTTCTTTTTCATTTTTTCCCTCATCTTTTCATCTTGTATTGTTCCTTTCCACATGAGGGCGATGAGTGTCATGTTGAGCAAACGAACAGTGCAGCTCCTTGATTTTGCATTCATATCCTGTTTAGATATGGATGTTTTTGCTGTAGCTTCCCTTTAACATTCTTTTCCCCTGGAGTTTATGTGATGTCTTGTTCTTGATCTCTGTTTTTTAGCACACACAGACTGCGTAATGGTTTAGACGCAATGTTAATGATAATCAGAAAAACAGATGATATCAGAAGTCTTTACAGCAGTGCTTAGCAGGTAGTAATGGGTATGGCCTTCATAAACAAGCCTGTCATTGTTTGTATATCTAACCGCTGTCCCTTCTTTCCAGATGTGGACATCCTCCAGAAGTTGGGGCTTAAGGGAGAGAAGCCATCACGCTCGGTGCCAGCAGGGGTCATTCCATTCAGATCGGGGATCATCCTCAACCAGCGGGCGCACATTGAGGCTCCACTGCGCTCACTTCTTCCAGCGGCCATCTGGCCCCACCTGGCACTGGTCCTGAGTGTACGCTCACACCGTGTCAACAGTGCTTTCCTCTTCACCCTGCTCTCAGGCCGAAAGAAGCTCCTTCTTGGTCTGCAGCTTGTACCGGGAAGTCTGGTCCTACACACGGGGCCAAACACCTCTGTGGCGCTTCCCTATGAGCCCCATGATGGTCAGTGGCACCAGCTGGCGTTGGGAATTAATGGACAGAGAGTGACTCTATATGCCTCCTGCGGAGAGCAGAGTGTTCATGCAGACTTTGGGTGGGACAGTGAGGAGGGACTGGCTCCAGAGCTCCATGGCTCCTTCCTGCTGGGGCGCACAAGCCAGCAGCAAGCTTCAGCACACTTTGAAGGAGCCATTTGCCAGTTTGACCTGGTCCCTTCTGCACAGGCAGCTCACAACTACTGCAGGTACATTAAGAAACAGTGCAGGGAAGCTGACACATATAGGCCTAACCTTCCTCCTCTACTGCCTATCCTACCACGAGAAACAAACATCACAGCTACTGCTGCTACGCCTAAACGCGGTGGCCCGGAAACCGCCAGAAAGTCCACAGGATTCAGCCTTGCCAAGAGTGTTGCTGCTGCTGCCTCGGCTGTCAGATATGTAGCCCCCACCCAAACACTAAAGCCAAACCATGTAACCATTCATACACCCCTCCTGGGTACTGTGATGCCAGTTACAGCTCAGCTTGGTTTGGCTTCCCCACCTTCCGAGACCAGGACTGAAACTGTCACAGCACCACTCAGGATAGCAGCAACCCCAACGAAACCACCAACTCCAAGACCCTCTACTTCCAAAACCTCTAATCAGAAACCCTCCAAACCTACTTCTTCCAAACCTACTCCTTCCAAACCTATTCCCTCCAAACCTACTTCCTCCAAACCTACTTCCTTAAAACCTAGTCCTTCCAAAGCTACTCCCTCCAAACCTACACACTCCAAACCTACTCCCTCCAAACCTAAACCCTCCAAACCTATTCCCTCCAAATCTACTCCTTCCAAACCTACTCCCTCCAACAAACCCACTCCCCCCAAGCCCACTGCTCAAAACAAACCAAAAAAGACAATCGCAAGAACAGACAACAAGAAGAAACCTACTATTCCAGCCACTACCAGCACCAAACCCTCCAAGACAAAGCCTGATTCTGCCTTCAGTGCAATCCCAAAGAAACCACCACCCACCGCGGCCAAGAAAACAACTCCCAAGCCTAAAGTTACACCTTCCAAAGCCACTCCGTTCAAACCCAAGTCGAATTCTGTCAAAGTAGTCCCTTCTAAACCAACAACGTCCAAAGTTAGCCCCTCGAAATCGACTACTTCCAAATTTACAGCTGCTAAAACCCCCAAGCCAGTCTCCAAGCAGATCACCAAGCCAACAAAACCAGCCAAAACCACCAAGGCCCCTGTCACACCACGACCTACCAAGCCTTCATACAACCCGGTGACACCACCTGCCACTGATGGCTTCCAGAGCTGGGACGTGCCACCTACGCAGTTCTCCCTGCTGGCTGGACCTGTAGGACAGAAAGGAGAACCTGGCCTGCAGGTGAGAAACTCTGTTCAGTCTAAGTTTCTGGAAATCAAGATGAACAGCACACTACGAGGCTACTGTATGTCTTGTCCATTAGTGCTAGCAGTCGTGGGTGTTGAGTTTACATTAGTGAAGTGGTAAAAGTGACTAAGACTCGTCCCAGTCTGTGCTGGTCTTTGTCACCACTGACAGACTAGGTTGGATTCAAGTGCTCTGGGACTAGAAATAAGACACTAGAGAGAAATTTAGGTTAAAATGGCACCATCTCCTTTCCCACACAAGTTAGAAGTCCCTTCTTTCTTCCTTCCTCTGTGCACAGAACCCTCCAGGCTGGGTGTGACGTGTCAGGTCTGACGCCTTGTCGTCTCTGCACCAGATTCCTCCGTCAGAAAGAGGTCATATGGCGCCCTTTCAAAGCAAGGTCAAGGGTCAGAGCAGTCAGTAAACATTCGGCTACCCAAAGCCGGCGCAAAGGCTAGGTTTTTAGTATCACTAGAAGCAAGGAACACGCAGGCAGCCATGTCCACTCTCTCGGATTTTCTTTCAGCATTCAGTTCACACCCATCATGCATCCCAGTTCCATGATGACTGAATGGGCCAAGACATTTTGGTGGCTCTTTGGGTGTGTTTGTACTTCTACCTGCGACTGAATCATCTTAGTGTTAAGTGTGATCATGCTTATTCATTGTAGTTGTCTGTAATTTGCTGCTGCAGACTTCAGAGTACATTTTGTCTAGGATTGGCTTATTCACCTCTGTATACATGTCCACACCAGATCTTACCATAATTACAGTGAACCAGATTACTGCCATTTAGAAGGCGTTACCTGTAATCTTGAAATAAAGTCTGGTAATCTACCATAGCAAGAACATTGTAGAAGGACCATTAAGGGATGTTAGAAGGTAATTTACCTAAAAACTGCCTATCAAATTTACATGTGCCGATATATTTGGCACATCACCAGTCAAAAGAGTTGTGCTTTAAATATAAATCGGTGCCTAAACCCCCAAAACATTCAAAACTAAAACACTTCAGAACAAAAAAAGAAAAGTAAAAACTTGTGGTGGAGTTGTGGGCCAGAGATGTACTAAATCTTTCTATCTATACTGGGTTTTATTGTAAATGTGCATAAAAATGTGTGTGTTTTGTCATGGCCCCAACTTAAATCGACTTGACGTTAGGCTGGATTGATTATTTTTTCGTAGAAGTGCATGCTTGTATGTCTAATTTCTGGGGAGCATCCCAGATGAAGTCAGTCATGCTTCTTTTTCAACGTAGCTTAGATTTTATAAACACAAGTCCCGTGTGTATTGTCCGTCTCTCTCACTTTTTTCCCACAGCTCAAGTCAAAAGCCAGACTCAGAGCTTCAATAACTCAACATTAGCTTTGTCATTCATCACCTTTGCTTAACCATTTGGAATATTCAACTTAAACACAGTAGTAGAATGATTTGGACTTGTTTCCATCAGGCAGAAACTGGACTCTGCCAGGAGAAACATCCAGTCTAGTCAAAGATAAAACATTGTTCCTCTTCTCAAGCACCTTTGGCCTCCTCACTGCAGCTTTTAAAAATTATCTCCTTTGAGATTTGAGATCCGTTCCATTGCATACCTGAAAATGATTCAGATGCTCATTGATTCTGCTGAATTTCAAATTTTAATCTGATCATTTATTGAAGTGAATCAGTACTGGCCCTGGTAATTATTTAAGCCTTAACTGAAGATCTCAAAATTGCAAACACATTTAGCTCTCTGCGTTCATTTAATTTGTACCTTCAAGTTACCTCTACTTGGATGCGAAGAACATCTAAGAACCTTTAAGAGTTTCAACTCATGGTATCAGCCTCCTGGAGATCGCCAGTAGTTTCGAAAACATTTCAGAGAAAGCCAAACAAGTTGCTTTGAAACAGATGCTTTCACACAGTATAACTTCATGCACAACAATACATTAGTCTGATTTCCTCTTATGCACAGCCAGCAAGTCTAAACAACATAACTGAAAGCAGCTTTTACCCTGATGCTGCTTTAGAGATGTAGTGATTTGGAAAAGTCTTAACTTTATGCCACTTATACAGTATCTACCTGGCTTGAGCGGCAATCTAAACTAATACTCTTAAAAAAAAAAAAAAGATTTGTTAAAGATTAGCAGGTGCAAATAGGAAAAGACAGCAGGAGCAAACAAACAAACAAGTGTAAGGAAGGAGGGTGGAAGCAGGGGTGTCAAGACGGACAGGAGTGTGTGTTGATGTTGACAGGTCTTCAGGCCACCACAGAGCACACCACCTGCGACAGTAGGGGTGGTCTCAACCATGGAGGTCACCCCTGAAGACGTGGGGGGGGGGCAGTTATAATCGCCGCAGTGCTATAAACCAGATCGCGGACAGCCGTGCTGTGCACGAAGACAGAGCTTATGATCGAATTTTATGTTTGGGAGATGGTGGCTGTAGTTTTGAGGTTGTCTCTTAAAGTTCATAGCCTTGTGAAAACCAATACTGCAGAAACGGTCCAAGTCTTACACATCAGTAACTGAACTTTATGGTAGATTCTGCTGCTGTTTTACTGCCCTCTCATATCAGCGCTATCCTGGGCATCTAATTTAACGTGGCAGTAAAGATAATGTGATGCATTTAACATAAATAAAACATTATTTAAAATGTCACATAAATGCTTTAACACCGGTTTACATCCAAACCCAAAACCCCAAAACAGTTGGTCCTGTTATTTAAAATAGCCACAAGTGCTCTGTTTATCCTTACTTCACCTTTTCCTCTTTTTTGATTAAAAGAAAACGAGCCCGATAAAGACACACAGGGGCATTGAGTGGCGCAGGAAATGACCTGTTATTTCTAGAGTTTCTCCGGGTTTCCTGCCGCTCAGGCTTGGGACGTCTTGACGGATAAGGCTGAACTCTCATCACCTTGAGATGGAATTGCTTCAGAAGGAAAAGGTGTAACATTTTACCCTGCAGAGACAGTGCAGCCTGTGTGACGTGGGACCGGCTCGCTGTGGAAATACGCGAAGAGTCTTAATAATGACCTGACGGTTTGACGGGACGTGATAGAGGACGATTGCTTAGGTTGCATAAGATCATTTGTGTGTCTGTATATCAGCAACACTGACTGAGTAATCTCTTTCCAGGGACTCCCAGGACCTCCAGGGAAGCCAGGCCTGCCAGGCAAGAGGGGTCCTCGGGTAAGTCACGTACGAAACTTCTACCAGCCGCATCGAACACACCTCCATTTATAGCCCTTAAGAACCTCTCTGTGTGGTGTTTGACCCCAAGATTTTTTTTAAAGGAACGTGTCAATAAGCACATCTTTATTTAGATTAGATGGTGTGTTTGTGCTTGTTTGTGTTTTCGCTGGCATATGTCATTGATTGAAAGTCCAAACAGTCATAATAACCTCCTCGGCAGAGAAGTGACTCAGAAAAAAACAGACAACAACAGACACGACTGCCTGGAAGGCAAAACGCCTGGTCTGTTTTCTGCAGTTACAATAATAACTTGCCAAGCCAGGCTCCCACATCACTTTAAATCCCTCCCATCGACCAGCTGACACACACACAAACTCTCTCATATACTCACACACAAAGTTTTCCTATGCAGGCGGATTGACCATATTCAGCACGGGGCTGCGAGTGCTGACCTCCCACCCCTAAGCATAAACAGGAAAGCTCCTATAAAGACGGCCTTTCAAAAGGCTGCCTGTGCCACAGGATGCCTAATAAAAGCACTGTAAACAGACAGAGAACACATGGCTCCACTGGACTTTCTTCTCTTGGCTGAGCTGTTGCAGCAGGCTGCACCAACACTTCATAGGAATCCCATTCTGCACTAATGAAAGGCCCCTCTTTCCAAGGCAGTTAAACAGATATGCTCTCATTCAAGGGTATTCTTTCAGGGACCTCCTCTCAGTCTCAGTTTCTCTCAGTCCCTAATTTATGGATTCAGACTGACACATGTTTCGGCAATAGCCAGTGCATGGTCAGTGTAAACGGGCTACCGCTTAGGCCCAAACTAAAACAATGATATATATATTTTGGATGGACTGTGGAGTGAATTTGGTGCTGTTAGCCAACCTGTCATAGCTCTGATCCAGTGCAAACATTAAGTTTAATATATTGAATTGTCTCACAAAACGCTGGCTTGGAACAGGTCAAATTGCAAAATGAATTAAATTATTTGTTGCGCGCTGTCGTAGTCAAAGATAGCAAACATGACATGCAACAAATCAACGCTAGCACCTTGACATGAGAGTTTGCAGGATCAAAGCTAAACTGCGTATAAGTCACAACTGACAGAATAACTAGCGCTGCTCTGGATGCAGCCAGAAGGAAGCCTTTCGCTACTTTTGTAAAATGCTCATTACAAGACTTACATTGCAAAGAAGACAGATTGATTTAAACTCATCAAAAACAAGTGATTACTACTACTACTCCCCAAACACCACAGGAGGTCTTTGTGCGGCTAAAGCGATTTAAGCCCATCAGCACTTCCCATCCCATCCAGCTTTGGCTGGAGTCCGCACCGGTTTGGACGTTTCAGCTCTTACTCGTCCTCGGCGATACATCACTCATCAGCACTACGCGTCGACCGATCGCGTCATGCTGATTTACATCCGGCTCAGACATGGCCTTTGTCAGCTGCTCCAAACCAGCTGTTGAACTGCCTGCGGCATTGTCGGTGGAAGTGGTCGGTTTGCGGAGCGCAAACAATGAAAACAAGTCTTTTCAATGAAGGAGCGCTCGTGAAGGCCTTTGGTTTTTTGATGCCGCTTTAACAGAGGTCACGTGCAAACACGCCGCCACCGTCTGAGTCTGACCCCCACAGCCATTTCATTTAACGCGTGCGCCGCTGCACATCCGCGCTCGCACGGTGTGTGTGTGTACACACACACGACGGCACTTATTCCACACCGTGGAGCGCAGACATATGTGGCTGTGTTTACGACCTGCCTATATAAAGAGTGAGACAGATTACCAAGCTTTCCTGTAAACAACGGCATTCATCAAGTTTAAATGCAGCTGCCAGTTGTGTGTGCAAACACGGATATGCCTATACACGCTTCCGCACAAACACAAACACGCAGCTCCGAGCTTCAGCGAAGTCTTTGGTCTAGGCCAGATTAGAGAGTGGTTTCAATTTGGTTCATCACTGAGAATAATTGACTCCAAATATGAATTTATGCTGCAGGCTGCTTGTGTTGATTAAGAAGTCACAGGTGGTGATTTAATCAGAAGTGACTTCCTCTTTCTAAAAAAAAAAAGAGTTTTTACTCAAAGTGTTTTCCTGGAGAAAGAGCCAGTCGCAGCAGGTTCCCTTTTTTTTTTTTTTTTTTTTTTTTTTTGGCTTGACCTTCCGTAGCATTGGATTACTGGAAGTCTGTATGATGACACACAGAGCACCATTGAGGCACCAAGAAGCACCACCCATGAACCTTGACCCCTGATCCCACACATGTGAGTGCGAGATGCCGTCTCCATGGAAACGGTACAGACTTTTTTCGCTGAGTGTCTGTGAATAGTCGGACTCAGGATTTTGGAGTTGACGGTGGTGGTAGGAGGAGGGTGCGAGAGAGGAAACGCGGATGCATCGTGAGTGCGCATATCCCTCCATCCGAGGACCCGAATGCGCGCATTCGTTTCGGAGCCTGCCGGGTCAAAAGGGTCTTTGTTTGAGTGAAAAGAATCTCTGTCACCCGTCTTTCCTCGTGCTTCACTTCCAAACCTCTCCTCCTCTGTCACGATACAGATTTCTCCCACTTTTGTCCACCTGTACAGGAATTCAGGTCCTGAAGGGCACCTGGAAAACTATGAATTTAATGTGTGTTTGGCTGTTTCAGTTGCAACAGGTGACAGATCCACTTTTTAAGGGTCTTTATAATCCCTAGAGAAAGACGTGTGTATGAGTCTGGTGCAGTATTTTTTTAATAAGCCCCAAAAACTATAAAAATCACAGACTGTGCTCTCATTTTTATTTTATTTTATTTAATTTTTGCATTCCCCTTTGGGCAATTTAATACACTTTTTAGGACCAGACTTTAAATGTTTTGGCTTAATATTAGCTGCAGATTTCCACCCTAATTTTCAAACTTGTCATTGCCATTACGAGCTATTACTGTTATTGTTGTGAATGGCTAAATAACACTTTGGATTACTTACTATTTCCTTTTTTCGTGCACTCTGGACTCATGCGTGATGTATTTAGCTCTCAGACGTTGACTATTGAATCGCTTCATTCTCCCAGTGTTATTACGAAGCTTTACTGTAATTCATGTGGCTGAAAATTCCACTCCTTTTTTTTTATGATAATTTTTTATTTGGCAATGGCAAGACACGCACTTGTGACAAAATGTATTTTCCCTGTTTCCTTCGAGGCAGAGCGGGATCTTTAATTATGAAGACGTCCAGCAGTTTCACATGCTCTCTTAATCTAACGCCATCAGACGCAGCCCCATCGGGTCTCATTTGGCACCGCATCACACAGACTCTCTTTTATCTTTAATACAGCGGCTACATATACGTTTAAAGTGTCTTTTACAAGCTGGTGTTTAAAGTCAGAGCATGTTTACAGCTTGGCCCATTAAAATGGCCTTGTTGTCTAAAATATTCTGTGTGGGAATGTAACATTTGGAGTGATGTAATGCGTCCAGATTTGAGATCCACCATCGCATCACATATATATATCTTGGCTTTAACGTGAGCATATGGTGGAAATTTAGCAGATCCAAGCGTAGGTATTTATATACCACACCGCAGCTAACATGTAACCATAACAGGAAACATCAGAAGCTATGATCTGTTTGGATTTTCTACTAGTTTGTCTCAACTAAAAATTCGGTACGAAGTGCACAGCAGCGTTATTACCACAGGACCCACAGCAACGCCCTACATCGCTCTTCAGAGGTTGGTGTTTTTTTTATTTTATTTTATTTATTTTTTTGATAGCCCTCCACTTCGCCACACCCTGGTCTTCTCTAATTAGACACCTGTTACGAGACGGAGGGGCACGACACGGAGGCAGGAGCGCGGGCGTCGGTGCCAGCCCGTGCCTGCCAGTGCGCTGCCCGGGCTGCGGTGTAAACCGCAGGGTTAATTTCGAAGCATGCAATTCAAACATGTCTCGTTTGTTTTAAGTTTATTCGGGGCACGGCGGCGTCCCCTCAACGTCGTCGCGACGGCTCTCGAGGAACGCCAGCTGCGCGCAAAACCGAAAATGAAAGGGGGGAAGAGTGCGGGAGATCTTTAAAAAAGTTGAGAATCCTCGGAATGAATGTGTTTCCTGAACATGTCAGAGCTGCGTCTTCCATTAGTCAGCGTGCGGAAGTGAGTGTTCTGTGACTCAACCAAGAGATAACAGCACCTCAAACACACGCTTAGTAATGTTCTATTCATTCATGAGAGGTTCAGTGAAGTGAATCAGACGTGACTTCCATCAAAGTGGGGATTTATGGCGTCTTGTCTGCATCCAACCTCTGTGTCTGTTTTTGAACTTTAGTTGAATGGGTTTTTTTTTCTGTCAAGCCTTGTAACCCCACCCACACTCTGTGGGTCCTTTCTCTCTCTCTGTGGGATAATACAGAGCTGTCTGTCTGGATGTCAGTAGATGCTGAGCTTTGATGCTGCAGACCAGATTGCTTACCATAATGGCTTCCTGATTTGTTTTGACTCACCTCAATGAAACTCGGTGACCCGACTCTTAAAGCAGCAGCAGTTTTTTTTCCCCTCCACCCTCTCTTCTGACTCGCTCAACCCCTTGACCCAGGACAGGGGTAGGTTAGGGGCCCAAGGGTGCCACATCGCGTGGAGGCCAGGGGCGACGGGGAGAAAGCACTCGGGGGGAGCAGAAGAAGAAGAAGAAGAGGAGGCAGGCAGTCAGACAGACGAACGGCAGAGACCTAGCAGCTCCCCAGGCTTCTGTCTGTAGGCTGTTGCTCAAACCGAAGAAAAATTGATGCATTCGCTCTCTGGCTTCCAAATTTGCTCTGCTGAACTGTCCCGTGGGGGCTTCTGGAGAGATTGAGGTGGTTCACGTTACCAATATTCTGCCACTGTAGATATTTCCTCAGCAACTGCCAATGCGAACAGAAACGCACACCAGCGCAGGAATTCAAAAGTGTTGTGATATGGGATGATCTGCATTGCTCGTTAAGATGCCTATGCAAGTGATTGTTTGTGTGTGTTTTGTGCACAGGATGCGGGAGTAGTTGAGTGTGAGGCAACAGGGTGGAGGGGGTGGGCAGGGAAACCACATCCATATGGTGAAGCAACTCCTCCTGAGAGCCCCATTTTCCATAAGCACTACCCCCAACACCAACCCCAAATACCTCACCCCCGACTCACACACACATATAGGAAAATAGGTTAAAATAGCATGAAGGCTGAGGTTCTCCAGACAGCCCCCCCTCCTGCCCCCACCCCCTCAATTCTCTGGTCTCATTCACAGTAGCAAAGCCACAGCTCTATCACAATACGGAGATTGATATCTCCGCCACCTTCTGATTATGTTTCCCTCTCTCTGGCTTCTCCGCAGGGCGCCCCTGGTCCCCATGGAAACCCTGGCCCACCTGGTCCACCCGGACTCAAGGTACACACACTCTCGGCCTAACTCGTGATCACAAGGGAGCCTTTCTTTTTCTGCCAAGAGCCCAGCAGCCATGTTGATTTTTCCACATGAAACGCTTACACGACTACGTACCTGCCCCTGTTTATGATCTCCTCTTGCCTCTGGTGCGAATGACTCCTCAGAGGACGCGTTGCATTTTCAGTTTTTCTTTATCAGCTGGAATCCATAAAGAGAAACAAGGGGTAATGGAGTTTTATGGCTCGGGAATCGGGGCTGTCTAAGTTCACGGTGGGACCGTCATACCTACAGCTTGAGACAAACACCGGT
The DNA here is from genome assembly GCF_022458985.1 of Mugil cephalus. Classification (NCBI taxonomy): domain Eukaryota; kingdom Metazoa; phylum Chordata; class Actinopteri; order Mugiliformes; family Mugilidae; genus Mugil; species Mugil cephalus. Next base: position 6,942,688 of record NC_061788.1, on the reverse strand, counting down.
GGTGCTTAACACTGAGAAGTTGATGCGTTCATCCAAGGCAGTGTTTTATTTATATTTTAATTAAAATTCAGATTCTTTGCATAGACAAAACATCCTCTTGTATTCATGTGCTCGCACTTCCACTGCAACTCAAGTGGAGAGAAACGCTACCTTGCCACCAGGAAGGTTGAAGTGATTTATCAGAGCTCCAGGGAAAGACATTACAAGTCAGAAAGTGAGACCTCAGCAAATAAATCTGTCCAATTCTTTCGCTGAACAGGAGGTGACCCTTCCCAAGACAAATTCCCCGCGTCCCCCTCGTGTGATTCCCTGGCCTGAGCTATGCCTTCGCAAACACCCTTGACCCCCGACGCTGTGTGCTCAGAGGACAAAGCGAGGAGCAGTAGCTGTATTTAAAGTGCATTATAAAAATGCCTTGCTCAAATGATGACAGTGGCCGCGCCGTCCACCCCCCATTAGCACAGCCGCGACCCCGTCCGTCTCCGCTCCAACCTCCTTCCCATCCTTCCGTCTGCCACGTACCTGGGAAACGCGCTTGTTCACTTCACCGTTTGGAGTTAAACGACACGACAGTAAATACTCACCACCGCCAGCAGCCGGTTAGCTTAGCTTAGCATAAACAATGGGTATCGGATGGACTTTGTCGGCCTTGACAGCACCGGTTGACAATAGATCAGCTCTCCCTTTCGCTTGGATTTAAGCTGTGTGCTGGCTCTAGGATCATATTTACCATGCAGGCATGAGAATGGTGTTCTCAGATTTTTATTGTCACCAATAATTGTCTGAATGGACTATTCCATTTTTTTTTTAAATAAATGACAAGACAATATCACACCAGTAGAGGTCATCTGTGGCCCCTTCTCATACCATTTAGACAACAAACTATATTTAAGTGAAGGTTGGTGACACGCTCAACTGTTAAAGGAATACTCCTGCTACAAGCACCTCTAATTCTTATTAGTTAAAATGTTAATGTGCACAAACACCAAGGAACAGAAACAACCATTAAGGATTTGAAATCCTGCCTCAGTGAATGAGCACTTTATTAGAGGGACTGGTTCAGAGCAGGCCTCTTCTACCTGGCAAGCGCGTTGAAAGGAAGATTATGAAGTGTTTGATGTTTCGGGGAGCGCGGCACACATCTTTCCCCCTTTCATCGTTAATAAATGAAACAAAGTTGTAAACGGCAGAAGTCCCGAGGGGGAAAGAGAGGCAGTCAGCGTGCGGCGTAATTTCCGATCGCTTGCTTTGATGTGCCCCAGCCCCATTATTGTTACCTGCTGACAATGAAGCTCGCAGTGTGTGACTGAAGGGGCTCTGTTTAGAAAAAAAACTTTGTCACATCAACTTTCTGTCATTTATACAGAAAAACATTTTCCAAATTAAAACCCAGGTAGTTAGCCAAACGTTGTGGATTAAACTCATTACATAATTTTGGATATTTTCACACATACAATGTTGTCTTTTGTGTTTTTTTTCTTTTTTCTCTCAGGGGAGAAAAGGAGACCCTGGCATCTCACCTGGGCCGGCACCTAAAGGAGAGAAGGTATTATATCCCTCCTCTATTTACACGCTGCATTAGCTTGCAACGACATCCTGTTTGGCGAGCCCCTCGCACGTTTACGAGTGCCGTTTGTGCAAACATCATTCTTCTGTGGCGGCTTTTTTGATTCATTCTTTGTTATCCAGGGAGACCCGGGGATTATCGGCCCGGTGGGACTGACGGGCCAAGCAGGTCGAAAGGTAAGACACAGCTTTGCTTAAGTCCTTTCATCGAGTTACGGGCGCTGATCTTGAAAAGGCCCCGTCGGTGTTACTGCATCTGCAAATTTTGAATAGCTTCCTTCTTGAAAAGTCGGCGGCTACGCATGAGTCACTGTCACCACTTCATAACCCTGGTGTGTTCTTGTATCTTTGGAGAGATCGCTCCTCGTCTGCTCCGTCCTAATTCTCTCCATCCCTCTCTCCTTTTGTGCTGCGCTTGCCGTTTCTTCCACATGTTCCCTGGATCCTGCACAGAGAGAGGGACTTAGAGTTGGCAGGAAGGATGTCATGAGAGATGAAGGGAGGGGGTGGGGGTGTGTGGGGAGGGGGGGTTGTACACGGCGACTGTGCACTCGAGCGCTGAAACACAGAATTACCAGTGTTTTAGATGTAGCTTAAGTCACAAATTGAGTGATTCATGGGCGCGAGGGAGAGAAATGTGGAACGGAGCGTGTGAGGACGGGAGCGTAGCAAGCACAGGCCGAGCATAAATCCAAGGGAAAGTCTGAATTGTGTGTGGCTGTATGAATGCATTCCTGTGTGTGTCAGTAAACATAAAACAGACGCACAAATATAGCTGGGATTCCCGACAAATCACCGAAATACTACATGCTCCCGCTGCAATTAACCATGTGTGCTTTCTAGCAGAGAACTGTAAGTAATGGGTAAATGGTTCTAATAGTTTAATACTCAGAGATTCATGAATGGATAAAATAGCTGAAAGTTACTGGTAAATGGTTTTAAGTGTTTACAAAAAGGCCTCTGCCAGCTTCTGGTAGGAAGAAAAATGCAAGCGACCAAACCAAACTACAGTAAGCGTTCGATCAGTTTTATAGAAACAAAAGTCATTTACATAGCAGATGATGCGTTTTGTTTTTTTTTCTCTATACGTGTTTGCTTGCCAGGTCTGCCCCACAATAATCACTCCCACCTTTTCCCAAACAAACAGTCGTAAACACACGTCTGGCGAAGAAGAAAAGATCCTATTAAGGTGGTTCAATCGCATCACGCGTGGAATGCAGTCGAACGCCGCACGCGTTTCGGGCGAAACGGAGGAAGTAGCCGAGTAATTGAATATAGCAGGTAGACTGTATACATTTCAGCAGAGGTGCATGTATTTGCTTTGGTCCCAGAGCTCTGCAGCAGCTACCTCAAGCTCAACATATGGCTTTTGTTAGGAGTCTGCTTTTCTGCGTGTGTGTGTGTGTGTGTCTCTCTCTCTCTTTCACACACGCTCAGTCGGAGTGGAAAAAAGCGTAAAGCTGGTGGAAAACATTTCAAACTAGATGGCAGTGATTTAAAGGCCCATCAGAAGGCTAGCCCGGTGAGCCAAGCAGGTAACAGCTGATTGGCTTCAGATTGGGCAAAATCGTTTATCACCTTGAAGGGAACGAATCATCTTCCCGCTGTTACCTGCCTACGCCGAGGTGAGTGGCAGAGGTTCGTTTAAATCGTCTTAATGGCGCCCAAAGGCCCATCATAACCCGCCCCCCCTCCCTACTTATCAAAATGACATCATTTTCTAGGGGAGCGGTTGCCGTAGCAACTTCATCAACACACACACAGACTTGACATCATCAGAGCAGGCCGCAGGTATTGGTCACTGAACCACAGACATGTTGACTGTAAAGGAAACTTGTTAAATTAACCGCAGAGAGTCAGCTTCCTTTCCGTACACAAACACGAAGACGCTCATTAGCCTCCTTTTTCACCGCTCAGAGTCAAACAGCGACTTGCTGTTGTTGTACGCTACTCAATTACACGCTTGATGTTAATAAATCGCCGTGCTGCATTGCATTGCAGCGCTGCGACAGATGTGTGAGTCACTGGCTGAAATATACTGTAGTAGCGCTGCCGGCGTCAAGCAGGCTTTGTTCTCAGGTGGAAAGTCCCTGGCGTGTCGAGGCCCGATGCTCCACTGAGACACCGAGTGAGGCCTGCTGCAGAGTCGATGCCATTTTGAACTCTACTAGCCCACCCTGAAACACCCATGTGCTGTTTCTTCCTCCTCATCCTCCTCTAGCTGCTAAATTTTCTGTGTCTCATTTGCTTGGATTTCAGTGGTTTAGGAAAACGGGACAACACCAGCTTTTCCTCTGTTTTCCTAAATATTTTTCCCCTCTACCTTCTCTGTTTCTCTCTCACTCTCTCACACACACACACACACCGAAATTCACCGACAAATATACAGACCTTAAATCAACCTTAGCTTGACGCTTCGACCGGGAATTCTGGAATTTGACTGCCGGTTTCCCGTGGAAAACTTTAATGGGGAAAGCAGTGGCGCTTCAAAAGTGCGATAGCAGAGTGCGATTTTACACCGTCAGACAAGCCAAGCATGTTCCACTCTGTACAACATTTGTTCTACCAAACAGACTGTGAATGGCTTTTCAGTATGGCAGCCAGGGTCAAGGAGAGGGGACACGTGGAGAGCCAAACCTCAGCTACAAGGCCGCATTACAAGCCACACGTCTCACCTTACTGCCTCCATCCTAAGGCTAGCTGGTCTGCGTCTTCTCACTTTCAGTCCCTCTTTTTCTGCACCGGTCTTTTTCCTTGTGAAAGCCAAGACACGCTGCCTAGTAGCACCGTGGCTTCTGTTTACAGGGTTTTAAATACACATTGCTGCAGTCAGATGGGCAGATCTGGATGCAGTTTGCATCTAATTCGATTATATTTGTGCTTGGGTGGATGTTTTCTGCACATTTTTATAATCAAATGAATAGTTTGGGGATGTTGTTTTCTTGCCAAAAGCCAGATGAATGGATCAACTTCAGTGTTCAGTTTTTTTTTTATTGTTATTTTCTAGTGTTTTCAGACTGTGTCTCTCGGATCACACTTAGGATGCAGTTGGCATATCTTAGCATGAAGAAGTCAGTGCCTAGCTAGCTGTTGTTTACAAAAACAAGTCTTTGGTTGATTGGACAAATTGCCCTATAAATTTGAATTTCTTTAAATACACATTAACATCAAATTAACATGTTGTAGTAAAGAGACAAGTGGACTCAGAAGACGTTAAATTTCAGTCTGCACATCACCTCCTTTGCCTGAAAAACGCTGAAGACCCCCGTTTTAGAAGTTAGAAGCTGAGAAAAGACAAACATCTTTCTTTCATTTAATGCCAGCCTATGCTAAGCTAATCACCTCCTGTCTAAAGACTCATTTCTCGGATTGGTAGTCTATTGAGTTATCTGGTAATAAATCAAAAGAACTTTATTTTTCCTTTCCACACCTGTCAAATTATTCACTTAAAACATCTCAGTGCTTTATTTTCTTCTGCCACAAAGTGTAGCTTTGGGTTTTGAGGTGACTCTTTGTAGTAGCATGATAGATTTGCACGTATCATTATAGATTCAAACAGCTCATAAGAAACAGCTATAGCATAGTAGGATTTTTCATTCTGCTTCTTGGAGCCTAACAGGTGCAGGTGCTGTGGATATCGCCACCACTGAGCTGAAGTAATGAATGTATAAAGCTGGACATCGTGCAGAAAAGTTGTGTCATTAGGTCAGACATGTCCACAGTTTTAAAGACTTCAAGTCTTTATTGAGTCAATATGGAGTTAGTTAGAAAGTCAATTTGAAGCTAGACAACTGGAAACCAATCCATAAACACTCACCCAGACTCGGTGGTTTGTGGGGAAACGACTGTCTTGAGACACATTACGTTGGGTCTTTGTTTATAAGAAGTCTATGGTACATGTGTTTTTCACATATGCCGTGTGCCACATATGTGAGGGTTTCAGGGTAGCACAATGGTGAGGTACTTTGGCACAGATAAGTTTCCACGCGGCGCACTGAGCATGCAACAAAAACAGGTGTGTGCGTAAAGGTGTTATAAATCAATCCTCGGACTGGAGATTCCAAATGCAGCACAAACCGTACTTTGGCACCAACCATATCCCTTCTACTTTGTACTCATACAAAGTAGAAGGATATACTGTAATTTCCCCGCAAAGGGTAGACAGGGCGTTTAATCATACTGGTTTTCTGCATTTACAAAGAACAATTTATCGCATGACATTAATCTGTCTGAAGCTCCGTTCCAAACCAAACTTTCTCCATTTAGCTCCTGCTCACTGTTCAAACTAACAAATCCACACACTGATCATCATAATTATGCGAGAATTCAAATCAACCATCATTTTCTTAGCTTGTTTCAAAAGTGGTGCAACAAATCATCGCTTCGTCTTCCATCGCTTAATAGTGATTCTGCATGCGAGCAAACCTGCTCCTGAATCTGCGGTTCAGATGGGGGGATGAGTTGAGGAACCTTTTTTTTTTTTTTTTCCACTGGGTAGATTTCAACCAAATTGTCCACTTAGGTTCACACAGTTGTTTGTTTCGTCTGTCCCGGCCAGACATCTGTGTGGAGGGTTTACGTTCTGCCGTACATGCAACATATGCACGGAGCCAGGCGATTACTCTGAGCAATCATCTGGCTCCTTGTTATTCCGGGGGAGCTATAGGTGGAGAGATGAAAGCACAGATTAATGAGGTGAGTGGAAGATTACTGCAACCGAGGCGCTGTCCAGTGGAGGCAGACCCTGGAAGACGCAATTTTTCGTCTTTAAAAGACACGAGGGCTGTACTTACTTGAACACCCACAAAGTTAAGTGTGCGCAGAGTAGCTGGTAAGAGGGATGACATGTCACAATGTGTCTTTTATTCGGCCTCTGCCGAAAATGCGCTTAGCTTTTCCCTCGGGGGGCTCTCCTCGGCTTAGTGAGGGGGGGGGCGTGGTTCTTATATAGGGTGCTACCGGGGAGCTGGTTGTAAATGAGAAGCATTCTGGTGGGTTTTATCAGATTGGACGCACATGTTCGTTAAACAAGTGGCATTGTAAACACAGGCAGGCCCCTGGGAATGGCTGCTCTCATTAGCGAGTTTGTAATGAGTGAGATAAGGATCTGAGATGGTCTAGCTGAGGTTCAGGGGCTACAGCTAATACCTAGGACCCACTGAGTGTGTGTGTGTGTGTGTGTGTGTGTGTGTGTGTGTGTGGCTAAAGGACCTCACAGCACAGCTTGGGAACATAAGCCACTACACATGTTTGTACTATAAGTAAGCCATGTAATAAGAAGGAGCGTAACGAGGTGTATGTATCACTGTGTGTGTGTGTGCACACGTGAACATATATCTGCATGCCTGAGGAAGCCTTTAAGTCACTACTCCTTCTAAAGACATGTTTATGGTCAAGGGTTAGGGTTAGGCGCACGGAAAACTTAAATCTTACATCAGTCCAGTGGTTGAAGTCCGTATGAACACCTTCAGATTCAGACACACTTAAATGACCATCAAATAATTTCATTCACATCAATTTGTTGTGCAAAAGGAATCGTAGAATGTTTAAGGATCGGGTCTGTGATTCTTCATCGCACGGAAAAAAAAAAAAAGGTGTATTGTTGACACAGTTGCTGGAGCTGTTAAAGTGCAGAAGGTGGTTTTTAAATGCTGAGGATGGAAGTTTAAAGTCCCGGCATGAAGCCGTTGGCCGGCGAGAGTGTTCGTGTAACAGAATGGGAGTATGGGATGCTGCGTCCTCTTCTCCTCGCTGCGCTCAGATGACAGAGGTAAAGGATGGTTTACGGGAACTCTGGGAGCCCTGGCTTGATCCTCTGGAGCTGTGGCTTAGGAAAACGGGACAACAGGAGCCTTTCCTTTTATTTTGAATGTCTGTTTTTTTTCCCCCCCTGTTTCTTCTCATTTTTCTCTTGTTCTCTCGCTCAATCAAACCGTCACCTGAGATGGCATGTTTTTCCACCTTTCATTTCGCCTTTTCTCCACTCTTTGCTGGGGGTTGGCGTTGCTAGAGTCAGCAAAAAAATTGGAGAAAGGCTCTGTGTCAGACTGACTTTTTAGTGTTGTGGTGTCTGCCCTCCCTGCCTGCAGTGGGAGGGACTCGGTGCTGCAGTGCTATCTGACTCAAACAGGAAGGCATTTATATCCTCAACATGCCATGATCCTGGCACAGCTTCTCCAGCTCCATAGCTCTGTGAACTCTGCCAGTGGAAACTCTGATCCCCTGTCAGAGGGGGCAGATTGATTCCTTGCAAATGGCACAGAATTTGTCTGTTGGTGCTGTTAGCGTTAATGTTCACGTTGGAATTTGCACAAAACTCCACTTGTCTTTCCCACACACCGAGTGTTTGTTAGGCTTTTCCTCAACTCCCTCAGACTCACTTAGCTCTCCTTCATCTTTCACTTCCCTGTCGTCATTTTTACGCTCATTTGCCTCATTGTTGTCTCTGCAGGGACAGAAAGGTTACCCTGGCCCACCTGGACTCCCCGGAGAGCCCGTAAGTATCCTTTTCCACTTCACAGATATTCTGTAAACTGTCTCCTCTCGTGTTTATCCTATTCTTCATATTCCATTAACGTCACACTTACAATAAGTGCACATTTCTACATCAGTCAAGTTGTGCCAAGACGCGGCGGTGTTCTCATTTTTAACGCCGTCTTTAACTTTAATTGAAACATCCGCGCGATCCGCTCTTTGTTTATTGCTTTTAGATGCTTCTCTCTAACTGATGCACATCCCTCCACCTGTGCCAGTTATTTAAAAGCTCAGTTCTCGTACTCTCCCAGGTCGTTAAACCTCTCCGTCTGTCCTGTATGTGCGCTCGCACCAAGCATGCCTGCGGGGCAGCCAGATTAGATTAGCCTGTTATGAAGCCCTGGTGAGGACAGACATCTGGCCAAAGCGCTGCGCTGCAGCGATGCTCTCCAGGATATCAGAAAGTGATGCCAAAGACAGAGAAAACAGAGAGAAGAGAACCGGATCAGGCCAACTAGGTCAACAGTGATCAGTCTCTTTTGCAGCATTTTCTTAAGCAAGACTATTATTTCTGTTTCATTTTCTCCATCCGCCTATCCGCCCGTCCTTCTTCAAACTGAGGAAAACTTGTTCAATGGAGTCTTTTATTTGGTGCTAAGTGGGAGGAGCTGTTTAGGTCGGACTATTTTAAGCGTGGAGCGTCCGGCCTTGTGTCCAGGGCTATTTTCAGTCAGGCTTGGCCATACTACTGTTTGTATTGAGGAAAGACCTTCGTCATGACCAGGAGAGTGGAACATTCCCGCTCACCGTCACACGGCTTCTAGTGAATCCTCATCTTCAGGCTGACGTCATCGCGAGCCAAAGGAGTTCCCGTACCACTCATCACGGAGGACAAGCCGTCTTTCTCAACCACTGTTATGTCCTCTCACCCTGTCCTCCTTTAAACGCCCCCCTCTTTCCCACAGAGCTTCTACTGATGATGATGATCACAGCTCTGGCCGTACGTCACCATAGCAATAGTGACTGAGTAATAAGCACAACTGTTTGGCCTCGTGGACCCCATTGGAAGCAGAGGGCAGCTGGTGCGCTTAAAGTGTGGATGGATCTTTGTTACTGTGATACACCAGCGTTCAGCGTTAAATCTCCAAACACCGCTTTCGCCAAATTCTTGTCTTGGTTCTTAACTAGCAACACTATATTTATCCAAGAGATGGAATGGCAAGCGGCCTCGTGGCTGCGCGTCTAAAAAAGAAGTTTTACGTAAATGCTCAAGCTCCCGGACACAACCTGCTTCTGTGTACAGTCTGCTCCGCCTGCCCCCTCCATTCACTACTGCCCAGAACAAACTGCCTGTGTGTTTGTGCTACTGTAATTTTGATCACCCAACCCCACTTCTTCTCCTCCCCCCCCCCCCCGGCTCTCTTTCTTTCTTCCCTGCAGGGAGAGCAGGGTCCGATCGGAAGCCCAGGTGCCAAAGGTTATCCTGGCAGGCAGGTGCAGTAAATCCTCTGCTGTGACTGGTACAGTTGTAGTCAGGGCCGTAGTAAAGGGCAGAAGGCCAAGTAGAATCAGGTTATGTTGAACTGATGAATCATTGGGTGTTGGATACTAAACTGAGGAGTTGTTTTATGAAAAAAGTGTTACTGTTCCTGTTCATGTGCACATCCCCTCTATGGTGCTATATATATAGTGCTTTAAAAAGTGATTTGAAATACATTATATTATACTGGAAGTTGTAGACTTTGTCCCGACATGGGTAAATGAATACTCTGGTTAACTTGTTGAGCTAATTAAATAAGGTTCCTCTATTTGATTTTCAGGGTTTACCAGGGCCAATAGGACCACCGGGGCCCAAAGGTGTCCGGGTAAGCAACCTCACCTTCATCCCTTCAAACGTTGCCGCTTAAGTTTGATTGTTGCTCTCCAAAAGCCACCGGTGCTGCGTCGGTGACCGCTCAGTGACACGAACGCTGCAAACCTCCCTCAGAAGCCCGTTTAATTAAGCCTCAAATATTCAACGTGTTGTGCTGCAAACCCTGTGTCGCATGAGAGCATGCATGTGCACGCCGAGGCCACGACATCCGAATGCATGCGCGCGTGAGAGCATGCGTGCACTCAGGTGCGCCGGCGTCCGACCGCTGCACACACGAACACATTCATGCCCGCCCGAGCAGCGTGTGTGCCGCTATTAACGACGTGCTAAACTTAGGAGCCTTTACTTGCAAGGTAAACATTATGTAACTGTATACAGACCTTCGCTGAAAGGCTGGCTGTTGATAAGCCCCCGCATACAAACACACACCCTTAAGATACACAATCAGAGACGCACACACACACACACACAGGCTCATGGACACAATCCGATTTTTATGTTGCGTTCCAATAAAGGTTCTTTATCAGCTCCCCTTGGCTGCTCCGGAGCCTCCCCCTGCCCCCACTGGCTGGAATTTCCTGTTTAAGCTCCGTATGAGGCCCTGCTGTCTTAAGGAGACATTCTAGTCCCCTCTCTCGCTCTCACTGAGCCACCTTTCTATACGTCCTGCCCTCTCTTTTGCAGCGTATTCCACATTGTGTATACATAAACCTGCTCAACTCACGCTCCCCGCTAACTCATCGTCTCCTCCTCTGGTGTTCAACTGTGGTGTTTGTGCTTGTTTTCCTCCTCTGTGTGTGTCTCCACTGTACTGACAGCCCACTGTGATGTCCTGGCTATCTTCAGAGATCCCTGGCGTGAGGGTATGTGCCCTTGGACTACATCGTGGAAGCCAGCACCATGCAGTCCATGGGCATATACACTTGCCTCATGGCTTGGTTCTTCGTGGAAGCCCATCCTATCCACCGTCGGCCCCCTGTCACTCAGAACCTAGAGCCAGTTGGGAGTTGCCGTTCTTCCCGCTGCTTTCGCTGCATCCAAGCACTCACGTCCGTGTCCCTCCTCTCTCCTCCTCTCTCCTCTCCTCTCCTCTCCTGCAGGGTTTCATTGGAATCCCGGGGCTTTTTGGCCTGCCCGGGCCTGATGGCGAAAGAGTGAGTTACATTTTCACTTGCACACCCCCCCCCCTCTCAAACACAGTCACAAAAAAAACGCGACGTGAACGGAGCGCAAATCGCCCCGCGAGGATGTCAACAGTGGCGCTCCCCGGCATTTCATTCAGCTGTCTTGTTGTTGTTAGGATTTCAGAAACAGTCCCCAGCTGTCTGGTGATGCTGCCGTGTGGGAGCGTTGATGACTCACACAATAAAAGCCCCCTCTTTGAGCCTTTGAACCGCCTGAACTCATCAATGCCTCCTCCTTCCGTACACCTTCTGAAAAGCGGAGCGATTAGCCTACGTGCTCCAGGTGGTTACGTCAGTGTAGTCAGGATCCCTTTACACCTCAGCCGCACTTACAAGTGACAGTGTCCGGCTTTTTTCCCAGAAGAAATGTGCGCTAGCTCAACATATGTACGTACAGTATGGAGGCCTAAATCCTCCCGTAACAGGCTTGAGAAATGTTCGCTTGGACGATGGCAGCTGCTCCCCACATCTGCTGAGGCAGGAGATGAGAGAGGCTTATTTAAATTGAAAACTGTGTGTTTTGGACTTGACACGGTTATGCCCGAGAGTGTTATGTTTTGGTTACGCTATGGTGTTTTACGTAAAGGCTGACCTTCTCTCTCTTTTTTTTTCTGTGTTTTTCTGTCTTCCTTTACCCCTTCTGCTCTGTGTGCTATTCCACCTCTGCTCTCTCTCATTTGAAAATTTGCAGGGCATTCCCGGCGAACCAGGGAAGAGGGGCAAGATGGGTAGGCCGGTAAAGTTTTGTCTCAACATACTTTACAGATAATCTTTCCAAAGTGTGATTTTAACCTTGACTGTATAGATTGCCAAAGCTGCATGCCGACCAGAGAGCTCATTTTATCCCCGTTATTTATTTTTCTTTTCGTTTTGTTGAGGTTTTACAGTTATTTCCTTTATTTGGGTCATGTTTAGACCTCCTGCTGCAGAGACTGCAACACTTGCACATGTGAACATTTATAAGGGCCGCATTTACGTCACAGTTTCAGACAGCTCAGTGTTTCCATTGCCGCTGGAAGGGTTAACTGCAGACTCGAGTGCAGCGGAGTCCCACTAGCCTCATGTCGGGGTCTTGGATGCAACAAGAAAAAGGCTTTTGTTGGAGTAAAGGGCTTTTCGGTCCCCCCCAGCATGGATCCAAGCCATTTGGAGGAAGCCGCTGATTCTGCTGTGTGTGTCAGATAGTGTTCAAAGTCAGCCCTGACGGAGTGTTATAGACAGAGAGTGCAACCCTTAAACAGGCGGCTGAGATCATTCTGCAGCTGTTGCTTATTGGCTTTTGAGTAAATAAGGCATTTATAGGCCAAAAAATGTCCGCACACACGCAAGCGGGCCGCTGTCCTCTTAGCGCGAGGGCTTTTTTAGAAGTGCGCTTGTGAGCAGTCAAACGCGCTGGAAGCAGCTCCGGGTGCAAATTTGTGAAGGTTTGTTAGCGTTAGGTTTTTGTGCGGCGTGCGTATTTTTTTTCGCTCTGAAACAGGGCCGCACGACAAGACTCACGAGCCGCTCTCCGAAACACCTCGGCCGTTTTTTTTTTTTTTGGCACGGCTCGTGAGAGTATCCAAGGTGCAGTGGAGCGGGATAAGCAACTGGAGACGTGAGTGGAAAACATGCATATATCACCACCTCTCCGAAAAATGGAAAGCTATAGGAAACTTAGCAAGATAATCCCGGAGAGATTATGCTTGTGCTCCCTGATGGAGCAGAAAAAAAGCAGCAGAGCCTAAGCCAGACATTTTAATGAGCGTAGCATGGAGCTTGAACTCTGTCGAGGAAGCGCGCGCAGAGTCGCGCGGCCTGCGATCTATACCTGAGACTAGAATAGATATAACATAAAACCAAAAAGTTTCCAAAGCCTAATGCCAATAGCTCTCCATTTGGGCTGTATCTGTTTGTCTCTATCACACTCATCAGCTGCAGTTTTTTTTGTTTTTTCACCTCGTATCTGCCAGCGAGTGCTCCTGCCATTTGATCCGGGGGCTGTCTGACATCATGTAAAAGCAGAGATACACTAAAATCGCATGTGACTCCCCTCAAAGGCTTTTTAAGTACTTGGCAAAGGGAGCGTTTCCCACATTCGTCCTTAGTTTGTGCCGCAGCGGTGACAGCTGTGTGATTCATCTTTTGGGTCGCTGTCATGCTTCGTGGATTTCGGCTGCACTCGTGCCGCACTCTATAATTTAGCACCATAATGCAGGTTCATTCATAACACTGACCCCACTCTAGCTTGCTTTTTTTTTCTTTTTTTTTCCGTGGGAGGTCCTGAAACTGCTCTACAAACCTCAAAAAGACAAAATGGGCTTTATTCTTGGACTGAAAAAGAAAAAAATGAGAAAAAAAAATGTCTGAGGCTAATTTTCAAACAAACAAAGATCTGTCTTGAGTCAGCAGATTGTATTTCAAAATAAATATACATGCTGTATATCGGAGTCATCTCTGCTCTTACAGAAATAACTGACATTTTCTGAAGGTAGCAGTAATCAGCGTTTTGAAACAATGCGCTGAGGCCAGGGCTGCAGAACCTATCCATTATGAGTGCGTCAGAACGGTCTCGGTTTCTCAAGTGCGTTGGCTCTTGTGCGGTTTCTTCTCTTTTTCTGCACCGCCAACTGTTAGTAGCGTAGCTCAGATTAGCTTCCAATTTACTCCTAAACGGACAGAGTAATTGCTTGGCTCGTGGTCTCCCTCCTTCCTTGCCTTTACAAAGTGCACTCAGTCAAAGTAGCTGTACACACCCTACAGCTGATGGATTTAATGCCTCTAATGGAGCCATTATGTTCTTACTGTGCACATATTTCAAATGACTTTATGTTTAACGCTATATTTGACCCTGGGAAATGATTATAATTGACGCACTATTGCAGCAGTAGCGCTCTCGTGCAGTCAGCCGTTAAGTCGGCGGTGTTTGTGAACATGTTCTCTGTAAATACGACTCCACGGTTGACGATATAATGATTTACTCTTCTACATTATGCACTGGTGGCACTGAGTGTCTGTAAACACGTCTGCGCCATCAATATAATTACTGGGACGTTTTAACTTAAATGCTATACATTAAAGAGACGGTAACCAAAAACATTTTTATTGGCTGCATGATTTCGAAATAGCTTTAGGCCGTCTCTCAGCTTATTGTTTTGCTTTTCTCTTATCGTTCTCCCCCCCCATTGCTTAGTCTTAGGCTGCAGTGAGCAGGCCGCATGCTGCTTAATCAGCACCGAGTGACAGACGGCCGTCGTTAGCGAATACCTGGAGACCATTTCGGAAGCATTCAGCAGCTAAAAACACAGATGCCTCGTTCATAACTTGCTCCGTTAAATGCTGGATGTGTTAATAAGCGAGCGTTGGCTAAAAATTCCAGCGTTTGCCTTTACGACTGTCTGCTGCCACCGAGAGGCCCCCCAAAAAAACAAAAAAAACAAAAAAAATCTGTTGTCCCAGATTTAATGAAGCAACAGGATGCTTACATTTATTGGACAGGACTCTTAAATTTAATAGGTGTGCAGAGCCAAACATAAAAGCTTGTCTCTCTCTGTTCTCAGGGGTTTCCAGGGGACTTCGGGGAGAGAGGGCCACCGGGAGCAGATGGAGAGCCCGTATGTCAAACACTCACCATGCGCAACACCTGACTTCATAACCAATCCACATGAAACTGAAAGCGGTGGTTTCCCCCCTCACGCACAGACTTCACACACTCCCCCCGGGGTTTTCTGCTGTGACATTTTGGCTAGCGCCGGTGGTTAAATCATGTGGAGGTCCGGCAGTTTTGTCTCTGTTTTTCTGTTTTGTTTGAAGTTGCCTTTCGACCGGCTTTACTACTGTATTTAATTTCATCCCATGCCTTCCTCTGCTGCAGTTAATTTTACTTGGCACTCACTCTTCCCCCGAAACCTGCAGCATTACAGTAAGAGAGAAACCAGTGGCAAATGCAACCTTTTCCATTCCATTCAGAAAAAAAAGAAAGACCACCAACACTCTCATGAAGTATTAATAGGAGGTGATATCCAAGAATAACGAATGACGTAACGGGGTTTAATTGTTCCAGGCTCAGAAACGATGGGTCAGCAAACTCCGCGCGGCAGGTTTCGGTCCATATGGAAGACATCACTTAATCTGATTTGAGCTTTCTCGCCGTTTTATTGGTTTATGGTGTCGTTCTTACGAATGTAGCACTTCATCAGTCAGAGTGGAAACCGCTAAAATAAAAACATAAACACATCCGCGAGCTGCTCTTAAACACACTCTGAAATACATAATAAACATAAAGCGCGTTCATGCATTAAAGAAACACTTCACTCACACGTCCTGAAAGTGAACCACTGAGAAATTCCTTCTTAATCCTGTTGCTTTTTTTTTTTTTTTTTTTCCCTGAGAGTAAGGCTCATCTTGAGTGTAGATGATGCACTGGACTCATGATGCTCGTTTATAGTTGGAATGGCCTCTACAATAAGCTGATGGAACACAATGCAATGTGTTTTGCATGTTCTCGTTTTTCTGTTTCTGCGTGTAAAAAGAAAAGAAAAGTTACTCGTGCAAAACAAAGTGGCACAAAGGGGAAAGTTCCCTGAGAGTGAGAATGGTATTTTTGCATTTAATTGATAGTCGGACCAGGAAGAGACAGGAAACATGGAAGAGAGCGGAGGAATGCAGTGCAGCAGAGGCCTCCCGGAAGTCGAACTGGAAACGGCTGACCTCTCGGCCATCAAGTTGGCTCGAGTTGGGTGTGCACCGATCTGCCACAACATTAAAACCGCTGACAGGAGCGGCCTGACGCCTAACACCACATAAAGTATAGTTAAGGGTTGATGTGAAACCTCAGAGTGACTGTGTCGGATGGAACCTTTCCTTAAATTCATAGAACAATATGTGATGAGGCAGCAGGAAACATTAAAGGCCACTGGGGTAGATTAGAGTGAACCCGCTCATCCGCTAAATGTTGAGAAATTTCGCTGGATTCAAATCTAAACCTCAACCTGCTGGTGGCGCTGAAGAACAAATCGGGAGATTCCCGTTATTGGGACGCATCCTCCGGGGTCCGCGAGTGTCTGCACAAAACCTCTGTCTGTCTCTCACTGTCTTGAGAGATGGTGTGAGAGGGAACGCGCATATTTGAAAAAGCCACATTGGGACGACGCGCTCTTCCCCGTCCCCCTCCACCTTCACCTCAGGCACATGCACACAGCTCCCTCTCATAAGCCGCGATGAACACTGAGCCACTCTTTTTGAGCATGTTTGTTTTAAAAAAAAAAAAAAAAAGCCAATAACCCACAAAACCTGCTCCCTTCATCTCACTTGCTCCCTCTTTCCCCTCCAGGGTAACCTAGGAGCCCCCGGTCCAAACGGAGTTCTTGGACTTATTGTGAGTAGCAGTTTGTGCGTTTCTGTGTCTGGTCTGCTTTGCCGTATTTACTCTAAATGTCTTCTTTTCCCCAGACGCTTGCTCCGTAAGTACATAGCTGTAGGAGACTGTGTTTAAGTGAAACCGAATATGTCTGCTTAATTGAATAAACACCCTCAATTAGCTCCCATCATCATTTACACTGCCAGTCACTTCGGTGGGAACCTAACCACATTTTTTTTTTTTTTTTTGTCGTTGTGAACAAATTCAAAACAAACAAAGCGGCTGGTTTTTCAACTCGAGGACAGAGGACGATGTTATTTTTAAAAAATAACATTTTCTCACCTGACGTACAGTACATGAGCCTTATCCACAGGCTGATCGATCTTTAACACTGCATCTTGCCCTCTCCTAAATTTCCCGTCCTATTAAGTATTTCGGGGTCAGGATCTGCCCCCCTGCCTCCGCCCACCCATCACCTTGTCCTCCATGCCTGCCCAGCCCGACAGCCACATAATTGTGCCTGATTATAATGTCTCCTTTGGTTTCTCTTGTCGTGTCCCGTCTTCGCCCGTCGCTGCCGCTCCTCCTGGTCTATTCTAGGCCTCCGCCGGCGGCGGCGGGCCTGTAATTGGAGGATTCTGTGATTACAGCTCTGCTCTCAGCTCCGTGTCTTCTGCATCCATCCGACCCAGCTCAGCGTACAGGGCGCTGCGCTGCACTTTAAAATATATAAATATACAAATCCCTGTTCTCCGGGGACTGCAGCAGGCCCTCAGCTTTGAGAGAAGTGTCTAGACTCACTTACTAATGCACCAATCGGAAGATAGAAGGGCACCGCTGTTATATTTAACTGTCTTTATTTTAAATATCAGTGTAAAGTATCTTTCATGTGCCGTCTTCTTCTCATCCTCCTTTGACATGATGGAGAGAGGAGGGGAGGTAGTTGCACTGGCCAGCATGCGAACCTTGCTGCCCCCTCTGGCAGGCACAGCTAATAAATAAATAAATAAATAAATAAAACAAATCCAGAAACCTGAATTCAATTAAAACCACTATACTCTCTAGTATATTGCGTTTCTTTGTGCATTTCGGGCAGAGCAGCTGCTGTTGAAAGGAACACTTAAGTGTGATCGGGTCATTTAGAGTTCTGCCCGCCTCATAGGCGCTGCAGTGGGATACTGTATGACTTCACTCATCAGGCATTAGGTTGCGAGGAAGGCGAAACTTTCTACGTTCGGAGCCGCCGATGCCGAACTCGCAGCGAGTGACATTTTTGCGGCGTGCGCTTAATGACATCCTCCGTCGCACGGCCCCTGTTCGGCAGATAGATATTCGCTGAGCCAAAGCCTCTCTTTGATTCAGGCTTTGGCTTCTGACTGCAATATCTGCTCTCACCCCCACCCCCCTGAAATATATTATCGCCCATTGTTTTGCGTTGTTTGTGATAACCACATGAATAATCTGGAAGCTACACAATGAATTCATTCATGCGTTTAATGAAAGCGAGATGCTGCACTAATTGTATGTGCGTTCCTCTGATAACATTTCAAGAGCCTGAGCCGCATGTGTTCATCCGTGCTTCATATGTGTGTGTGTGTGCGTGTGTGTGATTGTTGAACGTGAATCTGGTTTATCTTGTCTCTTCTGGCATCAGGGTGATATGGGGCCAGTGGGAGAGATGGGCCTTCCAGGACCTAATGGACTGAAGGTAATCTGACACACACACACACACATGGAAATGGTTGACTTCACTGTCTTACACTGTCTTGTTTAGACTGCCTTGTAATTATTTTATGTGAGATATAAATCTAGCGCGTGGAAAATATGCTTGTTTGGACAGGTTGCAGTTGTTAATAGTGTTTATGGCGTGTGTTGCCATGAGGGTACATTTTAAAGTCGAGCCATCTGACTTGTGTGTGTCGCTGCTTTTTTTTTTTTTTTTTTCCAGGGGGTGCCCGGCAATCCAGGAGAACCAGGACTGAAAGGTGATAAGGTGATCTGAATATTCCTGTTATTGGCCTGTGTTTGAGCAGCATGTGTTGGATATGTGCTTCTTTGCGTCTTCTTTGTAGACACCTCTGTCAAACCTTTAGACATAGAGCATGCGTTCATTAGGCCCCACCTTCAACTTTCTTTACAAACGTCATTGGTTTCAACCACTATTTGTCCTATGTCATTTTGAAACCAACTGCAAGAACCTACATATACCTTTTTATTTTTAGGTAGTCGGTTGGCTCTTAGATAATAAAGATAGAAGAACTATTAGACACCTTTATAAAGATTGTTTTCAAAGTGCAACTGCCTACAACACAGTTACTTTTTTGCATACACCAATCTGCCATAACATTAAAACCAGTGACAGGAGAATTGCGTAACATTGACCGTCTCTGTTGGGAAAGTTCTGGACTTGACATCCATTCATGTGAATGATACTTAGACACCTCACTTAGCACCCCCACCTCATAGCAATGACACCCCTTGATGGCAGCAGCCATACCCATGCAGGATGCAGCCTGACACAGACACACAAACACACAAAAAAAAACAACAAAAAAACATGAAGAACAGCACAGGGTGTTGACCTGACCTCAAAAATTCACTAGATCCCAAACTGATCAGGTGGGACGATCCACTGAGGCCCTTACCCTCAACCCACAGGAGCCAAAAGCCCCCACTAACAATATCCTGGTGTCAGACACCGCAGGACACCCTCAGAAGGCCCATGTCTATTCTCTGATGAGTCACAACTGTTTTGGTTCCCCCCTGTAGATCTGTTCAATTTAAAAAACAACACTGGCTTTTGGAGAAGCTTTACCAGCAGAAGCTGATCTTTTAAGACCGGCAGTAAAGTCTGGGGATTAGTCTGTTTTTTGGTAGAGTTGACTGTCATTTCTCCAGATAAAACCAGGATAACGTAATTTGATTTGCCTGACTTTAGTTGCTTGAGATAGTCACCCATGCCACGGATGACATAATAAATAGTCTGTAATTTGTTTAATAGCGGCAAAGTCTGTAAAACATGTGGGGTAACTGAACGGAGCAGTTGCTATCCATGACTTTCATAAGGCGGGATGACACCACATTAAGAACTTGGCTGATGCTGTGAATTACATTCACTGTGTGCGAATGTTGTACAGACTGCTAATTGCTACTGTCTGTTTGCGAGAGCTGAATGCGATTGACAAAATAGAACATTGCAGTGCCCCCTAATGTTCTGTTTTTCTCTCTTTCGTTGTCGTCCACCTTTCCCTGCGTGTGTCTCCTCGACCCTCCGTCAGGGTGAAATTGGAGTACCTGGAGAGCAAGGGGAGATCGGGTTCAAAGGAGACAAGGTAGCTCACCTCTGCAACACATCTGTGTTCTCATGCACATTCCCCTCAACCTCATCATCCCCTGCCCCGAAAGCTTCCTCCGATGCGCGCAGGCCCCCGAGTTACACAACCTTTGCTGGAGAACTGCGTCTTTGCAAAATGACTTAGCCAGATGTTTGCTATCCACCTCATGGAAATTCTCATGTTAACCAAGCACATTTGTCTTCGTGTGTAAGCAAAATCAAACCTATCATGGAACGTACCGGCCCCAGGAGAGGGCAGAATGCTGAGACGAGTCTTCCATGTCTAATGTCTGATTTGCTAGAAAAGAAATCAACAATCTGCTTTTTGCTTCTGAATCCTGCCTGACTGTCTGTCTCCGTGTGTTTTCTTAGGGCATCCAGGGGGCTCCAGGGTTACCAGGTATCCGTGGGAAACCAGGACCACCGGTTAGTTGTGGTTTGGATTTATTTACCAGGAATACTTTAAAATGCTTGAAATGTGGATATTTGTATCCAAAAAAATAAAAGGAGTACCTTAATATTTTAGGAATATTTCTGTGTATAATTGCTACTTCAAATTAGCTTAGCGTGATAACTGGCAGGGGTGGGTGGGCTAGTGTGGCTGTGTCCAAAGGTAACAAAATGTTCCTACCTGCACGCTATATGAGGCTTTTTACTATTTTCATCTCAAAAGTAAGAGTTTTTTACACATGGAGGTTTTGTGCAGGACTATTTCTTGGCCAGATCCAGTAATTTCCTAAAGTTTTGTCAACACTTTGCCACTCAACCATCAGAGTCCAGGAAGTCACTGCTCCCAGCCAAGAAATTGTCTAACCAGAACTTAAATGCACCAGAGCCAGAATTTTTAAATGTATTTGTATATTGTCCTGAATCTCAGAATAGTTATATTTCTTAGTAAAGTGAATATATCTGTTTCATTATTAGTATTTTACACGTCAGTTCTTGAACCTAATAAACACATGCAATAGAATGTGCTAATTACTCCAGAAGTGGATTTTGTTGCCTCTGGACAGACCTTAGCGTTGCATTGTTTGTACTAATCTAACCAGCTTCTGGCTGCAGCCTTACTCTGTATTTACACAGTTATGTAAGAAGCACAGGCCTCTCCTATAATTCTCTCAAAGAAAGTGAAGCACACTTCATAAAGCATCCATCTATTTCACATTACTCATGTTTTCCTTGTCTTTTTTTTTACAGGGAAACCCAGGAGACAGAGGACCTGATGGTACCCCCGGACCGCCAGGCCCTGAGGTTTGTATTTGCACCTTCTCAACTGGCTTAGTCTATATTGCACAGACAACATTATTTTGTTTAATTTAACTCTTTATTGAACCCATTTTTTAATGATTTGTGACAGGGGTTTCCTGGTGACATGGGACCACCAGGAGAGAATGGCCTTGAAGGACCAAAGGTGAGTAAAACAAGCATCTATGCCATATAGGTCTACAACAGGGTGTCCACAACCCCTAGGGGTCCGTGGAGGTACTGCATGGGGGAAGCAAAATATTTGGTTGATTAGACATTTTTATGTATTTTTTAATTTCCCCCCACTAATCTCAGTTTCTACACATTAACGTGAACAACATATTTTAGTAAAGGGATAAGCGATAGCTTAATATTCAATGCAAAATGACAGTGATAATGTATATTTATAAATAGCACTAGGCCGAGTTTAATATAGAACACATATAGTAGATAGGGGGTCCCTGCTTAATCTCTTCATCAGTTTGGAGTACTTGATGTGAAAAACAGTGAAGACTCCTGATCTATAGTAAAGCTAGCAGAAGCACCAGAGTGTTTTGAGCCACATGCAGATGTCTGCACGTTAATGGGCTCTTATCTTAGTTAGGATTTTAAAACAGATAAATGAAGCCGCTTAAAGTATTTAATGACAAACGAAAGATTTGGAGCAGATTTAGCAAAATCATTAGGATTCATCCTCTGGAGATGATGAAACTCTTTCCTAAACTTTTCATAGCAGTTCATCCAATCTGACCTGCACACCTATAGTACGTGACTTTCCCTACAACAACTGCGACAAAAAGAAACTAAAGTGTTGATACACCTTAATCTATCACCTTTTTCCCATCCAGGGAAAACTGGGGACCAGAGGTTTACCAGGGCCGAGAGGGGTGCCTGGCTTAGAGGTAAGACCATCACACGCTGCCCACATTTGAAAGACCCCAACAGACCAGGAAGGCATTAAAAGTTTTACGGCTTTTCCTTGGGACACTTTCTGTCTCCAAGCGTAAATCACGCTAAGGTCAATATCGTTTGTTTCCAGGGGGACGAGGGCCCGATTGGACCGCCAGGCCCAACAGGACTCGAGGTGAGTTGCTAGATAAACACCTGAAGTTGCTTGGCCAGCGGGCTTGTAGAGCGAGAACACAGCAGGAACCACTGCCGCAGCAAGTTTAGGGTCTTCTTAACTTACGCTCTTTCACCGGTAGAGCCATGGATATGTAAAAACAACATGCTCTACATGTGAGTTTGGTCGTAGAGGAAGTGTTTGGACTGTGCCGTGTTGTTTCAGTGCTTAGTTTTAATCGTGCATCCCTGAAATTTATTCTACCACAGTGAGAGTACATTTGAAACGTAACTGGGGTGATTGAGTGCCTCGTCATGTTTTGATTCTTGGTTTGCATCAGAGAGAATTTATGGTTAAGTATACTCGGTGTTTTGTGGAGATTCTTGCAGCTTGTCCCTGGATGATTAGTTTATCCACTCACGAAAAAGGAACTGCGTGCAGTCCCCAGTCTCGGCCACCAGGGGGTGATAACTGCCATCACCATGTTTATAGGTGGCAAGATTTATAGCTGCCATAAACTGCTGGATGATGGTAATGGCCTGCTGCATGTAGAGTAGAAATAGAAGATTTGTTGACTTTATATCTCAAAATACTGAATGAATAATGTAAAATGGACCATTTTAAGTCTAAATGTGCCTTCCAGGTTTCTCATGTGACTAGAAAACAAATCTTTCTCCCAGATTCAGGATTTATTTTATACTTCCTTCCTCTCTTTTCTTTCCTTCCTAAGTTCCTCCTCACTGGTCCACCTCCCGCCCGCTTGCCCGTCTTGTTCTCTGACCCCCTCTTTATCCTCTATTCAAGGGGAAGTGGTGAATGACTCCTTCGGGAGCTGTGAGTGATCTCTGGCCAGGTGCCACGAGTCCTCCTCCTACTCCTCCACCTCGTGCACTACCCGTGTTTTAGCTCAGCTTCTGTGAGCCGAGGGACAGCCCCTCTTTTCTTTTCTTGTCGCCCTCATCATGCATTTCTTCTTCTTCTTTCTTTTTTTTTTCTAATGTGGTCTGATATAAATCTAAATCAGGTGATAAGAAGCCGCAAAATTCCTGAAAGCTCCTATTAATTCTCATTTTACTACAAGAATCTGGTTTTACTTTGTGTAATTAAAATAAAGTGTCAGCTTGCACTGTCTTGCGAGAGTTTCCAGGATCTGGAGGGGGAGACTTTGGAATTGTTGAGTCACTCGTGCTTTAGGAGTT
Source organism: Mugil cephalus (assembly GCF_022458985.1). NCBI lineage: Eukaryota > Metazoa > Chordata > Actinopteri > Mugiliformes > Mugilidae > Mugil > Mugil cephalus. The sequence continues at coordinate 6,919,412 of NC_061788.1, read as the reverse complement.
TGGCTTAAACGTTTCTGACCTGGAGGTATCGCTAAAAAAAAAAAAGCACTTACGCCCCCCCACAAACTCCCCTCTTAACCCCGGGAATTACTGTCTGTGTCAGAGGAACATTACAGTCCTTGAACGCTTTCGCAGCCTGCCAGAATGTACCGTCAGCATTACCTGTACGGGCCACGGCTCCTGTCTGCAGCATGTGCAGTCGGCTGCAGAGACGACTTCCCAATCTACTCAGAGAAAAGCAGATTTATATTCACTAAGAACTCGTGTTTGATCTTAACGATGCATTTAGTGGCAAGCGAATGTCTGTTTTTCCCCATTCATCATTTTATGCTGCGTATTTATTTTTCAGGGTAGAATGGGCAGAAAAGGATTTCCCGGGAAGGTTGGGCCAGAGGGAGTTAAGGTAAATTAAAAGACACTTGTTTTTTTGTTTTTTTTCTCGTTCGCCAAAACAACTTTAAAAAACGATATTCTCATATGTGTTTGTCTCCGCAGGGAGAGTCCGGAATCACAGGGAAAGTCGGACTCATGGGAGAAAGAGTAAGAAACACCGTCTTTGCCGCTTTATGGGTTGCATAATAGCACTTTTTCCACAATCCATTTCTATCCATTCCATCCATCCAACACTGAGTGTCTGTGTTTCAGGGATTGGTGGGTTTCATCGGACCTGTGGGAGAGGCAGGGCTGGCAGGAGAGAAGGTAAAAAAAAAAGCACTGTGTTCCATTTGTACATTTATTTTAGACGTCCTGCTAAGGTGAGTATGACGACTGAGTGACTTGCTTTTTTCTTTAGGGGGATCGAGGGGAGATGGGCCTCCCAGGACCGCCTGGAGAAAAGGGATCAACGGTGAGATGTGATGAGGAAGACGATTTCCGTTTGATAGAGATCGGCGTTTCAAAAATATTAAAAACAAAAAAACTAGTTGGGGAGATGTTAGTTTGCCTTTAAGGAAATCCTAGAAATGGTCATCTTAAACTAAACCGTGTCTTTTATTCCCATGGGAATATGGTGATGAGTGGGGTTAGGTCAATACCGCAGTAATAAGCTGAAGGAAAACGAAGGCACATCATCCAGTGGGCGACTTAGGAGCAGTGGTTTGGCGCTCGGCGGGATGCACTTTAGCGTAATAAATATTGGTTTAAACAAAGGAGGAATAATACCAGTGGATCCCATTTAAGATTTAATTGCTGATTTTTTGATTATTTTTAACGGTCACAGGAAGTTCTGACTTCTCCTTAACACCAACTGGGATTTGGTCGATTCAATAAAGAAGGGAAAAGAGCATATTCCCTTTCCAGACATCCTTCCCGGGTTTGCCTTTAGTCTGAGTGATCCCCGAGCAGAACAAGTAGCTTCTTTGTAAAGTATTTTTATCTTAAACAGACTGTCTAATGTATGTGACTGGCCTGAGTGGATGAGAATTTAGTCATCATCCTCACTCAAACAGAGAGGTTTCCTGCTGGAAAACTGACAGCCAGTTGGATTTCTCTGAGGACTTCACCACACACACACACACACACACACACACACACACACACACACACACACACACACACACACACACACTTATAAGGAAGTGCACGGGTTGGCCTGCTCCCCTCTGCTGCAAAACAGAAACAGACCCTCTGGAAAAGTCTGCATCACACAAAGTGAAGGGGAGCTGACCAGCTGACACCGATAGCTGTTAACAGACGGCTCATACTGTCGGCATTTATGTTTTATTCCAGTGGACGCGTGAGATCAGAGCTGCTTACTGTGCTAGAAGTTCTCGTATTGGAGTGGGTTTTATTGCACTCAGCTGTTCTGAGTAGCCTACCCGAAATAGCCCCCCTCCCATTACATAGTTATGCTTTTACAAATGGTCCGGCCAAAAGAAAAAAAAAAATGGGGGGAAAAAACGGAAAGCAGCCAAAGGTAGTATGTTTTCTTATATAAAGTCGTCTCCTCAGGCTGTTCTTATTCTATTCGCCCTTTGTTTCTTATTGTTTCATTAAATGTGGTTTCTAGTGCACGGGAGCAAAAGAAAAACCGCATATGTCCTCACATCTTCACTCCAGTACAAAGCATCACCACTGTGTGTGGTGAATCAACACAATGCTAATCCTTAGCTTTGTTAGGGTTAATCATTTGTGCAGCCTTTTTATTTTTGTAATCTGTGTTTGTTCGCCTGTGTGCATACGATAGGGTCACCCGGGGACGCCAGGTGAGACTGGACCTACAGGACCACCAGGAAGAACAGTAAGTCACCTCATTAAGTGCACATTTTGCACATTGCACCTTTCTTTTTACACGCATGTGACGCTCAATTGTTCTAAATGAGCGTGTGAGGTAAAATAGTGAGTACGTATAAAAAAACTCCATCCAACAATAACATCTAACGGGCTCGCAGACAAAGACTTCTTTGAGTCACTGTCTCTCGTCATGAAAGGCACCTTGTTAGGAGTCGTAGATGATAGCATGTAGTGTTAATAACCCAGTGTGTGCACTAGAGCTTTCTCTGAGCATTATGAGACCTGGCAACCTCCCGCTGAACCTGCATTACCCTCCCGTCAGTCAAAAGCCTAACACCTATAACCAATTAGAAGCTGCCCCTCTCTGTCAAACGGAGAGCGGGCCGAGGCCGAGCGCCGGTTGAATGTGGGGGCCACTGAGCCACCAAAACAAATATAAATATGGAGCTTTCGGGTGCAACAGGACAGGATTCCTGAGCAGACCCTTTAATTGGTGTGAGTGACAGATCCGACAACAAACCCTATAGTGTGTTCCCGAGGTCAGGCTGCCCCCCCCGGGGGTCAGCAGCCAGGGGGCTCTGCGCTCTGTCAGTGTAAACCTTTGTTTAATCTCTCTTTTCCTGTCTCTTTTTCTCATTCATCCGCCTTTTTCCCCTTTGTTCATCAGGGCCCTCCTGGAGCGTCTGGGCCAACCGGTACCAGAGGAGCCAAAGGCCTGCGGGTAAGTTTTTTTTTTTTTTTGCAGCGTAGGTGTTGACTGGTGTTCTGCAGTCCCTGGGTCATCGTTCCCAGACTTAAGAACAGATAATAAACTTGGCAGAAAAAAAAGAAGGTGCATGCACATTGCTTTCTGTTTCGTGTATACCCTGCTGTGTGTTTATTGGAGCTCTGTGCTGCTGCTGCTGCTGCTGTTGTTGAGCTTAGACTCGGAAAATCTAAGTGGGTAAACACAATGAAGTGGTATGAAGCTGCCTCCGGACTTATGTCATGCGTGTATAATGGCCACGGGTGCTTGCATAGCACATACAGACAGTCGAGGAACGAGTCCGTTTCGTTGCTTTCAGAAGTCAGCGCTCATTAAATTTCTGGAAGAGCTTCAGTGACTTAAAGCTGCTTCTATCCCGCAGAAATAGAACAATGATTTCTGGTTATTGGAAGGAGCTGTCGTCCGTCCTGCTGCATGAAATGCGATGTGGTTTGGGAAAATGTGACCTGGCTTTTCTGGAAGCAGATGAAACGGGGAACGGGATTTATGCGCGGATTAACGGAGGCTTTTTGATTCTACTCGAGCACTCGAACACGTCGTTCGCAACACCTCGAATGCAGCTTTGGCATCATTAATCGCGTTTAGCTGCTTTTTATTTTCCCCAAAACGTGTTAAACTCTTGAAAAGGGTCAAACTTTTATGACCAACTTTAACCATATTTATGTTTTCAATTAAACCTCCAGTTAATTAAAGAGAGTACTGCACACATTAAAGTCAATATATCACCATGTCATGAGCTAACTAGCTATGATGGTGCAGATAAAATCAATGTTATTGCTGGTCAGAAATGGTCAGTCAGTGCATTTTATCGTGGCTGCATTAGTTATCCCACCGATGTTTGTACAGTGTCAGGAGCAATCAGTGTTAGTAGTTACACATGTGCTTTTAAAACTTGTGTTTTCCCGGCACAGGCACAGACTGTGCCCATAACGAGGCGAATTTGTCGAATTCTTAATAGCGCCAGGATATGCCTGAAAAACAAGGAACAACAGCTCAAATGGTGCCTGGGTATATGAATACCATTAATGAATAATTCTGACATTAAATGTTGCCCATAAAGCACCGAGCTGCGTTCACGTGAAGAGGGAGTAAATCTGAACAAAATGACGACAGCGGCCCTAAATAACGTTTGCGGTCAGCTTTGAACGCACCTCCGCTCCTTCTCTTACGCTCTTCGCGGTGCGCAGATGCCGTTGTCGGTCATTTCCAAGAGTTTTTAACGGCTCGCTTTTTTACTGCTGTGGCCGCCCGAGCCAGCTGGAAAGTGGGATGAAATAGCGCAGAGCGTCTCTATCTGAAGCGTCCATGGGAGGCCTGGGCGCGCTCTCTAATGTCTCAAGCTGCGTTTTCAAGTAATACTAATGTCAGCGGCTTCCACTGCCAGTAAATCTGCCTCATGACTTACGCTGGGTAGGCCAAGATAAAAAACCAAAGAGTGCGGCGAGCCAGGAGACGTAGAGGTTGTTCTCTTACGGACTCTGTAAGCAGCTGCTATGCAACACGTGTGCAACCACACACGCGCTAAAATCCTTCTTTTTTTTGCCTCAGTGTAGTAAATAAACACATTCATTTGGGAGCTTATTATTTGTCTTTAGTGTAAGATGAGACTCTATAACTCCTTATGTCTTTTAGATGTTAGCTACTTGGCTCGAAACGCACATCCTTTGTCAGAAATGCAACATCTGGTTTCACTCAGATATGACATAGAACTGCTTTAACATGGAAATGTTGTGGAAACTACAGATAAAGCTGCATGAAGCTGGAAGCTGGCATCAGACCGCTGTGCCTCCGCTGTCTCTGAGTCTGCGTTTTATTCGCATATGAGAAAAACATTCAAAACGTGTGGATGTCAGCCAGGAGGGATCACCAGTCTTGACGTCTAAACAACAAATCCTCCTTTAATGTTTTCCACATTGAGGCGCACATTCGTCCCCTCATCCCTCCCTCTGCTTTAAATTGACGCTGATAATGTTTTGAATTTATGCTCCTGGTGGGTCAGATATTTGTGTTACGGGCTAGCTTCACTTGACATTCATTTCAATTCAGTTCACTTTAATACTTGGCTGTTTTTCCACGGGCTCGAAATGGATAAAATATGTTCCTTACAGATCGGCTAATCAGGCTATGTAAACTCAACCAGTGGGGTAGCAGGTACCCCAGACAGGAATGTTAATGAGCGGTGCTCATCCAGCTCTACGTATAATAGGCTTATTGCACTTCAGCTAACGTTGTTCTCCGTCGGCCAAGCTCCCACCGTGCCCAGTCATCAATCACTTGCACAACAAGGGCCCCCTTTGTCGTGGTTTGATTTCGAGTAATCCCGAGAAAAGTACAGTTAACCGCTTGTTATTTATAGCCACCGTTGGCTGATCTATACAGCATCTTCTCAGGGACGGGCCAGCATCCTCCGGAGCGGCGGATGAGGAACTGGCCAGGGTGCAGGTGCAGAGCAGATGGAACATATTGGGCCTGCGCCTGGCTCCCATTTATTATCACTGCTCACTGGACTAGTGGGCCCTTAAGCACTCTGGATTGATTTTGTTTGACAGTTGCTCCCATGTAATCTAAACAGTCAACCTGCTCTGACAGTGTGTGTGTGTTTAAGAGTGAACTGTACGCATATGTGTGCCCTGCCTCAGTGCCCCGAATGAAGAACTGAAATAATGCAAGATGAAGATCGTGCCATGTGTGACACACATTGAGAGGTTTTCACACCGGTGCACTGAGCTTTGCTTTCCTATTTAACTCTATAATAGTTTGTATCCGACACACACACGTCTCCTACGAGTTGTTGGCACCGATGGGGTCAATCCATCCTGAGATGTTTGTTTACACCGTGTTGTAGCTGTCTGGCAGTGTTGCAGTGACCTCTGTTGGTGAAGTGACAGCCGTCTTGTGTTTCAGGGAGCGAGAGGGCCCGACGGTCCAACGGGAGACTTGGGGTTAGAGGGCAAGAAGGTAAGGATGCTGGCATTCAATAAATGGAATCGTGCATGCATGCAAGAGTTAATAGCAAACCGTATTTAATTCACAAATGTGATAAATCTTAAGTGGGGAAAATGAACCCTTTGCAAAAAAAAAAAAAAAAAAAAAAAACGCAAACTGCACATCCTTTGTATCCACTGAGGAGTTGGGAAATTTACAATAACAGCAACGTATCTGGACTCTGGCTATTGCTCATCCTTCCTTCTCTCTGCAGGGTCCTGATGGTCCTCCAGGAAAAATCGGTTTCCCCGGACCACAGGTAAAGCTCTGGGGTGCCTCTCGGCTTCCCAGCTCCTTCCTCTCGTATATTTTTTGGTGCTTATGTTCCTCTGGAGGGGTTTGATTTAGAGGATAGATGTGATACCAGCAGCGGTGGAGGCCCGCAGTCAGAAACAACACGTTAAACTGCAGGAGAGAACTGTCGTTTCTTTTTGGGATTTGTTTTTTTTTTTTAACAAACTCGTGTCCCAGATGCACATGACAGTGTTAAATGATTTTGCACAGCTCATCGGGATGGTTTGAGTGTCGCTATTTTGCTCTGATGCCGTTTTATGGGGAGGCTTGTAAACCCAACATAATGGGAGTTATTGTATTACCTTCAGGGCAAACGCAGAGAGATGAAAAAGCAGAAAGGCATAAAATGACGTAAAAGGAAAGAAAAAGACACACAAAAGTAAAAGTCATTGCAATTAATCTTCTAAATGTCCCTTCTTTGCTGGTTTTTGTCTTTAAATGCAGAGCATGTGTGAAACATGAATCAAAAGCCCTTGTAAATCACCCCCCTTTGTCTTAATATGCTTTATTTTCTCAGTCAAGCAAATGAATGAACGTTTATGAACTCTTATTTTTACGAACCTCACACGGAGATTTTGACTTCATAAACTTGTCTCACACCTTCTTTCTTTTTTCTGTGTCCGTCTCAGGGAAAGATTGGCGAGACGGGGGAAACTGGGCCTAAAGGTTTTCCTGTGAGTTCATTATTATCCACACTGTGGATTAGCTTTGGTTGCTTATGGTGAAATCTACTACTACATGACTTTGTGTGAATGTAAGATTGTATTCTGAGCCCGGTGACCTTTTCGTCTCCAGGGTATCCAAGGGCCTTCGGGACCGCCGGGGGACAAGGGAATAGCAGGCGAGCCGGTATGGACTTCCTGCCTTCTGTTCACGCTTTGTTATTTTTCTCCTCATCTCCTCCCGCGTCCAGATATATTCCGTATACACCGTCTCCTTTTACAGTATCCTCACTCCATCACATCAAACTTTTCCTTTCCCCTTTTCGGAAAGTTTTATTGAAATTCGTTGTGACACCAAACAGCAGCTCTCTGCCCAGCCCTGTCATCTCCAACGTGCATCAGCCAGAAGCTTGTTTATGAGACATATTTTAGCATTTATTAAAAATACACTCGCCTGTATTAAATGTTTCCTCCGGGGCGGCCAGGAGATTGTCTCATCGCTCACACATCTGCCCGGTAGTGGCAGGAAAACGAACTGCAAGCGTGCTAGGAGACCGATTTTTAATGCTGCTTTTATAGAAGTGCAAAACTGCTGAATTTGCATGGGAATTGATGTCTTAATGGAGGCAGTGTTTACTGTGGGAGATCTGCTGTTCTTCTTGTGGTTTCTTTTACGAGCAGCGAGAGAACTAGATGCAAAATAGCAGAATAGGAAATGGGGCAGATAGCATGTGTGCCGGATTTAGCTCAGCAGTATTAGATACAGGCCCCCGGTCCCTCTTTGTTTTCACTGATATGAAGGAATCAGAGAGTTTCCTGTTTTCTGTTACATAAAACTTGGATATCTTACTCATCCATGAATTCAGTTACTTTATGGATCATTTACAGTTGCACTGTGGAAATCATGTATAAAATATGTGTTTTATTTATACAAAGTTTAGGTGCAATTAAGCAAGTAATTTAATTATGAGGCAAATGCTATATTTGACCATCCTTCCCATTTTCCATACACTGATCTGCCACAACATTAAAACCACTGACAGGAGAAGTATATTACGTTCACCATCTTGTGACAATACAATGTTCTGCGGGGAAACCTTTCGACCTGGCATTCATGTGGATGTTACTTAGACATGTACCACCCACCTGGACCAGACCAGGTCCCCACTACCTCATAGCAATGACACTCCAGCAGGATGCAGCCTGACATGGAGATACACACAAAAACGGTTTAGGAACAACACGAAGAAACATGAAGAACAGCACAAGGTCTTAACCTAGCCTTCAAATTCACTAGATCGCAAACTGATACAATATCGGTGGGATGATCCACAAAGGCCCCTCCACTCAATTCATAGGAACCAAAGACCCCCACTAACAACACGACAGGACACCCTCAGAAGGCCCAGGTCCATTCTCTGATGAGTCACAACTGTTTTGGAGGCACAAGGGAGACCTGCACAATATTAGGGAGGTGGTCATAGCAGAACTTTCAGTCTCCATCCACATCATCCAGAGATTCCCTTCTCTCTTTTTTTTGCTCATATTCAACTAGAAAGGATTTTGTTGGTTTGTTTTTAGTCTGATAAGTGTTGATTTCTCTAGGGATTACCTGGGCCACCTGGGACGTTGGGACTGTTGGGAGAAATTGGTCACCAGGTGAGAGACTTTGCAAACACACTCTCCAACACGCGTAAGCAGATTTTCCACATGCATAAGGAAAATCTGATCTCACTGGACCAACAATCAGTTCTTTGATTTTAGTATTGTTGTTAAGAGACATTCACCATCTTACTCATCTTCTGTACATTTTTAAGGGTCCTCCAGGTAAAGTGGGTGAACCAGGCCTACCAGGAGAGCCAGGGGAGAAGGTGAGGCAATAATATTGCTGCAGAGTTACCTGGATATAAGTTTTTACGTTATCAGGGCATCAGGTTAAAGTTTAATATGTCTCATTTGTGCGTCAGGGAGCCATTGGACCTGCCGGGAACATCGGAGAGCAAGGACTAATAGGACAGCGGGTATGTTTACAAAAATTTTGCATTTTCTTAGCATGTGGAACTGTTGTTCACTTCATGGGCTTATGTATGTATTCATGTGTCTCTGCATGCAGGGAGAGCCAGGCCTCGAGGGAGAAGCTGGTCCAGCTGGTCCCGATGGCACCAAGGTGAAATGATTATCTAAAATGACGTTGATATGTTGCCAACAACACGAGAACACAGATATAGTCCAAGTATGTAATATTAACTAGTTGTGATTCATCCTCAGGGTGAAAAAGGCGACATGGGTCAGGAGGGCGACACAGGCGAAAAAGGTGAAATTGGACTAAAGGGAAAAGAGGGACCACCTGGAAATCCTGGACTCACTGGCGTCAGAGTAAGTCACCTCTCTCTTTCTTTTCACATTCATTCACACGCATTTTTGGAAACTGTCTCTTTACTAAACGCTCTATTTCTATCACTGAAGGGCCCAGAAGGGAAGCCTGGCAAAATTGGGGAAAGAGGCAAACTGGGACCAAAGGTATGTTATCAATAACCAATTTCATCCTAAAATAGCTGACAACATTCACACAAAATCAGATGGAAATACTGCGGTCAGCTGTTCAGTAACCTAATTTTCCCGTGTGTTTAGGGTGCCAAGGGTCAAATGGGTCACCTTGGGGAGACTGGGTCAGTGGGGAAGACTGGAGCGCCGGGTTTTGTGGGGCAAAAGGGCTCCAGAGGAACCATTGGACATGTGGTAAAGTGGAACAGTGTTGATAAAAAAGTTTAAAATAACCACGAGTTTTACTTGATAATAAATTTAATTGATAATTGACACAGCATTTACTGTCTTTAGGGAGCTCCTGGGAGAAGGGGTCAGCAGGGGGAACTTGGTCCAGCGGGTTATGAGGTAAGTCTGTGTCTGGGGGTCACTGGGAATTAATCATTAAACATTATGGTTGTTGTTGGTGTAGTAATTTTACATAACGTGATTTGTGTCTTCGCAGGGTCATCAAGGGCCACAAGGCCCAATGGGGTCTTCAGGACCTAAAGGTGAAAAGGTACACCTCGTAACATGGATCTTTTATTCTTCCCCTGCATGTTGAGTTATATCCCAGAACCAGAGGAGATTTCCAAAGCTCAGGAGCTCAAATAATCAGGAATGTGCATGAATCATCTAAGTTTTAACTGTTTTGATTTGTGTCTGCAGGGCGAGCAGGGGGATGATGGGAAGGTGGAAGGTCCTCCTGGTCCTCCAGGTGACATAGTAAGTCACGCCTGACTTACTGTTCCTTCTCCTTTTACCGATTGTCTCCTGTAAAGTTGCAGAAATCGGATCATTTGCAGTGTGCTCATATATTTCTTGTCCTGACCAGGGACCTCCAGGTGACAGAGGAGAGAGGGGCGAATCAGGAGACCCGGGCTACAAAGTAAGTACCAGTGCTCCAGGTGATTTTTTATATAAAAAAAAATGTTTGTCTGGGTGCTCGCGTTAATCTTCTGTTGTTGTATTTAAGGGTCAAATTGGTGTGGATGGAGAACGAGGTAGACCTGGAGCCCCCGGACAACCCGTGAGTGTTAAAATGTGTTACACAGTTCTGTCATTACGTCTACAAATAAAACACGCAGGTTGTCTTTATGTGTTTTCATTCATGTAACTGTCTGTTTTAGGGACATCCTGGACCTCGAGGGCAGCAAGGACCCAAAGGGGCCAAAGGAGATCAAGTAAGCATGTGTATCTTTTTATTTATATTTTAATTGCAGTAATTACTAGTATGTATGTTATAATTGATGCAGCCCCACTCCTCATGTCTTTTACACAGGCTTGAGAATAGCTAAGTGAGCAATTAACTTTGGTAAAAGAGTTTTAATGGACTGATTTAACAGACTTCCATCAGTTACCATAGATTTGCAAAAACATCAGCAGTTCTCGTTTGACTATTAATTGCTATTGCACACGATAAGAAATTTAGTGAACAATAGAAATCAACAATCTTGCCCATTTTAAACTATTTTTCTCTTTCTTAAGGGTCAGAAAGGCAAAAAGGGCCAGTCGGGACAAAAAGGAACCAGAGGAACAGAGGCAAGTAATTGATTTTCCATATATCCACAGCTGCTTCAGTGAGTTTCGGTCTTTCATTACCAAAGGCAGATGTTTTGCAAAATCTCAGCCTTCAAAATTGCGCCTTTTTGACAAATCATCTTGGAAATGAAGCATAAACAAATCTTAGATGGATTGATCTAGAAAACAGGCGAGAACTGATTGTGTTCTCAAGTGAAAATAGACTCAAAGAATTCATTGGCGGAAAAGCCAGTAACATATGCTGAGTCTAGATATCTCTATTCTCCTCAGGGTGGGGTTGGTCCCCTTGGTCCCAGAGGTGTGGTGGGCCGAGAAGGACTGGAGGGTACGCCCGGGGTTGATGGAGTCCCAGGAAAAGATGGCAGTAAAGGCATGCCGGTGAGACATTCTTATTTATTATATGCAAAGGAGAGTTTATTAAGCTGCAGCCACTCCCTAGGGGTTGAATTATTCATAATACCACACAATTTAAAAGTGTAAGATGGAATCTTCCTCTTCCTCCTCTTACTTAAATGTCTTTCTAGGGAGAACATGGCGATGATGGGGAGGCTGGTCTTACAGGTAAACCTGGGTCACGTGGTAAAACTGGCGTTCCAGGACTCCCAGGAGATCAGGGGGGCATTGGACCAAAGGTAGGGTGGAAAAGAAACGTCTGTGTATCTTGGTGTGACAGTAGCAATGTTGATCCCACTCACATTTGATTGATTGATTGACTCATCAATCCAGGGTGAGCGGGGTCTTCGTGGCCAGAGCGGGCCCCCAGGAAAAAGAGGCTTCAAAGGTGGAATGGGACTACCAGGGCTACAGGGAGACCAAGGACCGAAAGGACAACCTGTACGTATCTGCAGCACATGCATATTTAAATAATAAAATGTGGAGATGGCTTATTTTATTTTATTTTTTTATTCTTGTCTCCGTTCTTTTGCAGGGTGACACAGGGGAGCAAGGTTTTCCAGGAATTCTTGGTGTTTTTGGACCAAGGGTACGGACATCACTGCACGGATACACACGGAGAGGCAGCTGCACACATAGCTACAGATATAGGCAAATATATGAAATAAAACTGGAATAAGACAATGTTTCGGTTCTGAATGTTTTTTAGTGATTTAACCAGGAAGGTGATTTTCTCCGATTAGATCTCGTTGTTGTTCAGGTCTAGTCTGGTCATTGTAACACCTGGCCCTGACCACTCCGTGCTTGTCTCTTTTGACAGTAATTACATGTTGTCTTGCACAAGTATGTCTGTTTTATTATGACATAACTACACGTCACATTTTACACACACACACACACATCAAAGAAACTAACATTAGCGGATGCATGGCTTTTCAGAAGGGGAGCTTTGCCAGTTGCTTTTACAGGACAGCTTTAGCACATTGTCCCTAAGCCTTCCTCAATTACAGGCTGTTCCCTCTCCCATCACAAGATCCCATTTCTAAACAACACTTTGAAGGATGCCAGCAAAGTCTCTCTTCTCTTCCCGCTCATAATTTGTTCCTTAAAATCACCGCTGGAACTGTCGGTAAACACTTAAGTTTTAAGCGTTTTAGAATATTAAATATTAACAGTCTGTTGATCCTTCTTGAATGTGAAGAAAAAAAATCCTTTGTGCACAAAAAAACAAAACTCTTCATCTCTGGGTTGTGTGGACATGAAGATCTATTGCATTTTACCCAAAGCCAAAATGTGCGAGCACAGCTGGAAACATTGTCCTCGATGTGGAAACACTGAGTAGATGTCAGATGTTCTACGTTGAGGCACAGTTACAGATGAAGACGTTTTTACAAAACTGACAGCTAGTTGGACAGGTGCATGAAGATGCTTGATGACTTGGTTTATTTTTCAGGGTCCTCCAGGAGACTTTGGGCCCAAGGGCATACGGGGACCGAAGGGGCCACCGGGTGCAATGGTAAGAAGACTCAGATGATCTAGATTAGGCTGATGAAACGCTCTGGACCACCTATTTCATTCCCTGTTTCTCTTCATCAGGGCAGAGGAGGAGTCATCGGGCCTGAAGGAATTATTGGTCCCAGTGGAAGTGCAGTATGTATAACACTTGAGAGGAGCTGTATCTAATATTTGTCTGTGCTCTTATTCTTCTGCATATTAACTGTTTACGTTTCCTTAACAGGGTCCTCGAGGGGAGAAGGGCAATCGTGGAGAGACTGTAAGTCCTCTTGACCTCCTACCATGTTTATACTTCCCTTTTTTTTTGCGTTTTATCTGCTGCGCGTCAAGCAGAATTTATAATAATAATAATAATAATATCCATGCTGAAAATATGTCTTTTCTCTCTCTGAACAGGGATTTCAAGGTCCAAGGGTATGTTTGCATAGTTTTTTCTGTTGATACAAGTGCCTCGGAGTTTACTGTTTGAGAGCCTAGAAGTTCATACTGCATGTATGTTTTTCTTCTTTATTAGGGATCTCCTGGACCTCGTGGACCCCCTGGACGTCCAGTAAGTTTTCCATCTTCTTAAATTTGATCAAATGTTCCCGTTCATGAAAGTTCACGTCTAAACAACTGCTATTATTTCTTTATTTTTATTTTTTTTAGGGTCCACCGAGCATCCCTCCATTATTTGTAAGACTTATATTTTGCTATTTTATTCAAAATACACTGTAACACAATATCCAGAAAGAAACAATGGGCTGATTGAATAAGTCATTGTTTCTGCTACAGAAAGAAGAAGGTCTCTTGTATTTGGATTCACCCACATCACTCAGGACTGAGGTTGGTGGATTGTGAGGTTAAAAGTTCAATAGAATAATCCTTTAGTGTGTTCAAACTGGAGACACTTGTGTGTTTTTTTTTTTTTTTTGTTCTGTCCGCCAGAATAAACCAGTGATGGACCTGCCTATGCTGGACCAGGGCGCAGAGATCTTTAAGACCCTCCACTACCTCAGTAACCTGATCCAGAGCCTGAAGAACCCACTGGGCACTCGGGACAACCCTGCCCGCATCTGCAGGGACCTGCGCAGCTGTGAACAGAAGTTAAATGATGGTGAGGAACGTTGTGCTAGGGGGTCTGTGACGCCTAGGGGGTCTGTGGAGGTACTGTCAATCTAAGCATCTGTACACAGTAGGCCCTGCCCCTATCGCTGCTGAGCCAATCATAAGGCCACATATTATGCGCTGACTCTGTCAATTTACCTGCAATTGGCTGAGAACCTATTCAGTCCCTAAGTGAAATACAGAAGCATGCTGCAATATTAGCAGAAGAGAAGCGTTACGGTTAAGGTTAGTGTTAGGGTTAGCACTAGTTTAATATAAAATAAGAACATTGAAGACCCCTGTGCTAGATGCAAAGAGGGTGAGCAGTAATATGTTTGGATAGACGATTGATCCCAAATCTGTTTGCACTTTCAGGCACTTACTGGATTGATCCCAACTTGGGTTGCTCATCAGATACAATAGAAGTCACCTGCAACTTTACCGGAGGTGGACAGACTTGCCTGAAACCAATAACAGCATCCAAGGTACTTAAGACATAACAACAGCACAAACGACATCTGTAACCTCTACGTGGTTATAAATTGTGGACAACAGTACATTTTACACGGTTGAGCACAAAGCAGACTTTTTCTCCTTCTCATTTTTGACATGTTTGAGCAGCCAACAATCAGTGTCGGCCGCGTCCAAATGAACTTCCTGCACCTGCTGAGCTCAGAGGCCGTGCAGCACGTCATCATCCACTGCCTGAATGTCTCGGTTTGGAGGACAGCTGAGGATCAGCCGGTTGCTCAGGGGTCTGTGAGATTCAAGGCCTGGACCGGGGAGGTGTTTGAGGTGGGAGGAGAGCTCGAGCCAGAAGTCTTGGAGGATTCCTGCTGGGTAAGAAAAGGACCTTAAATATGTGAACTTCAGGCATTCATAACAAAAAAATTATATAATATTCATGTTTTCCACTTTTAGATAAAAGATGGGCGCTGGCACCAGACCCACTTTGTGTTCCACTCTTTGGACCCCACCTTGCTCCCTGTGGTTGACATCTACAGCCTCCCAAAAACTAGTCCTGGCTCGCATTACCACCTAGAAGTAGGTCCTGTGTGCTTCCTGTGAGGGCTGCAGTGTAAGTCCTCTGAGCATGGAGGGGATGGACAACCAACCCCTGCTAGACACATCCATGCCGGCGTGGAGATCGGAGCCTCCTCCTCCAAATCATGGCCAAACACTGTCCAAGCAAGAAACAAAAAAAAAAAAGAAAAAAGGCCCCAAACAGATCATGCTTCGTACCGCCAAACTCCCGTTGGACTGCAGACACAGAGGGAGGAAGCACGGGGGGGAGGCGCTGTGGGGACAACGAAGAGCCGAGGAGGAGCAGGGGAGTTCTTGCACTAATGGCTTCTCAGTATGGCAAAGGCTTCTTCAAGCTCACCAAGAAGGATCTCCACATGTATGCCTGCATGGAGGGGAAATTAAAAAAAAAAAAGGCTCTCTGCCAACTAATCTCTCCAGAACATTGCTAAGTGAAGGGAGAACAAGGCCAAGTTAATCAGTGGACGTTGCAGTAACTTATTTTGTATACAGTCTGTATACTGTGTGTACTTTTTTTTTTTTTTTTTGTTTTGTTTTGGAAATACCAGGAATTAAATTCTGTCAGAGAAGAGGAATTAACGTAAATGGGATCACTTAAATGTACATAGATAAATATATATGCTTATTATTAACTTTTATACATGTATATCTTATGTAAAGAAATAATCTTTAAGTGCAATAGAAAAACGAGAAGATAATTTGATATTTTTAAAAGAAAACTTATACGGAAGGATTTTTCAGGGGTGCCATTTTTATTTACCTTTGGTCCTCATCTCACAAATCTTGCATAGGTGAATTCATCCAGAGGAAGATTCGTTTGCTTAAATTGAGCAGAAAAACTATTTAAACTTGCGCCCCAAGTGGGAGACTTTCGGTTTCCTCCCCGACGTTGGGGGGGAGACCGGGGGCAACCAGTCAGCTCTCAATAAGTTCCATCTGAAGCCACAAACGGTCGCACGAAAACCAGCCCACGTGGAGAAAGTCAGCGTATTAATTACATTACTGAACCGGATGCCACTGATTATTTAGGGGAGAATTAGATGAAGATTAAGGGTCAGATTGAGGAAGACTATGGAGCTCTAGTTTTCAGTAGTGTTTTACTAAATCCTCTGTAACTGTGGAGTGTGAAAATTAGTTCTTTGTTTCCTTACTTATTAAAAAATAAATAAATAAATAAATAGAAGATAGGTGTTGTTGTTTAACCAGTGCCACATGGGATTGGGAATCTCTCTCACAGTAAACAGGCTGCAGGCAAAGGTAAAAGAGAACTGAGCCACAAGGGAGAAAAGAGTTTGGGTACAGAAATCCAAATAAAACCTACAGCTTTTGTCCCATCCTCCCTCGAATGCACGGTGCTAAGAAATTTATCGAAGGTGCTAACCATAGTGCTGTTATTACACCACTTTGCTTAAATATTCAGATTTTTTTTTCTTTTTCTTTTTTTTTTTATAGTGCATGCTTGCTTGGAAAAAAGCCCACAATAAACACATTGCCATAGCTTCATAATGCACTATAACGGTAATATCACATCCACATAGTTCCCTACAAGTAAAATAAAAATATTGTTTTGCTCAGTGCTGCAATCTATTGCAAATGAAATAAATTAAAATATATTAGAAACCATTAAACCTACAAACTGATTTATGCTATTCTGTCCAGTATAAATCACGGAGTTGAATCCTTTTTTTTCTTTTTTTTTTAAGAATAAAATTTTCTTTTTATTCTGTACAAAGTCTCCCCCTCCCAACAGCTGTATGTAATATTTCTTAGAAAACAGACAACTAGTGGAGGTAGTTTTAATTAAATAAAACATTTCTTTGTTGTAGCTGAACACAAGTGTGTATAATTGTGTAAACCTTGCTGTATACAGTGGATCCCCTCTTGCTAATTTAATGTTATTTAATGTTGTTACCGTGGTTGCCAACTGAGCAAATTTCTGTTGGTTGAAGCAATACTACTCTTTCTGACAATTTATATATCAGTTGTCCCAACTGGTCTTGGAGTTTATAGATTTTTCTTTCTTTTTTTAATGTGTAAATTTGGGGCTCCAGAGAACAAATTTATTGCAATGTTAATTCTTTTATTTTTTTAATTTTTGTTATGTTGTTTTTTTTTTCCTCTATGATAACCAACCATGTACTGTACCACGACTGTGCTATACTATAACTTGTGTTTTAAAGAATTATGCAAATATGTGAACTTCTTTCTTTTTTTGTAAATCTGTTCCAAGACATTAAAACAAGCTAAGAATACCTCACAGTTTTACACAGGGCTTGGAGCAAAGATTTTATATTGCTTTTTATAATTACAACCTGTTTGGAAAATATCAGCCAAATACAGCAAGTCGTCATTTTTCGGTGCAAGACCATTTCTTGTGCCTTCATCCTTAATCTGTCTACTCTTTTAGTCATTGTTCGGTGTCCATTTGTTCAATAAATACTTTTAATTTGTGTGCGGATTTTTACTTTTTACCCCTTAAATACACACAAACCACAAAATATGCAGCATATGTACAATAATTGGTTAAAAACAGATTAAGAAAAACACTTTTAGCATTGGTTTGTCTGATAGTGATGAAAAGGCTCAACTAATAGTTAGATAGTGAAACTCTGCGTGTATGGTTTCATATGGTTACCAGATGTCAGTAATGATTGGTTGCACAACACTGCTATAATTAAACAGACACATAGTGTTCACATTGCTGTACAACTTCAAACAGGTGTATTATTTTCCACAAGGTGACACGAGGCTATAAACACCATCACCAGCTGACGTACGGCATTCAGACTGGAGCGTAGTTTTCCGAGATCTCGCCCTTCAAAAGCAATGGATGAGTTGGGATTTAGTTCATGATTGGCAAATCTGTGGCCAAATTAAACTGTTAGCAGACCCTGGAGCAAAAATAAATCTCTGTGGGAGCCCCTGTTTACCCCCGAACTGCTACCAAATGCACCGTGTTATCTCCAAATTGCCATATAGACCCAATGGTCCTATGCTGGAATACTTAAAAGACACAGTGACATAACATAATAATGCGGGGACCTGCTTTAGTTGAATTTGTTCTACATTTGTGCATATACTCTAACAAGGATCCAACACCAAACTGAGGTTTGTGGGGCCTTGAATTTAGGGGAGTATCACAGATTATAAAGAATAAGAGTGTGGTGGATGTTTCGTGGAGAATCATCATGGTGTGCCTTCTTAGGAAACTAGTATATATAGAGAGAAAACAAATATTATGTTGTGTAAAAATACCTGGTAATAACTGTTCCTCTACCCAGGATGAAATGAAGATTTACACCACATGGTGTCACTGTTGTCCTTATCTGGAGTATTTCATGTCAGCTGTTTACACTAAGGAAGTTATATATGCTTCAAGACCTTTCATGAACTCGGCTAAATGGATGATAAAACGCCCAGACTGTCATTAAGGCAGTCTATCTTCACAAAATGTTATAATTAGTGCATCCCGGTCGTGCAACACACCCGTTTGTCTACTCACCACACACATGCAAATTAAATTACAAATTAGATAGTTATTCTTGACATCTGGATGACCATGTATGTGAAAGACACATTTACACATGCCATCTATTACAGATGCAGTCCATTATAATATAAGTAAAGGAAAAGTCCAAATGCCAAATTGTTTACTCCAATATCAAGAGAATATTAATTCAAATAATATATTAACATTTCGATTTATTTATTTCATTTTATTTTTATTTTTGTTGTGGTTAGAAACATGCTGACACAAACAGCAACATAACTCGGGACAGGGTGTCAGGTGAAAATCTTCAAACTGACAGCGTACGTATTTTTGAGACATTACGAACCTCCCCAAAGTGTTTGCTTTGGCCAATCACTTTGTCGCAGTCGCCACCCATCTTCATGCTGCCTTTCTTGATACTCGGAAATTCTCCATTTTGAACTCATAAACACTAATCACACGTCTGAACATTATATAGAACAAATCAAAAGACGTACCTTAAAGTTATCACGGTATATAGCCCACGTTTTCTAATTTTTAATTTTAAGTTTATCTTTTAAAAGCATCCACACCTAGGTGTATTTCGGGATTCAGAAATATTCACTACGGCCCCTAAATGCAGCACCAGTTTCCAACGTGCACAATGGTGACGTTTACCATATCATGATGGCGGTAGCCTGGACTATTTTGAATTCCGTCCCGCTTTTCGAAGTTTACACAACGTCTGGTCGGTGAAATGTAACATTATTCTGGCGAGAACACAAAATAATAGAGTCGACATTATGGATTCCGTCGTGGGGGACGACCTGACGCTCCCCGTTGACATCAACGGAAGGTAAAACTGTCAACGATATAGCTAGCGAGCTAAGGCTAGCTAGTATCAGCAGTGCTGTGTGTTTAGCTAACGTACTAATCCGAAAGTAGCATTTCATACAGTTACCGCAGCATGGGCCCTGACTGGAACAGATGCACTCGAGTTATCTTAAATTAGATATGTAACTGAACTAAGCTACTTTAGGCCCACAGATAAAAAAAAAATCTAATGTAGCATCTTTTATAGCTTTTAGCTCTTATAAGAAATCATTCTTTGTTTTTATGGTTGTTATAAGATGGGGTCATCTGATATTTTGAAGTTCATATATAAATGTAAAAGTATACTAGCATGTTGCCATGTATTTTAGCAATATGGGGTTTCAATAATAGTTTGAATTACTAGGACTAGTGCCGAATGTGTGAGTGGCAAAAGAAACTGTAGCCCTGTAAAACATATTTGGTGAATGATGTTATTTCAAACGCTCGATGTTTTTTTTTTTTTTTGTTTTTTCCTTAATGGCATGTAACCTCAAAAAATGTATACCTAAGCATAACATAGTCTCGTAGCTGACCCAGAAAAATTAAAATACTAACGAAAATATGACTCATTCTTCCCCGATGAACGAAAAGTGCAGTGTATGTAAACACTGGTGCGGATCGGTTGCCTTTTATTGACTCCCTGTAGCTGCTACAGTTATAAATCATACCCAGCTCATTGGATGTTGCCGTGATATTACCGCGATTGGTTGGTCGGTTTGTTGACTGTCATTCAGAGGGCGAAAGAAAGCGGAAATTATGTGAGGCGGTGTGTTCAGACAGGACGTCTCCCTGCACTCTTTGAACAAAATGTGGAGGTAATGTGTTATATTTCTTATTTATTTTAATTTTGTTTTTATCACGTGTGCTCACCCTGCCATGACAGAAGAGTGTGATTGTGGTAGGTGAACCGTGTATTATTCTAGCCTTGCTTCACAGTGCTGCTGCTGGATAGTGTTTGCTGAATAGTGCTGAATATAGCTAGATTTTCTTCTTCTCCACCCAAAAGCTCATTGTAGCACCTCTGCGTTCAAGTTTGTAGTGTTGACCCCGCTTGGTGTCCTTTTAAATGACCTAGCCCAGCTGTGTTCAGTGGAAAAGCGGTCATCCAGGTGGTAAGCGTGCCTCAGTAATCCAAGATGTTAGCTGATATGTATGGTTTGAATTACTTGTTCGGTAATTCTGAAACCCGATTCACTTCATTCTTCACAAGTTATGACTTGCGTACTGTTCGTCGCTTCAGCTGATAGTGTTGTTTTTTTGTGTAAATGTCTTTCACGATATTGTGAGTTTGCTGCCTTCATTTTTGTCTGTTGCAGCTGAACAAAGTGAGAAAAAGAGGAAGTGAATGTTTACAGGCTCTTACATTGTTTCCACTGGGTGTTGGAGAGGTTACTACGACTGCAGCACAGATGAAACTGTCGAAAAGACGCACACACGCGAACCAGTTGTAATGACTTTCGTTCTTTATGAGAGGATTTCAGTTCAAATAGTTTCCGTTGAAATAATTTCACATGTTTACATTCTCCGCTTTTAATCTTATCACGGCTCTTGCTGTAGAGTGCTTCCTCTCCATTAACACAGGAAGAGGTTGCTTGGCATGTGAAACCTCAGTGATGCAATTATTGTAAACATTCAGCATTTTGGGGGGTTCCTGCAGCATGTATGTGTCTGTGTGTGGATTTTTACAAGGCATCAGCAAGTAATGTTGAACCGCTTTGAAAGTACCAGGGTGATCAGGGCCAAAAACCGAAATTACATCCCCCTTGACTTATTGTTGTAATGTTCGGGCTGAGTATTTTCAGTCAGCATCTTCTAATTTTTATTGTAATGTGCTGTATGTGTTGGACTGCTTCATGTTGGTATGTTTTGTAGCTGTGGTTGAGGGTCAATGCAAAATAAATATGTTGAAGAGCAATGTCTTGATGTCTGCAGTCTGACACCGACTATAGTGTATTTCTTTTATCAATTAATGATACTCATGAACCTCAGAGTCACAGAAAGACTGGAAGTAAACAAAGTGAAACAAATATAATGTAATTTGTCATCAGTATCAGTTTATCGTTTTATGGTATGCTAAGTTCTATATTGAAAAAAAGAACATGAAACTTGTTCATATTTCATAAAGGAACTGTTGGTCTTTGCTGAAGAATATAGCAGAGAAGCAGAGCTGTGTTTTGAATGACCGGGAGGAAGTTATTCAATGCTGAACTTATTATTTTTAGATGCAAAGGTCAGGGTCGTGAAACATGAGCTTGTTTTTATTTGTGCAAGTTATTTCCCTCTCAGATTTGTCAGTAGAAGAGATGCTTTAACAAACAGCATTACTACTGTACAGTGTATGTGTATGTGGTAGTTATCGGTATACCATCTTATGCTGTGGCAATTAATCCCCGCTCCCCTAAATGCCGTCGCGATCCAGATGTGTGCTGCTGATGTTTGGTGCATTGTGCTGTGTCTGTGAGTGACGCCGTCGCCCCATCAGAGCCACACACAGTACTCCACTTGTCTCCCAATGAAAGCCTTCTCCATCCACTAGTTTCACTGTTTGTCTATCCTCCTGTCTGCCTGAACATGAGAGCTAGGCTGCCACTGGCACATGGTCACACACATGCACACACACACATACATGCATAGAAAGGAAGCTCCGCCAGAGTGGATGTAAATGAAGCAGAGAGTCATTCTTAAGCTATTTATGGAGTGTCCTAAGGGCTCAGTGGAACTGGCCAGCGTGAGTAATACTTGAACGCCTTGCATTTGTGTTTTTCAATGTTATATAATATTCAGTTTATATAGGCACCGTGATCTGGGATAGAGAGCAGAGTTTGATTGGGTTCTTACGATTTATTTATTTGAATATTTGAATATTTTTGTTGGATGTAGTAATTTATATTCAAATGCAAATTCAGATATATTCACATATTGATAGCGACAAGACTGCGTCACTAACAAACCATTCTGTCTCCAGCTGCAGACTGCCAGACTCCATAGATGCTGGAGAATATTCCACAGACAGCATGACAGGTAGAGTAAGAATTTCCTTTGTTCTACCCGTCTTCTTTTTCCTGCTCAGGTGTGTCTCCCTCGTGTATTAATTAATGCCGCTGCTGAATCGTTGCTGTGACCTCCTACGGTTTTGTCTCCAGAGCTGTGAGCTGTGACTAGTTGGATGATTATAATAAGCTTATCCCATTTCTAATTGATTGTCATGCTCTTGTTGTGTGCCAACAATATACACAAGGCTATACTAACACATGTGACCCAGTAAACAACTTGTTCACAAATATAGGAAAGCATCTGTGGCATTTTGTCCAGTCAGATGTGTGGATGGCAGCTAGTAATGTTTGTAATGCTTTGAGCATTTCTGGGCAAATTCCATGTTTTACTGTTTTTCTATAAATTAAATACAACTAGACATGAGTATGAACCATTTTTTCAAACGTTAATGCAGTAATTTTTGCATTTGCAAAACTTGGACGACACAGTCAGGTGCGACCCCTTTGCCAGGTGTCATAGCTTTCACATCGTTTTTGTAGCTTCCTGAGAGGCTTTCTGTTCATTATTTATGAATTTAATAGCAACACTTCTTGCACTTTCATTTCCAAAAGCTGTTTGGATCATCATCCCCTTTTAGAAGGCAGCCTCTTTTCAACATCATTTTCTCAAATGACTGCATTTGCATCCACGGTTTGCTGATATTAAGTGAAATCCTTCCTGTGTGATGTTTGCTGACTCACTGGTACTGTCCAAAAGAATAATATTTCCACCCCCTAGCCGTCCTTTTCATCAAGTGCATGGCAAGTCTGTATCATATTTCAGATGTTGCATTTTGTGATGAGGTTGCAGGTAAAGATTCCTTCTGAATACTCTTCCCTGTTTCAGTTAAGTCTTCCTGCAGATATTTTGCAGTCTTATAGCTGGTTTGTTATTCTCTTATGCCCAGAAGATGTGCACTTGCTCGTCCAGATCTTGTTTTGACTGTCACGACTCCCCATTTCTTAATGACATTTCAGACACTTCAGTGCTAATTGCATGCTGGAAGCACTTTGATATCTTTTTATGTCCTTCCTCTGCTGTATAGGCGTTAATTTGCAACGTTTTCAGATTTCCGCTCTGTGATTTAGAGGAGTTAATGTTGGTTGAGTGTTTGAGTCAGAGAACCGAACTCTGTTTTCCTAATGATGATACTTGCAAGTCCCATTAAGTTAAACTTGAATGAATGAATGGAAGTTCTGGGTATTTTACAAGAAGAAGGATGCACAGACATATGCACAATCCACAGTTAAAGCTCATTTTAAAGTGTGACGCTGCAGGGGTTTTAATAATTTCTGTTCATTTTAAAAAAAAACATAATTTATAGTTTGGTTACTACATTTTACATTATTATTGCAATATAACATTATTTAACAGATAATTTTGCAAACAACAAAAAAGTCTAATTCTTAAAGTAGCCATATAGTGACAGCAGAATCAAGAAAATGAGACCCAAGCAGAAACAGTCATACACATTATTTTATTGTAGAAATTAGAACAAAATTTAAGGTTTTGTTTCCACCTAATGCTTCAGGCATTGTGAATAAAAAGGGAATTATAGCAGTAATGACTTGAGGCTGATGAATACCATCTGTAGAGCTCTAGATCCGAGCTTGCATTGAAAACATCACCCAACACCGAAGCCAACAGGAATAGAAGTAACATCTCCCAAATTTATAATTGTACAAGTGATACTATAGGAGTGACTGAGTCAAGCAGCAGCGAGCTATGAATCAGGAGTTAGTGTTGTGAAATGTCTTGTTGACTAGTGTTACATGATCGGCCATGGGCTGCCTTCAGCTGGTCTAAACAGGGCAACTCTCCAGAAGCTGTTTCACCTCTGATTGCCTTTGCAGCAAAAAAAAAAAAACATGATTCATTTCTCTTTATCTCCATAAAACCAACAGAGGGGGGATGACATATTCCTGTAGATACCATACTCAAATTACTAAAATATACTTTTGTTTTGTTACAGCTCCATCGTTCCCTGAGATGTCCCCTATTAAAGCTCTCACCATGAAGGACTATGAAAATGTGAGTGATGTGGTCATACACTGAAATGTGTCTGTATGGGTTTGGTGGTCAACTTTACGCCGCCACAACAAATTTGGTTATTAACCCGATCCTCACTCTGACGAAAAAACCAAGCCACCCTGACCATTTATGGAGATTTTGTTATGAAGTGTGTGTGTGTGTGTGTGTAGGAGGACTGAGGTGGGCCGAGGTCTATATTTCAGCATTTGAATGGAATGCATGCTTAGTTTTGGGCTCGCGCTGCCTGGCTGTCTGCATGATTAGAGGTTTATAGAGGGGTCCAGACTTCTACCTCCTCCCTTTGACAGTCTACCCAACCCCCATGACCAGATGTATGCTGTTCCAAGCCTGGAGCACAATGATGCACAGTCTACTTCACACACCCAGCACGCACAAGCACAAGCACTCAAACACACACACACACACACACAAGCACGAGCGGCTTTCTTCATTTCTAAAAATAACCATACACATGGCCCCTTTCTCACATGTAAACATGCCATCCCGCTTTTTTCCGCTGATAAAGTGTGTGACTTCTGTTCTTTGACCCCAAGTATTTGTCCTAATCCTTTTTATTATCATTTGGAATTTGAAAAAGAAATACACAGAGGGCCAGACACACTGAAATATCTGAATGCGTGATTCTTAATCATAAGCTTTAGCACATATTGAAATGTTTCTGTTACATTCGTCCCCAGCAAATCACAGCTCTGAAGAAAGAGAACTTCAACTTGAAGCTGCGGATTTACTTCATGGAGGAGCGCATGCAGCAGAAATGCGACGACTCCACCGAGGACATTTTTAAAACGGTGTTGTATTCTGTTTACTTGTTAAAATGTGCATTATGCTCATTATGTCTCATATTTCTGTGACCTCCTGTTTGCCAGATTTTGTGTGACTCAGTGTTTTCCACTGGTACTAAATGAGATCACATCTTGGGCAACAGCTGGATTTTATTCTGCCAAAATCCTGCATTTATGATCTCACAACAGCAAAAATGCCTTTTCATTGTTGCTGCTTTTTTGAGTGCACATTGGAATCTTCTGGTCTGTGATGATGATATTAAGACCACTAGTGTCTCTTGTGTTCTGATTGAGAAGTGAGGTGTCACAGTAATAGATTCAGTCTTCTTTTTTTAATTGGTCACCAATCTGATAACTCCTTCTTAGAATATGTAGTATATTTTGTACTTTTTTGTGACGCACCAGGTCTTTAATTAATGCTCAAATGTTTTATCTTATAGAACATTGAGCTGAAGGTGGAGTTGGAGTCTATGAAGAGAGATCTGGCAGAGAAACAGGAACTACTCGTGTCTGCGTCGTATGTATTGTTCTCTGGTTCACGGTCATTAAGGTTACATATTTAAACTCATTTTAATAGTTCAGACACCAACCTAATCTTTTCTGGGAATATTTTTCAGCAAAGCGTTGGAGAGCCTGGCTGGTCGAGAATCAGGAGAACCCCGACGGGTGAGAGAGCAGGCTCAGAGGGAGATGGACGCACTCAGAGATGCATTTAATAAGAGGATAGCCGACTTGGAGCAGGTGAGTCAAACATTATTTCACCCTACTGAACACATAAGCGTTTGTATGATAACATTACTTAACCACTGGTTTTATTAAAGTGCATTAAAGTAGGTGTTTTATTTGCTATTTTTTCCTCATGTCAGTGTCTGCGAACGGCGGAGGAAGAAGTTGAGAAGATGGCAGGCATCGCAGAACAGGAGAAGCTTAAGAATATAAACATGGAGAAACAGATTCAAGCCCTGGACACAGCAAGCACCTTCCACCCTGTTTCCGTCCCGAGTCCCGTCCAAGACCTGCAGCTGGCCCTGCAGGAGAAAGACAAGTATGGACGAGGGAGATAAACTCTGACACATTCATATTTTTCCTCTGTGAAAAGACATTTTATAATAATAAAGATGTACTACTTTTTTTTTATCCACATCAGTATCATTGAGCAGCTCAAGATCACTGTACAGAACCAGGAAGCTGTAATTCAGCAGAGGAGAGGCCAACAGGCAGATGTACCATCAGCCGACCGTGTTAAACAACTATCTGATCTCATCGCCAAGAAAGATCAAGAACTTGAGGTGTGAATTAAAAATTAAATTATTAACACATGGAATAGTTGCTTGTGTCTGTGTTGTGCACATATCGTCACTTTATGTCCAGCCTTTAAATAATGATACTTTTCAGCATTTCTTTCAGTATGAAAGTACATGTGAGTGACCTCTGTCTGTCTGTCTGTCTGTCTCCCAGGCACTGAAGGACGAGCTACACAGAGGGAAGGACAAAACACAGCCGGACCTTCAGGTTGGTGTATATTTCTTCTGATGTAACACTGAATAACTACTGCAGGAGGCTTTTTATATCATGCATTCTTTCCACTACTCCTTTGTAGTAAGAGATTTGCCTTGCACCAGGGGTTTATTCATTGGCACTTAATTAGTTATAACAGTGCATTCACGTGTTGGATCCTTCAAACTCAGACTACACATGCACACAGGCAGTAGTTTCTGCTGTGCCACACAACGCGGTTTCTTCTTACACAGGATTGTCTATGCTGTGCTGATGGCCCTTAGGAAATGTTCTCTAGTAAGTTTTGTGACTTTTTTTTATCTGGATGTGTCCTAGTACAGTTTTATTTCTATTCATGTTGAAAGTAGTGTTCTCTTGCTTTGTGGTGGTAATGCTGGGGCTTCAGTCTGTTTCACTGTTGTTTATTTTACTTACATCATCATTGCTATTTGAGGATGGCCATTTAAGCTTGGTCAGATGTCTGAAAACTGCTCAGATGAAGTAACCAGTAGAAATTCACTGTATCAACCAACTGCTTGGACATTCGATTTATATTTGTCGTAAAAAATCTCTAAGTTTTCTATAATCAAAGGTTAAAAGTTAATAGATTGTTTTAAGCCTGGCTTAAGTATATGATGCATATCGTTAAATATGTAACTTGAATGATGATTTGTGAATATTAGTTAAAATATAATGTACTTTTATTTTGTCACATAAGAAAAAATAGAAATTGCAACTGTGTAGAGAAAATCCAGTTCAGTTTGCAAGTAACCCTCATGCACTACTGTTAGAAGTATGTTGATGTTCAGATTAGAAAGCCGTTAGTTGGGCCATGTCCACGGTTCCTCGTCAAGTCCTGACGTCTGGACTCAGATCACGGTGTTAAGACAGGATTACCTTGCTGTCTGGAGACAGTTCCTGTAAAGGTTATTTATGGCCTTCCCTTCTTTATTAAAAGAAACATTTTTATAATTTATTAGTGTTTATCCCATCCACTTTTGCAAGAGGGAAAGAGGGTTTTGAAAAAATGGTGAAAATGTGCCTGCCAGGATTACTTTAGTTAATGACGGAGCATCAAGTGGCTTCTCCAAGACACAAGTGTAATGGAATACAGGCCAAGAGTTACTGTAAAACACCTCCTGTCATCACAAAGTAGATTTTTAGATGTATTTCCCAGCGGGATGGAGTCTATTGGAGCTATGGGTTGCTGCCATTACTGCCAGTCCCCCGAAGAGACACCTGCATGGGGCCAGTCTTGTGCCGGATTCCTTTTTCGGGGCATTTTGGAGGAGGTTTTTGAGAGATGTTAGGGTCATGGCAATAACACAGATCACTTCAGCAGTCCTAGAGGATTTGATTTGATTGAATCTGTGGGGGAGAGTGGAATGGAGGCAGGAGCGGGGATTATTAAGGCTTAGGGCTTATAGTGCTTTGCACTCAGTCATTCTCTTCTGTGCTTTGCATGCTGGTGCACTGAGAGAAAATGATAGATGGCTGTTCTGTGGCTGGCAAACTGATGGCCGTTGGGTCATTCTGGAGAGTCGCTACGTCATTGAGACATTTTTTGGACTTAATTTAA
Organism: Mugil cephalus; assembly: GCF_022458985.1. Taxonomy (NCBI): domain Eukaryota; kingdom Metazoa; phylum Chordata; class Actinopteri; order Mugiliformes; family Mugilidae; genus Mugil; species Mugil cephalus. The sequence goes on along the minus strand of NC_061788.1, from coordinate 6,891,085 downwards.
GTGGTTGAGCGTGGACCTCAGGAGCCATGAGGGATCTGTGTCGTATATGTGGTGTTCGTCTGGTGGGAAGCCAGTGTCGCTGGATCTTCAGCTCATCAGGAAAGAGGAAACTTCAAGTCATCCTCTCACACGTGCTTGGCTGGGATGTGACTCGTGATGGTCGTGGAGAGTTCCTCTGCGGGAAATGTGTGTTCCAGTTAGAGAAGGTGGTGCAATGTGATGTTAACATCAGCCAGCTGCAGGACGAGCACAGCACTCAGATCCAGAAGCTGCAGGCGGAAAAAGAACACCTGATTCAGTGTATCGTGCACATCTACAACAAAAACAATCCTGGTAGCAGTGACAAGGAGAACGCCAGCTCTAAGGCTCTACACAAGTCCTCTGGGGGAGGCAGTCCCGAAGATGAGGCCGTGTGTCAACTCTCCAATGAGAGGCTGCATTTCAAGGAAAGTGGAAGCAGTCGAGTGGGGAATCGTATGAGAAGGTGTGTTAGTCTGGATGTAATTGTCAGTAAAGGACCAATCCCTGGGCGCTCAAGCCTTCGCAGCAGCCGACAAGGCTCAGGAGCAGGGTTGGATAACTTGGTGAAGAGTTTTGGGCTCCGAGGCACACGCCAACATTCGCAGAGTACGTACCTTGACCTGGTCCAGCATAAGGGCACACTGCCTAAATCTGGATTCAAAGATCGCTCCACATCTCTACAGTCCCTGAATCGGGACTTCTACGCGGACACCCCTCCAGACCCTACACCCAAACGAAAACTGAGGGAGCCCACTGTGTTTGTTGCAAGATATGGCGCTAATGAAGACCCAGGAGGAAAGGCTCAGGCCAGAGCACTGCTCCACAGCTCTCCCAGTCAGCCTTCCATAATCTCTGATCTGATCCAGCTCCTGCGCTGCATTTCCAGGCAGCAAGTGTCTGCCCCTGCAGGGAGTCGCATCCCTGTCCTGAAGAGGTTAAATGTTGGGTCTCTCATCCAAGCGAAGCGCAGACTTAGAGAAGCAGAATGGAAGTCTCTGCATGACCTTACAGAGGAATTTGAGGATGAATACACCCCTGTTAGAGTGAAGGTAGTCCTTTTTAGTAATCCCTGCTCTCTAAACAGGGGTAGCTCTGGTAATGAGCTTTGACAGACAGCAGCTTTATATCTAAACATGTTTGCTAGCATTGATTCATTTTCCATTTGTGTTGTTTTTGTCTTCTCTTGAAGAGTGACATCAATCAATTGGAGTCCGTCAATAAACGTCTGACTGAGGAGCTCCACCAGGCTAAAAGTACCTATGAGAATCTGACAAAAACATTGGAGGATTCCCAGAACCAGAACAAGGTATTTGGTTTATGATGCATTTTCAAATCAGACTGATATGTCACTTTCTCTGACATCCCATCAAATTTATATAAACAGATCCTACTGGGGAAGCTGGAGGAGAAGGAGAACGAACTCAATTCTGAGAAGAAAAATTCTTTGAAGCGAGATAAAACAATCCAGGGGCTCACTCAGGTCCTCAAAGAAAAGGAAAAAGAGGTACGGATAATACCTTAATACCTTAATTATCAACAGACTTTATTTATTAAGGGAATCACAGCCATGGATGAGATTACACAGTTACTGTTCTGGGTTATGCAAACCTCTAACACCAATCTGTCCGTCTTTATTTGTTGCTTTGTACAGACTGCAGAGCTGTGTCATGAGATCGAGGACAGGGATGACGCTTTGACCAAGGCTAGAGAGGCTGCACATAAAGCCCAGCTGCAGAAATACCAGGTATGTCACTGTACAATTTATTAAGAACCAGACTTAGTCACCCATGTACTACATCTGTTCTCCCTACGCTCCATTTGCGCAAACAGTTCTCGCTTATATCTCCAACAGGGAGTAGAGGAGCACCAGAACTTATTAATGGGAAAGCAAACAGAGTTGGCCCAACTCCAGGGAGAACACCATGCCAAGGTGCTTGAAGCCCAAAAACTACAGCGTGCACTAGACAGAAAGGAGCAGGAGCTGGGTGACTTGCAGCAGGCAAAAGACCAACTTGAAGTGGAGCTAGAGGACCTCCAACAACAAAAGAAGAATGGAGATAAAGCCCTAAATGTAAGAATGTTACATTTCCTGTTAAGCTGTTTTGTTGTCTCCAGGACTAAATATCCTCCATATTTTCTGTTATCTGGCTCTGTACAAATATCAGCTTTTGTGTGATAGTACTATTATTTCCCCCTCCAGGATCTAAAAAATCAGCTCAAAAAGCTGAGTGATGAAACAGGGGAGAGGGAGGGTGCTCTGAAACAGGAGTACCAGGAGCTGCTGGACCAAACTAAAAGAAAACTGCAGACCAGCGAGGCCACAATCCAGCGGCTAACATGTACCCTGGCTGATAAAGAGCAGCAGCTTCAGGTGACGGATGAGCACTGATAGATGTGTTCGTATATGTGTGTTGGTACTTGGTTTTAATATTGATTCGCTCTGTTCATCAGGAGTACATAAACATGGTCAGAGACTTTGAGCGAAGCAAAAGTCCAGGAAGTAACGATGGCGTGCTTTCCAAACTGCGGCAAAGGCTGAAGGAAAAAGAGAAGGCTCTGGAGGTGCGTATTCATTCTGCATATTCATTCTCACCATGGTGACTAATTGGATTGTGACATCCGTGTGTTTGCTTTCACACAGCAAGCGCTGGATGACAAATTTTCTGCCATTGAGGAGAAAGACAATGAGATTCACCAACTGCAGCTGTTGCTCAGGGAAAAGGAGCGTGACCTAGACAGACTCAATAACCTGCTCTCTCATAACGAGGAAACCATCAATGTAAGTGACGGAAGATGTTTGATGGGTAAAATAGTTGAAACTTAGGTTCATGTGTGTGTGGACCTTTATTTTAAAGGGATCTTCTTCCCATTTTTCTCCCTCCAGAGTTTTGACAGTCTGATCAAGGAGAAGGATGTCGAGCTTCAGCATCTTGCAAACACTCTGAAGAACCTACAGAGAGCCAAGCAAGATGTAGAAGATAATCTAAACAGATCTCTGAGGGACAAGGACTCCATCATTAGCCATCTGCAACTCTCCCTGGAGGGCAAGACAAAGGATTTGGAGGTTGGTCGACTTCGCACAAGCTCTGCTCTGTTTTTTCAGCATTCTGATCCAGGACGTTGACTGAAGATTTAAAATGTTCTAACTTTTGCTTGCAGGAAATGGCTGACTCAATGCTGAACCAGACACAGAGTCAGGCTCGCGACCTGGCTGAGCAAATGGGCCAGAGGTTGAAGGTTACAGAAGCCATGCTGGCCGAGGCTGTGAAGGCCAGGGAACAACTAGTTGCCGACAACCAGAGTGCTGTGGAAGGGCTGTTGGCAACAATTACAAGCAAGGATCAACTTCTCAAGGTCCTCGTTTAATCATGGAAACATTTTCTCAAGCGATTTCACTGATAACTTTTATTTGTAGCCACAAACAGCAACATAGTTTTGCAATGAAAACCATATAGCCGTAACAATAAAGTCATATTCAAATACGGTAATGAATTCAGTACAGTATAAACATATGAGTAAAATGTTTATTTATACAAAATGAGGGCAGAGCTCACTAACTCATAACTTTGATCCGCTGCGTCGTCTCCCAGGAGTCTGCTGAGCACTACAACCGCATGCTGTCGCAGCGCGCTCAAGAGATTCAGGAACTGAGGAAGCAGCTGTCTGACAGGCAGCAGCAGCTTGCCACCGCTGAAAAGCAGAGCTCCACAACAACCCAAGAGGGTTATTTAGAAACGGCAGAACTCAGAGCCCTGCTCGCCGAAAAAGACGCCCTCATCAATGTAAGATCCTCTGGGATACAACACAGGCATTCAGCTGTAATATGTGCTCGTCTTGGAAGACTAATAAGAAAGGAATATAAAAACTCCCAAAGAGAATAACATGCTTTTTCCCCTAATAACTTGAGGATATATTTCAAAAGTGCAAGTGTGCTGACTTGTTACTTTGACTTGCAGAAGCTTCTGCAGCGTGGTCAGGAGAGAGATCAGTTTCTGTTGGAGATCAGACAAAAGGCAGAGCCAGACCAAGTGTTGGAGCTCAGACAAACTATCCAGATAATGCAGGAGAAATTGGATGAGAGGGAAGGTGAGGCTTTTGGAACTTTAAATCCTCAGACTGGATATTTAAAGCTACAGTGCATGCCGGCCTTACATTCAAATCTGCTTCGTTTCCTCTAAAGCTGAGCTGTCCAGAAGGAACAGTGACGACAATCAGGAGAACAACCCGCTCTCCAAGAAGACAGTGGTCATCCTGAAAAAGGAGTTAGCTCAGAAAACAGAAGCACTAAACAAAGCACTGAAGAGGGAAAATGAACTGAAGGTCAGTGAGGAAGAAGCATTTCATAAAGTCATAATCAGATCCTGAAACTGATATTCATTGTTCTAATCCTCTGCACTATTTTCTTTTTTTTTTTTTTTTTAATTTCCAGATTTCATTGGCTGACCTCCAGTCATTGCTGTCCGAGCTGGAGGGCCGCAATGAAGGTCAGGCTGCTAATATCGACTCCCTTACTTCTACTCTGAAGACCAAGGAGGAGATTATCAATGTAAGAGTCACATTCATGTCGCATGTAGTAGCTTTTCTTGGGAACACATTTGAACGTAATGGGCTCTTCTTCAGAAGTCTTAATTATCTTGTTTTGTTCGTGACATGGATCAGGTTCTCCACCTGCGCCTTGGTCAAAGAGGTGACAGTCGTGCTGATCATACCCAGGATCATGCCATCGCCTCTGGCATGGAGAGGTCACTGCCTGTGCTTCCTCAGAGGGAGAGGACCATGATAGGTGGAGACAGCCAGCAAGAAGTAAAGTTTTACCTACTTTTTTAAAAAAAATTAATGACATATCAAAAAAAAAAAAACACCACACTATTTTCAGTGATCTACGTTTAACACAGTTTCTGTTCTGCTATCAGACTTTACCCAACCTTATAGCCTTGCAACAGGAGCATGACTCTCTGCATAAAGCCCTACGAGCTGAGCAACAGCTCTACTCCAGCCTGGTCAGGACTGTGAAGGAGCAAGACAGGTAAGGACGTGCAACAAACAGTTGTTACGGATAATTTAAAGACGCATATGTTGGATTCACGTTGTGCAAATTAACCTTAACTCTGTGGACGTGCATGTTTTGATTCTCAGCGCCCAGCGTCTCCACGCTCTGCAGCTGGAGCTGGCAGCAGTGCAGCTTCTCAGGCAGCAGCTAGAAGACGGCATCAAGACTAATGAGGAGCTCAGGGATGACTTGGAGAGAGAGTTGCACAAAGCAAAACTCAGAGAAGGTGCAGTGCAATCACACTGAGTTATAAGATGATGGTGACTGAATCGAGGAAAACTTAACAAAAGAGAAGTTAAATAAAAGGCTTTCAGACCTTAGGAACGATAACTGGATGTATACTCGATAGTTTCCAGGGAACACTCACACAAACACTCACACTGTCTTCTTTGTCGTGTGTGTGTACCTGAAACAGTACCTCTTGCTGACAAGCTCACGTCCCCTCTTTGTCTTTTCATTTTGCATGAACACCTGGTCCCTTCACTTTTCATCCATGTGCACAGTCTGTCCTCTGCTCTTTACATCATCACCTCCTCATCTGCATGTCTTTGTCTATGTCAGAGTTGCTCCTCACTTCACTGTCAGTAAATGTAATGATTCCACACTTGTCTTTCCTTCATTAAAAATAAATAAAGTCTTCTTTCTGTTTCTCACTTTTAACCACCCTTTTTTGCTTTGCTTGTCCCTATAAAACATCTTTTTTTTTCTTTTTTTTTTGCTGTATCATCTTTTAACAACCCCCTTGTTACTAATCCAACTCATCCAACCATCTGTCACATGAATTACATTAGATGCATTAATATGTCGTTATGTAACAGCACGAATAAAGGCATTGAAGGTTTTCCTATACTAATTTCTGGTGGGATTATATAATGATGCGAAGAGTGACCCATTAAAGTCTTCTGAAATAGATCCTAATCCAAAAAGCTCAGGTTTGTTGTCTTAAGACACCAGTTGATGTAATTTAGCACCGTCAGTCATTCAGATGTGGTGTGACATCAATGCACAGCCTTGAGAGAGATTAAAAGTGTCACTATGCGCTGAGGTAGTCGTCTAAGCCAAATAACTTGAGCGTCTGACCATGTGCACGCATGAGCGCGCCTGTCTAGCGCATGCTCGGCCCACGTTCGTTCCTGTCTGCAGAGTGGCAGGTGTATAAATAGGTCAGCTGTAAGTAATGGGGCCGTGACTCGTGTCCTCACCCACTGTAAGATGCAGGGGGATAATTAGCACTGATTATACAACCAAAGCATGAAATGTAATCACTTTAGCATCATTGTTTAGATAACGTGTGCACGTGCTCTATGCTGTTGGTCATAATATTCCTTTTTTTGTGTCTGTAGATTCCTTGCTTCTCTTATAACTTAGTCAATACTTATCTGAATCTCTATAAGTCTGTGGTAAAGGACTAAACTATTGTTCATTTAGTTTACTTTCATTATTTATGCATGTATGGAAAGATTAGATTTTTTTAAAAATTAAAATTAGGTTTAAGTTCTTCACTATATCAATGGTCAGACATAATATTTTACACTGATACATTATCAAAAATTACGACAATATCATCGTTGTGGGGTCGTTAATTAAACTTAATGATCCAACATGCAGATTGCTGTAAAATGTGACGGTAAAACACCTTCTGTATGTCTGTTCAGGTATGGACCTCATTGATCCCAAAGAACTGGAGAGCATGAGGCATCAGCTTGAAGATGCCCATCGCTGGAATACATCTCTGCAGGCTCGCTTAGGAGCAATCCAGAACCGTGGAGGAGGGGTCGGTGGAGCCAACGACGGTAAGACCAGAAAAACATACACCTGATAAAAAATATTCTCCTCCATCTGCAAACACTTTTGAGAGTTTTGCTTCATGTGACTCTTGGTGTTTTATTTATTAGGCGACACTTTGAGTTTCATTGGAGACCAGACTTCCTACCTGAGCATCTGTGTGGGAGAGGGCCACGATGACAGCTTGTCTGAACTCTCAGCTCAGGAGCTCAGACAGAAGGTGAATAACTGTGCAAACTTGTGTCTCTATTGGGAGGAATCATTGTTTCTCTTTGTCTTATTGTTCTACTTTGTCATCTAGAAACTACTTCTTGAGACGTGTTCCCAAAATAGATAAACCAATTATGATGCAAATGGATAAAAAGTTACTCCGTCTGTGTACACAGGTGCTGGAGCTGCAAGACTGTGTTGGCAGACTGCAGACTTTAAATAACGAACTGCAGAACCGACTGTCACTTATGGAGACGTCGGAGCATGATACAGACAAGGAGGAGAAAGCCGGCAGTAACCCGTGGAAACAGGTTAGAGGTCATGAAGGACAGCTGTAATGAACAATGTTATGTTAAAGCCTTTTTTGTTGGTATTTAGTAGTAATATTTTTTCTACAGTATGTCTACATTTAGAAAATACTTAATGAATCATAGCCCATTGTCTAACATCCACCTTTATTAGCTCCTTTCTAACCTTTGAACCTACATCTTAACCTCTGCTCTGTCTAGCCTGTTAATAATATCTCTGTGTTATTACATGTCTTATTTTCTCTAACAAGTGTGTTTCTGGTCTGTAGTAGAAACTACCCTCTTCCTCTATCCTTCAACTTTCCTAATCAGTCCCTGTTTTTTTTGTTTTTGTTTTTTTTTTTTATCTCTGTGTCCCATGAAATGGTCTCTCTCTTCGCCATGCCACATTAGACACATCATACCATTTTGCTGTTGCTGTGCAGTGCTTTATGGATTCTGTTCCCTCTTTAAGTTTTCTTTTACCGAGCCATGTGTGTCATACTCGCCTCCCATTCCATTACTCTAGCAGCTTGAGAAGACACAGGATATGCAGTCGCTGGCTCATAGCAATAAGACACATCTCCCTGGTCAAGACAAAGGGAGCCAAACAAACATCACAGCAGGACAGGTATGAAATATGTGATCATTTACAGCCTTGTTTAAAGACATTATACAGATACTGTGGTTTATATCGAGCAACTTTTTGAATTTTCTAACTACTCTTTTAGATTGCATCTGGAAATCTGTTGGATGATGCGACTGTGCACAGTGGCCTTGACCAGAGTAGAGAGCATGCTCAGTCTGGTAACAACATCTCGGACACTGGAGAGCAGGATTCAGTGCAGAAGAACAGAGATGTAATGGCACTTAAAACCCTGTTGTCTGATTGTGGATCCACTTCAGTATTGCACCTCAGGTGGGTCCTTTCTTTAGCACTATTTAGAGTAGAGATTGACCGATACGGATTTATTTATTTATTTATTTTTAACATCAGCCTTAGCCGGTGGCAGATATGTGCTGCCTATTTTTCTGTGCCAATATTTGGAGCTGATACTTCTTTTTCTTCCTCCATTTACATGATAACAAACATTACAACATTAAACATTTATTGAAACATTTGCACTCTTTGTACGCTCTTATGCATACAAAATAAACAGGTAAAAAGAGGTAGAGCACAACTGTTTTACAGCTACCAGCTGCACGCACTCTGCTAGTGGGTGGATAGGCAACGTATGGGCTGCACAGGTCCCCTGGATGCGTCTGTCTTTATTTTGCCGGGAAGATGCCAATACGCAGCCTGATGTTGGTCGACCAATATATCGGTCAATCTCTTCTTTAGAGCACACTCTTTATTTTCACTTTTACATAACAGTCAGCTGCCTAAACGGTAAACTAATGAAAGATTCCTTCTTACAGAGAGGAACTGCTCAGACTTAGATCAGAAAATGCAGCACTTCGGGGTCTCCTGAAGGAACAAAAGTCCACTGAGTGTAAAGAGAAAGAGAGTGCAGACGCCTCAGGGAACAGCAGTGAAGGACAGTCTGAACTGAGAAGGAGTGTGGAAACACTTCACGCTGATGCAAACAGTGACTCCAAGGTCCTCAAACTGTCAAAAGAACGGCGAAAGAGGCAGTCAGATGAGGAGTTTGATTGGGAGACTCTTGGTACCACTGTCAGCATTGCAGATGAGATGGAGAATCCAGTAACTAAATCCCAGTCACACAGCAAGAGTCCAAAGCAGCATATCACAAGACAAAGGGTGAGTTTTGCACTGCAACAGAAAAATAAAAAAAAGCATGCCATATTTCTTTCTGAATGAAGTGTGATGGTCAGTGTTTTTAACATCTGTTGATCTTTGTTTCAAACCTAGGCTGGTGTCAAATCTCGCCTCCCCGTGCCAGTGAAGCTGAGATTGGAGTCCATCAGCAGTATACAGTCTGCGAGCTCTGACCAGCTGAACACCGATGAACTTCAACATCTTAATCTGGATGTTGTCTATGGGTGTGACCAGCCGTTGGCAGCAGACTCCGACTCTCACGTGTCACACCAGCATGTCATTTCCCCATCCTCCACCCTCAGACATGCTCATCGCAGCTGCAGTCCTGGAGGGTCTGACATGGGCTCGGGAGACAGAACATCACTGGATCACACCCAGGCCGACTCCGCCCTTTTCAATCAGCTGGAGCTTCTCCACCAGGAGTGCCAAGAGAAGGAGGCTCTGATCAACAAGCTGAGTGAGAAGCTTGCTGACTGGGAAGAGCTCCATGCTCAGATTCAAGAAAAGGACAGGCTTAATCACCAGTACATAGAGGCCTTACAAGCTGCAGAATCCACCATCGCTTACTTGACTGCCTGCAGTCTCGACAGTCAGGGTGGATTTGGACACACAGGTTCTGGTTTTCCAGACTCGGATGTTTCCCTCAACAGTAGATGCATGGAACTACAGAAAGCCCTACAGGAGAAGGAGGAGTTCAACAACCATCTGGTTGAGCTATTGAACATGGCAGAAAAAGCCATAATCTCCTCTGACAGCCAAGATAAAAATCCAGAAATCAGCGATCTTTGTTCAAAGATAGAGGATGCTTTACAGAAGGTAAAGGCATCTAGAAGCATAGAGAGCCCTGGAGAAGAATTTGGAGGTACTGAGGGCTCTCTGCAGGAGCTGCAGCGTCATGCTGACTCTTTACAGGAGGCACTTTGGGAACAGAACAGGCTAAACGCAGAGTTGCAGGAAAAACTGAGGGCTGCAGAAGTTGCCTCTCAACATAGTAACCGCAGCGACGCCTCGTCAGCGCAGGGGGAAACATCAGCAGAGTCACTTAAAACCGAACCTCACGGCACAAAAGGTTCTGATAATAATCATCTAAATCAAGAGGTGATTAAAGTTTTGATGAACTGTTTTAGTGCAGCGGAGTCTGCCATTGCCTCTTTAGCAGGTCACTGCACAAATAGTGGTTCATCAACTTCTGGTAGATCATCACAGATCAGCCCAGAACTGCAGAATAATTTAGACAAACTTCAGGCAGCTCTGCAAGAGAGGGAACAACTGGGAGAACATGCCCAGCCAGTTACCCAGTCCAGCAGCAATCAGTCCTCTGCTACAGCTGGAACAAAGGGACAAGATCTCCACCAGCATCTGTGTTTCCTCTACAAGGTCTTTTGTGATTACTCTCAGAGGATATCTGAACTCCAGGCTTCCTCGCAAGCAGAGAGGGGCCACAGAGGGGAGAGCAAGACCCCAAAGACAGTACAAGATGATAAAAGATTACCCCCAAGTGTGCAGGCAGAACTGGAGAGTCTCCACAAGGCACTGAGGGAGAAGAAGAAAGCCTGTAAAAACCTGGAGGAGAAACTAGCTACTGCTCTGTCCAGTACATCCTCTCCTGAAACTTCACGGAAAGGTAACAGACATTTATAAATGCTTCATTTGTTGTGTTCAAGCGGTTACACTGCATAAGAATGCCCTCCTCATGAACACAACATAGAAGAAACAAAACAAGCTTCACTACATGATGTCTTGCTAACCTAACATATATTGCTCCCAATGCCAGCTCCTGAGCAGGATGACAAAGGCGTACAGGTGGATTTGCAGGACCTGGGTTACGAAACCAGTGGCAAGAGTGAGAACGATAGGGAAGAGAGCAGTAGCACAGGTAGACAGCCTTTAGGCAGACCCTGCATGTCTGTCTGCTCAGTGGACACTAATAACAAGTGTGGACAGATTCTCTCACTGTATGTCTGCATGAGGAGTGGATAAACTGTACCGCACTGTCTCTGACACGGAGATGTGTTTGCAGTTTGGGTCTCATAACCACACGGTCTCTTTTCTGGTTTTAACCTGGGATTCTTTCTGCACTGTTCCCAAATTTGAATGGACTGTCAATACTTGTCATTGACGAATTCTTGCATGATTCCAATCTAAAGTTTGGGAAGGTCTTTCGAGCACTCATTAACCTTTCACTTTTCACTCGACTACTTGTATCCCACTTGGTTTACTTCCTCAGACGGCACTATCCCTTTTTAGTTACTTTCACAACATGTTTAGATTCCTTCTCTAGTTTAATGTTTCTGTGTCCCTTGTGTTGTCAGATCTAGAGGTGGGTGTGAACCCTAGTCGCAGTGCGTCCAGCCTGCCCTCCCTGTTGAAACATGAACAAGCCGCCTTCTCCTCTACTGAAAACTTGGACTCAACCTCCAGTACCCCGTACCCTAGTTCCCCAGCTCTCAGCTCAGCCAAGGTATTCATCTTATCCCCCCAAGAAAGTCCAAGACACTCACAAATTCATTCACTTTTCAAAAATCACGCACCTCTTTTCCTTAGATTTATCTTTGGTTAATTTAAGATGCATTCGTGCCTTTTGACAATGGATCACAGCATCGTAGTTTAAGCAGCAGCAGTTTAACTTATTAAGTCTGTGCGAAAGATTTAACCATCTTCTTTTTATTTTTAGGTCAGTCTCAAAGGTTTGCAGGTCTATGATGAGTACGGTGTTTCTGAAGACCCTCTTCAGCTTCAGGCCCAAGTCAGAGAGCTCAAGGTCCAACTGGAAAACCAAACCAAACTCATCCTCCAAATGCAAAGTCTTCTGCGTAGGAACTCCCTCTCCAGTGACCTAGTTACCAACGCATCTGACCCGGGCACCAACCCAGGCGCCCACAAAGATGACCGTAGCCAAGATCGTATCTACAGAAGTGGGCAGCTAAGGGAGAAAAAAGAGTCGGAGAACCCGTCAGCGAAGGATAAAACCAGCCTTCTCAATATAGAACTGGAAAGGGAGAGGACTGCGAGCAGAAATGAACAACTGCAGCCGAACCGCAGTCGCTCCACATCACCTGCCAGGTCAGAAATCTTCTACCTTTTCAGCCGCTGAAAGCTGGACTGGTCATTTTTAAAATCAAATCTCGACTGAAGCTGTCAACGTTTTCGTCTTCCTCGCAGACTTGACTCCCTGGTGCAGTCGCAGGCCAGGGAGCTGTCACAACTGAGGCAGCAGATCAAGGAAAGCCGCAGGCTGGGAGCCCTGCACCGCCGGCAGCTGGAGGAGCTGAACGAGGCCTTTAAAGAGCTGCTGCAGGCCAGCGAAGTGGACCACTACATGGGGGAGGTGGTCAAAGAGCAGCTAGACAAGAGCTTGAGCATCGTGGAGCGGCTGGAGGGACGGCTGGACAAAGGTAGCTTTTCATTTGTTGCCCTGCACAGTTAAATGAGCTAATTCACAAAACCCTTCAAAAGTGAACATAAAGCACAATATCAGTATTTTTAATATCATTCTTGATGCCAGTAGTTAATGAAATTAAAGGTAATAAAGCTTTTCTAGTTGTGCAGAAATGACTTGATGCTCTAGCGAAGAGAGATGAACACAAACGTGCAGTCGGTCGTAACTGATTTGTACGGACAGGTCCATGACAGCTTCTTCTCCTCTGTCTTGCAGGAGATTCTCATCTGAATAATGAGGACATGGCAGCTCTGGAATTGTCTCGCAGGTATGTCCAGTACTGTCCAGTGCTGTCCAACAATTCTGGAGGACTTCAGGTCATGATACCACTATCTTTGCATTAAATGCAAGTCATGGAGCCAGTAGAGCAGTTGCCTCTGTCTAGGGAGCACAGAATAAATTACCATCTTTCCCAAAATGTTGATTTATTCTTTAATGACATAAGACAATGTCTTTTGTAAATCTCCTCTTGCTGGTTTCAGTCTTTAATAGTTAATATAAACACACTGTTTCTTTATCAGTCAATAAAGCAGATTTTGTTTCTCAGTATTGAATGGGACACTTTTAACTAGATTTATTTTTCCAAGCGATTCTTCTTTTTTTAGGTCACATCCGCTCTGTCTGAGAGTCGGGGTCATTAGCGGAGCTTTTTTGATGTTTGTCACATGGCCCCCTTTTTAAACCCCCCTCCCACTCAGCCACTTGCCTCATGACCCCGGGCTGTGTGCGTGAATTGTTGGTTTTGAATAGCGTCCTGCTGTTGACCTAATTTTGTCTCTGTCAACCAAAACATTAAGGTCACTAACCAGGTCAGTGGCATCTCGCGGAAATTAGAGGGGAGCACAAAACATGCTGATGCACTTTGCCTGAAACACCACGATACACTTTTTACATTTTTATTTCTCGGGATTAGCAGGAGAGAGCGTCCCAAGAGCAGCTTTCTCTTTAATTGCAGCAGATTAATTAAAAGAATTTACTTTATTACCACATGTGAATAGCACAAATACTTGATTAGATCAGGAATTTGAGTTGCCCGTGGTGGCATCATTTTAATCCATTACTACCGATCTGGGCAGTGTTGGGGAGCGTCAGCAGGCGTCCCAGTCACTTTCCTTCTACGAGGAGAGCGTGAGAGATCCTCCTGACAGCCTGTGTAGAATCCAGCAGGAGATAGATTCTCTGCGTGTGGAGCTAGAGGGCGAGAGAGAGCTGCTGCAGCGGCACGTCAGCCTCCTCGTCCAGCAAAACCTCACGCTGGCTCAATACACCAGGGAGCAGCTGGACCAGTGAGTGGGTTTAATCCACATACACAGCGTGACGTTTGCCGTGAACTCCTCCCTTCAAGTTTTCCAGCTGTGTGTCTCTGCTGAAACTTCTCTTTCAGTTGGCTTCTAAAGTGCTCATTTATCTGCTCTTTTTTTGTTTTTGGAGTGCTGTTCCTTTTTGCTCAAACATCCATCGAGAAGATGTGATGAGTAGTCGCTCTTGAACACTGAGCCGTCACAGCTGGTTTTAACATGATCCGCTCCGCTCCCTCCCAGGTTGGCCAAAGAGCTGCAAGAGAAGAACCGGCTCATCCAGAGCCTGCAGAGCCAGATCAGAGGCCAGAGTCCCGGCAGCCACCACAGCTCCCACTCGGACCTGTACCCCTCAGACAGGACCTCTACCTCCTGTCACAGCAGCCCGACCTCACAAGGTGGCAGCCGAGGACACGGTGAGCGTTTCCAGCTCTTAAACCTAGTGTTGACAATGGAATTTATTTGTGAATGGGTGTGAAAGCCAAGTCCAATTATAGTCTAAAGTATCCATGACGATGGGGGCGTGTGCACTACGCTAGGCTTAACTCAATTTGCTTTATTAAAAATGCATATTTTCTCCACTTCTTGCACAGTGGATGTCTTTGAGATTACTCGAGTCCTTGTTCGTGGGCACAGCCAATCTAGTCACGGCCTGTAATAGCACTTATTTTCCACTCAGATCCATTGTGTTGCAGTGAAGCATCCTGCAGAACAAAGCGTGCGGTCCAAGGATAGAGCCAGTGTCCCGTTTCAATCCTCCGCCACTTAAAGTTGCATTATTCAGTGGCATGTATCCGGTTCGATCTTCAAATTGTGTTCCCTTGGGGGAAAGAGGCAATGGTGGATATGGATATGTGAGAGGAGGTCCTGCAGGGACCGTGTTTAGGTTGCTCTACTGTTAGTTGTGTTAGTGTGGAGGCCATTAAATTCTATTTTACCAATTACCAACTATAGAAAGAGGAGCGTGACCTAGTATTAATGTCAGGATTTAATAAGTGATGGGAAAAGGACATAACTTCATAAAGTGATGAGGAATGTCTCCACATGTTTAGGCCAGCATCCCCTCACTGATTGGTCAGGTGGAGCCGCCCCTCCCGTAGGAGGAGCCCAGAAGGAAGGTGTGCCCGGTCCCAGCAGACTACAGGGCCTCCAGAGGGAGAACGGGCGACTGCAGGAGCAGCTGAAGAGCAGCGAGGAACTCAACGCCACCCTGCGCAGCGAACTGGACCTGCATCGCTCCATTATGGCCCAGACCAGCTCCCACCCCCAGGAACAGGAGCGAGGACACGACCAGGAGGGTTCAGGGCCTCAGAGAGAGGCACAGAAACGAGACGGAGACGTCGGCTCACAAAAGGCTGCAAGCGAACAGCCGCACGTGATGAATTCAGGTAAATATGAGGGGTTGGTTTAGACTTTTCATAGCAAGTATACTATATACTTGCACTATACACAAAGGTAGTGTAGTAAAAATATTTTCAGAATTACATTTATTTTGCTTTTGGTATTGGACGACATTGAAAGGGGCACCAGTATTGACCAGTATTACAAAACGTTTTTTTACAAAATTGCAAGAATTTCTCCATTTCTGGTAACATCTGTGTGTTTGTGTGTGATAGATCTGCTGGCAGAACACCTGCAGGAGATCAGAGCCTTACGACAGCGTCTGGAGGAAAGTATTCGCACCAACGACCACCTCAGACAACAGCTGGAGAGAAGACTGGCGGAGGTGGAGAAGGATCCAGGTACACATCGAAAAAGTGATTGTATCACAAATACAGTGGTGTGAAAAAGTGTTTGTCACACCTTAATGTTTAAATGTTAACATAGATAACACAAGTAAACACAATATGCAGTTTTTAAATGAAAGTTTTTATTAGAGATTGACCAATACAGATTTTTTGGGAGCTGATACTGAGCCGATATTTGGAGCTGATACTGCTTTTTCTCCCTCCATTTTCATGATAAAAATTTCACAGTGATAACAAGTCTTGATTTATCCAAAAACATAAACATACTCAGATAATATTTAAAGCTTTAATGTAAACAGTTAAAAACAGGAAGACCACAAGTATTTTTCAGCTTCCTGCTGCGTGCGCTCTGTGCTCAGAGTGGGCAATGTATGGGCTGCACGTCCACAGTGTCTCCAGCAGCACAGCGCAGCCTGTGGATAAGTGTCTGTGAATCTTGTCGGGGAAAAAAAAAAAACTGATACACAAGGCATATGTATTGACCAACTCAGCCTTATATTGGCCAATGCTGATACCAGTAAAAAATGCAAATATCGATCTGATATATTGGTTGGCCGATATGGAAAATTGATTTCCCCCTAAACTTAATAACTGGTTGGGCCACTATTAGCAGCAACAACTTGCAATGAGTCTTTTGCTGCGCTGTGGAACATTTAAGTGCGACAAACATGCAAAAAAAAAAAAGAAAAAGAAATCAAGCACCTTTATTTGTTGATTGATGTGTTAATTTGAATTTCAGCAGCGACCAATATCTTCATCCACGGCAACGAGGAGCAGACTCAGCTGGCTAACGAGGTGCGATTCCTCTGGGGACAAAACCAGGTCCTGAAGGAACAACTCAACGTGGGATCTAGAGGTAAAACCCCACCTGATTTAAGAAACCTAAACACACCTTTACAGTTTAATAAGTGAACTCACAAATGTGCTGTTTTTTTCTACAGACAAGCAGAAGGAGAACGAAAAGCTCCGGGAGACTCTGGCCAGGCGGACGGCCAAACTGGAGCAGAGCAGGAAGGAGTGTGAAGCTCTGAGGCAGGAAAACCGACGGCTGCAGGAGAGACTGGAGCACAGCATCCAGGAAAACTCGCAGCTCCTGGATTCGCTGCAGTACAGCCGAGAGGAGCTCGGCAGGTACAAACACACACACACACACACACACACACATATCATCGTATCATTACCGCTGTCCTTCATGCAACCTGAAACCACACGCCCTCCCAATTACCATCCTAAAGAGTCATGACTATTACCATTATTCCATACTATTAGTGGAGCTGTGAAACTTGAGAGTGTATCATTTGAAGGTCCGTTAACACACACATGTCCGTGATGACGGTATGTGACCTCGTGGCCCCGGGTCCCGCTGACACAAGGCTGAAACTCTAAACCACGAGTCTCGTTTACAGACCGCATCTCCTCTCCCTTTCGCTCACTCGTCACACCTGAGCGTCGTATACCGGTTCATTCATAGAATACCGGTATATATCTTCTAACTATATATATCTTTTAACACACCGCCATACCGGTGTATTTGATTATACAGCATTAGGAACGTTGCATCGTGCAACGCTGTTTCAGGCTTTTCATTTATGGTGCGTCACTGTGAGGCACGGTGAAGGTAAAGTAGTCCAGAAAAAAAAAAAAAGGAGTTGTATCTGTTGTTTCGGTTTAGAAAAATCCATCGTCAACCAAACAACCATTTTATGCAAGTGTTGTCGTGCTACAGTTGCATGTTGCTCTACTTTTTATGCAGGGTTCTCAAGTTGTGAGACACACACATTTCAGTAACTTCACACCGCACCACAGTTCTCACTCTGAGAAGTGATAAAACCCACCGCACATTAGTAACATGAACTGTACACAAAAGAGATTAGTAATATATGAATGGAAGTGGTGATGGCAGCCCTGCTTCTTGAATCAACGACCTACCAGCCAATCAGAAAATAGCATTTGTAGTTGCCAGGTGAAATGGCAGCAGAGTAATGACACCTTCTGCAAATGTGTGCGACCGCGTCAATATGTGCTAAATGGTGCACACGCAAAGAAGAGCTTTGTTTATTTATTTTTTTGTCCTGAATGCAATAAATAAAACAATGATAAATTATCTTTAACCACATTTCACCTTCATCCTGCTCAAAAAATGATTTACGCAGTAAAAGTTTTGTATTTTGACTGTAATTGTCCTCACTTCATTTGAATCACGTGTGACTCTTTGTAAACAGAATCATTTTCTGGGGCCATGCAAACATGTTTTACTACTAATGTGAAATTATCCTACGATATTCACTCATCATGACAATAAAATAGTTAAGTTAGTTAATTTCAGGTCTTTAGGAGACGCAATTCTTCAGGTTAAAGCAATTAATTATTAGAAACAAGTTGCTGATTTTCCCAAAAAAAAAAAAAAATCACTGTTTACACTTTTATTTACACTTCAATACACTTAAGTATTTCTCCTCTTTATTTCTTTCCCAGGCTTCAGTCTGAGGTGAAGCTCCAGAGGCAGCATCTGTCCGACTCCCAGCACCTCCTCCAGTCGCTGCGGGTGGAGCTGCAGGTTTATGAAAAGATGAAGACAGACTCCAACAAACAAAATGGTACGGCACCTTTTTTAGTTTAAGAAGTCTTCTCAGATGTTTATGTTGCAGTTACGATTCTTGCAACAAAATTTTTATTTTTACTTTGTCTGTTTGATTTTCTGGATCAGGTCTCATTGAAGGTGAACAAACCAACACTTATTGTTCTGTCTCTAGAAAGTGGAAACACTAAACACCATCTTCTGAATGATACTAGATTTTATTTTGTGTGTGTCCAAGATACACTGATCAGGCGTAACAATATGACCACTGACAGGAGAAATAAATAACAACACAATGTTTAAATTCACTAGATCACAAACTGATCAAGTACCTGTGGGATGAACTGCAACAAACCTGTTTGCAGAAATGCATGTCTGCTATTTTTTCATTCATTCAAATACCTGCTCCTGCGTTCTGCAGAATCTAGTGGGACGACCCAGGAGCCCGTCCCCGCCTCCTCGTCCTCCGGCTCCGTGGACCTGGGGGAGCTGCTGTCAGAGATCAGACACCTGAGGCTGCAGCTGGAGAGGAGCATCCAGACCAACACGGCTCTGAGGCAGCGGCTGGAGGAGCAGCTGCTCAGAGGCCCCAACCGCTCCGAAACCATCAACATCAACTACCTGCTGTCGTCTCCAGGTAAACACGAGGCACCGCGCCGTGACCTGACACACACACGGGGAGACACACGGAGGACTCATGTCTGCTTTTTATATGTTTGTTCCAGATGAAGGCGGCAGGTCTCCGGGTCGTGAAGGCTGTGACACTCTCCGTCAGTCTTTCCAGACTGAGCACACCAGTGTCCTCCATGGTAAAAACGAACCCTCACGAAGCCTGTGCACTTTAAAAAAAAAAAAAAAAAAAACTCTGAGAGCATCTTAAAACACCAGCTTCAATGCTTTCAGAAACGAGGCGTCGTGCTCAGTCGGAGGTGGACGGCGGCTCCGTCAGCAGCAGCTCTGGGGACAGCGTCTCTGGCGCCCCCTCTCGGCTGGTGCCGGGACACCGGATGTGGGCCAATCGCAACGGGCGCCACATTTTAGGTTTGATCGAGGACTACAGCGCCCTCCGCAAGCAGATCTCAGAGGGCCGCAAGCTCTCCCTCAACATGGACACGCAACTGCAGGACTGTCTGCACACACTCAAACAGCAGGGCGTCGACAACAAGGTACCGACACGTGCATTTGACACATGAATTATAAACTAAACCAGCAATCAGAGTTAATCTCACTGAGCTACGTCTTTGTAGGTTATGGAACAGCAGCATCTGAAGAGTCTGTCCAGCAGCATTAACACCATGCAGCAAGTCTTGGAGGAGGCTGGTCGGCTCCTCAAGCTGGTGTGGAGAGTCTCTTTGCCAGATGGTAACACAGCAGGGGACAGCGCCGCCAACCAGCAGGTAACGCACAAACACACAAGAAGAATCACTATATTTAACGTATCTAATTAAAGATCCAGGAACCGAATCCCTTTTGTTATCCTCCAAATCAGGATGAGCTGCTGAAGAATGAGATCGCCAGACTGAAGAGCAGGCTGTCGCAGCAGGAGAGGATGCTGAGCGGAGCCGTGAAACGTCTGCGCAGCACCAACCAGCTCAAAGAGGGGATGGAGAGAGTCATCATCGACCAGCGTAGGAGCTGCTTCTTTTACTTTTATTCTGTTTTAATCATTAACGTATGTGAGAGATCACGTGAGGCTTCTCAAATGTGAAGAGCTTCTGTGCGTTTCTCAGTTTATTTTATAGACTCAGTAAAAACCATAAGTAATAACTGATGTATTAACTGATGTAAATGTATCGTCGTTCTCCCGTGTAGTGTCTCTGACCCATGGAGTCCTGAAAAAAGCCCGGGGGAATTTAGAGGTGAGTCGACACAAACGCCCACTTTAATTAGATGTCGTATTGTCCACGGTGGTAAATCGTCCTTCAGTGAATCACTCTTCTTCTCCTTCTCCTCCTCTGTTAAATAACGGTAGACAAATTACTGTAGCCTCTTTGGCCTGAAAGGCCTGTCTGGAGGACCAGATGAAGGTCAGTGTGGCTGAGCTGCACGCGCTCAGAGTGATGCATGATTTTTGACCTGGTTCCATCTCTTGCATGAAGCTGAAACCTTGAACATTGATGTGTCATGAGATGTGATGGTTTTCTTGAGTTCCCTCAGCAAAATGCAACAGTCATGTTATCGATCCTGTATAGTGTGAACGTAGGATACTTAGGTACAAACATCGAGAGCTTTTTTTTCTGACTGACTCTTGTGTAGCTTAAACATTTAACATCAGCTCAATACACCTTTTTTAATCATGAAGAACTGTTGCTTGCATGGCTGACGTTTCCTATTGTTTACACTTCTGTTCTTAAGTGGCGGCTGCATTCATGTGTTGAAACCAGTCACGGTGCACAGATGTCACTAAAGGCCGGGAAAGTACCCGGGGAAAAAAAAAATGTAGCTCCAAGAACTGAGACAAAGTCTCTGCATTCATAAATGATGATGCATGAAGATCCTTTCATAGACACCTTTAAAGGAACAGTTTGACATTTTGGGAAAATATGCTTATTGATTATCTTGCTGAGGTTTGTTGTCAGTGTTTGTTAAATATAAATCTGGCACATGTCACCTTATCATGTTTAAACTACAAAAACTTGTTCTTAATGAAACTGAAAAAGTTAATGGGAGGTGGATTTGTTTTTGTTCTCTTTTGTTTGAATGTCTTTGATATCCGACTCCTCTCAGCAAGATGCTTAATAAGTATATTGCTCAGGATGTTTGATGCATGCATCTGGAGGCAAACTCATAAAAGCTTTAGTATTAAAATAAATAAATATCATTATTGGTGGCAGCTGGTTTTACGCCTGAGACCAAACACAATAAAGTGACTCTGCAGCTTGTTGAAACGTGTCTTTTGTCTTTCAGGAGGTCCCGGTAAATGGTCCGTAGAGGACACAGCAGCCAGACACTCGGACTCCTCAGACGATCGGAACAGCGACGGCTTCTTGCACTGCAGCTACTGAAGCTGCAACTTCCTAATTTTTATCGGCTGCCTTTCTATTCTGCTGTTGAACTGTCACCTTATCCCACTTTTTTTTTTTAAGAAAAAAAAAACAATTAATTGCACATGCCCTGCCTTTAATTAGATGTATTTTAGGTACTGAAGTTGTAAAAGTATTTTTTTTCTTTTAAGAGAATGCCTTTTAAATGTAAATAGTAAGCCCTGTGATTTAAATATTTCCCTTTTATATTTTACATTTAAAAACAGGAAATTGTATTTTATTACGAACTCAATGTTTTTACCTGTCAGTTAAAATGTATTCGCTGGTTTAAGGATCTACAGCATGTCCAAGGAATTATGTTAAAATGAAGTAAAGAAAAAGGTTAAATGATGAAATGAGTCTGCAGCGTTTTTTTTTCTCAAAAAAGAAACTAACTAGAAAGTGTGGTACAAAAGTCCCTTTATTGACATATACATTTTTTTTTTCTTCTGAAGTACAAATCTTGGCTGCCACTTCAAAACGTGTACACGGAAAAGCACAAATAAGAAAATAGCAAAGTTCAAGATTTTTATTTTAGAAAACAGCTTTACTCTTCTACTACACGCAGACATTGTACATAAAAAGGCTTAAGAGAAGTTGCACTTGAAACATGTCAGGTTGTTGTTGTCAAAGTGACCTATAAAACTAGGTCTGTGAAAGGTGGAGCACAGTCACCGCGTCATGTGACTGATGTTTAGTAGCACCGAGGTCTCTACAGGCTCTGGTCAGTGGGCGGCTTCTCATTGACCTTTTAAACAGAACTTTTTGGTTATTAAATGATATATTATTATAGTAAACACTCATTCTAGGTCACATTTGTTCAGCTTGACCCTTTGATAACCTTTTAGTTACTTATTCAAAAACGTTGGCTTTGGAGAACAGTATTTGTTTTGTTTTTTTTTGGGGGAGGAGAAAAGAAAACTACCCATGTCTGAAATGTGTCCTGTGCTGTGGATCCACATCTATCTCTGCACGAGTCTCACGAAGGCCTGAACGAGCTGGATGAACGGCTCCTGGCCCTCGTGGCTGGCCTTGGAGCCCGGGGTGGGGGGCTTGGACTGAGTGGAGGGGAGGATGCCGCTGGCCGGGGACGACGGGGAACCTCTCCTGAAATGACGGGACAGACTGGAGAGGAGCGTGCTCTGGAGAGAGGAGGAGAAAAAAAAGATTTTAATTACATAATCATGGCTTAAAGTGTCTAGGAAATAATAGTAAAAAAAATTTAAAAATCAAAATTTAAAAAAAGAAAACTTGAGAATAACAGTTTCCCTCTACAAATTAACACTAGCCAATCAGAAGTAGGGCGAGGGCTTAGATCCAGCTGCAGGTGATGCTGCATTCAAGACAACTTGGGAAAAAAAAATTAGCTCTAAGTTGTCAAATTCTAAAATTACTGCTTCCAAAATAATAAAAAAAAGATGCTGCACATGTTTTAATGTTCAGCAAAAGGTGACAATATACCAAACTTATTCTTTCTCCTCTGAGTTAACCTGTAACGTGAACACTGATATCAGAAGTCTGACATTTCCGAGATGGAATATAGAATTTCCAAGTTTTTGTGAAGGCATCATCCAAGTAGTTTTTTCATCAAAGTCACTGTTATCAGAAAGTTGGAGAGTAAATTTATGACGCAAAGAGAATATGTCCTAACTACAAATAAAAGACTTACAATAGTAAAAATAATAATATTAAATGTTAGGAGTTTAGAGTTATAATATCATCTACAGTTGTTTTTGTATAAATTGAAACTGAATTAAATGGTTAAATTGTGGTTAAAATAATTCCACAAATTTAACCATTTAACCAATTAGCTTAATTATAAAAACATTTCATACACAACATTGCAAAAAATATTGATATTTTTTCCTTATGAAAGCACCTGTAAAAACCCATAATTCACTAGACCTTCAAGCATTCATTTTCTATCTGTCTGTAGATTACAGATCCAAGGCTGCTTTAAAATTTTGGCTTAATTTAAAATGCTTTTGTATTCTCTAAAACATGATGAGCCCAGAGAATAGACGGCGTTTCATTAGTTAATGGAAAAAGGGTCAAAGTCTTAGAGCCGGTAACTGGAGACACAGCTCAGTCCAAATAAACCAGTCACCGTGTTTATTTAAATGACTGAACACATCGACCACCGTTTTTTTCACATTCATCCACTAACTAGTTCTTTAAAGTTATGAGGATCACATCATTGTAGGCTTCGGTCTTTTGCCGACAGTAAAAGTCGTTCATTACGATGAGAAATGATCCTTTCAAACCAAAATAAATAAAAAAGAGCCGTGGCGCCTCACCAGCTCGGAGCTGAGCTCTTGTTTGAGCCTCTGCTTGTCTCGAGGGAGGATGGAGGGATCTTTGAGACACCGGACGGCCTGAGAGATCAGCACGTAGAAACAGTTCTCCATGGTGAACATCAGCAACGACCTGAAAGAAAACACAAAACAAGTTCACAATGTTCTTAGCAAAACCAAAAAATATGAACTAAAATGAAAAGTTTGGTTATTTTTGGTAAACTGACCCACACTTTTATTGATGAACTAAATAATATTTAACGTCACAGTCTGATAAAGATAATAGAGAAACAGAAATAAGAGTTACTCACTTCAAAGCTTGGATTTCCTCTGATGAAGCCAGTGAAACGATGCTAAGAGACGCCGGCTCCTTCTTCTTCTCCATCTACAAGCCAAAAAAAACAAAAACAAAAACGATCAGGAATCTAATAAACGCTGAGTGCACCTGAAGCTACTCTGTTACTGGTCGTACCTCGCTCAACATGCTCAGGGCCACGTTGATGGTGGCCAGCAGCGTCCCGAAGGAGGGAGCCACGTCGGGGTCGAACGCTGGAGTAGTGAAGCTGAGCACGAACAGGGTCCTGTACTCGGCCAAGTCCATGCACTGACGCACAGGGAGACACACAAGCAGCATTTCATTCCTGTTCCTGTATTTGTAGTTTCACGTGATAAAAAAAAAAAAGAATTCTTAGATTTATTTTGGAGTCTCTGAGCAGTCTGACCTGGTCCAGGAGAATCTGGCAGCAGTCTGGAGTGAAGTGCTGCAGAGTCGCCAGCGTTTTGCTGAGGATCTTCAGGAGGCTGCACTGCACGGCCAGCAGCGCCTTCTGCTCCGCCTCCTCTCGTTCACCTCCACCTGCTGCTGGTTTGTTGAGGGCCTGAGGGGCCCGCTGGGTCCTGGGGAGAGGACCGGGGGGCAACGTCTCACCGTTTTTAGCCTGGGAGGATTCAAAGAGAAACTGCATCATTAAAAAAAAAAAAAAAGAAAAAAGGTGAGAGTAGAGAGAAAATGCTGGTTTCTGACCTGGAGGTAGTGATGGAGCATCTTCTTGCTGTGGAGCAGGTAGGTGCAGGTCTGGCAGAGATAACACAGGTTTACCTGCAGAGAGGAGACAAAGAAACAATAATGATGAACTGGATAATGAAAAACAACTGGTGTCGATTGATACAGAAATATCGATACTTACGATACCAGATCTTTATGCTCTAAAATCAATTCTTAAATCAAAATATCGATACTTCAATGATTTGAAGTAATGTATGAACACAATTAAGTTTTCATTTTATAGTAGTTCTTAACAATTAACTAATAATTTATTTTAATTATCTTATTATTTTACTTTACTATTTTTTTTTGGAAACAGCATTTTCACAAATTTTGTATAATTGTGTCTCTGTTTGGTTTTTCTGTTTTTGTATCAGCTCAGCTACATAGTAAATGAGGCCACTACCTCAATATACTTCAGAGTTTAAAATAAATAAATAACTTCTTGTATTCTTTATGAAGCTATGATTGGTTTACCAGACACATTAGAGAGTATTTACACAAAGTATCGGATTGGTATCACCGATACCAGCCTGAATTCTACCCAGTATCAGACTGTAAAGTAAATCCGTGGTATCGATCATCGCTGTGTTTTCTTTAGTGTTCTTTCTGGACTTGCCTGAACATCTCGGAGCAGTTTGGGGAGGTGGAACTGCCACTCCTTACAGAAGCTCGAGAGCTGCAGCAGGAAACCAACCGTGTGATCGGCCTCGTCCAAACAGGACAGACTCTGGACCGTCCGCACGGCGTTCAGACACTGAGCAGGACAGAGAGGGAAGAGGGGGAATAAAACTAAAGATGTCACCTGGACAAGAATCTTAGAAAAGCAGAGGTAGCTACAAAAAGGGATGGGTATCGTTAAAGTTTTATCCGATAGTGGTGCCAAACTGGTACTTTTGAAACAGTGTCGTGATTAAAAACATACATAATAACGATGCCTTTTAATTTATAAGGTATTTTGTGATGTGCAAGTTGAACAGAATATTTATTTAAATAATAAAAATACAACTAAGTCCACCAAGTACAATATAAAATAATCAATAATAATCAATCATTTTTTAATCAAGTTTCAGGCGTTAGACAGGTTGTTGAGTTTGCATTTTCTGAGGTGAAGCACAGTCAAAATTTTGACAGTTTGGTGCATTTTGAAGGTTCACTTTAAATTTTGCAGGTGCATGCATCGAATGCAAAAACTGCCGTGATATCACATGTAGCATCGGCACAACAATAGAGCTAAGGAGGTGCCAAGTACAAATTCAGTGGCACCAAAATGAAGCACCCAAATCTGCACTGCTTTTCGGGTTAGGGTTAATATCGTACCCATCCCTAGTGACAGAAAGTGATGATGAAAACAATCTTATCAGACTTTTCTTCCAGTTTTAGCATCACCTTTAGGTCACTGCAGTCATCATACCTGTAAAATGCGTTCTTGATGCACTCCCACAAAGTCCAGGGCTTCGTTGACGAAGTTGTAGCGTAAAGTCTTGAGCAGACTCTCCATTAAAGACATACAGAGGCGGTAAACCCCCGGCCAGCAGGCGGAGTCCTGGGACTTACGGGCGAAACTCTGCTCGGGGACACGGACAAACTCTGTTACTATGTGGTAATAAAGCTCCACCAGTGACACTAATAATGCTGCTACATGCAAAAAAGAAAAATGTGAAAATAAATTTCTTTTACCTGTGACGTCCCGTTTGAAGACACCTCATACACACTCAGCAGAGGCAGGCAGATAGTTTGGATGACTCCGGCTCCAGCAACAGCTGCTGCCCCCTGGAGGAAAGAATGAAGAAATACTTAATATTTGACAGCTTGCATTCAGGTAAAATAAGAGCAGCGTGTCCGTGTTTACCTGAGGAGTTCGGGCCAGAGTGAGCAGCAGGTGAAGAGCAGCCTCGGTGAAGTAGAGGTTGTGTTTGGAGCGCAGGCTGAGCTCCACAGCGCTGAGCACCGAGGGCAGGACGGGGACCTTCCTCATCACAGACACCCAGTGCTCGCCGTCCTCATCAGTGCGACACAGCTCCTTCGCCAAGTGGAGCGCCAGCACACACACCTGATGATAATAAATAAATAATAAAGTTTAATATGCGCTTTCACACATTTCTCAACGCTAATATCAAAACGTCATCACGTTGTCGCATTTAAGTGAAAATAAAACACTCACCCCGTCTCTCTGGTCCTTCTGCGGCCCACGAGGAGAGTCCGTCTCCATGCTGTCCTCGTCCTCCACCACGTCCCCCATCTGGCTCATGTGACGAGTGCTGTCAATCAGCGCTAGAGCCTCGTCCTTCACCGTCTCACACACGGACATCAGCAGCTGGGGCAGCTGGGAAATGTCCCCACCTGAAATAATAATAATAATAAAAAAAATTAACTACTTGATTCAAACATGTGTCCTACATTTTTTATAAGACACACAAGCTTCTTACCGTTGAGTCCCTGAATCTGCAGCACAGAAATGAGAGCGGAGAAGACTTTGGCTTTGGTCCTCTCCATCATCTGCTGGTCGGCCTGCAGGACGCTCTCCAGGATCAGGGACAGCGGGGACAGGATGTCTGGAGCGGCTGCTACCACACTGGAGACAGACAAGCAAACAAAAGGTTTATTTATATGTCAAGAGTCCCTCAGTGGTTTTGCTTCTGTGAAAAGAGGGCACACCTCCTCCACTGTTTGAGCAGGATGAGCAGCAGAGTGGCCATCATGGATCCAAGACGGAGACAAGGCACAGACGAGGGCGTGGTCAGCTGAAAGAGACAGGAGTAGTTAAAAGGTTAAAAAAAAAAAAAAAAAGAGCAATGGATGGAGGAGAAAGGACCACTTATTTTATATCACTTACAGCAGCTTTGGTCCCATCCAGGACGTCCATGAACAGCTTCAGCTTGGTCGCGTCCTCCGTTAGCTGCATGACGTCAGACTGAAAACATAAAACAGGCGTCACTGACTCACATTCCTCTGTGATTCTGAGATTTAACAAGAAAACATTATGGATAATACCACATCTCAGAAAGGCCCACGGCCAAAAGCTTGTAAGTGTAGCTTAGCATGAAGATAAACAGCCTGGTGTTGGCTAAAATCTGTCGACCAGCACATTTAAATTTCAATAAATAACACACATTCCTATATTTATCTTAGGCCAAAAGGCCATTCCAACTAATTATAAAAACATAACTCTTTACAATTAACTTTAGTTTTAATTAGAGAACTTTAGAGGCTGATGGATTTTCTTATTTTTGCATCAAACCAGGCCCTTATGCTAAGCTAACCTGCTGCTCACTGAGTATTAACTATCCAGATACAAAAGTGTAAATTATCCAACTGTCCATAAAAAAAGGCAGTAAAAGCAAATGCTTAAACTTTTCTTTTACGACTGGCTGACATCAACAAAACCAATAGTTTATCTCGACGTACATGAGTTGTGGAAAGAATTAGCAGCATCCGCCAAGCAGAGATCAACATCTGGGTCTCTGGGAAGTAACAGATGCCTTCCTCCTCCATCTCCGTCACGTGACAGACCAGAGACTTGACGTACTGGGACCAGTACTCGTAGCGCCGGGCGTTGGAGAACTTCTGAAGCCCGTCTTTCAAAGACTTCTCCAAGGAGCCACTGCAACATGCAGGTGAGATTTAAGTATTAAATTTATGTGAATACGAGGAAAACTCTTATCACGGCACAGGAAAATTACCTGACAACGTAGTAGATCTCAAGGCCAATGATTTTCATGACAAAAGCGCAGGTCTCCAGAACGCAAGGCTGAGGACAAATAAAGGGTTTATCTGTTAAAACATCCCCTGACATCAAGTTACTCATGTAATCAGTGGAGGTAAAACACAAAGTAAAATACCTCCGTGGTGTCTGACGGTGGGGTGAGGGTTCCAAACAGAGGCGTCGTCAAATTCTCCCAAAATCTGTCTCTGTGTAAAAAAATGGAAATTGAGAATAATCATCAGGCGCCATTTTTATTTTATTTTTTAATAAACATCCATTCTTGTCTGAGAGTGTGTGCTTACTTTGTGCGCAGGACGGAGATGGCACTGTCCCTGCGATCCTGCCACAGAGCGAGGAGGAAAGCCAGGGCGGCTCTGTGGAGCAGAGGGGGACACCAGTACTTCCCCTGCTGTTTGGAGTCAATCAGGTCCAACACCACATGAAGGCAGCTCCACTCACCGAGCAGAAACTCCTGAAAGGTAAAAAACAACAACAAAAGTAAGTAACAGAAGTAAAAGCAAATTCACTTCTTATAATTCACACACACCTTTGATCCCTCGTTTCCATCTTTCACTTCCAGGTTGAGGAAGAGCTCAATGAGACCAGGCTGGGTTTCCACGGCGACGGTGAGGAACTCAAGGATCATGACCTTGATCCTCATGTCTTCAGTCTTGCTCTGCAGCCGGGTGAGGAACGCATCCCGGATGGCGGCTGCATCGCTGCCGAGGCAGGCGTAGACGGACATAGGAGCCACCTGGAGGCGACGACATTCTTTTAGAGCTGCGCCGAATAACCACTGAGCTTAAATATTAAAAACTGCAGGTGAACAGCCTCACCGTGGCGAGCCTTTTAAGAAGCTGGATCGCGAGCCGGGGCAGCGCTGGATCGTGTTTGTGGTAAATGTATTTGGCCAGGACGACTATGAGGTTGTTGCCATGGCCGCCGTGCTGCGTCAGCGCCTGCTCCAGAGGGGACACGGAGTCGGAGGGCGGCTTGAGACGGATGACGTTGTTCGTGACGGAGAAGGCCAGTTTGACCGTCTGGATCAGGATCTGACCAGGACCCTCTGAGCCACAGCTGGACAGAATGAGAAAGGAAACACAATAAAACCAATAACCAATGAGTTTATACAAAAAGATGGAACCTTTAGAGCAGGGCTATTCAACTACAAATTTAGTTGAGCCAGATTTTAAAACTGAGAAAAACTGCACCTTTCAGCAGTCAATAATGACAATTTTCAAAGAAGTATAATTACATAACTAGTGCTATTTATTCATCACTATCTTTCTTCACTACTCATGCATTAAAACCAAAAGTGCACATTTATGATAATAAAATAGTTTCATTTTTAATAAAATAAACATATCTGATATATCTTTGATAGAAACATCAAAAACATCACCATGTTGGGTTGTGCTTTACTCCGCCCACACCTGGATGCTCCAAATATGGGCATGAGGGTCATGTAGGGGCGGAGCTAAAGCAGTCTGGACATTGAAACCTGCCCACCCAACTCACCGCTCCGCTACAGTGTTAGCTCAGGCTACAGAGCTTGGCTAATCGCGTGTGCTAGCAGTTGGCTAACAGGGTGCAGATGGTTTTCATCTTCAATTTAACAAAGACATACTTCTTGAGATTATAAAACGGTTTGTGTCAGTAGTTTAATGAATAGACCAGCTTTAGAGCCATCTATGAGGGAGGAAAAAAAGCATCAGACTGTTCACCTGCTGGGCTGCGCTGCCAGGACTACATCTATGGTGTCCACTCCGACTCCCATGATATTGACGACTGCCTGTCCAGCTTCTGTGTTTGCCAGGCTGTAGATACACAGAGACTGGAGGGTGGGGGTGCTGCATCAAGGCGGAAAGACAGAAATAAACAAAAAGAGGTTACAACCAATCGGCCACACATTTAGGACACTTGTAACCTGACTTATCCTTACCTGCCCTGGTCCTCTCCCTCTGGGCTCAGGTTGAGGATGGCATGGATCAGCTCCAAAATAAGACAACCTACCGCAACGTAGAGAAATCAAGTTTTAGTCAGATTTAATAGTTTTCCACTTCAAAAGGGGAAAGAATGAATGATAGTGCTCTCACCGATCCTCTCTCTGACTCCATAGGTGTTGTATCGCCACTTATGATACGTGGGCAGCATCTCCTTCAACACCAGCAGCACACAGGGGATCAGACCTTTGTTCTGAGTGCTGCCAAGCTGACCCTGAAATGATCATAAATACATTTATATCAACACATTATAGCAGCAGGAGATTTATTTTTTTTCCTTAAAGTCTGCAGTTACCTTGACTAAGGTTGTAATGAGACGAAGGAAGGCGATGGTCACAGCATACTCCCCTCTGGGCTGCTCAATCTGCACCAGGAGGTTCCCATAGTTTCCTGCCTTCATCCCCTCAGCACTAGAGAAAATACATGGTTTTGTTGGGTGTGTTTCTATTTATTAAATAAGATTCTAAAAAAGAAAATATTAAAGTTTTTTTTTTATTTACCTAACACACTGAGACATGCTGGTCAAAGGGTTGGATGCAAAGGGGAGGAAACCAGTGTGGTGAAGACTGGACCACACCTGGAAGGTAATACACAAATAAATAAAGAATGATTCAAGACATAAATCTTTAATATCAGGTTTTCTGCACGTCTGAACAAGTGAAATTTAAGACTTTTTAAGACCATTATGGGTTAAATTTAAGACCTACAAGAAAATCAAGTTGTTTCTATTCGAATGTTTGATTCAGGGTCTCATCAAACATGAGGACGTTTGACATCACAACTCTTTTATTAAACTCTGAACCCTGTTATGTTTGCAGTTCCACTTCCAGGTCTTATTTGCAGTTTTATTTCTGGATACTGCTGATAGTTAGATTTCATATAGAACTACACAGAACTAACTGTAAACACCACCAACACAAACAAAATGCAAATGAAGCGGTAAATGGGCGTAAGGATTTAAGACTTGACTAAATGTAATTTAGGACCTAAAATGCAAAATCTGCTCATATTTAAGACTTTTTAAGGCCTTGAATTAGGATTATCAAACTTAAGACTTTTTAAGACTCCACCCTGAATATTACTTAACGCTTACACTGGAAGCACACTCACCTTCCCTGGCATCCTTGCGGCCAATACAGAGAGGCAATTCACACAGGAAGCGATCACATCCACTGGAGGATTAATGACTGACGTTAACCTGAAGAGAAAAATCCATTCTTCAGTTCAAATCAGGAACTGTCCAAAGGAATATCAGTTTGCCGAGTGTCTCCAAAAAGCCAGCTCACCTCTGTAGCAACATGTAGATGCGTGAAGTGAGAGGCAACAGACAATCAGACACGGTCCAGTCTGTGCTTATGATCTTATGGACCAGATCCAGGATGGGTTTGACGCGGGCACAGTGAGCTATAACGTCTACAGAAAGAAAAGGCACATGAACGGAGACAGATTATTAATTCTGAGAAGATCAGTGATAAGAATTAATACTTGATGGTCTCTCTGGCTGTTGGATGAACACAGGACTGGACGTTAAGATGTTAGAACGTTGGGTGAATGAACTCAGTTATTTTTACCGTGAGAATTAAAGAATAAGGGATAAACACTTAAAAGCACACTAAATCCACGACTGGAAGTAATCCCCCATCAAATACACGGTTTTCGAGTAATGTTACTAAAAGCTCTAGGATAAATTTTAAGCCCCGACTGCGAGGACGATTGCTGATTTCTGTCTTTTCAGAGGAAAACGCAAAACTAGAAAACCGTTTGAGGGAAGATACAAGTGTCTCTTGTACCTGCAGTTGAAACGACGTGGAGCAGCATCTCCACCTCACAGGTGAAGAGAGTCCAGGAGCTGTAGGAGTAGTCCCAGCGCACCACGTAGCCCTGCTCACCTCCGATCATCACCTGACCCAGAACGCCCTGTGGCATCCACAGGTTAGTCTGCCCTGTGCCTAATGATAAAAGACAAAATAGTTAGGATGCACGTACACTGTAAATAAAGCATTTCTGCAGCTTTGGTTGTATTTTAGCTCTGATCAGAACTTAAACATCTCTAACCGAGAGGGTAGAGCAGTTTTGGGGTTTGTCTCCTCCACAGCGTCTCGTCGTCCCTGGAGACGATGTCGTTGGGCTTCTGTTTGTAAACTTGTGTGTAAAATGACATCTTATCCAAGAAGTTGTACACCTGCCACACAGAAATATATCATTAAACCCTTTGCATAAGGATGAGTCAGGTGTGTGTATAGATCTGTGTGAAATGAACCTTTTTAACCGTCGACTTGTTTGACAGCAGAGCAGTCAGAAGCTGTAATAAAGGTCCAATCTTATGAGGGAACATCCCGACTGCACTGTCCAGGATCATCCCCAGCCCCATGTTTGGTTTCTGGATTTTTAAACATAACAAACAAGAAATTATGTAAACACTTATTATAAATTTCTAACTGTAACAAAACCTTCCTATCTGCCTTTTTTTTCTCACCATCTCCCAGAAGACTTCAGCCAGATTGGGAGCAGAGAGGACCTCACAGGCAGCGTCAACCAGGTGGGAGCACTGCGTCGCCACACCATCACTCTGTGACACACATCAGAAGAAGGAGGCAGGTAAGCAACATAGGTTACACATAGAAATGTAAAGATAGAGATATGTGAAAATCAAGGTGCGGTACCTGTAGGCTTTCTTCTTCAAAAGAGGTGATCACAAATGAGAGGAGGCCGTATATACACATTTTTGCCGTGCTTGCTGTACACTGTAGAGAAAGAGAGTTTAAAATTAATTCAATATAACAACAGATATCTTTATGTAATAAAACATAAACAAACATCTTATTTTATTTGCTGAATGTGATGTAACCCAGATTCTGACCATTAAACTAGCGCGGTGCGATACATTTCTCCGGCAGAAGGTTTTCATTTTAACCATCTCATTAGAGGCTGATTTAGAAAGTGATAACATTTAAAGACCTGGCAGGAAAAAGTCAGAAGCACAGTTTTACAGCCTCCACTGCTCTGTGGCCTTTGATTACAGGCAGGGTTATGACTTGCGAAAATGGCATGTTTCTTCCTTAAGCTGCTGTTTAGACGCAGCAGCAGGATATAATTTAAGGAGGGAGGGTTGAACCTAAACAGAAACGATTTTAATAGCTGCAGCAGGACCGTATATGTCTGATTTTTTTTTGGGTGCATTTACTTTCTTCATTTCAACCCAACCCACATGTGAATCTATGATGTCTTACATTGTTCCCTGAAACTCCAAGGCCTTTAAGCATCGTTGAAAGGTACTTGAACACCCCCAGCTGCAGGGCGGTGTTGCCTATCCTTCTGATCACAGGGCTGGACTCGTCTGGCCTCAGCGTGTGTCTCAGCAGGACCCAGGCCAGCAGCACCGGTCCGTGATGAGGGATGTCGCCAAAGGTTAGCAGCAGCTGATCCATCTCCTGGAAGAGACGGCGAAAATGACATTTAAAATGACAGCTCCATTGATTTAATTCAAACTGGTGTCTAGATTACGTGCATGGAAATTAATAGTGCAAGCCAAACCTTAATGACACCAGGAGCACCAGAGAACTGGTGCTGTTCTGTAGAGTCCTCCAGAGCACATTTGTGCAGAAAGTCTATGTCCATTCCTTCAACCAGGATAAGAGAACTCAAGTATCTGAGGAAAGAGAAACATAGGATGAAATATTAAGCAATGTTTGCCAATTGGGTTTCAACGATTGGGGATCTACTGCCAACAAGAAGTGCATAACAGAAAAGTCAAACATATGTTAGAGATATTTAGACAAAAAAAGGTTTTAAATTCCTTATGCATTTATGTTAAATAAGAACAAACAAATATTCTTTATGGTTGCATGAATAAATCCTTGATGGCTCAGTGGACACACACCATCTATTTTCCTTGATGCTACACAGAGGCAGGAGTTTCATTAGAATTCATTTGAAGCAAAAAGTCTCTATGGTGCACTTACCCGATCCGGTCGACCAGCGCGTCCATGCTCTTGTCCACTAGGTGTCTGTTAGTCTGCCTCAAACCAAAGCCTTCTTCTTTGAACATTTTGGTGAAGCTCAGTAGGTCGGACGGACTCATCTCAAAGTAGGCATAATACAAAAAGATGATCTCCAGCAGCAGAGACTGTTCTCTCAGACACTGCAGGAACCACCGTGACACCTGCCTCTCCGTCTGGGGAAAAAAACATTACACACTATTACTATGCATCCTACAATGAGCAAATTTCAGCAGCAGCTATGATCAAACTTGTGTTTTCACCATGAGGTTTCCATGAGTTTCCCATGTTGGTGCCTCTGCTTTGAAGAGATTCTCAAACTGTGACTGGTACTTGCTCACCAGGTCCTTCTCCAGCTTATTGACACAGTTACTGTACTCAGCCTAGAATAAAATACACACAATCAGGGTTACAATACGTTACACAAGCAACAACAACTATTTTTGTTCTTTAATTATCTGACGTAAAATGCAGGTGTTTCTCACCCTGTAGGGATGCCGCTCATCCTGAAAGTATGTCAGCAGGAGTAGGACACATCTGAGCAGACACATGCGCTCCTCATAGTAATAGTCGGCGATCTGTGAAAACAAATAAATGGGCAGTCACGCTTACTGGATTAAACACATGAGTGTAACAGTCATGCTGAATCTATTATAGGAAAGTAGCTGGTTGACCTTCAGCAGTAGTGCCTGGCTTTGCCGCTCATCTTTGAGAACAACCTGTAAGGAAAACAGCGTTATTATCGAACGGCTTCATATTTCCAACAAATCTTTCACAAAATAGTGAAATTAATTAACTGCATTATCTGACCTTTAATGAGTCACGGGTTCCTCTGTAGTCCTCCTGTAGATAACACTGTAAAAGCTGCACACTTTGCTGCTCATCAAGATTCTGTAACAGTGATAAAACATTTAATCACTATCAAATCACCATGAAATATTTCACCAAATAAAGACTGAATTCTACATTAAAAAAAAAACAAAACAAACAATGCAAAACAATTCTCTTACCAACAGTTTACTGATCCTCAGACCAAAATCCTTCAATGGCTGTGCGACATCTTTGTTCTCCTTCACTTTCGCAGCAGAGGATGAGCTAAAACCAAGGATGCTTACAATTACCCCTTTGGTTATGAATAGCAGTATATTAAATGAGACAAAAAATCACTACTTAGAACTATACCTGGGTGGCTTGTAGTAAGTGAGTCCTTGATGCAACCTGTCCCAGTGTCTGTCCAGCTCTGCCTCTATCTGAGCCTGTGGCATCAAAGATTAACACCAAAGAAAATCATTTTCTCTGCTACTGAGATTGCAATTGAGAATTATTAAAAAATAACAGACTATGTGGTTTTAGGTTGTGGTGCAACAGTCCTGCACACAGGGTAGATACAGTACATGACAACAAGAGTTAAGAAGACATACCGGCTCCCTCAGCGCAGATCTGCCCAGTAGTATGGTCCATAGTTCTCGAGAGCTCCTAGAAACATTTAGTATAGTTGTATACAAGCTGTGTATATGTACAGTACCCAAACAAATACACAAGAATACCGTATGAAAGCACAATTTGTTCTAGTAAGCAAATTAGGCCGTGTGATCGGACACACTCAACCACAAGAAAGCAAGTAGTTTCTCATCTGAAAAATAACAATAACATGTGCCAATGTTGTGAAGTAAATTTACATATATCATGACAATTTCTCACTTACATGCAGCAGCAAGATGCTTCAACTTAAAAGCTTATAGAATAAATTAGATGTATAGAAACAAATAAATGTGTTGAAGGCCTTACAAGGACTCAATGTGTTTAATGCGTTGCTATATAAGATAATAATATTTTATGTTTGTATTTTAACCGCCCTCCTTTAATATTATTCCTCCACTTATTTTGCCTAACAATGATTAGTTAATATTAGTGGCATACTACCAGGCTTAATGTTGAGTAATTGTTATTTTCTATTCAAAGTTGAATAAATATATTCAAATCTCTTAAACTTATTCACTTCTTTATTGTTCCATTTCCTAACAGCAACGTTAGCTTCTCCGTTAACCTGCTAATCACCAGTGATTAGCATTAACGGTCACTGGTGCTAACTGAGAAAAATTTCATTTCGTTATAAACGATGAGTTTATACTACAATTATCAGAGTTACCAGAGAGAAAAGATTTCCCAGCGGTGTCATGCTGTTGTTGACATGCGGCTGACACACCGCGCTACTGGAACTCCATTCAAATGTTTAGCTGTTAGCACTCGCTAAGCTACGTTAGCGTGGAGCAGGCAGTTCAAAAGACACGCTGTAAAAGACACGCGTGGCTATTTGTCTGACTAAAGAAACAGTCGTGCTGTGTGAAAATAATTCCTCGCAGCCAAACACTTTAAAAAGTGTTTTAACAAGGTAGACTTTAGATAAAGTTTGCTGTATGTGCCTACCTGACGCTCATCTCCGATTCCGCCATCTTCGCTCCTGCCATGTGATTGGCTGTTGGGCTGCCTCGTCATTGCAGACGTAGGCATTCTCTTCTTCGTTGCCGGAGCAGTGTTCGTTTTGATTCTTCTTCGTGAGAAATCTGGCATCCTGCATTTTACTTTACTGGCATCTTCCGGAGTGAAATGGAAATAACGACATCAAGTCAGATCGTTTCTTAAATTATTCGTTAGCAAAACGTTAATTTACGTTAAAAACGTTATTTTTTTCCCCCATATGTACATATAATTCAATATTTTTTGTGTGTATTGTAATACGTGAGATTAACCTTTTATAAACAGACACAACTGTGATTATATCATAAATAATACAAGTGCAATTTTAGCTAAATTAAAAATATGTCACATTTAAAGTATACACAACCCATAACAACAACTCGGAAGTTTTATTAAATATAAAAAAAAAAAAAATAAGCGAAAATTACACCTTTAAGATATATGTACCACGTGACCCGGCTGTCAAACATGGCCCCCTCCTACTGGGTGTGAGAGGAGCGACAGCTGACAAAGAAAAGCAATCTTTCCTAATAGGACTGCAGCGATTAACAGGACGTCCTCGTCCAGATAGCACTGCACTTATGTGGTACGTACGCTTGTCTTTGTTAGCCCGTATTGTCCCTTCATACCGCCAGCTGTTTGTGCTCTGTGGCGTCATGCTACCTCCGTGGAGTCAGCTGTATTTTTTGCTGTTAGCTTGATGCTGTCCGAGGTTGCAGCATCCTTGGCTCACAGAGACGCGTACCTCCCTTTTACTCAGCGCTATCCGTCCGCACTGGACTTTACTGGCATGGATGTCAGAAAGGATAGGAGATATTTTTTTTCTTTTCGCGTTATGTTATACGTCCTTATGTGTTAACAGCCTCCACATGTTAGCCCAGGCCATTTGATAAGCATTGCAACCCCCACAGGAACAAAAGGTTACAGCCGATGTGGAGAGGTTAGCTTGCGTTTCAAACATGTGCTGTGCGAATTTCACACTGACTGGGTGAATGTTCATTGTGGCCATAGTTCAGAAGAGGAAGCAGATAAAGCATGGCCAAGGTTCAGAGTCAGAGCAAGCTGAAGTGATTCATAGACCTTAAATGCATGTCTGGTGTTATTCTATTTCCTCTTAAATGGTAACTTTTCTTTTTTTTTTTTACCCTAGACATTCATAGCAAGTGACAAGTACCTGCTAAATGATGATGTGTGCCAGAGGGAGGAACTGACGGGAGAAGACCTTCACCGTTGCAGACCATCTGTTCAGATCTTCCGTCCTCCTTCCCTGTGAGCCCGCAGCCCGCAGCCATGCAGATCAACCCAGCGCTCGTGGAGTCCACTGTAGTTTTGGCGGTGGTGCTGTGCGTCCACATGGCGGTCTGGAACCAGCACTCCTGGTGCAGCATAGCCCTCTTCATTCAGGCCTTCTACGTACAGCACAAATGGGACCGTCTGCTCAGGTCGGGGGGCGCCGTTTTCCAGTTTCGTCCTGCGGCGAACAGCGGCATCGTCCCTGCCTCCATGGTGATGCCTTTACTGGGCCTGGCGCTGAGAGAAAGGTGCTCCGCCTCGGGGAATGTCTACTTTGAGCGCTTCTCTATGGTGGTCACCATCACTGGCATGATGCTAGCTCTGTTTCTGTCCCTGATTGCACTTGGCGTCACAAGGCCGGTGCCCACCAACACTTGTGTGATTGCAGGAATGGCCGGCAGCGCGATTCTCTACACGACCAAGCAGACGCTGACGGTGTCCGAGGTCATTGAGGTCTTGGAGGTGCTCTTGATCTTCGTCTACCTTTGTCTGATTGTGCTTTACTTGCTGCCGCGCTGCTTCACGCCGGGAGAAGCGCTTCTCATCGTCGGCGGAATCAGTTTCATTGTGAACCAGCTCATCAAGCGCTCCCTGAACCTGGCGGAGGTCAAAGGTGAACCCGTGAACTATTTCCTGCCGGTCGTAGTGGTCGGCTCGCTGCTGCTGGGCGTTTTCTTCGCCCTGCTCTTCTGCTTCATGGAGTCCGAGACTTGGGTGTCGTCACTCTTCTTTCACATGATGTCAGCCGTTCTGGGTCTGGGGATCCTGATGCCGTGGCTCTCCCTGTTCATCGGTCGGCATCCCATCATGTGGCTGTTGGACTTCGTCACGTTAAATGACAGGCGGCTCGGCCTGCTCGGGTACTGGGTGTTTCTGG
Organism: Mugil cephalus; assembly: GCF_022458985.1. NCBI lineage: Eukaryota > Metazoa > Chordata > Actinopteri > Mugiliformes > Mugilidae > Mugil > Mugil cephalus. The sequence goes on along the minus strand of NC_061788.1, from coordinate 6,852,172 downwards.
CCGTCGTGGCCACTTGCGTTGTGTTGCATCAGAACTATCAACGCCAGTCGGGCTCCAAGAAGCACCAGGCCTCGACCGTCGTCAGGAAATATTTCCATCTGATTGTAGTGGCCACGTACGTGCCCGGGCTGATGTACGACAGGCAGCTGCTCCACGTGGCGTCTGTGGGTTGCTTGGCGGTTTTCTTGTTCCTGGAGTACGTGCGCTACTTCAGGATCCGGCCTTTTGGTCAGCTGCTCAGGCAGTTGCTCACCTTGTTCCTGGACGAGCGAGACTCTGGACCTCTCATCCTCACCCATGTTTACCTGCTGCTGGGAATGTCCCTGCCCATTTGGCTGTTTCCTGGACCCTGCGCCCCTAAGGGGATACTCCCCGGGGCGGGTGGCCTGGTGCCCTACGCAGGGGTGCTCGCTGTGGGAGTTGGAGACACTGTGGCGTCCGTGTTTGGCAGCACCATGGGCGAGATACGCTGGCCTGGCACTAAGAAAACCATGGAGGGGACCGCGACATCAGTTTTTGCCCAGATCATCGCCGTGGCCATTTTCCTCATATTTGACGGGAGCATCAATCTGAACTCCACCTACTCGTGGATTGTTGGCTCCATTACCCTGGTGGCCATGCTGGAAGCGTACACCTCACAAATAGACAACCTCCTGCTCCCGCTTTACCTCTTCATCCTGCTGTTGCTTTGAATGGACAGATGGCACAAACAGTTCTCAGCCCCTTCTGGAGAAAATGTCAACAAAAAAAAAACAAATAAATAAATGTAGGAATCGATGGAGTTCATCAAAAATAGGAGCCATGTTCACTAGCACAAAAAGAGAGTAGTTAAACACAGACAGTAATTATATCAAACCAATGTAAGGCTTAAAATAAATATTTATTGTACTACTTGGCAGCGGACCGTATGTCGTTTTAGTATCAGCTGCTGTAAAGTTGTAAAATTCCTCAGAAATGTGAGTTGCTAAATATTCTTCGAGCTCGGTGACGGCGGCGGCGTTTGCTTTCCGTCCTGTCCCTGAAGTTCCCCGGCCGCCGACACCGACGGCTCCTAAATTATGCAACGGAAGATTGGGTTTAGCAAAGCGGAATAATGTGTACGTGTAGAGCAATCTCAATCGTCAAAGAGGATTTTCTTGGAAACAGATATATGCCTTTGTATTGCCTTTGAAGAACATTATTTAAAGTTACCAGTATGTCTCTTTCCTAATCAACCTTTCTCGCTCTTATTTCTTCCCTGGTTGCAATACGAAGGACCTACTGCTGAAAGAATTTGCCTTAAGGAGTATATTTTCTATCACACATGACCTACTGTTGTAGAGGCCGTAGATGAAAGCATGGCAGCCCCTGTCGACTCTTCTTTATAAGGGCTGATTGATTTGTACTTCAACATGGCAGAAACTCACTATGCTCCTGCATGACACTAATGTGAAATCCAGTACTGTAACACGTATGCAGGTACTATAGGGTATATTTTTGTTGGATAAATCTACATTGCTCAGTGTTTCTGTGGTTTGACGGGGACCCTCTTAAAGGTTAACTCAACATGTACATTTCCTTGTGATACTGAGCCTTCAAACCGTACATATTTTTTGGACACTGTAGATATGCTTGGGGCACTATATGAACAAAGACCCTTTTCTTTTTCTTGGCAACTTTTATCAGTGACCTCGAATCCTGACATCTTGTTTAATGTGCTTTGTGTGTTCTCATCATTCTCAGTTTATAACCCAAATCGTGTTTTCCTCACAAATCTATTTATTTATGTTCATCTTGGTGATTTTAATTCATGTTGTGATGACCATTCATTAGCATGACCCTGCTAGTATCTCGTTTTTGTCATCATCCTTACATTTGGGAAAAGAAAAAAAAAAAAGTATTACTGCATGTTGAGTTCTTTGGACGAGAGAGATAAAACTGATCTGCGTCTCATTCGTTCATTTGTTTACTACTGATTTGAGGATCGAAAACTGCTTTCTCTCATTTGATTTCAAAATGAACTGTGGTTTATAATGATTTTCCTTTGTCTTAAAATGAACATACTAGAAAACAGAAATGCTTGCCGTTGTCTCAGCCAACAGGATGATATGATATTTATTATTTGGACACAAATTTAAAACAAGAATAAAGATGGTTGGTGACAGTGTTGGGCGGGAGGGAGACGGCAATGCTGAATAAAACTTGTTTAAAAATGTTTATTCAAATTAATTTTTCTCTCAAAAATACACTGGTGTTAAAAAAAACACTGGTGATATTTTTTGTGTGTCTGGATACTAGTCTACATGTTGGTCACAGCTTCTTTTAAAGAAATTTCAGCACATTTTCAAGGGATAAAATTGTTCATACATGTTGGTCCTTCACTGGGAAACAAACTATTGTCCAGCAACAAATGTCACTGACATCCTTCATTTAGTGTAGAGAGATGGGAAAGGGAGCTCTTCAGTGGGCTGCAACCTTTAAAAAGGCAAAGACATGGAAAAATGACAGATTAAAACATAACTTTTGAAATAAGTGTCACTGCTACAACAAAAATGCTAACCTGATAAATAATAAAACAAACTGTCAAAGGCTGCACCTACATTTACTTACATATCATCAGTTCACGGTAGCTTTAGCCAAACATTAGCTAATGGAGGCTAATTGTAATATTGACTGACATTACTCACCGAAAGTACTGTTAGCTAACATTAGCTCAACGTTCAGACATGCATTGCTTTGCTGAATCAATTATTTAGTGACAACTTCAGCACAGACCAGTATAAATAGATGTAATTTGATTTTTAATTACATGACAGTAGCTTGCTAAAGCTACATTACCAATGAAAGCTAACATACATGCAGTTTTACAGACACTTAACTAAAAGGTGTATTTACAGGTAGTTACATATCTACTGAACTATCACCAAGATTATTTAAACTTAAATCATTGTAAAGCAACTTTTAGAAAATAAAACTAAAATTAATTAAAATTACTACCACAAGTAGAGCAGAAGTAGCATTACTTCACAGTCTAAAGTTTTCTAAATATTAGCTAACCATTATAATATACTGGCCAAAACTTTTAATCTGTAGAAACTAGATTATTTAATTTATGTTCCACCTTCACAATATATTATGCTGCCTTCATGGTAGTGTCTGTGCCTCTGTAGACATTATGTGTCTTTCTCATTTTTCTATTTAGTACCATCTTGAAAAATATCTCAATTTCTAAAATAAATCTCCAGAAGAGAGGATGCTTGTCAGAGAACTGAGAAAAAAGAAGCGCATTTCATGAACACAGTAACACAAGCATTTTAACATGCAGATAATTACTGGGGACACTTAAATGGAAGAGAGACAGTTTAGCTGCAGTAATCCCTGTGCTTTTTGCAGTGAAAGAAGCCTATTCGGGAGCATTGTCTGAACACAGTGGCAAATTACTGAGCTACCATCTGCCAGAAACGAATAATTAAGAAAGAACAGAAATAGAAGGCACGCCACAGAGCCATCCATCTCTGATAATCTCTCACCAGTTGTCAGGGCTCCAGCGAGCGTCCTGGGCCTCCATGATGTGGAAGGTGTAGACGTGACGAGAGTCGTCTGAAGTGTTCTCAGCACTTCGATGCACCACCTCCCCGTGGATCAGGACGACACCGCCTGAACACGGAGGGACGCGTGAAAGGTTGACAATGTGGAAGAACCAGAAAGAACCTGTCCTGTTCTTGTGACCATCAATTTAAACGTTTTAGAGGAATAACTACCTCACATTCCAGAAATTTTTGAAAATATTTAGGGAAAATCCCTTGATTGCTTTCTGACGGATTAAACTGGACAGATATGAATTACCCTTTTTAACTGGCACGGGGACAAACTTCTCGTCGTCGTACTCCTGCTCTCTGCCGGTGAAATTTGTCAGGGGGAAGGTTCCCTTTGGGGTGCGCACCATACGTCGAGAAATTCCACCTTAGAAAAAATGTTGTACATAAATAAGAGATCTGACAAATCAAATGATATAAGGATGGAGCTATTAAATAAATTTGGTGCTTACTATTTTGTGATCCAGGGATGAACCAGAGGCAGCCATTATTAACAGTAGCATCCTCCAGGGCAATCCACAGACCCATAACTCTGCCCAGGGGCTCCGTGTAGAGAAACGTGGCGTCTTGGTGAGGTGTCACTAAGAAAAAATATATATATATAATAACATGCTTTTTACAAATACTTACTTCGAACAAATAGTTTTATAATTACTTGTATCGGAGAAGAAGAAAAACGTCCTCTACCGACTTAGCCTCACTCACCCCTATTGTCTCCCACAAGCACCAAATCATCATCACAGTCATGTTAATTATTATAATTAATTAATAATTAAAGAATACTTAAATTACACTTCCATATCCTAAATTAGAAGTGCAACTCAAAAAAATGTTTTTATACATATTTTGAAATTAATTCGAATACAAATACTTTTTTCCCCTCAACAAATATGAATAGAAATACTGGATGCTTTGCACACTTATATTGCATTTACATCCATAATTATTATAATAACTACTTAACAAATACTTATTTCTACACTTACATATCCTAAATTAGGAACGTACCTAAAAAATAAATGTACTTTTACACCTATTTTGAATTTTATTCGAATACAAATATAAATACTTTTTTCCCCTCAAAAAATGTTTTCTTAGACTTTGATATTAATGATCCACATGTACATAAAATAAAAAACACTCTTGAAAATCACTAGTAAAAAAAAAAAAAAAAAAAAAACAAGTGTTAAAATGTTAAAAAATGTTATTAATGTATTTAAATGAACTTAGAAAAATAAAATAGCATAATAAAAGTGGACAAGATTTCCATGTACAAATCTACAAGAAATATAAATAGAGTAAATTTACACCATATACATAAGAAGTATAAATGATAAAATAATGTAAAAATATGTGTGGAGGAGCATTAACATGAATAAGATGGAGTACTTACCTTCTCCACCGATTCCCGGTTGCTGTAAAAGATTAAGAACGCCTTTATTTTGATGTATATTAATTCAGCATCATATCTTTCTGTAAGACATTTTACATATAGATATTTTACCTTAAATATGTACATGCTTTGCAGGATCACAGGACTTACAAGACCCAGCTTCTTAGCGATCCCCTAGACCAAAAAATAAAATAAAATAAACATTTAAGTGTCTTAGGCTATTCTGTAACTCATTCTCTGACGTTACCCAACAGCCGCCTCACCTGAACTTTGGGTGAATGTGTAACCTTTTTGTACAATGGCTCATGGGCATGTAGCGCTAAAAGAAGAAGAGCGGCGTGTCAGTTGTGGACTCCTGGACGAGTTGTGTTTGGAAATTCAAGAACTCCTACCATGTCCAACTTTATTGAGTGAGCGCTGCTTCGGTACGGTGAATTCCCCTGAGGGTCGACACATGGTTTATATTAGTCGAAATTACCAACGAGGATCTATTCACGAGGCTAAAATGAATTGAATCTTCTGCAGCTCACCTTTATCGTCAAAGACTCCCTTCTCAAAGAAGAAGCGGACCTTGTCTCCACTTGTGATGAAATAGTCAGCGTTTCCCTGCAGAGGTCGGAAAGGTTAACATCAGTCAGATGATCAGTGACAGTAACTACATTGTTGACATAAGGGTTTGCTATTGACAGCAGAGGCACTTGGGGTCGAAGTAAACACTGTGATTCAGGAAAGAGGTAATGAATCTACAGACGACACACTGAGCCTCCACAGTCTTACCTGCATCTTTAAGTGGGTGGAAAGCATGCGAAAGAAATATTTGTGGAATGAACTGTTGACACTGTTAAAGATTGATGTGCTTTTTTTTTTTTTTTTTTTTTTTTTTAAATTTAAGCCACCTGTGTTTTCAGCTGCTCGTCGTGGTAGGTGGAGAAGGTGGTGCGGCAGTGCTCCGGGACGTCCATCCGGTCCACGATCTCTGCCATCCTCTGCTTCAGCTCATCGCACTCCTGGGAGGTCAGCAGCCCGTCCAGAACCACGTACCCGTCCTCCCTGTACTGGAGAGGAGCAGCGGGGAGTCAGTCAGTCTCAAGAAAGCACTTGCTGAGGCATCAAGACACGTTATCAGTCCATCTATTTTAAAATTTCCACACAAGCTTGAGTCAAATATAGGGTCAAATACAGTCTAATTTAAAAATGGAATTGAAGTAAAACAGAATATATATATATATATAGTTGTAGGTTTCATAAATGTCTTATAATTCTGACTGACTGTGTGAATTACTGTACAGTTAAAACCAGCTTATTAATAAAAGATTTAATTCCTATAGAACATTTATCTGCGTTTTCTCCAATTTAATTCTAATTCTTTGGTTCTCTTTTTTACTCCTTTTCTGTGTTTCATACTCATTGAACTTTGGGGAATTGTTCCAAACATATTTGTGCTGAATAAAAAAAAAATGTAAATAACCAGAAATGCAGCATAAAACACTGAATGAATTCCAGGTTTAATGGCACAGTCAGCTATAGCGAACCGTTAATTCTCGTACTTTGTGACAATAAACTTAAATACTGAATCATCAGCATTTATGTCACAGTTGTGTCGAAAACTATGTGATTCGTGTGCAGCAGAAAAAGGGGACGTTTGCTCTCGTCAACTGGCAACTTGTGACTGCAGTTATGCTGCGGTTATGTAATGAGGCGGAAATGCTTCTACATGCAACATATGGAAAACAATGTAAGCGCGATATGTGGTAATGAATGTCGGTCTACAATTATTAAGATTATCACGCAAAACTATCACCTCTGTGCAAGAATACACGGGATGCATTTAAGTTGTGCAAACGAAAGCTTCGCAACTGCAGCCAAGTGCAGCTTCGTTGTCATTTTAAAGTGATTCTTACCTTCTGCACATCCCGATCTGTCATAAAATCCATGTTGTTCTGCAGAGACAAGTTCACCTCACGGGACAGACGCGATTTGTCTCTTTCGGGTAACCTGCAGCCTGCCGATTTCCCACCATGTGACTTGTCTAAATCAATTTATGTGTAACCATTGAGAGGCCGTAATAGGATTTGGACGTTTAACTCTTTCCTCACAACACGAACGAGCCTGTGAATATGCTCGTGGTGGTGCTGCAGTTGCGCAGAATGGCCTCTAGGCGTCGCTGATGTGTCAAGGAAATAAATAAAAGCAGAGCCGTATATTAGAGAGAGTCCGGCAAACTAAGGAATGAGCTATCCTGCTATCACTCTCTAATATCTCTGAATAAAAGGGATCTGCAGCACCACCTTGTGGCCTCTTGAGATAGGTCAGAGCGCATGCGCGGAACGCAAGAGCAAGTTTTCCTTTTAAATTGGTTGTTTAAATGTTTAGGATGTAAAATCATAAATTGCAATGTTAAACTAGCAACTGATGCTTTCTGATGAAGAGGAATAGAGTAAAATGTGTAACATTTCCCTTTACAATGTAGCTGAAAATACATATCACACTTCTACTTTGTTGCTTGCAGAACCAAGAGTCAGCGTGACCTCTATTATGTTTCACACCTAGTTGCTAGGGCCAGGAACTTATTTTGCACGCTAACAGCAACATGTCAATCAGTGAGTTGTTTCATCCGCAATGAATATCCGGACTGATCCTGAGGAGCAGGAACCAACACTGGAGTTAATAATAACAGGATTCAGTGTGGATGAGCCAGCTGCAGGGTTGGGGTGGCGTGAATCGTCTTCGGTTAATGCTTGTACTTACGCCTCCGCTAGGATGAGTCATACATCAGACTCTTTCTCTTAGAAGTTCAAATCCCGTTTCAAATCCAAGCGCACAGGTCGTCCCCCTGAAAGAAGAACCATTCACAGCACGTGGACCATTAACAGACTCCTCCCGCAGCAGGATTTAATGTTAATTTTATTATCACGTGTCGTAATGGTACAAAAGTAGCGTCTGAACTGTTAAGAAATCAAAGTTCACTTGTCCATTGTTACAGACGCCCCGCTTAAAAAGCCAGTGCTCAGTCCACCTGGCGACGAGTTAATTAATAAAAGGCCTTGTTGTCACGTGAGATGCAGACGGCGCTGATTAGAAACGAGTCTCTCCGTCCAGCTTAACAGTTTATGCTCGACATGATTGTTGCTAGGGGTTACACAGGTGGCTGTCAGTATGGCTATAATAACGCACATAGCTTCGACAAACTCATGCTTCAAAACCAGAATGGATATGACACCCAGAAAGTTTTTTTGTTTTTTTCCCCCCATATATCCCTGATCTACAGGCTTCGGAATACAGAGAGGAGTTCATTGTACATAGTAAATACAATCATGTATTTAAACAAAACAAACAGAAGAAAACTTTTATACATCAGTATGGAGAATAAATGTCAATGAAATCATGGCAGTTTAAGAATAATTCAATTTTGGAGGGTTTGAAATAAAAAAAAAATGTTGAAAAATGTACACTCTACACAAACATTACAGGTATTAACAGGCTGTTGAACACAATGCCCACCTCCGTTTACAGATTGTCAAGTTGTTTCTGTTGAGTTGTGAAATTCAGTTCTGTTTCATAATCAGCAGCTGTAAAATCCTCCAAATAAAACCACTGCTAAATTAAAAAAATAAAAAAATAAAATAAAATCATGCTTCTGATAAACAACACTACTTAAGGCGTACACGAATGTACAAACAAGAAAAAGCTTTTCAGGTGAACGAAAAGAAAGGCAAAAAGACTTCTGAAATTTGCCGACTCACTGGGATGTTTTTATGACGCGACGCTAAGTGAATAAAACAGTTCATCTAATCAGGGAGCGCGTGTTAGTCACTAAAACTTCCTCTATTTGGTTTTTCCCCCCCGAACGTCCGACTGACCTCATCCCAGACCTTCGACCGATTCGCTAACGCTGACACGCAGGAAAAGGGAGGGAAGTGACACTGGAAGACTGCTGGGAAGCTGCTGAGTCACGGCTTCTGGCCACAACATTCGTGCACGTCCTCCTACAGCTAGCCCCAATCATCAGATGTGCACATATTTATAAATCCATATATATATATATATATATATATATATATTAATTTTGGCAAATTCCATCTACTCTAATAAGGTGGCATCTAATTCTCAGTGACACCCTGAGAAAGATCTCTATGGCACGTTCTCTCTTCAAGGGTTAGACATTGGCCAGAGCTCCTCTTTATGAGATAAGAACAAAGTATAATACGCGACAGTCCAACCTCTAGTGACATGACCAGCATGTTAAGGCCAAAACATTACACGATAAACTGGCGTGAGCATCCTGATTTGACACGCTGCTTTGCACTGCGAGACTTGGGAGCAGCACTGGCAACAACTGCACTGCACCACTAAATAAAAAAAAAAAAAAAAAAAAAAGCGCCGTGTCACGCTATCAGATTTACTCTGGAGTGAAAGTTGCCCCACAGTTCCTGCCTGTTATCTGTCTTCGGCTGCAGCACAACAGCATCTACGTATCTGGGCGGTTTAAAGGTGGAGCGAGCCATCCGACCAAACGAGCGAACTTTGGTTTTTCAGCGTCAGTGCTCTTGTTTCTTCTCATGACGGCGACTTTATGAGCACGTGTCGTATTGGTGCGATGCCCCTCCCCCCCTGAGAATTAGCTCCTGTAACTCCGCCCCTTTAGCAGCGTTGCCTCGGATACTATTGGTAGAGCACGGCAACGTGCAGCTTTCAAAAAACGAAATGCCTCTTTGCTACCTGTGTACAAGGGAAGGAGGGGGGCGGTCTGAAGCCGTGTACAGACAGGTGACACGGGCGGGGCTTATTTTCATAACAAATGATCTATGTCACAAATTTGACAAATTTGATATGGCTCGTTGAATGGCAAATTTTAACTCTCAGGCCACTCATAACAAACTGACTGGATAGATTTTTAGACCTGGCAGAAAGAGTAAATGCAGAAGAAGAATAGGGTCTGTCAATAACCAGATAAGAGCTTGTTTTTTTTGTTTTTTTTGGATATACCATGACCTGGATGCCTGAGAAGGGAGATAGATGCACCACTGTGTTGTTTTTTCGACTATAAATACTTTAAAGTCTGGTTCTTTCCATTATTTATCACTATGTGCTGCTCCTCCTCAAGCAGACCCGGCCCCCATGAATCCCTAACCCTTGATCACGGGTCCTCGACAGGGGGTCTGCGACCCCTAGGGGTCCATGGAGGTACTGCAGGGGAGGTCGCAAAATCTTTGGTTGATTAGACATTTTTTAGATATATATTTTTTGTTTTTTTTTTAATTTCCCCCCAAGAATTTACATTTCTTTAAATAAACATCAACATGGATCCAACACAGTTTAGTTATATTATGATAATAATAATGTATAAACACATATAGTAGGTAGAGGGGTCCCTACTTACTCTCTCCATTAGTTTTGGGACCTCTGCCCTTAGGGTATGAAGGAAGTTTTTCCTTGATACCTGATATCTTAGTGTCGCCTGAGTACTTCCTATGGCTGTTTGGAGCGAGTGTGTTCCTTGCAACTTGAGTGAATCTTTCCCTTTTTCACACACCAGATCATTTTATTTGTTTTTTCTACAGCTAACAGACTATGAGGAGTTAAATCTGACATCAAGTGTATCGATTAGAATGGCTTACTCCACCTTTTATGTGCCACTACCTAAATTATTTGCTATCCAACTGGACAACTATGACCCCAAAGCAAAACTTATGTTCACTTATGTTACTTGGCACCATTTAAAATTGGACTAACAACAAACTATCATGTTTACACATTTTATACATGCTGGAATTAGTGCCTTCCCCCTCCTTTCTATCAACTCGACGCTCGTCAACACATTCAAGACTGAGGCTTCCTTTTCCTTTGCTCTTTAAAACTGCGGGAACACTTTACTAGTGACCCCTAGAAGGGCTTTTGGATTTATCCAAGGCCTCAGTGAAACAAAAATTCACCATCGACAAAAGGTGCAACTGTATCGTTGCACTGAAACTTCCTTTAAATCTCTTAAAAAGCTAGAATAAAAAAGAAACACATGTTGCGCGGCCGGTACGCGCAAAACAACATCTCAGCTATACATTTTACAGCACGAGAAAAAAAAAAAAGAAAAAGAAAAAAGAAAAAAATAAACACACAAGCCATGTCTATGATGTTTGTGATCGTTAACAAGGTATACGGCTTGTAAAAGCTAAGGCCATATTAGCAACAAGAGATCCCTTTCTGGAGTAAACATAGCAGATTTACTCCAAATGATGCTATTAAATCCAAGGTCTTAACAAGAAAAGTGTTTCAAGCAGACAAAGCACGTTGCTCCAATCTGAACCCTGGACGGTGGAAACCACATATTCTCTCTTGAGAAATAAATGTTTTTCTTTTGTGCAAGTAGTTTGAAACCAGTTTCCTTCACTCTGTAACTTCCTGTTTGTCCTAATCAGCCTCTTGAAAAGATGTGCACGCAGCTGACAAATGTCCACTTCCTCCTGGAGTAAACCGAGCATGATAAATAAATATACTGTGAGGGCTAGTGTACAAACAGCTGGGCACTTGGATCAATACTTTTTCTTTTTTTTTTTCTTTCAGGACCAAGAGTACCGGTTTCATGTCTGCATTTCATCCACTTGAGTGGTAACAACCACCTAAGTTCTCACAATATAATTTAAAATCAGATTTAGTATTAACTGTACCTTGATTGTGGTAGTGTTTATCTTCTAACCGTTCTTTCTTTAGCACTGTGCAAGCTTGCTTATATTTAAATTCTAAGACCCAGAAATGTGACCGTGAGTTTAGATTTAACGCAGCTACGTGGGACACGCAAGCGTGAATACAATCTAGTGAGCGAAAAGCAAAATATGTTAGCACTGAATTCAACAAAGGTCACTTAAGATATCTCACGACAGGTATACGTCGCCAGACAATAATAATAATTAAACAAAACAATCTCGCTGAACCGCGATCACGTGAACGCTGAAAATCACAATTCAGCCAAAGTCCAGGACATGATTTCAGTGTGTGATCGCACTGTAAAATTTGACCCTTCAAAGCCACACAGCTCAATGAGAACCGTCCGTAATGCGTGAGATGATATTGAAATAAAGCCCGTGTGACACGCCTAAATAACGACGGTGAAGGAGAACGGAGAGTCTGAAAAAGAAAAGCTCCCCCACGCAGTTAACAAACAGCCTGCCGCACAGGCTGCCGGTGTTACAAATTAACAACTGCAGGGTGTTGAGTACAATGTACTGTCGAGTTTGTTCCCATCTAATATTTGACAGCCTTCTTTTTCCTTGAAGTCGTTCCCCTCAGTCTGCTGGGTTAAGGCCTAAGCTGTGAGATCTGTTCGACGGTTCGTTCGTCTCCATCATCCTTTAGTTTTAAAAACGTGCCTCCCAGCAGGTAAAGTGAAAACAAAACAAAAAAACAAAACGTTCATGCCTCAACAAACTGGCGATCGGTTGTACTATAATTGACTTAATAGCATCTGCCTGTGTTGTGAGCCACGCCGCGATAAATGGAACTGTAAAAATTTCAAAGGTAGAAGTGGAAAAGGCCAGAAGAAGGTCAGGCAAACGCTGCTCTGAGCGACTTGTGCAAGTATCCTGTGGTCAGCAAAGTAGTGCTCACTGGCAAGGCTGAATCGTGCAAAGTTATTTCATATGTTCGTTTGTTTTTTTGTTTCGGCTCTCTAATAAACATGTTGGAAATATCCTATTGTGGCATGCATATTCACCTGCCTGCAAACTAACGCCTCCCGAGGATGAAACTCAAGAAAAGCCACATTAGTGAAGTCTCATCGTCGAGCTCGATTATGAGACTAATTTTTTTCTTCTTTTTAAAAAAAAAAAAAAAAAAAAAGCAATCCTTGGAGGTCTTGGAATTTGACAACCCTGTCTCGGAAGCCCTGCTCACTGTACAAACAACTAAATGTTCTGTGCCCGCGTCGCGAAAGCGCTGCTGCACCTCAGTCGAAGTTCGCCGCCCGCCCGTTGAAATTCCTTCCCTCAAGCTTGTTCCTTGTCGGCCCTCCAGAGCTGCTCCTTGACTTCCGACGGCAGCGTGTTGAACAGGTCCTCCTCCACCACCACGCCGCTCCTCTTCAGCAGCCGGCACTCGCCCAGCTCCACCGGGAGACACTCCAGGCGGTTCCCTCTCAGCTCCAGCTGGGTCAGGCCGGTGAGCTCCCCGAAGCGCGACGGCAGCGTCTGCAGGCAGTTGTTCCCCAGGTTCAGGGTGCGCAGCTTCCTGCACTGGAACAGCTCCGGAGGCAAAGTTTCAATCTGAAGCACAGAAGAGAAGAAGCAGAATAATGCACGGGTTTAAGTTACAAGTATCCACGAGTTGGAGGGAAAACGAGCAGAGGTGAGTGGACGATGCCTCCGATGTGGATCACGTTCATTTGAGATTCTATCCAATTAAAATTAAAAAAAAGAACTTAACGAGACCCGTAGAGACGGAACGCATCAATAATTTAAAGACTAAAATTAAGAGAAAAAGCTTCACTCGTTGCATTAATTTGTCTGAAAACTATATTTCAGACCAACCTACTATATTTCTGCATTAGGGCTGAGTGATATAAATACATATATATCGATACGCTCACTTGCCACTTTATTAGGTACACCTGTTCAGTTGCTAGTTAACATGAATAGCTAATCAGCCAATCACATGGCTGCAATTCAGTGTCTTTAGGCATGTAGAGGTGACCAAGACAACCTGCTGAAGTTCACACCGAGCATCAGAATGGAGAATAAAGGGGATTTAAGTGACTTTGAACGTGGGATGGTTGTTGGTTCCAGACGGGCTGGTCTTCTGACGGCTACTTCCAGCAGGATAATGCACCATGTCACAAAGCTCATATCATCTCAAACTGGTTCCTCAATGAGTTCACTGTACTTCAGTGGCCTCCACAGTCACCAGATCTCAATCCACTAGAGGAACCTTTTGGATGTGGTGAAAACGGGAGATTCTCATCATAGATGTTCAGCCGACAAATCTGCAGCAACTGTGTGATGCTGTCATGTCAATATGGACCTAAATCACTGAGGAATGTTTCCAACACATTGTTGAAAGTGTGCCATGAATAATTAAGGCAGTTCTGAATACAAAAGGAGGTCCAACCTTTTACTAGCAAGGTGTACCTAATAAAGTGGCCGGTGAGTGTAATTTTAAATGCGATACAGATGAGACCATATCATTAACCCTTTAAAACCGAACAGATTGCCGAACTGCAACAGTCCCGACTACACAACTACACTTCCTTTCATTTTCCCACTGCTTTATGACAAGAAAAGTGACAAGTTGTGATGTTTTTATTTGCATAGCTGAGGATTTGTTAGAAAAAGATCGGCCTATTTTATTTTATGGGCTATTTTTACTTTTATGCTTTTATGTGACTGTGAATCTTACATGGAGCTTTAGAAGTTCAAAAAAGCTGCTCCTGTCATAGAGTATTTTGATATTTCTGGTATTTGAACCACAAAACATTATTCTTTAAGTTTTTTATTAAAATATCATGATATATATATCGATATTAAACCTAAATAAATTCGGAAATGAGTTTTGGTCCATATCGCCAAGCTCTAACTTGCGTCCATGGAAACTGTACCCTTTTAAAAATTCTTACACAATGTTTGGGAACATTGTGTAAGAGTTGTTACAACTCGTCTGAACTGATAACGTGTCGACGGTGTTAAAAGCGAGAGAGGCCTTAAAAACTTAAGAGACCCCAGAAGGGTCCCATTTAATGGAGCTATTTGTGTCTGCACACAGACCTGCTGGAAGCTATTTTCAGCGTGAAACCGCACAAGCAAACACAGTAAACATCAGTAATAGTAGCCTTTACTGAAAACACATGAGGTTGTAAGCGTGCCTTTGTGCGTTTTGTTTTGGAAGAAAACTCCAAATGTTTTCCTCAACAAACTATTTGTCCCTGAATAAATAATAAATGAGTTCCCTCATCAAAAGAAACCTGCACTAATCCAGCTACGGCTGTAACGGCATCATTTAAAACCTTCTTTTAAGTTTACGATCTTTGCAAATAAATGATCTAAAACTACTCTAAAAATGTATGATTTAATTCTGAGGAAATCTATAGAAGCTAAGACAATTTTTTAGCTTTCAAATGCATACTCTACTAATCCGCCACAACATTAAAACCACTGACAGGAGACGTAAATAACATTAACCAAGGTGTTGACCTGGCCTCCAAATTCCCTAGATCCCAAACTGATTAAATATTTGTGGCATGATGCATAGGACCCAAAGCCCCCCATGTCCATTCTCTGAGTCACAACAGTTTTGGTTTCATAAGGGAGATCTACACAATGCTAGGAAGTTGGTCATAATTTTTTGGCTGGTCGGTGTATAACACCATTTAATAATATCCTCTTTTATTTCACCCAGTGGAATTTTCCCACCCTGCCTCTCTGACAAAGACAGCTGGGACAGGCTCCAGCCCCCCATGACACCCTAGAGGACAAGCAGTCGTAGAAGATGAGGATGAGGAATTTTCCCAGAGTAACAGCCCATAATATTATCAGTATTGTTGACTGTTCTGTAGCAGTGATGCAGTTATCTTCAAAGTCAGAGTATTATAATGTAATCACATTCTGGGGCCTTGGATAATATCTTATTCACATGCGATTGAAAGATAAAAGGGTGGAGACAGGAACACGGCAGTGTTTACTTAAACGAAAGCATGCACTTGAGGATTTATGGCAACGCTCGTTTCTCACCCTGTTTGCTGTCACGGCAAAGTACTGCAGGTTCTGGAGGAAGCCCACGTCGGGGTGGATGCTGGTCAGGTTGTTGTGGCTCAGGTCTAAGAAGCGCAGCTTGCGGCAGAAGAAGAGCTGGCTGGGGATTTTCTCGATCTTGTTCCTGTTCAGGTACAGCCTCTCCAGGTTGGTGAGCGTTCCGATCTGAATGGGGATGTAGGCGATCTGGTTGTACCACAGCTTCAGGCACACGAGGCGGTGCAGGTGCTGGAAGCTGATGATCTCCTCGATCGTCTTCAGATTGTTGTCCTTCAGGTCGATCTCCTGCAGGTTGTGCAAGCTGAAGATGGAGTGCGGAATCCGTTCGAGGTCGCAGCGGACGAGCTCGAGCTCCGTCAGGTTGACCATTTTCTTCAGGCTGTTGAGGACCATCAGCTTGGTGCCCTCGTTGTTGATGGAGAGCTTCTGGAGGTGGACCCCCACGTCCGTCACCACCTGCGGGAGCTTGGTCAGGTTGCTCTTCAGACGCAGCACTTTGAGGCTCTTGAGCTCTCTCAGCCCGTCGATGACGATGTAGCGATTGTTCTCGGCGCTCAAATTCCCAGTCAGGTGCAGCTCGCTGAGGTTCTTCAGGCTGTAGATCCACAGCGGGATCTCCTTGATGTCGGTGAACTTGATGTGGAGAGACTTGAGGTTCTCCCTGAGGAAAGCCAGAGCCGGAGCCTCGATTTTAGCGGGCGTGTGATAGAGCCACATCTCCCTCAGGGTGGACAGCTGGGCGATGATTGGGGGGATGGTCACATCTGGGATGAGCTCCAGCTTGAGCACCTCCAGCTCCACCAGATCAAACACCGTGTCTGGGATGCCACTGAGCATGAAGAGGTGCAGCTCCAGCTTCTCCTGGGAGTTCTTGGTGATGCGCTGCCTCAGCTTCTCCAACGTCCACTCGTTGTTCAGGTTCAGCTGCCTCAGCTTGTTCTCGCTCACCTCCGACAGGAATACGGCGAAGCGCTTGGAGTAGAGGGGGTCATACTGATCTATCATGTGTAGCATGAAGGCAAAGTCGTTCTTCACGTCGGGGATGTCACTATAGCTGCTTTCTTCGCGTATGGATTCGAACGAGTATCGCTTGAGGGATCGGCTGAGCATCCAACAAAGCGTGTACATGCAGATTAGACCGTAAACTATCACTAAGCTAATGTAGAAACAGGCCAAAATCTTAAAAAGTGTTGCCAAAGGGTGGGCACAGTAGAACATGCTGTAGCCCGTTAGTTTCTGAATGTTCACTGTGCACACTACACTGAACCTGATGTACCTTACATAGTAGGCCGTGTAGCTAATAATTAGTATAAACTTGATCACCTTGATGATAGTCTGACGTATATAAAGCCGGTACACTATGTCGCCCTCCTCTACGTGGATCCTGAACTTCTTCACCTTCTCAAAAAGGGCCTTAGCCTGCTCTCCCTCCTTTTTATCTAAAACCCCGGTTTCGGAGCGGTCCACAATCCCTTGTTCGATCCTGGACTTTGTCCGCTGGAGCATGGGCACGCTAGCCTCGACGTCCTCGCTAACGCTGGACGCCTTCTTGTCCATCGAACCGTTCATTTTCCCCAGAGGCTTGGGGTCGCTCTCCTCCACCACCGTCTCAGACAAAGCCCTTGTTGTCCACGGGGAGTCAAAGCACTTGAGGAGGATGGAGACAAAGTGTTCCAGTTTCGAGCTCGTGCGGGGGAACTTGAACCAGAAGTTGCTGCATGCTAAGAAGATGAGGGTGTGGAGTAGCACCAGATAGGGGAAATATTTAGCAAACCAGTGGAGTTTGTTCTCGTAGCAGACGGCATCTACGTAATTATACTGATGCCGGTCGAGGTCATACTGAATGCCTTTGGGTTCCGGCGCGTATGGGATGGTCAGGTTCGGGACGGGCATGTTCTCGCATGACTTGTTGACGACCCACTTGCAAGGCAGGCAGATCATCTTGTCCTGTGTGACCTGCAGCGTCCCACCGAACACCGCGATCATCAGCATGATGATCGAGATGTAGTCGGTGAAAACGTCCCACCATGGCTTTAGGATGCGGTACGCTGGCTGGGTGTCAGCGAAGTACCGGAGCTCTGTGATGGGAATCATGATGGTTTATCTAAAGAGACGAGAGAAAACAGGGGATTAGCCAGTGATATGTCAGGTTTAAACATAATGTGGTGTATTCTGGAAAACTTATTTTATTAGGGTAAAACTTTGCATATTAAAATATTGTTCAAAACAGAGAGAAACTACCATATGTTGGAAACTAAACTAAACAATTAATCGTTTAACTAATTAATTAATCAAACCTATTTTGATAACGGAGCCACACAACTTGGGATACAGCTCATGATTATTTGCATAATCAATTAATCTGCTTATTATTTTCTTTATTCGTTGTTTTGGGTCTAAAAATAGAGGAAAAACCGCCATCACAGCTTCCACCAGAGACATCTTTAGGTGGCTGCATTGCACTTGACAGGTTGGAACCAGCAAATGTTTGGATTTTTTTTCGTTTAGGCCAACAGAGCCTAAACGCCGCAAGTTGCACAGCAGAGCTCAAAGGTTTATTGTGTGCAGTCAACTCGGAAATTATGATTCCACACATACCATAAAACTGAGTTTCTTAAATCGTCAGAGCAGATTTTCTGTGTTGCCAATTCACTGCAATTTGCATAACATCCGGATACTACAGACTTCTTTCTAAGTTTGGGTTCACGCCAGCCCCTATGCTTATACAAGTAGGTAGGCATTGAACTCCTAACCCAGTTTGATCATCAGGAATGAAGCCCAACAAGCACATACATGCCAAGTGTGAAGGCTATTAGATTACGGAGAAGCATGGTGTTATGTTTGCTCTAAAGACTGCTGTGCACTACAGATATCCTTGAAATCCTGCAGGTGCCACCAGCACATTGAACCTCAGAGATTGCAGAGCAAGGCAGAAGCAAAAACAGGGCCACAGACCTTGACACAGCATGTATGTTTCTCCACCTGTTCTGATAAATAGGGACATTTCATTTCTCAGAGGGTACGAGAATGTTTTAACAGCGTCTTTTCTCGGATAATGTTTACATATTTTATTCCCAGGGGCTAAACACCACACGACAAGACAAGACATAACCTGAAAGTTTGTGATAAGCTTTTTGATCGAAGTGGACTGTTTCCATGGAAAACTAAAGATTACAAGAAGAGTGAAATTAAACCAAGTAAAACAACTTTGATTTCAACTCCTTAAGAAAAATGGGAAATGAGACCATAATGTAGGATAAGGCTGCTGACCCATTCGAAAAGCAAACCCAAAACCCGAGGAGTTCTGTGGTATCGTCGCAGAGTTCACATGTGAGTAGTGCAAGAAATACAGCCGTCTAAGCAGTTTATTTCATGCAAGTAGTTTCAAAGGTTATTTTCAACCCGAAACTAAGATGCTACACGCAATCGTAACTTTATCTTTATCTTATCATTTCCGTTTTTTTCTGTTTTAACACAGCCATGTCATGCCTTGTTAGGCCAGTCTATCTCACACCTAGAGGAAAGGGATTTAAGAGGATAGCTTTGTCGAGTATGTCACAAAAAAAGCATTGTTTTATCCAGTTCAAACCAGAACGCCAGTGCAGTCGCCGTGGGCCTCCTCAGTAAAGGCCTCCGCTTCACTTAAACTCAGAAACCACTGCACACACAGGCTCCCAACAGCTGCCAAAACACCCTTAATTGTGATAATTCACATGGTATTCGGCAACAACCAGACAATCCCTGACACAATTTTCATTCCACGGCTCCCTCCACGGGCAAACAGATTAATTACACATCCAAAACCCGCAAAACCACACAGTGCATTAAATATGTTTGGGCCAAAAAGCTTAAGATGTTTAACGACAATAAAATATCTGCTCATGGTTCCCTGCTGCCCCGACGGAGACTGAAAGCAACAGGGGTGTTCCTCGGCTCAGATAATGGCCTGTCTCCTGACTGCACTGAGATCAAATGAGCCCCGACCATTAAGATCCAAGTAGCACAAAATAATGGTGGGGAGCGTCACATCCAGCGGGGCATCCAGAATAATAAACGACATCTTGAGATCAGAAGAACATCTGAGATTTGTTTCACATTATCCTGGCATGGGAAAACAAAACCCCAGACTGGAGGAAGATTATCTCGTCTGAGAAGTCCACTCCCTATCTAACCTAACCTCCCCTCCACCATTTCCACCAAAGTCGATCATCTGATGAACCGAAGCACACGGTGTCCAAATCCTGTCATCAGGACTGGATTTAAAAACGAAAAGGTCACGACTGACTGTATGGCGGCTCTGCCTTTGGCTTCCTGTTTGCAGTCGCACTCTGGCACATTTCTCCTGGGCTCGTTTTCGCAAACAGAGCTTCCTTTGTGCAGGCAGCCTTTGTCGACGAGACTACCGACACATGGGCTGACATAGCGCAGGTGAACCCGGCGGCTTCACGAGCCAGCGTATTTGCGAGCCAACTGTAGTTTATCCTCAAGGACACTGGTGTTTCTCAGAACAGAAAAACAGACCGATATGCATCTTTGCAGTGTCTTTGTCTGACTTTTCTCTGTCTGAATCACTGAAATTTACATTATGCAGAGCCCCGAGCATGATAAGTGCTTTATAATATAGACGGTACGTATAGATGGAAACATGGATGAAAGCCAGCCTTGCCAGACTCAAGCCTTTATTACATCCCATTAGATTGATACTTACTCCTTT
Source organism: Mugil cephalus (assembly GCF_022458985.1). NCBI lineage: Eukaryota > Metazoa > Chordata > Actinopteri > Mugiliformes > Mugilidae > Mugil > Mugil cephalus. Next base: position 6,831,760 of record NC_061788.1, on the reverse strand, counting down.
GTGTTTTGTATCTCTGTCAATATTCTCCCTGCAACAACTTCACGAATTTCCATCTAACAGCTAGAAAACACCCAAAGGACCTTTGATGTCCTGGCAGCACGAAACCTCGCAGATTTAATGACTTCTTCTGAATCCCGACCATGATGGAGCGAAGCATGGCTCGTCTGAGGATGCTTTCACAAGTTCTCGGCTATTGGAACCATTACATACAAGTACACAACGGTGGTTTTACAGACTTAGAGGTAAGACTGGATTTGATGAGTGTTTATTCAAGATTAATCAGGAACGACTCATTGCTAAAGTAATTCTCCAATGTGAAATTTGAATATCTTTTGGTTCTGGACTATTCGGATGGACAACATGAAAAATGTGAAGAGTTTTAGGAATAGGCTATCAGGATTCAGAATGAGATCGAGCAGTTAACCTCCTTTTAATTTGTCCAAGGTATTTGGGATTAGTAGGACCTAAGACATAAAAACTAAGCATCATCTTTGAACAGGAAGAAGTAGTTTTTGAAAAAAACATTGTCCTCATATGTGGACACTGGGATTATTTCATTATTTATATTATAATAAAGTCACAAAATATAAAACTGTTAATTTTAATACCTGAACATGGGTGTGCAATGACATATTTGCAAACAAGAAGTCCCAACATTCTCAAACAAGTACTTCCTACGAAGCAAACACTGCTAATTTGTTAAACTTGCAGGTTATATTAGTCAAATTAGTAACATTAATAAGCATAAATAAATAAGTTTTAATCTTTGCTACCACTAGATGGGAGACTAAAGCGTCCACTAATGAGGACAACAGGTTTAAATGAAGCAGAATAAGCTGCAATAAAACCAAACGTCCCCATAGACACAGGGTCTCAAGACGTTAATTAAAATTTAAATGGACCTAACTTCTTGAACAAGATACAATGAATTTCTGTGGTGCTAAAAAACACATTTTCAGTACGTACCAGCAGTGCAAGAGAACACCCGAACTGTCCTGCACTAAATCTTAGCTTCCTGACGGTTTGATATTCTTCAGTCATGAAAGGGGATTGGATTTAGAATGTATTTTTTATTTTTATTTTTTCACCGGTGTACCTAATGTTTTGGCAAGCTGAAACTTGCTCATCAAGAGCTTGACAATGATTGGCGCCCAATCATCCTTATAAGAACCACATATGCAAACATGTCATAATATTATCTTCAAAAGGTAAAAAGAGAAACTATCCAAAAAACAAGATGTTTTGATATATCGAAAAAAAAAAAAGTGTGGCTATTTATAGTTTAGTTTAATTAAAGATTGAAGCATCTTGATTTGGGAAACTGATGAGGAGGGGAGTCACAAGGTCAGATCCGCTGAGAACATGAGGTCCTTCCTGTCCTGTGGCCACTAGACTAATCAGTTTCCGATCTCATACCATTTCCTCAGTCCAAGAAAAAAAAAAACATTACAAAAAACAAAAAACATGGAGGAGGCCAGTCTGCCCTTTAACCAGGTCTAGCTGGTTCTGAGTCACTAAGTAAAATTCCCTTTTCATTGAAGCAATAGTAATGTTTTAGTCATACATAGCTGAGACAAAGGCTTTTAAAAACTACTGTATTACTGGACATGCTGCTATTACAATTTGATCACAGTGTTAAGTGACATATTAAACAAGCTGCGGCACCTACATTGTTGTGCCAGTGTAATTGTATGCAACCCAAGAGAAATATTCATTCACATTAAACACACTGCCATAACAACTAAAGATAGAGTCGTGTTGTTTTCCCAGTACCTACATCAATGGATTGAGATCATATTTCAAAATTAAAATAATAATAATTTTAAAAAAATGTGTGTGTTGTTTACAGTCTGTGTGACATCAGGTATTTCGGTCCTGCCCAAATACCAGAGCACCTTGCTGGCCTTCCAGTGTGGCTAAAACGCTGTTGATCGGATCGGAAGAATATCATTAGCTAGAATTAATCCAGGATTAACAGCTTGACTGTAATGCAGTCAGATAAAATTACACGTAATCCAACCCCAGGGAGCGACCTTTCCATGAGGTGGTCAGCGCCGCCACAAACAGGACGCCGAGGGGAAACGATGTCTCACAGCCGCCGGCCAGTTAGCTCTCTGCGGCAGGGACACACACACACTCTCCGATAGCTGGTCCCCCCCACCAGCCTCCGACACACACACACGCTGAAAAACTGTGAAAAAGACCCACCTGTTTTGTTGAAGCTGGTGTCTCTCGCCTCCTCCGCACACGGGTGACACATTTCTCAAACGGGTTTCAGCAGCTGAGGATGGGTAGACGCCAGGCCGGAGCCTCGTACGACGACCGGGGAGGAGAAACCCTGAAGAAGACTCAGGCTGGAGCTCTGAGAGTCACCGCGAGACACACGGAAGTACCCAGTACATCCGCTGTCAAAATAAAAGCACAGCGGTATTGTAATATAAAGTGTGGCCTACTATTATTATTATTATTTGTAGTAGTATTATGTTATTAATGTTGTTGCCGTTTATATTATATTATATTATATTATATTATATTATATTATATTATATTATATTATATTATATTATATTATATTATATTATATTATAATTTACCTCTGGATAAATAAAGTATCTTCTTCTTCTTATTATTATTATTATTATTATCTCATCTCATCTCCTCATCTCCTCATATCTCATCTCCTCTCATCTCATCTCATCTCATCTCATCTCATCTCCTCATCTCTCTCATACAGAGACAAACAACTCACACTCACACGTCACTTATGGTCAATTTAGAAACACCAATTCACCAAAAATTAGCCTAATGAGCATTACTATTGTTGTTGTTGTTGTTTATTATATTATAGTCTATGTAATGAAGCTACAGGACACTGAATTCCCCTTAGAATAAATAAAGTACGTATGTACGTATGTATCTAATATAATATAATCTCTTATTATCACTATTAGAATTTTATTATTAAGGTTTTGTTTTCTAATGGGTATTATGTTTGACACACAGTCAATGACCATCATATACTACAATAAGAAGAATTTGTATGCTAAATTATGCATTTGTAAAATGGACTGTGCAAATATTAAATAATTATAATAATAATAATAACAAGAAGCTTACAATTAACGTAAAACTTTTTTATTAACTGACTAACTTCAAAACAAAACTGATTAACTCAATTTTCATGTGACTTTGCTTTTAACCTTTTTAGGTTTTGGATTGGGTTGAAAAAATAATCCTATTCATCAGTGGCAGCTTCTTCCTAAGCTTCATCAAAGCTTTACCCTGAAAGAAACTCAACAAGGTTTGGAATCACTGCATAAATTGGACAAATTCTTCACTAAGGTAGCATGTAAGTTGTTGCCAGTATCATGGAAGACGTTTTCACACCCCTTATGCAGATATGCACCGCTGTATTAATCCTAATTCAAATCAATAATGTTGGAATCAGGGCTCATCACGAGCAAGTATTCGGGCAAATATCCCCAGCTAAACTTCAATCTGATTTGCTGTAAGAAGCTCACAATTTAACTTTTAGACAGAGCTGTTACTCGTGAATAATACATGTTGGCCTAAAGTGAAGTCTTATGAATAAAGAATGAATGCTTCCTATAAAAATTAATTGGGCAGAATGTACTATGATAGACATGGCATAATGTACCGACTACATTCAGAAACCCACCTTTTATAAGCTCTTATTCTGTTTGTGTGTACCCATCCATACAGTAAAAACACAACAGATTACATCAAACATTGTATATGGGCCCCTCACAGTGCGTCAGAGCTACCTGCAGCAGTTTCTGACTGACAGCACCATGGCTAAAACAAACTTTCACACAGGATTACGCAACACATACTTCAGTCACCACCAGCTTTGTCATTCATGCTGATTGTCATTCGTTTTAACCCCACAGGCCTAAAGCAGCGTGGTCCTCAGCTAGCTGGGGAATGTGACCTTTGTCATACATACATAATCTGTTTGTCTTCTCATATTCTGTCTGAAATATGAATTTTTCATTCCCTCATTGCAAAACAATGAGGAGACGAAGACTGTGTGTACACTGCTCAGTACAGTTGACCCAGAGGTATTTTGAGACTGGATTGTGATCATGAAAACTTCATGCCTTTCATTTACAAAACCGAACATTAAATTTGACTTTAATTTAAATTTGTCATGCATTGACATTAATAGAAATAATTTAAGTTGGCAGTATTATTAAACCAAATCGTTTACTATTATTATTTCACTTATCTGTTTAGAAAGACAGTACTTCTATGTTCTGGCACAGACTATTTACATCCGTGGTTTAAAAAACAACTGTGATTTTTATTTTGTCGTGAGAACAACTTCTTTCTTATTATTTATTTATCAAGGAAACATCGTTCATTACAAAATAAATTTGATCACAAACTGGAACAAGGCATCATATCAAAATTTCAAACAGAAAATACATGAAATCAAATTAGAAAAAAACTAATTAAATTAAAAACAATACATTGTGGTAACTATGATATAAACATATTCCAATTCAACTTAGGTATTTACAATTTATGGATGTGAAACTTCAAAATGATTAGGTTAACAATAAATTGAATATCAGACGATTTAACCTCATAGTAAAATAGAATGTCCTTGGCTCACAAATGTAGCACAAGACTGTTTTTTAAAGTAAAATGATTTTCTATCTTTTCCAGAATCTTCAGTATTATAAAATTCGCATTTTTTTGTCAACGTCTACAGATCTTGACAAGTAAACATTTGTTATAATGCGGTATTTTGTAATGCATTTCTGTTACTTTGTTAGAGATGGCATATCTACAAGTAAGGAGGGAAGCATTTTTTCAGTTAATGTTGGACAACAGAGTTGAACCATACGAACTTCCCTCTTAGTTTGTGAAAACAGTTCCTAATTTGTTTGTTGTGGCATAGACGACTTATAATATCTATGCCATCTATAACGGAAGGTTTCAGCATCCTGTCATGAGAACAACTTCTATTTTGAAAGCGAAAACGCGTGTGACGTCATCAAAGCGCGACAATATCCTCGTTGATGAAATCGCATGTAACTTCGGTGTTTTAGGATTTCTTCTTCTTCAGCCCACGCTTTAACAATTAAAACGTCAACAGTCATGTTGTTTTTACAGAAGTGTTTTGCTCATCCTTCGAGGACGATGAACACGGTCAGTCGGTTTCTTCGGTTTTATCACAGTCGCGGAACTGTGTCCAGACACTTTGCTGTCTTTCAGTTCCCGACCAACACAACCACGACAGGGCTACTGTCCTCACAGGACCGGTTAAGTTTATTACCTGCTGGCAGGTATCAAACCTGTGTTAGTGGTTACCGAGGTTTCCGGACTTCACCAAGTACCAGAAGTGAGGCTATTGGGCAGATCCAGTCAACACATTATAATCTAGTTTACACATGCAAGGTAGCAGCACTAGCATTGATTCATGTTTTGTTTTTGTTTTTTCTCCAACCTTAAGTACCTCTGGTGTCTTATTTCTAATAATACATTTGAATCGTGTTGTCAGGTTTGCTCCACCAGGTCCATGAAGAAGATTTCCAAGCTGGCTTACCATAAAGGTGTAGTAATAGTGACATGTCCAGGATGTAAGAATCACCACATCATTGCCGATAATCTCAGCTGGTTCTCGGACCTGGAAGGGAAGAGGTGGGTGCTGATGTGGACTGTGAATGTAAATCACACGATTAATTCATAACAAAATCTAGGGTTAAATGCAACATCCCTTGCAGATGAATAAAGGCTGTCTAAGTCTAACTATATGCTTGTCTCTTTCTTTCCATTTTTATAAACTTGTCAGTACAGGTACTGTTTTCCTACTGTTAACCTTAAAATAATCAATTATTACTACCATCATCAGGTAGTAATAATGATTATTTCATATCAATAATGATCATCTTAAGCAATTTATTAGCATAGTGCTGCACGTTTTGCCAATAAGTTTTGAGTAATGACATTAATAAGTGTAACGCACTGAGGGTAATCACAAATTTTCAGTTTGGACAAACACGGCATCAAATAAATAACATGTCGTTCTGCTTTTTGTTTCAGAAACATTGAGGAAATCCTCGCTGCCAAAGGAGAAACCGTGAAGAGAGTTGAAGGAGACGCTGCTTTGGAGATTGTGTTGGATGAATCCAGCAAAGACATATCACTATGTGAAGACACAAAGAAGTCAGAGAATGACCCAGAAAAATAATAATGCTGTGTTTATACTCAATATGTACATTGTAAGATACCTATATTTAATATAATAATAAATAGAAATATTTGTCAGTGTATTGGTCTTTGTCATTGTGAGCATAAAGTAATAGCAGAAGCAAAACCACTGATTGCAAACTTTTCTTTCACCATTACTGACATGTAATATATTTAGAAATATTAAAAACATAATGTAACTTACTGACATTATATAATAAGTCATTGAGCTTTTATAACATAGTTTTAAAGGTTGTAATATGTTTTCGCTCCAAAACTGTCCTGTGTGAGTCCGGGAAAAACACTTCGGGTTTAGTGATGGGAATTTCATCTCTTTTCGGAGAGTCGACTCTTTTGCCAAAGCTCCCAAAGAAGAGCCGACTCTTTCGGCTCCCGAACACCTTTTCATTTGGTATCATTTATAGCCTAATATTTTAGCCCAACAGAGCAAATACAGATAAGATAATGTTTTGATAAGCCTCTTTGCATTCAATGTTTTTAAGAGAAGCCTAATAATTGTCTCATTTTGTGCCGTTATTCTCCTATAAAAGCATTCTTTCTTTTGTTTAATATTTCAATGAACCTTCAATCGTGCAAACAACAATGAACGAAACACTGCAATCACGTCCACACTAGCAAAAACAGAACCAAAGTCCTAAGTATTTTCTGGCATTGAGAAAATCAGATGCTTCAGTTTTGAGGGCTGATCTTCTCTCTGTGAGTATCTGTCCTGTTCACCACTGTCTAGGCACACAACCGTTCAGCATGTTATGCTGTCTAGTCCTGCAGTACTATAAATGCCAAACCACCTTTTTGGTTTGCAATGACCAAGTCCAATCATATTAGTTGTTGGTATAGCGTTAAAAGCTCCATCCATGAAGATGAACACCTTTAGAAAAGTAGCACTGGCCCTTTAAGAAAGACGATATTCTTGAGTTGGTTTTGAAGTTGTGATTGGTTGCAACAGGTAAAATATTAGACTAAAATCTAAAGCCTTTTTAACCCAATGGTACGCAGTCTACCCGCACTGGGTGTCATGAGGTAAACAATTAACAGCGGGGAACCAGCTCTCACTCAATGGGAATCGGCTCTTCAGATTTACTACCATCGGCTCTGTTGCGCATGACACATGACCGCGTTTCAGATCTCGTGAGAACCGCTCCGTGTTACGTTACTACCGATAGCACATTAGCATCGGTAAAACGCAGTTAGCCTGTCTGGATTTCTGCAGTCTTTCCTCTCCGAATGACTGCGATGGACGGCGTGGGAGACATGGACGAGGCGGAGAGGCCACGACACAACCCTTTCCTGATTGGAGTGAGCGGAGGAACGGCCAGCGGCAAGGTTAGTCCGCTTTCAGCTACTGAAATTAGCACCCCGACTAGCTTAGCATATGGAGCTAAATTGTCAACATTCTCATGCGTCTAGCTGTCAAAACAGCCGCGGACACGCCCCCTTTGATAAGACAATGTTGTTATCAAGCCGCCAATACATCTTTTATTATATATCCACCGTGTTAATGACACAGACTGCCTGACTATTTAGCACCACAGGGCTACGTAGAGCTAACTAAACTAGCCGCTGTTATTGACGTGCCGGTTCTCTCCTGATGCCACTCGGCTGATAAACACCAAGAAAGTCAACTTCACTTCTGTTTCCATCTGTTACTACACACCATACCAGTGTCGTAGAGTTTAGACTCGAGTAATAACGCGACACCTGTTGTTTTTTTTCTGCCACAGTCAACAGTTTGCGCCAAGATCATGGAGCTCCTGGGACAGAACAAGGTGGACCACCGCCAGAGGAAGGTGGCCATCATCAGCCAGGACAGCTTCTACAGGGTCCTGACCCCAGATCAGAAGGCCAAGGCACTTAAAGGCCAGTACAACTTCGATCACCCGGGTAAGAGCATGCATGCATGCATACAGTGAATGTTTATTGTGACTTCACACACCTCCCCGTATCCCTTCAAAGGTCAGCCTAATGGGGCTGCACGCGGTTTGAAAGTGTACCAACAGTTTCCCACTTGTCTATTAGTCCAACGCGCTCACTACGCAGAATAAAACACTGCTGGTGATGATTTACATTTCATTCGATTGGTCTGAGATCTGTTGTACAGTGTTGGGTGTAATGCAAAGTTTTGGATGGCCATATGTCTGTGAAAATTCATCCAGATCTTGATGTGTTAAACTTAGAACTAAAGAAGTCACCTGGATGAGTGGTGAAATGTCTCGGCTGCGATTTAAACTTTCAAACTGCAAACTATACGTTGATAAAGATTAATATTTACCTGTTCTTGTTTTGGACCTGTAGGATGTAATCTGGCCATATGATTCGTGCGCTATATCACTTCTTACAATCTCCTCCTTAATCTTGCAGAGGCATTCGACAACGACTTAATGTACCAAACCCTGAAGGACATCGTAGAGGGGAGGGTGGTTGAAGTTCCAACGTACGACTTTGTCACCCATTCAAGGTATGAAGGACATTTTACGCTGATTAAACCCTGAAGAAAAATCCTTTTTCCAGGCTCTTAGAGTGACACCTTTGTGCACCTTTTCTTTTTTTTTTTCCCTAAAGGTTGGAGGAGCGGATCACGGTGTACCCAGCAGACGTGGTCCTCTTTGAGGGGATCCTCGTGTTCTACCCTCAGTTAGTGCGGGACATGTTTCACATGAAGCTCTTTGTGGACACGGATTCGGACGTCCGGCTGTCTCGCAGAGGTACGGGCGTCGGTCTCCCTCTTTTACGTCGTTCCAGATGTTGCCGCAGTCGGCGTGTTAATGGACTGACCTTAATTTTGTGCAGTTCTGCGAGACATGACCAGAGGGAGGGACCTGGAGCAGATTCTCAGTCAGTATACGACGTTTGTGAAGCCGGCTTTTGAGGAGTTTTGCTTGCCTGTAAGTAAGAAGGTGTGTTATTCTGTCAACAAAACTCTTTAGATGAGACATAATCAAAGACTTTTTGTTCTTTTTAGACTAAAAAGTATGCAGATGTCATTATTCCAAGAGGAGTTGACAATATGGGTGAGTACTTTTTATCAAAAACGAGCTTCTTTTCCGATATCTCCAGCGTCTCCAGGAATGCTTGAAAATGTCCTTCTTTGCCTCTCGCCAGTGGCCATCAACCTCATCGTTCAGCACATCCAAGATATCCTGAACGGCGACATATGCAAGTGGCAGCGCGGCTCCATGAACGGCCGGGGCTTGAAACGGGCCATCGCCGAGCAGTGCGACATGCAGAGCGGAGCCGCGAACCCCCTGGGAAAGAGGGTCCTGATGGAGCCCAGCAGTCGGCCCCACTGAGCCCGGCTGCGCGCGCACGTGTCCAGAATGTGATTTGGAAATCGCTGCTACTGATTGGCGCGGAGTGGTTCAGCAACTGTGTGGCCAGTCTCACCCTCTAAAAGCTTTTTATATTATAATCTAAAAACCGTGTTGCAAGCACTGTGCTGCGACCCCTTTTTAATTTCACTGTAAATATCGGTGCATTACTAATGTGCTGATCTCACCAGGAAGGTCTTCCAGGATACTCACTAAACTAGACATTTTGTCAACCGTGATCTTGTGAACTGTTACTGAAATGGAAGCTCTGATAGGTCGTTGTAGGAAGTATGATTTAAATGTTTAAATTCATTCATGCTTTTGCACTTTGAAGATATGGTTAAAACCGACTCATGCTTCTTTTGTTGCTTTAAGAATAATATATTTAAATTATATTAATACAAACCCTCTGGTACTTGTTGTTCTCCCTGTTCCTGTTTTTAATAAGTAAAAAAAAAACAACTAAATAATCTAACTAGGACCCGATGTGTTTCAGTGGTATTACACCTAGTTGGATATTCAGCTCTTCCATCATTATTTAACGCTGTATGCCTTAAAATTTTTTGTGTTTTGTACTTCTGTACAACAATAAATGGGAAAACCTTTACAGACGAAGCCTCGTTTGAATGCTGATAAAGAAAATGAGTATAGAAACAGAGCTGTTGGTTTTATTGGAGCTTGAGAGCACAGTGTGATGTGTTGGTTTGTGTTGACCATTATCCCAAAACAAAAACAAAACAAAAAAAAAAAAAGGAATTGAAATGATTTAACTACAGCACATTCTGGAAAGACAAACACGCAAGTCACAGAAGACTCCAGTCGCAACGCAGACACTCGCTCACGCACCGACGTGACGGGGACATGATTGTGATCAACCTGACGGTTCTCTACACTCGATGAACACGGCACTCGATGAATCCGTATGACGTACATAGATCACAGCATCTTTAGTAAGTTTATCTTTTGTGTTTTTGCTTTGCTTTTTTTTCTTTTTTTAGTGCACATACGTATGGCACTCGGGAGAAGCTAAGCTCTTCTCATAATAAGCATAAACATCCTTTTTAAGAACAAAAGGAGCACTGTATATAATACATTTCATAACCATACATGATTCTTACACAAAATGTTTCAAAACAAAACTTGTAGTTTCCAGTCTATAATGGCCATCCTCTCTTCAAGTTCGAATCCCCTCGCGTTCCTCTCCCCGACGCACACACGCACACAGGCAGCAGAGTCTCGTAGCTCGCAGCCTGCGTGCTGGCGTCACAGTTCGGGCAGGTCGCTCTCGAGATTCTGCTGCTCGAGGGGAACCCGGTGAGTCGGGGAGGGAGGAGCGGGGGGCGCGGGCTGCAGGGGATGACCAATATACATAAGGAAGAGGAAGGTGCGACTTTGAGAGTAATGGACCATTCAGCTCAATCACACGCAACAGCTCCACTCTAAAACAGAGAGCCCAGGGAGCAGACTTTGGTCGTTTCCGTAGTGTGTCCCTCTCCGCTCTGTGATTCTCCTTCAGCCCTCCTCGGCACCAGGCGTCCTCTCATTCCACCATAGTCACTGAATCTCTCCCTGTCTAAACGTCAGAGCCACGCTAATCCCAATTATAATCTCCCAGAGCAGCAGAGCTCTTTGTAAACCTCAGCTTGACTCTTTAGTTGTCTAGTTTGTTCCGGATTCCCCACAATGAGTCTCCCATTAGCTTTCAGCGGATAGCTTCCCTTCGCCTCTCTCTCAGTCTGTAGTAAAGTGGAGTTAGTGTCATGAAGCACAGTTGGAGGTCAGTGTCACGGGCCCCGCGGGGGCCCTAGGTTTTCTCCTCGCGGTCCGTCTTGCGCCTGGAAATGTTTCTGGGCTTTATCTTCAGCGACAGCTCCCACAGCGCCTCCTCCGCCAGGTGGTCGCTGAAGTCGTTGAAAAAGGAGACGATGTCCTCGTTGCGCTTCAGCTCGTAATGCCTGCCATCGGGGGGGGGGTTAGACAAAAAGCAGTAATTCACTAGCGAGAACGCAAACAGCCCCGAGTGGAGATGGCAGCAGTGTTTTATGAGATTTAAATATAATGAAAAACAAAGTAGGCGCACGCTACGGTCCCTGCCAGCCGCAAATAAACGACGACGTTTATGGCTGTGATTGATGCTTCAAAAGCTTTTCTATTAACACATCATAATTTCATCCCGGGGGACTTACACTTGCTGGAAGCGCCGCATGCTGTCCAGTATGTTGAACTGCTGCCAGCGTTTGGAGAAGTTGACCTTCCCGTCGATGAGGTCGGGGTTCCCCAGGTGGACGAAGGTCAGGTCCTGGAGGATGAGACCCCTGTGGAGAGGAGAGGGAGGAGGAAGAAGGTAGAGGGGTCAAGGTAGGGCTGGGTGGCATGACCACATGTTCATAACATTTTCTACTGGTTAACAGAGGAACTAATGCAGTAAACTGACTAAGGATGGACTATTTTACTCTGATGATGAGTAAATATTTTAAAATAATCCCATACTAGTAGTGAAACAGGTTTGCATGACCTTGTCTGCTAATAAGGAAATCCGGGGACAAATAATAATAATTAAATTAAATGTTATCAAAATGAAATGAAGAAACGGGTACAATTAGTTAATTTATTTTGACATATTTATTCATATTTAAACTGCTATGTCTGTGATGTCAATAGCAGCACGAGCTGTTACCGTAATAACTGTAGTCTGCGTGCAACATTTTTTCTGCTCATTTATAAAAAGCTAAAATTGGGCATTTTCAGGGACATATAACCGAGGGACAGTTCATCCAAAACGGTGACTATCCCAAGAAATCAGGGACGTTTTGTCACCCTAAAAAAAAAAAAAAAGAACAACAAACATGGCACCTAATTTTTCCGACTTTCCATCTTTACCGCACCTCACAGTGAAGCAGTAAAACCATTTGTGTTGAGAAGCGCTACATTGAAAATGGTCCGGTCTGAAACAGTTTCTCATAGCACTTTGTTCCAAACAATCAAATACACCGGTATGCCGGTATATTAATAAATTATATCATAACCAAAAAGAAAAGTATTCGGTTATGGAGTAGAAACGTAAACATTTACTCACAAGTACGGGATGCATGGAGGCTCCACCTCTGCCAGAGCGGCTCTGTACGCTCTGAAGGAAGAGGAGCTGTCGATCAGCGTGCAATATTCTTCCAGTCCCTGAAGAAAAAAAAAAAGAATCGGAGAATGTTTTTATGCGATTCTACATCTTCAGACGTCTTCTCATCCCAACCTCTGCACCCGCTCACCTCTGAGGTCTGTTTCTGCCACTCCAATCTCCTGATGGGGGCCGAGTCCAGGGCGGACAGTATTGCCAAGTACGAGTTGAAATTATTCAACTTTCTTAAGTGCTGTAATAAAAAGTGCATAAACGTTAAAGGCTATTATAAAACTACACAAGGTAGCATTTTTTTAAGAGCGCCGCAACCAACCTTCATTATCTTAATGAACTTGAGGAGCAGCTTCTCTCTGTCTTGGGCTTTCTCCTGCTGAATTATCAAAGAGCGGACCCTGGAGGAGGACGAGCGATAAACAGCAGAGTCAACATTTATAAAGACAACGCAGTGACGATGGGGGAAGGACGTCTGCGAGCGCGGTTTCCGTCTCACCAATAGCTCATGTTGTTAAAGTGCTCTGTGAACTGAGTCAGGTTGGGACTCTTCTCCTCATTCTGCTCCTTGGCCCAAAGCAGAACCTCGGGAATCTGACGGGAAAACGAGAGGATTTAAAGTCGAGTTTTGATCCTGTGAAGGTAGAAGGTGAGGAATAGCACGAAAGAGGAGGGCCGCACCTCAATTTTATAGAAAAGCTCAGCGTCAAGGAGGGTGAGCTGATCGGCAATCTCATGACTGCGGAAGTCGTGAAGGGTTCCAGGCCTGTTAAGACACACACAAAAAAGACAAGTCGTGACATTTATTCATTACGTACGCCTGACTGTTTTAGTCAGAAACTGCTGAAATTAGTCAGGATTATCCTTAAATGTGAACCTTTTATCTCATTGATGGTTCAGGATATTAGCTTCTATTGGAAATCAAACCTCCCCTGCATGCTCACAAAGTCTTAACCTCACTTCTGTTCTCTGTCCCCCTCCACCAGATGTCCTCTGACTTTCCACCAATCCATCACAGTCACACCTGTTCTCATTTCCCCTTCAGTCCCATGGGTATATGCTCTACGTTAGCTCACGTGTCACCTTTCAGGATTGCTTTTAGGATTTTCCAGCCACCTGCTCTAATGTTTTGGACCTTCTGCTGTCTATTGTATACTTTTCACTGAGATCATAATTAAATCTAGGACATGATGAAGGCTGCTCGATAACATTCCTGTGGCATCCAACATTAAAAGTGCACCATGCTTTATTTCTCCAAACATCTGAGGCCAGTCACATTGATCATATCAGTTTAAAGTAGCTTCACAGTTTCCGACTGCAAGCTCGTCAGGCAATAAATGAAACCCCGTGTAATCCTCGGTGGTCACAGATGCGTGATGATAACTTAAAAGAAAGCGCCTCTACCTTGCAGAGACTCCTCGGGCTGCCAGGGGCTTGAGGGAGTTAGTGTAGCGCAGCAGCTTCTTTTGTTCCACCTTGTCCAGGATGTTCTTGCGGAGCACGCGGGCGAGGCTGAGCTCGCCGTTACACACCAGCGTGAACACCAGGTCCATGAGCTGTTTCAAGATGTCCTCCGTCAGCTCCACCAGGCTGGGAGACACGAGGACGAATAAATAAATGAATAAAGAAAGAAAGAGAGAAAGAAACAGACGCTGCTGTAGACTGAACCAAAAAAATGTAGATTATGTGTAAAGATGGACATGATTTCTGGTTATAACTGTAATAATAATAATAAAACATTTTCGCTCTCTCATACTGTAACACAGCATTTGACTTGTGGTAAAAAGTATTAAGTCCTACTCACCACAGCTCATCCACCACACGAACCAGCACAAAGAACGTGTTCTTGCTCACTCGCTTCTTGAAGGTGTCTGGACTGTGGCAGAACGTGCTATATGTGCTGCGTGGTCAAGGGCAACAAAAACGATCTGACACGTGAAATCATCAGCACAGTTTTGGGTCTTTTTTTTTTTTAACATCGATCCACTAAGGACGTTCAGCAGTACACCGCGGTTTCTTCCCTCTCTGCCTCATTGCCCTGTATAAACAGCACCCATCATTACGCAGCCACCATTAGCGTTATGCTCATTATTTCAGGCAGTAAAAACAAGGAGGCTGGAGCTAAGCTTTATCTCATGATCAGTCCATCTGTTGGTTAAATTCTCAATGAAGTGGCACCGGTTAAATGATCAGAATTTCCTAACGTCTCAGTGTGCAAAACCAGCTGAACTCGAAGGCTTGTAGCCTCTCGCTAGCCTCCCAGCTAACAGCAGCTATTGCAGTAGAGTCCTCTCCATATATCCAGAACATACATGTATGAGACAGTTGGCCATAAGCTGCAGTCTCTTTTCAAGTGCAACTTTTTCAGGCGGTTTAGGTTGTTGAGTTTGGTGATTTCGTACCTTAAGACTAAAACAACTGAAAACGTCCTTTCTGCTCTACAACTCAACGACAGCATAAAAAAAAACAACCTTTTCATTCAAGCTGGTCAATGTTCACACTGCAGCGATCAGGCATAACATTATGACCGCCGTCTCAATATTGTCTACAGTTGTGACTCATCAGAGGATGGACATGGGCCTTGTAGTGGGGGGTTAGTGGGGGGACTTTGGGTCCGATGCATCATCCCACAGATACTTGATCAGTTTGGGATCTAGTGAATGAGGAGGCCATGTTTTTCATGTTTTCTGAGTTATTCCTAAATTGTTTGTGTGTGTGTGTGTGTTTGTGTCAGGTTGCTGCCATCAAGCAGTGTCATTGCTATGGGGTGCAGGTGTCTGGTCTGGTCTAGGTGGGTGCTACATGTCTAAGTAACATCCACATGAATGAAGCCCAGGTCCAAAAACTTCCCAGCAAAACAAAAGATGGTTCAATGTTATTCATGTCTCCTGCCAGTGGTTTTAATGTTGTGGCTGATCGGTACACACTGAGGTGTCAGTAATAATCTGGACGTCTATAGACAATTATAGCCTCTTATCTTTTAACTCTTCCAAGTGAAATACCTGAATAAGAGCAAACAGGATGAGCAGGTCTTTCCTCTGTAAATAAAGATTATAAACCAGCCTCTCACCAACAAGAAAGCGATTAAGCTCAAAGTGACAAGCTGAGTGATTTCAAAAGGATATCTTATGTGTAGCTTCTTAATGAGGTCCTCCGGGGTTATGAACGTCCTATATGTAGTCAGAAAGGCTTCACAGTACAAAACGAGATCTGTCAAGCAAAAGCAGAGGGAGAAAAAAAGGAGCATATTTGAGTTGAAATGCAGCCAACGTTCGGAGTTAATTAAAGCTGACAACACGTCATCAAATGTGACGGCTGCATAGTCGGACAGACACACTGCAAATAACTGTACCGCGGAGGCTGTTTAAAATGCTGCTCAGAGAAAAGTAATAACACGTCAGTCAAAGCAAAGGATCATACTTAACAAATAAAAATAAATCTGTCTCAGAATATAAATACATGCAGATCTGTCAAGCTAGCAAAACAAAGCTGTGCCAGTGACCTAGAAGCACAGTAACACACTCCGGTGACAAAATATGAGTCTGCACTGTACCTTTGCGGTCTGTTTCTGTAGCGTGGACTAATAGAATATCTCCTGATCCGGCACGTACGTCAGGACCGTCGTCATTCTGAAAAAAAACACGAGTGAGAAATGGAGAAAAATGAAAAAGGGACGCAAACATTGAGTGGGTGGATGAGATTGAACGGGAGGAGAAGAAAAGAGTGGTTACAGCTGATGTAGGATGATGCAGTCTAGCCCAAACTGTAGCATGCACATTTCCTCCTTCTCCACCCCCCCCCCCCTCCCCTCCGACCCTCCCTGTCCTGCACCATCTCCTCTGATGACGAAGAAAAAGTCAGACTTGTGCATGATCGAAAACCCACCACTGAAATGATTCTTCTACAGCGCCCCTAAATGTCATCACAGCCTGTAAATCTCTCCTCCTTGCATTTTTTTTTTTTTTTTTTGATCCACCCCTGTCTGCTTTTGTAAATCATTGCTGTCACATTGGCCCTAACCTTGCAGAGTGGAGAGCAGCATTCTCACACATCTGTATATCAGACTGCACCACTCAGGACAAAGGAGGAGGAGGAGGAGGCGCTGGAGGCGGAGGAGGAGGAGGAGGAGGAGGAGGAGGGCGTTTTGTCGGCCTCAGCTCTGCAGTAGCAGAGGTTCAACTCCAGAGGGCAGCAGTGGTTATCAGTGGTGGATCTCAGGATCTGATTTCACGTCTGAGTGACTCACGGTGACCTTTAGCCTCGGCCGGACTAAGGAGGATAAAATGTGCTTTGTGTGCTGGTGCTGCTGCACCGTTCTGTCGAGGCAGGCTTCTAAAAACAGTACGTGGCGTCTGCAGTTGTCGCCTTACTTCTTGTTTTAGTGTTATCCTGCTCATAATCTCTTTGTGGTCGATGAGGGAAAGCTCGTCCACGTCTTTCTCGTCGCTCCCGGACGATTCCGTTGACTTCTGCCTTCTAAGACACAAAAAAACAACCACGGGTCAGCACGGAAACGCTCGCATCTGTCTGAGGCACCGTAGCGACCGGAGACACTGATCCATTAAGAAGATGCTGCAGCTAAAACCGTCTCTGTCGTTTTCAAGCAAAAATGTCAAACTTTTGGCTTCTTAAATATAAACATCACATGATTGTCTCTTAATGAAACTGTCAAACTACTTCAGAAAACAAAAAGAAAAATCTGTAAACGTAGTGTGACAGTCCAGTTTCTGCATCATTAAAAGTTTGCCAGCTACAATAATTGTGCACCACACACTCATTTTTTTCAGTTTTCATTGGGTGAAAACTACTGAAACAAACACACTTTAATCTAACAGTGCAGCACTCAACCTTTTTTTACTGGAGGGCCATTGATTGTACTGTGTTTTCATCGGGGAGGCCGTGGTTTGTTGTACCACCGAACATGTTTTTACTTTGACAGCCCCATTTAGATCAGTGGGCTCGGCCGTATAAACAGCAACACTCTTGTGTTTGATTCAATCTAATTTAACAGCACCACAAACTACATCCTCAAAAATGGCCACAGAGTTGATTACCACCTTTTTTTTTTTTTTTTAAAACACAGTTTCAACATAAATTCAATTATATCAGTTGTGAAGGGAGAATAACTGCAGGCCTGTTGTATTAGTATGCATTCGTTTCCCTGGTACCTAATGTTTACGTTAATGAGTGTAGATTGTTAATGTTTAGCATTTATGCTACAGAATAACTAACTACAGAAGAGAATAGGAGAAAATCCTTTAATGTCATTGCAGCACACAGGTTGTAAACAGCATTATAATAATCAGTAGGAAAAAAGTCATAATCTAATGGAATATTAATGCAAATATGAAGTTATATGTACAGCATTGTGCTAATTGTCATCCAGTATAAATGTAGGTTATTTAAGTAGCATATGTTATTTACATATACACATTATAATCCTTACCTTTCCTTGTCCAAAGCCTCTTTGCTATTGGCCGTAGGCATCTGAGGGGTGGGGTCTTGAAGCACATCATCGGCAGCGATCGTTTCCTGATCAGAGGAAAAACAAACAAAAATAAACCTCTGCACTGGGCCAACGGTTCCATGCTCTGACAGGAGGCTGGTGTTTCTGATGAGATCGTATGGGACACCCGCGTCTCATGCAACGTGTTTGACGGAGGGGAGGATGGATGCTTTGTACAGACATTTATCGCAGAGTTTCCCAAAAAAAGAAATAAAAAATGTCATCCCTGTTAGTGTCGGGTGGAAAAGGTTGATACGTAAAATGTAAAAATGCAGCTTTTTTCTTCCGAAGGAAAAGCTGAACAGATGAGATCCAAAAACAGTACGACACCAGACAGGTAGAACTCACTCCCACTGACACTGCACCAAATGCAGAACTACAAATACAAACCACACATTCACACACAGTCTCCTTTGCGCTCACTCTCTCTCTCTCGCGCTAACACACACACATTTGCACAGTCCTCTCCCCAACATGCCTAAAATAAACCACAAATACTCAAGCTGGCCCAAGGGAATACAACCACGTAAGCTGTCACACATGCACAGGTGCACATAAATTGTTATGGGGAATGTTATTGGAAAACTGGAAAACCGGCGAACCGTTGAGTTTTTTTTTTCTTTTTGGAGAAGCGACGTGTCAGGTGTTAGTGGGAACAAGGTTAAATGCTCGTTACAGTTGAAGCGCAGCCACAGAGACAGCAATCACCAGCCAGGCAGCCAAAACAACACAGAGATGGACGGGTTTTTCCCACAGACACCAACCGGACCGCGTGAGTCCCCTCTGCAGGCAAACCTTTGACCCTGAAGTCATGCCCGGTCAGGTTTGGCTGCGTCCAGGTTTCCATTTCGGAGCCATCCGTACAGGAGGTGAATCAACAAGAGCCGCTCGGAGCGACAGATGTGAGACTGACATCTGCCAGTCAAAGGAGACTTCTTGATTCAAACCCTGACGTGATGGGAAATGGAATAGACCCTTTCGCCCGTGGCGGTCAGCTACTTACTCTGAGGGAGAGAGGCAGCTCCCCATTGGCTTGGCTGGACGAGTACAAGTTGACATACTCCCCCTCCCCGCCCTCGTCATTCGCGCTCTCGCTCTATGGGAAAAGAGGAGGGACACAGACCGAGGCGTAAGGCGGCCGAGAGGGGCACAGAGTGTTTGCTAAGGGTGTAGCAGATGTCAGGTGTGAACGTGTGGCTAAGGGGAAAAGATAGCAGCTTTAGCCGAGGTCTGGCGTTCTACGGAGAGCTGTGTGTTTTTCTCCCAGCTCTTCATCCTTGTGACCACCAGGGGTCACTGGAGCGCACTGTATATGAAGGTAACAGTATTTACTAGCAAGAAGAACATGCAGCAGTGCAACATGCTCCACTGGGATTCTTTTAAGACCAGTAATCAGACGGCAGACAGTTTGTGGGCAGATAATGACAACAGGATGCCACTGAGTGAATGAGTCACTATATTATCATATGATATGAGCAACAATACTGAACACCAAACAGCTGAAATCTAACACCGATCTGCCGGGGAAGGTGTCCGGGGATCACATTGTTTTATATCATCGGTTTGAGGCAGCTGGTTCGTGCAAGTATCCTGCTCGTGCTTCCGACATCTACCCTCGGTAAGCTCACCGCTGAGGTGTGGAGAGAGTCAGTGAGAGAAGACTCAGAAGGAAGACAGACAGCCACAGAGCCCACTGAGCCGGCCAGGGAACCGTTGGGCCCGCCCCCGCTGCCATCCAGAATGGTGGCATTGGTCAAGGCAACCTGGTCCAAGCTCTGCGATTGGTGGAAAGATCGAAAGCAGGAAAAGAAGAGAAAAAAATAATAATAATAAAGAACAGGGGCTAAAGAGATCAGAGAGGAGAAGGCAGAGCAGATAAAGAAAAGAAGCTGAACAATAGGAAGCGGAGCAGTGGGTTTGGGGGGGGAGGGTTCACCTCATTCTCCAACACCTCCAGATGGGAGTGAGGTGCCTGAACATGAAATGAACTGCACACACACGTCCCAAAATAAAAAAAAAGAAATAAATCTCAAATAACGTAAGATAATAAGGCAGAAATGTTTAGTAAAGACATTTACAGGCCGGTGTGAGCTCTGAGTGTGTGTGTGTGTTTGTTTGGTGTGTGTGTGTGTGGCCAGCTGAAGAGATGCCTGGCAGAAGGGAGGTAGCCGTAACCTGTTTTAGCACGTTGCGCATACCAGCCCTGTTTCAACATACCAGCATAGAGCGGCGCGTACACACAGCCCTGATAAAACACTGCAAACACACACACACACACACACACACTCATGTACACGTACACACAACAGAATGCACGTTTTTCATGCACAAACAGGATCAAAAATTAAACCTTTTAATTTGATTTCTTCGCAGCGCAAGTCCGGACAATTCTAATAAGGTTTGAATCCCGTCTATTGCTCCTTTCTCCCAGCATATGCGCAGCAGCTTTCCTGTCATGGATTTCCTAACGCGTGACACCCCCCGCCCCCCCCCAAAAAAACCATAACGCCCCGAGGAGTTGAGGAATGCAAACATTCCACAGAAACAGACAAATAGGAGGTGTGGAAGTGTGTGTGTGTGTGTGTGTGCGTCTGGAGGGGAAGGACGCTGAAGGACGAGAGGCGAGAGGGGTTCGACCGTACGGAGAGGAGACGGAGCTGACAATGATGGAGGATGGAGACGGCGAGGAGGAGAGAGGAGCGAAAAGGAAGGAAGAGCAGAGGGAATGTGTTTTCCATCAGGTCCATCTGGTGCTGCATTCCACCGGAGATATATCCTGAGGGAGATCCACACCATGTCTTGGCGTGCCTCACACACCACGGGGGTCATCGTGGGTCAACCCTCCCGAAATACTAACCAGGGCACTGTAACACGCAGCTAGGTCTGGGGTGAACTAGCTGGAACACAGCGCTGATTAATCCAAAACTAATCCATTAATAACAATGAATGTTATTTTGTTATTTATAATCCCCAATCAAAGGCCTGACGGTCTCTTGTGATAAGCCGTGTACACAAAACTTTGCAAGCCAGAAACTGCACACACGGAAAAGCACGCACGCACCACGCAGCATCTAATGCCTCGGCGGAAGACACAACATCGTCACAAAACAAACGCACACATGGATAGGTGGATTACGAACAAAATAAAAAAAGGACCACACAGCAACCAAACCACCCACGCTTCTGAGGGATCGTCCTGTATCACACATGGAGCACACGCACACACACACGGGTCAAGTCACCCCCTGGACCGGTCCAGGACCACACAGCACCCACGCCAGAGTGGAGGATGGGGAGGGATGGGGGGTGTCAACAAAGGGGGGTCGGGGAGGGGGGGACTCACCGTGGGTGTGGTCAAAGACGCCTGGCCAATCAGGTAGGAGTTAGAGACGGACATGCTGAGGCCCAGCCCAGAGCCCGCCTCCTCCATGGCCGCTACAGACGGCTGGAGGTGGCAGGAGAGAGAAGAAGAGGAGGAGGAAGAAGGGGAAGAAGAGTGGGAGGCCTGAGAGGGAGAAAATAAAAGACAAAGAAAAAAGAAAAGATAAAAAAAAAGAAGAAAGGGAGTAATAAGAGGGTGAAGGAAAGGCAAAGGGTGTTAAGGGAGAAAAAGAAAAAAAAAAGGGGGGGGACAGTTGATTATACTAGTAAGCAAGACTGAATTAGAGCAGATTTAATCAAAGCTGCAGCAGAGGAGAGAAGTGGTGAAAGCTGAGGAGGATTCTTTTAGTTCCGTCGAGAGGCATCGACTCACTGGCTGCAGATATAAATACAACAAAGAAAGGAATGAGCAGACGACTGCTTTTGAAGTGCCACTGTAAATGAACGCTCGAGCCGGAGCTCTTCCTCGAAAACCCCAATTATCGGAGGGTCGCGCGGCGTGACGCACGCAGGTTACGCACGTTTGTGTCCACGTCCTCAGCTTCAAGGGCTTTACGGAAACCAGGCCAACTACAACATGTTCCAAACAGAGCCAACGCGAGCCGCTCTGGGTTTTTCCTTATCCACACGGCAGCTGAAATGACTTTTTTATTTATTTATTTATTTTTTTTGCAAAGCCGCGTAAAGTCGCCAAAGCGTGTAAGCCTGGAACATGGGTTTATGGAGGAGGCAAACAGGCTTATTCCGCTGGGCCACGGGCTCATCAAGTCCAAAACACGAGGCCAGATTAGGGCCTGGCGGCTGCAGCCGGGATAAGTGCAGTCTGACTGTACGCTCAGACAAAAAAGGACGATAAAAATAAAAGCGGGGCGCGCGGCTCAAGACACACACAGTCGCGGTGGCAGAAAAAGGGGACAATGGCTGAAGAGCGGGAAGGACAGAGCGGACCGACACGGAGCCGCAGAGTCTATTTTCTCTCCCGGACAATGAAAGCGCATTAAACCTTTGGTGAAGAGTCGTCATCTGTTTACTGTCTACAAACGCGTCGTCTTCGCCGTTACTACTAAGCTTTAGGTCAAGCGCAATTTGTCACCTTCACGTAGGTTTGGCAGGTAAACGAAAACAGGCAAGTGTGTTTCTTCTTGCCGCGTCTCGTATGTTTCGGCCGTTGCTCATAAAGGTGACGTTGAAGTTTTAAAACTCAGGTATGTCTGCATAAATAGTTAGGTATTGTTTAACACTGAGGAAAGTCAGTTAATTAGGATTGCGAGCGTGGTTTTATAACGCGTTTTTGACAAGCTATTAAAAGCAATTAGAGAGCAAATAAAAAATGCCGTGTTTTTTTTTTTGTACCTGAGCCTTTTCAGTTTTCAGGAAGCATAAGGAGTCCATTACTCATAGCGGGAAGCTGTTGGTGAAAGTACGTTCTGTGTTGCTTTAAAAATGTTTCAATTGTAACTCAGCATGCCCTCCCCTGCTCTGCCCCGTCCCATTGTGTCTCCTCTGAGCTGTACCCACTGACTCACTGTCAGTCGCTCGTCTCAATTAACCCAGACGCCGACCCAGATTAAGATAAGTGGACTGCATGTGATGCGGGTCTGATAAAGGCGGGTCTTATCTCCCGTAACGACCAAACACCTCCCGGTATGTGCGCGCAGATGTCTGCTTTGGTTAGAAAAAAAAAGGAACGAGATCGAAGAGGAATAGGTGAGACAGATTACAAGATAGGGAGAGGCTTGAGAGAAAACTGATGAGGAGTGCCACTGGAATGCACTTCAGACCCAGAATGCAGCAGGCATTCCTTCCAGCCAGTGTAAAGCACGGAGATGCTCTGCTGCACGACGCTCTCCGATTCTGGGTGTAATTAAATTAACAGCTTCCATCAATGGAGGCTGCACTGCCTGAAAGTTTTGGTCTGCACCGAAACAATTCCAAGAATTTAAATTACAGCTTTGCTCACGCAGTCCAAATTAGTGAACCCAGCTATTTATCTACCCCAGCACTGGTAGTTTAAAGGGACGTGACGAAATCTCCATGTCTTTTGAAGGAGACGGGGGTTGGGGGGGGGGGGGGTTTCTTACCAGCTGTCTTTGTTTTGGTGGTAACGCTGGAGGCAGCAGCGGCTCGTGGACCGAGTCCGTGCTGCTGAAGGAGTCGTTGAAGCCGTAGACCTCCTGGAAGCGCTTGTTGCGCTGCTCGTAGATGCTCTCGCTCTGAGGCATCTGGTAGAAGACGGAGGGCTGTGGCTCGGAGTAGTCTTCAACGAACTGCATGTACTGAAGGACTGGAGGGGGAGACGGATTAGATCAGACAACATTTGTTTAAGGATAGCGGGGTTTAATGGTATGAGCTCAACCGAGTCGAGAACAGACTTACGTCAGACGTTAAGTTTGTCCTGTAACGACTAAAATATATTCAATTCCCAACAAAAAGCCCTCCACAAAGTCGGGATGAATGGCAGTGTCAGCCCCTAGTTTTTCCTAAATGTAATCACTAGTATCTTTTATTAAACTGTCTGCGTGGTTAACGCCCATACTATTCAGACCCCACAAAAGCAGGGATCGTACGGTGATATAAAAGCACATGGTGAGTAAAACACGGAGTATTCCTTTAGATCCCAGCCTCATTTTTTAAGCCTGTCGTCATTAAATTACACAGTGTAGTCATAACACTATGAAAAACGTTTGAACAAGCAGGAAGGGGTGACTGTACAGGATGACATAATACAGTAGCCTGAGAGGAAGTGATGTAGCAGGTGGGTGAGGAAATGACCAAATGTTGCCCTCTGTGCCCTTGGAGCCAGACCCATTGTAGCACATCCTGGTATTCACTTCCGGCCTCTATTCGCACAGAATATTTCCTTGACATAATCTACGCTGCAACGAGCAGGGAATGAAGTGCAGCCAACATCCTACTGTCCTTTCCTAAATCAACCTCATCCCTTCCTTTCATTAGACTCTTTGTCCTGTCCTTTGCTTCCTCCTGCCTCCGTGCCCCTCATTTCATTCATCTCATTTAAAGGTCCCCCTTCATTCTTGTCTTCATTACCCCCCTCATTACTCCCTTCCTCCCACTTACTGTGTCTGCTTTTCTTTTCTGGCAGAGGCGGTGGGCTGGCGGGGACGTCCGCATTCTCGCTGGCGATGTACTGGGCGACAAACACGCCCCCGTTGGTCTGGGGCATGGGCGAGATGGGCGTGAAAAGCGGGAACGGCGGCGTTGGGTGGAGCTCCTCTTCCGACAGGTTGTCGTACTGGGAGGGGTAGCGCTCGTACAGCACCCTGGACCCCCCGTCGGGGAACGGCGACGTCTGGGTGCTGCGCCGCTTCTTCAGCGGCAGGGCGGGGGGAGCGCTGACGCGGGCGGACTGCAAGGGATTCGGGTGGTTCGGCTGGGGGGTCCAGTATTCTGGTTGCTGGCCCGGAGGAGCGCTGAAGTGGGGGTGCGAGGGGTGCTGTCCGGGAACAGGGGAGGAGGACTCGCTGTGAGACTCGGGCAGGGGGCTCAGGCACCCTCCAACCGGTATCGGGGGCAGGTTTTCCCCCGCTGACAGGTCCTGATGGAGGAAGTCGTAATCTGGGTCGTAATTCTCTGTGTTGTCTGAAAAGGTAAAGGAAAGGTTTTATTATCACGTAGAAATCTGGAAGAACAATATCTCGTGCAAATAATAAATGTCTGAAACTATTCGAACATGTGCATCCAAAGCTGAATTCGCGTTTGTATTCTTACCAAGCGTCTCACAGCTGGTGTTACGAGAACACTGACCACTGTCCTGCTCCATGGAAGAAAGCTGCTCATCAGACTTGCTGAGTTTTCCCATGCTGCTGCAGGGGGACAGACGTGGAGAGTCGCCGCCGTAGGACTGGCTCCCTCCAGAGAAACGCCTCTGAAGGAACTCTGGCTCGTACTCCTGCAGCGGCACAGATAAAATAAACATTTTATGTCCCACACATTACGCTGATAAGAAGGTGAAGGTGCACTGCAATGGATCGTTAAGCTGACGCCTTACCGCTCTGTGGTCACTACATGGTAGGCTGGAGCCTCGGCTCATCGGGGCGACCACTGCGACCGGAGTGGGCGAAGGGGCCGACTGGCGCTTCTTGGGGGGAAGAGCTGGCGGAGGACTGTCGAAGATACACGGAAAGGGGCGGAATAAATAAACAGGAAGGGCGTTTTTGTCTCAAAGGCAAAGTCGATGAGGACGATCGGGCAAGCACGCAAAACACTTTCTGACATGTATGCACACAAAAACCCATGTACAGATACATGAACACACACGTCATCATCCCTCCTGGGGGGCAGCGAGATGAAAGTGGGGGTGCTGCATGTTAGCCTCTCTCAGCTACGACATGACGTCTCCCTGCTCGTCAAACCGAAGCTCTCGCGGTGAGTTAATATCACATCAAAATGGGGCAAACGAGCGAAAACAGAAGCGGCCGTGACATGGAGGCCAGCAACACTTCATGGGTCAGTCACACACTCGCATGCACTGGACGGTCTTCTGATTGGATGAGGAGGTACGTCTTCGGGGAGGATCCAGGATCACACAGACTTTAGGGTAATGCAACCATGCAAAAAATAAAAAATAAAAAAAATATTCATCCAATTCAGAAGCTTTATGGGGGCGGGAAGGGTGGGGGTGGCAGGGTCTAAGGTGGGATGTTATTATGGAAACGGATGATCCTGTGTTCTGACATACTTCTCCTTCTGAGAGGGTCTCCTTTGGCCAGCATCACTCAACTGAGCTCTGTTTCCAGAATCCAAAGGCAAACCAAGGATAAAAACAAAAAAAATAAGAGACACAGCAGAAGGAGCATGGAAGAAAAGTCAGAGAAACAAATGAACTAAAGCGATCCAGGTTCGCGAGAGCCAAGAAATATCAAAATCAAACTGTTCCTACAGCGGTGAAAACGAAAGAAATATACGGAATTACCCCTTTCCAAACCCATATCCTAAGAGCTTTCTTTATTCCTCATTTGTCAAGTGCAGAACCTTATCAGAGAAGGTTTTAAAGTGAAACCGCTGTGATAAATGCAGAATGGGTACTTCTCCTTTTGAGGCTTATTGCAAAGGGTCACAAAAAGTTTCGGTGACCACATAACCACTAAACGCTCCACGGACAAAGCGGAAGCTTCGATGAGAACACAATATTTCAGCCCGGCCCGTCATTAACCATTCACTGCTTTTGGAGAATTGAGAGTATGTTAACCCAACCTGAGTTCTGCCATTTTGGCTTCAGGAAGCGGGGGTTTGGGTGGTGCTACATCTTCATCTGGTATTTCAGGGACAGCTTCCGCGGGAGGAGCCGCTGGAGCCGTCTTAGCGGAGACTTCCGGCTCCCGATCTATCGAAGGCATCTCAGATGACACGGTGCTGTGGACAGAAAAGTCAGCCTGAATGAGTGAATGAACTACTTTGGCTGTTTATATTTGTACAAGCATGTTTTGCGCTCACCTCTCTGCCGTTGTGGCAGGCAGTGCCGGCTTGTTAGGGGTGGTGGGTGACGGATGCTCCTGTTTCTCTATGGTCAGTTTCACCAGTTCCTGCTCACAGGGAGGAAAAAAAAACACAGTCGATTCAGCCTTCTCTATAAATACACCACAGGAGGACGCGACGTGTCAGCACAGGCCGTACCTTTACTCCGTCCAGCACTGCTTTGATGACATTGGTGACGGACGTCACGTTTTCCTTGTCCTCCAAATCGATGCCGTCCAGCATTACCTGGTCTGCCCAGCGTATAAGGTTGGCCAGACTCTGATACACGCGGCTGTGGCAGGAAGTCAACGCCGAGCTGTTGGAAAAGATGCAGGATTGAGGTTGGACAAGGGCGAGAGTAACACAAAGCCACATGGAAAATGGACGAGGAATTCAGGAAGCACGATACGATGTACGGTATGGACACCGAAGAGAGAAGGTGTAGAGGGCAGAGGTGCCGAAAGAGGGAATGACTCAAGAAAACATCTGCCACCATCTGCCACCTATCAGACTAGATTTTTGGGGGACATTTGCAGGGACACGACAGCAGAAATGTCCAACTACGCACTGGAGGGCTGGAATAAGCCGGCTAGTGCTGACAAGAGAATGTATAACCACACAGAGAAGCAGGGTGTCATTTCTCCCTGTAGCAAATGGTGCATTCAGACCTAACACCGAGGTGTGGCAGAGGCCTGTACCAACACGCTGCAGCTGATTCACGCTGCTGGAATATCCTTCCACTATTACTACATGGCTTAGCACTAAAGTGAGCGGGAGAGGACTGATGCTATAGATGTTAGCGTAAGGACTTCAGAGATACGTAGCTACTGGTGCTCGGTTGAAATGTGTGGTATATTCTCTAACCTTTTGGCAATAAACACTGGAATTGATCTGCACTGAAGTTACATCCACTGTTGACCTACTTTCTTGACTAACATCGATTGCTGGTTAAAACTGTTAACTGCCAATGTTGAGCTAAAAAAACGAAGTTAGTCAATTGATGCACCACAGCTTATTTGCCAAAAACGTATCCGCCTGTGGCATTGATGAAACTAAAGTTCTTTTATGATCTATGGGGATTTAACTTCGGAGACCGAGGTCAAATCCTCACAGACGGCTGCTTCTCCCGTGTTGCAGCAACAATCCGTCAAATCCTTCCTAGCACAGTGCTGCGAGGTACAAAATCTGTCACCTCTGACCTCAATACCTTCATCTGTACTGATGGACGGGGAAAGGCACAAAGACGGAGACGGAGAAGTTCCAACATGTCTCGACAGTCCAAACAAAACTAAGGCTAGGGTTACTTTCACGGGATTACTGGAACCTTAAGAGTAAGTGAAACTAACTGATGCAATCTGTTGATAAATTCAAAAATGAAAGGAAATTCTGCTCCTTAAAGGCATCATTCCTGGTAATGCGACTTGCAAATATTTAGGTATCAAGTGCAGGAAGCCTTGAGGTGAGACATGATGACACATTATCAGTATCCTCAAGCTCCAGCGAGGGGGTAGTTAACATCACTCATGTCCTAACATGCAACCAGCTACATTATGAATTACCTCAAGAGGTAAGAATGAAACCAAGAACTAGAGTTTACTCTCAAATCACTGCCCATTTTGGGAAAAAAAACACATCCGAAGAATGTTGTGCAAATCTCCCCCGAAGCCAGGGAATGAAAACTTCCACACACCGACCGACAGTTTCTACCTGGAGTTGTGTAAAAACTCACCTGTGCTGTATCCGTGCCTCCACCTGAACCAGTGGCAGGATGGCTTCAAGCACCTTGCTGGCCGAGCCCGGGAGCATCTCCAGCACCTTCTTCTCCACCACCATTTTGTCCACGATTGTCTTGAAGTAGCGAAGGGCGCTGACCACTTCCTTCTCATGCTCCTCCAGCCTACTGACCTTCTACAAAACAATACAGAATAGTACCTTAGAATTTTATTACAGATATTAAAGGAATTTCTAGAACAGTAACAATTAGACACTTGGTCCCATGGTTTGCTCACAGTTCAAAGCCCCATCTATCAAGGGATGTGGTACTACTGCAAAGAGCTCTTTCTGCTCATCTAGTCTTTCACAGCAGGGCTACAGGGGAATATGCTCATTACACCAAAAGTCTTAAGTGGACTACATTTGGGAAGCGGCCCAATTCCATTCATGTCTTTATAGGTTTAGGCACCTGCTGCGGCAACAGCCAGCCACCGCAGCGACTGGGAGGCTGTGGGAACCAGCAGGGAAACCCGCGCACACACAGACACAATGGAATACGGGAGCACAAAACACTGCGCAGGAAAACAATAGTCCCGCAAATAGACAAACACACACACGGAATAGGTGGGAAAGATATGGCTTTTTCCCACAATACACACGTTACTCCCAGCGCACACACCTTGTTAGCAGGTTTCTCAGTGCTCTTGGCCGCCGGCTCGGGCTGCAGTTGCTTGCCCTTCTTGGACGGCGTCCTCTTGATCTTGGGAGAGTGGAACTTGTCCTTCAGGATCATGGTGAAAGTGGACAGATGGGACCGTTGCGAGTCTGCGGACAGAGGGAAGACAGAGGAAGTTGAGTGGTCGGTCGCGGAGGGGAGATTCTCGGGGGGAATAAAAAATTAGATGTAAACAGATGGCACAGACTCCCTGAAACGCTCATATCGCTTTCACACAATGCCGCTCGTCTATAAATAAGTTCAAGCGAAGACAAGAAAACACAAGAGATTACGTGAAGTATTTGCAACGTCCGACTTTCATCTGTTCTTTTGTTTTTCGGCAAGAATCTGCTGGACGGCCTCTCCCAGCAGCCCGTTATATGCACAGTGTGTGTGCGTTTGAGACAAGGACAGAGCAGACAAGTGTGGTTGTAATAAAATACTCCAGTTTGTGCTGAGATGAATTTTTCTTCGTTCTATATTAGGGTTGAGAAAAAATATCAACGGTACTTTTTCTTCCGATACAATATTGATTTTGATATCAATTTTAAGAGATAAAATAAGTTATGTTTTGGGCTGATATACAACTTGTATTTTAAGCTGCATTTAAAATTTCTCAGTGAACTATGTGGAATATTGCAATGTATCGCAATATCATAATATCGCAATAATGTATCGTATCGTGATACGTATCGTATCATGATGCGTATCGTATCATGAAGTCCTTGCCAATATCCACCCCTATTATATAAGACTGCTTCATAACAGCAGAATAATTTAAATGAAACCATTGGAAAGAGTGCTGACTGGATCTAGGGAGGGAAGAGTTCACCACTCTGCTAATCCCAGGATAATTGACCGCTCGCTCACGGTGTCCCTTTGCCCCTCTGTCCCTTTATCTCCCCACCAAACTGAATCAAGTACTAACAACAGCAGCGGGAGCCGGCAGGACATGCAGGTTTTTATCAGCGACAAAATTACACCTCTATCTGCCTTAATCTCCCCCCTCAGCTCGATGGCAGCGGGATCGCGACATTCCGCGGCCATCAGCGTAAAAAAAAAAAAAAAAAAAACACTGAACGCTGAATAGCAATCAGCAGCAGGAAAACACCACCAACCCGACTTCCAGCCGGGCGGCGCTTTCATTTGCGCCATCGATCAACATGCCGCGTGCACACCCACCCCACTGTTCTCTCTCTCCGCCCCTAATCCTCATCATCCCTCACCCCGAGCAAAAAGCTCAAAGTTCGCCGAGGCAGCCGAGGACGAGAGCGCGGTTCTCGTTAAAAATGTTGACGAGAACGCTTCCAGTGGCGCTTCCTCCCGATTGCATGAGATGAAGAATGCGTGACCCGTCGGGCCGTTGTTTTACGCCACATTTTTCTTTAATCTTATCTCGGTGCAGTGCAAAAATAAACCAACACTGGCCGTTCTGTAAGCATTAGCGAGTGACTCGTGTTGCCTGGCTGATTCAATAAACAACGAATTTACTGGAAATTTATCTCATGACTGTTCATCACCTTTAATCTGCACTTGACCCAGTTCTCAACATCAGGAGAGGTCAAATCGATCAGGCAAAAAACGAGGCTCCCGCATCGACGTTTGCTTTGGAAGACGCTAGGCTTCGTTACGATTTTAATGCGTCGTGTTGTGCCTCGTCATTTCACAATGTCAGCGGAGGAGAGAAATAAAGCGCCGTTTAGCCGGCAGGGCTGAGGGAGAGAGAAGGGAGTTTATCAGAGACAGACTTGCGATTCGACACAGTGAAGACCCGGCAGAAAGGGGACAACCTTCTCGTCTGAACAGCTGCCTGGATCAATACTCCTCATAGCCGCAAGGAATGCTGTTTTTCCTCCAGCGCGCCATTTAAATAGCATAGCTAACAGTGTGAGGGAGTGTTTTTGTGCCCTGAGGCTATACATACCTGTGTTACTCAATTTTGCCGCAAGCCAGCAGTGCTACCCTGGAAAGATTTCACTTCATGGCAATGCGCAGAGGAGTCCAGATGCTTTTGATTGCACAGCAGCCTCCCCATAAATTTTGCCTCAGTTAATCTCAGATATCTGTTTGACCTCATTGCCCCCCCCCCAACCCCCACACCCCCGCCCCGCTCCCTTTTCTTGGCACAAGCGCAGGGAGTGAGGCTGACATTATAAAATGCTGGACCCTCTTTGTGAATCCAAGCTTTAACAGGCCCAGAAGGAGTGTGTGCAAGTTTACAGCTGCATCTCAGCGTCCCGGCCCGGAGCCGAGAAGTGGTGACACAAGCGCACTGAGTCACCCTCTGTGATCGATACAGCTCCTCAGACGCCGCGGCAGTCCCCGCGGCTCGGCTGTTTATCACGTATCCCCCCCCCTCCCCCCTCCGCTCCCAATTCACCTCCTCTCTCCTTCTGCAATTCTGCAGAACAGAACAGAAACGCCTCCCTGCCACAGTTCCAGAAAGCCACGCTGGGCCTTACAGCGAACTCTGGCTCAGCGGGAAAATGACATCACCAACAGGAAGAAATGAACAGTGTGAAAGAAGTCGGCGAGAGGAGGAGAGAGGCGGAGAGAGTATGAGGAAAGAAAGAGGAAAACAGACAGAGGGAATACAGTGAGGTGCTCTGTTATAGTCGTGCCTCTCAGTGTCCACCCTCTCCTCCTCCTCCTCCTCCTCCTCCACCAGAGAGTGGCCAGCCATCCCTCCAGCTCTCCCCAGCTTCCTGCCTGAGTTATGAGCCGGTGATGTCATCGGTTGTAATGTCTCTCACACTGAATCTCAATAGTCATGAAAAAAATTAAAGCAACCTCACGCTGAAAACGGTTTTCCTTCTTATTTCGAAGCAGTCCAGGGCTACAGCACACAGCTATTCACGTCCGCTGTTGTCATACATCGTCATCACTGTTATTTCGTGGCCAATGTCTGTATTTTACTACCTTGAGCTGGTTCGGATGATGTCATTTTTCTTGTTGATTCTTACAAGTGGCTCCTGTACTAATTTTAAACTACAGTCAATACAGAAGGAGAGTCTAGCGTGAAGTGATGTGGGGTTAGACTTCCAAAAACGGTTACGTTTACCTTGTAAATGCTGCACTCCCATGCAGAAGAGCTGAAAGCACGCAGCTCCCTCTCCTCACATTACACTGCAAACTCCGTGTAATTACTTTATAGTTCTCCAATTAAAGCATTTGCGAACGCCGTACCCTATAGGAAATTTTAAAGAATCCCTTATATCTCACCGCTTTGAGTAAACAGTGAACGATTTAGCCAGTAAACATCTTTTAGAGCCATTTAAATTGCTGGGCTGACACTTTGCTGCTCTCAAAGGCCTTGGGGACATTTAAAACAAACACTCAAGTCGGAACGACTCTTGAACAAAGCCTGGGAGAGTTCTCACACAACTCCGTGGTATAGCGGAGTTCCCAAGAGCCTTCCAGCTGCTGAATTGTCGGAGGGATTCGTTTCACGATATGCAAACACAAACACATACATAGAAGGTGTAAATTTATGGTGGCTCCTGGCAAAAAAACGCACCGTTAAGGGTTTAGTGTACGCGTTACACCTTAAGTCGATGTTGCGTGTTTTTCACTTCTCATTTAGACGACTGTGAGCCAAACGCAATTAATTCTGCCGCCCTAAGGCGATGCATAGATCCCGGTCACACAGGTATACCGAGCAACCTCCCTGGAAATACAACCTGTCTGGGGTTGTCTGGGGTTCCCCCGCCCACAGCACAGACCCACCGGCTCAAATACAATCCCTCCAGGCTAATCAATATTTCTCTTCCTGCACCAGATAAAAAAAAATAATAAAAAAAAGTTTTAACTGGTGTTACTTTCTAAACATGGACAAGGATTTTCTTCAACAGCTCATTTAAGACACAAAGACATATCTGAAAGCCTTCAAAACACTGCCCTGCATAAACTTGATTTTATTACATTTAATTCGAATAACTACTACTGAATGAACAAATAGGTGTCCAGTTGTGATGAACTGGACTGATGACTTGTGACAGAGGCGTCTGCCTCAAGAGCCGACAGACAGTCTGACAGATTGACGTGGATTTTGTTCAGTACAGGTGTGATCTACACGGGACAGCTGGTCAGGACCCCGCCGGCCCTCCACCTCCACCTCCACCTCCACTCAGAGCAGGCTGAAAACGGGGTGGAAGGATACGGAGGAGGTCCTGCTTAAGGTTACACACACAGCTGTCACCTCCTGCTGAACTCCTTCAGAGGGGGCTTCACAGTGAAAGTGTGCTCAAACCCTGCGTTTATGGACTCGAATGGCCGGCTGCAAGACTGCAACGAGAGTCACGGAGGTCACTGTGCCAGCTGTTCAGGAGGGGAAGATGGGCAGAGGAAAACTGATCTGAGAGTGTGCTTTCAAGCGAGTTGAAGGTCTGAAAGCAGGACAGGACAGCTGATACATCTTCAAACAACGTGCAGAGAATGACTGGACGACATGAATGAAATGTTTTCTTGATATCTACAGACAGCTTCAGAAAAGAATCTGCACTGTATACATATTTGAACGCTAAGTTTACCATAATTACACAAAAAGCTAAAACAAAGGAGGCATGAGACCTTTTATTTTTAGATATTATCATTTGAATCGGTCAGAAAGTTAAAAATCTGGATAATTACTTGCTCTGTTCTTGAATGGACTGAATCAGACGTTGTTTAAAGAGAGCCAGTATGTGTGCTGTTGTGCATCATGTCCTGTCTGTTGCACGCTCTAAACCAGTCCAACGTCTGGACCTGATTCTCCCGCTGTTGTTTGACATCTCTGTGTGAAAGGTCCACAGTTATGCCGGCAGCTCTGTGAGGCCGTGCTTCGCGCTAAATGCTAACATTGGCTTGCAAACATGCTTTTGAGAGTATAACGTTTATTAGCCACGACCTGACACCTGTCAGTGGGTGGTATAGATTAGACAGCAACTGAATATGTTGTCCTCAGAGTTGTCATGTCAGCAGCAGGAAAAAATGGCAAGAATGAAGATTTGAGAGGGTTTTTGGCTGCACGAAGGGGTCAAAGAAACTGGAGCTCCTGTGGGACATTCCCTGTCTGCTAAAGAACTGGACCTCGGAGCAATAAAAGAAGGTGACCTGGTACGATTAATCACATTTTCTTCCATCATGTGGACGGTCCAGGTGCGTGCGTGTAATTCATCCGGAGAACATATGGCAGCAGGATGCAAAGAACAATACAGTCGATGGGGTTGCAGATCCAATATAAAGCTTTCCCTTTCTCACAGGAAGTCCTATGTTTGAAGCAGATTAACTCGACTTTTTTAATGTCTGTAATTTGTGTTACTGTACTTTTCAAGGCACGTTTAACTAAATTAACATGCGAGAAGCCCCGCCGTGGGATGCATTGTTCACGAGCGACCTTACGTGCAACGAGGCCTTATCTATCTATAAAAACGACAACAATGACAGTGAATTACTGTCTGCTCCGCTGCAGAGCGGAAGACGCTGAGGAGCTGCGCCAAGTATCATATCTCCACAGGGAGGACCCGGTGTGGGGCTACAGAACGCAGGCCTGAGGCACGAGAGAAGAACAGCAGGGAGAAAAATGGAGAGGAAGGACAAAAATTCAACAGGAAATAGTTAAGAGCTTAGTGAATTATTTATTCTCTCCCATTGTAGTGGTTTCTTCCTGCTGGCGGCTGCGCTCAGTTTTCGATAGGACTCCTCTTTATCTCCGTGGTTATCAATATGCGGCACTATAGGATGCACGAGGCTGTGAGAGCGTGCGTGTTTATAATATTTGTGCATCAGGCCGAGCTACAGTAGATGGACGGCAGGGGAGGGGAGGAAGTCCTGGTGTGGAATGTGGCCCTGGTTTAACAGCTGATTTCAGAAGGAAGGGAGGAAGAAGTCCAACGGAGGGTTTTACAGTTATCCAGCTGTGCTGTTTGAGCGCGCCCAAAGAGAGCATCAAGTCCACTTATTAAGCAAGTAAACGAGATACAGTGAACGTTAAGTGCTCAGTCCACTTATCATCTATTGTGTTTCACTTTGCAAATGAGTAAATGAGCCACAAAAGATGGTTTCAAAATGGACAACATGATTATCAATGCAAACGGACACATCCAAATACTGTGTTTCTTCAGAGTTCTGAAGTCTGAAATAAACACAAATAAACTTGAGGGTTACCGCTAATAACTGCTAACTCGAATACTAATGAGATGCAAGTTCATTTCAACGAACACGTACATTTCTCTCTCCACTGAAATGCACCACGCAAAGTCAAACTTTCCGACCAACCTTCCATCCCATTAGCACTGCAGACC
Organism: Mugil cephalus; assembly: GCF_022458985.1. Lineage (NCBI taxonomy): Eukaryota > Metazoa > Chordata > Actinopteri > Mugiliformes > Mugilidae > Mugil > Mugil cephalus. The sequence goes on along the minus strand of NC_061788.1, from coordinate 6,796,020 downwards.
AACATGCCCCTTCAATATGTCAATGACTAATAAAGCAGCTCTATCGAGCACGGGTCACTGATCAGGAGCAAATATCAGCGCGGTGATTGAGGTGCTCTGCATGCTGGGTTGCATAGGAACAGAAGGCCTGGTCAACCATGGCTAACGGAGCACGGCCGCACAACACAGGCGATCTATAATTCAGATCCATATTACACAACGGCAAACCAGACTCATAACTTGACTGCGTTACGTCATGTAACAAGGCAAACATGAAAAAGTGAACAAAAGAGAGCAGGGCAGTAAAAAAAAAAAAAAAACAAGAAAAAATAGCCTGTTTCTTTTAGGAGTCTTATCTGTTCTGAGATCTGACATCAGGACGCAGCAGACTGATGAGTGAGAATATAAAGGGAAACTCCAGCTCTGTGAAAGAGACATCATTACTCTTATGAGTCATAAGATCTCAGGCTGAGATATAATGAAAATCGAAAGTACTCTCACCCACTTTCTCACTGTTATGCTACTTTTCGAGTCGTGGCTTAAGCCTCTGCATCTTAGGAAAAGAATGGCATTCAACATGCAAATGTAAACAAATTCCCAATTTAATGAACATCCATCACACGAAAGCACCATCCTGCCATACTATGCGACAAATCCATATTTAAAAAAAAAAACAGAAACTAAATATGTAGTCACAATAAGTAGGCAGCATGTAGAGGCACATAAAGAAAATCCCAACATAATCTCCGGGTGACACACCTTACATTCTTGGGTCTGTTTATTTGTCGGGTGTTAGGTGAACGTAACTGCTTCTCCTGTTCAAACACATGCTGAAACAAAAACACTTTGAAAAATATCCCATCATTTGACAATACGCGACCTGTTATCTTCAGCCACCAACAACCGTAGCTCGAAGCTAGGTTTTTTTTTTTTTTTTTACGAGAGTATTTTTACACACCCAAACTCACAAGAGTTCCGCTTTTATTGCTCCATGACTGAAAAACACAGTTGGAGGCAGAACGGCGAAAGGAAACAAACATAACGTGTTACAGTCACAACAGAGTTTAGAAATAAACCGCCGCCTGCGTCTGAACTCAAGGCTGCTGGGGTCAGAACAGTCGATGCACAGTCCCATAATTGCGCGGCCTGGAGATGAGACGCTGCAGATAATGTGCCGATATTGAGGGTAGTGGGTCAGTGTGGAGCTCGGAAAAACGCTGTTATGCTGCCGGTCATCGAGTTCAACAGCGCAGTGCTTTTTGTTAAAAGGGCTGTCTATTATAGTCCGTATAAGCCTCATACAATAAGTTATCAAATTATGGATAAGAAGGAACGTCACTGAGCCACTTGATACTTTTTATGATGCTAATAAAGTTATGTAATTGAGTTTATTGATGCGTTGCCGTTGAGCGACACAATCAAAATACTACATCAGTTTCGCTGCGATATGAGACATAGTTTTCCCATAAAAACGACATATACTTGTGACTTAACCTTCCATTATCGAACATAAATCAGTTATTCAATAAACAGATTTGTTATTTGCAACTAAATGCACCAAACAAGTAGCTAAAAGAGGCGTTAATTTATATTTAAAATGTGACCTGAACTCCCAAATAATTTTATTCATTAACCTCTGACAGGAGGCAGCCATTTCTGTTGTTGCTCTGACAACCCGGGTGAAAAGTTAAGCCAAGCGTGTGCTTTGAGGGACAGCCCCCCCTCCCCCTGATTATCATAATGACGCAAACCGCATGACGAACTGTGTGGGTGAATAAAATGAGGGAAGTTAAAAGGTTCAGGCAAATAATAAACACAACAGAAATACAATAGAAGGTAAATAAAAAGGCATCATAAAAAGGTAAATAAGTACAGAAATGTCACATTTTATAAATGAATGCCTTTGTGGTGTATTTAATGGCACGTATACACATATATCTGAGTTATTTATTTATGAACGGTTACAGTTCCTCACCAACCACTTCTACAGAAGAGATGCCAAAATTATCTGATGTGGCTTTGATCAAAGCTTCCAAAGAAGTTTGTCTTTTCGCAAGCTGATTTAACTATCGCAGCATGAATCTAAAGCTGTGGCGAAGCAACTTCACTTGTGATAGAGCTCAGGTGATGAGATGAATTTTAAATGCACACCATGAATGAGTGACACTGGGCCCGTGTGGCCCTGAAGGTGGGGTTTCAGGAGAGGGTGGGACCATTAGGGCCTGTGTATTGTGTGGTGGCATAAACATTTACAAGTCGCCAGCCTCAGTGCCTGCTCTGTTTGACTGCGAAACCCAACAAAACTCCGTCTTCCAAAGCTCTCTCTGTCCACGGTTCACGCCATCTTTTTCTCCCATCTGTGTTTCTCCACTCCCCTCTGCGCCGTCCCACCCCTGCTGCTGTCGAGACTGGCGGTTCATTCTTACGGGTACTACCGACGGTGCAGATAGTAAACCCCCGCATTTCCTCTTTTCTAGTAAGCGCGCGGCGTCTGTAAAGACCACATAGGTAAACACACATTTTGCACATCGCTATGCAGATATGAGAGCAAACTCTTTATCCTCTGTTACTTCTGGTGGCTCAGCTGTTTGCATACACCAATCAGCCACAACATCAAAACCGCTGACAGGAGAAGTAAATAACATTGAGCATCTTGTGACAATCCAGTGTTCTGCTGGGGAACTTTCAGGTCTGATGTTCGTGTGGATGTTACTTCGACATGTACGCTCTCCCACAGCAGCAGTAGTAGTTGGATGGAGGACACTGGGAGGGCTAATGGAAGCAGTAAATGGGAGCAGCGTGGCACAACAGTCCGGTTGGGTTGTATTGAAATCTATGGGGTGAGCCCTGAGGTCTGGTTGACTCAATCGTCCTTTGTGCAACCGACGCGCACAAAAACAAAAATGCATAAGCATTCTCACATACAACCACATACACAAACACAAACAATTGACCGCACAAAGAGTCTTTCTAAATTATTCAACCGCAGGCTAAAGGTTGTGGGGGGCGGGACGCCTCAGGTCCTGGTTTTCAACAGCATGGACAACAAATGGAACGGAGACTGTTGCACATGAGCTGGAAGCCTTTAATGACCCAATTGTAACGTGAAAAACAAGAAAGCCACACAGTGTTGTCACTGCATAAACAACTGAAAGCAGGGAAGGTTCAGAAGAGCGGACGCCAACAGTAACAGGCACTAAAATCAAGGAAGACGATCATATTAGGTTGACATTCCCTCATCCTAAGTTGTAAGACTCATCACTGCGACCATCAGGGAAATTACAATACAGATAACTACATGTTGTTTTGAAATATTTTGAGAACCGATTAATAGTTTTTTTAGCATAAAGCTTTTTTCTGGTATTATATAACAGTAAACTTTATTTATTATTCTTCTTTCCAGACACTTTTAGGAACAAATGATTGAGAAAATAACTTTAATCTTGATAATGAAAATAATCGTTAGTTACATGCCTAATTTTTTTTTTTTTCTCTCACGGGAAACCCGAGCACGTGAGCTTGTACTTCCGCAGATGTGATGTGAGCCGTCCGGCTACAAGGAGCGCCGCACATTTGCAAAGATTCATCGGAGGGCAGGGCATACCCGTGTGATGGAAAATGTTGAAAGCGGGAAATCGCACAACGTACAAGTACACGCCATCCTGGGTACCCCTCCCGTTCCTTCCCCACTGACGCCGAAGCCACTGGTACGATTTCCTGTCCCCTGTCTCCCTCGTTGAGAGCCGCTCCCTCTAAACAGTCCAGGCTCGGGACCTCTACGTCTACAGCTCAACCCCGCATGAGAAGTTACTTCGCTTTAACGGCCGCGGCCAAATAGCGCAGCGCAAAACACGCAAGACAAAGAGGCTAACTGCACCGCACCAACCATCCAATATAAACACGCTGGAAGCAGACTGATCCTTCAAATGACCTTCTGGCTGTAGAGGTTTACTGCATTTTTTTTTTTTTAGCATTCCGTTTAAAGCTGCCTTTCAAAAAACCAAGTCTTTCAGGAGGCGTGAGGAGGAGGAGGAGGAGGAGGAGGAGGAGGAGGAGGAGGAGGAGACGGGGCTTGGCAGGCGACAGGTTCACCTTGGGTGAAAGCAATAGACTAAAGAAGCACAAAGTGCTATAAATACCCAGCTTGTCAGTATCTCTAACATCAAGCAGCACCAGAACATAGACACTGCGACAGCTAAAAAACCCTGTGATCCACCGAGATGCATTCAGGCTCCTCGGTTAACGGCAGCTGTTTGGCAAGAGAGCATGAGGAACAGGCACTATAAAGCACTTGAGATAGGAGACTGATCCTACACACAGACAAACAGCCACGAGAGAACCAATCACTTCACTGCCGAGTGCAAGACAGAGGCAGACACAGAGACATAGAAACACAGGCGGCAGTAAATGGCCTCAAGCAGCGAGGAGTGGTACCACTCTCTCCGTGTTAGAGGGCCGCACAAAGCTGATCCTGTCTGCACAGCGAGCTACTTGTCATCCTCTTGACACTCTGTGCACAAACGCAGCGCCGGACAAGACTGACAGGCGGATGCCACATAATACATCTTATTTCGCTGTTCAGTAACGTCGCGGCAAACCGAGGTCTTCGCACTTGGGCTTCTCGGTCGGATGAGTCACACACACTGAAAAGATTCATTTCTTATAATTAGGAAGCCTCTGTTAAAACTGTGTCACATGAATAATCATTCGCACACTAAAACAAACTGCAATTTTACAGCACGCAAACACACACAAAAAGTTTTTTTTTTTTCTTCCTGCGCCGCTTTCATTTGTTTTCATATGAATTTCCCCAAATGCCTCTCTTTGTTCTGTTCTGGGATTTAAAGTATGTTGTAAATCTCTTTCATCAGAGGCATTACTGGATTAAAATGTCTATATTTAGAGCGCCCCGTGCGAAACAATGATCTGTCGCAGGCTAAACTTAGTAGAATGCCCCTTTAAAAACAAACAAACACCCAAAACTGTTGCGAGATTGTAATTTTCGGTTGTGGTATGTCTAACATTTCCCCACATGAAACAGCGTGTCGGGGCAGGGCACGGAGCTGAAAAGAACGTGATTCGAGAGTTTAAATGAAGGGAAGACACGGACCACAACAGCTTTATTGTCTGGGACTACAAGTCTCAGATATAAAAACTCTGAAAGGACAGATTTGTGTTTGGCGCCAAAAAAAAAGAAAAAAAAAAAAGAAGTATGACCGCGTGCTGTATTTCATATTACGCAATAGTCTGACCGTGGAAACATGAATGAAACAAGTTCTACGTGACTTGAGATCTTTCTCTGAATGCACTCACTCTGCAGAACAAAAGAGATGAATCCTTCAATGGTGTAGCTCTCATTGCTTTTTATCACAACGTCTACGTTAAAAGACATACGTGGTTTTACTGTTATACCCAAAACAAGTTGGCCCTTTAAAGCACATCTGCTACTATAGAGAGATGTATTTATCGTTGCACTCCACAGATGAGTGGAAAAAAGTCTATAAAGAAAAGCAGTGCGGATCACGAGGTTAGTGCAATATGCTAACCTCATCTTTTGCTGCACGTCCAGCTGTGGGCGAGCAACTACTCAAACAACTTAAGCACACATTAACCTGTTACAGTTCACAGGATCAACAGGGAAAGGTTTGTGTTTCTGTTCAAAACGATGCACGGCATGAAACGACGTGTGTATGTGCGTGCGCACCCAGAGCAAAATATGTTCTAGTAGGTTCTTCCACTATAAAGGCTGTACGTTTAAAAAAAAAAAAAAAAGGTCACTGTGTGTACCGAGTGACGTCTCCTCAGACCAAAGTTCACTGATTAGGGGACGCTTTGAATTCAACCTGGCGAAGTATTTTACGGTTTCCTTTAAAGCTCATAAACCCACAGTGGCGCGCATGTTTTTTTTTTTTTTACTGCCATTTTAAAGGCATATTCACTCATTCAGGTTTCATGAGGAGACACATCCAAGAGGAAGTGGGTCAGCGAAGGTTGACACAATCGCACAGAAAGCCCACACTGTGCCCACAGGCCCACGGGCTCGGTCGGCCGCTGTCGAAATAAACATCACATCTCCCCGCACGTAACTGTGACATTTACTGTTTGCTTTGATAAAAAAAAAAAAAAAAAAAATAGATCGTACCCCACACGCACACACACACACATCTGCCTTGACAACAAGGGTGACTTGTTTGCAAGCAATGTCAACTTCTCTCTCCATTCCTGATTTAGCCTGGCGTCGGAAACTGGCAAGCGACTGTGGGACATCCCCTTCATTGTGTGCCAGCTCCCTGACCCAGCCATGCCACCCTGGGGTCTCGGGGATTTGACACCACTCAACACGAGAACACACAGAGGCCCAGCTGGACGGAAAAGTCTTTTTATTTTTTACTGGATCTCCAAGTTATCCGCTGCCGAGACGACCCCTTTCACCGCGCCGCTCAGTGTTTCGGTAGTTTCCGCGACGCGCGCGGCGCTGTCGGCAAGTCCTTCGAAAACACCGTCACGTGCTTTCTTTATTTAAGTGTGCTTAGCATGAAAGAGCCGTGTATGATAACGAGACTGTCCGTGGAAGTTGAAAGAGAAAATCTGAACAGGTTGGCATGAGAGTGCAATCAAAACTCGGTGCAAAACAAGAACTGAAAAAAAGCCATAGGACACGTTTTGAGTTTCGGTGGTGGTTCTAAGTTCTACTAGTTTTACTACTAGTTTCTAATTACAAGCTATGTTTTAGCGCAGTATGTTACCACGTGCCTTCAGTGTAATTATTTTCAAGCAGCATGAAAAGATAGGAGGTCCAATATAAAGCATTCTTCCTTTCCTTGCCATCACATGTTAATAGTTAAAATATTTTAAGAGGCGACGTAGAGAACGAGGGGAATTACATCACATCGATTGCGAAGCGGGAAAAATGGGGAAACGCTCCCGGTTTTGGAACATCTTCGGGTGCTTTCACACATTGGTTGTTGTTCTGAAAGTGGGAGCGTTTCCCCATTTTTCCCGCTTTGCAATCGCTCCCCAGTCAATTTGGTAGCCACAGGCCGATATGATCTACTATTTATAAGCTTGTCATTGTGTAACCTGGCAGTTTACCTTGCTGTACGCCTTTAGAGTGCAGCTTTCCAGCGTATAGATTCTAGAGCATGTTGTTCATGTACTGAAAACATGGACAGGAACAAATGCCAGTGCACATGCTCTTTCTGCAATGTGATTATTTCCTGAAATCCAATTTTCCTGCAAAATGGTTTATCACAGAAATGTTGTGTGTCAGGACTTTGCGTCAATTGCTGCGTCTAGATTACCCAGTGGACACGAAACCAAACATTTGTCAAAGCATCGATAGATTTGTTGCAATTTGGAAAACGTCGCAGAGATCAGCATCACCTGTGATTGGAAAGTGGTTTTCCTGACAAGACACATGCAGAATTTTTTAGAGGAATCGGTAAAGTCTCTGCAGACAAACCCAACTAATTAGTCCACGGTGTCGATATCATCCCTGCAGCAGGCCCCGCACTTCTGAAGCTTGACGTAATTTCATCATCCGAAACATCATTCGCTACATCCGCGCAAAAATCATTACTCGCTCCGGCCGTCCCTACCGAGGGCCGTCGCCGCCACGGAGGCTAGGCGGGTCAGCGAAGACGCACGAGTTACACACACCCCATACGAACACGGAGACCCGCCGCCCGCCGAGCTGAAACGCACAGATTTATTAGACCGAGCGCACCACAGACTGTGTGTTTTCAAAACAAAGTATTACAGCGCTACTCGGCGCTGTGTAATTACACAATGATGGACTCAACTACCTTAATTATGGAGCCTCAGCGAGCTACCGGCTCACCAGGGTGGATCCGCTCACGCAGCTTAACGGGAGGAGCGCGAGCTCACAACAAACATTAACAAATCGAGCGGCGTTAACCAGAACGCGTGGCTCAGCAAACAGCCATCACGGCGAAGCGAAGAAGGCAGCTTGGATTTAAGATGCCGTCCCCACAGAGGTACCGTTTCTTCGTATCGGGCGAAACGATTAAGACGACAGCATCCGGGCACGTTGGCGGATCGTCACCTAATGAGTCGGGATTAGAATAGCTATGGCTTCTGTCTACAATATTTTGGGCGGAGAGGCGGCCTGTGATGGGAGGCTGCTGTGGCCCTGCACAGCAGCCTCCTCGGGCTGGGTCCACCCAAGCCTTCAGCACAGCAAATGAGCACCTACTGTAAAGCCACACGACACAAAAAGCACAGCGAGGAATGTCCCCCCTGCATTTCCATCTGCCAGCAAAGCCTATTTTACATGAAAGCTCCGAAACTGGCAAGTAGCCTTCGACAAAATAGTGCATATCCCAAATAATCAAAAATCTACATGCAGTTTATCAACGTTACTGGTTCAAATACCTACATGAAAAGCTGTAACGTTTCTCCAAAGACTCAACAACTAAGAGCAGTTGTCAGGATTAGCATGAAAGCAGCAACTACAGCATTGATGCTGCTTTCCAAGACGCACGAGGGGACGTGTTGTGTCTGCATTCAGGTGTCTTTACCTGTGTCCTCATCTAGATCTCCCTGCAGAGAGGAGTCCGTATCCTCTGAGGAGGCCTGGCTCCTCCAGCTAACGTTGCCCATTCAAGAGGCCCGAGTCTACCCAGCAAATAGTCCGGTCCACGCTTTTCTTCTACTGAGGTTTGTTAGTCAGTTGACATTTTTGCGACTATCACTCATTGGCCCAGCTGAGCATTAGTCACAAACTTAACCGGCCCTTGTGACTCTTCTCACTTGACTCCGTTTTGACGTGACACTTTATAGAGGAAAGATCCACAAATAGGACTGACAGAAGTCAAGAGGAATTTCAAACGCAGTTTTCAAGATCAATGGTTTATTAAGCAAATGTTCTTGTAAAAAAAATGGCAAGAATCACGTAATCCTGGACGGGGCATCTGAGCGAAGCGGCCTAATAAGTTGTCATCAAGTGGTCCTGGAGAGGGTCCAGCCCACAGTTATGTGCAGCGGGAATGTGCTCGACAGTCACAAGAAGATGAGTAGGCCACCTGTGGGAATAAATGACCTGCTCTCTGGCATGTAGGCCAAGACACAGCAGCAAACCGATGGGAAGCATCATCTCAGAAGCCGTCAGAGAAAGAAAAAAAAAAAGCCTCGGGAGCACAAATGGAAGTAGAGAGATGATCACGACCTGCAAATGGAAGTCGTATTGAATTACATATATGATGATCTCTGTAAACGGCCTTGGCTCCTTGAAAGATGCCGTTGAAGATGCTGAAGGCGGAGCACGTTCACGTTACAAAGACCCGATTTCCTTCCCAGACGCCGCCTTCCGCTTCTCATCGATCGCTCGAGTCACTGTCCAACATGTAATCCATCCATTTCTCCACCTGATTCCCTCTGTGCGCCCGAGATTCGATTGTTCTCATTGCTCCACCTTTCCTCCAACCTCTCCACCCTTTCTCTCCCTGAGCTCCCTCCTTCATTTTGCTTTCCCATACACAGAACACACGCACAAAAAAAAAAAAAAAAAAAATCTAATTACAACACAGCTAAACCTATATGGGACCAGCAAGCCTCTCATTCTGTGGTAGAGGGAGGGTGAAATGCTTGCTGCCGTCAAACCTCAAAATTGCAGCATGTCAAATCAAGACCCATAGCTAGCCCCGTGCAACAGTGGGATCAGTCATCAGTAATGTGGGTAGACCTAATTGTCCGGGGAACCCTTTTGTAATCAGGACTACTTTAGCTCTTGCACAGAGTTCTGGTGACTAAGGCATGCAGGGCTCGCTATTTTTGTACATCAGACAAGGAGATATTTCAGTCTGAAGAAATGCAGCGACCACTTACTTAGCAAACACGAAGCCATCAAAATGACTTACACTTCAGCGTTAACTCCTTCAAATGCTCGAGAGTAAACTCTTTGCATTACAGCCAAACCCCTTCAAAGGCAAACACGGAGACGCACACTCCCACACTATTCAAGGGGGTAGGGAATCTAAAATAAGGAACTGATGGATCAGTTCCGCTGTAGCAGGCTACAACCATTGACTGTCCAGTAAGAGAAGAGTCCACGGGCTAATAATAAAACACTGCGCTACTCCCACAACTCTGTTACCAACACTGACATGCCAAAACCTGTTGTGTCACAATCCCAGTAACCATGAAGAAAGATATGGACAAACAAATTTTGCAACAGCGATCGCAGAAATTGTAACAACACACACATTAAGTCTCAAATAAAACTAGATTATTTAGGTAAAGTCTTTTCTAAGCTGAAAGACGTATGGTAAAATTAAGGTACAAAACAACACTAGAAGATTAATGTATTTGATGGAAATGAATCCTGCTCAGTGGTAAACAAGTGCACAACATCTCTCCATAATTACGGGTGGAAGAAATACATTCTTTACATATGAATCACAGGTCTCATCTCCTACACCTCTCATTAAATTCACAAATGACAAAAATGTTGATTTTTGAAACAGGAATGGTTCATTTTTCTTATGCCGTTAGTAAGATATTGACTTTTATCAAAACCAGTTAGCTTCCAGTTATGTTTAATACGCAGCTCCATTAAAGAGTGCCATTTTATTTTTTACTGAATCGAGAACCAAATCTCAGCTGAAATTATTCAAACCTCTAATGCACGAGCACAAACGCGGGCCTTTATTAATATGTCATCATTGGGGTAAAAGGAAAAACAGAACGTTAAATCTTCTGCTTATATGCGGAACAGCACAACGTTAAATTTTGTCATAATGTAGACAGTGGAGATATTTGCAGGAACAAGAAACAGCTATAACTGTTTGTAGTCTATCAATACGATTTTATGATTTTTTTGTGTGAGGACTCCGTGCAATAGGTGACAAAATACATTTTTAGCAAATATGCCCTGACTGCAAAATGTTCAAACTTAAATGTATTTACTTTACTTTAATTAATCCTCTTTAATCACCTTTTTCACAAAAATCTGACCTTCTCACCGTTAATAAATCCTGTTTCATGATAGCTGAATTAAATGTATCACTGCCAGCCTCAGTGCAGCATTAGATTCATTCTAAGGCATCTAATTAGGTCATTAAAGGCATCACTGTGTTCAGTAAGCATACCGAAAAAAACAAACGCCGCTGCAGTACAAAGCTTTTTGAGCAGAGTCTGAAAGCTACCATGCAGCAGTGAAGCGACCAAAAAAAGTCCCTACACAAAATTATGCTACATTAGAAATAATAACAATATGCAACGCGGGCACAGCCAAATTTATATGATACATTATTTTGCAGAACTGAGAACACAAAAGTGTCTGGTTGACACACAAAGAATGAGTTGCCAAGAGCAGTGGCGTCATATCGTTTAACACACATTTCGTAAACGTGTAAGGCAAGTATGCTTAAAACATCCTCAGGTTTAAGCTCTTTTTTTTATTTTTTATTTTACAATACAAGTACCCAGAGCGCTTCTCAGTACACAAAGCGCAAACTGACAAATAAAACCCCACTCCCCAAATTTCAGTCTCCTCCAACCAGTTGATTTTCTCTCCAGGAAAGCATCGAGTTTTGCTGTCTGCTGCTGCTGCTGCTGCTGCTCGCTTTTTGGGCAACACACCACCAGACACTGAATCTGTTTATGGATTACAGTTTGGGCTGCCTGAGTGATGAAGTCATGCGGGTGTGTGCGCATAGAATGGGGCTCAAAGTTGAAACAGCCACAACAACCACCCACTTGATTTCCCAGTAGGTGACATCCTAACTAAGCTTCCGCGCAACGGGGACGCAGGGGGGGAACTCTCTGCAGAAAACACTGCTGTTGGTGTTTACCTCCCGAGGGAAGACAAGTCGGAGACGGTGGGACACTGTATCCATGGTGATTTGGGAGTATGCTGATGCAGCTAGCGAAGCCGGTACAAAACACAAGCCATAAGTCTCCTGCTGGAGCTAGGTGTCCACGCGTGCATTGATAGACCTGCTCAGACTGTGCGCTATGGTAACCATTTGCATGGTGCATCTTCGCGGCATCACATTTAACCCATGACTACATATATACGTGCACGGATCCCTTCTAACACGTGGAAACGTTATTTCTCCAAGCCTTTCCCCCCATGTTAATTTCCTCCGCAACGCACCAGCGTAAATCTATCTTCATCTGTCAAAACTTGTTCCCCCTTTGTAAAAGTCCCCGCTGCCTAAATCCACACAGACAACAGGCTCCATTTAACACCACCTATTGGTCCTCGTCCTTTCACACTTTCTCTCGAGAGGGAAAAGGCTCACTATACCGGAGCTATGTCTGCCGCAGACACTTTTTCCACCCCTATTTCCACTGCGCTGGCAGCCAGCACGGCGTGTCCTCGGGGATAATATTTGGGATCGATGGGTGCATGACAACAGACCCAACAACTGACCCAGTAAACAGCATTAGGATGCCAGAGTGAAGCGGGGCCGGATGCAGGAGAGAAGTGATGGAGTGAACTCATATCCCCTTTAAAAAAAAAAAAAAAAAAAAAAAAAGTACCTGTTTCAACTTATCAGTGAAGCAGAATCTATCAAAAAAAAAGCACCCAAAGCCTGTGAGTTTTCATTAAGTTGTGACCATATGTAGTCATCTGTCTGAGAGACACGAAAGGAATCGGAAACTTTTACGCTGTGAAGAATGAGTGAGCTGGTGGTGGATGACACTCCCTCCTCCCCGCCTGTTACTGGGAGTTGTGTGTGTGTGTGTGTCTGAGTGTGTGTCCGCTCACTGCACCGGACAAGACAGTATGTGGAGCGAAGCGAGGAGACAGCTGGTGGGACGGGATGCAAGTGTAGCTGGCGGGTATAAAGTTTCCTTCCAAATGCATACCCCCAAAAAGACCACCACCACCAGCACCACCACCGTTTCCTCTCACACTTCACTTTACCCCCGCAGTGCTTTTATTTGTAAACTGCACACAATGAGCTGCTGAGCCGGTAGACACAGCAACGACTTAAAGTAAATTAATAAATTAATTTATAAAAAAAAAAAAAAAAAAAAAAAAATGCCACGTGCACAATGGTGAAATCAACACAACACAAACACACATCGTATTCTTGGGCGTGAACGCATCACAACTCCAGAGCGCTGGATAGCAACGAAGCTAACGTTAGCCGATGGAAAGCTAACCTTTAGCCCGTGGCTAGCCTCCCCAACCTTAAACGTCAGCTATAACGTCCAACTATGAAACATTTAAGAAGAAAACACAAGCACTCTTTATTTTATTTATTCGCATTACGTTTTTTTTTATCCCCTTCTTGTGAATAGCTGAGATTTGCCTCTTAACCGCCGTGATGCGTTTGTATAACCACAGTAAATTGAGTAAACGGTTAAATGCCGGTGAAGCGTCTGGAGAATGATAGAAACGGTTTTTAAATGGTATTTTTCCAGACTAGCCGGCCCACTGACCGTGCACCTCTCGTGGCTAAATTTGTTTGATAACCGATAAATCATTTAGCGATAACCATTTAGCGAGCTGCCCAGATAACCGGCCGTCTATCCCCCAGACAACGTGAGGTTCAAATGGGAAAGAGAAAAAGGGAAAAAACAGCCATTTGCTCGGGCTATAGGCGGCTAGCTGGTACCGAGTCGCTTTATTTTCACCGGATACCCGAGAAAAGAACAGCCCACGAGGCCCAATTAAAACCACCATTTATTTACACTGGACGTATTCATCCAGCGTTATCCAGAGCCCCGTCTGGCGTAACGTATCCTCTCGCCCGGACCCCCACATTTTATCCATCCGCTTCCCGTGTTCAGGAATTACCGTTATACAGTCTCCCGACGTGGAGCAGTGTGGAGCGGACTCCGGTAGCCGGGCAGGGACTTACCTTGCTTGCTCTCTATTTTTCTCGACATTTTCGTAGCCAGCAGCTGTGATCCCACTCGCAGTTCAAGAAAAACCGTAGCTACAGACGAGCCTCGCCGTGCGTCTCCCCCTCCTCCGATTATTCCCTCATTTTCGATATGCTGTTGTGTCCATGAGATGATTCCGCCAGGGTTAATGCCATATATTTATAGGCCACACACATTGGTACGGTCAAAAAAAAACGTCTCTGTCCGTCTCCGGGTAATTTTCACTGGATACACACACACACTCACTCACTCACACACTACCACCACCACCACACTCACGTTAATGCCTTGAACCTAGACTCGGGCAGAGCGCCCCTCGATCGGTGTAACAGCGGCCCCTGGCGGCAGGAATTAGTCACAGCAATCTGTCAACAAGGGAATGGGCGTGATTCAATTTCAATTCAAAAGAGCGGAGACGAACCACACTGCTGCTCTGTTTTCATGGATGTGTGCAAGTGTGGTGCGGGGGCAACGGAAGATTCACTCAGATGTTGCAGCATAGAGCCATTAGTAGAACACTCCCTGTTTTACATGCATAAAAAAAAGGCCGCCGTGGAAAAAAACAGTCACTGAAGGTGAGTTTGTGTAGAAAAAAAATTAAAAAAATACAAATAATTTCCCGTGACAAGTTAAAGCATCTCAGCGCACAAAGTGATCTCAGCAGGCTAATGAAATGGTCTGATCCCGCAGACTTCAAACAGCCCGTTCAGCACTTTATACACTTAACAATACCAATTGGCAAGAGACAATAAATCATTAAGCTTTTCGTCCTTGATGCCTTCTCTGAACTTAATTGCCCCTTGGGGACAAATGAAGTTTTCTCAATCTGAATCTGAAATTAATATGCTTATTGCACTTCTGGTTAGATGCTAAAATGACAACAAAATTGAATCTAATCTAATATGCTTGAAATGCTCTGTTAACACAAAAACAAAGTCTTTGTCAGTATAATATATGAAGGCTTAACCCTCTCATTTAATTACAGTACACCTACATGTGGCGGGTTTTTACACTTCTACAAGCAACGTCAGGTTTTAAACCTTTAGTCAGTAAAATCTGCGTTTGTCTAATTCAGTCTGTGATAACCTGTGCTGTTCACAAGCTTTGAAATTAAATGGTAGTCTTTTCTCTTTTGTACGGGAGGTCTTTATCTAAATCGGCGTACCTGATTCCGTTTTGCCAAAAATCACTATGACAATCTGATGAGTGCTGGAGAAGGGTGTGGGATTAAGACTAAGCCAGAGTATCTTTCCTCAGAAAATGTCTTGGCACACTCAGCAGACTCTTCCTGGCAATGTAACGCTGCGTCTTCTCTTGGTGGTTGTCGTTTCAGTTTGCACAGTTTTTCCTGAGCCAGGCCCACATCCTTTACAGCACTAACGTTCTTCCACTTGTTGGCTACAACGCTGCTGTGCACCTGTATTCAGTCGACGGGTCAGAGAAGGGTTTACATTTATATATATATATATATATATATATATATAAATCATCATATTTTCAGCCGTTTCTTTTTAATATATTTATTTAATCTTCAATAACTTATAACCAAAGGAATACATCACTGAGATTTATGTGAGAGCAGGAACAATGGCCTGAGTGATTTTTTTTAAGCCATTTGTTCGGTACAGTGAGCTGTATGCTGTTTTTCCTAAAGCGTTTTGTCCCATTGAAGTGTTTACATTGTTGTGTTTGTAGAGCTGATCCGCTCTGCCGTACAACACTGTGGGGAATCCTCATATATGTGTGTTTTGCATCATCACTGGCAACATGAGCTGACACCCACTCTAAATGCTGCGTTTAGAAGCAGAAATCAACACATATGCTTGAATTTTTAACCCCAGTTGATATCAAACGCACCAACTGAATAACCTTACTCGCAACAATTAAGGTAGCTGTAATTACAGACGTTTTATTATTGGAAATGTGCCGATTAACATTTAGTTTGACTGAAAGCACATCAGACCACTTGCAACTGGAATGGAAATGCAGAGCCCCCTGTTGGGCACACTGGACCCTTGATTAGATGCAAACAGTGCAGATTTCTTTTTCCCAGTTGCCCCAATATACCATCCCCCCTCCTGTACTTGCTTGAATGGGAGCCAACTTAGATGACTGGAGAAGAAGAAGAAGAAGAAGAAGACGACAGGGCGCGAGGATGACTTCTGATTTAACCCTGATTTCACGAAACTGCTGACTACGGCCGTTGCTTACTTGGTGCTGCACATTATCCCGGCCATTAAGGAGCAACCACCTAGATTATGTATCTGGCATATAGAGACGGCGCAAGCGTGCCATGTCATCTTTTCATGAATAATTGATCTGACTGACGGAATGATCTACATTCTCCGAGTGATCTGGGTCAGCCCGCACGCTTGCGATGCACTCATGAAAGTATTAAAACACAGAGACGGGGAGTTTCATTATACGGCGTCGGACGCTTCTCTCCGAGCTTTGCGCGGCTTGCCTCATCGTCGGCTGTATTTAATCAGTCATCAAACCGAGGCCCCGGTGTGTCAAGGATTCGCATTCGCACCGGCTGTCATTACGCCCGCTCCCTTGTGCTCTTGCTTGCACAGCAGAAACCACACCCGTATATAACAAGTGCAAAGTGCTTTCCGTGTGTACACACTCGCAAGGAGTGTGTGGGCGTGTGTGCTGGAGAGGAAGGAGCGGAATACCTTTCTCGAGGCTACGATAAAGTCACAGAGGGAAGACAATGAACTGCCAGGCGATCGCAGGCTTGTCAAGGCAGGACGGGCCTCGCGGTGCGTTCGAGGGTTGGTCCAGGCTTGTCCTGGCATTTTCCTGTCAGGCTGCATTCAGTCTGTCAGTTGCATCATTTGAATCATTCAGTGCGTCTTTTACATTTTTTTTTTTTTTGGCTTCACAAAGTCGTGCAAACCTCAGTGTTTACACACACAGATGGAGGAGTAGCGGCTCTGCTAATTATGTGGAGTTGACAATACGCGCAGTAATTATAAGTGTGGCACATGTGGCTGATCTGAGTTTGGCATGTGCTCGCCGTGCACTGTAGCCCTTTGCTGCTATCTGTTGGCTGCGAAGGACGGTGCAAACCACACGCAGGCATTCTCCTCTGCGCCACAGAGTGGCGCTCATGAACCGCTGATCACGTTTTCCTCCTGGAGCCGGGCCTCGTGCACCCCACAGTGGTTTATCTGTAGCAATGTACGTTTCCTGAAGGCCGGGAAACTCTAAACAGGGATTTAAAGTGTAACAGAATCTGTCTTTCTTGACAAGAATAACTGTTACTGTTAAGCCAGCAGCGTGCATGTACATTAGATGACGACGTCATTTAAGAGAAGTCAATGTGAACATGTTAACTAAGTTGTTATGGCACTCGAAGACAGATTTATGCTGCTGCTTGGGCGGTAACAGATTATCGAAACGGCAAGCAGGCATCAATCAATCACCCCCTCTTAAATATTCAGGATCGAAACGCAAGGATCAATGAGGGAAAGTTCATACTGGAAAAGTTTCACACCAGGCTTGGGGAGCAACCGGCGGGTCTGCTGCGGGCTGCAGACGGTCCGCGGTGCACGGACGGGGCAAAGAAAGGGGGAGAAGCGAGACGGTTTTTGTTAGCTCGGTGTTGTCAGGGGGGAGCTGGGGGGGAGGAGAGCGGCGTTTGATCTCGGCGGCGGTGGGCGTGCGATGCAGAGCTCAAACACAGTTTAAGGCTCTGTTAACCTTGGCCAGCGGTCAGACCCCTCCGTCTGTCTCACATCTGAGAGCCGGGGAACGAGGGAGGGGGATCAGCGAGGCTTAAACGGCTGAATACGTTTAACCGCGAGAGGAGGGGGAAAGCTGCCTTCACAACAGTCAGTCGGTTATCTTTGGCCACTTTTGTTAACGTACAGTAGATGTGGAATTAAGATGGACGGCTCGAGGAATCAGGGCTGAGCGGGTGGTGGTGGGAGGGGAGGGTGGGGTTTGGACACGAGGAGGTGGAGACTGAAGATGGAGAGGCGGCGGATGAAGAGGACGAGATTTCGAGGTCGTAACCTGCTCAATACTGCATGAGAGGGGAGCGCTCTGTCACTGCCACAGACAAACGCGCTGAGACATATGTTGACAGGGTTCGGGGGAAACCGAACGGCGGCGTCGCTGACGGGAACCGCGGAAAAACAAACAGCGGCGCACACTTTTTAAAACACACACCCACAGAGCACATTAGGACTAATCCGCTCCAACTGTGTTTAAAGTGTGTGTACGGTCGGCCTGTGTGCGAGAGGGCACTCGCCGTTGCTGTGTTCACATCCGCGGATGTACACACACTCTAATACGTGGGAATTATTTATGTGCTGAGACAGGCATTGTTGCGCTGCTCTTTAGAGCACGACAGGGCGGCGGACCTGGCTTTTTGGAAAGCAGAGGTGCTTTCCTTTCAAGATCACTTCTCCGTCCTATCACCATGACAGTAAAGGTCTGACTCCCTGAAGTTCACCCCCACCACCCCATCCCCGCCCCCCCCGCTCTTCTATTTCTGATGGTGCATTTTAAATGGTGGGGGTCAACCCGTCTTCCAGGCTCTCCCCCTCTGTGCCAGGCCTTTCACCGCTCCTGACTGACATTTAGCTCAGACGCCGGGGCGAAGAGGGCCAAAGAGGCCGGCTCCGGGGGTGGCTCGACCAAAACCTCACACCCCCACCTCCATTAGCTCCCGGAGTGTCCCTCCCTGGGGTCCGCGGCGCCCCTCATCCTGAGGACCATCCGAGCTCTCGGCGTGAAAGCACAAAGAGCATGGGAGTGTGTGGACCGACCGTGTGATGTAGTGACACGGAGAACTATTACAGTTCTTTAGATTATCTTCTTAACAGTAAGCCCTGGCTTCCTCGCCGCCTCCCACTTTCCACTTTAGAGGGGCTAAATGTCAGTGTTCATCCTTTCCTCTATTTTGCTCAGCAGGTCAGAAGCATTTAATGGGATATTGCTTCAATGGCTCCAAGCATTTTTTTATTTTTTTATTTTTTCGTACAGCACATCTTGCGTTCGTCCTACTCTCCACATACCTCGTGTTTAGTTCAGTTTTTTTTTAACATTCAAAGTTTTAAAGCACACACACTGACTCAGAAAATCTGCTCTTTGTGCGACTGCCTCTTCACGCATGTTGTGACACGGTTTTCGGAGCGTAATGCCGATCAGTTGCACCGGCAGGTGTTATGTTACCGGCGGGTGCCGCAGTTGACCGGGATGCGTCACTGTCTGTTCGCACCGCTCCAGCCCAGCTTCGATAGGAGTCGTTATTATTATGAACTAGGTGCGGAGTGATACAGTCTGGTCCGTGGGTGTCACACTTTCTGTCCATGCCAGCTCCTGGGTGAGGGGAAAGGAGGGGAGGGGGGAGGGCAATGTAATTCTGGCCTGAGAAGTCCTGCAGCATGGCTCAGCTGCATAGCTATCCAACTTACAATCCACACAAGGGCCATTTAACGGGATCAGTGATTAAGACTGTGAGTAATTGAATTAGGATTGTGCAGCCTGAGGGCTGGAGCCACTGAACGGCATCTTGGATGGAGCGAGATGATGACATTTGGGGGTTGATTCTTCAACCTACAGCTCGTGATTAGGAAATTTAATAATAATTTAAACAAAGAGTAAACCTTAAAAAATAAAAAAATAAAAACATATATGTGTGTCGATATTTGTGTGTCAGACTTGTGGGTGGGACATTTTAAGTTGGAGCGTGTATTGTGCTGTACACACCGATCAGCCACAATATTTAAACCACTTAAAGGAGAAGTAAATAACATTGACCATCTTACGGATAAGACAATGTTCTGCTGTTACGATGTTCTTCTGGACCTGGCATATATCCATGTGGATGTTACTTAGACATGTAGCACCCACCTAGACCAGACTGGGCACCACCCACCCCATAGCAATGACACTGCTTGATGGCAGCAGCCATCCCCAGCAGGATGCAGCCTGACACACACGCCAAATGACACACCAAATTCACTAGATCCCAAACTGATCAAGTATCTGTGGGACTATGCACAAAGGCCCATGTCCATTCTCTCATGAGTCAGAACTACTTTGGGAGAACAAGGGAGATCGACAAAATATTAGGAAGGTGGTCATAATGTTATGCCTGATTTGTGCGTAGATTATATATCTATATATCTTTATCTATACTGAGAGCAAAGGTGTCTCAATTCCATGTAGCATTTAGCATGCTTAAATTAGAAAAGTTGCAAAATTGTACTCAAAGATGTCAGCAGACATGTTACACTCGCTTGTGCTTTGTCATAAAAATGCTCAATTCTGCATGGTACTGAGGCAGCTGTGTGCACATTCAACAAGAATTAAAGCTATCCAAAAAAAAAACGTTTTGCTGTCTGTTAAGTCTCCAAAGTTGAAGTTAGCAGCAATGTTCTAAAAACCACTGTTTGTTTGATGTTGTTGCTACAGGCCTTGTATTATTGTTAGTACAAAACAGTAAATTCAGTATATCGTGTGAAAACTGCTCAAACCGGGCGTAATAGCTGCCTCCACCTCACAAAACACATCGTGACAGGCTATTATTAATGTAGAGCTGTCCTACTTTTTAACACACAAGCAAACACATGCATCTATTGCTCGTAGCAAACCGCTCGGCGTTGATCTCGACGTTTCGCTCAATTACTTAGACAAAGATTTTGCCTCTCGTGGGAAGAATTGCGCTCGCTTTTCTTCGCATATCTCATCTAATAATTGGGGAGAGGTGGATCCTTCACCAGCTCGCGCTCTGCAGAAGGCAGGGAAAGCCCAGGACATGTTGCCAGTCTATTGCAGAGCTAACACAGACTGACAGATAAACACACGCGCGCTCCCATTCGCTCCTGTGGGAAATTTAGAATCTCTAATCCACCTGATTGTGAGTCTGTGGGCTGTGGGAAGGAGCAGGGGTATCAAGACGAAACCCACATGAGCAGAGGGGGGAACGAATAGGCTGAGGACCTTGTAGCTGCGAGGTCAAAGTGTCACCCTCTCTGCCATTGATTTCTAGAGGTTTTCACTCCGGCTGAGCTTTGTCACTGTCGGTATTAATATATAATTAACAAGCCTACGTCTATGCATGTCACTAGCTGTTGATGAAATGTATTTGAAACTGGAAAAACACGGATTAAATCAGACCTTGTTTTTGCACGGAAATGAATTTACTTTCCCCCTGTAATAGCACATTACGTTAGCCTGCCTTGAATGCCTTGAAATATACTGCAGAATACATTTAATCTATGTAACTATTTTGGTTTCATGACGCCAGTTCATTAACCTCTTTCCCATCTGCAACAGGCTGCAGTTTTCACAGAAAAATCTCATATAAAACCAGTGTACACATTACACATCCGTGGCTAGCTACTGAACATTTAGGCCGTATGTCTTCAACAGGAGGTCTGTATCCCCCTAGGGGGCTGTGGAGGTACTGCAGAGGGGGTTGCAAAATCTTTGGTTGATTAGACATTTTTTATTAGTTTTTTTAATGTTCCCCCACAAATATAAATTTCTTTAAATACACATTGACATAAATCCAACATATTTTAGTAAAGGGATAAGGGATAGATTAATATTAAATGCAAAATGATAATAATGATGCATATTTATAAACTAGACCCAGTTTAATAGAGAACACATACAGTAGGTAGGGGGTCCAACCCCCGATTTAAGCACATTTAGCAGCTAAAGATTGACATGTTTCCCTAAAATTGAGTTGACTGAAGCCGGACTAGCACTTAAACGGGTGTGAATATTGGACATATCAGCTTCGTCTGCAAACGAGCATTCAGCAAACTCAATACTGCCTTAAAAGGGCGCTTAGGTTTTGCACAGCGTTGTATTACTCCATTCAAATGTCATGAAAAGATAAACCCGTCACACACGCACACGCCGCACCAACACCCTCTGTAGTAACCCCATGAAGCGTGGATGCGTTGCAGTGCAAAAAGCAGGACATGGATATGGGCACAAAAAAGAAAGAACAACCTCCTCATTACCTCTCAGCCCACAGTCAGTCAGCAAACACTGAACGCGGAGGCAAAGAGGCAACAGACGAGAAGAAGGAGAGCAGCAATTCTGGCGGAGCTGTGTTGACAACTTTCCAAGAGCTGATTTAGCAAAGGAAGCTACATCTGTTGAGCTCCGGCGACAGCCATTGGGTTGTTCGGGCTTTCTTTAGCTTTGATGTGCCGCAATCAACTTTTTTTTTTTTTCACGTAGACAGAGTAACCTAGTTTGCACCGCTGACTGCAAAGACAGAGACCTGGAACCCCGGAGCCCCTCGTCTCCTCCGTTCAGGCACTGTGATGGATATTAGTGTCTTTTTAATTGGCAAAAAAAAAAAGAAACAAAAAACAAATCCTACAGTGAAAGCTCACACTCTCCTGCAGCCTAGCGCACAAGCACACACCGGATCAGATAGACACGCACCGACTCCCCCCTTCTTTTTTTTTCTTTCTCGTCTCTCTCTTCTTTCTCCCACTCAGTCTCGGTCTCTCTGAAGTGTGCAGTGAATCAGTAGTGCTGCTTTTAAAAGAAGCCAGGTACAACGTGAAGGCGGAAGAGAGGGGCCTACAAAGCCGGGAATGTTTGGACAGCTTGCGGGAGCAAAAAAAAAAAAAAAAAAAAAAAAAAAAACGCTTGCCCCTACACTGCTCTGGTGTGTTCATGACACGAACGGGGGGACGTGTACGATTGGAAAGGCTCCGTGTGCGTGCGGAGTGCAGGTGCGTCATGTATAATGTATAACAGGGAGGTCACCACGGTGCGATGCTGTCTATCACACGCCTTCCCCGAAGTCTCATCCATCACAGACCAGCTCCCCTAAGACTCCGGCTTTGAACATTTTCTCACACATCTACTCTGTGCGATATAAGCCTTAAAGCGTTAAAGATTTTAAACGCTGCATGCGTTTCGAGTGCATCGAGGAAAGGTGAGCCGCGAGAGAAGAGCGACGCATCTCGCTCTTCTTCACTCGTCTCCTCCGTGCAGTTTGACATTGTCCTGGTCGGACTGCTGCTACTGCGTGAAGGCGGATGAACAGATGGCCCGCTCATCCCGATCATCACCTGATCTGGCCTTTCCGGGGCCGTTCATTCATGCGAAGTGAGCGAATGTGTGTTTAAGCCTGCGTGTGTTTGCCCGCAGGTGACAAACAAGGAAACAGGCTGAGAAAGGAAGTGCATTGTTCACGTCGAGGCCCTCGTCATCCTCAGCTGATCAGGTTACACAGCAGGCGTCTATAGGCAAAGGCTGATGTGAGTAGCGTTCACAAGCGGTTATCAAGCAGGCAGCTCAGCAGGAGATACGTTAGGTCACTGCAATAAATGTATTATTTGAGGGAGAGACTGATTTAATGAAACGGGGAAAAAAAAACTTGTGTGTCTGTGGATCTCAAGTAGTAAGTTCCAGGATTCACCTTCCAGTCAACGTTACGGCAGAAATAACAGCCTGATTGAACTCTTCTGGGTTCATTTCTATATCACGTACCCATTTAAGTTGTTTTTAGGCTTAAAAGCCCCACCTCTTAGCCCACCTTTGAAGTAGCTGGGTGGAGCCATCTTGCATTAACGTCATTTCTGCTGTTGTAGTTTCATTAGACATGTCCGTAAGTTTCCCAGCTTTACGAAACTACAAATGGAAATCCATTATTTTCAGTTTGAGCTACTGTAAACTTGACTGACAACATTGCACCTGCTTCATTTGCAATAATATATCAAGATCTGTTCATATTTTACAGCAGTTTAGTGCAGAAGTTTCCTTTGGGATGAATTCTGTCTTAAACCACAACATTTCTGGTGTGCTCTTCTTGTGTGCAGCATTTTCCTGTATATTTTCAGGGACGTACCGTCAAAATGCATTTATATAGTCCGTGACACACTTAACCTTTCTCTTTTAAGGCACTTGCTTTGACACAGTACAGATACAGAAAGAAAAAACAAAGGTCACCAAGCAGAATCAAACTGGGCACAATACTAACACAGCACATGGAGTGCATCTTAACTACTATACCTGCTCTGAATACACGGCCGACTTTATTTCAAACGGTTCCTCCATTGTTTTTTCAAATTGCTTTTTTAATTTTTTTTTTACTCATGCAGTTTTAATGTCACAAATGCTGCATAATCTCCGATAACAGTCGAATTGAAAGGACTTTAATAGAATTACATTTAAAAATCACTGACCACGGAGACATTTAGATAATGAGGGTGAGAAAGTACAACGTTATATACGTTATATACAAGTTCTCGCTGTGTCTGCTTGGATTCTCTCCGAGGTTACTCCCACCATCCAAAGACATGCTGGTTAGGTTAGACCAGCAGTTATGCTTCATTGCCACAATGTCCTTTAGTGGCCATGATGATAAATTATGAGTAAATCAAAGGAGGAAGTGACGTAGGGAGTTCACAAAGGGAGGAGGTTGGGGTTGATGGATGCGCAGAAATGGATGCTATCCACGTTTTCTTGCTCTTTGTGCATAAACCAATCCAGAAAGAAGTGAACAGTATCAGTACAGATGCCAACTAAAGAAACATTGACGTGGCTCATATTTAATAAATAGAGACTATTCAAATGTAATAATTAAGTTTGGAGAACTTGTAGTCCATTTCAGAATTTGCTATATCAGCAACTCTGATGTATTTCTGTGCACAAAGCATTTTTTTTTTTTAGTTTGCTTTTAACCATGTAGCACTTTTCCAACTAGCACAGCTTCACCACTTCACGCTAATACTGAGCTGAGCGTGTGAATAGGCTTCTCATGTGCGGGGCCAGGTTTTTGTTGGACGCAGGCGCTCGGTTTGGAGAATTATTAGCGCGCGGACGCTGACGGATGTCACCAAAATGGCACGGACACAGAGGAAAGTTGTGGCGCGATTTGGATGCAGATCACCTCCAGTGAGAGCCAAAATAGCCGTATGAGCAATAAATAGATGGAAATAGCCCACGGTGTCCAGTTCGCGGGCCGGCTGCCCCGCTCTTTGATCTCTGGTCCTAATGAGTTTTCAGAACAGCGCCAGAGATGAGAAGACAGGCTCTTACAAAAAAAAAAAAAAAAAAAGGACCCTTGATTCTGGGAGAGACCTGAGGTACGAACCGCTACGAGCAGGCCTAGATCAGCTGACATTAGTATTCCCTTGAGAATTC
This sequence comes from Mugil cephalus, assembly GCF_022458985.1. Classification (NCBI taxonomy): domain Eukaryota; kingdom Metazoa; phylum Chordata; class Actinopteri; order Mugiliformes; family Mugilidae; genus Mugil; species Mugil cephalus. The sequence continues at coordinate 6,771,036 of NC_061788.1, read as the reverse complement.
CCAGCTACATTAGTAAAACCTGCTCACCCAACTCTCCGGAGCAAGGTCACTTTCATCATTACGAGCCACGTTATAGCCAACGAGGGGCTTCCAGGGATTGGAACCATGCATTTGTTTATGATACAAAACGCTACCGCAAACACGTAGCTTAATAATGTCAATAATTCCCTTTGTAGAGATGGCAGTTTCCCCGCCCACCCCTGGGTAGATCTAGTGGTTGGATTTGCTGGGAAGGATTAAGCACTAAACCACCGGTGGGCTGAGACACTGCCAGGGGGAAAAATATTTGTTAAACTGCAAAGTGCTTGTGTACAGCATATTCAGTTAAAAGCAAAATCCCTCTGTGAGTATATGCAGCTGGATATGCAATCAAAAAGAATATTTAATGTCTTCGCCCCCCTCCACCACCACCACCACCACCCACCCCTGTTCTCGTTCAGATTCAGCGCGCGGTGCACTCAGGAATGCCCGCGCTCTCCTTTTGTGGTGACAGGCATACATTAGCCCTCCACATATTAGCTCCGTATCGCTCAGATGCGACGGATACCTGCACATCATTACCAACCACATACCAGATGCAGATGTGACGGCGCGACACGAGGGCGGCGGTCGGATTTCTAACAATGCCAAAGGAATATCATTCGGCCCATCACAGGCGGGTTATTTATGGACAACCAAATGAATTAACGTTGACTGAAGTTCCCAGTTAAAGGAGAGGCAGACGGCTTTTTTTTTATTTTTTTTATTGATGATGAAAAACTTTCAGGATCCAGTCATCTTTCTACGTGGGACTCATTGGAAGTGCTTAATGATACCCAAGCGCTCTCAAAGGCTACAGACGCAGCAGGACATCAAAGAGCGGTTGACAGACAGACAGACAGACGGATTCTGAGTTGCATGTTAAAAGCCCGTTCCTTTATAAAATGAAAATAAAACTGAAACACAAGGACACGCACACACACACGCGCACACCACCGCCCTATGAAAAGATCCCATCCCTCTCCTCGTTCCCTCTCTGCGGTGAAATACAGTCTCCACCTGAAGACATACACGTCGCCACATCCGTCTTTCTTCAAAACCTTTCTTATTTAATTTTTTTCACGCTCTTCAAAAGGCCCGTGCCCGAGCATAGCCAGGCATGTTTTTGCATCATTAGAGCCGGTGGGTGTATTTGGAGACAGACTAATGACAGCTCGGCTTTCCGGCTCAAACGAGAGCCATTGCTCATTTACCCGGATAGATACACGGATAGATGGGGGAGGTTTGTAATGATGTAGCCTTATCAAATATTCCCCGGCACAAGCCGAAACGACACGCCGTCAGACTTGAGCCGTTTAAATTACAGTCAGAGATTTAGTATGTGACAACTGTTAGGCGTGTTAATGTGCATTTTTCAGAGCAGTAAATCAAATGGACATCACTGTGTACATGCAGCCCGTCGCGGAGGATGAATGGTAAATGATCGAGAGGAGCAATGAAATAAAATGAGGACTGTTGCAGGCTGTGATGTGATGTGATGAATTTACCGGCGTTTGTGATTCACAATGGATGGCCTCAGAGAGGCGCCGTCCTCCGAGGCCTTGAGATTCTAGCGTGATCCTTTCTGCGATCCGTCTCCCTCTCAATTTATCTCAATCTGCCTCTGCTCTCAATCCAAATTATGACACAGTTCTCGCACCGACTCGCTAACACGCTCCATGAGAGCACCAGCTTGGATCACTTTCAGGAATTATTTCTCTCTTTACCCACTTTTTTTAAAGCGCAGTTTATACCTACGCACAAAGCCAGCGCCGACGTGAGTCATTTCCACTTGTTAGTCTGGCTCGCTCTGTAGCAACGCCACCCAAAAGCTAGTCGGTGCTGTCTCTTTTTATGCCAGTCGGGTTAATTTTTGTTTCTACCTCCTGTTTCACTTTCAACTGGTGATGGGTTCCTCTGGCTCGGCTCGCTAAAAAGAGACGGCTCTTTCTGCTCTCAACTGGCTCCTCAGATTTTTTGTTGCTTAAATTAATCTATTAGGAAGGAATTACTAATGTTGTCGGTTGTTTATTATTTACATGGCTAATGGATTTATTTAAATCCTCGCTGAACTGCTACAGAAAATATATTCTCATGCTCTGTGGCTGCTTGTCCTCGGGGGCAAGGGGCGGGTCCGGACCCTGAACCTGTGGCCTTCTTGCTGTGAGGCATCACAGCTTATTCGAGCTATACTCGAAATTCATTCTTTCCTAATCAGTTTACATGCAGAAAATCGAATAACTGACGGGAACATGTCCTCCTCCTTCACACTAGGTGGCGATATGTGTCTTTTCAGCACATTAATACGGCCCCTTTTCTGGTTGACACGCTACATCACATAATAAACAAGAGTCGTACATGCGACAGACCGGCATTTCCCATAAAAACAAGATGGATAATAGTTCAGCTTTTTTAATCTCGTACGTAATGTGCGCGCTACTCATGGTGCAGATAAGATGCGCTCTATCCCTCAGAAGGTGCTTCTACTGGCTCTGTTTACCTTCTTCTTCTGCGAGGGGTTTTCTAGGATGTTTTTGTTCTGGGGACATAGCCAGCCCAGAGGTTGTGGCGCATGCGCACACGTGTTATCCAGTTAAAAGTCCAATTAAGGTGTATACATGCTGGGGAGTAACGTGTTTATGTGCACTTAAGTTGTCCAGTTAAAGTCGGATTAGGATAATAATTTGTTTTCTTTACGTGCATGTAAATGTACTGTGTCTTTATTGATCCAAAACAATCAAAGCCGGAAATACTAAAGCAGGACAGTTACATACCTGGGGAGATGCACATCAGGCTACGACGTTAGGGTCTGCACAGGGTCTGCATTGAAGAAACCTACTGTCTTTTGATTTTTTATTTGCACTCGGATGACTTCCTAATTCGATGGCCAGTAAAGGTAGACAAATGATGTGTTAAACTGGTCGAAAGTCGATGCTGCAAACCAAGTGTGAGCACTGACCCGGGCTTGCTATAGAATATTAACAATCCAATGCAGTGGCCCCTGTTTTCCTGCAGCTTGTGGTGGAAAAACAACATGTTGACAGCACTTCATAAAGTCCCTCTGAACCTTGCGTCTGCAGCAGCCCAGCACGATACAGATTAGACCGTAATATGGATTGATCCCTGCTCCCTGCTCCCTCTCCTTCCCACATACCCCCACGTCTCTCTGTGTGTGTGTGTGCGCATTGTACGTGTGCACATGCCTACAGTGTGCTGCAGAATTTGTGTAAAGCTTGTGGGCGCGACCCAGCTGCCCCCCCGACATTCACACTCATTTTGTTTCTGTGCCCTCCTTCTGTTAAGCCCCGCCCATTCGTTATTTATTTATTTATTTATTTATGTTTTACTCAGGGTCTTTCGGTGAGATTAATTCTTCTCTTCCCATCTTTGGGCTGTCAGCTCGGGGTATGGAGTCATTTTTTAAAGGCTGCTGTTCCAGAGGACGGGAAACTGATTGAGTTGTGGCCTTTTTCTGAGTGGGTAAAGAACAGGATTAATGCGGAACTCTTGAAACCAACATGTTGGAGGAAAGGGAAAAAAAAAAAAAACCTGTGGCTGAGAAAATTTCCTCGGAGAGAGGGTTTATAAACAAAATAACGCTATTATTATTTCTTTATTATAGACACGTATTCATGGGAATACAAAAGTACTCTGCAACCTTTTGAAATGGGAACACTGTGAACTGCTTAATACTGAAAAACAATATCAAGTAATTTTAAGAGTTTGAACAAAACTTGATCAAAAGAGCCCCGACTATAAAGATGGACAAACCCTTTATAGCATTACCCATAGGTTTCCTGAAGAGTGGTGCTGAAGCCCAGTGCGGTGGCTCTGGGCGTCTCCATCTTGGCTGTGCATGACTCCGCCCAATTTTTGGCTAATCATACGTTCAAAGAGATGAAGCTGAGAACGACAGCGAAGGAGGCAGGATGCTGATATTCATTGATAACTGATAACCTGGTCTCCAAATTCACTAGATCCCAAACTGATCCAGTATCTGTGGGATGATCCACAGAGGCCCCTCCCCTCAACCCACAGGACCTAAAGGACTCTAATTTACAAAACAGTGTAGCCAGACACCACAGGACACCCTCAGATGTCCATTCTCTGATTGTTTGGAGGCACAATGGAAACAAGGATAACACTGAGGTCATAATGTTACGGCTGATTCATCCATGAAGTTCTCGTAGTCAGGCTGGAAACTGCTGTAAAGCTTTAAAAATGCTCACTTTTAGTTTTTTTGTCCATTCTTCTGCTGTGGATGTTGCCACTTGGTTAATTGTTATCGAGTTACATCAAATAGAAATCTGCCAAAGCAGGTTTAAAACCAGATTTCACCTCGCAGAAATGTTTTATTCACCTTCAACTGAAAACAGGGTAAATAAGCCACACTCACCAACGCAATCTGCTGTCTGAGAGCAGGCAAATCAAACACGATTAAGGTAAATTAACACATAGTGTGGGTCGGCTACAGTGTTTTGTAATGGGTATGATGCGCATATGAGCGGGAATGAACACCTACGGATTGAAATATGCCTCGCATCGCGCTTTAAATTGATGTCCGCTGAAGGCGATCCATCTCTGGTGCCTGCGGACATAATAAGACGAAGGGGGAACGAGAATCCTGTGGCGTTTTTTTGCATCCCCGCTAATATCCACCCTTCCGCTTGCGCGTACGCGAGATCATGTATTTTACTCGTGAGCACTTAATGGTAACAAATCATGACATCATCATCTTTTACGCCACGCACCATTAAATCATTTTCCTGGAGAGCGATCCAGAAGCCCCCAGCAGCACCCTGCCCGTGCTGCCGTCTGAGGGAAAAACAAAAATCTGCATTCACCGAGGAGCTCCTGAGAAGCAATGTTCTCAACAAAGGGAGTGAATCAGAGGTTGGACCTGCACTTTCTCATGAACTCCTCCCAGCACTCTCCCTCCGCTCCGTCTATCCGTACCGTGGCCACTCAGAGCTGAATAGCTGATTAAGCACACATTGATTAGAGCGGGCTCATTAGCATCCTGTTTGCGTTGACCCCCCCCCTCCCTCCCTCTCACTGCACAATTTCCAAGCAGTGCACACACACACACACACACACACACACACACACACACACACACAAAGAGTCAGACTCCTACCTCTTTCACTGAGCCCCCTTACTGCTCTGACTCAAATGGATTAACAAGCACAATATTTCTGCCAGGGACAGGAAATCACTGAACACTCGTCAGGAAGCGCGCGATCGATGGAATTCACATCGCTGACCCACCTCTCACCGCATGCGCTCCCCTTCCCCCCCGCGTGACCCCACCCCACTACCCGTGTCCCCGACCTTTCAGCGCGCCCTGCATCACCTCGCTCCCCGGTTTGCGAGCCAGTGCCAGCGTCCCATCGCTGATTTTATATTTGCATTCCTTTACATATCCAATCAGGCAGACGTCGAACTCCATCACCTCCCCACAAAAATGTCGACAGCCACACACACACACACACACACACACACACACACCAGCCAAAAACAGTGATCTCACTCTCTCTCTTCTCCAGAGGTTAAACTCTGGTTCTTAGCGTATCTTTGTTCCTCTTCTCTTCTCATCTTCTCGTCTTCCCTGCTGAGTTTAAGGCATCGCTGCCAGAGCTATAGCCGAAGCACCGTAGGGCGTCTCCAAGGTTAACTTAATGCATTACAGCGTTGAGCAGTGTGTCTTTGCGTGTGTGGTGATTATGTACGGCATTTTTGTGTTAATTTGGATAATTTTTACTTGCTAGAGAAAGGCAACTTATTCCCAAAGGCACGCAGTCACTTCATTGAACGACGAGAGATGAAAATATCTGCGCTGGAAGGGAGTCGGCATATACTAAAATATGTGTGTCCGGGTAGCCGTCCAATTATGACACATTTTTTGTTCAAATAAAGGACAGAGAAAATAAACGTGTTGCTGATTTTCTCCGCTGGCCATCTGTTGCTGGTAGATTCACACAGCGAGTGGAAGAGGAGGAGAGGGCTGCTATGGCTGCCGAGCCGAACGCAGTCCGTACCTTTGGATTACGCTCCGAATGAAATCCCTTTCATCGGGGTTCAGTAAAATCCTGTGAACTAATGTTCATTGAGAAGCTTTGCAGCAAAACAAAAAAAAAAAGGGGTAGAACATGGGATGCACAAATAAAAAGAACAGGCTGAACAACTGCAATAAAGCAACAAATGAGGAAGCCACGGAAGGCGGCGTGCTTTTCTTGCCGTCCTCCTCGCGCGCAGGTTCCTTCCCTGGCTGCTGTGAGCTTTCTGGAGTGTGACAAATAACCCAGCAGGCCCGGAGCCCACAGATCAGTAAGCATTCCAACAATGCCATATTACTGCATTAATATTTAAGGTCTAATGTTTCCCTAACTGGCATTCAGACAGCTGGCTGAGGGGCTCCCTCTAAAAGCGTGTCAGGCCCGGCGCTCGGTGGAATCTCACGTCGGTATTTTATGAAATGTTTTGGAAAAACAAAAAGGGGCAAAAAAAAAAAAAAAAAAAAAACGCCTAATTGAGTTTTTAACGACTTTGAGGATATTTCCTTTCTCATTATTGCGAATCCGTGTGCGTCCACACGGATTCCGCGAGGGGAGAAAATAGAAGCCGACTTTAATTTTTTTCTAAATTCTCATGCCAAACTATGCAACTTAGGAAGCAGCATCTTCCCTCTTGCTTACTAAGCTACTATTGGCAAAGTCAGGATGCGGTTGTCTAAAGACTTTACGACTCGTCTCCACCTGCTCTAATGTCGCACTAATGTGTTTCGGCTTTCATCGAGTGCTTTCGCATTGTTTTTATGTGCGTTTCCAAATCGCGCATAACAGGCATGAATGGGACCAGACGGCGTGAATAAATCATGATGCCGCATGACGCAAGCGACTTAAAAGTCCTTATAGCTCCTGCTTCGCCGAAGAGACGGGAATAGCAGCAGAAAGTAAAATGCCGACTATAATGGGTTCATTTGTGTTGGTTTAACGGTTGTAATGACTCAGCACTCTCAGCTGTTTATCCAGAGGTGTTATGAGGGAGAGACGGACCACTTACTGGATACAAGTCTGAGGGCAAACTCAATTATGCCTTTAAAGATGGTTGTATGACACCGCGATTGACCGTGATGGACGTGTTGTGACCGGGTTAACTTCTCTAAAAGCTGATGATGTGATGAGTCTCTCTGCTGCTCTCTTTTCTTTCTGCACGTCTTCGCCTGTGACCTTTTGAAGGCAAGTCACTCGTCTACTTTACAAGAGCTGAACTGGGAAACATCAGCCGTGATGTTTCTCCGATGCAAGAAAAGCATGTCACACACGTAATTAGCACAGACGTGCTACAGCTCTGCGGATTCAGGTACCAGATCGGCTCCGGGAGTATCCGGCGCTTCCAGGTGACGTCACGTAGTCAACAGGGGTGGTGACATCGGGTTTTACAGTTGGTTGAACAGGAAGAAGAGGAAGTGGAAGATGTTTTAAGGGAGAAGTTTTAGCTGTTGTTGTTGATGAAGAAGAGCAACTCAGCGGTTTTGTTTAGTCCTTTTATTCTTTGGATAAACTGATAAAAGCCGCATTATTATTTAATCTTTTTAAGGATAAAACTGATAAATCTTTTCGCGCTTACTATACAAATGAATGGATTTGGCTTGAATTATTATGTCATTTTACTACCTTATTTTTTATGAATGCATACACAGCACTTTAGCTTTAGCTAACCTTGTATTGAGACACTTCGGCTGAAAGTCTGTGTATAAAAATTTGTATATCTCATGTAAATTGGACCGTGCATTTTTTGTAATTTTTTACTTCTACCTCATTCTTTTTTTATTTTTATTTTATTCCTTATGTCTATGTCTGGTTCATATATGTTCTTTCTTATCTCGTGACTCTTGGACAAAATAGTTTCACTCATCGTACTTTTTGTCTTTTGTGGAAAATTAAAAATTATAAAAAAATAAAATACTCTTCCAAACATATTGTGAAACAAAAATGAAACTCCTGTTGTCTAACCAGGAGCCGATCTCGGGCCGAACACATACCTGACATCATCTAGAAACTCCTCAAACCGATCTGGTGCCTATTCCATATGTGAAACTGGTGTTGTGAAACCTTAAGCATGCCTAGTCATACAACATGCATGGAAAAGGAAAAGCAGTTTTTGTATCCAACTTTACTGTTGATTTTATACATGTAGATTTTATGTCTTAGCTGCTTACCCATTCATTTAAAAATGGGTCAAGTGTTATCCTGAACTCATTACTGAAGATTCAAGATCACTTTATTGATTCCCGCAGGGAAAATGGAAATGACATATTTTTCTTCCCAATTTTGTTGCAGTAGTTCCCATCACGAACCGGTTAAAGTCTAGAAACCGGGCCATGGTTCACTCACTTGTTTTGGGTCATCATATCACAAAGTATATCGAAGAGGATGTTGCGTGCTGTTCTAAAACTTGTATATGAAGAAGATATAGACATAAGAATAAGGTAGAAGGTAGGTGTTTGCAGGGTGACTTGGTTGATGAGTGAACGGCTACGTTTACGCGGACAATATTTCTTCAACCTGATGGAGATGGTGGTAACACATGACAGTGACAGTATTAGTCCGTCCAACATAGCCCAGTGGTCACAGCAATATCAACTCACTGCAAAATCACAGCAGCATTTTCTGTGGTTTCCACCAGCTGCTCTACTTTGTTTCCCCAGTTCAAAAATAAGTACGATTACGATTATGTGCTTCTCTAGAACCGACACTAGCGCGGGAGTTTCCCTGCTTTCTTCACAGCGCAGTCTGGTAAAGGCAGAACCAGAGGAAGACAATTAACACATGACTCACTGCTTACAACATGTCTGCACATTCTTAATTTGAGTGCGGAAAAGAAAAAAAAACAAAGATACAAACAAAAAAAAGTGCGTAACGTCTCGCGATAACAAGCGTTTCAGGACGCGAGAGATAAAAGCATCTCGTGCTCGACCTACCTACATCCGACCTCCACTCACCAACGGGCTTTTTGACCATGACTTTCCCTTCGAGTCATTATCGCTCAGAGCGCCGCACATGTGTTAGCATGTTTATTACCAGACTGATTACGAAAACATTTATGATTTGAGAAAAAATTCTCCGGAGACATGCATCAGTCACAGAGACACATCATCCTCCGCCATGCGTTACCGACCTTATGGCAGCGTGTGTTTCTGCTGCTAACAACCACGCCAATCTTTTTTTTTTTCTCCTACTTCTGTCATCCAGTCTGTGGATGTACTTGCTTTCCTTTACCCTCACACACACCCCAGCACAGGTGACGGCGGAGAAATTAATTCCACAATGCAGCAACAGGTATCTGTGTGTGTGTGTGTGAGGGAGGGGGGTGGGGACGACTCATCTCATGTAGGATCACACAGACGGAGGGAGCAGAACCTGAGATTTTCAATCACACAAACATAAAAACGTGTGACATAAAATGGTAGCAGAAGCTGGCGGGATCTGGTCGAACCTGGAGGCTAATTTTGTAGGATGGGGAGGAGGAACGCTGGGGGAAAAGCTGCTGGTGCACTGTAAGTGAACCCAAAGGTGCACACTAGCGGGGGGGGTTAGTGTCTGACGTATCTGTGGTACGTGCGCGTGTGCCTGCCTGCGTGTATAACTTGTGTGCGTGCGTGTGTGTGTACGGGAACGTTTGCCATAGCTGCGATGGAAGGAACAGATGGGCGGGGGAAGTGGACTCCTGTGCCTGAGGAATACTGTGGCGCTGAGGATCAGAGTGCCGCCTACGTTCCACCCTGGGCCCCAGTTACCCACTACAGCACATGGAGCCCGTCCAGCACCAGCCCATCATGGACCAGCCCCCCACGCCATCTGTCTCCTAGGACAGACAGCCCTCCCCTCCCTCCCTCCCTCCTCTTCCACCTCCTTCTCAGCGCTGTGTCCTCGCCAGCCCCGCTCCTCTGCCACGCCACCCCCATCCTGAAACCAAAAAAAAAAAAAAAAACAGTTACAGAGACGTTACGTGTTGCTTTTTGGAGCTCTGGGAAGACAGAAGGAATTCGGAGAGATGACTCAAAGACGAGATGAAGGAGCCAAGTGCATTTAATGGCATGCATGAAGAAGACGGGGCAGCTATTTATTTAGGATTCTTCACAATTTTTCTTTAAATAATTTGGTCTTACCGCATCTTTGGAAGAGATTGCGGCGTCGGAGGAAGAAGGGGGCGACGGAATTTAAACTCTTTTCATGTGCAAGTTATGACCAAACTTAATTACATAACGTGGATGACTTCATTGCAGATTTTTTTCTTTTTTTTTTTTTGGTCCAGCACATCTCACCTCTATGCCGCATCTTGCCGATCCTCAGCGCCATCTGTTAATATGCAATGAACCCGATAAACGCATTCAGTGCCATGAGTGTCAAAAGCCAAACTGATGTCAGCGTCATGATAAATCTGGTCCCCGTCGGCGCGTTCAAAGCCCACAGATCGCATCGAGGTAAAGTCAAGCCAGCGTCACTTTGTGCAAGATTGGAAGTTTAAAGTTTAGTCGCTTGGTTGTGAATATAGTGTCGAGGCAGCCTGTAGCGCTTTGACACAAACGGGCAGAGTGACTGCAAACCATGCAGTACTTTTTCTAAATCACTGCGCTACACAGGGTAAATCAAATCACTGCTCCTCAAAAGTGAAGCCAAAGCAAGTAGAGCTCCCCCTGGTGACTGGTTGCAGTACAGACCCCTTCATGGTCTACCTCACTGTGATGTCACAATGTTAGCTGGAGGCAAAACAGAGGGAAGCTCGAGGCAAACACTGTCACTTTCAACCATGAAAATGTTGTCTTGCTGTGTTTTTGGAGCCAAAACTTAAAAACACTAAATTGAAGTTTCATCACATACCAGCCACTACCAGTTGTAGACAACTTTGGTTTGGCCTTGGCGATTAAAAGAAAGGATTGAAGTGAGACAATCAACGAGCACACACTTCTTACCAGATAAGATTAATATGTAATGCATCATCAGTTTCAGTCTGGAAAACCTCATGGGTCAGAATAAATTTTAACTTAAATTATGTTAAGTTAATCATAATGCTAATGCTAATCGCAAGCTAACGCAATGTTAGCTGCGTGTTTCAGGGGTGTCCAAGCAGAAGTTGCATTTACTATATTCTCCAAAGTGACTCCACTTACTTCTTGTAATATCTTTGTTAGAGAGGTTTCACTTGATAAAGACAGACTAGACTTCGTCCCCTCTGTGTCCTCCTTTTGGTCAAATCGTCTATCCAGTGAGTGAGAGTGTAGGGGTCTGTGAATACAGTCCCATCAGTCAACTTTTTAAAATAACACTCACGGTCTCAGAGAGTGAGTGTATTAGTATATTCTATAAAATCTGAGTTTTCCTCGTCCATTCTTGCCAAAACAGTCCATTTAAATATGCTAACTACCTTTTACAGGCAAAGATGTTTTGCATCCAGTTAAGCCCCGCCCCTCAAAAACAACACGTTGTTTACAAACCATGAAGGGGTCTATTGGTCATAAGCTCCACTTCCTCCATGTTGGCGAATGGGAAATGAGGCAGAATAAAATACTAAAAAGTAAGTAAAATATTTTTTATTCAAGGATGGTTTCTGTCATTTTAAGTAGTTAATATAATGTTGATACAAGTGCCAATTTTTTGGATATGTTTTGTCTTAGTTAGTTATTTGTCGCTATGGAAACAAGATGTGACATAATGGCAGCTACCAGCTCTAGTAATTGGTGGAGGTAAAGCAGAGTGCAATATTAATTAAACAAATGCAGGTGAGGATTTGGAGGAAGTGTGAGTAGGTCATCCATACGTTGGATATGTTGTCCATGTTTATACAGTCTATGAAGTGACCTAATATCTCTTGACTTAAGACATATATTTTAAGTATATTTGCCCCCTTTTTAAAACTACACGCTCATTTTAGACGATCGTTACAGCCAACGACATGAAGGAGCTTCTCGTGCGGATGTGTCGACAACGTGCAGATAAAACCTTTGGCCTGTCTTAATCACCTGTCAGCCCTGTCAGTCGCCCAACGCCCTCTAACTGAGGGGGAGTGTCTGATGTCCCATATCGCCCCGCTTCCCTCGTGTCTGCGGAGATAATGAGACAATACTGTACAGAAGCTATGACGCCACGCTGGGTGGGAAGGTTGGTCGGGGTGCGGTAAGGACCGATAATGAGAGACAAACTCTTCCAGGCATGGGGGTAGTGGCAGTGGGTGGATGGTGTTTGGAGGGGACCGCAGCGGGAGGTTTGACATGAGCCGGGAGGAAGGTGGAGGAAGAGGAGGCCGAAGAGGGAGAAGGGAACAAAGACCAGCGATGGAAAAAAAAAAACAGCTCACAACAGATTAATGAAGACAGTGAGCTATTGGACAAAGGCATGACAGGGCGGAAGAAAACAAAAACTCTGAACCTAGCTAACAACGGTGTCTGCTAATCTATTTGCAGGGAGTGTACCCAGCTCATTAAGAGCGAGGAAAAACATTGACATAAACACTCTTCAGGCCCTTCACCCTCCTCCTATAATGACATGACTATTATGATGGTAAGGGGGTGTTAATTTAGCCCAAGACAAACAAAGCTTCTCTAACTACCCCCTCTGTGTTATATTAATATAGCTGTGAACACTCTCCCTTAGGAGTCACTGACTGAGCCTTCGCTTCCCCCCCTGCCTATACCAAATCTCCCACACACTGCCTTCATTTGTGCCGCTGTAAGTTTCACTAATTTCTTCAGGTATCGTCCTAATTTTTTTTAATTCTTTCTCCTTCTCAGATTTTTCCTCCACTCAAAAAGGAAGCAATTTTTTTCTCTTTATCTAATAACCCGCATCCCAGTCTTTATTGTTTTTTCTTTTGTAACGCTTTGTCACATTATGTCGAGGGATGTACGTGCTCTGCAATAAACGCGCACACGCTCAAGAGCGTAGCCGAGTTACATTAATTCCTGGATCCCCACGAGAGCAGTGTATTGATTGGGTCTCGGTGTGGTTTGTCACAGGTGATCACCGTGATTGGGTCACTGCTGAAGCGTGTTGCGCGACTCTGCCCCCCGGAGGGGGGGAGCGCCACGCGGACTTGAACAGCACAAACTGACTGGCACTAATGGAGAGCACCGCTCTGATTACACGAGTCACTTGTCTGCACTGTGAAGCGCGGCGAGAAAATGACCGACGAGCAGAGGGGAAGCATATCAAATGAACGCGTTTCGGGGCTTCGCGGACAGTGGAGTGGTTGTGTCGGGGCCGAGGCGCGCGCAGGTGACGCGACCTTGGCTTGAAGTCACGGGGGAAAGTCCGGGCACGAAGCCTTTCATCTGCACAATAGTGCAGTGTTGTGCCTTTTCTCGGTGCTCACCTACATCCCACGACCCCAGCTCCTGCCTTTCTGACGTTCTCGCACCGTGGTCCCAAGATCTGCAGGTGCGAACCCTGCCGGACTAACACCCATGACGCCCCCTGTCTCTCTGCCTCTCTCCCTCCTGCGCACGGTGACAAAATAAATCCATTCTGTGTCCATTCTCACCTCTGCCAGCTCTTGTCTTTGTTCACCTGTCACCTCTGCTTCACTCCCTCAGCAGGACGACATTGGTTTATGCACTGCTTCAAATCCTCTGTGCTCCCTTTGGTTTTTCAAAGCCTGTGATGCATTTGAGAAGGCACTACTTGCTTTCACTACTCTGTGAAAACTGAATTGTGTTATACGAATGCAGTTATGGGCCTTTCTGTGTGGAGCTTGCATGTTTCCGTGGGCTTCCTCTCACCATCCAGAGGCATGCATTGGGTTAATTGGTGATTCTAAATTGGCCGTAGGTGTGAGTGTGAATGGTCGCCCATCTCTGTGCCCGCGGGAGACTGGCGACCTGTCCAGGGTGTACCCCGCCTCTCGTCCCCATGGCAGCTGGGAAAGCCCCCCCACCTCCCACCCTGCTTCAAAACCTCCAGAGGTTCAGAAAAGGAATGAATTAATAATGCAGTTATGAAAAGGATTTCTGGTGACTGGATTAAAAAATGTCTGGTTTGGTTGCACGTTGTGCCAATTAATGTTTCCACCACCTTGCTCCCAAATTTTTCTATTGGCTAGAATGAGAAAAATGGTTGAAATAAAGTAATAAATGACATTTATAATAGTTACACATAGGAAGGAAAAATCTGAAATATTTTCTAACCGGAAGCTTTTTGTAGCCAAGGACTCTCTACGTATTTAACAAGATTGCGACAGACGTGTACCGTCATAAAAATGAATGACTGGACTCGTGTAACTCGGTGTGGGGGATCAGGTGATGTATTCTGCTTTTATTATTTGTTTTAATTTGGAGTGTTTGGTTCAATTGGCTCAAATGAATAAATAAAGGATAGTTAAAAGTAACCGACAGAGAAAAAGCAAAAGGAATACAAAGTTAAACATGAGTCAAAATCAATTTCAAAAGAAGCGACGGATAAAATATTCAACCGGTTTTAGTGGTGCAAATAACTAAAACACTCGACCACATGAAACATGCATTAATATGAAAACAAATTACACTGTTCAAATGAGCACATTTATAAGACAGAACAACCCCCTGTTGACGCGGGAGGGATAGATAGTGTTCGGGAAAAAAAATACTCGACATTTTAAACATGATAAAGTGAAAATATCATATTTTTAAGTATGTTCACAAGCCGTCCTTTAAGAAGAAAAAGAAGAAGAAGAGCCTTTCATCTGGATTAACACTTAAAAACAACCCAAGATGCTCATCAGTTGCTAGAATAGGATGAGACTGCTGATTCTTTGCCCAGTGGTCACAATTAACGCTGAATCCTCAATATTGCCAGGCGGCCTCCAGAGATCTATTAGAATTACCATAAGCAAATTGGTCAACAACTAGACATATCCCACATGTGGGGGGGTGGGGGGGTAGCGGAGTGTGACCCTACCCGGTATCCCTGCTGACGGACACTGTTCCCTCCCGACCTTCGGCGCAGTCAGCTGATCGAACTCACCACCTCCGTGCCGAAGTAAGCATTGTATAGGAGGAAAAGGAGGGAGGGTGGGATGAGGGGAGGAAACACCGCCGCCTGCATCGCATCAAACATTCATAACCTGACCTCGCACAAAAGCGGAAACTCTTAAAAACCCCTTGAAACTGCGTTACGAGGTACACATTAACGTAAGGAGGTTGGAACGGGGGCAACAGCTTTAAAATATTAACCTCTTTATAACAGTTTGATGGCTTAATCGCCAATCAATAGCATTGTGCAGCGGCAGTGGCTGGTTGGGAGCAGGATGGTGGTGATGAAAAATGCATGAGGCCGGGGCTGAGGCGGGGGGCCAGAAAATTAAACCCTGCCTGCCACATTTGCTGAGTTGCAGCGGTGGAGCGGGGATAAGTTTGAGCAGAGAGGATTGTGTGTGTGTGCGTGCAAGGGTGTGGTTTTTAGTGTGTTTTGCACCTGAACACAACAAATAAAAACACTCACGCACACACACACACACCAGTATTGTTTTCCCCCAGCAGCAAAGTTTAAAAGAAAGCCTTTTCCGACTTAGATTCTGTTTCATTTCACTCATCCGTCTCATAAAAGCGGGAAAAAAAAAAAATGCTCGACAGAAAATTATTCAGCCGTGACCGGTCGGAGGCCACGAGGATAAACAACCGGGACGGGAGATGCCCGAGACTCTTCTGCACCTTTTTCGCTGGAGCTGAAACCTGGTCGCCGCACTCTGTGTGCTCCCGCTGGCAAACAAATGTTAGCCGCGGCCCTGAAACCCAATCTATTTTTAGCGTACGCTTAATTTCTACCTTGTTGGGACCAGAAGGCCTCAGCTTCCCCTGGGTCACCGAAGATTAAAGCCCCCATCCGCTTCTGCACAGATTAAAACTGACAAAATCATATTTACACTCAAAAAAAAATTAAAAAATTAAAAAAACTGCTCTCACCCCGTGTGTAACGTCTTAAATTTTCACTTACGGCGCCCAGGAGTGAAAACTGAAGAGTAGATCTGTCAATAAAACAAGCAGGCTGAGTTCATAACGTTAATGTCTTATTATACTCTTAAGTGACATAGCGTTCCACGTACCCGGGAGGGGTCAAAGTCATTAAGTGACTCCCACATCTTTTATAGTATGGCTCATGCTTGTGTTATGAGAGCATACCTCTAATGAAAGTCATTATCTTTTATTGATATATTGTGATTCCCTTTGCAGCAGTGACTCCACTGGCTACCTGGAGCCCGCCCAGCTCAAAGCAGCCATCGGACATTACTTCCTACTTTGAAAGCGGACCATGAATGTTTCACCATAAACCGTCCTCCGCGGCGCAGTGCAGAGGAAGGTCCTGCGAGGCCGAGCTCCCACACCCACGCGCTTCTCGCCTCTCTGTTGGGCGCGCTGCCCCTGCCACGAGGCTGCGATCTCACCTGTCAAAGCGAATTTAGCGGCAGGTGAGCTCAGCCGGCGGCTACCTGCGGACCACGGCCTCGTTTCACGCTCCAGTTGGCTGTCTCCTGCTGAACGTGACGCTGGAGGGGGAACGACCTCCCTCCCTCCCCGCACGTCGATGCAGGAGAAGGCCCTCCGCTGCCGGGGAAGTGTCGGGAGCAAGAGGGGAGAGCGAGAGCGAATGTTACTGTGAAATGTACAGTAGCATTTCAGCCCGGGTTTCCTAGAAGCGTTTGGCACGGCGGCGGGTGGCAAGTTGTAATCTGACAGTGATGCAATTGTCCCTGCTGGTGAAGTGTGCGACGCAGAGCATGCGAAATCTCTCAAAATGAATTCACTATCAACACTTTCACGATAGGAGTCTACACTGGTGGTGGTGGGGGAGGGGGGGAGGAGTTTAGGTTTGAGCTGCCGAAGCTTTCGTGGCCTTGAACGCTCCGTCAGCCAAGCCGCTCCCCGTCTCTCATCGCGAATGAAGTGAAAACGGGCCCTGCCCTCGACTCAAAAAATAGCCCCGCCATTGATCAGAGCGCATCCTGGCAAACGGCGAAAACCAAAATAGCGTCGCCATTGATCTGGAACGGAAGACTGATCAATCTTTATTAGTTCTGGGCAGAGGGCTCGAAACGGCAACGGAGGGAAAGCGCTGAGGAGGAGGAGGCGACGGACAGAGGAGCGCCGCCCCTCCGACGATCAAACGCCGCCACCGCGTTTGCGCCGGGCGGCTCAAACAGAGGGCAAGAGTAACCTCTGAGCCTCTGAGCGAGAGCGCAGCCAGACAGACAGGCAGGCAGGCAGGCAGACAGGAGCGTGAGGGGAAGCGTTTGAGTCAGCGGGAACTGGCTGTGTTGAACAGCAGCACCTGGCTTAAAGGATAACGTCTTCCCTGATCCGCTGTATCTACAGGGCCGAAGCAGCTGAATACACCATCTCATAACCACGGAGCAACAAGAGCAGACAGAATAATATCTACGAAAAAAAAAGACGCGTCAATACTTTCCATGATATAAACTGCACTCACCAAGGGACTGGGGACCCATGTGCTGATTACAAGCTGTAAATCTGGCTAACTTTTTTTTTTTTTTTTTACTGTCTGCCCATATAGCCCAGCATGTTTATTGATCTTCGTGGACGACGTGATACCTCGTACAAACACCCATAAAAAATCGCCGGCGCTGCTTTTAGCTGCTAACGTGAGAAGTTTCCTTTGAGCGCTCAAGAAGAACTTTTCTCTCCTCTGCATGTTTGCACCTAAAAAAAGCTAGAAAAGCCACCAGGGGCAGGTAGTGAAGGAGTAAAAAAAATAAATAAATAATAAAAAAATAACACAGATGTATTTGTCAAATGACTGCTGAGATGTGAACGGCGGTGAGGTATCAAAAATCATGTCGCCCTCGTTACATATACAAGGAAACAATTATCTAAAAAAGCTGAAAGCCAAAAACAAAGGAGTCTGGGAGAATGCCTGACACCCTCAGGGCGAAGAGAGGAGCTGCGAAGTGACAAAGAGGCGGAGAGAGACACGGAGGGGGAGGAGGGTGCCACTTTTAGTCTGCTTTCTATCTAATGTATGGCAACTTTTAGTGGCAGAAAATAAGGGAATGAGAGGTGGGGAAGGGAAGGAGAGACTCGGAGAGAGAGAAACCAAGAGGGGGAGTTTAGGGGGTAAACAGAAACGTCTTTGATCCCCGGCAGACAGATGTTGAAGAGAAGCTGTCTTTTCTGTGTAAAGGCCCACCTGAGCTGGCAGGTAGCCGTGCCCAGATGGCTCTTTGTTCCTAACCCGCCGCTAATGAGCAGATAGAGAGACGGAAAAAGGAGGGGAGGGACTCTGGCAGGGGCCGACGAGGAGGGGCGAGAGATTTGGTGGTGCCATGATGGGGTGTTTTTCAGCTGGCACCGATACAGGAGTGTTAGTACCGATGTACTGATTACGTCTCAGTCACAGGCCTCCAGTGTGTTCTGTCTGGACAGCGCGGGCCCAACACCTGTGACTCGGGAGATGATGTCACCGACAGCCAATCGCTCAGATGTACAGCGGCATCGCTGCAGCTTTTGCATATTCATTACAGAATCCCGTGCATCAATAGATCAGTAGTGATGCATGCTTTCATATGCACACCGACCACAGCGGCCGCGCGATACATCAATCACCCCTGCAGAATAATCAAGCAGCGCGCCCGTCCCCCTGGGTCCGCGGATGCCGTTGATGTGGTGCAAGACGATGACACCGCAGGTGTTTTCTGCTTACCTCAACTTTGATGTGCATCTGTGCGGCAGCGCACGTCCGTGTACGGGATGAATATGTGAAAATGTAAAGGAGCGGAGGCGCACTCGTGCAGTGAAGCACAAACGCTGGCAGATTTATGTAGATATTTAAAATCATCCGTTGAATTCAGGCATACGCTGATCGGACACGGGAGAAGGAGTGAATAACACTGGCCATTTTTTAACGATTCAATGTTCTTTGGAGGAACGAGCCTGATCTGCAGAGGAACCCACTGACAACATTTTATTCCCAGACACAAACAGGAGATCAGAAGATCCATGTCCATCCTCTGATGAGTCACAACTGTTTTGGAAGGTGGTCATAATGTTATGCCTGATTGGCGTGAGACTCTTGAATGATATGATGTGATATTTTAAATGCTTTAAGTTACGTGTTTGAGATGGTTGCTGCGTGGGGGCAGAATTATCTCATGACCTGACCTACACGAGAAGCTTCAGTAGCGAACAACTACTCAGAGTCAGGGATTATATATTAACACTGGAAGCTGCAGGTCTGTGCACAGAATTTTTTAAACCACAGATTCTAATGCAAAACCTCACCTAAAGATCAACCGCGGCACAGAATGACTTTCCTGACCTATTATAAACCAACACTGAACTTACATGAAGTTTCATGAAGTTGGAAAAGCAGGAGGAGGTGAAAAAAGGGTAAATGCCTATTTAACATGTTAATTACACATCATTCTCAATGAAGAACGGAAACTATAAATAAAATCATTTACACTTTTCCCAACTCAGCCCTTAATATTTCTATGATTTGTGCTTAAAAAACTAACATTTTTCTGTTGTTCAGTCCAAGCAGATGGTGCTGCCCACATAAAAGCCCTTTCACTAAGCTCTGCATGTAGCCTTGGTAAAGATATGAGCAGAGAGCTCCGAGAGCCCAGGCTGCAGCTTGACATTGGGGGTGTAAGTAAATATGAGGACAGATGAAATGAAGCTTCTTAAAGATGACCTTTGTAAAAGCAAATCCGTGTCCACGGGCTGAAAGTGACAGATAACATGACTCAAATCTTCCGAATAAATGGAGATTATACGTGATCGATCTGGCTTGCGGACAATTGCCATGTTGCACTGATGTTGCATGTCCCACAATGCTTATTGCGTGTGATGTACACTGCAGTGGGAGTGCCCTATGAGGACTTTACCGAAGTGTGTCATTATTACCGCAATGGCAGCTTTTTTTTCCCCAGAAAGTACAACTTCCCTGTGTACAGCCACACTGTTTCTGTCCATTGGTGAGTAATGGTAATTCAAATACTGCAAGCTTTTTTATTTTTTGTTTTTATCCACAGGCAGATATTTAGTTCTTAAAAGGTTAACATGGAGGTCAAACTCCCTCACTTTTGGACCAAACTCTCAAGTGGACAATTGAAGAACTGCAGTTCTGGCTAAATTTTTTGTTTATAGTAGCGCTACACTTCTAAACATAGTTACCATGTAGCTCCAAATCCTCAGGTGTTACATGTCATGCACCTCCCCAGGTGTCTTTTTTGTCGTGTGTGAACAGCCTGATCCGAACACAATGATGTCATCGCTTCACTCTTGCCCCTCGTCTCCCAACCCTCTAGCCCCCGACGTCTCATAACAACAACATCAATGGTAGACTACAGCCTTGTTGGGTGGCTAGGTCCAATATACACTTGGAGCTAAAATAGCTTTAGCTAATTTAGCTAAAAAGAATTATGCCCTGTAATCCGGACTGTATTTTTGTGTACGCGGTGCAAGGCTGATGCCTCCGCCTCTCATTTTTCAGTTCTCTCAGTTTTGGCTGAAGTCTCTAGCAGAAACAGCGCCACGCACAGGCCTGGCATATGTACTACAGCCTCTCTACAACTAGATGCGTATTCGCAAATTTACAGATGAATACTCGACATGACGCCAAGGGAAAACAGATCGTTTTCCTAAGTGTGGACCTGGCCAAAATGTGCTCTCTTCACACTTTTAAACAGCCTTCGTCATGCTCCTTCGCTCCATTCCTCCTTATTTTTCCCAAAAATGTTGGACAGCAGTCTTCGCACCTCATCAGCAAAGCTTACCATAGCATGAGGAAAGTTCCTAAAAGTGTGCCAAAATGTAAAAGCTGCAGCTGTGATCTATCCACTTAGTTTTTTTTAATAACCCTTTGAGAGTTTTCTCTCCTGCTCCCCACCTGTACAGTCAGGTCTCCCTGCTGTTCACCAATGAGAAAAATCTCCTGAGGTCACTTCTTGATATTTCCTTTTTTTTTTAAAAAAAAAAAAAAAAAAAAAACTTTCAAGTGAACACTAAGTGGTATAACATGCACAAGTCGAATGTATCAGTTTTAAAACCAGTTGAAAATCATTGAAGTGCCGTAAAATGTCAAAAAGTGCATTGATACGATGATGATGATGTATGCCTTTCAGGCAGTGAGTGAAAATTGTTGAGTCACGCTATATTGAACTTCACAACTAGTCTGACTTACTGGCTGCTTAATGTTTTTTTTTTATTTAGGTGCATTGAGCTGTTGACAGTGTATTGAGGGGCGTACAGAGTGAGACAAGAGTCAGACAGAGAGACTAATCAATAGTCCCTTAATGGTCATCTTTATTGCTGGACAATCGTCCGGCCAGCAAGGCGCTCCTTGCTCTCGCCTCGTGCACTCTGGGCGCGGCGGTAGCCAGCCTGCCTCTCTGAAGGACGTCCGAGGAGTTTCAAAGGCGATAACAAATCAAACTGTTCCCTGAATCTAATATCAAACAGGCCCGGTGTCAGCATTTATTAGAGAAATCAGATTCGCAGCTCCCCCCCTCCCTCCCTCCCTCCCTCCTCCAGCCGCTTGCCTCCCCCCCACTTCACTCTCCCACTTGCAGTATTCCAACACACAGCGGCCCTTTGAAGTCGAAAGAATGCAGGATCGCAAATTACCCAGGAGACGTAGCTGATAGTCTTTGAAGCCCTCCTTTGATAGTGTTGTTTTCTGTGCTCCCGCAGCATCTCTCTATCTCCATCTCTTGCTTTTTCCTTCTTTCCGCACACAATGCGGCTTACAAACATAAATCTGATCCGACCAACGGTGAGATTACACACGTATCATGACAATAAGCATCGCCTCATGGAGGTGCACAGGGACCTTTAATGCAATTAAAGAAGAGCTGATGGGGAATTCCAATCCCCAAAACTTTGCTATTAATCTTACTGCACAATAAAATCTGTGTACCGCATTTAATGAGAGGAGCTTTGAACCACCTGCCAACATGAAGATCTGAGCTCTGCTCTGCTGTAACTAAACCGAGAGAAAAAAAAAAGAAAAAAAAATCTCCCCAAGAAATGACAGATGGAAAGTCCTTAAGCATGATGTAATTTTCCCTCAGCTATAGTCTTTTTCACAACTTCCCTCCGCGCAGATGTAGCTGTCAGAGAACATTTCTGTTTACTCTGGTCTCTTCTCAGTGCATCTTAGGGGAATAAATGTAAAGGCATTGGGAAGTTATTTCTCTATATCACACAGCAAGGTGGATAATGCACGGACGTATCTGCTTAGGAGAACTGACAAATAAACGGCGTAAAATGGCTGACAGACAGAGAGAAAGAGACGTTTTTATTTTCGTCAAACACCGGGAGGGAAACACGACGTAGAAGCTGAAAAACTGAAGTGTGGGGCATATAACCATCGGAATCAAATGTTACACAAGCGAGAGCAGCTGTATGATCTGCTGACCAAAGCCTAAAAAGTGCTTTGAATTATGTTAACAATATACACTGCAACATTCAGCAAAACCTTATTATGCATTCAAGTTTAAAAAATGCATATTTTGGGAGGTCATGTGTACTCACTCATGGACAAACCCTCATTTATGCATAACCCTAAGCCTGGATATGATTTAAATGAGTAAGTTAAATAAATAATAAAAGAAAAAAAAAAACCTTACCTCCCACAGAGTTGTCATGAATGGGGGAATTTGTGTAGAGATGAAAACTGTAGCTATTTTTTGTAGGGAACAGTAAATCATGGACTCCATAGACTGCATACATCAGGGACGGGCAACTTAAATAATGGAGGGGGCCACCAAACTTTCTAACCATATATATGACAAAAATGCTATTTTAAATAAGACCAAAATATGTGCACATGTCTAATTTATATTGAAACTACATACGTCACAGTATCTGAATAAAGAATCCACTCTTCAACAAGAAAGGGTTTGAACAAGCAAACAAAAAATAACCACATACTTTGTTTTTTTCAAGTGCAAATAGCTTTCACAAATAAAAATTACCATTCAAAGATGGAACAAAACTGCTGCACAGCATTGTGCCATCATAAAGTGCAAGAACTCATTTTGTTCATTTTTACTATTCAAAGATCAATGTTTTTCCTCCATATCTGTTCTACCTCACCCCTAGTAAGTGACTGTTTCTCTTTTAATTGGAAACTTGTGGCTTTACCTGTAGGCTATCGAGTTTTCTTTTCTTCTTCTTCTCTTTGGTGTTTAACGGCGGCTGGATACCTGCATTATGGGCCATTATCGCCATACTACGCTCTATGGCATAGTATCAATCTTTGGTTGATAAGACATTTTTTATATATGTACTTTTTTTTTAATTTTTAAATTCTTTTTAAATTTCTTTAAATACACATTAACATGAATCCAACATATTTTAGTAAAGGGATAAATGGAGGCAGAGCGCCACACTAGCTGACACCTGTCAATCTAAGCCTCCAGTACATCATTAGCCCCGCCCCCATCGCTAGAAGTAGCCACTCCCTTCATTTAGCTGTAGAGTCTTAAATTGTTGGTGCACCAGGCTGCAAACATGTTTATTTCTGTGGCTGGACATTTTAACATTGAGGTCTTTGAAGACTGAGCTCTGTCAACTGCAGGTTAGTTCTAACCCAGGTTTGCAGGAAGTAAATTAACATATAATGTGACCAATAATTTCCTCCAAGTCATTTGCTCCGGGCAAGAAAGTAACCAGCACATTTAACTAAGTCCGTGAAGCACACAGCGAACACGCATCACACGAAGGTACGGACACCCAAACGATTTCACGTAGCCAGTCATCATATTTATTGAACAAATGAAACCGCCCACACGTTGCCGGGGTTTTTACGTGCAAAGCAGGCCATTATTTCCACTCATTCAGTCGGCCGGTTCCCTCCCACGAGGAGCAGTCGGATTAAACCTGCCCATCTATCAGCGCTGTGTTGTAATCCAGTCGATACTTCCAAGGACACTTTGACCAGCTACGTTCTAATCTCTGGCTTCTCACTACGCTCGCCGCACTGTCACGAGCCACTGACACACAACATCCACTCATTATGTAAATGACGGACCGAGGACACTTTCAAGTTGCAGCGAAGAACTTTTTCTTTTTTTTTTTTTTCGGGGGAGGGGTGCGAGGGGGTGAATTTTCTTTTAAGTTTCCTTCCTTTTCATGTCGCAAGATCTAAAAATGTAGTAATAGTTCAGAGCACGTATAAAACCGATTCCGTGGCGCTCCTGTTCTTTACTTTTAATCACCGGGGATCGCGGCGCAGATCATTTCCTACGAGGTGATGCAACTGTTTTGAATTCAAGTGTAATGACAGTCCATTGTAGTCTTAAAAACCCTTTCATAAATCTTAAATGACCCCTGCTTCATTAGAAGACGGTGCAACGCGAGAGCCTCTCGGTGCGCGGTTTGTGTTTGAAACGGCCTGACAAACTCCGCTTTGATTTTGAATGATGTTGAAGAGCTGCGACTGGTCTTTCCTGGGAGCTTGACACAAACTTGAAGGGCAATATGTCACCGCGGAGCAGACGACGGTAAGACACAGATGCCGCTCAAATGCACACCCGCGCGAAGCGGTTTGAAGGCGCATATGCGGACCCTCCGTGATGTGGAGCGCTAGCAGCACCGCTCTGTTGGTTTCGGGAGCTTCACGTCCACTTAGATAATTAACAGTGATCAAGGGTCGTACCGCCTGTCATAGTTGCCTCATGTTACTGCCTGTTCAAAAGAACTCAAACTCACTGGCCTGAGCTGAAAGGAAAGCTACACACAGGCTGATATTCACATCCAATGAGCCCCGGTATAAATGTGAGAATGGGTTTTAGAGGAGGGGGCTGGAAGCTGACTTATTTAATATGAACAAGGGCAGATCAAGCGCCTTCCACCCACACCCGGCTGAAGGCTTTGAAAGGGACCCAAAATATAAAACACGCCCGAGCCGCGGCTTTCAGCTCCGCGTTTGCTCAAAGCGTGTAGGAGACAGGAGTTTTGGTTTCTTTCTCCGTCCGCTCTGGTGTTTGTTTGATTTCGTCGTCGAAAAAATGGCCAAAATTATGATACGGTGCGTCTGCTTGGACGGTCGTGCTGTTCCTGTATAACACGCTCGCCCACGCACGTATACATAAATAGATCGACATACTCAAATACACTCATGCAAATAATCCCATCCACGTTGAAAAAAAAAAACTTCAAGCCAAAGTCTCTTTTTAACTGATTATTGCAGAAAGCAAGTTTCTGCCAGAGAGGACGTGCGACCTGTTAACACCACAGTGGCTTTTAGCACTTTGACGGTAACTCTCAGAGGAGAAGGAAACGACCCGACCGGACAGAGAGGAAAGAAAATATCTCGAGGAGGACATAGCCTACTACTGTATGTCACTGTACAACACACAAACAGGACACACTGCTGGATATTGCAACAGTTTTTAATAATCTTAACATTGTCGCTGAATAAATAATAAATGGTGGACAGCAGCTGCTGTGGAAAATATTCTAGTCGGAGGCACAAACCAAAGTGACAGTAAATTCCAGATTGTTTTAGGCTAAACTGTGCATCAATCTACCATTCAATCTACAGCCTATGTTACATTTATGAAAACGTGACCGTTTATGGCAAGAACTTCTTATCCCATAACACCTGAAATAGCTCTAGCTATAGTACACCGTAAGATTACAAGAAACAACACGTATAAAACTGTTGTCACCAATGAATAAATGAGCTATAGAGACCAGAACCAAGCTGTGCCATGTGTGTTCCTGCTGTAAATTTCACCATTTGAACATACACGTCTATGGGAATTGACCAGTGGCTGTATATACTATGGACAAACCCATCGTGGCGTCACCTGTTGGATTCTGAATCTTGAAAATGAAGTTGTTGGATGAGCTTTACTCCGCCCACATTCACATACTCCAAATATGAACGGATGGTGAGACCCACCCACCCAGCTCTCTGCTACCTGTTAGCTCAGGCTACCACCTGTCGCTCAAAGCGGAAACCCCCCTAAATATGCAGAATTCTAAACCTTAATTAAACATAAACAAATGAGTTATAAAAAAAAATCATCCCCTATATAGTTGTCATGAATAGTGAAATCAACCACTGAGACCAAAATCGTTTTTTGTACCAGGCTGTAAACATGTTTAATATCGCTGTAAAGTTGGACTTTTTAACATGGGGGTTTATGGTTATTAGCCTCAAGTGGCCACTTGGTGAACTGCAGTCTTTTGCACTTCCGCAGACCTGGAGGTTGCTGCTAGGAATTGACTTACGTTTGGAACTAGCCTCAAGTGGCCATTCGAGAAACTGCATTTTTGATTCTTCCATGTCGGTTTCCCTTCGTGCATCCTGCAGGTTGTCACTTGGCAGAGGCTACCATAGTCCAGGTGTCAGCTCAGTCAGGGCTCTCCATTTGTCCCGTTTTAATTATAGATTTTTGTGTATGTTTTATAGAAACAGTTTGTTCTTTTTTTTTTGTATGGCGAAGCTTTAAAGTCGTGTGTGTGTGTGTCGAGACACTCCACTGTGTGCACAGACTATTTTCCTCCTCTCCAGAGGATTGTTCCATTGAGGTCACACATGTGCCCGGTGGCGTGTTGAGAGCCACTTGCCCTTTACACAGTAAGAGGAGAGTCATTGAGACTGTGATGTTGCTTTTTCTCCTAAAGGAATCGCTGTAAATAAATGTATGACAATGCCACATAAAGGACTTGCAGCACAAAACGAGATGTATTGTTATTTTTGGGTCGCAAAAAAAACGTATTAAACAATGAAAAATAATCAGCTATAGAAAATAAGTGTAAGTTGCACGTTCCTATATTATATTTTAGTTGAACTCAAATGGAAGAATAATTGAGATGCTCCCTCCTTCTCCTTTAGTCTGCCATACGCTCAACGTATTCTCCCCTTCACAAGTTTAAAACAATGCCGGGAGCACTGCTGGGCGTCTCTAAAGCTTTCAGCAGTGCAGTAATGTATATTGTAAGCCCGTAGAACAAACAGCACACACTGGGGCGCAGCGTCTTTTCATCTCCACATTATCGCTGTGACACTGCTAATGAGAGCCGTTGCGCGCGCCTGTAACGCCACCAGCTTCATCCTGTTGAGCCTTAGTGATCGGGCAAGCCAGCGCTCTGCTACTGAGGGAGTTGTGAAAAGAAGAAAAAAAACATGTGTGTGTGTGTTTTTTGTATGTGCAATTAGGACTGAGGATAAGGGACGGAGGGGTTAAACTGCACACTTAGGGGGGAGAGGACGAGCTGAGGCTGTTCTCTCTGCACAGCGATGCGCAGAAACAGAAGGCTGGGTTCTTTTTTCTTTGCCCCTTTCTTTCATATTTCATCACCCCTTCAGAGCCGTCGGCCGGGGAGGGAGGAGCGAACCCCTCTGCTGGGACGGAAAAAAAAAAAGGATTCCCATCTTAAGGATGAGGGGGTGGAATTAATATACATTAGAAACGGGGGAACGGGGGAGGAAAACAAAGAACGCTAATTGTTCCGTGACCTTGTTTGCCTTTATTTCCACTTGTGTGGAGAAAGTGTTTAAACGCAGACTCTTAGGCCCACCTCTTTGCCACTAGTTCACTGAGCGTCTGACACAATCTTCACAATGCATTGCCGCGCTTTGCAGTGCAAATCAAACAAGCAAATCTTCTGACAGCCGGCGTTCTGCGAGTTTGAGATCTCCTTCATCTTCAAGCTCCATCGAGCAGAGACGAGCCATTTCGCTATATAACCAGATTAACAGCAGATTCTAACTATTCTGCACGGTGCCTCGATGAACGCGGCTCATGGCTGATTTGACGCGTTGCTGTCCGTTGCGTTCGTTCTCAAGTTTCAGACGTCTCATCGTGGCGCCTGCGTCGTAGCCTGAGCCGTGAAAGACTGCGCTTTGCCTCCGTGGTTCGCACGTTCAGTTTGGGCTGCAGAGCGTTTCCAACACGTGTGTTCTCCTACTGATGTTCCCGTTTCCCCGCAGCGCTCCGACACCACTGAAAAGCCAGGCTCCCTTTGGTGTATTTTTGTACTTAAGAATAAATATTCAGTCAAAAGGTGTAGTAACAGGTAATAACCGAGCTTAGGGCTGTTTGGAGCATACAGGGCACAGGCAAAACTTTTTTTAGATAGAGAATTATAATTAAACACCTGTAGAAACAAGAGTTGATGTGGTTTCAAGCCAGAAAGCAACATTAAATTATTACGTTTCAAGCTTGGAAGACAGGCAAAACCTTATCCATATTCAATAAGGCTCCACTTAGAAACACAAGTTTTTATTTAAAAAAAAATCTGATTATCTGTAATATGCACCAGAACTCATACCATAGACTCCACGGTTTGTAAACAGTGTGATGTTTTTCGAGGGGCGGGGCTTAGCTGGATGCGGTTAGCATATTTCAGCTGACTTTTTTTGGCACGAACGGACGAGGAAACCGCATATTTTACTGCAACCGGTTTATTTACATTCTGGGGAAGCTCGGTGCGGAAACCTATGGTCTGTTACGGTAAATAGGCTGTATAACATTCCAAAGCGTTTCAAGATGCTTTACGGAACACGTAGCCTGTGAAACCCCTCTGGGGAAGCGATTGCAACAAAGAAAAACTCCACTTTAACGGGAAGAGACGTTGAGAAGAACATCTGATTGTAGCCGAACGAGCAGCGAGACCGAAAAAACGTGGGAGGTGGGACAGAAGAGAAGAGAAGGGGGAAGCAAGCGTGCATCTGGATACAATATACTATACGTGATAGGAGGAGGAGGAGCGCCCTGAAGTGAATGCACATTTACTTTCTGTTAAACAGGCCACAGTGGAATGCCGATCAGGCATAACATTATGACCACCTTCGTCATATTCTGCAGGTCTGCCTTCTGCCTCCAAAACACCAAACTGATGGAGGGATTAAGAATGGGACCCCCTACCTACTATATGTGTTCTGTATTAAAGTTGACCTCATGCTATTTATAAATATACATTATCATTATCATTTTGCATTCAATATTAAGCACAAATAATGCACAGGTCCAACCGTAGGGCGGCCATGTTGGAAAATTGATGATTCAAAACACCGAAAACTAAAATGAACTGGCTGTGCTATAAAGGTAATGCAGATGACATCACACCACCCCTGAGCAAACCAAATGAATTTAATACCGAATGAGTTCTCCCAAAATCTGATGCATCCAACCTACTTCCCGGCGCTATTTACGGTGCACCAGACAAAATATTCCTGTAAAAGTTGTGCTGCATGCCAAAGAACATCCTCATCATCTGAAATACTTTGGTTTAGGTCATTTTAAATACAGACTATCAGTGGTGTTGATTTAATTGATTTAATTTAAAGAGATAAGTCACTTAGTGTTGGTGGGTTACTCCTCATGAAGCGACACCACGAAACACATGCACCAAAGAGACGCGTCGTTCCCAGTTAACACATGACACAACCTGTTTAAACCCTTCGCAGCTCAGTTTGTCGAGCTGAAGGAAGATTTACGCACAGTACAGCACACAACACCCTCTCATCTCATCCTCTCAACACAACACTGCTGGACTGTGCAACCCGAGCAGAGCAGGGGGGGAAATGCTAAACCAGAGACGATATGAAGCCCGCTGAAAAAGATGCAGAAAGAGTCATTCATATTTCATAAGCACAGCCCTATGCATATCCCCCTCCCCACCCGCATCCCCTCCTACCTTTAACGTTTGCTTATTAAATTCGCAGCTGTCAAAGCGTACCTCAAAGCCTGAGCACACGCGTGCACCCAAACGCATGCAATTACTCTCAAAATCCTGGGTGTGCAGTAACACGTTCACACACACACACACACACAGTTTCTATTCCCTCCCTGAGACAGGTAACCCGACTTTAAACTCATTACTTTGGACAAGGCTTTTAATGGAGGCAAGAGGCGACCACGCCAAGGCACAGAAAGGAACGGGGCGCCAGAGAAGGGGGAGATGGAGATAGGTGAGAGCAAACTTTTATTCTTAATTCGCACCACACTTGACCGCGGACCCGATACTCGAGAGGAAATGGAAAAATAAACCGTTTAACCACGGCACGCCGGCAGAGGAGGAGCCAGGACGTTATCTCCAGTTCGCCGGTTTCCGACTCCGCGTCCATGTAAATCAAACTCTGGCTGACTGGCCTGGTGCTTCTTTAGCGCGGCAGACATTTGCCACCAGGGAGTCATTGAGCAACACCGACGCCTGGGGTGTCATAATGACAATATTGCACCAGCAAAGCGCTAAATGACAGTGAGCTCACAGACACGGCGGTGGAAGTGGCGGAGATGCTCTGATCAATGAGCGATCGATACGAGCCTGCCAGGTAATCACAAACCGCGGTGATTAACGGCAAGCGATCAATCGCCATTAACCCCTGCATGTACCAGTTAAGCAGACAATCAAGCGCCAGCGCGCGTGATGAACGGCAGGAATTATGGGAAGCTCTTCCACGTCCTTCTGTCTGGGTGAATGTCACCAGACAGAAAGCTCAGATCTGTGAATCACCGTTAAGTGAGCATATTTCCCCACTTAACAAGGTGTTATTGTTTTAGGTGATTTAGGTGAAACCCAATGCGCAATGAAAAAGTAAGATTTGATATCGCTTCTATAAATCTCTCATTGTCAAGTAGGTTTTTTTGAAATTCACAAGCAACAAAACACATAATTGGGCAGTTCATCTGAAAACGTGAGGCAAGGATAAAAGACTATGAAGAATCAGGCGCAGATTTTGTGTTGAGAAACTATAGTTTTTTGTGTTTTGCCTTCGTGGCCTCACACTCCCATGCAGGCAGGCAGGCAGGCAGGCGAGTACACACCCACGCACGGACACACAGTCGCTGGATCGTTCTCGCAGCCGTGGGTGTGACGCGGCCACATGCAACCAACTAACCCCATATGTTAGTTTAGTTTTATTTTAAATGCAATCCATCCTACAGAATGAAATCACTGAGGATGAAACATCCTCCTTCGAGGAGAAGTTCCACATCTTGGTCACAAACGAGAGTCATCTGCGTTTCGCTACCGAACACTGAAACATCGATACTTCCGCTACCAGGTCTTTATGTTCTAAAATCGGTTCTCAAATCAAAATGTTGATACTTTTGATACTTGAGTCGTTCGAGGTACAGAAGCAACACAGTGGAAAGCAACTAAACTATTGAGTTGTGGCAACAAACCTCGTAAAACACCTCATTTCTTGTATTCTTTATGAAGCTATGATTTGAAATACACTTTTAAGTTTACCAGAGACATTAGGGTGTATCTACACAAAGTATCGGTATCGGATTGGTATCGCTGATACCAGCCTGAATTGTACTCAATATCGGATCGGAAAGGAAATCGGTGGTATCGAACATCACTACTGCTGAACCGTTCTCTGCAGTCAGAGACATCATCACCAGCTTCCATCTGCTTCACTTTCCAATACTAGAATTTACGCGGACGGCGGGCAAAGTGATGGACAAGCACGTTCAGACACAGGCAATTTATATATATATGAAAAAACTGACATTTATTCCAACTAATGAGGAATTAAAAGACTTTAAAGAGGTGGCTCCTGCCTGCACTGATGATTTTGCACCAGAAGAGGGAGCCGCTAGTGGGGGGAAGCTGCGGCCAAGCTGCACCCAAACTGTGCAAAATAGGTCAGAGAAGTCTTCCTTCCTCTCACACCTGGCTCGCTCCCTCTTCACTTCCTCAAATCCGGTGAAAACAATAAAGCCCTTCTCTTCATCCGCCACAACAACATCATACTGACTTCACAGAGCACTTTGGACGTGCCCTCCTTGCCCCCCCCCCACCTTTTTTTTTTTGTTTTTCCCCCCCTCTCTCGCTCGCTCTCCAGCTTCTTCCCCTCTTTAGTCGGCCCCCTCCCGGCCTTTATTGCACGGCTCAGCACAACTCCCAAACTTCAGCCATCACCGAACTCTGACAAATATTCTACACAACGAAGCACTCTGACTCGCTGCTTACTTTGCTACTGTGGTAACCTTGAGCCTGTGAAGGATGCATAAGTCAGGATGGATGCACGTGTGTGTGTGTGTGTGTGTGTGTGTGTCTCTCTCTCTCCCTTTGTGACTGTGGGTTTCATCAAATGCAGATCAATATCACTGCAAGGTCACTTTAAAATTCAATTAATAAGAAAGTGAACATCCCGTGAGCTGTCGCCACCCCCCGGGGGGGTGGGCAAACGCAACAGGACCAAATCCCACATGGGCACACGGACCGAGAAACAGAAGAGAAGGGATGTGGATAAATCCATGCCTGTATTATTAACCACAAAGCCTTGTTTGGAGATGGGTTCGTCTTGAATGAATGTCTCACCAACTCCATGTTTTATTAACAATCGTGCAGCAAGCCAGCACAAGCATATTGTGTCTTGCGCCACCATCTGTGTGTATTTTCCTTTGCATGTGTTTGTTGCGTGACCAAATGTGTGTTTATGTGCGCCCACCGCCGCCCGCTCGCGCTGTGTGCGGCTCACTGGGGGTCAGGTTAATAAGGCGCACGAATCCGGGCGTAATTAGGCTGTAAAGTTTCGCCGCTGAAGACGCGGCAGTCGTGTGCCACTTCTCGCACTCGCACAAGGGCCGCGTTGAAATATGCATGTTGAGCCACCACTCAGTCTTAATATTTAAACCAGCCTTGAGGTTAGGCCCGCTCGAACGCAGCCCGACAGACCGTGTGTACAAAACACTGGCTGCCTCCCATATAAACTCGCTTTGCGCGCGCGCGCACGCGTGCGGCGGCAGCGCCCGAAAGCAGCGACAGACAAACAGATACGCGCAAAAAAATAAAAAAAAAATAAACACAAGCTGGTTTAGACAGAGCCATAGATTTATCCGTAAAACGCGTGTCCCATATGGAAGGAATGCTTTTATTAGCTGAGTCTGAGCCCTGCCGGGAGGTCTGAGGAGACGGGCCGCAGGGACGCGAGCGGCGCTTGTTTGCGGCGAGGCGTGGATGCGGAGCGACGGAGAGGGAGAACGTGACCCGCAGAGACCCAGGTGATCCGAGCGTTAATTACCGTCTGCTAATTACGAGAGAGACGCATCATTAAGCAGAGTGTGCCACCGGAGGGCTTGAGGACTCCCCGTCTCTTCCTCCACTCTTCTTCTTCCCCTTCTCCTTCTTTTCTTCCTGACCCCGATCTTCTGTCCCAATTAGCACTGCCCTGCTCCCCTCCGCACCCTCCCCCCATCCCCCTGTGAGCTTCCATCAACGCTGCTGCAGCCGCTGTCTAAACACAGGCAGCTTGGGCGGGACGCGCCATATAGGCTGTGTGGGCACCGCACATCCACAAACAGGCACACGCGCACACGCGCACACACACACGCGGCCATTAGAGGAGACAGCGCTAAAGAGGCCGTGTAGACACCTCTGTCTTCTTGCACAGTGACTAATGTGGCGTCACAAGCTGTCATCCATGCCTCGCTGAGCCTTCTTTACCACTCTCCCTCGCTCATTGTCTTGAATTCTTCCTCACATTTCTATCTGTAATATGATCTGTCTGTTTTTCCAAACTCCTTCCTTCTGCTATTCAACCGAGTTTTTTTTTTTTGTTACACAGCATTTGAGTGATAGCAAAGTATGTACGCCTGCGCTTCAAAGAACTCCGAAGAGCAGGCACTTTCAAAGAAACAGCCTCAGACTGTTTGAGGATGAGATGCAGTAAATGACAGGTTCGGCTGTTACGCAATTCTCCCCCCACCACCCCACCCTAGCACCACCCCACAAGTCTCTCTCCTGTCCTTTGCCTCTCATCTTGCTTGAGATATGCGTTCCCTCCCAGAACCCCCCTGGGGGTTTGAGGTAGGACAGTATCAGCTGCTGCGGGGTCAGTTCTAAACCCTCTGCCAGCCAGACCATCTGGAACCCCATGACCACTCGGTCTGGGCCGCAGCTCCGCCGCCACCACCACCACCACCAGGAAGGCGGCGAGGAAACGCAGGTAGAGAGCAAAAGATGCAGGACCGGGAGAGAAGGAGGGAGGGGGATAATGAAGACGAGGCAGGGAGGAGAGCGGGAGAGAAGGATGGTAATAGATGAGAAATGATGGAGATGAAAAGGGAAATAAGGGAGGAACGGCTTTCTGTAACAAGGCCGAGAGTAGACTTTGTTGTGACACGAGCGAGATGATCTCTGACTAAGCACTGATGAGAGGCTTCGCTGCAGATTATTCAGCGTGAATGTTTGCGAGCGTAATTCTACGTAGCTCACCATTTAAGCCTCCATTATTTAGCGCTAATCATCATATATCCAAGAAGAACGAGGGGGGAGAAGCCGGCTGTAACCTGGAGCGTCGGAGCGTATCAATGAAACATTTAACAATAATCGGGATGTTGCTCGACGCACAAACGCGCAAGTCTCTTGGATAATTTAGAAGTATTGAAGAGTGATTTAAAGGCAGTTAAATATTTTACATCTGCTCCAGTTTGAAGGATGCCACGTTTACACAGATCAGCCACAACATTAAAACCACCGACAGGGTGAAGTCAATAACTTTGGCCATTTTGTGACAAATTGGTGTTTTGCTGGGAAACTTTTGGAGCTAGCATTTGTTACTTAGACATGTACCATCAACCTAGACCAGACACCCCAACCCTATAGCAATGACACTCCTTGATGGCAGCAGCCGCCCCCAGCAGGATGCAGCCCGACACAGGAACACACACAAAACCAGTTTAGGAACAACTCAAAAAACATCGAATAGCACAAGTTGTTGACCTGTGTTACAACTGTTTGGGAGGCACAAAGAAGATCTACACAATAATAGGAAGGTGGTCATAATGTTATGCCTGGTTAGTGTATTTCATAGCATTTATTTTTGAAAAAAAAAACAACAACAACAGCACAGAATTAAATACAGATTTTTGTGTAGTCATGTCTCATCTCCTCAGCGTGAAGACCTGCTCCTGCCACCATTAGCTCCTGCTAGCTCAGATGCTATCATTATTACCTTCTTGCCCTTCATCATAACCTACATCAATCCCTCCTTCGCCGCATTGCTTATCAATGGTGTCACCATTAAAGGGCTTTTTTGAAGAAAATGTCTTACCCTCCGGTGACATGACATTTTGCAATGGAGGCGGTAAAACCTTCTGATGCAATTCCTAATCAACGGTCCATATTCACCATACATCTGAAGTGCGTAAGTGTCAGTCAGGTGACAACCTCCTGGTCAGCAATGAGGCCCAAGTGGAAGTGCAAAAAACTGTAGTTCATTTAGTGGCCACTTGAGGCTAAAAAAGTTGGGTTAAAAAACCCAACTTTACAGCATTATTAAACATGTTTACAGCCTTACAGCCTGGTACAAAAAACGATTTTGGCTTCAATAGTTTATTTCAGTATTCATGATAACTATACGGGGGATGATTTTTTTTTTTTTTTTTATATATAACTCATTTGTTTATTTTTCATGCATATAGGTCACTACAGTGTACAGCTGTTTAAAAGTGTTTTTTCTTCTCTATATATGCCGGCAATTTTGGGCACTGCTGCACATAGTCCACTCTAGTGGAAGCTATTGCATCATCCTATACAAACGATTCCCATTGGCTGGTCATTGTAATGGGAAAAAGTAGTCAGTGAAACCAAGATGGCCGACAGACAGGGAGAAAGACCAAACACCTCGGCTATTTCGGTTCCTACCTTCTATAAAAAGATACCACTGCAGGTAAAAAATATATATATATATATAATTACATCAGGTAATATCTAAGCTGACATATTATGTAAAGATTTTCCATGTTTTGATTTTATATTTGGAGGAAATAGAGATTAATCATATGTCCACTCAATTGTACATCATGCATCACTAGCTATGTTTCAACTTCAATGCAATGTAAATTACTACTAATGCCGTTCTTGAAAATAATTCATATCCTATAATGTTTTGGCTGTGAATCAACTTCTTTATGTTTTTATAATGTAATATATATTCTGTAGAGCTCAAAAAGACAGGCATACAGGGTAATAGAGGAGTTACCAGACTCAAGTGAGTAAGAATGTGCTTCTGGTAGCAGTGATGAGGAATGGCTGCCAGTACAGACAGACAGACAGACAGACATCACTGTCACACGCTGGTTTGATAGTTCAGTGATTCACATGGCCTCTTTCTGCACCAGCCTGTCCCCAACAGATGTGGCACAAACATAGAGCAAGAAAGAGAAGCAGACGCTCAACATCCAAAGGCCATTTTCCGTGAAGCTGTACAATCAGCATATGGGCGGAGTAGATCTCATGGATCAATGTGTTGCCATGTATCCCCACCGACGCAGAAACAAACGGTCAGAGTGTTCTTTCACTTCCTTGATGTCACAACTGTGAATGCCTGGCTCCTTTATAGAATGTCTGGAAATGAAGCGAAGGATCTGCTGCACTTCAAGGCTTCAATAGCTTGTGTTCTCATCGATGCAGGATCCGTGAAGATACTCACCAGAGTCAGACCCAGTGCCAATCCGCCACCGGCAAAACGGAGAGCAGTGTCCAAAGCCCCCCATGAGATCCAGTATGCCCCTGGAAACCACTGGCCCCAGCTCAAGGATGCAAAAAAACGCCAGCAGATGCCGAGATGCTGCGTGCACACGAAGAACCATGCACATCTGCATGCAGTGTCTTGTAGCTTTGTGCCCCGGATGCTTTGGCAACTATCATAGAAAATCATCCCAAAAATGAGCAACAAGCATGACAGGAAATAGGATACATGCT
This sequence comes from Mugil cephalus, assembly GCF_022458985.1. Classification (NCBI taxonomy): domain Eukaryota; kingdom Metazoa; phylum Chordata; class Actinopteri; order Mugiliformes; family Mugilidae; genus Mugil; species Mugil cephalus. The sequence goes on along the minus strand of NC_061788.1, from coordinate 6,734,348 downwards.
ATAAGACACTATGAGAGGATATGCTCAGTTCAGAGACTTAACAGTTCAGAGGCTTGACGAGAATACAGTATGATAAACACCAGGTACAGTCAAGATTCTATGAGGATCTAGAGTTCAGAGACTGTTACTTGTGTCACACTATCCTCCTCAGTTCAGAGAGAATATGTCTATTTTGTAACTTTGTTTTACACCCTTAAAGATAAATAAAAACGCCTACAGGGGGAAAAAAAAATTATGTTTATGTTTTATGTACTTTTACGTTTATCGATAGAGCAATAACTGTATAACTAAATTACAACTATACCTATATAACTACCATGTTAATACATTGATGTTTTTTTTACAGTACAAAATGCATGAAGCACACTTGAGTGGACAGATAAATACTTCTTTATAGAATTTTTTTTTTTTCAAACCTTGTTTTACATCCCTAAAGATGTATAAAAACACTTCATCATAATTCATGCATCCCACTTTGAGTGACAGGCAGTAGCCTGAGCTAATAGGCAGCAGAGAGTTCGATTAGCTCTGCACCTTGAGACCTTTTCGAGGTTCAGAGTCCGATGGGTGACGTCGCGATGGGTTTATCTGTAGTATATAGACTCAATGGTGCCAGTGTGCCCTTGTCTGTCAGAAGAATAGAAAGTCTCTGTTTAAAAAAAAATGTTGGCGAGTATTGTAAAATATTCAAATAAAGCAAACCCCCGACTACAAAAGCAAAACCAGACATGAAAAGTAAACTGATTCAAAACGGATGCTAAGGTCTGATTAACTGCTTTCTGATTCCTTGAATTGATAGGGGTGTGAAAGCTGTTGTTCAGAGTGACAGATTATCAGTGGACTGAGTTATGTATCGGGTTCATATGTTTTTAATATCACAGCCTGGACTGTTGTTGTTTCAGATGTAGCAGGCAGCGGATATTCAACCCTAAACAGAAGAAAAGCAGCTAGCTAAAGGAATAGAGTAATAGATGTAGTTGAGCCTTTTGCAACTAAAGTGCCAGGACGTTCTCACAGGAGCTGCTGCAGATCAAAACGAATCAAAAAGAGAGTAAATAATAGACAAACTATTGCAGGTATTGGTCAAGGTTGAGTTAGACCAGTGCAAAAATAAATAGATGAATAAATGGAAGACTTATTTGACCCGTGCCATTTATTTGTAACTGTATAGTGTTTATACTGTCCCCATGTAATGTCATCATCTTGGCATGCCACCACGATACCTTGCCCCTCTATGAGGTGTCACTGAACCACAGCCATGAAAAACATTTACCTTGGACTGACATGTTCAAACAGCCAGGATCATGTCCACTCCCCTCACAAAACACAATCGTCCTGCGCCTTACTGTAGCTCTTATCTGCATTTTTAAACGTTGGACATTTTCAGTGAGCGTGTGTTTGCAAAAAAAAAAAAAAAAAAAAAAAACAAGTGGCACTGAAATGCTGAAATGACTTACTGATGCACAAATATAACTGCAAAAAATATACAGTGTAAATGAATTGCAGAGGAATTACTCATGGACTTGCGTGGTGTCCGTTTGTCACACGGAGGAGGGAAAGACTAAAACTGAGCGAAGAACGTCGACAGAAATAGAAGTGACAGTTGTCCCTCTCGCAGCTCCGCGACTTCTGTCAGAAAATGAACCAGGGATCTGTTGATTGTTTCTACACATTTGTTCGCTGATATGTGAATCTGTCAGAGGCGTGACGAGGCTTATGTAATTGGTAAAATTAGAGTAAATAATAAGTCACATAATTTTGTGCTAAAAACAGAAGCAAAAATATGTTCGGGCTTGTGTGTAACTGTAAAAGAAACAGCGGAGTGAACGTCTCTGAGTGACAGCTGTGCACTTTCACTTTGGTGAAGCTCTCCGGTACACGTTTCTTTTCTTTTTTTTTTTTCTATTTTGGCCACACTAAGCTAACAGTTTCCACAGCCAAGATGTTTGAAACATTTTCCACCACAGATCAATCCAAAAACCCGACCACACAATTTTTATCTGGACGAAGAAAATGGAGCTTTTGGAAAACAATGACTCACCCGTTATTTGTTGACTGTCAGAACAATTATTCTGCTTGGACGTAGATGGAGATCTTTAAGAAAAATGAGCCGAAACGTAATTTTTAGGTTCGACTGTTTTGTGGAAAATTGTGCGAATGTCATCGTGTTTTTTTGAACTTTAAAATGAGTAGTTGGACAATTTGGAAAAATCATTTTGGAAGAGTGATTCATGTCCGTGCAGTAAATGAAAACTACCAGGTTAGCTTAGCTTTGCTAAGACAAAAAGAAAGAAAGACAGGAGAAACATGCAGGCTCTGTACAAAAGCAACAAAATTATCTTTAAAAAACACATCTGAGGATTGTTTACATGATCTGTAAAAAGAAGTCTGAAACTTACATGTAATGGCTTTATGTAGGGTTCATGTTTGAGGTGATGCTGTGGAGTTACACATGATGCTAAGGCTAAATTTCTGTTACGTTTGCCGCAACTTTGGTACCACCAAATTCAACCTTGCTGATAGCAGGTTTGGTGCATCAGATGAATCCAGATAGAGTGGTGTTGATAGTATTTTCTTTCATTGGTAAAAAGTGGTGGTAGAAGTAAGAGCTTGCTTTGTCCATTCACTAGCAATAAGTCTAGATGGTATTCTAGCCATCAACTGTCAGCTACAAAACATTGGGCAACAAGCTTCATGTGTAGATGTGGCTTAAGGCGATTCTAGATACCTGTAGTCATATCTACCACCAGGGAAAGGCTAGCACTCCTGAGTCACAAAAAGGTTAGTTAGTAGACTATTTATCTTGGTAAAAATACAACTCTGGGTAACTTATCATGTTTCCAACTCCCCAATCCCTCAAAGATCTCCACTGGTCAACAGCACCTTCATGCACACAAACCATTTTACTATGTTGTATGTGATATATCAGGTAATACAGAAACCCTAGAGTTGTTTGTCCTTCCTTGCATCTTTAAATGCATAACCAGCTCGTCACGATTATGTTTTATCTCTCATTTAATCCAACACTTATAGGGAGCATGATGCAAATTTATCCTTACATAAAAGATTTCATCACATGATGTATAGGACTCTGTTGATAGATCCTATGCTAATGGTAGTTGTGTAATACGCATGCCGATGCATAAATTAGACCGCGGCGCTAGTTGGTCAGGCTGAATCTGGGCTACACAGGCGAGGAGTTGGGGTTTGCTCACACTGCAGAGGCTCCGTCAGTACAGGTCAGCCAAGGATGGCTCGATAGTGGGCTTAATATTGCAACAGAGAACATGAATAAAACAAATCTGATACCAAAGGTACCACTCCCTCCATCCATTACTTACAGCAGCAGGATATCAGAGCGGTCTTTTTTGGCCTGGGAAACCAGACACCCTCACGGCTGAGGCGCTCGTTAGTCCCTGGAAGTTAGGATGCATGTCGTGTAAACACAATGACTTAATGGAGATCTAACTTAAACAGTGCTGTCAGTCAGTGGCAGTCCTTGACCCTGGTTGGCGGATGCGGGCTCTCTTGAGGCTAGGCTACGGTGGTTGTCCCGGGATGGTCGGACAGTTGGCTGTCAGAATTACGCTCATCAACTATGCAGCTCGGTTACAACCAAAGAACAGCTGGAACATCAGGGGAGTGACATTGACGTGAGATTAATGCGGGCACGCATGCATTTATAAGTGGCCGCAGTTACAATCAGACAAGCGGCAAAGCGGTCGAAAGAGAACCGGCGCGGACGGGGAGGCTCGAGTCGTTCCTCGCGAAGCTTCGTCTGTGATTCTTTTACAGTTACCATATACTCCGGCCATGTGTCGCGTGTGCGCGCGTGGGTAGACGGGTGGGAGTGAACGCACAGAACTGATGATATTTAAATGTTGACAGCATGCCTAGCGCTTGTGTCCTTCGTCACTCTGTCTCCATTTCATCTCACTCCTCCGAACACACTGCATGAAATCAATGTGCACCGGGCCTACTCACGCTTAATGACACACCGGCATTAGAATTTGTCTGAATCTCAGCGAATGCTCTCAGTTGTGTGATTACAGTCTTCATCTGCACTCTATGATCATATTTCAGGGAGTTGGGAAGAAGTCGCTAAATACTGGATAGCGACAGACTCGGCTCCACGGCAGAAAGCGATCATTAAACCATTATGTCACAATCCCCCCTATTGTCCTTTCACCTGAGTCACTTTCTTGCCATATGCAACTCCCCTTGTCACCGACGCCCTTGTTGGTGTGTGTGTTTGTGTGTATATGTGTGTGTGTGTGTGTGTGTGTGTGAGTGAGGTGTCAGCATTTTCTCAGGGATCGTTCAGCCAATGGCCTGTCACCCCGCCTTAAGGACGCGGCGGGGAGAGGTGACGCTCACCTATGCCATTGCTGACATTTTAATTTGTCACTGTTGGCCATCCTGTTCCTGTCAATACAACATCAATGCATCAGAACAAACGCCATGGGACACGGGAGGATTTCTGGGTTCGATATTATTGATACGCACCCCTGATTAAGTCTTCGCTGCAGCTGCGGAGGTAGGTAGCCGGGCCCCGGTCTATACTGTAGGTGTGTGGGAGCAGGGGAGAGCAGAGGGAAAGCGGAGAGGAGGCGATGAGTGAGACGGCAACAGATCACGCCAGAGGAGATAATAGAAAGGTCAAATCTTCACACATATAAATCTCCATTAAAGTACAGACATGCAAGGTCATTAAGAGGCCAGAAAAGGGAATTACAACAAAGCAATGCTTCACTTTAGTGGAACATTTTTTACATCTCGGTGTGCAATGCTCATATATATTCATGAAGAGTTAACCAGTGCTGCGTATTCTCATTGCAGCAGTGCACCGAACATGTGCCTGCCTGCGAAACAGGCTTCGACAGAGAAGCGCTTTTACATCCATGCTAGTCGGTCTGCGTGGTTCACCAGGGCCTGTAGCTAAATGCTAACAACAGCGTGCTAACAGTGCATGCTACTGAAAGTCAACATCTACAGAGCCCTGCTGCTAGCAGAGCTAAAGATAGAACGGTTTTGCATCCCGGTTTAACACCGAATGACATTTTTCATCATTTTATCGGGTTTCTGCCTCGCGCTCACTTTTCCAGTTGCTGTAAATTTCCTTTCTCCGTCCCTTTTCAAATGCACCCTGCTCAGATACAGCGTACAAGTATTTATACACCTTTTCCCTGGCCGGGACGGTCATTAAGCCCTCATAGTGGCGTCCGTCAGCGCGGCCGAGACACCTCTCCCAGACGTCAATACGGGTTTGGCACACCTTGGCCCACAGTGCCCTCTGAGACCCCACCACTGTCCCGCACGTGTCAGCAGAAACAGAAGCCACTGTGTCAGGCTGCTGCTGTGCTGCTGCTGCTGCCGCCGCTCCCTCCATCCCCGCCTCCCTCTAAAGACCTCCATCCATCCCTCGCTCTGTCCAGTCCCAGGGGCGGCAGGTCAGTCCTAATTGTATGCTAATCAGGGCACTGCGCACGTCTTTCTAACTGCTGACAATCGATGGGTGACATCAAGGTATTGTAGCCAATGCAAAAGAGAGCCCTTCGGAGTAAACAAGCGGGACAGGATGCGGATGCGGAAGAAATGCCTATCATTCCCGGCCCGTGCTGCTTTCAGTCTGCGGTCCGTGGAAAGCAGAGGAAATGTCTTCCCACCGAACCAATGAATAAACCCGACATGCTACAGAGCCCACTGCGCCGACAGAGACACAGGACATTTGTGCCACTTTTGGAAATAGACTCTCGACTCTGCCGCACGATACGGCAGATGTTAGCGGGTGATGCTGAAGTTCTCCATCCCGTTCCCTCCGTTCTCTCACTTTCCCCCTCTCCCTCCGTCCGGACACGTTATAATGACGTGCCGGATGAATCTGTTCCGACTTCCAGCTGAACCAAAAACTGGCAGATCCAAATGAATGAAACATGGATAAGCAGAGATGACACAGAATCTGATGAATAAATCCCCCCAGTATGGGATGTGCGTTTGTAATAAGCCACTCTGTATGGGCGTATGTGTTCGTGTGTGCATGTAAGTGTCTGTGCATGTGTTATTGCTTACGTGAAAATGTGCGAACGCATTTTTTTTTTTCTTTTTTGCATGTGTCGTGATGAGCCCGTGCACAAATTCCCCAACTGTAGTGTAACTTTTAATATGAAATCCAACCACTTAGTAGCATTTCACTCATTCCAGTGTACATATTATGATGGAAGGCTAATTTGAAAAGGGTGATGGTGCAGCTAAACTGTGCTGGCATAACATTATGACCAACTTCCTCATATTGTGTCGGTGAGAAGGGAAAGAGAGGACCATGTGATGCACAGAGAAGGTTAAAGGATCATCTTCTGGTTTTTATAAACTACGATTAAATAGAAAATGAAAACCAGAATCCAGAATGATCCTTTGACCGTAAGTCTTCTGAAAATAAACTTCCTGTCCTTCTATCGTCCTCTCTTCCCCTTCTCACGCCCTCACCCATTCAAGTCTGACGTTACCCCACCATCTTTCCCATTCCTCACACATCTCTCATCCCATGCGATTATCACACAAATCCTCCTCCCCCTCCTCCTCCCCCTCCTCCTCCTCCTCCTCCTCTTTCCATCCATTTCTCTCTTGTCATTTACGCACCCTCATCCACCCTAACAGGTCCCATGGTTCTCTCATTCCCTTCCACTTCCCTCGCGCAGGCTCTTTCCCCTCATTCCGTCCCGGAGGCCTCCCTATATCGGGGTCAGTGTAATCCCGCCATACGTAATCTCCAGATTAATCCCTTCAATCTCCCACGATTAAACACAAAAAGATGTCCGAACAAGAGCTGGAGAAATTATGGCACATTGCGAAACGGGAACAGAACGAGGTTACGTTTAGGGGGTTGCTAAAGCTGGTCCAACCCTCCCTTCCTCTCCCCAGAATTAGAGGCTGTGTGAGCTGGAGTTGGGGCAACGGGGGGTGGGGGGGGGGGGGGTCATCTAAGGTAATGGGACTGAGTGGGAGGCAGCATGCTTATATTCCAGTGGAGGAGTGCAGGGTGTCACAAGGTTAACAACACAGAGATCTTTACCGTCACTCACTCGTCTTTCATCTCTAGATCCCTTTAACCCCTCCTCTACCCGCTAAGGAGGCAACACACACACACACACACACACAAAAAATCTAATTATCATGACACTCTGTTTAACATCTTTATCTTTCATTTAGGAAAAAAGACCTCTGTGTTGTAAAAAAAAAAAAAAAACAACCTCAGGTGCACAGACAGAATAAAAATCTCATCCAAACTCAAATATTGCCCTTGAAGAATAAAAGGGGTGAACTTTTTTTTTTTTTTTTTTTTTCGGTTTGTTTTAAGTCATGATGAAAAAGCTCCCCAGCGCGAGGGCCTTCTGTCATCCCGCAGGTACAAGGGAGGTCGTAAACTCGCACGGATACGCGCCACGCTATCACAGAAACAATGTCGTCTTCTGTGATCGCGTGCGGCATTTACGCGACACGGATCCGGATCCGAAGCTGGATGGACCTGGACCCTAGGGTAAAGCCGGGGCCGCGTGACACCCTCCAGTCAGGAATACCTGGATGCCCTGCTGACTGGGCACAGCAGAACCGACCCCGCAATGCCACTCCGCATCGATCCTGCAAGGACAAAGCAGCTGCTTTGAGGGAGAGAGATGAAAAAAAAAAAAAAAAACGTCCCTGATGAGCGGCCCACTGGTGGCTTTCCTCCACGCTACTGGGGAGGGAGATGACCTTGTTTCTCTCAGGACTCCAGCAGCGTCTTTAATCTGTCTTTACAGTAGAGATGAAAGGCACTTTCTTTGTTGTGCTTATTGTGGGGGATAAGAGGCTAAGGGAGTGTGGTATTGTATAATTGTCTTAATGTGAACTAATCCCATGACAAAATACAAAACAAAACCAACAATGCACGTATGCTACACTCACATCTTCCCCTCGTGACGTGTTTCTTTATGATGTGCAGTTTACTTTGAGTCAAAGTGGTTTTATATGCAAGTTTCTAACACGTTTGCAGATTAAAACAAAATGCACTTTTTTATGGTTTCAGAAACGTTTGCTTTAAACTATAGTGTCCACATATTTTTTTTCCCCGTAGAAAAGAATGAGCATTTAGCACCGAGTCACAGGTCTGCAGGTAAAAAAACAGCTAAACAGCTGATATAACTCCAGCCAGTTGAAGAGTCTTTTAGCTTAAAAACTGCGCATCCACTTTCCAATATATTTCCATATTCAGGAATTAATGAATATCTACGACTCTACTACCAATAACCTTCCGTCCACCGGTTCTCCTGCAAAGCTCCAAGCTTTTCGGACACATAAATAGAGCTATGATTGTGCATTAACACAAATATCCGAGTGACCGTATGGATTCGGTTTTCTCACTTCTGGGATACAACCTCGGGGTTCTGCTTTCAGCTCGATGCTCATTTTAGACAAGAAAATCAACAGCGCCACGTGCCTCCTGTCCTTGATACTCGTCACCACCCAGAAATGACAAAAAGAGATTCATAAGGTGCAGGGCATCGTCACGCAGCGGCAGATAGAGGCTGATCAATGAAACATGCGGCTCCCAGTGGGTCACGCTGCTGCTGTGGCTTCAGGTACCAGGCTTTTGCCAAACGGAGTCATTCATTACCTCAGGGTCCTGTGCCTACACCCAGAGGGCAGTTCAGCGTAACGTCGTGTGCTGTTTTGATCGTAACGCGTGTAGTGGCCTATTTATCTGAGCTCTGGTGAGTTGGGCGTGGCAGCGTTATTGGGTACACGCGTGAGTTTTGCCTGGTTTGTGACACAGAGCAAGTTGAAGAAGCGGGTGCAGCAGTGGATGAGTTAGAGGAGGAGATGGAGTCAGCAAAGCGTCATGCTCAAGTTTACAGGTGGAGGGCCGTCTTTGGCTCTGGCGTCTGGTGTTGAGATGCGTCCTGACTGACTGATCGGATCACCAGTGGCCTGCTTTGAGTACGTGTGTGTTCAAACCCCGAACTGAAATGGATCTCAATGTGGTGATCACTCAACCTGACTGAATGAGGCAAAACTACGCAAGAGGAAGTCAGATGTGGTCACTTCAGTGCATCTGGGACGTGTTCACATCACAACTTGAAGCTGGTCCGTTCTGATCAGATGATTTAAGATGCATTAAAGATGAGTTAAAACCAGGACTTGCAAATCACATGCATGTCAATGCTCCTCCATCTATATTACTGCATCATTTATCCTTCTTATATGTATACACTGTATATTTACTTCTCTTCCTTGTACATTTGTACATATTCACATCAAAATACGTATATTTAGCATTTATTATTATTATTTTCTTATTTTACTATCTTACACATACTTTTACTATAGTTTTCAAGAGTGTATGTGCAACTGAGTAATTGTGACCAAGCAATCTGCCTTGTGGATAATTATTTCATCCTCAATATGATGATCAGGTAAGTTTATTGTCCATCAACCCCTCGCCGTTGATCCATTAAAGCACGCGGTTTCTGAATTACCGTAGCTCACGGTGGTTTGTGCTACTGACAAAATCACAAAAAAAGTGTGGCTGAACACTGGGAAGGTGTGCTTTTGTCTGGAAGACCTTCGCGAGATCTCAAGGGTAGAACTAACTTCGTTTTTACTAAAAAAAATTCCTCCAAACAACTTCCCTATCACTCCCCAGGTTACCGTATGGCAGCTTTTTTTCCCCAATGTTCAGCCACACTTTGAATTTTGTCCAATTGTCCACTTTTTTTCTTGAAATGTCGACTTTTATCTCAAAGTGCATGATGAAAAAAAAAAATCTACCTTCTCTAATTTTCTCATGAGTTGCCCTAATACTCTTCCACAGTAATTCAAATACCGTTTTTTATCCACAGGCAGATGTTCAGGTCAGGTTAACGTAAACCCCATTCACAAAAAGTAGTCCCAGTGACGGTTATTTAGCGTAAAGGTCTCTAGATCGTCCGGGTAAAAAGTGATTTATTAAATGTATTTTTCGACAAGAACAACCATCCTTTAACACGCACGGAAACTGGAACTGTAGTTGTTTGACTGAACGTAATAATCAAATTTCTGTGTCGCCACACTGACACAAATATCCACCATCCCACACCTTCACAAGCAAACACAGCACGGCAGGATGGTCGAGGACCAGCCCGGACATTTGTCACGACGCTCTTTAATAGGGAAACTCGAGCATCTGGGGGCAGATGACAACCCATAAGACTTCCGCTTCTCTTATTTCACACGCTTATGAGAATCCAATACCAGTGGAGCAGCGCTGGCCCTCTTCCGTTCCACTGCTTAGCGCTCCCATCCACTGGGAGAAGTGAGCAGAAACACAGAGAGGAGGCGAGGCTGGGAGAGAATAGAAGAACGTGTAACATCAAGACGAAGATAAAGAGACGGAAAAAGGGGGGGGGGGGGTGGTGGGTGCAGGAGAAAAGAAGAAGCGTGGGGAGCCCGGGGGTGTGGAGGAGAGGTGGTGGTGGCGGTGGTTGGGGGGGGGGGACTTACAGTTTTTCAGAAGGGATGATTTACAGTGAAAAAGATAGAAGTGTTTGAGATGAGAGGACGAGTTTAAAAGAGTGAAAGGGAGAGCGGAGGAAAGTCAGAGGAGAAATAAAAAAAAAAAAAACAGCTGGCTTAGAGGAATGCGGAGAAGACGGGAGAAAAAACCCCCTCATGTGAAGACGAACCTGCATAATTCATGTTCTGCTCCTTTTAGAAACAGCAGCTTCATCAGGACAGGGCTGCTTGACTGTAGCAATGCAGCGCGCGTGTGTGTGTGTGTGTGTGCGTACGAGAAAGGATGCGATGCACCGAATTCTGCTTGTAGTGGCATGTTTGTTAGTTGTGCGCTTTTCTCTGTTTGCCGTACTTTCCGCCGCCGCGCGAGCACACGCGCACGCAGATGTTCCCACGTGCACGTGTGTGTGTGTGTGTTTTAGCTGGAAGAGGATCCGTGTGCCTTCACCTTGCTCTGCTCTTCACCCTCACTCTCCCTGACTGCACTCTACAAGGCCATTAGAGCTCCCAGAGGCCCACGGAGGCTGCTCGTCTCTGTGTCTGCTTTCATGTGTCAGTGAGTGGGCTCCAATGCGTGTGTGCGCGCGTGCACAGCTCTCTCTATGTATGTGTGTGTGTGTGTGTGTGTGTGTGTGTGTGTGTGTGTGTGTGTGTTCACCCCACAAAGTCGAAACGCAGCGTGTTTATTCAGACCGCTGCGAACGGAATCGTGTGGGCGCGCTAGGCCACGCGGATTTCATTAACCGAACGTGGACAAAGACATTCTTCTGGTATTGTGCGCGGCGTTAAGGTACAGATGTGTTAACGCGCGCGTGCGAAAGGCGTACGGCGGGAACCCGTGTGTGTGTGCGTGTGTGAGTGTGTGAGCGCCTGCTCAGACAACAGCCCCGTGCCCACAGTGTGTGCAGCTGCAAACAAGTCTCGGTAGGGTTGCGAAAGGGCACAGCAGGCAACGCTGGTCTGATCAAAAGATCCCCGGGTCTATGAAATGCACAACTCACACTTTACTACTGTTGACTGTTACATTAGCATGCTGAGAACAAACATCGCCAAACAAATAGACGGATAAAAAAAAAAAAAAAAAACCCTCTTAAGAAGAATCAGGGCTCCCACCCACTCTCCTCATAACCAATGTGTTCAAATGTGACGAAGTTGTTCCAGCTCAGAACAAAGACATAAAAGGGAGAGAAACAGAGGGAGACATAAAGAGACGTGTATTAGTCACAGTGGTTATCTCTGATATACAACAAATATAACAAGTTTTTTTTTTTGTTTGGTTTGTTTTCTAAACCAGTTACAGTAGCATAACGCATGCTAATCTGCACCAGAGGCCATAGCACAGACACAGGGAAGTGTACCTGGATCACACCTGTTCATAACACTCACACATGTACAAGGATAGTTTGTGTTGGGTATTTCCTCTTGTATTCTGAAAACTAAATCTCATACACACAAGAATTGGCCAATCACAGGCTGAACAAAGCTACTACTGGTATTGGGATTTTGATTATGTAGCAATAACCTCCACAGAGAATGTTGAAACCTCTATTCCTTGACATAGCAGAAGAGTAACTGTGTGTTAATCTGTCCAATTCCTGTTACTATACACTAATAAACATTTTGGTTCGTGATTCTTTGCAGCTTTCCAATTTGGTCTTTGGCTCGAGAACAATTCTAATATAAGAGATGAAAGTCGGAGTCTAAGAGGAAGTCAGCGGCCGACCGGAGCATCTTCAATCATTTTATTGCAATCATGTTATTTCCGAAATTCCCTTTTTTTGCATTTCACTGGACAGTGTTTCTTTGGTGAGTGTCTATTCTAACACGGGTGAGACTTCTAAGGGAGAAACCAACCACTTGATCACAAAGGAAGGAAACGTCAAAGTACGGAGGGGAAATGGTAACACAAGGAACGGACAAATCATAAAACAAAATATTCCATACATACAAAAAACTATATCCTTACAACATGAAGGGAAAATAAATAATAATAAAACAATAATAAAAACTTTAGTCATTCACTTCCTGTACATCCTTATGCTGGAGAGGGCTGCAGTGCTGGTGCAGTGTATCACAGGGCTAACGCAGAGGGCCTGTTCAGACCGTACATAAGGATCTGATCTGGATTATCTGATCGCACGTAACCAACTTTTTACGTGTGTTCAGATGTGGCATTAACATGCGTCTCTGAATCCGATCTCAGTTTCGCGTTCTATTCGCAGATAAACTCCATCATCTGGGGTCCTGTAGAATATTTTAACAGCGTCTGCCTCTAAAGCCCCTTTCACATAGCACAAAAAACCCAGGTCGTGCGATGTGAAAAGGGTCGACCCGGGTTTTCGACCCAGGATTTTATCAGCTCGGCTTCGATGTGAACACGAACGTCAACCTTGATGTACCTGCCTGTCACATTCTGATTTTATCTCTGGACAGCCTGTCAAACTGCGTCATTGTAGAAGCTCCAGGGCTGCGAGCAGCTCAAAAACAGAGCAAAGTCTTACGGGTCTAATCCCATAAGAGACCGATCTCTGAAGGGCAGAGATTTTGTGTGTTGTTACACGATTGTTAATGGAAGCGCATGAGTGAATAAGCCATAATGTTCGAGATATCGCACCGGGGAATCTTGATGTGAGTATGGGTAGTCTTTAATGCGACCTAGGACACGCTGAATGTGAACACATCCGGACACATTCCTGCTAGACCACCACGTTTGAGAGATCAGATCTATCAATGCGTCCTTCTACGTGATGGGATCGCTCAGTTAAGAGTTTAATACGAGGTCTGAACACGGCCTAAGAGACAAATAACTATTCACACTCACATTCACACACACAGCCAGTTGAGAATAACCAGTTAAGCTAATATGCATGACTTTCAGATACCACCCGAAAACTCCAATCAAATATTAGTGTGATTAAACTTTCTTTTAACACGCTGCCTGACTTTGTAGCCATGTGCTAAAGCTTACTCCAGGGGTTTAAATATGTATTTTGAAGGTTGTTTGGGTTTTAATGTTATTCACCAGAGTGACTTGATGAGAGAAGAGTTTTCTGGATCGCTTCCTGTTACTCCGGATTATAGCTCTTCCAAATGCTTTCATTAGCGCGGACCTTTGAGTTTTGATCTGAACACGGATTATAGGATATTTACCACTGTTGCCCTCTAACCCGCGTGGCATCCCCACCTGCTTTCAAGGAGGAACGAGTGCGTCGAAGGTCATGGGAGAACACAAGGAGGCCCTCCTGCGAGCGAGTGCGCAACGCCCATAAAAATTCAACCTAAGTCCGCCACTAAACAAGCAGCTTTTTGATTCCTGCTAATTGTGAAATGGTTAAACATTCTGCGCGTGTTTCTCTCCTGTGCCCGAGCCGAGCCGAGCTGCTGTACAGCCGCAGTCTTCCACCGGCCCTAAGATGAGGCTCGTCAATTAGAGCACAGGCCAAAGCGCGGCATGTTAATTCGCTGTAAAATATTCCTCCTCCAGCGCTAATTAGGTGCTAGCTGTGGTCGAGGAGCGCCGTTCACCAAGCGAGAGCGGTCTGTGCTGCAGAGCAGTCCCCCGGTATCGTTTGGCTGACCAAAGCAGGGAAGAAAACAGGGAATTATTTTAATTAACCGGTGCCGCCTTCTGTAGCTAATGAGCCTGGTTAAAACGAACCCAACATCTTGCTGCAGCACGCATGTTCCTGAGCCCAGAACCGTGGATCATGTACTTATAAAACAAGATTGGATTGAATACATTAGAAAGAGTACATGCAACGATGAGGAAGTGCTTTGAATGCAAACAATAGCACAACTTTTGGTCCAAGTTAGTGCGATAGCTTAAACGATAGCAACCGTGACATGGCAGGGAGTGACCGTGCACCGAACAGTCGTCTTTCGCTTCTGGAATCCTTTCGTCCTCATACAGAAAACAGAATGATGAATTTCCCATGTGAATGTGGGAGAAGGACACCTTTTTTCTTCTGTCTCCTTCCAACTGAGTCACAGTGAGAAAAGAGGAGGCTTTGAAACTGCACAGAGCAGCAAAGGAGGGGGGGGAAGAAAAAAAAAAAAACAGGTTGGTCCTTACTGTGCTTATTACCCTTCAGTTGTGCAACAGCGACATTTGCCCCAATCTGAAGCGCATGCGTCTCTACCTCCGGACCACCTGCATTCCCGAGAACTGCTGGGTGTCGTTTCCTCACCTCCAAAAAAAACACCTCAGTCACGTGCGAGCTGACCCTCGCGTTACAATAGGCGCAGATGTTAACGGAGCCTCCTTGCACAGACTCGAGAGTATCGCACAGTAACAAGGTTACGTGTGAATCGTGTGAGGGCGACGGCACACGAGCGGCGCCGTGTCGCTTTGTGTGATCCCGTATGTTTTTCACGGGCGAGGCCTTGGCACGCCGCGGGCCGACACGGGAGGTAGGTGAGGCGGCGTCGCGCAAACGAGGTAATCGGCATCGGCGTGCGCGGTGGCGAAACCGCGCGGTCGGCTAACAGCTCCGAGACAACCTGCTCCGCCCCTCGCGTCCACTCGAGCGCCCCCGCAGATGTCAAACCTCAAACGAGCGGCCCTGGCCCGGAGCGAAACGCCGCCGCTGGTGCAGAGGCCCCCTCATTACCTTTACGCAGGAGCTGAACTTTAAATTAGTCAGCATGGCATATTCATTAGCCCGCTTGAATTTACCTCCTCTCACCCGCTAATGCGCAACACTACACTTCATCTGCACATCACACGTCTTGCCATCACACTTAGCCTCTCATCTAAAACCAAGCAATGCCGCCGGCGGCTGCAGTCAAGGTCATTTGATGAGAGCTGGAGGTGTATGTGATGTGAATTCGCTCACCGGATTGATTCCTCCCGTACGTCCTAATGATCAAACCCTGGCGGATTTAGAGGATAGTCAGGCCCCTTAATGAGAGTGCGGAGGATACTGGTGCACAGGGAAATGAGATACTGTAGGTACACACTGTTACAGTAGAGAGGGCCAAATGAGAGGCTCTTTCATGGTTTGAACTGCAGATCATGTTCGCAGTGAGAGGAATAACCCAACTCATCTTATAAATATAAATCTGACAAGCTCGGAGTGGAGAGTCTACAGCGGATCTCGCAGCTTTCTGTTTTTAAGACGCCGTACGTGGCGCCGGAGCGTTTTCGGTTTTAAAGGTTGTTGGGAATAATTTCTTGATATTTAGAAACGACGTGATCTTTGATACGACGGGGGGAAGAAAAGGGTGGGAAAACACGGAGGAAATATTACTTTTGCTGCTCTTCAATATCCAACTATATTAAATAAATAGAAGAGAGAAATCCGGGTTCATCGGGTTCAGCCCACTCAGAAAAGAACACGTTTTTCTCTATTTTGGTTTTGTTTCTCGGGGTTTGTGATTGCTACCTTCGATATTCTTCGTTTCCCCCGATGAACCGAGGTCACAGTATTAAAAAGCTAGCATTCCAAATAAAATCCTGGCAAATCTGGATATTACACGGCGCAGCACATAATTACTTTACTTTCTTACAAAACAGCCCCTTGCTGGAATCTGTGTTCTGTGGACCACGACGTATTTGATTAGAGACAAAAACTAAGCAATTTTGAGTTATAAATAATAAAGATAGATCATTTTCACAACTTTTTTTGGGACCACTCCCAGCTCGGGGAGTCTGTAAAATATTGTTTTATTTTTGCATTTTTGCACTTAATCGAGTTAATGTTCCAAAGTTGTGGTAAAAAGGAGCCAGCAAATCTGACACGAAGGCGAAGGAGAAAAGGCAGCACGGAGAGAAAGAGCAAGAAGAGGAAGTCCCACTCAAAGTGTGATGGAATAACAAAAAGACACACCATCTCTAAGCATAAGAAATGTGGTCACTGAGAAGGAGGTCTGTGGTTTTTTCCTCGCTCGGGGCCCCATAAATCAGACTCCTCTGGACACGAGGACCCAAGGGTTTTGTAGCCAGAAACTCATTTTGGATTTAAACACGTCTTTGCCCGGTATGATTGAGCAAGTGGACGCGTGTGTGTGAAAGTACAACACGGTACTAATGAGATCCCAAACCAGCACAAGCGATGCTGGAATTAGCGCCTTCCGCGCTCCCTCCTCCTCCTCCACCCCTCGTCCGCCCTCCTCCACCCAGCAGCACCCCCTAATTCTCCCGACCCTTCAAATGGCTTTATTAAAACCTGGACACGAGGCACGAGTTGAAAAATGAGCCGAACTCAATCTCGGCTTCGGATGGACGCGGCTCGCGGCTCGCTTGCTCTGGGAAGGAGCGGAGGGAAGTGACCTATGAAATACAGCCTGGTCTTTAAATGCAACGCGGCCCTCGTCGCGCACACGTAGAGCTACAGAGTGGGCTGCGCTCGTGCACACACACACGCATGCACATGCCAAGCTTCGGACCAATTACCGGATTTAACGTGAGGGCGAACGGGGCGCTGTTTCACGACAAAGCCTTCACTCGAGACAAAGCCCGGGCGACGGCGGGTGCTCCGACTCACCAGATTACAACTGAGCAAACATTTACGGGCACATAATAATGAAGGAGTTATGAAAATGCTACATTTTAAATAAGGTAAATCGACACAATCTCCTGGCGTCTGCAGCCAACTCACGCAGTGGGCCTTCCAGATGACAGCGCTTAGAGCAGCAAAGCAAACACTGTGTTGCTTCTAATCAAAGGGCTCCTGCTGCCTCCGACTGGTTTTAATGAGGAATTAGCAGTAAAAGATAAACAAATTCTGATTTTATGATTCTCGCTGCTCCGCCACTCCCACACCCATCAAAGACCCCAGCAGATCTGAGTGAGGGGAGCTTTTCTTTACTCAGCGTCGGAGCTAAGAAGTCGGCACTGGCTCGCTGCGGCTCACGCTTCGCTGTGTTCTCGCTGATTTATTTATTTATTTATTTATTTAGTTTTTTTGTTAGAGGTTACAATACTTTCAGCTTTTGACTGACCAACTTATTAGCTGTGGCTCACAGAACAGCGGGGAGTATCTGTTCCTTGTCATTAAGGTGCTTTGCTGGGTCATTAGCAGTCGAGCCGGACTGGAGAACGGTGCATAAATACACACAAACACGGTGAATGAGCGTGGGTGGGTCACCACTGACTCCTGCCCTTTGCCTCGCTCCACAGATGATTAAAGTCAGTGGTGACGGATGGAGAAACGTGTGTGTGTGTGTGTGTCCGCAAACGCGGAAACAAACATACGAGCGAACACACACACACACACACAAAAGAAGAAGATGAAATCTGCGCAGTGATGCTGCAACACACACACAGATGAATAAACAGCTTTTGATCAGCTTTTCAGAAGAAAGCTTGTCCACGACTCGCGCCTCGCAAACAGCGACAGTGGCAGAGCATGATGTGCTGCCACAAACTGTCCAACGCGAATCTAAACCACAGATTAAATCAGAATCTGAAGCTAATCTGGAGCCTGCTTTTTTATTTTTTTTCCTGTCTCGCTCACATTAATCAAAAACAATATCTTTCCCGTTGCCCTTCGAGCCAAAGAAAAGGAAAAGAGAGCCTGCAGCAAAGTGACCTTCTGGGGACGGAGGAAGGCCGGGGGAATTCTCTGACACCACTGATCTTCACCGGGTTCAGTCTCAGCTCGCACAAAACTCTGATCTGATGCAGCCGTCGAGTGATTGACAGGCGGGACCGAATGAATTTTAAGCGCAATTTCAACGCGAGAGGGATCGTTTGACTGCAGACTGACAAGTAACGTGGTGGCTGCCGGCGAATTAACCCTTGAAGAGATGTCACGGAGGAAGATCTGAGGTGGGGAGAGATCTTAACGTTTGATTAAAGAGTGGGAGGGAGGGGGGGGAGCACGCAGGACAGGTTTGATCAAAAAACCCCGGGCCTCGACTTGCGTGTGGAATTAACCTGATAAATGAAGTGTGAGGAGAATGATGAAATGTACTGACCCCGAGACTCGACTCTTTGTACAGAAGCAGCCGGAGAAGCATAATTAAAGTTTGCTGTTTGTGTTTTTCTTCGTTCTCACCACTGCAGCTATATCAAATTATGTGGCCATAGCTCCCGGCGACACTTGAGAGACCTCCAGTGCCCCAGTATCACAGCCAGACCCTGTCACTGTCAGCGCTTCTGCACAGAGCACTGCTCAGCATGTCATATAACCTGCAGCTCACACGTTTTGTTTTTCAGACAGACGGAGAGATACACGGACAGACTGTCAGATAAACACATAATTATGTTTCAAATACAGTCTTAAATTGTCTGCAGGTACAAGCTTCAAGAGCCCATCGATGTTAACCAATGCCCAAGCACCAGATGCTCCACGTTACTAATGGAATATTAATAAAAAACAACTATTTATAACAACAGTTTCGTAGCTATGCCCAAGCAAGAGACAAATAAAAGTCAGGCCGCCATTCGGTTACTTAGCAACGTCTGGCTTGGTTCCCATGAGCTCTGGCTAGTGAGGTCATGTGTCCAGTGCCAAACCTTGATCAGGCTAGTCATCGCCTGGATTTCGTTGCCCCCGAGGAAGTGTTTTGATGGTAAGGGTGGCCTTTGAGGGAGGCCAAGGTTTAACATTGCTAAGGGGACGCAACTACGCCCTGGCAAGTGCACGGGTCACAACCCAAAGATGAGCTGTGCCGACTGTAGAAGATGTCTGGATGAGCGGTTCGGGGGAAAGACAGAAGTCGAGATCGATTCGTTCCCAACAGACTCGTTTCTTTTCAACAGGCAGTGGAGCAGTTTGTGCAGCAGGGACACGGAGGGTAATTCAGTTAGCCTTTTAGCTAAGGTACGTACAAGTGGAATAAACAAATACGATAAGAAACCGGCTGAAAACATGAATTATTACCAAATCGGACGGACAAGCTAGTGCTGCTTCAGTACTAAAATGGTCACTGAATACAGGCACTTGTACATCGCCAACCCTCCTCTCTCTGCGCTCTCATTCATTCTTAATTCATTCATACCACCGATTTCCTTTCCGATCCGATACTGAGTAAAATTCAGGCTGGTATCGGCAATACTGATCCGACACTGATACTTTGTGTAAATACACCCTAATGTGCCTGGTAGAGCTAAAAAAGTAGAGTATTTCAAATCATAGCTTCATAAAGAATAATCTATTTAATAAGAGTAATTTATTTATTTATTTTAAACTCTGAAGAATATTGACGTAGTGGCCTCATTTACTATATAGCCGAGCTAATACAACAACAGAAAGGACACAATCATACAAAATATGTGGAAAACACTAAAAAAAGAAATAAGTAAAATTATAAAACCATTAAAATAAATTATTGTTTAACTATAAAGAACTACTATAAAATGAAAACTTGCATCTTAATTCTGACACTGTTCTCTCCTCATCATAAATGCCTCGTATCCTGTGTGGTGGTTTAACCTGAGGTGTTTCACAAGTTTGTTGTGTTGCCACAACTTAATAGTTTAGTCACTTTCCACCGTGTTGCTACATTACCATTTTGATTTGACAATCGACTTTAGAGCATAAAGACCTGGTATTTGAAGTATCAATATTTCAGTATCGATCCACAAATCACTAATTTATACTTGTGCGCTCGTCAGTTTCGCACTCTTAAAAAAAACATCTAACCTTAGTCAGCTCTGTGTTTTAACTCGAACAAGTCATGAGTTTTTTACTAGAATTATTGACAGTGATGAAATATACAAGAATACATGAGGCAGAAATTTATAAAAATGTTCAAAAGTTTTAATTGCAGAAAACAATTCACTATTCACCATCATTTGCCACAATGTTTGTACCAGGCTATTGTTTTTAGCCATTGTTAGCACGACATGGACTCGTAGTTCCCATATAACACATTAAGAACTTAAATTACACTGTAACAGCATTTCAACATATGTGTGTGGAAAAATACTGTCTGTACTAGAAATTTAATACAACAAAAACTAATCAGATGCTAATCAGTGCTAACAGATGGAATATTACAGAAGCTACTGTTTACACATCTTTCTGAGACGGGGGCGTTCCAGTTGAAAAATTGAACTCTGATATTCCAAAATACATTTCTGGGGTTGGTGCACGTCAGGCTACTGAGCTAAAGCCGTAGCTTCACTGACACAGAAGTATAAACCGCTTTTTTTCTTTCCTTCATTCTCAGCTTGCTTTTGTTTTATTCAAACTCTCATTATTTGTCATTAAGACAAGCCAAAGGTTCAGGCGCTGGTTGGGTCCAAGGCCCGGTGCACAACAGAGCCCGGAACAGAGCTCACCATAGATCTAAGTAATTGCACATTTATGCCGGTACAACTGTTCCGCTCCAGCCCAAGTGGACCAACATGTCGTGCATGTTAAGGGTCATGTTTGAAAAGATGTTGCAGACGCCGCGGGGATTACTCCAGTACATATAAAACATTCAAGCATACACCTAAATGTGTATATTTGTATATGCAGTATGTGCCTGTGTGAAAAAAAAAGTGTGTGTGGAGAGGGTGGGGGTTGGTGGAGAGGGTGGGGGGGGGGCAGAGGTGAACTTGATGTCTTTATTCTGTCGCCTGGCTGGGGGGGAGGGAATAAAGCAGGTGCTTACACGGCTCAGCACTTCCCTACGACTGCGCCAGCACCGGGAGCAAGCACACATCCAGTGTTAATCACCATGTTCCCTGCCATTTCTCTCACAAGCCGGCCTGCGTGCGCACACACACACAGACGCTGTATACGCACACTCAATGAAAAATACAGACACACTTGGGGCACCCCGATTGCCTGCAGGGAAATAGGGGGCTAATCCGACAGTGATCTAGTGACTCTGGAGAGAAACCCCCTCGCACAGAGGAATGTCGCTGGCTTAGTGAAGGGAAATGTGTGTGTGTGTGTGTTTCCGTCTTTAACTGAAACTGGGGAGAAATTTTGGAATGGAAACCTTTGATTGAGGAGTTGTTCTGCGTGAGAACAAAAACGACAAACTATTTAAATAGATTTTAAATGCGTTGCCATATGATTTTGCGTCGTTGTTTTGGTTATGTTATGGAAAGATTAGGGGTAAGAAACGAAATTATACACTATATACTCACGTACACACGCTCTCAGTGACAACGCTAAGTACACCGATCAGCCACACCATTATGACCACTGACAAGAGAAGTAAATAACATCGACCATGATCCACAGAGACGCCTCCCCTCAACTCATAGGACCCAAAAGGCCCCCACTAATAACATCCTGTTTCCAGAAAACACAGAACACCCTCAGAAGACCCACGTCTATTCTCTGATGAGTCACAACTATTCGTTCTCGTATCTCAATGAAACATTGCTAGTGGCCCTTGAAGAGAACAAAAGTCCTTTTGTTTGAGTTTTTTTACCTTTGTTTTAAATATAGAGTGACCTGGATTCTGCAAATCTTCACACACATCCTCTAGGGAGCACGAATGTTGGCACAAAATGTTATGAAAATCCATTTATTAGTCAAAGAATCTTTCAAGACCGGGACAAACATGACCATCTTCAATGACACACTGCAGACGAGGCTAAAATGAAAAGCTGATTAGCACATAATAATGACGGCACCCTTTCATTAAAGCTGCTGTAATTTGTGAAAACACTGACATGTCTGTTTGTTTTCCAGGTTTACGTCACTGCACGTATATGTATATATATATTCATATTTCAAGAACACCATAACATAATAACATGAAATCGAAAGAGTCGTGAAAAGTGACAAAAGCAAAATCAAACGTGACGGCAACAGACAAAAGATTACAGAGAAAAACCAGATAGACAAAAATAAGAGGGTTGGCAAGAGAAAGAAAAAGATGGCAACAAGGATGAGGCAGATATGTGGAGAGAGTTGAAGCAAGCAAACAGTTTGGACTCTCCTGGGAAGGATCTGTTCATCCCACACATATCGAGGGATGAAGGAGAACAAATGTTCCTGGGCCCACATGTCACATAACAAAGATCGGACCGTGCCACCGCTCCATCAGATTCCTCTGAGCTTCTATTGTTAGAGCACAATTCCCATAAGACGGCATGAGAATGAGCATGAATAAGCAGCTCAACCTTTAGAAAACGTGTCTCCTCTTTTTCTCAGAGGTTGTAGCGGGACACCGGGACACGCAGGGGAAGAGATTTGACTGCGTTTCCAAAGATAGAGTGAAGGAATACAGACAGAATACATTTTTTACCTTTCACAGAAAAGGGGCACAGGTGGATCTAAGAAACTCCACCAGTTTCTCTACAAGTCACAAACTTAAGTGTTGACATCCACCTGCTCTTAAGGACATTTTCAAGCAAAAACACTTGAAGTGCACAGGAGACTGACTGAGCAAATAGATCACGATATAGACCCCTTCACAGTTTGTAAACATTGTGACGTTTTCTGAGGGGTGGGGCCTAACTGGAGGCAAAACACCTCAAACACTACGGACTGTAAACGCTAGTTAGCCTATTTCATTGGACTGTTTTGGCAGGAATGGACGGGGAAAACGTATATTTTAGAGAACATATGAATACACCCACTCTCCGAGACCTTGAGTCTTATTTTAAAGAGTTGCCTCCGACTGATGGGACTATATTCTTCTACTCCTACACTCTAACTCAGTGGATGGAAATTTGACCAAAGGAGGACACAGAGGGGACGAAGTCTGGTCTGTCTTTACCAAATGGAGCCTCTCCAACAAAGACATTAATTACAAGGAGTAAGTGGAACCACTGTGGAGGGTAACGTAGCAAATGCAACTTCTGCTAGGACCTCCCTGAAACATGCAGCTAACATTGCATTAGCTAGCAATTAGCATTAACATTAATATGCAACAAGAATCCCCCAAATAATGATTAACTTCACAAATTTCAGTCATAATTTATTCTAACCCAGAATGTTATCCAGGCTGAAACTGATGTTGCATTACATATTAATCTGACCTGATATGAAGTGTGCATGTTGTTGTTGATTGTCTCACTTTGGCAAAGCCAAACCAAAGTTGTCTACGACTGGTAGTGGCTGGTATGTGATAAAACTTCACGTTAGTGTCTTTGATTTTTTTGGTTTTGGCTCCAAAAATACAGCCCGATGTCACTTTCATGGTTAAAAGTGACACTCAAGCTTCCCTCTGTTTTGCCTCCAGCTAACGTTGTGATGTCACAGTGACGTAGGCCATGAAGGGGTCTGTGTGTCTAATTCTTGTTGTAAATGTTTGCTAAAATTTGTACATTTCTTTGGCTTGTGGGTAAGCCAGGGGAAATGTAAAAAAAAAAATGGAAATGACTAAACTAATCACAATGTCTCCAATAATTAAGTTATTAATTGCAACTTATCCTCCTCTCACATGCCAAAATGTCCACCTCCCTTCATGACATTTCTTAAAATCATTATAAAACTTGCTGGGAAGAAGCAGTCCATTACACAGAACACACCAAATCCTTTAATGTTTATCAGTGACACCTCTACATGGCAACGCTCTGCGGGGTTTTCTAGTAATGATCTGCCCTGGTGCAAGATTTTTTGAACGGGTCCTTCTGATCTCATGGTCCACACACACACACACACACACAATTGGGCAAACACATATGACTTGTATAGGTCAATTTTCTCTCTATCTTATCTAAAGGGACATAAAAGACAAAACAAACACACAAACTATTACAATCATATGCATTTTCCTGATTGAAGCCGTTAGTCAGAAGCTCCCTCCCCCTGCTTTGTTTGAACACGAGGTTTCCCCGTGGTGTCGCATGGTGTGTGGAGCTGCAGGATTTCAGAACTGTAGCGCTGATTAAGGTTCAAGCCAAACTACATAGTTGTTGTTTTTTTTTTTTGCATTGGTATAAAATCAATTATAAAGCACTGCGTGTATGACTCAGAGGCTCTATGTGTTAGCATGGCTGATTAGCCACCTGCTCATTTACGCTGACAGTAATACGTGGTCACCAATGTACACTTTATTAAAATGGTGAAGATGTAAATTGTCTTGGAAGAGGAAATAACACAGAAACAACAATAAAGCAAATGATTGTGTGGATGGATGTGTACAGTTTGCACACCCACGCAGTCCTTTAAAAACTTTCCCCATCGGTGCATTCAAATACTCTCCAGAGAGTTCAGTGTTAGCCAGCATGCCTATTGTTTTCTCTTACTTTGATTTTTATGACTACAATGTTCCTCAGTAAGCAGTGATTTCAACATTTACTAGCAACACTGGTAATGGCTGCATTCCATTTTGATGTTAAGCTTCGGCACCAAGCTACTTACAGAAATCAGGCATAACATTATGACCACCTTCCTAATATTGTGCAGGTCTCCCTTGGGCCTCCAAAAAAAAGCTGTGACTCATTAGAGAATTGACATGGGCCTTTTCAGGGTGTCCTGTGGTGTCTGGTAACATAATGCAGGGGCCTTGGGGTCCTATGGTTTGAGGGGAGGGCCTCCGTGGACTAGGTTCATACTTCATTCTGGGCTCATTACAATAGTTAGGAAGCAAAAACAGGGAAGGCCATCTGGTGGACAGGTGTGGAAATCAAGTCATATAAAAATGGCATTGTCACAAAATACAGTACTGCCCACACTGATTCTGAATCAATCCAAAAAACGGATTCGTTTATCAAAATGTAGCATGATTTAATCCAAAGTTTTTTGATACGCTATGAAAATGTTGGCAGTAGCGATCAAAACAACAAGAGATTAACATTCTCCGAAAAACTCTTAACTTGGAGAACAGACAGAATTTTAATACACACACACACACACACACACACACACACACACACAGAAATACAGCACGCTGAATAATAGCTAACCTCACCTTGCACAGAATTACAGATTCAGATATGCTCCCCAACCTTCAAAAGCACATTTCCTCCCGATAAAAAGCCTGTGAACTTGAGCACGGAGCAACAGAAGTGACACAACAATCAAATGCTTATCAAAAATCAACTGCAGTCTCCCTTGAGAGGGTCTCAGAACTAAATGCAAGTCCGGAAAGGAAGAGCACCGGAGCATTAGACTGAAAGGGAAAATGATGGAGGGGAAGAAACATGTGCTAGCTGGTTTAGTGGGCTTCGCTGAAATTACTTTTCTAAATGGGTTAAATCACTAAATCTATAATAACTACAACACAAGGAGAACTCTGTACATTTAGAGTTAGTTTCAATAACAACAGCAGAGTTGATGTATCCAAATTGAAACAAAGAGGCCCTAGTTTCACAGTACACGCACTGGTACTGAATACTTTATTACTGATAAAGGTCGTTTCACTTTTGTTATGGCAGAGAAATTGAGTTTTGTTGGCAACTCCTGTGAGCTTTTACATTAGACCCTATTTTGAAGCTGTGCATCCGAATCAGTGCCTGCAGGATTGATTTTATTTAAGCCTCAACATTCAGGTATCTGACAGCGCTTTTTAGTTCTAGTCTCGCAAACTTACTTTCAAAAGCTGGAAGGAGAAAACCAGGAGCATGTGTGTCACTAGCTGCATTTCTATTACGGTTTGTACAAAACAAAAGCGATATTTGTGTAATTTCAATAAAGTACAATTGTGCTTTGTACGTGTTTACATTAAAAAGTCGACTCTAGTAAAGTCTTGTCTCGTGATATCCCATATTTCTATTAAGTTCTCGTCATGGCAGACTTCACTTTGAGGAAGATGGACTTCAGACGAATTGGTCACATGACCCCCTGCGTCATATCCAGTGATGCCGGTGACGGGAAATTGCAGAAAAAGTGTTTCCATTGCATTTTTGCGCTAAACTGTTATATTGACACAGCTTAAAAACCACCTCATTAGAAGATAAAAGTGTTTCAGTGATATTTAAGAGGTTTTCTGAAATGCAGGTGTTTCCATTACCAATTTTTTATTGTGATATTTGTGTTTTTGCTCATTTATTGGGGTAATGGAAACGCAGCAACTGATGGTTTCCTCTTAAAATCACAGCTGACAGTACAGTTCACAATCATGTGACGTGACCGCTGTCCTGCTGCTACCTCGCAGATCTGGACTGGATCACACAGGTAACGTTGCACCAATGTTGTGACAAAACAAGCTCAAATGATCTAGCAGTTTACATCTCATACAAATTTCAGACCTGGGGCAGCATATGTAATAGTTCAATGAGACACACACAAAAGAGGAGACACAGCAGCGATGCGGTGACAAAGGAACATTAAATTCAGCAAGTTGTACCCACAATAGGTTGAAAAATGGAGGGGCGCCAAGTTTAACTTATCTCAACTCGGAGACGATGGCCAGTGGGAGAGACTGATATGTTTGATTGACATATGACACAAACACAGGGTCCCCCAGACACAACAACAACACAAAAAAAAAAACACTTCCTTCCACTAAATTCACCCGGCTGATAGCGGGCTTGAGATCACCAGATCTGTGGGATGGATGGGAACAAGCCTGATCCACAGAGGCCCCTCCCCTCAACCTATAGGACCCAAAAGACCCCCACTCACAACATTGGACACACTCAGAAGGTCCATGTCCATTCTCTGATGAGTCACAACTGTTTTGGAGACATAAGGTCGGCCTATACACAATATTAGGAAGGTGGTCATAATGTTATGCCTGATTGGTGTATGTGGGCAGAGTTTAGAAAGAAGAAAGTGCAGCTCAAAAGAGTTGAAAAATTACCTCAGCAAAAAGTGTGTGTGGAATATTTAGTCTATACATAAATATAGTGTATGAAGTTAAGATTATACGCTTGTAGTTTCACACAGGCAATATTCTAATGTTTTGGTTTGTTCACAAAGGTTTGACTTTCTTTACTGCATCTACATCTTTTTAAAATCATAATATTTATAAAACAGATTAGTAGGTGTCAGTTCCAAAGTAAAGCTCGGAACAATTTTACCTTTTTATCTCCGTCTGCAGCGACAACAACGTACCTGAAATCAACGGGTTCTCGTCTGCCACTACACAGCTTCTCGGCTGTTGGACTTCTACCTGACAGGCAGACTCTAATTTCCTTTATTCCACATACAGACGTCCCTCGTGCTTCGTCTTTATTGCAGCCAACTCTAGAGACGGACACGGTTACTGTGACTACAAAAAAAAAAAAAAAAAAAAAAAAAAAAAAAAAATCCTGACCTCATTATTAAGTTCAGGATACTCCTGTGAAAGACTGGGCCAAAACGCTGCATGAGCATTTCACCTTCAGTGTGCGGTCAGAGGATGAGTCCAACAGCTGCTCTCCTGCCTTAGCAGCAAGCTGAAGATGCTGCAGCTGAGGCGAATGCGATGGGGCACACAGTGCATCGCCTCAACAGTTTTGGGCTGACACCTTTATCCTTGCAATACCTCCGTAGCTGGCCAACGGTAACTGGACTGCATAATAGTTTTGATCACGGCATTTGTAGCGACACTGATTACGTTTACGCGGACAGGATTTATTCACCTTGATTGAGACGGACTCGGACTATGGATAGAATTTTATTACATATACAGTTTGCCCCCAAAACATTAGCCACAATAGAACGTTTTTGACATGCATGAAGTGGTTCTGTCTGCATCAAATGAAATAATTCAATAGAAAAAGTCAGACTCAGCACATATATTCCATTCTTAGGATTATCAAAGGTTTATACTTCACTTCTCAATCTGATAGAAAATTCCTTCTGTTCAGGCCAGTTCTCTTCCGATCGGACTAGAACGGAGATTATTAGCGAAAAGCTAGCTAATTAGCCAAAGTTCCCACGGCTCAAAGCTAGCATGAAGTAGCAAGTGCTACAGTGGTGTTTTTGTTTTATTAATACTTTTTTTTTTTTTTTTTTATGAGTAAGCACATTTTCCTTGAGACATCTGAAGACAAAATTCCTTCTCTCTGTTTAGATCAATGCCGTCCTGAGTTTCCCTCAAACCCACTCCGAGCAGCCATTCAAAATTCAGCTGCTGCTCGCGTCCCAGGCCGGTGCCTTAAACAGTATAACCAGAATATTTTTAGACATCAAATGTACACACTGCAGTACACTAAGCACAGAAAGAAAAAAAAAAAAAAAGTTGAAGGACGGGGATCTGAAGGGTTCTGGAAAGAAAGCGAGGATAAGGCCAGAGTCCGACCTCATGCTTCCGTGGTTTCGCTCTCTCCTTTTAGTTGTGCAGGCCTCACAACAAACATATCGATCGTGTTTACATTAATGGGTAGTGGAGAGCTGCAGAGGAGAGGCCGGCGCTGCCTCTGCTGCAGTCTTGGGATCGCTCAAACAGAGGAGGGCTAATCTCTGGCCAGACCTCCACCCACTGCCTGCTTTATTCCCACCCTGCGCGGCGAGGAGAGGTACACCTACAGGCACCCACCACCCCCTACCCCCATCACCCAGTCTGCATACTGTGGGAAAATACTGCTGCACAACAACTTCAGAGGGATCATTTAGCATGGAGTGGTCAAAAACACTAATATTTCATTGGACCTGCTTTAGCTTTGATTACAGCACACTGTAGTTTCTGCTCCAACTTTTGGACCTGGCATTCATGTGGATGTTACTTAGACATGCACCCCCACCCCATAGCAATGAGACTCCTTGACGACAGTAGCCACGCACAAAAATGGTTTAGGAACAACAAAAACCAAAAAAAAAAAGAAACAGCACAAGGTGTTGACCTGGCCTCTAAAATCACTAGATCCCAAATCAATCAGGTATCTGTATCTACCTTCAACCCATAGGACTCAAAGCCCAATGCATCCTGTTATCAGACACCACAGGACACCCTCAGAAGACCCATGTTCATTCTCTGATGACTTACAACTGTTTTGGAGGCAACAAGGGAGACCTACACAATAGTAGGACGGTGGTCATAATGTTATGCCTGATCAGTGTAGATATAAAAGCATATAATGTCCACACACAGAAGAAGCACGGCGAAAGTGAATAGAGAGAAGTGCGGATACACATGTATAAGAAACTTGGACAGCTGCTGCACTCACACACACACACACACACACACACACACACACACGCTCATTCATGCACAGGGAAACACGGCGCACACTCTGACAAGCCTTGACCCCGGCAGATGGACTTAAAAGCATGAAGGGAAGTCATCCAGTTGTGGTGGAGCAGAAAAAATAATTGCATGAGAATCAATGCTCTTTGTCCGGCTCTAATAAGGGAGATATCAGAGAGTGGGAGAAGATATGCTTTCAAACCCTTCAAACCTTCAGGCCCGCTCTGAAGGCATACGTCGAAACCCCCCTGCAGCCCCCTGCAGCGTGGCAGCTACTGTAGGGTGCAGGGTCTGATGATAATTAACGGAGTTTCCATCACAGACCGTTAGCGGTGGCACTGCGGCCTGATGAGCTGCAGCTGATCCGTGTTCACAGTCATGTTTAAAAGACTTTTGAAGCAGGAGGAAGGAGAAGAAGAAGAAGAAGAAGAAAGGCAAAAGGCCAAAGAAACGCCACATGGTCGGCGGGGGTTTGATGTGCGGTTACCAGGCAGCGCAGAAGACAACATCCAAGAGAAAGGATTTAAATATGAAGTCACATGTGCCGCGCGTGTTGAGTTATGATTTATTAGCTTTGAGCTGGAATGATGGAATAACGGAATTAATTACACATCTGACAGACATGGAGCAACGTTTCACTTGGAGTCATCCTTGTGCCCAGCTGACAGATTAAATCCAATATTCATTCTGCATTAAACTCAGTTTTTAGTCCGCGGGAAATATCTGGTTCTTTAGCCTCTAATTGCACCACTGTGCTCACCAGTTAGTCTGTAACTTTATCTGCTAGGTGCAGAAAAACTGTTTCAACACAGTGAGGTGAAAAATGTGACAAAGCTCTATCTGTCTGATGATACAGTGTATGTATGTAGTATGTTCTATAATGGGATCATATAAACAGTACAGCACATCATATTACCAGCGCTGAATGTTCATCGTTTTGTCCAAAAGACAGTAAGACGAGAAGAAAAGAAAAAAGAATCTTAACATAACGTAGCATACATAAACTCAACAAAGTTGTGCATGAAAGTTTCTGCTAGAATGAGAACGTCACAAGAAAATAAGCAGCGGTCTGATGAGGCGTTGTTTGCCTCTTGTTTTGGCTGAGGGATTACATTTGCTTTTCCTCCACTTTTCTTTATTCCCTTTTCTCGTTTCTCAGCTAAATTGTATTTTAGAAAAAGTCAATTAAGTTGTTTGGCAATTAATCTGTCACCCCTATATCTTAAATCTGTTGTTTAAGCCTAAAAGTTGCAATGCCAAGGAGCTCGTTTCATATTTTAATTTCATGTATGGTAGAAAATATCTTGAAATATTCCAAAAAATTATGCATGAAAATTGTGAAAACCAAAAGTTTTGTCACATTTTCCTCAGACCACTGATCTCATTTTCCAGTATGATCAAGTTATTTCGTGAAACGTTGTTTTGTGAATTCGCCATGATAACGATGAGCATGGATAAGGATAGTGTTACGGGATATAATGGGAAAACACACACACACACATAGAAATATAATATAATATAATGTAATATAAATAGATTCCTCCAAGCCTCATATCCATTTCCCCTGCATCTCTGAGGCTGACCCATGACCTGTTAGATGTAGAGCTTCCAAAGACACAAGCCTCATTACCCAGGCTACTCTCTGGCAGAGCGGGGTCTTATTTACCCCCGAGGAAGGACAGAAATAAACAAAGACCACCGCTGATTGAGTGATGGAAACAAAACACTGCGGCTCTGAAAGGTTACTGTGGCCGTCGTGCTTTTTCGGTGCCCACTGGCTTTCAATCATAAAAAAAAAAACGGGGAAAAAACGGTCTCAATTGAGACAACGTCTCAATTATAAAAAAAAAAAAAAGAAGTCAGCCCAAAGCTGTATTTACACGTCTTAATTATATTGTGATAGACTGTTCGGTATGAGTTACTAACAGGCTGCAGTCTGCCACTGACGGAGCGTGTTCAGCAAACTGTAACCATTTACAGACGGCACTGTGTAATGTAGTGGATCATTACAGTAACAATAAGCTGCACAGTCTCATGACCTCTGGTGATGATGAGAATACCAACGCTTCACTGTTAATTGGGACTTGGGAGGAGGTCGGGGTAGACGACGTGCCAACAAAACACCTGTGGAACAGACGCGAACAGTGGTTTTTCATCTTTCCAGGCTGCAAACCAGCTAAAAGTGTGTTTAAGGACTGAAAATATTCTAAGAGTGATGAAAAAAACTGATCATCTTCACATATTTTCCTCATAAATACAGCAAGAACGGTCTTAGCTCAGTTAGCTAGCTACACCGACTGCTTGCTAGTTTTCAAAACTCCCCAGACTCCTGATTCTGGTTGCAGCTTTGGCAATAATCTGTTTGGACATTTTGTTTTTGTTGCTGAGAAAAATAGTGTATTAACTCGATAGAATTTCAACATCTCTCTCCAGATCAATTCCGGCTTTGTTTGAACTGCCCATCGTCGTGCGTCAATGTGTCCGACTGTTTGTACCCAACGTGTGGCTAAGATGTGCATTTTGAACTGAACATATTTTCAAACCACCTCTCTCAATACAACTCAAAATTGTCTAAAATCTGTTTTAACTGAGGTTGTTATATGAGACATTTTTATCCTGATCCGGCTGTTGTTCTGATTATTAGTAGACCATAAGTGTCCATGTAAATGCAGCAAATGACGGATGTTTTTTTTTTTGTGAGACGGCTCCATCTCCACAGCGGCTTCATGTTTCACACTCTAAACCACACAATCTGCATCCCACACACAAAATATACAAAGAAGATAAAATACAAGAGGTCACCGTTGTGTATTCTGTCATGTGATGATGAGACCCCTAAGAGCCGCTGTCACTATACAATGTCACCGTGTCATGTTAGTGAAATGGATAGGCACTATATGTAGATAGATGAATGAACTGGCAATCCACAGGTGACAAGGAGGGTCAGCAGGGCGGAAGAACCTCTGTGTGGGATGAGGGCGAGGTTGTATGAGCAAATCAATGAGACGAAAAGCTATATCGATCCTGCTGGATTTATCCCCACCAATGTCAACGCGGAGCGTCAGTCTGAAGAAGAGACTGTGCCCTTTTTGCCCCGAGAGCACCGGGATAAATCTCATTCTCTCCTCTACAGCTCGTTTAATGAAGGATATAATGGTGTGAGTAGGCTGAACGACTGTTAGCAGACCATTTTGGTGAATGGACTGTAAATCTTTTATCCTCCTCTAGACCTGACTTTAATTTGCTGCTAAACCGGAGTTATAAATCTGAAATGGCACATAAGGGCCTGTGCTGGAACACAGCAAACAACGTGTTAGTTTAGATGAAATGTTGAGATTCAATATTCCCAAATGAAGCAGCACTCGGGCTAAACAGAAACCAGATTTGGAGAGTGAGACCACGTAATTACCACGCTGATATGTAGCAATGAACACCGGAATTAAAAAAGAAGGAGTCAATAAAAGTTAAATCAGGATAACTCAACCTTATCTTGCCAGACAACAACATTAATGTATCTGCCTATGGTAATTACAATGGCTTCATCAGGACAGCCAATGATTAGGTTAGAACTTCTACGATGTGAAACCCTGCGTTAAAAGGGTCGTTTCACCGCTTTTAGACGCCAAAGTAAGTATTCCTCCTTCCTGTGGCTGTGGAGGAGCTTTGAAGAGACAAACAGAGAAAATAATCCAGATTAAATCATCAAGATGAGGTCAGTCCAGGCATCAAACACGCGACGCAAAAACATGTGAGGAGAAAAAGTCAGAGTTGCAAACTGGTGTGCGGAGTTTGAAAGAAGACCGACTGGCAGCTTTTTCTGGGAAATGCACCAATTTTTGCAAAGGTGATTTTTAGAGAATGACTCATACAAGAGAATAAAAGTTTCAATATCTCAGCCTCTGCCTCTTTGATTACCTCTCACAAGTCGCCCAAGTCCGTGGAAACGCATAAACTAAATTGAGTATTTTCTCTGCGAAATGAAGATGCTGATTTGGAGGCTTTAACGTTTGCTAAGAGACACAAGTTTTGTAAATGGCTTTATGGATCCCGAAGTTCCGGTAATTGTCTACCTGTGGCCTGTAAATATTGACTGAGTGACAGAGGGAGTAGAAAATGAGTGATTATACAAAACGGATATTGGATTTTCTGTACTTTGCAAAGCGGCTTCAAACAACCCAATAGAGATTAAAAAAAAAAAAAAAAAAACTCGAAAACACCACTCTCTGCCACATTCCACCAACTGCAGCCTCATATCATCACACAATACGACAACGGATTCCTTTTAGAAAACCACAAATCAACGCACAAACGGCCTGCGAGAGCTGGATCGGCGAGGAAACACTGTCATCCCTTCATCCACGAATGTGTGTGAACCAGACCTGAAACCCCAGAGCCCTCGACAAGGGTCATGAGAGTGTGACAGAAACTCACCAGTGAGTGTGTGGGTCAGTGAGCAGCGAACACACCCGTTCAGCCGATGCATGAATGAGTAAGTGAGCGGCGCTAGTGATGTTCGAGGAGGATTCGCAGAATAAAAAAAAGACAGTGTAACTTCAGAACGGGCGAAGTAAAAGGAACGAGGACGTGAATGACTGAGTGATTGAGGGTGAATGAGAGGCTGGTTTTCTCACTGTAACCTTCAGCGGCGACAGACACTCGCAGCGTCGAAGAGTGGTGGAGAAGAATGTGAAAGGCACCTCCAGAGGTTCTCATCGATCACCGGATCACGCGGGGACACCGAGGAGAAAGGAGGCCGCGCGCTGTGCAGCAAAAACACACGTAAGATGCGGCGCATCTCATCCGTGGAATCACCTTAAACACCCCCCCCCCCCCCCCCCTTCCCCCCCTCGGCATGTGTGCGCAAAATTACACGGCGGAGGGGTACCGCTGATGGCCCAGTGTGGGACGGGACACCAACCGGGCCCCCGCAAACGCTATTAAACTCAGAGTCAGCTGGTTGTTGTCTCTCATTACGAGGCGTCTGACGTGTAATGCAGATGGATGTGCTCTTAAGTGTTTTTTCCGCTAATTACAGCACGAAAGAGGTCAACTGAAAAACTCTCTCGGTTTTTTTATGGGAAAGGGGGAAAAACAGCTAAAGCACGATTATAAAAAGCTAGAATATTTGCTCTTTGTGGTTTTTGGACATGGCTGGGTGAAGGGCTTGTGGGGATGAGGTGAAATGCGCCTGCATTTCAGGGTCACTCCAAGGTTATTTCTGGTTTCCCTGGTGGGCAAACACCTGATGTAAGTGAAAAGAGCATCACTCCCAAGGTAGGACCGCTAACTAGGAGTTGCTAGGAGACCATGATTGGGGTGTGTGTGTGTGTGTGTGTGTGTACACAAGTAAGACCGCTTGCGTGTGCGTTCGTGCGCGGATGTCTCTATTCATTGTCTGGAGGACCCATCTGGTTGTTTAAAGAACATCATATGTTTATAGTGACAGGTGTTCTGTGGTCTGAAGGCACATATGGGGCTCGCTGGCACAAAACAAGGAAGTGTGTCAATCTAAATTTATATATATATATTTATACTTATAGAACCAGAATTCAAAATGTGTCTACTGAGGCACACAAATAGTTTCATACAACTTTTTTTATTTTTATTTTTAGGAAAAGCAGCAGTTTCCTTCCAATTTCCTTACTTTTCCAATTAACAGACACACCTCTGTGTGGGTCTCTTTTAAAAGTCCAGTGTGTTGTATTTCAGGGAACTTACTTTCAGAAATTGGATAAAATCTTATTCTTATTCCTTAGAAAAGGGGTCTCAACGTTTTTCGCACCAAGAGCCCCCTACCTACTATATGTCTTCTATATTAAACTTGGCCTCGTGCTGTATATAAATATACATTATTATTATAATTTAGCATTTAATATTAATCTATCCCTTTTCACTTTACTAAAATACGTTGGATTAATGTGGATTTAAAGAAATTGAAATTTGTGGGGGGGATTTTTTTATTTATTTATTTTTTTAAATGAATAAAAATGACTAATCCACCAAAAATTTTGCGACCTGCCCTACATGGTCCCCCTGTTGAAGAAATACGCCTTAGAATAATTTTCTTTTTGTTAGTAGATCAAGTAGTACATCAGTGTATAATCACCCAAAAATAAGAGCTGCTATGATACTGTTACCTTTTAAAATATATCCATCTTTTCAGCCGACATCGCTCCCTGTCACGTGCTCGGTCACTGCGATCCAAGATGGACACAACGGACAAATAAATGACGTCTAATCGTACACAGCTTTATTTAGGGCCTTCCTTCCCAAAGGTCCCAATGAATTTATGCGAGACTCCCGCGCTAGTCGACTTTTCATCATCCCGTTCAGCCTAGAGAAAGAGAGACATATGAGGTCTGTCCTGAATCTTGTCCAAACTCTGCAGGCCGCCGTGATGAAGGGTATATTTTTTTTTTTTATCAAGGTCTGCCAGCTAGGCTACTCTGACAGTACCATCCTCTGCCAAAACACAAACACGGACAGAGCGGGGTGGGGGGTGGTGGGGGGGACAAAGTTACAGAGCGACAAAAAAGAAGAGAGCGGAGCCTCGTCGTCCGATTTTGTTGCCACGTGCGCCGACACGCATTTTAACACAACTTTTCAGACCCGGTGAGAGCACTCCGGGGAGCCCAGTGATTCACGGAGCAGATTTCCACGTAAAGCGATTATGAAACAAATATCTAATTTTTACACGGCCGCTTTGAGCTCTGCGTGGTCAAATCGCAGGCGCTGTCGCAGCAAATAAATAAATAAATAAATAAAAATGCAAACACTGTGCTACATACCGTGGTGTGTGTAAGTCTATTAGCCAGGACAGGCTGTTCTTTTGTTATTGATGCTCTTATTTAGGTAGACATAATTGAATTCCATAACGCAATTTCACTCATTCATCATGTTGAGGGTTGACATTTCTATCAGATTACTGATGCACATTCAAGTGGATTTAGTAAAGTGTGAAATCGTGTAGGAAACGTGTCCGGATATGATGGTCGTGAGTTTGCTTGGAAAACGCAAGTCCCGTCGGCCGTCGGCTCCGCTGCCTACACGTGAGACCCGCGCTCGTTTGTGAAACGAATGCGCTTGGCTCGATCACACGGAGTCACGTTTGCTGCACGGCTGACGCCCTCTGACCGAGGCTGAATCAGCGACGGACCTCCGCTTCTAAACGCGAGCGACGAGGAGGTGGAGAGGCGGGAGGATTTGTTGCACAAAGTTTCAAAAGATTAAGTCGGAAGACCTTTGAAAAGTCTAATATTGAAGGTGAAATATAAGCTGCACCATAGATTTCTCTCAGCTTCTGACAAACGCGGCGCAGTTTGTGTTTCATCTTCGACTCGATGCCCGCTTGACACATTGAGCAGAGTCCCTTTTTTCCTTCTTCTGTTGTAGTCAATTAAAGTCCTTATTCTGTTATTCTGTATCAATAGCCACTTATAGCAGTGAATGCCATGTTTGTGATGCTTTATTGATCCCAGAGGAGGGAGGGAGGAGGGAGAGGGGAGGGGTTGTTTTTCAGTCCGGGCCTGCTCACACTCACAGCAGCGAGAAAAAACAGGGTCCTCTCCAAAAACTTCAGCAGGACAAAAGAGGGTTAAAGCACATCTCAAAAGATACGTAAAGAGGAGGGAGGCCCTGCAAGGACGGGGCATCGATCCTCTCCGGGGTGTAACGCCTGCGTATTATACACAGGTTCATAATTTCCTCTGAATGGTGCGTCTCTCTCTCCCGCTTGTGTCTTTTGGCCCTTCTCTTTTCGGCCACATGTGTGAATTATGTAATCCTACGTGTCACTCACCCTTTAAGTGTGAATTACTGTTGTGGCTCGGCAGAAACTGAATCGGCTCCAGCGCTGGCAGCACAATAGTGTCAGCTTCTTGAACGGCTTCCAGAATTAGGTGCGGAGATGTTCGCAGCTCTCGGAAGATGTTTGAGGATCAATTAATTAATTCATTAAAAACAATCAGTATGTGCTCCCTTTTCTAAGCAAACAGTGCTATAGCTGTAAGAGACACTCGCATGTAGGCGCCGGAGTAAGCGGTTTTGTTTCCTTGGAGACGCCTGGACGTGTGAGCTTCGCCAACCTGAACGACAAAATAAAGAGCAACGAATGCGAACGTTTTTGCAAAGTCCGACGTCAAACGTGCGACCGCGTTGGTGAAAGTTTTGAAAGACGGGATGCAAACTTCAAACTGAGACTGAAGCGTGAAGTGTAACGGGACCAGTGTGTGTGTGTGCGTGTGTGTGTGTGTCTATCTGAGATTCGGATGATAGTTCCCGTCCCCACTTCTAAAACCACATGCAGACAGCAGCTGCATCACCATTCATCATTAGACATTTAAACATTTAAAATATGTAAAAGGATTATTACTCTGCTAGTGATTACTTCCTTTTATTGCTTTTGTGGAGGTAAAATGCATACAGAGAAAAGTGGGTAACTTTAATAAAACAAACTATTTATGATTCTTGTTTTGACTTGTATTTAGAGAAAAGCTGAAATCGTGACTCTTCCATAAGACTGGAAAAAAAAAAACAGAGATTACATTTTTAGGCTCATCTCCCGGTTGGACTTTAACTTAATAAAGGACAAGAGAGAGACACAGCCTTTAGGCTCCTAACCTCCAGAAGCAGCAAAACAATAAAACTGTGACCCCAAATAATTACATGTTGTCTACAAGCTATGACCATTTCATCCTGAGAGTAATAAGTTTTAAGACAACAAATGTTCCACGAATTCAAGAATACGTCACTTAAAGCCTCACCTGCACATATTTGTCACTTTAAGGTCGGTTCGTGCAGGTATAACATCTTACATGGAAATGGATCCTGATGATACCATCGACTCATAAGACGGAGCTCAAAGCATCTCTCCTGCAGAGATGTTGTGTGACATTTTAGGTTCAGTCTCGTCACAGTCAGTGACTAAATGGCTAAAAGCTGAAAAGTGCAGAGAACTCTAAAGAATTAGTAGCGACGCAAAAGAGAGCTAAACACATGCGATTGTGACCGAAACATGATGTTGCACCAAAAACTGCAACTACTTGCTAACACATTTGTCATGTCAAAAATGATGGGTAGTCATATTTCTGCTCATAACTTTGAAGTTCACCCAAGTGGCTCCATATAAGAATCTGTTATCGCGGGGTTAATGTGAGGCCTGGTTTGCAAACTTCAAAATGTCTTTTAAACTCACACCTACACTCATGCCAGATACTATTGCATCATGGGAATTGTAGGACGCAGGGTGAAGTTCAACTTATAATAAAAACAAAATAAATGAAAGTCAGATTATCTGGACCCCCGCTGCTTTGAACGCTCATGTTCCTGTTTAAAAGCTTTGTGCTGCATATTTTTTTTTTTTTTTTTTTTTTTTAATCTGTTCTTTGACTGTTTATCAGTTAGTGACCCCTCAAAATAATTTAGGGCAGGGGGCACCATGCAGCAGCAACTCAATTAGCAACATTACGCATACAGCTTTGCAAATGCACGGACTATTAATATAACAGCAACAACGAAGTGCGTCAGGGTGGAGGACTGCAGAAGTTTAAAACCACCGGTGACATCACTTTAATTCATATGATTGCATGATATAATCTGCTAATATTTCATGTTTTTACATAATGTCACGTTACATAATCTTGTTAGAGACTTTTAAAGCTGTACAGTGGGTTAGGGTTGATGATAAATAATTCAATAAAGCGGGATAAGGTCACTATATTCACCCGTGCTGCAGCCATCCTACAAGTACGAGCATTGGAGAGACATCTTTTTTTTTTTTTCATGCCGGGACAAGTGTGACTTCGTCCTCGTTTGTAAAGAAAAGAAAAGCTCGTGCTGTTTGTGCCTTGTTTCTGCGCACATCTGGACGCAGGAGGTCGAGGGGAGGCTACGCTAACACCCGGCTGGTCCTTTAAGCCGAGCAGGTTGCACATCGGACCTGGTGGGGAACAGTTTGGAGCAGGAGCGCGGAGGGGAAGTTGCACCGCCCCGGTTCAGGCAGCAGCGCCTGAGCAGATAAAAGCTCAGATAGTGATTGAAAGTGATGGTAAAAGGATTTAGTCCAGGCATTAACCGAGAGAGAGAGAGAGAGATAGGGAGAGAGGGGGAGAGGCAGAGAGAGAGAGAGAGAGAGAGAGAGAGAGAGGGAGGGAGTGCGAGAGAGAGAGAGGGAGAGAGAGAGGGAGGAGGAGGAGGAGGAGGGAGGGTGATATTTTCCATAAAGGCTTTTTCTCTCTTTCTTTCTGCCCTTGAGCATCCCGGGTAAACCCGAGCTTGTAAAGTGGGAAGAGGAGGAGGAGAAGGGGGGACGAAGGGCGGGCACGAGCTTTTCCTCAAACTCAATATTTTATACTTTTTGATACTCCTTGACGCCGAATCCCGGTCCTCTTTTCCGAGCCGTTTCTCCAGATCTAGGACACCGATCTGCCGTGCGCAGCCATCCACGGCGCGATAAAAAGTATCCGGCAGACGGCAAAAACACAAACAGCGAGCCGGGCAGGCTGCTGGAACGGGAGTACAGTGGAGGACCGCAGCGGGGAGCGAGTACAGTGGACGGCCGGAGGTGTGTGTGTGTGCGGGGGGGGTGGTGGTGGTGGTGGTGGGGGGGATCCTTTCGGCCAAAGAGGGTGGACGTGCACGTAGTCCATGCAAAGTGCTGACCTCCGTGACAGATGCATGTTAGAAGTAAGTGCTTTATCTGATAAAACAATCTCGCAACACGATGCATTTTTTTTTGCTCCAGCTCTTTGAAGTCTGCACCGAGAAGCCGCTTCTGAGTTCCACACCAATATCTAAAGCACTTCAGGAGAAAATCAGAGCGATGTGGCGACTTTAGGATTAATTTGCAACATTTAAGACGAACGCATTGATGCGTCCCTGTGCGAACGTGCGATGTTGGCAACGTTTCACTGTGCGCGAAGCCTCTCGGTGGGATGTACTACTGTAGAAACTGACACACCCCTACAAGACTGTCAGCGCCGGGAAATAGCTTTGGCGACTTCTTTTTTTTTTTTTTTTTTTTTGACAGGGAACTAAGTCAGAGTCCACAGGGCGGCGTGGGATAGGTTGTTCAAGGTCCTGGCTCCTGTCAGTGCGAGATGACAGTCGGATTATAATCGGTTAGTCCACACTGCAAAAAAAAAAAAAAAAAAAAGGATAAAAATATTCGTCACATACATTGATTTATATTCAGTTTAAAATTAAATCAAGTGGATGCATTTGTCAAAAACTACCTCCTGCCTCCTTGAGAATTCTTGGTTTTCTCGTCTTTTTTAAAAATGTTTTTGCATTTCTCACAAGAAAACAGTTAATTCGTCTGATGTTAAATGAATCTGTCCTATGGATATTTCTTGCACTGCTGTTATCATCACAACATCTGCAGCCTACTCTCCCTTCCCAGCACTGGGGAGCCATAGGAGCAATTACAACTCTTGCACGCACAGGCGGCACCCGGCAGCAGCAGCAGCAGCAGCAGCACGTGTTTTTACGCACAAGGTTATCCGCACCGCGTGGCGCTTTTTAGTGCTTTTAAATATGCAGCTCTTAAAATTATATGTCACCCAACGCGCCGGCAGGCTGGACTGGGGGGGGGGGGGGGGGGGGGATCTAAACAGTCTAAACAAAGTTGCCCACCTTACAGCCAGCTGCCTCGGCCTCTCCCTTCGCCTCAAAGTTTTCTTTATAGTTTGAAGACAAATGTGATGTTTTTACCGCTTTTCCTAAAATTAATCGCGGCTATTTTATGGATTATAATTACACTAATTAAAATAAGAACGCAACTTGCCCATTATGCATGAATGCTTCAAACGCTGGCATTAGTGCATTAGTTGACGTGTGTGATGAGGTGTGCGTAAAACACTGGGGCTTTATTTTATGCATTTACAGGACGATTAAAGACGTGGTGAACTATTACGCTATAACTTCTTATTTCTCTCATTTCGCCCCCAGGACAACCGGAAAAGCATCAAAAACGTCAAATGGATATACCTGAAGACGCAGCCACTTCGCCTTCATCCTCCCCAACTAGCTCCACTGATTACCGGCAGGACGGCCCTCTCTGAGACATGGACCCGGCGTGAACATCTACCCACCTAACTCCCTGCACCACTATGGTTAAAGTGTATGCCGAGATTAATCTCTGTAACATCACCCGTCTCTCCACCCACCGCCCCTCATCCTCAGGAAATCAGCCGTCGAAACAGCAAAGTGTCCCTCTCTCGGCTCTCTGGGGGCCGTCAATATTTGTCAAGAGACACTGACTGACTGACTGAAAAGCGCTCTCCTTTCATTTGAGGATTTAAAAGCCCGGGGGCGAGTTGCGTCAGGACTGTATGATGGCACCCATATCTACTATCTACTTATGATCACCGCTCCATGCGCTTCACCTCTCCTCTGAGCTCCGTGTCCCCCTCACCCTGTGCCGGACCCCGCTCCAGACACCCTCCCAGCCTGCCATGCTCCTCCAGGCCGCGCTGCTGCTGCTGCTGCACTGCTTGGCCTCCACGCTGGGCCAGTACGAACTGTGCAAGTCCCTGGTGAGCACGGACGAGGGATCGGTGTGGGAGCATTACGCGTGCCAGCCGAAGCCCGCGTCCATGAAAGACCACATGCGGATCAAGGTGGATCCGCCCGGAATCACATGTGGAAACCCACCGGAGAGGTTCTGCACTCTGGTGAGTTCCCACCCGGACTCGTGTTGCATCTTTTTTTTACGCCTACAATTAACGTATGAATGCGTAGTAATGTTCACATATTAATGAGCACACAATCATATAAAAAGAAAAAAAAAGGTTGAGAACTAAAGTTTTCAAAATCAAAAAGATCACAGCTAAAAGTGATAAGTAAAAAGTAATGACACACATTGATAAGTGAGGTCAGAGCAGGCATGGAAATGATTTGGCACAGATCCACTTCTCTCAGAGATGTCTGGAGGTGTTGTTTACATTAGTGTGGACTTGGCAGCCTGCTATCCGGTTTGACTCGGGCTTCCAGGGGAACTCATATTTCCTCTGGTAAAAATGCATATAGTG
The DNA here is from genome assembly GCF_022458985.1 of Mugil cephalus. NCBI lineage: Eukaryota > Metazoa > Chordata > Actinopteri > Mugiliformes > Mugilidae > Mugil > Mugil cephalus. The sequence goes on along the minus strand of NC_061788.1, from coordinate 6,691,893 downwards.
GGACCTTTTAGTTCCAAGGACACTGGAGGGTGAGCAGCGGGAAAACTCGTTAAAATGTCTGCTACAGCAATATTTAACACAGCTCAGCCCGCAGGCTACTCCTCGCTAATGTAAGTGTAATAATTTGAAATAAGGGTTATAAAAATCAGAATCATAAGACTGGAATTAAGCTTTCCCCTGCGTCTTCAGTGAAAAAGTTTTATGCCGGAGGTTTGACTCATGCTTTGACTCAGTGGGGGTGTGAGACCGGTTCCTCCTCGTGGTAATCGGCCCGTCGTCCAAGTGTCCGCTTTGCTGGGATGGCCGGTGCTGAAGGTGTCAGACTCGTCTCAAGAACCATGAGTCAGGATCTCACCAAAAAAAAAAAAAAAAAAAAAATCTCTCTACACCACAATATGAAAACATCCGAGTGACTGGACGTGTGTTATGTTGAGTGAGTTTTGCAAACAAGTCTTTATTCCTGCTTCACTGCCGACCTCTAGTATAGACTAATAACTAGTGTGAAGGGTCATCAAGAACAAGAAGGGACATTGTGGTCCTTGGACGCCTAATGGTTAATGATTTGTTTAGTAGCGGAAACCGCTGTTGTCTTGAGAAAGGCCTCTCCGGTAACTTCTCTTGAAGGGGGGAGATGGACAGACGCAAGGGAACGAATGGGGGAGAAGCGAAGGGGGGAGACGCCCGCTGCCATAACGTATTGACGTCTGCCCCCTAATGGCCCTGGCCTGGAAACTTCTATAACTATGTTTCTGAGTGAGCAGGGATGAAATATTGATGGGCTCCTTAATGGGCTTCCTTACAAAGGTTGACCAGCGTCGCTTCATCCCAAGAATCCAGAGTGCGCCGCTCGGCTGCTGAGACAGAAAGAAAGAGAAGGATGGAGGGCAGGACAGGAAGGAGTCTGGCCTTAGTCAGCACTTTTCCATAGGACGGGGTCTTTATAGTGGAAAGTTCTGGTTCCTCTCAGGTCATCTGTGGCTGCAGGGATTTAACCAGCTCCCCCAAGTGCACTGGCTGGAGATTTAAAGAGCGGAGAAGCTCAGAGATGAAAGTTTGCTTAAGAAAATGAGGGACGCCCGACTCAGAATCCTGCATAATGAGAAAGCGGCGCAGATTTAATTACCAAAGATAATTATTTGACCGTTTATGTTCCTTTTTTTGCGACATTAACAATCCATTGTTTACATTATACTAATAGGAAATCTCAGCGCGAGCCGAACACCGATCACCGATATCGTTTTCCTCCAACAAAGGATTAACGTATCAGCGCACACTTCAACAGGGAATCAAGGCCATTACATCCGTTTTCTCTACTTCTTTTGGACGGGTGTGTGTTGGTTGAGGAGTATTGGTGTACAGATCATTTATTTTCAGGCAAGCTGTGTTTTTTTTGTTGTTTTTTTTTGTTTTTTTCTGTCCCCCCCCCCCCTCCTCTTCCTCTTGCTCCCGGATTTGGCAGCTTTGCAGAGAAGCCGGTTTCTTATCTAATTGGTGTACATTTACATTCACTCATCCAGCAATCCCACAAGTCAAGGGAAAGTCAGGGCACCAACAAAAAAAAAAGAAAAAAAGAAAAGAAAAAAAAAACTGCATCACCCAATGCGCAGAGCTGCTCATCCTTAATAAGACTTGAGACACACTGCGGAAGATGCAAAATAAATTTCCACCCCCCCCCCCTCTTCCCTCACCCTACGAGTGCTACAGTGCATTCCTAAAAACTATGGGAGAATTCACTTTCGGGGCGTTTTGATGTAGAGGCGTACTGTAGCTACCCCTGCTTGCATCGGTTTACAGTAGTTTCTGCTCCCTCCGTCTCCACAGGGAGGCATTTTTTCTACTCTATTTATCTCTCTTGTTCCCTGGGAATGCAGCATCCTTTCTCCTCAGCCAAACAGGCCAGCATGTTGGCTTCTTTCAACGTGACGGGCTTCCAGCACTTTGACAAAGATGCTACTGTCACTAGTTCTGTGGCGGGAGCTTCGGCGGCGTCTTTGTAGTTCCTCGGTGCGATAGCTGCCGTGGAGTAGTAGCTCGCAGCTGAAGGTGATGGAGTGAGGAGGTTTGAGGCGGTGTGTTGCAGGAGGGGGATGGCTAATGATGAGGGAGAGGTGAGGAAGATCCGAGCTTAGCTAAGCAGAAAGATGAAATCAGACCACAGTTCCGCGGCGGTGCACACAGCGTCGAAATAAATCTGCGGCGTTCAGCGAGGTCTCGACGTGCCGTTGTTTGTTATTTTGTTTTTTGTTTTTACGGTTTTGAACCGAAACCTTCAATCAACAGTCTCCCCCGGGGGCCGAGAGCAGAGAGCAGGCGAATGAACGTGGGAAGCGTGTACGGGAACGTAACGGCACGCGTGCGGTGACGTTCACGGGGACCGGCAGCAGGGGTGTGTGAAACGTGTGCACGAGTTGGGCAACGGTGCACGGTAGTATGTCTAAGAAACAAAAAGAAAAAAAATGAAACACACACACACACACACACCTTCCTGTTCCACAACACATTTGCCCATTTTAGAAGGTAGAAATCTGCCAGCTCTAAAAATAGACATGAGAAGAGAGAGAAGCCGCGCAGCAGCGGAAGGGGAGCGCGCAGGAAGGGGAGGAAGATGGCAGCTGGTAGCGTGGATCAGTGCATCCCAGACTGGGCCTATGGCCATACTTCATACTCGCTGCCCAGTGTAGCCCTGCCAGAACCTGGCCGGCCTGCCCTCCCCCCCAGCAGTGGGCCATCAAGGCCTCGCAAAAAGGGCCACCCGCATCCAGCAGCGGGGCCATTCTTGATGCACCTCCCCGGGGTTAAAGCTAGCCCAGGTGGCCAGCGTCCTAATAATACACGCTCGGAGGTGATTTTGGGGAAACAGCGGGAGCAGGTTTGACAGCGCGGGGCATAATTAACGGAGGGACGAGACGGCTAAAGACGGAGAGAACGAGAGAGGATGACTGTACGAACAAGGCGCGTGGGGGAGGGTGCGGTGATGTAATGGCATGGCGTGCTTCCCTATCAGGACACGGTTGAAAGTGATCTGATTGTGTTTAGATGTGTTGGCAGAACGGGAGGATAGTTATAAGTGAGATTTATCCCTGACTGAGGTGATACTAAGAGGGATTGGCCGCAGGGGCTTAGGCAGCCTGAGGTGAACTTAGCAAACCACCTTGTCTTACCACCGGGATCTGAGGACCGGAGGCAGTACGGAGAAGCTGGATTCAAAGAAGACGCGCATTTGTTTAGTGTGTGAGATCTTTTCATGACAAAATATGGAATTAACATTGATAGACCTGGTTGTTTCTGGTTATTGTGGTCATGTTCCACATTGATACAATTACTTTACTGGAAGATTTGAGAGCTATTATAATAACTACCCAAGGCAGTCCCCTGGAAACGCCTGCTCACAAGCGTTTAAAAGGCTTCTTTGCCCCGATTATGACCCAACTTCAGTCCTAATTTCATTTTTGTTTCTACACAAGGTTGCGAATAAGAACATTGACTAAGTTAAACAAATTTATGTCTTCTCTCCGAAACCCTTTAAATCAACGGAAAGCCTCGCCACAGCTTCTCTCCACATGAATATTTTCTCCTCGTTCACTTTCAGTTTGATTCAAAGACAGGAAGCGCTTCATACGATTTCGGTTTGAAGTTTTAACGGGAGCCGCGAAAGCCTCCGACACTGATATTCTTGAAGTCTTTAAATATCCGTACAGTGGAGGCAGCGAGTGTCATTTACCGGAGGGTCGAAAGTGTGAGACGCCGACGAGACGCCGGATCTTCTCAACGCAATTAAAGAGGGAGCGTGCTGGTCTTAATCTAAAAGTTGCATAAAGCCTCATGTGGCTTCAGAGGGATCTCGGTGAAACCTTTTAAACCGCTTCGAGTGACGGGACTCGGGGGTTGCGGGGTTCCAATAGTTCGCTCCTCATCTCTGCTTGAGGCTACGTTAGCTCGAGGCTATCGCAGTGTAAGCGTCGCTGTGGGTAACGTACAGCAGGTGACTAAAAATAATATTCGGTTTCGAGTCCCACGGTGTTGCGTTATAGCAGTGCAAAGCTAAATAACTGCACATACAGTACAGCAAAATACAAAGACGCACAATCTGCGTCATCTCCTGCTCCTCTGCCTCCTTGTATCTACCTCTGTGATTAGTTTAGATTTCATAACAGACATCAATAAAAGGTAATAGCTTTTCCCCGAATTCACCTCATCTGTGCACCAAACAGAAAAAACATATTCCTGAAATACTTTGTTGTTTCCGTGTGCACTGTATGGGCTCCAAGTACCAGATCCAACTGTGGAGATCTGAGCAGGACAAGGTCTGCTGCTGCTTCGGAGCAGCATGGCGTCTCAGCTCTGTCCCCTTTTCTTCCTCTTCTGTCCTCCTCCTCCTCCTCCTCCTCCTCCTCCTCCAGCGCGATCACACATGCCCACAGTAAACATTTACTTTTGCCTGCGCGCACACACACACACACACGAGCGCACTCACATAAACAACACCTACCCACACGAACGCACACCTAAAAAACGCATCTACACTCGCCAACTGCTGTTTCTTCGTACCCAGCGAGACAAATCTGCAGCGGGCGAATAATCGCGTTTTCGGCTAATTCAAGTTAAAAAAAAAAAAAATCAAGTCGATGGTTTGTAAATCTATACATGTGCAGACATAAACATTTCTCAGGAAACACACACACACACACACCAACAGATATACCATCTTCATTCTGGGTGACAGGAAACTCCCGTATGATGGAAAAACCTTCGACAAAATAAAAGATTAACGTTATAAGTGAAAAAGCAATATCTCTTTCCCGTCCCCTTGGTGGCCTTTTTAATGGGAGGGTCGTTTCATTTGATGTTTCTCCAAAACAAAATACATTGTGTCTTTGTGTGTGTGCGCGTGTGCGTGCTCTGCCTTTATTCCCCTTGCTAGCAATATAACTTAGAAACTTCTATAAGTGCAGGTGGAAATAAAGAAGAGATGGCAACGGAAGGGGAGGGGGGAGGAGGGAGCAGACATGGCCAGAAAACGCGACGGAAAGCAAAAGGCAATTTTCTTTGTGCTTTATTTTCGTGTAAATGCAAAATAGCAGCTTGCTATTTTCAGCGCTGATGATTTATTAGGAGGTCGGCGGAGAGCTCTTGTTTTTAGTATTAGTTTCACAATAACAGACCCCGCAGAAATAACTCAAACTTCAATCAAATTTCAGCACTTGAGGAGATATTAACGACCGCCGTTATCCGGGGAAAGCGAAAAAAAAAACGAGGAAGTCGCTCGTGGCGGGGGCTTCGCGGTGGCTGTTGTCGTGGAGACAGGATCCCGGCGAGGATAAACGCTGGAGGGGGCTTAGCAGTGTGGGCCACCTGCCGCAGCATTTGGCCGGGATCTGTGCGTGCGTGTGTGCGCGTGTTTGTGAAAGGGAAAGAGAGCCGTTTTTTTTTTGCGGGCGTTTGTGGGCGTGTGCATCCTGGCGTAGATGTGATGAGATGTGCCCGGGCCCGGGCCAGAGCAGCAGCAGCAGCAGCAGCAGCAGCAGGAGGCAGGAGTGGGATAAGGAGGACAGGGCGCTGCAAAAGGGCTTAAACATAACCTCGCGTAAGTCTCTCATGGGAGGATAAAAATCTTCCAGCCTATATTACTGTACATATCACCTCTACCGTAGCTAATCCTAAAGGGCCCGGTTGAGGTCGGAGCAGGGGAGTGAACAGTAAACCAGACGCTCAAATCCAACCAAGAGACGAGATGTAACAAAATAAATAAATAAAAAAGAAACTGTACTGAGCCTACTTGTGCAGCTTGTGGATTTGCCAGCACACACGGAGAATACAGCGGCTGTCACAAATGCACTCCCAGGTTCTAACCTATATAGAGTTTTCTGCTGTATCTGGGACAGTGTGACAGTGTGATCATTTTCAATAGGATTTGTAGGTGAAGGGTCATCTCCAGAACAACAGCCTACTAATCTTATTGACCATGCGTGTGTGCGTGTGTGTGTGTGTCTGGACTGAGGTCGGGCGGCGGAGGCACCGGCGGAGGACGCAGAAGCAGCTGGGCCACTACGGGGGCAGCTACTCCCGCTCTGACGTCCTCTGTGACACTCATCATCTGATTCTAATTACTGGTCGCACTTGCTTATGTGCGTTGTAGATTATCGCCCCTAAGTGTGTTTACGCTGACAGTGATCGCTATCTGAGTCAGTGCGAGGGAGATAATTGGGTTATCAGATAGAGGAACAATGCCGCTACGTTGCTACCGGTGAGGACAGGGAGACAGGTCTGCAGTCTCCGGTACAAAGATACCTTCACACGCATTATGATCCCACACAGCGTCTTTCTTTTTTCCGTACAGCTTCCCTCAGCACCAGCTCAGCGTTTGCTTATGTTTGGAGCTTTCCCCACTCTGCGTTGTCACCATAAATCAGATGATTTATAATCTCGGCCTCGCAGGATTGTAACTTTTGCTTTTGTTATTAGATCACCAGAGCGGGTTTGAGTGACTGCTCACTTTCCCTCCGGTGCAGTCCAGTGGCTCCACTCAGGAGGCGGAACGGGACGCGGCTTCTTCTTCGCAGCGGGCGCGAAAAAAAAGCGAGCGTCTGCAAAAGGAGCGGGCGACACGCGATCCGTGCTTGCGCGGCGCATCGATGCGTGGCGCGGTGTCGCTTTCACGTCGGGGCTTACATCATAAAGGAGAAAGTGCTGCTTCATGTAATACTCCACCCCACAACCTTTCGAGTATTGACCAATCAGCAGACTGAGAGGTAGCTGTGGAAAGTTTGAACTGATGCCGGTAGCAGAAACGAAAGTATTGAAACAACTTCTCCAGCGACTCCCGCAACACAATCTGTATGCGCGGTATGTTAAACGCGCCGTATTTTCATGCAAAACTTACCTCTCGCGCACAACTCTGAAGCTCATTAGCAGGCGTGTGCGTTGGTTCGAGCATATTAAAGCGCCCTGCTGACTACAGCTGTCATTTTCCATCAAGGCTGAAGTTACAAACTATATACAGTTGCTCTTTAAAGCCTGCAGGGGGTCAGCGTTTGATAGCCAAAGACCAGATTTGGGTGGAATCACTTAAAAGTCATTAGGCAATCATATTCTGCTGCACGGCATAAAGCAGCAGCAGTATCGCATTACTGTTGTATATTAGTGGTTCCATCAGTTCGTGTAATTCAGCTTCTCACTGTAACTTCAATATCTTGTCGTAATTAAAATCGGATAAATGGCTTCAAAGGCAGGGATTTGGTCGGAGTAAGCGCGCATAGAGAATATCATGCTTTCACGGACGGCATCATCTAACAACGCCCACCGAGAACAATTGTTTGTGAAGTTCAAATGAAGGAAATGTAAGGTCGTGTCCGGGTGCGATGCTACACATGGACTACACTGTGTGGTCACATCAGACTGCTAAATATGAAAAGGGGGACTCATTTGGGTGGGTTCACACTTAGCTCAATTAGTTTTTCATCTTCTAACTCTGAGTTGCAGGTGAGAAACCACAGTCCAGACATAAAGTGGTGGTGGTGGTGGGCTCAGTCAGGCTCAAACTGAACCATGGTTCAGTGTTTTTCCGGTGTGAAACTATTCCTTTTTACCAGAGGTTCAGACTTTTGCACCAATTACAGGAATTTACAGCAGAACAAAAAAATGAGCCACGGAGGAACATGGAGAGAGCTGAACATCAGGTTTTTAATTGAAATTAAGTTTAAAAAAGTGTTGGATCAGGCGTAACATTATAACCACTGACAGGAGTATGACATTAACCACTGTGTAACAGTGCAGTTACCCAGTTCTGCTGGGAAAACGTTTGGACCATTCATCCATGTGGATGTGACATGTACCCCCCACCTAGACCAGACCAGACCCCCTCACTACCCCATGGCAATGACGCTCCCTGATAGCAGCAGGCACACAAACAACAAAAAAAACAACTCAAAAAAACATGAAGAACAGCACAAGGTGTTGACCTGGCCTCCAAATTCACCATATCCTCAAACTGATCAAGTATCTGTGTGATGATCCACCGAGGCCCCTCCCCTCAACTAAAGGCCTCCACCAACAACCTGGTGTTGCCAGACGCCCTCAGAAGACTCATTTCCATTCTGTGATGAGTCACAACTGTTTTGGAGGCACGAGAGAGACCTACACGTGATGTTATGCCTGGTCGGTGTATGGCGAGGGAACATTGGCCGTGGCAGAAGGTGCACCGCGTCTTAAAAAATATCGTCATTTATTCCCGTGTTTTCATTCAAACTGCAACAGAATGATTCCCGGTGAATTAACAACATGCAGACGTCAAACACTCGACCGTCTACGAATCAACACCGTCCACGTACGTAGGTGATAACAGCAGCATGGGAGTGAGTCTGTAGTGCACTCACGGAATATCAATCCAAAAAGCTAACTGGATCAAACAATCAGAACTATTAACACTGGACCTGCACGAGCACTTTGTAATCTCATGAATAACAGCAATTTATCAAATGTCTTAGAGCTTAAAAAGCATTTAGGAGGGTGCCATATATCCAGCTGTCAGGAACTTTAGTTTTCATTTATCTTAGTCTCCACTTAGCGTACAGAGCTTTCTTGATTATAAAGGTCTCTCTGATATACCTTATACCTTATATCTCCAGTAGCACCTCTGTCCTGAACCAACACATCAAAATCACTAGATCCGTTTTTGCACATTAATTGTCTCTGGAGATCTTAATACAAAAGAAGCATGTTACTCCGTATTTCTTTTTGTGTGTGTGTTTTTTTAAGGTAAAAGTATAAACACTGTGGCAGGTGTGGATCAACCCATAATTACTTATGGGATTTTCACATTCAGGTCCGGAGTTAAAATTTCAGTGCCTTGCTCAAGGTTTCTGCAGGCCAAATATTTAATGTGACTGCGGCTTAGATTTGACTTTGCCTACATTTTCCTCATCCTTTCTTCTTGGTCCTGCACCATTTAAATATCTACATCTCCCATCTATCCACAAAATAATCGCTGAAGTAGATCTTTTCTTAACGCAGTTTTCAGGTGTATTACAACCATAATCGCCATTATCTTCACAAACGATACATATCAAGATGAGCCGGTGATGCTCTCAAACACTCACAGTTTGACGCGGCGCTAAAGCTAAAAGTGAAAATAAAAAGATGAAGAAAACAAAGACGAAGGGGGAGGAAGATGGAGGGGAGGAGAGAAGATGGAGGTGGAAAAAAACAAAGAAAGGAAAAAAAAAAATCGAGGGATATTTATACTCTCTACTCCATCAAGAGCTCGTTACGCATAATGCAGTAAAATCCAGAAAGCCTATTGGATTCCCAATAAATAAAAGAAGAAGGATAACACAAGCTATAAAATCTAATCAGGTACTACAAGTGTGGAAAACAGGAGAAGCGGCTGAAAACACAGCCCAGAGGAAACTTCGCAGGCAGCAGCATTGCTTAACTTAAATAAATGGTCTGTATTGAGAGTTTATTGGAAAATATAGCCAATCAGTCAACTAATAATAAGTTTACATGAAGGAAACTATATATTTGGGAGTTATGCTACAAGTCCGTGCACAGTAAAGTGCAATGAAAGACGCTTGTATCGGTGTATGATAAACTGAATATGTGGACAAACGATACAAAAATGGATTCGGTGGATGACTGTGTCTAAATGCTGGAGAAAATAATAACCCTTATCAGCCTAATTAGTGCATCGTGGGGGCACGACGAGCCTTCTGAATGTGATAGCATCCAAGGGGCACTGGAGCTGAATTTTGCAAATTAAGCACCGAGAGAGACACGGAGGATCTCTGGGATTTCATTGTGTAAATATTTTCCCTTTCGTGGTTATGGGGATGTCAGACATCTGGCTTACAGCAGGCGGCTGCACCCGTCCTCCTGAAAAAAGTCTGCAGACGTCTCAACGCGAGGAGCCAGCGACGGTGGAATTAGGTATTCCTGGATATGTGAAATGGATTTTTTTCATTTATTTATTTATTTTTTTACTAATATGCAAGTCGGTACCACTTAACAAGAAACAGCATTTACATAAAACTAATTTGCAAAATAAATCACGCTAATGTTTTCTACTAACTCAATAAGGAAATGTGTATTACTGTATTTGGTCATAAAAACGTCAACATTATTTATCTGTTTTCTACCCAAATATCCAATCCTACAGAACAATAGACACAATTATATAATTATAGTTGTATTCTTATCTTTAATAGTATTATTATTTTTATGTTCAGACATTCACAGTGTTACCTCTGAGAAAAGATTGTGCTTTGAGTTGATACAGGAAAAGTTCCAACTTTTTTTTTTTTAACATTTACCTGATAACTTAATCTCTTCCTACCCTTAAGCTAAAGTTGTTTTGATGCTTAAAACAAAATACTGTTGGGAGACAGGGCGTAAAAACCCTGGAGACCTTGTGCTTTGTAAGCCCACTATCCACCCCAACCACCTCCCAGTTAAAAGTAGCAAGTCATTCACTCAACAAAGTGTTGATTCCAGGCATGTGTGGTATTTATTTGCTCATATCTTCGTAGTGTCCCAATATTTCAGAGACGAATCTGGGGACAATATTCCTCCTGCTTTCACTGAATCCTGCCGGACGCAGATGTACACCGATCGGCCATAACATTAAAACCACTGACAGGAGAAGTGGGATGCAGCCTGACACAGACACAGAACAGTCTAGGAACGACTCAAATAAACATGAAGAACAGCACAAGGTGTTGACCTGGCCTCCAAATTCACTAGATCCCAAACTGATCAAGTATCCGTGGGCCCCTCCACTTAACCCACTGGCCCCCCACATCAACAACATTTTGTTGACAGGCGCCACAGGACAGACCATGTCCATTCTCTGATGAGTTACAGTAGGTTTTAGCACAAGGAGGACCTATAATATAAGGAAAGGGGTCATAATGTTTTGCCTGATCAATGTACACAGTTTCTCATTGAACTGAATGAGAGGGCGAGTCCAAACTTTACCCCCACGTCGGTTTGCTGAGCAGGGATAATGTGCAGGTGGAGGTGGAAGACCAGCAGCTGAGTAAAATAATTAAGCCAATAAATTACATCCGTAGTTGGAAGTCATCCCAAGCAAAAGATGGACGTCAAATGCGGAAAGATTTTCATAATTCATGACCGAGGTATATTTAATTGATTAGCTAGGAGACCTACAGACGAGAAATGACCAACCAAGAATTTATTTTCTACTAACAAATAACTCTCTCACTGGCTAAGTTCCCTGTCGTTAACCAGTCCTCCATCACTCTCAGACACCGTCTGGTGCCTGTTGAACCTGTAGAAACTGACCTCTGGTGGCACATGCTGTGCACCTACACCTAAACAGAAACTTTCCCTACCAGTTTGTCAATATTTTAGACGGTATTAAATATCATACCATCTAAATGTGGAAACATTGTTGATTCTGAACACCATCCAGCTAGCAATTAAGCTCGTCTCTACAATGCAACTGGGGAAGCCATATAATGGAGACAGTTGGCTTTTTGGGGGGAATTTGCAAATCTGAATAAGAGCATGGTGAATTAGTTTTTCTGGTAGAAAAAAAAGGGAAATGAGGGGCATGAAATCTCCTTATAGAGTGAAATAAGTGTCTTAATTCAGGTGAAAAGAGGTTTGTAGCTCTCTGTTAGCCGTGTGAATAATCCTGTCGACTTTTAGTTGTGTAGAGGGGCAGCGGCTTTAAAGTCTTGGCATCACTAGAAGAGGGGGGATCAATTCTCTGGAGTTAAAAGTGCAGCAGCACTCTGCTGTCTATGCAAAGACAGTGACGATGCACGATCCTCTTGACCTTCACACTTCCTGTTGTGTTGTTTGGCAAGTTTACTTTTAAGCTCTCTGTCACTTTGTGCCTTGGCAGGGCACCGCTCGTTTAGACACACACCAGATCTTTTTTTGGAACAATAGGAAGGTTTCTGTTGTTCAGTTTTTTAGATACTGAAGGAATAGGTTCATCTCTTTTGTATCAGTGCTTGTGCTGAAATAAAAGACGGCAATGACAGGGGCCACAAATCCACCGTATCATTAAATCAACTGTTCAAACTCAGTTATTTCAAAAAGAAAAAAAAAAAATTGCTGCAAGACATTTTGTTGTCTGGTGAATTGAGACTGAAATATATCCGTCTGTGCAAGTACGGAATGATCAAAATGATCAAAGCAGGCAGCTGTTCCGGGACATGTTCATTGGGTATCAATTACTCCGTAGTAATTTGATATACTGCAGTTTTTAGGAATATGCATCATCCTGACAATTAATATTGTCTATTGTTGCTATAATTAGAGCTCAACCCTCGACTGATTTCTTGCTGCTCTGTCCTCGTCTCCCTTTTAGGAAAACCCATACTTGTGTAGTGACGAGTGCGATGCCTCCAACCCAGACCTGGCCCACCCACCTCAGCTGATGCAGGACCGCGAACGCAACGGCCTAATCACCTACTGGCAGACAGTCACCTGGAGACGCCATCCAGAGCCCCTTCTGGCCAACATCAGTTTGTCCTGGAACAAGAGTCTGGAGCTCACAGACGACATCCAGATCACCTTCGAATATGGCCGCCCCACCGTCATGGTACTAGACAAGTCCATGGACAACGGGCGCTCCTGGCAGCCCTACCAGTTCTACGCCGACGACTGCCTGGACGCCTTCAACATGCAGCCCAAGCGGGTGAACGACCTGTCGCCCGCCAACATCACCAGGGTCATCTGCACCGAGCAATACTCGCGCTGGGTCGGCTCCAAAAACGACAAGAATGTGAAGTTCGAGGTGCGGGAGCGCTTCGCCGTGTTCGCCGGACCCCGGCTACAGAACATGGACGGCCTGTACACCCGCATGGAAAGTATGAAGGGACTGAGGGACTTCTTCACCTTCACCAACCTTAGATTGAGGCTGCTCAGGCCAGCCCTCGGAGGCACGTACGTCCAGAGGGACAACCTACTCAAGTACTTCTATGCCATCTCAAACATCGATGTACCTGCCAGGTGAGAGTCACTCCCGTACTTCACTAGGGGCGTACGTTTTGGGAAACAGTCGCATGCAGGAGTCAATTTTACATTTGTAAAATTGACTGGTAGTAGCAAAGCAAAAATTTGTGCTGTACTCTGACAAGACGAAATTAACTAATTTATAAATGAAGCAAACATTACTCTTAAAATTCCATGTATAAATAGTGGACATTTTTTTATATATTTTATTCGTGTAGCTTAAAGGATTTCTCTTCTGGGGAAATACAAGAAAATATATACGGCAAGAGTGGATCATTTCAAAATAAAATTCAAAAATACTAAAAAAAAAAAAAAGAATAAATAATGTGCAAAGGATACAGTAAAAGATAAGTTAAAATGAACATGTCATGTGTTGCAGTTTAGTTCAACTTTCCCTTTACACATTTTACCAACCAACAGATCTTTGATACTATCCATAAAAATACACGATAGAATCTAATTCACTAAGAGGTTAATGAGCAAATGATATTCATTTATGGAGGAAAGATTTGACTAATAACTACTGTATTAAATATGATGCAAATGGCAAATCCACTGGATTATTTATCCAGAGAACAGCACGCATTCTGTTGAACCGTCTCTGGCGTTACAGAGTAATATTTCTCTTCGCATTCAGCATCCTGCAAGAGTGCATTAATTAGATAAAAATGGATGTAACATACCGACTTTGAATGTGGCCATTTTAAGCGGAGACACCAACGGTCAATGCCAACTATAGACGAGAAAGTACAAATTTTGTGCCACAAGTGCTCGTGTTTATTCATGTTTTTTTGCAAACAAATAAGTGCGCAAAACGTATCTGGCGTTCTTGCACGCTGGGAATATAACACTGAAACTGCGCATTATATTTTGTGCATGTCCTTCGATATTATTTTTCCTCTTTTGCTTCACTCAGACACGACAGATCCACTTTGAATGTGGTCATTTTAACCGGAGACACCGGTGGTCAATGCCGACTACAGAAAGTGCTCATTTTATGCTAACAAGTGCTACATGTATTGATACATAGTTTTTTGCAAACAAATAATTGTAATGTGTTTCTGTGCAATGAATCCAATTAGAAACCCGAACGCCGAACTGCATGTCCTATTTTGTGCATGTCCTTCAATGTTATTTTTTCATAAGTTCACTCAGACATGACGGATAAGGAAAAGCGGCCGCAGCTCTGACATTCGTACGCATACTTTCACGTAAAGCCGCTGTGATCCGGTGGGTTTTTAAAATGACCCCCCGCCCACACTTCCTTCTCTCTCTGCATGAATCCCGGACTGCCTGTCGCCGGCCTGTGAGGACAATGATTAATGGCAGAAACACAAGGCCTCGGTGGTCTAACGTAAACCACCGCGCGCATCCTGCCAGGGGAGCCGGGAACCCTTACATGGCAACTTTGTGACAGTGAACGATGCCCGAGCCGTCACGCACCTGCTTAGCATCAACGAGCCATCTTTCCTACCTTTCAGAATTATTATTCCAATCAATACGGCCGGCTGACATTTGAATGGTATTTAACATCCTTGTTGGGATGGCACAGAAAAGGGAGAGGGGAAGGAGGCGTGAATTTATGTGTGCGTGCGCGTGTGAGAAAGAGAAGGAGGAAGGGAGTGGGGGGGAAAGTGAAAACGAACGGCGGTTTGAGCGGGGCGTTGACCGATGTGGGCGTCTGCGTGCGCATGTGGAGTCAAGGTATGGGGGGGGATGTTTGATGAAGTCCTGAGTGGATGCTGACACAGCACACACACTCACACAAACAGCCCTCTGGCAGTGTGGAAAGGGCCTGCAGGTATTGATCACAGCCACTTTTCAGGCTCAGCACAGAATCAGAGAGAGGCAGCGATCAGCCCAATACCCTGGGGGCGAAGCAGTCCATCACCGCGCCGAGGCCCCCACCCACCGAACCCAGAGGATTTAATAATCGGCCATTGTTGCTCTGAAATATTCTCGCCCGTTTCTTAATTTAGCTGTCGGCAAGTACGCGATATCTGAGCGTTTCTTAAAATCCCCGCTGTGCCACACTTTGCTGGCGGCGGTGTTTTGCTTCCGAGGCTCCGTCGCCACCGCGACAAATTTCTGTGCTCACCCAGAGAGAGCTCGGGCTGGTGGCAGCGGGTGATAGTGTCAGTATGTGTTGGATCTGGTAACAGAGGACCCAAATTTAGCTCCGTGGAGATGACTGAGGCCAGTCCGTCTTCCGCCCCCCGGCCACCCACACCTCCCGTAACATAATCACTAATCAATAAGTTATTCTGAGCAGCCAGGAGGAGTATTAGGTGATAGTGATGGGGGGTCCTCAACAGTACAGTACAATCAAGAGTGTCTGATGCTTACGGCTGGGAAATTGATTTTGGGGAGCGAGCCGATTAGTCAATGTTCCCCGGACAAAAGGCTAAGCTATTTCATCTCATCTCATCTGGCCTTAGTAACATATTGGGATTTCCAATGCTTAAAATTTGAATAATGAATATTCCACTCCGCTGGTGCTCCGGCGGGGACAGCTCACTGAAATGGGTTTTATATGATCAAGACTGAGCAGCAGTGTACCGCAGGTCACCACAGTAATGAGATACGCTGGTGTTATCGATGGAGAGAGGGTTGTAGTCACTTCCTGACCGTATTGTATATCCCCGAGCCTCTAGCTGCGGCTCTCTGACTGAGCCCAGTCAAAAGTAATTATTATTAGTTAACCGTTCTTAATTACCTGAACTGAGCCCGGACAGGGACGGGAAAAAACAAGCTCTTCTCTCATCAACCAGCGTAGGACGCGTCTCTTTTATCTGACGCTGCATTGTCAGAGCGACCGAGGCTCTAAAAAGCTGGCGCAGGTATGCGGGAAGTCAGGTACTCAGGGCTAAATAGTGCTGCTTTATCAATAAACACGTAACCCGATAGGACATTAAGTGCAAACGCTGGCAAGCTGGCTTTGATGGGAGGAAGGCTGTAAATTTAGATTTGTGGACGCGATGAAAACACTCCGGCAAACTGGATCCCGAGCGCGACGTGAGAGGGCGACAGAGGCGGAGCGAGTATTTTTTGTGAAGAGAGCGGAGAAGGTCAAACAACAGGCAAAGTCGAATTAAACACAGTCAATAGAGCAGTATTGTGTAATTCGGCGTCGCGCACTTTGCGTCGCAAAGTTCTCACAAGGTCAGACGTAATGAGCTGAAGAACCTGCTACGATATAAACCCTAAGCCAAGGTGTTCAGGAGGTTTAAAAGCCCTGGGCTCCGCGTTCATTTTTACAGGCTGTATTCGGCGCTTAGATGCGGCCATTTCCATATCTCTGACAGGCCATGTGAAAGTCATCTCAGACCTTCAAAGATAGAGCAGCAAAAGCCTCAGCTCTATCATCATTTACATCAGTGAAATCCTATTCACCGGGAAGCTTCACTCGTAAGCGGTGCTCTCAAATTCTCCCTCGTTCATTGGACCTCCATCTCTCCATCTCCCCGTCCCTTCTGTCCCATCCGTCAGCCGCCCTGCCGGACGGCGGCGTGGCCCGTAGAAGGCCACCCTCAAGTAGCCATTATGGATTAGACGTGGGGTCATGGATTGGATCTTTTTAATGAAATAAGCAGCAGGTCGTACGCCGGTTCTTTATAATGGAATAACGGAAAGGCTCTAAGCTCAGGAAGAGCTAACTAAGTGGATTAGGACCAAGACGGAGGGAAGGAGATGGAGCATGGAGGAGGAGGAGCAGGAGGAGGAGGAGGAGGAGGAGATGGGAGTCTGCATCGTTTCTTTCTCCTTACTCATAATCGCTGCAGCATCAGGTTCTCTTCTGGGCGACTCTTCAATTTGATTTGATTGGCTGATGGGGAGGAGATGACATTTAAGAGAAGCCGAGCAGTCTGAGTGTTTCTTACTGCTCCATGTCAGTCAGCTGAGTAAGGGCTACAGAAAAAAAAGTTGAGCCCGTATATAATATTACATTATTGATAATCTTTCCATCGTGGAGGATAGGGTAACCGTCCGAGCAGATAATGAAACAAAAGTCACGTGTTGATTCTTTTTTGTAGCGTCTTAAATATTATTACAATGAGTAGAATGTATTTGATCCAGTCAGTGTTGCTTTTTTTAAAAATATAATTCTTCTACAAGTCAAAAGCCGAAAGGCCTTCACACACACTTTCACACGCAGCCTTTAGGCCGGCACCAGTAACACACGAAGTATTTAAATAGAAATGAACCAAATACACTTTGAAAGCAATCTTTAAATAAACGCTGACATGACCGCTGGTTATTCCATCATGTGATATATATAATTCATTCATGTTTAACAGGTTTAAGTGGGCCTTTCGTCCCCGGGGGTTAGAGCAAGGAGGCCACAGCACGTAGCATTAACACGTCGCCACCGGTCATTAAATTCATCACGTGGAAAACGTAGAATAGAATAAAATATTTCAGCATTAACAGCAGCTAGCCTAGCTTAAAGTCCAGAAGGAACAATATCAACATCAACATTATCACTACTACTACTACTATTACACTGCTACATCCAGTATAAAACAATGTAGTGGTTTAGTTCTCTGGGATTTAACTTGTAATTACATGGTATACGCCCAGTCTTGTCTGAAAGCCCCGTCTCCTACTAACAAGTAATTACTTTCCAGTAGTGAAAATTAGTTAAGGGCTGACCTGGCAGGAAGTAAGCCATATGAATGCTAATGATATTCAGAGTGTGTTTAACGTGATCATGTTGTTTCATGCCTGCTTGACTCATCCATCCATCGCGTGCCTGTGTTTCTCCCCGTGCCATCCCGGCCGCCCCGCTGGCGGAGCTAATGTGCCGAGAGGCTCCAGCTCTCCGTCTCCCCGCAGCCTCCAGCAGACTGGCACGCGAAACTTTTCCCGGTGTTCGTTAACGCGTTGCAGAGAGCAGAGATGGTGGAAGTTTTTTTTTATGTTTTTTTATTTTATTTTATTTTTTTTTTTTACTTCTTTCATGTCGCTCCGTTTCGTCTTTGTTTGTGCTTCCGTCCAGGCAGCTGGCGCAGGCAGAAGGCCTTTGTAATTTTTCAATCAAATGACGATATTTCTGCTTCATGAAATGCAACTGTAGTCCTGAATATTATCTAAAAACGTGGTTCTGCATTAAAACTAAATCCTTTAAAAGATACATTTGAGAGATTTTTCAAAAGACCAAAAGGAAATTGAACAATTTAACGTCCGAAATTTAAACGAGAGATTATCTGGATTACGACATCTGATTTAAGGGGCCTTGGCATTAACACCTGGTGTCATCTCAGATCTACCTGGATTGGGATAAAATGTCAGTGTAATTCATTCGGTGTGAATGAAAGCAGTGAATGGACGAGTTCATTCTTAAAACACTTCAGGTTTTGCCGCTGAAGCTTATAGCTTCACTGGCGAGCTTCAAATCGCTGGAGGAGACTCAACAGAATGGCCGCTGCTGGATGGTTACATGAGCTTTGCTTTATGTGATTAAATTACATAAAGCACTCGAGGTCCACATGTTCAATATGTATGAATCGGGAGATTATGGGAATATAAAAAGACTTAGGTCAGATCAGATCAAGATATATATCTCAAAATCTAGTGCAGTCTGAATCACACTCCAATCACAACGCAGTCTCTCCGCATTTCCACATTGCACTGACGTGTGTTTGCTGTAGCAGTGCGCTAAGAGAACATCCACACAGCAGCTATGCAATTTGCCAGTAAAACGGTAACTTTCTCTTGGAGGGAGCCCTCGGATAATTGCATTGCAAACTTATTCAAAGAAACCAATTTTGGTGTTGCCAGACACAATTCATATCAGAATAAGACTCGGGCAGCACATCATTTGAATTTCATTATGGGGTGTGTCTCAACTGACGCAGAGAAAACAAAAAAACACACACACGACCAATTAGATTCATCGTGTTGTGAACGAATTCAGCTCCACCGCGCTGAGATGACGTGTGTGACTATGAAAAAACCCGGTCAAACGATTTAATTGGCCCAGTCAATCTTTACCGGAGCATAATCAGTCCCCAATGGCGTGACTTCAAATCGTTTTTTTTTGCAGCAGAAATTTTATGAGTGATTGTGCAGTGTTGTCGCCTGTGGTGCCCGTTCACTGGTTCTTACATATGAACAGTTTTAACCTCAACTCGACACCATTAATGCCGTTATCTAAGGTTAACTGAAAAGGTTTGGAGACACAAATATTTGTATGACTCATCTCTGGTGAAATCCTGGTGAAAGTTTCAGTCGCAGTTGTTGAAATTCACTTTCAGCAGGAAGTAGAAACAAAAATGAACCCGACTGGCAAAAAAAACAGTGCCGACTAGTGTTCGGGGGTTTTTTTTTTTTACAGAGGAGCCAGACTGATGAGCGCATTAGTATAAGTGACCACCGCTGGCATAGCCTACATGCGTAGGTTACGTCCCGCAGCACTTTAGAAAAGCAGAAGGTATTCCTATTGTTTTTGAAAGTGAATATGCCGATAATATCACTATTTACATGCAGAGGAAGTTTTTTGGGGTTTAAAATTGTTTGACCAGGTGAGCACAGCCTCCATCTTTAATTTCTTTGATATCCTCCAAAAATCTGATGTCTTTCCAAAATGCATATTTCAAATTAAGCTCCTGAAATCCATATTAGCATATCAAAAAGTGGTATATACCAGAACGCAATTAGAACAATAGTGGAATATTAGTGCTCATGCAAATGCACCAACCTCCTCACTGACTGGTGGAATAAAACCCTCCCACCAATGCAGAACCTCATTGCTGTTCTAACATAGAGAGAGTTAAGTTATGAGTTAGAGAAATGCATGATTGCTACATCTTCTTTTAGTTTTCACAACCGTTTCTAAACTGTATTTATGACAAAGCTCGCATGTACTCATTTGAACTTTCAAACTTTAACTAACATTCATCTGCACTTTCGCAGACACACTACATCCCGGGGGAAGGACTAATTAGAGCCTGATGAGCTCTCGGTGGTTAATCTGACTCTTACAAAGGTTTACTGGTGTAGTGAGAGCATGAATGAGGACGGCAGGGCAGATAGTGAAGAATCTCTACGGCCTCGGGGCTTGTCCATCTTCTCCACCGGACTACAAAGTACAGGCGCTTCCCCTCCGGCCCTTTTGTGTCTTGATTATCTGTGTAGGGCGAGTTTGACTTTGGAGACTGTCACACTATGTTTGAATTATACCAAAGTTTTCCCTCCGTGCCCTTTGCAGAGTGAAGGTGAGGGGATGGGAGGCATAAGCCTGGATCAGTGGGGAGAGCGAGAGAGACGGGAAAAAAAGGGAGGCAGATGATGGATTAACTTCTAGTTTCATGGGACTAGCTGGGGTGTGTGATGTTGTGATGAATGATGTAAGGAGTGATGTTCTGTAAATATTATTCGGCCATCGCAGACCAGAGTATCAGCGTCTCCCAACATATTGTGCATATTTTTTTTTTTTTGTTCGATGGGTAAAACTGCTCCGACGCAGCCATGTTTTCCCTCATGAATGAAGTTTACCGTCTACTCCTGATGTGCGGTGAGGAGAACGTGGAGGTTGAAGGCCGGGGGAAACTTCACGCGTGCCCCCCCCCCCTCCCACCTCGTTCAGACCCTTCTGAGTTATCTCCCGCCGAGGCAGCCGAGGCTCGGAAACGGATCACTTTTTAAATCATTCATGAGCCCTCCCCAGAAAAGAAAGGCATGCAGAAAGCTGAGGGACCGCAATGAGGGATGTGTCATTGTCCCTCTCATATGCGAAGATTTATGACACAATGGTTGTAACTGATTTGATAATCACAGTTTATTTCCCCTCAGAAGGGAAGAAAGTCGTAGTCAGCGGTTTCGCCTGTTTCCCTTTCATTCCTCGTCTTTTGTTTCACAGATGAACATTTTTTTTCGCCCGTCCCCGCCCTCTTCAATACATTTCGCTTTTCTTCTTCCACCTTCCCACCCCGCCCTCTCACTCAACCCATAAATATGCTTTTAAATTCACAAATACAATAAAGAATTCACCCCACAAGCGCCAGGCGCCGCGTCTTTACCCAGAATCTGGCGAGAGGGGGAATCTCTTGATACCGCAAGCGTGCTTTAAAGCGCAAAGGCATGCTGGGAATTGTAAGTGGGAGAACGTGAGGTAGAGGGAGGGTGTCCTTGGAAAGATGGTTTTGTTCTCAGTCAGCCACATTAATTAGCATAGCATTATTACAGGCATGGCGCGTTCAAAAGCACGCCGGCGTCTTCACCACGCCACCGTCTCCGTCGTTATGTAGATGGGTACGGATAAACAACCCGTCAGCTGGAGTCTGGATGTCAGAAGCAGGAAAGATGCCCACGTGCTCGTCAATGTGCATACACTGTGATCAGTCGGCGTTTGATGTTAGAGAATTACCCTTTTCCTACCGCAGTGATGTCCCGTCACGGGCTGTGGAGAGTTTACGAGCTAAAAGAAAACTCGAATTATCATGTGAACACTGTTGAAGACTGCGACAAAGACAGGTAGACAAACCTGTGTTCGAACTGCAAATCAGAAATGGCTAATTAAGGATCAATTAAGAAAGCTCCACAAAACTAGCAGCATTCATTCATTCATTCTCTGTATTTGCTTGTGTTCTTGGGAGTCGCAAGGCGGCTGGAGCTTATCCAGTGATGATGATTATATGTCATCACAGACCAGAGAGAACCCGCGCAGACACACGGAGAACATGCAAACTCCCATTTGAACCCAGAACCTTCTTGCTGGGAGGCATCAGTGCTAACCACCGCACCACTGAACTAGCAGCATTACAGCTGATCATTTAAAGTGATTTGAGAACATATGTTAAGGGGAAATCAACTGAGAATAATCTACCATCAATTTACAGCCTTAAACTCTGTCCCCAAGAAGATTCAACCCCATACACACCTTGGGACTGGAGCCTCTGACTGGTAATGGGCTGTTAGTAGCGTGAGTACCATTCATTAGGGGATAAACAGTCCCCCCTTAACGACAGGTTAAATATCTAGCTGTTAACTGACACTAGTTGTGCCAGTATCTGGGCATCAACAGAAACAAGGAAGTTTCTGATGGACGAGACCATAGACTATAAATATGGACAGCATGTCGCCACTTCCTTGCATTGGCCAAGCAGATGCTGTTTTCCCGACATACGGGCAGCGACATCTTGCGACTTCGGAGCCCGAGTCTGTGCAGTACTGTCCGAGACTGGAGCCACATATTACACTCTGCTCCACCTCCGCCCGTTACAAAGAAATGTTGGATTATCTCATCTCATCATCTACTACCGCTTATCCTCTCTGGGGTCGTGGGGCTTGCTGGAGCCTATCCCAGCTGTCAGCAGGGCACACCCTGGACAGGTCGCCAGTGTGTCGCAGGGCCTGTCTGACACAGAGACAAACAAACATTCTCACTCACACTCACACCTAGGGTCAATTTAGAATCACCAATTAACCTAACGAGCATGTCTTTGTAGGTGGGAGGAAACCGAACCCTTGAACATACATGAATATTTCTATTAACTCCCTAAAATGACAGAAATCAAGCTTGAAAATAAATATTTGATGTGTATTGTAGTGTTTTATTTTGGTCCAAGTCCCATCCACTAACATGGAGGAGGTGGAGCTTCTGACCTATACTGCAGCCAGACACCAGGGGGAGCTGTACTTGCTGTAGCCTCACGATTGAGGAGTAGTTCTGCCATCCATCTTTATACAGTCTATGCACCAAAGCCACAAATGTTCCTATTTATACCTCAAAGTCTCCCCAAGTCCAATTGCCCTTCTTTAATGTTTCTGGATAAGTACAAATCAAGTTTCAAGTTACCCCAACCATCCCTAGCCCCATTATTTACATTTCATCTATGTGGCCTTAAAAGTTGCACTTCATCTGCTGAAGAGTCAACTTGATCTGCTGATGTAGACCAGTCCAGTGGAAAACTCTGTAACAAGATACTGTCTTGACGACGGCCGTTCAAGGTGAAGGTCGAGAGCGATTTGCAAGCTCGTACTATGATAATGAATCGGACCAATAAGAAGCCTCTGCGCCGTCTCTGCGCTTGCTGACCATGTCTCCAATTATTCATTACCATTACCTAATCAGCTGCTTAATTGCACATGAACAGAAAGTAATCACCACTGTGTGTTTTAACCGTCGCGTTAAAACACAGAAATTCACATAATGACACAAACAAATCGAAGCGGCGGTGCACCAGCAACTCCCATGTCCTGCGAGATAAAATTACAGTTCTTGTCAATGGAGTCTGGTTGCTTTGAAGAGAGAAAAATGACGGCTTAAGTTCCCCCCTCGGTAAAAGGCTCTCAGGCAGAAAGATAAAGCAATGAAAATTATCTAAATATAGCGTACACTTGAACTGAAATTGATTTTCCAGGTGGCTAAAATACATTGTGTGGCTGACCCCGTGCCGAACTATCCCTTTAAGCTTCAGGATTATTAACAAGGCGACATTTGATTTATTAGATGAATAGATAACGACGATCATCATCATTAGTTTCAGCCGCAGCTGCGTTTTCAAGCACGCGCTGCATCTCTGTTCATTTCTCATGTATAAGCCATAGGTTGTTGGTACAGTTTTCCCACCGTCCCCGACTGAAATGAATGGATTGTGCAGCTTAACTGATGAGCGAGTTCACCGGCTGCGGTTTTCAGATGATCTCTGCTTTTGGCACTAAACGGCACATTTGAAAGCTTTACTTTCCCTATTAACAGAATTTATTGAATCCTTCAGTAGCTACTGCTTCAAATGAAATCAGCATAAAACCTTAGAGGTCATTTCATTAAATGCAAAATTAAGCGGTGCATTAGCTTCAGAGGAGTACTTGTATTATGTGTTTAGTTCAGATATGAATCTCATTCCTAAGCCATTTCACCACAAGTAATTCATTTCGAAAGATTATTCAACAATTATGGTATTTTTCTTTATAAATGGTTGCAGCCACAGCTCAGAGCTGTTGAACACTTCCTGAAGTCGTTCCAGTTTTTTTTTTGCTGTCGTTGTTGTTGTTGTTGTTGCCCCCAAAGTTTAAGACCTTGCAGTAATTGTTAACTGCGCCGGTGAGTTCTGAAGATCTCCTTCCCCCTTACTCACTCCTCGCCTCCACGCCTCTCCTCTCCTGGCCCGCGGCTCGGTAACTCTCCTCTCGCTATGACTAATGATGTTCTTTCAGTCTCAAGGTTTTAGCAGGATAATTATATTAACCCTTGTCCTCTAGATGATCCCAGCACAGCTCCTCTTCCCCAGGCATCCTCCCCTCCGTGGTCTCACCGGAATTAGACTTTAATGCGCACACATAGGTATGCGAGAACGCACATTTTCGACTGCAGGCTGGTGTAAGTTTTGGTGACTTTTAGGAGACTTGTTTATATATTAGGGGACATGCAGATACGGGAAGTGTGTAAAGTACTGTGAAGTGTTTGCATGACGCATGGCTGAACATGGGTGAAGGCCTCCGGGTGTGTCTGCATGAAGCTAATTCATAAAAATGCGGCTTCAGACATTAGAGTGTGTCTCTAAAGTTCAAATTGTGGACAAACGGCCTAGACTCTGATATCCTGAGTGTATTCGAACACAGCAACAGACGTAAAAGACCCCACAAACATCCTCATCGCCCTTGGGGGTTTGAGGACTCTGTTGGGGATCGCACAACAGGAAGAACCTCCCACCAAACCCCCAACGCCGTCTCAGAGTTTCTGTCGCTTCATCACTTTTTCATCTCTCCCACTGCCTCCCCTCTCCCATTATTTCCTCCTCCTCGTTCATACCTTAAAATAAGACGAGGATGTGTAATAACCCCCGCCCCTCCAGCTCACACCCAATTTCCTCTCTCCCCAGGTGTTACTCTTTGCTGTAGTGTTCATTAAAATACATTAAGGAGCTTTAAGGACTCTGCAGGGAGGTTACACTAATATCCAGCACAGTTACACAGTGATCTCAGGACAACCAGAGCTGGACGGAGCAGGGCCGGACTCTCTCTTTAGTGGGAGAAGCAGTGACAGGTGACGCTTCACTAAAACGACGTCAGCTCTTCTGGACCGTTCGTGCCGCGCGGATATTACGACGCCGGCGTCCGCGGTCTTAAACAACCGCGACCCGAGTGGCGAACGCCAGTGAAATACGTCTCGTGCGGGCGAATTAATAAGGGTCGCCCAACACAGTGGTCAGTGACTTTCTTTTCAAGGTGCATCTATTTGTGGGTGATAAAATTCAGCATATGTTATTCGAAGTGCAAAAAAAAAAAAAAACAACTTTTCATTAGCATCATGTAGAGCCGAGCAGCGGAAACGAGGCGAAACTGCTGACGTGGGACTCTCACACAGCATCTAATTTTCGTCTGTATATGAAACACACACACGGTTTCTGGAGCTTTAGATGAAATGCGAGCGTGACTAAAGTACGTCCGAGAAACAACAACAGTTAACAGATGTTGATTCTGACAGAATCAACTGTGTAGAGAGAACACAATCCACGGTGTTTAACTATGTCGCACCTTTGAACTGTATCTCTGATTATGTGAAGAGATGTGTAAATTGAGTTCTGATTTGCATAAAGCGTGCCGAATGCACTGCAATTCAGTTTTATTCATATGGCATCAATAACAACGCGACTTGTCCCGTTTAACAGTTAGAAACCTCAGCTCATATGGAGGGAACCATGTGCCAAACATAACGAGACAAACATACGGTACATCTGTCATAGATACATATATCTGTGACAGATGTATGACACATAACTGCAAATGTATTCGTTTGCAGTTTTAAAATTCCAAACATCGGCTTTAAAAAAGTAAGGGAGGGAGGGAGCGTGTTCCTGACGACGTGATAAAAAGCCGTCCACAAAGTGTAGTTTAAGTAACAGATGCATTATCAGGATTATCAGATTCCAAAACCATCCACCGCGGTTTATACTACTGCAACATGAGACAAGCTGGAGATGAAAGATGCACCATGTTCATCTTTTTGCTGAACAGCTGTCCATTTGTCTATTTTTTTTTTTTTCCTGCCACTGATGTAAGCTGGGATAGAGCAGGCTACGCTCTGCATTCAGTGCTAAAACTGGTTTACACCAGCGCCTGTATGCAGGTGGTTTTTGAAGCTCAGTGTGGCGTCTCTGGCTGCCACCATCTTGGCAGTGCCTTGTGCGCGGCTAATTCACAAAAGACGGGCAAAAGTCGACGAAGGTTTGAAGAGCTCATGAGGGCGGGTACGATCTAGACAGACAGCTAGTGATCTGTGAGGGGATCCACATGTCACTCAAACCAGCCATGCCATAAATTATGCATAAGCCTTATAATAATTTAAACATGCTAAAGGGTGGTTATGATAGGAAGAAATTATGTATTGGGACCGGAAACATGTTCGTATCAGGCTGTAAACATGTTTACTTCTGCTTCCATATATGGGCATCGACACTCTTTTGAGGCTACGCTCAAGTGGCCATTCAAGGAACTGCAGCTTGTGGTGCACTGGGTTCACCTGGTTGAACACAGTTTGACTTTTTAATTTTGCAACAGCAACATAAAAGAAGAGACAATTACAAGTACTGTACCTTGCAGCCAAGTTGATTTACTTATTCCGCATCAGTGAAGTGACCCCAAATCTTAAAGAGCAAGATGATCTCTCCAAATAAAACTGGAAATGATTGTTGTTCCTTAAAACGAGGCTGACATGCACATTTTAAGTGAGCTACCCTAAGTTATTTACGAAGCGCGCCCTATCCTCATACACATTAACCTCCTGAGACCTGAGCTGTAGTTTGGTGTGCATTTTTAATTTTTCCAAAGTATTTGGGATCAGTAGGACCTGAAAAGCATAAAAAATAACAGGAAGTAGTTTTTGGTAAAAAATACGTCCTCATATGTGGACATGGGGATTATTTCACTGTATAATATTTAAATAAAGTCACCAATATGTAACAAAATATAAAACTGAACATGGCCCTGCAAATAATGAATTCCCAGTGTCCTCAATCTGATGCGGTTTTTCACATTTTTGTCACTTTTGTCACTTGATCGGCTAAAGAATGAATTCGCTGAAACGCTGCCTATCATGTTTTCACACCAACTAATATATAGTTATGAGGTCAGGTCAGGTTTGAATAAAGCTGCCACAAACCTAAACCTAAATGTCACCACATGAGGATGTGTGCTCTCAGTATCGCAGGAAACAGCCAGGGCGACAACTTCCTATATAAGCTTCATATTAATTACCTGCGCAGTTTGAAAAGCCAGCAAAAACTGTTCATTTTACACAGCTGGCATGTTAGCCACACCTGGACTGTTCCAATATTTAGCTCTCTCACTCTCTCGGCGGTCTCGGCTGCACCGTGAGAACAGTCCTACGAGGTCTGGACCAGAGAACGGGATGTGCCCAGGTTCCATTATTTAGCCATTTGGTCCTTTGCATAGAGAATATACTTTAGAGAGCAGGTACCTCAAAGTGGGACTGTGTTCGCCCGCTGCTCTTTACATGACTCGACCCGACCAATCAGAAGGCGTCTCTCAGCTCCGGGGGTCAGCTTGGAGCGCACGCAATGGCCATTTACTGTATCCTGTGTAAATAATTTACTCGCGAGTCCCACACAATCTCTCTCTGTCCCTGTCTTCGTCCAGATCCCAAACTAAAAGACACATTAAATGTGAGCGAACTGTGCCGGAGTAAGGAATTGTCTCACAAACACACCAGAGAGGTCACACATCTCTGTACACACTCCGCGGTGCGCACACACAAACACACGAAACAAATGCACACAAGGTTTGGATTGCAAAGACATTCAGGGTCATTCCTCTGCTTTGAATAATTTAGGATGCCCTAAACGTCTGCTGGACGTTTTTAATCCACTTTATTTTTCCCAGGGTCAGAAACATCCAGCGGCCCCCGGAAAAAAAAAATGAACATATTTAGCGAGCGGACATACCGCGAGTGTGTTTGTGTTGTGTTAAAAAGAATCGAAGACCCCAAACACACATTTCCCATCCCTTGTTCCCTTAGATGATCCGGCACAAAGTGTTTTCTCCTTTAAATGGATTTTGGGACATGTCCAAAAAAAAAAAAAAAAAAAAAAGGGCTGAAAACTGAGAAACTACAAAGAGACGGAGAGGAAAGACAGGAAAGGAGGATTGATTTAGGAAATGTATCTAAAGCATTTGTGGTTTTTTTGCTGCCTGCGTTAGATAATGACGGATAATGAGCTCGGGAGGAAGGATTTTTTCTCAAAAAAAAAAAAAAAAAAAAGTCACTCTGCTTAAGAGCGTGAAAGGACTATTGTGGGTATGAAAAGAGGGGCCCCGCAATTCGCACTTAGCACACGATCGCAGGGGAGGTGAGTTATAGATTACCTGTTCAGCCCGGAGAGAGCAGGAGCACACATGAGAGAGGATGGATGGTGGACTGGAAAAGGCAGGTGAGGTGCGGCGGAGGGAGGGGAGGGGATGTTTGAAGAGGCTCACGCTGCTACGGAAGGCTGCACTCGAGGAAAATCGATCCTCTCCCTTCAGAGAAAGAAATTTATGAAGCTGGAACATAAACGCAGTCATGTCCAATTAGCTGCCCTGAATTTACGAGGCGAGGCGGAGGAGGAAGTGGGTGGGGACGCGGTGATAAAGACTTCAGCCGAAGCCAATAAGGCGTGCTGCTGATCAATGATCTCGGGCTCCCGCGCAACTCCCCCACTCCGCGCTCCGTCGCTTCCCCGCCGCGTCCTGGATGCGCTGCGTCGGAGGCCTCGGCTCGTCTGCAGGCTGTCCTCCTCCAACGAGATTTTAATTTATGGACATACTTAAATATCTCCTCCAGACATGTTTTAGGGAATAAAAAGGGATGAATCTGCTGCTCTGAATAATAATTTGGGTCTAATATCATCCCAGTTAAAAGTAAATAAATAATAAGGGGTTTCAAAAAAACTGTCAAATTGCATCTAGACATAGCGGAAAGTTCCAGGATCTGGGGATTTGGAAATATTTTTCACTTTGAAACTTTAACTGGACTGAAGAGGTCCCCTCAAAGTGAAGACTTTTAAGACGATTATGGGATATTGTGAGACGAGACTTTACCAGAGTTGCAGCTCATTCACACAACAACTTTCAACGGAAACACATACAAGAGCAATTGTACTTAAGAAAAATTTCAGAAATATCACTTTTATTTCGCTAAAAACTGTAATGGAAACGCAGTTATAGACAGCTTCCACATCATTCCTGCTTGAACTTAAATGTCGGAAAACACATTCTTTAATGGAGGAGGAGCTTTGCTGTAGGTGAACTGTAGGTTCATACACACAATAAATTAAGCACTAACAACGGATGTATGAGAGGACAATGAGTTTGCAGGGAGGTGTAAAGGTGCCTTTTCCGAATAGTCAAGATTTTGCAATCAGTCCTGCCAGAGGATGCCTGGCTAGGGTTTGGTAAATCTGAGACGTAAGCGGGAGCCAGACCAATGCAAGGCTTCAAAAACAAGCAGTAAAAATGGAAAATCAATTGTAAGGGCCTGTACAGACCTGGCATTAAGATCCCACGTGGGCAATGGAAACGCATTTGGAGACGCATGTCAATGCAAGGCACTAAAATTCTGGTTGCTTCACAAAATCTACAATCCACCTCCATAAAAGAGATTTCACTTGAAAAATTTGTTTTTTTTTCTGTAAACACGATCAAGGCAATGATTAAGCTGCTCAATACAAACCAATTTTACTAAGCAATTAGCTAAATGTATTACCAGCTGAAAGTAGTTGCTATTAGACTGACGAAAGCCCTGACACTTGTTCCCCTTATTACTCTTTTTGTGATGAAGTTCACAAAAAGCACGACCAGGTACACAGATGCAGAGTTGCCGTTGAATTGTTGCTCAGATGCCCGCTGCCTTCGTCAGCTTAAAAAATGAACTGGTTAAACTAACGCATGTGAATAGGTGGTGAATCACCGTGTCGTCGGAGCGCCGCAGAAACTGGAGGACAGCTTAGCAGCGCAACCACGCAGCGACAAGGGGTCGCCCGTCTATTTGTTGATTCACGCCGCTGGCTCTGACTGAGAACGACTCGGAGCCGGTTGCTTTTTCAGCGGCAGCCTGAACACACCATTAGGTTCTAACTCTGCTGTTACCACAGCGGGGTGTGAGCTGCTTGCGAGTGGCGTGCGGGTCTTCTCAGTGATGGTTGATCGAACACGGAATAGAATAGGAGGGGAACCTCCTGCTGGGCCAGAGCCACATCAGCGCGGTCTGTCATAACAGGTTAGAGCACGTCAACTCAGGCCCTCCTCCTGCTCCTCCTGCTCCTCCTGCTCCTCCTGCTCCTCCTCCTCCGAGCCTCACCACTGTAGTCAGAGAGGCAGGCAGGCTGTCAGGGCTTTGACACAACAACCCTGCTGCACTGACTGCTCAGATCCCCCACATCGCCTACATCCCTTCTATTTTCTCCTCTACCCGCTCCTCTCAAAACACACGTCCGCAACCCAATTTGCCCCGACGCATTCCTCGGCGAACGCCGGCGCGCGACGGTCAGCGGCAAAAGGAGCCAAATAAAAAGGCTGCGCAGACTGACAGAGGGGGAAATAAAGAAAGAGACGAAGGATTAAAACCAGACAGGGAGAGCAAAAGGTTGGAGGACGGCTAAAGTAGATGGAGCTCGGGAACAACAACAACAACAGACAGTGGGAGGAGAGCGCAAAAAGAGAGAGGGAGTGATAGCCGTGTCCTCGGAGAGGAATAAAGGAATGCGCGTCAACTACAGTAAAGAGACAGATAAAGCCCCATTAACTGCCGCTTCCAGCTGCTTTCTCAAGCTCTGCCACCACATGGCTCCCCCTTGATGTTTGTTTATCTTTCTTCTTATTTATTCCCCCTAATTGCTGCGTCTCTGCCGTCTAAAACGGGTAGCCCCCGAATCATTAAACACAAACATGACTCCAGCGAGACGGGCTGTGAGGTGAATGGACAGGGAAACACACAGAGAGACCAGACTAGACTCAGATTCAGACAAAAAATACTGTAAAAAGCATAATATTAGCATATAACAGATGTAACAGATATGCAGATAGCCTTTTATTCATACAAGTTTAGAAATTATATCATGTAGGCCAGTGTTTACTAGTTGTCTCAGAGTATACATGCGCTTTATCGCCACCTGTAGGCCGGTCTAAAATTAGTGCCTCAACCATATGTACCACAAACGTGCACGCAAGGCAGCCCAACAAAAACCCTGCTGCGTAATGCTACTAGCATCACACGAACCGAAGCCGCCTTTCAGGCAACACAGCCAACAGACCTACGAGCACAAACACTGACCTATAATTATGCCACCTAATTAAAACACCACCTTGTGTGTGGTTTCTAATGTAGCCTGGAATGCATTTGCATCCCCTTATTCCCTCCTGTTCCTCGACGCACTCTTGCCTCGCTTCCTCTTGCCCTTCTCTGTCTTCTCCTCCGCTCACCTTCTCTCATTTCATCTCCCCCCCCCTCTCCCGCTCGGTAAAACAGACAGGGCTGTGATGGATCCAGCTGTCCCGTCTTAACTTCCTTCAGCTCAGAGCTGCTACTCCCACTTTGATGACTTTGCAGCGCAGGCAGACATCTTGCACATTAACATATGATTGTGCCCCATGTATTATTTGTGCGTGGTGGGACCGAGGAGAGGGATCGGAAAGAATCCCGGTGCAAGCTGTCATCCGAGAGGGAGCGAGCGGCAGAAGACGCGGCGCATGAAAAGTCGGAGTGACGCGCCGTTCATGCGGAAGGAGTGCAAAGCGTAGGAGAACTCCTGGAAGTAGGATATGGAGGAAGTCACAAAAAGCAGGTCAAGGAGATGTCCGTAAAGTTTAGGCGTGGAACACCGTGTGACTCTTAACTTTTCATTGTGATTAAATTAGGAGGGATTTTAGAAGCCGGTGTCAGTCAGTATACACCGATCAGCCACAATATTATGACCATTGATCATTGAGCATCTTGTGACAATTCAATGTTCTGCTCAGAAACTTTTGGACCTTTTGGATTTGTGTGGATGTTACATGGACCACCCACCCCCACCTCATAGCATTAGCACTCCTTGATGGCAGCAAGATGCAACCTGACACACACATACACAAAAACAGTACAGGAACAACTCAAAAAAACATGAAGAACAGCACAAGGTGTTGACCAGGCCTCCAAACTAATCAAGTATCTGTGGGATGATCCACAGAGATCCAAAGGCCCCCACTAACAACATCCTGTTTCCACACACCACAGAAGGCCCATGTCCATTCTCTGATGTATCACAAGTGTTTTGGAGACACAAGGGAGACCTACACAACGTTAGGAAGCTGGTCATCATGTCATGCATTAGGCATTTTTCCCTCATAAGGAAGCCATCATAACCTGCAAGACATGAACTGCAAAGAAACTACACCTAGAAAATCACTGCTCCTCAGTATTGATTTTTAACTCCAAACCCTAGATCCTGCACCAAAAAAGCGCTTCCCCTTTTAAGATGAGACAGATGAGATTTATCACAGGAGATGAGGAGTAGTGATATGTTCGCCGCTGCCAGTCACTCAGCGCTGGTATTAGTCACCGTGCCTCCGCTTCTCTGCTTGATCTGTTGTCTGTCATCTGCGCTCTCAGACAAATGCGCCACAATCGCATGAAACAGATTCTCTCTCACACACACACACACACACACTCACACACACTCACACATACCTGTCTCGTTTGACACGCATTCACTCTCGCTCTCGCGCAGGCACTAGTTTCTCCGCGAAAAAGAGATGTTCAATTTCCGTCTGGGCTAAGTGGACAGCTCGCGTCCTTCAGAAGGCGCGCAGGAAACAAGGCCTTGTCGGTGGATGGATTCCACCTGGCACATCCTGTCAGCTCGTCCAGTGATCAGAGGGAAACGGCGGTGTAATTTAAAGGGCCTGCGAGCAGCAGCGTGATGAGACACAACTTACTGATCGACCCCGCGAAGGCTCCTATGTGTTTCTAAGTTTTAGTCGATATTCTGTAAATGTAATCCCGTCTAAATAGAGTTGAGGTAGACGGCTGACATCACAAAACACACACGCACGCGCACAAAAAAAAATAAAACTTTATGAGAAAGTGGCGTAGATTAGTGGGAGGAAGGAAGATTGAGGTAGTCATCTCGCCAGAATACAGAGGCCATTCTTTGAATATTTGATGCAGACGGATAGCTGTTCACTCCAGTGGAACAAACTGGATTGGAGTCCAGTCGCTCATCTGGAAAAGGCTGTAATTTAAAGTCGTAGCCGCCGAGTGTCCTTAAGATCCTCATTTCCTTTCTGGCAGAACTTCAACCTCTGGATCGACACACCTGGGCCCTGCCCTCTGCCGAGGTCGAGTGGGCGCGCACGCATGCACGCACGACCACGCGTGCGCGCACAAACACAATCGGGCACTTGAATTTCATGGGCTGTAATTGTAAATAGTAATTTTCTCCCAAATGGCAGGCTTTAGCGGAGAGTGGGTAAATAGATTGCCAACAGTCTGGGTCCCAGAATATTTTGCAACCCGGCTGAGTGTATGTGCACCCTGCTGCTTCATATAAAAATATTCATTTATATAACCGGGAAGATTTAAAGTGAATCATTTGCAGGTTGTAGATTTCAAAATCCTAGCAACTGTTTTTCTCTCAATAACAAAAGTAATTTATTTTGTGAAACGTTAGGCTGATTGATAAATGGGAGTGTTTCATTTTTTTTTCCTTTTCATGATCTGACTCATTTATGTTTCGATGCCCATGTAAAGAGAACGACAGTTCTGCCGGTGAAATCTAACGACACAGAATCAGATGGACTGTCAACTCTCTGACAGTTAATATAATGAAACTAACACGGAGACGTGTCTCGGGGGCAATCGGCTACCGTTTGGATTTCTTATTTTAACTCTTGTTTTTGCTTGGTTTAAATTTCTTGCCGCATGCATGCACTAATGAGGCCACGCATACGAGATAACAGTCACAAAAACACATTAAAAAAAGATTTTTTCTTGCTTTTTACTGTCTCTCTTAGGTACACTTCATAATTTAATATCTGCACTTTTTTCCGAGACTTTAATCTTTGTTTTACATCTCTTGCTGTAACACAATTTGACAACAAGAGGTACTGTACGTACTGTTGCCATGTCTCGAAAAATCAGAGGCTGCAGGTTGGGATTTTTACACCGATCATGCGTAACATTATGACCACCTTCCTATTATTGTGTAGGTCTCTCTTTTGCCTCCAAAACAGTTGTGACTTATCAGAGAATGAACATGGGACTTCTGAGGGGGTCCTGTGGTGTCTGGAACAGGATGTTGTTAGTGGGGGCCTATGTGTTGAGGGGAGGGGCCTCTGTGGATCATCCCACAGAAACTTGATCAGTTTGGGATCTAGTGAATTTCGAGGCCAGGTCAATAACTAGTGCTGGAGGTGGCTGCTGCCATTAAGTAGTGTCATTCTTCTGGTCCCAGCAAAACATATAATCGTCACACCTTGTACACCTGTCAGTGGTCCTAATGTTACGCCTGATCGGTATATATACGCTCGTGTAAAAATGCTGCTGTAATATTTTGCATCATAAACCTTAGTCTACTGCTTTCTTCCCCTCTCCCAGGTGTAAGTGTAACCTCCATGCCTCCCAGTGCCTGCTGACTGACGGGAACCTCCAGTGCCAGTGTGAACACAACACCACTGGCCAGGACTGCCAGCGCTGCAAGAAGGGCTTCAAAGCCAAGTCCTGGAAAGCAGGGTCCTACCTGCCAGCACCGAACGGAACCCCCAACACCTGTACGTACCTGCTTCTGCATCGCTGCTATGTTCAACTCATCAGTCTGACACAGATAGATCTAAAACTGCTGTCTCCTTTCACGTGCTGTTTGACAGTTTGCTTTATTGTAATTCTTGTGAAATATTAGCTACATGACTGTTTAATTACTTTAATCTAGCATTCAAATTACACATCGTTCTAAAATACATTCTTGACTGATGGATTTTATCACGACTCAGGGAATAAAAAGCTTAATTAAGGAAGCAGCGGAAAAAGGACGGAGAAGTCGAAGAGTGACCATAAAGAGACCGAGTTCCTCGAGTTGTCGTCACCTCAGTGCAGAGAGCTGTGTATCTGAGTTGTGTAACGACTGAGGGTAGTGTTTGTGTGTGTGTGTGTGTGTGTGTGGAGAGAGGAAATCCTCTCAGAGAGTGCAGTCAGCTCCAGCAGCTAGATATGATAAAATAATAATCTAGGGCAGCCCCTCCCTGGTTTTCTCCATTCGAACGGACAAACTCACACAAGACAGGGAAACACTATCAGGAACCTTTACCTGCGCGCACGC
The DNA here is from genome assembly GCF_022458985.1 of Mugil cephalus. NCBI lineage: Eukaryota > Metazoa > Chordata > Actinopteri > Mugiliformes > Mugilidae > Mugil > Mugil cephalus. The sequence continues at coordinate 6,656,617 of NC_061788.1, read as the reverse complement.
TGCAGAGAACCGCTCCATTGTCGGCCTTTCCTTTCCAACGTGCGTCCGTTTCCAGCGGAGTTCTAATGGCGCCGACACGCACCTGCAGAGGTCAGCGGCAGCCTTTTAAACTCCCAAATCCCATTAGCGGAATTTAAAAATTAAAATGTTTGCAACTCGCTCGGTCGAAATGCAACGCAAAAAACGGCCACGGCTCACGGAAACGTTTCGGTCTCTACAGACTGCATTATGCATGCCAGGCTAAGCCAACAGCACAATCTGGAAAAATATGTAAAAAGGAATGAAAAAAGGCGAAAAGTTGTGCAGCGTAGCTGAAGCGGCAGCGCTATTCATACATGAGGAGGGCGTGTGGATGGGAGGGTTTTGGGGGGGCGACGAGTGTAATGAGTTAAATTAAGGAGCATATGGGGGGCCAGCGCAGACCCCGTAATTAGTCCAGGATGTTGAGAGGTGGTCCGCAACAAGCCCTCAGTTTGTAGAGGAGCTCTTAAACTCTCTGTGCCACCTGAGCCTGATAAATGAGGTTGAGTCAAGTCTTTAGGCAAATTGAATGCATAAATAAACAAGTTCTCATCTCCACCTGCTTTTCTTATTCTCTTTCAGGTACGATTGCTGGTTCGCCCTCCGGCTCCAGTAAGTAATAACGCAAAGCGAAGCACAAGTGGCGGCATTCCGCCGCGTCTTTCTCTTCCTGCCTCGTGTCTCGCCCCTTTTGTTGCATTGTTTTTGAAATGTTACGCTTTAACCCCGTACCTAGCCGTTTGTGCGTCCCCCCCCCCCCACCTCTCCTCTCCTGTGATGTTCACCCGGCTCTGTAGCTAGTCATTTCTTTTTCTCTGCATTTCCTCTCAGCGCTGCAGCGCGGGGCCCTGCGTTGCTTCATTATTAATAGGCCTCTCTGTCGCCGTGTCTTTTCATCACAGAACATCACACTAACCTGCACAGGAGGAATTCTTCCACAGTCCCGCGTTTTTTTTTTATTTTATTTTATTTTATTTAGAGTAAAGTCAGTGCCATTGATGGATCGTAGAAAGGAGTCGTGAGAGAGGGATCGGTGGCGGACGGGGAGGCAAAGACAGCTTGAAAGAAAAAGAGAGAGAAAGAGAGACTGAAAGAGAGAGAAGGATGTGGGCATATGTTAGTGTGTTGTAATGCAGTGTGATTCCGGGTGAGGAGCTCAGGGAGGCAGGAATAAAAGGGAATTTGATTAGGGATTCTCTCTGTGGAGAGGCTCTCAGCCTCTGAGCTGTTAGACAGAAACGATCGGCAAAGTGGCAACATCAACCCTGACAGCACTGGGCTTTTCTCCACATGGCCCAACAGTAAAAGGCTGATGCATGGATAGACTGAGCAATTGGACTGCACTGCAGAAGCCTGCTTTAAAAAAAAAGGGGGCTCCTCTGACAATTAGGAATAACTGTGTGGTTATTTGGAAAAAAATAATGGCTGCGATTTATCAAAGAAAATAATGAATCCCGCTAATGGCTTGATTATGAGTTTAGCGGCGCACCTTCAGACTCCCACAGACAGGTACCGCTTCTGAGCCTGAGGATGAAACAGAGGGGGGGGGTAAAGTTGAAGCTCAGGGTGAAACTCAAGGTGAAGCTGAAGGTGAGAGCAAAGCGGAGCCATCTCTGAAGCTGATTGACCCCCTACTGTTACCCAGGAGCACGATGGAGCCCCTCAGGAAGATACTTTGTACTAGAATATCTTTCTTTACTTCACTTATCACCTGACTTATACCGCAGAAAGGAACTTTTACTCCATTATAGTGCATATTATTGACAATTATTTTTATCTTTTATCTTAACATAAAACTATTAATTTATTGCTCTTCATGACTCCTCCAAAAATAGGCTCAAGTGCAAATTATACCATCAAAGGTTAGGGTTATCACATGTTTAATAGTGACCTTTAAAATTACACTTATGCTATATTTGTGGTATCAATCTTTCTATTCAAGCAAGGCAAAACTATCCTGCTACCCTGCTATCTACTTTTACTTTTCAGGAAACGCAGGTGTTTCGTGTATTTATATATTCTGACTCAGTTACTTTTCCTTGAGTAAATCTTTCGTCCTTCGCTGACCACAGGTGACACAGCAGCATCGTAGCGCTGGATTGCTAAACGCTCCTGTGACAAATCAAATACGTGATGCAATCCCGGCGGAAGCGCGCATAGAGGCCGACAAGAGCGGTGTTTGTGTTCTGCGTATACATCATACATAATTCACAGTGGAACTTACTGGAGGTCTTAAGATGTACATTGACTGCTTCCCCCGGACTCATCTTTGAAGTTGATGGTAGATGCCAGTCGTCCTGTCTTCAGAGCAAGGGCGTCACACTATATGGACATTCAGACTTTATTTGTTCTGACTGAGCGATTTTAAACAACCCCGGGATGGATGTGAACACATTCTGTCAGCTGCTTTCGACGTACAGTAAAGTGGTCCTTAAAGCCCAGCTCGCCTTCATACTAAATTTAAACCTGCCATCTTAGTAGGAAGCGGACCGCTCGTGTTACACCAGAAAAGCACTTAGGATGTGGGAGGAGCTGGGATTTGAGCAGCGCTGTGATGCCGTCAGACCTTTTTTTTTTTTTTTTTTTTGTCTTAAGGAAATCCATTAAGTGTGTTTTTATTTTTAACAGCGCAGCATTTCTGTTGTTTGGCTGACAAGAGTAGGAAAGTCAAGGAAGTCACTGATCAGCCGTGATTTAGGGCGGGGGCTGACAGCTTTGGCTTTTTTTTTTTTTTTGAACGGAAATACACTAACTTTGGGAACCTTTTTAAAGTTTGCTGTGAAGGACACAAATTAAGCTGCACAAAATCCAAAAATATATAATCAGAAATTCCAGAAAACTTGTCAAGTAACCACATTTAAAAGCTCAAACTGCCATATTTCATTTTGGGAAATGATTTCATCATTAAAAGTGTCCCTGAGTTATGGATAATTAAACTATCGTCCAAAATATCACATTTAAAGTGTTATTCAATTGTAAAGTCCTAAAATGCATATCAAATTCTTTAAAAAAAATATATATATATATAATTAGTTTATTTCAGTGCAATGTGCTGCATAAATATGGGGAAAATACACAACATTATTATTTTTTTTAACTGAGGTCTAGAGAAGTGTATTTTGGCTTGATCCTGACCCTGATGTGAGCAAACCCTTGTTATATGTCTGTGTGTGTGTGTGTGTGTGTGTGTGTGTGTGTGTGTGTGTGTGTGTGTGTAGATTTATAGCGGGCATATGGTGCAGCTCAGTGAAACCCATAAATCATCTTCATCCACTCCTTCTCCTCCCGGGGATCTGAGGTCTTAGGTTCCCTTCTCACAGAGCGGCCGCCACTACTGTTTGTACATGCACACGCTGACACACACAGACACACATACACACACACACACCGACACACAAAGAGGTTTTATCATATTGTTGCTGAAGGTCTTCCGACTTTAATAACTAGATCACATTACGCGATAAGCTGTCTTGAATAATATAACCGGTAATGTCGGTTATCTTCTCCCTGACTGTCGACCATGTTTGATGCATTCAAAGACTGTAGGTTATTTTAGGCTATGACTGAAGCAGTCTGGGATTTTGTGTTTCTGTTTTTTTTTTTCAACCATATAAAAGTTGGTTACATAAATCATAATTTCTCCTCTACTACCAGGAATTTGAAAAAGCAAATCCCAGCTTAGCTATTTGATGTGTAATTTTACATCAATATATGTTTTTTTTTTTTTTTATATAAATACACATATATATTTTTATTTGTTGCATCAAGCATCTTTAAAGACATTACAGCCAGACAGTATGTCATGGTAGTCGCCCCCTTTGTCATGTCTGTGCCCCAGTTAAGTCAGTGAACATGCTCAGATGAGGATTAGCAATCTATTGGCAAGAGAGTCTGATCCATAGAGCCCACAGCCCATTGGTCAGCCGGACAGATGGGCGTTTGGCGAGTGGGGGGAGGGTGGGGTCAGGGCAACCAAATCCTAAAATCCAGTCATACATCTACCTATCCAGCCGCCGCAACCTTGTATGCCCCTACTTCATCTTTCATCGAAAATCAGATCCCAGGGCTGTAGAGGAGCCTGAATAGCCTGCACACACACACACACACACACACACACACACACACACACACACACACACACGCACACGCACACAACTGGTCATGCACCAACTGAAATCCTTGCATTTTTATGAAGACTGAACTTCTGCCTCAGTCTGAGACAGATTGGATCATGTCTGGAAAATCATGTGACATATTAATAACATCCATGCTGCCCAACCACCATTAGGTGTTCAGGCAAACGTTAACCGTTCCTGAATCACAATGTCTTCATTAGCGCGGAGCTAAATCAACGTCTAACTCTCCGGTAATAAACGATGAAAATTCTAAGACTGACAGGTGGCATTAAACATTATTGTTATACTTTTTTTTTTGTGGTGTATTAATACAAGTGACAAATGATCTCATTATATGCAAATGCATCGGTGCAAAAGTCGCTTAAAAATGTGAACCGGCACTATGTTCTTGCTTTTAGTTTAGTGTGTGTGTGTGTGTGTGGTCGGGTGTGTGCGTGCGAGAGAGTGTGTCAGGGGACAGTTAGCGGGTCCATCTGTACAGATAGACAGGCACATATTAGAGGATTATGAATCAGATTACACTGTCGCATGCGTGTTGTGAGAGAGTGATGGCGCTGTTGTTGATCCTTTATTTTTTTTTTTTTAACCATTTTATTTCACATTCAGAGTCCACTGACTTCAACGGATCTGATTCTGGGGTTGGAAACTCTTTAAATTCCCATCATTTTGACAATAATAAAGGTAGGCGTTATAGTAGTAATTTAGTCATGGTGGTAGTACAATCAGAGTAGAATCGATAGTATTAGTATCACAGTTAAAATTTACATTAGTGCACTCTTTATCCTGATGTAGAGCTTCTAAAGATTTGCAGAAGGCTAAAACCTGCCAGTTGCCTCCTTCACACTTTTCCTCATCTGCTTTTCAGCTTTCTAGTTTAGTAAACAGCTATAACTTCACCACGGAGATGGATGACTCTTTTGCTCTTCTAGGAATTCAATGATTATGAGCAGTGAACATTTGACGCATCCTATTGTGCACTTTTTATCACAACACCGATCAGGCATAACATTATGACCACCTTCCTAATATTGTGTAGTGCCTCTAAAACAATTGTGACTCATCAGAGAACGGACATGGGCCCTCTGAGGGTGTCCTGTGGAGTCTGGAAACAGGATGTTGTTAGTTTTTTTTCTTCTGGGGAATTATGGGTTGAGGGGAGGGGCCTCTGTGGATCATCCCACATATACTTGATGAGTTTGGGATCTAGTTAATTTGGAGGCCGGGTCAAGACCTTGTGCTGTTTTTCATGTTTAATGAGTTGTTCCTAAAGGCTGCATCCTGCTGGGAGTCTAAGTAACATCCACACGAATGCCAGGTCCAAAAGTTTCCCGGCAGAACATTATATTGTCTCAAGATGTTGATTTACTTGTCAGTGGTCAGTGGTCGTAATGTTGTGGCTGATTAGTGTATAGTACAAGGCATAAAGGAATAAAAAAAAAAAGTATTAATGACACAATATATATCGTGGTGTTAAAAAAAACTCCCAAATAACAGCGCTGCCACATTTAATTGTCACAGTGGTGTTATTTCCTCCCATTAGAGGCAGCAGTTGAGTGATCCACATTAGCGGAAGACAATGTGACGATTAGCCTTGGCATCAGAACAGTTTAAATTTATACCAGCGGCTTCATGCATTCACGTTCCGGTCATTATCTCACTGTACGCTGGTATGTTCACAAATCAGCAATTGATTCATTTCTGATGCGAAGGTGAGAAATAATCACTGCCATTATTTGTCAGCGTTCCTCAGACGACAAAATTAAATGTGTGTGCAAACACATATGCGCGCGTCCATACACAACACTGCAAGTGTAAGCCAGAGTAGTACACTTTGACAAACGCTGCTAGGTTTCATTTTACAACCATATTAACAATAGTCACACCTTTAACAGTCACAGCGTTTCGCAGAAAGAACGCGGGTTCCAGCACTGAAAGGGTTGTGGAGCAGCTTTCGAGTTTAGCCTATCTCAGCAGTGTGAAATCACACTTTCATTGTGTGTTCTCACTTCGGTGTGCGGGAACGTGCTTACTAGAGTGTGTGCGTGCGCGTGTGCGTGCGCACAGTTGAAGAACAAAAAAGGAAAGCTAGGCTTTCTTTGGATAAACAATCTGAGGCAGCATCTCTTATGCTAATGTCTTAGCCTGCCCATTCCTCATTGCATTTACATTCTCTGTCCTCACGCACCTGATGCAACAGACAGCACAGCTCCGCCAGCAGAAAGCCGAATTACAGAGAGCTCCGCCCCGCCGACACACAACGCGTTGCCCACCAGCTCTTTAACCGAGCCTCCAGCCATACCCAGGGGACGGCCTACCACACTTTCTGTTACAATCAAGCCTCCTCCTTCGCCGTCCTCTTCGCAAGAGAAGCAGAGAGTTTACCCGACACCAGAAAAGGTCGCGCCTTCGGAAAACATCCCCGAACACTCACATCTGTCTCATCTAGTCCCGAAGGAGTCCACACATCACTCTGTTGTCGACCATCACCACCACCACCACCACCACGCAGTGACAGAGGAGTCTGCTCTCCATCCACTGACTCAATTTAACCATCATACAAACATGCCTGAAACTGGAGAAAAACACTCAGAGCTAAAGCATAGTGAGAGAGGAGGTAAGGCACACCCATATCTCTAGTAGATATAGACTAGAGTAGCGGTCCATAGAAAACAGAATAATCTAATTTAGAATCAGGAGATCATTTTCATTTCGAGCCGGCAGTGTGGTGTTTATGGCTTGGAACTCATCTAAAATGGTCAATTTTCAGGGGGTGAAGCTCGCTAACTTGCTGTTAGACACAAGCCATCATCATTTTTTATGTTTCTCAGCATCATATCACATATCGGAGATGGTTATTGAGTTATGTTGCGACAGCGAAATCTACTTAATGTGGGTGTGTAGGCGACCGGGCGCTTCAGCGTAAAGAGCAAAACACAACTTTTATAAGAGTTTTTGGAACTGGGATTTCTGTGAGGATAAGTGAGTTCAGTTGACATTGTTTTTGCGTCATGCAGAGAAACAGAGAGGATTGTAGAGCATCCGGCACAGGATCAGAGTGATGAAAAGACGTAACGGACAGAATCGGGACTTAACCCTTACTTACTGCGGCAGATTACAAAATACCATGACGGCATCATTAGCGAACGGAGCGTCGGGACGTAAAATGAAACGTGTCGTTCGAGGTCGTCCTCTGCTGGTTTTGGCTCCGTGTCAACCTGCCAGTGAGGGAGCAGATGAAGAACTCTATCACTGTCATGCTTTCCTAAGCCCAGTAGACTCTCGCACACGCTCAACCTTCTTTCAGTCAGCGTGGAGCGAGCGGGAACCCCCGAATGCTCGGGCTGCCAACGTCTGATGTCAGACGAATCGGGCTGAGCTGATTGAGATTAATGCCAAGAACGGTTCGAATCACTCCCACCCCCGAGGCAGCATGGGTTACTGAGATTAAATGCATTTATGCTCACTGCTGTGCTACATCAGGCTTTGAAACAACTACGATTCAGAAGCCCGCTTTCCCGCACGAGATATTTTTCAGACAGTGTGTGTGTGTGTGTGATGCGTGACAGATGCGTGAGGGAGTGGGGCCAGAGTCGGACATGAGCAGAGGTAAGAGGTAGGCAGGGGTTACTTTGATGGGATGTAACGATGGCATGATGCCAGTTGTGTGAAATGGTCCAGGGCGCTGTGAGAACAGCTGCCGGCGTCCTGTCTCACCGGAGCCCAGGGGAGGGGAGGGATGGAGGGGAGCGAGTGGGCGGGAGGTAGCCTGGAGGGGGACGCGCGGCGGGGGAGCGGCGCGCTTGCAGCAGGATGCCCCTCTCTCTGAAGGGGAACAACTGGAGACGTACACTGCCTCCGCAAAAACACCTCAAGGGGAAACGCAGATGGAAGCGTGCGCAAATCGTGCTCTCCTGTGGTCTGGTGATCATTAGTCCCTAAATGACGTGCATCATGTGGTCGCTTCACGCGATTGGTTATTTATTGGTAAACCTCCCTTTCAGGCCGTTTTAATTTGTCGAGTGTGCTGCAGTAAATGGAGAGGTGCGAGGGAAATGAGGCTTTATCCGTAAACTGAACTAGTTTCTTTCGCTTGAGCTTACTCTTGTCTAGCCCTCACAACTTGAAGCAAAGCATCCTGGGAATGTAAAAAAAAAAAAAAAAAAAAAAAGCCCTCTGGGAAAGTGGATATACAAAGAAACGGGGGGAAAAAAGGAGAAAACTTGAGCAGGAGACTGTTTAAAATGCAATAAAAGTCAAATGTGTGAGGCAAGAAATCTTTATACTGATTTGAGATGTTTTTATGTATCTGAGGCACCGGAGAGAACATGGGCAAGAACAATGATGAGGACACATTACTGTAATATAAAGCAGCCTATGGTGTTGTATGAATATTCATTCATATCAAGTACAATAGAAAAATGATGAGTGGAGATGGATCTTCTTTCCATATTATCAGTGGGAACGGAGCAGTAGAGTAAGCACGAGGCAGGAAATTTCATGATGTGCACATAAAAGGAAGCGCATGTCATTTCTTTAACACCCAGAGCAAAAAAATATAGTGATGAATGAGTTTCTCAAGCCTCTCCGACTCTCACAGCTTTTTCCCAAGCCCAGGGCTGAAGCCCCTGATGGGCCAATCCGCTATCTGACGGACAGAGGAAAGGAGAGAAAGGGAAGGCAGAGTCTCAGAGGAAGAGGAGAAGAAGGCGGACGATATCAGTAATCTTTAACCGCTGCAGTATCAGCCTAATTAGGAAGCTCTTATTGTTCGAGTCACTGAGGAAAGAGCTTGTAAAATACCCTACAAGACGTCTGGTCTTGTTATGGTAATGATGATTGTGGTGTGGGTAAGCCTCCCACAAGTCTGTACATGACGCTCGTGGACACAAAGCAACAAGCTCTTCTGAGGGGGAAAAAAAAGGAGGAAGAGGAGGAGGAAAAAGAAAGAAAAGCTCAAAAGACAGGTTTTGCTTTTAAACGGAGTAGATTTATACACTGCAGCTTACCTTTGATATGGTAAAAAATGCAGTAAATAAACTTTTATTTTTATTTTGACTGCGCACAGTGAAAGCTGGGACCCTGAAAACAGAAGAGACCTACATTTATCTCTCCAATGAAATGACAGTCTGTCAGTTAGCTTGAGCTAAATCATCATTCCAGCACATAACAGTAATACTGTACACGTATTTGCAACAAAGGCTGAAATAAAACTGGTCAGACTGTGTATTTATGGTTTAGCAAATAAAACTGAGCTTTCTTTTTTTTCTGCTTTTTGTGTAAACGGACACTGCGCTGTGTCAGGTACCCACAAGTCACGAGACTCATAACTACAGCTGAACATGGGGAGTAAAGGCAGGAGGAGGAACATATACACAGATGTGTAGTTTGCTCCACAAAACGATATACAGAATAAATGTTTGCATAAAGGACGCTAACGCTACAGGAGGTGGAGGGTTGGATGTTGGCATTGGACATCATTTATTTGATCTATTTTTCCATATTTATTTTGGTCGCTGTTTGGTTTGAAGCTCAGAAGACTAAACGTCTTGCATTATAAGACACTATTCACACCATTAAACGCTGCATAGCCTAATTAACACGAGTTGTTTTAGTCAAAAGTTCTACCCGTTTCTCCTGGTGAGGACAGGATACGTCTGTATGTGCTTTAGCGGTTGTAGCGAACTGTAGTTCAATGCAGTGCTGTACATAAGTGTGGATAATGTTTTTTTTTCCTTTGCTACGTTAATCACGTTGGTGTGTAAGTCACTGGAGGACATGCACAAGAGACTCACGGCCACATTACTACACCTTTATCAGGACATGGGGAGGAGAAAGAACCTAAAGTTACAGGTATCCACTGTAGGTGTAGTGGTAAAAAGGATGTAAATTATGTTGTTCATGAAAGTGATTGTTAATGTTAACTATGATTATGGTCAGACCCCCATACATCGGCGGGACACGTACATGAGACTCATGGCCATAAAACGGTGGAACATGAAGAAAGAAAAGGTGAGAGGACAGGTATCTGTTTCATATGTACAGTAGAGGTGGACATCTGTAGTTAACATGCAGTGAGAGATAAATATTCAGCTTGGGTGGAACCTGTCAACTAACAGTCTCCCATAATACTGAGCAGCACACACTTTATAGTGGCTGATACACAACATCATCTGAGCACGGGGAGGGTGAGCAAGCAGACAGAAAAGCAGAAAATAAATCTCAACAATTATATATGTAATATATATGACATATAATATCACAGATGAAATGAAAAGAATAATACGTACATTAAGAAAAAGTAATCAATAGATCTGTCCATTGTAAAAATAATTACATCTACACTTACTAAATCTTTATTCTAAGTGTTTCAATATTTATGCTGCCTTGAGCTGGTTTTTCCTTTTTCTGAAGCAGTTAATGCATTAAATGGAAGATGGAAACGCGTATTATGAGTAACTTTTGACAATGCGAACATTTAACTAACATCACTGCTCAAGGGCCTCAGCTTTTAGAGAACAAGAAGTTGCGTAACGTAGCATTTTCATTCACTCATTTCGCACCACTTGAAATAAATGCGCCCTGTTTCTTCTTTCGTGACAATTCAGAAGTTTGTTTCAGAGTTGTTTGATATTATGGAAACATGGCCAGTGATATGAGAGCTTATACAACTAAGCTCTCATTGGGTAGAGATGTAAAAAGTGGACAGGGCAGTAGGAATACATCGACTTCTAGCAGGTTACTGGTTGATAAATAATTTGATTGGATATTTTTTACTTGTATTGTCATTAACGACTGTGGTGTGACAGTTTCCCACATGGTTGAGCGACACGCACAGGAGCCGCAAGGCCACAAAACAACAACCTCATTGGAACATGGAGTAAAAAGGCAAGAGGATGCACATTCAGAAAGGAAATCTGAAAGAACAGGTACAAGTGTTTGTAGCGGTAGAAGGTAGTCCTGCTAGATTTAAGCTGTGTACTATAGGTACAACGTAGCTGTGGAATCATGCAGCAGACAAACAATTTGTAAGATTGGAAAGAAGTATTCTTTTTTTTTTGTCTTTTTTTACTTGTTGTGGGAGTGACAACTAGTGTTTGAGCTCAAGGCTAAAAAGCACCACACACCACAGACAGGAAAGCAAGGAAGTGAATGAAAAAAATGAAAGGAATGAAAGGAATGTACAGGAGGCAATGTTTTGTTGTATTTAAATAACATCATATATAACAGTTTAATTTTTGTGGAAGGAAATGCACAGGGGTAAAACTTCAGTACCATACATTTTAAGAGAAAACTGATAACTAAAACAGCAGGATTAAATGAAAAGAAGAAAAAGAAGGTGAACGCTCATGATAACTGTGGTGTTTCAGTTTCTCACAACTCTGAGGGACACATGCATGAGGCTCACAACCACAAAACGTCTCCTGAACCCAGAATGGAAAGGGAGGAGGAAAATGAAATCAAAGGTATCTTAGCAATCTTCTTAAACTACCTAAACATCTTGTAACTACTGCAACAAGGGTAACTGTCCGACAAGTGTTAAATACATTTTAATTGTGGTGTTTTAGAGTCTCACGAGTCTGCGGGACACATGCATGAGAGTCACGGACACATGCATGAGGCTCACGGATACATGCCTGAGAATCGTAGAAGCGTGCCTGATGGTCATGGAAGCATGCATGGGAGTCATGGAGACATGCATGGGAGTCATGGAGACATGCATGGGAGTCATGGAGACATGCATGGGAGTCATGGAGACATGCAAGAGGCTCATGGACACATGCGTGAGAGTCATGGAAATGTGCCTGAAAGTCATGGGCACAAGCCTGAGTCTCATGGACAACAACATGACAGTTATGGAAACGTGCATGACAATCATGGACATGAGCCTGAGCCGCATGGAACGGGTCATGAGAGTCATGGAACGGGTCATGAGAGTCATGGAACGGGTCATGAGAGTCATGGAAATGTGCCTACAAGTCATGAAGATGTGCATGAGAGACATGGAGACAGGCCCAAGCCTCATGGACATGTGCATGAGATGCATGGACAATCACATGAGACTCATGGAAATGTACATGAGAGTCATGAACACAAGCCTGAGCCTCAGGGACACATGCCCGAGAAGCATGGACATGTGCATGAAGCTCATGGAAATGTGCTTGAGACTCATGGGCACAACACTAAACCTCACGGACACATGCCTGAGGCTCATGGACACATGCCTGAGGCTCATGGACATAAGTCTGATCTTCATGGAAACACACATGGGACTCATGGAAACTTACATGAGACTCATGTACAGATGGCTGAGTCTCATGGAAAGGTGCAAGAGTCTCATGGAAATATTCATGACAGTCATGGACACGGGCCTGAGACACATGGACACATGCCTGAGACGCATGGACACCTGCAGGAGACTCATGGAAATGTTCATGACAGTCATGGACACGTGTCTCAGACTCATGGAAATGCGCATGAGGCTCATGGACACGCCCCGGAGACACATGGACACATGCATGAGGCTCATGGAAACGTGCATGGGAGTCATGGAAACGTGCCTGAGGCTCATGGAAACGTACATGGGAGTCATGGAAACGTGCCTGAGGCTCATGGAAACGTACATGGGAGTCATGGAAATGCACATGAAGCTCATGGAAACGTACATGGGAGTCATGGAAATGCACATGAAGCTCATGGAAACGTACATGGGAGTCATGGAAATGCACATGAAGCTCATGGAAACGTACATGGGAGTCACGTAAATGCACATGAAGCTCATGGAAACGTACATGGGAGTCACGGAAACGCCCATGACGCTCATGGAAACGTGCATGGGGTTCATGGAAACGCGCATGATGCTCATGGAAACGTGCATGAGGCACATGGAAACGCCCATGATGCTCATGGAACTGCGCATGATGCTCATGGAAACGTGCATGATGCTCATGGAAACGTGCATGAGGCTCATGGAAACGCCCATGAGGCTCATGGAAACGTGCATGATGCTCATGGAAATGCACATGAAGCTCATGGAAACGTACATGGGAGTCACGTAAATGCACATGAAGCTCATGGAAACGTACATGGGAGTCACGGAAACGCCCATGACGCTCATGGAAACGTGCATGGGGCTCATGGAAACGCCCATGATGCTCATGGAAACGTGCATGATGCTCATGGAAACGCCCATGATACTCATGAAAACGTGCATGATGCTCATGGAAACGCCCATGATGCTCATGGAAACGTGCATGAGGCTCATGGAACTGCGCATGATGCTCATGGAAACGTGCATGGGGCTCATGGAAACGCCCATGATGCTCATGGAAACGTGCATGGGGCTCATGGAAACGCCCATGATGCTCATGGAAACGTGCATGAGGCACATGGAACTGCGCATGATGCTCATGGAAACGCGCATGGGGCTCATGGAAACGTGCATGGGAGTCATGGAAACGTGCATGATGCCCATGGAAATGTGCATGGGAGTCATGGAAACGTGCATGATGCCCATGGAAATGTACATGGGAGTCATGGAAACGTGCATGATGCTCATGGAAACGTGCATGGGAGTCATGGAAACGTGCATGATGCCCATGGAAACATGCATGGGAGTCATGGAAACGTGCATGATGCCCATGGAAACGTACATGGGAGTCATGGAAACGTGCATGATGCCCATGGAAATGTGCATGGGAGTCATGGAAACGTGCATGGGAGTCATGGAAACGTGCATGATGCCCATGGAAACGTGCATGGGAGTCATGGAAACGTGCATGGGAGTCATGGAAACATGCATGATGCCCATGGAAACGTGCACGGGAGTCATGGAAACGTGCATGAAGCTCATGGAAACGTGCATGGGAGTCATGGAAACGTGCATGATGCCCATGGAAACGTGCATGAAGCTCATGGAAACGTGCATGGGAGTCATGGAAACGTGCATGATGCCCATGGAAACGTGCATGGGAGTCATGGAAACGTGCATGGGAGTCATGGAAACATGCATGATGCCCATGGAAACGTGCACGGGAGTCATGGAAACGTGCATGAAGCTCATGGAAACGTGCATGGGAGTCATGGAAACGTGCATGATGCCCATGGAAACGTGCATGAAGCTCATGGAAACGTGCATGGGAGTCATGGAAACGTGCATGGGAGTCATGGACACAAACAAACAACCTCATCTGAACACGGAAAGAAAAGAGAAGAGGAGCATACGGACAGAAAGGCAGAAAGGAGAGGTATCTCAGTTAGATGTAGTGGTAGCAAAGTTCTAATCTGTAGTGACAGAAATATGCAGTAGATACAAATTCATCTGTGTTTCATTTTGCCAAGTGGAGAAAAATGCCCACCTGAAACTTAGAAAGTAGAAACAGCAGATATTTATCTGAAAGACTTTCTTGTAATTTTAATGACGGTGGTTGTTTCAGACCCCCAAAAGTCTGACGCACATGTGCACGAAACTCATGGCCACAAAATAACAACCTCCTCTGAGCACGGGGGAGAAAGGCCTTAGGAAAGAAAAGGTATCTGGCGGTGGCAGCATTTTTTTTTGATAAATTTACATACTGAAATATGCAGTCCATAAACTTTCCTCATGAGCTAAACTTGGCAACTCCTAGCATTAAACTGGGCCACTATAAACAGCAGATATATATCTATATTTATGTGTCTGTATGCGTTCAGCAAAATAATAGTGCAGTCAGTAAATTTAGAAAGTAAAATCCCAATTTGGCATCAAATTAAGCATCATATTATTTAGAACCGTTGCTGAGAATTGTTGCTGAGGAGTAAGAATAGAAATGGACAAGACCGAGCTAGACATTATTATTCATATGGTTGAGGCAAGAGCAGAGAAAAAATCCATGTAATATTTGTTTTTTCATTCATTAAGTATAAAGGACAAAAGCAATTGTCAGCGTTACGGTGGCTCTTAAAAAACAAACAAAAAAAAAAAACATACCATATATTTTTACTTGTTTTGTCACTGATAATCATGGTTTTTCAGTCCCCCACAACTTTGAGGGTCACATACATGAGCCTCATGGCCACACAGCAAAATCACCACCTGGCCACTGGGAGGAGAGGCCCCATGAAAGAAGAGGTACTTTAGATGTAGTCGTTTCACTGATCTACTGTAGATTCGCAGTAGCTATAAACAGTATATTACTTCAGATGCAGTAAATATGCAGTAGATAAACTTTTCCCATGAGTTGAGCTTGGCAGCTTGGTGTGAAAAACAGGAAAATGCATCTAAGTTTATCTCTTGAACTGTGTGGTACTCTGTCAGTCAGTATGAGCCATAAGGCTGAATCTTATTCTGGTATCCTGGTAGCAACTGTGCTGCCATACAAGTTAAATAAGTTTGTATTGAGAATTGTATGAGTCTTCTCATACACTTTTAAATAACCTCATGTCTTGTATGCAGATATATACGATATATCCTAGAATATTTAATTGTGATCTCTACTAGAAGAGGTTTCTCACAACTTGTTGGATATTGTTGACTTGTCGGTAGTCTGTGTGGTACCTAGTTTGGTGAAACAGCCTGAGATGATCTGTGCTGCGTCAATATAAATTGATTTTGGAGTCGCTGCTCGTTTGTAGTGCACCATGTCTCTGAAAAACCTGAGAGGGAAAGTGGCGGTCATGGGACCACGAAGCACGCCTTTGGGAGAGACGATGAAGAGGAGAAAGAAAAAAGGAAAAAGAAAGGTAGAGTTTTCATCATGCGATATAGTCGCACAGTGATTCATAACTGGTTGCACAAATTTACCGTGATGAGGTTAATAGGTGACACGGTGCGGGGATTATCTGAAATCTTCGTTCTGCGGAGCCGCTCCATTAAATGTGGCGATTTGGATCATTTGAGCCCCTTAGTCGATTCATTATTTTTTTGGCTGGATTTGCGTCATTGCCTACACATGAAAATAAAATGTTTAACAAACATTTCCCACAGATATTTTCTGTTGTTTATCTCACACCGTTTCTAAATATTTGCTCAGGGGCTTTCAATCACGTTCAGCAGATTTATTGCCAGGATTGTGTTGAGTATATAAGGGGAGCTCACGTTGAGTTTTCCTCACTTTGTTTTAGCAAAACAGTCTCACAACAGGTCCCACTATAGTTAGTTAAGTTCCAGAATAAACCATTATTTTTTTTTGTTTGTGCTTCAAATTATTTAATAAATCTGAAAAGCTGAAGATAAATAAATAGGCCATTTAATTTGGAGATATATGTCTTGAAAACTCTGATCTCTGTCCAACCAGTTAAGAAACACAACACTAGTTGAAGCTTAAGCTTTATAGAACAAAGAAACCCCCGTCTTTAAGGTAGAACCTAGTGGAAATCCCTGCCACCTCGTCCATGAGACCCCTCTCTAGTACTGTTACTGACCTGTAGGCTATAATCTGCTCCTGCTGTGTAGAGGTATAGAGGTCTGTAGCGGAGTGCATGATGTGGAGACAAATCTTAAAGAAAGATTCCTTCATCCTTCAAGGGCTTCTGAAACTCTTGATCTCAGGAGAGCCGCAGGCCAAAGAGCTGTTTGGGATCATATACGATGATTTCAAAGGTAAGAGACCAACACGGAGCAGCACGCGGTGCCAAGAACCAGACAGGAGGCTTGAGCTGGATTAGATTGTTTGGTTCGGATCAGAGGCACATTTCTGCGATTTCCATAAATTGCGGCGTTTCAAGGAGAAAACCTGTGGAAAAATTCCCTCCATAGTTTTTTCATTTCATTTCACTCATTCTTTTCTTCTTCCTCCTCCTCTTCCTCCTCCCTGTGAATCCCTCGTGTTTGTTTTACGTGCACGGTCAAGGTAAGAATCTGCATTTAAATAAGCACTAAACCATCAAACAGTTGTACATATTGACGTTTGTGTTCGCCGATTTTAGCAGGTCCTTCGATGCGTGCAGTCATCTCTCTGCCTCCAAACACAACCGTCTTTAACTGTTAACAATTCACAACTGATAAATACCGATAAAGCAACATCTTGACTCGTAACGTTAATTTGTGGAACAATGTCCCATCGCCTCTCTAGTCTGCGGAGTAATTGGCCATTTATATTTAATTAGGCAGTTCTTCCCCCCGCTGCTAGCATGGTTCCCTCAGTGCTGAGAGAGGCACTTTATGGTGCTCCTCTCGCTGGCTTCCTTTAAACCAGCTCATTAATATTTCAGCTGGCATCATCAACCAAACAATAATAAAATAATGATGTGACGGCTGATTAAACAGCTAAACTCCGACTTTTTAATGTGCATTTAAATGTGTATTTGCATAAACATGCCTGGTAAACGCCTCTTTAGAGGACAGTGATGCCTTGCAGCACACTGCTGCAGCCAACTTCTAAGGCTTAATAAAACCTTAATTAGGTGCCGGCCCCAGCCAAGATAATCGTGGAGAGACTGTGGAGCAACCCCTTCTCTCCACCTCTCGCTGTTACCCCTCTGCACAATGCAGGTCTTACAGTAGGTGATATTGAGGCTTTCATTTCCATTTCTCTGTGAAAAAAAATTGTACAAAAGTCTTGGAATAATATTCTCCCCATCGTGTTTTCTTTCTTTCTTTTTTTTTCTTTTTTAGTTTTGGTTTTAGGGCGTGAAATCTGGAACAAGTCTTAATTTATCAAGCGTACCAGCATATAGAGTAAAACCTGCAATCAAATCTTCTCGGGTAATTCATGAATTACAAAGGGAAAATTTAATTAAGAGCTCAGACTGTGCAGCGGCACAGAGGAGCGGATTTAAAACTGTGGAAATGAAAAAAACAACAGTGAAACAATGACTCAGACTTTGGGGCTCGGCCAAAAATATTGCATTCGTATTGATCCATATAGATAATGTACATTTAATACCAACTGATGCAGTGCCCGTTGAAAATGTGTCTGTTAAGAAGGGGTCATCGTGGCTTGCAGACATCTGGCAGAAGATTAAATGAGCTGAAAGGAGCTGAAGGTAACTGTGTCAGAGCCCCCTGACATTATCAAAGTGTAACAGGAAAACCCACTATTAGCTAAAATATGACGACATATACTCAACTGAGTGACTTCAAAACTGAAACTTCACTTACTTGGAGCAGCACGCCGGCCAAGTTTGAAGTGGAAAGCGATGCTACGAAAAGTCAATACACATACACAGAAAATAACAAAGAAGGAAACACATTCACTATTTCACAACCAGCGCTAAATGTCAACAGGCAAAAAGCAGCGTTTACTATGAAGTTCAAGGGGTAACATTATATGTATTAGGTTAAAATACCATTTTGTGGCTTGAGAAACTCAGTTTTTACACATCATGTCTTTCCCATGAAAATATAAAACTGATATTATAAGTCAGTGATGTTCGTGAAATTGCAGGCACAAGTGAAAGATCATTGAGCTTCTTCAACAGGGACCATTTGGGGGCGAGTTTGTCTTTCAAAACAAATGGTGGAAAATGTTTTAAACATCTTAGGCCATCGCAGGCCATCGGTGTATTTTGCTCTGGATATCGTTTTTCTGTTAAACCAGCTTTAGAAATTGATGTCATATGACGTCTCTTCTCATGGCTGCGACCCTGCACGTATAAGCTGTAGCTGAATAAGCTGATAAGCTGCGCAGACGAGACTCAAACGCGTGATTTTTTTTTTTTTTTTTTCGCAAATTACCAACCAATTTATCTTAATTATTATGGTAATATTTTACTAATTACTGATACAGCTTTGACACCCAGCTGTATAAAGAGAAGCAGTTTTCCATCAGGTTAACAGGAGCCGGGTCATTTTTAAAAGTGTCAGGCGCAGTCTGGAAAACACCCACTGTATCGCACACCTCAGACTCCCTTGGTTATTGTTCTATAGCTGATAACCTTCCCATCTACTAATACAATTAAATCCCAAGACCCAATTAACATGCCCGTACTCAGGCACCTGCACACGGACACACAAAAAAAAAACAAACGCACACACAGGATGGTGGAATTCCCATCAGTAATCAGTGCAGCCCAGCGAAGCAGACTCAGCAAACCTGTGAGTGTAGTAATGGAGAGGGAGTGGTCTGTCTTTATTGAACCAATATGGGAAAGTCATAAAACGCACACAGGGCCATTCAACGTTCACTGACCTCTTAAACTTTCAAACGTGAAAATCGCTTGTGATTTCCTGCTGCCGTGCATCAAATGAGAATCTCCGAGTATAAAATTTGAGTTGCGTGAACTTTATAATCATCCCATTGTAGGACCTGAATTCGAATCCGTCTCTTTCCTTTTCAGACTGTGAGTGCTACGGCCACTCCAACCGCTGCAGCTACATCGAGTACCTGAACATCATCACATGCGTCAGCTGTAAGCACAACACCAGGGGCCAGAACTGCCAACTCTGCAGACTGGGATACTTCCGCAACGCCTCTGCCGAACTGGATGATGAGAGCGTCTGCATCGGTCAGTCTGCTGGGAGGGAGGGTGTGTGTGTGTGTGTGTGTGTGTGTGTGTGTGTGTGTGTGTGTGTGTGTGTGTGTGTGTGTGTGCGTGTGAGTGTGTGTGTGTCTGTCTGTGTGTCTGTGTGAGTGAGTGACAGAACTGGACAAGCAGATGTTGCGTTATTAAACTGAAATTATCACATCTAGGCAGTGTAGTGGTGAAATTTTAATGCATTAAAAAAAAAAAAAAACTGAAAGCATCTTCTTTTACAATATAGCTGCTTTCGTGACACGTTTCTATTATGTTGGCTCTGTCGTCTAGTGCACAGGATTTAAAAAGAAACAATGATTATGGGATTTAAGAGCTGTGAGATTCAAGATGTGTGCGTCTGCATCCACATCAGACGAAATTCTAATTCTTTTTTTATGCGTAGTCCCCAAACTGTAGCAGGCAGAAGTGGTTCCATCGCAACCACAAAGCTGCTAATTGATATTAGTATATTAATACAATGATGAAACAGCTTAGTGTAAAGTCGTCTCTGCTTGATTCAGGTTGTTCTTGGAAGAATATTTTAAATTGTCCCGATTTCCAGAAGGAGTTGCTTTTGTTTCTGTTAAAAAGCCCCGACACTGTTTATCAAAGGCATTTTCATGATGAAGTACCGAGCTCAGATGTGATTTAAAGGGTACTTCAGAAAGGAACAGTTATGTATAAAGCTAGTAACTACTAACTACTTATTGACAGTCCCAAACACTGCTCTTTGCATTGCTTTGAGCAAAGTTCTTGAATTTCTCTGGCACAACCATCTCCAGATAAAGCTGAGAAACCATCCAACAACCAACCTGCAGGATGATTTGCTGGATAAGCTACACAACCTCCTAGGTCTTGGCATCGTCTGGTGCCAGTGGTTGGGGGGTGGGGTCATATGCAGCATATGAGGAAAGCATAAGCGCACCAAGAGGGTAGGGGGTCCACACTAGTCTGAAAATAAACCATCTCCATCCAGCTCTCCGGTCCATTCTGCTTGCCAAGAGCTCCAGCTATGGTTGCGTTTACTTTCATTCATAAACTCCCTGTCCTCCGGGAGAGGACTCCGACAAGAGGTTAGAATTACACACTGAATAAAAGAAATATACAATCTCTGAGCAGCACCATACGGATTGAAGGGAGATTGGATGATACAGTGACTCAACATCGCCTCCTTAGGTACAAGGTGGAATTGCGAGAGGAAGAATCTGGGTTAGCGTGTTAGCTTTGACATAATATCATCATAAACGTTGCTATTTCTTCATAAAGTGTTGATAGGTTTAGTTAACTTTTGAATGTGAAATTAAAAATCTTACATATTACCCCTTTAAGCAAGATATTCTCAGTTGCCTGTCAAAAGTTTCTATTGTTCATACAATAAATCGTATAGTTTTAAGGCTTCTACTCTAGCTGTCCTGAAGCTGGCTGGACTACAGCATGAATTCAAGAAGTCGTACACTTTTCATCCAATAGAGACGCAAACACCCTCAGGCAACCTTGAAGCACAGACCCAATATGCTAGAGTGCAGAGTTAAAACACTGAAAAACATATAACTTGTGTAATACCAATAACTATACTACAGATAAACACTTTTACATCCTAACATACATATGTATGTAATACACTGTTCGCTTTCATAGAGCATTTACTCCTTTTTAACTCGACTTTTATTAAGGGCATGTACTGAGACGAGGTCACTCTGTTTGCATAGCTGTGGAGCTAAAATCTGGTGTTGATTTGGATCCATCTGTAGGTGGACTGCAGGGGGTTGGAGGGTAAACTCGCCGCGGTCGGGGCACACACACAGGGCTGGTCCTTTAAGTCAGCACAAATAAGGCCCCATTAGCTCATCTGCCAGTACACGGGCACAGAAATCAGCTCACACCAGCGTCTCTGGAGCGAGAAATCAAACATCTGAAATCTCAAACACAAAGGCATGTTTAACACTCGCCATTCTCCACAAATGTTCACTCACAGCGTCTCGTGTATCATCCCGATATTAATGCGCATGACCCACAAACACAGGAATATCAACCGCGTTGCTGTGGCTGGTTTAATGTGGGCCTCTTGGCTCGTTTCACTTGTATGAATATTTTATGGTCGATTTTATAATAAATTAGTTGATCTGGGGTTTGCGTAAAAAGACACACTATCGGCTCATGCCAGTCACGAGAGAAACGTCGCTTCAGCATCAGCTGGATGATAGATGCAGAGCTACTACCAGCTATTACTGATCTGAATATCAGCCTCTAAATAAGTGGAATAATTCAAAAATAAAGTAATTTATCAAAAATTGTATTTAAATTCTGTCATTGTGCGAAGAAGAGAGGTAAATTGGAATCAGTGGGGAGTTTTAACACTGTAATACAACCAAACTATTATGTTAAACACAAAAACAAATTATTCTTATTAGTAGAAAAAAGGAGTTGTTTGATACGCATTTGAATCAAAGTATTAAGACTGAACTGAAGATTAATTATGCATCATGACAAAAAGACTTACCAGCTGTTTAAAACATCACAGTGCTCATTACTTCTTCTACCTTAGAATTCAGATGTCGTATGCCAGAGCTTGCAGTTCGCGGATTAGTGGGATTATGTTCCCATAGATCTGACACACATACATATATAGTATCTTCTGATGTAAAGAACACCTGTCCTTTCAGTTTTGAGTCTGGATGAGAAGTGAGAGCAGTCTCAAGGCTGTATGATAGGTGTTGTTTTGCCAGAAATCCATGCCGATGAGTTTCGTTGAAAGACTGTAAGGTTAGTTTGAGTTCTGGTGCTTTACTATTTGAAAATGAACGAAGACAAACTGTGAGATCTAAAATGTAAAATTAAACATCTTTTAAATAATTCTTAGTCCTGACAGCGTCGCATGTACCAGATTTTCTGCGAGTTCTGCATAGAAAGCTCCACAAAGGCATCTAGGTAAAGTGGTACATGGTCGGTAAAGCAAAAATATACTACTTCTGGCAGCAAACTTTCAGGCCTGAGTCTCTGCAACGTCTTGGGACATCTCTGCACTTTGGAGAAGTGCTGTAAGTCTGAAGCGGTTGAACATCAAACACAACTCTGTGGTCTGAATACAAATGCGCACTCTTCTTGGGCTTAACTGAGTTCAACTCTGCAAAGTCCAAAGATTTAAAACACGGCGAGGAACTCTAAATGTCTCCCTCTCTTCGTACTCCTCTTCCTCTCAGAGTGTAACTGCAACCAGATGGGCTCTGTTCATGACCGGTGTAACGACACAGGCTACTGTCAGTGCAAAGATGGCGCCACGGGGGCCAAATGTGACGACTGTCTGCCAGGATTCTACTTTAAACAAGGCTGTTACCGTGAGTACAAAAAGACTGATGTTTGAAGGGGGTGGGGGTGTGGGGGGGTGGAGGGGGGGGTCTGTTTGTGTCTAAAAGTCTGGGGTTGAAGAAGTGTTGCATCCTTTCCGGGACCTTTGCGAGTCCACCGTCCACTTAGCGCGCGCAGCTCCCGATGTTTTCTTTACTCGCAGGGGAACAGCTTATGTAGCTCATTAGCTGCATCAGCTGCTCCTTTAATTGATGACCCTGTCACACGTTAACCCCATTACACAGAATCGCCTTCCTCTGCCATCCACCATCTAGTCAGGGGCCTCACTCTCAAACAGACCCTCCCCACCTACATACACACATTTAATAACAGGCATGCGTGCATTCTGACGGTGGGTATATTTATTACAGTGTGCAGCAGGTTGTAATAAATAGTAGTGCAGCTTGTTTTAGGAATGACATCTTACTCCAGTGCAATAGAGCCAATTATCTTTGGTGTAATAATAACAAAAAATGTTAGTACATGTAATCACTTCTTGTCACACAAGCCTGATCCTCTGTTTCCTCTCTGAACATTTTTAGGTCAAGTATCTTGCGCTGTGCAACTGCGCCTGTGCTTTGCTTAATGTCTTTTACAGCGTTTTAATGATGCTCCCAGTTCAGACGATCATTACTTAACAACACGTCACGCGTTCAGTTTATTTTCTGCTGGACTTGATTCAGTGATTTTGACTTGACCCTGAGAAAGTGCAGGCTCAAGAAAAACAGACAGAAAAAAGGGCTGCAAAAACAAAAAAAAAAAAAGCAGGTGTTACCTGTTGTAATCCCTGAGGCAAAGACTGGAGAATTTATCTTGTCTCTTTCCTTCCTCCTGCTTTCTCATCTACTTTGTTCTTTCTGCCCCGAATTCTTCTCCTCTCCTGAATCTCCGTTTCCTATCGTGCCTTTTCTAACATTTCCCCTCCTTATCTTCCCCCATCCGTATCTCTTTGCCATACATCTTTCCTTCGCCTTTGTGCTCCCCCGCTATCCTTTTACCGCCTGTCATTCTGTCACCTCGCCGCACGCTCTTTATTCCCAACTCCTCTCTTCCATTCTCCTTACCTCTGCAATTCCTTTTGCTCTCCGTCCTTCCCCACCACTTCTCCCTCTGCTGCTCTTTCCCGCCTTCCCTTCATCTTCTGCTTCGCAGCTAACGTTTGCGACGAGGAGATGCTCCTGTGCCAGAACGGAGGAACGTGCTACCAGAACCAGAAGTGCATCTGTCCTCCGGAGTTTAAGGGCGTACTGTGCCAACAATCTCGCTGCGAGGCGGGCAAGGACTGCAACGGCGCCTCCACGCCGCACCTTTCCACGGCCACCCTGCTGCTCTGCTCTCTGCTAACCTACCTGCTGGCCACGTTAATTCCACACTGAGCCACAAAAATACCCCCTCGGACCAAGGAGTGTGTGTACATGTGTGTGTGTCATGGGAGGCGAAGGGTGAACCGGAGCGGGGGAGGGCCGTCCCAGTCATGGACCCGACAAAAACGCACACTGCAGCACACTCCTATACGCGCGCGCACACACGCTCACAGAACACTACCTAAACCCCCATCCTCCTCTCAAACACACATACACAAACTTCACGGGACTGTTATAATCCTGAGCGTGTACTCAGGTGCGAGAAGGACAAACAGATTAACAAAGAGGGGAGCGACCTCAGAGAGAAGAGTGGAGTCTAAATGGGAGGGGGGGGAAGAATCATACCAACCACTGTTCCCTTTATTCCTGAGCTGGAGCAATGTGCATCAAACCAAAAAGCATAAACACTTAAATCACCACTGTTTCACTTCAAAGGGAATGGCTGTTGTACACACGATGGACATTTTATTTCTGTTTATTTTTTCGTTTCTCGGTTGAGTCGAGCGTCTCACCTCCGTCAGACTGGCGACGCGCGCGTGGTCGGACGCGCGGACGCGAGGCGAGGCGAGGGGTTCGGTGGATCCTGCTGCTGAGGCCTACGTATTATATTAACCAGGTTTAATTTTTCTCCTCAAAAGACGAGACTTTATTTTACATTTATTCTATTTCTGCTGCATTTTTTTTTTAAACGAATTATATCTTCAGTCATTGTATCTAATGTGCCCACTAGCAGTCGCTGAGATTATACATATTATATAATATCCAGGGGGTTATGAACTACTTAAAAAAAAAAAAAAAAAAAAATTAAAAAAAAAAATTAGTCACTATTATGGTTGTTATAGGAATGAGTGATTGTTGCCACACTTAGCGAGATTTAATCTTCACACAGTATTCAGGAAGCAGAATTTAACTAATCAGAAGTTTAAAAAGAGAGAGAAAAGATATGAACCACGTATCAATATTATATGACATTATTTGAATATTTTTTGTAGAAATTATTTTTGTTTGGAGTTACAATAAATGATAAAAAATGACATTTACAACTATTCCAAATGAGCATTTTATTACACTGAGTGTAAACCTTGCAGTAAATATGACTGTTATTTGCCTTCTTGCTTGTACTTTTTTTCATTCAGTCCACAGTTTCATGAGCCGCCTAAAGAGCTGTCATTTCAATCATTCATTTGATCCATTCCATGGTTTTTGAATGCTTATTATTATTATTATTATTAATATTATTACAAACGGATTATTTCAATTTAAAATCCAACAGTCTGTCTGACAATCACAAAGAACTGCTTTCCTGTGAAAAGAATATAAATTATTTTATTCTGATAAAAGTTGCAAAGAGCTTTTATATCCGAGAATGTCACTTGCAGATGCAGCACAGATAATGGACTAATTAAAAGTATTTTCCACAAAGTAAACAGCGGAGATACACAGTGATTCACGGCAGTCCCGGGAGACGAGGCGACGGAGGCCAGATCTTCTGCTCTTTTACTTTCCTTTACTCCTCTTCTTCTTAAGAAAAACGCCACATTATTTCTGTGAGATACGTTCCATTGCTGAGTCAGCGGATAAAGAGACATGAGTGCTGCATTACATCAGGATACAGTGTACATCAAAGATAAAAGCGAGACTAAGCCTGTGAGAAATGACGAGACGGGGATTCTGGTGTTACTCCTCTCTTCCTGAGCTGGCGCTAGCTGTATTAGCTATTCTGTGTGTAGGACTCATCCCCTCTGAGCTCCAACGGTGCCGAGAACTGAGGCTTGGGAAGGAATAGTCTATGAATGTAGAACATTGTGAAATGCTGTAAAGGAACGCATTACATTGTGGATCAAAGCGCAGGTAATTGTAGCCGGAGGAAAACGCATTATTGACAATTTAGACGCAGTACAAATACCAAACTTAAGAAGGTGAGAAAACTAATCAAGTAAAGAAGCAAACTGCATTCTAGTTAAATAGCCTATTGCATTTGTTATTATGACAAAAGTTTAAGATTGCAAAGGGAGTTCTATAAAGCATTTTAGTAACTAGAGCTGGTTCACCAACTTTCAGAGGGCGTGATGAGACAGTTATTTAGTTTTATTAACATCTGAAGCGATGAAAAACTGCTTGACTAACTCTGGCCAATATTTTTATTCCATAAAATGTATGTAAAATAAAATATATATAAAATATAGTGCTTTAAGTGTAACTATTAATTTGTACGTCGTTTTTTAACCTTATCCTTTACGACAAAATTCACCTCAAACAACTATCCAAGACGTACCGTAACAAAATTGAAAAAACTGTTCTTGCACAATCTGGAGGACACAGCTGGATTAGATCTCCTCTGAAGAGTTACGCTGAACTCTCTGAATGACTGTAACCGTTACTGGCAATGAGTTATCAACATTTCGACAGACTGAAACTTAAGGTTTTCATTTCCGCTGGAATGTTTTTTTATAAACAGATGACTGGAAGTGACTGTAGCATAGTCTTTAAATTTAATAACAATGTCATAAAAAAAACAAAACAAAGCAAGTGTTTTACACAAAAGGTATGTCAGGGAATTTCCAGCCACCAAAGTAACCCCCCCCCCCCCAAAGGTCAATTTCCTATATAGTGCAAGTTCACAACAGAAGTCACCTTTCCTATGGAACAGGTCTATACCTTGTTCTTTTATTAAATGAACTAATACAACACTGAAACAAACAACAAACATACAGGATACAAGCATGTTTCACACATACTGGCTTTTGTTGTGGACTAGGAACTACCTACTGAACCAGCATGTTGTGTTCAGAGTATCACACTATACAAATCTGAAGGACATGTCAAAGACTTATTGGCACAGCTAAAAATCACGTAGCAAGTCCATCGTTTTTTATTGTGTTTCCACATCAGCTTCAACCTTCAGTACAACTGCAGTATTTCTCTATTTGCATGTACTGTATTTTCTGTATATCCAGTGCATATAGATATTCTGTACACGTGTTCTAAAAATGGTGAAGGTTCTTCGTTCCATCTGAAACGCTTTCCACTACAGGTGCAATGCACACACAAAAAATAAATGAATAAATTGCAAAGCTAAAGGAAATGCCGCTATAATAAAATGTAAAACATTATAGGATAGCTAGGAATCTATGTAGTGGGCGTTATTAAAAACAATAATCGGCGCTGGCATTCAACAAACGATAAAGTCGATGTTTCTGTGAATGAAAACCGTCAAATAAGACCGCAGCTGTCAAATGATGCCTCAATTCAAGGCAGAACTGACTGTACCACTAAGGTTTATTAGGTTTACAGTAATTAATAAATATTCAACTCAACCTACCAAATTAAATTAATGAATATTCAGATCAACCTTCCCAATTAAATTAAAATGGAGCAGCAGCACTGTGTTTTTCTGCTCTGAGAGGAACCCAGAGAAACATAAAAAATGAATGAGCATAAACTCACTCATCAACACACAGCCCCTCTTTATTTCACCTCCGAGTAGCTGATGAATTAGTGTAACCGAAGACGACCCATATCCGAGTTTGCTCTATTATATCTCTTTAAAGAAACTGAGCTTCGGGTTTAAATTTCAACGTTTCCAGGCACCATACGACTCAACCGGATTCATTAATGAAGAGATGGATGCAGCCGTTAGAGAAATGCTTTACATACTGTCACAGGAACATTAACATGTATCTCATGAACTGACCTATTAAAGCTAGATTTTGGCAGCTGCTGGTGTCTGTGTAAGAGCTCAGAGACGTGGGAGAACAGCGGCAACAGAAGCTTGTCCTCGTCCTCCTGCAGTGCAGCCTCCTGAATGTAATTCAGAGTTTGTTGAAGATGTCTCTATTTGTCCATGTCATCTCTGCACTGTTTTCCCAGCTGTACCTCCGCCTCCTGTTTGGATTATTTTCAGCTGGATTTCACACGGGTCCCCAAGGCTGGGACGTCCAATGGCCACGGAGCTTCCTTTTCCAATCACCGTTTGTGTTGAGGATACATGCCAGTTACCTTCCCTATGTCCACCCCAATGGTCTCTGCCAGTCACACTTTGTTTAGCTTCTTGTACATGACCTGATTTCTCTTGTAGGG
This sequence comes from Mugil cephalus, assembly GCF_022458985.1. Lineage (NCBI taxonomy): Eukaryota > Metazoa > Chordata > Actinopteri > Mugiliformes > Mugilidae > Mugil > Mugil cephalus. The sequence goes on along the minus strand of NC_061788.1, from coordinate 6,628,239 downwards.
TCGCATGTTTCTCAGGGGGTTATTACTGGAGCTGATCTCCTGTTTCATCCTCCTTCAGTGCAGCAAATCTTTGCTAGATTCAGTCGCCCTGAAAGGAGCCCTGCTCACAGAGTCCATCTGGACGGACAGTGACATCACCTGGCGTCAATCGCTACATCCTACTCAGATCAAGAACTTGGGCAAGATAAACTCCTAACTGACTGATGATTGTGTATTTAGAACACTTTATCCTTCATTACATAGTCTGATAGCTAATACATCAAACACCCATCCTATATCAGTGTTTTTCCAACCATTTACAAGAGCGATTAGCTAAACCTGACACTATATAACGGTAATGGAAATGTCCACACACCCCAAGTCTTTTCGGTTTGTGCATATTTTAATTATCTTGCTCTAGACAGTTTCTGTCACCGTTACTTGAGTAGACACACCATCACGTTCGGCCTGTCTAAACATGTGGCACGCAGTTTGTGCTGTAGGATTACAGGTGTTCTGCACAGATGCTTACAAATAGCGCTGAGCCACGTTACAGCGAGCCGACAGGGTAATGAGTCCTGTGTGTGCACGGAAAAGCCCTTGTTCGCCTTCACTACATGATCCTGCAGCTTTTTCCACCAATTCCAACCAACCGGTTCCCCTGAGCAGGGCTCCATATTTTCTCCTATAAAACTAAATAAACCTGATTTAGTTAACCCAGACTCCTTCATACTTGATGGTACATGAAGGAAAAACAAAAAATGACTACCAATTTTGTCTGTAAAGCTTATACATATTACATATATATAGCAAATGTAATAATTTTCATGGTGAGATCAGTTTTACGTCAGCATCTGATCTTGTACTGTGTACTGTGTACTGATTTCAAACGAGAGAAGGCACGAAACCATGAAAAAAAAACATGAAACTGAGATGTTCATTCATTTAGTATGATATAAACATCAAGCATTGATGTTTCTACACTACACTACAGTCCTATTAATCAGTTTAAGTGTGCAGCGTCTCTTTAAGATGTAGATAAACTGTGTTCTCTTACCGACAGCTTGTCATTTTGGTTAAAGTACTTCTGATACAACCAATACACAGCGGCTTCTCATGATTCATTGCCCGTGCAATAGTTTAAGTTTTTGCACAGACAAGAATTTAAAAAAAAAAATCAACTGTACTATCAGAATCTCACTTGTTTGACTGTAATCAGAAAGAAACGTGGTGGATTGAGAGGTATGGTAAGGGAAGTTAAAATGACTTGTGTAACTGAATTTTACCATTAAAAACTCCACCTGCTGACAGCAGAGCGGTGCAGTAGCCGTGCTGAACCTGTGAAAATCACTGAATAAAATTGAATTAATATACATCAATAATTTATGTATCTCCAGGCCAACACCTAATATGCAACAGTTGGTGCTAAAAGTTTGATAGTTTGAAGGCGTAGGTCGCACACACATCGAACACACACAGATCAGACAGAAGTGCTCCTTTAAAAGACGTGCAGTGATGATATTTACAAATGGAAGCTTAAGCCATGCTATGACTAAATATACATTATGGGTTAGTGGTTGGGTAGTGCAGACTGCTCCCTGCTCCCTGGTACAGTCGGCGTCTCTCATCTTGATGAGGTTTCTACCCGAGGCATCTAGCCTGGGGCTAAGCTAAAGAAGACACTCAGAGGCGTTGCTGGACATAAAGTAGTGCTGGGCTACACTTCCCTAAAGACCAAGATCAAATCCACAGGAATTGTGGGTAAGATTATCCAGAATACTAATAACTGCAGGTGAAGAAAAACGGATCTAACCGTTGTATATACACTCGGCTTTAATGAAAAGGATTATTCAGGATAAATTACCAAGTAGCTAGACAGGGGAGGAGCCCACTGCAGGATTCTGCAGTACTGCAGAGAAGAAGGTGAAGTAGTGGCTCAATCCCCGATCAAATAGGCACAACTCCTTAACAGACAGACTTGAAGTGAGAAAGGCGTTTTTTAATCGCACATCAGAAAAAGCAAATTAAATCTCTTCACCATGTAGATAGACAGACATCCCTGCGTCTATCTGTTCTCTTACAAATGCTTAAATAAGAAGAGCACTTCAGATTTTGTGGAGCTAATCTGGCTATGTCTGGGACGACCCAGACGACCATCAACAATTCAATTCAATTATATTTATATAGCGTCAATAACTGCACAAATTGTCCCAAGACACTTTACAAAAACTGGCCTGAAACCTTCAGAGCAAGCCTGAAGGCGACAGCGGGAAGAAAAACTCCCATTTTACAGGACAAAACCTTGAGCAGAACCTAGGGGATGTTTTCTATCCAGTTTGTTGAGGCACAGCTGAACTTTTCCAACAGTTGCTCCATCAAATTAAATTCCGCATTGTGAAGAAGTTGCAAAAAATGAGGAAATGTGTCGCCTCACTGACAGAGCATTGGCTCCATACATTTCACTGATGCTGCATAGTCTCATGTAGCAGAAGCAATAACCGGGCCGACCCAGAAAATATCTTCTAGTTTTATTGGTTCTTTTACGAACAGATTTACAAAAAATAGTACTACTTGCTTAAAGGGGAAATGAAACGTACATGTATCAGTCATTGAAAACTACTGAAAACCTTTGCTTAAGTCATATATGTCTCTTTCACTGTCTACCACTACAGGAATCACCAACTCCATGACGTAACAGGCCACAGTATGGCAAGATGATCGCACCCATGATAAAAAATAAAAATAAAAAACAAATAACGGCCACTGTATTTTCTCCTTATGTGCTAACATTTGTCAGTAGTGTTATATATTGTTGATAAGAGCAGAACTCTGTCTATAAAATGTGGTTTACTTGATTGAGTGCTTCATACCTCCTTTAAAGTGCCTTGTATGGCTGTATGAAACCTGAAACATACTGGTAGTGAAGAGGACAACATAACTCTTCACAACTTAAAGTCTGAGTCTTCAGACCAGAGGAGAGGAGAAAGGCCTTTTCATCTCTGATGAAAAGAAACCACAGAGCAGTAACTTGGGCTGACTTGGGGAAACGAGGTATCCCAGAATGCATTTAGCGGGAGTCATTAAGTATGCTCTGTTTTTAAATGGCCATCACGTCCTCCAGGGTTCGTATTTCAGCTTCAAACTTGTCAAGTCTGAATGACAAAGAAGTTCACAAGTCAGAAGTTCCCAAACTGCACGATTTCACAAAATGACCATCTGCAAAAATCCAAATCCCTCTACAGGTTTGTGCAAACGTTGCCACATTTGAAATTACACTCGTCACTGTCGCCCTAACGCAAAAGAAAAGGAATCCGGATAAATATTCATGGGTGTCCACTGAATGACACATTACACTGCGCTGCAGATGAAGCTACAAACTATATTTGCTCTACACTGCTCTCCCCATATAATACGCGCTGTACCACCTTGTTGTCGCGCCACGCCGTGGCGTTCAAGGTGACAGCTTCATGTTTGCAAAGTTTGCAGGTTGTTTGTTGAATAGGCAAGTGGGAAATGTTCACAATGGCCTCTTACTTTGGCTGCCTTCCACCGCCTTGTTTTCCCACACTCTCCTTTTACTACCACATGCACCTCTGAAGTATCAGCGTGCCATATTTCAAACATGCTGGCATATGTCTGAGAAATGGCTGCTGCTGTGCAGTGTGTAACCCTCAAAATGCCTGCGCTTCAGGCAAGAAAATGAAATCTTTGTCAATTCACTGAGCTGTCACACTCAGCGCAGCAGTGAGGCTGACATCAGAGTGCCCAAAATGCCAGTTGTAAAACTTAAGAGCCAGATAGTCTGCCCTCTCCTCTGCTCCTGTACACAGGGAGCAGCGTGGAGATGTCTGCAGAGGACACGAATGCCACTTCAAATGTAAAATATTCATTGTAAGAAACATCTGCAATGGATTTAATTGAACTTTCTATCTCTGCGAATTTTAAAGACTGCCGTCACACAGTCAGTGTGTCATGAGAAGGTCATTTTTTCCGGCGTTATTTGCATTTTGCTAAATTCTTCAGTGTTTTTAGGAGACGTCAGAACGCTTTCAATTAAGTTTGTTTTGGAGTGGTGCCTCTGCCATCTAAGCCGTCTCAAAGTTTAAACAGACCATGCTTCCCAGAAGAGTAGACGTAAAGACAATATCCCGAGTCTGTTTTAGAGATGATTGTGTTTTAATGTGACAGCAGACAGTATGCACCGCTGAAGGCTCTTCTTTGGGATACTGGGTAAATTCACTGCAGCGCTTTGTTCCACAGTCATTTGGCAGAACGTTTCAGAGAGGCTTGATCAAATTTTCATTGGGAGCCTCAGACACATACAGAACCGCGGATCAGCGTCAAACTGTAAATGAAGAAATAAGACCAGATTTGTGACCTTAATATTTATAAAAATATGCATCAGTCCATCTATCCGTCATCATTTCCGCCATCCTTACTATAAACTGCCCAGTGTTAAGACAGCGAAAATACAATGACACGCCGGGAACTTTGAGCCAGACAGTCATTACTTCGAAAGCTTTTCAACTGCCAAAACATCTTTAAATATGAAGAAAGCCTTCATGCGTGCAATTATTCTTTTGTACACAAGAGAATATACAATGAGCGTGCACTTGCTTGCACTTAACTAGTCAACTAGATGACGTTGCAGTCAGGGAAAAATTGAGCTAGGTGCAACTTTTTTGCAAGATAATACAGAGATTGGGTAGGAAACCACCACAGGACAATGTGGGACAATACATGACATGATTTTTACTACAAAGCTTAAACTATTATCAAAATAACAGCCTAATAAGAAGAGAAATTACTTTTTTTAACACAATTGAAAAGGTTGGTGTGAATATTTGACGATTTGCTCAATCCAAGTGCCACACAAATGTCTCCAAGAAGACTATAGAAAACAAGTTAAACTGTATAGTTTTGGCTCTGCTTTTGAATATAACACTACCTGGATGACCAACAATCTGGATGCATGAGTAAATGACAATTAAGTTGGAAGCTTTATTCAAAATTATTTAAATGCTGCTGAGGAAAACCATATGAATACAGCCAACAATAGAGGTAGCGATCAGTTTTAAGTGTACTACAAGTGCACTGTATTAGCTTCTTATCATTCCAGCATTTTTTGCAAAAAAACGCCAATTTGGCACATACCCAAAGTGAAATGAATGCTGTTCATGAATATTTTGCAGCTCATGCGTGGCCTTGTCTATTTAGAAAGCCAAGACTCTGAAGTTTCTATCGCAAAAGTCAGAAAGTGGTATTGTTTCATGAGTAAAGTGGTGTAGCCAAGTGTCCTGGGTTCTCCTGCACTGTAGCGACCCTCGGCACTCGCTTTATTTTTCTGAACATCTTGTTAGACAAACCCACAATATTGAACTGCCGGCCCTACGGCAACTCAGAGGGACAATTTACACGCAAAATAGTCTTACAGTGATATTGATCTTCAGTAATCAACGATGGCACACAGTTAAATAAGAAGAAGATGTTGGGTTCGCCTGACTTTTTTTTGTTTTGAAAAAAATATGTTGGTTGTGTCAGCTGTGTTGGTTGAATCCGATAATGACTTTTATCAATGAAATAAGAAGAAAATTACATATTGCATGCAGCATTTACTCAGAGCTCTGATTGGTACAAAAAGCTAGACCCAAAAGAATAATAAAGGGTTAAAGGGATCCATAAAGTTTATATTAAGAATCAATGCTAGTGCAAAATACATGACTTACAGCCTTACCTGCACTTTTCAAAACTACTTTTCAGTTAAGTCAGTCACTCGTAATGCAACACAACTTAAAAAACATGAGAGAAATCCTCACAAGCAACTCTTTGCACATGTTTAAGTCTGCAGGTAACTAAGCAACCAACTTAACGGCCTCCATTACTGCGCGGTGGGGACAGATTTAAAACGTAGGCCTGTAACGTGACTGTAACTATCAGTAAGTTCACATACATGACAGGGACTGTGTTTGGCTCACCTTACTTGAGGAACCCTGTTTCTTTCGTGGTGATGAAGTGCTTCATATAATCCACATATTACACGATGTCCTGTTTGTGTTGTTGTTTTTTGTTTGGTCACTCGTCGTCTTGCGTCTTGCTGCTGCTAACAGAAACGCTGCAGCAGGTAACGTGAGAAGAAAAAAAATAAAACCTGTCTTTTCAAATTAAGACAAAAACAACAAAAAAAACGTTCTGTTTCTTAATTAACGGGATAAATTCAGAGTCCCGTCCACGGACAGTTTCACGTTTGTTCAATGACGTCTCCTCAATCAACGGTTCGTTTCTACACCTGGACGACGTCTGTCAGCGTCAGCTTTGATTGACACATTGTCTGACCAATCAGAGCGCAGGACCCGCCCCCTTTTTTTAATTTTTTTTCCACTTTTAAATACTTTATTAATTTTAAAGTGGACAAAATAAAAAATAAACTGATGAAATGAAAACAGAAACACTAACATAATTTTATCAATTACTGCAATTTATTAAAACTTTTAAAATGCAGTCTACGTTATGAGGCAATTCAGACAGCTTGTTATGGCACTGGATCTAAATAAAAAAAATAATAATACAAAAAAAACAAAAAAACATTTCAATTGAAAACATTTCTTTTAACCGAAGTTAAGCTTTTTGTCCGTCAGCCAACCTTTACCCCATTATATGAGCCATGATAATAAAGTGAGAATAGGTCAGTGCTATAAGAAGTTTCTAAGGCTTTGAATGTTTAAATGTGGCTTTATACGCAGCGGCCTAAAAATTTATTGAATTCCAGTTTGTGATCACCCAGACTTTTACTTAAAAAAAAGGCACAGTCTTGGCCCTTTACCTGTGGAAGCGCTACTAGCCCAGACCACCAGTTCATTCAATCTTTTGCTCTCACGCCTGCTGATACGACAGTTTAGAATCACCAATTAACATGTAAGTCTTTCTGCTAACCTTCTGTTCAAACACTCTTCTTATCTGGCATAATTGCTTATTCTTTAGAGGGTAACAGGGGAGCAGAAGTCTACCCAAGCTGCACAGGCTTCCAGTCCACAAAAGGGCTTTTTTCTTAATTCACATGCACAGATACAGTGAATTTAAAGTCAACACTTAACTTAACGCAACATGAATGTTTCTGGACTGCAGGATTATGTCCCAAACATGGGAGGATATACAAACACCACAGTGAAAAACTGACCAACAGCTTCAACCCAGAACCTTGCTGCTGCTGTTAACTTCTGTGCAAACCGCTGCCCTGCTCTGCTATGCGATGAAGATAATTTATTAATGTGACGGTGAGGTGCTTTGATTAGCGAGCCGAGTCCAGGCTCTGCTTAGATCTTAAGATGAAGCGGATTTAATCAGATTAGGCCCAGGGTTGCCGCCAAAGGCTCTCCGGCCCCAGCCGAAGCCCTCAGCGCATCAAACAGATTGTCGTCAGAGACCAATGATTTGCGATGGATGAGCTGTTTTGTAGGAGCCTCTAGTAACACGTCAAGTAGATTTGCACAGCTGCGTGCTTGAATTGATCCTTGTTCTGCCACTTTTCAACTGCATCACGCCAGAGGGGCTTCAGTGACTGCAGGCTCCGGCTCCCAGTTAAGATATCGGCACGGCTCCCCTTCATTAGCCTCGAGGGGCCCGAGCATCGACGAACATCGAAACAGTTCGCCTCTTAGTAACAAGTGATCGGCACGCCCGGAGAGAGCAGGAATCGGAGTCCATTAACCTTTCTCGTAAATTTACATTCCGGTCTTGTTTTTCTCTCATGTATCTGCCAGTTGTTCTTATTTTGAGGCCATGTTACTACTGCATAATGAGCTTTTTAACCTCATTAAAGAGGTGTCTGTTTTCATAGTTTATGCGCTGGATCAATGAAAATGTACAATGCATACAAAATGGCGTTTGAAAAAGAAACATTAATAAATTATCTTAAATGATCCAAAATAGGAAAAGAAAAATCACGGCACTCCAGTTTTTGGCAGTTTTTTAATTATACTATATTACCCTAAGTGCTTAGCACCATTACACACTGGGTAAAAATGATCAATTAATATAAACTCAGCAAAACAGAAGAATCAGTCAAAAGGATGATGCTAGCTGAACTTCTACATCTTGGTACCAGCCTTTGCACGGGAAACTGGGTGCGCATATTTTTGCATTCTCATCGCCGACGCATCTGGAGCGTATTTTTGGCAATGATGTGCCAAACTCACAGGTGCATGCAGGGTGCATCCGTCCGCAAGTCGGACCGCTTTTAATCATACGAAGGAACTTTAGCCGTTAGGGCCACCGGGGACCTGACCGTCATCCCTCACAGTCGCAGACAAACAGCAGAGTGCACATACCTCCAGATGGCTTTGTCGAAAAACAAATCTGAGCGCGAGGAAGTAACTGTCACAAACAGACGCAGAACGGAAACAGTGAAGAGGAAGACGGAAAGCTTTAATGTGCGGTAAATATTCTGTTGAAAACTGAGCTAACCTTACCCGGGGGCACTACCTACAGGTGAACACAGCGGGAGGATAATTCACAAACCCCGCTTCTCTGATTTCGACCGAGATGATTAAGAACGAGATCTGAGAGCAACGCAGCACACAGCGATACGAAGGTCAAGATAAATCTGAGCAAGGAATATTCTATTTTTAAAAAAAAGAGAGAGAGACAGGGAGAAAGAGAGAAGAACACTTGGCATCTAAGTGACAGTAGGGAAAAGAGTTTTGGTTCACCAACAAAGAAGTACTGACATTTGAAAAATGCATGACTCTGTAGAGTAAACACAGTCTCTGGCAGTGACATACTTGTAGTCTAAGTCACCTGAAGACTGAAAGTTTCGCTCGGAAAAGGTGGCACCGCTCAGTCTCGAGATCCTCCACAGAAGAAAGTGACAGCATAAACTGATAAGCAGGCTCCTTCCTGGGAAAGCGATGCACAAACTCTGCATCCATTTAGACTCCCATATATTGAAACTGCAACAACACTAGACTGTCTCTAGTGCTGTTGCAGTTTCAGTGTGATTTTAAGTTTGGGTATACAGTATTATATTTAGCAGCTGTGCCGTGCACTGTGTGACCCCAGATTTCTTGCGAAAGGGATTCAAATTTTCCTTCTTTGCGGCATCTTGCAAATCTAGTGACTTTGTTTATTTCTCAGTTTTTACAGTTTTGAAGAGTACCCCCGCACCCCTCAGCTGCTCTGTTTTTGAACACTCTCTTAGTAAGTGTATTTCCATCCCTTCTGCGGTCCCTGCTCTCTCAAACGCTCCTCTCATAGTCATCGCATTCCCCGCTTTTCGCTTCATGGATGGCGGAGCGGCGTGTCAGCTACTGTCACACGTCTAAACGTTCAAATGAAAGCTTCGGCTCTGTAGTTACTGTACACTGATGGGGAAGGAAAGAAGAGCAACGGATTTCAGAAATAACGGAAACAATAGCCGAGACGTGACCTCAATTTAAATTACACTAATATCAGTGAAATAACTGCTCTTCGTGCTAATGTGACATGAATTTCCGCACCAGATTTTCATTGCCGTCGTTCCAACAGCAGCGTAAACATTTTACTCAAATGTCAAAGCTTTTTGACATTATCTTCTGGGGGATCCCAAATCCCAAATAAATTAATAAATAAATAAACGAAGCAATCCACATTTCTTTCACAGCTTTATATTTGGCTTTCCGTATCGTTAAACTACTCCCCAAAAATATCAAGACTGGAGACATCTTAAGACTGTCAGGACAGGGAACATCAGGGCCTTTGAAACGTCTGATTGATTTGAGAACTTTTTTTTTTTTCCGATGTTGCTAAAGAGATGCAAGGCCTTGGGGAGATCCGCTATAAGCCTCTTTGAGATGTAATGTCTAGCTTTAATGAGATCTGCCAAAAGCACTTTATCGCAAGAAAGAGGCAGAAACGGAGTCAATAAGGTCAATTTGGAAAGTGCAAGAAAGTGAGCCTGTTTAGCATCTCCCTGCAGATCCAGTAACAGGAACTCAGAAGTAGAGTGCAATTATAAGTCCCGCGAAAGGTTATCGACATGTTTTAGGTTTTAGAGAAAAGACAATCTACTACAACGTTTGTACACCTTTTAGGATATGAAGGAACACATTCCACCGATAGCTGCAGTTTAAGTCGTACGCTGCGAATGTTTTGTTTCATCTCGGACACTTTGGCTTCATGGTATGTGCGAAGCTTTGCAGACCTTTTTGCAATTTCTGCACGCTTTCATCTCTGATTCATTTATTCAGTGTAAAAAAAAGGTATATTGTTGCCAGACACCCAAAGAGCATATCAGTGATTTTTCTAGAGGCGAGGACCTGACGGAGGTGTTTTGGTCAGCGTGTCTGAAGCGGAAGCAGAGGATAACAGTGTTTCTTGTGTAACGCGTGTGTCCTGCCAGCAGGCAGCCTCTGGGGCGCCTAAGCGTACCATCTGTGACCAGGTCTGCCATGCCATCATACCCTGTACCACTGCCACCGATGATGAGGACGCGTTGGAGCACATGACTTATGCTTTCGCAGCTAGGGAGCGGCAGAACGGAGCCAACAGGAAGCAGCGTCATTTGTTTTTCCACCTCAACCAAATTCAGTTCATGGTAAACAGAGATGACGAGAAGTAGGGCAGAGCTGGGACATGAGATCCTGTTCGCCGCAGACAACTGAATATCGACATTAAATTACTATCTTTGTGCAAAACGCGAAGGAGAGTTGATTAAACAATCGCGCCGACGAGCTGAAGATCATTTCTGGTTTCTGTCTTTCTCTTCATGGCTCTGTTTCATAAATGTGTGTCCATTTCTTGACACTGTAAACCCACAGCCCAGCGTGTGCAGGTACACACGGTATACCTTGCACACCTGCCAAGTGTTTCATATCCTTCTTCTTAACGCCCCGCTGGGACAATGTTAACAAAACAACTCGATGAAGCAGTCGTCTGAAACTCTGCGAGGCATGCAGCAAAATTAGAAATAAAAATTGCAGCGTTTGACTAAAGATACATGCATGCAACTGACAGTTTCTCATCCACAACTATTGCATTCCTACAGTATTTCCCAGCAGAATGATAGAATTTTATATTATGATGTTGTGCGCATCATCAACCTTCCTACCCTGCTATGAAAAAAACATTTTCCTTCCTTTAAGAGGTAAAAGAAGATGCAGAATTAGAATTAAACCACTTTGCAAAATAGGCTTCAGTCAGGCATAACATTACAACCACCTTCCTAATAGGCTGCATCCTGCTGATGGCTGCTGCCATCAAGGAGTATCGTTGCTTTGGGGTGGGGGTGCCTGGTCTAGTCTAGGTGTCTAGTAACATCCACACAAATGAATGCCAGGTCCAAATGTTTCCCAGCAGAACGCTTCTCCTGTCAGTGGTTTTAATGTTGTGGCTGATCGGTGTGTATAGTGACGTATAGGTAATAGAAAGCTGCCTGGCCCATAACTTTACTGTTCTGATGCAAACTCCCTGCGCTTACAGCACTGTGTTTGGCAACAGTTTTATCCTGTACCTCCAATCACTGCCCGGAAATTATTAATTACCACTCCTACTATAAAAGGAGTATCTCACTTAAGAGCGACACGACCTCCAGGCTTTTGAATTTTAATAAGAGCCGGAAAACATTCAAAAAAAGGGGGGGGGGGGACAAGTCAGTAGTGAAGGGTGTCGGTGCGGGCACATATTCATGATGCTGCCAGAAAGCTCAGGAAATCAGGAAAGCATGTGGACTAAGCTCCCCGCAGCTCTCAGATGGATTGCTGCTGTCCATCACCGCACACTTTGTGACACGTTCCATCAGCTAAACACAAACCATGACAAGGATCTCCTCAGGAATAAGTCGCTGTTTAACTCGGCGCAGTATTCTGAAGCGCCGCACGAAATGGCAGAAAACTCCACTCGCGTTCTCCCTGGTACAGCAGAGGACAATGCTGAATTGAAAAGTTAGCACCTGGGGAACTGTGGGAAAATGTGAAACGTGGAGCTCAGCTTCTCCCTCATAACTGGACGTCCAACCGCAAATCAAGCAACGGGAGGTGGTGGACCCCGGTTGCGTGGGTGACAGAAATCCAAGGACCTGTCTAGCTTGAACTACACCATCCTTTTGGGTGCCGTGAGAGATTTTTTTATTTATTTTTTTTTTCTGGAAAGCCAACAGTCAGTGCAGCTACTTCACAAATCTGGACTGTGTGGGAGAGTGGCCAGATGGCAGAAGACAGCAGCCTGGAGTTTGGAGAAAGGCAGTGAGAGATTCTAAGATTCTAAGTGCGTGACGCAAAAGACTGTGGTCTGATTAAATGAGCACTTAAGACTTGCAAAAGGAAAGTGATATTTTTGGTGGATTTCAGTGCATCTGCTGATCCATTCGTGAAATGACGGGACCGTTCTTTTCAGATGTTACTTTGCGCCATAGCAATGACACTCCTTGATGGATTCTTGTTTATCTGTTCGTCTCAGTTCTCAAACCCCACCCTCCCCATCAATCTCTTTTCTTGTCTTGCTCTTCAACCTTTCAGTACAGGAACCGGAGGACCAGGAAGGATCCGAAGCTTCCTGAGATGTGCCCCCATCCTGAGTCTCAGTTCCTGGGTTCCTCTAGCATCTGTCCACACATCTGTCCACACCCTATTATGTCTTCCCCTCAACCCCATTTTCATCCCAACCCCCTTGACTCCTTATTCCATCTATTTCTCTCACTACCTGTTTACCAAAAAAAACTTATTTACATTAATTAAGGCCTATAGTTTGTTTGTGAAATGAAGGGAAAAGCAGAAAACATAAAAAAAATAATTTCTAAACTTTAATTAGATAGCAAAAAAAACCCAAAAAAAACAAACAACAACTTTGAATTCAGGAGTTGAAGAAGAATTACTCCACAAAGAGTCGAGGTTATGCAATTGCTTTTGCATGTGCGTTGTATTTTTCAGCCCCTCCCCTCATGCGTCAGGGCTTAACAACAACAGTACCTCATTCATTAGTATCCTGAAATAGGGAGGAAACTAGTGGGAAGCATCAATATCCCTATTAAGACTCAACAGAAGTATGAACAGGTGATAACACACGAAAACATTAAGGCGGCTCACGGGCTATTCATTCAGACTGAGGATTATGAAGATGAGGGAGGCCCAGGAACACAAACAGATCCTGGATGTAATCCTAAGCCTGATGTCCTCCTGATTCAGGAGTCCCAGTCAGCAACACAACATGCAGGGAAGGGGGAGTTGAGTTTAGTCGGTAACACAAAAAACAAAATCTCCAAAACAGGAAAAGTATGAATATACTGTATTTCACAAAGCAAATAATCTGTGTGAAGGTCATCTGACCTAACTGCTAACTGCTAATGTCACTATGCAATGCTCACAATGCCTAAAATCTTGATAATATAGTATAATGAGTCACATTTCCTTACGTTCTCACTTACACAGTGCATTCAACAGTGCTTTGAGCTAAACGCTAACGTTAGCATGTCAATATACTTATCGGTGACCTTCCTTTTTTTATGTTCAGCCCCTTAGTTTAGCTTGTTGGCATACTCACAGTTGTAAATCAGCACTGAACAAGAACTAAGGAAGTGATTTTTATATCTGATCATAAATCAAATGAATAATTAAATGTTTTGATTTGCATGGATTAAAAGTCTGTGTTCATCACAGCTGTAAAAGTTTAAAAAGTGTCTGTGGTGCTAAAGGAAAATGAGATGCGCCCTCTGGTTAACTGTAAATGCATTCAAGAAGTGCTGTGCCAATGAGTGGACTAGATGGAGATATTTCATTTTATTCGTTATTACGCAGTCCAACAGAAACCCGACCAGCAGGCTAGCAGTCAGCTACAAGCTAGCAACCAACAAGGAGACACCAACTAACGGCCTAGCCTACCCCGAGAGGTTAGCTTAGCCCTTTTTTACTGCTATTCACCACAAATTTATGCAGCTGGTGCTAAATGAATAGTTAAATGATCACTAAAGTCATTAGGAGCAATCTTCTGGGCACTGTGAATGTCCGTGTGGAACCCTAATGAAAAATATTAGGGATATTTAAGTCTCAGCAAAAGCGACGGACAGAGAGCGAGCCACCGACAAAAAAAAAAAACAAAACAAAACACAAGCTTGGCCTCCATTTGAGCCACACGGAACCAGCACGGACCGTTTTATGAAAATGAGGCAGTCTCCTTTTTATACAGGCTTCCTAATGGGCTACACGCCACCGTTTGAAGTTAATTCAGGTCATTGTTCTACCACAGTGTATTTAATAATGTATAGGTCGTATGGCATTTACAGTCTTTATCGAGCAAATTGCTGTCCTAGTCTCCTTTAAAGGGCTGAAAGACGGCATTTTTGTTGTCTGGCTCTTTTCAGCGCCTTATTTCTGCAGCTGTAGCTGAACGTAAGGGGTTCTTTGCAAGAAACCGGCCGTCACCTGAAATAGTTACTGGCTGCTGAGGTAATCAAGAGAGAGTGCAGGGCAGGACAGAAGGCACCAGACAAAAGGGTCTGGTTGTGAAATGGAAAGGCATCAATGGGGAGAGGAGATAGAAAAGCTGAAAAACTGCGGAGAAATAAAAGGCGAGGTGGTGAGGCAAAGTGACGGCCTGGGGCTGCGAAAGGAGGAGAGCGTGTGTGGTAACCAGAGAGACGGGGGGGAGGGGATGGGCAGATGGGTAAAAAGAGGACAACTAGAGGGGCAAAACTTGCTGGGGAATTTTGAAATTCTCGGTTTGGTTGCTTTTAAGTCCAGCTTTTAAAAGTGACACGTCAAAATAAATTCCTATTAAAAGCAGTTTCAGCAGCTAGCAGGTAGATTTCACAAATACATATTCCGTCACATATTCATGGGCTCTCACCACTTCACTGAGATAAAAGTGGAGGCCAAAGTATGGATTTCCTTCTCATCTGCAACTCTCTGGTAAGACTGAGACGTGAAAGTGACTCATAAATCACAGCGCAACTCGCGGCAACTGGATCCACTCTGAAAACTGTACGGCAGGGATTTCACAAAAGCAGGTGTAGGGGCGCATGTGTTGTACTACTCGCAACACAATATTTGGTATTAATAGTAACAGGCCACAGCTTGAGAGCTGTATCGGTGCTCTTTTTTCGGTCTGCGCGCTGCAATATTAAAATTAGTGCATCCTGAGCTCAATAATGTGTAAAAATAGAACCACATGTTCACCAGCTGGTCCTGGATCGGGACCTGGCAGAGAGCGACGTCTTTTTTCCCCCTCTTTGTTCTTCTCTGCGTCTAAATAAGGGCTAAAAAATTGCTCAGCAAACAAAGCTCTTAAATTGCTACCAGCCATTTTCCTGATATGGAACATAACTACTCATTTAATGGGAGTATCATTATCTTTACTTTGGGATAAGACATAATGCCTGTTTTGGAAATGTCAGTGATAAAGAGAGGAAAAGCATTAAAATAAAAAATGATGTGAAAAAATAAATGTTCCCAGTTTGACTCTGGGTGAAGTTTGTCCTTTAAATGGCAGTTTTGTCCTTGAACCAGCCCATCTTATCTACTGTAACGTGTCAGTGTGTGCTGCCCCCAAGTGGAGCGACTGTGGAACGACAACGAGGGAGTGTCACAGTGATGAAGAGGAACTGAGCACGTTTGCTAAAGTGCTTAACATTTTTTTCTTTTTTCTTTTTAGGTGTTTGCACTTATGCTACTTCATATTGCTACTGCGCTACATCCGAGAACCATGTTTACTGTTCTCCTCTGCGGCCGCTGCAAGATTTTGCCGCTAGTTAATTCACAGACAAAATAATGTGTCAGGTAACCTTTGCCAAGTTCTAAAATCAAACTCTCTTAATGCGCGTTACATTACAAAAACATTAAAGCTTGTTTCAAATCAATATTTTTCCAAGATCAAGTACCAGCTCTACAGCTGCAATCTTTCAAGTTGATTTGATTCCTTTAACCAACGTTTTTTTTGCACTTCAGTAACAGGTAAAGGTTTTTCTTTAATAACTGTAGGTGTATTTGCACAGTGAGACATCGGCTCCACCTTGATGATGATGCTCAGTGGTAAATTATTACTTGAACAATGCATCGGCAGCAATAATATATTAATATAACCAATGTTAAAGTCCTTGAAATGGGGCGGTCGACATGTTTTAGTCCAATATCTCAAACAAATGGAATAATACGTGTGTAATTTAGCTGATTCTGAACGCAACTGTAAAGTTTTGTGAAGTTTGGTTGAATTAAGTGACATGAAGTTATGGACTACAAACTTAAATTAATCAATATATTCATCTGTCATAGACAGAAGCCTTTTACCAGACTGATAATGCATTTATTGCAATATTATAGTGGAAATAAGGGTGAAAGCTACTATGTATTTTTTCCACCGTGCTTTCTATTCATGTTCCAGCACATTCAGTATTTTTCCTAAAAGTAAGACGAACTCCCCCCATATCTTGTATGTAAATGAGTTTGACGGCATTGAAATATGAGAAGAAATGATTATGACATTTTCACTGAACCGTGATAATGAAAGTGGAATACAGATGACGTCTGGAAGCTTTGCATCTTACAGGAAACACAATATAAATAAAAGCCACTAGAGTGAGTTTCAAAACTAAATTGTGTCCAATTAACGGGTCTGTTTACTTCATTTAACTGTCTTCGATCAATCAGACTAAATTAAACGTATACATTTTGTTATATTTTTCTCTGGCATGTACGTCCACAGATGTAGTTACGGCCTGTTTCTGAAAGAAGCCAGTTTAGCGGAGCAGGTAGTTTTGTTTTTGTTTTTGTTTTTTTTTATCAAAAACTACAGATGAAGGCATCAACAAACTAAAATCAAAGGTCAAAGAAAGACATATATTGCGTTTTTTTTTTTGTATTTTTTCGTGTTGTCATCAACTTCAGTGAAGCAAATAATCGGTGTTCTGGGATTTTAGATCAGATAAAGACAATTATTTGGCTCGTGAACAGTACTACGTTCCATTTATAAATGAATAAGTGTGGAGAAGTGAATTTTTTTTTAAATTATTTTTTTATTTGATTAAAACACAGTCGCAGTTAAATTTAAGACGAAGCAGGTTGTAATCTGTGTTTTTTCATGTTCTATCCAAGAGACAAAAACAGAAATGTGAGGGCGGCACTTTGAAGACATCTCATGCCACTGCTCATAACGTTGTAGTACAATCTGTACAAACACTCTGTGTACATGTTTCTGCAGCGGAGACGCCGGCTTTCAGCCACTAATTAAACTCTTTAGCGTTCTGAGATGTGTTGGCAGAGAGTACATGGATCCCTTCAGTCAACCTACTTGTTGTTTGTTTTTTTTTGTTTTTTTGAAGGATAAATTGTGAAAGTAGGTTTAATTAACAGATTAGCAGATGGCATTTGACACTACAAGACAAGCAGGATTTTGAGTCTTCGCAGCCTGTTTGGAAGCAAAGACTGGTTAAATATGACACTTAGCTGTAAACAGTTGATCAGTTTTATTTTTAAATCATTACAAACAATTATTCTCTTAGCATGTAGCTGTTCAAACAATAATTTAAAGGTTTAATTACTATTGTTTTTGCTGCTCAGTTACAGTAAACCACAAATCTGTGTCCATCTCTGTGCAGGCCTCACTGCAGATGTGAGCTGGGTGCCATCTAGTGGTGCTGCGTGTAAATGCAACGTGTAAGTCATACAAACAAATACAGGGACGCCATTGCCGGACACCACAGGACACCCTCAGAAGGTCCGTGTCCATTCTTAGATGAGTCACAACTGTTTTGGAGGCACAAGGGAAACCTACACAATATTAGGAAGGGGGTCATAATGTTATGCCTGGTCGATGTAACCCCACCAAAATGTAGACACTCAAGCCACTTAAAAATCTTTTAATTTCACTTGATAAGATGACAATGTGTCAAAGGAAATTGCATCTATTTTAAGGAAAGACAGAAATAGTGCATACCAAGAAATAATATTGCACAAAATGACATTTGACTGAGGTTTTAAATGTAAAATTTATAATAACTTACTTGTAACAATTATCCAACAGATTACTGTAATTATGTTTTGCAGTAACATGTGCTACATGAGGCTGAGTCATCAGCGTTTATCTAATTTAATTGAACACAATTTTTTTCAAATAATAAAATGGATTTTTAAAATATGGATTGATTTATTCCATATTAGTGTAATGTTTTGATATTTATATGTCCTTCCTTCCTTCCTTCCTTCCTTCCTTCCTCCTTTACTTCCTGCGTTACTGCCTGCGTTACTGCCTGCTTTACTTCCTTACTTCCTCTTTTACTTCCTTCTTTATTTGCGTACTTCCTCCTTTAATTCCTTACTTCCTCTTTTACTTCCTCCTTTACTGCCTTCTTTACTTCATTATTTCCTCTTTACTTCCTGCTTAATTTCATTACTTCCTCCTTAACTTGCTTATTTCCTTATTTACTTCCTTATTTACTTGCTTACTTCCTCCTTTAATTCATTACTTCCTCTTTTACTTCCTCTTTTACTCTTTTACTGCCTTCTTTATTTCCTACCACCCCCCCCCCTTAGTTCATGCTTTATTTCATTACTTCCTCCTTTACTTCCTCCTGTACTTGCGTACTTCCTCCTTTACTGCCTTCTTTACTTCCTCCTTTACTTCCTGCTTTAATTTATTACTCCCTCTTTTATTTCCTTACTTCCTCCTTTACTTCCTGCTTTAATTCATTACTCCCTCTTTTATTTCCTTACTTCCTCCTTTACTTCCTCCTTTACTTGCAGCAATTTGTTACAGTGCAGCTGATGAGCGCTCTATAGCCCACGCTCATGGATCCTGTTTCAGTCAGTGAATTGATTTGTAGCCACCGTCCGTAGACCTCAGAGGGAAATTCCACTGCTGTTTTCTTACCTCTTTCCTTGATTTTACCCACAATTATGTGGTCTAATCGGCAGCCGGTCTTTTCGGGTTTGCCTGTTATCAATCACAAGTCCTCCATAGTTGAACTTTTTGACAAAATACCAAACTGCAGAGGAGGAAGGTCGAGCTTTTTCCCTGAGCCGATGCATAAAGTCGAATTATTTGCTTGAACAATGGCCAACCTTTAATCTGAGCTCACTATAATTGACTCTGCCACGTTTGCAGCTGCTTTCAACAAATCTTTTCCAAAGTCACTGGTGTATAAAGTGAACAGTGGAATAATCAAAACTTATTCTGGCAGTCTGAACTTTCTCTAATACTTCTTTTTTGCTATGTAGGTAAAAACCTGATTTAATTGAGTTGTGCTAAATGTGTTTTTCTATTGATCTCAGGAAGAGTTTGAGTCTAACCTGAGATTTTCTGTTAATGTTAAAGCCCTATTAAAGTGACTGTAGTATCTGTGTGGCACATCCATGTAAATACAGCCAACAACAAAAAAAAAAAGGAGATGATCAAGCTTCATGCAACGAGTTCCACAGATTTGAGAATTAAAAATGTTCAACAGATTCCATTTCTAAGACTGAACATGCTCACATTTACTGCCAATCTCCTATGAGGCTACACTCTGGAAATCTTGCCAGTGTCTGCTGGCGGAGATGTGGGATGTCTGACTGAAAGCTCTTACAAAAAAAAAAGAAAGAAAAATCCAAATTACAAAGATGTACCTCAGTGTTTGTTGTCCAAATGCAGTCTTCAGAAACACATTTTGAGGACTTATGTCCCAGATATGAAGAGTTATTTACCTCATTATATAAATCAAATTAAAAACTTCTTCTCATAATATGTGCATTATTAGCCATTTTACCCAAGCACTCGTCTGTCAAATGAAAAGCTAACATGATAAAATGATAAAAAGTCTGTCTGAAAGCTCGGTTCGTAACATTTATACATCTCGGCCGGGCATTAAGTGATTAACGCAGACTCGCAGGACTCTCCAACAAATGTGTCCACGGTGGAGGAGTTGAATTACACAGCTGTTTGTTCATCAGACTGGGGCTGCTGTTTGATTAATGGTTTTAATTCGTTCTCCGGGGATCTAATTAAAGCGAGCATCGGCAGGTGAACGGCGTAGGTATCAAATAAAAAATGGAAAAAAAAAAAAAAATAGTTTTTGAAGCTGGCTGCTGACATTGAGTTAATGTGAAGCCATTTGCTGGAGAATAGTCAGCGCTGGGTGTTGTAGTTTTTAGTGGACGCGCTGGGGACTATTTTCAGCTACGGGGTAGATCAAAAATTAGCTTAGCTTAATTTCAATTGCTAACCTGAAAATGAAAAAGTTAAAGAATTTCCCACAACACACCTTGTTTCACAATAAGAGCATTATTAAGACATGAATGGTGAATGCCCACTGAAACAGTAGGGACCTCATAATTTGAAATGGATGCAGATCATGTTAAGTATGTATTAACAGCATCTAGCTTTAACTTTGAATAATGCAACCGGGAGCGAGAAATGAAATACAGTAACTTACAGTTGTGAAACATGTAATTAGAGAAAAAAAAAATCTTAAAAAAAAAATCTACTTTAGGTAGATAAAGGTCTTAATTTCATTTGAGTAGAATAATCTTATTTCTATAAATATCAGGATCTTTTTTTAAACGATATTTTATTTTCGCGGACCCGTTGCAATTACACCATGGACCACTAGGTGTCCGCGCACCCCTCGTTGAGAATCACTGCTCTATAACGCTCTTTTAAGATGTTGTACGTGAAGTTTACCAGCCTATTAAATTACTCCATTAACACAGTGTTACCTTAAATCGTAGATATCGTTATACACCGATCGGGGGTAACATTATGACCACCTTCCTAATATTGTGGCTTGCGGCTCCAAAACAGTTGTGACTGTTTACATTTTTTTATTTTTATTTTTTCCATACCATATTGCAATAACACACTTCCCCCAGTTGATGTCAGCCCTCCTTTGTTTTACATTTCTGTGAGTTCTGTATAGTCTTGTGCCTTCTACCGAGTTCAAGCTGATGCTCTTAACCTTTTTTTTACATCCTAAACACTTTGAGATGACAACCTGCTCTGAGCCATCCCTCTGACTGTCAGAGAGGTTCATCCAGGAGTGATCGCTGCTCATCCAAACGGCACAGGTCAGAGCAGACAGCTCGAGGAAACAGAAATAGGTTGAGGTTTTTCATGTTTCTATCTAGGCTATGCCCGTTCCCGACGGGTGTTTGGGGATTGCCTGAGGTAAGACCTGAAAAAGTGAATCAAAAATGGAATAGGTCGTTTAAATAGGGCAGACGTCTATTCTGCGACTCAGGGGGAGAGGCCTGGAGTATTTTCTCAAGCAGCGCTCGGCAGCCACAGTGAGCACGGGTGATGCTCTGTTCACAAGACGTTACAAGATAGAGATGTTCATGGCTGGAACTCAACAGAACACTGTGTTTCACTTCCTATATGGTTTACATACAATGTACAAATGTTCCTCTGTCTCTGCGATTGTTGGCACCGAAAGTAGCTTCACCGAATTTGTAAAACATCCGTTTATGACTCGGGTCTAAACGGAAATAGCTCTCTTGGATGATGGTGATCCCCTAAACTTTCCTGTAGTGGTACCACTAGGGGATTTGGAGGTCAGGTCAACACCTTGTGCTGTTCTTCATGGTTTTGTTTGTTCGTTCTTTTGGTTGTGTCTGATCTGTTTTTAGCTGCATCCTGCTGGGGATGGCTGCTGCCATCAAGGAGTGTCATTCCTGCACATGAATGAGTGACAGGTCCTAAGGTTTCCCAGCATGACACTGAATTGTCACAAGATGGTTTAAATGTTATTTACTTCTCCTCACAGTGGTCATAATGTTATGCCTGATCAGTGCATGTCTGTATTTCTCATTGAAAAACGTTTTCTCACAGTTCAAACACAGTAAACTAATGCCACTGTTAGGGCTGGGAGAAGTTACCGGTTCATGCCAAATACGGGTATTTTTTTCCCGTTATGATATAAAATTTTCAATACACCGACACGTATTTTATTACACAACGTTCGTAACGATGCGCCACGAGACACTGTTCAAGACCGGACCATTTTCAATGTAGCGCTTCTAAACACGCATGGTGTGACACTGAGGCGGGGTGAAGATGGAAAGGTCAGAAAAATTAAGCGGCAGAATGAGAGTTTTCTTTGGGGTGAACAGATGTCCCTGAATTCTGGGGACAGTCTCCGTTTTTGGATGATCTGTCCCCCGGCTAAATTTGTCCCCAATTTTAGATTTTTATGAAGGAGGAAAAAAATGTTGCGCGTAGACTACAATTATTACGGTAGCCGGTTGCAATGTTATTGACATTACAGACATAGTTTAAATGTCAAAATATATATATATATATAAATAAAAAAAAAAAAAAATGGAAAATTTAATTTCCCCATTTCATCTTATTAACTTTTATTTACTACTAGCGTGGGATTATTCTACAATATTTGCTCATCATCACAGTAAAATAGTCCATCCTTAGTCCATCTAGTTCATCTCTCAACCCGTAGAAAATGTTGTGAACATGTGATTAAATGCATGAATATTTTTTATACATTTTTGGTCATGCTGCCCAGCTCTGGACACTAGATTTAAAAGTACGACTCTTGAAGCATCTTTTGTACATAAACACATTTTATTCAGCCTGATATAGGTTACACATGGAAAAAAAAAAAAAAAAAAAAAAAAAAATCAAATTCTAAGAGAACTACTTCCCTTTGTGGAGCTAATGATATGACAGTTTTAAATCAGCTTCTGATCCCCCACTGGACAGCTCTCACCATCAGCTACCGTACGCCACGGGGAAATAAGCGTAATCACATGCTACGACTGACCTGAGGCTTTTAATTATTTATTTTATTTTTATATTTTTTTTTTCTTCCTTTCTTCAAGAATAATACAAAAAGAAAACACGTCCCCTCAGCAGTCATGATGTTTTCTCACTAAATGATATGGAATGTCATCTCGGAAACAGGTAAAAAGAAAAAAAACAAAAAACTCATCTCTGCAACAGCAGAAAACGAGATAAGAAACTCGAGTAAAAAAAAAAAAATTAATAATAATAATAATTACAACTGATTCCCAGAATTCTGTTCCCAGGCTGCTACTGTGTGTGTGTATGTGTATGTGTGTGTGTGTGTGTGTGTGTGAGGCATTAAGAACCAAAAAGTCCGAAGTGTGTTGAACAACAAATGTAGGTCAACCCCCCCCCCCCTCGCTGTGGTTCAGTCTCATAACCATCAAAAAGGCGGATATGAACAGAAACAACCTTGATGCTCAGTAGCACTGAAGGTACATTAAATTTACACCGCTCGCAGATCAGCTTTGGAGTCTTAATATATCAGGACTGACAGTCATAGACACAAAGCAGGGGACTGGTGAGGGGGAGGATCTTAACATTTATCTAGTGTTAGTTGTATTTTTTTGTTTTTTTTAAACTTGTAAATTTCACAAAGTGCAAATTTATTTATATTACATCATAACCAATTTTAAAAATTGCTCATTTTCTATTATATAACAATGAAAAATGGTTAATTTCACTTAACCCACCCCTCCGACAAACCCATAACCGACCCCACTCCCCACCCAGCTATCCATGTCAATATTAAAAGAACAAAAAAAAGAACAGAAAAAAAAAAAAGGAATCACTAAGTACATGCTGTAATGACGCCCACCGAATTGGTTTGAAACTTGACCAAAGCCTCTTGTTTTGGCTCCTCGATCCTCTTACAGTACACTGTTACTGTCAGCGTGCGTTTATAGTTAAAATATATATATTAATCTATCATTAAATAGTATGCCTCTTGCACAGTCTTGCATGCATTGAAGAGCATTTTTGGGGCAAGCTGTACAACAAGGAGAGGCGTGTGGACGGACTTGCTCAGGCTGTGGGCTCCGGGCCGGGTCCAGGCACTCTGTCGCCACCTGTAAACGTTTATTTTTTTATTTTATTTTTTTTAGTGCCCTTTGCTCCTTGCAACCGCGTCAGTCCAAAAAAAAAAAGATGGTTCTCCAGTGTGTTTTTGTCGAGTGAGCGTTTTGTGTGTACGTGAAAACGTATGCGTGTGTGTGTGCGTGTGTTTATGTGTGTGTGTGTGTGTGGTCCTAAACTCAGTTTCCAAAAAAAAAAAAAAGAAATGTGCACATCACTGAAGTTTTGTTCCAAGCTTTCGTTGTCTGTTCCTAGAAAAAAAAAAGAGCAAGAAAAAAAAAAGAGGATTTGTGGCATTGTAAATATACTGAAGGCCTAGTCACATTTAAAGCTGACATAATAACAAGTGGATCGGCTAGTGTGGGTAATCCCTGTGAACGTCTTATTAGGAAATAGGCTTACGAGCTCGCTAATGCTAATGAGCAGTAAGCTAGTTAGCAAACATTGAACAATAACTTTGATTAATTAAATTATAAACAATCAGGGGAAAAAACTGTTTGGGGGACAGTACATTAGCTCTCCAAAAAGCCATGCGTGTGGTACACGGATCAGCCATAACATTATGACCACCTCCCTCACTTCCCATATAAACATTAATAAAACTGCAGAATATTTCCTCTAGCGGAGTCTGCATGCGTATGTTCGTACGTTTACCAGATGTGGCGCAGTGAGTGATGTGTCACACATCTTACCTTGCCTCTGATCTGGTCACTGTATACTCAAACCATAATATGTTGGGGATCAGGCTCGTGTCTCGCACCAGGAAGTACTCTGATATTGGCCTGTTGATGAGAAAAGGGCAGAATATTTAGAAAAACATACCAGACCGGTATTATCCACTTATTCAGGCTAAGGTGTGACACAAGGGGGGGGAGGGGAGCAGAGGAACGAGAGATCTACTTACCACGCTGCTATTTTGGGGAATAATGGTGTCAGCACCTCTTGTGTGAATATGAACCAGACTATGCCAATTATACTACCGGCCACTGCGCCGTAGAAAACCTGGCTCCAGGTGTGATACAACAGGTAGACCCTAGGAAAGAGACAATATTAGGCTTTCTTTACTACAGTCAACTTATTCTGTGTATTCACCTTGTGTTCACGGCTGAAATATATCTATTGTTTTTTTTTAACAGTAAATAGAATAAAGTGATTCATTTTCACCAATTTCTGACATTTTATATACGAAAAAAATTAACATAATGCGGCATAATGTTTAATAACTAGTGTTCACTTTCTTGTCATATACTTGTATATATGTCTTTATACATTACATATATATATATATTTTACATTGATACGTGTTTTCTTATTCTAATTCCTACTTATTCTACGTATTCTTATTGCTTACATTGCTCTTTCTTCTGAACGCTGCTACACTGTTTTCCCTTGGGATCAATAAAGTCATTCTGATTTTAATTCATACCGATGCACCAGTTCCACTTTTTATATATATATTCCACTTGTTAGATTGTAAATTAAACCCCGTTTACTACATTTAAAACTTATGAGTTTTCTCAAAGATGTGAGTCGGACTAACAGAACCATCTCCTCTGATAACTAGAAGGGAAACCACTTTTGTAAAGTGGTAATTGTACATTTTACAATGACAAGTAAGACAAAACTATGTTTTTTAATAATATAATACTGAGGAAAACATAAAAATGGTGCAAGAAGGCAGCTGGATCTATGAATACTCGAGTGCTGTTTCTGCTAAACATAATCTGGAGCAAATAGCTACGTTTTACCACTGAATTTAAAATTTACAAATTATAAAAGCGGGTGGTGGCAGATCATGTCAACTGACACCAATTTGAGGGGCTGAAAATGTAACTTATGTATTTCCTCTCACTAGCAGGTGTTTGTACAGTCCAGAACACAGCCCTGATCCTAATCTCAGATTGCATTATTGTGTTTCGCTGAGCACAGTGAAAAATAGTGGGAAACCACTTAAGAAGAACACGGTGGAGGACGTGGAATACAGCGCATACATCACAACATGCATTTGGTGCCTGTGCAAACCAGCGCCTCATTTCATTCTCCAGTGCAGTTGTTGTGCAGGTCCTTACCTGCTGTATGAGACTGATAAGGCTATGCCCAGCAGGATAATGGACAGTATGTGTCTCCACAGCAGGTCCACACATCGAGCATTGTTCGTTTGATGCATTCTGGGAGAGAAACGAGTCCAAACGGTGACGTCAACATCATGGAAAGGTTAAATACGTGCCAACAAGTCTTATTCGGCTTTAGCTAGCTGCCGTTAATTCACAGCTGTATGTTCCTATAAGCAAACATTGGCCGAATATCAAGAAAACAAGCTCACCTTAAATAAAGGAAAAGAAAGAAGTAAACAACAAAGAACCAGATAAGCTGGGAATGACTTGAGGGCATCCCATAGTCTGTGTGCAGGTTTGTGTGAGCCCCTGCAGAAACACAACAGAGACAGACATGAGCATGTATTCAACATAAAGAGGAACAACTTTTCATTACATTAGAAGCATTTAGTGCAGGGCAGTCACCAGCGTAATGGGTAACACAGATCTCATTACTTAGCTTTACACAAATACTAGTCCGGGGCTCATTTGTAAGTCACTTAGCATTCTTTCCATTAGCAAACAACTTATTTCTGTTTTAACTGTTTGAGTTGTGATCATCTACAATTTAATTTGCTCTTTTTATCAAAAGGAATTGAAAAAGTCAAAGAGAACTGCAATTTGAAACGCAGATATTCAGATTATATGAAATCTATTCTGGAGCTGAAACGTATTTAAGTTATTTTTAAAGTGAAAAAGACTAAAATGTCGTCTTGTTTCCGTTTCTTAAATTAGTACATTTTCTGCTTTTACTGATACCACGTTAATTGTAAGGGGAATGTATTTGTTTTTTGGAGAGCTGGTTGAACAAACCAGACACCACCTAACGCTATTATGACCAGTATCGTCTTCTACTGTTTAGTATAAAAAAAATAAATAAATACAGACATTTAACATTAAGTGTCATAATCAAACATAGGCTAAAGTCTGATATTCAGCGAGGAAAATATTTTGGTTTTTATTTCTGCAAAGCACATGTGACGAGGACAGCATTTTCACCAGGCAAATGTGTACATAATTGATTTATTGTGTTTGTTTTAAGTCCTGAGATACTGTCGCTATTCAAACAACTTTTTTTAAAAAACATTCTATTTTTTACCTGGTTTGCAGCGTTTAAGAATACCAGCGTCTCATCTCAAACACCATCTGACGCGACGCATTCGTATCAGGACGCGTTCTTGAACGCATACTGTTGTCGTGTTTGTGTTTCGGCGTTGCCCAGCCCCGCCAGCTACGCATTAAGACTTCCTTCCTCCACTCACCTGCACATGGGCGCGGCTCTCTGAGAATGTGCTTCAGCAGCCAGTTCACTCCTTCGTTCAGGATGAGCCCACCAAAGAAGGAAATCTGAACATAAATTAAAAAAAAAAAGATTAACACATGAGCTCTTACACGCTTCTGTTCAAGCGCCTGCAAGACAAACCGACCGACTTTAAACCTGCTGCTTTTAACGAAAACACGAGTGCACGCGCAGGACTCACCGTGTGTAGTTCGCGTTTAAACACTATGAGTGTGACAAAACCCACGAGGATTGCTATGGGTAGGAGGCTGATGTAGGCCAGCACTTGTCCCGTCAGATCACCTGAGACACAGAGACACAGTACTGCTGTTAAGACACACAAACACTGTTAAAGTCACTTAGTCCAGAGCAGAGGAGGGAAATAACAATACTTTGTTATTGTACCTAGGTAGATTTTCAGGTATCTGTACTTAACTTGAGTATACACAAATATCTGCACATTCTACTCCTTGCGTTGGTTTTTTTAACCTCCACAGATGACATGACATAAAAGATGTGACACGAGGGACAGGGCTAGAGCACCGGACTAGAGAGGGAAAGTCAAAAGATGAAGAAGACGGGCTGTTAACTGCGTAAAGGTGACGAATGAATCCAGAGTTAGAGAGAGAATTCCCAGCAGCACGGAGGAAGGAAGTGAACCGGGGGGTGTGTTGCCGGTGGCGACGGTTCAGAAGATTTGGAAAAGCGAGACGCCCTCCGCCCCCCCATCCATCCACGGTCCTATCTAAGACACCTGTTCTCAGCTCTGAGAATGATTCACGGCAAAATGTGTTGTGTCTTGTGCCAACGTAAAAATCCACAAGCTTCTGGCGTTCAAGAAAAAAAAAAACAAAAAACAAAGCTGTTAAAAATGATCCAGATGCTCATGCAGGCCCTCTGGTCAGTTCAGTCTACATGATCATGTCATCGCTTTTTTTTTTCTTTTTTTTTTCCATTTTGCAAAATTATCAATGGATGTGTTGTTTCCTTTATGGCCAAAAATTAATCATTTTTACTTTAGTACATTTCAGAGCACGTACTTTCTTACTTTTACTTGAGTAAAAGACTCGAATAAGTACTTTTACTTCTAACAGAGTATTTTTCCTTGTACTTTTACTCAAGTACAGAATGTGAACACTTTTGCCACCTCTGGCCCTGGTGGGAGTGACACTTTCTGGTTTACCTAGCACGGGTGGGTAAGTTACTTTGACTACAAGCAGGGATCTAGTGTAATGAAGCAGCTAAACCGCTGTCAAACTAACAGGACACAACATTTGATCTTGTTAACACAGTCATCCCGGTGCAGCGTGCTTAATGCTAGTTACACTCATCATAATGAGGCCATAGAGCTAGCTACTACGTTAGCCATAGCTACAATGCTACACGGGGAAATACCACAATGCAATACCACGTAAATTCTGTTTTACTCCTCGGAAAGCTTGAATGTTATCAAATAATTCTTACGGAAGACGGCGTTAACCCCCGAGAGGAAACACCAAAACCATTGTTAAGGCAGCTAACAAGCTAGCTAGCCTTCATTGTGGACACTATTACAAACTGCGCATGCGCCATGCGTCTCACAATTTTGCAGTCCGGGTTACATTCCCCGCTGCGCTCGTGTCTTTCGGAGCGGCTCACAATTTGGCAGTATCACCGACGGCCGTGTCCATTCAGTAGCAACAAATACACAAAATGCCCCCGAAACGACAAAGCCGCCGGCGGTCGCGCAAAGCTTCAGCAGCAAAACAAAGTCGTTGACTTCACGTACCTTCGGCGAACTCTACGTGTGTGAGAGATATGGACCGCCATCGAGGTGGTGCCGAGCACTGCTCTTCCAACGCCATCTTACCCGGACACAACCGGGCAGTCCCGGAGAACCGCCCCAGACACGTGTCCGACCAATGGCGGACGGAGCTCCGCGTTCAAACGGGCCCCGGCGGCCGAGGAGCGGTCCAATCCCAGCCGGCCCCCGCAGACTAGATATGCTGCCCATAGAGGAGAATTATTGAATGAAAAAAAATAATATATATATATTTAAAAGTCCAGTCCTCTCCATATTTTAAAGAAGCCAAATGCACTCATTCAAAAAAATATACCTATTTTGTTTTTTATTATGTCGTGTGTTGTAAAATTGTGTAAATATAATGAATAATACAAAATTAAATTAAATTAAATTCGGTCTGCTCTACAAATAACTTACCACATTGGTAATCAATTACTATTTTTTTTTATGTTTTATTTCTTTTTTTCCTTAACAAATTGTACCTTAAATGTACATTTTTTTGCTCACACCATTTTCTATTTTATTTTACTAGATAATCTTCTTCTCGCCTTAAACCACTGCTTATTCTTAGATAATATTTTATTTTATTTTAATCTTATTTCATTTTATCTTTTTTTTTTTTACTGGTGTTTTTTTTATGAGTGTTTCTTTTATGTGCAACCAAGCTAATGTGAAAAAGCAAAAGTCTAAATGATGACTTAGAAATCACAACTAATGCTTTAGAGATCTATTCATTTCTAACAGTAGGTTACTTTATTTTATTTTTATTTATTTTTGTTTTATCAATTAATCTTAGTTTTAAGAACAACCCCACGCTTTACAAGTCTTTCCATTTAAACACACAATAATACAGCGAGGGCATTTATATAACATCTCATGTGAAAAACACTTTTTATAATGAAACAACTGAGTTTTGGAGGAAGAATTATAGATATTGACAGATATTATCAAAACTAGTTGTTGTACACTGTTTCTAAATGCTAAATAGTTGAATCTGTTACCATTTTACAGTGTTGTCTTAAAAAACAAGTATATTTCATTGTTATATCATGATTAAATACTATGGAGGAGCTGCTGTATGTTAATGTGGGGGCACGTTATTGCCTGAAAAATGACTGAAATGACTGAGCAACTATCAAAATAGTTAGTGGTTTCATTTCAACACCTGCTCAAGAGCAATATCTCTACTTATCAAGGAGTTACACGAGTAAAGTCTGATTTTGAAAAATGAAAGTAGGGTAATAATATTAGTAATACATTGACTTTGTACAAATGGTGACACACAGATACCACAAACACAGAGATACAGTAGACACACACAGCAAACACACTCACTGACGCGTTGCAGCTCACACAGGTCAGTCACGTATAACAGGTGCACACAGTAAACAAGAACGAGAACAAGTACAAACTTTCCTGATGTGTTTTTCTCTGCGTGAAGTCACTGCACATTCAGGTTAGTTAAATGTTAAAGACAAGAGAACAAGGGAAGCAGGGAGAAGAGAGATTAATTATTTGTGTGGAGGGAAACATGAAGATGATCTGATGCAGCAATCTTAAAATGACACTATAAGGAACAGTTCAGACCTGCGGTATTCAATTTATGTTGATACTATGAGAAATCTAATATATTTTCGTTTATAAAGAAAGTAATTAATTTAATGAACCGTAAAAGGCTTAAAACAGGCTGATCAATAAGGTGCATAGAGTACGTCCCTTGTTTTACCTTGTAACTTACTGACAATACAGAGTTTAAAGTGAATTTCCACAAGCTAGAATAACTGGGATAAGAGGTAATAAGGTGTTTGAACTAGAATTATAAAGAGTCGTGCGCCCTCCACTGGCCCAACACAGAATCACTACAGAGCTTTTCATTCTGTCTTTATTTCTACCAAATAACCACCTAATTAGCTTTAAACTAAAATCACAAGTAATTAATGATGAAGCAAATCTGACACTTTATGAATCACTGAACTGTTATAAGACGTGATTTTTTTTTTAGCTTTAAGCTAATTGCTAATGTCTGCTTGCTAAGTAAACATTCTAATGAATAGAATATTTACCATGTTCATCATTTTAGTTTAGCTCGTTAGCATGCTGGCTAATTGACACGGATTTTTTTTTTCCTTAAATTTTGTATTGTATTGTGTATTAGACAAATGAAACTTTATTTAAGCTTTATTTGGATTTGACATATTTACAGGAGTCATTGTAATAATTTTGGATTTTGAATTCAACATTTTTTATAGATATTAAATATAATTCTTGTTATATAATATGCTTGAAGAGTGGAATACACTCCTTTGCTGTTTCTGGCAACACTCTCTCTCTACATATATACTTTTTATAGGCTAAATAATAGCACTAATAACACTAATAATAACACTCAGGCGCTGATGCCATGCAAGGTGCACTCCTGCCTTCTGCAGTTGTGCTTTGCGTTACACTTTGGCGTGTGAAAAGGTGAGGGATTAAAACATCTGAGCCACAGATATACGCTCTGTCAGGAACCAACGCTATTGCTTTAAATGAAGTGTCTTTTAGTCTCTATATCAACTGAGATAAAAAAAAGCCCTTGCGTTAGAAATGTTGCTCCCTGGTTGAAAATGAAAAACACAACAGGCCGTCATCAGTTGGGAAAAGGCAAAATAAACGTTTTTTGATTTAATAACAAAAAATACCATTTAATATGGAGAATTAAAGTCGATTTACAGTTTGTGCTGGCATCGTAAATTTAACAGTAGAAAAGACAAAAAGGCATGGAGAGGACACTTAATGTAATGAACAACGGTGACTGTCAGAAAAGAAAACCTTTCCACATTTTGGCCATATGAAATCAATGTAAACCTCTACAATATATCTATCCTAACCTCTTTCAAATCATTCGAAACTTGCTAAATACTTTTTTTCTTCAGCCTAACTTTTAAATGCCTGAACCCCGGGTCTACATGTCGCATGAGGATGCATATCGGAGAATCTACACTGTTAACATGCAAAGAGTCATCTACCGTCACAGAGAAAGCCGACCAATCTGTGAACACAAGACTCGACACGAGCATTTTCCATTACTGCATTTGCCTGCATGATACATACTCTACAATACCAGGACTAAAACAAAGTGAGAACGCATTTCTTTAAAGAAGTTCATTACGGATCAGACCACAAGCAGAGAATATTTTTTTAGAATATTTTAAAGGCGCACACTTAAACAAAACCTAGGATAACGTCTACAATAAACCATTTCCATAATATTGTTTTCTGGGAGAGATAATTTGTCTTTATGCTCTATAGTATCAATAATATGTCATTTCTGTACATGTGAATTCTCAAGCTGATTTATTATCATCAGTGGACATTCCTGCATCTTTTTTTTTTTTTTTGCTAAAGTGCAAAATGCTCGAGAACACAAAGCTGCACGTCGGTCGGAAACGGGGAACGGGATCTTTTTTACGGAAAAGCTCAGTTTGTCGTCCTCGTTCACGTTTGACAGAAACACAAACACAAAAGTGATCCAACAATACTGACCCTTCATACAGCCAGTACAGTTTTTAAAAAAAAAAAAAAACTTTTAAGAGGCATTAGATTATCAGTGCCACACAAAAAAAAAACACACAAGTAACACAACGCTGATCTCTGCTATTCTGTATGATAAATTATTTAAATTAAAACATCCTTTGAGCTGCGAAACACAAGTGATCATTTGGTATAGACACTATACGGTTAATAATAAATAATGTTTTCGCTATATTTCATTTAGATAATTCAGTTTTTGTCAGTCGCCTAGACGTAAACTACAATCTGCATAACACAAATCTGCCTGTACAGAAGTGTGGAGTTACTACGCATGTTAGGATTGCAAAGGAAACCTCGGTTTAACTCTGAGGAAACCAAAGAGAACTCACAATCAGTGCACGCACACAGATTTAACTACAATGACGTGTCCTTAGACGACTACAGTAGATGGCACGGATTCATTTAGAGGCCATGTCAGTTTTTAAACGCGTGTTGGAAAAATAGAAACTAATTTTAGAGACGCACAACAGGTTGTTTTTTATATTTATATATATATATATATATATATGTCTATATATACACCGAGACCGGAGTCGCACACCTTTCGTGCGGTCGCAAAAAGACGTCTTGACTCGTCACAGAAGGAAAAGCACAGATATAAACAAAATAAACGGGTGGCTTAGTAAACCAGGTTAGCGAGTGCATGCGACCCAGGCCCTGGAGCTGGGTGGCTGACCTAAATGGAATGCAACCGGTAAAAAAAAAAAAAAAAAAAAACTACTGAACGGGTCTATTTCTGAGTTTGAATCTAACGGAGCCTCCAGTAACGATATTAGCAACAAACGGGTTTGCTACGTCGAGTCAAGACAAAGGCTTATTAGGTGAAAACTATTCATCTACAGCCAGCTTTACTTTAACGCTACACCAATGAACAATAAACGAGGAAGTTTGATTGTTCCACACCGTTTTGGTGATACTTTTGGTTAAAACTACTCATATACTTTTCTAATCTGTACTATAGCAGGTTTTAGAATTTAGGTGCAAGTATTCGGATTCAAGTAGCTGAACCAGATGAAACATTTGGGAAAAAAAAAAAGGTCCGCAAGTAGCCAATATTGATTTCAAGCTTCTCGTTCCTCCCTGAGACCGCTCAAGTGTACTGAAGATATTTGTTTTCTGTCTTTTATTCCGAGCTGGGAATGATGCCCTGGGTGTTTTCACACTTTGTATTTTTTTTGTTGTGTGTAGTGGGAGTTCTTTTTGTGCCATTTAAGACTGATAATAGTCAACCGGAGGATCAAATCCGAGGTTTAGAGGAAGTAGAATTTTTTTTTGGGTGTGGAGCATCTTAGTCTGCTCAATAAAACCAAACAAACAAAAAAAGAAATAAAAATAGAAAACAAGTGGAGGGACGAAGCCATTTATCTTCAGCCGGCCCAGGTTCTCAGGAATTGTCGTGGTGTTAACAAATCTCTTTCCCTTTTTAGTTTTTTTTTTTTAAATATAAAACATAGAAACACACAATATCACCTCTCACAGCATTTTCTTTTCACGTAATAATGACTAGTGGCGATGACATCCCGCTCTGTTCCCCACAGCTGATGCTGTCTGAAGAGACTGGTGTGCTGATAGTGTAGAAGGTCCAGTCGGGGACGAGTCCCCACAGGTGTGTGATTGCGTTACAGTCCGTTTTTCTCCAACGCAGCAGCAACACGACAGAGGGGAGGAGTCACAGAAGGTCTCCCCTCGTCAGCAGGAGACACCGGTGAAGATACATCCGATTACAATGGTGGTGTCTAATGAACACGGGTGGATAAATGAATAATGCTGGTTCGCAGTGTGTCTCTGGAGCGTGACTGAGTCCAGGTCCGGGTGTGAATCGAGTGTCGAGCTGCGGCTCCTCGCCGTTCCCACATGTGTCGAGCACAGTGAAGCCCTCAGTGAGCGAGCCTAGTTGTCGGAGCTGGTCCCCGAACACCCCTCCGTGTCTCTGGGCAGGGCGCCGTTGAGCTCCTGCACGCTCTCGATGCCCAGGTAACCCAGTAAAATGTCACTCCTGCGGTGCGAGAGTTTCAGGATGTCCTCGGCCAAGCACTGAGCGGAGGTGAAGCGCACCTTGTCGTGATCAAACATATCCTTAAGGTACTGCACGATTTGTTGCTGCGGATGAAATAAACGAGAGGAAGGGTTATGTGGTGACGTTCAGACTTTAACGGGGCACCCCGCTGCTTTCATGGATAAAGGTCATGGTTATGAGCACAATTTCAGGTGCATTTTATAGGTAAAAAGTCAGACAACGCGTCTGCCAACGGTTGGAGACTATAAATTTATAATAACGGCTAAACGAGGCTCCTCATCATCAATAATATGGGACTGGTTCAGAATCATAAGGTGGATGTGGAACAAGCTTGTCCCATATGCAAGGTTTACAGAAAAAAAGATAAAAGCTAAGGACAACAACGCAAGAAATTTATTCCACCACCTGAAGTACAACCACAATCCGGAGTACGACGAGAGACAGCAAATGCGTCATGAGAAAGCAGCCATATCCTCCGGTACATTAGAGCGAAGAGACGTCCCTGATTTCTGGGGACAGCCCAGGTTAATGTCCTTGATTTTAGCGTTTTATGAATGAGGAAAAAAAAATGTTGCGCTTAGACTACAACTATTACGGTAATCGGCTGTGCTGCTATTGACATTACAGACATAACAGTTAAATATGGATAAATATGAATAAATATGTCAGAATAAATGAAACTGTAACTGTCTGTGTTTCTTCGTTTCATCTTGATAACATTTAATTATTTATTTATTTTTTTAATCTCTGAGCTGTAAATGTCCCCGGATTTCATTTATGAAATCTGGTCACCTTACGGTAAATAATAATAATAATTATAAAAAACAACAAAGCCGAAAATTGTCCAACACATTCAGTCAGTTCGTTCCGTATGAGAAGCAAAGCAAGCGATGGAAAGACGGAACTGAAGGGATTTTGTATTTCCACAACTTACTACTTAAACCTGTAGTTCAGCAGTTTATTTGATTATAATAAGTATAAGTATCATCTTAGTCAAAAACAATTGATGATAATTATAATTTTTTTTCACAACAATGGCAAAATTTATTGTGGTAAATCTTTTAGCTCATATTGCCCATCCCCAAGTTGCACTATGGGAAATGTAGTTTTCCTTTTGAAATTTTTTCTTTGTAAACAGAAAATTTAAATTTAATCTTGCATTTTGTAAACTAGTGACAGACCAAGTCATTATGTGGTAAACTACAAAGTTCAAAAGACGTGCGAACGAGGGCTCCTCTTGTTTTACATCTTCATTTAATCATCTTCATTAACAGCAACCATCATCTAATTAGAATTTCCTTTAGCTCAGGAAGGTTTGCAGCTTCTTCGCTTCACAGCTAATAAATAACAGCTTCTTCTGGTTTCCCCCTTTTGAATGATGAACATTTCGCCCTCTAAT
The DNA here is from genome assembly GCF_022458985.1 of Mugil cephalus. NCBI lineage: Eukaryota > Metazoa > Chordata > Actinopteri > Mugiliformes > Mugilidae > Mugil > Mugil cephalus. The sequence goes on along the minus strand of NC_061788.1, from coordinate 6,592,314 downwards.
ATGAATCACACACCGAACGGTGGATTCTACGACACAGATCTCATTACACAACCTGATATCTTTTATAAATCTGAAGCCTCAAACTCTGACTTTGACCTCATCAGGATTATTTTCTCTAGAGCACATTATTAAACCGTTTCTTCTGGGCGTAAAAGCACCTTTATGAGATTATTATTATTATATAAGCCTATTAAATGTCTATATTACTCCTGATGAGTGCACTAAATTTCACACAATAAAAATCACATCTCCTCGGTTCTGGGTGCTTCTCACCTTGAAGATTGTGCAAACTTCACTCAGGTGCTGCCTCGGTCCCAAGAAGCCAAAAGCTAAAACTGGGCTCACGTGTTCTGATATGGCGTAGAAGTGGGAGATAAACCCGTCAGGAACCTAGAGAGAGCACCAAGAGAACAATCAGAATCTATTTCATTTACAAGATGAAAACAATAAACGAGCCACTACTCACCATGAGGAGGCGCCGTTTTGCCTTCAGGACAGACCAGCAGGCGGTCGCCAGAGCCTACCAGAAAAAAAAACAGAGCTCTGTTATTAGAGGAATTGTTGGGTGTGTATCGATGGCGTTTGTGTGCTTATTATTGTATCTAACCGTCTCTTTGAAGCTGTCAGAGAGCCAGCGGTTCCTCAACACAGCTACCACAGAGGAGGGGGGGCTCTCCAGGTCCTCAAACGCGTCCATCAAGATGAAGTCCAACACTATGTCGAAAAAGTTCATGCACACAACCTGCACAGATCAAGACATGAGGACAATGATTATATTTTCTATAAAAAAAATATTAACCATTTAAGAGCTGTGGCACTACTTTTTTAAAAAAACAAAAAAACAATATATTTATAATATGCTTTATATTTATATTTATCTGGTGAATGGACATTCGACGAGCCTTGCTATACCACTGATCAACACTTGGGGGCGACAATGAGCAAAGAAAAAAGTCGACCAGCTGGATTCACTTCACATTCGCGTCTTAATATATTCAACTCAAATCCATAAAATCCAAAACACTGACATATCTATGTAGGGTCATGTGTGATTAAGAAAAGCACATAGACAATGTATTTTATTCTTTTTTTTCTCCTCTTTTATTAACTGCACCCAAAAGAAAACATTAACAGAGACTCTGTGACACATCCTGAGCATTTTGTTTAGAAATAAAGACAAAATCAACCTTGTTTACTATATTCCCAGTAGGACATAAGAACATTGAAAACTGTGGACATTTAATAGCACGATCTGAATAACAGCCTTACTCACCCCTCGGCCCTCCAGCTCCATCTTACTGACGGGCCACGTCTCCTCTCTCTGGGTGTAAAGCAGCATGTCCTGGTAGCTCTCTAGGAAGGCTTTAGGACTCTGCATTAAAAGACGAAATAAATAAATAACACACATTGCTACCAGAGGCAGCAGACCTTTGCCATGTTTATCCAATACGGGACGTGTTAATAATTGAACATCCGGGTGAGTGTGGTGTTTTTTTTTACCTTGTTTGCCTTCACCATTAACCCAGCAATCATTTGCTTTCCGGTCTCCATGAAAAACGTGCGGTGAGCTTCATCCAACAACAGGACCTGGGAGGTAAAAAGAAAAGAATGATTGGTTTGTCTGAATTTGACTCACTGTCTCTGGGTGCCAAGGTTGCATATTACAAACAGTACTGTGGATACTACAGGCAGATTTTACAAAGTTTCTACGAGAGTCCCATTACATGTACTGTATGTGATGATTCCAGCAAAAAAAGCTACTCCCAGTAGAAGTGTTTTAAAGTCCAGTGTGAAGGAATTTAGTAGAGAAAACTCAACAATTTGAAATTACAGGCGATAATGCATGAAAACATAAGCTCAGAAATGACATCCTCAGAATAAATAAAGTATATCTGAACAGCTACAGGGTGTAACAGAAGCCAGAACATGAAGCAGATTAATTTTAGAGATGTTTTATTAGAGGCATGTTCAAGGAAGTTCTCCAAAATGTCTGTTTTGGCACATTTGGAGACCATCTGTGTGCACAGCTGTCCCCAGTAACGGGGGGGTTTCTAGGGGTTAATGAGAGGCTTCCGCTCACACAGCACACAACGGTCTACATGTTGGCCGACTATAGATGGTGATAACAGCTGGTGGTGCAGGAGGAAGACAACAGCATCACTGTAAAACTGCTCCAAAACATGTAAAAGGGGTTTCAAACAGGACGGGCGAGCGCCGTGATTGACCTGCGGTTCAGCGGCTGAGCCGCGCGGACTGACCTGGAATGCTTGTCTGACACAGTGGAGCTTGGCGAGGAAGTCTTGGTCGCCGTAACATTCAAGTAATTCAGTCCTGGTGAAAAGAAAAAGATGCATCACATGGTGAAAATTAAATCCCCACACATATTTTTACTTAAGAAAATTTTGAAGTGCTAGCAAACAGTGGCGTCTTGTGTGTGGCCACACGGTAAATATTAGCTCAACGTTCACAGACTCAGCTCTGTTTTTGGGCTCCTGAAGGAAATATGAAGCTTTTTAACTGCTAAATAGTCCACTGTGTTCTCTGGTTCGTCACCAGCGGCCTCCTGTTTAGTGGTGAGACTTTGTCAGAAGCAGACGCCTGCTGGGCAGAGCTGGGTTTCTCTGTAGGTTTGTCCCATAAATGTTTTTTTAAAACACTACTATGAATATTTAAAAGCTTAGCTTGAAGTATTAATTTAGGTAAAGACACTTCACAGTTACCTCAGGGACCTATAGGATACTTTGCCTTCCCGGACCAGAGACAGGGCTTCCTCATAAAGAGCTGCTGGCTTAAGCGACTGATAGACCTCCCCCAGAGACAAGGAATCAAACAGCTGCAAATACAAAACGCACACAACTCAATGCACAGTCCAACAATCTGCAGCCACGGATGCATTTTTAGGTTTTCGATACGTGCATTTAGTTTGTTTACTCGATACGACCGACGGCTATCATGTTTCTGAGCCGCCTCGGCAAACTGAGGAAAGACGCTCACCTCTGCAGCCGAGAAGAAGGAGTCATCGGAGGTAACAGTAGTCGCGTCGTCATCTTGCAGTCTGTGGAAACTCTCCACTTGAGGCAGGATAAGAGTTCCTTCACTTTCTGGAAAGGGGAGAAGCACAACGCTCAGGGCAAAAACAGGTGGATGTCTGTAAACCGCCTTCAGCTCTTCATTTTCTTATGGTGCGTTGCATTTGCACTCAGGAGTCAGAATTTCCAAGTAGGAATTTTCAACCCGAAATCAGATTTTCTACTCAGAAAGTCACAGAATCCTCACTGAGTTACCAAGATGGCCGCCCCGTGTGTAAACAGTAACTAGAAGCTCCTAATATTCTGTTTATTGATACTTCTGATTAGTTTTTATTGCATTAAATCAGTCGTACAGACAGTGTTCTTTGACATGCGTACGTTGAAATGCTGTTACAGAGTAATTTAAGTTTTGCATGTGTTATATAGGAACATGCATGTGTTATATAGGAACATGCATGTGTTATATAGGAACATGCATGTGTTATGTAGGCGACAAACCCATGTCGCGCTAACAACGGCTAAAAACAACAGCCTGGCAAAACCAACACAGTGTGAAACACCAATGTGACAAACTGTCATGAATAGTGTATTTTTTTCTACATTTAAATTAAACAAGTAAAACTTTTGAATATTTTTAAAAGTTTCTGCCTCATGTGGTCTCATAGATTTCATTAATAATTCCAGCAAAGCATTCATCAGTTGGTTCAAGTTATCTTTTCGATTTGTGTAACTTAAATAGCTTAAATTTAATTTAACATTATAGCAATAGTATTAGTTGATATCAAAAAAACTCTAATTTCACTCTGCACTCAAAAAATGTAAATACTGAACACACCAAGTTATACTCAGACAAGGAAAACGCTTTCATGGATGCAGCTATCTAAGTTTTCCGACTTCCGTAACTGGAACGCTGATAACTCGGGTGTGATGCAATTCTCAGCTCCGACTTCCTGCCTCCGAGGTAAATGGAACGCACCATTTAATAGTGACACATCTTTTTACTTTTCAAAAAGGTAACAGACGGTATAAGCTCTTACCGAAGTCTGCCAGCACACTGTCTGATGGGATAGTGCTGCCGAAATCCTCTTGGAGGTGATACGCCCTGTGCAGCAACGTCTCTAACTTCTCAGCAAACACTTTATTACGAGTTTCAACCTGAAACCAAACGGGAAAAAGCATTGAAGTGGCTTTCTTTCAGCGGTACTGAGCCAAGGAAAGCTATGACGAAAGGTGGAATTTCAACATTAAACAACGGTGTAAAATGATTTGGTTTATGATTTGGTTACCATGGGGACGTCTGCACACGCCGCCCCCTGCAGAGCCAGGCTGTTGTTGCTGGAGGTTGAGTGGGTGTGGTGCCGAATATTCAGGGCCTGCTCCCACTTTTGTAGAGCTTCCTCAAACAGCTCCATTCCTATGAAGAAGAAAAAAATACAATGACTTAAAAAAGTGACTAATGGTGCGTAACAGAAACTGGTGTGATGTTTTACTGACTTTTTTAAGTCAAGATTAAGGAAAAGATAGTTGTAGTTGTGAATAACTTCCTTGTTGTTCTGCTAATGCAACCAAAAGAAGAGCTTGAACCACTTAAAGTTAAATAAAGAAATAAACGCTGACCCATTAAATAGAGATTCTCTGCATTAGCATCCTCTACGACCGCTGACTCTTCCGCCACGGGCTCTGTCTCCCAGGGGGTGGAAGCGTTGGCGGACTGATTGGGGGAGCTCGGGACTCGCATCTATACACCAGAAAAACCCATATTAAGGACACACCGGGCGAAAGAATAGTAGTGCAAAACGCAAACGTGAAACAGAAGGAGTATGAAACTAACCGACGCTAGGCTGTGTGACGAACTCGAGTGTTTACTGGGAGCCAGGGAGGAAATTCCACTCATGGTGTCATTGCTCCGAGTGCTGGGACTCATCATCTGTCGGCCATTAAACTGACCTGTCGAAGATTAAACAGAGAAAAAATCTTAGCAAATGCTTCTGAGAGACACGCAACATTTCCAGCGTGAGCTCGCACACGCACCTTTCTTTAACGTTGAGGGTCTTCCTGTCCTTATGAGAGCCTCGGGTATTCCCACCGTCTTCTGGCCATCCTTCCCTTGCGCTGCCTGCTTCCTTTTCCTCCCCCGCCGTTTCAGCTGATGAGCGGTGAGTGCCAGGGCCACGCTGCCCAGCGCCGTGGCGAACAGCACTTTCTTCAGGTTAGGGGTCAGCTTGAGCTGGGAGAATATGGACTGAAAGCAGGAAACACGGCGCGAATATGACTAAACAAGGCTGCGCGAGAGAGTGGCCTACTGTTCAGCGAATCCATGTTTATGCAAAGCGAATTACCTGCCCGAATGTGGAATAGAGAAAGACCGGTATCTCGGCGACGGTCATGGCCAAAGCCTGGGCGATGGACATCCCATCGGCTCGTTTGACTGACATCTCAGGAATCGAAACGCCTCCAAGGCCGCAGTCCTGCGAAAACTCCCTCGCATTCACCCGGAATAAGGTTCCCTCTTCGCTCTGAGATCAGCCAGCTCAGAGCTCGCCGACGGGCCGTCCGCAGTCATCCACTCCTGAACCTCACACTGGTCCGGTGCACCTTTATCACCCTGCAGCAGATAGGAGCTTTGCAAATTAGTCTATGGGCTGCCTCATTTATAGCTGCCTGACAATGATAAGCCTACGATCACCACTACAGTGCCGTTGTTGTTCTTCGCAGGGCTGCATCCTCTCAGACTCAGAGCTAACCTCGCAAAAGTTTCATATTCCGACCTGAGGAAATCAAGCTCGCATTAGCTGTTAAGCACCACAGCAATGTGACATTTTGCCAGCTACTTATGCCTCTGGTATGCAGGCAGGTCACCTGCCTCATCATTACACGTCAGACAGTAGGTGTGGATAGATTGTGAGACAAGAGTCCAACTTATTAGAAGATAAGAACAGAATGCTTTATTGTCATTACAGTGTGAAATGAAACTACGTTACTGTCTCAAACAAAGACATAAATGCAGCGCTCACAGTTGCAAGTGCAGTTAAATATTAACATTTTAGTATAGAATACATTTAAGGATGTGGATTATTGCACTGGGTTTGACAAATTATTGCATGTATTTGTATTTACTTGTGTTATTGCACATAATTATTGCAGTACATAGTTATTTCACATCCAAATATGTATGCTATTTTCATTTTTTTCACTTAGCATGGAGATGGCTCTATTGTAAAATTTATTTCCGAGTGTTTCTTTATGGAAAATAAAACTTTTAAATGTATGTGAACATCATTGGGTGAACTTAAAGCACAATTATGTCCCAGTCAGATGGGACTGAAGAAGCTGCTAGCTGAAAGAGACTCAACAATAAGGTGAACTGAAAGCTAAACAGTTAGCATATCCAGGAAGCTAAGGCCAAATTCAATTCCACCACCATTTATATACATACATATATATTATATACCTTCACTAAACAGCAACTCTTGGCTTTTTTTTATTTCAAACTCTTCGTGTGTAGAGGACAAAATCAGTACTAATAAGAAGGTTACATCCCTCACACACGAGCATGCTAACGCTACCTAGCTGGTTTAGCTCAGCCTGATCTCTAACATTTCACATCCCGGCTTCACCCCGGTTTAAACGGCGCCGGCTCTGACACCTCGCCGCCTTCAGTGGGAGCCCTGTGTCCAGCTCACAAGAGACACAACTAATAAGATAATCCCTACGTAGGTACATACCGTGAGCATCCAAGACGTCAGGGAAGGACATTCCCGTGTCACAGTCAGTGAAAGCTAGTGATGTGTCATGCGCAAAAGACCCGATGCTTGGTAGTGAATCAGAGGAGCCGATTCCCCGCCGTTTTTTTTTAATCGTTCATCTTCGCCTGCGTGAGAACAGGGGGGCAGGGCTTTGCTTTGATGGGCACGTCGTGAGGCCAAGTCACACGTGAGGACACTTTTGGGGTAAAATATTAAGCTATAAACGATACTCAATGAAGAGCCGTTAGGGGAGCGGAGAGAGTCGGCTCTTCGTTTGGAGAACTGGCAAAGAGCCGACTCTCAGAAAAGAGCCGAAACTCCCACCACCAGGAGAAAGCCGCACTTCGCGAGAAGATTGACGTGGCCATCAGCCAATCGAAAGCGGAGTAAAAAAGTTACGTTTTCTCTTAGCTAATCAAATGAAGAAGGCGGGGAGTTAATTTCATTATCCAATCAAATCACAGATGTTCGATTATGGCCCCGCCCCTATTAAAACGGACTAAAATTCTAGAAAGTTAGAAAGTTGGGCTGAACATACGTTTGTATAAAACTTATTAATGTGGTAAAACACATAAACGATAAATAAAGAATAAATAATGAAGAACGAAGCGAACAATATAAGGGCAACTGTTATGCGTTCTTGTTCCTGGACACACAATGACATATTTACAATAATTTAGCAGTCAAACACATATCTGTCAGGCTACCTGTCTCCATTGTAGCATCTTAAGCTCTGCAAGAAAATACTCTCGACATCGGTCTACGTTGACCTTTGGAAATAATACTGTGAAACACGAAAGAGTTACAGGCTTAATTTCCACGGCTTTTGTGTTCGTTGAATTTACGAGCAACACCTGAATGCAGCATCATAGGTCACACGTGCGTCAAGGTAACCATAATAATTACAACAGTGTTTCCGGTAAATGCGCCTATATCTTTCACAATAAATGTCAATGCCTACGCATTTGTGGGCCACCCATTTACTAAGTTAAAATGTGATCGTGGAAAACGTCTAGCATTAAAACTATATTATAACTGTGGATGTAACAAATGAAATTTATCTACAATGTGATCACATTACATTTTGCATTGAGTATGTTGGCTAATAGTACTTTTATTGTGAAATAGTCTGCCCGGAATCCGTGTTCTGTGTAGAAGGACACGGTCCAGCTACATGAAGCAGGTCGTAGAAATCGTTTATGGGCTACTGTGTCAACACAGGGTGTGAAATTACGATTCAACAGATCGTAGAAAGTGCAGTTTTGAGTCGCCCCAGTGCAGCCATGAACTGAACTGGACCTGCAGTGTGTCAGGCGATGAAAACAAAAGTCACACCGAAAAGAAGCGGATCCTGGATTTGAGGGCTCGACCGCGGAGACATATAAACATAAAAGACATGAAACATCTCTGATCATGACTCGACGATGCTCGGGCACGTCTCTCTCGCCGCTTCCGTTCTCTGGATGGGAAAACATGAGAGAGTTCATCTGGAGTAGGGTTTTCCCCAGGGCCTTGATATGAACGATCTGGTAAGTTATTTTAATGCATTGTTATAAGCCAGCACTTTTCCGGATGTGTTCACTGCCCACGCACCTCGTCTATTCCGCTATTTCTGGATCATGCAGATTCTCCGTTGGCTTTGCCTGCTCATCCTGAGCCTTCTTCTGTTGTTTTGGTTTGGACACGTGATCACCCGGGACGGTCCGTCACCTGCTGTGAGGATGACGGGGATCGGGGGTTATGTGAGGATCAACCCCAGCAGGATGGGCCAGGTGAGAGGACCCGGGCTGAGGTCACACCAATAAATCTGGATCCAATCCAAAGACACAGTGTAATATAATGTGACAGCTATTCAGTTTCCTAATCCCCATCCAGCATTTATTTATTTGTTTATTACCTTATGTCAGAGTCACCTTTAGTCTTTAGTTGGTCACGTATGTACGCACAAACACACACACACACACACACACACACACACACACACACACACACACACACACAAACACAAAGACTATGACTCTGGTACGCACATCTAGCAGTATTTTCAGTGAGAAGTATTCGTATGTATATTACTTAAAAATCAAATCGTATCATCCCCTATTGAAGCTAGAAATATTTCATAAAAGTGTCAATGACAAAATTTACGAAAAAGACATTAAAAAAAACATTATATCCAACCTTTCAATGCATCTTTGTGCAAAAACAAATGGGAAATAATGCACTTTTATACGTATCATATCACCATATGGTATTTGCATTTGCAACAGGTTAAAAACAAAACCCAAATTAGGTATTGTAATTAAAAAAATATATATATATAAGCACTGCAAATCTGGCTTCATTGCCATATATTTATAACAGCATACAAGTGCGTACAAATGCATAACAATGCAACATATATAAAAATGTATGTATTCATGTCCATGTCTTCTATCGTGACTTGTCACCAGTTACTGGACACGCACTGCAGCCAGTGTGCCTTGGTCTCCAGCTCCGGTCAGATGCTCGGAGCCGACGCCGGAGAGGAGATCGACAAAGTCGGATGCGTGATCCGGATGAACAACGCTCCCACTCTCGGCTATGAGCGAGACGTCGGGAGCCGCACCACCGTTCGTGTTGTGTCCCACACCAGCGTCCCCCTGCTGGTCAAAAACGAGCGGTATTACTTCCAGCAGTCGTCCGGGACCACGTACGTGTTCTGGGGTCCCGAACGCAACATGAGGCAGGACGGGAAAGGACACATCTTTAATGTCCTAGTGAAAATGGCGAAGAAGTACCCCAGCGTCAAAATATACGTTGTGACCAGAGACAAAGTTCTGCACTGTGACAAAGTGTTTCAGAACGAAACTGGGAAAAACAGGTACAGTACGGGTTTAATGTCCGAAACCCGGTTAATAAAAAGTATTAATTTATTTTTTACATGTAGTTAGGCGAGGAACAAAAGAGAAAACAATAAATTACAACCGTCCATTAACGCACCATAGCTAAATCAATAGGTGAACAGCAAAGCAAAGTTAGCTAACTTCATACTTTAATTAAGCTCACAAACTTAACTTTTAACAAAGTTATTTTTGAAAAATAAATATCATGTATTCAATATTTGGTTCAGTTTTTTTGTGTTTTCTGAAAAAAATGGAGAAAAAAAAACGACTTGGGCCATTATTTTAAGAGGGGGTCAATATGTGAATGTTAAAAGCTATTTTTAATATCGTATATTAAAAAAAGTAATATTTAAGCATTTTCTAAAACCAAGAAAGAAAACATATAATTTTTAGTAAGCACATTGGTATTTTTATTGATTTTAGACTTGATGTAGCCAATTATGCTAACAATACGATGGATGAATAAATTAATGTTTTGTCCATCTCCCTCAGGATGAAAACGGGGGCGTTTCTCAGCACCGGATTCTTCACCATGATCCTGGCAATGGAAATGTGCGACACCATCCATGTTTATGGAATGATCGACGACAACTACTGCAGGTGAGCCATTTCCACTCAAGCTCCATGTCATTTTGTTCTGTTAAAGCCGAAGCCCTAACCCTGTCACCCCTGCTCTTTGCAGTCGAGCCAATCACAGCGTTGCTCCTTACCATTACTACGAGCAAAACCGAATGGACGAGTGCAAGATGTATAGGGTGCACGAGCACACGAAACGCGGCGGCCACCGCTTCATCACGGAGAAGGCCATCTACGCTAAATGGTCGACACATCACAAGATAGAGTTTAAACACCCTTCTTGGAGCCTCTGAACAAATGTACTTTGCATAAGTGTTGCAGAATATTCTGTATTACCGGTCCACAATTTTCATAAGGTTTTAATTAGAAACAAGGTGCATTTACCAGTATTAAACTGCTAATGACTTACAAGTGTCACCCTAAGTATTACTCAATATTTCTGTTACTTTTAGTCATATATCTGACTTATAGAGCAGACAAAAGCACTGAACTAGAAGACACTAAAGCCAGTTGCTACCAAAGCTTTTAATTTCTTTATACCCGTGCCTTTGACCTTAGCTCTTATTCTGCACAACGTTTCGCTTTATGCTGCAATCTGGGCTTTTTAATATAAAGCTACAAAATGCACCTTTATTCCCCGAGACGGGGTTAATTCTTTTCCTTACTGCTCCATCTATCTAATCTAATTGGATTCCTGGAGAACCAGTGCAAACCACACACTGTGGTGAAAGCGAGGTATCCTGAGCAACGAAAGGAGGATTTCGTTGTTACTTTTAATGGATTTGGCTCAATACCAGAAGCACAGAAATGATTTGTTGTTGTGTTTTTTTGTGTTCATAAAGATTTACCCATTACACATTTCTGCCTGTTTACATTTAAAAACATAGGGCTGCCTTTTTATTTCTTTTAGTGGCATAATGCTTCTTTTTGCGACCAATTTCCAAAGACTGCAACAGTATTTGCACTACTGAACGAGTATTTTGCTAAAAAAAAAAAAAAAAAAAGAGTAGTTTGAACTAAAGTGTATTCCTAATGAGGTTTTTAGGAAACGTAACGAGGAAAAACTTGAATGTAAACCTGAGCACTGGTCACTGCTAGAGTGGCAACATGAATAAACCTGCTGTCAGATAAATATTCTGCCTGTGTGTGCGTTTCTGTTTGTACCTTCTTAGACGGTATGACCTATATATGTACAAGATATGTCCTTCTACCATTGTGCATGTTCTTATTTAGTTTTATGTTTTAGTTTGAGTTTATATAGTAATAGTTAATATTACTGTATTTATTTAACTGTATTTATTACTGCATAAACATTTTAATTGAGTTGCGTGTTTCCATAGACGCGGCATTCAGGCGCCACAAATCCACCAGTATCCACCGCTCAGCTGTCACAAGTTTCCAGTGGAACATTGCTGACTACGTAGAAATGTGACAGCAGAGCTAAATTAAAAATATAGAAGTCAAGGAGTTATTCTAAGCTGAGAGGGGCTTTACCAGTGCCAAAGCATTGTGTGAAGATTGTCAAGAGGGCAGTGGATGGCAGCCTGGGGTCACCATCAGAAGATCAATACATCAAGCTAACAGGTACGTAGGGAGGGCACATGGATGTCAAAATCATTTCAGTTCAATTTGATCTCAGGTGGGTCAGACCAGCAGCATAACAGAATAATAATCTATGAGCGTCAATGGCAAGATTGTTTTCCATTTGTTTAAGCAGAAAGAAGAACAAGTTAGGAGAATTTTTACATTTAATAAATTATCATTAAAAAAATCTCAAGAAAAGAAAGTGAATTTTGGGCTGTCCAACTTATAGAGAGCAGTTATTTTCACTGAAAATTTTGCAATCTTCTATGAAATCTTCTCACTTTGCAAGTTCACGCTGAGGACCACGTTTGACCATGTGGCGGGGCGCTTTTTCCATTTCCACCCCGCGGGCCTCATGTTTGACAACTGCGGTTTGCAAAGGTCGTGATCACGCTTTAGAAATTTAAAAAAAAAAAAAAAAAAAAAAAAAGGCTGATTTTGTACGTGGGGAATGATAATCTGATAACCGAGGACGTGCAGTTGACCGGCAGCGGAGCAAGTGAGAGGAGGGAAGTTTGTTTGCGGCTTATCTCGGTGCTGCAGTCGAGGAGGCGAAGGAGGAGGAGGAGGAGGAGGAGGGAGGGTGATGACGTCAGGGAGTGCTGCAGGAAGATGGGGGACGACAGAAATGAGGGAGACATCGTGGGGAGACCGCGGAGAACATGACAAGGTAAACCCGCGGCACCGCGCGTCGACACGGACCCTTGTCAGGTACCGACGACGCCCTCCCTCCCTCCTTCCCTCCCTCCACCGTGAGCGATGGATTGTTTTTAAGAATAAAAGAAGCGTCAGTGGTGGACGCAGGAGGGCGGCTGCGCAATGACGATGCTGGGGGCTCAAAATATTTACAATCCAACTGCCTTTGATCTAACACTGCGCCTGGGAGGGATGATGACGTGCATGCGTTTGAGGGTTTAATTAACATAATAAGGCTTTAAGTAACGGTTGATACTGTGATTAAATGAAGAGGACATGGTTTTATTTGGTGTGTGTGTGTGTGTGTGTGTGTGTGTGTCTACCTCCTGACAGTTATGAGGATGTGCTGGTACTGATCAGAAAGCATGGGGTTCAGGCTCAGTGGCAAGGTAAGACCCTAGAACCTGGAGAAGGGCTTTCTTCTCCTTCATCATCATCATCAGTATTAAACAGTAAACAGTGTCACATCCACATAGGAAGTAGTCACTTCCACTATTTAGCACCAGTTTTGGTGTAACATCACCTTCCTAATATTGTGTGTATTGTGTGTCCGAGCAGAACATTGTATTGTCGCGTGTTATTTGCCTGTCAGTGGTCATAATGTTACGCTTGATCGGTGTGTAAGCACCGTGAAGATCTTAAGCAAATGGGAACACTTGCAGAGCACTCGTGTACACACGTCGCCTTCCTTGGTTGATTGTGCAAACTTCCTGTGCTATTTCAATGCTGTGATGTGTATAGTAACACGTCGCAGAGCAGTTCCTGTCGCCCTATTTATTATATTTATCCAGTTTAAGACAAGACAGTAATATTAACCATAAAATATATTATATAAGTGATACAAATAAGTAGGTTTGAGAAGTGTTGGGTTTCTTTTAGGGGAAAAGAAAACACAAGGTTTATTTCATCTTAACTGGAGCTATAAGGGCTTTTATCTGTCATTCAGGGAGATGGTTAATATGACGACAAAGTGTCCTGAGTACTGGTATTATTCTTACCAGTATTCTTACTTGCTGTAGTGCTGCATATGTCCCCACTGTGGGATCCATTGAGCATCATCTGAATTCATATTGTAAGGAATGATTGTTGTCATTAGTGATTTATTACATGTTTAGCATTTAAAACCTCGCTCGGGGCCTAAGGTGACGTTTTTTGGATCGCTATTAATCAGTTTAAAAGTCACATGTTTTCAAAGATCAGTAGTGAACATTAAAACTATTTTAGACAAATATTTTGAATAATACTTATCAGCTGTAGTTTAATATACTGTTTGATGTGTAGAATCTAAATTGTACTAAAGGATTTTAATTAATGTAAGAAAAAAATAGATACATTCCTGATGAAATGTGAAGTCAAAATCTAAAGTTGCACAAAACTCAACTTCTTTTTTAAGCACAGTACAAATTATGAAAGCATCTCAAATTAGTGTTGAACTACATGCACTTAGCTACTTTCTGTTGTTTCCACTGCAGCATGTTCAGCAGAGCCACAGGATGGTGATATTCGCCGCCATCTTAGTCCTGATGACGCTCCTCATCCTGTACGGCTCCAACAACACCAGCGAGGCCGTCTACGCTCCCTTCCACATGGCTACGAATCACGCCCTCAAGACCACGGACCTGAAGAAGTGGTCCGGGAATGACGGTTATGTCCCGATTCATGGGAACAAGGCAGGTCAAACACACATCCACCTACACACATGTCACAACTGTAACTTTAGCAGAAATACATTTCAGATTTAAATATCATCGACTTAAATATTAGTTTGCATGTGAAATGATTATATTATTAGATTTTTCTGAGGATGAGGATGTTCTGTGAACATTGTGAACTGGACGATATCAAATGGAAGTTGTACACCATAAGAAACTGATATAACACCAAGAGTCAGTAGAACAGCTTATGCAACACTGTCAAATCAGATCAGTAACTTAAAAAATGCAGACACTGTGGAAACACTGGAAAAACTGTTAGATTAATTCAGTATCCATCCGAGCTTGGATCCTTACCACCAAGCGTTGCTTAAAAACCACCCGGACAAACTCATCGTGTTGCTCAACGACACTAATAGTAGACAGCTCTGTGGTGCTTTGGGCTCGCATTCTAACATTCCAATTTACTTTGAATGTTTGGCACTTAGTCAATGACGAAATGTTAGACTTTCGACTTTGTTGTCCTCTTGTTGAAATTCTTCTTCTTCACAGCATCGTCTCTATTCCACAAATAACCAGCACAGTCTGTCATGTACACTGGACACTCTGTGTCCAGTGTACATGACAGACACATATTTGAAGGCCGACTAAACAGCATTAAACATTTAGCCCAGTCCACTCCGACCCATCTAGCGAGGCCTTATGTTAAGGGAAGCAATGGCAGCAGGTATCAGACTTTTCCCAAAGCACCTCAGTGCTCTTTATCTTCACCCTGAGGGGAGTGGGGTGAAGTGTGTGATGTCCTGCTTTGTCACGGTTGCGATGTGCGTGATTTGGTGAGACTGATTATGGTGAAGCTGTGGTGGTTATGCGTGTTAATTTGGCCTTGTTTTTAACAGGCAGCATATTGAAAAAAACAGGTGGAACAGTAGAGGTCTATGGATTGGATGATACGTTTATATAGAAGCAGATAGGGGGCAACTCAGAGTTCTTCCAGTTTGTGGATGGCTGACAGTGTTTTGTGGCTCCTTTTCTGAATGTTCCTATTGGTGGTGATAGATGCAAAGGGATCATCAGAGTTATTATAATTCATACTGAGGGGAACACGAATGGGTTTGCCAGTTTCTTCAGGAATCCAATCATCAGTGTTGGAACACTGTGAACGCGCATGCACAGCGCACACTTCAGTTTGGGTGGTGGGGCCTGAAGTAGCTCGACTAACGTAGTAAAGTAACATACCGGTGGCTAATTCACGTTTCATTCATTCACTGCGTGATAAATCGAGTTGACTACCTGACTAGTGTGAGATTCAGGACTTTACCACTTGAGCAGAAGTTGGAAATAAAAGGTTTGGGACCGGAAAACTTAGTGAACTGCAGCTCGTTAAAAAGACGCTTGATGGGTCTAATTTATTTTTAATCTAAATGGAATTGATAATGTAGTTTAGATATTGTTTGAATTATAGTGGAATTTGTGTAATGTGTAACTAGTGACACGTTTAAGGGTGTGTGTGAGATACACAACTTCACAGAGGTGTTACCTGTGGAGGTGAAATGTCTGTTGTGTGTGGTATACTGTGTTTGGTGACTTTGTATATTGATTGCTGTGTATTGGGTGTATATGGGTGTGCCGCATTCACACCATGAACCATATTATGTTTTTTATGTCTGTCACGTTACAGTTTTGATCTTGAGTATTTGGTATAGTGAGATCTTGAACATCACAGCTATCGATACAACAATATATGTCGTCAGATTGGTATTTTTTAGTTTGTGTGATGGCATTATTCAGCTGCAATTTTGTGTCACCTGCTTGTTGTCGGATGCTGTGGTCCCTTCTCTCACTTGCTACTGTTTTGTTGTTGTGAGGGTATTGTGATATATTATATTATGATATTTCTGCATGAATGCAACAACTGAATGGTTACATTAGAGGAATCTGAACAGACTGAAAAGTAAGGAAAGAGATCATTAGAGACCATCTCTTTTGAAGCTGACATTGGTGTGTATGTTGGTGTGGAGCTCCTTTTAGAATGTATCGTTATAATACGTTCTCTTAAAAAGGCCTCACGTTCCTTTCTCAGAATATGACCCTGCGCTGCCATAACTGTGCCCTGGTGACGAGCTCCAGCCACGTCCTGGGCAGCGGAGCGGGAGAAGAGATTGACGCTGCGGAGTGCGTCATTCGCATGAACGACGCGCCCACGATCGGGTTCGACTCGGATGTCGGGAACCGGACCACTCTGAGAGTGGTGGCCCACTCCAGCGTGTTCAGGGTCGTGCGGAGGCCCAACGAGTTCCTGCAGCGCTCCGACAGCAACCCCGTGATCATCTTCTGGGGACCCCCCAATAAGATTGGGAAAGACGCCAAAGGGACCTTGTACAGACTGATCCAGAGAGTCAGCATGACCTACAGCAACCTGTCTTGTTTCAGCATCACGCCGATCAAGATGCGAAGATTTGATAGTCTGTTTCATAGAGAGACGGGAAGAGATCGGTGAGTGTTTAAGTATCTTTTGTAATGTTGATGAAATCTTAGTGAGTATCAGACCTACACAGATCAGCCACAACATTAAAACCACTGACAGGAGAAGTCAACATTAATAATCTCAATTCAGCGACCTGGCATTCATTAGCCTGGATGTTACTTAGACATGTAGCACCAGTCTAGACCAGACCAGGCACCACCACATAGTAGTGACACTCCATGATGGCAGCAGCCATCCCCAGCACGAAGCAGCCTGGAACAACTTTAGGACCAATAAAAAAAAACTAAAAAACAGTCCAAGGTGTTGAAGTACCCCTGCCCATTCTCTGATGAGACCCAACTGTCTTAGGAGGCACAATAGAGACCTACACAATTAGGAAGGTGGTCATAACGTTATGTCTGATAGGTGTGTATTTAGTAAATGGTGCATTCACAAATTGTGGTTGCCCCCATTTTCATTTGTGTTTTTCTCTTGCACAGGCAAAAATCTCACTCGTGGTTGAGCACAGGCTGGTTCACAATGGTCACAGCCATTGAGATATGTGATAACATCAAAGTGTATGGGATGGTTCCACCCAATTACTGCGGGTGAGTATAATTAAAGGGTCGACTATTTTGTATTTATTTTTTACTTTATAATCGAGAAACTAATGTTTTTTTTAAAAAAAAAAAAAAACATTTTTCCAGAAAGAAAAACGCATCCAAGAAGATGCCGTACCACTACTACAAACCCAGGGGCCCAGATGAATGTCTAACCTACATACAGAACGAGAGCAGCCGCAGAGGAAACCACCATCGCTTTATCACGGAGAAACAGGTGTTTGCGCGCTGGGCGAAGCAGTACAACATCACCTTCACTCATCCCAAATGGTGAACGGACAACCCTCTGCGATCCCAGGCGCCTAAGTGAGGACAGTGGACTGGATTTCCCTTTAATCTCCTCGACAACGCCAGTGAAAAAGCTTGAGGGAAAATAATAATAATATTGGACCAAATGACACAAGGAGAAGCACGGGAACGTTTTCAGGAGCTCCATTGTGAGACGCTTCTAAAATACCGTCCGTCCTCCACATCGACTCGTGGGAGTCGTCCAACTAAGTGTTTTTGTAAATGGAAGATAATTAATTTTCTACATGTTTATAATATTTTTGTTATTATGTATTGACGATGGGTATGCTTCCCGTTGTTGAGGGGTGGATTCCATCCGCAGGCACCTCTAATCTGATCAAAATTAGTGCCCTACAAAATATTATAAATCTTCTCTGTCCATTATACTGAGATCAGATTCCAAACATGTTCCAGCATGAACCAGCAGTTCACTAATACGGTCGATACATTGGGGCCTTATAGGAGCACTGTTGTTGGGTATGGTGTCATTTCATTAAGAGTTCCTTAATGATATCAAAGCAGTATTATTTCCAGCATCTTAGCTCCAAGAATATAAGTACTTTTAGATTAGGAGTTCATCCGTCCATCTCAAATCATTTGATTTCGGTGCTAGAAGTTTATGCAGCTCGAGATCGAATCGCCCACAGAATGCATCGAATTACCAGCAAAACTCCGGTTGAAACGGAGAAAGGTGCGATCCCCTCCATCGTCTCTTTAACGTTATTGTCCTTAGGAGAGGCTCTTATCACTTTGCACAGAAAGTTAGTTTTTAAAGTCAAATAAAATGCACTGTTATTACTTTGAAATACTGTAGGTCTTAAGAAGACAACACATGAATTATACCGAATGTTAGGTTAAATTTCCTGTGACACTAATGGGATACGAGTGTCGAATATTAACATTTTATACGATTTAGATTTTTATAGCACATTCGAGGTCTTTTACACAGTTGGTTGCAGCTTAAATTTATAATTTAATGGCTTTGTTTGAGGATATCGCTGCGCAACCCAACCCCTTCGATGACCATAGAGCAATTTCAATACAACCTTCACATTATAATCATCACATAATTTACTGCAGTAATTAATAATATCATAATAAAAACTCCACTGAAAACTAGAAGCATAGTTGCCCCGCGGAAGCGAAGATGGTTTAAGCGGCAGACTCGAATGTGATTGTATCCCAAAGACAATCTGAACACTGTGAGGTCCTGCAGTCTCCTTCCAGACAAGCAGACGAGGCCCCGTTTTACCGCAGACCCGGTTTGACCTACTTGCTCAGACGTCCAGTGCGATTTATTTGTTCATGCTGTGCTGCTTTCAACAGTGTTTTTCATGAATACTCGTGTACCGTTCATTTAAAAAAAAAATATTTAAACAACATTATATGCTTTGAAAAAAAAAAAAAACAACCTATAGAAGTCAGCATGTGAATAGTATTTGTATTTAAATATGTACAATATGAGTCATTTAGAACAAAGATAATCAAGATAAAAATATGAACACAAATCTGAGACAGTTGGCGTCCATCACTCTCAAACTGATATCACAGCTGTTTTTATAGGATTCAATGGTAAAAAAAAAAAAAAATCCAATTACGGACAATGCATGTCTTCTTGGTAAATACCAGTTGGATGATATGTCTACCAACATCTTTGTGTACTTTACTCCATCACTTATTCTTTCACGAACCATTGGAGACATCTGAGAAGGCGGTTGTGATCTTCTGTCTCAGCCCTGACATGGAGATTAAGATGGCCTCCTGTTGGCAAGAAGGAAACCGTTAAATGGACATTTAACAGCACAGATGGGTTCATTAATCTGTCACAAAATTTGTCTCTCTCTGTCCTCACCTCTGTACGAATGGTCCTGCTGCCCTGTCCAGGGCACGTGTTGAGGTAAAGGTCAAACAAAACACTCGGGTCGCTCACTTCCAGGTTTTGGTCAGCGTCTACGCTGGCTTCCAATCCCTGGAGACCTCCGAAAACTATCAAGAGATGCCTATGAAGAGAAAAATGGTATTTTTATCTCTATGATTTGGTGCCAGCATCATACGAATGTGAGCATGCCAACATCCGATGACAATTCTAGGAAATGACCTTTTTCCCCCTTTTCTAAATTCAGCATGTAAGCATGCTATAAATTCAAGTACGTGAGAAAATAATACATTCACCTAACGACCTCTTCTGAACCTACTTGAATGGTGACAGTGTCGCTTGGTCCATGTCGCCGCCTCTCTCGGACGTGCCAATAGTCAGATCATACCCGTCTTTGTAAGGACTTTCTGTGAAAACTGAACCTGCATTAAACAACAACAAAAGCAGTAGGTATAAAAGTCACACACTGGATTCTTGCACAAAAAAAAACAGCTATCTTGTGTGGATTAAAAAAATTAATAAAAGTGGTATTCAACTCTTTACAGTCGTAGACACTGCTGATTATTTTGAGGTATATTTTTGGGAAGCAGAAACCTACTCAGACAAGATGCCAGGCGGACCGTGTAACCCCAGTAAAGACCTCCTTCCGTCCGGGGCACGTGAGGAGCCACAACAACACCTTTATATAGTTTGCTATCTGCAGATGTTCAAACAGACAAATGGACACAGAGACTGTGAACTGATGTGGTGCATAAGATGAAATAAAGCATTAAAAACAACGGAGTCTGATGGTGAAAACTACCTGGTTTCTGAGTGCTGCTGAGGTGAACTGTGACTCGTAGTCCAGACTGCAGCTGTTTGTCAATGCGAACTTCCTGCGAGACAACACAAGCACGGTTAAGTCTCTCACAAACATGAAAAAATACAGTGATGATAGTGGCACCCCCCAGTGGAGTCATGCTCACCTTTCTCATTCCACAGTTGACTAATGAACCTTTTTCTTGTTTCGTCGGCCTGTCGAGGACGATTCCTTCCCGGTACTCGGATTCTTCATCCATCCTCATGTGATGAGGACTGTCTAAAGGGTTTAGCAAACCTGGCAGGGAATACAATATGTCTGCCTTGTTTTTCTTGTTTGTTTTTGTTTGTTTTTACATCTACATATATATGGTATTGAGATAAAATCAAAAAAAATTGCAAAAAAAAAAGTCTGTGTTTATTTTCACTTATGGTGCAGAAACAACCATTTTTATGACATGTTAGTGTCTGCAGCTTCCATTTCTGCTATGAAATTATTTCAAAGGTGTGCCTTTATAACAAATACAAAATATAAGGAAGATATGCCAAGAGCATGGAAAAAGAGCCCTATCGGTCAGGAAACTGTATCAAACTACATACCAGTTTTTAGAAAATACGAATAAACATAAGTTTAGCACAGTTGTCAATAGCTGGACATGTACCATTTGAGGCAATTATGGTTATTTTAATATAAAATGCTTAATTCTTCTTCAAAATGTATAATTAGTATTCTGACTCATAACTCAGATGTCATGTATCTGCTCAGAAAGAACAGAGAAGGAAGAAACTTTTTATTTTTAAATCTGTTAATCTGTAGCTACAGTGCGATCAAAATATACAAGCAAATGACAGGTTAATTTTAATAATTTGCCACTCATGGGCTAAATGGTTGCCTAAGTTTTGTTCGACTCAGATTCTGAATTGTTTGCTGTAGAAAAATAAATGTCAGAGGAATCTGGATTATTTACCTGCGTACTGTAAATCTTGATGCATTGGGAAGAACCACTTGCGGAGATACCTGAGGAAGAAGATATGAAAATGAGCTCAGTCTGATAAAATGAGGAGGTGATACTAATAATGTTGATCTGATTATTCCTCTACTTACTGTGGACATTCCAGGTATTGAAGTATTCTGGCAAGCTGAATACAAGCGTTTCCCTTCTTTCCAACACCTTTAAAGTCTCCTTCAACGCTCCTGTGGAACAAAGTCAAATATTTTTTTTTTTATTATTGGCTTTCTGATGAATTTGAGTTCAATAATGAGCTGAATCTTAATGATAACTTACTTGACATCTTCCCCTTGTTCGTCAAACACAATAATCTCATCGACGCAGAACACGACACAGGCTCGAGCGATCTGTCCGGCCAGGTATGTGCGAAGTTCAGCGGACTGAGCGTTATCCAGGACAGAGCCTGGCAGGGCCACGCTCACCGTGTATGGTCGACCTAATAGAAACAGATAACCTCATTACAGCACTCTCGTCACACTTATTTACTCTTTCTACACAGCAGATGCTGAGGAAGTTACCCTTTTTGTTCCGGCTTTGCTCAGTTTTTGCTCTCTCTTCAGCCTCTTGCTGTTTCTGCTTCTCCAACTGTTTCAGCAGCTTGGCTTCTTTCCTTTTCTTCTGAGCCTCCTTTACTGTTATTCAGGAAGAATCAAGGACATTGGTAAAACAGACACACACACACACACACACACACACACACACACACACACACACACACAGTATATATAGAAAGACACTATAGGTCTGTTTGGACAAATAATTGTTCTCAAATGGACAAGACTCACAGGAAGCGTCCCAAACTCTTCCCTGATCTTCTCTAATACTATAATTAATTCTCTATGTGGTAGCATTGTAGTATTAATATAAGGAATAACACTACACATGTATATATGACCCAAAATGAAAGTTTCACTATTTGTGAGGATTTTCTGCTTTTCTTTGTCTTATGTGAGAGTAAAACGAATATTTTTGCAATTTGAATTCTGGACGGATATTTATGACACTTTAAAAATATATTTATGGGGTTGTATTTTTAACCACGAGGACCATATAAACAAACAAACACGTGTGCTAAACTGTCATATGTTGTACATAACCTTAAGTACATTTCATAAATTGACAGAAATTCAGACTTAACCCTGTTGACGTTTACTCGCACAAACACACGTTTAAAGAGCTGAACCTTCAGAGAACATAAGTGTAACTAAACAAGCAGCTAAAAGCTGTATGCTAAATGTGGCTAGCGTTAGCCGTCCACTCACGTTCTGCTTTCTTTTTCTTCCAGTCCACGCTGCCTTCGGGCTGCAAAAATAAAAAAAATAAAAATAGTTCATTACGGGTGTCATGAGGAAACATACAATGTTGTTGTAATGTACACAATACAAAAAATAATACCTGTGAGGACATAGTTTTGGGTCTTTTAACTGAAACCCCGGTAGACATTTTTACACGCACCAGCACGTGAAGTTTATTTACTTCCGGGTTGACTTCCGCCTTTTAAAATAAAACGACCAAATGAACCAACACTAGCATTTAACTGAACTGTATGATTATTTACTTATTATTTATTTGACTTATTTTAACTTTAACTTGTTACTATTATTAAGGACACTATTATAAACTATATTTCTGTCAGACTCTTGTTAAACACTTGTATGAAATAAATAAAAAAAAAGAATGTAAACTGATCACTTACATAAATAAATACATATTCTTCCACAGGGGCACTTAACTAATAAAATGGCAAGTTAGTCACGTTTAAATTAAGAATACAATTAAGCATAAAAATGCAAGGACCTTCAGTTTCCAATAAAGCGAAATATATTTAAACCAAATTGGTTCTACATTGTTTTGAATTCTCCAGGGATTAATATACAATTTGAATGTTTCTTTTTGTATTTTTATTTTACGATGCCTGTATTCTTATTTCCACATACAGAGGTTACAGAATACCCTTGGAGGCCATGTAGTTTGCATTGGTGACAGATAAAGTGGCTCATAATCTTAGTTCAGGTTTGCCATGAGCTCATTGATAGAGCATGAGAAAGAGGTAATCAGGGATTAAACGCCAGTGAAGACACAGAACACAGAAGGATAATTTATAGCTATTTATTTAAAGGTTTATTAAACATCTTGCTTACATTGATTCAATATCTCTGCAGTTAAAATGTGACATAAAGCAGAAGTGCACAATTTAATTTAAAAAATCAATAAGAAATTGTCTTTTATTGAGAAAATGTTCCTCAGTAGAGACGGACGCTGTGTTTGTTTGTGCCTTTAAGTACACATCTATAGGGACGTAGCCTGGAGGTATCTGGATGGACGGACAACGTCACACATCTTGGGTAATTTTACTTTCCTTGACTCCACTTTTTCAAAATTTCCTCCGCTGCATCCAGAGTAGAGTCCTCCTGTTAGACAAAGATTACAATGGGTGAGAACATTGAAAAAGAGCAACAGAGTGAATGGTTCATTCCAGTCATTGGGGCTGCATTTACCTTGACAAAGCAGAATCGGATGTATTTGTCAAACTCCCTGCTGTGCTCTGGACTGTAAAATGCAGAGACGGGGATTGTTGCTAAACCCTGTAAAGAAGATATGAAAAGTTGGGAAGGAAAATTGAACACATTCCTCATTTATCCTACATTTATTCCTATATTAATCTTTACCTTCTCTTTAACAAGCCATTTAACAAATTTGAAGTCATGAGGTTCATCCTTGGAGCTCTGGTCACTGAGGTCCACCTCTGTTAAAAAAAAAAAAAAAACTGGATTTAGCCAAATAAAAGAAGACATGAACACAGCTCAGATGATTGTCCGTCACTCACTGATGGAGGAGATGTCTGTGACCATAAAATAGCCTCCTTGTGGCATGATGGGCTGCAAACCGACGCTCTGCAGACATGAAGCCAGCTTCTTCCTCTTGTGGTGTAGCATGGCAGGCAGCTGTTGGAAGTAGCTCTCTGAAGAACCAAACAGCTCGTACTCCCTCTCAAATCCATGAGCTACTGCCTCCTGTTGACAAATATTAAATCTACCGTTGTGATATGCAAAGGTAAAGCAACAAAGAAATGCATCAAATTAAACATGACAGTTCATTTTTATTCCCTTAAATTCTGATTGGCTCATTATATTGTACTTATCTTGTTATACAAGTACAAGGAATTACCTGAGCAGCTGTTGGACAGTCGAAAACAGAATTCTGATGAATGATTTTCATGTGTTTCATAATGTGCCCAGAACTGATCGCCCAGCCAACCTGAAATAAATCAATCAAATAATAAATAACTGAAACTGAAATGAGTTTTTGGTATCAGTTTCTAGTAAAGACACCACAGCCTGTCACCTTCCAGCCAGTAGCACTAAAGGTCTTTCCAGCGCTGCCGATAGTGATGGTTCTTTCCCACATGCCAGGAAGGCTGGCTGTCAATGACACAAACACATTACAATATACTGATGATGCTGCTTTCCGTGTTTTGTGTGTATGTTCTGATGAGCTCTGGCTGTATCTCACCTATCTTCACATGCTTGGCTCCATCGTACGTGAGCCACTCGTACACCTCGTCACTGATGCACAGCAAATCATGCTTGATGCACAGATCAGCTATCATTTGGAGCTCCTCTGTCTTGTAAACCTGTAATGGACAGGGATACGTACTTGGGAGAATGGACTAAAACAGAAAAACAAAATATTACTCCTGACTCTTACCTTGCCTAGTGGGTTGTTGGGAGTGTTGATAACTATGGCTTTTGTGCGTGGAGTGATTTTACTGGCCAGCTCCTCTGCAGAAAGAACCCAGTCTGCACTTGACAGGATGTCGCTGCCCTCCCTCTGACATTAAGAAAAGACAAGACCTAATTACTTCAAACCAAACCAAACTTTATTTATACAGCACTGAGGGACCGAGTGAGGAAACACCGTTCATTAGGAGCCGTCCAGACCGAGAGGTGTCACAGCCCACAGCTACAGAGGACGAGAAACAACACAGTAAAATATGAATAATACTAAAAGGAATGAACAAACAATAAAAACAACATATGACATTTAAAAAAAACTGTAAAATCAGCACACATAAAAGCATAAATAAGTTATAATAAAAAGAGTAAAAGGCGGCTCAGTTAAAAGCTAAATAAAAAGGTTAAAAACAACATTCTGAGGTCTGGCTGTTACGTAATAATAAAATGAGGCCATGAGTTTTTGTTCTAACCTTGGGAACAGTTAAAAGGCCAGTGCTGCAGGACCTCAGGGTTCACGAGGGCTGATAGGGTAGAAGCACCTCAGTGAGATAAGAAAGCCCAAGGCCGTCAAGACACTTGCTAAACTAATAAAAACTGGTGTGAATATGAAAAACACTTTCTGGTTCTCGTCAGCATGTGTGCAGCTGAGTTCTGGAGCAGTTGAAGTTGTGAAATCTTCTTTTTGGGGAGACCAGAAACCAGGGCATTACAACAATCTATACGACTAGACATAAAAGCATACCAGAGAGAGAGACTGTGGACATAAATCTGCATAAACAATAGTAAACTTAATCTCTGGAGACTTTTTTTTATATATAACTGAACAACTCACCGGTCTCAGAGGTACATACACTGCCTTCCCTCCAGTCATTATCACCATGGGCTGGTAGCAGTCAAAGAATGGTTCAACTATTATCACCTGAAAGACGAATCTCTGCTTTATTAAATACCAACAGATGCAATAAGGAACATTCAGAGCTTATATAATTTGAGGTTCTTTGCTCTATTTCAGTTTTTTATGCCCTAAATTACTGATGCACAATTCTTGAATATCTTTAGTACCTCATCGCCTTCGTCAATCATAGACTGAAATGCACAGAAAAGCGCCTGATATGCTCCAACTGTCACAAGGATGTCTTCAAAAGGATCGATTTCATGTCCCACGATCCTGCTGAAGAATTTAGCCAGACTTTTTACAAGAGGAGGATGGCCCTGTGGAAGGAAAACCATAAAACAGAAGATAGTTTAACATTAATACTTGACAAAAACGAGATCTGAATTAAGCATAAGCAACTTTTCTGACATTCACAGAAATATGTGTGTTTCCACTTACGAAAGCTCGGGTGTACTGGTGCATTTGGTGTCCACCACTCACAGCTTTACAGAAAGCATCCTGGATAAACTGAGGAGGAGAGAAGTCAGGAAATCCTTGTCCCAGGTTCACTGCCTTGTAGTCTGCTGCGAGCTGAGTGAACTCAACCCTGTTGATGTGAGACATGTCAGACAATGTAATGATACATATTTTTACCAAAATAGTATATGAGCAAAAATCATGTGACAGTTTATGTTAGTGTTGCACAAGTAAGCCAAAGAGCCATTTAGAAGTACAGTTATGGAAAAAGCATTTAGATCCTTCGATTAAATAAAAGTACAAATAAAACGTTCTGATATCGCAAAAGAAATTTGCAATTTGACGTGTTCAACGTTAAACACATTTGTGATGCGCAGTCTATGGCATTTATTCATTAAAGTATACATTTTCATTATATGTGATAATTTAAATCTAAATATATTTATTAATATTCATATTCATTTATTTGTTTCTGTATAATTTATTATTATATTTATACCCATAACAGCTCTCAAATCCTTAACATTGTCTCTTACCAAACGTTTTTATCGACACCGTCTGTTCTGCGCGCATGAAGTCTTCTGGACATGATTATCTGAAACAAAAAAACACATTTTTAATTACGCCACGCCGCTGTAGATAAGTGATATGTCTTATGTAACTGCACTTACCTTGTGATTGTTGATAACTGAACTCGAATTAAAATAAGCTTAGCAGTCAGATTCCTGATTATTCTCATTAATTCACGATCATGGCCTCAGACTGAATCACGCAGTAGATTTTACGCTTTCACCTCCTCTGGAAAAGTGCCCTATTAACAATTCTCTTGACCTGAAACTACCGAGGCTGCAAATGCTAGAGCACTGGTGAGTTTATGAGTGGACTTCTCGCACCTCCCCTTTAACCCCTGACTGTATATAGGCTACTATGAACAAAGACAACCTTATCTTACCTCTGAAGTGGCTGCAAATTTTATTGCGATTTTACACAATACTCCTGCTGTAACTTTACCTGCAACCTGTGATTTTTATCATTGACAATTTTAACAGTAAACTGAAGTCAGCCCTCGACTCAGTGGCTCCACCTGTAATAAAAACGTAAAAAACCCAAACCTACACCCCCTTGGAGGAATGCAGAGATCAAAAATGTAAAAGTTATTGCACGAGTGCGGAGAGGAATTGGAGGAAATCTAAATTGACAGTCCATCATGAAATACTACGGGAAACACTTAAAACCTACAATAATGTCATCAAATGGCAAGAACCTCCCATTTCACTAAACTCATTTCAGATAGAATGACCATAAATTCCTCTTCCCTACAATCAATCTTCTCACTAACCAATTTTAAAAAGTCCTCTGTGATTCCAACAAATGCTCTATGTGATGACTTTGCAGACAACTTCAGTAAGATAAGATTGATGCCATTAGAACCATTGTTTTATTGCAAAACAACATGGCTTTTAAGAGACCAGAACTGTTACTTTTACCTGGGGAAACACTGGAGCATCTTGTCCTGGTTGATGCTGAAATGCTTGGTGGAGTTTTTTTTCCCCGAGTTAACCCAATAACCTGCATTTTAGATCCTATTCTCACACCGCTTTTAAAAACTTTTTATGGATTCTTTGAGTTTGAACGTTTAAATATTGTAAATTGCTCTCTCCAGAACAATTTGGATCCTGATATTTTCAATAACTACAGACCGGTATCCAACTTAGGCCTACCACTTTTAAGTAAGACTTTAGAAAAAAATGTTTTTTATCTAATTAGTTATTATTATTATTATTTTTACACAGAAAGAACATTTTAGAACGATATTTTATCATTTAGAACTTAAACTACTAACATATAACCTTGTTTCAATACATAGACTAACGCTGTGTCTGTGTCCATACTGTAATATAACACTAATATTTTAATATAACTGAACACAGCTCAACAATATCAAGTCTGTCATTGTTAGCATAACATTGACCTTATGGAAAAAAGTAACGAAAACGACACTTTAATGTCTCCTTCGTGGTGGATTAATATTTCCCAAACTGACACACTTTATTTAAACGTATTAATAATTATTATTTACGTTCTCACGGTAGAGTTTTGGTTGTTAGCCTGGCTAACAAACCGGGGCCTCGGGCTAATTCATTAGCTGGCTAATTTTTAAAACCAGGCTGTAAACATGTTTATTAAGGCTGTAAAGTTGGGCTTTTTAACATGGGATTCTATGGGAATTCATATATATATATCTATGGCATCTCCCCTTTACATTTTGTGTAAGCGGCTTAATAGTTGTATCTCACGGAAACGTCGCCACATTTTGGGAAGCGGTGGTCGGTTGCCTAGCAACCGCAATACAAAACTTAAATCACTGCACCTAGCAAAAATTTTACACACATATACTCTTTGCACAGTAAAAATATAATAATGATGTTAAGTGTTGGCAGACTTGTGTTAGCCTTAGATAGACAGGCTAGCTTAGCATTTTTATGCTATGCTAACTCAGCAAACGAGCTGCTAATAAGGTTCATTTATATTACTGCTACTACTACGACTAATAAAAGTACATTAATAGCAAATTAGAAGATTTCTTTTTGTGTATTTATTCTTATTTGCTCATACAGTGGTTACAGAATACCATTGCAAACCGCAAACCGTGTTGTTAAATTGCCAATGAAGACAAAGACACTGAGGGGTAATTTAGAGCTGTTTATTTAAAGGTTTATCAAAACTATATCTGTAGATAATTGTGACATACAGTAGAGGGGCACAATTTCATTTAAACAATCACTACTAAATTTCCTTCATAAATACTGATAAAATGTTGCTCGATAAAAGCGGACGCTGTGTATCTGGAATAATGTTTCACATCTTGGGTAATTTTACTTTCCTTGACTCCACTTTTTCAAAATTTCCTCCGCTGCATCCAGAGTAGAGTCCTCCTGTTAGACAAAGATTACAATGGGTGAGAACACTGAAAAAGCAGAGTGAATGGTTCATTCCAGTCATTGGGGCTGCATTTACCTTGACAAAGCAGAATCGGATGTATTTGTCAAACTCCCTGCTGTGCTCTGGACTGTAGAAGGCAGAAACGGGGATTGTTGCTAAACCCTGTAAAGAAGATATGAAAAATTAGTAAGGAAAATTGAGCACATTCCTCATTTATCCTACATTTATTCCTATGTTAATCTTTACCTTCTCTTTAACAAGCCATTTAACAAATTTGAAGTCATGAGGTTCATCCTTGGTGCTCTGATCACTGAGGTCCACCTCTGTTAAAAAAAATAAAAAAATAAAAAGGACTTAGCAAAATAAAAGAAGACATGAACACAGCTCAGATGATTGTCCGTCACTCACTGATGGAGGAGATGTCTGTGACCATAAAATAGCCTCCTTGTGGCATGATGGGCTGCAAACCGACGCTCTGCAGACATGAAGCCAGCTTCTTCCTCTTGTGGTGTAGCATGGCAGGCAGCTGTTGGAAGTAGCTCTCTGAAGAACCAAACAGCTCGTACTCCCTCTCAAATCCATGAGCTACTGCCTCCTGTTGACAAATATTGAATCTACCGTTGTGATATGCAAAGGTAAAGCAACAAAGAAATGCATCAAATTAAACAGAGGAGTTCCTTTTTGTTCGCTTAAATTCTGATTTACTCCTTATATTGTACTTAGCTTGTTATACAAGTACAAGGAATTACCTGAGCAGCTGTTGGACAGTGGTAAACAGAATTCTGATGAATAGTTTTCATGTGTTTCACAATATGTCCAGAACTGATCGCCCAGCCAACCTGAAATAAATAAATCAAATAATAAATAAATAAATGAAATGAGTTGTTGGTATCAGTTTATAGTAAAGACATCACAGCCTGTCACCTTCCAGCCAGTAGCACTAAATGTCTTTCCAGCGCTGCCAATAGTGATGGTTCTCTCCCACATGCCAGGAAGGCTGGCTGTCAATGACACAAACATATTACAACATACTGATAATGCTGCTTTCTGTGTTTTGTGTGTATGTTCTGATGAGCTCTGGCTGTATCTCACCTATCTTCACATGCTTGGCTCCATCGTACGTGAGCCACTCGTACACCTCGTCACTGATGCACAGCAAATCATGCTTGATGCACAGATCAGCTATCATTTGGAGCTCCTCTGTCTTGTAAACCTGTAATGGACAGGAATGTATATATGGGACTGAGAATGGACTTAAACAGACAAACAAAATATTAATTCTGACTCTTACCTTGCCTAGTGGGTTGTTGGGAGTGTTGATAACTATGGCTTTTGTGCGTGGAGTGATTTTACCGGCCAGCTCCTCTGCAGAAAGAACCCAGTCTGCACTTGACAGGATGTCGCTGCCCTCCCTCTGACATTAAGAAAAGACAAGACCTAATTACTTCAAACCAAACCAAACTTTATTTATACAGCACTGAGGAACCGTTCCTGACAGATAAGCTCAGATAGATAAGAAAGGCACTTAAAAACTAATAAAAGGACCTTAAAATCAATCCTGAAATGCAGAGTATTATAAGCACCCTTTCTGGTTCTCGTCGGCATGTGTGCAGCTGAGTTCTAGAGCAGCTGAAGTTGTGAAATATTCGTTTTGGGGAGACCAGAAAGCAGGGCATTACAATAATCTATACGACTAGACATTAAAAAATGTTTTAGCACCTCTTTGTGGCCAAAGACAGAAACAGGTGAACTCTGGCTGTGTTCTATACTTCTATGATCTATAAAAAAAAGTCTATAAAGTCTACATAAACAATAGTAAACTTAATCTCTGAAGACTTTTTTTTTAATGTAACTGAACAACTCACCGGTCTCAGAGGTACATACACTGCCTTCCCTCCAGTCATTATCACCATGGGCTGGTAGCAGTCAAAGAATGGTTCAACTATTATCACCTGAAAGACAAATCTCCGCTTTATTAAATACTAACAGATGCAATAAGGAACATTAAGAGCATATATAATTTGAGATTCTTTGCTCTATTCCAGTTTTTTATGCCCTAAATTACTGATGCACAATTCTTGAATATCTTAACGTGGCTGGATGTTGATTTTGGTACCTCATCGCCTTCGTCAATCAGAGCCTGAAATGCACAGAAAAGAGCCTGATATGCTCCAACTGTCACAAGGATGTCTTCAAAAGGGTCGATTTCATGTCCCACGATCCTGCTGAAGAATTTAGCCAGACTTTTTACAAGAGGAGGATGGCCCTGTGGAAGGAAAAAACACAAAACAGAAGATAGCTTAACATTAATACTTGACAAAAATGAGTGAAAAATCTTTACAACAAGATCTGAAATAAGCATAAGAAACTTTCTGACATTCACAGAAACATGTGTGTGTTTCCACTTACGAAAGCTCGGGTGTACTGGTGCATTTGGGGTCCACCACTCACAGCTTTACAGAAAGCATCCTGGATAAACTGAGGAGGAGAGAAGTCAGGAAATCCCTGTCCCAGGTTCACTGCCTTGTAGTCTGCTGCAAGCTGAGTGAACTCAACCCTGTTGATGTGAGACATGTCAGACAATATAATGATACACGTTTTTACCAAAATAGTATATGAGCAAAAACCATGCGATAGTTTATGTTAGTGTTGCACAAGTAGGTACACATAAAGGTCCAGTGATGGAAAAACTATTTAGATCTTTCAATGAAGTAAAAATACAACAACGTATTGAAGTGAAACTGTGAGAGAAGTTTAGTGTGAAAAGAAACTCTACTTGGTGGACCAGTTAGCAACTTATAAAACATCTGAAACGTGACCCACAGTAGATAGAGCTTATAAGAATTGAGAGGTCACAAACCACTGGTTTAATCTTTTAACAATATGTTGTTTCATTTATCCATTTTTAAAACTGTCATCTTAAAATTAACTAAATCTCTGACGTGAATGTAGTGGAGCAAAAAGTAAAATGTTTCTGTCCAAACTGTATTGACGTGGAGGTATAAGGTTGCATAAAATGGACTAAATACCAAGTAAATACAGTACAACTCAGAAATTGTACTTGACTAAATGCATGTAGTTATATTCCACCAGTGCAGACACATAGATTAGGCTGTGTATCATTCTTTTTTTTCCATTTATAACTCCTTATAACGATCCAATGAAGAGATTATTTATCATTTATTTGTGAAGCCAAGACCCTTAAAAAATGACACTGCCAATGGCCAGTCATCAGCAGATTTTGTGTAGACTACTTTCGATTTAATACTCAAATCTAAAATAGGAACTGAAAACAATGGGTCATATGTTTACCCAGATTATGAAACATCCATCTGAGTTTTCTGGCATGACAAAGAAATCACAGTATTTTTAAGGTGAAACATTTATTGTGACATTGCAGAAGAAAGGTCTCTAGCAATTTGATGTGTTCAACGTGAAACGTAAAAATACACATCTGATGCACAGTCTAGGGCATCTATTCAATGTTAAAGTATACATTTTAAGCATATGTGACAATTTAAAAATTAAAACGACTTTTCATCGGGCCTGTGACGCCCCCCTGCTGCACCAATCAGATCAGATTATATTAACAAAACAAACAGAAAACAGGAAGACGGTGTCTGTCCAGTCCCGGCGCAGGCTCTTCAATGCAACATTTCATGACAATGTCAACAGATAAGCACCAAATGTTATTCTGAAATATGATTGCGTTTATGCATTGTATTTATTAATAATTGTTTCAGTATAGTATCATTATATTCATACCCATAACAGTTCTCAAATACTTAATATTGTTTCTTACCAAACGTTTTTATCGACACCGTCTGTTCTGCGCGCATGAAGTCTTCTGGACATGATTATCTAAAATAAAACACACACATTTTAATTACACCGCGGTGCTGCACATATGTGACATTTCTTTTTATGTAACTGCACTTACCTTTTGATTTTTTATAACTTTACTCTGACGAATTAAAATCAGTTTAGCAGTCAGATTCCTGATTATTCCCATTAATTCGCGGACATGGCCTCAGACTGAAGTGCGCAGTAGGTTTTACGCTTTCGCCTCCTCTGGAAAAGTGCCCTATTAACAATTCTCTTGACCTGAAACTACTGAGGCTGCAAATGCTAGAGCAGTGGTTAGTTTATAAGTGGACTTCTCGGACCTCTCCTTTAACCTCCTTGTGTTTTTATTTCTACTTCCTGTGTGGGCGGAGCGAGACATGGCCACGAGAAACAGCGACACTGACGGTTTAACCTCTAAAAACGAAAAAAAAAAAAAAAAAACGAATTAATGACAGACACTACCAGCTTAGAAACTAAATGCAGCACGCCAGGATTATAAAATCATACAATAAATTACTACAATTGTCGTTTGACATTTTGTGTAAGCGGCTTAATAGTGGTTTCTCATGGCAACGGTGACATATTTTGGGAGGCAGTGGTCGGTTGCTTAGCAACCTAAGTACAAAGCTTAGATCACTGCACCTAGCAAAAATAATAATAATAAATAATAATAAAAAAATAAATAAATATTCCGGCACAAACCCCACAAATAAATCAACATGGCATTTTACACACGTATACTCTTTGCTACGGTTGCCTAAAAATATAATAATAATGTTAAGTGTTGGCTTGTGTTAGCCTTAGATAGCTTAGCAAGCTTGGCATTTTTATGCTATGCTAACTCAGCAAACAAGCCGGTAAGAAGCTTCAGCAGCAGTAATAGTAATACTACTACTATGACTAATAAAAGTGCATTAATAGCAAATTAGAAAGTTTCTTTCCGTGCATTTATTCTTATTTGCTCATACAGTGGTTACAGAATACCCTGGTAAACTGTGTTGTTAAATTGCCAACATACTCCTAGTTCAGGTTTTCCAACAGCTGAAGTGATAAAAAGGACATGAGAAAAATTAATGTGTGAATGTTACTGTGAATGTTATGTTACTCCTATTACTTAGTTTTGACTTGCTGTGTATCAGTCCTTCTTTTTGCACAAACAGTTGTTTTTATATTGCAAAAGAAAAGTCTGGAGCAAGAAACACGTCTATGACATTAACTCAACGGTAAAGTGTGCATTTTAATTGCATGTGATCATTTAAATATTAAAACGACATTGCTTTTCAACAAATAAACAAAAATATTAGTTTGAAATATGAATTACATTACGAATTGGCCAGTGGCTCTCATATCCTTAATATCGTCTCTATCAAACGTTTTTGGTGCGCATGAAGTCTTCTGGACATGATTATCTGAAATAATCAGAAAGCACATTTTATTTTCCATTAAAAACTTTAAAATACACACAAACTACTTACTTACTGGGAACAACTGGAGCAGTGCTGCGTTCATAAGAGGCCGAGATGGACAACCCCTCCGTGACGTCACCCATTGGATTCAGGTGGTTGTGAACACGTCGGACAAAGAAGTTCAGTTTAAAATTATACACAACATTTACCCCACTAACATATATCTGTCAAGATTTGTCAATATTGGTGTCAAACGTGTATTTTGTATGACTGAAGAAGAAACAATTAAGCACCTTTTTTAATGTCAATTTTCCAAATTCTTTTTAAGAAACAAAAAAGAAAATTATGTCACCCTACAATTCAATTATCCAATTAATTTGGAAGCCAGGGATGTACTATTATACTATAATAATAATAATAAGCGAAAAATTCAACACTATTATTCTAATAGCGAACTTTCTAAATTCTCTAAAGGGTCGACCTTTCTTTCCTGGGTTTGAAACTGAATTTAGGAACTCCACCAAATGTATAAAAAATAATTGATGAGAAGAAACGTCTGCATACTGTAAACATAATTCAAGAGCTATTTAGAGAAATGTAATCTACATCGCCTGTTTTTCTTTTTTCTTTTCCCTTTTTTTCCCTTTATTAATTCTTAGATGTTATGCTTGTACTGACATACAGTGGGGGAAATAAGTATTTGATCCCCTGCTGAATTTGTAAGTTTGCCCACTTCCATAGAAATGATCAGACTCTGGTTTTTATGGTTGTTTACTGGTTATGGGTATAGACAGAATATCAGTTGAAAATGCATAAAAAACACACAATCTAAAAGTTATAAATTGTTATGTATTTTATTAAGGGAAATAAGTATTTGATCCCCAAGCACAACACAAGTCAGTACTTTGTAGAGAAACCTTTGTTGGCAAGCACAGCGATGAGACGTTTCTTGTAGTTGGTCACCAGGTTTGCACACAGCGCAGGAGGGATTTTGGCCCATTCATCTTTACAGACAGTCTCTAAATCCTTCAAGTTTCTTGGCTGCCTCTTGGAAACTCGGAGCTTCAGCTCCCTCCACAGGTTTTCGATCGGGTTAAGGTCTGGAGACTGACTAGGCCACTCCATGACCTTAATATGCTTCTTCTTGAGCCACTCCTTTGTTGTCCTGGCAGTATGTTTTGGGTCATTGTCATGTTGGAAAACCCACCCACGAGGCATCTTCAGTGTTCTTGCTGAGGAAAGAAGGTTTTTGTCCAAGATGTTACAGTACATGGCTGCATTCATTGGCCCCATAATGCGGTGAAGTTGCCCTGTACCCTTTGCTGAAAAACAGCCCCAAAACATGATGTTTCCACCTCCATGCTTAACCGTGGGTATGGTGTTCTTTGGGTCATACTCACGTTTTTTCATCCTCCAAACACGGCGGGTCGAGTTAATGCCAAATAGCTCAACTATGGTTTCGTCAGACCACAGCACTTTCTCCCAAGCCTTCTCTGAGTCATTTAAATGTTCACTGGCAAACTTAAGGCGGGCCTGTACATGTGCCTTCTTGAGCGGGGGGACCTTGCGGGCACTGCAAGAGTTCAATCCATAACGGCGCAGTGTGTTGCCAACTGTTTTCTTGGTGACGGAGGTCCCAACTGCTTCCAGATCATTAACAAGCTCCTGCCGTGTTGTTTTAGGCTGCTCCCTCACCTTTCTCATCATCATCCTCACTCCATGAGGCGAGATTTTGCGGGGAGCTCCAGACCGAGGACAGTTGATGGTCCTTTTATGGGTCTTCCACTTGCGAATAATGGCACCAATAGTTGTCACCTTCTCACCAAGCCTTTTGCTGATGGTTTTGTAACCTATACCAGCCTTGTGCAGGTCTACAATCTTGTCCCTGACATCTTTTGACAGCTCTTTGGTCTTGCCCGTGCTGTAGAAGTTGGAATGTAAGAAACTGATTCTTAGAGCAGGTGTGCTTTATATACATGACGAGTTAAGATCAGGAGTATTGGTAATTAGTTGACTGAGCACAGCTGTGTGCCACATGCGCACCAGCCAATCTGTAGGAGCCTGAATTCTAAGTGAATTGTTGGGGATCAAATACTTATTTCCCTTAATAAAATACATAACAATTTATGACTTTTAGATTGTGTGTTTTTTATGCATTTTCGACTGATATTCTGTCTATACCCATAACCAGTAAACAACCATAAAAACCAGAGTCTGATCATTTCTATGGAAGTGGGCAAACTTACAAATTCAGCAGGGGATCAAATACTTATTTCCCCCACTGTATGTACTTATTTCTTTTACTTTATATGTCCCATATATATGTAATCAATTATTTTAATTGAGGTGGCAGACTTTGTATCAAGGTTAAATCTGATTGTAATTGAAACTTTTTCAATAAAGTTTATCAAAAAAAAAGAATAGCTCGAATGTGTAGACCTCTGGACAGACGGACGGATAAAATAACTTTGAAACCAGAATACGACGACATTTTATTGACATGAAGACAAAAAAAACATGAACCGACATGTGCACAAGCAGTACACCTTCATATTAATTCTATATGACGTTGCCAGGTAAAAAGATGTGACTTATGTCTCATTATCTCTAAACTGCAGCCTTTTTCAAGTCCTCAGGCAGCACTCTGCCCTTCTTCCGCGCCCTGTCCTTCTTCTTCTCTATCTTGACTTTATTTCGTTTCTGGATGTTCCTTCGCCTCTTGTCTTGCCGTTGCTGCATCTTCCCGACGACGTTCTCGTTGCGTGCGTCCCATCTCTTCTTCTTCTGAGCGTGGCTCTTCTCCTTCTTCTTCAACGAGGTGCGCAGCATGTTCTCATCGTCTTTGATTTTGAGGCCCTCTGCCTTATAAAGCATGTTTGTCCATTTAATCTTGGTTTCCATCTCCTTTGCCTTCGTCTCGTCTTTCTGTCTCAGCTCTTCCAGCTTCTCTTTGCGAGCCTCCACACGTTTGAGCAGCTGCTTATAGTTCTTCCCCGTCAGTGGCGTTAACTGGCCTTTCGTACTCTGTTTCTTCATCTTCTTTCTCTGCATTTTGTCAATGTATCCCTCTTCCACCGTCTCCACCTTGTTGTACACAATAGCGGTTGCAATTCTTTTGCTGGGAACAGGGGCGGGCTGTTGTTCTTCCTGTTTTATCTCTGGTTCTTCGCCACTTTGTTCGGCCTTTTTCTTCATCAGAAATTCTTTTCTCTTCCTTTTCTTGCGCTCCCGCTCGAGCTTTCGCTTTGCTCGCTTCGCTTGGACTGCCTCTGAAAATGAATTCTTTGGAGCCCCCTGGAAAAAAAAACAAAACAAACAAGGTTAATCAAGTGCTGTATTAAGTGGATACAATTTCTTGTTAACAATTTCCTAACAGCAATAAAAGTCAGTCATTCACTTGATAAAATACAACAAATGGAAACAGGAAAGTGAAAATGCACATATTTTGCTATGGGCTCAGGCCAAGAAGTAAAAATTTGGGGGCAAGCAGCAAAAGACAAGTAGAAATGGAGTGAGAGATCAGGGATCAAACACAACATTGGAATCGAAACTTTCGCCAGTGAACTGACAAACTACAACCTGAGTTCATGTGGTGCCCACTCCAACAGACGAGGGCCCTCTGAACAAAGTTTAATGTATTCATGGTGTCATATCAAGTCAAACAATCAAACTGCATACCTGTCCTCTGGATGCTTCGATCTTTTCATGTAGCCTCTTGCGTAATACATCCACTGTTGAGAAGCTGGCATCTACAGTTCCTCCTTTAAGAGATAAAAAAAAAGTAAATAAAATGATCCCCAGTGACACAAATATAATTCTGCAACAGCATGTTGGTATTAGAGGATTACTGAACACTAAAAAAATGCACTTTACCTTTAGGCTTCTGTGTTGTAGAGCCATTTACATTCTCAGTTTTGGACTTGTCTGGTTTTACAGTTGCTGGGTTTTTCTGAGTCGCTGGAGAGGGTGAAGGCTTCTGTTTGGAATTAGGAGCTTTGCTGTCGCTGCCTTCATCTTTAACGTGCTTCTTTTTAGATTTTTTCTTTTTCTTTGGAGGACCAGCGTCGCTTTTGCCCTTGAAGGGAACTACGGACAGGAAAATAACACATTTATTGGATCGCATACATTTAACATTAAGACAAATACTCGCATTTGGACTGTTTTGGTGCGATCTTGTGGGTGGCTCTTCCCTTCAGAAAGTGGTGCAGTTAGCTGTAGACTCATTTTATTATTTTGGAGATGCATATTACTTCAAAAACATCTCTGTTTCAAATAATCTAATTACCTGTCTGAAGGGATAAAAGTACAGTATTTAGAGCAACTAAATCAATCAATAACTGATTTTTGAATTAAATATGAAGCAGTACAGAAATATGTCTTTTATTTCCCATTTATCTTCATAAATATATAATTTACAAAAATAAAAATGGATGACATATTCATATTTTAATGCAGAAAGTGTCAAATGTTTAGTATTAATAATGAGTTAATTATTTTATTGCATTCAACCCGAGAAAACGCTTAAACTATGCAGCGCCACCTTTTGGTGAACTGCGGCAATTATCAGGAAGTTTAATGACACATACTGACTTTTAAATGTTTTTTCTGCAACGTCTAAAACATAAAATGGTGAAATAAATAATACAGCTTCCAAATAGAGTCTACAAAAATTGTGCGGAAACACGTAAATTAGCTAACATTACCAAATGGTCTCTTCTTTGGCTCCTGGTCTCGATGAGAAATGACTCTACTTGCAAGTTTTTGAATGTACGAGTCCTTTGAGGCGAGATCCATGACGACGAGAGGACAAATAGTCCACCTTTAATTCTGTTAAAACTGACACGGAAAGGCAAGAGTTTAAAATATCAACACCCTCCCGTGCACACGTGGGGTACAAGCATTGACCGTATGTAAAAACATGAATGGGCGGAGCATCGCCTAACCGGAAGTAGTAACACATAAACCGGTCCCCTTCCGACCAGAAACATGTAAGTTATGTATCTGTTACGAAGTCATTCTACTAATACTCTTCAACCCGACTTCTATTAGGTCTTTGCTCCAGAATGGCTTCCCTGAAATCGCTGATATCCTACGCCAGCAGAGTGTTTCCGACCCTGCAAAAACAGGTGAGTTTTTTCTGTTACTTACAAAAAGAAAAAGTGATCTGAATGTCATTTTCACCGGCGGTGGTTACACAACTTACAGACATTTGAGTTCGGTTTGTTTCTCTGTAATTGCAGCCTCATGTCATTTGCATCAAGAGGACTTTAATCCTGTCCAGACTACCGATCTTCAAACGTGCAGACGGTACTAAAATGTTTGTCATGATGACACTGCTCTCCGGCTTTTGTTTTCACTTATCAGATCATAAATAAAAAGGTCAACACGCGGAATAACACAGGAAAGCTCAGGAAAATATACATACACCGTTGATTTAGAATTATTAAGGCGTTTTAACACTATTTCCGTAACAGGAGATAAGAATCAAGATATGATATAATATCAAATGACTTTTAAAATTTGTAACACTTTAGGCACTTTAGTAACTTACTGTAGTGAGATAACATATTGTACATGTATGAATACAATTTTAATTATTTATGTTTCAGTTTACATAATTATCAAGCATAAAATGTATGATGTCTGACTACTGTTTGTGAATAATCTTCACACTTGTCATATCTGAGTAAAAACGTATTGGCACACATCAACACAATATTCTTCCATTATTTGTTTTACATGGATATTCCAGCGTGCATTACATCTCTATGTCCGCTGTCCATGTCCAGGCAAGTCCATCAATGCTGGGCGACAGTTTATCTCCACAGCAGCGAAAGAAGAAAAAGGAGAGGACTCCTTCCTCAAGTGGTTCCTGCTGCTCATCCCTGCCACCACCTTTGGCCTGGGCACATGGCAGGTAGAGCTGTTTTAAAATCGCTCTCACGTGTCTTCGGTTTTGTTTTTCTGGCTGTTGGATGGATTTTTAACTGCTTTGATTTCTGTCAAGGTCAAAAGGCGCCAGTGGAAAATGGCTCTGATCAACGACCTGGCGCAACTCACCAACGCAGAACCCATTCCTCTTCCTCTTGAGTGAGTAAATGGTGGATCAAGTAACAGGTCATGTACACACAGACTGTAGGTAACAGTACACTAAAAGCAGGTCACGTATGTGGTACAATTTGTGAGAAACATCCATATCACTTTATCCAAGATATGGATGTTTGTGAGAAACATCCATATCACTTTATACAAGTTTAAAACACACAGAATTTTGAATGAATATGTACAAACACCCAAACATGATCTATGTTAAGTCTAAAAATGAATTGTCTCCTTGGATCATTAGTCCTCTTGAGGTGAATCAGCTGGAGTACAGAAGGGTGAAGGTGCGTGGACGGTACGACCACTCCCAGGAGCTCTACATCTTGCCCCGGTCCCCAGTCGACCCAGAGAAAGAGGCCAGAGAGGCCGGGAGGCTGAGCTCGAGCGGGGAGACCGGCGCTAACGTCATCACCCCGTTCCACTGCACCGACCTCGGGTGGGACGCCGCGTCAAACGCCCCCATCAGCCCCATTGCGCCGTGATCTTAGACTTTATCTAACCAACGTTAATCTGTGTTGTCTCTGAAGCATCACGATCCTGGTGAACAGAGGGTACGTGCCGAAGCAGAAGATACGACCAGAGAGCAGGATGAAGGGGCAGGTTAGTGTTTCAGGCGAGGCGACACACTTTATCAAGGATGTTTTAGTCTAAATGTTGCTTTTAGATCAGTCCAGTGGACATTAAAGAGATGCCACCTTGCCATCGAGCTAAGTCTGAACTAAGAAAATGTCTCAGAGAAGTTTTACTGTGGTATCATAACATTTGAGACATTTAACTGTGTCATATTTTTATGATTACATTTCCACCAATTATCTAGTTGGAGATACCTTAGAGCACATTTTGCTATTAGTCCGAGTTATATCCAGCCTAAAAACTTAACATCACCTTATATTATTGTGAGCACCTGTGCCACATGCATCACTCAATCACACCAATTAACAACTCTTTCCTCTGCAGCCTACCCGGATTTATTTACCCGAGTAAAATACTGCCTTTCTGCAGGTGGAGCATGAGGTGGACTTGGTTGGAGTGGTCAGGCTGACAGAGACTCGTAAACCCTTCGTACCAAACAATGACGTGGAGAGAAACCGCTGGCATTACCGCGACCTGGAGGCCATGTCCCAAGTCACCGGAGCAGAACCCATCTTCATCGATGCCGACTTCAGTAAAGTCTCATTAATTATAGATTACTCAGAAACAAAAATCACTGCAGGTGTTGACTGAAGCGTCTCTTGTCGTGCAGAGAGCACCATTCCAGGTGGACCAATAGGTGGACAGACCAGAGTCACGCTGAGGAATGAGCACATGCAGTACATCATAACCTGGTAGGCGGAGGCTTCGCTTCTGAATTCTTCATCTGTAGAAAATCTTCCATTTGAATGAATTAACTGTTGTTTTTTCCTTAGGTATGGTTTGTGTGCAGCTACATCCTACATGTGGTACGCCAAGTTCATCAAGAAGATGTTGTGATCATTGAAAGGAGTGAACTTGTTACATGTGGATCCTTTGGCATATTGAAAACCTAATATATACTTCATATGT
The DNA here is from genome assembly GCF_022458985.1 of Mugil cephalus. Taxonomy (NCBI): domain Eukaryota; kingdom Metazoa; phylum Chordata; class Actinopteri; order Mugiliformes; family Mugilidae; genus Mugil; species Mugil cephalus. The sequence goes on along the minus strand of NC_061788.1, from coordinate 6,550,163 downwards.
ACTGTATCATGCCCAGACTGATTCATATAATCAATGTAAATAGCTTAATACATATGAAAATAAAATTAATTGGCTCCGATTCTTCTGTGCCATAAATTTTGTACTATATGGAGGTTCACATATTCCCTCTTTTCCTCACGTATCAGCTTAAAACCAGTTGAAAGAACATTTGTTTGTGGTAATATTATGTGAAATGGGACTCATTGAAGCTCCAGAGCTTTTTGGAGGAGCCCAGGCACAAAAATGTGTGCATGTCCTGCAACTTGAGTCTAAAAGGATTTACTACACTACAGGTATAACAGTATTTTATTTTACTTCAGTAAAACTCATTTAGATCCAGCTGTCAGTTTTAGACAGAGTCCTCATCAATTAGATGCCTTCCTTCCCTTATCATTAAAAATTCATACAGTACCAATCCCACATAAGGGAAATTTTCTGTATTAGACACATCCTTTCCCTTATACAACAGTGTGTACACTTGGGCTGGTGAACAGCTTGTGGGTCCTTAAGTCCCACGCCGCTTCCTCAACTAACCCCAAAACGACATAACTATTTTATGCTGATCAGTTTGTTCCAATGTGGCGAAATAAAAGTATCTACCTGCTGCGTTTCAGCTGCTTCCCTTTCACCAGCATGCAGGACAAATAAAATGTGATGCATTATTCCAAAATACCATATATTTAGTTTAAAAATAACAACAAAGTGTCTCCTTTTAGGACATACATTTTTTATTCCAAACAAATTAACCAAGCTTGGTTGCCAGTTCCTTGGCCTTTGCCTTCTCCAGCTTAGTGATGCGGGCTGTGGATTTGGGGCCCATGATACCACCTCCCCAGTGACGACGAATCTGGAAAACAAGTTCACACAAAGGGTTAAAAATGAATAAAAATGTAGCGGTTCATTATAAATAAGACACATTTCAATGAGGGCGTAACGGTTCATTCTTACCTCTTCATATCTGTCATTGTAGTTGGTCTTGATGGCTTCCACGAGCTTGGCAAGTGCACCTTTATCCTCACTAGGAGAGCAAACAGACAGGCAACACATTACAAATCAGCATCTAAATGGGTAGCAAAGATTAAAAACAGAAAAGTCTTGGAAGTAAAAAGGCTTGTATGATCTTAAACTGGGCACAACAAAGCTCAGTTCATACTTACGGGTTAATCTGTGTGAAGGCAACTGAAGTGCACGTCTTCCTGTGCACCAGTCTGCCCAGCCTTGCCTTGCCCTTGACAATGCAGTATGGGACACCCATCTTACGGCACAGAGCAGGGAGGAAGACGACGAGCTGCAACATAAGCGGTGGCAAATATTAGTATTCGAGGGATTCATTTCAACTATAGGAAAAACAAATGTTTAAGTTGACAAAGATATGTAATGCGTTAGTGGTCTCTGCTCAGGGTTAAAAAGCTCGTGTGTTTTGATCCACATAGAGGATTCAGGTGAAGAAATTCAGACATCATTGCTAGTGACCACTGTCCACACTGAACTGAACTCAATAAGTCAAAACATCCGACCCATCTTACCTCAATTGGATCCACATCGTGGGCGATGACCACCAGCTGGGCCTTCTTGCTCTCCACCAGAGAGGTGACAGTGTTCACACCTGCACAGAAAGAGAAACAGAACTTTACTTCTGATCTGCTGACACACTGTCCAGAATATGAGTTCATATTTTGGCCAGTGCTCAGGGTTAAAAAGCTCAAAAACATCAGGGTTCAGGTGAAGAAATTCAAGTCATCACTGCATCCAGGCCAAGTAGTAAATGGTTTTGTAAGAGTGCTATCCATCTAGACTTAATAAATTTACTTAATTACATAGCTACTCTCATAATATTTAGTTTGTTCCTTCTCTCTCACCTGCACGGAGGACGGGAGGCCTCTTTGTAGGGGCATCTCCCATCTTAGCAGCCTTCTGCTCAGCGCGAGCCAGCAGCCTCTGCTTCTTCTCCTGCTTGGTCTCTGGCCTGTACTTGTGGGCCAGCTTGAACAGCTGTGTGGCTGTGGAGCAAAGGGACAAGAAAATGATGTTTAGAAATGTGACAACAGAACGGTGCCCACACGACAATGAAAGCAAATGCATCAGTGATCTTGGTGGAAGGGTCAGCATAACTGATCAGATAGCAAATACTCGTTTACATCACTTGCAAAGTAGAAATGGTAGCAAATCCATAAATGCGCAAAACTGAAGCTTATGGGCAAACTTGTAAATCTTACCGGTCTGGCGGTCCAGAGCCTGGGTGAACTGGTTGATTGCAGGGGGAACCTTCAGACGCTTGTACAGGATGGAGCGCTGCCTTTGCAGGCGGATGTAACGGGGCCATTTCACAAAGCGTGTCAAATCACGCTTAGGCTGAATATCCTGGCCTGTGGCAGAAAACAAGTTTTAAGCATCATGACAACAAGAGCACGTTTGTTTTTTTAAAACCCAAAGTGCATCAGCGATCTTGGTGGGAAAATTGTCTTCAGTGATGTTAAGATAGCAAATATTCCTTTACATCATCTGCACCAACATTACGTTCACCCAGAACGTCCCCCCCGAAAGTTACTCACCGATGCCAAAGTTCTTTGGCCTCTTCTCGAACAGGGGGTTCACGACTTTCTTGGCCTCATGTTTCTTGGCCACAGAAGGGGCAGGTGCCACCTTCTTCCCCTTAGCCTTCTTTCCCTTAGGCTGTCAAGAAAAAAAAACAAGGGACAAATTAAGTTATCTTCCATTATATTAAAGCATGCCTCAAAGTGTGAATCTAAAACATCTTAAGCAATTCTTTAAAGCATTACCCAGGTAAAGGATGTACACGGTTAACTTCAAGACTATATTCCAGTTCACAAGCATGCATTGGGATTTAGCATCCATTGCTTAGCATGTAACTTACTCTTGCCCATTATCACGTTATATTTCCTAAAACAGTTTCCAAAGCACATCAGCAGAGAAGTTTGCAACAGTTGCCAAAACTGTAAAAGGCAAAAAATTGATTGAAGCTAATCACAGTGAATGGAGCCAATACCCACGTTGCTAATACTATTTTGAGCTATGCCGCACAGAATATACACAGCTAAAGACATTCAATTAAACGTATACACAAAATATTATAAACGAACTCGCACACCACAAAAAACGCAACGTGGCCTATATTTACACCACTGCTGCCAAACGTGACGTTTCTACCAACCGTGGCAATGCTTGGGCCCATTCACTCAACACAACCGGCTAACTTAGCTAACGCAGATCAAACACCAACGTCCCACTAGAGCCCCTCTACACATTACCATACCATCACATTAAGTATTTCAAGCTTAAATGTAAAACTCAAACAGAAAAAACACAAAAAAAGCGAAGGAGCTCCTGTAATCAAGCGTGTTCACCACAGTTAGCTTTAGCTTCTGCTAGCCACAGCGCTGTTCGTACCGGCTACACTTCTGCCGACTTCATCCAAGTTTTAGCCCAAAATAATGCAACATCAAACCATAATATCGACATTATATCCACACAAAGACGTTAAACAATTGATAGACACATTCTACAAGAAAAGGATAGTGATGTAGACAAGGATGCAAACAGATACAACAGCTTCAATAATTCCCCAGGAGGAGCAGCTATGCACCCACCATGTCGGTTCAGGCAGAAAGGAAGACCGAGGCATTCTGGGTAGCGTAAATACCGCGAGGCTTCCGAGGCGGTGAACGGGGCTTCACTTAAACTGATCCAGAGTCAGATTTCACGGCTCCTCGCGCCCTTCGGCTTCGTAGTTTTAAAAATGCGGACACTGACTCTGGATCTGTGTATAAGTACATTTACGTACCGTCTTAATACGCCTCGTACGTCATTCTCAGTGGTACAGAGGCGATTTGTTTTAACTTCCCATCGGAAAATTGCAACGTAACAAGATAAATTATTATTATCCTCTGGACCATTTAAATATATTAAAACAAGTATATTTATTGTAAATATCTTGTATATATTTATGTTTGTGAAATATCTAGTGTATTATAAAGTGAAAATGTGCTAAAATAGTGTATTTTACTGTAATAACATAATTCTGACATATATTTTTATTTGTCAAGTTTGATTTGTCAGTAGTATTTTATTTAACGATGTTTAAGTTTGGCACCTGTGCCTTTTAATCAAAATTGTGACTTTAATTATTTAATTAAAGATCGTTCGTTCTGCACACGCGCACTTTAAACAACCTGTTGCACAGTACTATGTAACGAATATTGCATTAGTTTAGTAAGATCAAGTAGCTACTGCTTATTATTTATGCACTGCTTAATGCTCACTTTCTGTGTTTTATGTCACCTGATTTATCATCTGCCCATTTCTTGTAGTGTAAATTATGCTATAGTTCCTGTTTATAGTCTTTACTTTTAAAGCATAAACCTATCTGTATAATACGCATTAAATAATATTTAATACTTAATTCAATCATTGTGTATATCTTGCTCAATCACCTGTATATATGGTCTCATCTGTAAATATTGTCCATATGTTATAAAAACAACCTGTACCATACCACTTATATACCACACTATTTATGCTACATGTACTTACTGCTTATTGCACTTTTGGTTAGATGCTAAATTGCATTCCGTTGTTCTTTGCCTGTACATGTGTAATGACAATAAAGTTGAATTTAATCTAATCTTATTTAAAATTGTTTTGGTATAACTGTTTTCTCTTGATGTTTCTGACAAGTGATTGTCATGTTAGTTCAGGGGCTACATACAGTCCAAATTACAGACCGGACCAGTAACATAATAGTATAATAACATAGCATAATAGTAACCTTCAAATAACAACAACTTCATATTTTTCATTTTGTTTAAGTGCAAATAAGTACGAATATATTATGAAAATGTTTACATGTAATGAAGTATCCTGTTACAGAACAATGACTTGGAATTTCTTGAGAAAACAAGTGCAATTACGACGTATCCGTTGTTAAGTTTTGAGTCAGTGTTTATTGACTATACTGGATGTCTTTTGTCCGCAACTATCACTGAAGTACGGCGACACTAAGTGGACAAATTAGGACAGTTTTATCGAAAATGCAGTTAATATAATCCGTGACACTCTCACGAAGCGGGTTTTACGCGGGAGGTATATTAATAATAAGAATAATAAGAAATATTTACTTGTTCAGATATGAGTCGTTACTATTCCTCTGACTCGAGGGACCTATTTCACCGACGCACACTATTACGTCACATCCGTAAACAAGGATGCTATAAGCGTTGAATAAAACATCTAACTAGCTAGCTAGCTTGCTAAACAACAATAAATTCGATAAAGATATATTTTTTAGCACACAAAAAAATCTTTCATATACTGCTGTTATTACATTGGACCGGCTTTTTGAGACGGTGGGCTGGGTTTAGAGGCTGACGTGCCTCCTCCAGTTTGCGTCGTGCCGTGCTGCGCTGCGGGTTGGGGTGAAGGGGGGGATTGTTTGGGGATGGTACACCGGGGGTATTGCGTCGGCTCGTCTCCTCTCTCCTCGGTTTCTCCTGCCGATAGCACACCGTCACCTCACCGCATTCAACATGGATCGCTTACAAGAAGATGAGTAATAACCCCTTGCCATCGCGGGAGCCGCTTCTGTTGGTAAATACATTAAAAACCGCTGCTGCCATCTCTGCAGAAGATTTCTGAGCGTTCGTTGGTAAACATTAGGCCTTTTTACTTTGCAGAGGTGTCAGGTTATTTGCATACATTTGCTGGGTTGTGTGTTAAAGGCAGCCTAAACAGCAGCGCAGACGGCTATTATGCGTGTTAGCTGTTAACCACAGAGTGCGCTTTTAATAACTGTGTGTGCAGATCGTGTTTGATGTTAAGACGACTAGCGAACTAGCTTTAGCTACCACATCCTAGTCTTAAATTACTACAGCTTTGCTTTTGTTTTTCTGTCAAATTAGCAAACGTCCCCCTGAAGAGAGCGAGTAGATATGGCTGAGCAAGACATCTGTCCTCACCTGGACTCAATAGGCGAGGTGACCACCGAGGATCTCCTCCAGAAATCTAAGGTGAGCTTTTATTCCTTTACAGTAAAAGCCTCATGTCAAAGATGCCCTGCATAGGTTATTTGCTGTATGCACCGTGTCCAGCTCCCCACTTAAGGCTGTTATCGGAGCAATGATCAATCCACTTTGTACCACAGGGACGTAGGATGCTCATACCTTGTTTTGCACCTTGATGTGTCTATATATAACTTCTTATTCCATTCTTTTAAACTTTATTCTGTTAATATTATCTGCCTCTGTCTGCAGGGAACATGCCAGTCTTGTGGAGCTGGGGGCCCAAACCTGTGGGCCTGTCTGCAGGTTAGCAGCTTTTAAGTGATCAGAATTATTTTAATATAATTGTAATCATACCTCTGCACTTGTACATCATTTGAGATAAGAGAGCCAGCTGAATCCTTAATAATTAATAATAATTGTGTAATTATGACATTTAGGGACTGATTTTTAGATTTTGAACTACAGCGGCAGAAAAATATGTATTTACAATACAAATGAGAAGATTTAAAAGCTGTATGATCCCATCTCACTTAATATTCTGCTTTGTTAGAGCGACTGTCCTTATGTGGGTTGCGGAGAGTCCTACTCTGATCACAGCACCCTCCATGCACAGGTAAAACACTCTCTCACGCTAAATTCACCCGCAAGACATTTTTTTTTTCTTCTCCTAATTGATGCAACGTTTAATAAACTTGAGAAATAAGTGATTGTGTTGTGTGTCTTCCCGCAGGCTAAGAAGCACAACTTGACAGTGAACCTGACGACGTTCAGGATCTGGTGTTACGTGTGCGAGCGCGAGGTGTTTCTGGAGAGCAGGCCTGCCCTGGTGCCCGTACCAGCCACTCCCCACCACTGCAAAGCCACAGAGCAGGTACGACCTCAGCCCGGCTAACTGAGTCATTTCTCTATATTTTTTTTCCTTGCTTGATCGATTGGAATAAACACACAAACACCGTGCTTAAAAATATCTATGGATCATTTTCATAGGAGGCAGCTCCCCAGCCATTGGGCCACCCACTAAAAGCAGTACCAATTGCTGTGGCGGAAGAAGAGGGTTCAGAATCAGATGAGGATGAACTTAAACCAAGAGGTACACTGCTAACATTTCTCCTGCTAAACAACCGTATGTGGCACCATTAGGTCAAAATGTCTCATCATTAGAAAAATATTTATGAATGAAGCAGCAGTGGTCGTGGTTCACAATTGTCTTGCCTCTTATTGTGCTCTATGTTTGAGTTTATACCTCTGTTTTGTGGTTTTATCACTTCTTCACGGGAACACAAAATGCTTTAAAGGTCTTTTTATTATTATTATTATTTTTTTTTTTTTAGGCTTAACTGGAATGAAAAATATTGGAAACTCCTGCTACATGAATGCCGCTCTCCAGGCCCTGTCCAACTGGTGAGTTCACATCCTGTCGCTGCTTTGAATAGATCTCCAGGGATGTGTTTTTCTTCTCTAACTGTTGTTCTAATGCAACGTTTTTTCCTCTTTCTCTCTCGCCACCAGCCCCCCTCTCACTCAGTTCTTCCTGGACTGCAGCGGACTGGTGCGGACTGACAAGAAGCCTGCCCTGTGTAAGAGCTACCAGAAACTCATCTCAGAGCTCTGGCATAAAAAACGGTAATGAACGCATTAAAAAAGTGACGGAAAACTGCTGAATGGCAGAGCTGCAGCTTTACAGTTCGCTCACAGTGAAATGTCTTTACATGTGCCGTCTCAGGCCCAGCTATGTCGTCCCTACCAGCCTGTCCCACGGCATCAAACTAGTAAACCCCATGTTTCGTGGTTACGCTCAGCAGGTAGGGGCAAGCACCCAGCAGGTAACTACATCTAGCACCACTCAACAGCAGCCTGACATTGTCTTTTTTCCTATTCATTTTGATGCTGTGATTCCCCTCCCATATTCTTTAAAAGTGACTATATGTTTTATGGATAATGAATGGCTTTGTCTAAGCTGCCTACCCCCTTTGTGTGTCTTAAAGAATATGGTCACAATTTTTCAAATCCGTCTTAAAACAACTTGCTAAAGGAAGGGATTGTTATAGCGATTGTGAACAGGGGAGATGAATCCGGCCGGCACAAATGTTTACAGGGTTCTTCTGAGCGCCTCATTGTTTTAAGAGAAACCTGCAAAACTGTGAACCTGTCCTTTAAGACGAATGTTTGAAAACTGTTTCAGAAATACTGGCAACCTCTGTGCACACTGTACCTTAAAAAAAAAACTGCAACTCACAGCGCCCAGTGTAAGGCTGATAACGCTACTGGACACGTGAACTGTTGCAAAACAGTCAAACAAAACCAAAATCAAACCGTACCTCCTGTGTGTTAAGATGCAGAACTTAACAGCAATATGCTACTTGCTAGTGTAGAAAAATGCCTTTAATTTGTTAGTGGCGGTTAATTGCACATGTTGACTGATTACACAAAGTTAGGAGGGGAATGTGGGCGTCTATTTCTGCCTGCCGGAGTTTTCAAAATAAAATAGGTCAGTGATGTTTGGAAAAGTCCTCATTTTCTGAGTGGTGTTGACGCTAGGTTAAATAAAAGAGTGCGCGTTCTAAAACAAAAATCTGGTGTTGACGTATCCCGGAGGATAAATAGAATATTTATTTTTAGGAATTAGAAATCCGGTGTTTACTCGACCCTCTCAGATGTTTAGCAGTTGTATTTATTCAAGGTTTTAAATCAAGCATTCAAGTGTTCATTTTCCCCCCAAAAAATAATGAGTTAGCTTAGCTTGACATGAAGGCAGCTTGGCAGATATACACTTCAGATTTTGTGCAAACTAAGAAAAATGTCTCTAACCCATGGACAGAGCCAAGCTAGCCAGTTCTTACAAAGCTAAGCTGATTAGCTTTCTATTTAGCATGCTGAAATGAGAGTAGGAAAATGAGTGCATTTGTGAAGCTACTTGATTCGACACATCATACCTTTGCTTCAAAATGTACACAGAAACACTGAATAGAAAAATTCCATTCCTCCGTCACCTTGGAGATTCTCCAGTCACTCAACTATTGTTTGGAACCCAGTTGGCAAATGTTTTCAAATCCTGCATGTTTGATTTGTGATTGATATGGACGTGAGTTTTTCTTGGCTCTGAATAATGCACAGGACCATTTCACCTGTATCTCGTTTTGAAACGGTTTGCAGACACCTTTTTGCACGACAGGTCGTTCAATTCGACGAGGAAGTGTGTCCAAGCTTCTGACTGTTCTGTCTGTGTGAGTGCAGCCGTATTCCTGCATCCTCTTGTTGGGGTAACGTGATGCGATTTCTCGCCTGCAGGACACTCAGGAATTCCTGCGCTGCCTGATGGATCAGTTACACGAGGAGCTGAAAGAGCCCCTGACAGAGTGCAGCATGAGCGGGGAGGGAAGCGACGGGGACGAGAGACGAGACGGAGACCGGTCCCCGTCCGAGGACGAGTTCCTGTCCTGTGACTCCGGCTCCAGCAGTGACCGGGGGGAGGGAGGGGGCGTGGGTGACAACGAGCTGCTCCTGCAGGACGAGTGTGACGGGGTCAGGTCGGCGGCGGCGGGAATGGTGGGCGTCGGCGGTGGCGCGGTGATCTCGGAGAAGGAGAGGCTGAAGGAAAGGAGGGTGTCGGGCTCACCGCTCCACGGCGGCTCCCAGGAGATGGACGAGGACGCCGATGTGGACACAGCGGCTGAGGGGGGTGTCCCCGAGAGGGGGGAGGAAGAGGAGTCGGCGCCAGCGCCAAACGCAGAGGTCCAAAGTCAAGAGAACAACCAGATATCTAATGCAGGGCAGGGTCAGGTCCAGAGCAACAACGCTTCAGGTACATAAAGTTTTTTTTTTTTTTCATTTGTCTCTAAACTTTCAATCGTTTGACTCCAACGTGCTGTTTTCTAGAGCCAGACAACGAAGCATCAATGGCTCAACCTCAGTCCACTCCCTGTAGTCCTGTGCGAACTCTTCAGGAGCTGCACCCCAAACTGTCGTCCAGTCCGCCGCGCTCCAGCCCCCTCCGCTCGGCAGGGGGGCCTGTGTACTCCTTCAAAAAAGGTGAGCGAGCATCTGAGGTCCAGTTTGTTAAAAGGCTCCTTCGTTCCCATAGACTCACTGAGAATCAAGACACTGTGGCGGTTTGTAAAGTTACTAATCCAGCAGGTCACTTTTTACCTTTATAGCTCCACGTTGCAGCGTTTTAAGAACTTAAAGGATCGCTAGCTACGTATAGATGCGTTTTATTCTGCTTTGTATTACTGTTCTTGTGTGAGGTTCAAGTGACTCCTACATGTTGTTGAAGTGGACGGCTGGAGTCTTAAGGGTAGATACTAGGAATGAGGAGTTTGTTCCGAAGCATCTTCTGTTTGTTGGCTAGGCTAGCACGGTGGCTCGAGGTGTGACATTATCCTTCTGTCAGGATGAAATACTCTCATCAGCCACATTGTTAGAACCCAAAGCCTCGTATTGTTTGGTTCTCCCTTATTTTCTCCCTTTGACAAAGTTCAGGCGCATCGGGCTTAGAGATCGAACGGTTTGGATTTCAGCATTGGCTGGTAGATACGGAGCCCCGAAAGGGACATGAGGCAAAAATAATTAAGAAGAACTATCTTGCACTGCCTCTAGGGGGTGCACAAGATGAAAGATGTATTTGCACAGGACTTGTTTCATCTTGGACGTCCTGTGATTCAGATATCCCCCCTACGACGTCCGTGCACGGCATGATCTCTGCTGCTTTCCGCCTCAGAGGGCAATTTATACTTTTGACAGCTTCAGTTACTTTATTAAATTATAATGGATTATACAAAATATATTTTTGATACTATTTATCGCGGGGAATAAATCACCAATGACCCGTCAGTATTTAATCCAGCTCCACATTTGCAGACGAACACTCAAAAGCTCGATTTAGTGATTTCATCCGTCTAGACGGTTGAATGAGTCAGAGACGTCTCCACTGCGCTCCCGAACATCAGACCACACTTTGATTTACATCGTGACTTAGTGACAAGAGACAAGAGACAGAAAACAAAAAGGCAAATCAAAATAAAGCCCTCCCATTACCGAGATGCTGATTTTATCACGTTCGTGTTTAATCATGCTCAAATGACCGGAACACACATGCAGTATAACAATCATATAGGGACACAGGCTTCCTGTCCAATAGAGGATGTTGGTAAAGGAGGTTTTGGGTCCTATAGTTTGAGGGAAGCGTCCTCAGTACGTCCCACAGATACTTGATCAGTTTGAGAATGAGTCAATTTGAAGGCTGAGTCAACAGCTTGGACAGTTTTTCGTGTGGAAGGCCGCACATTGTCCTCCTGAGGATGGCTGCTGCCATTAGGGAGTGTCGTTGCTACGGGGTGGAGGGTTCCTGGTCGACAACAATGTTTAGTTGGGTGGTACAAGTCTAAATAACATCTACATGAATCCCAGGACCAGACTCCTCTGCAGAACACTGCATTGCAACACTGCATTAATGTTATTCAGTTTGCCTGTCTGTTGTTTTAATGCTGTGGCTGATCGGTCCATATCATCAACTATGAAGTAGAGTAGTCAATTAATCCGTTAACTTTTCATCTTGTGTACACTTACAGTTTTAAATAAACTGTCAATACTTCAGATTGGATGGATCGTTATCAAATTTGTTTGGGTAATTATTGGATTATGCCTTGGTCCATCTGCTGGTGCAACTAAAGACCCTTCACATTAAAGTAATCATCCTTTGGGTTTATAGGTTTTGTGAATGCTCACTCACAAGACTCATCAACACATCTGAACCAGTTCCCGTGTACATTCATGGAAAATGGGAAAAATTTGAAAAAAAAGCGTGATCTTTTGCTGCAGTGCCTGTTTTTTTCTTTGTTGACCTTCCACAGACTTTTGACAGTGATGTAGATTGTATTCTAATTTTATTCTAATCTTCCATCACACTTCATTCAACATTCATTTGCTTTCTACAACAAGTAAGGGGCCTGTGTTTGACGTTCTTAGTCAGCCGGTCTCTGCCCTCCTCCTTTAAATCGTCCTTGCCGTCTTCCAGCTCAGCTGCTGCTCGGCGCCAGGAAGAAGAAGCAGTCTCACTATCGCAGCGTGATCTCCGACATCTTCGACGGCTCCATCCTCAGCCTGGTCCAGTGTCTGACCTGCGACAGGGTGAGATGCGCTTCACGCGTTCAGACAGCAGGGGAGGCTGCTCGCATATTCATATCATGTTTGGTGTACGCACGTAACACTTCACACAACATTGGGCGCGCTGGTGAAAACGGAACGCAGCGGTCCTGCACTAAATCCACATTCACGATTATTCTAATGTTTGGTTTATTTTGAAACAGCCAACAGAAAAGAGGTATCGGACTGTATCATTAGAGGATGCGTTTTGTGTTTGGATTGGATTAGACACAAAGCAGCTTCTGTTTTTCAGCTGAGTCCACTGACTAAAATGTGATAATAGAAGCATGTGTGCGACACAATGCGATTCAGTAGCGCTACAAACCACAGCCGCCAAAATGAAAACACAGTTGAATCAACAGCTTTTATTACTTTCAACTAGCGCTGAACACCGCAACTGTCGTGAAGCTCTGATTTAGTGCGGGACTGTTGCATTAGAACGCATTTGTTTTCATTGGCGTACCTAATGAACTGGCAAGTGACTTGTGTAATTGTGGAGATTCGGTGTGCCACGTAAAGCAGATCTCTGAATGTCTGACAGGTCTCGACAACAGTGGAAACCTTTCAAGATTTATCGCTGCCTATTCCTGGCAAAGAGGACTTGGCGAAGCTCCACTCGTCGATCCACCAGACTCTACCGGTCAAAACGGGCGTGTGCCCCGACACTTACGGCTCGCAGGGCTGGATCTCCTTCATCATGGACTCCATACGCCGGTCGGTGGACCTCACGCGCGTATTCAGTAGAATGTTTTGGCATCTCATGACGCGTTTCGTGACTGGCATTCACAAATGATAAATGTCAGGTTTTTACGAAGAAAGTAGACGCGTAAAATCTTGAGTCATCGTATCATCATATGTTTTCTGACACTGGCACGTTCTGAGGAAAAGGGAGTTCTTGAGAATAGCATATAATATAATAGCATCGTCATGCCATGTCATGCCAGAGCAAGTCGGCCCACATGTTTAGTTTTACGGGAATTCACAGATTTGATAACTTGATGAACATTATGGAACGGGATCTTTTCCTACTACGAAATTAATGATCTGTTCTCGTATTTAATTCTATCCTCCTGCTGTCGTCGGGAGTTTCCCTCCATTTCCATATCCAAGTAATAGCTGTCTCGTCTCAGGGTGATAAAAACCTGCACCCGTAGGTGCATGGGGCGAGAGTCTCTGAACTGTCAGGGCCATGCCTGATGGGTTGGAGAGATGTGGGGAAACGGGGGCAGGCCCTGATGTGCTTGGCGAAGTGCTTGTAGACATGTTTTTTTTGTGCTCAGCCACCTGATGAGCAAACGGGACCGACGCTGCATTTTTCCAGCGCATCTTCCTTCCGCAGAAGGAACAAATGTGATCTGAGATGACTGCTTTGTTGTGACGGATATTCATTAGAAGTAAAAGCAGCTTTGCTTTAGTCATACTCACTGCATACGTAGTAGACGTTCGCTGGTATTCAACTCAGTCCCGTGATGCAATCTTTCATGATGCAAACCTTTAGTCATATCCATGAAGCCGGTGTAGTGTAGTTTTCAAGTATATGCAAAGACCTGCCCTTAAATGCCGTTCTGGTCAAGGTTCTCCTGTAAACAATGGAGCAAATGATTATGAAGACTATAAAAGGAGCCTTAAGTTGTGTTTTCCTCTCGGTTCCACGGACCTGTAGCATCTTTGAGATTATTGCTTTGGTTTTATGCCTTACACAGTCAAAAATTCACTGCTACGCCCGCTTCACACCTATCTACCATCACCAAACAGCACAGCAAGATAAAGGTTCCTGCAGGAACTGGTGCAGACCAAACTTAATTAATGTTGCTCTGTGAGTGCTGGGCTTTGGAAATAGGCTTCTACTTGCTAACATGCTAACAAGTTCACCATATGAACTTAAAAGCGTTTGATTTGACGTCGATATCCTTTCTGTTTTGTTTGTGAGTGAGACAGCGACACGTAAAACATTTACCATTCCTGCCCCACTGGTCTTATTCTGGTGCAATTATTACGTTATTATTGTTGCCATTCAGACTAATAAAGATTGCATGTGTTTGTATTGTGCCTTTAAACAGGTTTGTAGTCTCTTGTATCCCCAGCTGGTTTTGGGGGCCCATGGTAACACTAGAGGACTGCCTCGCGGCCTTTTTCGCTGCAGATGAACTCAAAGGTAAACATATTTAATGTTTTTTTTGTTTTGTCTTTTTTTACTCTAATGCTGATTTTTATGCGTCACAATTTACATCTACTCTTTCCCCAGGAGACAACATGTACAGCTGTGAGAGATGTAAAAAGTGAGTATGTAGCCTTGAGAAGCAGTTGAGAAATAAACTGAGCGCTGGATATTTCTCAGACGCTGCATTTTCTTTTCCGCAGATTGAGAAATGGAGTCAAGTACTGCAAAGTGCTCAAACTTCCTGAGGTACATTCTTTCACATCTAATCTCACGTTCTGCTGCAGATAAGTTTGGTTTCGCTTGTGTTTGGCTGCTTTAGGTCTCCATAATGTTTCTTTGGTCCTATGTTGCTTAGATCCTTTGCATTCACCTGAAACGTTTCCGGCACGAGGTCATGTATTCATTCAAGATAAGCAGCCACGTGTCCTTCCCGCTGGAGGGCCTCGACATGCGACCCTTCCTGGCTAAAGAGAGTCCATCCCAAGTCACAACTTATGACCTGCTGTCAGTCATTTGTCACCATGGCACGGCAGGAAGTATGATATATATTTAGCTGCATTTCCTCCATCGTTCAGATTCAGATGCTGTTTCCTTTCTGGTTATCATATTGCAGAGATATTAAGCAACATTTAGAGGTTTTATCTGAACTCCTCTTTCCTTTTTAAACTCTTTATCTGTCATTTCACTTTTTGTTATTGCAGGCGGACACTACATAGCCTACTGTCAGAATGTGATCAATGGCCAGTGGTATGAGTTTGACGACCAGTACGTTACCGAGGTCCATGAGACGGTGGTGCAGAATGCGGAGGCCTACGTGTTGTTCTACAGGTGAGCGTACGGTGGAAAGAAACCCTCAATCTAAACCAGCTCCTCGCCGTCGTTACTGACTTGAGTGTTTTCCCGAAATGCTGCAGGAAAAGTAGCGAGGAGTCGGTGAGAGAGAGGCAGAAGGTGGTGGCTCTGGCCAACATGAAGGAGCCCAGCCTGCTGCAGTTTTACATCTCCAGAGAATGGCTGAACAAGTTCAACACCTTCGCAGAACCAGGGCCCATCAGCAATCACACATTTCTTTGTCAGCACGGAGGTGTGTGGTGATTCCGACTTTAAAATTCAAAATCATACCTTAAATCACTGAGAAAAAAAAACAAAACATACGTATGCCTCTTTAAAGTGAGTTTACACGGATCAGCCACAACATTGAAACCACTGACGGGAAACGACAATTCAGCGTTCTTCTGGGTTCTTCCTGTGGATGTTACTTAGACGTGTACCACCCACCTAGATCAGGCCAGGCGCACCCCCACCCCATAGCAATGACACTCCTTACAGCCTCCCCCAGCAGGATGCAGCCTGACACCGACACATACACACAAAATGGTTTAGGAACAACTCAAAAAACATCAAAAACAGCACAAAGCGTTGACACCCACACAAGATGAAGTCTGATGAGTCACGACTGTTTTGGAGCCACAAGGGAAAATATGTTATGCCTGATCGGTGTATATGTAAAGGTTAAGTTACTTGCTACCCCGCTAACTTTTAGGCCATTTGCGTCAAACATATCTTTAAATAACTTCAAAAGTTGCACAACATATTCTATATTTAAAACAAAACACACACAAAAAAAAAACAAGAATGTGCTTTTAAGGAGGAATCAGTTTTTCCAAATGCAAGCAAGTCTCCATAGAGTCATTCAAATGTCAAAAAAAAAGGGTTTGGCCTTTATATTCAGCATTCTTGACGAGTTTATGAAGCTTTCTAAAACTAACCATTAAAGTTATTTATCAGTTTCTGGAGTGCAGCATCACATGATTTAGAGAAGTGGTTCAGCATTTTTGTTTTGTTTTGTTTTTGGCTTGATGCATCCAGCAATCTTCCAAAATACAGGGCATTGCTTAAGGGTGGAAACTGAACTCTGTAGGTTTTTAGCTGCCAAGACACACAATTCTTGTGCTCAACTTCCCTGTAAAACAAAGCACAAGTTATTGTCAGTGTTCCACACTGCTACATAACCTGTGCATTTTTTGAATTTGCATGGTTGTTGCGAGTTTGGCTGCACTTTATGGTAAGCTAATAACTTCATTGTTTAGGAGTACACAAGGAGTGATGGTGTCGATTTTTGTGGGTTGGAGGAGAAATAAAATCTACCACACCCTTCTCCAGTACAGGCCAGCAAATATGTTTTCAATGACATGTTGACATGTTATATTATGTCTCTGCACAGGGATTCCTCCTAATAAATACCACTACATAGATGATCTGGTCGTGATTGTTCCGCAGAACGTGTGGGAGTACCTTTACAACAGGTAAACCTGCAACATGGCTTCTCTTTCTTTCTACAATTCCATCTAGTACACATAAGTTTAAATGGCTCATACTAGTGTGAGTAAATTATGGCGTCTATGTCCTGTAGTACCATAAATGAGCCTTAAAGCTGCAGCAGGACTTCACTGCTGCAGTGCTCCAACATTTGTTTACCAGACTTCCAGTTGCGTGTTATTCGCCACAGATTTATGAGGTGATAAAAAAAACATTTCATTGCTCAACACGCAGTTTTAAATTCACAAATACTTTCACTCTCAAACGATTAAAGCTGGAGTAAACAGGCTTGAGATAAAACTAAACAGCTATAACTGAATTTGCCCTTAAGATCGCACTGAACAAACCTCTAAACTGCACATGTGTATCTCTCTAAAGTTGTATTAACAAAGGAAAGGTTCAGATTGAAAAATCCCCAGACTTAACCTTTTATTTGTGAGCTGACTGACCGACCCTTTCCCTTTAGTTTCGGCGGCGGCCCGGCCGTCAACCACCTGTACATGTGCGCCATCTGTCAGGTGGAGATTGAAGCTCTAGCTAAACGCAGAAAAGTGGAAATAGACACCTTCATCAAGGTAAACCTGTGTTCCGCAAGGGTTCGCCTTTGTGTCTCTATACTTTGTGCTGACATTTTTTCTTTTATTTCTCCTGCAGCTGAACAAAGAGTTCCAGGCTGAGGAGGCTCCGACGGTGATCCTGTGCATCAGCATGCAGTGGTTCAGAGAGTGGGAGAGCTTCGTGAAGGGCAAAGACAACGGTATGTTTGAGGACCAGCAAGGCCTTCTCTGCTGTATCTGAATAACACACTTGATTATATTTTCCATGAATACCTATTAAACATAAGATCTGCGCACTTCCTTTCATAGCTTTTCCTCTGGTTGTGCTGCTTCCAAACGTGTGTTTTCATATAAAAGCTCTTATCCAATCACATTTGAGCAATGGTTTGTTGCTAGGGTCAAAGAAATCTGCCTGGAGGCCTTCAGAATCAGTTCTGCAGGCCCTGCAGCATAAAATAAGTGTTGATCAGACTGTTGCTTTAACCAATCAGATTCTGAGTTGAGGACACTGAGTCTTGCTAGCAGGCGTACGGTGACGTCAGCGTATTCACAGCATTTGATTGGATAGTCAGAGAGTGGCTAGCCAGAGCTAGCAAACTGCATCTGTTGTGAGCTGGACAAGCAAAAATATAGTTATGTTGATTTGATAGCTGTTTTGTCACCACACAAAAAGGCCCGAAGGAGGCAAAGAAATTGATTTGGTTGAGGATTTGCTGTCAAAGCCATTTTAAAGACATCGTTAAGAAAGGTCGGGCAACTCGGAAGCTACAGGAAAGGATTTGTCACCCACTTTCAGGCCACTAACTAGGAGCAGTATCTCTGGCTCACAGGCTCAGAGGAATAAAGCTGGAGAGCACTGTAGGCCTAGGTAGAAAATGTACAGCCTGCCACTGATATAATTTATTGGGTAAATTGGCCTGGAACAGCCTTCAAAAAGAGTCTTATCCCTCTGAATCATTTTAAAGTTATTACACTTACACATGATGATCAATGCATTGGATGGTGCTTGTCATTGTCTGTAGGCGTTTTTGGGTATGTTATCGCTGGTACTGGATTCATGTTACTTTAATCTGTTGTGTTGTGTTGTGTCTTGTCTGTAACTTTTTATGCTGCTGCTGCTGCTGGTGTTTTGGCCAGGTCTCCCTTGAAAATGAGATCATTGATCTCAACTGGACTAACCTGGTAAAATACAATAAACAAATTACTTTTTATTTGTCTTCTCAGAGCCACCTGGGCCCATCGACAACAGTAAAATTGGTGTTATGAAAGGAGGACACATACAGCTCAAGCAAGGTAAACCTAGGCGCTGGTAGAGAACGACGGAAAATAAGAAAATATTACGATATTCATTGTTTTTTTTTTTGTGTGTTTTTTTTTTTTTTTGCCTAAAGGCGCAGACTATGGCCAGATTTCAGAGGAGACGTGGCAGTACTTGTTGGGTATTTATGGCGGAGGCCCCGAGATTGCAGTGAGACAGACCGTAGCCCCGGCCGATCCGGAGAGCCTTCACGGAGAGAGGAAGATCGAGGCAGAGACGAGAGCACTTTGAGATGGAGAGAGGTCTTTTTTTTTTTTTTTTTTACTCAGTGGAACACAATTCCCACTCATTTTATACTGTTCAAACACAATAATCCCTTATAAGAACTCAGATTCCGCTGCTGCTAGCATGACGTTTGGATAATGTGTAAACGTTTCCTGTAAGCTGTGGTCTTTGAACGTGCAACATTCCCAGACAGTTTGCTTACGTCACCCACATGAGCTCATGAACGCGCTCTGGCCAGATGTGACCTAGAGTAGTGGAGGCTAATAAAAGAGCTGTAAAAATGATATGAAGTTTAGGGCCCATTAAACAGTCCCTTGGGTCTCATGTTTTGTTTCTCCAACTTTTACAATCCCCCAGGTCTACTGGTTCCCCTTTCCACTCCTGCCCTCACAGGAAGCTGAGGAATTTGCACCTTGGTGAAGAAGACCCGCCGTGAGCACTTTGTAAATGTAGCAGCGTATTATTCCGAAAGCCATGTCGCGAGAGGAGGAAAGCGGCTCTTTAAGATAACACATAGTTTATTTATTGGATTAACAGTGTAAAAATAAGGCGTCACATCCCTGGAGCTGTGTTTTGGTAGCTGTGGTGTCTCAGTGGCCGCTGTGGTGACTAGGTGTCATGTACTGTAGAAAGTGGCTGCGGCAGGCGGATGCTGAGGTCTAGCGTGAGGATTTTTATTCTACATTGTGGAAGCAGCAACCAAGAGACATTCGCAAACATTCTGTCGTATGCCTTTTTTTTTTTTTTTTTTTACTAGCTGTTACAAAGCAACGAGTTCAGACAAGACGTCAGAGATATGAAATAAATCAAAGTCTTGAAACCTCCAACCTTAAATCCTACAGAGTGAGCCCTCAGGAATGGAAGATTTTGATGGTGCAATGATCAGATTATTGACGTATAAAAACCCTACGGTTCGTTTTGAAACTACAGAACATGCATGCGCCCAATTTCAGGTTCAAAGTGCATGCAGCTGCAAGTATTTTTTTTTTTTTTTGAGATTCCGCTGACAAGAAGATCGCTCAGACAAGAAGTTTATCTGTTTATGTGCTTAAAATGACTGACTTGTCGACTCAGTCCTGTTTTAGTTTGTGCAGGCACTATGAATAAATAGGCGTAAGGGTATGTAGATATATGAATATACAGAAATATACAGAGGAAGAGTTAAGCGGGAGACACAAAAGGAGAATGTTGTTTAAAGAAATATCATAACTGGCTTTTCTGATAGGAGCTTCCATAGTAACTTTGTAATTCTTCTGCAGTGTGACAGTGTAAATGACCTCATATCAGTTTCTGGTAGAGACGCACACAGTTCCAAATAGACCGACAATGCAGTTTTGCTTTGACCATATTTAACTTAGAAGGTTATTTGTCAGCATCGCAAATAAGGTCACTCTCCCACGCTGTTTGAATTAAATGATATATATTTATATACCTTTTTATTTCTGCATCATTTCTTAGCTGTGCATGTTTGGTTTTCAGGACGTCCGAGAAAAAGTCCAAACGTCACCCTCTCTGCGGTGTTTGCTTGATAAAGAAATATGTGTGCAGCTGCAGATTGCATTATTGCTGAAGAGACGTTGTCTAGTTTACGTACAATACGCTCTCTTCGCCAATTAAGACACAGCGTCTTGATTACATTCTGGAGTAAAGTTTGGTTTGCTCTGCCAACAAAGGAAGTGATGAGTCGGAACTTTGCTTCTTAACCACATTTAATCACCATAACATCAGGCTGGTAAACAAGCATGCGAAGGCGTTCACGCAGCTCTTTGAAGCAGCCGGTGGAGCTGCTCGCAGAGTTTTTATTCAGAACATCGATTGCCGTGGCTTTGTTTATCAGTAGAAACGACTTCATATTTTCCTAAATTGTACAGTAAATATTAACTGTTCAGTTTAATAGTACAGGGTAACATTATATCTGGGAGAAATGGCAGTTTTTTTCTTTCTATTTTTTCGTTAACCGTGCACATGGTGGCGAAATTCACATCATCTGATGCAGAGTTGCAAAGTGGCAAAACGTGCCGGTTCCTCAATTCGCATTCCAGTTTAGTTTTTATTTATTTATTTCATTTTTCCTACGCCATACCCGGGAGGCTTTTAATATTTCAACCGTGTTTTGTCCAACGGTGCAGCATGGTCAGATTGTTTCTTCCCAATCCAAGAGGCAGAAGTGATTTTATCTTTTTTTAAATTAATGAAACTTTCACATCCGGTACTGGGGAGGGGCGCTCAGAACAGCGCTTCCTATTTCGCAACCCTCAACGCCAAAGAATGAAGGGGTTCTTACTTCTGCAGTTTGTCCCTTAATTTTTTTTTACAACAGCAATTAGAGATCTGAAAGACAGTCAAGCAAATTTCAAGCTGAAATGTAAAGACTATTGTGATCTAATCTAATCTCAATCTGCAAACCAGTCACAACTGGAGTGCAGTTCCTTCAGCCCCCTACTCCATGTTGTCATTTAAATTCCCAGCGCTCTACACAATAGAAAGGTCTTTTTTTGTTTGTTTTTATTAGCCGTGTACCATTAAATCACCCAGCTGTCGTCTCACGACCCAGTAGAAGTGGTGACATTGAAGACACATAAGGTTGTGCACAGATCAGCCACAACATTAAAACCACCGAGGCCCCTTCCCCTCAACCAAGTAGAAGTTTCCGACTGTGGCTTCATATTTAGACGTGAAAGTATTGAAATTATTCCATTCCAAGCATTTTTTTAAATATACATTGAATGAAATTTACATATGACTGAAATGACTGAAACTTTTAAGAAATATGCCTCTTGAAAACTTCAAATTTTTTTGTGCATGTGTCAAGTCATTTCAGAACGACTGACTTTTAAAAACAGGTCCGTAGAGATTTTTGGGTGTAATTATGAAAATTGCAGTTGGCTCAGCCTTTTTTTTTTTTTTTTGTGATACTGATAGACCGCGTTAAGATGTGCTGAAAATAGGCCTGAGCAAAGGTCCTGGAACACAAACACCTAAAAGGAAAGCAAGAAGACCAAATGGACGGTCAGCTGCAAGTCGGAGTCGTCATAAAATGTTCTTTTTTTCGGGTCGAAAGCCAGAAGACAACTGTGGTTGTTTTTAATTTTCTTCCTTTTCCTCTCAGACACTGAATAGATAATTGCCACTGAACTGGACGATGCCACTCCACTGCAACTGCACCTGAACCAAAACAAATGACAACTAAATTGAATTCACATAATTTTTTTCTTTAAAATGATTAATCCAATTTAATTTGATTTGCCTGTACATGTCAAAATGCCTCGTGAGCTGTTCATCAGCATTAACGAGAAATTTAATATACAGGAGATAATATCAATACTTCGGAGATGCTTTTTCTGGGGGGAGTGAGGGCGGGGCGCAAGTGCAATCTACAGATCTTTGTGCAATGTTTTGCTCTATCATCTTAGAGATACCGAACATTTCGACGAGCCCACAGTAACGACGGGGCGCAGTATTAAGAAATCCCGAGGGGTAATTATTTAATTATCTCTGCCTGTGGGGTTGTTTTGCCCGTGTTATAGCGCGTAACTATGCGTGTGAGGTTTCCATTTCACTGGCAAGCCACGAGGCGTTGCTGTGGTCGGACACTTGAAAGAAAATATGACACCTGACTTCACTGACTCACGTGTTTTCCCTGTATTCTTCAGTGTGTGCGACTCTTGTGGTCATGACAGTGGTGAAGCTTTGGGACTTAATGTAAGTGGTTGATCTCAATTCAGTGGGATGTCTTAATGTGTGTGTAACTGGTGTTAATTATTCATGACTGGTACGATTAAAATTGCCTGGTCCTGGATTTGAACTGGTTGTTTTTGTCTGTTATTTTTTTTTTTTTTTAATATTTGATTTGAACAGTTCTCGGTTCCTTTTGGAGATATATTTTAATCCTTATGGGAACTGTTAAAGGGGAACTCCAATGACCTATTTTCTTGCCACTGGGTAAACTAGTCTGTTGAAGAAACCGATATAGCATTAGGTTATTACCACATCATAAACTATTATAACTTCCTTTATGGCCCGTAATGAGCATGGTCAAATCTGAGAAAATAATCAGAAGTACCTGGAAATCTTTGATTCCAAAAAATAAATGTGACTGTCTCTGCTCGCAACCAAAACAGGCTATAGAACGGAAGTGAAAACACACAGAGTACCTCCTAAGGTCATCTGTCCTTGAAGAAAGTTTCTTGGGTGGGAACCATTGACTGTATATACTATGGGAACACACACCTATTTCTTTCTGCCACTTCAGCCACAGTGCAGTTACTAACTTACCATAAACACTTGGTCCTGTCCATAGGTGCAAAAACATCCTCTAAAGCCCACTACCAAACATATAAACCTTGTATTTACTTCTTGAAAAAGTAAGACCAGTCCATTAACCTGCTGTCAGTCCCTATGCTAAACTAAGCTAAGCTGCACGTGACGTCACAGCTAGCGAAGTCTCCATGGTTACGGCCACCGAGTGGCAAAAAGTGACAGTTGAGCATTGAGATTAGCAGCATTAGTTTGAATCACAGGCTTTAATAGCGTCTAAATTGTTAAAATTAATTAGAAAAAGGTGAAGGTGAGGTGTGATCGATTGTACCCGCAGATTTATAAAAGCAGTCAGAGATATATTTTTACAGATATCTACCAACTGTCAAAGAAAAGGGAAGTAAATGGATCGCTGCATTACGAAGAAACGGCACCGAAATCTGGTGTTGTGGTTCACATTTTGTGTCAGGTAATTTTAATTTATGCTGTGTATATATATATATATATATATATATATATATTTAAGTCATACCTTAAATTACTTCTTAAATTACGTTCTGGAGGGCTGTCAGAAAAGTTTGTCCATGTTGTTGTTTTAGCGTAGTTACGGCCGACAGTAACTATTTATGAGTAGCTAACAATATAAGACAATAAGCGATAAGCAATAAGCTAACGTTACTTCTCAGTAAAGCTCTTAGCATTAGCATCTTTCATTTAGCTACATTTATCACAACTGAAACGAGCTAAAACGAACCGGAACCGAGGCTAATCCGCTTTTTTCCAAATCCATACCAGTTCAAATGGATCATTGTCGAGTCCAATTGTTCTTGATCTGATAATCACATTTTTCCTGGTCTCGCTGTATTTACTGCTACACTTCACCATATGTTAGTCAGTCAGTGGGCGTGGCCCCCAGGCCCCGGGCCACGGTGACGTCATGCATACTCTCTATTCAACATGTTGGCACAAGAGTGGCATCAACCTTCTTTTCCCGCTCTTGGAAAGCCTGTAAGCGAAATTCCCAAAACTATTACCTGTCAATTAATTTGCATTTGATGCATGTTGGGAAATGTAATATCTGGGTCTTTGTGGTGCTCATCCCATATTAGACTGCTGTGCAAAGAAGGCCATATCTCTAAGGGGCCCACGTGTTTGTCATATTTGTCATGTAGTTATTTGATTAGCTTCAATTTAGTTTGTGAAATTGGGATATCTCTGCATCTGGTGCGTTGATTTCGAACTTCTGTGAGCTCCCCAAATCGATGCAGTGCACCACTGAATCCATAGAGTTAAGCAAAAATAATAGATGTGTAAATCAAAGTCCAGATAAATCAGCACAGTACCATTTCATTGAATCATTTCTCGACAGTTTCAGCATCACCACGGTTCATCTGAACTACAAAAATGAATCCGAACAGAATAAGATACGCCGTCTCCATCGCATCGATTTTGTAACTTCTGTCGCCTCCTGAAATAAATTGTTGGAGTTGGAAAGAGAGCAACTCTTAAGAGAGGAGCTGTGATGTCATCTCAAGTCCCATACGTATGCTGAGCTGTACTGAGACCAGACGGGAGGCAGACCGAGAGGGATATACACACCGGGGCTGCTCAGAGGACGCGGTGCACCTCCTCAGCATTTATACAGACAGGAGGAACAGACAGAGGACACTGCATGCAGGTAAGAGCCAAAAACAGCACTGTTTTTAGTTTTTTTTGTTTTTTTAGGATAGGGGCTCACATGTATACACAGGTATAACAAATAGACATGCAGCTGCAGGATATGGCTTCATCACATTAGCACAACACTGACACGTTTCCTGCACTGAGTGTGTGGGAGAGCATAATAAAAACACACACACAACTGCAGCTCTGACAATGTTATTGATTGCTAACACGAAGGTTACATCGATACGAGGTACGCCTTGCAGGATCGCATTTCATGGGACACCAGATACACGTCGATGATGAATAATTAAACATCCCGTAGGAGTAGTTATCCACGCCACTGAATATCAAATCAGCAAATAATAACACTGGAAAACTGCAGACGGGAGAGGAGTGTGAGGCTCAGAGGTTTCCTCTGCTGTGTCACTGGTGTGGGATGGGTGTGGCACGTAGCAGCAGACCCCTCGTCCTCTCCGTCACGATCACATGACGTTGTCACTTGTGGCTTCTCGTGCACCGCCCTCAGCTTTGAAGCGCCGGCGGTGGATCTGACGGGGCAGGTTGAGATCTGCGTTAATCAACTGGGAAAATGACCAATTACGCAAAGAAACGTATGCAGCAATACGAAAGAAAACCGCAGCCTTTTCCCGTTGTTCTGCAGGTGTTTTGAATATGACAAACGATAGCACAGGTCATGCACAGATTCACAACACACACACAGCAGATGCATCAGTGTCTGTGCTTAAATAACTGTTGTGGATATGGTTCATTTATTTTTTCCTGAACTTGATTCCTGCCTGCTTCATCCATTTTTAATACTCCAGATTACAAACACTTGAGCGGTTCCCCCATTTTGCCTCCCCGGTTTCCACTTTTCCTGCTCACGGCGAAGGTACGTATTTATATAGGTTTTACAACCTTTATTTTTTTTTTAACTTGCATCGTCACGGCCCCCTGTCATGGTCTTGTACCAGCCTGCTTCACATGTTTGCGGTGTTAAATCCGCGACGCCCACTCAGACGGCATGGATCTCGCTGCTCCACTGTGTTTAAAGGCTGTGGTTTACTTTACTTAGCAAATAACTTTATCGCAGTTGTGTTTGACAATCTCCTTCATTGGCTTTATCAGTGCTCATTCGCATTAGTCAGACACAGTTTCATTGGTCAGTGTTTTGTCCTGAGCCCAAAAAGTGAACATGGAATCAGTATCTATATATGGTCAACTCTTTACTAATCTCTTTTCTGTCTTTTTCCCCAGGCATACATCAGACAGCCGACAGCTGAATAGGAGGCAGCTCGACAAAGGAAGTTATTCATCTACAAAAAACCGCTGTACGAAGAGGCGCCTGTGGTCATTCTTAAAGTCACGTCAAAGAGTGCTGCAGTTTCTTCTGAGAAAGAAAGAACTCAGATTCTAACCCACTGATTCATCTCCGCTCTTTCTGTGGTGTTTGCAAGTTACCTCTGTAAATATTTACGCGCCGTGTCTGGCCGCCGTCAGAGATGGAGAACACTCTGACATAGGCTGGCCGTGACTCTGCGAGGCTTTTACCTCATGGTTACCAGGACCTATGTGAAGGACTGGGTTTGAGACGACCGCGGCTTTTGTTAAATACATATTTCCAGTCTTCTCTGATTTGGGGCACTTCCCTTTCCACTGCTTGAAAAAAAAAGAAATCAGTTGGGTGAGAGTCAGAGGGATTCATGTTTACTCAGGCAGAGTGACGTTCCTCGGATTTTCCGTAAAAATAGAACAGATAGGCTGAAATAGTCTGTATATTGATATCAGTTCTAAAAAGAAGTTCTCAGACATAAAAAAGAAGGAAATAATAAATAAAGGGCGTATTATAATGTACAAAGCTGAAATAACTGCAGCCATTTGCAAATAATTAAATTATACTTCGATTTTTTTCTCTCTCGGCGTATATTTATATTTATATAGATGTTACTACAACAATCCGATCTGCTCGGGGGAACCGGTGAGTGAGTGACGATGAGCATTTACATCAGCGTCTGAGCCGGTGCGTAGACCTGCATAACCTCGCCCGTTTGCGCACACACCATGGGCTGCGCCATGTGCTCGCAGCTTGTTGACATGTGGACGGTGAGGGCGGGCAGGACCGGCCGCAGGGCCATGGAGCTCGCCACGTACCCGCAGATGCTCCAGGGCGGCTACCACAGAGTGACGGGCCTCCACTACATGTCGTCCTTCTCCGACGCAGAGGACTGCTGCGACGAAACCAGCTCGGGCAGCTCCCTCACGCTGGACTGGCAGACGCAAGGGCCCGATGGCTGACACCCGACCTTATACGATGTGAACGTGTAAATAAACCTCGTGGAACGCAGTAGATGTTTCCTGTTTTGCTTATGTGATAACCTCTTTATCAGAAGTATTCAGATGTTGCACTTAAAGGGGCTGTAAAAATACATTGGTCCTGGGTTCATAGCAGGGCTCAAGCAGAAGATGAATGAAGTAAATCACGAAAGTACACATATATTCCAGGGGGGAAGACTTTTTATTTGTTTAAGACCAAGTGATACAGCAATTGAAGATTTTATATACAGGAAGTGTAAGGAACCAACACAGTATTTTGTAGATAGCGGCTAATGTTAACTTCATTCTGCCAAAGTGAAATTAAATAGAATAGAATCTAAATTAAATATAAGTATATAAATAGTATATACAGCATATAACAAGATTGGAGAGCTTCTCCTTTTCAGCACAGACACAAAATATATAAAATAGTGCAAAAGGTACCGTTTACAAGAGAGATAAAATACTAAAAGTATTGAAAGTATGTGAAGAAATATAAAAGGACGTGTTAATAATATAGTGACAACATTATAAATTAGACATTAGAAGATTCTACACCTGGAGTACTTTTCATTTGATTTCAGGCATTAGTGAGACAGTCCCTTCAGTGTTACGCCTCCACCAACTAGACAAGTTGTTATTTAAATCTATATCTGATCAGACTTATGATAAAACGTATGTGGTGAAGAGTTTAAAAACATTTCGTTAGATCTTTAGATCACCGTGACCTTGATTCTAGACCAGATACTAACTGGTCCGTCTTTAAAACACTCAAGTAGACGTACGTTTTAAACTTGAAGCATTCCTTAGATATTCACGGCCAAAAAAAAAACAAAACAAACAAAAAAAAAAAAACACGTTTTATGAGGCCACGGTGACCTCGACCTCTGATCTTTGACTTCGAGTCACTTTATCAATAGGTTCAAGGGAGCGTTCGCACCAAACCAACGCATTTGTGAGACACTGTTCTGAAAGTCACAGTGACATGTGAGTCCAAGTGAGTGAAAAATATCCCTCACTGCGTTCTTAAGGTATTTAATTGACCAGAATGGTATGAATGGAAGCAGACAGTGACCTTGATCTTAGAAAAACTAATTCTAACCAGTTCATACTAAGTCTAACTGGATGGGTTTGTCAAATCTGAGTACTTGAATACATAGTCAGCAGCATGAATAAAATAAATAAATAAATAAATAAAGGAAGAGTGTTCATGACACTGTAGTGGGGAAAATGGTGACTAATGATAGTGTTGAGCAACAGCAGGTCATGGCATCGCTAGAACTCTGGCTGCTACAACTGAAAATTTTCCTTGTTTTGCAACCCATATTGTACCATCAGTCACACATGAAATAGTTTTCTCGGTAGGATCACCACAATAAACAGGAGGTATGCTGGCTCCAGAAGAAGTGTGTGACTCGGTGTGTGTGTATGTGCGATCAGGCAGGGGCAGCACTTTTTTTTTTTTTTTTTTTTTGTCATCTGCATTACACAGACCTTCCGGACACCGGTGGTAGAATGAGTCGACCCCACTCTGTGCACGTTCGGGTGTGAGGGTCTCGTACAATTAATTATGTCTTTAACTGGACTGTAGGTGAAGTCCAACTTAAATATGGGACTGCTGTTAATAAATAGCCGACTTTTGAGTCTCACATCGAGGTCGTGAGAAAGTCAGGGCCCCTGGACAAACGTACATAAAGACCCCACCACAAAAACACCACGGTTCCGTCGTGTGTCGTCTTTTAGTGTCGTTTTTCTTTTGTATTCCCCTGCAGTTGTTTTGCATCTCTTTTCTTTTGGTTCTGTTATTGCTTGGCTGCCTTAGGAGTGTTTGTGCTCTTTGTGCACGTCTCTGGTCTTTGTTCAGTCATTTAATGACTCTTTGTGGTCTGCCTGCGTCTTTTTGCAGGTGTTTTGCATCTCTTTTTAGACGTTCTGTCTGTTTCATCTGTGCTTCCTGACTGACAGCTTAGTCAAACATGAGAAACTTTTCCCACGTACTCACCAATTCACCAGTCAGACTAAACAGCGCCCAGCCTAATTTGAATGAATTATAGCCATAAAAACACAGAAAAAAAATAATAATAATAATATGATACTGATGCTGACAATGTTGCTGCCTGCTGAGTACTTTGGCTACTTTCAGTACAGTTTGTTCTTCAAAGTACAACATGGCTTTTATTAGGGAGGACATTTCCGCAGTGTGGATACTTTTACTTTTAAGAAAAAAACTAAAAAAACAAAGAAAGTGTAGCCTGGGGGAAACTTTTCTTTGCTTCAGTCTGAAGAGCCCCTTATGATACATTTCCGGTGACACTCCAATCTGTCATAATTTTGTCGGTGAGTGGGTGGAGGCATCACCAACCAAGTATAAAAGAGGTTTCCCCTGCGGACTCACTCTCACTTTTTAGAAGCTTTGCGCACGCACAAAGGCTTGAGCTCCGATTCCTCCCCGACGCACTGTGCACGGTTCTACCAAAAAACAAAACAAACAACAACAAAAAAAAAATATGGCAGCCATAAGAAACGACGTTTTCTCCTGTTTTGTCTTCTACGCCGTGCTCCTGGTGATAAAAATGTACGTGATTGCGGTCATAACCGGACAAGTGAGGCTGCGTAAAAAGGTGAGTGGATCGGGTGCAGTGGGTCCCAAGGAGGGCAAGGCATCTCCGATTTGATAACAGCGTTTGGTAAATTCATTTTTCACTGACGCAAAGTTTTTTTTTCTCCTTCTTTTTTTTTTTCCTCTGCAAGGCTTTTGCCAACCCCGAGGACGCGCTGAGACACGGTGGTTTGCAGTTCAACCGAGAAGATCCATATGTGGAGAGATGCCTGAGGTGAGCGTGCAGAGATTCCTTACTGTCACGTCATGCCGTGATTTTGTAAAAACATTTACTGTACTTTTAAAGCCGAGTGCATTGATCTGTTTTCTTAAGCATTTTAACAGATTGCAGTAGTTTTAGTAATATGTCAAAATCTGAGTAAAAAGTACTTTAAGGTTGAAGCGGTTTTAGTGGAATACAGCGTGAAAATGTTAAAACCTCAATAGTGAAAACAAGCTTTAAAATGATAATATATGGCTTTTATAATTAAGTAATCTTATTAATAACCGGCCATGCCAAAAGATTAAGCGTGTCAGGTGTCACTTTTGGTGTTTGTTTTGCAGACTTTTGCAAAAAAAAAAAAAAAACAACAACATATACACATTGCTGAATCTTATCTTGTATCTATCTTTTCATTATCATAAGATAATGTGTTTTCCTCCCCTTTGGAGGAGTTCGGGCAAGAGTTGGCAGTCCTTCCGGAGATGCTGTTTTAACTTGTCAGAAAATTATCCCTGACTGAAGGGCAGAGCAGATGTTTTTCTTCTAGTAAAAATTTCCCTTCTGTCTCTCTCACCTGGCAGCCTTTTATCAAACTATTTTTTCTTTTACCAAAATAAAAAAGAGAAAAACATATTATGCACTCAGCCTGCAAGAGCCGCGCTTAACTTTTCTTTTTTTTTCTGTGCGCTGTTTCTAAGAAGAAAGGTGGCAGATTTCCTACAATAACATAATTTTCGAAGCTGTTCCGAGTGGGTGGAGAGGAAGCTGGAAGACTGATTAGCGGTGGTGGCGGGCTGGTGAAGTCAGAAAGTTACAGTGTTTTGCTGCTGTTGATGCATAAGAGATGACTGGAATGGGATTAAACAAACACAGCAGAAAACAGGGTGAATCCACAGCGTTACACGAGGACCATTTCTATATTAAAAAAAACAAACAAATTACTCATAAAATCATAATCCAGAATATAAACGAGACACAGACTCGTTAACGAGTCACAGACTCTTCCTGCTGAGTCACAGCTGTCCACACTATTGAAAACAGATGTGTGTGTGATTCACATCCTGAATTTTCCCTCCCTCTCTCATAGAGCTCATCGCAACGACTTGGAGAACATCCTCCCCTTCCTCTTCCTGGGCGCCATCTACTCCCTGACCGGACCTTCGCTGACCGTGGCCCGCCTTCACTTCCTGGTCTTCTTCCTGTGCCGCCTGCTTCACACCGTGGCCTACCTGCTGGCCCTGAAGGCGCCGACCCGCTCTGTGGCCTACACTGTCGGCCAGATCCCTTGTGTTTCCATGGCTCTGCAGATTCTAATGGCGGTCGCGAGGTACGCCTGAACGCTGAGGGGGCGAGAGACTGAACCTTAGGAGGCGTCCTGGGTCGTAAAAAGATGGCTATGATTTGCGGCCTGTTGCAGAGGAGGACGAGGAGGAGGACGAGGCGTCCTGGATAGACAAGAATGTTAGAGGGGGTGCAATATGAGGTGTTTGTTGGGTTTTCGTGAGATCCTGTCAGTATTTTCCTCTACAAAATGTGACAAACGATATTTGAAGTTGTACGATGAACTGTAGGTGTGTATTTAAAATGCATAATGAAGGTTGTTGCTCGTTCTGACCAGGATTCGTCGGGAAGTCAGCTGTAGACATTTAGCTTAAGCCACTCTGGAGTATTTTCCAGCGCTGCACTGTACGTCGAACCCTGACCTCTCTTGTGTGTACGCACAACACTGACTGCCAATCACGCGGTTTCGCATCCTCGCCGCGGCGTGGTCTGTTTCCTCTGTTGATAGTCCATCTGTTGTGTTAACATTTCGCCCGGGTTCTACCATGTTCAACAAAAACATCATGTATCCCGGAGCGTGACAGCCGGTGAGGTGTTGAAAGGTTTAATACCAGTCACCTGAGGCTCCCTCTGTGAGTTAAGCTGTTTTTAAAAAAAAAAAAAAAAAAAAAAAATGACAGCAACCTCATATGTAAAAATGAAATTGTATCTGTGAAAACACTTTAAGGGCTATTTTTTACAGTTTTGTAATGATAATTTATTATTCAGTTTAATGTATGCAGTTATGTTTTTGTCTCCACGTGTTAAATTTTTGTAGGCAATAAAACAATTCACAACCGAGCCGGCCCCAAGTCTTCACTCGGCTTTAGTTCGTAGGTAGGTCTGATTGACTACTTTGTCTACAGCATTGTCTGCCTGGTGCTGCAGAGGCAGAGCGAAAAGGGGACGGGGCCCCATTTTGTGCGAGTGAGATGATCCAGAAGTCCGCGGCAAAGATCCAGCATTCCTGCACCTATTATGTAAGGCCTTTGGCTGCGTTCGCTGCCTTCCACTGAGGGGCCCCGAGAGTAACGGGAAACCATATAGACGTATTTAACGTCGACGCTCCAGCCAGTCAGTCAATCAGTCACTCACTCAGTACTCAGCCATGCGTTCACGTCAAACGTAATTACGATACGTGTGCAAACTTGAAACGCTGCTTTTCGTTTCCTGGTGTTTCCCTTCTCTCTCAAGCGGCAGTTTTTCAATTCTGAAAATGATGTAATCCCCCCGTTAATCCCACTTCCAGTGTTTTTCCGACCGGTGACGATGACTAAGTTTGAATTTACAGAGCTGGAATGATTTGTGATTGTTAGTGGCTTTTTACATACAAAAGAAATATAATAAACCCGGAGAAGGTGGGAGGATTGGCAAAATCCTTTGCTTTGACTGACTGAGCATCAACAATGCATACAATCTGGGTGAAACATAAAGCCGGTATTCAAGGGGGCAGGGGTGTGTCTACATCCTGTGCATGCGTCAACTTTCTCGACAACTATCCCTTCAGGGTAAAGGGTTAATAAAACTTGTGACCCCATTTTTTTTTTTTTTTTTTTCATTCTCACTTGTGTGTTTTAGGTTTATGCACCAGATCGGGTATAAAATCTTTGCTTTTGTTGCACCTGGCTGTTCCCCGTCAGGAGATCAGTTCATGTTGAACTCCGTGGTCTATTGTTCAGTTCTCGCCCACTGGAGAGAAGATGAGAGGCAACTTGGTAGAGTTATTTGTTTGGGCGGCTTAGTTACAGTGCAGATGTAGCAGCAGCCCATTTACCACCACCTCGTGGCCATGCACATGCAGCACTACCAGTATTAACCCTTGGAGGGAACAAATTGTGCGTCAGCCTGAATAATCACTCTCTCCATTAGCTAAATTGCAGCAGATGTGGTTATTATTTAGACGAGGGGTTTTTCATTATGATTACTATTATTGCTACTACCCACACTTAATCTTTAAACTTTGGTGCTTAGTTTCAATATGACGGTGGGATTTACAAGATCGCAGACTGTCGTTAACTAGCGCCTCTTTGCAAATAACAGTCAGTTTGTTTACGTGCATGTAAAAAAAAAAAAAATACTGCCTTAATCCGGCTCTAACTGGACAACTTAAGTGCACGTAAACACATTACTCGTTACTAATATCGGAGTTCAGATAATGCAATTGGAAATTTATTTTCTCCAGCATGTATACGCCTTAATCAGAGTTTAACTAGACAAACTAGCAACTATGACCTCAGAACGAAAACATTCAAAAAAGTTGGTTGCAGAAGAAGAAAGTAAACAGAGCCGGTAGAACAGAGGTCGGCAACCCGCGGCTCTTTCGTTCATCTGTTGCGGCTCTCTGTGGCGAGCGGTGCAGGGCAAGGACGCTGATCGAAGCCGTTCACTTTTTTACGCTAAATAACTGCCTCAGGATAACGGCAACTAGTCACTCATCAGTGAACGAACGAGAGCTACACAACAACTGAATGACACTGAATGCCACGCCACACTCACGGTTTTAATGTCAAACAACCAAAAAACACTGAACTCCCACAGTGCATTGCAGCACATTTACTCGTTGCTATCGAGTATTTAATTCAAATGTATTTTTATTTTAGTGCATTAGTTTTTTAAATATACTTCTAAATTTGAATTGATGGTGATCTTTTAACATTAAAATAAAATGTACTTAATTTTTTGTCGCTCAAAATATACGTCACAAGTGCCAACGTGCTACACCCGCCGGCAGGTCCAGCCCACTATTTATTGAACTTTTCGACCCCAGGTAAGCTAACCACGGATAAATCCCTATATACACATAAATGCAATTTCGTTTTCTCTGTAGCAGTTATTTCATTTCATAAATGCAACACACTATAGGCCTAGCATAGAGGTGAAAACGATATATGCAGCGTTATCTTCATTTTAGATGTCAAAGGGGTTTTGTGGCTCCCAGTGTTTTCTTGTCTGTGGGAAACGGATCCAAATGGCTCTTTGAGTGTTGAAGGTTGCCGATCCCTGCGGTAGAAGAAACACCTGAGGGATAGAGTGCATCTTATCTGCACCCTGAGTAGCGTGCACATTACGTGAGATTAAAAAGCTACACTATTATCCATCTGGTTGTTGTTTCAAATGAACGACTCCAGTTTTTTATTATATGACATAATAGGTCAACCAAAAATGGGGTCGTATTAACCCGCTGAAAAGACACATATCGCCACCTAGTGTGGAGGAGGAGGAGGACATGTTCCCGTCAGGTATTCGATTTTCTCGATGCATGTAAACTGGGACAAGGGCCGCATTCAGAAAGTCGAATTTTGAGCATAGTTCAATAAAGCTTTACGTGCATCGTCCAGGCCAATAAATGAAAAGCCAAACTTTAAATACGCAGGTCAAACTTCCTCTGTTTTCTGCTCGCCCCCGGACTCTGTGTCCTGTCTCACTTTCACTCAAGGTAACGACAAAAAGTTTAGAAATTGTAATTTATTTGTAGAGTTTTTTTCTTAACTTGTTAGCTTGGTCATTTGTTAGCCTCCGTAGCATCTTGATGCCGACTCTGTTTTTCAAGTTCTTATATTGAGCGATACCCCCTCAAATTAATTCATGTTACGACGGGGCTCAACATAAAGCAGAGACACATAACAGAGATACAAAAATAAGGGTTTAATTCATTAAAAATAAAACCTCACCCTTTATTCACATCTACTCAGCCATTTTGAGTACAAGACTATTTTATTAGTTTTTCATTTTAAACAGCACATTAAGTTGTAATTTTATTGCTTTAGAGAAAAATATTGAGTTCCTATTTTGCCTATTGCTAGCTTGCTAATTTGTTAGCGTAATTATACGTTTTCTTCGTAGATTTTTAATATGCCTGAAGAAAAACTGTTGATATTCTCTACTGCCTCGCACCTTTGCATCTCTTAGAATAATTACCAGGCAGCTAGTTTATTAAACTCTCAGCCTTGGTTGCTTCTAGACGCCAGCCCCTTGCTCTTACCTAAAGCGGCATTGTCACAACTTAGAAATTGAGCGACGATACGAGAACAGGACTTCCCATTTTATGAACAAGAACTCTGAAAAGAAGGGCCGGACACTTTTGCTAAGCACATTGTATCAGAGACGTCAAGTTTACCTGACATGTTAGAATTTGCGTTTTGAGAATGTAAACAGGCTAATGTTAGCATTTAGCATCTAAAAAAAAAAAATCTTTCACATAGATATTATTGTAGACCCTGCAGTCAGCGTTTTGAAAAGTGGTTTAACGGAGGAATGTTATCTAAAAAAGAAAAGAAAAAAAGCATAGCTGTGAAACGATGAATGCACGCCTGCATCATATTCATGTTGTATGTTGGATTTACAAAGCTAACGGAACAAAACTTGATTCATTGCAAGCAACTGCGCAGATTTAATCCCGCTGCAGGCAATGAACATTTTTAAAAATAATAAAATTGTAGATAATATATGCGTTAATGGAAATAATATGTGTACATGGTACACATGTTGGATTTAACACAACAAAATTTAGTTAATATTTCTTCATAGGCTCCGGTTCAAATTATATTTAGTGCTAGATTGTACTGAACACCTCTTCCATCACATTGACTTCCGCGAGCCGCTAACACCTAAACAGCAACTCTGTGACTCCTGTACTACTGTGAAAATGTGATTAGTCCAGCATTAATTATCAGCTCTGCAGCTCGCAGTACCGCCAAAGATAAAAATAGTAAAATATGTATATATGATAATAAAAAATAACAAATCTGGTTCAAATTTCATAAATATTTATTACATATCAATGAACAGAATCAACTACTTTCACAGCAGTGGTCTACAGCACTTGTTTAAAATAAATGCTCAAATAATAATAATATTAATAATATAGTTCAGTTTCATTTGAGGCCACATTTGATACACAAACATTTACAAGTAGTACTTGGCATTAAAAACGATGGCGATACAATATTTTAAGACACTTGGTGTTTTTTTTGTAGATTTTTCGTTCATTTTGATATCACAGAGAGGTTCAGCAACAGTCTAAACAGTAAATATAGATTCAAATACAAAAAGAAAAAAACTAAAAAAATAAAACAAAAAAACTGTGGAAATGCCAAGGGGAGGTAGAAACAAAGACTACTTGACGGAAATACAGGAGAAATAGGAACGACGGAAGCGGGAGAAGCAGCGTTCCCCCAGTCACCCGGCTTCATTCAGAGTAATAAACACTAGAGTACCTTTGTAAAAATTCCCTCCCTTCCCTTTTTCTGAGTTACGTTATAGTGTCGGACGCTGAAGCAGGCAAGGAGAGCAGTGGAAAGGGGGTGAGAGAAAAGGAGGAAGAGGAGGCTCATGCAAAATCGGAAGGCTGCTGTGTGAAACCACCGTATAGAAGTGCTCTCGCACCCACATCAACATAGTCAGAACCACCACTACTGGTTTTTTACTAAGCATTCGCCTTTGGTTTGACTGACTCACTCCCCTTGTTTAATATTAGGGTTCCCACTGATACACAGGACTGATTTATCTTCAACACAAAGCAGCGACAAGACAGACTTCTCAAGGTGTGTGCCTTTCATCAGGACCCAGCATGTTGCAGGCTTTTTATCCTGCCAGTGAGTTAATTGGAGGTGATTGTTTCCACCTGGCCAAACGGAGCCTGGAGGGGGATGAGACACTATAAAAGACCTGGGCTAACACATGCTTTGTGGCCTTTTAGTTCTTTTGTTTTTTTGACATTCCACTCATTTTGCAAGTGATTTTGGTCTTGTCATGTGAACACAAACAAAAACATTGTGTGTGGTTCTGGAGGAAAATGACCCTGATTAGAGTTGAACTTATGCTGCATTCAGATCACACTGGACGGATGATAGAAATAGGAACTATTCCCTCCATAATAACGGGATTAAAATAACAAGCCTCCGCAATTTAACACCATATGGTTAGCCTAATAGCATAATTGCCTAAGTCATATTTAAACGTTTTTGGAAAACAAGAAAAACTATTTTGGTATTTTCATTGATATTGTAAAATGACTTAGGCAATTACGCTATTTAGACTAACGATACGTATTTAAGATGGATTTAATCGCACGGACGTGAGTCAGTCTGGATACTAAAGTTTCCCCAGTTGCAGTCGCAACTTTTGTTTAAAAGTTCAAAAAACCGCATAATCGCGGTATTTCGGATACGCCATAAATGCAGCATGTGGCAGAAAGCCCATATTTACGAACTGAGTTGCAGAGTTGGACGGAAATTGGCACGCGAGAGGTGGAGAGGGTTTGATGAGACACACTGTGTCATGGGAAATGCAGGATATTGCAAGATCGTGACTCAGAGACAAAAAAAAACAAAAAACAAACTGTTTTTAATATCCCTCTCTTCCGAGTCCAAATCCAACTTTATGAAACAGGTTCCAATTTCCATAATATAAATAACCAAAAGCCAGAGGCAAAATGAAACAAGCAGGAATAAAATTTAGTTTCCTGGACAGATTTTGTTTAAGGATAACCAGTTAAAAGACTACTTTGAATATCTGCTGTTAGGATCTGACCTAAAACCACGATTGATTAGTAAGTTTCTAGGCTTGTCAGCTATAGCATTTGTAGCACCAGGTGTCCCAGCTGAAAAAACCCGCAGGGCTTCTGTTCCTCAAGTTTTTTACGTAGCTGGTCCTTGTGGGCGCAGAGTCCGCTGTAGAGTTATGTGTTCTGTGTATGTTATACGCTGTGATCTCAGTTTTAGTTGGGTAAAGGTGGCATTTTCCTAAATATATAACTAACCAAATACAATTTCTTTCTTCTTATATTTCTACTACGTTCTTTAATTTTTTTTTATTAACCCTCTAAACCTTCCGTGTACATAAAATGACAGAAATAAATGTATTCACACTTTATTTGTGTAGTTAGACTAAACTCTGCAGTTATGGCTTCCAATGCACCATCACATCTCAGACCATCTCCACCACCACACACTTCTTCTTCTGTTGTCTCAGGTTGCGGTATGAAGTAGTGACTTTTCTTTTCTTTTCTTTTCTTTTTTTTTTTTTTACAGACACAACAGTTGCACGATTGCAAAGGCAGCTTAAACGCAGATTAAAGGTCGGCCCTTTCTCAGTACATGTGGCTTTGGGAGTGAATTCATCCAAATTAAGAGTGGAAGGTCACCGTCGTGATCTAATTTGGACCACAGTCACGGACGCCACCATCAGACGCCAGCACACGGTGGCCATCAGAGGTGTACTTCAATCGAGGGTGCTGGGAAATGGCACTTGTGGGAGACTTTGCCTCCAGCCCTGTCTACCTGTACACTGTGAATCAGGAGAAGAAGAATAAGGACTAAAATGTGCAGAGAGCATAAAACATCATACTTTTACTAAATATGGGAATAAAATTGATTTATATAATATATCTATAAATATGCATCACAGGCCAGACACGTACATGCGCCCGCCGCTGTGTGCACTTTCATGTATAAACAGATGTACACATACATATGCATATATCATACAACATCTGGAAGTGGACCGAAAATAATCACATAATATACAAAAACATATTAATTTCTAGTGACTTCAAATTGTGAATACAGAGATTTGTGTCGTGCCTCGGTGCGCAGATTTACATTCAGTTTGTGGCGTCAAACTGTCATCTCGAAAGCTGTTGGAGGAGTTCAAGCGCGGCATCTTACCCAACCTCGCGGCCTCTTTGGGTTATTTGCTGCAGGAAGGGGCAACACAAACACCCAACACACAGGGGCTGAGAGGGGCTGCTCACGAAATACAAACACGCACGTCTTCTAACTCCCACTGCACCCATCTTGTCCGATGAATGGGGAGACTCAAGATACCAGGATATAAACAACAACAGCAACAACAACGAAAAAAAAAAAAAAAAAAAAAGACAGGATAAAAGAATACAACCAACAAATTAAAAGCAAACCAATAAAATAATGGTGACAGTACAGGAGTGGGTGGGCAGAGAAGTGCACAATGGGATTGTCTTCACTTTAGGTCCAGGACATCTTCTTCGAAGGACATGGGGAGAGGGAACGCGCTGGCGAGAGGCGGGGTCTCCGCTCGCAGCACCACCTTCTCTGGCTCGGCCTCCGAACCGGACGAACAGTGCAGCTGGACGTCCACATCCGCTTCGATGGACTCTGAGGCTAACCTGCCGCGCAGAGGAAGACACGTCTCAAGCTCAGAGGATATTATTACAGAGTTCCTGCCCAAGTGTGGAATTTGATTTAATACATTTCCAGGTATGGAAATGTATGGAAAATTAAAACTAGTGTATGGAAAAATATTCATGTTTCCAAGACTGTTCGATTTAATAAAATTTATAAATTTTATAAAATTTAAAAAAAAAATAAATAAATAAAAAAAAATGGATCGCTCATTTTTTTTAAGCTAAAATGTTTATGTCAGAGCACACAGTAGGCTTACGGAAGAGTATAAAAAATTAGAGAAGGCAGATTT
Source organism: Mugil cephalus (assembly GCF_022458985.1). Lineage (NCBI taxonomy): Eukaryota > Metazoa > Chordata > Actinopteri > Mugiliformes > Mugilidae > Mugil > Mugil cephalus. Next base: position 6,510,594 of record NC_061788.1, on the reverse strand, counting down.
TTTTGTCCATCATGCTCTTTGAGAAAAAATTTTTTGAGGAAAAAAGTCAAAATTTTGACAAAAAATATAAAATTTTGAGAAAAAAGTAGAAATTTCAAGAAAGAAAGTAGAAATTTCAAGACAAAAGTCGAAAAAAGTATATTGGACTATTGCACGTCAACAATATATCAGCAATATAAAAAAAATCATGATACACGTTAAAATTCTTCATATTAAATTATTAATTAAGCCCCAATACTCTTCTGCGGAGGATCCGCGGTTCCCTATGCATACGGTACTGCCGGTTTGAAGGTCTACTTTATGACAATTTATTTTGACCTTTTGTCAAAATTTTGACTTTTTTCTTTACATTTTGACTTTTTTCTCAAAGTAAAAAAAAAAATCTACCTCCGCATCTACCGCATTTTTTCTAATGCGTGGCCATAATACTCTTCTGTACTTGCGTAGTAAGTGACATAGATGATCATTGATGGATGATTCATGTGCAACTTACAATAAAAAAACAAACATATGAATTTATCTGGGTTTGATCTTAACTTATTTGTATGAGCTACATTAGCTAGTTCCAACCTTGTTGAAATTATTTGGTGACAAAACAGCATATACATATATTCAGATTCTTGAAAACAAACGATTAATTCCAGAATTTATTTACATGATACACAGCTATTTACTCAATTTTTTATTTTTTCACTGTCAAGTCTGGAAATGAGGGTCTGGAATTTTAAAATTTCAAATGTGTAGGAACCCTGTCATTAGATGAAAAAGGTGTTGCCGCTTTTTACTTGTCACCCATTTATTTACCTGTCGCTGTTTGTTGACGTCAGTGCTCGTGCTTTGGGCTCCTCCTCCGTGTTCTTCCTGCTCATCTTCCTCTGTTTGACCGATCCGCTGTCTGGTTTCCCACTTGGTTCCTCTGTCAAGCCTTTGTTGGAAGAGAAAATGGACATGAGTTTGATGTTGTGCAAAAACTTTTAGGAAAAGACTTATTTCTGATGCTGTGTGCAACGCAACAGTTCAAAGTTGAGTCACGCTCAAAAGATGTTTAGTTCAGCACGAATATACTAAACTCGGTAGCTTTTCAGCCCAAAGTTTAGCTTGAACAAAAATGTTTAATCTAGGAAAGAGCAAGATCCCAACAGCACTTGTAGTAAATGCAACAACTTTATTGGACCAGTGCTTACAGACGAAAGCAGCAGTAGCAGTAGACACTCCAGGAAACGACTGGACCCTGGTGACTCGAAAGCCACAACCTTTTTATAAATTAAACAAGATGCTGTAGAAAAAAATGTGTATTTCTGGCACAAGGTGCATGAAGGAGGAAAAAATCAAGGCTCGAGCAGCACTTGTAATAAATCTAACAACTTTATGAGAGCGAAGCGTTTCATCCAGTAGCCTTCATCAAGGTGATCCCGACAAAGACCATGAGCTGAAAAGAAAAGCACCTTGGTAGCTTCTACTACTACTGCACCTTGTTTAATTTATAAAAAGGTCATTTAGTCATTTCTACTGAACAGGCAGTTTCTGCTGCCTTATAGGAAAGAGATGACTCAAAAAAATAAAGTCTGCGTTGGATGAATCAAACTCAAGAGCTTTTGGTTATGACACAAGAAGTGGTGAAGACAAGAATACTTAAGGTTCAAGTGCTAACATCAGCCAGAAGTCTAGAAAACACAACTTATAGTCAACATCAGTAGCCCTATTCACACGGGATTAGTTTTACCTGAGGACGTCCTGTGATTCGAATATTACGTCTGTGTTTCATGTGGCGCATTCAACTAACTGTGTTTTACTTAAATTCGCGTTCCGTTGTTATGGCTCTGCTACTTTCCATCTCACTCCACTGTGTGTCAGACACAGTTTTAATTACTTTGCCGATTATAATTGATGATAAAAATACATTTTTGATAATATTTATCCCGGGGAACAAATTACTAACAACCTGGCGGCATTTAAACCACCTCCACCTTTACGGATGAGCACATTAATGGTTAATTTAATGGTTTCATCCGTCTAAACAGGTGGACAGTTCAGCGACATCACGACTTTGAGCTCAAACATCTGTTCGAACTTTGATTTATAACACATCCTTCAAAATAATAAGTGTCAAAAGGAATTAAAAAAAGCCACAAATCAAACAAAAGTCACAAAAAAGTAAAAACTCACCACTAAATCACAAAGGTGTCGATTTGCACTGGATTAGTTTTATCAGAGGACCTCTGTGTTACAAGAATCATGGTAGGTAATTTGCGATGTAATTATTTCTTCATGGACACGGACGATTCGCACGGGATTAAGATCACAGACGACGTCCATTATTATCAGAAACCACCGGAGGTCCCCAGTTAAAACTAGTCCTGTGTGAAAAGGGCTATGAGCACCTTCTGCATCCACTATTTCTGAAATTGGCAGCAAACACATCACAACTCGTGACGTAGCAGCTTCCATCTAACCCTCGGACTTTTCAGAAGTCCATTTGAAATCAGAATTTACTTTGGTTCTTTAGAGAGAACTAGTCTGCCTGTTTCCCCCTACATCTACAATTTTTGCTAACTGTAACCTTATATTTAGACATGTGGTACCAATGTTGTGGTACAGATCTTCTCAGTTAACATGAACACCATGAACTTAAACATCAATACAGAGTAAATCTGTTAGTGAATGTGTAACTCTTTTGTGGTTTACCGAGCAGCTCCTTCCGTGTGCGGCTGGCTATCTCTTTGATCTCCATGCGGGATAGGGACAGCGAGTGCGTGGCGGAGATGAGCGGAGTCGGGGCCACCATGGTGGGGGCCGGTGTCGTCAGCACCTTGTTGACCAGAGGGGACTTCAGGGGTCTCTCAATGCTGCGGCCCACCAGGTTACACAATGGGATCTTGAAGATGTGCTTACATGCTGCTTCACCTGGGAGGAAGAGAACCGGTAGGAGAAAAAATAAAGGAAAAAAAAAGGATGGACACAGGAGAACATAGGTGAGTAGTTGGGATGTTGAAGGAGAAAAAAAGGTAGATGATAAGAGAGGTCATGAAATGAGAGTTAAAAAAACATAACAGGGCGGGCGGTCGCTAATAAAAATAAATGTGTTATAGCCTGGAGCACTTTTAGCAACTTTTAGCTTATTAGCTACGAAATCAATTTAGCTACTGAGCGTGTTTCCAGTCTTTGTGTCAAACAAATCTGTACAAACCGCCGTTGACTTTCTAAAATGTCACACTACTCTTTTAAAATCTTTGTCTTTCCGTGGTGCATTCAAGGACCATGTACAGTAACGTAAAGCCGATTGAAGCCTTGCTTTTGTGTGTTGCCTTTCTAAAAACAGAACTCACAACACAAACAAACAAACAAACATGCTGCAGGTATAGTGACAATTTTTTTTTAACCGATTTTAAAAATAGTCCTTGAATGCACCGGTGACTGCAACAGAATTAGCAAGTATCAAGTAATTATTTGTGGCGTAATTTGCAGTAACATTAAGTAAATATGAGGAATATACCATTAACTAAAATGTGTAAACAGTAATAACACTCTCACTCTCACACAGCAGTTATGTGATACAATATAATCCAACTTCCACATTTAAAGGAAGCCACTTTAGTTGGATTAATCATCCTGTTTACTGAAACAGCATGCAATCTTAAAATTAATCACCCTAAACACATAGAGCTAATGTAATATAACAGTAACAATTTTATTAATAGGCCATCTATTATTCAACAGTGACACTAAAGCTTAAAGTGGACGTTAGAAGTTTATTTTCTAGTTTGTCTGCACAGCTCCCGACCTGCAAGTGCCCGATTGTGCCATCAGAGAGCAGCATTGGATTTCGACTGGCACTCGCATACTGCTGCTGCTGCTGCTGCTGCTGCACTGAGGCAGGGCTGGTCGTAGCACCGATAAGAATGAATCAAAGCGGGGGCTACGCTGCACAAAAGAGGAGCCTCTGAAATGCCAGCGGGTGAGAGGGGAGTAAAAGAGCCATTGAGAAAAATAGGGGGTCACTGCTGATGTCTGACAGGTACACTGTGTTAGTGCCGTTAAAAGATCCGCTGTCGTGTACCTGCGCTGTCACACAGCAAAGACCAAAAAAAAAAAGAAAAAAAAGAAGAAAGAAAATGCAGGAAAGCATGCAGTTATTTGGAATATATAATCGAATAGATCCATATATTCCTCACACGTTTCTGGACCAGGGGAAGTGTCACACTCCATCACACCGGCTAATGAATTACACATAAATGTTAGGGATGTTTTCAGCACTAATTGAAGTCCAATTCTCCAGAGCCGTTTTGCTGCAGGTGTGTGTCTACTAAGCCAGTGGAGGTGGATGGCGTCCAGCAGCCACATCAGTAACAGCATCTTGTTCACATTACTGATGCGATTACATCAGATGAAAACCTCCCCAAGGAGCAGATACGGCAGGCGCACAGGCAGTTAGAGGATGGGATTTTTGTCAGCAGCCCTTCAACCTCCCCCCCCCCCCCCCGCCTCCTCCCCGTTCCATAAACCCGCTACTACCTCCCCCCCTCTCCAGCCACACACCATTAGACTGTGGCATCACTGTTTGGACTACCACTTTGAATCGAAGAGAGGGCTGACAAAAGTCTCCATGGCGACAGTGCAATCTGTAAATCATGCTGCGGCAGACGTGTCTTCTCCTTCCCTCTTTCCCCTTTCTCCCTCCTTTTTCCTCCCAGCCTCCTACTTGTACACAACCCCTCCCTTATCCTCTTGCATACCTACATCGCCTCTCCTCGTCCCACCCCCCACCCACCCACCCACCCCTCCAATTTCAAAAACCTGCGCCCCCGACTGACGTTATCACCCCCCGTCTCCTCACTTTTGACTTTGCGCTCCGTCACCTTTTCCCTCGTCTAATGCTTTTAATTAGTTAAGACAGAAGGGGGGGATGGGGAAGACATAATGTTCACTTAACATTCAACTGACGTTCAAGTCAACATGCCGCCTCGGAGCAGACAGGGTGACACACTCTCGCAGCACGTGCATGTTAGTGGGGCGGCATTATGGGTGTTATTATTATGGGACGAGTTGTGGGAGAATCCTGCAGTACCTTCGGCATCCTTAGACATGTACAGGGAAAGCTTGGTACCATAGGGGATCCGTATAGAATCTGAACCAGGGATGAAGAAGAGGGTTACACAAACTGTAACATACATATAGGCACTCAAACACACACACACACACACACACACACACACATACACAGTAGGTTCTCTTTTAGGTCTCCTGGTGATGCAGAATTAAATGCATGAAACAGGGAAAGGAAATGAGGACCCCTTTAAGAGACTTCCCAAAGCATCCGAAAAGCACAGACCCCGTCCTCGACTAATTGCAGCAGCCAAACCTTCCTCCCCGTTAGCATTAACGGCACCCGCAAATACCCGCTCCCCCCCCAGGAAACACACCACAGCAGCAGGTACGCAGCCATCAGAAACAGTGTAATGAACAAAGAGGTGCCGTCAGCCACTATCCATCAGGCCGTTGTCTGGTGATTAGGGACAAACCTGTTTGTTACCAATGGCTTTAACAATAGAGGTCAAGAATGGGGCGGGGCGAGAGCGACCGGTCAAATACACAACGAGAGATGGAGGAGAGAGCGGACCAGAAGGTGGGAGGCGCTCGTATTGATCCTCAATCATCCCTGAAAGCATTCTCTGCCTTGAACGATGGCGGCGGGCGGTGGGAGGCACACAGGCAATTAGTCCGTTTCTCATTCGGTAATATGGAGTTTTGAAAGAACTTAAAGGATCGTAATGACGCTGGGTCATTTAATTACAAATCCCATTTATCCGCGGTTTGGACTGAATTTCCAAAATTGCTGCAATCATAAGTCTCCATCTATTCATTAATTGAACCAATTTGCAGACACGTAATCCATCACATCTGACTTCTGCCTTAATATTTTTGTCTGCATTCATATTTGTCTTGTTTGGTATTAAAGTTGCATGATGTCTATCTTTAGGAAACGGTGTGTACAAGGATTTTGCAAAATAAGAGAGTCGTCTATCCAGTAGTATTCAACTATTCCAATGAGCCACTGAGTCCTTTCATTATAGAGAATTTATTTTCTTAAGACTACACTGATCAGCATTTATTTTTATTACTTTTATTATGTCTCCTTCATCAAGCTTCAAAGAAACCGTCGTTGACCCTCCGACAATGTGCTTTCCGGTTTCGGCCTTTCCGTGGGATTTAGTAAAACAGAGCAACATAATCTTTCATCGCACAAAACACGGTGCGTTTCACCACCACTACGCTTGTCTGCCCCGTGTTAGACTTTCTGACAACATGACTCATCACGTTGTTTATCTGCAGTAAAACCCTGAACACGCCAGCAGGCAAAGTTTTCCAAACAAATCAGCCTCAAAATGTCAAATGTTAAACAAAGATGGTTAATTCATCACAGTGATGGATTTTCTTTCTCATGTTTTAAGTTTTGTAGGAGAACGCAAGAACGAGTCTCACATTACACCGAAATAAATCTAAAACTGTAAAGAAATTAGAGCGTCAACATCTGAAGGTAACGATCTAAAAGTTGGAAAACTATTGTCAGGGTTCTAAGTTATAGATATACACCAATCAGCCATAACTTTATGACCAAGGTGCTGATGTTGTGTCGGCCTCCAAAACAGTTGTGACTCATCAGAGAATGGACACAGGTCTTCTGAGGACGTCCTGTGGTGTCTGGAAAAACAATGTCATTAGTGGGGGGCCTTTGGGTTGAGGGGAGGGGCCTCTGTGGATCATCCTACAGACACTTGGTCAAGTTGGGATGTAATGAACTTGGAGGCCAGGTCAACACCTTGTGCTGTTCTTTGTGTTTTTTTGTGTCTGAGTCAGGCTGCATCCTGCTGGGGATGGCTGCTGCCATCATTGCTATGGGGTGGGGGTCCCTGCTGGGTGGTACATGTCTAGTAAACAACATCCAGTTCTCTTGTGAGATTCAAACAATGACGTTATTTTAACATTTGTCATCGAAATAGTTTCTGTAAGTTATTAAAGGTAATAAAAATATGAAGTAATATATTAATACAATTAAATATCTTCCTGAAACTGCACATGATCATGTGGGAAACGAACCCTTACCCTCGAGTAGAAAGGTAGCGAGCCGTTCTGCTGAGACAAGTTTATAAAAATAGTTGTCGAGCTCAGGGTGCAGAAAGCCAAACCTTTTAATGTCAGAGCTGCAACATCAACACCTTGTGGTACTTTTGCCACGCAGTTCTTACCATCACCGAGCGGCGACGGGAACACTGGCATCTCGTAGCCGGTGGGCGTCTGCGGGGAACTCTGGGAACTGGTGTCTCTCGAGCTGCAGTTGGAGGCTGAACTCACCGGAGCCGACGAAACGAAATAGATGTCCGACTGTGGGTGGAAACACAGAAACATGCAGGGAGGAAATTACGTGAAAATAGAGAAACAGCGACCGCGTAGAGAGGCCAGGAAATAACTGAACTCAACTGTGGTGGTATTTGTTTGATGCCAGTCGCACGGTGTTCTGTTCTGAATTATCTTTGTGTATAAATTATAACTGCATTATTGCTCCGTAGCCACGCAGATCGCTCGCCATATTTCCCACGAGGGTAATAAAGATTGATTGAAACGAGAGAGCTGAGACAGCTAATTCTATACCGGGGAAAACATTCACGGGCTTGAGGGACTTCACCACGGTGAAAAGGAAACGTGGTGCAGGTTCCAAAAAGTGGTTTGGGAACAAACAAAATATATATTAAATGTTGAGTAGAGTTGTAGTATTGTCTGTAGTGTCGCACTGACCCGCGAAGCAGTCAGCTGCAGCTCTGGGACCACCGCCGTGTACACGAGGTTGCCGTTGACCACGAGTCTGATCTCAATGGAGTCCGTCGTGAAGGCCAGGATGTAAGGAAACGCACAAACTGCAAAGACAGCACAGGCACACGATCAACACGGAGCAGCTGCGCCGACTTCCCAAACTCCCAAACTCCCACAGTACGAGACATTTACTAGTTTCACCCTGAATGGCATTTTGAAATGTCATCATTAGTCGATTATGTATGCAGAAGAGTAAGAGTGACAAGGATCGGGGCTGCATTTTCTTTTCTCTCCAAGGGGCTCCAGATGCTGCCGTGCTCCTCTGCTTGATGTGAAATGTAGGACAAGTTGAAAATACATCCCATGGAAACTGTTTGTCTGTTTGTCAGAATTTGGAAAAATCCCATTTCAATCATTCATTCAACACAAATGTGAATATATGTCACATTCCTGCGTGGAAAAGTCTTGGCTTTGGAAGCTAGTGTCACTCCCTTTAGTAGTTAATTCTGACCACTCTTCTCTTCCATTTAAAATTCCTTCAGTGGTATTTTCTTCATTTCTTAGTGGATTTGCTAGTGTACACATAGAATTATCATCCTGCTGAATAGTCCACTGCTGCTTAAAGCTATCTGAGCGTCACTCTCCCTGTTCTTTGATATGATGTTGAATTCTTGGTTAAATCAAAGCCTGGGAGAAAAAAAAACATTTAACTGCTGCTAACATGCTTAATAGTCTTAAAATATTGACTGTTACTGACGCCACAAAACCAAATAACATTGTTCTAAAATGTCTTTGCCTTCATGGTCATTGGCAGTTTTGCTCTTATGGTCCAGGCTTTTTTTGAGACACCTCTTTAAGACCAGCAGCAGTTACACAGCTTCTTGTAGGACACATTATACAATTTGGGTGTTTTGGAGACTTCTTTTTGCAGTCAACAGTCTTGGGCTGAAGACAACCTTTCTCCCTGTAAGCATTCAGGCCTTTAGATTTTGTTTATTATTAATAATAATAATAATAATAATAATGATACACACTCCTATTGCCAGACCCTTAATGCCCAAACCCAAAGAAGACAGGTTCCACTTGGCACCTAATGAGGAACCCTTGATTTTTTTTTACATTTTTAAATCATGAAAATATGAAAATTGCCATAAATGTCAGTTTTATGTGTGATATAGTTGAGTATGAAACTTAATATTTATCTGCAGTGAGTCAAAAAGGATCAAAATCGATGGCATATTAGATTAGCGGTTGCTTTCACATTTAAATTCTCCAGTATGTTTCACAATATTTGTTTTTTCTTTTCTTTTTTTTACTCTACGTCACTTGCTTTCGTGTGTGCGTGAGAGAACGGAGGTCACAACATCGATGCAACAGTGTCAGGGGTTACAGATTTAATACCAATTGTGTTTGCTTTTCATCACCTTCTGTGTTCATAATAACATGTGCACACAAAAACACACACACACACACACACACACACACACACACACACACACACACACACACACACAAACAAATTCACATCGGCCAGTCTGATGCTTGTGGCTACACACGGTGTTTCCATGGCGACAGCAAGCTCCGGCCAGGCCAGCAGCAGCAGCAGCAGCAGCAGCAGCATGGACAGGGTGGGGCCTGAGCGCTGTTGCTGTGGAAACCTACCGATAGCATTGGGCATCTGGTTCCAGCTGAAGTGGAAATCGGAGGTGTTGGACTGGATCATCGGCGTGGAGCCGTTGAACGGACAAACTTTCTTGTAGTAGCAAATATCTGAGACAAACAAACAATTCAAGTTTTTTTTTTTAAAAAAAAAGGCTTCACCTTCTATTTATTCTTGTATATTGACTGTGCTCTGAGGTTTGAGGACAGTGTTTTATCCTAACTCCATGAAAATAGGCAGCTATTTGTTCTATCATCCAGGGATTTAAAAAAAAAAAAAAAAAGCAGACAAGTGATGAAATAGATGGCTGTATTTTGAAAACCCACCCCTGACTCTTAATATTCTGGAACAGTCTGCGCTGTGATTTTTATTCCAGTTGGCAGACTAAAGAAGCGCTGAGGCTCGACTTCGACAGTAGACACAGACAACTGGAATCACATAACATATCTGAAACGTTCAGAGTCAAACTCACAGTTGTAGCACAACAGCAGTCCTGCCTCCCCGTCTTCATACACATCGATGGCCGCTACGAAATTTACCTGGAGGGCAACAACAGCTCAGTTCAGAGAAATCATGTGAACAAGCTCCAACAACGGTCAGACGTTACAGACCACAACAAATCAAGTCAGGTCACACGCCCCTAACCCCCGACCACCCACCACCCCCGAGGTATATGCTGTTTATTTTTTGTCTGCTCCCTCAAAGGAGAAGTGAATAAGATATTTAATTAGAACAGCTGTTTGTCCACCAGCCTGCTCATTCATTTCTCCTCTCTCTTCTCCCCAGCTGGTGGCTGTGAATGACAATGTGTTGATTCCCCAAAGCAGCCCGGTAATCAGCAGGTAAACTGAAGCTTTCAGTTCAGCTCCGGTGAACATCACACGAAAACAGAGAAAGAAGAGAATCTGCATGTGCGTGCGTGCGTGTGATGCGTGTGATGCCTCACCCTGTTGGCGTCCACGTGGTGTAACCGGTAGGCGTCTCCGGTGCTCTCATTGATCAGGTCAAACTGGTGTTTGTAGGCCACACAAATCATATTGTCGTTTTCGCCCGTCGGCCCGTCCACCAGCGCCATCACCACCGGGGGGTCACACAGACAGATCTCCTGTGGGGTGGATGATGCAGATTAGTATCAGTGAGATTTATTATAACAGACTTATTTCACTTTTTTAACACGCTGTCTTATTTATGTTTTTGTGGATAATTATTCTTCAATGTTTTTCAGGCCAAGGACCCCAAACTGACTGAGAGATTAAGAAGAGACCCCCTACCTACTATATGTTCTACGTTAAACTTGGCCTAGTGCTATTTAAAATTATCATTTTGCATTCAATATTTAGCTATCCCTTATCCCTTTACTAAAATATATTGGATTCCTGTTAATGTGTATTTAAAGAAATATAAATTTGTGGAGGAAAATGGAAAAAAAAAAAAAACCCTAAGATTTTGTCACTATGGGCCACAAATTGATAATTTCTGGTGGTACTCTTTTTTTTTTTTAAATCAGCCAGATTTATAGATCACTGGAAAACACAAAATAAAACTTAAAAATATCATAATTTACAGTCAAGTTATGCACGTTTGTCTGTTTTCTCAGTTTTAATCAGATTTTTGATTCACACCCAGGTGTTTGCACCCTTTGGAAATGCTTTCTAACATGTGGTTAACCTAATAATTATTATTTTTATCTACTCGGGGACGGGATTACGTTGGCCTACTGCCGTTGGCTAGGCTAGTTAGCTGGTGTCTTCTCATTGGTTGCTCGTTGGTAGCTAGCTGCTAGCCTGCTGGTCGGTTTCTCAGCTGGACTGGGCTTCTAAATGTGTTTTGCCTCGAATCTTGGCACAAGGGATTGTAACATCTTATCCTGTGTAATATATATATATATATATATATATATATATATATATATATATATATATATATAATAATAATAATAATAAAAAAAAAATACAATTAATAAGTCAACTTAGTCTAAAAATAAAACATCCTGGTTCCTGGTCTGGTCTATGTGGATGGATGGAGTAAGTAACATCCACACGAATGAATGTCAGGTGCAAAAGTTTCCCAACAGAACGTCAATGTTATTCAATTCTCCTCTCAGTAGTTTTGATGTTCTGGCTGATCGGTGTAGATAGTTTAGACTATTTTCTATTTAACAAATAGATGTGTTTGATATGGCTGTTGCTGATAAGGATATCTTTGGAAAATGTACATCGTGTCTGTATGTTCATATCTGGGATAACTGAGGAATCTCAAATTATTAATTAATGTTTTAATTTATGTCGACGTTGTTGTACCCGTATGTACTGAAACTCCTCCACCGGAGAGTCGGCTCCCATGGCGCTGGCGCTGAACCCTTCGAAACGCGGATGCTTCCTGGTGATGAGGAGGAGTTTGTTCCTGATGGCTGCTACTATCCTCAGCTCTGAGCCGTGGTGGGTGTTGATAGAGTACAAATGACAACCTGGGACAAAGAGTTGCAGGGTGTGTGGGGGCAGAGACAGAGAGACAGAAAGCACAGTGGACATGTGCTGCGCTGTAGGTGCTGTTCCCTGGCACCATCCCACAGATCAATACGAGCCAGCGCAGACAAGTGGCACCGCGCCAGCACCGGGTCAAATGTGTGCGTGACGCAAAAGGGATGTTCATTAAGGTCACACTCACAGTTAATTAGATCTGTCTAATTTAATAGTAGTGATACTTTTTATGCCAAATATGTGGATGGGTTAGTGGGCACAGTCTTATTCACACACATAAATTAACAAACAAATTGAGGAATTTACTACAAAATATATAAAAAAGTTTTTATTTTTTATTAAATCAAATTGGTTTAAAGCTCTTTACTCAATATGTTAGACATGAAGTGGTTATACAAGAGACAGATAGTTTGATCTATCTGAATGTTTAAAAAATGGTTCTCCAGGCGTCTAAAACGTAATAATTATCATAGCTTGTTTAATTTGATTCTCCCTGGAAAAATCTAATGTATGTAAAGCATGTAAAGTAGTTGAGTTTTACTGTCTTTATGATAACCTAAGCAAATCACTTCCTGGTTTTTATCTTGACATTTGCCTGACAATTTATTGACTATTATTTCTTTGTTGATGGCCTTTCATTTATATGACATCTAGAGAAAACTTGACAGTCCAAGAATTTCAAGGATTTGTGATCATCAAGACTTATTTAAAGGTGGCACGTCAAGGTAAAGAGGGCAGAGATCATTGGGTTAGTTAAAATATGAACTATCAAAAAATACTTCTAAATCTGCGGTCTTTAACATTTTTCAGGTTAGGACATCAAACGGATGGAGGGATTAAGTAGGGACCCCCTATCTACTATATGTGGTCTATATTAAACTCTGTCTAGTGCTATTTATAAATATACGTAATTATTATCATTTTGCATTCAGTATTTAACTATTCAAATAATACACTGGTTCAGACATTCATTTCCTTATTTTCCTTATTTCCTAACTGGTGTGTTGACAGTTTCAAGCTAAAAGGAGTAGGGACAATGGATCACCAAGACATTTTGGTCTGATGTGAGCGAGCTGCACGGTTCGCTTCTCATCTGCTGATATTGCAGCATGCGTCTGGGATTTCTCTGGATTCATGTTAAGGTGATATTATAAATTTGTGATAAATAAAAAATATATATAAAATGACTAGTCAACCAAAGATTTTGCAGATTTCCCCCCTGTAGTACCTCCACAGTCCCCTAGGGGTCGCAGACCCCTTGCTGAAGGCCTATGTTCTAAATAATAACTTTACGCTTATACGTCCATGTTTACCTCCATCATTGAAATGGATTTTTTTTTTTTATGTGGCTGGTTCTTTAACCCAACTCATATCCTGGTATCACTCAAACTACAGGAACAACTATTCATGTTGGTATTTAACAATGTCATGAAAAGAGGGGCTGAAAAAAGGTATATGATAAAAGGTACGTGATTCAATCTGTTGGTGTAGCTCCTGTTCATGCTGCTTATTAAGAGATGAGCTTCCAATGGATCCAGTTTGTCTATTCTGAAGTTTAACTAAAGTTAATGGGGTCAGGAACCTAATAAGATCAAACTTTGCTACTAAAGTTTTGAATAAAATGTCCTTGTTTTATCCCACAGTGCTTCTCCACTGGGAGGACCACAAAAAATTGAGAAGATACTAATCTGAGTTGTCAAATGCAGATTTTGTTGATCGTATCATGGCTAAATTTCAAATTCAGAATGTAATTTTTCACCACTCTTCCACCATTGCCTGCGTGAACCACTTGTTTTTAGATGGACTAGAAACTCCCAAGCCGAATAAAAGCAAATGTTATTTTTTGCCACCAACGCTGTCGTACCTTTAGTTTTCTCCAGTTTATTCTCCCGGCTGTCACACTTGCTCCTGACGAGCTGCCTCTCTTCCAGGCCTCTCTTCATCGTGCTGAGCCTGAACACATACAGCCGAGCGTCCTTTCCTGGAAGCGAATACAAAAGCAGCCTCTGTTGTGAGCGCGAAGGTTACTCGTAATTTGTCTTTCTTTTTTAGCATCCTCCCACGACCGCACAATGGCGTGCGGGTGGATTACTAGAAGGCTTCTCAAGCTCGTGCTTTCTCAGAAGCTTTATCGAGGCCCACACACACAGCAGAGTCGTGACAAATGTTTGTGCCGCCGTCCCATAATCACCATCAAGCCCAAGTCAACCCTGTTTGTCAATATTAGGGTTAGCTAATCATCTGCAGGGTAATTAATTACATGCCCTTGTGGTCGAAGCAAACACGAGACAAAACGTACAGCTTTCTGTCAGGACACAGCGACTTCTTTGTTTGTGTGTTCCTTTTTTTTTTTTTTTATGTTTCATTTTATCTGTCAGCGTATCCATCAGCCCTTTACGGCTCGCTTCACTCTTACAGTCAATCTAGTCCTGCAGGATAAACAGACGGACACTAGTGTATACAAGCCCTACAGGGATTGGTCGTGGATAGGTCAGCTGCCTTAGATCGCAGCCAGCGATCAATGTGTTCACTGGACCAGCAGAGGTGGAAAGGGTAAGTATGTGCTCAGCAACACAGAGAGATGACCACGATGAAATGAGGAAGAGGAACAAGAAGAAAGATGGTGCGCTGTAAATACTGCTCCGAGCCTGAGAGTGGGTGAAAAAGAAGGACGCGGAAGGAAACAAAGGACTCGGCCCACCTTTGTCGGCTCGGGTGATAAGCAGGTCCTGAGGCTCGAGAACGTGCATCTGCTTCACCGCCATGGTTTTGTCAAACACTTGCACCGGGGGCAAAGTCTGCGGCTCTGAAACACAAATCACGTCATCAAACAAAGAGGGAAAAAAAGGCAAAAATTTCCTAATTTGTATTATCCGTCGTTAGCCACTCACCACCGCTGGACAACGCTGGATCGGGGCCTGAAACGTGGACAACGTCGTCATTATCACCATCGGCTTTGACATTCGGCTGAGTATTGAATGAATACGGATGGCTGGGTTCACACATATATTAATTAATTAGGAGGACCTCACCATCCAGCAGCATGACCCCGGCGGCGTCGGTGGCAGCCAGGAGAGACTGACCCCAGGAGTCGGCGCACACGATCTCATAGGGGAATGTACTGCAGAACAACTGGGACTCCCATGGCTGCAGCATACGTGCACACAAATATAGCATATGTGCATGTGAGTGTTCAGCCAGGTCAATATAGAGTTAAAAAAAAGACACTATGAGGTAGAATATGCTCCAAAGTCAAGAAAACCAGCATGCATATATATCAGTATATTGCATGTAAGCTCATAGGGCCAAAACATTTAATCCAGATCAAAATTCCCATTTGATGTCACTTTATGTTTCTTATTTTAAGACAAAATTTTTATGAGCCACAACAAATACACATTAACCAATACATCCTGGATATTTTGAAAATATCTTAAACTATATATAAAAAAGGTTAAATGTCCAGTAGTTAACAAAATAAAGAATAATCAGGGTTCTTCTTAATCTGAGGAGGAGAGACCAGAATTTTCAAGATGTATAATATATTATTTTATTTGTTACTGGAATCTGTTTGGGAGATTATTTAATGGGGACAAGATCATTTTTTATTTTATCTTTACTTCACTATACTGAAAGTCTTAATTGGTAACCTATGTCTACTTTATCACCAACAGTTAAACAAGTTTTACTACATTTCCTTCCTGAAATTGACCTGTAAATTCTACCCCCTGTTGGGATCATCAGGATAATCCTGTTCTTTTTAGATCAAAGTCCAAAGTCCAAATCCAACTGAAAAGTTTTCAACAACACAAACTGAAGGTTTTATCCTGATTGAAACTAGGATTGGATTACGTGACCTAATCCGATTTCAGAATCATTCTTTCCGTTTTGAACAACCCATTTTCAAAATGTGCTCTGATAATCAAATCTGGTCAGATTACCTTTGAACAACTGGCCCATAAATATCTAACTGTAGTTACAGTTGCACATCAAGGATGACTAAAAAATTGGTGCAATTTAAATGCCGGTGCAATCATTTGGTAACCTCAAATATATAATGCTCCTATGAATACTCAAACTCATGTTTATCCTTAAACTTTGTTTACAGAAATGCATATTTTTGGATTCGTTGACTCTCTTTTCTGACCTCTTTTCTGCACAGGCCTGTGGTAACGAGGCTGGTCGGGGCATCTCCCCTCACGATGGTCTTCAGCTTCAGAGCCTGGAGAAGAAATGGCATCAGAAATGACTCACAATATAATACACACAATATAATCATAAAAAAACATCTTCATGTAATGAATATTAATATCTTATGAAATAGTTTACACTGGTGCAGTGATGTGTGAGCATCATTTTACTACTGCAGCTGGCCGAGTTGACACCGGTTCATTTATTTTGTTTGCCAACGGAGGGGTCAAGTTCCCTCAAAGGGTCACTTGACAAACTGAAGGGGCTGTGAGCTAATTAATGAGATAAGAGAGAACTAAAGAAATAAATAAACAATAAAGTTCTGCTACAGAAATGTGAATTCATTAGACATTCACTCTAACGCGGGGCCCTGATGCCCTGATGCCCTGCTGAAGTGAGAAAAAAGGGGATTTTTTTCCCAACCACATTTAATTAAAGTTTGGCTGCTTGTCAGTGTACAGCTGTGTTCAAACACAATCAGCCATACCATTATGACCACCTTCCTAATATTGTTCTGGTCTCCCTTGCACCTCCAAACCAGTTGTGACTCTTAAGAGAATGGACATGGGTCTTCTGAGGGCGTCCTGTGGTGTCTGGAAACAGGATGTTGTTAATGGGGCCTTTGGGTCCTATAGGTTGGATCATCCCACAGATACTTGATCAGTTTGGGATCTAGTGAATTTGGAGGCCAGGTCAACACCTTGTGCTGTTTTTCATGTTTTTTTCTTTTAGTTGCTCTTTAACTGTTTGTGTGTGCGTGTCTGTCATCAATTAGTGTAATTGCTATGGGGTGGGGGTGCCTGGTGTGGTTTAGGTACATGTCTAAGTAACATCCACACGATGCCTGATGTCAGTGAGATGGCAACATCTGATTTCACTGCTTGAAAGGGAGAAGAGCAAAGTTTTAAAAATGTCGGCCCACTGTTATTTTACCTATTTAATGGGTCACGTTAACTATCATAAGAACAACGCACATCACACTAAACACTAAATAGTAAAAAAACACTTGCAATGTTTATCCGATAGAAGAGTTTAGATGAGAAACTACAGGGGATAAATAAGCATGAGCTTGGTGAAACTACACACTCATAAATAAGAGCCTGCCATTGTCGTCTCCTTGTTTTTTACGCTTATTGAGCTGTGACAGACCAGACACACAGACCGACAGCAGAAGTAAATGTCAGAATAATAAGTAAAACTGATGAAATAACTGATATGAACTGAATACAAATTGTACTAATGCTTCAGCAGCAACCATCTGATCAGATTCAGTCTGCACAGTCGCCATCACCGTTTACATATCTGCATAAAGAGGCAGTCTGGACATAATGAAGTCAATGCCAAACCGACGGTATAATGGCTCAGCAGTACAGTGAAAAAATACCTGTAAAAAAACATATTCTGACCTATCAGACATCCATGAAATCATTGTGCATTATGTGAATCCCACAATGAGCGAACACACACACACAGTGAGTTTAGTCGAGGACAAATGTCCTGTCCCTGCAAAACGAGATAATCAATGACACGTCACGTCTGCCTTCCACTGTGTTTATGCTTTACAGCACAATGTGTCGATGCCTCTGCTTTTGTGTTTATGAGCAGGGAGAGACAAAAAACAAGGTAGAAAACACAATGACACGAGGAGCAATTGTTGGAAATTGAGAGACAAAAAAAGGAAAGGAAATGAGAGACTGAATTACTTTGAGATGTAAATTGATCAGTTTAAAAAAGGTACAAAACCAAATTTCCTCTAATAGTCTTTTATGGCTGTGATGGTTAACGGTGACCGAGAAATGAACAAACCAGCTTTGCACAAAGGCTGCAATCTAATATGAGGTTAAACAATCTGATGTCAGACGTGTTTGCACTTTAAAAGGCACCGGTTTACGAAAGGACACATAATCAGTGAGTGATGGCAAAGTCATTTTAAATTATTAGTGGTTAAAAATATGTTTATATAATAAGTTATGAATAAACTTAGCCCTAGACCACACCAGGAACACCATGTCCATTCTCTAATGAGTCACAATTATTTGGGAAGGTGGTCATAATGTTATGCCTGATTGGAGTATATATATTAAACCTTTTTCTGCTTCCTGACGGTAATTTCTAAGTTGCATGAATGATTGGTCGAAACGTATCCCTCTAAGAAAGTTGTTCCGAGTGTCGTGGGAGTTGTGACCACTTCGTATTTCTTTCCCTCCACCTTGTACGTTCGTGATCGTGAGGTCTAACAAGAAACACGACTCCGAGACGCATTAGGTAATGTCATCCTGCAACATCACCTGGTATCACAACAGGCCAGAAATCTGTTTAAAATACAGATTATCTCCCAGACTCCCTGACACAAATTATTTCCAAAATGACAAAGGTCGAACAAGTTCACCGCCACAGACGGTGCCTTGAAAGCCTCTGTTTTCTCCTTTGTGTTTTCAGACTTTGCTGCTGCATAATTGTGATTGCATCAGGTGTAATGGCTATTACATCATAATGACTAATGGAGGCTAAGAGACCTCTTCTTGCATTATTATTCCTCCCTCATCCTCCTGCAGGCAGGGGTTCAGCTCACTCAGTTTTTAAATGACTTTATCGGTACAAAGAGTTACTGAGCCTAGACGAACGGATGTCAACAGGATAGACTGGAAAAAAAAATATCTATAGCTTATCCTAAAAGAAGTGCCCTGGAAAGTTTCATCCGAATTTCCTAAAAATAAGGGTTTAGCTGTAAAGACATGCAAAGAATAATCAATAACTTCATGCAAGATAACTGCCGATAACAGGTTCTCTATTAGTGTTAGAGTTGGTGACAAATGTGCCCTGATTTCCTGGAATTATCCCAGAAATCTACAACTAAACAACTTTTTGTTTGAGGAAATTTTAGAAACAGGAACAGGAAACAAAGCTTCACTTCACCTGTACCTAAGAGCTAAGAGGTCCTGTGCTGCTTGTAGATTAGAGTGTAGTGAACAGCTTTTCAGCACGGACAGGAAATCTATATAACGTTCCTCGCGGTGTATTATTACTGATTACAGCTTAAGGCCAAAGTGTTCTCTACAATAGATCAAATGGTTTCCTTGGACAAAGGAAAATTATTTTCGCTGCCATTTGTGCAGGAATTACCTGCCTCCTTGGACTGTGGAGTAATTTATACAACATCACACACAGACATGTTATGACAAATACCTTTAACTATCCTCGACAGTACATGAAAAACTACCAGCAACAAGGGGTCGACACAGCCAACGGCCAAATGCCAGCAGACACATAGAGATAGTATCGATACCAAGACTAGTATCGGTATTGGATCGATACCGGTGTAATAAGATCGATGCTTTTGTTACAGTTTCTCTACTATATGTCCAGTAAATCTCTCCTCACAGAGATCATGTGAGCACAGCTTCTGGCCCTGATGCCATTGTTGAAATGTGTCAGTACTCAACTACACAGGATACAGACCCACTTCTTTGATGGAAAATGAATGAGCCAAAATTTCACTCTCTGAGCAATTCTTATATTTATTATTACATTGTTGCTTTTGTTTTACTTATCTGCTCAACTGACTTCATATTCCACTGTTGTTGTGCTGTTTACATTGTCATATTTATATTTTTATTACACTAATTTGCGCTAATTACTTCTGTTTATAAAAGAATAATTCTCCTTGTCATTAGAACATGGAGAATTATTTAATTTTTATACTGTTAAATTGTTTTATGTTGTAATTAGTCAATGGAAAGAGCTCCATATATTTGACCAATATATTTGTTCTGTGTTTTATCATATCTATTTTTGTGCACAAAACTTGATCAGCTCACAAGTTGAATTTGAAGGCAACAATGGTGACGACTCTGACCGGCTTGTTCAGCTTTTCATCCAACACGCTTTCCAAGAATCTGACTAGCACCCACTGTGGAGGACACACAGCTAAAGCTAGGGCCACATGTGCCCACCGATGGCCAGATATTGACACGTCTTTAAACCAAGGCCCCATCGGACAATTTGTCAGAACTCTGTAAATTATCTCGAGTCAATTCCCAAGATATGAAAGGCATTATTAGGGTTTATTTATAAACCTTTCAAGTGATTAAATGTTAATAATTTGTGTGCACGTGTGTCTAGGACTCTTGGGTGATCATATCTGTGTTGACATCTTACGTCACTGCATCCTCTCTAGTATCCACGTGTCTGGTGTGTACATGTGCACCTATGTCAGCTGCTTCCCACAGACTTCCTTTGTGTTTAATGTGTGAGTGATTGCGTGTTTTCTCCTTAGTTACCTGCCCTATTCTGACAAATTCCGCCTGCCGCGCCTCCTCCTTCTTGCGTGCCGACTTCGGAGACTCAGGCAGCACGTCGCTGAAGGACCGTCGGTTTAGCATGTTCTGAGGAGAAAAGGGAACCTAAAACGTCGAACACACAAAACGCGACGCACGCACACATACACACACACACACACACAGAGAAGAAGAGAAAGCACAGAGGGGTCTTAGAGACTGACCCTGGCAGGGGGTGAGAACAGCAGCAGTGAAACACAGTTAGAAACTAAGCAGTGTTAGGAGCAACAGTGAAAGGAGGGGACCAAAAACACGAAAAAAAAAAAACACAGTAAATAAGAACAAAAGTGATGTGAGGAGAGGACGCCCTGCTGAGAAAGTCAGCATTGCAGCAGGATCCAGTCTGTGTGGTGCAGTATGCGGAGGCAGACTGAGGGCTGCAGTGGAAAACAGCAGAACAAAGCTCAGCAGTGGCTTCAGTCGCTGGCAGTGACTGAAGTGACAGGGAGGAGTCAGGAGGAGAAGGATTTGGATGTAGAAAAAGCATCCAAGTCACCGCACACCAGCGTTGGTTGGAAATGCTGCGTACCTTGTGCAGGTCGGGCATGAGGTCTTGGTAGAGCGAGCGGATCAACATGTCCAGGGTCCGCTGACGCTTCTGGGCAAACGTTGGCGTCTCCAGTGTGGCTTTCTCTCCATTGATTACTGTAAGACACGAGGAAAGATCACAGTGAGGAAAAAATGAAACGTGGACGATGCAGATCTGATGTAATTTAAGTAATGATTTCTTACATTTGACTAATAAAAAGTCCCTGAATTCATGGTGATCAGTAAATACAGGTGGAGAGGGGAGAGGAGGTCCAAACAGGGGGACGCTCTCCTCTGAGAAAATCTTCAACCTGTAGCAAAGAGCAGATATAACAATAGTGTCAGATTATATAAGTCAGCAACTATTTATTTAAATTAAGTGTAATTCCAGCTTCACTTAGTAGCAAGAATCAAGGTAGAAAAAGCCACTCACTCACCTGTAACTGTCATTCTGGCTATTATACCTAACTAATGCAAAAATATCTGGAGGGGAAACTATAGGAAACAGTAACAACATAGAAGACACAACAGCATCGATATATATTGTCACATATACAACGATCTGCTTAATATTGTGAAGTTCTCCCTTGTGTCTGCACATCAGAGTATGGACATGGGTCTTCTGAGGGTGTCCTTTGGTGTCTGGCAACAGTATGTTGTTAGTGGGGATCTTTGGGTCCTATGTGTTGAGGTGAATCAGGCCTGTTCCAGTACATCCCTTGATCAGCTTGGGATCTAGTGAATTTGGAGGCCAGGTCAACACCTTGTGCTGTTTTTCATGTTTTTTTTTTTGGTTTGAGTTGTTTCTAGACCAAAATCCTACTGGGGATGGCTGCTACCACTAAGAGGTTAGGGTGCCTTGTCTGGTCTAGGTGGGTGGCACATGTCTAAGTAACCTCCTCACAAATGCCATTTGCCAAATGCCAAAGTTCCCAAACAGAACACTGAATTGTCACAAGACCATCAATGTTATTTGCTTCTCCTGTCAGCGGTCATAATGTTGTGGCCGGTCGGTATATTTCAGGTATTCATTAGCAGGTACCCCCTGTGAACATGACACGCGTGAAGGATACGGGTGAAGTGCGATCGGATCATAGATGGCTTGAAGGACGACGACGCATCGTCCCCTTCCTGGAATACTATGGTGACAATGTCATTTCCGATGTGCCTCTTTCTCTCCACCTGGCAGAGACGACAAACCAGAAAGACACGAAAGATTAGGAGAAATAAAAACAGCAAACCGAACCAAAGCACTGCTGTGACAGGGGTTGTCTTGTAATAATTGATTTTTTGCCACTTACAGGGAGAAAGACAACCTTTAGTCTGGTAAACAGGCAACTTGCAGAAGTAGCTCTTTGAAATGATTACAGTGACACAGAAGAAGACTTGGAACATGATGATTATCAGACAGGTTTTGGATTAATAAGAGCATGTGTGGATCGTTCCTTGCAGATATTGAAGACATTAACGTCTCACTGAGCCTGATGCATTTGCATGGTCACATTAGCAAACTACATTAACTAACTTTAAACTCACACTGACTCGTGTGGGAAACATGGTGGAGGAAACATTTGGCTCTTAAGCTGCAAAATGATCCAATTAATCGCCAAATTTGCAGGTCTTTTTCACTAATGTTTTAATGAGGGAGGCTTTGTACCATAAAACCAAAACAACACACGTTGACATAAAAATATTAATTACACAGCAGCGTTTAACTTCTCTGCATCACTCTAATGGGATGAACAGGGAACTAATCAAGTCTTTGATCACAGAACTTCAGAGGCACATACACTTACTACAAAAAACCCTCACCTGCTTGTTTTGCCACAGCTATTTCTCAACCTGACATCATTATTATTTGCAATTCTTGTAATACCATCCCCTAATGGCCATCAATTCCTCCAACGCTCCTTCAAGAAGACATCTCAACATTAACATTTTGGGCTTGCGGCACCGTTAAATTAACTCTTGTCAATAAAGCCTCGTTAATTTCGCTTAACCCTCAGGACAAAAGAAAACTAATAAAATCAGCATTCCCACAAAATTAGCTGTAGATAATCGTGGCCGTTTGTGATAATTAAAGGACACACACCCCCATTTTAAATTAAAAAAAAATATAAATCCAAGACAGAACAAAAAAGAAGCAACAGGCATCGTACTGGTATTTTTGGCATTTCCTCGGGAACTAGCGTCACCATTTTTTCATAAGCAACTCTCAAGAATGATCAATATTAATACAATTATTAATATTTTGGTCTTTGGCTTGAAAAATGCCACCGCATTATCTGAGGCCAGGCAGTGAAGTCATTCTGTGTCCTCATTTAGCCCCATCACCAGTAACACCACACATACAGTCAGTAATTAACCCTGCATCAACTAAAGTGACCTGACTTTGCTTTATATTTCACGGACGTGATATAAAGTATCCTTAAGCCATTGTCACTACCAGACACCTGGACCCACATGTGGTTCAAGCACAGACGGCTTCTTATTACTGTCCAGCAGAATGTCTTGTTTTTAACCTGAGGAGAAATCCAATTATGTAGCAGATCTGCCAGGCACCAGTCCCCCTTTTTTTTCTTTTAAAATCATACTCACCATTATTGGCATTATGGAATGGAGCAATAATGTCATTTTCTTCTTCTCTCTTCCTAAAGTGACTGATTGCCAAGTTGACTGTCATTGCAGAAAACCGGTTTCCTTTTTTGTTTTTTTTTGCTAAACGACGGAGATGGAGACGTGTGCCTGATGCACAACTAAACTTACTGCAAGTCATAGGTATTGCCAGTCTGATGTGAGTGTTTTCTGCCACACCAGCAGCTTCACCAAGCTATACTTAGGCACAACAGAGTATGACCTAAATGCTAACATCAGCATCACACTGACGTCAAGCAGGCACACATGCTAATAGTTAATGTTGTTGGGAATTTGTCGATTCTGATCTCATGATGGTTCTACGGCAGAAATTACGGAGTCATCACACTTATTACATTTTAATATACAGAGGACGCGAGGGTAAATATGATGAATATTTGTGGAAAATGTTGTCACGACATGCCATGGAAAGCAACCTCATGATGGTGCTGGGGACCAAAGAAGAATAAGATTCATCCTCTGGTTACAATCAGAGTCTGTACAAAAAGTGCATGTCAAGCACTCATATTAGCCAAAGACTGTATAAAGACGGAGGGAGGAACAGTCACTCAAAAGTGAAGAAGCCAAAGCAAGTAGAGCTCCCCCTGGTGTCTGGCTGCAGTATATGTCATAAGTGGAAGGGACTTAGGCTAAATAAAACGCTAAAATGCCAATGTTGCCAGGTATTATAAGTGACTTTGGGCTTAATTTTCAGTGAAGCTGCTCACAAGTTTTTTGGGCTTGTTCCTAAAGTGTAGCTGCTTATTTGCGCTTGTTTCCAGCTCCCTGAATACGTTCTCAAGCAGATCATTTCGATATTTTTTTTTAAATGTAAGATAGTTTGTCATGCCCGTCCCCTCTGTCCCAGTGAAACTCTTCTCTCCCACCCGCATCCCGCTTCTAACTGGCTCTGACCCTGATTGCAAAAAAGTTCTAGCCAATCAGAGGCAGTTTGGGGCAAACTGATTTTTCTGCTGACACTTAAATGGAAATAAGTGTGACTGATGGTGGAGTGTAGGAGCATTTTGCCTTGCCTAAGACTTGGAGAAAGAGAAATGAGTAAAAGAATGGATTCAACCCACGGTGGGGGTTGAACGACTCAAAAGCACTGTGCAGAACTGCGCACAGTTTACCAATCCGTCCACATGGATGAAAATTGACAGTCTGTACCCACAATTTGTTTATGTGTGTACATAACGAAATTTTGGGTGGTAGCTCCTGGCTAAAGTAGTGCAAATATGAAAACGGTAAAATAAGCACTACAAATAAAATAAATAAAAATAGAGCTGTACAGATAAGTAAGTCAGAGTGGTGGGGACCTACAGTAGGGGAGCTCCTTAGCATAAATTGCTTGTTTTGGGCTTGGTTTCACAGGCTTGGTTGCAAGGATATTTTCTGTCATTTTAAGTAGTTAATATGATGTTGATGCATGTTCAAGTGTCAATATTCTGGATAAGTTTTAGGTATTTGACGGTTAAAGAAACAACATATGACCAGACTTATGACGTAACGTTGACTACCAGTTGCCATGCCAACCGCTCCGTAAAGCGGTCCCGTAAAAACTATTTGGAAAAACAAATACAGTGTATAATCCAACATTTTTCTTGTAACTGGTGGAGATAGAGAGTAGTGTTAATTAAACGAAACACGAGTGAGTTTTGTGGAAGTGTGGCGGCTCATTGATATATATTTAACTTTCGAAGCTTAGACTACTGCACAGACTCCATATTCAAGATGGCGCTCTCTGTATCCTCGGGGAAATAGCGTCAGTTAGGCAAATACCAGGAAGTGGCAACATGCTGTCCACATTTATACACAATCTATAGCATTAACACACACCTGCTGCTTGTTCTCTTTAGAGTAGGGTAACATGGTGGACACATGGAACATGAGCTCATGGCCTTGATACACCGTGTAGATGGACTTAATTCCTGTAGTGTCGTCTGTGGATAAAATAACATAAAGAGGAGGAAATATACGTTACATGGCATATACATTCGTGAAACCAATAAACTGTGTGCAGGTGTAAAGGTTCTTACTCTTGGTGTCTAACCCTCCGCGGTAACCTGCCCATCCCTGCAGTGTTATGGTGTCACCCAGCAGATTGAGAAACTTATCGAAGCCCTCGCTCCCCGTCTCTGTAGGGAACACAGACATACTCAATTGTAGGAAATGCTCAGGGCTTTCAAGTCTCCTGCATTTCAATAAGTTCACGCGCCATATATGACATTCCTCACGTCGAAAAATTATAAAACTCGCCGCGCTTAGACTTTAAAAGAATAATCTATAGATGAGGCGAAGGTAGGCTGCTCTGCTTCAGTCAGCGACCAATCAGAAAATATCACGACCAACCAGCCAATCAGAAAATACTTGCCAGGTGAGATAGATGCGCCCTAACCACGCCTTCCACAAATGCATGTGCACAAGAAGAACTCAAAGAAGAACTGGACACACACATCCCAAATTTAAAAAAAAATCTCACTACAAGGTAAATTCAATATTTGAGCGCCCTGGAAATGCTGTTTTGTTAAAGTAATAGTCACATTCTTGCCAAGATTCGTTTGAGGAAACTTCCAGTTTGTATGATAAATATGAGCGAAAGTGATTAGCCTAGCATAGCAAGCACATCAGGAACATCTGGTAAAGTCGGTGGTATGTTATGCTGGAGTTCTTTGCTTGGAACCCTAAACAAGTTAAGTTCTTGACAAGAATGTAAAATGTATTTCTCCTTATAAAATCTCAGCGAAACCACTGATAAAAGGTGAGCATAGAGGGATTTACCGTTGCTAAACATCTCGTCATCTGTGAGTTGTCCATCTTTGGCGAACAGTACACCAAATTTGAAGTTGACGGAACCCTGAAAATATATAGTTGGGTTAAGAAGGTGAAACTATTAAGTGCTCATGCATTTTTTATAAGTCTTTGCAATCTGTCAAGGAGGTGTACAGAAAACAAAGCTTAATGAAACCTAACAAATGGACACACGAGAACAGAAGATCAAAATAAAAAGTGATTTGCTAACCACAGAAAAAAAAACAATAACCTTACAAATAAATCCAGACAACTGGATTAAACTATCGTAAAAGCAGCAACGTTTCATACCTCCTGTTCCTCCAACACCAGCAGATCCTGGGGAAACAGGACATAACAGTCATTCACACTGACCAGCACTCCAGTTAGAAATGACACTGCCCGAGGCCATTATAAAGTTTAGCTGTTGCAGATGAGGCTTGGCATGAAATGGACCGGTGCTATATTTCATTACGAGCGAGCCGCCACTCTGGTGTCATTCTCACCTTCTGAATCTCCGGGTTGAGGATCTCCCTCGGGCCTTTCTCAAACCTATCCATGTTCATTGCACTGTAAAGGGAACAGGAGGGAAAAGGGAGGAGTGGAAGAAGTAGTAATAAGAAAGAAAAGAGAAGGGGAGGAAAAAAAGGTGTTACAGACTGAAGGAAGACAAAACAGCCTGAAGACTAACACAGAAAAAAGAGACTTGATAGGGGGGATTTCTCATTCAGCTTGTGCCACTTCTACTCATTCAGCTTCTGAGCAGTGACGCATGTTAAAGAATTTCTAATCTCTTGTTTCGTGCATCTTTTTATATCGTGTTACTCATGACATTTGCTGCTACAAAAAAGAAAAAAACAGCCACATCACAACAAAACCATATCACGTTTTAGTTGAAATTCCACATCAACATTTTCTCCACTTTGTTTTTTACATACTGATCCATCACACATTCCTTACAGTATACCACAGTATAATTAATGCAATATCTAAAAACTGTTTTAATCTGTTTCTAGCTTCATTATTTTAACTACTGAAATGCAATTGCAAGTTGTTAATTGTAAAACTTTAAAGATTAAATCAGTGCTTTCCGGCATTTTGCCTTGAATAATACAGATTACACAGTTTTACAAGTCAATTTGTAATTTCACAATTATTTAATGGGGGAAAAAAACACACACAAGTTACAATAAATGTGTAGAGCAAAAACCACCCAATTAATTGTGACCTTTCAGAAGGGCCTGGCCTCTGTCTTGGAAACTACTCAACTAAACCACCAAAAGCCAAGCTAAATTTAGACGTCTACGTCACTAAATTCATTACTCATGCATCGCAATTAACAGTAACAGTCTTTTAATCGTTTTATATCTTATCTTAATTTATTTTTCATTATTTTAATTACAGGACTGAATCACTTCTTGCCTCAACTGCGAGCCACAGAATTTTACGAGAGCGAAACGCTGGTCCCCATTATTCCACTAACAAGGGAAGTTTGTTTGTCTTATGTTAAACTAAATAGCATCAGCAGTCAACTAGTCTTCACAGTGCGTGGATCTGTCTAACTCCTGGTTAAGTCAAAAAAAGACGCTGACCGGGCTACAGACACCAACGTAGGTTTCCGTGCCTGCATTTACACTACACGACCTCAACAGTGTAAACCACCACCATTAATATGAGTGAATGTGTCGGCTGGACATGAAGAACTCTCCTCCCTAATGGATATTAGAACACCAGGCCGCTTATATAATGATGGAGTAGGATGTAGCCTCTGAATGCAGTCACATCAGGCGGCGCTGTATGCAAATGACTACGTCTCAGCAGCAGAATGAGATCACAGCCGCATTAGTTCTCATTCATGTGTCATGAAGAGTGAATGGACTGTGTCGGCTGCAGGCTGCACTTCCTTACCTCAGGATGGACTTGACTGATAGTGTTTTGGTCGGGCTGTAGGGGAGGCTGATCTTCAGAGTGCCCTGAGCGACACAGATCAAATATTAGAAACTCTTAGCGCAGCTGGTTTCATTCACTTTTTCTTTTGTAAATGACACAATTAAAACACGTCTATATGTAGGATTGTTTTTGGAGACTGATGAAGGGGAGATGACATAAAATGCAATATAAAAAAAAAAGTTGTATACCCAAAACCTCAAACATATCTCTTTTTAAATTAGCCAAAGAATAACTAGAGGTGACCAAATTAAACCGTAGCTAAAATAAAGTTGTTCTGTTAAACAACAACAACATCCTGTACCAGTAAGTGTCTGACAGAAACAAGACGAATCAATGTGATCAGGCGGCGGAGGTGCGCCGCCCTAATCAGGTTCCAGACGAGGCCGGCGGATAAAATTAGATCCAAGCTATCTTGGTCATGAAACTGAATCACTAAACTACAAACACACAATAATTACCATGCAATCTCCACCTACACACACACACACACACACACCACCTACGCATGCGGTGACTCAAAAGTGCAGTAGTAGTGTAAGATGACATATTGTGCTTTTTCATATTTAGAACACGGAGAAAAATAAATAAGTACCACCTACAAGTGTGACTTCAAGAAGAAACCATTAAAGTGTGAAGATTTTACAGGAATAAAACATGCGATGAGTTCCCGCAACAAGTTGTTAAATGGAAAATGATGTATCTCTACAGATTATACCTGTTGTACACGTCAATTTGTAATTTTACAGTTATGAAAATATCAGTGGTTATTTAACGAAAAGAAGAATAAAAATGAATACCCCAATGAATTGTGACCTTTTAGAAGGGCCGGACCCGTTTCTTTGAAACTGCTTAACTAAACTACAGAAAGGTAACCTAACTTCAGACAACTACAACTGTATAATGAGTTTTACACAGTAATCCATCAACCAGTCAATCAGTCAAAAGTGTTTGCTGCAGAATGGCGACCAGAGCCGTATATTAGAGAGAGTCTGGCCAACTAGGGAATGGACTTTCTGAGCTGTCCCTCTATGCTGATCGTTTCTGAGCTGGTCACATGTTTCATGGGTGCCATGTTAGATACATCTAACCAATATTCACCCATAGAGAAGTGGCAAAAACAGAGAATAAACAGAGAAAGTCAAGAGAGCAGAAAATCATCTGATTTCTCTCTATAACGTGAGGTAAATATCAATGTCTGTCTTTGATGTTTGTTAAGATTTTATAAAAGAAAAAAAAGTCATACCATCAATCATGTGAACCTTGATCTCAAAAACGCCAAACACCACTTTACACATCAATGAAGTTTGAAGTTAACCAAGCCTTATGCTAACTAGTTGTCTAGAGGCTTAGAAAAATAGCAGCTAGCGTCATATATACTGTAAAACCCATGTGTGCATGTAATTTATGTCCACATAGACAGACAAATTTAATTGACACGTAACTTTACCTCAGTTACTACTAAGTTATTATGACTAGCATGCTAATGCTATAATATATATATATATATATATATATATACTAAATAACAGTAAGACTAGTTTAATTTTCACTATTTCTGAGTATTTATAACTTTTCTGAGTAATTCCAACCTTTAAATGGCGATAGATGAACACGAGAGACAAAGGAGAAGGTAAACACAGCTCCATGACTGATGAGGAGATTGGGCTACAAAGCATTTTACAGGCTCATTTAAGAAATTTAAAGTAAGTAGACGCTAGGATATTTAAGTGAGGGCCTTTTACGTATTGACAGACATTGGCAATAACATTTATAGGCGGTTAATGTGGAAATAATAATCTACCCCATAGGGTTACACTGTAGAATCATCCCTCCAAGGTATCAAACATGGCGCCCATGACTTGAGTTGGCCAGACTCTCTCTAATATACATCTCTGAAAACAACTGCTCGATAGCGCTCCCAGTGGTCAGAAACCCCACAGGTACGTTTAAGTAAAGTCTTGATTTTTAGCTTGCTCTGTTTTGTTGCTGCTTTTATTTCCCAGAGTAACCCTTCACACCGTCCAGCTCACCGTCTTTCTCCACAGGATGGCTCTGTACTGAGGAACCCGCTGGTTGTTCTGGTCCGAGAGGACGACCGACAGGTAGAAGGGGTTCTTCTCTGCATCCGTACCCACGTAGTTCTGGTGGACTGAGGGCAGCAAAGACAAATACACACATAAACATTCTTAGCATCTGTTTTCCTTCCCCATGTAATCATCGCCCTGCTGTCTACCATCTTCACCAATTCATCCCCCGTCCTCGTCTTCCTTTCATTATTTTTCCTTTTTTCCCTTCCATTCATCCCTCCCCTGATACAAAAATCTCCTGACGGCACCGGCGGAGTCACACATTCATGCCTCTGCCTCTTCGGTTGACAGGGCAACATCCTCAGAAGGATGCAAACGCTGAACAGACCACCAAACCCAATTAGACGCAGGATCTCTGCTGCCTCCGCCTTTGTCCTCTTCAGTGCTGCCCCCCACCCTAACATTGTTATTATTCGACAATTTCGCTTTCTGTTTGGATTTCAGCTCCGCTCATTCTTCATTAGCCCCGTTTTAATGCTCTGGGTAAGCGGGGCTGTCTTGCAGTTATGTGCTTATTGGTTTAGACAGCTTGAGCCTCGCACTCCACTATCCACTATCAAGAATTACCAGCACATTTAAAAGAAATGGGGACTTTTTCTTTTTCATTCTTAGCCTAATCATTAATAAATCGAGGACTGAATTCACTTCATCAGACGGGAAGCGCTAGAATACCTGGCCTCGACTTCCTAACGCGTTGTGTTGTGCGATGCAGTCAGCTCATCTCAGGCTGCGAGACACAGATGGCCCAGCCGCCGTCCAAACGGGTCGAGCCAACTTTCGAGACGTGGCTCTTTATAAACTGCCCCGCGCCATATCGTGATTAGACCCCGGCTGGAGCAGAGAGGGGATTTCTCTTTCTCCACGGCGGCCCTTTCTCGTGTCCCACTTTCCCTCACAAGCATCCATCTCGGGCTCGGTCCTAAACCTTTCAGCTCGTGACATTCCTGCCTTTTTCGAGAAACCCACACAATGATCTTTTTGCTGCACGTCTTACATCACCACCTACACTGCGAGTCTGAGAACAGGCGGAGTGTTAATGAGGGTGCTGAAATGAGAGGGGGTCAGAGAAGGTGACTGGTTCTAATGTCTATTTAACAATCTCTTTTGCTCATAGTTTGCCGCGCGGTGCCAGGCTCATCTCAGAAGCCCAATCTTAATTTTTGTTATCTTGTGGAGATTTCTGTCCATTGAGACTCAATGTCCTGCACGGCCTTTCTCCCTGGGTGGTGTAAGAGATAAGAGGTTAGCCGAGACTCTCAGCGGGGATGTGGCCAGATGCTAACAGGTTTTGGCGGTGCAGCGTGAGGACAAGGCTGACTTTATGAGATAAAAGCATCTTTCAGGCCAGGGAAGACATTCGGAAGATGTTTTATTTCCGCAGCGTCTGAAAGCCAGCTCACAAACTTTGCCTATATCGGTATTTCTCCATCTATCTTACACTAACTTTTTTAAAACAAAAAAAAACAGTACAGCAGAGCAGCACTGACCTTTTCCCAGGAAGTACTTAAAGAACCATCTGGTGTGGTACTCTGGATTCTCCAGATGGACATCGGTTCTCCTCCAGGTTCCCGGAGTGTAAACCGAAGTCTGTTTGTCACGCGCACAAAACACACAGACACACACACACACATGCATGGCACATTATCATCATGATGGTCACAGCTTGTGTCACAGCGGTCTTCTCTGTGGAGAGCTGTTACACAATGCGGCCGTACAGATTACAATGCAGGGCAAGAAATCATGAAGCGGCGAGCTGCAGTCTGACTGTCACCCTATGAAGAGCGACGACGTAGACTCTCATTTAGAAAATCACATTAAGACGCTGGCAAACTGACTGTAGAGCAAAGATGATCAACACATGCTGGAAAGTTTCAGTTGTAAAGTGTATATATATATATATAATGTTGTAGTACGATATCTTTGGAGAGCTCCGAGGTAAACAGCTGATTGTGTACAGAGACGTCAAGGGCAATATCATCGTCTAACAAGCACATATAGCATGTGTGTAACTTTCATTTACAGACAGCTGAGAAGCTTAAACCATTTTTAATGTAAAAAAAATAAAAAGGTAATTTTAGAAACCACAAAAAGTAAGTACTTGCATTAAACACTGAAAAAGCAATGAAATTTATCTAGCGGGCATGTTTTTTGTTTTTTTTTTCTTAATTTTGTTCTCCATTAATCGTCCTGATTCTAATGTGTCCTGTGACGTATTGGGTGGGTCACAGTCTTGAGGTTGCGAACCAATTCAAGAAGCAATTTGTCACGGCAGAGAGAAAATCTATACCGCCTTAATATAAAGTGATCATTGGGGAGTTTAGAGATGCTAGCAGGCTTATTTTGTACCATAGCACGGAGCCAGGCTAGCAGTTTGGCCCTGCTTCCAGTCTTTACGCTAAGCTAAGCCGATCATCAAAGCTTCATATTTAATGCAGGACCAATAGTGGCATCAGCTTCCTCAACTACTTCCTGTCAAGAAAGCAAATAAGCCAGGCTAAGGGTCAGCGTGTAATGTGCAGCCTTTTGATTGGCTTGGCAGCGATGGGGGCGGGGCCTACTGTGTACAGGAGGCTTAGATTGACAGGTCTCGGCTAGTGCTGTTGAGACAGCTCCTGTATCCTGAATGAGTGAAGTGCTGACTGAAAGACAACGTCTTCTGCCTCCATTTATAAAATATTTGTCGGATTCATGTTAATGTGTATTCAAGGAAATTTAAATTTGTGGGGAAAAATGGAAAAAAAAATATGAAAACCGTCTAATCAACCAAAGGTTTTGTGAACCCCCTGCAATATCTCACACCCTGTTGAAGACCTATGCTGCAAGAAGGAATGCTACCGACGGTTCTTCATCCCAGCTGCCATCAGGCAAGATGGGCAACACAAGAACAATAACTTGCACCTGAGACTTGTTTTGAGACTCTTTTTTTTTTAATCAGAGATTCTTTTTGCACAATAATCTGCTTTTTCCACTGCCTTATCTTGCACAAACTGCCTCACTGCTAGCAATTACATTACCATTTTTTAGCAATTTTCATTCCTACATCCACACTGTACATACAGAATGTCCTTATATTTCTATTTTCTGCTATATATATTAGAGTGCTGTTATTTTTTTGTATATTTTTTTGTCTAATTCTGCGCTACGTCAAACGTCTTAAAAATACCTATGCATCATTTACTACCTGTAGCTGTTGATGGCTGCCCATCATTTGTTGCGATTAGTAAGCAACCCTGGGGGGCGGGAGGGCAAGTGGATAGCTGGGGCTCATTTTGCGCACAAATGTGTATTACAGTTTACGTACCTCATCCGATGAGCCATTCTCCACCCTGAAGCGCCCTGCCCTCTGAATGGCCCCATCTGCGTCACTGGAGATCAGCTGAGAGGGACATGGAGAGAGAGACAGAGAGAGGCAGACATGTTTAAAATTAGACACCTGACAAACCATGACTCGTGGCAGACAGTAAGAGGTCATACAGCGCTCGCAGACAAAAGAGAAGAGGAACCACTGCAGACACATCACCTCCATGTGACAACAACAGCATGCTAGCGTCCCCCCGTTCATCTACATCGCCAACGCCGCTACGGACATCGATAAGTCTCTGCGACCAGTCCTTTGCTGTAAAAACATGTTTTAATTTTTTTTTCTTCTTCTTCCCACATTTACCTCATTTTCATCTGAGACCCTGTACTTATCGGCCCAATTACCCGTCTCTCGCTGACTCACCTCTCTTTACTACAGCTCTGGAGTGGAGACATTATGAGAGCAAAAATGGGACAGTTAATGGTAGTGTAAGAGACTGAGTGAGACGAAAGAGGGCAGAGGACGAGAACACAATGTATCCTGTCTAATGACATACAACTTGCAGAAATGGTTCGATGTTTTAGGAAATACTCGACGCTTATTCGCCGTCTCGCTGGGAGTTACGTGACATTTAGGTGAGCACCGCGTGTAAACTCGTGCACTTCTTGCTCCATTTCTTATGCAGAGGCACAAAAGTCATTTTAGGCTTAGCTTTAGCTGGTAGTGGTCGGCAACACTGGTACTGCAACAGTAGGGGTGGGAAAAAATAGCGAAACGGCAATATATCGCAATATTTTTTCTTCCGATACAATATAGATTTTCTATGTCTTAATATCGATTTTAAAAGAAAAAGACTACTTTTCTGTACAAGTGCAATAAATTGAAAATAGATCATTGGATTAATATTAGTTTTTGACTCAATTTGTCCAATGAATTATTACTATCATCTGCTGTACATATATGCAACGTGTATTACAAGCTGCATTTAAAATTTCTCAGTGAACTACGTAGAATATTACAACATATCGCAATATCATAATATTGCAATAATGTATCGTATCGTGACTCAAGTATCGTGACTCAAGTATCGTGATACGTATCGTATCGTGTATTTGCCCACCCCTACCGCACAGACTGAAAGCTTCTATTGGAAAGTTTAGACAAGACGCTCATGTTAGCCGCATGATGAATTCTACTAATATAAGTAATTCCTTAACTTCTCATCTTAAGTCATTATCCAACTACAATTTCAAGCTTCGGCTGCACTTTGTGCTTGGTGCCAATTACAAAATCAACCGGCTAACTCACTAAAATAAGGCAGGAGATCATTTAACCTGAATTATGAGTTTGTTACCAAGTTAGCTTTGCACAAAAAAAAAAAAAAAAAGCTAACCTAATGAACATACATTTTGTCATACGTAGGAAAAAACTGGAACCATAAGCTTGTGATGAACATGGAGTGTTACAAATGGAAGATGGGCTGGTCTTTTCCAGTGTTCAAATGGTCTGGTGATGCATTCAATTTTCATTTTTGAATGAACTATTATTTATGAATTATTAATGAGCCCTCAGCAAGAATGTAGCTGGTAGTTTTTAGCCATTTTCTTACTTTTGCTGCTCGTAGTGCATGGCGTTATTTATTTTGTTTTCAGTATCCCATAGATGCCTTGTGTTTGACCATTGGTTACTGCGTTCTCAAAGCACATATTCATATTAATGTGTCTGGTTTGGACACAACATGTTGATTGGTTGGTTGCAAAGGCTAGCTTACATGAAACTAAACTAAGAATTTCCGAGCTGCATTTAACGCTTCTCTTCATTTTACTAGTTTGAGTTCTGTATAAATGTCCAGAATTAAGATTAAGGCATAGAAGGCATTTAAGGCATTACTCAATAGTAGAAACTCCAAATGTTCAGTGGGTCACTGTTGCTGCTGTTCACCATCTTCTCTTTGTCCTTGTGGATATCTGCAAACCCCTCCTCAACCTAATCCTCTTCACGTCCCCATTTCCTTCTAAAGCCCCCCAACAGCCTCTCACTGAATCGTGTTGTGTTACCAGGCAACAGGGAGTCTCTCCTCCCTTGCTGCATTTTTTATTTATTTTTTTATTTATTTCTGCATTTCTGCCCTTCGCTCTTTGACCCTCTTGACTGCCACTCTATTTCACCGACAGAGGCCTCTGCTCTGCCGGTGTGTTTTAAAAATATATATAAGGGCTGAAATATGGCCAGATGGAACGAAATGGTCCAGAAAAGCCAAAAAAAGAGAGGAGGCAAGTTCCTGAATGAGACGAAGTGAAGATGGAAAATTAATCTGCTGATTGTTTTCTCTTCTCTCCATTTCATCCATTTCAGAGACCGGCTTCAAACATCCTGCTTTGTCCGACCATCTTGTAGATACAGAGACGTGAACCAGGTCTGTCATGTTATAACGTAACAGCAGAATATGTTAAAGGTCAAAATAGGGAAGAATTTTATGAACAATAGAGGGAGGCAAGATTCAAAGAACAGAAACCGAGCTTCATTAACATGAAGTTCATTCAAAATGACCAGGAGCAGGCTGAGGAGTCGAACCTTAAGATACAAATATCCCTCCAAAAAAACTAAAAGAAACAGACTGAAATAACTAGAAAGCACGTCTAGAAGAACACAGACAACTGA
This sequence comes from Mugil cephalus, assembly GCF_022458985.1. Taxonomy (NCBI): domain Eukaryota; kingdom Metazoa; phylum Chordata; class Actinopteri; order Mugiliformes; family Mugilidae; genus Mugil; species Mugil cephalus. Next base: position 6,474,169 of record NC_061788.1, on the reverse strand, counting down.
AAGGAGAAGACGCTGAACTATAAATTCAAAAAGGGCGACTCAGACTGAACACAGGTGATAAAGGAAACTTGAGGGAAAACAAAAAGTATAACAACAAGACAACTTCGAAATATGAAACAACAGAGGAAAACTGCAGTAAAACCAGGACAGGAAAAGATATTTATATATTAATATATTTTTATAGAAATACTCAAAGGCGATTGGTCCTCAAGAGCAATTAGCACCAGGGAAGACAGCTAGTGAAGCTAGCTTTAGCCTTTTGGAGGATACATCGCTACATAGATGTTGTCAAAAGTCGGAGCAGCTGAGTTGGCAACAAAAATTTGAAGTTCATGTGCGGTTAATGGAAGCTGACATAAAGTTTTGCGGCATCTGACAGAAGTAGGAATCACAAATTTGTCAGAGGGTGCGCAATGATGCGGAAAGTAGTGTTGAACCTGTAAGATACAGTACGATACATTTTCTGTATCATTAACAGTTAAAATGAATGACGGACTGGAGACTGATGAATTCTATCAATTTTAGTAATTCATCTTAAATCATTATCGAACCACAATTTCAAGCTGAATATTTGAACCTATGTATTATTTGAATAGCTTAACACTGAAAAACGTTCATTTAAACTGAATTGTGAGCTTGTTACCAAGTTATCTTTGCACCAAAAAAAGCTAATCTAATGAATGGTTTTTCCTGACGCAGGCGGTTATGGCCTATTCTGAACAGCTGACCAAGCCTGTGCACAGCGTTTTATCAGTTTGGGCCGTGAGCTCCACTTCAGCCGATCACTTGATCATGTTGGACGGTTAAAGGATGAGGAAGAGTGGTGATAGAGCACTTATCATGGAGAGAGAGAGGGAGACGGAGGGTAGAAGTCCATTCACAGCATTCCTGTGGGTGAGGGAGGATAAAAGGCCAGAACTTCACGTCCTCAGTAAAATCATTAATAACTGTCACGCTGACTTTATTGTTCATGTTAAATTAAATCTGATACGCAATACTGCATCTGGGGGCTTGGTGCAAAGATCATAAAGGAAAATTTTCAACTCAGCTTTACTGGATTTAGTGGGGTCAGAGAGAGGCATTCGAATTGTGACATGTGAATAATTTGTTGTTAATCTTCAGGTCTTGCCACACATTTCCTGCAGACAAGACACTCTCACATACTGGATCACTATTATCTGTACATATAGTTAGGACAATGTTTCACATGTCATCAGCCAAGTGCGTCTTTTAAAAATCAGACAAATCACTCTCAACAATGTGCAGCACAAGAGGCACACTAAAAACCAAAACACAACTAGCTTCTAATGCCCTTCAGATGGCGCATCAAGCGCTTTCCTTCTTTCAAACCCACATACTGATCAGTCTAATCCTCAAAATGTCCTTGAGAGAGAGCTGGCAGAACACCATTTGTTTACACACATTTCCATGTTTCCTGTTAAGGCAGAGGGAAGGAGACCACCAACCCCAACTTGAAAAATCAAGCCCGGTCCACTGGGATGAGCAGACACCGCCACCATCTGTAGTTATCATAACACCGACAAAATTACCATTTGGTCCTTTCTGGGTGCTGGTGACATACGTTTATGAAAACATACGTTGTCTTAGATTTCATGAGGACTTGTCAGATGAAAATAACTACTTAGATCACAGGTCTTCAACAGGGGGTCCGTGAAGGTACTGTATGGGTGGGGGGGGGGGGGGGGGGGGGGGGGGGCATAAATACACATTATCACAGCATCACTCGAGCTGCCACCTGTCAATCTACTGTTCACATTAGGCCCTGCCCCTGTCGCTGCTGAGCCAACAGTGCTGCTTGCTTTGTTTTATTTTCTTTATCTCTTAATTTCATATCTGTAAATATATATGTGTAAATGAATAGTTGAATCTGTGTATTATTTGAATATCTTAAATTTGAATGCAAAATGATGATAATAACGTATATTTATAAATAGCACTAGGCCGAGTTTAATTTAGAACATGTATGTAGTAGGTAGGGGATCCCTACTTGATCTCTCATCAGTTTGGGGTCCTTGGCCTGAAAAACATTGAAGACCCCTGACTTAGGAAGGTAAAATACGAATGTAATGAGGATAATTATGTTACAATTCCTCTAACTGCACACAGTAGCCACATTGATCTATAAATGGAAAATGTATGAAATTATCTGATGTTGGTTTGACATACCCTCATCTATGTTTAGTTGTTGTTTTAGTTTAATTCTTTAAACTTCTGCTTCTACTTATTTAATTTTCTATTTTTTTGGACTCATGTTTGCTTTTTCATCTCCTTCATCCTTCATCATTAAACTGTCTGCTGCAGCAACGCTGCATTTTCCCGATGTGGGATACATAAAGGATTACATTAGCTTAGCTTAGTTTAGCTTAGCTGAAAATCGGTGACACATTCCTGAATAAGCCACAACATAAATTTGTTAAAGGTGTACTTACTTACTCATTCAAATTTATATTTATAGCCATGCAAACACGGCTTCCACCTCCTAGCTTTGGGCTACTGGAGACTCTGATTGTGATGAATTGCGTTAATTGTGCTACCGTGATGCCGCCTGCTCAGTGGACTGGCCGGCTAGCTCTCAGACGTTGCTCACAATAAAAAAAAACAAAAAAACAAAACTGGCAACTGCTACAATGAGTTTCATTTTATTGAGAGTAATGACAGTAGACCATCGTGTGTGATCTGTGTGCAGGTGCAAGTAAATCAAGGGCCGGCGAGCTACAGTCTGCTAGCGAGAGTTTTTCTGACAGAGGAGTGAGGAGCACGGCTGGCGGAAAAATCAAACGGTTAACCTTGCAGCAATTTCAGAGAGGAAAAACACACAGGGGGGTTTATCTGGTGACTCAGCAGATCCACGTACGACTGAAGGCACCACCTGCAGTCGTGTGAGGTTATGCAGAAAACTGTTCCCCTTTCACATGAAACGGTAAGAAGGAGGGAGGAACACGTTCTGCACGGTGACTGCAATGAAGGAAAATGAGGATCTAAGAACCGTAGTGTGCGTGTTCAGGATATTCACTTCGTGATCGACTGAGAAAAAAATAAAAAAAATCTCTCAATCAAATCAATGACGTCAATGAAAAGCAACTAAATTAAAAGAAATATTCCCATCAATATAACACTGATTGCTCCCAGACCTTTATGTGCCAGCAAGTAAAGCACTGGCTGCATTTACACCCTTGGGTATGTGGCACGTAATGAGATAATAAAATCCAGCGTATAGGAAGGAGCCAAGGAGGTTTACTGCAGGTGTGAAGCTCTGATAAACAACACAGAGGTTCCTGCGCAGTAATTGGCGACGTTTTAGAAGGGGCTGCAGAAAATACTACACTCTCACCTTTCATATTAACAGGGCTGGAAACGAAACAGATTTTCCTGGTGTGGTGGTACGCGCCCGTGTTTGAGCTTCGCTGTTCTGTCAAAATCTGCGTTCGCGCGCGGAAAATGGAAAGTAAATGTCGACGCTGTAGGCCTCCATTTCTCTTCCCTCCTGCAACATTAACTGTCCAATCGCAAGATAATGGAGGGGAAACCAACGCAGCGTCCAGACGGAGCCATGCACCGCCTCCCAGGTGCAACGTGTGTGTGGCTGCACGCGAGGGGATTAAAAAAAAAAGAAAAAGAAACATTCAGTGTTAAACGTGCGTTTAGGTAAGTGCTTGTGCTGCAGTGTGTGAATAGGCTCTCTGCTGTTTTGGGGTGAAAGAATGGAAAATGTCAGGAGAAAGGCGAGATTAAGCACTCTGGGGAGTCTGTGTGTGTGTGTGTGTGTGTGTGTGTGTGTGTGTGTGTGTGTGTGTGTGTCGGCGCAAACACACACGCATGCATTACGCAGCCATTGCTTCTAAATCATGCAACAGAAGAGTGGCAAAGAAGGAAAAGCTGCACTCCAACGATTCCCCCTGGACCGGGGGAGGCAGACGAGAGGCAACAGGGGAGAAGGGGAGAGAGTGGAGGTGGGGGGGGGTCCGTTATGCTTCTACGCTTTAACAAACAACCCATAAAACACCTCGGCACTGCTTGGGAGAAATAGTGGAGGGCTGGGAGTAAAAAAAGAAAGAAAAGAAAAGGGGCACCAAATATATAAAGATAGAGGGACAGAATGAAGGATGAGGCCAACGGGGGAAGAGAGGCAAAGAGCGATGTATAATGACAACAAAAAAAACGAATGATAAAAGAATAATAGCCATCTCCACGAAGCGTAACCTTATGGGAAAAGGGCACTGCTTTCCGGCTTTAAAGACGGAGCCCGCTCTCTCCGGCGCGCACACTTAAACAGCTTCCATTTTAGAGCACAACCCGAACATTTCACAAACACAATCGAGTTCTCATACAACCTCTGATTTCCCCAAGGCCCACGGGACAAAGGAGCGCCGTGGCGCAAAGACAGAGGGATACGTGTTTGCGTGTGCGCGTCGGCGTATTAAATCAATACTTTTGTGACGGCTGATAGATAATTGATCTCATCAGCGGGCCCGTTCATGCGCACTCACAGTCCTCCAGGAAGGCGGAGAACTCGGAGGCCTCGGCAGCAGGGAAGGAGAGGAATGGTAGGGGGAAGGAACGGAAGAGAGGCAGGTGCACAGTCTGAAAGGAGATATGAAAAAGGGCGGGGGAGGAAAAAAAAAAAAAGAAGACGGTAGACTTGCAATAAAGCCTGCCTTCAAATGGGGGTCGTGTTTGCAGTGTTCACAAGAACGCGCCCACTTCTTCTTCTTCTTCTTCTTCTTCTTCTTCTTCTTGTGGTATTCACAACCTTAGCTAGTAAGTTATTCCATCCACCATTCCATGTAAAACGGAAGCCTGCTTTTCCTCAAAGAGATGTCACGTCACGTCAAACATGTAACGTGAACGAAAAATAAAAGTAAATCCGTTAAAATGAGCTCAGATGGAGGCCATAGCATCGGTAAGGTCTTAAACCCTATTTGCACGGGATTAGTTTTACCTGAAGACGTCCTGTGGTTCAGATATTACAGCCTACGTCTATGTTTTCATTGTTTCATTTCGTGCATTGAAACGCGATAAACAAACTCTGTGTTTTACTCAAATTTAAGTTCTGTTGTTATGGCTCTGCTACTTCCCATCTCACAGAGAGTTTTAATTACTTTGCAAATTATAAAGGATGATAAAAATATACTTTTGATACCATTCATCCTGGAATGAAAAGAAAAAAATACCAACGAACTGGTGGTATTTAAATCAGCTCCACATTTGCAGATGAACACAATGAATGACTGATTTAATTATTTCATCCGTCTAAACAAACAACTAGAAGTATAGTTCTTGACTTTGCACTCTAACATCTGTCCAAACTTTGAATTATAGCACAAGAGGCAGAAAAAAAACTCACCATAAAAAAAAACTCACCTCAAAAGTAAAATTTCACCCCTAAATCACAGAGATGTCGATTTGCATTAGTTTATCAGAGGACCTCAGTGTTACGAGAATTGTCGTAGAAAATTTGTGGTGTAATTTTACTTTACAAATCACGGACATGGACGATTCGCACAGAATTATGATCACAGACGACCTCCATGATAATAAGAAATTACCAGAGGTCCCCAGGTAAAACTAATCTGGTGCAAATAAGACTTTTGCCACCAGGAACATTTAATCATCACATCAGAAGAGGAATGGCTCTAAACTAAAACTAAACGCAGCATCAGCTTCTCCGTAACACATCCGTGGTGTTCAGCGAAACAAATGTGAATGTCTGCGTGTTGCTATTAAAAGTCTAGACAGTGAGAGATGTGGAAGTTCAGGAGAGTCATTATTCAAAGTTGCACTGATGCACGAGAGAATATGAGAGGTGCAAGGGCGTAAATACCCCAGTGTGTCACATGGACTGTCCGATGACTCAGACAGTCCAGAGTAAAAATACTACAGCTGCAGAAGGGAAGTGAAATACGGCAAATGAAATCAGAGAAAACCAATCTGCTGTCCACCTTTTTCAAAAGGATGTTTGTCTTTGTGTGGCATTCACAGTCATGATTTACTCACGCTTAACTAGCCTGGACACAAAAGCCTGGCTGATGTTGGGATTTCTTTTTTTTTCTTTCCTCACTCACAAGAAATTCAATGAAAAGATCAAGATTAACCAGCTCAAACCAGTCCCCCAAGAAACGCAACAATAGATCCGGGAAGATGAGATCCTGACCAGGCAGCCCTTAATAAGGTGCCTCACCAGTTTATATTACAGTGTGCTCCAGATCCCAAATGAACTGATCATACTAACAAATAGTGGCTGCGCTGTCAAAGCCTGATTCCTTTGTGCCACAGACATCCATTGTGGTTATAATTGTGTTTTTTTGGGGCAACAATGGACCAAAGGAGTAAGGTAAACATGCTTTGGGTACACAGATTATTCTTGTTGGTTGGATCATTTCATTGTTGGTTTTGGCCTTTTGTGGAATTTGTTGACATGAATGAAAATATAGAATATGCTTAGGCATATAAAGGATGAATTTAGTTCGCGAGCACACAATATAATCCTAACACGCAGGTATTTTTGAGCCGCTGATCGCTGCTCAGCATGCATGTGGAAAGCTCTTTCATGCAGTGGAGGGCTCCTGCAATGCAAATGATGATGTATAATGCATGACGTTGTCGTGGTCATGAAATAACAACCGGCTGCATGCGAAGAGAAAACTTAGAGGTGAAATCAAAGTCAAATAATAACTGTTTTGTGGCCGTGCGCCTCTGACTGCTACTGATTAGCAATAACGCTACCTGCGGCTAGGACAAACCCAGCCACACAAACACCACCGGCATCAATACCTGGCCATATATACTACAGCTACACAGGCGATGACTAATCTAATGACTAGGACTGAAGGCATCGGGCCATCGACCCACCCAGGAGTCACGCTGATGAGTGCAGCCACTTAAAGGGCCCTCAAGAGCGGGCAGATGCTGCAGTGGAGCCTTGGATCACAGAGCGCCATGCATCAGCTGCTTTAATAGACAATTAGTTATGAATCAGAGCAAATGGGGGGGTGGGGGTGGGGCGCAGATGGAGACGCAAGAATCAGAGAGTTTAATAAATCTGAATAAGGATGTTTTGGAGATTCTAATCATTTCTAAAACAGGATAATAAAGTCACAAGCCTCTGGCAGCTTCAATGAGGGACGCAAGTAGTTTGAAACTGACCATAACTGTAGTTAAAATGAGACAACAAATCAAGAAAACTATTTAGTAAAGTGTTAAACACCAACAAGTGATCTCCAACAGAAGAGAAAACACAGATGCCACACACACAGCATGACGAGAAAGACAAAAAAAGACATCTTCGCTGCAACAAAGTGCCCTGGCGAGCTCACATCCTCTGGGAGGTTTTTGTCGGTTTGCATTTTAATTTTCAGGTGTTTGTGCATAAATACCTCCCACTGTAGCCGCCACGTTGATACAAGTAGTTAACCTCATGATGTACGTCCACGCCTCAATTTCAATAAGGAATGTACCGATCGGTACAGAAAAGAAGAAGGTAGAAGAAGAAGAAGGCAGGTAGATGAAGGTAGGAGAAGGAATGAGGAGAAGGAAGAAGTAGAAGGAGGTAGAAGAAGAAAGAAACAACAAAAACGTGCTGCATTCAAAAGAAAAGAAAAGCATCCTCTGCACCAAGGTGAAAATATTACAGGAAGGGTTACAGAGTGTATTGCGTTGGATGACCAGCCCATTTCTGTGGCAGGCTTTCGCCGTTTGTTCGTCTAATAAACACAAAAACAGATGCAGTCGCACACAGTGCCGCGCGCGCACACACACACACACGCTGAGAGTGGGAATAAATTCAACGCGACAGTGCAGTCAAAAGCCTCTGAGGCAGTGACAGTAACACTGGTAGGCAGGTGGGAGTGGAGCCGTCTGCTCACCAGTTGCCGCGAAAGATTGACAGCCAACCTCTCACCACAGCGGCTCTCAAACAGACACACACTCAAACAAACACAAACACACACATCGGCTCCGACAGAAGTCTCACCGCTGTGCTCTGCGGCACACGGAGCCGAGTCAAATCCGCGTGCCCACACATAGAAACAATCAACTTGAAAGTCCGTCTGAGGGTTTTTATTCTCAACACCTCCATTGCCTTTTTTTATTTTTATTTTTTTTTTCCCCCCTCCTCCTCCTCTTCCTCCTTCTCCTCCTCCTCCTCCTCCTCGCCTTCCTGTGTGGATTTGGAGACAGCCAGCACCCACTTCACCGCCAACCGCCTTCATCTCTGGGCCTCGGATGACGACAAGTCAATTCAATGGGGAAAAACATTGTCACGCTTTCTAATTGTTGTCGACTTCTGCTTTTTAGTGCTCAAGTATTTGGAAGCAGAGTGCGGGGACGTCGCTGAATGAAGTGACAAGAATGGTGGGAGTTTTTGTCGGTGTTTTGATGCCACCATGAAGTTGGTTTTTGGGGTTTTTTTTTTTTTTGCTCATCTGCATTAACACTTGGTTAACACTTTAAAATGCACGTCTCTGAGTGTGAGGGCACAAAGGACAACAGAAACCTTGCATGTGTTGACTGGAGTCATTGGTGCATGAAACAGGTGACCTGTAGAGCCAGTACAATATTGGTTTTCCTTAAACTTTGGTTTATTAAGCAAATTAAGCAACTAAAATGTTTCTACATGACAGCAGCACGGATCTAGGGATGGCAAATAATTGGATATTTTGTCGTGATGTTCACTGTCCCCCAATGATGACAGCTGCACAGGGAGCTCATGAGGAGCTACTTTTCAGTGCCATCATTAGATGGACTTCCCTTGTTCACGACGAAATGTGTTAATTGCTACGGCAACTGCTGCTAATGTTTAAGCTCCCCAGAGGATATGTTGTGACACTGTGTTCAGAATAATGGTGAAAAAGCAACAAGTGTTTGGTTTTTTTTGTTTGTTTTTTAATGGAAGCTGGCATCATGAACCTACAAACGGACGGGCTGCAAATCAAAAGTTGTGCTCGCATTATTATTTTTCAGTTTTTAAATGGAATGACCGACTCTGCAATGGTGTAGCCTTGGCCTTTCTGCAGATTCATCGTGTGAACGCGTAATAATGACTTATCCTGTGCACACATTTTTGATTTTCATATCAACTTAACATTCAAATTTTTTTTTCACGAGTACTTGATCATCTGGAACGAATAACTTCCTGCCCAAAAAGCGGTTCCTAGCCTCCTAGCTAATAGCAGCTCTTCTTATTTTTCCCCTTTTGAATGATGAATAAAGACACCTGCCACCTGCTGATATGGGGAGTGCTTCCTTGTCACACAGGCCTAGAAGATACAGCGATAAGGCATAACATTATGACCACCTTGTGTCTCGAGATCAGTCGTGATTATGTGGAGAATGGACATGGGTCTTTTGAGGGTGTCCTGTGGTGTCTGGTAACACACACCACAGGTGTTATTAGCAATTGGATGTTATTAGCAATTTGGAGGCCAGACCTTGTGCTGTCCTTCCTGTTTTTGTTTATTTTTCGTTTAGTTTTGTTTTGTTTTTTGTTTTTTTTTTGGAGTTGTTGCCATCCAGAAGTGTCATTGCTGTGGGGTGAAGTTGTCTGGTCTGGTCTAGGTGGGTGATAACATCCACACTAACGCCAGGTCCAAAAGTTTCCCAGAAGAACATTGTGTTGTCACAAGATGGTTAACATAATTTGCTTCTCCTGCCAGTGGTTTTAATGTTGTGGCTGATTGGTGTGTGCCAGTTAATCTTCGTGAGGCATTTGAGGCAGTCGGCCTTTGTTGCCGTTCTTCGACGTTGGTTTGGTGCGTCCGTACCTTCAAAGGGAAATTATATTTCAAAAGTGTCCCGTATTCCTATGACTTCCAGTGGAAGTTCAAGAAAAAGTTTCACTATCAAATGGACTTGAAACTGAGCTTTGACTTCAAACTCTCTCATAAGGAGGCTTAAATATAACTGGATCCTATATCCCGGAGTGAGTAATACTGCCACGCTGGTGTCTGTAGATGTACCTTCCCTCATTGGCAACTGCTGCCGCTGCTTCCACGATGCCAAAAATAAAGCAAACAGACAAGGTGAGTCACGGCTCTGCTCATGCTGGTCTCTCTCATTAGGGAGACCCTGTTTTCAATCAATATCTCCCAAGTGGGTTTAGATGTTTCAAAACATGTCAGAGCGGAATAAACTGCGGCTTAACTCGTGCCGACAAAATATACGACACAAAGACAAGTGAACACGAAACGATCACGGTCGCAGATGCTGCGTCATCAACTCTGTTCATCAGAGCAGCTGTTTTTGAGTAGAAAGTTATAAAACGTATTGATTCCATTCGAATGCCTTGAGACAGATAAATGAAGAGTTAAATTTAAGGTTTTACGGAAAACAATTTTTGACCAGTTGCACCAAAAGATGCCACAAGCAGAAGAATTCTAGGATTTCTGGATTTTGAAATGCACATACTATATATAAAGCACATATGTAATTCACTGCATTCATTACTGTAAATGTCAATAAAAGTAGTAGTTTTTTGTCGGCAAAGAATGAAAACGGATGTTGTGTTGATGATGAGAGTGTTAATTATGGACAGAACTAGATTTAACATGTATGTAAAGAAGTAAGGATTGTAGAATATAATAGAATATTTAAATCTGATAATGAAATATGTTGTTTGTTTGTTTTTTTAAAAAATGTTAGAAAATATCTTTGGGGTTTGAGTTGCGGGACTTTAGAGTTGCTCGAAGTGAGTAAATTCTGTCTTTAAAGCTCTGGTTCTAGGATTTCCTCACATTTTCTCTTTGCAGGTCAGTATGACAGCTTCATAACAGGGCACCTGTGGCCATAAACAGGCCATTTTTTCTGACAGGTTAATGCAACATTTAGCTGTAAAGGAAAGCATTTGGAGTTTAGAAAGGTGGCGCGTGTTAAGGTTTTAAGTCAACATGTCTTATTCTGCAGAAATAAAATGTATAAATTCAAATGACATCAAGTGAAAGGCGCATAAATTCAAATTCAAAAATATAATGGATGGTTGTGTAAGTTATATAACTTGCAGACAATAAGTATAACTATAAATGTGTCTGCACAAACTAGCTTTCCACAGATTAGCCTTAATCCTATTTTTGCCAAGTCAAACGAGTGTCAATGCAGGGGAAGCGAACACTCCTCGCACAAAACCAAAACTTCTGCAGCACAGAAAGCTTTGACCTCAGTGTCAACAGTGTCATCTCTGCTGGACACCGCTCAGTCCACATTAACATCACACCACCACAAGCGTCGTCATGACACGGTGCATGCTGCTCTGCTGCAGTAGCCACCCGGTGGGCTGAGCAAAAACTAAACACACTTGGATAAAAAGCGCACCTATGTGACTTTTATCACAACTTCATGTTTCCTTTCCGGCCCTAACATTTCGCCTACGTCGCCCCAGACAGGCACACAGACCATGAGCACACAGACGGATTCAGAACTGTCAACACATAGATCTGTTTGTTGGCCAGGAGGCATCAGGACCTGAATTTCCGCAGGCTCTTTCCCCGACCTTTGCACAAGCCTCCCCCTTCACCTCCTCCTCCTCCTCCTCCTCCTCCCCGGGAGGCGCGCTACCTTAAACAACGTGAGCGTCAGACTCGACAAAAACACTTTCTATTGTATGTTCACATCACACAGGCAATTATATCTCCTTTCCCGGTGAAAGACAAAGGCTTAATTTCACTCGACTCTAGGAATAAAGATAATAAAAAAAGAGTAAGCTCGGCAACATGGTGTTATCCTCCCTGAGGCTGTTTCTGAAGATCAACCTGGTTTCATTAATTTTCTATTATCCACTTCCTGTCCTGTTAAACATGCCGCACGGCCTCTTCGCCCATCAGGTCTGGTTGTGTTATCAAGACAGACTCAAAGTGATTAAGATTACTTTCATGGTTTAAGTGAGGTTTGTTTAATTTCTTACGATTAAACACAGTTACTCACAGAGACTTAGCTGGCAGTTTCGAGTTAGCAAAGAATTCCTTCGATTACTTCTAACTTTCCTAAATACTAACTAACCATCTGACGCCAGCGAGGCAAACACAATAGTTTACAGTGTAGAGCCCAGAGTTTGTAAAGGAACTCGTTATGCTAATCTGCAAAATTCATTGAGCAACGGTTTTGAAGGAGTTTGAAAAGCATGAATCACATATGTTTGCTTTCTTGATGACGACAATTTTTAGCCTCATGAATATTGTTTGTAACTGGAGGTAGCGCTCGGTTAGCGTAGCTTAGCTTAGCTTACTTTAGCATCAGCAGGCAGAAACATCTAGTTTTTAAACAACTTCAAGTGAAAACTTCAAGAGGTTTTCTGCACCTGACAAAGAAATACTTCCAGCACATGAGTCAACTTTTTCATTTCTAATAACCGCACAGATGCTTCGCCGACAGACGGATATTGTACTTCGTACTGAACCAGATTTACTGGCTCAGTCCTTTTTTTTTTTTTCCAGGACAACGTCATTTATCAATATCTGACAAATAAAAAGTCAGCATTCCTGATCTGCCTCTGCATTAGATAAGGTTACGTGAGGCAATGCTTCACAAATACATTGGACGGGAAAATATTCTAGTCATCTTTGTAGGAAAACAATGTCGCACAGTGGCAATACCCACTTCAGCCTACGCATAAAAAAGGGTATGTGGTGCTAACGTCATGCTACCTCCGTCATTCTTCCTCCGTCCATCATATTGTGTCATATCATTAATTAAACAGAAAATCAATGTGTTCTCGTTCCTCAGATAAGAGGGTTTGAACCTTTTCTCAGTTTTTACATGAACTAATAAATTCTTATAAACATTAAGCGAAATAACTAACTGCAGCCAACAGTAACCAGAAACAGGACTGCTTACGTTTGCATCAGTTGACACCTTTTCATCCATCCATCATATAGACTCACTATTCTCTGATGAGGACACTTTGAATATTGAGGTTATTATTCAAATCAACCAGGCACACACACACATACACACACACACACACACACACACACACACACACAGAAACACACATCCACACGCACACAGTGTTTGGATGCTCTGTTCCCATCCTCTCACACACACACCCACCCACTCACACAGCAGCATTATGCGTAACGTCGGTCTGTTAGTGCTGATAGGCAGCATGTGGTTTCTCCTCAACACTAATCTGTCGCACACGTGGTGCGTGGCACTCGTGGACAAACCAACAATATGTCTCTGGTAGGAAGCATGATCGCAGCGCAGAAACCCTAGGACTTCCTGTCCCTCCGGGCTATCGGGATGCACAGACTCGGCTCACAGTGGAGGGATGTACGCTCACACACACACACACATAAACACATTAGCCCACAGCAACAATGACTCAACAGCTTGGTAATCAACCACAAAGACACACACTGTGCCACAGCTTCACACCAGCAGAGTCAAAACAAAACAAATGAAGTTTGGAGGCTGGGCGGCAAGCGGAGTCCTGTATCAACGCGAGCGGAGCGCCCGTCGTGATCCGCGCTGGCAAAGCACATCGCTGAACCACACCCTGCACGTCATGACTCATCACTTCCCCTCTGTTGTCCATCCATGCCAACAGAAAGAAGGGAAGGCAACGAGAGAGAGTGGGAGAAAGGGAGGGGAGACCATCAAGAGAAGAATCAATGAGAAGGATGATGGGGGGGAGAGTGGGATGGGGTGGGGTAGTGGGGGGCATGAGGAGACACTCATGCTGAGACACAAAGAGAGCAGCGAACAGATGAGTGCATTGTGGGTGGGACTCACCAGCTCGACCGAACCATAGTGTTTCCTGCTGAAGTCTCCACGCCTGCAGCCCAAGTCCTCCGAGGCAGAGCTGTAACACAAACGCACGGTCAGACACAGGGCCTCCATGACAATACACCGCAAACCGTGACCTCAGCTCATGCACAAGCGGCATCTGCCTTTTTCCAGCCTCTGTATCCGACTTATCTCCCGTCTCGATCGTGGACTTGCTGTTTATTCGTACTCCGTCTTTGCTTCTTCTATCCTCCTTCCTCCCTTGTGACTGTGTGGCGGGGGCAGCTGGTGGCATGGTGGCTGTAGCCAGCACCAGTTCTGATTGAGATGTGGGTCCCGATTGAATTAAGCTCGAGTGATAGATGGGGACCGGCTGGGAGAGCTGACGGCTGGTTAAAAAAAAAAAATACTCAAAATGCGCACACGCAAAGTCGATACAATCTCGAAATAGGGCGAGCACAAACATAAGTCAGATACAAAAAGTTATGTTTGCGACACGTCTTTTGTTTTTCTAACTGGCTTGAGATCAAATAAAAGTAAACCCACAACAAAATAGTGCAATTTTCTAATGCTCACTAAAGTTAGCTTGGGGAAATACACCAATTTGAGAATTATGTATATTGCAGGAAGTAGCGGACATTTAGCTTAGCGTAGCATAAGATAACATAAAGACTATAAATAAAGGTTTGGTCGAAAGCTTGAATATTGAGTCTACATTTGTGAGTTTTAAACAAAAGACGCACAAGTTGTTAATTTGTTGACTTTTAGGTTTCGTAAGCAGACAAGGATGCGTTTCCAACGGTTATGCTAACGTAGCTCAAGTACTAACTAAACTAATAAATTGAAATGCAGGAAAATGAACATGTTTGCCTTGAAGCTGTGACTCCAGTGAGAAGATCAATACCATTCTCTACCATGTGGAATTAAAAATCAAATCAATAAAGGATCAATACTGTGTCTACATTTTTGGGCTGTAAATAAAAGACTGATCGTATTAGTTGTAATTGAACTTGCTTGTGAGCAAATTTATTTTTTGACCAGACATTTTGAATAAAACATAATAATGACTAGAAACAACTATCTCGCTGAGCTTTAACAAAGCCAGGAGTATGATAAGGGTCTTTTCGACCAAGTCCCTTTCCTTTAAATAGTTGAGGTAGAAAGACTGAAATCACGAGGGAAGGTCTTTGTGTTTGTAAATGTCAGCTGCATGGTTTGAGACTCATGTGAACCGAAGGTGCCCTTACGCAGCATGCCGACTATGACAACCTTTACAGCACATTGACCCAACAAGAACTTTGTTAGAGACTCCAGCAGTGAACTGGCCTGTAGTATTACTGAACCGACAATGTATCACTGCCTATCTTCAGTCATGGTCATCATATTACTATTGATCCATCCTTATCCGGGTAGAAAAGCCACTCGATAACGTTGTAAAAACGCTAAAAATCTTACAGATGAATTAAACGGAAAAAACGAGCTGGGTGCAATTCAGAAAAGATCAATTAATTTGTCTGTACGCAGATGACAGTGCTCTCGAAGCTCCCTTTTCTTGTTTTAGTTTTTTTTTAGCCCCTTTTATTTCTTTGGAATACTAAATGTCACAAGGATCTGCTTAAATCCTATTATAAATGAAGAATCATTGCCGGTGGGACAGAAATGGAACGGCGCAGCAGTTTCTAATGCTATACAGGGAAACTGTGAAAATGTTAAGAAAAGTAAATCAGCTGAGTTCATATTTGAAGTTAAGTCTTTACATGTTGCTCCTACAACTGCACATCTGACCAAATAAACTCTGACTGAAATCGATTTTATGGAAGTCAAGGGCGTGCCGCCGGTTAGAGCTATTTCACTGACACAAAGCTGAGGTATGAGCTCAGCAAAAAAAAAAAAAAAAAAAAACGTCTAAGGTATACGGATATACTTTGACATTTGTTAGATTTAAATGCTTGGCTTGGCGTATCACCTTACTAATACAATGCTGCAGCTAACAGGACTACAAACAAATTATATGCATCCGAAGAGAAAACCCTGCAATGATTCCACCTTGGATAAATTAGTTTGGAACAGTTTCTGCCATTACTGCTCAATACTCATGAGAAAAACAGAGACTAGGGGTTTAAGACCAGAACATGCAACATCTACTGTATGTATGTCAGCAGTATAATCTCAAATACCATGGACGAACAAGCCCATAAGATTCCCTGAGCAAGTCTGATCACCATGGCCGTCGGCTTCTTGGGCGTGTCAGTCTAACTTGGCCAACCTGCCACTCAAAGCACTTACAGTCTTAATTATGTATAACAACATGCATTTATCCAACTTAAATGCATGAGTTACATAAAAATCCAACCATGTACAGTTGTCTCGAATCGACCAATGTTGTTTCTTTAGCTTGGCCGTTGGAGAACCTGCAGTTTTTAGCACTTCTGTGTTCGACCCAGAAGAATTGTACTTTGGAGAAAGATGGCCATTTGCAAAAGTCATTCAGTGTTTCCATATAAGATAATGATTGATTGTCTGATGCCACTCTATGATATTACCGGGTACATGCTTGACTACCTTAACTCTACTCAAACTCGATTTCAGGTTTCCAGGAATAACTTAAGTCTGTGTGGTATTTTGTTAGCAATCATCTGTACCATTCTCTTGTCATGGCCTCCATGCATTTTGCTTCCTCCATCTCTCTGGCCCACATCCCCCCACTCTGCTACTACCTCCACCCAACTCTCCCCATCCCTGGGTGGGTTTCTCTGTCTCTGAATAGAGGATGAAGGCAGAATGAGGCGGTTAATACATAATGCACACTCAAGCTTATACTACAGGATGTGTCCATCACTGCACCGTTCTTGCAAACCTCTGCACAGAGCGGATTAGGCTGGTGCTCTATCGTAACATGTATCTCACCACATCTTCCACCTTCACATGTTCCCGCTATCTCTTCCCAGCATCCAGGTCACCACCTTTCACTCCCCCCCCGAGCATGGAGTCATAAAAGAAGATTGAATCTTTAAGGTATGTGTTTAAGTGATGTTACCCCACCCCACTTCCTGATGAAAACCACTTCCTCTACCAACACATGATTGTACTCACGGATGGATACTTTAAATAGTATGAACGGATGATATCATGACTTTTGTTTTAAAATGCATGTGACAAAGCCAACACAGGTCATGGCTGTGGTTCTTCTTGAGTTTGGAGTCAGAGCAGTTTACGTTTGCACTGCATCGTCGCTATTATGTCACATCCTGTTTCTATAGCATCGAATAACTAACTAAACCAAAACATATCCAAATAAATAACATTTGAGCATGCATCAACATTATATTAACATTATATGACCTCCTTGAAAAATGTTATTTGAAGTGTTTTTTAGAGTTTTAGTTTGATCGAAGTCCCATGTACTAACATGGAGGAGGTGGAGCTTACGACCTATACTGCAGCCAGTCACCAGGGGGAGCTCTACTAGCTTTGGCTTCGCTTTTGAGGAGCTGTTCGCATCCATCTTTATGCAGTCTATGGTTTGAGCCAATACATGCTTAAAAGCAGTGAAGTGGTGCAAATTCCTTACGGAATAACGCCATCACCGGACTGAGAAAGCATCTTTGTGTACTTGGGAAAACGTTCATTTTGTCTCCGTCTCTTTCAAAATGATCTTAACACGTGTAGGCTGTTGGTGCTCAAGGTGGCTTCTGGCAAACCAAACAGATGAGCAACATTCAAGCTGTGACGACACCTATTAAAGAGGTGGAACAAGCCGAGGGAGCGAAGTGCCTCAAGAACATGTACCTGTCAACACAGGAGAGCAGCGACGTGCAGATTAAACATTCAGATTCTAAGTACAGTACGTACAGGGATGATAAAAAAAAAATTAAAAACGAATGCCTGTTTTTTTTTTTTTTTTTTTACACTGATGAGAAGATATTTTTTTAAATAAGATTCTTTTATTAGTCTTTATAGTTTTGTATTATTTTCTCTTGGTCTGGACCATGAAGGTCGATTGGTTCACCACTGTGCAAGGTTTGGTTTAGATATTCCCGTTTCCCCAATTGTGATCATAATTTTAGAAATTTATAAAAACTGCAAAACTCCATCCATCCATTTTCATCCACTTATCCCAGGTCAGGTTAACTGAACTAAGATGGTAAACCTGTCAGATGTTAACCCTTGTTTCTCACCAGCTTTGTCCGTGTGAGCATGGTAGAATTAGAGCTGACGGTGACTGATGATAGGTCTGTCCTGTTACCTCATGCTCTTGACATGCTGTGCGATGTGTTTTCGAGACATAACTCAGTTGAAACCATTATCCTGCATTCGAGGCTGCCCGTATGTTTGGACATCATAACTTGAACTCTGCACTAAAGCAGCCCAGACATCCACTTTCCAGAAGCATTAATGGCAGTTAGCCAAAGAAAAATGACTCTGGAAGCTCACAGCAAAGAGAAATAGCTCTGAAACAGAAAGAGGTAAAATGGATATTCATTACTCATCTGCTGCCCACAGTAATGGAGTACAGGAAAGGTTACAAATTGTGTTTTTTGTCACAAGATCATGGGCAGTGGCCACTGAAAGCCTCCATACAGTACGGTGGGATGTATAAATAAAACGGCCATCATACCAAACCTCCTACAGCTGCTCAACAATAAGCCAGTCGTCTTTTTCCATGACACGAAATATTACGAGATCCTTCAATTCCCCCCGTGAAGTGACTCATTCTGAGACTGTGGTGCATGGAAATACCGAAATCTGTGATTCTAACAGGTGTAGAAACAAATGACTTCTGGGTACGAGATTCAGAAAGATTCTCCAACACAGACTGTGTCCCACGGTAAACCCATGATACGAATACAATTAATGTTCACTGGAGGATTGTTGCAGATGTGAAAATATATGTAGTTTTTGTTTTTTTTAATCCAATTCTAATTCCTTGGATTCCCCAAGACAGGAGACAGGAGAAGTGAATAACATTTACCATCTTGACACACAAACATTTGGATCTGGCATTCACGTTGATGTTATTTAGACATGTATCACCCATCTAGACCAGAGAAGGCACCCCCACCCCGTAGCAATGACACTCCTTGATGGCAGCAGCCATACGTAGCAGGATGCAGCCTGACAGGCACACACACAAAAATGGCTCAGGACTAAAAAAACAAAAAAACAAAGAAGAACAGGAGAAGGTGTTGACCTGACCTCCAAAGACACTAGATCCCAAACTGATCAAGTATTGGTGGGATGATGCAGAGGCCCCTCCCCTCGACGCATAGGACCCAAAGGCCCCCCACTAACAACTTTATGTGACCAGACACCACAGGACACCCTCAGGAGACCCATGTCCATTCTATGAGGATTCACAGCTGTTTTGGAGGCACAAGGTGATCATAATGTAATGGCTTACTGTAGCTGCCTTGCGTAGTCTGGTATATGCACATACTAACCACTTACTCAGTTTTCTATCGCAGCCTTCTTATTAAAAGAAGTTCTGTTATGTTTTTTTTTTTTTTTTTAAAGAGCAATATGACAAGTCATGAGAACATTTCCAGATAACAACTACCTTTGATCAATGAGCACAATTAATAAACTGTATGGAAAGAATAGCCCTTGCTATTCCCCCCTTGCACCATATAGGAGGGTTCTATATAATGTGCCAAAGTGTCACTGCAGCCCCCCCTCCACCAAAGCTCCCCAGCCTGGCTTTTAAGCTCCTGAAGAGCTGCAGCGGTGGCATTTTGAGATCAATCTACGAGCGAGAGACTGGAAATGAGCAGCTACAGAGCAACCTTGGACTACATCTGAGCTAAGCTGCACAGTTCATGCCAGATCCCTGCCTTCATTGTGGCCACATAATTCTGTTATTCAGTCTGTCGTGCTGCCAGAGCTGCATGCACCTCCACCGTGAACTGAAAAGCATCTCATGAATAATTCACATTTTTCCATGTACATACTGTAATGTCCAGCTGAATTAATGAAGTTTGCGGTTTCTTTTGAAATAAAACAAAACTGCACGTAAACCTGTGGACCAAGCTGCACATAAACCTGTGGAAACATTTAATTAAAAGCTTCCAGACAGAAGACTTGTGGAGTCGGTGGCGTTTAGTTTCCCAGCCATTTAGGAGTAAATGCGAAAAGATCGATAAATCGTGCACTGGATACATAAAGTTTAGCCAAACTGTAAACAGAATTACCCGAAGCAACAGGGTAATAAGGTACTTTGCGCACCGACAAATGGTTTGCACAGCGGAGCAGGTGTTTTTCCAGCTTTGTCTCAATTGCTCGCGGCTGCGTAAAATACGCGAGTGCTGCAGGGTTATGACAGAGCGACGACGGAGAGCTAAAACATTCAACAGATGAGCAGTGGCATGCATTCACACAGGTACGAGCAGGATTTGTGTTGGTTTCTTTACCGCTGATTGAATGTCAACAGTTTGTTAGAGGCTGGATCCACACTGTTCATGTCCCCATGCGATGTCAGTCCAGCGGACGAAGCGACAACAACAACAACCACCACCACCAGCCGGCGTATTTATATTCCCTCCTTCCGTTTGTTTCTCCTCTCACTAAGCGCGCAGGAACATCGCTGCGGCGCAAACTCCGACAACAGCTGATCAAAGCCCGGCTGGTGGTCCGACTTGCCCTGGCTCCTCTCTCACTACTGTTCACTGCATGGTGATGAAGCGGAACGACTCTGCCATAGGAGCTGTGTGTTTACTGTGTGATCTCCCTCTCCCCCTCTCTCTCCCCCTCTCTCTTTCTCTCTTCCCCTTCCCCGCGCACTCTAACATCAGTGGTGCAATTCAAGTCACCGCCACAATTTATTTATTTATTTATTTAATTTCTGGAGGCTCCGCACCATTCAATCATATTTTGAGTGGTTACTGTTACACCAGCGTCAATTACGCGAAGCTTCCCAGACTCCTAGAGCGCAGCGCAGCGCACAGTCATGTCTGGATGCAGGACTGGAACTGAGAGGTGACGAAATATGGAGGAAATTTCAACATAAATTATCTTTTGTCTTGCTCCGAGATTCGATTAAATTCAACTTTTATTATGCATACACATCAAAATGCAGTTTGGCGTCTAACTAGAAGTGCAATTAGCAAAAAGTGCAAAATTTATCCAATAGTAAGTTATCAAGCATTAAATAAATGTAAATTATGTATACGTTAGTGCTTTCAAATTATGATATTTCTTAATCCAATTAATCGCAACATTACTGTGGATTATTTTGATTAATCACGATTAAATATCGTTCATTTTTAATCTATATTAATCACGTTTCATTTTGCTTGACTCAAGAAAGAATGAAGTATATAGCTCCACTTAATGTGTTGATTAAACAAATTCAACAGTTTCAACGAAACAACTTGAAACCACTTAACAACTGTCTTTTTTTTCCAACAAACATTTATCCACATATCCTGTTCCTTCTCTTCCAGCAGCTACTAAGACAAACTAACTTGTTGCCATTGTCTGACAGGAGAGCTGACCGCTTCTTATTTACAATTTTGCCTGCAACTGAGAACAGTGGTTGTAGTGGTGAGAGTTGCGAGATATTTGCAAGCCAGAATTACCAGCTTGTCTTTGGCTTGGTTTGTCTCAAACTGGTCAACGTCCTATTAGCGGAAGTGCTAGCAGAATCCCCGACTAACGTCTGCTTCGTGTTAATTTGGTATTTTAAGCTGCAGATGGGTTAACCAAGTTAAAGTTTTTAATCAGATTAATCATGATGATGGATTAATCTGTGTTAACGCATTAATTTTAACAGTCCTAATTAATAAAGTCAGTATACGCAGTATGGACCATGAGTATATCCACACATGTATATTCGCACACATAGTAAATATAGGTGTGGCCTCTGGTCACTTAAGAGGAGGACAAGACATGAAACTGTTTATTTTTAAAGATATTAAAATTTGGTAGCTAAATCTTCCTATTTAAAACCGGTAAGCAGGAATCAACAGCTTCAGTCATTTACTAATCTTGTATCACAGAAGAAGTAAACTTTTGGGGTGCCAGGTTGTAAAAATTCCCCTTTGCAGAAGGGTTTGTCCACAGGGCTGAAAAAAAAAATAAACATCCACACCCTGGCAACCAAAATTACACTTTCACTCATAAAGCTTTTAAATGGCAAAAAAAAAACATAAATAAATAAAAAAAAATTGTATGTGTTCTCTTTGCGTTTCTTTGGCCTTAACGATCCTCACCAATCAATCGCTCAAATTCTACCCATAATCCCTCTCGACTGCAGGTCCAGGCAAATGATCAATGATGAGGTCATTCATTCATTCATTCATCCATCCATCCTCACAGCCCCCTCTCCCTTTTTTACCACTTCAACATGCGTCTCCCTGCCCTCCATTAATTATCTCTCTGCCATGGATTCACAGCACTCGCAGGTATGTACACACACAGCGGAGCCATGCCACAACAAACACGCTCTTTCATGTTTTGTTGACATATGCTTTGACTTAATCATTGTTTAGGGTCCAACAGACTCGACCGCCACATGTGTGAACGCGGAGAGAATAATATGCCCATTTTCAGTGTTAGTGTTTCTCTTCTTTCATCTGACCTTAGTGGAAATGAACCGTGGCAGAACTTCCCTTTGATAACTGTGATAAACTACAGACACAATAAAGCCATGCTGCTATACATCAGATGATTCTAGATCATAGCAGATATATTTGTATGGCTTATTTACGCTCGCAACTCTTAAACAAATCCATATGACAATCAGATTTAGAGCAATATGCAATATCTGTAGTAGTCATTTCTGAAATATGGCATACTTCCAAAATCAGAAACTTCAGAAGCAGTTCACATAATATTAAGACAAAAGCATTGAGTCAATAAGACAGTTTTATGTGCATTTATTTGGAGGTGAAAGGTTGGATTCATACTTTTTTGTTTTCAAGATGTATGTTAAGACCAAGCTGGTAACATACACATTGTAGAGAGAAGCAAAATTTTAATCTCAAAAAGGGTTTATTTCCATAAATTAGCTTCATGAGATGGGTAACTCTTTACAGGCTTTTTGAGGCCTTTTTGCCTTTTAGCCACAGCTTGTCCGGTGTGGCCGACTGAGACAACCTAGCCCACGGTCCACCCAAACAAAAACCCTCATGTAGTACACTGAAACAGGTTTTGGTCACTGTAGTCGCTATAGCGATGAAGAAATCTCTTCCTAATGGGATTCCAGTAAGTGATTGGATGCAAATGGTGCCTTCAAATGGAGTCGTGCTTACCATGTTCATGGGACAACTCCACATGAACCTCTTGTGGAATAAGTGGAATTTTTATGATGACGTTTGCTGACATGGTGATTCCCCAACCAGGGTCCTAAAATGAGAAGTGGTCAGAAGAAATGTTCTCTTTCCTTTGGATTTACTTTTACAAACTGAGCTGACTCCGTTACGCTTGGTGTGTGGGGAAAAGCCTTAGGGTGCACTCACACTAGATAATCGTGCCGCCAAAAACTATGGCTTGAGTGTAACTGTGCCGTGCTAGAGTACGGTACACTTCCCTGGCCCAGTACGGTTTGAAAAGGTGGGTTTAGGCACGGTACACTTGGTGATGCATGCATACAAGCACTGTTAACTAGGCCCGCACACCAAGTAAATTAACAGCAACAACAACATTATTTCATTATATATACTAGTGTGCCATGGGATTTTTCTAAAAATATATGCCACGGCTCAAGAAAGGTTGGGAAACACTTTACTAGAAGACAGCAAAACTCCACGTTCTTGATTCTGTGCAAGCGTGCATTGTTGTAGTTCTTATTTCCCCTCATAGTATTTCCTTGAGCTGCGGTGGAGGGATAAACGGAAACAGAGGATCACGGTTACTAAAAATACAGCAACCGTTAACTAACAATGCTCGCTTGATGGGCCTCAGTGTGACTCCTGAGGGCTCAGTTTGGTCTGACTGAATATAGAAAAAAAAAGACTTTTATCTATCATTTTTTAAACGAGAGTAACGCTAGGAAGCCATCTCTCCAGCATGTATTATGTTAACAAGGGCTAAATGTTAACCTGTTCTTGAACTCCTTGATGCTTACAGGAAATACTCCATTAGAAAAATGCCGGAATAATAAAAAGACACGAATAAAGCAATACTTAACACTGAAATGTGATAAAAACACGTCAGGAGAGACTTTTATTTCTCCGTCTCTCATTCACCCACACACACACACAGAGCTGGAGAAATGTGAGCTTAGGTAAATCTGATACCTTCACAATAGCCCAACTACAGCCTGCGTCTCCAGCTCCGTCTACACACACCACACACACAACATGAAAGAGTGCAGGAATGCTCGGCTCAGGCTACATGGCACTCAGCTGCTCATCAATTTTTAATCAGCAGAAACCCCCCTCTGTGGCTCGCCACACCACAGGAAAACACCTAAAGCTATACCAACACACGCACATGCTACATCTTCCCCTCTCTCCTCCTCACTGAATGTGACTCCCTTTAAAAATAGCTTGTGTTGAAATTCATCTGTAATCTGCAACAGCCCCGAGCCTCAAGAAAAGAAAAAAAAAAAAAGAAGAAGGAGGCTTTTGAAAGGAGAAAATAAAGGCGTTGTTTTTCCTCACGTCAGGATCAAGTTACAACCAACCAGAGATACCTGAACACCCCCACGTCTAATTAGAGCCCTGAGGCCTGTAGCACATACACACACATATAAAAGACACATTCATACATGTTACATAAGCACATCTTCATCGCACACCATCTCACTATCATATGGTGTCATGCCCCTGCGGCCTTTGCATAAAGGACTTAGTTTTTTTTTTAATGGGTGCTTATGAAGTCACTCTTTAACAGGGGACGCATGAATGGGGAAGACTTCCTCGTCAGATATTAGTCCGTTAACATGGCCGAGGGGCTGTCACGATGAATGCACAACAAAGCTGCTGCACAGAGACAGAACTAGTGTAATATGATGGTAAACAACCGACTCCACACAAAGAGATATCAAGCCAACATAAATAAATAAAACAACATTTTTTTTTTCTTGTTGGAAGTAAGAAGTTTGATACAGAAAGTGTCATAAAATGTTGAGAAATTGCCTTCATGATGCTACGTTTACGTCTTAACTGCAAAAACAGCATTACTAGAAAGAAGCAAGATATTCAATCAAATCATTATGTATTAAGAAAAGCTTCTTTTGTTCGACAAAAGTTACAAAAATAAGCACAAAGTTTTTGTCTCTGAACAAAATATAAGATGTATATCTTTGATACAAGGATTTTTTGCTTTCTTGAAATTCCTTTTTTTTTCCTCAGTGTTCAACCAAAAACTATAAAATATCCAATTTACAATGAAAGAAGACATGGTGAATGTGTGAAAGTGTAATTTTCTCTTAGTAAAAAAGGTCACCAAAATAAAGCCAAATAAAATTCTTTCACTCGACTAGTCACTTACTTTCTTCTATAGTTAATGACTTTCTTTTTGGTGTTTTTTGCTTTTATTTTGAAATCCAGATGCAAATAGAAAACGATGTGTGAGCTAGAACAATGATCTTCTGCTGGAATCGAACCATGGACATTGTGACTGAATGATTTAGTCTAAAAGATTTGTTTGACAGTGTCATTAAATACGCTTAGACATGATAGTTGAAGCATAAAGGTATAAAGGTAAGGATAGCTGGGGACAGTTTTCACAGACGGACTGAGACTTGGACGCGGAGGGTTGAGGTAAGACTAAGCAAGAGATGAATAAATGAAAGACAGTAGGAAAAAGTCTCGATACCTGAGAAGACGGAGAGCAAGTTCCACAGATGAACAACAGGTGGCGGTAATGTGTCAGTAGAGTATCGCAGTTAGACAAATGCTAACGTGCATGGAACCAAAGTCGGTTTCAAACTCACAATCTCACGTCTGAATATCTTTTACAGGACTGAGCAGCTGGAACATGGTTTTAAGTATTTATTTTTAAGTACCTTTACATTGTGACTTTGAATGGTATGAAGGGTAAGGTCATCCAAAACTGTAGGAGGCAGCAGTGTGCTTTAAACACACAAGAGGACAATAGAAGCATTGAGGCGTCCGGAGGTACGAAGTTCAACTCAAATAACTTTGAGGTGTTGCCATGGAGGTGAGTCGATGACCAATGAGAGCAAGTGATAAGGGAATTTGGTTCCTACCAACCAAATTCCCCACGCTGATAGTGGGATTGGAGCATCCCAGATGGAGCTGGAATCGTCTAGAGAGCCATGGCAGCAAGAAGCACCAGCTCTGTCCAAACATTAGCAATTTATGTTTTCCTTGCAAAATGGACTGAAACGTCCACAGCTGTCGACGACTACAAAGCGATGGACGACAAGTGAATCGATTTATTTGTGGACAAGGCTTTAGACATAACAACCTGTTCCAAATCCAGAATATCAATTTACAATTAGAAAGTCGACAAATAATAACAATTCATCATTTAAAGAATGATTATCCATGTCTATGAAAAATAAATCCAGCTATACAATGATGAAGCTTTGTCCTTACAGGGTTCTAGCATTGATCAGAAAATGAACTCTGTGTTAGATGCGTGGGACCTGGCAGCGCTGGACTATCCCAGGCTCCCTGTTCCCGAGACAAATGCAGCTTCAAAGATCAGGATATTAATGTAGGTGTAAGCATTATAGCGTGTGGGTTCATTTATCCGTGCCAGTGAGGCTTCGGTGCACCGGTGCACAAATTGTGTATGCGCAAGCACTCGCGGGGCGAGGCTCCAGCAGCACACAAAGCTGCACGGTGTGGATCAGGAGCTCTTGACTCAATAGTGCGATAATCCCTACGAGCTGTGCCTCCTTCCTTCTGGACAGCTGCCACTCTGGCCCTCACAGGGTAAGACACGACACCTTTTTCCATGCATAGGAACATCTAAAGGCAGACACCCGGTTACTGACACTGCACCCAGTGGGAGTTATTTCAATAAATATAGATGTAGGGAAATGAGTAAAAAGAAATATAAACGGCGTTGTGTTATGCAAAGCTGGTGACGTGCAGCTACTACTACAATCGCCACCGTCGGGGGTTTTATCCTGATCAGATGCAACATGCAAATCAGTGCAATACTGCCATGATGTCACCTGTTTGATGAGCATTTGTCTGTGGATAATGTTCAACCTGCAGGAGGAAGCAGCCATGATATATGGATATCATTTGACTATACGGTAAGATTCAGACGTTGTATTGCAGCCGCAACACACGCTGCAAAATGTAACGCGGTGAGATCAGGAAGGCATCCGACTTTAACTTTTGACATTTTTGCCATTTAATTGAGAATTTTCTGTTCCACATTCCACATAGAGGCGAGGACCGACACTTGTCTACGGACTGATTTGTTGTCAACTGCAGATTCAGATGAGATGCCAAAGTGCTGCTTGCTTCCTTTCCCACCTATCTTAACCATGGGCCAATAGACACCTTCACAGTTTGTAAACAATGTGACATTTTTGAGGGGCGGGGCTTAACTGGATGCAAAACATAAACACAATAGCCTGTAAACGGCGGTTAGCTTATTTCAACTGTTTTGGCTGGGATGGACGCGGAAAACGCACATTTTAAAGAACACAATAATACACTCTCTGAGACTGTGTTTTTTTAAAAAGTTGACTTTGATGGGACTATATTCACCTACCCCTACACTCTCACTCACTGGATGGACAATTTGACCAAAGGAGGACAGAGAGGAGACGAAGTCTGGTTTGTCTTTAACAAAGATATTAAAAGAAAATTGTGGAACCACCTTGGAGGGTAAATAGCAAATGCAACTTCTGCTTGGACACCCCTGAAACACACAACTAATGTTGTGGTACCTAGCAGTTAGCATTAGCATTAACATGCAACAAGAATCCCCTAAATAATGATTAACTTAATGGAATTTCAGTCACAATTTATTCTAACCCATAACATTTTCCAGGCTGAAACTGGTGATGCATTACATATTAATCTGACCTGATATGAATTGTCCACGTTGTTGATTGTCTCACTCCAATTCTTTCTTTTAATCGCCAAAGTCAAACCAAAGTTGTCTGCTACCGAGAGTGGCTGGTATGTGATAAAACATCAAGTTAGTGTTTCTGATTTTTCGGTTTTAGCACCAAACAGTGCAGCAAGTCGACATTTTCAGGGCTGAAAGTGACAGTGTTCGCCTCCAGCTTCCCTCTGTTTTGCCTCCAGCTAATATTGTGACGTCACAATGACGAAGGAGTATATTCACATATGTCATGCCATGAAGCTCAGCGATTTGCACCAAAGGTTTAGGTGTCCATGCTCACCAGCACTCGCCCTGTCGGACCCCCCAACATGATTAGAGGTCGACATGGAGTACAGTTGTTCTCCAAGAACATTTACATCATAAGTCATGAGGTTATTTTTTCAGCTGTACAAAGGAGGCAAGAATGGGAATAATAGTGAAATTTTGGCAAAAGTTTCAGTCGCCATTGTTGAAAGTGAAGCAGGAAGTAGAAATAAAAATAAACCTGACTGGCAAAAAAAAAAAGACACAGCACCGACTACCGGTTGGTTGGCGTTGTTACATACTGACAAATGCACAAATATGGCTTCCACTGGCTACGTGTGCAGGTTACGCCTCACACTACTCTAAAAACATCCTAATCAATCAACGCTCATTTGAAACCAAACAATAATTTCATAAAGTAAGGAACTTGTCATGAAACAGGAGAACTTATAGTGAACCCAAGTGTGAGAGTAAAGATTCTTCCTGTGACACTGATTTCATTTAAATCTCATCAGTAAGCAGTACTCCTCTAATGGCAGCCATTTACACACACACACACACACACACACACACACACACACACACACACACACACACACACACACACACACAGGGGATTTGGATTCAGACCTCGACCTCTTTGTTTCGAGTGCATCCCAAATGCCAGCAGGTCACCGTGTGGCCTCTGTGAAATGTCACTATGTCAGGTTGCGGGGGATTGATGACGACGGCCTCATTAAATGTGATCAGGTGAATTAACCTTTTGTCCGTAATGATCGGAGGGGCCCTGGACGGCGCTCTGCCCTCCATCCCTTCAGCTTCACGTGCTTTGGCTGCATTTTTGACAGAATATGAACGCAGATAAAGGGACACATCAGTGGGCTACACGTGGGCCACTGATGTGTTTACATGTTGCGGACTCCACATGATAATCTCTGCTCCTCAGTGCACGTACTCCTCCTAGTGGAAAGGCATCAAAGTATCAGTGGCTTCTTCGTGAATGGCTACAGCTCAACTCATATTTGTGTCATAATAAAAGCTCAAACTGTTACTACTGTGTTTTATAATACTTTTTTTTTTTTTTTTTTTACATCCACACCTTTTTTCCCCCCAAATCTTCATCACACCACCATCATTGTCACACCCATAGTTTTTACAGGAACGTTCTGCCCTCTTGTGGTTGGAGATTTTATCACAGTTCAATAGGAAGGAAATTGGGACATATTGGAAACGTCACACAGAGCAGGGCCTCCTTTCGCTCTCACTGCTGCTGCCGGCGTCAAGGATTATGCAAAACGACGGAAACATCTTAGAATTTATGAAGATTTGTCAGCTGCTCATTCCGTCCTCTTCTAGTGGATTCCACTGTGTATTATCATGCTGGGTGCTTTACAGTAGAAGATGATAGAGTTAAGGGATGCACACAAACACGAACGATCAGATAAGATGTGACATTCAAAGTGCGACTGACTGGTATTTATGTGCCTTGAGAAAACATCCCTTAACTACACTGTTACAGAAACATCCTGGATGGTTAACACAAGACGGCTTAGTAAAAAAATAAACAGTAATTGGATCAGGCTGCAATTTTCCAGTCTTCGAACTGTCCAGGTGTCCTCAGCCTCACATTTCTGTTGGGTAGTGGAACTAGTTGTGGACATTCTGCCTCAAGGTGTGAAGTGCTGCGCATACCGATGTTCTGAAATGTCAAATATCCAGTAGTATGTGGAACAACTTTATTAGTCTTACCAGAAAGGAGGTGAAGTTGCATCAGAAATAGAATTCCACCTCTACTGGACACAGAGGTTATGAAATGATCAGAGTCAGATATTCACTGTGTTCACACTTACTTCTGACAGTATATACTGTATAATGGTGCGTATGTTCTCATGTATTTTTTTTCGCCTGTTTATATATGTACCGATCAGGCATAACATTACGACCACCTTTCTAATATTGTGTAGGTCTCCCTTGTGCCTCCAAAACAGTTGTGACTCATCAGAGAATGGACATGGACCTTCTAAGGGTGTCCTGAGGGGACACAAGGTGAGGGTTGTCTTCAACGTCTCTCAGGTCAAGGACCTCCAAACTGATGGAGACATTAAGTAGGGACCCACTACCTACTATATGTGTTCCTTTTGCATTCAATATTAAGCTATCCCTTTACTAAAATATATGTGTGTATAAAGAAATTTTATATATATATATATATGTACAAAATGTCTAATCAACCAAAGATTTTGTGACCCTCCTTGGAGTACCTCCGTTGACCCCTAGGGTTTGTTGTTTTGTTCCCAGCAGAACATTGAGTTGTCACAAGATGGTCAATGTTATTTACTTCTCCTGTCTTGGTCATAATGTTGTGGCAGATCGGTGTATATTTTGTTTTTATATTGCAAACATTTAAGACCTTTTTTTAAAACTTTATGTGGAATTTATTACTTTTTTTTTGTATTCTGTTGTATTCTGCTGCTTTCAGGAGCTCCTGGGATTTTCATGCAAAACAACTTCTGTTTCAGAAATAAACATCATATAACCAAACTGAAAGTCACGACAAACACTTCTCCGTATTACAAATATTTAAGGACAAAACCTGCAATCTGTATTTCAATGAGAAAACACTACTCCTATGCAAACCACAGTTCACCCTCTTCTCTAAGACACAATGGGAGTGATGAAAACGAGATTATCTGAAGGCCACATTCAACACTACGACTTTTTGAACCCTTTTGTTGGTTTGGTGCAAAATGGCGACTGTGTGACCTGATGCACACTTGGTGACTGGAACCTATCAGCAGAGTCGTGAGATAAGACAAGTGTCTGCTTCCCAGTTAACTGGTCCAGCTGTGAATTAACCGCCCTTGTGTACGTCCCTAAATTGCACCTGAAATTGCTCCGTGCCTCAAATGAATAAATATAATGTCAGTATTTTGTCCTCCATAATTTGGGATGTAATACATTTTAAGCATCTTTTAACTAGCATTAATTAGCATGCAAACCCACAACATAAAAAACAAGAAAACATTATTCTGTCCCTGAACGTTGCATCTTTCTGTGATCATGATCTGATGGTAGCGTTTAGCTCTGACTGTTCTGAAGTACAGACTAACAGAGCCTCAACAGACTGTAGCGTTGCCTTGATTTAGAACATTTTACACAGTCATATTTGTCTTACAACCCTTCTTTTTTTTCTTTTTTTTTCTTGGCACATGACCATGCCGTTGCTGGTGCAGCTTCCTGAAAGGGTGTTCCCACTGTAAAAAGCAACATTATACAGAGTTCACTTCCTCATTTGAGTCATAAGAGGCTAAAATTAAAACATCTATAAATGGGAAGGCGGGGCGTCGAGGTAACAAACTGTTCAAGTGAGGCATTTGTTTTGTGTTTTGTGTTTTCTCTCTGTCAGAATGCATTTCATTCGGACTAGCTCAGAATAATAGTAACATGCAATATTATAATCCACGTACTACTGCAGCGGGAGGTTTACAGTGGTGGGGAAATTCCGCCGTTAAGTAGTTTTCTAAAACAATATCCACATTTCAACAACTTAATTCGCGCTTCATCTTTACAACCTGAAAGTGCATGTTTCTGCAGGCTCTTTTTCAAACTGCGTCGCATTTATTCTCTCGCGTCTTGCTCTGCCGCTCACCCTCTGACCGAGAAAGGGGTTTTGGCCGGGCCTCCCGCGAAACCACAGGGTAAAAATGTACAACAGTAACCCTTCACGGGCTCCGTTTCCTCCTCCTGAGCCTCTCCCGGACCGTCGTAGTGTGAGGGTTAGGAAGGGGGCAGCGGGCTGGCGCGTAGCAGTGCACCGTGTGCAGCACACACACAGGTTATTTTCATTCTGTGCAGACTCAGTCTGATGTCTGATACTCCGCTCTAATCTCTCACACTTTGACGCTCCCGCTTTGCGTGACTGAGGTTAGAAAAAAAAAAAAAAAAAAGGAAATTTATTCAACTTTGAGAAACGCTTCCCAGATTACGAGTCTTGTAAGGCTTGTGGCATAGCTCAAGGTGGCCACATCTCAGCTTTAAGTGCTGCTCTACTCTACGCTGGGCATATTCCAGCCAACTATAATGGGAAATGTTTTTCCAGCCTCCGAGCTTTCTTGGAGCGGCACACAGTGCATTTTAATATGTAGGTATGCGTCTTAAAGCCCTAAATGGAAGCAGATGTTGCAGTCAAAGACTAAAAGTTTACATAGGGTTGTAATCAAGTGAGGGATTTTCTTTTCTTTCTTTTCTTCTTCTTCTTTTTTTTTATTTTTCTTCTAGTAATTTGAGTCTATTTTTTTTTTTTGTCTAAATGAGCCTGCGTTGTGCGCATGGCTAAACTGCGCCGGGCTGCTCTGAGCTATGCAGCCACATATGGGAGTGATTACAGTCCAGTGTTTATCAAACCTCACCGAGGGACCGACTGTACGGCTGAGCAGAGCAGAGCAGAGCCAGCCTCGTGCAGACTATTTCTGTTTCCCACCTACAGCCTTCTATGGACATCAGACAAGTGATACAATATTCAATGGATGCAGTCATGCTTCCCTCACAGCAGCCTTTTTGAATGAGATGAAGTAGTTAATTGTCTAGTCAGTCAGTCAGTCACTTAACGGAAAATTCCTCCAGAGCTACTTTCGTAATTAATTCATATATTATATATTTAACAGTAATTGTGGAAAACGTTGTGTGGAGCGGTTTGTGAGCTGTGCGAAATTAAAAATAAATCTGGGAATTTGTAGGTGGAAAGAAGCAGGTTTACAGGCACACTACTCATTTCTTTTTATAGCTTAAAGCTAACATAACTCCAGCATAACACACATAATTCTCTGACCAAACTTCTGGCAGCCAACTTGCACGAGGGGTAACGTGGTGTTAGGTTTGGTAGGAGGAAGAATAATATGGAGTAAAAATCTGATTCTCTCACTCCAGCGAGTCACATGTACGGGCACCTATAGAGGGTTTGCACGTGGTTACGGCCGCTGAGCGGCAAAAAAGTGACAGCTGAGCATGGAGATTAGCAGCATTCGTTTGAATCATAGATTTTAATACCGTGTAAATTGTAAAATTAATTTTAAAAAAAAAAAGGTGAAGAGCTGTTTTGAAAAGCAGAGATAGTGTAGATATCTACGAAGAAAAGAGAAGTAAATGGATCAATGCATTACCAAACAACAACTGGAACAGCGTTAGCATCTTTTATTTAGCCACATTTATCATAACTGAAATGACTTAAAACTAACTTAAACTAACTAAAACCGAGGCTAATCTGCTTTTCCAAATCGATGCTAGTTCGTATGGATCATTGTCGAGTCCACTTGTCCTTAATTTGATCTGATAATCGTGAGCGTGAACGCACACCCTCTATAGCGTATTCAGGTTTGGGTTAAACTACAATTGCCCAGATGTTGCCATCCACTCTGGGAACATTTAAAACGACATTTCAGGAAACATTCCTAAACAGCATATTTACATTCAAATGAACATGCGGAAAGAATTATAAATTCCGGCACTCACGACAACATCGGGTTCAGGTTTAACAGAGCAGCTCCGCAGAAAGATGAGCTCGGCGTTCATGTAAGGGTCAACAAAATGGCAGAGGCCACAAATTGCTTCCTGTTTCCAACCGCAACCAACGCATGCATCTTTTAAATATTGTGACTTAAGGTCCCCTTTTTGAGACCAAACTCAAGCACCGCGCCGTCATATGACAACGTGACTTTTCTACTGTGATTTGCATCCAGTTCAGAAGACATGTACTCCGCAGAGGCATCACATGAGAAAATAATTTGTCAAACGCAATATGATTTCTGATTTCATTTAGAAGACCTGTCGACCGTGTGATCAATCAGTCAGGACATTGCATTAGAGCTGTCTACGGCCCTTCTTCATTCTCTTTCGTCTAATGTAAACGCACGTATAACAACAAGTAAAATCTGTCTGCGAGAGCAGACACAGTATGCAAAGCAGAGGAGCGCCTTAAATCAGCAGAAACGTCAGTGAGTCCACAGACCAGCTCCCCGCTGGTTGCTTTATGACAGACTGTAACGCAGAGGGGGACCCCGGGCAGCCCACCCTATCTCAACCACTTTCTGTTGCAGAGCACATCAATATTCTCCTGTCGGTGAACAAACTGTTCATGTAGTCCCACATTTAAAAAAAAAAAAAAAAAAAACTGCATGAAAGCATGTCTGACATCCAAAACATGTGTTCTTCATTCACATAAAGCTTTGAAGCCTACTGTAAACGCTTCACAGGAAACCACAAGAGGACAAGCCCTAATACATATTTCCTTCTCTCTTTTTTTTTCTTTCTTTTCTTTTTTTTGTAAGTCACATATGCACACGATCCCCTTTGTTCGAGAGGTGAATGCACCAGCTACATCTGGAGCCAGCCTCGCGCCGACCTGACGAGCGGCATGCTACGGCAAGGCCCCTGGCAAACTGCAGTCGCAAAACACTGTGGGCTCGGCAGCGGGCGAGGTTAATGAAGACGCTGAAAGCGTTTCAAAGCAGACGCACTCCAGTAACCTCTCAAGTTGAGGAGTTCAAAGACAAAGGAGGATTTGGGAGGCGGGCGAGCGAAGGAGTCCGTCAGAGTTTTAGAAGCTGCAGCCCGCCGAGGATCTATTTTTGTTCACTGATGCGATTGCAGGTGAAGTTGGCGCTGCCACGCTGTCAGAAGCTTTTTGTTTAATGAGTGACCGGAGGCGTGCACGGAAAAGACAGCGTGGCGTGACCAAGCTGAGTGAAGTGATTAATGAGGAGCACACATTTCAAAACCAGCTAATACACGGGTCAAACCCCATCTTTCCTGCCTACATTGTAAACAGGCTCCTTACACTGACGTATACGTTCAGCCTGGGCTGCAACAACAAACCAGAACAAGTTCTCCTTCTCCTTCATGGTCCTTCATGCTCTTTGCCAGCGCATACCTTTCCCTGAATGAAGCACAAAAGTTCTGTGCAGCATCGACGAGAGCCCCTGAAAGATTCCACACAGTGAAGTCAGTCCACCGCATCTGAATACGCTGATGCTGGACGTTGGATTTACAAAAAAAAAGCATTCTGCTGACTTTTTGCAGTTTTTCCCGGTACTTGCCTCCTCAGGACAGCATCTTAGCAATGACCATTCACATAATTCCCCCTCCATCTCTATGGGGCTGTCTCCTAGACTTATGTTTGTTCTCACAGTTCCGCGGTCAGAGTCGAGCCAGTGCCTTCTTGGCTCCTTCAAGTGACACCATGCAGCCTAATCTCATTCACACACGATTAGCGGAGGCTGCCTGGAAGTGCTCTGAGACAGGCCAGAGCCGGGACCTCTGTGACTCGACACAGACGCGCCGCAATTGTTATGGAAAAGAATGGAAAAAGACACTTGGGATTTGTTGTTCCTGGAGAATATCCAGAGTCTCCGTCAAGACTTGAGAGCGAAGAACATAAAGTGATTTTCTCCTTTCCCAACGCTCTGCAGCAGACAACTGGTCGCTCCAAGCTCTGATTGCATAGATAGTCCTCATGCATATTTCCCATATATGGCTCGTGAGGAGCAATACAAAGCAGGACATATAATATTGCTAGCATACGGACAGAGCGAGCTCTTTCTGCCATCATTGTTCTCGGTTTGTTAACTACCACCAGTGCCGTCACCGCTCTGTTTGAGTTCAACTGATGCTCCAAGGCAACCATCAGCACGGTGAACGAACAATCTGGGAAAAGCTGAATGGAGATGGATCATGACAGAAGCAGAAGAACCATGTTTCCATTTTATTTTTATTTTTAAAGAAGGATACGCTCCCTACATATCCCACAATGCAGCTGACAGCAGAGGTTAAGAAGCAGCCTCCGACATCCTTGAGCAGGGATGAGAAGAATTCTACTACAACTCCCTGGAGACGTGGGCTGCCTCCTCATATGACGCTGTACTCCCAGACATGTGCAAAATCTGTGGAGTTCCTCTTTAAATTCTGCCAAGTAGAGACACACACACACACACACACACCAACAACTGTACGGACATGCACGTACAGCGAGCAGACATGCAACCACCTGCCGTCCCTCAGCCAGCCAATCACATGTTTTTTTCTGCTTTTACCTGCAACTCTGCAGTGTCCTGCTGTCAGAAGAGAATATCTGCCAGCTAGCAGTCCGCTGCCTTTGTTGAATAAGGCTTAGTCACGATGAAGCGGCGTCCCAAAACACAATCGGAAGCAATAATGCGACGGGACGCGTTTACACCAATACGGATTAACTCAAAGATTAGCACAGATGATGAAGGATTTGCACTGTTTAATTTAATTTACATGTGTGTGAAGCGATGCATCTGCTAATCGACCTGCAGAGAATGAGCTAGCTGTTAGCTGTTTTGATAACTAATGATCCACGTCTTTAACAAAAGTGGCAAACATTCAAAACGTGAAGATGCATTTTTATATAAGACGTGTGTGTTTTTGAAATTAGGACCGGCCTTTTTCGCCACATTCATATGTATTTATTGACCGAGCAATTAATCAATGAGCTAAAATATGCTAAGAAAATCATTAGCGGCAGCCCTGAAGAGTCCTTTTTAGATGTCTCCTACAGTGTGTAGCCTGGAGGAGAGAAAAGAGGCCAGATTAGTGTCTAGATAAAGCCACCTCATGACATCCTTCCACATCCAAATACTCTGGAACACTGCAGTCGGTGTGTGTGTGTGTGAGAGAGAGAGAACATGTGCGATCATGCATGTTTCTGACATGCAGAGAACATCCTTATGGAGCTGTCACAGTGCGTTGGGTCTGTGTGGTCATGCAGCGCCGCAGCACAATGAATTATACACAGACTTCTCAGCAGCAGCAGCAGCAGCAGCCCCTTCACTTGAGTGTCTTTCGTATCCCCTCAGTGTAGCGGGGAATCCATTTCCCCCATCGCACTTCAGGCCCGGCTCTGATTGATTGTCTGTTAAACTGCTAGTGCCTGAGAGACAAACTGCCAAGAATCTTCACAATGCAACTCTGGCTCCACAGCGTACAGAAATGGAACAAACTCCTTCTCCGAACAGGACGGATCAGGCTAATTAGAAGGGAT
The DNA here is from genome assembly GCF_022458985.1 of Mugil cephalus. Lineage (NCBI taxonomy): Eukaryota > Metazoa > Chordata > Actinopteri > Mugiliformes > Mugilidae > Mugil > Mugil cephalus. Next base: position 6,437,133 of record NC_061788.1, on the reverse strand, counting down.
GTGTAATTTGAAAGTAACTACTTGGCACAAAGATGGAAAAAAAAAAAAAAAAAAAAAAAAAAGAACTCGCCCCCGCATGCACCGTGCACCGTGAATAGAGCACAAGCCTCGATTGGGAAAGTGAGACCTGGCAGCCTGGACGCAGACGTTTCCAACACACAAGTCTGTACCGGCGCACACGTACCGAGGCAAAGTTATCAACCATAAGAGGAATGGAGCGAGATCCAGCGAGTATGTTTGCACTTGTGCACACCTCCGCAGACCGTCTGAAATAGCAGGAAATTAAAGTGAAGGTGGGAGTAGAGGAGATGATACGACCGGAATGATATAATCTGCAGATGATAAAGTCAAGATAATGAAAAAGTGAGGTTCAGTGAAAGGGAGCTAATCAGCAGAATCACTTTTTAAACCAAACGTGTTGTCTCATGTAACTGATGAGAGAATTTTCTCATTTTACAAGCCTTACATCTTCCATTTTCCATTCCCGCTGAAGATCAATATCGTCAAAATTGACCAAGGCAGGGTTCCCAAAGCAGAAACACTCACTTTACCCAGCAGAAGAACTTATTTTGACTCACATTAGACTCCGGATTACCTCAACGTTGACCTTAAAACTGGCAAAAAATGTCTTTATGTGACATTCAAATCCCTAAAGGACACATTATCCATTAAAAATAAGCAAAAATAAAGGTTGTTAACCAAGAAAATAACCAACAGATCAATTGCTACTGAAAAAATAACTGTTGAGAACACCGCCCATGAACTCAAGTTGCTGCTCTGTCACAAGTTCTTAGCAAACAGTCCCTGGAGGTACTGTGGACAGGGAGCGATTATGCAAAGAGGAAGGAACTGGTGTCACATCGGTAAAAGTGACAGCCATTAAGCAAACCAGTGATTCGCTAGTCCAGGCAACACAACACAACACAAACGTGTAATGGATGGATATAGACCAAACAGAGCGCAGAGCGGGTCGGTGTCATCCTGCCAGCCGTGCCCACCTGAAGGAGGTTTACCAAAGCCCATTTGTATCACACAGAGTCACATCAGTTGCACATGATGTGGTCTGTTTATCTTCTGCATCACTGTGTCCATCTCCTCAAAACGCAAACTCACATGTATCTAAGGGGTCAGAGACCACAGCAGGAGATCTCATCCAAAAATATCATGTTTTGAGATGGGATATGGGATGGAAGATGCTGTGGAACCACTGACAGACCTCAGACACTGTGGGTCCTGGGCTGGCCAATTACCGCCTGACTGGGGCTATAAAATGACGATGGACCGCGTCCTGCCACCCAGCAGATCTGTCAATATTGCGGAGTCAGGTGCAGACAAAATGTACCCGTGCGTAACGCGTCCCCCCACGGTCCGATAAGAAATGTGAACGCGCGGCTCCGAGATAACCGTGATAACGCGAATAAAAGGGTTTCGATTTTTGCCAAAAACTGGTGGGGGAATCTGAGGCGGTTATACGGTTGCACTCCTTGGATGCATGTTCCCATCGCTCCTGATCTATGCGCACACACGGTGGCCGGTTCTGGCTAAATCCCCCGGTCCAGAAGGAGAGAGACAGCCCAGAAACTCACTGGGTGGCTTCGCGAAAAGTGCCACTTCCAGGCGGGAGCTTCTGTGACACATTCTGGCCATTTTTGATCACCCCCTTCGTCCCACATAAAAAAAAGAAAAAAAAAAAAATGAAATCGCCCACCATTCGAAAAGAGCACCCACCTGGTAATCTCGAAGCTGCAACCCTTCCGAAGGAGCAAGGCTCTCTTCCGCATGATGCCTTTGTCTCTGCCGAGGTACACATTTTTATCTGAATTCATGGGTGCTGGACGTGCAGGTAGACCCGTGGAAACAACAGCGCTTTGTTTCAGGAGGAGGGGGTTAAAAAAAAAAAAAGTCAAAAAATGAGCAGTGGGCTGCGAGAGGCGAAAGAGAGGGGGGAGAGAGAGGCTGTCCGAAAAAAAAAATATGAGAAAGGGAATCCTTGGACGCTCGGTTTCACCTCAGGAGGAAGAAGGAAAGTGAGCGTGCAGACTTTCGCCCCGTCGGCTTAGAAGGAACGATGAGGCTTTTAGAGGCGCATGCTGTCGGCGGGTGGTGGTCGTACTCCCATGCGGGCTCGTGGGAGCGGGACTGCTGCGGGTTGTCAGCCTGAAGCGGACTGCGCCGAGGAGGGACTCCGTCGCTCCAGAGATCCTGAACAGTGGAGCGCACGGCGCAGCACAGCTCTCCTTCAGCCTCAGCACGGCACTGACAGGCTGAACGCCAGTGACTTCATGTGAGAGCGAGAGAGAGAGAGAGAGAGAGAGAGAGAGATGGTGTGACTGGAGCCGTGAGAGAGCGTCAATGTGTGCGCTTAAGGTCAAACGAAATCACTTTGCGCATGAGAAAGGAAGAGACGGTGACAAAGTGAGAGCTGAACGCCCTTGTTGCGTGCGGTTTCATTCACGTTAATGAAGTCGCAATTCACAAACAGCCCACGCCGCATCTTTAAGTGCAACATGTAAGAAATTGATTCACTGTTGCTTTTGTTACACAATAACATCTGAGTTAACCTCGGCACTTCCTTCCAGAAGAAAGTCATTGTTTGCTTGTTTATTTGCATTTCTTGGCACACGTTGGGCACACGTGAGCAAATAATACATTGATGGATGTACGCTCATTTAGCAGTTCATTAGGTACACTGGTGAAAATGAATGCATTATATCACAGTTCTGCATTAAACAGGGACATCTGTGGGTGGTTCCAGTCAGAAACTTGCGTGGACCCAGGACACACCGTGACCACCTTGGCAGTTAGATACACCTTTAAGTTTGTCTACTAAGGCTGGTTCTTTTCATTACCTTTATCACCCTCCCATGTATCCTAGGCTGCACATAAGCTTCAGATGGCTTAATCTGCTGTTGCTGCTCTTCTCCTCTCCTCCTTTTTTTTTTCTATCTCTCCGGATGGCCAGCTTCAAGCAGACGGATCCCCGCCATATGAACCGTCCAATGTTCCGTTTAAACACTGTCAGAAAGGAAAGGCTGCAGTTCAACTGCATTTACAGGAAGTGTCGGCCACTTGTGATTTAAGTGTTTGTCGTTTAGCATTTAGCCTAATCCACCGACTAAAACTGGGTCGTCCAACTACATAAAACAAGTGAATAGTCCTACATTCCACAGCCTCTAAAATAAATCAACAGCTCTCTGTTGTTTTAAACAAATGCATTCCTCTCATCCCTCGCATCCCTCTATTGTACCTAATGAACTGGGAAGTGAGTGTACACACACACGCACAAAAAAACAAATGCACAAAGTGTGTTGATGATGACTCGGTCAGTGGCAGATCGCCCAGAGACGAAGTACACCCCAGTTTTCCTTTCCAGACTTTCCAGGGGTTAAGCAGTGTTCACTGGGCAAGTGCACCCATCTGGTTTGGGCTATGGATTAGCTGATTAGCTCTAAAAATATAACAGTGTGGGCCGGCTGGGTTGCCTTATTAGAGGGACGTCCACAGCCAGGGGTGATTCATCCATCCATCCATCCATCCATCTATGCATCCTTCTCCTGTTTTGATTTGTAAAAAGTTGGTCGTCAGTTATACGTTTCCATCCAATAGAAGGACAAGTAAGATGATTGCTCCCACATATGTACAAACACACGCACACTTCCCCCCCTTCTCTCGCTGTCTAGTATGTCAGCCCACTGTTTAGAGGAGGAATTCTCTCAACATGACTCACGGCTGCATTCAGAGAACGACTCAGCCATGTTTGCGCGACTGGAAAGACTTCAGCTCTCTTGCTCAAACCGTCTGAGTCACCGGCATCCGAGAGTTCTGCCGCAACAACCTATGGTTAGAGATGCCTTCAAAAGACCGTCACCATAACACGGCTTATCGGGCTCGTTGCGCCGCGGCTTTGTTGTAGCATAAAGCGTTGCAGACTGGGCTGAAATAAGACGGTGACGGCACAGAGACTCTCTGTTTAGTCGTAGCAAATAAATACCAAATGCCACACCGTTAAAAGTACTCTTGACTCAATAAAAAGTAAACACATTCAAGGTGGATTGATGCGAGGCAGAGAGATTAGTGCAGCTATTTTCTGTATTTACTCAACAAGCACGGAGGACACAGCAAGGCCTTATAAGTCAGGATTTAATCAAAATCTAAACATATCCTGGCCTTTTGAAAATCCGACGTAGCTCAGGGCTGTGTAGTGTAAGTGGGGGAAAAGAACGGATTAAATCATATTAAAAGTTGCGTTACAGGCTCTAGATGTGTTTGCCGTTTGGTGTTATAATCTCATAAACCAAAGCGTCGACTGTTTACACATCCAGCAGATGAGAAGCAACATTCATTTAAATTCATAATTACCAGTCTCTGAAGTCCAATATTGACTCTCCTTTTATTTTTTTTCTCCTCGCTCCGCTTTGCTTTGCGGTTCACCTACGGCTGAGGGAATTATCTGACCCTCCGGGGGCTAATTGCTCAACTGCGGTCACAAGATAGTCGCTAACTGTGTTCAGCTGTTTGGTTTGGGCCAGGTAGTGTGCTGAGGCCTTATCGGAGCTATTTTTTGCTGGTGAAAACAGGCGCTGACGACAGTGGTGGAAGTGAAGCAAAACAAACAGTCGAGAGACACAAAGGGTATTTGAACAGCGTGGTTACATGTGAGATAATTGCATAAATCGAAGCAGATGTGAAGGTTTCTATTATTTCCTGATCACCAAAGTTTGACCGTTCAGGTTTAATGACTCCAGACAGCCAACACGTAAAGGTGAATTACCCTCTCGAATGATTGACACAATTGTGTATTTTGTTGAATAGCAGTGACAGGGGCTAAGCTAATCTATGGGTGGTGGAACATCGGTGGTGTGGTGGCAGCATGGAGGGGGGTGACTCCAGGATGCTGGAGCTCACTGTTAAGCCTTCTTGAAACATTGGTAAAGGGAGGTGCCCACTTGAAAACCCCAAAGATGTGCTGCATACTGCCTACTGCTGTTGGCTAGGCTAGTTAGCTTGTTTCTTCTTGTTAGCTGCTAGCTGACTGCTAGCCTGCTGGTTGGTTTTCAGTTGGACTGGGCTTCTAAATGTGTTTTGCCTTAGATCTTGGCACAAGGGGTTGTAACATCTCGTCCTGTGTGATAATGAATAAGATTGCGTCACCCTCTAAACTACAGCCTACCTCACGGTCTACCTCAAACAGCTCTGGGTCTGTGGGTTAACACTCATCTGTGATCAAACTCACCAGTTCAAACTCGCTCTTCAGAAACCCAGCGGGTGATGTCACCATTGGTTTGTCCATTGTATAAAAAAAAAAACAAAAAAAAAAACACTGATCATATTGTGACAATGCAGTGTTGCTGGGAGATCTGTGGACCTGGCGTACCACCCACTTAGACCAGACCGGGCACCCCCACGCCATAGACTCCTTGATGGCAGCAGCCATCTCCAGCAGGATGCAGCTTGACACACACACACACACACAGATGGTTTAGGAACAATTCAAAAAACAAGAGAAAGAGCACAAGGTGTTGATCCGGCCTCTAAATTCACCAAAGCGGTCAAAACTGTTTTGAAGACCTACACACAATCTTAGGACGGTGGTCCTGATCAGTGTACAAAATATTTATTCAAGAGATTACGGAAGAGTTTTAGCTTTCGCCTGATTCAATGAAACCCATCTTCCTCTTAAAATAACCTAGCAGATATGGAATATCATCTTTACAGTTTTCATTTATGCACAACCACCTGAAAATAGGAATTGTTGTTTTCTGACACCTCAGAAGGAGGCCTTCATGTCTACGTAAGTAGCATATCTTCTTCTACAGAATGAGCAATCGCTGTGTTCATGCAGTTGCCCAGAACGGACAAATTAAACACCACTTTCATGGTTTCTCTCAAGCTGATTTTGCATACCATTCCTTTAAGAAGCACGACTAACATTAAACATTAAAGAACTGTTGTGCATTGTCTTTCAGTGTGGATTTGATGTGCAACACCTTTCGAGACACATGCTGCATTCAAAATTGCAAACCATGCACTGCATACTCAACATGTGTATTTTTGTTCTGTTGGTTTCTGTTCTATTTTTCACTCCATGCAGATGTCACGGATTATTATGTGTTGTGTAAACTTATGCAGAGCGTTAGGATGAGAGCGATATGAATACTTAATGCGTTTCGTCACTCCATATGTCAACATAGTCATTTAATCCATAAACACATTGATTACTGCAGCTTCGAGTAATTTAGTTTGCAGGGAAAACGAAAGTATTTAAGCTCGCATAGTTACAGGAGCTGCAACAACAACAACATGTGCGCGAGCTTCTAATGTTTACGAGAGAATTTGGCAATACTGGCGAGTTCTGGGACACAGATAACCGTGGCTGATGTGAGGAGAGTTTATCAGATGAGACAGTTTATGTGTTAACAATCACTGCAGTCCTGGGTTCCATGTGCTCGGTTTGACGAGCAGCGGACTAATGAGGTGGAGCGTAACGGTTTGATACTGGTTCTCAGTTTACACAGAAATGGAACATGAAGTCTTTATCCCCTTGATCGACACAGTAATGACCAGGTGTCCTGTTTAACATCATACCGTGGGTTATGAGCTTTAGCCAGCCTCCCTCTCAGTGTCCAATGACCTCCAGGTGAGCGTTTAGGAAGTGGAAACCTGTGTACATCCTCCATCCATGAAACACTGACCGAACCGTTCAACAAGAAGACAGGAAGGACTTAAATAAGAGACCCATATGCTTCTACTTCGGCTCTGGAGTGATTGAGAGAGGTGCAGAAAGACGAGGGCAATGAAATTTCGGATAAGGAGGTGAGTGAATTGTAAATTTAGGAGCTGTGTGTGCAGCAGTGAACGGCCCATAAACATGTCCTCTTTATCTGATGCTTGGCCGGTTTACATTTCAGAGCCTAGGGGGAGTTAGAATTTATGATGCACAAAAAAAAAAAAAAAAAATGCCATTATTTTTGTGGAAAGTTTGAGTCTGATACTTATAAAATGCCAGTTCTCAACCTTCCTCATGGTATAGAAGGGAGTTTTCTTGCTGACTCTTACACAGTCTATACCAGTCTTGTTTCTGTCTGTTCACTGAGGAACTGGAGATGTTTAGCTTAGCTTAGTTTAGCTTAGCTTAGCATGAAGACACAGCAAACAGGGGGAAGCAGCCAGCCTGACCCTGTCCAAAGATAGCGACACATCCAACACCTCTAATCCAGGGATCTTCAACATCTTTCAGGTCTAGGACCCCCAAACTGATGGAGAGATTAAGTCGGGATTTGGTTTGTACAAAAACTCATTTTCTAAAAAGCCACAAAGAGATCAGCACAAAACTCCCTGAAATAAATCATCACTTTTGAGTTGACTTAATTAGTGAACTTCTGCTGATAGGTGTTTTTTTATGTAGCTCCTTTTGCTGACTTGCAGTTTCCCCAGTCTGTATGCTAAGCTAACAGTCCTCTGACCTTAGCTTCAAACTTTGCACACGCCCGTGAGAAAGTTATCAGTTTTCTCTTCTAACACTAACGTTAGAAAATGAAAACGCAAACCTCAAAATATCACTTTTGCTAAGCTTGGACTCTATAAGTCACCAAACAGGAAGTGAAAACAAAGAAGCATTTTTAATAATAGTTCAGAACAGCTATAAGTTAAGTGTTACTGCGAGATGCTTTGTAATTCTGCACATTCAGTTGTGTCTGATCTGTTTTGTTAAGGTGCCACAAAATAAGTTTGTAGCGTTGACAGAAACTCTTCAAACTGTGCAAATGTTGGAGGGAGAACCATGAACACGGAGCCTTTGTTTGTATCTGTAAACGGGCAGATTCACTGGCGTTTTGCTGACCTGAGCAATAAAGTAAGTGCAAAGAGGAGAGAGACGTGGGGGGGCACGACATGTTGCCAAAGCTGCGCTGAGGTGAGTCTATCAGTGGCTCAGGGTTCGGCGCCAGCAGAAAACAGCAATCTAAAACACATTGTGATGGCACCGAGGGGGAATGATGCCAACACTGGCACGTCTCCCTGGGTCGCCGGGTTTTTTGGGGGAGTGGAGGGAGGCATCGGTGGCTGGCAAGGAGGGCACGAGTGTCAGCAGCCTGTCATTCCCCGAGGAGGCTCAACAAGCGGCCGAGTAGAGAGATGAGGAGGAAGAAACACAACAAAACAAATGTCGCTGCAGCTAAACAGTGACAGAGAGAGGCGGTTATTAAGCTCTGAGTCATAGTTAAATGTTTTATTCACGTTCTGAATCCTGAAGTGACAAACATGAGTTCGGGTTGATGCAGCAGTTTAAGGCGTTTTTGGCTTGTGGCTCCTTAAAATGAGGCAACAGAGTTCTTCTGACCTTTATGTCATAAGTGAGAACGTAATTTAATTACTTTCAGCATCCAGCAGAGACATCTTAATATTAACATTTGAAGCATATTTTGTATGTTGTTTTATCTCGTATCTATGTTAATAATGTTAATGTATGCTACATACTTGATCATATGTAAGTGGGGTGAACTCATTGATTTTTTTATTAATGTTTAAAATTCTACATAATTAATGGCGTTCCCGCTTTGAGTGACAGGTGGTGTCACCACCTTGGTGGTGGTCCAAGTGTGGGCGGAGTAAAGCTCATCCAACATGGCGATCACAGGCTCCGCCCACTTCAGGCTTCATTTTCGAGATTCACAATCCAGCGGGTGATGTCACGATGGGTTTGACCATAGTATATACAGTCAATGGTTCAGACCCTTAACTTCCTGGAATTTCCACTGACAATCAGTGTCATTTTCCTTGATGACAGCCCAGACGGACTTTCAGGACAACATACAGATAATTAGCAAGAACTTTGACTAATGTTTGGCTCAGATGCACAAACTCAGTTCTTATTAGGATATGAATCTGGTGACATGGCCTTTTGATTTCAGTCAATACAGAGAGAGAAAAAAAACCACCTCCAGGTGCAAGGAATAGTCCTCCAACCAATCGTTTTGTTGCAAACAAGATCTGCTCTGCAACAGTGAGGTGACGTGTATGAATACAGTTTGATTGGTCCGGCTGATCTTCATCAGACCATAGTCAGTTCCCAATAGAGACGTCACAGACAACAACAACAACAACAGCAACAACAAAAAGATGGGCGTAGAAAGTCAGACGGGGGAGGCTTTTCTAAAAAACATTATTTTAATATTTACATGTAAAAGATGGCTTTTTCATGCGCATCTGGTGACGAAGAGCTAAAGAGCAAAATATTTTTGTCTGGAGATGCACAAAGCAAAACATTAGTGAATATTTTGTCCTCCAAATAAATGCTAATGCAGCTCCTTAATTACATTTTTATTTTTAAAATAAATAAAAAAGTGAAGCGAGTGGTACTTATTCAGTCATTTTTGAAACTGTCTTACATTTTTAGAGAAAAAGCAAAAAATCTCCCCCTATCCATCACGGATCTTTTCATCCAGTCCCTGAAACATTAAAAATGAAAAGCCGACATGCTACAGTCCCGGCCATAATATGATAATGCTCCACTTTCAGCCCTAATCTTTATTCAAATCAATTCATAGGCTCTCAGCAACTGTTAATGTGTGCACGCCCCGGCCTGCATATAGCTGTGTATGAACAGGTGCAGGGGTTTCACCGGGGTTGACGGCCTTCATTCAGGCTGAGAAAAAATAAAAGGAGTTCAAGGGCACTGTTGATGCCGTGAAGGGCAGCCTTTTGTTTGCCTCCTTTTGCTCAGATATACAGTACACGCAACTGCATAATCTTACAGTTCGGGATCACCCTCCCCCTGCTTCGCCTGCCTGCGTCAAAGATCACGCAGTCAATCAGAGAGGTGAATTCGTGGGCTGAAATCCTGATCACGGGGGACATTCTTTCAAAGGTAAATATGCAGAGGAAGAGCCATTAGGCGCCAAACCTGTTCATCAGCCACACAAAGTCGAATAAAAAAAAAAAAAAAAAACATTTTCATTACAGCTCGAACCAGCTACTGATTGCACCAACACACAAACGAAGGTGCAGAGTCTTGCAATCAGTCCGACACGCACAATTAGGCATCTGAATACTCAAATCATAACTGAAGTAATCATGTCACCCTTGCAGAGGCGCAGAGAGACCTGTTTGTGGTCTCCAGCAGCCGTATGTAACGAGAAGTCTCTACGCTAATCTGTCAGAATCCTCTACCAGATATATATAGAGAGAGAAACGTTCAGCGCAAAACACATTTGACCTCCTGTGACATGAACAAAACGAACAAAACAGTCTGGTTGTGTACCCTCCACTGATTCTGCAGCTGTCTCATGGGTGCGTTCAACAGCTGCAACACACAAACGCAAACAAGAAAAGCCATTAGTGTCCTTTTGTCAGAACGCGGTGATTAAGCATCCCCAAATGAGATTTGAAATAATCCTGTTATGTAAATGGATTTGCTTAATATTGTATAGATAAATGTAAAGGCCGCGCTGTTACGTGAATTGTAATGTCCTCATCCGCGTGTTCGTGCTCACTCATCCCATGGGAAGTCTCGCTTGGCATTCTGAAATGCAATTACTCATAACCACTGGCTGTCAGTCACCTCCTCAGCATTTTTATTCTGCTTGTTTTGCATGAAGCCAGTCATCTTGAAAGTGCTTAATTTTTATTTATTTGTTTTTTTTACAAAGAGTGCTATTTTGCCCTGACTCACATCTGTAAACCTCTTTGCTACTTCATTCATTCTTTTCTACTTTACAACACATCACTCACTTACTCCTCACTGTGCAAAGTCTGTTTGTCAATTGTCAAAATTCAAGTTTGTCAATTGACAAATGTCAAAAAAAACAAAGAACAAAAACTGACCACTGAAGTTCTAGGATCCCACCAGTCCATGCATTCATATTTTATAAGTGTGTGAGCAAGTCGTCAAACTGACTGAGAAAAGACGGTATTACATCATCATCATCAAGGATAAGAGATACCACTCTACAACTTTGTCAGTGAAGATAAATGGACAGATAAATGGAAATCAATAAGGGGTCCGTGACTCCTAGGGGCTACGTGGAGGTACTGCAGGGGGGTCGCAAAACCTTTGGTTGATTAGACATTTTATATATGGAGGCAGAAAACGTCATCTTTCAGTCAGCACACATTAGGCCCCGCCCCTATCACTGCTGAGCCAATCACGAGGCCGCGTATTACACATCGATTCTATCACATTCCCCGCAATTGACCTATTCAGTCCTATTCAGGTGAAATCTCAGACACTATGTGCTGCTCCTATGTTTATGTCAGGTATGTTTAGGTTTATGGCAGTTAGCCACTTGACTGTTGCACATGTTTGAATTAAAAACTAATAATAATAATAATAATAATTTGAACCTGTGTATTATTTGAATAGCTTAATATTAAATTCAGAACCATAATAATAATGTATATTTATAATTTGCAGGCAGAGTTTAATATAGAACACATATAGTAGATAGGGGGGCCCTACTTAATCTCTCATCAATTTTTGACTCCTTGGCTTGAAAAACACTGAAGAGCCCTGGTTTAGGTAGTATCATTTTTGCCATATTGGTTTCTCTTAATAGTGTGAAAACGTTTGATAACTGTGTATGTTGTAGCGGTGTCGTTTGTAAAGTTAATATATTTCATCATTTGGGGATCAACAGTGTCTATTACATAATTGCGAGTGATCTATTTTTTGAGATATTTAAACAAAGAACTAAAAAGTTCCATGACCAAGAATGTCTGCACAACGTTTCCTTCCAATCCATCCAAAAGTTGTTGCGATATTTCAATCTGCACTAAAGTGGTGGACAGACAAACCAACGCTGCCTCCCCTAGAGCCACACCTGTGTTAACATGGCTAAAAATAAAGGACAAAGGGCACAGCCCAGCTGCAACCGAGTAAACGGACAAAGGGATTCACATGTTAGAACATTTACTGTCTGAGCTGCGTTCGTTAGAAAACTGACAATACACGAGACGATCATAAATGAGCTTTTCGGCTTTCATTGTGCCGCAAAGTACAACCCACCCCCTAAAAAAACAAAAAAAACAAAAAAAAACAACCTATTAAATCTTTCTGATTAATGTCAACATCAATTAAACATTAGAGCTTCAAAGTTGGTGCTTGCTGCAGGACTGTTTTATTAGAGGAGATGCAGGTGTTTGAGCCTCTTGAACGCACTTGAGCGTCAGTAAAAGCCTGAGTCCTCATCAGCAGCAGAATGTACAATAGGACACGGCAATTACAGGCTGGTGGTGATCACTGTGATCACAGATGTCGACTTAATGACCGGATGTGTGTGCATGTGTGTGTCTGTGTGTGTGTATGCAAGCATTTTGTCACCTTGAATTTGTGCTGAGCTGAGAATATAGGAAGTTTAATGCCCGCGTGTGCTCTGGTTAGTCAGTCCGAGATATTAGCCGACTCTGTGCGGGTGTGTATTCAAGGAATTAGGGCAAAGAAATGGAAGTCTTTGCTGGAGTTTATCCTGGAGATGGGCACCGCTGACTCATGAGTAAACTCCGTCTGAAGGATTCTGTGTGCCTTGGCTCCTTCCGCCTAATCCAGTGTTAGCTTATCGCTACGTGTGTGCACTTGAGTGTGTCTACTTCACACGGTTACCTACTCATGCCACTAATACTTTTTCCCCCCACTCTCAGTTCATCAGAGTGAGGGTTGAGTGTTGAATGGGCAGATGGTGCCACTCGCTCGCTTACCCTCCCAGAGCTTTGATAAGAAACTGTAGATGAAGTGCGTTCACCACCTCCCTGTGACCATATCTAAAATATGCCAACATGGGTAATAACATAAGATTAATCATAAATAAAGATAATCATAGTTTTCTCTGTCGAATACAAAGACCAAGTTTGTCCGAACTCTCTGAGTTGTCTACTCCTGCTGCTCTCAGCCACAGGGAATCTTGTCTCCCGTTAAATAAAATATAAAGTTTCATTTTTAGCTTCGCCAGCGGCATCACTCTAGGGATGGCCACGTCAGTCTTTTTAAATCTGACAGTCCATTATTGTCATCCGGACTGAAAATATCCCAACAACAACGGTTCCGACATGACATGGTGTAAAGGGCATTCACTGTCCCACAGGATACATGTTCCCATCAAAATTGTTATTTGGGGAATCCCATTGGGTTTCCCTACTTGTGTGCAGGTGTGTGCTAGCATGCTAATTAATATGTCATTAGTGTGTGTAGTCTGTTTTCAGCTGTGGATCAATACAGGCATAACATTATGACCACCCTCCTAACACTGTGTAGGTCTCCCTTCTGAGAGTGTCTTTTGGTGTCAGGCAACAGAATGTTGTTAGTGGGGGGGCCGTTGGGTCCTATGGGTTGAGGGGAGGGGCCCACATCCCGCAGATACTTGATCAATTTGGGATGGAGGCCAGGTCGACACCTCGTGCTGTTTTTCATGTTATGTGAGTGTGTGCCTGTGTCAGGCTGCATCCTGCTGGGGATGCCTGCTGCCATCAAGGAGAGTAATTTCTACAGGGTGGGGGGGTCCCTGGTCGGGTTCAGGTGGGTGTTGCATGTCTAAGTTACATACACATGAGTGATGGGTAACATAAGCGTGACATTGAATCGCCACAAGATGGTCGATGTTATTTACTTTGCCTGCCAGTGATCATAATGTTGTGGCGTATTGTTGTATAGCTAATTCATTGTGTAGTTAATTCATTCATTCATAATTCAATTGGTTTGTAAGGCAGCCAAATTGTGGTACAAAACAGGAGACATATTTATCATAAATAAGGAACTTCTCAGCCATTGTTGTGGTTTAGGAGAAGTCCATAGACAAAAGAGGAGATTCACGGCACATGGAAAACAACCCATCTCTAAAATGAAAAGGCCTCAGCAGCACATGCTAAATGAGGTGCCGTGTACCTGCACAGGAAATCCCTCTGATGGAAACATGTGACAAACTGAATGAATAAAGGCAACCGTGTATCATGTGTCTTCCAGCTTTACCTTTGCTTAGATTAACCCATCAATGTTTCCTTGGTTTCCTGTCTGTCTCTCCGGTGACTGCTTACAGTAAGCTCGCACAATGCACAGTGACACGCGTTGATTCAATATTACTACTGTCAACTGCAGAACAAGTAATTTAAGCAGCAGCTATGCAAATCAGCTTCTTCCCTTCCTTCCAGCCTCCCTGCTGTTGGTGGCTTCCTGGGGCCGTGGGAGGATCAGAGGAACAGATGTCAGTTATGCGTTATGTCTCTTTGTCACCGCAGCTCACAGATATTGGATTACGGCCGTCTCATGCATCCACGTAATAATCACATCCTTCCTCTTAAATGTCAGTCTGACCGCCGTGGTGCTCTAATATGTAAAAACATCAATCCCATTTGACATTTAGGCAGATTGGGCCGCTGGGGACGCATTAGAGTGTGTGTGTCTGGTGCGTACCTGGAGAACGGGTGCAGTTGCTGAATGCGGGAAATCCCAACAGCTGTCACACACAGATGTGGCTGGAGTGCTTTCCCTGTCTCCACATAAAGATACGGATGCATATAAGTAAGTAAAAGATGCTCACAGATTTGATGAAGCTAATCATCTCTTGCTTGCATGTATTATTTTCCACAGCAAGTGCTTTTTATCATTTCTATTCTCGGCCTCTCATCCCTCCCACACTCGGCCCCTGTTTAGCATCCTGCTAAACTTCCCGAAGAGAAAAAAAAATACTTTATATACACAATAAATCTGAAGATCTATCCTCCTCTTATTGCCTCATCTGTATGAATCAATAGTGATGAATTCATCATCGTTTACTGATGTAACTGTCAAACGAAAATGTATGTTAATATATATACACACACGCACAGTTTATATACACTATATATTCATTGGAATATATACGCGGGATCTTTATAACCAGACATGAAGTGTGACAATTGCGACTGACTACTGGAGTGCTGAGCAGTGCACAGAGCAGTCATTGTCCCTAACCAGCAGCTACATCAATGGGCTGCAACCGTTTCACCATTTCTCGTTAGCATTAATTAGCATTCATGAGTATGCTAAGATATTCCTCATCCTCTGACTTCTTCCATCAGTTGTTTCGGACCACATTATGACAGTGCACGCTAGCTTCCATCTCTTTACGAGTGCTCATCGAGAATTCGCCTGTGTCATCTGACAATGGTGCGTCATCAGCATGCAGCCCGTGGACATTTGAAGGTGTGTCTTCACACAGGAAGAGGCCACGCCAACAACAACACTCTCAGACTGACAATCAAATCTGATACACTATACTATTCTAAAGATATATATTAACTCATTAACTCATTAGCTGACATAAGATACAAGTTTGCCCCGGAACACAAACCTCACAAAACGCACACAGATTCAAATATAGAGAGCAAAAGAACAAATGGTCCCCCACCCATTCATCAGACACCACCAGAACCACAAAAAGTCTCGGTTTCCTGTTTGTCTCACTGTGTGAAAATACACAAACAGACAGATATCGCAACTAAGTGCTAAACCTTTACGATAAAACCAAGACTTCCCCCTCAAACAGCCTTGTGTAGAAGCATGAACCGGCCAAAATGTCCTTACTTTGCACAAATGTCCTCACTGTAAAAGTTGGTCCTCAGAAAGATGTACGAGACAACATACACATACAGTTTGTATGGCTATCTTTGTAAAGACATTAATTGACACAATACATTCCCTAGCCCCCAAACCCTAACCAATCTGAGCCAAGTGCCTAACCCTTACCCCAGTCCTCATCGTAATCGGAACCTTTACTCACTTTGCACAAACGTCCTTACTGCAGTGTTGTGTCCCTCAGAAGGATAGCTGTACAAGTACAAGACCACACACACACACGCACCGGTGTCCCATCCTTTTTGAATTCAGATAATGCACGATGAGGACGGGGATGAGACAAAATTCTCTTGTGGCGCATTTGTTTTGTCGTTGTCAGACCATGAGGGATGTGAAGGTATCCAGAGAGATAAGGCAATAGAAGAAATGAAGATGGAGCAACAGCAGGGTTTTCATCTATTATCCTTTCATCAGAGACGGCTCCTCCTGCTGTCAAATGGATTGCACTCTTGCCTCTCTCCTTCTGTGTGCACCGAGAACGAGCGTGTGCTTGTGAGTCCAGATTCATCCTCTCATTCATCACATTTTAGATTTCTGTGTAGATAATTGTGTCTTTTCACACACACACACACACACACACACACTCATAATATATATACACATTGATATATATAGATATATACATACATACATACACACACTGGTTTCATTTGATTTTGCGGCCTTTGTAAAATACCGCTAATGCCAGTTTTCAGTTTTTAGCCTCACTCATACAAACATGTGATGCGGAGGTGGAGAGCATCTGTTATTTACACAATGACCAAGACTCGGGGAGTATACTTTATATCTTCGAAGGCTACACACATCCGCTGTTAATAGACTAGTAACTGTTTTCCAAGTTGCTTAAATAACCAAATTACATCCATAAGACCTCCAACTTGGCTGCCACGAGCTCCAACAGGATTTTTATTAGATTGTGATTCAGAATGAATTAGTAAAGACATTTGTTACAAGTTGCCTCGTGGAGTTTGAAAACGCCGGATTAGTCAGAAGTGAATGTTTGGTGCCAGAATTTTCTGTGTTTGTCTTTGGAGCCAACTGCTTTGTTGTTGTTATTATTAATCGTGTTAGTTTGTACTGGTTAACATGTCTGCCAGGGTGATGTTTGAGTGAAATCTGTAGATCTGTGAGCATGACATCTGGCTCTAGCAAACATCCGGTGAAGTCTGAGCAACTGTTGGATGGATTTTCAGCCCCCCCTCGATTCCCATATCCCAGTGAAGACCGGCACAAGTTCAACCAGGAACACACTTTACCATTCACAATTCTCTCCGTCTCTTCGCCACAGCCTCAACCAGGCCACTCACATCACTGCTGTCATACATTTGATATGTTTTCCTGTGTTAATGTAAGGTTTCAAGTCAATTTTAAACATCGGCTACGCCCGAATCACCTCCAGTCTTCACATCCAGGGTCTAGGTCAAGTCCCCTTCGCCGGTTCTCACCACCATCATCAGTGTCTAAACCCAGAGATTTCATATACCATGCATGGTATGCATGCATGCACATTCCTAAATAAAATCACTATTTTTCATGTAAGAAGACACTTGCTTCTGACTGAAACGACTTCTGAGCCAACCTGACGTCTCCTCTTGCACCCTCCACTGGGCTTTATCTAAAAGGTTAATGGACGGTTTTAAAATTTGACATAAACATTCCCCGTACGCCTCCCGTTATAGGTGTTGAGGGCATTGTCCCACCAGAAGGAGGTCTCGGGGTCGCCCCAGGACACGATGGAGGGATTATATCTCCCGTCTGGACTGGGAGCGCCTGGGGATCCCTCTGCAGGAGCTAGTGGACATGGCCGGGGGGGGAGAGGGCCATCTGGTCTTCCCTCCTGAAGCTGCGACCCGGACCCAGACAAGCGGCAGACGGCGTCGTAAACATCCATGTTTCCCTCAGGATAAACTGTCTTTAACAGATCCCATGACTTTTTACCATCATAGGAGATTATTTTGATCAGTTTAGTGCTTCGGTTTATGACTAAATACTGTTTGCATTTAGCCTAAAGCTCGATACAACCAACTAGCTGCATACGTATAGTGTTGTTCAAGACCGTTAATGCATCCAGGAAACCCGGGGCTATAATTGGTGTAACAGTGAAGTACTGTTACACTAATTATAGCCCAATACACACGCACAAAGGCTACTGTTAATTGTGAATTTCAAGCCAACAGGCTGTCATAAAGTTTACTCCAGTTTACTAGAGCGTGTTCTACCCCGGCCCCTTCTCACCAACACTACACCAATTATCATTCCCAGTTTTCCAAATAGCTATGGTTGCGGCTACGGAGAAAGCTCATCCACAGCTTGAAATCTTGAGCTCTGTAGTACTTGAAACTCCCCCTGAGATAACGAACAAATGCACGAGCCAGCCATGTGAACAGAACAGACATCCCTCCCTCGTTTGGCTGCCGGTGCTTTGTGTGTGTGCGTTTGTGGCTTTAATGCTACGTACAAACCCCCACTGGAGGTCGGCCAACAATGTCTCTGGGGTGTTTTTTTCAAAAAGGGGCATTAGCATCCTTCATGAGGAAAGTCTCAAGGAAGAAAAAGACACACTTAGTCTCTCTACGTTGCCAGAGAGAGCAGCTGTGACACCTTAATACCTCCTGCAGGGGTGATACCAACAGTCACAGTCAACAACTTTAAGGTCAAACAGAGCATGATTCTCACAAAACAACAGAAAGGAATTATCAAGCTCATCGAAATGAATGATAAACACTAGGCAGGTGGTACTAAATGTGCACCTTGGATGACTTGAAGTTAAAAATGGAAGCAATTTCCAGACTTTTTTGGTAAGTTACAAATATTAATTATTAGAAACATTTGCTTTAACAGTAGAAGGACACCAGGTTCAGACAATAATTAGGACAATGTTCCCCTTTTTCAAGACAATTTTAACAAAGTAAATGCCAATTAAGAAACAGGAAATACATGTGTAACAATTCTCTCGTGTCTTTTTAGCATTGCAGGTCGGGTTACTAGAGAGAAAACTGTGAATGCAGCTTTTCTTGATTTCTTCTTTTTTTCCCGCAGCTAAATCCACATCGAACATTCACGGTGCGACATTAAATTAAATGGTGTGTTGAGAAACGAGCTAATGTTAGCCGCGCTCTGACGTTAGCCAAGTCGTTTCGAGGCGACCGATTAAGTTGTCTTCCTTTCAGGCTACACCTGCTTACTTCAATGAGGGAGAAATCCAACAAAGAAATCCCAGGTGGAGACATGCAAACAGGTGTGCATTTACCGCGAGACAAAGGAAACAGAGAAATGCTTCTTAAGAGGCAGTGAGTGGAAAAGTAAAAGGGGGAAAGATTTTAAGAAGACGAAGAGAAACGAAATCATGAACTATAGATGAGAGAAAGGTTGAGAGACTGAAGGGGGAACAAGTAACAGAAAGTAACAGGAAATAAGGAGAATAAAGTGGGACAGAAGGACAGTTCTTTATAAATGAGAAGGCAAATGACTCTCCAAGGTCAGGGACAGGCCACAGTTAAAGCACAGCCATCTATCTGAAGCAGCCTGATGGGTTGAGGATCCCATCACAGCTGCTGTAACAACTCCGAGGCTCTTCTGCACTTTAAGACGCCACCATCGGAAAACGATCTGCTGCCGTGAGGTTTGTAGTCGCTGCATGGCAGCACGAACAACTCACTACAATAACACACAGTCACCTCTTCCGATAAAAAAAAAAGGACAAATTAAAAGACATAAATCAGTCACAAATAGATAAATCAATGCTTTGTGTTTATGGCATCATGCGTGTACTTCATGTGTGTATGTGTTTCTGTGTGTGTGGGGGGTTGCGTCCTCGCCTGTGCACACTTTCCTTCATGACAAGCATGAGATTGAGTGCTGCTGTTTTTGCGTTATGCGTTTCTCTGGAGAGCGGCGCACATGCTGCTGCTTCAGCATCATCCAATCATTGAGGAATTCACCCTGTTAAAGTGTGAGTGGTGGCGTTGTGAATCTTTTTGTATGAACATCCCAAAAATTATATGTCTTGTTCACGAATTGTTGATTATATTCACAGTTACACTTCTACAATTCCAGCTTTCTGCGTAGTCAGGGTGATTTAAAAGCAATAGGGAGAGGCATCGCAATCAGGACTGAAAGAAAACATAATTTGCATTAAAACATAGAGAAGAAGGAGGCATGTTGTTTTGTTGATATCATTCTCTTGAAATGATGCCCCTTGCACGGCAATCAAATTCTATCCCTGTCCACGATGTGATGAAACAAATTGAGCGTGAAAACGTATCAGATTTGGAGAGCGCTAAAGCAGCACAGCCGAGCGAGCTTATACCGTCTGAGTCACCGCTATGTGTCGCCGATATTATTGCTCTCACCACACACACACACAAATTAAAAGCAGCCACTCGGGGTCTCGTAAGCGACAAGCATCTCATTTAATGAAAAGAGAGGCAGAGCTGGAGTGGGTGGGTGGTGGTGGGGGTATAAGGGGCTAAAAACGCTGACTCATGCTTCTGTATGGTGTGGCGTGGACGGCATAAAGTCACCATTAAACACATCATTTTACAGCCTTGTCAGGTTCTTCCTTGTTGGGTAGGTGTCTGGAATAATAAGTGACTGCTTTTGAAAAGCACCACCACCATCTAATGCTACCGCAAATTCAAAACTTAAAATTAAAGTGCGAAATGTAACACTTTAGCAAGTTTTCCCCACAGCAAAATCCGAAGGACATCATTTGTCAACAAAAATCAACATCTGAGGTTTTGTTTGCTATGCATTTTTAATTTCTCCAAGGTATTTGGGATCAGTAAGACCTAAGAAATATAAAAACATCATCTCTCAAAGGAAGTAGTGGTAAAAAAAACAATGTCCTCATATGTGGACACTGGGATTATTTCATTATTTACATTATAATAAAGTAATTAAATATGTGACAAAAACTGTTTATTTTAATACCTGTATGTGGCTGAGCAAAACCAGAGTTATGAACAATGAAGTCCCAACGTCCACAAACGAGTACTTGCTAATTAGCAAGTTTGTAGCTTTTTGCTATAGATCATATAAAATTAGAAACGTTAATAAGTGTAAATAAATACGTTTTAACTGTAGAATTTGATGGGGTTTCGTTCCTCATCCGCCTTTGTCCTGTGATCGTCTGTAGAACGAATCCGATGAAATGCCCGCTATCACGTTTTTACTGAGTAGTGTACTGACACTTTGCTACCACTAGATGGCAGACTAAAGTATCCACTGACGAGGACAACGCGTTTAAATGAAACAGAATAAACTGCAATAAAACCTAAAACTTAACGTCCCCATGTGAGGACGCTGGGTCTCAGGAAGTTATGTCCAATGTTTTGCTGACCCATCCATCAACCCCAACCTCTTTCCGGTATAATAATATAACGTCACAGTGAAAACACGCTGCATGTTGTTCTAAGGCACCGGCCGAAACAAAAGCGTGGTGTAAAAAGTCGGCCCTGCCTTCGCTTCTAAGGGGAAGTCACCGGGTGCATATGAAGAATTTAATCAACATGTAATTTTCATTGCAAAAAAACAGTGAGTCATTCTCTCCCGCTTGCACATATGTATGAAGGCTGAGCTAACCATTTTGTCCAGATGGCAGATTACAAGCAAGGTCAACCACACAGATAAACACGGTGCGTAACGAAATAATTGTTCGCTGCTGGAAAATTGAACGAGGGCATGCTCCCCTAGTATTCATTCGAGTGCTCTGCTCTTTTCGGAAACCACGTGAAAACCTCTGAATTGTCGAAAAATACATTAACAATACAATGGCAAGCACTTGGGGGGAAAAAAGAGTAAAAGAGGTCGTATCTGAGCCGAGGGAGGGAGGCTGCGGAGGTAATGGCTAATGGAGGGCTGATGGAAACGGAACAAGGCATGTTGGAAATGTACGTCCGGTCCCTGAAGGCTACAAGGGGATGCATGAAACCCAAAATAATTCTTTGAAGAAATACCAGTTTTGTGTGCAGACAGAAGATAATACTAAGTTTCATAATATAATTTTATGAAGATGGTCTAATCTGAATTGAAAGTATGTCATGAGTAAACAAAGATGCAATATCTGTCTGAACCACTGCCCACATTGGTTAGTTCTGTCTTATCTCTGAACTCAATATCAATATCAACACAAAGAAGAATGGAGACCTGGGATAAACCTGGACTATTTTAGGTCTTAATAAAAACATTTAGGACCAAAAACTGTGTTGCAACTTACCCCAAATCTTCAGGATTACATATAAAAAGTGTCATTATTTCAATCTTCTACGCCCATATGCACCTTCACTGGCCTTGCGTTTGCAGTGTCTTTGGCTGGTGTGTGGGCATGATTACCTTAATCAACCACACCTGTGGAGGTGTGTAGAAAGGCATGGCTGCAGAGGCCTGAATGACTCTCTTTGCTGCAGGTCTGTACTATATGCGGCACGTAGGGGCGCCGCCCTAAAGGGGGCGACAAAGCGATGCAGGGAAAACTATTTGGAGTCGGTATTTTCTTTATTCAGCAGCTGTTAATGAGGCACGTCACTAATGATTAGGCGCCCCTCCGCTCCTTCACACAGGGTGTACAGTGAACCTTAATGTTGTTTTCTTCAGCTGACACAAGCTCAAAATAGTGGCGGTATTTCCAGCTAGAAAATGCGCATCTCTCTACTTCCTCCTTCACATTTGTGTCCATGCGCGGTATTACACGTGAGTTGTCTCGTCTCGTTGCATGCGTGACATCACTCCTGCTTGAAGAAAGCAAAAATATCTTGTTATGCTCATGAAAATGGGAAATGGGGGAAAAAAATAGTAACGCGCAGTGACTTGAATAAGTAACTTTAATCTGATTGCTAGTTTTCGAAATAGTAACGCGTTAGGTTACTACTTAGTGAAAAGTGGTCTGATTTCCGGCATCACTGGGCGTCATTACCGTAATGGCAGCTATTTTTTCCCAGAAAGCGCAGAAACTTCCGAGTGTTCAGTCACACTTTGACTTTTGTCCATTGGTGTGGGACGGTAATTCACCCTTTTTTGGTACACACACACACACACACACACACACACACGAGTGTATAAGCGCACGTCTGTGTACATGTGTATACGCCTGTACACACACACGCGCGTATGCGCACGTGCGTGTACACGTACGTGCATGTACGCACGCGCATGTATGCACACACGCCTGCACACACGCGCGAACACACACGTGTGCACACACACAGTACATATGCGCATGTACACTGTACACTACTGTAATTCAGATGGAGCTTTTTTTCTCCCTACGGGCGGATATTTAGGTCTTAATCATAAAACACAAGCGATTCACTTGAGTTTACATGTCTTCACTTGTAAATAACACTACAGTGCTGTTGTGATGTATTTGATAAGTCTGATAAGATCAGAAATGTTTTTTTTTTGTTTGTTTTTTTACAGTGAGCAGCCAGGCTGTAGATATGTAGTGAAGATGTGGAAGGAATTTAAGAGAATGTATTAAGTGAGTTTTGCACAAGTTTCCAAAGATTTGTCAAGAAGTGAAGTCCATTACGAGGAAAATCAACGAAACTGTGGTGGACTGACAGAAGGAAAAGTTAAGTTACAGTGATCTTTGACAGCAATACACGTATCAGGTGCAACATTGGTGCCAAATCTGGAGGAATTCCCTTAAGGGATTGTTATGGCCATATCTGCGGACAGATTGATGGATAACCTGCAAATCTACTGCCTCTGTCCTCCAGATGGATAAAACCCAACGCGAAGCTCTGTTGCGTTACCTTTGATCTCCACTGGAAGCTGCTAACTAGGCCGGCTTGCTAGGTGAGTTTGTCCCGGTATCTGTGATCAGCAGCCTCTGATCACTGACACCCCCGTCTATACATAGACTAATGACTTTTCAGCAGCATTAATGAGCAGATGAAGGCCGACAGATACGTGAAGGTTAAGAGTCGGCGTCGACCTGCAGACTGACTCTCTGGAGCTGGGACGCGCTGATGATTTCCAGATCAGGTGCAGTCTGGTACTGAACAGATTCACCGGACAGGATAAAAGGAGGGGAAATGCCACACACATTATTTATTATCCACTCAGGGAATTCCATTGTGAAGGAAGGTACCGAGGGAGAAATGAATACCTGTGCCACAGATAAAACACACAAAACACTTGAGTTTTCGTGTACCGCGGCTCGTGTTGGCACTCCCGAGATCAAAGCGGCGCGAGGGAAAATGAAAGTGCTAAAACGATGAAGCTGAAGGCTTTCCCATTTGCCTCCTTCCTCATAACTGCGTCCCACAGAGGCCCTGAAGGCATTAAGGCTGTCTGTCGGCGTCTGCGTACGCCCGCGGAGACAAGCTGTGTAGGCTCGGGGATAACGGGGAGGGATGAACTCGCCTCGGAGAGCAGAGTGACGGAAAAGTCTCAACGAGCCTCGAAAATGTTAATGCGGAGTTCGAGAGACATGAATTTTTAATGCCACATGGAAGGGGATGTAATTAATGCAGAGAGAAAAGAGGGCAGAGGAGGAGGATAGAGGCGCTGTTCTTGTTCCCATTCAAACGGAAGAGATTAGACAAACCACATCCTTTTTTTTTTGTCTTTCTACACGACCTGTGGCTGCATTATTAGGGCGTGATCTGAATTCTGCTGCGAGGTGATGGGCGCGATTTCCTCAGACGAACCTGTTCGAATGCTCTGTATGAAGCGTAATCTTACTAGATATCAAGAAAACAATTTTTTTTCACTATGCAACAGATATAGGACATTTCACGAGAGAAGAGGTGTAACAACAACAGATTAAAATACATGCAATAATGGATTATTTCAGCATCCGAAGGATGCAAGGAACCACACATAAAATTAAATTTAATTCAAAAAAGAGAAAAAAAACACAGTTAAAATCTGCAGTTTTCCAACTATTCCTCTTTATTATAATTATTTTTCCCCCCATTCACATGTTATTGCTGTTAAGCCCCCCGCCATATGGTGATGCTGAGAAAAGCCTCATTTCTGGGTGTAAAATATTTGGCCCGTGGGCACTTTACACCTGCACCTCTGCGCCCTCTCCGTCACACCTCATCTTCTTTGCCCTTTTTATTTTCGCTTCTACACGTCAAAAGATGATACGAGTTCACTTAATTCAAGACCTTTAACGGAGCCGCAGCATCTCGTTAAGCGCACATCCAAACAGCTCATTCTCTAACGGATTAATACGCGTAATATTTAACTATCTGATCTATAAAATGTCCAATGTTGTAAGTTCACCCTGATATCTGAGAGGGGTTGACTCAATTAGTCGGTGAACTAATCTATTCAGCCAATTACTGATGCAACTGTACTACACATTGAGGTATGTGAAAGGAGTTGAAAATGTTTTCCCGCAACTTAGGCTCAAGTGCAGTGCACCCAAATGGAAAATAAACGTTGCATGTGTTGGCAGCTTATCCTGAGAGCGCTAAGAGATGAAGATTTGTGGGGTTTTCACAAAGCGAGAGAGCTTGAGCAGAGAATATCCATCTGCCAGCCCTGCATTACTCCAAGGTTTTTTTTCCCCCCCCAATCATCTTTGCATTGAGTCTCAGGGTGCATTCTTACAACAGATGCTCCTCTCACGCAGGTGCAATCCAAAGCTTCCACGGCCGTTAGCTTGTTATGTCAATGTTTGGGGGGGTTTTGCTTTCTTTCATTTAATCCAATGCAGAAATCCCTGTTCTTTGTTAGAAGATTGGCTCCACGCTACACATACAGAACCAATGCAACACAGCTATTTCACAGCCATCCTCAGTGCTGCTTCGCCGTGAAACCTACGAGTCTGAAAACCTCAAAACACGAGTAAAACCTTCTAAAAAAAAATACCCCCACTCGCCTCTATCTATCTAACTCCCTTTTCCCTTTCACTGACTTTCCTGTTCTTTCCTCTCCACCCACGATCCCGTCAGGTGCTCTGCAGAAGCCGAGGCTCTTCCCGGCATCACCGACATTTGCGCGACCATTCGCGAATCCCCCCCCCCCCCCGCAGAAACCGCCGTCTCCGCGACGGCCGTCGTCACAGTGAAGCATCATACAAAATACCAACGTTTTAAACACCGAACCACTAGCAAAAATAAAACGTGTTTCTCCTCACTGGCTTTGAACTCTACGGTAAAATTACGCGTGACTCACACAGTGCAAGAATGTGCTACATGTATTCTGCTTAACATTCTAGTCGCTAAAAAGTTAGATCATTAATCTCATTACAAAAATACTAAATCTGTCCGTCGGCTAATAATTTACACATTGTTTTTCAGTAGTTTCAGTATATGCTACGTCTGCACTGTGTCACAAACGAATGGAACGGTTTAAAACCGGAGCCCGGCCCGAACACAGGATAGATTAAGATTAAAAGTTGATTGAAGAACATAGTGAAACATCTCAAAGGGGGACATCTGCTCGCGCTCCTAACTCCGCTGCGGAGCATTAGGGTCCTCCTGGCTGCTCTCCAGCAGCTCATCCTCGGAGAAGCTGATGTGAAGGCAGGTGTCATTCATCAGGGAGGAGAAGGGCAGGGGGTGAGTGCAGGTGTCTGAATGGGAGCCGAGGGCTGAGGGGTCGGGGGGATACGACTCGGGCGGCGAGAGAACCGCCTCGCACCTCTCCTCCAGGGGACTGTCGCAGCCGCTGGAGGCCGTCAAAAAAGTCCCGCGCTCCCCGAACAGGTCGTCGTCGTCGCGCAGCGGGGACAGCAGGGACTTGGTCTCGGAGCGCACGCCCGAGTCCTCGCTGGCCGAGCAGGAGCTGCTCTCGCCGTTACTGAGCGAGTGGAAATCGCCGGACGACAGGGAGCCCGGCGTGACGTCGGGGAACGAGAGGCTGCTGCTGCGGCTCGGGGCCGCGTCGTTAGAGGTGACCTTGCCGGGCGCGGCCGCAGCTGTGACGTCCGACCCCGGAGATAACGTCCTGCTGGCCCTCTTGCGGTTCACGGAGGGCGGAGGCGGGTCGAGTTTGGGGATGATCTGTTTGCACCTGCCAGAGAGAGTGACAGCAAAACACACTGGTGAATTTCACTTTCAGTAAAATCACATTTTATTTTAAGCTCAGCATCATTACTCCAAGTAGGAGTTAAAATAATAAGCCCAGAGCCAGTTTTGCTCTTCAGTCACATTATACACCATTAACCAAAGTGCGCGGTGATGTAAGCGGTTACTACACAAGACAGTGATTCTCGCTTTCTCTCTGGCTCCCTGGTGATTTGGCCGCTTGGGGACTTATCTACATCCTACAGCGCCTCTGCTAAGAAAAAAAAAAGAGAAGAGACGGGGGAAGAAAGGGAGCCACAGGATTGGGGGGTGGGTAAGGAAGCGAGGACTGAGCTGCAGGCTTTCCCTCGTCAGACGCACCAGAAATAGCTACATTGCAGTCTCTGATTGTGCCACAGCAAAGCTGCGACAAGCACCAGAGCGCGCAACCACACGCGATTATAGCCGTTCTCTGGGACAGACGACTCCCGACGCACGCCCGATAACAAACACCGCTTCCACCCCCTCGACTCCTCCCATTTACATTTTACCGGCGGCCGCTAACTTCGTTCCCCCTGTGAAATCCGGTCCGCGGTTGGATCCTGGTCTGGGTAATGAACTTATGTGACCTAATGATGTATTTACTGCCGCTTCCTCGGCACAAGGACGATGTTGACAGCTGCAGTAATGACAGACTTGTAATGGTCTATTTCAGCTATCTCCAGGGATGATTATCCACCATTTCTTAGACTATCAAATGGAGAAGCGCACGCGGCAGAGCGGGGTCAAAGTGAAGCTGAACTCCAGAGGCACAATCGGAATCATTTTAACGACACCGGTGTGGCTCTGGGGATGACATGGTGGCGGCTGATTAATTGGTTTCACACCTCGCTACCAAAAGAAAAAAAAATGCTTTGAACCCCAGACATGTCTCAAACAGACAGCATGAGTTTTTTTTAAATATATAGAAATATCTTCAGATCCATTCGAAGGATTCGTATCACACTTGGTACAAATATCTGGTGACCCATCATGAGGTTGAATTTGGTGGCTTTTAATGAAATAAAAACAGACCTAGATGGTAGACTGACACCAAATTTGGTACAAATATTAATTTTTCTCCAAGAAATACATGTTAGAATTGTCTAATGTATAGGTGTTTAACAACACCGCGAAATCTTTGGTTGATTAGACATTTATTATATATATTTTCACTCATTCATCGATGCCTCAACAGAGCGTCACACAAGACCTGTCAATCTAAGCCTCCTGTACACAGTAGGCCCCGCCCCCATCGCTGCTGAGCCAATGACGAGAGTGCATATTACACTGACTATTTCAGGTTCCCCGCAGCTAGCCGAGAGCTTATTCAGCCCCCGGGTGAAAACCCAGACACAAAGCTAACAGTGCAGCTAGGTCCCATGAGGCCAAAATGGATTCCTTTGTTTTATTCTCTTTATATTTCAGTTATATATATATATATATATATATGTATATATATATATATAGATATATATATAATGTTTACGGCAGTTGCCCAATCACCCTACTGTTGAACATGTTAAATGAAGTAAAAAACATGAATATTTGAACCTGTGTATGATTTGAATTGAATGCAAAATGTTAATAATAACGTCCATTGATAAACAGCACTAGGCTGAGTTTAATATGGAAGGCAGGGGGTCCCTACTTAATCTCTCCATCGGTTTGGGGGTCCTTGGTCTGAAAAAAACATTGAAGACCCCTGGTTTTGTGCCATTATTAGTTAAATATATGAAATTGTCCAGAAAGTGACAGTGGGTTGGAGCAGCCCAACAATTCCTGTCAAGCTAAAAATGAAGCCTTATTTAAATCCTCCCTCTATGCTCCCTTCTGTAGCAACGATACAAATGACTATACCAGAAGAGTAAAAAAAAATGACATAACAGGATTGTTTTTAAGAGCTACATTTGATTTATTCCTCTTTATTTGGAGCTATGCACTACTTGACATATTAAATCATATTGTTTTGTCAGAATTTATATTTTAATATAGGCCGCCGCAATAAAATCCTAATCTATTCCTCTTGTAGGAGCAAAGACTCAAAGGACTCGGGTTGTAATTTTGACAGTGACATATCCCACAGTACTCGTATCTTCCAGTGCTCATTATACCATAAGGCTGTAGAACATAAGCTCTCCGACTGAAGGAGATTATTAGGAGCTTACCAAGTCGGAGCTCACATACTGCAGCTGCAAAATATCTGAAAGCTTACATTCTTGGGCACTGTACCATTTCATCAGCTGTTGGTTTCCGTTAAAGGACCAGTTCACACCGAAATCAGATAGATCGTTCTCCTACAGCCCGTATTCCCGTTTGTTTTGGTGCGAGTTGCCAAGTATTTGAGATATGGAGCCATAGAGGGTTCTGCCTCCCCTGAAATATAATGAGAACTAGATGACACTCCACAGCTATTGCAATTTCCAGAAACCCATGATGTGATTACTCAAGATCACAAAATCTAGGCACTGCTGCGAGCATGCACGCAGGAACAATTTTCTCTCTAGACCAAGGCAAACATCCGTAAAACTTTGCTGATGAAGACGGACAAATAGCTCTGCAAGATGGAGGAAAGCATATATATTTGATTTGGGGGTCAATTTTTCCTTTAATTTCAGGGTGGATTGAAAATGCACTTGCAGAAAACTTTCATGTGAAGCTGTTTTTCTATCCAAGTCATGTCATCATTCTGGTCTATGTAAAATATATATCTTTAATAATTGTGGATGTCAGTCTCTGATATAAATTGACCACTTATGCAATATTGTGTAGGTCTCCTCGTTGTGACCTTCTGAGGGAGTCTCGTGATGTCTGGCAAGACAGTCAGTGCGTTTACATGCAGAGCTTAATCGAGCTATGCTCGAAATTTAACTTTCTTGCTACAGTCCTTGTCCCACTTTACATGCAGCGCAAGAAAATCGAATAACTGTTCTCCTCCTCCACACTAGGTGGCGATACGTCTCTTTTCAGCGGGATAATACCACATTAATACGGCCCGATTTCCGGGTTGACCTATTACGTGATATAATAAACAAGAGTCGTTCATGCGGCAGATCGGCATTTCAAACAACCAGACGGATAATAGTACATTTTTTCTCTTCTTCTTCTTCTACGATCGGCTTTCTTGGACGTGTTTGTTCCGGGGTCACAAGCCAGCGCAGTGGATGTGGAGCATGCGCACACACATTATCCGATTAAAACTCAGATTCCAAACGCATTATCTGGGTGTCTCAATCGCACAATGAGAACTCCGATTTTAATCGGAATAACGCATTTACATGCACTTAAGTTCTCCTGTTATAGTCCGATTAAGGCAATAATTCGTTTTTTTCACGTGCATGTAAACTCACTGAGTGTTGTTAGTGGGGGCCTTTGGGTCCTATGGGTTGAGGGGAGGGGCTTCTGTGTGATCATACTTGATCAGATTGGGATCTAGTGAATTTGGAGGCCAGGTCAACACCCTAACCCCAGCAACAGTTGTTCCTGTTTTGTGTGTGTGCCTGTGTCAGGCTGCATCTTGCTGGGGGGTCACTGCTATGGGGAGGGTGCTACATGCCTTAGTAACATCCATACGAAAGCCAGATCCCAATGTTTCCCAGAGGATCTGTCGCAAGATGATCAATGTTATTTACATTTCCCATCAGTGATTTTAATGTTATGGCTGATCAGTGTATATGCTAATTGAATATATGCCAATGGCTGTTTTATTTTTGTCAGCTACTCCCAGTCACAAACTCAAATGGGTTCGTTTTTGTTTGCTTCCCCCCTCCTGGCTGCGGGTCAAACATGCAGCTGAACAGTATGCGAGACCCCTGATGCCGTATGCCTCAGGACGGGATTATTACATTCTCCATCTGGAATATGGTCGATTCAGCAAAGCGAAGCACGCACGTGACAGAAGCGCACACCCAAATGTGTCAGGAACTCCGCTTTAACGCAGCGAGCGTGGAACAGACAGTATAAAAATGCGCGCCTCTCGCGCCTCTGCTCTGACGGTTTTATTGTTTCGGGCGCAACCTCCACCGACACAGTCATTTAAGAGCGTGTCTTTTCCTCTGGCGCACATGTGATACAAAACAGTCAAGCAAAACGTGGAAAACAGACAAAGCAGCGGCGTACAAAACCGTGACTCGCTGATTACCTCGATGCTAATGTGGTTCTTAATTCGCAGAACCACATCCGCATGTAAATGGGGGTGGGGGGGGGTTATTATGCAGTCATTAGCAGAGAAATCAGTGGTGAGACCTAGACACGAGCCCACTAACACCCACACTGCGTTCATCCACCACATGCCCAGTCCCATGCTTGTGCCACAGACACCAGTTCCACATGCTGCTTATCATGAGTAATACTCACATAGAGGGAAGAGAAGAGGGGCAGAGAGGAGGAGAGGAGGAGGAGGAGGAGGAGGAGGAGGAAGGAGAAAAGAGGAAGTGGGCTTAGGCAGTGGCTGGGAGCTCCCCAGGCTCCTAGAGAGAGGCAGGCTGGTGCAGCAAACGATGAGAAGGGCAGGGATGGGTAGAGGAAGATGGGGCACATGAGCTGTGGGTTTGTTTTGAGCAGAGTGACAGACTGAGGCATGGCTAGATGAGGAGGAGGATGAGCAGGAGCGGCTCCTCGCACCTGTACCAAAGAGAGGCGACAGTTAGAGTACAGAGGATCAGGGAGCTTCGTAAGGGACTAACGATTTTTAAAAGCTACTGATAGTACAGGTTTTAGCCAAATAAAGCCACTATATGGTGGATTTAGCAGCATCTAAAACAGGGGTATTTAACGTTTTTCAGACCAAAGACCCCTGAACTGATGGAGAGATTAAGTAGGACGCCACAACCTACTATATGTGTTCTGTATTAAAATCGTTCAAGGCTGATAGGAGCAAGCTGCACTGTTAGCTTTTCTTCTGCTAATATTGCAGTGTGCGTCTGGGATTTTTACCTGGGAACTGAATAGACTCTCAGCCTATTGTGGGCAGCCTGAGAGTCAGCATGTAATATGTGCTGAACGAGTGAAGTGCTGACTGAAAGATGACGCCGTCTGCCTCCATTTATCCCTTTACTGAAATATGTTGGATTCATGTGTATTTAAATAAATTTTAATTGGTGGGAGAATTAAAAAAATATGTATATATTTAAAAATATATATAAAAAATGGCTAATCAACCAAATATTTTGAGCATTACCTCCATGGTTCCCCTGTTGAAGACCTATGATCTAAAAGGTAAAAGGTACAGCACTGCAGGAATGAAGGCATGAGGCGGATGGAGCTTCTGGTTGGGAGTTTTTTTTTTTTTTTTTTTTACACAAGACAGAAACATAGAAGCCGCCTAAACAGAGTAACAATAGTAGAGTGTTTGTTCCATCAGTTTTGGCACCATCTCAGGTGTGGACAATTAAGAAAATGAAAGCCTAAACACCTCCTACTTGCAGCGCCATTGCAAGGCCTGAAGAAACTTGATTTAAGCTGCCAATTAGCAGCATAGTCTTAGGTTTTCGCTCAACATTAGACGTGCTTGTAACTCAGTGAGTGGATTCATTTTCCCGAAAGGCAAATGTAAATCTATGTGTAAATCTATCTATGGAAAAATTAAATCAAACTTTTACTTATGGAAGCAAAGGTGCTCCTGAACAGTCCTTCCACACCCGGACAAAATAGATACTTTAGATACGTACAGGAACTTTCAAATCCCCTGAAATTTTTTATAGCTCCTGTAACTGTCAAAGGAATCGTTTTATTTACTTCAGAGCATGTTCTCCAGGTGACTTGAAGTGTGGTTGTCGCTGCTGTATTTGGGTACCATTTGATGAGTCTATTGTCAGTGTAGTGTCTGGTTGCATGGTAGTCCCAGGTGTTTCGGCCTTTTGGAGAGGGAAGCTTGTCAGGGCTTTACTGATGCACCTTTAAAGACACACAGAGCCTGGTACAAGCTGGTGTCACATGATACGTGAAGGGCACACAGAGGCTTGCTATTCCTATTTTTTATCTTTCAGAGTCACTACACTTGGGTACATCGTTCATTCAGAAGACCCATTTGCGACCAACTTCCTGGACGTTGTCTTGAGATATTGCATGAGTAATGACACACAATCTTCTCTTCTCATTAGGGCCATTTAATTTCTGAGTATAGCGATCCTTCTCCATTACATGATGCTGCCACCTCCATGCTTTGCTGTTGGGATGACTAAAAAAAAAATAATTTTTAGCAAATTCAACCTAAGTGTGACTTCAACTGCGAATGAGTGCAACTGCTGCACGAAAGGTAAGAGATTTGGAAAACAGAACTTAGGCTGTAATTCAGAAACTTACAGCACAGAACCACTGGCACGGTCCATAAAGGCTCGGGATTCGTGTCAGGCGATCCACTGCAGGGAACGGTTTATTCTTAGACTAATTAAATGTCACATGAAAATCAATAGGGAGACCAGAGGAGCAGAGGTGTTTCAGAAGTTAAAGCGAATCACCCCACTGTTTCTGAAGCACATATGACTCATAAGCACAGCGTGTTTATTTACTTCACCGTTTGAGAAACAGGAACAAAGCAAGCAATCAACAGAAGAGCGTGAGCGCTGTCTGTGAGAAGGAGCAGCGGGAGATCTGCAGATCAACAGGCGGCAACGAGCGCAAGGAACCAGCGAAACATCTTTCTGACTCGCGTCTGACCTTTTACAGTCGGGCAGTTAGGCAACTTACGGAGCAACACAACGCCTAAAAAAAGAGCCTGACACCAGGCCTTTGTGAAAGCATCGTTTATAACACATAACACCTATCTGATGGTTTGTGAGATGCCGGCGTGGGAGGTTTTTAGCACGTGGGTGGACGAACGTGAGGCTGCAAAGTGTTGCAGAAGTTAAAAAATGCATTAATTGCATTTCAAAGCACAGCCCTGCCTTACAGAATCCCTCCAAACGTGTGTCTTACAGACTAACTTTCCAACTACGCAGTCACGACGGTGGTCCAAAAAGCACAGAACAATCTTGCTGCGAACCATCAAACAAAAAAAAAAAGAAAAGAGAAAAGAGGAAGGTATCTATTTCAAAGCGGCGTAATGTAAGTCTAGCTGATAGCGCACCGGTTCTGCCCGGACGCCTGGAAACATCATCCATTACACACCACCCCCATCACATCCCCGCAATTAAATTACCAGCTGACGAGATCTGTCGCTGCAGCTCTGACACACAGACCTGGATGTTAATGATGCGGAGCTACTAGGAAAAAAAAATAAAAAAATAAATAAAAGACGATATCAGGAGGTAGGTCAGGAAATGTAATTACGCAACATGCGACACTGTCTGTCAGAGAGAAAGAGTGGAAGAGGTCTATACAATACCAGAGGAAACTATGATTCACCTGTGAGTTATGGTTGTGTGTTCGCATAAGCTGGACACCATATGTGTTCTTCTGTGCTCTGTGTGGGCATTGTGCAGATTCTGAGCAGAGCTTTTTGGCTCCAGGGGTATTTGTCTTTGGTCTAGACTGAAATATCTCAACAACTACAGTATGGATTGACATTTTGTCCGGGCTTTCATGGCTCTGGCGAGGGTGTACCGAGTTTGGAGATCCTCTGACTCAGTTTCACGCCGCGGCCACAACGTGTATTTTGAGCCTACTATAACTTCCCGCTTGAATCTTTCTTTTTAACCGTTGGCTTGTTGCGTAAAGCGTGACTCACCACATGACAAATCCCGAAATATGCAGCGATCGCAAAGCGCTCAAGACAAATTGGCGAGCCGGAGAAATCAGGCTCAGACTTTCCCTGTTGGAGGACAGATGATATAAAGGGAGACTTTATTAATGATGTGAAGTGAAGTGTGGACACGGAGGGGGTGGGGGTGGGGAGGGTCAGAGGACGAGAGATGGGTGAGGCAGGATGGCAGTGGAGTGTCTGTCTGCCAGATCGTGTAGGACATAAAACGGGGGGCCACTCAGGCTGTAAACATTGATCCGCTGGGGAAATCCAGAAAACAAAAGCAAATGGAAGCAATAAAAATTGCTGTGCCGCGAGGAGAAGGGGGGAGGTGGAGGAGGAGGAAGGAGGGAGAGAAGCAATCTGACTGCACCTAAAGTAATGCAAAGACAAATCACAAAGGCGGTGAAGTTTCCATTCCTCCACTGCTGTTTCCTCCTATTTTTCCCATAGTGAGATTAAACGTGCGTTAAACAGCGACAGCAAGGTCAAAGCTCTTGCTTTGCCAAGACGCTGCCCAGTTTTATGGTCAGCTGGAAACTAATTATTTACCCTTTTTTCTGCGTAGTAACAACCTGACTTTCTATCGTTTATTAAAAGCCATTTGTGTATGAGCATAAGGATGATGTCACTCTCCTCTCGGGAGAGGAGACGAACAGAAGCTGATTAAGGACGAGTGCAGATCAGGAAACGCCACTTTACTGAAAGAACATAAACGGTACATTTCTAAGCTACTTTTTTAAGCTTCTGAGACATAAAACAGAGCGTGTGGTGGGATATAGTAGCTCAGGAGGAAGAGTGAATTGTTATTATATAATTATAAATAAAAGGAAAATGGGGGTTTTAAGCCTGGCACATAACACAGTCCCAGATGAAACCAATATTCGGATGGAAACGTACAGTAACAGGAGGCCTCTTTTTTGGAAGAGATTTGAGGTTTTGCCTGCACTTTGGTTTTTTTCCTCCCTCCGTGGGCTTATGTCACAAATATATATACAGACATATGCAGCAGGATAGAGTTTCAGGTTGTGAAAGGATGGGGAGATGGGATTGGCTGCGAGTCCGAGCCGCAGGAAACCACAGGATGTGCGGCTGGCTGAGACGCACACGCACAAACACACAAAGGAGGCAACACATCCTCAGATACACACTACTCACTACAATGAGTCAAATCCAACTCCTTTTTTTCCCTCTCCCTCTCTGATCTGGAATCAACTTTAACATGCTTTCAGAGGAGATTGCTCTGTGGACAAACACATTCACATGAATATGATTTTTGGGTGAAAACGTCTAAGTCTTGCAGGTTTAGGGCAACTGTCATGACGAATATGGATTTTTCTGTGACTGGAAAAAGCACCTTTGAAAAAGAGAAATAGAGAGCCCACCTCAATGGTGGACGACAGAAGAAGACACATGTTACCGTTTTCCTTTTTTTCAGACATGGACTTCCTAGATAATAGGAAGATGTTACTCGAACCTCGACATGTTTCCTCAAAAGTGTAACCGATTTGGGTGACGTGGTCTTATCAGCTGAAGTTTCCGCCGAAACACAAGAGGCGTAACCTCCAGGTCTGAGCGATGAAGCCGATGCGTGAAGTGCAAAAAACTGCAGTTCATCGAGTGGCCACTTGAGGCTCCAAATCCCCATAGACCCCCATGTTAAAAAGCCCAACTTTACAGCAATATTAAACATGTTTACAGTCCGGTACAAGAAAAATATTTTGCTTTATTTCAATATTCATGACACCTGTACGGGGGATGAATTTTTTTCTAACTTATTTTTTATTAAAATTCTGCATAATTAAGGGCTTTCCCACTTTGAGTGACAGCTTCATTTTGGAGGTTCAGAATCCAATGGGTGACATCAAGATGGATTTGTCCATAGTATATAGAGTCAATGGTCAAGGTATGTGTAACATCTTCCTATTATGTAAGAAGTCTGTGTCTGAATAAAAGGAAAACGGTAACATATACAATGAACACCATTGAGAGACAGAAGAAGAGTTTGTCCAGCTTGAGAGCTCGGCTGGATTTCACATTGTAAATGTTTTCTTTTTTTACGCGGAGCAGCTCTTTGTGATGACTTTAAGGAGATTAAAACCTAATTTAAAAGTTCATTAAAAAGTGATTATATGCTCCATGTATGCGTTCAAGGTTAGAGACGTGTGGGTATCACCACGCCAAAGAATTCAGACAAGAAAAATATAAAAATGCAAGACAGCGAGAAAATAAAACCTCAAGAATCCCTTAAAAACATTTATCATAAAATATTCCAAAGAAGATATTGTTTCCATTTACCGTCTTTACTCTTTCGACACGTGCTTCTCAAAATGAGTTATTTTGTGAAACTGAAACATTGGCGGGAGCTAAAGCTGATGGAGTTTCCGTGTTTCTCTTTAATCTCATTCGCTCTCGACAGCTGCTCCGATTCCTCCTTTGTTTGTCTAACCCGAACCCTTTTCTCCCTGCATTCTGTAATCCCCTGATTACAGTCACACTTTCATTAACCGGAGGCGGTTTCTGCTGAGTTGAGCAGTGCTCCACTAATAACACTAAAAGCTACGGGATGTGTATATCACCGCGTAGCCTGGTTACCCCAAACACAAACTGACTGGTGGCACAACAGGAGTGTGTATGCACATTAAAAGAATAGTTTTTTGGGGTAATATCCAGAGACTTTAGATGACTGATTCTCTTGACATAATACTATACCAGCGAGGACTGAGATTAGCGTAGCTTAGCTTAACACAAAGCTAGCCTTGTTCACTAAAAAAACTATTAGCGCTTAAATGATCACTATTTAACCGGTTTGTTCTCTTATGGGTCATCATGTGTCTGAGTATTTCTTGGTACCTAATGGTCTTTATGCTAAGCTAAGCTACGCTACGCTAAGCTAACTGTTTGCACACAACCAATACTGGATTTCAGGGCCGAACAGGGTCCTGAGTTTAGCCCTTTGGAGTCGACGGACGCGCCGTGGCGTCCATATCAATCAGCAAGACACAGCGACACTGAATCTCCGTTTGTAGATAGCGCTAACTTCAAACTATAGACCAGCTTTTAAATTGTGTGGATAGGCCAAGTAAAGCTAGACTTAATATAAATAATTTACCCAACACTTTTCCTGAATATTGCCGTCATGTTGGAGAACAGGGGAAACGCTGAAAAGCAAGATGCTAGCAAGGAGAGCTCGCTAGCTAGCTTCAAATGCTCGAAACCAAAAAAAAACAAAACACAACACAGCTATATTCAGTCTATGGAGTGACCGCAGCAAAAGAGAACGAAGCCAGACACTTGGGACTTTTAGATATGCGTGTTGCATTTCCTGCATTTTGATGGAAATAGTTATAAATAGCTTTGTTGTTTGATGAATTTGTACATAAGCTTCTGAAATTTACACTTTTTATTCTAAGTTCTAAAAATGGTTTGTTAAACATGTTTGTGGTTTTCACAGTGAAAAATCTAACTTTTTCCTACTTTTTTTTAGGTTGAATGTGATAATACGGTTTGTAAACAATGAAAAATAATTATAAAATGACTGCTGAAAAGAATGAAACCAAACAAGGCAATGTAAACCATATTAAGATCAAGTAGTCAAAAACGGCCAATTATACTCAGGGCTCCAGAGGATTTAAGGGGTAAACAAATCTACTATTGCTCAATATCAGGCGGTGATAGCTTAGCAACATACGGTGAAGACACCACTTGACTCTACATCACCCGTTTGCTCAGCTGTGACCGCAACATGTGCTGCAGACAGTTCTGAGAGTGCAGTAAATAATGCAATCAAAGTGATCTCTGCTGCACAACAAGGTGATTCTATTTCTAAACAGACACATGAGTCTTTTACTGACCAACACCAATACATCGGTCAGACCCGATAGCTTTACTGTAACTTTTCATCAAACTCAAAGAAATATTCTTCAAACTGTTAGATTGCTTCATCAATATGCACAGTATCTTCATTTCAAGACGATGCTTACCAGAGCGAACATATGAGCATCAACTATCAGCAACGTGATGAAAAGAGATCAGGAAATTAAATGTTAATCAGTTGAAGTCATTAGAAGACTTTTAGTGGTGTGTAGTGGGCGGGTGCCAAGTTAAATTAAGCTCAACTTTGAAGGGGCAAGATTGATTGACGGAGAGTGGGAGCGACTGATTTCTTTTACATATGACGCAAATGCAGGGTTGTTTACGACGGGGGAAACTACCGACCGCAACTTTTGTTCCTACCATCAAAGTCATCATGCTGATAGAGGACTTGGAGCGTTGGGTAAACCCAGATGGAGTGGCAGCGTCTGTGCCAATATTTTCAAATAGAGCACCTTGGCAACCGGAGCTTGGAGCATGTCCACTAGCGAGCAACTGTCGGCTACAGAAGTGATGGGCAAGGGAATGCCGTCAAATGTGTACACATTATGCTAACTGAGATCTCTCTCTCTATGCAATAAACACGAGGGCAGCAGTCTTACTTGTCATCCATGCTGGCAGAGTTTCTCGACGCGAACGGGACGATCTCGTTGCAGGAGCTCTCCCCGTTGTCCGCCGTGCCGTTGGCCCTGATGAAGGGGTCCAGGTCGCCGACCGGGGCCGCTGGCTTGGTGCTGCTCTCCAGGTTGAGCAGGTTGAGGTAGGACTCTGCACTGTCCACCTGGGAGGTTTGGAGCGGCCACGAGGGCGTGGAGGTGATGAGCTGGTCCAGGGTCTGACTGTAGTGATTTTTCAGATTCAGAGTGAGAGACTTTGCTGACGCGGAAACCGAGCTGCACAATGACGGATGGCCATCTGGGACGCAGGGAAACACAGATAACAAATAATCAAATAAAGGCCGCCGTTGAACAACAACATTAATAATAACAGTAAGAGTCAACCTGCAAGTTTTTTTTTCTAAATTGTGATTTGACGAAGAAGTGCTGACTCGAGGAGCTGGCACGGTGCCAGTCACTGCACTCGGTAGCAGCCGTGTTTGGGATTAGCAAGATTAGAATCTTCCACCGACGGGGCTAATATGATTAATACAGACATGAAACGTGAGGCATCAACTTTAAAATGCACACAAAATCAATATGTGTACAGACCGGTGCTGGATACACACAGCTCTGCTCAGCGAGCGCTTCGTTGTCATTATCATTTTGGCTCGACTGGTCTCGCTGGTTTAGCCCCAAGAACACAACTCCAGAAATCCACCTTCGGGATGAAATGTGTACACTTGTGCACCAAAATAAGTGCTGTTAACTTATTAGAGCGTTTTGTGTAATGCAGCGAGGGGACGACCCTCGATTTTAATTGACAGGATGATATAAAACTGCAATGATCCTTTCAAAGTAAAAGCTCATGTAGAAATGTCGACTCTGATCTGACTTCTTAAGAATGGGTTTTAATCATTTAGTGTCTGGTCAGTGTTTAATCTATATTTAAATACACCGATCAGCCACAACATTAAAACCTCCAGGAGAAGTAAACAACACTGACCATCTTGAGACAAGACATGTTCTGTTGGGAGACCTTTGGACTTGACTTGTCGCGTGGACGTTACCTAGACGTGTATCACCCACTTAGACCAGACCAGACACCCCCACCCCACAGATCCAGGCTGACACAGGCACACACACAAAAAAAGGCTTTGGGAACAACTCAAAAAAACATGAAAAACAGAACAAGGT
Source organism: Mugil cephalus (assembly GCF_022458985.1). Lineage (NCBI taxonomy): Eukaryota > Metazoa > Chordata > Actinopteri > Mugiliformes > Mugilidae > Mugil > Mugil cephalus. The sequence continues at coordinate 6,397,182 of NC_061788.1, read as the reverse complement.
GATGACCTGGCCTCCAAATTCACTAGATAATATCTGTGAGGTGCACTGGCACAAGCCTTTGTTTGTCCAACATAGACCCCTCTCCTCAACCCATAGAACCCAAAGTCCCCCACTAACAACATCCTGTTCCCAGACACACTCAGGAGGCCCATGTCCATTCTCTGATGATTCACAAGGCACAAAGGAGACCTACACGATATCAGGAAAGTGGTCATAATGTTATGCCTGATCTGCATAAACTGTATTCCTTTCACCTCAACTTACCTCAATTTAGTTTGTGTTTTCTGACAATGTTAGGTAGCTAAGCACTAACATGAAGGTTTGTGTGGGAGTATTTGATTATAGTACATAACTTGTAAATGGAACACAGACTATATTAACTGTGCACGACTTGTATCTTAGAAACAAATATAAATATAAGTTTTTTGCGTCATCTGAAATGAGCTCAGTTACATGAAAACAATTTGTTTTGAGAACTGGCCTTCGTTACCTTCCTTATCCTTTACCATTCAATTTAACACGATGCTTTTATGCATTAAAAATTCTAACTGCCGTCATCAAGAATGCTTAAAATTGCTTTTGCTCACCCCTTGAGGACAGTATTTCTTCCTCTTGGCACAGCTAAAAGTGAAATCCTCCCCCAGATGGTGCAAAGGGAAAAGTTCCTGCAGAGCATCATTTACCCCTGAACCTAACTGACAGTAAGCAGGACGTAACCGAGTGACCGTGGCCCGCGGCTCGTCGTGACTCTCCACATCATTAAGTTTAGCGATGTGTGTGCAGCGGGTGTGAGTCAATCTGAGCCGTCACCAGTTTGTCTGAGAGACCGGGATGTTCCCACTCACTGTGTCCGTTAGCTCGGAGCTCCTGTTGCAGCTGCCCGGTTGTTTTCGGGGAGCGGTTCTCCAGCTCTTTCAGCTGCTGCACGAGCAGGGCCAGGTGCTGCAGCAAGTCCCTGTTCTGCAGCAGCAGCTGGTGGACGCGGGCTTGGGCCTCCATGCGAGCGGCCGTCTCTGCCGCCATCTGATCTTTCAGCAGCTGCACCTGAAGTGGGAACAAAGGGCAGGGATTCTGATCTGATTTACAGTATATGCACATTTCTAGATCCAACATCCATTATGATTGTAGTTAAAATGACTTTCCTTATCCGTGATTGTAAGTGTGATTTAGATTTTAGACTGAAGCTGAAAGAAATTAGGCCAAGTAATAAACTGAATCAGAGATTAGATAATGAGGTAAATGTAAATATTCTATTGACATTAATAAATGATGCTTTATATATCCAGAATTACCACTTATTTAGATATTTTGTTTCAGTACAGGTTGTGCACTATCTGTCCTTCCATTACTGTGTTAGTGCTGCCCCCTAGTGGAACGGCCTCATTATAAGACGCACACAAACAACACGGTGGTCCCATTAAAATCACACAGCTCATGCAGTGCATTTGTTTAGGATGAGCTGTTTGTTTGCTATTCCGCCAATGTTTTAACCCTCCAACTATCCTCTCATGCTGCGTAGCGGCTTCATGAGCATTGAAATGTCAATATTACAAAAATGTTAAAAAAAAAAGAAAAAAGAATGCTGCGCAGGTTGAGTTAAAATCACAACATGGATTTAACTCATCCAGCTTCAGCGAGGCCAGCTGGAATTGAAATCGGAGTGAGGGTCAAAGAAGATATATAAGGCAGACAGTAATTACTGATATCGATCAGAGATGTCCTCTCCACGGTGACACAAGTGATTTGTTACTGCCCTGCCCGGCAAGATAACGGAAACAGCAAAGAGTCTGACAAAGTGTTGCAACTCCAGAGGGGAACTAATCTGGCAGCGGTGGAAGTGATTAGCTGACAAACAGAAAGATAACTGCATTCACATGAATCATTTTTGTAATGCAAAAAAAAATAAAAAAATCTGAAGATGTTTCGTAGGCTCACGTCTGAGCTGTACAACCTTTGTGTTGCGCTCCTCACCTGCGCGACAGCCACCTGCGTGTGCTGCTGCTGCTGCTGCAGCTGCTGCTGGAGGAGCTGCAGGTAGTGCTGCGACGCCAGGGGAGTGAGAGACGGAGAGCAGGGGCTGCTGGGAGTGACGCCTTGTGATGTCACAGTGAAGAAGGACCGTCGATCAAAGTCCTGAACCCAACAAGAAGACACAAAACAAACCACAAAGCATTTTATTAATGGAGAGGAAGTGGTGTGAACTGTGTCGGCCCTCCGCACCCACAGCGCTCACAGTTCTTCACACCAGTCACACAATGGGGCCTATTTTTAGACCTTGGGCACCAAATGAATGTAATTAATGAACCAGTAGGAGAGGAACTTTAGTCCCACAGAGCAGGACTGTGACTCATTGATCCGGAGCTCCCTGGAGGTCTACACTAAATGCTTCCCCAGAACAGCAAAAAAACTCTTTACCATATTCTCTCTGCTTCCAACCTGCCTCTAAATGTCTCCCAGTATCTCTCACTTTGTTTAGATGTTTCTCAAAATGATCTTTGGTAGCGCAAATATATCCAGGAGAAACAAGATATTTCCTAAGCAACTTTTTCCACTTCTCCCACTTTCTTACACAGTAACCAAGAGATGTGGATTTAGTGTGCGTCTCTGTGTGTGAAAGGCCGCAGTATAATCACACCTACTGCCCTCGTCCTGTGCAGAAGTACACTGTAATGCGGACATTCCACCACTAGAGGGCAGAGTAGCACACCGTAAAGTGCGGCCCATACATCTTAATGCACCCTCAGACTGAATCTTTGCTTAATTTGATAATAATTTCATACTTTAAATTGCATTTTGATAAGAGACACAGTTTGACTTATCTATCCCCGCTGCCAACTGCAAGCAACACAACCTACATGTCAAACACAAATTATTGTCACCACTCTCAACGCTGATTCCCATTAAGTATAAGTTTTCTAAAAAAAAATTAAATCCACTGAAAAAACAAAAAAACAAACAAAAAAAAACACTTGCAGTTATTGTTTACTGAGACATCTGGACTGTGTGGGTGCAGTCCGACTCAACTATGGTGCACAGTTTTTTTTCAAATGAAAACCCACCAACTACAGACAAAAATCACAAATACACAAAATATTCTCATGCAAAATAATACTTAATATTTTTGAGAAACTTAATTTCACATATTTAAAGGAGTAAAAAAGTAACTCCACACTTAGGGCGGCCTCAGAGGTGCTTCTCTTATTATTTTGTACCCAATACAACCAATCACCTCTATCAGTATCTTCTTCTTTCCATGTCTACTTTTCCAGATCTTTCATTTTTCTTTCTTTCTCTCCCTCTCTCTCTTATTCCTCTCGTGCTTATCTCCGTACAGCAGATGTTTGCGAACCCCTCGATGGGATTATGGTGCCGTTCCTCAGAAATCAAAGGGAACAGGCTGGGTTTTTGGGATTAGGTGTCCCCCTTACACAGCCTGCAGGAATATTCAGGTTCGCTGCTCTCTCTCTCTCTCTCTCACTCACGCTGTTGGCAGCGTGATAAGAATGGTTTCTATCCCACACTGACTCTGGTGACAAATTCAAAGGACTGATCATGATACACCAAAACCTGCACGGTTGCATCTTTTCATCCTGTCACCGTCTCAAGATTAGAGGGTGTACAGTCCCTAACGTCGTCAGCGTGACTAATCTAAGACTTTTCCACCTAATGCGGGAGTGACCAGGTCGAGTCATATCTGTTGCCAAATTGAGGCAGATATTAGTCAGGGGGAGCTGCAGCAACTGATCTGGTCAGGTACTGCAGTAGATGACAAAGCACTATTACCGTGCTCCCTCAGTTCTCCGAGCCATTTGGCTGCAGCGTGCACAGATAATAGCATCAAAACACCACTAAAGCCAAAGCAATTAATCAGGGAGAGGAGAGTCGATGTCCTGTAGCTACAAAGGCAGATGCAGTTCGGAGCAAAGAAACCAGCAGTCATTACAACGCGGACGCTGCTGCTGCTGGCTGACCTCTGCTGCCAGTGTCGGTAGTAAAAAGGGGAGACATCCCCCGTGAGTTTATGATGAGGCTGCCCTCACAAATGAAACCTGCAGTCAGGCTGTGCTGACCAGTAAGCATGACGGAAAATATTGGCACAGTAAAGGGCTTAGGTGCTTCAATATGGGTCTTTCAGAATGAGACTTGTCTGTTTCTGGTTAAAACAGGCGGATAAAGTGACGTTCGTGACCGTATCACACAGCAACTAGACGTGAAAGTCCTCCTTTAAGTTCTTTCCTCTGTAGTAAGTGAATTGCACATTGTTGATATTATATTTAAAGTCCCCATTTAGGTAGTCTGGAGTTTGCCACTCCCTGTTTTTAAAATATCGATGACTCATCCTGCACTCAGGGGTGTATAACAATTAGTCTAATGCACACAGCTCAGTATTTGTGAGTGGAAAAGAATATAAATCATAAAGAATAAAGAGTTCTATAACCAAAATGTAACACAGGCGGGCTGCATTGTTATTGGGATAAATTAAAAGTCATTCTTTTTGATCGTTTTACTACTTTTTTTTTTATCTTTTTGACATAACCAGAAAATAGGGAGGTTTTGAATTCACACCAATCAACCACAACATTATGACCACTTAAAAGAGAGACAATACCGCTGGCAAACGTTTGGATCTGGCATTCGAGTGGACACGTACCACCCACACTGGCAAACTTTCAAAGGGTGCCCTGGCCTGGCCTCCAAATTCCCTAGATCCCAAACTGGTCAAGTATCTGTGGGATGCACTGTAACTAGCCTGAACCACAGAGGCCCTCTCCCCTCAACCCCTCAACCCCACAACCTCAGAAGGCCCATGTCCGTTTTGGAGACACGAGGGAGACCTGCACAATATTTGGAAGGTGGTCATAATGTTATGGCCGATCAGTGTATGTAGTCTGATTTAGGATACGGCAGCAGCATATTCAGTCAACCAACCATGAGCTGCAGTTAATTTTGAGATCTAATAATACTAGGCATTGTGCTTATGTCAGTCTTTTCTTTCCTCACCATGATGGTCTGTCCGGGTTTGACGACATTCAGCTCCGCCAGGCTCTGCAGAATTTCGCTGACTGCCTTCTCACACAGCGAAGCTCCAGCGGAAGGGTCTTCTCCTCCACCCCGTCTTCCTCCACGTTTACCGTCCTCGTCCTCGTCTTCTCGCTCAGCTCCCGTCAGTTTGCGACCTGTGAAAAGCACCGCCATGGCTTACTTTTGCTGTAACCCGCTGTACGGTTGCACACATTGTCTCATACAGGACGTGGTGGTGTTGCGGTGCAGGCTCTGATACATCCAGCTCAACAGTGAATTTTTGAACAATCATCCATTAAACACATATGGTCTTAATTTGTAACTAAAACCCTGCATCAATGTTATTTTGAGCAAACACTTGCTCAAGTACGCTCTCGATGAATGGTCCTCTGATGGCGTTCAACTCTCCATTCACTGCGCAAATTATACTCATTACACAGGGAATCACATGCTTGCGTTGTCCGATGAAAGTTGCAGTCACGGGAATCTTTCCCACGGTTGCCCTTTGTTCAAGATGAGCTCAGAGAACACACACATCCACACGATCTCCACGTTGTCCCTTCAGTGTGTTTACATTCCACCGTGAGCAGACATCTGCGCCGGTCCTGTTTGACCACTGCGCCAAATTAACGAGCCAGTGAGGTCTGACGCGTCCATTTAGACCGTGAAGAGGCGTGTAACTGAACAAGGGTAAAGTCGAGCTTCAGAGGAGGAGAAACACAAACAGTGGATGACCGAAGCGACCAAAAAAGGCTTGGAAGCTCCATGTTTTTCCACATTATCATTGTGCAGAACAGATGTTAAAATATATTTAATGGCTTTATAGAATGGTTGCCATAACTCTCTGTAAGGAGTTAAACCTTTGTTGCAGGCCACATACAATAAGCACAGATTGGAATAAAATCTTCTACTTTCACTTTATCAAAGTTTGTCAAAGTTTTTGATGAAAAACTAAACTGGTTTCCAAACAGCCTCATCTTTCCAAACACGAGCGTGCTAAGATTATCAACAGCTTCCAAAGCATACAGGTGTTAATAACTGAAGGGCATTTCTAGACAATGCACAAAAGGAAAATGCCGATCAAGATTCCTTTCCATATATTGGCATGTTGAAGCATGAGATGCATATATCATATCATATCATGCAGCACACAGCTCATATGCAAAACCCAGAGACATCCATTCTACTTTAATAATATCACGCCAGCAGCATGCCAGAGGTACTTGTGTTGTTGTGTTAGCTTAAGTGTGTATACTTACCTTGTGTGTGTGCGTGTGTGTGGTAACTGAACTGATCTGTAGGTAGCGTTAGCATGCTAAGCTAACAGACGCTAACAGTACACTAACCTCCTGAGATCTTCTGTTTGGTATGCATTTATAAGCATTTTTAGGACCTAAAAACTATAAAAACTTATATAAATAAAAGGTCATAAAAGCTTTGAACAGGAAGCAGTTGTTGGAAAACAAATGATGTCCTCATGTGTGGACACTGGGATTATTTTATATAATATAATTAATATAAATATTAGATCAATGTTATTATAAAGTCACCAATATGTAATAAAATATAAAAGTATTAATTCTCATGTCTCAACAGTGCTGTGCAAAAGCAGAGTTGCCAATAATGAATTCCCAACGTCCTCAATCGAGTACTTGCTAATTAGCAAAGTTATAGCTCGTTGCTATTGATAGAATGTGTGTGTCATATTAAACTAGAGAAGTTAATAAGCATAAATAAATGAGTTTCAACTGTAAAATTGAGGTTTTGTACCTTGTCCGCTTTTGTTGCGTGACCGCTATCATGTTTTAACACCAGCTAGCATCTAGTTGTGAGGATAAATTTTAAATGAAGCAGAATAAGAAGCTGCCACAAACCTAAAACTCAACGTCCCCACATAAGGACACAGGGTCTCAGTAGGTTATGAACAGACTGCAAGGTGAGATCATTTATTTAATTATTCGTGTTATTCGTGCTTTAACGCCTTCTCTCTGTTATCTTGTGTGTGTGTGTAGTTCCGTTAATATTAGGGTGCGATGACTTAATTAAAAGCCATATTTTTATAAACACTACTCCAACATTTGCATATAATACATTTTAAGTTTCTATTCAAGTTTGTAAGTGCAAGTTGAAAACGTAGATAAAAAAGAGTTGGATGACAATGCACCTACTGATGGGTGCAGCTGAACGCGCCGCTGTGCCTCAACACATTCTCTAATGGTCACTGGCACGGCTGTGAAGTCCCGTTTGAACTGAGGAGGCTTTTGATAGTCTGGCAATCATTACCAAACTCATTTTATGCTTGGATCTTAGATTGGCGCTGTGCTTTTTTTAATATATTTGATGCAAAGGTTTTGGCTTCAGGTGTCTTATCCGAAATATTGGAGGCATTTGGCACTTTTTAAATAGGACTGAATTTTGCTCTGGACTCTGGATCTTAACGTGAGATTGAATACCTTATGTTAGTGCATTGTAATTACTGTGAACATCGTTAAAAATCCTCACCGTGGCTGCTGGTCTCGTCCGTAGACTTGTCGCTCTCTCCATCGGCCTGTCCGTCAGCGTCCTGCTCGGCGTGCTGCAGGCTGAGCTTGTGGCAAACCTCAAACGCCTGACCCACTGTCCGCACAATACGCATGGCCTGCGTCTGGCGGAAGAAAGATTTAGATACAAGGTCAATCAATCAATCACCAAGCAGCACAGAAAGGTAATGTATAAAAGCTCTCGGTAACCCCCAGGTTAATTTACTAGTTAATGTCACTTCTCTGGGACAGTTTCCATTTACTGCTGACTGATACGTTGCATGTACATCTGAGCCACGACAGCAGTATCGTGCAAAAACTGCTGAGGCGCGTAGAAAGAGCTTAAACTGAAGCGAGGTAAAGCGATGCCTGTCTCAAATGTGCAGTCTTAATCCTTGTCCTTGGACGCATCTGCTCTGTATTCCCCACAGGCCGTGGGTCTGCTGCACCACCGAATTTTAACTAAGCCACTGGAAATTGAATTAAAGATCAAGATTTTGAACCAAAATCGATTAACTGGGCGGACTCAGCTGGAAAATGCATTCTTAGATTAAAGATAAAGGAAAATAAACAACTACTTTTTCTGTGTTAATAAGGGCAATTTACCTTATTTTCTATCTTGGAAGAAGTCTTTATGCTGAGCTAATGTAACCGTCCGCTCGCCATAGCTTCATAGTTAGCTCCCACTTTAATAATGTTGTTTAATAATGTGTGCTGCACATGCTGAGACAAACCTTCTTCTTTGATTTGAACACGTTGCATCTGAAGGAATTGTTGGAGCCGTCTCTTGCGATGTAGCTGAAGATCTTTAGGTCCTGGGAGTCATGAGATACGTAGAAAATCCTGGAAATACAAATGAAAATTGCAAAGGTTAGAGTAAGATTACATTTTTAAACATTTAATCTTCACTACTATGACTTAATACATTGGTCTTCAACAGGGGGTTCTGTGACCCCTAGGGGGTCCACAGAGGTACTGCAGTGAGGTCGCATAATCTTTGGTTGATTAGACATTTTTTGTATATATAGATTTTTTTTTTAATTTCCCCCACAAATTTAAATTCATTAAATACACATTAACATGAATACAACATGTTTTAGGAAAGGGATGAGGGATAGCTTAGTATTGAATGCAAAATGATAATAAATTAAAATGTATTTATTATATTGAGTTTAATATAGAACACATATAGTAGGTAGGGGGTCCGTACTTAATCTCTCCATCGGTTTGGGGGTCCAAAAAAAATTCTTAAAAAGTAAAAGAGGAATATCTATAACGCTTTTCTAAAATACTACTACACGACTGTGTACTAAATGTGTCTTATGCTGCCCCGTCTGTCACTGTCATTGCCAAAAACCCCTCTCATACCATCACTCTCTGCAGTAAAGTGGCAAAGCAAAGGGTCATCTTCATCTCCATCTGTAGCTCCGCTGGGAACCAGGCAAACAAATTACGACGATCTACCACCGAATCACACGATCGCAAAACACTGGAACGAACTCGAGGATTAAATTCACACGCGGTCCCCTGATGAGGTGCTTTTTCTTCTTTTTTTTTTTTTTAAATGAGAGCCTCCCACAGATTCATCCATAATTTACAAACGCACATACACACGAACCCCTGAGCTGGTTTCCTCAGAGGTTCTAATGTCACGGATACAATGTGGACTCTTTAGCGGTTAAGTCGCTGGTAGACGCTTCGGAGTGACTGACACCGTCACGCGTCTATTGATGACTGGTTGACAGGCTCCATTATCACCGCGCACAGAGACGACACTTCAATCACACACACAGCACTGACATATCTGCAAACGGCACATTAAGAATAAAATCTGCACGTGGAGTATCTTTCTGGAAGGATTAACTTAAAGTGCACACACATATGTGGTTCCTGCATGCGCAGGCTATAGATTATTCATCATGAATGTAACCACATTTGACATACACAGGCATGTTTAGCACTACGGAGCATGTAAGTCTGGGACGCTAAAGAACACGCGGGGAATAGGAAGACGCCACTCGGCTTCACCCACAGAGGCCGATGTGATTTCCACTGAGAGGCTTACGTTATGTATTATGCGCAGCATACTCAGAGTAATTACTTTTGTTAAAGCTACGGTGAGGATGTGGAGTGCCGACTGAGCTGAACATCTGACAGGTTTATGGGACAGGCTTGTTTCAGATGTGGGTATTTTTTACTTGTCTCCGAGAGATGCAGCTCACCTGTATATCGGATCGTGCATGATCAGCATTTTGCTCTCGTCCCACGTCCACTCTTTTCTCTGTGGACGACACAAATGATCAACGTTGAGCAAAGATAAAATACATTACGCTCAGTAGAATAGTAGTGGCTACATTCCAGTGGAAATATTTTACATTCATGAATGATGACTCACCTTCTGTTTCTTCCTCAGCATCACCTTGACCCCGTCCACGGACACCACGATGCTGACCTTCTTCTTCTTGATGTTCTTAGCCTTGAATTCATACTAGAGAAAAAAAGGGAAAGAAAGGAAAAGATGTAGTTAGTTTTTAGCTTTTACTCTTTTATTTAGTTTGCTCGTAGTGAAGAGAGGCGTGGGTGCAGGCTGCACCACTGAACCACTTTATGTTTGCATGTTTGTAGGATTCCTACAGACGGTACGGATGCAGGCGATTTCACATAACGTAAGAAAAGCGTCTGATAAATGAGTCACAAGAGCTTAGAAACAATGCACTTCTACAAACTAATGTGCTTTTATCTCTATAACGGTACTTAATGCAAATTGTATATTTTCATTATCATCATTATTATCATTAAACACAAATGCAAAAAGAAATCCGGAGAGGATGGAATAAGCACATTAGAATCCATTTTCTAATTATTTTTTAAAAAGCATGGATATAAGGAGGATGTGCAGCTGTGACCTGGCAGATTAAACTTCTGAGGAACCCACTTCTTGTTTCCAAGCATATGCCCTGATGTCCATTCATACTGAAGACACATGCTTTCTTTCTTGCTCTAGCTCTCATTGTGCCTCTTCACTGCAGTGAGAGATGTCCTTCTTTGGCTTGATGACAGAACTGCAGGCACAATCTGTCACAATTAAAACATGATCTGCAGTGCACTTTAACACATTTAAAAGCTTAACGTCGAGATCTTGCAACAAGATAAAACTGAATGTTTTTTGTTTTTTGCGAAAGAAAGGAACCAATAAACCAGACTAACTTAACAAAATCCGTGGTAAAAGGCCCTGATGTGGGTGTTGTGCCCATTCTGTTTGCTGAGTGGTGCACAACAGCTGTGTCTGCACGGAGTGACTAACGCGTTTCCACCTCGTCAGCTGGCCAGGCGCTCTGCTGAGGAACTTAGCAAGTCTGGCCTGTCAGCTCAAATCAGTGTCCCTTTCAAACACCAAGCAGAGTTCAGCCCTTGTTAGCTTTCCAGATATCAAGGCCCTCAGTGGGACTACCAGGCCACAGTCATCTATCATGTCGCAAAATGCAAGCGTTTGACTTTTGAGCGATTAACCTCGTTTCCCACTGTGGTCCACGCCAGGTCGGCTGCAGAGGAAAGATTGCAGGTTTAGAAACTTGATTGTTTAGTGCACACTAAAAGCTAGCTTAATATTAATAGACTGATTTCACTGTTAAAACCTGCCTGGCTCCATCTGAACATAAAAATTTCAGTACCTATTAGAGGTGGGAAAGAATATCGATATGGCAATAAATCGTGATTCTTTTTCTTCCAATACAATATCTATTTTAAATGTCTTGTCCAATGAATTATCACTGAAGTCATCTGATGTACATGTATACAACTTGTGTTTTGAGCTGTATTTAAAATTTCTCAGTGACCTATGTAGAATATTGCGATATATTGCAATATCTTAATATCGCAATAATGTATCGTATCGTGACTCAAGTATCGCGATATGTATCGTATCGTGAAGTCCTTGCCAATACCCACGTATAGTACCTATAAACTAATCCAACTAATCCTGTTTAAATCTGTATGAAAGTGTAAAAAACAGGTGGTTAATTAGTCAATATTCTCATCTCAAACTAAGCAAGAGAACAAATAATTCCTCTAATCTCTTACTATTTCATGATCTCACTTGACAAAAACCTCCATTGAATGGTACTTTGTGATTGGTTCGTTCTGAATGTGCAACAGCTGATTTATTTAAGCACCAAGAGCATCTCCAAGCCCGCATGCTTGTTTCAATTCACAATAGTGCGACGGAGCAAACTGCAACCGAGCTGAATGAAGTGGAATATCGAATGTGCATAGTGATTAATGAATTCACTCTGAGCCAATAAAACAACTGGATCAGGAGAAAACGATACCGGTGTCTGGACGGAGGCGGAGAGTGGAGAGACGTTCGTCTGGCGTGTAAAACCGTGGCCGACATAAATCTTAAAAAAAGACCCAGAAAACAATCAGTGTCCAGTCGTGAACCACGGTAAAACAAAAATATGACGTACATCAAAGTCAATGGTCTGTAGCCAGATGAAGAAGTAAGAAAGAAAAACAGAGGATATGACATGTTATGTTAATGCCCGTGTGGAAACAACCTTGAAAAATAAAAGAGAGAGGATGACAGGAAAGGTGAGCAGAAACAAAGAGACAGAAGGAGACGGCTGCTGTTATGTAAGGACCTCCTGGAAGCTGTGACCTTTTTAATCCAGCTCCAACAATGAACAATTAGAATTATATAGTCGAGACGTACCAGACGTGATCCCGACATAGTTTGGGTTTTATTAGTTTATGAGGTTGTCTGTTTCCGTCGTTCTTTCTTCCGTGATCTGTGTCTATTCAAAACGCCCCGCTCTCCCTGCCCTGGATCCATGGTGATTAAAGTTTCAGTCTCTAATTATACAGAACTAGGTCCTGAGAGAGCTGATTAAGTAGAGAATAGGTTTAGAGAGAAAGAGATTGGGAGAGACGCTAGCCGGGGTTTAAGTGGGGGAATGGAGGAAAAAAAGAAGGATCGTGCTGTAGTAGATGAAAGGAGAGAGTGAAATTAAAAAAAAAAAAACAGGTGCTGAAATTAATTTGTCTCTATTGCAGTTGGCTTGTCAAGCCCGTGCAAACACCCACTCATGTTGAGAAAGATAGGCTGGTGTTCATAGACCGGAATTGGACAAGCTGAAAGTCTAACCTGATAGATCCCCAAAGTAATTAATGCTGAAGGAAAGTGGAATTCACGAACCAAATTTCACTGGCACGAGTTTAATTGTTACTGAAACATTTCAATCAAAGCCACGAGACTTCTTTGAACATTCATACAGAAATACATCAATCAGCCACAGCATTATGACCACTGACAGGAGAAACAAATAACATCGACCATCTTGTGACAATGAAATGGGATTCATTCATGTGGATGTTACTTAGACATGTAGCACCCACCTAGACCAGACCAGACACCCCCACCTCATAGCAATGACACTCCTTGATGGCAGCAGTCATCCCCAGCAGGATGCAACCTGTGGGATGATCCACAGAGGACCCTCCAATCAACTCATAGGACCCAAAAGACCTAACGACATTCTGTTGCCAGACACCACAGGACACTATCGGACTAACCTAACCATTCATTTTCCTCTGGAGACCATTAATTTTAGAGCAATTGTGACTATACGCCCCATTTTCCTCATGTTTATATGATGATTAGCCAGAGACGTTGGTTTATGTACAAGGCAGTGAAAATTAGAGGAGCTTTCTTCATATACCACATACACCAAGCCAAGCGACAATCCAAAAAGCATTTGGATGGAAATCTAATCAAATTCAAAGTATAGAACCTCAAATCCAACATAAAGTAAGAACTTTTGTCAGGTCTAGAGCGCTAAAGTCACCAATTTAATATACGAATGAGTGAAAATAACCCCCTTCGTACATAGAGGGACGCACTCCAAGCTCTAACACACACTTGCACCAGCTGGCGACTGAACTACCTTTACTTAAAGAACGATGTCAGAACACTCACGCAGCTCTTTTATAATTCACAGGTTATGCCGGCGTTCTGGTGAAGCAAAATGGGATTTTGCAACTTCATTGCGAAGTATGAAATTTTTATATTTTCTTTGCTTAAGTGCAAAGTGTTTTGAAATATTTAGGTTTTTAATGCACTTGTATTGTTACGGGGATTTTTTTTCCTGGTGTCAACAGCCGAACAAACAATTAAAAGCTCACGATGCGAGTTTCCCCGAAGTCCCAGCATGTCAGGACTGAAAACACTCAGCAAGGTATAAAAAAACATTCCAGGGAAGAAGGATTCTTGTGAAGGATTCAAAAACCTTTGAAATTATATTTGGACTTTTGGAATTGTGCAGAATCAGTGACTAATATTTGGATTCAACAGGCAAGAGAATGACACAGGCTTTAAGTTCTGAAACTCTTAAAAAGGTTCTTCTCCAAAACCTTAAATTGTGCTTAAGATGCTGAGTACTGCGGGGCCACTGGAATGTGCAGGATGAAAGCAAACAGACTCTTTCTCAGTCTGGACGTGTGCATTCAGGCCGTCAGACTCATCAGTCTTCCCAGACAGCGGAACAAATTTCAATCCTCTCTGCAATCTATTATGAACGTGTCAGACAGAATAGTGATGGCTGCTGCTGCTATGTGCGCAAAATAAGGAAGGGAGACCGGGCTCTCGGTAGGACATTTAAGTTAGCTGCTTTAATACGGAGACAAACACGTCGCAAGAACAGGAACAAAAGCTGTTCACATTTTATTAGTAATATCTGAGCGAGCCAAAACAATAAGATACGGTGTGACCGGTCTTTTTGTGTCATGTATAATCAGCTAAGAGTGAAGCAACAATGTAATCACTGTTGCTTCATCTTTTCTCTATATGTGAACATTTGTTAGATTCAGTGTGTCTTTATATGTTGAAGTATTAACAAAGATTTAAATACAAGGTCTGTGGCAGCATTCCTGTTTCTAAGTTTTTAGATCAACTAGCAATGACAGATATGAAGAGGGAAGCAACTGTAGCAACACAAACTATGAGCACGACAAAGCCAATGTGGGAAAACTGGTAGTTACGGATGTGACTCGGATTCTGCGAATAACAATAAATGAGTCTTGAAATTCGACTGGGCTCCGCTGCCTAAAAATTAAAAAAAACTAAACTCACAGAAGGGATTACAGTAACGTAGTAACATTAAATGAATCAATGGTCGCTGAAAGAAGAGAAGGGACTGAGGAACTTCACAACACACAAACAAATCAATGGGGATTGTGTAGTTACTCTAACTACCAGAAGGGGGAGACATACTTTCAGCACCTTAGCCTCTTGGGAATGACTGATAGCCCCTAATAAAACTTTGATCCATGACTGTTTATCTTGACCAGCTATTAGGTAAAATTTATAATCATTTTATAACCTGTATATTATCTAAAAAAAAGAAAAAAGAAAAATGTTTATTATTGTATTTATTTTTTATTTAACTTTGGGTCAATCAAGGCCATTTTTTGTCTCTTCTTTGAATATTTATTCTAAGATAGGATGGGGCTAATATGGATCTTTGAATTTACCATAAACAAATTATCCAACAAAATATCGTAAAAGAATAAGGGCAGATGTGTTTTCAGCATTTAAATTCCAAGTACCCACTTTCAAATAAACTGGTTATCTCTACTCATAATCCATCTCAAAATGGTAATTGTGAGATGGATTCACAAACGTCTAACACAAGTGGATCTTATTACTTGAAGACTCAAAGCAACCAACCGTTTTCCTAGAGGACCCGGGTCTGCAGCCATTATGCTGAAGCAATTATGCTGCAGTTACTGTAAATAAATCCCCCGGCTCTAAATGGTACCTGCCAAAAAAAAAAACCTCTAAATGAAAGGCCACCGAGTCCTACAGTTAATTGCATTTGCTTCATGCTTGAAAGTCTGGGTTCAACAGAGACTGAAAAGGAAAAGCTGGAAAAGGACACATTTGTTTTCCAACTGCTGCGAAAGGATATTTTTAGAATGAGCAAATGAGGAGGATTTAGATTTAGCTAAACCGAAGTGTGGAATGAGAAATAAAGGGCAACCCCCAGTCTCCATCCAGCAGTCCTGAAAAGCAGTGGAATGCAGGGTGCATTGTGGGTCATTGATGCTCTCTGTTGTAGTACTGAATCCATACAGGAGTCCACAATAGGCCCTATAGATTGCAACCTAGCAACCCCTTCATTATAATTCCCGGGATTTGGGGAGTTCCATGGAATTTAACTGCCTTTTTCCCCAATTCGGTGCACAAAGAGGTGACTGTTGGAAGCAGAACCGAGCTGAGAAACACAACAGCTGCTCAACGGTCGGGCAATTAAAATAAAAAAAGATTTATTGGAAATCAAAGTACTGAGAAATGATTTGAATTTGAAGTTTGCGAATCTATTAAATATAACTGCCAAGTCTGTTTTTCTGAGCAGCGAAATCATTCAAGCACCAGCTTTAATCATTCCTGCTACTCTCAGAGTGAGTGGTGCTTTTTTGTTGTTAGAAATGCCTCTCGGGTTCTTGGCCAGACAGGGAGGACGGAGTGACTCCCATGACGGCAGAGACGCCTGAACCTTCTGAGTGAACTGGCGCGTCTCATCATTAGTCAGCAGGACTCCGAGTATGAGGGAGCAATTACTCGACGGTGGCCGAGGACAATCACCTTGGCCTAGATCAGGAACTGAGGGGGAGTTTGTTTTGCTGCACACTGGCTGCTCTATGTGCGAGCTGGATAAAGAGAAGAATAAAAATACAAAAAAAAAAAAAAAAAAGAAAGAGGTGTGTTTGTGCCAGCTGCTGACTATCTGTACCAACGGTTAATGGCTTCTCCCTGCGTGAAGATATTATGGATTTGTCTCCCGGGCTTTAGCTTGTTGGCAGCTTCCAGTGAGCAACAGCAGTTGTCTCCTTAGGGAGAGAAGGTGCTAACAGGAAGCAGCCCGCTTAACAGACTGCTTAATGGGGGTTTCTCTGTGGCAGCAGGCTTATACGCAACACTGGAATTCACTCGTACGCTGTGGAAAAACTGTGGCATTTATCGTGAATTATTTTAGCTGCAAGTTGAGTTGAGTGAATAGCTTTATTTCGGTTGTGGTTTTCTTTTGACCTCTCTCCGCCGCGTTATTCTAGACTTTAGTGACGATTCCGGCGAACAGATCAGCAACCACAGCTGGCACTGACACCAGCTCCGTCTGGGAGCTACAGCTGTGATTTTTTCTAAGATAAATGACTTGCATTACTTACACTTCAAGTCTGTTTGTAGCGGCTGACAGGCAGAACTGATCAATCACGGTCTGGGTTAAAATGCAGAAGCAGAGAAGGAGCGACAAAAACACACCGGACTATATGCGGGACACTTGATTGGTCATCGCACTGTCCTTCCACATCACGTCAAAGCGGCGGGGTCAGGATGAAAGCTCGCCACAAATAGAAATCCCCAAGTGTGATGTGGGTACCTTTTGCAGAGGTATCAACTACACTTGATGCAGGTTTGTAAAAGCAAGGCCCGGTGCGAGCCCAGGCAGGCACCCTCGCAGTGCGAATGGACCCACGCTTGAGTGAGCCGCTGACAGGCGCACTGAAAGGACAGCCGGTCCCGGAGAGCTGACGGCAGCTACTTGGGGTTAGTCGCACGGGACGCGGAGGAAATGCAAAAGGTACAACCCGAGCATGCCAAACACTTACTCTCAATGACAAACAGGCAGAAGGTGCAGCAGGGGGCGAGGTTATCATTTCTTAACTCAAGAAGAGCCCACATCCGAAGTGATGCAACACTGAAATCTCATCTGCGTTTCAGACAAAAGGGCTCAGATGGGCATAAACATGTTTTGACATAAAGGAATAAGGCGTGTCGTGACGTCTAAAAAGATGGAGGAAAGCCAGGGAAGCACCAACGTGTAGAGTCCCGACTGGCGATTAATTCCACTGCCTATTACGGCATGAAGTGTTAACGTCTCTATAGACCCAGATCTACACTGACTGCTTATGTATTGAGTGTATAACTCAGGCTTTACCCACTGCTTTAGATCGAGCTTTTCTTCAGAGATACGCAAGCTGCAATTTTGATTGATGAGGAGAATAATCAGAGTCGTAGCCCTACAAATGATCATAATTAATAACTTGATGTCAGCTGTGTTGACAGTGATGCCTGCCACGGTTTTCTAGAGGTTTCAAATGGTTGTGTATCATTTATTAAGTCCTTCATTGGCCCGACATGCCTGATTGATTTAGCCGTGGGTAAACACCGGTCAGCCATTAACAACCGCTGATGGATGGAGTTACCGTAATAACACTGGCCGTATCGTTAGAAGGCAATTTTCTACTTGCCCGTTCTGCTGAGCATTCCTGTTATTTTGACACATACCACCCAGTTTACCATGGTTGCAGCCGCGCCACACAGTAAAAATCGATCAGGAACAGCCCAATAAACACAACAGGGACAGAGAGTCTAAGGCTTTGACCTGCACAACAGATGCACCATATCCCAGTTTGACCGGTATGATCTGTACAAATTGCTGGATCCATTGAGGTTAAACAATGTGTTGTATGATACACTAATCAGCCACAACATTAACACCACTGACAGGAGAAGTAAATAACATTGAATAACATCTTGTGACAAACTTTTGGACCTAGACCAAACCAAACCCAATAGCAAGGAGACCTACACAATATTACAAAAGCGGTCTTAATGGTATACCTGATCAGTGCGTATGGCAGGGGCGTCACTAGGTTTTAAGGACACGGGAGGCTCAGCCCCCAGGAGGTGCACAGAATGTAAGCGAACGTAGCGCGTGAGCACATTTCACAGCTAAAAAGTTAGAAACACAGCTGATACTCTAGAAGGACATCACCCCAAAGATAGAAACAAAGAGTGCCCACTTAACTCTATAAACGACCAGGACCATGGATTTCAGGCTAACTAGCGAGCTAAGTAGCAGCGTTCTTTTACAGCTTGAATGTATCTTTTCACACTTTTGTCAAACAGGGATCATTTGGTCCATTAATTACACGGGGCTTTCTGCTGTTAGCTGGGGGCTAGAGCTAACTGATTGTTTCTGCCAGCAGTGACTTACTGTCTTAATAAAGCTTTCTCATATCTATCCTTATCAACTCTGTGCACTTCAAAGGTGCACACAAGCTGCAGATACCAGGTGCAAGCAAGTTTGCAGGGAAAACGTGGACTGGATTTTCAGTGATGTTGGAGGCTTCAGTCCCCCTAAAATAGGCCCAACGACGCCAGTGGTACATGGTGTACATGGTAGTAAAGACGTCCTCAAGGGCGAAAAAATTCACCAATAAAAACTGAAAGTGCAATGTAAAAATGATAAGGGACGGAGGGACGGGCACCGGTGCAACAGAGCATCCTGCGGAGAGAGGTTAGAATATAGCATGGGCCACAGTGATGCAGAGATGCTGAGTGTGCCTCTGTCCAATGCAGTAGTCTGGCAAAGCAGCAATCAGAGTAATAGGATTACTGGGGCGAACGCTGTCAGATCGCAGGCCATAAAATCCCCTTAGCACCCAGTGCAGGAGGGGGGCTACATCGCTGATCTACATCCATACTGGATACTGTTAGGAGGTTTACACTGATATAGCTAACATCATAAAC
The DNA here is from genome assembly GCF_022458985.1 of Mugil cephalus. NCBI lineage: Eukaryota > Metazoa > Chordata > Actinopteri > Mugiliformes > Mugilidae > Mugil > Mugil cephalus. The sequence continues at coordinate 6,378,051 of NC_061788.1, read as the reverse complement.
CCTAATTCAAGGTCATGATTTTGAGGTTTTAGATGGAGATTAGAGAAAATGATTCATAGAGCCATAGAGCACATAGTGTAGCTGAACATGCCTCACAAAAGGAAATGCGAATGGAGACTACATGTACAAGACGACATGAATTCAGGCAGGGATAATGAAGTAGGTGACGAACCACTTTATAAAACAATGCCAGGTTTGAGGTCAATGCTTAACCACATGCTAACCCTGTTTTAGAGGGGTGAACGTGGGGTGTGAGTCAGGTCTGCCATCTGTGCCTTACATGCAAACATGTCCCAAAACCCCCACTTTGAAGAGGCTTTAAGACTGCGAGGGAGCTTTCATAAAGCTCAAACATGAGTAGCTTAAATCTTTGTCTGAGAGGGTTGAAACAGCTCCTCATGTGAGCCCACTACACCGGCAACAGCGTGTCTGCCTACACGAGGTTGGGCAAAGGGAAAAGTCGCATGGCACTGACTAATGACAGCTCCTCTTCGGCTAATGCCGTCTGCATTTTTATTTCAACCTGCTGCTGCTGCTCCTGCATGTCGAGGTTAATATGCACTCACACCCAAGTGGGCCGTTCGTATCAAAGGCACCGACACACCGTGTGTGGAAAATAACAGCAGGACGAAACAGCAGCGAGTCAAGTGCAGACGCAGGCAGGCACAGAAAGCTACTGAATGTGGCCTGCGCTGCATTTAATTAAACTAATCAGGAAGCTTATTTTGTGTTTTCATTCGATTGGTCCTCACAGGCTCTGTGTGATCATATCTCCATCAGTAAAACGCTGCAGCGGATTAGAGGCAATCAAATGAATCAAAAACACTGAATGCCTATTGTGGAGAATCAAAGGGCTTACTGCAGATGAGCTGTGTTCAGTAAGCAGTGTGACAGCCAAGATGATCGCTGCCTTTGTGTTATTATCCAGATATTATCCATGATCCAGTTATTATCTATTACCAAGACTACAAGTCTACAGCCATGCTAGTTCAGCTAAGGTAAGGTTGCTAACATGCTAACGCGCATGCGATAGCAGAAAAATATTTTATAATTAACAAGAGAAAGTACGACTGAATGTCAATAGTTTTTTTTCCCATAAAAGTACAAAACAGACACTTCATCCTTTGGGGACAATGAGTGTTTGGCAAAATTGGACTGACAGACTCACATTTTCGTCCATAGTGCCACAACGTTAGTTTGCATAATCGACTATAGCCCCTCCTCCCCAGTTCAGTTATGTATTTGAACAGGAAGCTCAGTCCTCCAGGAATGATGGCGCTGTCTTTTGGCAGGAGGAATGGCGTCACACCTGAGTTATCTGCATTCCAGTTACAGAAGTGTGAGAACTAGATGGCTGCGTCAGTGAAAGCCTTGTTTGAATATAACCTTGGTGTGGTCAATAATTACATTTTTTGAGTGCAGAGTGAAATTAAAGTTTTTAAAAAATTCTTGAAATTATTGCTACAATGTTAAACTAAATTTAGACTATTTAAGCCACACACATTGTAAAAATTGTAAATTGAACAGATAACTTGAACAAACTCATGACTTTTTTTATTAGAACTATTTGCAGTGATGAAATTTACAAGGCCACACCAGGAAGAAATTTGTAAAAATATTCAAAAGTGTGTTTAATTTAATTATTTTAATTGTTTGTATGTATGTAGGAGAAAATACACTATTAATCACAGTTTGCCACGATGGTGTTTCGCAGCTGTTTTGGTTTTACCAGGCTATTGCTTTTAGCCGCTGTTAGTGCAACATGGGGTGGTAGTTCCCATGTAACACATGAAAAACTTCATTTCAACATATGTATGTGGAAAAATACTGTCTATACGACCGATTTCATGCAATAAAAACTAATCAGAAGTGCTAATGAATAGAATATTACAGGAGCTTCTACTACTGTTTATACACAGGGCGGCCATCTTGGAAACTCAACTCGGGGGTGGTGAGGATTCTACGACTTTCTGAGCAGAAAATTCGACTTCGGGGGGTGTTCCAGTTGAAAACTCCTACTTCAGTAGTATTCCCTGTAACTGTGACCAAAGGTTGTTGGTGAAGGTGGGGCAAAACAGTTAGCAACGATAATGGATGCAGAACAATGGAAACGGGATAATGCTGAAATGGCACAAAACGCTCCTGCACTTGTCCGATGCACCTAATGAAAGTGATGGCGACGGAAGACAGAAGCATACAGACAGGAACAAAGGAATCTGAGGAGATCAGGGCTTCATAAAAATAGTAAATAAAAGTCAAAGGCAAAAATTACACTGAAATCCAGTTGGGATCAAATTATTCAGGAAGCATAAGAAAACACGAGCAAGTACAAAGTTCAGGAAACCGAGTTTCCGCTCCAAAAATATGCTAATGCCTCCAGTGCATGCGATTAGGCGGCTTATGGGCTGTCTCCTCCCTCATTATCCATTCCGTTTTTCTGCCCTGATGGGCTGACGCGAGGAAAGATAACAATGGATGCGGCCAAACTGCTTTTCAAACTTTTACTGCAGAGCTGTTTGTTGGATGAATAAAAGCAAAGGAAATCACACGGCATAAAAAACACCACGTCATTCTTTGTCTTTTCAATCCCCAAACGCAAAGTAGCTCTTATTTCATGTCATTTATGGAAAAAAAAGCCATTCTCTAATAGACATTAATGCATGGTTTGAGTTTGCCAGGCAGGAATATGATCCACTCTGAGGCCAACATGTTGAGTGACAGTCACATTAGCCCTGTCATTTGGACACTGCTGTCCTGTTGGTGATAGCAGTAAATAGCAGTCATTGGGATGGGCAGCAGCACTTTGCTCTCGGATCGTTTTTCAAATTAGGGAATAATAGGGAGCAATGACAGGGCCCTCAACAGGATGAAAGCTAATAAAGCTAAAAGAGGCATAAATGACCTATACATCAGTCAAACTCAACACATTAAATAAGTTTATATAATAAGTTTGTTAAACTATTCCTTCAAATTATGACGAAAGTATAGGTAACAGACTATTGGAGGTTTCTGACACCAGGTTGTCAACGGCGACTTAACATCAACTAGAGCTTAAAGCTTTTAAACCCCAACCGCCTCCTGCACGTTTAAACGAACACAGAGTAAAGGTAGCTACAATGAAAGAGGCATGAAGGAAGTGAAACAAAAAGAGAATGAGTGTGTGGGGATGCTGAACAGTTTGAATGGGGGAACGAGACCTTGAGGCTTTCTATGTAGCACACTGGAAGAAGATGAGAGAAAGCGCACACACACACACACACACACACACACACACACACACACACACGCACTCCAAACTCCAAATCACATTTAGAAGTAGGGCAGCCCATCCTGCCAGCTCAAAAGCCTGCAGCACTTTCCTCAATCATTATCCAACAAACGACACCGTAATACAATAGGCCCAGTTTATCTGCATTCTCATGCTAAGAAAGGAAGCTGCCAGGCTGAGACGCACAACTTACAAACCTAACACGTGTTTATTTTAATAGGGAAAATGCACATGCAGTAAAATGCAGCGGCGAATTTGCGTAAATATGAATGAAGACGTTGAGCTTTGTGTTTCTTCCAAAACTGAAAGACAATTACTTTCTTTGTTTAAGTAAACTTTGAATTGAAATGCAGACGATAGAACGTGCACCGATCAGCCACAACATTTAAACCGCTGCCAGGATAAGTGAATAACATCTTGTGACAATGCAGTGTTAGGTTAAGCTTTTGGACCTGGCGCTTGTGTGGATGTTATTTAGACATGTACCACCCACCCAGACCAGAATAGGCACCCCACAGCAATGACACTCCTCGATGGCAGCAGCCACGCACAGCAGGATGCAGCCCGACACAGATGCACACGCAAAACCTAAAAAAATGTTAAGAGCAGCACAAGGTGTTGAAGGATGATCCACAGAGACCCCTCCTCTCAACCCTTAGGAGACAAAGACACCACAGGACACCCCTCAGAAGGCCCATGTCCATTCTCTGATAACTCACAACTGTTTTGGAGGCACAAGAGTGATCCGCACAAGCATCTTTTCATATCTTTTCATCACACGTGTTCGCATCAAACCCCGTAGATTCTACAACCAGGCCAAACTTTCCATCCTGAAACCCGGGGATGAGTTGAGACGATTTGGTGCGAGTGCGACGTGTTTCCAAGGAGACCCGAGGGGCGGCCTGACATTTGCGGTTAACTCAAAGCTGCAGAATAATAGCGAGCGGGAGTGAGAGCACAACAGAGCCATTCATCAAAAGACCTGCCGAGGCAAACCGTGCAGTCGAACAAATCTAATCGCTCTGTTGGGTCAATCGGGATGACCAGGGAAATCACCAAATTCAGATCTGAAGCAGCAAAAAGGGGACGAAGGAGACGAACCGCTGTGGCTCTTATCGTGCACAGAACAGATACAGATGGTAAGAAATAGTTCCCCTTCCTCTCCCATGTTAAAATATACTATGTCAGGGCTCTGAGGCTTAACCACAGTGATGCTAATATCTTAGTTTAGTATGTATGTCAGCATGCGACCATGCAACTCAAACACAACGTACAGCTACGACTGACATGCATAAAACAAGCCATTTGGTCATAAAATACCGAGCGACGGGAGAAATAGGGGAGTTTAGAGACGTGAGCAACTTTGACAAGGTCCAACTTGTTGAAGCCTGACTGGGAATATCTTAAAGGACAAGGCTTGTGGAGCGTTCCCAGTCAGCAGTGGCGAGTGCCTACTGATAATCATCTGGGGAGGAGGAACAAAGCGTGACTCTGCAACAGGGTGTTGGGTGATGCGCTGTAAAAAGCATAATCCGCAGTGACTCCATACCACCCTCCCTTCAGCGCTGTAGATTTAAAGCTACAGCCGGCAGCCAGTTGGTTTGGCCTGGCGCTGATAGCGGAGACGGGGGTGTCTGAAGGTAACACAATCCCTCTACCAGCACCTCAGAAGCTCACAAGTTTCTTGGGATTTGCTGTGTGGTACATGTCTGAGTAACATCTACAAACATGCAAGGTGCAAAAGTTTCCTAACAGAACACTGTATGTTGTAAACTCAATTGTGTATGTAGACATAAATGTATGTGTAGGCGCACGTCCGCCAACAACACCCGTCCAATGCATGCAAACATGCAACGCAAGCAAGTCCCTCCAGTTCCTGTATGTTGTGTTTGTTCTTCAGATAAGGCTTTGCAGCAGGCGTTAACAGCAGGTTATAGGACTGTTCAAATGACTTTATAAGGGCTCACAGGCATCCTCGCACTATGAACGTAACCACGAGCTGCTGAAATATTAAAATACCCTAAAATAACTAAAATGGAGTAAAAAATAACACGGCCTTATCACAGATGACCTGGTTGGACATGTCAGAGCTGATCAGTTTGTGCAAGCGCTTTATTTTTAGAAAAAGAGCCCAGAAATACACCCATGACTTCCCCAACCTTGCGTGCCGAGGCTGCAGAGTGTAATGGTCAGGGAATATCCATAAAGAAGATGTACCTTCAGGCTGTGTAGGAGGGTTGAGTTAAATGCTTTCAAGAGGATGGGGAGGTTTTAGGTGCAGCGCGGGGACATCGACGTATATATGAGACTTGACTAATTGTGGCACCGAAAGGCACGGCACAACCTCAGGGTAGAAGATGAAAGTGGAAGCCTGTGCGTTGGGTGTACGCGCCTGACATGATGCTGATAGTGGTAGAAGACGGACACAGCACAGACACTCGCCACCCGCTTGTCCATTCATGTGAGAAAAGACCGGCTGTCCCTTCAGTATATTTATCCACTACACACACCAGTGTCAAAAAATGGCAGCAGCACGGCAGAAAAATACCTCGCAAGAGAATACATAAAAGCAAATACACTCTTAAATATTATATAACACTACAATAATCTTTTTTTCACAAATACTTATTTTGAATATTGTCACCCACAAGCACCAAATCATCGCCACAGTCATGTTCTGCCCTTTCAAGTCAGCCTAAATCACCTCTATTAGCTGCATTTAATGCAGAACATCAACCAATATCACATATACATTCATAATTATTATAATAGCCAATTAAAGAATACAAATTTTTACACTTACATATCCTAAATTAAAAGAGTAACACAAGAAAGGAAAGAAGAAAGGAAGGAAGGTGGTTGGTTGGTAGCATCTTTGCCAGATAAAGATGATGAAGATAAATTGCTCCACAGAATGTGGAGACATAAAAACAACACATGGACATAAAATCTCCATAAGCACATATGTGCTTTAAATTCAGTTGTGGGGAACCACAGTTTCTGTCCAGGTGACCTGAGGTTACAAGTAGAAGAATGAAGATTTAACAAAACCTCCTGAGAAGCTTGATGATGCAAAGCCCTAAACATCAGCGCAATCAATGAAGAAGTGATAAACTTGAGTAAAGTAAGAGTTTCTGCTGGATTGTGTACAAATAAGAAAGCGCATTATACAAAGAGCAATGTTTCATGGTGATTCTCAGGCAAACTGAACTGGTTTGGAGAGGATAAACTTGTCGACCAAATAAATGACGAAGTATAAATGATGGGTCACTATGGTCCATTGCAAGTGAAAAGGCAGATCTTCACTGTTCATCACATGTCACGAAATGCTCCTTAAAACTAGAATGCAGTGGTACAGACACACCTCCTGCAAACTGTCAGTCCGAACAATGTGATCTTTTCTGGTGCTGCAACATCCCTTATTTCCACAACACCTTCCTGGTGTTACTCAACCCACCCGACCAGGAACTAACCGTTAAACCAAGAAGAACCTGAGCCCCGTTCTGCTGCGGTTTGGCCAAACAAAGGGGGAGCTGCACCCATTCTGAGCTCCCATCTAATCCACCACACATATAGGTCACCTCCTATGCTCTTGTACATCTGCCATTAAGCTAGCATGAATACAAAGTGAAAACAAAGACCCCCCCTCCCCATTATGGTTCATGCTTCCATAAATACAGCATATCCCGCATTCACACATGTGCTGACCAACCGCCCCCACTTTGTTATGGATCTGGAGGACCCCCCGGAGTTAAGCTGTGCTCTCATTTCTGCCCCCGTTTTCTGGGACATGCAGGGCTTGTAATTGTTATGCAAAAATGTAATTCATTGATATTAAGGAGCCGCTTATGTTGGGCCCTGACTCATGTTTGGCCAGCTTGACTCTCTGTGTTCGATCGAACCGTACATTTCAAATGAAATGACTCATTTATGTAAATCACACCCATGGATAGTCTCACGTAATCTTTGTTTTGTGTCTTCGGGGTTAGAACTGGTTATGGGTGGCTGACAAAATTTGCCCATAAAGAACTGGATTTGAAAAGAACTGGTGGCGGATAACAATTCAAAGGATATTTCTATGTTGCTCTATGGGAATTCTTTATGTTTTTGCAGCTGTCAAATCTGTTTACAATGGCCTCAGCGACGGACGAATGACTGACAGCTGTGCGAGTGAACGTTAAGAAAAATGGCCCGTAACGAACACGCGTGCTTCGCAAGCGCCGGCGCCTTAATTGAGTTTAATGATTTGGCAGCTCTCACGGGTGTTTGTTGAAAAAAATCCCAGGCCTGATAGAAACTATGTGATGTAATAGCCGAGTTTGTGCACCCACCAGCCATAACATTATGACCACTGACAGGAGAAGTAAATGGCATTGACCGCCTTGTGACAATACAACTTTACTTAGACATGTAGCACTCAGGATTCAGTTGCCACTCAGGGGGACATGGCCCCGGGCAGCAGGGACGTCAAAGCATACCTTGTATAGGACCCAAAGCCCCCCCACTAACAGCATTCTGTTGCCAGACACCACAGGACACCCTCAGGAGGCCCATGTCCATTCACAGATGAATTACAGGAACAAAGTCGGTGGTCATAATGTTATGCCTGATCGGCGTACACTTTTACCTACAGTTTCAGAAAAATCTTAAGTTTGCGCAGAACTTTCTGCCACGTTCTCTGACAAGTTCGGAGTGGTTGTCTTCCCTCAACAGCACAAACATCTGATCCACACTGACAGATCTGCGAGCTCTCCACAGACCGGCACCGGCTCAGTGGACCCACGCCGAAATGCCGAAACGCCAAAAAAAATAAAATAAATAAATAAAAACGCACGGGGTCCGTCTTCTCTCGCGCGCCAGGCAGGTGCCTCCTCGTGGGATGTTCCAGACAGACGCAGGAACAAACGCAGACAGAGAGAAAAGCCGCAGAAATCTGACTCTTGGCAGCGAGAGGGAGGAAGCTGCATCCTGACGGACAAGTGAGGGAGGCTTAAAATCCCATTAGAGCCGATCAGAATTCAAAGGGAAGCATGGCGTAGCCTGCCCTCAAGACTAAAAATCTATTCCTGTCAGCACTGAGTAGATAGCAGGAGATGGGCTAAATCGAGACGGTCTATTTTGGTCAAAGGAAAGTGAGGGGATGGAAAGAAAACAGCAGTGTGGGGGGGAGGAGGGGTTGGAAAAAGGGAAGTAAGAGAAAGAGTGAGAGGGATGATGGGAACATAGACAGGGTGTGAGGAGGAGGAGGAGGAGAATAGTCTTTTTCCTTTTGTGAGGGGACAGTAGCCGCCTGTAAATAGTACATGTTTGTTTCCAAAGGAATTTCCAGTGCAGACACACATCCTTTCAGGAGGCAGTGAACCATGCGAGACACAGAATCTTTCCATGCGGACGCAGCGACACCAGCCTCTGGTATTCAGCCTCGTTAATCGTTTGTGGAGGTTTCAAGAATGTGAGAGAAGGTCTCTCCATTATGAAGCCCTGGAGCTCGCACACTCAACGGACGTGCCTGTGAGCGCTCACTTGCACGCTTTCTATGCCACTGGTCAAACTGAATGAAACAAACTCTTAAAAAACCCAACACAGTAGGGCCGGTCAGCCATAATGAGAGAACGCTCAACAAAAAAATGAAAAGATCCACAGGATCCGAAATTGTGTCTTTCACTTCCTCGCCGTGGGAATGGCAGGTGTGCGGGTTCTGTAAGACTCGGCTCAACTAGCGCGACTCCTCTGCTCCGTCAAACTCACTGTTTGGACGGAGATAATCAGGCCTCGTCGCCTTTTTTTCACGTTAGCTCCTGATTTCTCTCATCGACTGAGACTAAAGAGATTAGCAGAGGGAGATGAAACGGCCACGCCGCTGCCAGCCACCGCGCAAACGCTCCTCGATTCCAGGACTTTCCAAGTCTTTCTCCGACTGCCACCGGTTCATTCCTCACTCTGTTTAATCACGCTCAGCTCTGCGGAGGAGCCGCTCGTTCCCCCGCGCTCTCAGATTAAAGCAAAGGCCTCCGCTTTTATGAGGAGATGAGGAGAAAGTCAGGAGGACCAGTCAATATTCATCTATACAAAGCTAATTGCGTTTGACTTCATGAACAAAACAAAACAAAACAAAACAAAACAAAACAAAAAAAGCTAAAAAACAAAGAAGCGCACGTCTAGCATTAAACGCTCCTGTGTTCTCATTCACAGCGTGGACGCAGCGTGGGAAGGTTCAACTAGAACAGAAGTGGTTGGCATGAAAACGTTTCCCACGTGTGAAACCGAGGCCAGAATTTAAAACCAGACCATGTAACGTCTGACAGAACTGCTTGTCACTGTCTACTGTTAATCATCATAATGTCACAGCCTGTTTAAGTATTTTAGTAACTAACTAAAACATAACTTCTCAAACACTTGAACATTAGTCTGATCAGCATTAGTCCCATCCCTTACATGTGACCTGCAATTTTTCTACAGCATAGGTCTACAACAGGGGGTCTGTGACCCCTATGGGGTCCGCGGAGGTCCTCAAACTATTTGGTTGATTAGACTTTTTATATATATATATATATTTTTTTTTCATCCAAAATTTTGAATGAATCCAAGACATTATCTTTCAGTCAGCACTTTACTCATTCAGCAACAGAGGAGCTGTCTCAATAGTTGCACGGCCACACTCCTGTTGCACGTTTGAAATAAAAAATATTATTTGAATCTGTGTATTATTTGAATAGCTTCATATTGAATGCAAAATGATGATAATAATGTATATTTATGAATAGCACTAGGTCCAGTTTAATATAGAACGCATATAGTGTATAGGGGGTCCCAACTTAATCTATCAGTGTAAAGACCCCTGTTCTACAGTCTATAAATGTGAAACTACCTAAAAATAAAGCCAACAGAAGGTTTGCATAAAGGTTACTATAAAGAAAAAAGAAGGTCAGTATAAGGATTAACATAAATACAATAGAAGGTTAGCAAAACTACTAATCTTGTAGACATGACCCTATCTGAAGGGAGTATTAGTATAATCGTTAGTACTATTAGTATAATTCTAGACTTGCTGTCAAACTGTAGTTTCCTCTTAATCTTGTTCAACCAAGGAACCTCTGGCAGACATGAAGTTACATGATAGGAGTGTGAAAATCACAGCTAATGGTCGAGTCTGGTATTATCATGCAGTTCCCACTTGTGACCAGAGTGGCCGCTGTTCAGCAAAACTCGTAAAGCTCCAACTGCAAAGAGACAGCTGAGAGCCAAAGTCATGCACCGGTCAGTGTAATATCTTCAGGCTATAAATAGTAACATCTCGCCTCTGTCAGAGGAGATTACTTTAAACACACATGGGGAATGAATAAATCAGAGGTTGCTTTTCTTTTCTTTCTATTTTTTATTTTTTAGACTAACCTGTGCAATTCTTGCTCAAACCGAAAGACTTCCAAAGGCACCATTGTGCCTTATTCATTATCTATTCAAAGACAAATACATTCCATACACTCACTCATTCATTATTGATTCAAGGCTTTCTTTGGATCTGGAAGGAAGTCAATATACACAAGCTCACATCCGAGTTAACGCAAGCATAAATAAACCGGAATGATGCATTATGTGCATTTTTAAATAGGGACATTATAAATAGATAATGGCAAATCTGATTATTTCACTTTGATGTAAAATCAACAGCTTTTATTTTTTTGTTTGCTTTGCAAGAAATGATCAGTTTTCTTGTTCCAATCAAACGCCTCCCTGTACATGCTCCTGTTTTATGTCCTGCCTCCCCATAAAGCTGCGGTTGCAGCGCATCACCTTGATGATCATGTTCACTTTACAACCTCATTGATTCGGCAGTCGGGTAAACCCAGGAAATAAGAGACCCCCGTCCGCACACTCAGCCCATTCACACTGACACACTGGCTCGGAAACAGCTTGGCTTTGTCTCTGCTCCATAGACCTACTTTTGTGAATGGGTTTCGTGTCTTTCACGCACCGGGGTTCTGCTAATTTTATACACTCAAAGCGAACGCAGCAGTCACCTACAAACCCAATACTTTACACTGCAGGTGCCAAAATAATCTTAAAAAAACAACACGGGGGGATTTCTCTAAACAGCAAAAGAAATGTGCATGTTTTTCTTGGGAAAAAAATGCATTTTTTAGAGGCTTTTAAGCAACTCAAAAGAACTTGGATATTCACTCGGCGCCTGAGTTAAGAGCCCTGACATGTCTGAGTCCAGTGAGTCACACTTAGATTGAAGAACCATCCTGAGCTACTCTGTGTGAGCTACTGAAGGAAACCACAGCCCTTCTGGGACGAGGAGAGGGAACAATGATTACATGATACTCATAGTAACAGTGATACAGCTTTAAAGAGGAAAAAAAGAACAGAACATGATACAATAGTGTGAACAGGAAATGCGAGGCAAGAGGAAAGTAAACAGGAGGCTGAAAGCAAACAAATCAAAGTGCGGCTCAACGCGATGCAATAATAATAAGCCAGAGACTGACTTTAATTAAAGGAACGAGCCACCATGCACTCACACACACACACACAAACCGTGACCCCTAAATTTAGAAAGGGCAAAGACAGGAACCAAAGAAAGCCACACAATCCGCCTCGCTCTTATTACTTCTGCAAAATTCATCCCTCCGCCGCTTTCCCACGTCAGAAGTCGTGCCCTGCTGTCCAAGCCTGTGCATGCGTCACTACATCCCCAGCACAGATTTCATCTGACAGCAACACACTCTTTGTGTTTTGTGTGCTGTTGTTGTCATAAAGGTAGTTTCTGTCCCCCTCCAACCCGGGTAGCCACCGCCGCAGCACACGCTGCGCGAGTCCGTTTCAGGTCCTAAACATGACAAAACGTTTTCAATCATTACCCGAATTCTCCTCATGGCCGCCACGATCTCCATCCGGCTGTTGGGTCTGGGCACGTCGAGGCTCCCCACGTACTGTCGTGAAACACACACACGCAGGTCAGAGTCAGATATTGCAACAGCTTTATATTTCATGACAAACTCTGTGATATTATCAAATAAATAACTCAGGCTTTTCCAACACCACAATATATATACGCTGATGATGCCAAGGCCGAGTCCAGGGGCCTCTGGGGAACCTGTGATGAAACTCTGAAACTATATTTGACTTTTGAAAAGGCAAAAAAAAATAAAAAATACAGAATATGAACAAAACCTACAGCAGAGTTTCCTCCTGCAGAGAGGAGCTCAGGTATCTCAAAGCTAACCTAATATTTGTATTGCAGCACGGCTGCTAGTGCATCTCTATTTGGGATGTTTAATGTGCAATATAGAGGACAAAGTTATGCCTTATTAATAAGCTCTTTGTGACTTGCATATATTTGAATATGCACATGTGTAACTAAGCAGCTCTGGGGACCGTGTTGCATTTGATGCTACCACCACTTTCATTCAAATAAAAATTTCGCAGCTCTGATTGCTTACTCAGATCATTTCTGTTTTGTATTCATTTAATTGCATCAGTATATCGCAGCAGATTTATTTTTGTTGTTATTTTATCAAAGAGCACGTACATCCACACCAGATAACTAGGCCATGCTATAGATCTAAAGGAAGAACGTGCTGACAATACTCCAAAGAAAAAAAGAAATGGCGAGGGGCAAACCAAGATGAGGCCCAATAAGATACAAGATCCAAGCACTCTTTGAACCTTGAACCAGTGACGCTCCCTCGTTCTTAACCCTTTCATCCACTGGGTTTTACAGCTAAAACTGCAAATCTACACAAACACATGTAAAGTTACTCACTTCATCAGTGTTCACTGATTCCTGCTTTGGAAATTTGAGAAGTGCTGCCTTCTCATTTTCATATGACTGGTAGTGGAAACCCTTTGGACCTAATCTTACAGCAGTTTATTACTCTAAAATGTGGGAGAATTGTGATTTTTAATCTGGAAAATAACCTGCAATTCTATCAATAAATTAAAGCAGCCATTACCATCTATAAAAAGCCTTCCTAAAAACTGATCTGGCTGCTTCCCTGAGAGGTGAATAATTCAATGACTCTGGAAAACCACAAAAAACACTCAGATCACTTATAAGGGTTGAATTTTACCAGTTTTGAGTCATTTGCATGTTCGTGTTTTTGAAAAGCAGCTGAAAACAACATCCTATGGCATCCTTGCACTGATAAACCACATGTGTTCAAGCTGCCATGTGTTCAAACTTCATGATCCCAGCTGCAGGGCTCCAGTGCACCTGCCACCCCGACAACAACAACAACAACTCTCTGAAGCCTGCGTGGCTAAACGGGGTCAAAAATAAGAAGGAAGAATTAGTTTTAACCTTGGCTTGAAAATAAATCCCATGCTGATAAGCCTCCTCGTTGTGCAGCGGAAGCCTAGAGTCCGCCACATCGTCCACCAGGTTGTACCTGTTCCTCACGGGCATCGCGGGCTCCGACCGATGACCCTTCAGCGCAGAAAACACTGTTTTACAACTAAACTGACAAATTCCGCCTGCGTCGGACGCGCTACAATCCCCATGTGTGTGCGCAGCGCGGCTCCATGCGTGAGCTCTCGGTGCAGGCGCAGCCCATTGTTGTTGCTTCAAAGGTCCTGTCCTCAAGAAGGACAAAACTGCGCGCTCATTTTTTTTTTTTTTTTTTTTTTAATTTCTATTTCCTGATACAAAATCACCTAGAACCACTTCAGGATCTCTTTCCACACGGAGCGCGCTTCTCCTGTAACCGCGCAGGGTGCCTGTTTCCGAAACCACGGGGGGAAATCCAGCTCGTCTCCGCAGGTGATGTGGGTATTTTGGATCCCGTCCTGTTGGTGGAAACGCTGCAGCCGCCTCTCTCCCTCTCTCTCCCTCTCTCTCTCTCCCTCTCTCTCCCTCCACAAAGCACAAAGCGAGTCCCTCATTGGAGCGAAGTTCCCAAACATGACGCAACACCGGAGCTGGGAGGAAAGCCAGCAAACAAGTTAGTCCTGCCCTCAGGATATGAAAATGTGATAAAGTGAATCCTGGGAGGTCAAGGTGGAGTAACTGAAGAGGGCGAACTCTGCAGAAATTAAAAGAAAATAAACAAGCAAATAGCAGCTAATTAAATTTGAAGTGGCAGATTTCAAAGATCTCTACAGACGCGTCCAGGCAAGTGATGCGTTTAAGTGAGTTTGAAATGTTACTACAGGCTTCTAAATATTGGGCATTTTTCTTTACTACTGCACGCATTTGCACGCATTTGCACTTACTTTTATATTATTTTATTTATTTTATAGAATATGATTCACTGCATAAATTACAGCTAAAACTCCATCAAAATATTAAAGTATCAATCATATAGCACAATTCTAAGAGCATTTTTTTCCAGAGCCTCTTTGAATGCAGAGTTTATAACCATTAAAAGTACTGTTTATTACAGTAAACAATATAAATACTTGCTGCACCACTTTCTATGATAGGCAAAGATTTAAATTTCATTCATTTCGTAATTAGAAACGAATTATTGTATCTTTGTCTAATGTAGGCTAAATTAGTAGTTAAATTAGTTGCTGTGCAGTTTAAAGCCCTGATGCAAAAACAAAACAAAACAAAACAAAACAAAAAACATGTTTATAGAGCTTCATCCGGTCTTTGTGTGCCCAAACAAACACTGATCCTCCAAGTGGAACATACCAGACAGAGTTTCAAAAGCATTATTAATGAAGGGTGTCCACCCTTTATTAGTAGTAGAACAAAATTCTGAGTCAAATTCTCAGACATGTCACTAAAATAATACCACAGCGCCCTCTGTTGGTTACTTACCACAAGTTACTAAATAATTCTTACCAGGTTTCCAGATGCCTTTCAATGTTAAATCCAAAGTAAAGGTCATAAGTTGGTGACCTCGCACTTGAGAGGCAGCAGATGCACACATGTGGACTAATCGCTTGAAATTAAATGAGTCTATTAATGTGCGAGCGCAGCCCACAAGCACCGCAATGAAGTCCCACTAATCTGCGCTCAAAGGGTGATTTATTAAAACTAATAGGCTTTATAAGTGAGGGGAAAATGCCTCCAGCCAAGGCGAGGGAGCGATAATGCTGACCTAATGCAGTTTTAATTAAATGCCGACAGGTTGTTATTATTAACTTGATTAATGAAATGGTCCTTTAACCTGGCGTCGTCCCACACCTGAAGTCAACCTCATAGGTTTGATGCCTCTCACTATGATGTATCTGATGTGACTTATGTAAAGAGAAACATCCAAGGAAGAATCTGAGAAAGAGGAGTTCAACATGAAGGATGTGGTTTTCAAATGTTTAAAAGACTGGGAAAGGAACTACACATCCATCCAGCTGCAGCAAATCTTATGGAGGTGAATTAAAGGCCTGAGGAAGTTTGGTGATGACCTAGACTTGAAGGCATCTTTGTAGTCCAGCCCACAGGATATAATGTCTACTCAACAGAACAGATGGGTTGAGGGAAAAATTCTAAAGAAATTGTTGAATGTTTTTGCCAAGGATGCTTCTTGGCTTCCTGGTGGACAGTTAGAGGAGAAGATCAATACGTCTCTGAATGGTGGAGTCGAAGATAGCAGGCAGCAGATTAGCTTATTTTGTTGTAATGCGTGGACACACCAGAAACAACGAGCTAAACCCTTAAAAAAGCTCCCTTCTGCCATTTTTGAAGTCACTTTTCAAAGTTTTTAACTTGTACCAACTTGTAAAATAATTTATTAGTCGACTGTTTGATGACTGCCCTGAGCTGTATGACCTTATGAGCAGTTGTCATGGGATACCTGGACATTTACATTTAGCGTGTCAACCAGGATTAGACAGGTATAAGTATGAGCTGGTAAAAATTATGCACATTTTGTACAATCCATTAAGAGTACATATAGGGTTTTAAAAAAGATGGTCTCTGTGATGATCTAGCCACTTTTCCTCCTCATTATGACTAATGATGTCAGACAGTCTAACATAACGGTCCGTTAGCTTAATAAGAGATTCCCCATCTCAGTGTTTCAGCGTCTCATTTATCTCTGCTGCAGTGAAATCAAATGGCTCCTCACCGTCATCTCATCATCCGCTATTTAACCCAAAACCTCAAAGCAGAATGGAGCTGCGGTGAGTCACACAGTTCAGCTGTTGCTCGGAAGCCAATTTTTGTAATCACACCGTTCTTTGAGGCGTGAAGAGACAGAAAAGACTGAGTCTCCAAACCCAGGACTGAAAAATGGCAGGTGCTTGGGTGCAGGCCTGCAGTGGAGCATTGTTTGGAAAATTAATACATGATCAATCATCAGAAAACACAAATAAAATGGCGAGTTATGAAGTTTAGTTTTACAGTATGTGCACTACATTGTCTGGTGACAGAATGTTGTTAGTGGGGGTCTTTGTAAACAATGTGACATTTTTTGAGGGGCGGGGTTTAACTGGATGCAACACATCTCAAATACTATAGCCTGCAAACGGAAGTTAGCATAGTTCAGTTGACTGTTTTGGCAAGAATGGACAAGAATATACTAATACACTCACTGCCCCAGACAGTGAGTGTTATTTTAAAAAAAGTTGACTAGATCCTAGCACCACTGTGGAGGGTAACGTAGTAAATGCAACTTCTGCTTGGGCACCCCTGAAACACAAATAACGTTACGTTAGCTAGCGGTTAGCATTAGCATTAACGTGTAAAAACAATACCCTAAATAACGATTAGTTTAGCCTCATTTCAGTCACGATTTACTCTATCCCGTAACGTTATCCAGGCTGAAACTGATGATGCAATCATTACATAGAGTATTAATCTGACCTGATAAGTTGATTGTCTCACTCCAGTCGTTTCTTTTAATCGCCAAATCCAACCTAAAGTCGTCTGCGACTGGCAGTGGCTGGTATGTGATACAACTTCAAGTTAGTGTTTTTGATTTTTCAGTTTTAACACCAATAACACAGCAAGACGACACTGTCATGGTTGAAAGAGTGTTCGACTCCAGCTTACATTGTGACGTCACAGTGACGTAGCCCATTAACAGGTCTATGGGTCCACGGGTTGGGTCTAAATAACATCCATATAAGTACCAGGTGCTAATGTTTCCCAACAGAACAATTGAAATGACACAAGATGGTCTATGTTATTTACTTCTCCTGTCGGTGGTTTTAATGTTGTGGCAGATTGGAGTATAAAGTAATATCTATTGTTGCATGGTTAAGTAATTCTGCCTCAAAGCTGCAAAAAGACAAACGATTATTTCCATGTCAAGTTGGTTAGGCGTCTGTTTCTTGTCACAGTGTACCACAGAGAAAAGAAAGTTGCTGGTATGTTAGATAGACTGATTTCACTTTTACTCTCTAAAGGAATGAATGTCACTGTAGATCTAAAAATCAATCAATCATATAAACCACACAAACAAAACGTGAAAAAAATGCATCCCTGGGAGATTTAGGATTTGTGTGACGTGACACTGACATGTCACAAATTCTTCCTCTGAAAGATGCTCCCCCCTTGATCATCACCAAAAGCGTAAAAGATTCACAACGCTCTGAAGTGTAAAGCTCTGCGATGATCTGCTCCACACATGACATCAACAGTTCATGTCGGAACAGAAACATTTTAAATCAGACTTATTTAAATCCTCCAGGTTTAGTCGCTACAACAGCAATTCGGCGCGTGTAAACACGGGTCTGGCTTCAAGTGCCGTTCATGTCACAAACACCGTGTCATTAACAAAGAGAAGAAATATTAAAAGCTCACCACTCAAAAACGGCTACATCTGAAGTAGCCAACCCAGCATTTCAAACACAGCAGACTGTATTAGATTGAATGCAAATGAGCAGGATTTAGTCTGCGATAGTGATCTGACAAATTTGTATAGTTAATAGCACTCCACGCCAACTGACGCATAAAATAATACAAGATAAATGAGTTCTCAAATCACAGTAGTATTTGTTTAAAACATTACTCAATCCTCTGTGGACCGTGAATGTGTTCATAACTAAGATTTCACAGCAATCAAGAATCAGTAGTTTATGGAATATTTCAAGAATAATATACAGATGTTACGTTCCATTTAGCAAATATCATATTTCACTGAATAACAGTTCCTAAAAGAAATAATCGAAAGTGTTCAGGATTTGAAAATCAACGCATTTCACTCCCAAACATCTGCACCAAGTCCTCAGAGAGCTCAACTTCACAGAAGACGCCAATGCCATGGTGATAGTAGCAAGTTTGTTTAATCCACTAATTCAGAATCAGGATCAGGATTCACATCACAACACACATTAAAACACACATTCCTTAAAGCAAAAAACACACACTCAACTCCTGCAGGAAAAAAAAATTATAATAACAATCAGTTCATGGCTCTTGAATGGACGTGACTGCAGTAGTAAAGTTAAAAGGGGACAGCGGATGGATGGCTGTGAACAATCATAGCGGCGTGTTAAACCTGTAGTGTGCAGAGTGTAGTGTTAAACTGTGGACACACTTGTGAACGCTGGTTGTGCGACTTTTTAAATGCTTTTCCATTGGCTCAGATGTTAATTTCATGCTTGTGTTAGCTACCACTGATCTATGCATGAACTACTATGACACGTAATGCTGTGCACGGTTAAGTATGGTACCTGAGAGCTGGTGGTAAGGTGTGAATAATCCACTCGGTCACTTAGCAGCTAGTTATAGACGTAACACAGTAACGGCTGCAAGAGGTAAGCAAGTTATTCCAAAAGCGTCCTCCTTACCGACGGCATGACAACACAAACGTTACTGACCACTGCATACCTCATTTGAATGACAAGGGTGAACCCATGGCTCTGGTGATTGTGTGGGGTACCGGCCAATTAGTCCCTGAATCAAGACACTTCCCCTCATTAAATTGTGGGTTTTGGTACAGCGTTATAATAAACATGGAACAATAGGCAGATATTAAGTAACATACTCCAAAAGGAAGAAAGAAAGAAAAAAAATAAAGGTTTTACAAATGAGAGCACATTCCAGTTCTCATTATGTAAGTTGTCAGCCACATCTTGGCTACTCTTACTACTACTCTCATTTTTCAC
The DNA here is from genome assembly GCF_022458985.1 of Mugil cephalus. NCBI lineage: Eukaryota > Metazoa > Chordata > Actinopteri > Mugiliformes > Mugilidae > Mugil > Mugil cephalus. The sequence goes on along the minus strand of NC_061788.1, from coordinate 6,358,781 downwards.
CGTATGTAAACAAGCTGAACCGTGCACCAAAGCCACCCAAGGTTCAGTGCAGGAATGCTTCAACTCAGGGTATAATAAGAGAGAATAAAACATAAATTAAGATAAAAAGGTCTTTATCTTTGGGTATACCAGATACATTCCCAGGAGTTAGAAATATCCTTATGCTTACAAATGCGCTCTGGCTGCAGTTCAGAGTCGTGTGTGTACAGTGGGCATGACACTGCACCGTTAAATCCACCCCCCTCGCCTCCCCGCCCGTCCTAAATCCTGGACACTTCCAGCAGTGTTCAGAAATCCACGCAAAGTAATTCACCGAAGAAGAACACTTTGATACTCGTGCTCTGCAAAAGTTAAGAAAACACTTGGTGTAGCTGTCATGGCCAATTTAAAAAGTTTCTTTAAATAAAATACACAAGTTTAAAAAAAAAACAAGTAGACACAGGCAATTTTAATTCATCAAATCTGATGAGTTAAAACATTAAAGACTCCAATCATGTGAGAAAACATAACTTCTTTACTGCTAGTTTTCACAACTTTGTCCCAACACTAGTTGACATTTAATTAAAAATAAAACCCAGACCTATTCTAGAGTAAATGATCTGAGAGTGAAGTATTTGCATCATACTTTGTACTTCCAGCCCCTCTTGCTGCGTGGCTTTTTCAGTTTGATATGAAGCCAACGCACACAAAGGTCCAAGTGTCATTTGCACTCCCTCTGTAACACAACTCTGAATCACAGCCTCGGAGTCAGACTGAAGTCAATTATGTACATTTTACAATCACTTTAATTTTCCTGAAAGGCTTTTGGGCTTAATAGATTTAAGTCGAAAGGTTTCCACAAAAAAAAATTGATTTGGAGCAGCAGGGAGGAAGAAACTAACACAACCCATAAAACAAACATTCAGTTTAAGGTGTCACGGCACAATGAAAACTCCCATTACAATCCAGGTACCAAATCACAGGCTCGGTAATAATCACTTTGTTTGGATGCTATTAAATCAAGAAAACAGTAGAAGTTAAGGTAAACAAATAAACTCAGGACCAATGTTATGTGGTGACAGAGACGATGAAAGGAGCGTGGAGGGAGGGAGAGGTAGGAAGGCTGGAGAACAGGGAGATCGATTCAAGTGTAACGACCGGAAAAAAATGAGAAGAAGAGGAGTAAGGTCGATAGGCAGGTGCCTCACTCTGTGGTTCCGGTCATCTTCTCTTCATCCCCCTGTTTCTGATGCTGCAGTCTGGCGTAAGTCACCGCGTCTCCCCTGAAGGAAAAGAAAAGGAAGACAGGAACGCGCCAGGTGGAGGTGGGTGGGTGGAAACAAAGAAGAAGCAGGAATGACAGGAGAGGATAAAAGAGTTTAAGTGGAGGGTTATTACACAACTGTCAGAAGTTAATTTACGTGAATAAAGAGCTTCATTAGGAATGTTAGAACTTAACGGAGCATAAAGTTAAAAAAAAACATGTTAACTGATTATAATGTGGTATTTAACGTGAGAGCCTGTTTTAATTTTGGTGTGAGTGAGACATCAAGAGATCAGTTATTGAGTCTGTAGAGTGCACATGTTTATAAACTCTGTGATCATTGCGTGCTACTTGCAGACATCTTACTTTTTGCCTAAAGACGCCAGGCCGTACAGAACTCCCGTGGCAAAGGCAATGGCGTTTCCGAACAAGGTTGTAATGGAGAAACTCAAGAACACGGGAAACAGAGCCATCCTGAAAATATGCACGAGAGGCAAAGGGTCAGCAAATCATATCACGTACAACCGCTCAGACAAACGTACGTTCGGTAGCTTTTTTATCCAGCTTCTTCCAGTGACTTGAACCGCGCACAATGCACGGTTATTCTTACCCACAATAGAAGAAGGCTTTCTGCCAGGGTTTGAGTTTATCTGCACGGGCTGCGACTGCATTAGCAAACTCTATGAACTGGCAACAGAATGGGACTTCACAGAGGAACAGCACGCAGGCGTTCAACCTTGAGACAGGAGGAAAGGACACAAACACAGCGGTAAATGATTGCGTATCTACTTCCATCTCAAATACAGGAATATAAACACAGTAGCCGGTTGGAAAATAACCTTTATGCCGTCATTAAAATTCCGAGGACATTTTCACAGCGGTAAAAAAAAAAAAAAAAGAATACTTACCCATCATTTATACAAATACTAGAATGTAAATTAACAGAAACATATGCGTAATATACTTTTATCAAGGGTAATATGAGACCAGTATGTGAGCCTCTGTTGGGTCTTGAGGTTTAAGATCTAGCTTGTGACTTTCACGTGGTGTTAAATGAGTCATTGTATGCACACGCCTAGACTTGTGGACTATGAATGAGATAATTAAGGCGTGCTGTCATAGGAAAAGTTTGTTTGTGTTGGATACTTACACCATCCATACTCCTGCGGCAATGTTTAAAGGATTCACAGTGACACAGTTCCACACTCCCAAGATGGCACAGGCTGTTTGACGTGGAGAAAGCAGAACACGACGTTACACGTTTAATATGTATCTAAAATACACAACAGGACAACAGAGACGACAAAATGATCTTGAGCAGTGCAGTACGGTTTTATATTGCCTTAAACACACTCTCTTGCCAAAACATTAGCTATAATGGTGACAAACTAATGCATTCCAATATAAGTCATGCATGTAACCCCCTTTATAGTGTTATGTTTATTGCTTACACCATTTTCTATTTAATTTTACTACATAATACTTATACTTATTAATCATATTTCATTTTTGTTTTATCTTTCTTTTTACTTGTGCTTTATTTATTTATTTGTTTTTTTTTATGTGCAATAATCTACTGTGACCAAGCAATTTCCCTTCATTATCATTGAAGTCTATCTAAGTCAAAGTCATCAGAAATGTGGTAATTTCCAATCTTATGTGCATATCTGCAGTGCTAGTTTTCCATCTCTTACATTATTACAGGTTGTCAAAATAATAGGAACATGTGCCACAATTCAAAAGTACTAGAAAACAGGGTCCAAAAAAGATTCACTGCATACACCACAAAATCCGTTTGCAGTCACTTTAAATAGCAGCATGTAAGAGAAAACAATCAGTAAACAGTTGTGGAAACGCAGTTGAATCGACAGCTTTCTCACTTATTTTAAACAAATGGCGACTGTCATGAAGCCAAGATTTAGAAAAGGGTCGTTTTATCATAATGCACTTGTTTTTACTCGTGTACCTAATGAACTGGCAAGTGAGTATAGTTAGGCAGTCTGGAAGCATCTGAAGAAGCTTCAAACAAGCAGCTTGAATCTGGAGCAGAGATGTAGATTAATTACCCATATCAAATTTGAATCACTAATTAAAACCGTATCAAAATCAAAGCGAGCTACGCACTTCATGTATGATAATTTAATTTAATGCTAATTCTGGGTGTTGTTTGAATAACGTCTCTTTTCATCCTTTTGTTTCAAAGGTTTCGTGCCTGCGTGACGTGGGGAGTGTTGCTCTCAGGGCCCATGGGTCCTACTGCATGCTCACTCTCAGAAATACACAATGCAAGTACACGGCACGTACATTCACACAAGCTCAGGGCTAATCAGTGAGCAAGAGCTAAAATAACTTACTGTTTGATATCATCAAATAATTATGTCAATTATAGAGATATACCAAAAAATATAAAAAGGTGAGGACAGATGCACACATGATATGTCACATTTTGGGATTAACTGTTTGTGTGAGGCCTCCATTTCAGCATAATCGTTTAAATGAATGTATAAACTGAACTGTACAAGATTAATGTTGGCCCTGTTCCATTTAAGTGCGTTAAGTGTGTTAAGTGTGTTTCAGTGTCCTCGTATTGTGTCCTGACACACCTGAAAAGTAGGGCTGCTGCTAATTATTGTGTTCCTTAATGATTAAACTGACATTTATGTTCAGGACTTTTTTTAGACAGTAAAGCAAAGATAAAACGTGGCCCCACATTTCTCAAACCTACAATTCAAACAACGTACACAAGGGACTCGGTTTGTAGGAATATAAAACTATGTAAACAAACAAATATTTACAGTTTAAAACTTCACTGAAATGATCAATTATCAGATGTGTTGCTTTTAAATAATCTCTGTGGAACATGTGGAACACTTTTTTTTCTATTAATAGATACAGTTGAGAATTAATCATTCATCGTCATCAAGGTGACAAGACGAGTGTTTTTACATGGTTCCATCTTCTCAAATGCCAGAACTGCCTTTCCTCTGAGATAAATTTGTTATAAGCTGAATGTTTTGAGAACTGGGGCGACATCACTTTGGCTCTGTACCGAATTATCCCATTTTACAATGTGACATCAGCACTTTTATTGAATGAAAGTTCCTGCCCTCTTATCTCACTATGTACTGCACCTGCTATATGAGGCTGAAATGAGACAATAAAACCTCTGTGACCTTTCCACCAATATTGGTGCAATAATCTTTTTGTTACTGAGTCAAAACACAAAAGTTTGTGTGTGCGAGAATAGAGGATAAATGTGCTTTGTGTCTGTTTGTGAACTGCTGGGCCAGATGAGCCCACACACACACACACACATTCCACTGCTTTAGACCATCCACCCTCCTTAATAATACAGCACCCATTGAATATGCAGTGGTTAATGTGATACAGTCGCTGTGACTCTGGTGTCACTGTGAAGGAGAGACGGACGGACGGATGTAATGCTGCTGGAAGACCTCAAAGACAGCGCTAACAATCACTTCTGTCTCACTTTAAGCTCTTGATCGCACATACCAGATTAAATGCTATGTGCAATCATATCACAGCACTGATTTAAAAATAACGAAAACGAGCAAACCACACAAAACAGGCGGTGCCCAGCGGTGGCTGCTGCTGCAGTGAGATGAGGACAATGAGCTGTAACAAGGCTTTTGTTTAGTGGCAGAGCAAGTGTAGGTGCTGTAAACACACAACCAAACAAACATGTTTCAGCTAATCTGATAACATTTCTATTCGGTTTCTCCTCTGAACCTTTTATAAATACGGAACAAGACACCCCCAGATATAAACAGTGCCAAGTATCGGGACATTAAATGCACCTGTCACAGAAAATGACGCCAAGTAAGCGAACGCAATTAACACTACACACGTAGCTGTAGACAAAATAATTTCTTAATAAAACTTTTTCAACTACTTACATATTCCTCCCAGGACCCCAGCTATTTTGCAGAGCCATCTGTACCACCACGTCATGCCATCATCCTCCGGGGCGGTTTTAGTAGGCGCTGCGGTCTCTTCGGTGCTCATTGTGTTTTTCTAGCTACGTTCGCTGAAGCTACCGAAAGCCGATATTTAACAAACGTCAGCCCGGAACCGCTCGACAATATCTAAATTAAGTTTTTTTTTTTAAAAAAAAAGAAAAAAATCCGCTAACTTAACTACTACGAGGCCGCAGTCACTTTCAGAATTAGCGTGTGTAATTTAAACTTTCCAAGTCGTTTCTTCCCTTTGTCCGTCCGGCCAGCCTGCCTGATGTTACCAGCCAACCAGCTGATGTTACCAGCTAAGCGGTTAGCCTCATGCTAAAGAGCACCGCCAACACCAGCCGCTAGGAGCAGGAATCACCGCTGCATACGTCCCCAACTTTCTACTAGCCTTACAAAAGTGAACAAGGACGAATCCCTGTTAGCTTTTTCACTAATTTAAAATGAATCTACTCGGTTTGGCTCGGTTTAAATTAGCATAACAGCTATTCCCGTCCGTGGTTGCTCAGACGACGCAAGCGGTGCATTGTGGGAGGGACTTGGTGTGCGTCATCAGTGCGTCATTGTTTGTTTACATGCGGGGGGCGTCCCAACCAGCTGATTTGATAATTAATATTTTATACTTTGACTTAGATAAACTTAGATAAACTTTGACGGGGGGAATTGCTTGGTCACCGTTGCGTAGTTGAAAGATACACTAAAATAAGATTAAAATAAAATGAGTATTAAACCAGCACTGATGCCTCCCAGCGAGAAGGTTCGGGTTCGAGTCCGGCTCGGGCGTTTCTGGGTGGAGTTTGCATGTTCCCTGTGCCTGTGTGGGTTTTCTCCCACCTCCAAAGACATGCTCGATAGGCTGATTGGTGACTCTGAGTTACTGCTCATTATTAACAGTTTAATGCTCACTTTATCTGTATTTTGTATAAAAATAACACCTAAAGCATAAAAAAATCCAGAAAAAAATATCTGATACCTTTTTAATGAGTCATTCACACACTTAAATATACACAATACATTCTCCCAAATCCTTCATGACATGAAATCTTTGGAAACAACCAGCTATACCAATATAAGGAAGATGTGGGGGCAAAGGCCTGTCTGCAGAGGGGTTAGTGTGTCTGTGTTCAAGGATAGATGGATAACTGGAACTAATAGGGATGATGTTTAATATCATCGATGGTGTAACATTAAAGGCTGCAGCATTTTATAAACTGTGGAGTTCAGCATCTTTATGAAAAGACAAATCAATCTAAGAGCCTGTAAAGTTGTTCAGTATAAATTAATGAACTTGTTATTCTACTGATGGCGAGCTCTCTCAACAACGTTTGTGTTGTCGTAGAAAAATAAACTTTTCCATTTTCCATTTCACATTTACAACACACAGATGTGAGATCAATACTATTGGTTATTGTTGTGTTTAAATGACCTCATTCTGACAGTAAATTAGAGTTCAGAGGCTTCAGAGTCCTCCGGCTGATCCTCCTCTCCTGCAACATTTGCAAAGGTTTCTTCTTCCCCCTGGGGGTGTGGCACAGCATGTCATCTAGGGTCTGCAAAGACACCTGACCAGCATCTTCAAGTTCAGTCACCATCTCCTGCACTTGCATCATGTGCGCTCTCCCCTCACTGCGCGAAAGGAGCAAATCCACCTGAAACAGGTCACAAGAGGACGCAGAGTTAATTATCAAATTCTCCATCTTGTGTTAACGAATTTGATCAGTACACGCCTTACAAAAGAAGAAGTGTAGAAGTGAACAGTGAATATTTAGGAGATGAAAACACAAATCTGAAATCTGTCTTTGTGTTGTAGCGCTATCAGGGTTGCCAGATCTTGCAAGAGGAAAGTCTTGAACAATGCAACATCTCATCTTATGCATCTGTCTGAATAACTACACTTTAAGGCTAGAATGTTCAGTGATAAGTATTCAAGATATAAAGAGAATGAAAAGGTAAATCTATGCTAATATTCACTTCTCCCACTGGAGTGAATAAAGACATTACCTGCTGCTAGTCTCCTAAAGAGACATGGCTGTGGCAAAACCCACATAGTGAAGAAAATGTAAGAATTTTAAAGACTTTTTTAAGGCACCAACTTGTTTCCAAATTGTCTCTGAGGATACATCAAAGGTTTCCTTATCATTATTATTCATTTAAGAATCAGTAATACAAAGCATTTATTAAAAAAAAAATCATAATAAGAAGAGTCATTCCAACTAATGCATACTCACATACCCTTTGCATATACTGATTTTTTAAGTAGAAGTAACATCTGTGTTTCACTCACCACCTGCTTTGAAAATTCAGGCTTTTTCACAAACTGAGGGGTGTTAGGCAACAGGGATGCAGACAGGATGGATACGGCGTCCCCCATTTGTCCTGTCATTATCAGTATTAAAACCTTAAACACAGTAAAAAAAAAAAAAATGTTATTAAATCACAGGACAACAACAGGGAGGAATATAATATACTACATTTTCATGCTGCAGCTGTACCTTGAAGTTTAGGCATAGTCTGTTGTCGGTGTTCATTATCTGCGTATACAAAGTCTTTGCCTTTTCTAGGTCCTCCTGGAACAAGAAAAAAGCAGAAAAAAACATGGCATTGTTCACATCTTCCTGCATGCATGAACGGAACCGACACTGAAGAACATATTACTTACCCTTTTAAGTGCTAATGCTACAGCAAAGCAGTAAGCATGTCTGGGGATGAAGTGCCCTTTTGTCTGGTGTTCTTCAATGAGAGCAGTGCAGATCCTGTAGGACTCTGCTGTGTTCTGACCAAAATGAAATGGGACATCAGTTCACAGAAAACACCTAAAATCCTGAACTTCGCCAATGAATAAAGGTCTTGGAGATGCAATGTTAAATGTTACCAGCTTATAGCATGTAGCAGTCAGCAGTATCAGTGTGTCTTTGTTGAATGTTACACATTGGTTCCTCATTATTCTCAGTATATTGAAAGCACCTGCAAATAGTCAAAAATTGTAAATGTTACACAGCAATGACAACTGGGAAAAAATTATCAGAAGAGGGTCAAAGTGCGACTTACTTTCATAGGAGCCTTTTATGAATAACATGTCTATAGCGATGTTAAAGGATGTTGTGTCGTGGAAAAATCCCTTCAAATTCTGTTCATACGAGAGAATAGCTTCATGTTATTAGTCAATTCACACAAAAGTAGCTGTCCTGCTTTGTTGTTTATACTTGTTAATGTAATACTGACTTTATCTGAAATTGTTGCAGCAGCCAGGTCCTCCATGCCGAGCTCATAGCACAGTCTCATGAAAAGAGGTCCAAACTTAAACTCTCCATACAACACGTTAGAGTTCTCCTTGTGATACCTTGTGAGGAGAAATTAAATGCACAGCTATTAACAAATCAGACATTTGACACGTGGGGTGTGTGCTTTTGCTCTGTCAAATGAGCATCAAAACACTCAATACCATGGAGACAGAAACTTAACAACGTGTCGCAAAAATAACATTGTCTTTTGTTCACATCTAAAAGCAGTTTTAAATCTGTTACAGCATACTTAAATAAGTCACATTGCAAATTAACATCTGCAGAGGACTACATGACTGTGTTGTTAAAATTTCGTTCACTCAATGTTGCATCTGGTCACAAATGTAAAATAAAAAACAGAGACCCCAAACTACAGCCCTGGGGAACTCCCTTCCCCAAAACAAGATTATAAACAACAATATGAGACCTGGCGAACTAGAGAGAGCAATTTAAATAGTTACTTGTTACATTTGTAATGTACTGTGTTTTTATATAGTCGACTAGTACAGAGTGTTGCAACACTTGTGTTATTCACTCAACCTCATTTATGATTATTATTTATTATTTATGATGACTGAGTCCATTTCACTTTATTATGGTTCATGAGGCAACCAGTTTGTGAAAAAGACAGTCCCTCTTTATGTGATAGACAACTGTCCCCAAAGGAAGTACCTGTAGATGGCATCTCTGGCCACCAGCATATCATCTGGAGTCTGGCACAGGTGAAGGAGAAGCTTCAGCTCATCTCGCAGAATCAGTTCTTCATTTTGTAGCTTTTGTCTGATTTCATCAAAATAATTTCCTGTAAAATTAAGTAAAAATATAGATATAAATGTAAGCTTTTAAGACACGAAACTGCAGTTTTGTGAGTACAGCTACTCCACCTTTCGGTCCCATGGCATGGTGAGCCACAGCCAGCTTCCTCTGCTGAAAGTCTTGCAGTTTGATAACATCTTCTGACAACAGATACCTTTTAGCTGCAGATGTAAAATATGAGATGTGGTTACAATAAAGAAGATTTAATCTATTGCACGGACAACAATAAACCACATAGCCCCTTCTAATCTGACCTGCATGTCAGAGTACTTAGCTACTGACCTTATGTAACTCAAATTTTCCAAGATGTTGGCTACAAATAATATAAACCTCACCAGTAAAGCCCATGATGAGACAATATGTGGTTAGCTTGTCAGCACAACACACTCATGTTCACTGATGTTACACACAGCTGACGAAGGTTATTTAAAGTTGCGTGTGGAATGTTTACTAGATGCTAGCTTGTATCTGTTCGTCAAACATGCAGGTTTTGGGGGGCGTTTTTGAATCAAAAAAAAGGACACACATTGCCGAGATTTGTTGTTCTTACCTCCTACGCAGCTTTCAATCCAGCCTGGCTTTGCAACACCACAGAACAATACTTTATTGGTCTCATGTAGCAACGAGCGACAACATCTACCAAGTCTCCCCAGCGCCATGTTGCCCACTGACTGTACCATTGCAAATTAAATTAAGGGGGATGATACTGGACATATAACACATTTTAAAAACGCCGGTGGTCTCACTGAACACTCATATATTTAAACATACAGTACAGCTATTCTGAGTAAATTAATTTGAGATGGACTGCAGACTAGTTGTTTTAAATCGGTACCACGCAGTTGTCAGTTGGTATCATCCAATATGGCGCGACCCTGTGACCCGGTGTAGAAGTACATTAAGTTTACATTCAGATTGTGATTTTTTTATGCTCAGCGACATGAAGTTTGCATAAATTTTCTGTCACACGTTTTCTTTCACAGAAATCTTTATAAGCGTCTTATTAATGACCACAACAGCAGCCGAAAACGTCTTCTTCTTTTAACCCGCAGGTGGTGCTGTTGTATTGAACAACATGTCTGATGAGATCTGACTTTCTCCCAAAAGCAGAAATAATAAAAATAAAAAAATGATTATAGCAACAAGGATAATGAATAAAATATATCATTTTTTATTTTAGTCAGTAAATCATTTCCATGTCTTCCTGCTCATCAAATTGTTTTATTGTGTGCTTAAATACAAAATTTGCATTGCTGCAATATTAAAGCTCACAGAATACACAAAAAGGGCATTTTGAATGCTAATAAATCCTGCAAATAATTTTATTACTTGGTGTGGATTCTCTGTGCTCAAATGAAGTATATTTTCCAGCTGGCTGTAGTGGTTACATGGAAGAACAAAAATCTCTTGGTGAGTAAAAGACATTCAGTAGTCGCCCTTTTTCCTTTCACCCTCTAAGTAATTTTACTTTCTGGTAATGTAAACAAGTGCATGCTGGCTAGACGAAGGTTAAATACATGAAAATAAGAATAACGTTGAGCATAGTTATTTTGATCTTTATTTGTTCAGTTACAAAAACAGTCATTGATGATAAATGATGATGGTAAAGTGGCCCTATTATTTTATTTATACAGTCACTCATCAGTCCAATATAGAAGGCTGCAGTAAGCACCAAATCCTGCCACTAGTCAGTGTACCCGTTGACCCACACAGCATGACATAACCAAGGACTTGTGTCCTTAGTAGAGTTACTCTGCATTTTTTCTGTGACGGTCATGTTGGGTCAAACAACTATTAAAATTAAACTCTATATTAAAATTAATTATTATATTGTTGTTGTTGTTATTTTTTATTAGTAGTAGTATATATAACAGTAAAAAGTTTCATTATGTTAATTTTTTATTGGAGTACAGAATATGGACATTTCAAGTTCACTGTAGAACCTTATTTTTCATTCAGGCCTTAAAGGTAAATTGTAATTTTCCACTTTAGGCAGTTTTTAGACTGTACAGTTTATGGGTCACACTAATGCAGAACTAAACTTGCGGCCATTTTTAATCAGAAGAAAAGCTCTATGTATGATCCAAAAAATTAATTTCAATGATCAAGGTGCTTTCCCATATAAACAAAGATACAGCAAAGATACAGTAGACAGTCATGCACAGGAGAAGAAAAAAAAATAGGGTCGGGACAGGGAGGTTCCCCACTGTTGCCTTGGCAACACGATCTCAGCCCATCTAGCTGAGATTGCTTGCTCAGCCAATCAGACGCAGGGCCTTTGATAATTTATGGTATCCTGCAAGGTGCATGTGTCTCTCTGGAGTTTGGCCTCTCTCTCTCTCTTTATAACTGCATACCATTCAGTGTGATGGCAGCTCATTTTAAAGTTGCTCAAATCATTTGGAAATGATGTTAGAAACAAACGATATGTTTCCATTATGTAATAATAAAAACAAGGAGATGTGGCTCTTTTTGCAGGGGTTCCATTTCACCGCCCAGACTCTGATTTCCCTTGACAAACAGCCAGGTTGTGCTGTCAGGCAGCAGCTCTTAGATCTTCTTTGATTTTTCCTCGTGTGCACTTCCCTTTGGTTTTGGAAAGTGCCCGGGGTGCCCCATCATCATTAATAAATGTCCCCACTGAAAGCGTTTTGGAACAGGACATAAAAAAAAAAAGAAAAGAAAGAAGAAAAAAAAGGAAACAGCTGGTACTGATTGCTATGACAGTCTGCTTGTGCTTCGGTTATAAAGCCACTGTCCTTGAAAGACATTTAAATAGGTTACCTTCCACTGCAGCAAGACTTACAGTGGGCATTCATATGGAGGCGTAGCCACCCAATGACAGATTTTCGACTAAATCACAAAGCCTCCTCATTGAGTTTGGATAAATAGCAGACATGCGCTCTCATTTGCATAACTTGTTTATGAAGACATAAAAGTATATGAATCTGCTGTGAATTTGCTGACATAGCTCTGAGAGCATGGCTTATGAGCTCAGTGCTGAGATGCATCAAACATGTAGGGCTGTGGCCCCCCCACTGCACCACAAAAGGTTTCTGAACTGTGCAGACGCGTCTTATTTTCTCGGTCTGGTGTGCTCCCTGATACAACAAAGCACATGCATATGTTACGCATTAAGATAATGTTCTTATCATCGAGCTGCTCCTAAAGAGGCAAATAACGATGACAGATTTAAGCTTGATGTTTTTTTTTCATAGTTATCTCCACATGCTTACACACTCATGCTAACAATGCTAACGAGCATGCGTGAGTGATTCTGTAATTTGCCACGTTAGGATGGACTAAATTTTAGTATTGGCAAAGAATTTATCCGTTCACACAATTTCACCCACGGGTCATTAATAGGCAATAGTGTGTGGCACTACTAGACAAAAGGTCAGAGGATCGTGAGCAGGATAAATGATCTACGCACCGTGCACGTCTGGGCAGATTTGTAAAGCAATCCGTATCTATTGCGACATTACAGCCTTGACCAAAAGCAGTCGACCTGTCGAGCAGCGGTGTCATCAGCAGAGCCACAAACTACTACTAGTAATAACTTCACACCAGAATGTTTAGCACAAACCTGCAGCGTCAGATAAATATTCTGGTTTACTGGAGAGGACAGTGACACAGATACAGTTTTTCAGCTTTGATAATGAGCCTCCAGTCTCTGTCTGCAGCTCTCTCTGAGAACAGAAATCCCTCCTCAGTCCTGTCTGGCTTTCAGGGACACTTGTCACCACCAGTGAGGTCAAGCAATTTTCCCTCCTGGCCCACGATGTCACTTACAGCCAATCATCTGTGAGCGCACAACTTTAACATGGCAGGCACAATTATGCTGTCTGTCACTATGTGTATGTAGCTGGTTTGAGATTTCTGCAATCAACCATAGATTTGTACTGGTAAAATAACTACTTTGTAATGTATTTGTAACATTAAAAGACTGACATTCATGATCCCCCAGAGGAGCATTTGAACTGAACAACTGAATCCTAATTACCTTAACAATCCCATAAACCTTATAATGGTGCCACCAGACCAATGTATCGTGTAAAATACGGTAATATTCACTCATTGGTGAATCTTAACTGTCTTGATCCCCTGACTTTTCATGCAGTGTTCCCAGAAGGGTGTGTCCTCTAAAATATCTTAACTGGACGTATCGCTACAAAAATGTTGTAGAAATATCCCCGTTCCTGGTTGGATAAAAAAAAAAAAAAAGACTTGCAGATCCTGACTCGACTGGACGACGACACAACGACAGTCATTTTTTGATAAAGAAAACACCAACACTCCTTATTTTTCACAACAGATTTTTATTGTGGTTGTTGTTGAATGTTTGTTCTTTAGTAGTGGTTCCTCTTACATTAGCTTTGCCATATGGGTGGAGCAAATATTGCACACAAACATCAGAAAGCACTAAGGAATATTTTCACTTGAAACTAATTGCTATAGGTTACATATGAGTTCGGGGGAGGGAGGGGAGGGAGTGGGAAAGGGCAGAGAGGACGCGCAATCACGAGACAAATATACCCCACAAATGCAGACAAACCTTATTAAAGTTCTCCCGAGAGAAAGATAAGGAGAAAAGGCAGATAAATAGATGGAGAGAGAAATAGAAGAAGTGTAGAGAAAGAAGAGAGATGTCAGTTGAAGAGAGTCTTGTTGGTATGACGTTGATTGACGGTAAGGTTGTGGTGTTAGTCTGAGGTTTTCCTGCAGGAAAACTGGTTTATAGTGTCATCATGGCAACCTGACAGATCTAGTGAGGTTGATGATCCTGAAATACCGAAGCCTGTAGTCGTGATTTGTTGAACGTTTCACCAGAAGCTGGCCTGTCAAAGCTGACCTGTGGCCTCTGTACTGTTAGTTTGGTATGTGTCATTTTTTTTTTTTTTTGTGTTTAAAGTGTCTAGTTTTTGTTACTTTCATTTAACATACACTCGCTCTCATCTCTGCGTGCTGCCCCTCTCGACGACTCAGCGGTTCCCTTTCATTCTGGCTAAAGTTTTTTTTTTTTAGCTTCCCTTAAAGCTCATATCATCCTGGAACTACCAAGTGCTGCACCCAGAATCAGGTATTATATCCATACAGTGCCACTGGTTATCACTGTAGTTAGAGTAGTATACGTAAGTCATGGCACAACTTGCAAAATTATATCTTACTTTTATTCATTTAGCCTACATAGCCCTGATGTTCTTAATGAAAGTCTAAGCAATATCCCCATTAAAAAAAAAAAGAAAGAAAAAAAAGAGAAAGATCCTAACGTATCATGCACTTATCATCCGCCCGCACCATTGGCCACAAAGCTATTTATAATTATAGTACAAAGCTTTAGAAAAACAAGACATTTTAAGGTTTATGAAAATATCCTGCTTCACCAGCTTTACAATGGGAAAGGGCTAGCTCTCCCTCAGCTCGTTGATTACATAAAAAACAGGCATAAGAAATAAGATCCAATATTCTCTTCTGGAAACAACTTAAAATCTGTAAATAAAACAGACAATCTGGAATGAAAGGCAATCTTCTGAAAAGATATTATTATGTTTTTTTTTATGACATTATGGGGCAACTTCCCTGTTGCACAGTTTCAACCGCTGTCTGGACAATCGAGCACAATAATTTAATATGAAATCATTACTCAGCAGCAACATAACCAGGCCAAAACAATATTCAATAAATAAATAAATAAATAAAATATAATCCTGCCAAATTAACAGCACAATGAACAGTTTCATCTCACGCAGTCGTGATAAATAAGAAGTCAACCATCATTTTAACCAGTGTTGAGTGTCCTTTCAAGTTCATTTGTATTTACCATCATTCAACTCTCACACTGTTAAACAGTCATTTTTCGGGATCAACCTTTGTTATTTAGAGTTGCCCGTCTAATCTTAGGCTAGTCGTGCCACTTCTGTTACATTCATTTTGATCCCTCCCTAAGGCAATAACTGAAAAAGTGTTGTTTTATCCTTTGGTGTGGATTAACAGCCATTATTTCAGAACATACCAGTTTTGTTCCCGTTACCTAAAAGCACATATTTTGATCTGGGGATGCAGAATAAACGCAATACATCATTATGTGAACTATGCTAGAATTGGAGGCTAGTTGAGGTGTATCTTATCTCCCACCAGTGCAGTCCATTTATATCCTGTAAGGATTTCAGGGATGTATTTTATCTAGAACCCCCTGTCCTCTGCATGAATCCCCCCAAAGCTATTTTGTGTGTCAGATCCCTATTTTGGAGTATATGTTTTTAAGTGTCGTCTTGGACTTTATGCTACATGGATTGATTTTCTTCCTCAAACAATGATCTCTTCAATTCTCGTGATCCCTTGAGGAATAGGTCTACATCTCAATCTTACAAGCTGGGAAGGACTCATCCTGCATGACGACAGTGCTGCTGCTGGCCAGGACCATGATGTTCAGCTCCTGCTGCTTGTCATGAGTCTCCTGGTACCACTCCCTCATCACGTCAGTGTCATGCGTTGGAATCAGAGTGACCTGACACCAGACAAGGAAAAGGATCATCACTAAATCTGGTTATATCTTATTCACCTCCATCCATTCCTCCGGCCATACAATGCGCCGATCAAGACGTTTGCATGCTGTGTTTGGTAGCTATTGTTATTAACATGGTGGAGGTCTGTCTGGTTGATGGAAAGATATTATTTATTTTCATTTACCCCATCTATACTACATCCTACTTCATATTAATGGAAGGTACCCAAGAATTCACAAACAAGGAAATGCTCACTCTGGTTGTTTCAGAAAAAAAAAAACTACTGACCCAAAATGATTAAATGCCAAATACTGGTTAGCTATGTTCAGTTGTTTATATTTTTAAAAAGTAAAATGATTATAATAATACTTGAAACTTACTTGCGCATTGTTTCCCCACTGGGCCTTTCCTTCCAGCAAAGCGTCAAGAACAACCCGGCTGGGTTCCTGAGCCGTCTGGTCATTGCCACTGACCACATAGTAAGACGACCTCACACGCTTAAAGAACTCAGCGTCCACATTTTTGGCACTGCAGTGATTGGGAATGTAAACCAAATCCATGTACATGGGAGGACAGGGGGGCAGAGATGACCCACCAGATGCCTTTCCACTTCCTGTACCTGCAAAGACAGACCTTTCTATTAGATAATGTCTCACCAATACGAGAAAATTATGCAGTCTATGAGTAAAAAGTACTCACCTGCTGTGGCACTTTTTACACCTCTAGATGCAGAGGTATTAGTTGCATTTTTGGCATCTTTCCCTTCTCCGATACTCTTCTTGGGAGAGGCAGTCTTTGAGTCTTTCACTTTTGCTAGACCACCCTTCCTAGCTGGTGAAGATGACTTTTTAGTGAGCTTTTTCTTGCCAGTCTTCTCTCCACCATCTGTATTAGCATTGTGAAGATTTTCTTCAGCCTTGAGAGCCTCTGGATCCACCATGCAGACATCATGATGGCCAGAAGATGGAGCAGAGTCCCTGAGTGCCACTGGAGGGGGGTCGGCGTGCCTGTAGGTCAGGGTCCTGTCAGTAGGCAGAGTCTCAGAGTCATCTTCAGAGTCAATGTTTGCATCTGCTGTAATGGAGGGGCACTCTTCTGTCCCTGGTGGAACATCTGAGTCGGTCTGGGAGGGGACGGACTCACTAATGGATGTGGGTGGGGTCTCCTCACATTGCTTGGCAGACAGCTTTCCTGCTGGTGGTGGGGGTCCTCCTCCTGATTTGGTCAGAGGCTTCTCCTCATCCAAAGTATTCCCTTCACTGATGAAGTACTCCAAAATGTTTGGGTTGATGAAAGATGGGGAGAGTTCAGTCTTGGGGTGACGGTATTCACATGAAGTGACCAGGCAGAGGTCGACATCTGTCTTAGATGGAGCACAGGGGCTCTTCTTACTTGAGTCTGGGTCCTTGGAGCCGCAGGCAGTATTATAATCACAGGAGAGGGGTAAATATGATGGGGAAGGAACTTTGGGAGTCACAGGGGATTTTTTCTCAAGAGTAAAATCCTCACATTTAAAAGGATTCGTCTCTTTTGCCGGAGAAAGTGACTCATCTTTTGAAGGGCTAACAGACAAGCATGGAGAAGAAGCCTTTGGAGGTGAAGGTGACTTGTCATATGTCTGCTGCATCTCGGAAGGAGCTATGTTCTCCACAGGTGGTGAAATTGGACTGGCGCTTTCTTTAGCTGGGGGATCTGAAAGAACTGGGGAAGGCTCGCTGGAATGGGGAGAATGGGTGAGAGAACATGCCTTTGGTGTGACTGGAGATTTATCTGTTTGCACAATGACAGCATGTGACATATCTGCCATTTGGCATGGCGTTGTAACAGAGGGAGTGGACTGAGATGCATCTGATGGGGTTGCAGAAGCTGCACGGACCGATTCGCTCTCTTCAAATAGCAATGCGTTTTCCACTGCAGATTTAGGTTCTCCGGATGCTCTTACATCCACCCCATCTGAAGGGCTGTAGTCAACCTCAGTTGGGCCATTTTCTGTAGCACGGGAGCCGCTGCCCACTGATGGGTGCTCTGGAGATTGCTTACTAAAGTCCAAGGCTAAGGAATGGTCAGGGGACTCCTGGCCAAACTCTATTGACATGGTAGAGTGCTCTGGGGATTTTGGGTCTTGCATCTGTGACCTGCTTTTTGCCTTTGGTGAGGTGTCTGGGGAAATGGACATAGGCCTCGGGCTATCTTCCTTAGATGGAGATCCCTCAGCCTCGTGGAAGGTGGTTGGGGTTTGAACCACAGAGACGGACAAAGAGTCGTCTACTTCAGTTGAGTGAGGAGAGCCCACCTCAGCATGAAGGGAGGGCGAGTCAGTGGTTGGTTCTGGCAAGGAGCTGGTGGCAAGGGATGCTGTGGATGCTGAAGCTAAATGGGAAAATGTGTCTTCTGCTACAACTTCTTCCAGGGGAGTTTCAGACTTGTCTGATGTGGTGCCTTCTGAAATAGACATTTTACTCTCTTCTTTGAAAGCCGTGAAAGGATTGGTGTCTGAATCGTGCTTTGTCAGTGGAGCGGATGACAAGACAGAAGGGCTGTTCTCTTCAGTTTTCTTAGGATCTATATCAAAGTGTGACTGTTCCTTATTCACTGGGGAATCCAGTTCAGGTGAAGGTGGGCTTTTTGGAGAGGACTCCACTCTCTCTATCGGGGAAGGACTTTCTGGTTCCGGCTCATCAGGCTCTGGAGTAACTCTGCTGGAGGAATCTTCTTTATCACTTGTGACCTCTACTATTACTGGACCCTGTTCTTTGTCTTCTGGTGGCATGATTCCCACTTTTTCGTCCACTGGTGACTGATAATAAGGTGTGTGACCAGAAGACTGAGGTGAATTAGCTCCTTCCAATGTCTTGTCATCTGGGCTCATGGATGAATCAGCTGGTGCTCTGGTACTCCCTGCCAGTGTGCTGGACAGTTCTATTGGAGCAGCAAACAGTGATGGAGCAGCAAATGTATCCTTGCGATCTACGGAGGGAGAACGTACAAGGGGTGATGTTGTGGATTGTGAACTGAGCCTTGCTAAGTCAGCATCAAACTTGTTAGGTGACTCTTGAGCAGTGGCAAATTCATCAGGCTTCCCTGCCAATGAAAACTCCTTACAGAATTTATCCTCTTCCAGTGATGAAGGGGGAGATATTGTAGAAGCAGAATGGGTGTAGTCCTGGCCCTCTGTTGCGTCACTCTGAGAGTGATCTGACCTGGGCATATCCTGAAGTGGAGAGAGCTTCTTTCTGTCAAACTCTCCAGATGCTGATGTCTCGAACCTGCCAACATCCTGTGATGGAGATTCGTTCTCGTCATTGGTGGTTTCGTCGCTCATAATGTCCCTAGGAGTCAACATTTCATCCATGGGAGTAGGCACGCTAGAGATTTCCATGGTAGACTGAGTGTGGCCAGATGTGACAGTGAAATCCTCTGGGGGTTCATCTCTATTCTCATCGTCAGAGGCTGTTGAGCTCTCAAAGCCAACTGGAAGCATTTCATCGTGGATAGATGCCGCTGGAGAAATTGGTGAAGACACTTTGGGTGACACTGAAGCAAACAGATTCTGTTTATCGGATTCTCTCTGAATTCCATGTGCTTCCTCTACGTTTTTATTAGTCACGTCATCGTTGTCCTCGACTCTTTCTTCTTGTTTAATTTCTTCTTGTTTGATTTGGTATTCGTCTATGCTCGGGGATGACATATTTTTATCCATTTCCACAGTCTGAGGTTCATAAACTTCCTCTGTCTCCGCTTTCTCTTCATAATCGCCTCCCTCGGATGTCTCCTCCATTACAGTGCCCTCGTCTTCAAACTTCTCAGATACACTGCCGTTGAGTTTTCCCTTGATCACTTGTTCATCTGGAGTCTCTCCGGTTTCTCCTTCTGCCTCTGTTGTCGTTATACCCTCGTCCACAGACTCTAGTGCCTCCGGAGACTCTTTGGTTTGTAAAATTTCTTCTTGGCGGACCATTACAGCCTCTTTTTCCTCAGTTTGTTGCACAGTTGCGTCATCATCCACCAACTCTTCAGCTTTGAGCTCCTCAAAGTCTTTAGTGAGGTCTTCTGGGGTGGACATCAGAGATCTTACTGCTTCTGGATCTTCTTCAACAGGTGCAGCACTAACTGCCAGTTTGCTAGCATCCACCTTTGTCTCCTTCTTTGTCACCTTTGTCTTTCCTTTCTCTTTTAACTTTGATGGAACGCCTGCGTCTTTCTTTGTAGCGTCATCTTTTTTAAGGGGCTTTGGTTTTAGGTTTTTTTCCTCACCTGCGGTGGATGTCTTTTTTGTGTCTTTAGCAGGCCTTTTAATGTCTTTCTTCTGCTCTTTCTTTTCTTCCTTCTTCTCTTTCATGGGTGAATCTCTTCTGATATCCCTTTTTATCACTTTCTTTACCTTTTCATCTTTTTTACCTTCTAGTTTGGGGGTATCATCTTTTTTCACAACTTCTTTTTTAACCTCCTTCTTCTTTTCCACAGATGCTTTGGCTTCCTTTTTAACCACCTTCTCCCTTTCTACCTTGGGTTTCATTTCAGGCTTCTTCTTTTCAGGCGTTTCATTTTGGGCTATTTGCTCCGGCTTTGCTTTTGATTCTTTCTCGGGTGCCTTTGCCTTTTCCTTTTTCGGTGGGACTTTTTTCTCCACCTTCTGTGTTTTTTCATGAGCTGAATCTGCATCTGTCTTTGCCTTTTCAGGCATTTCCTCCTTTGAGTCCTTCCTGAGGTTTTTGCTTGGTGATGGCTTAGGGGTAGACTTCAGGCTCTCTTTGCTGTCTGTTCTGTGTTTCATCTTAGCTTGCTTTAGGGTTGGTGTCGACGGCATATTAGAAGAGATCACTTTCTGTGTGACGATCGGCTGCTTCAGGAAGTCCAGATGCTTTAGCTTTTCTAAACCATCAAAGATGTGATGCTGGGTGGCATTTCCAGGAAAGAGAACACGCACAACCTTATCTGAGGGATTTGCAGGGTGCCACACAATGAGCGAGGAGATAGATGTCAAGTAAGAGAGAGGAAACTCAGATTCTTTTCCGTTTGGAAGTATGATGGAAGTGGTGTCTTTTTCACTACCTGTCCACTGCTTCATAAAGTGCTGCATCTCCTTGCCGTTCTTGGATGGGTTAAGGACATACATCTCAAGCTTGCCGACCCCCATTTTCTGAAAAAGTATAATTGGCTCTATAGCATTTCCTACAGGCCTCAGCAAAGGCTCGATCCTTAAATTTAGCTTTGTGAGGAACTGCTGAGTGACTGCTGCCTCTTCAATATTCCTGCGCACTCTGTAATTAGGTTCAGGGTTTTCCAGGTTTTCAGGAAGATTCACAAACACAACCCCTATATCTGGAGAAATCATATTCTTCACCCAGTCACTGTTAGCTGTCGAGCCCTGTGACTGTTCCTCCTCAAGCTCTGCAATTTTCCTCTGCAGCATGCTATTGATGCCTGGCAGATTGTCGTCGCCGATGTGGGTCAGGAGGATGGAGTCAACGCGGTCGAGGTGTCTCACCAGCTTCCAGAAGCATGACTTCCTGTCCGAACCGCCATTAATGAGCATGTTGAAGCCATTGACAGCAAAGAGAGCGGAGTCGCCATGGCCACCGGGAAAAATGTAGCAGCAAGGTTTGGAGAGCTTCAGGAACCCACCTGAGGTTGGTGGTTCTAACATGTCGAAAGGAGACGGGATCTCTACTGATTCAGATAAATACTCTGTGAATTCTGAGAGGCCCTCCATTTCAGGGAGGATGAGGGTGGAGTTTAGTTTCATGTTAATGAAGTCCTGCAGGTTGTGTTTGTCCAAGTTGGAGTTTTTCCAGTCACCTTGTTCAGGGCAGGAGAGTGTAAGGTTGGCTTTGTTTGCAGGGTGAATGGTGCTGAGCAATTCACCAATCTGGCCAAGAGGAAAGATTAAGTGGCTATTAATATTTACCATACTGGAGTCAATAATTAAATTAATTCAATGTAGGTTAAATGCAGGATTTTAATAATGGAGTACTGCACATTTATCAAATAGAACAGTTTTCATGTTGTGAGACTGAGCAATGACCTTGAACCATAAATGAATGTGGTGATTTTAATGCTGAATATGACATGTGGAGAATTTATCATTGCAAGAAAGCCTTCTACTGCTGGCTCACCTCTTGGTCAGTGAAGATGTCTATGAAATTGAAGAAAGAGAAAGATCCAGACTGAAGAATCAGCTCCCCAGTGGTTTCAGAGCATTGCCCAGAGAGGACCAGAAGTTTGTGTCTGGCAGTGTCTGAGATCATCAAACGAGCCTGAAAATTTAAAGAAGAAAATAACCTTTGCCTGCACGGGTGATTTGGATAATTACACAATATAGAAGAAAATCACTTAAGTGACATTAAAGAAATAAGTATTTATTCACAGAAAGATGAGAAATGGTAAACAACGATAATATTGCAGAGAAATACGAAGGCTCACTGCGGCAGCAATCAACTTGACAATTGCATTTGAAAGATCACCAATTTCTTTTGACTCAGATCCATTAGGTAATTAGCTGACAAATTCTCCCGCAGTCCACTCTCTTCAAGTTTGCTTTCATCCCTCCTTTTTTCTATGCCTCTCTGCTTTTATGTTTGGTCCTCAGCCACATCAGCTGCTCTGGGCGGCAGGCCAGGCCAATCCTGCTGCGCTGTGAGATATTATTAATGCACAGTTGAGCTGCAGACATGGCTACGGGGTGGAGGCAACAGTGAAAAGGAGCAGTGACACAAGAAAAATCGCGTGTCATCTATGCACCTGACCCTCCCGTCTATTTCTTCACAGAAAGTACCAACAAAAGCCGTACTGGTAAAAGAAAACGCAAAAGGGCTTCTCTTGTTACTCTAACAGGAGATGAAGCATTTATTTTTGTTGCAGTTGTTGTTAATGGATCTGTGAAACGTCCTCTTGATACAAGAGCAGAAATAATAAAGCAGAGGTCATAATAATGCGACAGATATACACATCACTGAAAAATAAATGAATTTTACCTCAGTACTGACTGCTTCATCTGAAGGGTTGATAAGCAC
Source organism: Mugil cephalus (assembly GCF_022458985.1). Classification (NCBI taxonomy): domain Eukaryota; kingdom Metazoa; phylum Chordata; class Actinopteri; order Mugiliformes; family Mugilidae; genus Mugil; species Mugil cephalus. The sequence goes on along the minus strand of NC_061788.1, from coordinate 6,335,939 downwards.
CACTGTCTCCAGGATATTACTTTTATGGTGAAGAATTCTCTGCCCTGCACATAGACGAAAAAGAAACAATTTTATCACACAGAACAGAAACACAGCTTTTGCTTTTTAATTCTACACCTGCATGTTATTTTGACGTGGCTTAGCTAATCACTACCCAATTCCCAGTAATTGTGCACAGTAGAGCTGGAAAGATTAATCTATTAATCCATTTCCAGTAACAGGGATTTGCTGTGTTATTTGGGTTTACGTTTATCGGCCACATAAAACTGCTCAAAATGTGACTGAATACATCAAAGCATGACAGTTCTCTACGAAACTATTATGCATACTGGACTTCTTCAAATGTTGAATAATTGACACTCGATCTGTGCTTTATTTGCATGAAAAATGCAACATAGGTCTACTAAGTGAAACTAATGGGAGTAGAGGGGACAAAAAATCACCAGATTTCACATCTTCTTATAATTTAAAAAGACAAAAGAACAGAAAGTCCTGTCTCTCTCTTTTTTTTTGACTAATATTTTCATTTTTATTTTTCTTTGTCTACACTATAATGAGATAAAAGAATAATTACAAAGGGCCAGTCAATCTCCCCTGCTCTGGTTCTTGTGAGGGGCAGCACTCCACAAATTTATCAACTAATTCATCAAACACAGCTGATGAGGCAGCTGTAATATGGCTGTGTAAATGTTAATGGTCTCTGCAGGGTAAAGCTCTTCATCACTAAGATGGATGAAATCTCTGGAGACTAAAAGTACAACACGTCCCCGAATCCCGCTCCTTGACATTGAAACCTATTAAATTCCTCCTCCATCACATTTCCTTGTAAGACACATCCTCTAGCTTCTCTCCATTTTGCGCTCCGTTTTGGGCAACGATAATACAGTTTTTTACTAGATTAGAGATTTCCCGTGCGCTCAAACGAACGAATATGGTATGACTGGCTCAGGGAAGAACTATCGAATTAAGCAAACCTGGAAAGAAAAAACTAAATTAAATCTGCAGGGACTGATTGTTTTGTTGATTGGGATCCGATTCTGGATCGGGTGGGTATAGAGGGTCTTTCTGACATAAAACAAAGTCAGGCGATAATTCTAAATTTTAAAAAATCAACCATAAAGCAGCGATACCGAAAGATATATAACATTGTTAGAAAACAAAATGGATATTACTTTTTTAAATAACGGTTAGGCAAAATTGTCCAAAACTAATAAACTTGGACTTGGACCCAAATAACAGGATTGCAGACATGAGTTTATATGAGAAAAGAAAATACGCATCAAATATTTGTTACAAGTCATCAATATAAGTGTCCAAACATGGTGCAATAAGCATCCACAGGATACGCATCCCTCTAGGTAATTTAGAACTGAATCCACTTAGTGGGACCATCTGATTCATAGCAGAGGGAGCTGCATACTTAAACAGCCTCATTCCCAGTCCAGTAATGACTTTAGGGACGGATACCAGGGATGCATACCGGAAGCAGAAACAGTATCTTCCCCGTCCCTTTTTTATTTTATTATGGTTATTTTATGGATGTAGATCTTTGCTGAGATTGAATTCGATCAGGAGTAGCCTTATGAATGATAACGTAGGTACTGCAGGGGGGGGGGGGGGGGGGATGGTTGAGAGATTTGATTTTTTTTAAATTTTCCCCCACAAATTTAAATTTCTTTAAATACACATTAACATGAATCTAGCATATTTTGGTAAATAAAATCAAATCAAATCAAACTTTATTTATATAGCATCTTTCATGCAATAACAGAAAATGTAACACAAAGTGCTTCACAAATAAAGGGTTAAGGGATAGCTTAATATTGAATGCAAAATGATAATAATAATGTATATTTATAAATAGCAGTAGGTTGAATTATATATAGAAAACATACAGTAGGCAGGGGGTCCCTGTATTAATGGATAAGGTACAGACTTCCAGACCCAGATAAACGTGCACTGATGGGCTGAGGCTATGAAATCTGTGATAAACCGCATCCGTGTAAATGGCAACTGTCCGTAATCCAGCACAGACATAAGCATGGTGTCAACAAGTCTCCTTTTGGTCTCCAATGACAGCCAAGAATGGAAAACGCAGCTACAGAATTATTAAGCTTACTCATTGCAAATTAACCTCTCAAAGTAAAAACTGTCCAACGCAATTAGCTAGAATTAACCATGATGATTTCCCATGGATATTTAACAGTAAAATTGAATTCTTTGATTAACTGATAATCAAAATAGCCTATTATTTATCTGAAAAATGGCCTCTTTGCTGCTCTAGTGCGATGGGCCCGGCAGTGAGACGGTGAACAATACAGTCATGACAAAATCATTATTTGCCTAAGACCCAGTGATCGTTTAGCTTCTGTACCACAGGGACTAAAAATAGTTTCGGCTGCTGCCCATTTTCCTATTTCACTCTCATCACACAGAGCTGTCTCCCAGGAGATGGACAGCGGGGTGTGACAGGCTCATAATCAATCACTGTAGGTTTTGGATGATGGATCATGATAATGATTTTGATCTCAGTGTGTGTGTGTGCGTTTGGGTGGGAGGCTGACGAGACATGAACACGGCATCATTATTCACCCACAGCACGCCCAGTTTCACTCAATCAACCCCTCCGTCTCCCTTTGTTTCTCCTTCCTGTTATCCTATTTCTTTTTAAATTCATAACTCAATGAATTCCCTCTAAGCTTACTGTTGAAGGTGGGTCATGAATTGTTCATTTAGAAATATTTCCTCCGGTAACAAAAGAAAGACGAGATGCTGCGACCGAATAAGAAGCATTTTTTTTTTGTCTGCGTGAGGTCAACGAGGTGTTGCTCGGAGCTTTAAATTCAGGAGGCTGGTGTTGGAGGCAGAGCGTGCCTCGTCTCCAGAGACGTGACTCCGCAGCAGCAGCTATCTGCTCGGACCGGTTCCTCCATACATATTTCATATGCCATCACGGAGCATCCAGCCATTAACGCCGTCTCATCCTCCCCGGAGGGCTGGCAGTCCATATATGAAGCAACGCTCGCATTCTCCTGCGGCTGTGGCTCCTGCACAGTATATACCCATTAACTTCTAATAACGCGGGGAGTTCAGAGGAGACGGAATTAACGACTCGAGGTTTCGCTATTTCCCCGGCGCTTGTCGACCCTTTAGCAGTTTCAATGCTGCACTATGTTTGTTTTATGTAGTTAGGTGACTGGAGGGAAACATATTTCAAGACTTTAATTTTCAGCTCTCATATAAATTCAGTCTTGTAGCAGATGCTCAGAAGGGGTTTGCCTTCTTTTGTTTCAAAGCCGCAGAAATAAGGAAGTGGATGTTTTGTTCTGCACCAAAATGACTTCAAATCTAGCTTTGAGGGATTTTCAGTAACAGTACTTATTATATAAAATAAAAATTAGATTAAATCTGTAAAATCAAGGTATCAAAGTATACTGGCTTTGTTTACGTCGCACAAGGACACAATAGTGTACAACCTAGGTTTGAACAGACTGGCCCAATCAGATTGAGAGGTGTGGGACTATATTAACTCCCAATAACTAACAAAAGTGATGTTCAAAAACAACGACTTCCTCTCCGATCCGATACCGAGTAAAATTCAGACTGATACCGATTCCGATACCGATACTTTGTGTAAATAATGTGTCTGGTAAACCTAAAAAAAAGGTAGTGTATTTCAAATCATAACTTCATAGCAGAACACAAGACAGAGTAATTTATTCATTTATTTTAAACTCTGACGTACATTGAGGTAGTGGCCTCATTCACTATATAGACCATAATAATAATACCATAAAAGGAAAACCAAACAGAGGACACAGTCATACAAAATATGTGAAAAACACACACAAAGAAATACTTAAAAGAATGAATTATTGTTTAACTATTAAAATTAACTGTTAACTATCGAATTAAAACTTCTTAATCTTAATTATGACCCTGTCCTCTCCTCTTATTCTGTGTTGTGGTTTAACCTGAGGTGTTTCACAAGGTTTGTCGTGTTGCCACAACTCAATAGTTTAGTTATTTTCCACTGTGTTCCTACAGCACTCCGAATGGTACGAAAATATCAATATTTTGATTTGAGAATTGATTTTAGAGCATAAGGACCTGATATCGGAAGTACCGATATTTCAGTATCGATCCGTATTTAACGTTTTTACAGGATAGTTTTCAGGGAATTTGATGAGCCTCTATGTTTATTCCGCAGGTTATTACCGTTCCATGCACATAGAATAGATATGATTTCAAATGCACTGTCCTAGTGTGTGATTTATTTCAAGTTGTTTAAGTTCGTACAATAGTTTGGGTCAAAACTGTTCATTTCCCATCTGGTAACACTGCTGGCACTGACAATCCAAGGCCAGTGGGAGTGTGGAGGGATGTAAACACAAACTGTACATTTATTTTGTCCATCTAAACGTAGCATGTGTCATAAAACTTGATTTTCAGAGTAAAGGTTAATGCATGCATGGAGGTTAAGGCGATGCCGTGACGAGCGTATTTGTAATCTGATCATTCTTTGTGGAAAGTTTGGTTCCTTTGTGCATTTTACTGCCAGTTTGGGATGTTCGTCACAACAGCAGGTATTAGACTGACACAAATCTTCCCCTAAGTCGACTTGCTGTGAAGGTTTACAGAGATTCATCCCAATGAGGCGGCGTCATCTCATGCTGATGACCAGACCTCTTCTCGGAGCAATCAACTAGATGCTTTTCAGCGGTCTGGGAAACGAGAGGACGATCAATCCCCGGAGTCTATTTTCCATCCTGCTCATTTTACCGTACACAAGCCATATCTGTAACTGCTAATGTAATAAAAAAAAGGAAGCTCCTTGTTTTTCTTTGTCTCTCTTCTTTGTGGGTTACGCCCCGCCCGCAGGTCTTTTTTTTTTATGTGATGGGAGAGGAAACACAGAAGTTGTTGTGATGCTAAAGAACACATCAAAGCCACCGCCACCGCCACCCTGCGTCTGAGCTCACTCATCAAAAAAAAAAAAATAACAGCCCTTGCTTGACCCTGACAATTACCTTGATCGATATAAAAACCCTTAACACTCAGCGTGGCTCTGTCTCGGCGGGAGGCGGGGTAATGTGACATGCACCGTCGAGCATTCTCCTCCGGGCTGAATACAAAGTGCAAGACTGGTGTAGCCTCCCTGCCACAGACTGAACCAGACGGGAACATCAATGCGGATGGCACCTCACCAAAAATAGATCAGTGGAACAACTAGATCCAGTGCCTCCTTCCTTTCGCTTATTCAAAAAAAAAAAAAAAAAAAAAGCTTCTGCATGCAGTTTTTTTTTTTTTTTCTGGAATTGTATCTCCTCAAGTGAATCCCCTGTTTGTGTCAGCATCTTTCTGTGCTTCTTCCCTTCCATATATAAGCTTACAGCAGCAGATAGATGAACTCCCCGGGGCATCATTCTCACTTGTTCCTGTGTCCCCACTCAACTGGGTTAAAGGAAACCAGCATATGCAACGTGTCTGGACGTGGTGCTAATGGAAATGCTATTGAACCGTCTGACTCACAGAACACTCAATCACCTATCGGCTCTAGCTCAACTAAGCTCCTTGAGAAACGTTTAGGATTCATCCGAATGGCAGCCTTGAAGGAAAAGTACATTTGTCTTTTATAGTTAGTCTAGCTGCAGTGAACCAATGTTTGACGCATAACTTTTCAATCGATGCGCTGGTTCATTGCTACAGAACCGACCGGTCAGGAGCTACTACCGTCAGCTTGGAGCTCATAAATAAATGTCAACACAGTTTTTAATAATTATTGATCACAAACTGCAGTGTTGACTTCAACAATCTCGTAAGCACAGTTCCTTTAATGGATTTGTGGTTCAGCGATGGGCTTTTTAGGCTTCGTGTTGTCTTCAGCAGAGGAAGAGTGCTGGAAAATCTATACGTAAGCAGAGGTATCACATATCCATCAGGGGCAGACAGGGGGTCTCCTGATTAGTCCCCTCCTTTCCCACTGCAGTGTGGGGCCCGGGCTCGGATGGGACAGTGTGTCCTCTATCAAGCAGACAGATAATCAAATTTGTCCTCCTCCACCTACAAACCCTGATCCGCAAACAATGAACTGACAACGGCAAACCTAAAAGAACATAAATGAGATTTGTATTTCCTTTATTTACTCCAATATGATCTATAGCTATAGCAATCTATGATTTTAAATTGTATTTATTTTCTAGGTATCTATAAGCAGCGTTGGCTGATTACAACGAGAGAAACATGCATGGTAAAAGAGAACAACACTATGTTTTCTATCACGCTGCAAACATTTCACTTCTGCTGTTAAGTTTATTGCGTTTACAGGGATCGACTTTCTTTGGGAGCGAGCCCCAAGTGGCCATTTGGGGAACTGCAATGTTTCACACTGTCCTAGAGGTCTACTCTGGCTGATGTATTACTTCCCTTTGTGAAAGATACTAAAAAACCCAAGGCAAAGAATAATAAGAGAGTATAATAACTGAAAATTTACTGCTAATATACCACCCTCTATTAAAGCGTTTATTTTATTGCCTTTCTGCCTGTGAGCCCTCGCTCATTTATCACTCGGATCTGTCTGCAGCCTGTTGTTCCCGACTGCGTTTCTTCTTCCTTCCAGTTCATCCTCCCTCCCATCCTCCTTGTTTGCTTGTCCCTCCTCCTTCTTTCTATTTTTTGGAGCAAATCCCCTCACCCTCTCGGTTCCCCACCCTTCTTTATTGTCATGGGCAGACACTGGCCACTGGGGATCCTACACAGCTAATTACTCCCGAATCAACTGCACATCTAGTTGCAAGGCAACAGCACACAAGAGGAAGAAAGGGCTGAGAGAAACGGGAGGACGGGAGCGCCGTAAAAACAAGCTGAGATGAAAGGAAGTGCGACACCGAGGGTCCCTTTGGATGCCATTATCGATCAATCATCCCGTTTTATCTCCTTCGGAACCTTCGGGGGCCCGTGGTCAATTCTCTGACTCGATTCTGAATATAAATGCACGCAAAAATATATTGCTTTCAGCAGTGTTTGTACTTTGGATTGGGCTATTACGCAGCTATGAATTTCTGCTGCTCAGATCCGGTATCGGATATAAAAGTGCAACGCAACAAAATGCAGAGAGGGCGTATCCTGGGACCAGTAATAAAACCTGTGAGCTTATTAGTGTAGTGTAAGGGAGTTAGAGCTGACTGATGCGACAGCGTACACCACAAAATGCAGGGGTGGAGGTTTCTTTACCTTTATATTGTCACTTTTTTTATTTGGCTAGCTGTAGATTGGTGGTGTACATCTGTTAATCTGAAATGTATTTGTTATAACGTCTGAAAAACCTGATAAATAACCAATATACTAAATGAATATCACACTTCTTTTTCATTTTAGTGCCATAACACGCCTTGTTCAGCCCTTTTTTTAGACACATTCATTATTTAGACTCCAGTAAATTAGTAAAGCATCATTCATCTTAAGTAAAAGATCATATAAATTCTAAAACGTAAAAAAGGCCATTTTGTGTAATAATTACTTCTAGTTTTAGTACATTGTTTGGATTGTAACATGTATGTGATTTCACTGAAAACATTGTTTGTAAAAGTATTTTAATATTGTTGTGCATGCTTTTATTTTGGCGTAGGACCCAGTGGAAGCTGTCCGGAACTTTAGTTGTTTTTTAATGTTATTTCTAGTTTACCTCTGACGTCTGCAGAGAAACGAGCCGAGTGTCTGGACACAAACAGCTTGAGTTCCTGGTCCAGGTTGCAGTCAACGAGGTTGGTGTCCCATGAGCGGATACCTGCAACACAAACACACGCAAAAACAAAACAAAAACAATTAATAAGACATGTTTTAAAAAAAAAAAAAAAAAAAAAAATATCCAAGCAGGAGGAAAGAGGCCAACGAATCAAACCCTTGTGTCAGCTCTGCTGCCTGAAAAATGAATGGGTGCGCTCAGCCGTCATGAAACAGCGCTTGGCACAACTTCCACCAACAATCACACGACTGTTACGCCGATCGTCAGCCTCCAGCTCACTGGAAAATCTTGGAGTGGAGTTGATTTGGCAAGAGGACAGAAATCTATAATAGGAAATATCTATAGCCTCCTCTCTTGCCATGGGCCACATGCAGCGGCGGGGCCTCCACTGTGCTGACTCATGGTGGTATCATGCCGTAATGATGCAGAGTCAGGGCCTGTGTGGAGGCCTCCGTGTACAAATGAGCGGCTCGAAAGGGGAAAATTAAGAGTCATTTTCTGAGGTCAAAACATGGACGTAAAGTTTATTTCACTGGATGGTTAAATCTTAAAAGTTATGACAGCTATAACAGAAAATATGGCACTAAGATACAGGATATAGCACTGCGACAAGGCCATTTATTCATAAAATTGAGGGGATAAAAATGTACAAATATGTACATAAATATGTTTTATACTGGTTTTGACTGTTACACCTGATCATCTTCTATATTTAGTAGCACAGTTAACCTAAACAGTTTTGTTTTGTTTTGTGACTGGATCAAAGTGCAAAAACAATACCGAAGTCCACATATCCTCTTTAAGAGCTTTCATTCTGTCTTTGTGTGTGAACGCAACTTGACTTTACACCCGCACAGTTGCTGCGCCATGTTCTCCTCTCCCCTCTCACACAAACAGAGCACTGTGCCCAGGCACGCAGGCCTCTACACAGCAGCTGTAGCATTTCTAAAACGCCCTGCTCGCGATGAAGATCGGCCCTTGTGGCTTTCCGTAGGGACCGCAGTGCGGACAGAGCCACGCCCACAAGCCGGTGCGGGATGAGAGAGAGCTGGATGCGGGATAATGATGATGGAGAAATGTCCCGATGGGATGAATTAACGCATTAGCTGTCATTCTTATCCTTGTCCGGTAATGAGCGCAGCCTCACAAACATATTCGTAGGGCAGACGAGCTTTGCTGCACAACAAGAGAGAGAGAGAGCAGCGTTAAAGCCGCCGTTGTCTCTGAACTGTGGACTCCGAAACAAAAGCCTGACGCACCTGAATAAAACCGAGTGCCGAGGGAGAAAACACGCGCAGAAATGCGATGCGATGCGTTATTGACGCACTGTGCACCTTTCATGCTGAATCACTGCTGTCAGCTTTGTTAAGGCCCACGTGTGTGGATGGCAACAACAACTGGGCCTCTTGATGTTAATGTGACACAAAAAAAGGAATCAAACTGGTCTAAAACAGATCGGATGCCTAGAAGGAAAAGCACCTGTAGGTTGTTGGATGCGCGGATTGTGGTTATTTACCGATAGCTCATGGCGAGACGACTGGGAGGGGCTGCACAATAGCACCACAATTAACATCATGACAAACAGTTACCCAGTTAATAAGAATCAGACGGTGTCATTTACTCGCTAATACGCATAAGGCGCGCAATCGCATTGTGCGCAAAGTCAGATGCGGCGAAGACTGTTAAAAGACGAAACTTCCAGTCCAATCTAAACCCTGCATCCCCTGCTCAAGTTGTTAAGAAGGCGTCAAGTTCAGCTCTCGGTGGCCTACACCCACCTCACAAAGCTCCGTCTTACCTTTCTCTATGTCCGCAATGGCACACTTCAAGTGATCCTCGGATACGATCTCCCCGATAACCACCAGCAGGTAAAATTTACTGTCATTGAAGTGGTGCGAGGGGCTGGAGGACGTCGGGGATGCCCCGGTGTTGCTCTGGCCGCCCAGCGTCTCCATGTCTGCGGATTCTACCAGAGTGGCCATCCTCTATCCCCTGTCTGTGTGCAGCTGTCTCTCCAGTGCGCGTTTAGGATCCAGCAACAGCAGCAGCAGCCTCCACCCCCTTTATTCGCTGCAGAGAGTCGGAGTGGTCTCCAGACGTACAAGTGGAGCCTCGATAGGAGTGGCCCTAGCTTTTTATACCAGCAGACACTGTGTCATTTTCGGTAACCGGGTAGAGGAGAGGGCGCCGGCGTTTTATTTATTTTATTTTTTTTTTTCCGCACACTCACTCCACAGCTGATGTCATCCGTAACGAATCAAACGCCTCCGGAAGTCACTGGGATTTGATGCTTTTCACTCTACTATCTTCTCCAGCTGTCCCCCCGTGTGTAAACACTAAATTTGGAAAGTAATGAGCAACTGTCAACTTTAATATTTGCGCAAGCTAAGAAATAAACAAACCAAAATTTAGATTTATTTAAATTCTAATCAGGAAATAAAGGATAGAAACACAAACTACTGGTGAGGATTGCAAATCACTGCTAACTTGGACAGGTTGAAAGATAAAGGCATGGATCTGGTTATATTATGTGAAATGAATGATCCAGCTTTTGTTTTTACACTTGCAGGAGGCAGTGAAATCAGAATATTGAGTTGTCTACTGCTTTTAAACCAATCTTTTAAACTGATAGTACTCTTGACAAAATTGGTGCTTTACGTGCTTGTTCACGTGACTGAGAAGGTTCTTAGTCATCCAGGCCATCTCAAACAAAGCTAACACGCAATGTGAGTTTTCTTGGGGACGATTGAACTTTTATCCATGGGGATTCTTTACTTTTTGAACATTTTTAAACCTTTATTTTTGGCCCTTTTTTTTGGATAAGTTAATTTTGTTAACATAGCCACAGTGACGCATTCTCACCTTAAAGCACAATTCTCTGGTGCAGCTTTTATAATATTGTCCTGTCCATGGTTAAATTGTAGGTAGCCCTGGTTCCATCTATTTTAAATACAGTGAATCGCTTTTATTTTGGTTCTCCCAACATGACCTCTAGACCAAACCATTTACAGTTTACAGTAAAGTGGAGAAATATCAAATACTTTAAAGAATATGAATAAAATGTTTGACATCCCACCCCAAAAGTATTTATGTAATAGAGAGTTCTGAGTGGTTCAACAGGAGAAAACTTTGACTGTAAAAAGCTTTCATCTAAAAAGAAAAAAAGAACCAGTTTTCATATGAAAGAAACGTCAGATCAGACGGAGAGTTAAAAACGGACCAATGAAAGAATCGAGATCACAGGATTCCAGCCTGTCGTCTTTCATTAGAAGGGAAGTCCCTGCGTGTGCTGATGTTAAATGCAGCTGGAAACGAATAATAAGGCATTCTGTCTCATGACGTAAACATGAAAGATGCTCGGTTCTGCCTGCAGAAACGCCGCCCTCTGTAAAAGACGACGGACTTGGTGGGGTGGGTAGAAAAGGATGCAAGAAAGGATACACACACGCGAATCCTGACTCTGGCCATGGATTCACCTCTGGCAAGCCTCACTGATGTGATTCACAGTAGATGGGGGTCACTGCAGGTGTGTTATTGACTTAAAATGCTATCAGGGACAGGAGTCCACTCAGCAGCTCCTGGATGTGAATATTTCAGGGCCTTTGTGGCCTGGTGGGCTGAGTTTGGTCATATTCTCCTCAAGCCGTGGGAGGTCATATCAAACATTCATTATACACAGCTGGGAAAGGAGGGAGGCATTAAAAATACAACAGGGTGTCACCGGGATGAAATAGATGTGCGTGTGTGTGTGGGATAGGGGGGTGTTTTTGGGGTGGTGGTGGTGGTATGATGGACAGGCCTGGGAGGGTTTTCACATTCGTGTCAGTGTGCAGAAGGGCAATCTAAAGATGAACATGGGAGGGGTTTTAATAATTCAGAAAGCTTAAATTCTTAGGGGCCTGACAAAACATCACACCCTGTGATCCCCCGGGTTACTTGCACAGAGGAGCACAGTGTGATGCATTCACTGGGCCTGGAAACCAAAGGAAGAAACAAACAAAAAGACATGCACAACAGAGAAGAAAATACCGCATATCAGACTGGATGGAGCCAGATTTTCAGCAAATCGATGATTTAAAATCACTGTTAATTGTTACATTTAAGCTAAATAAACAAGAATCAGAGTCATGTAGACATGTTACCTTGATCCTTTGAAACATTTTTTTTTTTTCTAAAATGAGCATTCATTCCCCCTTCCCTTTGAATTTTGCTTTCTTACAGCTTTCCATCAGTATTTTGCAGCTGGATGTTGTTAATATTTTTAAAGTTTTGCTGGTTATCTCATTAAACAGTTAATCCCATAAGAGTAACAGCACTGCCAGAATTTTGCTGGTAGAAATTTTTGTGTTTAGACCTCTGAGTTTTGGGCTCCATTTGAAAAAAATAAACCACTTTGAAAGTCAGGTTTTAACATTTTACAAAGCATTTACAGGTGTTCTGGTTTAACTGCGATGCCATGCGATACGATGCGATGCGATACGATACGATACGATACGATACGATACTTTAATTTAATTCACAGTGGGGGAATTTGCCATGTTACCACAGCATATGGTTAAGGACAGCTTACAGCTTTCCATCAGTATTTTACTGATTGACGTTGTTAATATTTTTAAAGTTTAGCTGGTTATCTCATTAAACAGTTAATCCCATAAGAGTAACAGCACTGCCAGAATTTTGTTGGTAGAAACTTTTGTGTTTAGACCTCTGAGTTTTGGGGCTCCACGACTCAGAATTTGAAAAATGAACCATTTTGAACACTTTGTGTTCTGGTTTAATTGCGATACGATACAATACGATATGATACAAGAAGATAAGACAATCCTTTTATCAATCCTACCGTGGGGAAATTTGACATGTTACCCCATCATATGGTTAAGGACGGTGCATAGGACAAAGAAAGGTAAAACATTAAATAAATACAAAAATAACTATTTAATTAGAACAGCAGTTATACCTCAATGGTTGTCAATTTAAAAAATAAATAACTGTCTTGATATATATTTATTGTACATCATTATTGTTAAAATAATGGCTGTAAGTGAGAACCACATATCCCTAAATCAGAATAATTAACGAGAAATACCTATCAAACCACACAATAACATGCATAAAGGTTTTTATTTTCACGATTTCTTGGCACATGGACAGCCATCTGCCCTGACTTGGCGTGGGGCCACAGTTCAGACCTGAAGAAGGAGTGGGTTTGTGGGCAGAATCCCACCGGCTCCTCCCGTGCAGAGTTGGCACATAACGTTCACAAAGAAACAAGATTATTATGACAATAATTAGATCAGACAACGTTAAACGCCCCTTTACTGTTATAAGCTCAATTTTTTTTTAAAAAATCATTAACATAGCAGGAGGAGGACCAGTTTAACCGACAACACTGTATTTATTTGTCCTTGCGTGTCGTGTGAGAGGCCAACAGACAACACAAAGACCCCAGCAGTGGCACAGCCAGCAGGCGCCTTGTGTCTGAACAAAACTACTCACCTTGAGAAAGGTCAGTAGCCTGTGTCTCTTCATATCACAGAAATTTAACCAAAGATTATTTGGTCAAATCTCAGGAACAAATTCATTCATTTATTTGGATTTTAATGGGTAATTTCATGCTACGTTGTCGAGGGTAAACACTGCACAACACTGCCACACAACACTAACCTCGGAACGAGCAAAATTCAGCAACGAATACAGTGTGATCAGATGCGCTTTGTGAAATCTAAAGAATGAAGTACAAGCTGGTGTTAAATGGTAGGAGCTGGTAGTGGAGTCTTCCACTGAGGACAAAATCTTAATCTTCCAGACTTCGCTCCACCACCTCTGCCATGCCCGGTCCCTTTCCCTTTTTCTCTGTGGCATTTCCGTAGACCAGTCGGCACCCCCCCTCCCGCTGAGCTGACAAAGCCAATGTGTCACTCCAGTGCGACTGTGTGAGAGTGTCTGAACACACAGTTGGCTCATAGACAGAAACAGACCAGGGAGATGATGGAGAGTTCAATCAATGAAGTTCATAAGAGCAGGTTTTAACGTCTAGTTACGAGTCTAGTCGCTGTGCACACTGTGTACCTTTCATTGTTTATTGGCGCCATCATCTACAGAATCTAATGATTTTAATAAACAGAAAACAATCCAATTTGTTTTTTTGTTTTGTTTTTCCTGCACTGACAAAGACAAGCAGTGGACAGACGTGGTGTGTCTGCATGTGTGCGCGTGTCAGCCTGAACCAGCTGAACCCTGTTGTGAGTGTGCTGGACGACTGCTGTGCAGAGAACATGGCTGCCTAATTTTTAGACTGCCTGACTGACGAGCATTAAGCATGATAGCTTCTTCAGTGTTTGAATTTCACTTATTCTCAAGCTCATCAAAACCCTCATTAGTGCGACATGTGCTATATTGCCAAAAAGCAATCCACCCATGCAAATATCTGTTTTCAGACGTTCCAATCACTTCCATGGCCACAGGTGTTTAAAATCAAGCCCAGGAGCTCAGTGAATTCCAGCATGTGTGACCTCAGATCGAAAGAACACCTTTGGGATGAATTAGAGCGAAGACTTGCGAGCCAGGCCTTCTCATCCAACATCATAAAAGTGCTTCCGGAAGAATGGTTGAAGATTCCCATAAACACACTCCTAAACCTTGTGCAAAGCCTTCCCAGAAAGGTTGAAGCTGTTATAGGTGCAAAGGGTGGGCCGACGTCATATTAAACCCTATGGATTAAGAATAAGTTCAAATGCGTGTAAAGGCAGGTACAGTGTATCCCAGCAGATGAGCGCAGCTGTTGTGCAGACGTTCACTTTGCAAATGCTAGCGTGCTAACACTCGAATAAGATGGCAGACATGATAACCATTTGACAGGCTAGACCTCAGGGTGTTAGCGATTAGCTCAAAAACCTACTGAATCTGTGTTTGTTTCCAAATCGCATTTAATCGCAGAAACAATTACCGACATGTCGCAGCAAATCATATTTTAGCTCTGCTTTGGTCTCCACCTGCAGACACAGTCCTAACATAGGCAGTATCTTCCAGAACTACTTGAGAGAGGATACAAAAAAATTAACTTAAATTTTAAGACGGGGGGGGGAATCATACAGTGAATTCAGAAAACATTCATTCGTTTTAGTTTTAGCTGACTTGTTTCAGGATATATATATATATATATATATATATATATATATATATATATATATAAAAAAATGTATCCACCAATTTCTCATGAATATTTTAAAATTACAAAGTGAAAGCGTGTTATTAGAGATATTCTGTACGAATCGTGGTCAGGTGCATCATGTTTGCTGTGAATATTTATGAGACTTTAGAGGAAGTTGAAAGGAGTCCACTTTGGAGGCTCGAAAAGGACTGAACATAATTTAGAAACTTGTGTTTGCATAGTGCAACAGTTCAACGTGCAACACGATCAAAAGAAATTCGGTGCTAAAAAACTGACGCATGGAAACATTGGCCAATGTGAGCAAACATGGATCTGTCACAAAATCTGCAGTAAACACAAAAACTGTTTCTAATGCTACAGTAATTATAGCATGTGCAGAAAACAAGGTTAAGGAAACTTACTTAAAGTTTCGAGTCAGTACTTGTTAAAAGACAACTAATTTTTTTCTGTTCATTACGAACCACTCTGTCATTTTTTATTTTAAGTCCAGAACAAAGTTGCATATTTAAGGCTGGCACTAACATCAGGTGGAAAGACAGAGTCCCTGCAAAGTCAAACAGATTCTCTCTGAGGGCCTTTAATCTGCACTTGACTAAGTGGTCTCCTGCCGAGACTGAGAAAGGAAAGGTATTATTGGCTGCAGCCATGCAAAATGGCTTTTTGGTATCGATCCCAGGGGGCATTAGTTCTGATTTAAGGAGGCAGAGTAATATCCAGATGACACAGAGGCATCCAGGAAGCTTATTATTGTAATAATAATCAGCATTTGTAGTGTTAAAGAATGGTGCAGAATTAAAGTGCAACGCTGGGATGACAGAGCAGAAGAACAGGCAGTAATGAGCCATTTAGTCAATATGTAAAAGATTGTTTTTAGACTACACTGGCAGCTGTGTTGTACCGGGATGTGTCAGATGACAAAGCAGGAAAGGCTTCATTACAGTTAGACTAACAGCTCCCTCTGGTGGTGAAACACAAGAATGAAAATGAAAGAATAATCATTACGACCAAAAATGTATATCACGGTATTTTTCAAAATTCTGACGTATTTTATTTCGTGTATGATCACATGTTCACAACATTTTCTACTTTCCGAGGGAGGAATTAATGTAGCAGATTGACTAAGGATGGACTTTTTTTACTGTGATGATGAGTAAATACTGTAGAATAATCCCACAGTAGAAACAGGTTTACGTGGCCCCGTGTTAGCACTGATAACTGATGTGGAAATCAGAAAAAAAAAATGTTATCAAGATGAAATGAAGTAACAGGGATAGTTTTTATTTAGTCATTATTCTACTGAGTAGATTTGTAAAGTTCACGGACATTTTTATTGTAGTTTCATTAAACCTATAGAGGAGCCATGTCCGTCCCTTAATCTGATGTGTTCACTTCAACTAAAAGTAAACAGTAAATAATTCTGCAGTTTGGCATTTTTGGGTCCTTTCCTCTGCTGCTGTTTGGCGCAATATTGTTACTCCTCGAGGTTTTAAATTCTCTCATCATTTCACTACTCTCCCTGTATTGTGTACAGTCCCGTGCAATCTCAGTTATATATTCGTTTGCAATTGAATACTTTTTGTTGGCATTCAATACGTTTGTCGTACAATGCTCTTTGTTACAATCCTATTACGTTTGGTTGCAATTCATTACTTACATGCAGTACTGTGCAATATTCTGCAGTAGCTATTTGTTGTGCAATTCAACACCTTTGGTTTGTCACGCAATACCTTGAGTCACAATTACTTTCTGTTGCAATTAACCACCTTTTGTATATAGGTCAATAATTGCATATTGTTTATTCTATTCTACTTTTTTAATCTTATTATTTATCTTTTACACAGTTCAGTTTTTATTCTTGTTACTTTCCTGCGCTATGTATGCTGTTGCAAACTGCAATTTCCTCACTGAGTTCTAAAAGTTAGAAAGTCTTCTAAAAGTTTTCCTGAGCCCACCTAGTAACAGCCTTTTTGTTGTGTTTTTAACACAGTGCTGCTTTAGGGAAGGAAGGTCACATGTGTGTCATGTTGGTTTTCGGTCTGGCCGCTTACGTGAGATTTCTTTATAATTTTATGGTCTGTAGGAATTTCTTGAACTGATGAGCTCACGTACACAATCACAATCCCATTATGAATAGCTTTGTCCTGACCTGACTCTTCAATGAATTTTTCCGTTATCACATTATTACTATATTACCAGGTAATCGACTGGGCAGATTCCCTGATGACTAAACCTTGTGAAAGTGAACTGTTGTTGGGATGTTGTATAAACAATCATTGTCTTTTTCAGGTGAAGCACGAATCTTCCCGTCAGTCCTGTCCGTCACCGGAGAGAATTTAAATATCACAGCTGCTTACTACTGCTCCACTTACAATCTCCACACTTGATCTCTGTGACTCAGCATTACATCACCACCTTGACCCTGATGAAAATTGGATCATTACACAATGGCATTTCCTCCCTGATTCTCACTTTAAGTCAACAAATCAGTCATTACCTGAAACTGGTGGGAGCGGTCACAGAGAAACAACTGAGAGATCTTGTGAGATGTGAGATCTTGTTATATATCTTTTATTTTTACAGGAGCAATTTAGGGTGGACTATAAGCAGAATCAGCCTTCTTATTATCATAGTGGGTGTTAGCTTATAATTAAAGCACAACCAGAGTGTGGAGCTGTGGTGCTACGACACAAACATGACACCTGCAGAAGGACAACTTTATCCTGGGAGAGCATATCATATGCCACTATGAGTCTTTCCTAATTCCCGGATTTATTAGGATGTCTGCAATTATTCATATCAATCTTATCAGTCAGGAGGTCTTACTTTAACTTTATTAATGTCGTAAAACTAGCCTTCAGTTTGCCTTCCGGACAGGTGTGTTGCAGGACTCTGTGGTGACACTCTGAATCGTAAAAGTGTCCATAAAATGTGAGACAAGTGTGCTGTGTGGTGGTATGTTTCCAAGGTAAATGTGGCGACTGTGAAAGAGCTTTTGTTTTTGTATGTGCCTAAGTGAGGAGTAATTCGACATTTATACAGAAGCGGTTAAGGAAGGATATGTCAAGCCACTCTTTTTTCTGATCACACCCATTTTAGTATAAGGTAAGAGATAAGATATGTTAATCCCATCCTGCCCATCCCATCCTGTCTCTTGTGGTATACAGAATCTGGTCTAGTTGTTATTTTGATATGGCCTTTTCTTTCTTTTTTTTTATAAAACGTTGCCTAAAAACCAGAAGTATTCTTTCAAATTAATGTCCTCGTTGCTACCATTTATACGCCAAACAAACCACGTCACAACCGCAAACTCATTCCATTTGAAGGCAGTTTAGCTTAGCATACAGCAAGCTAGCTTAACAAACGGCAGGAATACCTAACCGAGTAATGTCTACAAGTAAACAAATGTTCGAAAGCTGACTTAGACAAGGTAGCTAAGACAAGCTGGCTCAACAGAAGAATTAACTAACCAAGAAATGTAAAAAAAAAAAAAAAAAAAAAAGTTTGAATGCTAATTATCATGATTATCATAATATGAATCAAGACAGCAGGAAGTCATGTAATAGTCAATGCGATGCCTACTACCCTTCATCCGTATGAGTAAATATGAGCCAGAGATTATAAAATGCAGTTACCGGTATAGTTCAATCATCCAAAGATGAAACTACGACTACGACAACTACAACTTCATTGAGTTAGTAATTTGTGTTTGAGACCTTCAAGTGCAACCATTTTAATTTTGGGATACTGGGGAGGGGGGCTAGGCTTAAGCTGTATAGCCTATTTAGCTTTCAGATGCAAGAGTTGATTGAACTTGTCTGAAAAAAAAATAGTTGTTTGAGTTAAAGAGCTAATAATTTAGCACTGTACATGTGTTTAGTCTCAGCAGTTTAATGCGTAGTAGCCATTTACTGCGTGTGTGTGTTTCAACATACACGTGTACCGTCTTCATCATCTGTCAAGTGTTTCCATTTCATCTCAGACGTTAAGACAACACTGGATTAGGTTCAGTCCACCGGCACCATTTAGTGGAAATACTTGGCATCTACAGTATCGCACACATTGGCAGGACACTTCCCGACAGCTCTGAGTGTCCTGGAGTGGCTAACAGAGCTCCTTAGTGATGTGGGCTAAATAAACCAAAGGAAAACACTGCGACTGCGATGCCTTCCGACGAACACTACAACAAAGCGCACACACATACAGAAAAGTAGTCCCCGAAGATCTCAGCTGGATGCCATAAAACTTGCGGATGCAGAAAACCATCCTGTTATCCTTTTATGAGCGTAGTCGAGGGAAATTATCACCAACACCATTCTGTGTAACATTAAAATATTATTTTTTACGGGGCCTAATAAATCAGGTTAAAATATATGTACTTGACAAATAGTTTTTTCCCCTAATGGAAACATCAAAGGCTTCCCATTTATCCGCACAGTCCTTCCTTTGTCCGGCTCTGTACTTCCTCAACCTCACTTTTTAAGGTTACAACATGTTGTTCTGTGCTGAGCAGTTCAGCAGGAAACTCTTACATTTCCATACCATGCTGCCCTCCTCCCTGTGCCTCTTTGTCCTGGTTCCTGTCAGTTTAAAAGCTCAGCCACATCTTATCAGACTCCTTGGCTGTGCTGCCAGAGGACTGACTGATGTTCATCCAAAGCACATGAGAACAACCGCAAACCTGCATTCCTTTGAGTGACTCCATTTTGACCTATGAAGCAGTTTAGATTGGTATCATTTAGATTGTAAGGTTGTTTTATTTACCCCGAGCTGCACTAGTAAAAGCTAATGGACCCCAGTTCACATGTTTAATGTACTTTTGCTGCCAAACTCATCCTGATGTTTTTGTTTACTCCATTTCTATCAGCGTGGAAAAACTAGAAAAACTGCCCTACATCTAACTGTAATCCTGCTGGTGGTGTGTAAATCGTTTTTTTAGAGTGGAATTAATATTAATGCAAAACTGAGATGCTCCTCTGCATAATTCATCAGTGAACTCGGACTCTTTCAAGAATAAAAATTAAATTTTATATAACCAATGTAGTGCCCTGTTAGTCCCTGTGTAGGAGTTATCATGGCGACTTCGAGGAGACACTGTGGTCTGTCAGAAGTGCTCGTCAGACGTTCTAGCATCACCTCATATGACGCACTCTTATCTCCCTCCTCCCTTCTCTTCTGTCTCTATTACCCTGCCGGCCTCGAGCAGGCCGGGCCCCTCATACGAGCTTCTCGAAGTTTCTTCCACTTGGCAGAAGAAAAAGTTAAAAAAGAAAGGAAAAAAACTATAAAGGTAAAACCAGCAACATATAATGTGACAGCCACTGCTCTGATTGATTGATTGACTGATTTTATGTGATAAATTTAAGAAAATGCGATACACAATGTGCATACAATAGCCACAAAGTCAAAAGAATACATAAAACACACCATTTCATAAACCCAGATAAGATACATTCTGGCTTAAAAGATGTGTCTTTATGCCAATTTCCTCGTCATCAATTTTTTTGAGCAGAGAAACAGCAGATTTAATTTCATTTGGGATTTTTCTCCAGTGTAGAGGAATGCACTCCTCCCTACTTTACTTTTAACATTTGGTTGGTCGAGCTGAATGCACTGGATCTTGTGTTCAAGGCGTTACGTATCACGGACAAACTTTAAAATACCTTACGAAACAATCTGGACATCTGAGATTCAAAGAAGTATTTTCTTGCCCCCGTCAGCCTCACATTCTTTCAGGCTGTAGATTCTGTAAAGCGCCTGGAGACACTTTTGACGGTTATTGGTGCTATATAAAGAAAATTGAATTAAAGGCAGATTAACTTCAGACACCTTCTGGACCCCTATCTTTACGATGTTGCATTATCAAGGGAGGCTGCTGCACCCGCTTCGCACCACTATCAATCAGCTGAGCAGAGGTGTGAAATAGGTCCAACTTTCTCCCTTTAGCTCCTTTTATTTTTAAATTTATTGCTCTTTACACAACCGCTTGTACAACTTTGAAATGAACAGCCAAGAGCACGGATATGAATGCCTTCGAATCTGCACATGAACTCAATAATAACATCGTCCCTCTCAGTTAATGTCAGTCAAATACAACTTCTGTGTTTGTTTTTTTTTTGTGTTAATTTGTTTTCCCTTCGCCAAAATGTTCACAGTTGGATAATTTTAAGCCTTTACATTTTTACTCTGTATTGCCTCAGACTCTATACTTCACATTTTTTCTATTGAACAGGCAGTAATTTATGCAGTGACTACACCCTGGCCCGGGCGCCAGGAACCCCTGCTGCCGTGTTTCTAGCTGTGGAACTTCTATGGAAATTACTTTTACTGGAAATATAAAAACACCCCCACTTCTCTGGAGACAAACATGTTACATTCACTTGGTTGTGAAAACACATGCCCATTTTAGGATTGGGAGTTGAGGGGGTCTTGTTTTTTTATAGTTTTTTATAAGTTGTAGGGGTACATTTTGAATGGAATACCAGCGTTGTGGGGACATTTCAGTATCATGCAGCCCTTTCACTTCCTGGTCTCCTCCACTTCTTAAAAGTTCAAGAGCTGTCAAGACGTGGCTTTAGGTTATATTAAGGTCACGGGTTTGTCAAAGCGTAAGTGTGCACTTGTGTGGGTGAGTGCACTGACTGTGCAAAGAGGACGATGCCTATTGCGCTGTCGTGAGTTCGTCCTCACACGACAAGCAGCGCTCGGTGGAGTCGTTTGAGAAATCGTTTTCCAAAGATAAGAGAAGTGTTCCATAGGCGTAGAGTGCTGCTATATATAGGAGCACTCACTTCTATGCTTGAAGTTGCACGAGTGTAAGCAATCCGGGTGGATACTCTACTGCCCGTTCTAAACAAAATCTAATACTTTGGTTGGTTTTTGAACTTAAGTGCTGGAAATCATCAGCTGTATTTGGCACCACTGAACATAACTAATCACTCTTCCTCGACAGGGTCGATAAGTCATATAAATACAGAAGTCTGGCCTGAAAACTGTCCTGTATTAAACTGACTCCCCCAAATCAGGGAACAGCGAAAAAAACTGTAAACTTAGAGATAACTTGTTTTAAGGCCTAGTGTTTTGGGGTCTCGGCTTCACTGACCAGGTTGATTTTCTCACCGTCTTTCTGTGTTTTCACTTCCTTATTCCCAGAGGAACAAGGAAGGAGTGCTCTTAATGATTTCTTTCCTTTCCTCAAAGAGGAGCAGATGTTTGAACTTTGTGGCTTTTCAAAGTTTAAAGTTTTTTCACTGATTTCACTGTCATTAGGCAACTATAACTCTTGGTGTTGTGAGTCATCTCCAGAGCCTCGGGCCAAGCGGCCGTTGAATAATCTAACAAATGTTCCTCCATCTGTTTTTTTATTTTTTTTTATTATTTTTTTTAAATTATTAACTGATTTATATATTGTTCCTTTTATTGAGCCGCGTAAGTAATGTGTTTTTTTCAACCTTCGTGAGCATGTTCCAGCCACATGAGGTAAGCATATGTGGAATGTCTGCAGCAATAATGCTTTATGAACTTCAAGCTGAAACGTTATATGAACTATTACTTATTAGTCATTAGGATGGGAGTTGTGATTTCAACATTCAAAATTACTTTCATTGTAGTTCTGTTTGAGTCACCACCAACGTGATGGTCCCCCCTGATGTGAATTTTTAACTATTAAATTATTTTGTCGCGTGCCATTTGTGTCCCAAAGCAATTTTACAAGCTGCAGCTTTTTTTTATGTACTGCAAATTGCTGTGCTCTGAATTTTATGTACTTTTAATTTTAAGCATTACTTCTTTTCCAACGACAGAAGTAATGATGGAGTGTTGAGAGGAAAACTAATCGTTTTAGAAAATCAAATCCATGTGCAGGAAAAAAACGGAAGTAAAGGGTAACGACGCGATACATATATACACATATTCACGCCAGTAAATCAAGCGTGAATATGAATTTGAATACAAGCGTTTTGGAAAAAAAAGTCACGTTAAAGTCTTAGCAGGTGTGAACTGATGTAAACCTTTACGGGGAATGCAAAGCATGAAGTTGAGTCCAAGTTTTTAACCTGTATTCATATACTGATGACTATCTATAAATTATTTTAAAACTGCAAAATCGTACTATTCGTAATATTCCAATTACTGACCCTGATTCTGAATCGTAGCACGTTTAGCTCTATTTAAAACTGCGCCTTGGTGGTATTACTACTCAAGAGTTTAACGATAAATGTTTTACGGCCTCTTATAGCCCTCAGGTTTGTTGACATTTACATTATTTAAACGTCAGAGGTCACCCTCCGTGTCTGTCTGCGTTCTCTCTCGTTTCTCCTTCTCCAGCATCTCAGCACAACCTGAACCGAACCTGCTGCGTCTGGTTTGTGTATCTGATCCGTGTGACAGCAGCGGCGAGGCCTGGCCAGCATTACTGTCCTCTGCCAACGGGGGTGCCAGCTAGTTACTGTTCCAAGCAACCTGTGTTTTTCGCCGCTGAGTATTTACGAAAACCAAGTAAGGCCAGCTTTTAAAATGCCAGGAGAAAGGCATCTTTGGGAAGTGTGGGAAATGTGTAGCTTGTGAGGCTGATCCTCAAAATGAGCAACCAAATATTTTAATGTCAATTTCTCATACTAACAACATGAAGCCACTAAACAAATGAATCCCTTTCAGATTTTATGATATTTTTTTTTTCTTCCTGTGGTTGACATGACCAGAAATGTTTGAAGACGACCATTATTGCTTTGGCAAGAAACAACATTTTAATAACAAGATACTTCTGGATGAAGACCAACTATGAAAAATTGTGACCTTTCAGATCTCTTATCTGAGAAAGTGGCTGTCTGGAAAGCTTATTTAAGCACAAAGTTAATGTTTGTATTGCACAAAAGATGCACAGAATGTGATGTGCGGGTGATTAAAGATAGAACAAAAAGGTCATGAACCACTCAGGAGCACAGCTGTGCAAATGAAGGATAAATAAATGAGAAGACCATAATCGGAAATGCCCACAAACATGTGGCATTAGAGGAGCATTAAATGTCCCGGCGCTCTCTGGGAAAACCCTGGTCTTCAACGGATCACTCACGTTCAGATATTTGGTCAAGAGTCCTTGGTCACGGGGGGACACCAGAGCTTGCGTCTTCTTCAGATGAGGGTCATGCAAAGTGCTGAGCAGCTCTAATTCGGTTCCCACAGAAATGAGGAACAGTAGCTCAAAAGATGACAATCTGCTACAAGATTTCACAATCATGGTAGAGTATGACAAGGGTGACTCACGATGCGATGGGTATTTTAGCCCAACTGGTATGAGCGCTATGCACCACAAATGGCTCATGTCAAACAGTTTACTCTTTATCAAGATGAGGCAATAAATCCTCTTGAAAATGTTAAGACACCGATCAATATCTTACAGATTTGAAAGCAGTCTGCGGTACAAAAGAGGGACAGTCCAGGGAGTAGTGCGTCAGAAAGCCGCTGTGGTGACGTTACAGTTTCTGGTGGAATTATCTACGTTTGAGTGCGATCTCGTTGATAAAATTAGCACTGTAGAAGTCACTTTAATTAAATCTACACATGTGTTAATGAATGTGATATTTCAGTGTTGATCTGAACAGCAGGAGAACAGTGAAAAGGAAGAGCTATATATACCTGGGCAGAGGAGTTAATGAGACACAGGTGAGACTAATGAGGGGGCGGAGCACACGAGGAGAATCACATTACATGGAAGACAAGAAACACAAAGGACGAAATTTACAAAATAAAAACAAGAAACACCAAAAAAATAGTTACACATGACATTTTGAATTCAGCACAATCATAATACATATTTATTAGCGTTACTTTTAGTGTGCAGATTTCTCAAAGGATGCTAGTTGTTTTTTTTGTTTTTTAATTTTTTTGCACATCGAACTAACCCTGAGAACCTTAGAAAGGAAACTGACAGCGAGTAAAACCTATGTAGGTTACATCCTGTGCTACTTCTAATCTAACTGGCGACATGACAACACACATTTAAATAAATAAATAAATAACCTTGTCTCTTTTTTGGCATCCATTTAGAAATGTCAACATTAACATGTTATTCCATGCTTATATTTAAATTAATTCAGAGGTAATTGTCCAAAATTACCCAAATGGATAAATATCCCTGAATGTTCGTATCTCAATAATATTTTCTTATTTTGCATTAATCCATGTAAATGACCGCCATTACTCAACTCAAAATAAAACGGAGCCAGATACAATCTTGAAAGTGAAGTCGTCATCCCTTAGAAAACGTGTTCACGTTTACGGGAAGTTAACGGTCATTGCTAACGGTGATGGAACAACACCAGCTCATGCCCTAAAACAAGATTCAAAAGCACCTTGTGCGACTGGGTAACTGGTTGGAATAAAGCGAGCAGAAGGATAACTGTGTGGTGGGTTCATGTGAATGGATCCTTCTCGTGGGAAAAATGGAAAGTTTTGATAAGGGTGGAGATCTTGGGCTGTTGTGTGTTTTACAAATGGTGGAGGTTAATGGCAAGTCAATATTCTGTAATAGAGTTTGATTTCATTATGCAGTTGCACATCCTGCATTAAGTTACCCAGTCATTAGTTTGAGCTGTTCGCTTCGGTGACTTCTAGACACTAAACAGTTGCCTAGCAGTGTCCAACGCTTCCAATAAAGAAAAATGGGAGAAATCGGTTTGCCTCTTCCCCCTTCTGTTCATGAGTTCCCCCTCACTCTTGTGATATCTTATCTTTCATCTTTTCTGCACATTCCTCGATATGGGTCCTAAAGGAACATACCCTTCCACGTCATTATTTTGACACATGAATCTTCCAAATTATACATTCCCTTTCATGTCTGAACTGGTGATAATGTTGCAAGAGTGTGAAACAAAGTCTGGAAACACACAATTTTTCGCCCCATTGACAACCCCACCAGATTATCGAAAATTTTCATCATCTCACTAGCAATGAGAGAATTTAATGAGTTCAACAGGAAAGGCAGTTATGATGCTGATAGTTAATCGTTACTCTGGAAAGAAAACAAAACTGTTTCCAGGGGAACCTGATTGTAGATTAACTTTCTTATTTATCTTTCTGACTAGCTGTCAGAAGGGCACATTCAATATAACATCCACTTACAAGAGGCCAAATGTTTTTCTCTGGCACATAAGATATTTTCGCATCTTCTTCCTCTTCTCTCTCCTCCCCTACCAGTTCCTGGGAATTCTATTTCCACTAGTTTTATCTTTCTTGTTAATACAAGTTGAAGCTGTTTAAAATACACAGCATACTGAGACACCTTTCACATTCAGTTCCTTGGCAACTCTGTGTGGTCTGGGTGAAGAAGAAGAACTTTCTGTTCTACTAATTACCTTGTGTACAAGACGGTCTGAGCACAATGATGTTCAGCAGACGTGGCCACGTAGCTACATAATTGGCCTTTTGACCTATACAGGCTCACCAGATATCCAGTTATTTATGACAAATAATTAACTAAATAAAATTAAAATAACATTTAATACTCACTACAACACTTTGCATCTCTTGTGTCATCCATACAAAAATCAATGATGGTTCTGCAGGGAATTGCCACAGCATCATCGAGCAGCCATTTTCATTTCTCATTCTTAAAAACATTTTCAAATTAAATATGTGACACCACAAGTTTCTTAACCACTTTAGTGCAATGCTAGGTTGTTTATCAATCACAAAGTCTTTCAAACACTCTTCATTCATCTAGGATGTTCAGGCACGGATCACATTGTAATCGTAGATAAACTGTGTGCAAACAAACCATTACATACGCATGTTTGTAGCCTTTCTAAATACAAGCTTATCAATTAATCTGCTTCAAGCCCTGCTGGGGAGCAGTACTTTCCATCCCACTCTTGCTAATAAACAAGCACATTCCACATTATTCAGTCTACGACACAATGGTGTGGGTGGTCGTGTGTCTTTACAGCAGCGGCAGCAGCAATAAAACTGAAGCTGTAATGTGTCAAGAGGAAACTGGCCTTCATTCACCAGTCTTGCACTAGATCTGTGAGTTATCACACATTCGGTCACTGTGTGCCACTGTGGGGAAGTGGTTTCACAGATTTAGGCCCCGTCCATGTATCAAGGATACCCATCATGTCGTGGTCCACTGTTAGTTTGGGCGGTGGATGTTCCAGGAACTTCTTGCTTTAGTAACCCTCTTTTACCAAATATGAGTGAAACAATCAGAACATAAAAGTATTGCTGGTGTGTGGATGGAGAAAGCTACTTGTGCTCAGCATGGTGAAACTGGTGGAACCAGATTTACGGACGGTGTTTTCCTCCATATTTGGGGCGCTCTGTGTTTGCATCATACAGTATGTCACTCAACAATATCAGACCGTTTCACGGTTGTCACCTCAATCACCTCTTTGAATCGACATTATTCTTTTTTTGTTTTTAGCTTAATTTTAGCTTCTCTTCATTGGCTCCCTGTAAAATCCTCCTTACATACTTTAACAGCCTGTGTCCATTATACTCAAAGACCTTATTGTACCATATCAGCCCAGATCTATTTGATATCAAAGACTTGTGGTTCCTTGAGTTAAAAAAAGCAGAATGGGAGGTAGAGCCGTCAGCTACCGGGCGCCTCTCTTGTGCAACCTGCACCAGATTGGGTTCAAGGTGGCAGGCACCCTCTCTACTTTTAACGTTAGAATTAAGACTTTACTTTTTGATAAAGTTTGTAGTTAGGGTGGCACTGAACGATACCTTAGTTATGCTGCTTTAGGCATTGATTGCTCGGAGATGCACTGAGCACCTGTCCTCTACTCACTACTTTCTCGCATCAAGCTCCTGTCCTCTAATTTCTTTTTTTAGGCACTGAGCTCTTATCCTCTAATATCTTTTCTCTGTGACTGTGCTCCTATCCTCTACTTTCTATTTTCTGCTACCAAGCTCTTATCCTCTAATATCTTTTCTCTGGCACTGTGCTCCTATCCTCTACTTTCTATTTTCTGCTACCAAGCTCCTATCCTCTAATATCTTTTTATCTGGCGCAGAGTTCCTATCCTCTAATTTCTTTCTTTTTTTCTTTTTTTTTTTTTGGTACTGAGCTCCTATCCTCTGCCTTCTCTTTTCTAGCTCTGAGCTCCTATATTCTATTTTTTAAAATCTATTTCTTCTTTATTACTACTCGTGCATTTGCGTGCTACTACTGAATAGCGTGTGTCCTTCTGTCCATCTAATCCACACTTTCCCTTCCCTCACTTGCAACAGTACACAGTTACTGTTCTTTGTATAATCCAGATGGTCTCAAAAGCTTATTTTACTTTTTTTTTGTGCAGTTTGGTTGGAAATTTGATGATCCTTATGTTATGATTTCAAGCCCAGGTTTAGATTGCAGTTCCAGTTGGCCATAGATCAGGAGAGGAGCTCATAGGTGATCACTCTGGGATAAAAAAAAAACTAAATAGTTCAAAGACAACGATTAAGTCAACAATCTGTAAAAGAATTGTCCGCCATGTGTCTGCAAAAAGCTGCGTTAGGCTCAGCACAAACCCATCCCATACACTCCAGTAACTATATTAAAACAAAATCCCCGTCAAACAAATTCCCAGGCCATACAGTTATATCTAAGTACCCTGGAATGTACCACATCTCCAAACTGCCAGGAAATGATAGCTGTGGCAGGGCCTAGAGTATCTCTCTTGTGAGATTCACTGTTGATCCAGAAAGTAGAGCATGGGAAAGTTTGCAAGGTGCCATTTACCTTGTGTTGATTATGTTTTGCGAGGGACCTGCACAAATACACCCGAGCCATAATTCACAAAGACGAAATTAGTAGAGAATAAAGTTGACAAACGCAGACAAACTTTCCGGAACCAGCTGTGACTTGGGGTCATTCCTCTGTGTCTTGCGTATTGGGGCCCAAAAGTGATGAGAAAATAAATAAATGGGCAACGATACCACTGCATTACATGCTGCATTAGTTCAATTCTCAGCATTCTTTTCCATGCTTCATAATCTTCTTGCTATTCTTATATTTTAATGGTTAATTCAACATCAAGCGGGGTGGTGGGGCAGCAGCTGGAAATCATACAAATACATTTTTATTTCCTTCTCTTTTGTATTAGGATTAAAAAAAAAAATCTGGAAAAACTATGGCATTAAATGAACGCCTATTAAAAACGGAAGGAGGAATAGGAATTAAAGTGGAACTACATATTAAAATGAATATGTGGAAAAAAATAGTCTATTAATAAATCTCTCTCATTTCAGATTATTTTCAGACATCACACCTCCACCCAGCTGGGATTAGTACATGTAAGTAATTATAACCCCATACAAATACCTTTCAATAACACAATTATATTATACAGTGCATGTAAAAATACCACCTACACATAATTTCCTACTCCGTCAGATCCAGTGACGTCTATTGGTATTTTTACAATAATCTCCACTGTTTATTTAACATGTGATGGGAGGATCTATGGGGGAAGCCAGGTGGACTGATGAAGGACATTTATGACGGAGATAGACTCGCACAACCACAACAGGCATACAAGTTGGCCTTAGCGCAAACAAACCTGCAGGGATCAATACGGCGGAGCGGATTATGTGATCCAGACAAATGATTTACTGGGAATTACAGGAAATTGTTTTCTGGAGAAAAAAAAAAAAAAGCATGACACATCCTGGTTTTAATGCATCCCAGCAGATGTGCTGATGAGTAACCTCTATTTTGTCTCTGATCTCATAATAATCATGGTAATAAAAATGCCTCTCAGTTCAAGACAAACACTCAAACGTTTCATAACATGCTACGGATGAAAGACTAGATAGCTCATTCTAGTGATGAGGCTCGGCGGCTTGGGAGAGGAGATGCCTTTATTTTCTCATCCCCGATGGAAGTCCAGTGATACGATACACTGGTCGTAAAGACAACAACTGCTGTTGTTGCTGGAACCAAAAATCTAATTTAATGCCTATGTTTTTTTTATTTTTTTTATTGCCTTTAAATAAACAGTCAGTGATCCTTTTTTTTTTTTTTTTTTAAACTTGTGTAAATTGGTGCTGCCGGCTGTGGTGCATAAATTCTGTCAGTAATAAAAAACAGAAAGGAGCATTTTTCACTTTATTGACTACGCTGAATTCAGTTAATAAAAGCAAACACCTCGCCCCACACCGCTGAGCTGAACCGAGTTGCTCCCTCTATGTTTCTGTCCGCCCTGGAAACTCACCACCTCACCTCCCCCCGCCCCACATGGGGTAAACACACACAGAAAGAATGGTTTTATTAAAATTCACTGAACAAAAAGAAACAGAAAGGTTGACACCGCCCTCTCCATATAATTGAAAATTCCTTCCGATGCTCTGATTGAGCTACTCCTTATGATTAGTGAACGAACGAGAAAGGCACCATTGTGATACGGTTATTGAACTGCTCCATCGTTCCAACTGTTTAACTGTAACTTTAACGGCTGTTTGACAACTTGATCGGACATTTATTTGCACTAGTCGTCACAAAGCACACTACTGCTTACTGGGTAATGTCTCTGACAATTAAAAACTAACCTTTATGAGTTAATGTAAGTGTCGCAAAGGTAAAGGGTAAAATGTAACGTTAATGTATCAAATTTTATCTTCTCCTTTACCTCATTTCAAACCGTCTGACGGTCACCAGCTGTGTAGTAATTTTAAACAAACCTGTCTCAGTCCGTTGGTTTTTTAACTCCAACGGTGTGAGAACGAGCAGGTGGGCTCTGCAAACCAGTGAGGGAGTTTGGCCAAGTGCCAGTGCATGTTTTATAATCCGTCCCTAAACTGCATGTACAGGGAACAGTTTAGTGGTGTGCGATACCTCTAGATTTGGTTTCAGTCCAAGTAAATACAGGGCCAGTATTGACAATACTGATATTGGTACTTTTTAATAATTAAGGTGAATGCATCATCAATCTAAATGTGAATGAATGTTCATGATCTTTAAGAGTTTTTTTCTGATTTGCCTTTTGGATTGTTAATAAGTTAAAATCCAGTTCAAAATCTGTTTTTTGTTCAGAAACGACACAAAATTCTTTTACCAGGCAGAATGTTCAGAAACTACAGTTATGAAGCTAAATCTCTCCCTTCATTGCGCTTCTTTCAAAGTGCAATGAAAGCATAGTGAGCCTACTCTGTGACAGCAGCAGCATTCAGACGGACACAGTCAAATCCTACAAGAGAGAAACTGAAACTCAAGTGTCCATCTCATTACGTTAGTCTCGGTATTAAATGTTTTCAACCATAATGTTGCACTAAAAGTCAAGAGAGGGGGAGCTTTGTTTTGAAATTGAGTTTTGATGGACCATGAAGGGGCACTGCTCAGTCACCCTGTCACACAGCCGACTTTCACCAAGGCAAAACCCGACAACGCTTTTATTATCATGAATCAATGTTTGTTTTTCTAACAGCAGCTCAGTGATGAAGACGAATGACACTCTGCCAGAACCCCCCCCTCCCCACCCCGTCAGTTTCGAGACCAACCTGGCCGAGCTGCTCTGACACTCAGGAAGCCGCCCGTGCAAGTGTTGCACCCTGAACAGGAAGTGTGCCGTTTTTCTCTGCAAATATTTCATCACCGTGCCTGCAGGCTCCAACGTCCCCCCTGGTATCCTTAAAAAAAAAAAAAAAAAAAAAGCACATTAAAATACACACATCTGCTTTACCTGACACAATCTTTCTGCCTTTCAGGGGCTGTGACCTGTTCTGTAATCACTCTTCCACTCATCACCTTTTTTATGCTACCATAATAAACTTCATTACTGAACTCTGGGAGGACACTATTTCTTCACACTGCCATGTACGAATACATGTTGTATAACGCTGTGATTATAAAGAAGAATCAGATCTGTTTAAGTAAGTCAAAGGTGACCGCAATTCTTTAATTCCTTCGTACATGTCATCACGCTTGTATTGAGCAACAGCCTTTACACATGGTTGATATCATTTTTTTATTTTTGTTGTTCCACATGACACTTGATTGGCGTCACTTGTGTGTGTGTAATTTCTCACCTCCACTTCTTCTTTAGCTTTTTCACTTCATCATTTTGGTTTACTGCCTGCTGGTTTGGTTCACTTCTTCCAGTCAGTACGTTTACATGCATGTGAAAAAAACGAATTATTGCCTTAATCGGACTATAACAGGATAACTTAAGTGCATGTGAACACGTTACTCCGATTAAAAGTTCTCATTATCCGTTTGAGACACCCAGATAATGCGGTTGGAATTGTAGTTTTCAATCGGATAATGCGTGTGCGCATGCTCCACCAACTCTGCGCTGGCGTGTGACCCCGGAACTAAAACGTCCAAGAAAGCCGGCCACAGAAGAAGAAGAGGAACAGAGCCGCTAGAAGAACCATCTGAGGGATAGCGCGGATCTTACCCGCACCAGAAGTAGCGCGAACATTACGTACGAGATTAAAAAGTTTACTATTACCCGTCTCGTTGTTGTTTGAAATGCCGGTCCGCCGCATGAAGGACTCTTGTTTATTGTATCATATAATAGGTCAGCTGGAAATCGGGCTGTATTAACGTGGTATTATCCCGCTGAAAAGACACGTATCGCCGCCTAGTGTGGAAGAGGAGAACTTTTATTCGATTTTCTTGCGCTGCATGGAAACTCGGACAAGGACTGTAGTGAGAAAGTCGAATTTTGAGCATAGCTCGATTAAGCTCTGCATGTAAACGCACTGAGTGTAGGCAGAAACGTCAGGCCGCAAAGTCCAAAACAGTATTATGAATACTGATGCAGGCATATTTAAAGTGAAATGCTGCACTTTTAAAGGTTTAAAAAAGCCTTTAAAGGAAACCTACTTCAGCGTGTCGTTGGTGTCGCTGTCTTAGCAACATTCTTCGGCGACACACTCTTGCGTTCACGGTGAATTATTTTTGCTGACATTTCCTGCAAACCGTGGCTAAATTCTGACAAATGCAAGAGGATAGCAATCCATCTTTTGCCTACTTGGATTTCCACTCCATTAATCTTCTCCTCCCCATCTCTTTTTACCCACAATTTCCACTGATAATGTCCACAGACGTGATATACTAGGCAATAAAACTGAATAACCCCTATTTAACTTCAGAATCAATCTCATCTCATCTAATGCACTGACAGCTAAAGCAGTGACAGATAAATAAGTATTTTAATGTGACATAAGGCAATGAATAAAGAAAACTAATTATAAAAAAGATCTGATTAGTTGCACTGAAGTCAGTCAGTTATCAGAGGGAGCATGAGCGCCTGACAGGGTATGGTACCCCACAGAACACATTGTTCCCCTTACTCTTTACCTACATCCTTTTCCTCCTCTCTGACATGGTGTCAGTAATGAATTTCTGTCCAGAGGACCACAGTTGAAGACAGATAGATGTCAGGGTCAAAGAGTCAAAGAAAGCAACAGAATTTTCCTCCTTTGGCAAACAAACTATCCATCCAGGCAGGGCAAAACTCACCATACAGACATATCCTGTGTGGCAGGTCACCATGTTGTTGCAGATCCAAACACAGCAGTATGAATTCTCTTTATTTTGATGTTTAATTTAGTAGTTCCTGGAGAAGGTACAACAGTCAACCACAGTTCACACAAGCAGAAATAATGTCCAACATTACAACCACCAAATAAAGTGTCTTAATACTGCCAGTAATAGCCCAATCACGGCAAAACCCCAATTTAACTTATCTCTATCACAACAGACTGATCTGTTCGGAAGAAAGTTCTCAGATCAGATTAAGAGATGGTCAATAGAAAAATATTTGCTCCTGATAACCTGATAATATTTGACCTGACTGTTTAAGCAGGACATTGGCCAAAGCATTAGCCTACCTTTTCCCTTCGTTGCCGTCTTCCTGTTATGCATCCTGGCGCTAGGTGTTTCCCAAGTAACCAATAACATCCGGCAAACCACAAAATGTGAGAAAACGTCATAGCTTCCATAGCTCCATGGTCCAGTCCTGGTGTTAATGTGCTCATTGTAGATGCTCCATACAAAACAAACTGTACGTCTTTCTATCATAACTATTAACTACTTCAACAGCTTGAGCCACTGTAGCTCATTTGATGACTGGACCACAGATCACAGCCTTTCCTACCTTGGACGGCTTTTGATAGAGAACACCTCAAAGAAGGAGCACAAGGTGTTGACCTGGCCTGTAAATTAATCAAACTGACCAAGCATCTGTGGGATGATCCACAGAGGCCCCTCCCTTCAACCCATAGGGCCCAAAGGCGTCCAACTAACAATATTCTGTTCCCAGACACCACAGGACACTCTCAACAGACCCGTCTCCATTCTCTGATGAGTCACAACTGTTTTGGAGGCACAAAGCAGACATACACAATATTAGGACATAATGTTATGCCAGATTGGTGTATGTCGCACCGACACACATATTTCTTGATAATGAGACAACCTAATTATTTCTTCACGTGTCAGTGGTGATAATGTTATGGCTGATTATGTCTGGGGTTAACATGTAAACATAGCCTTTTATATCTTTATAAGAGACGTGTTTTTATTTGTGGCTTCATGACTGTGTAAGAAATCAAGCACCTGCAGAACTGCAGAGGTTAAATTAAAGTGGTTATTTTTCATAGTGTTGCTGCCTATCAGATAAATCTGGGTGCCAGTTTATTTAGACAATGGTTCTCTTGTATCCCTAGACATAGTAGCAGTCATTATATTTTGTTTGGAAACCTCTAGGATGCCCTAGGGAGGAAATGGTGGAAAGCACCAATGAGAACTTTTTCACGCTTGTTAACAAGTGAGATGAAGACCGAGACAGAGAGTGAAGTCAGATCCCAATGTTTATCTTAATCTCAGCAAATGAAACTACATTACAGGAGAATATTAAACCAAACAAACCCGGTGTCATGCACACAAATTCACACCTCGAGATGTCTACTTGGCATGTAGAACAGAGTTTTAGAAGTCAGCCGTCGTCCTCAGAGCGTATTTATTGCGAAGGAATGCAGAAGAGGACAGGTGTGGCACTGTGGTATCATAACAGATGCCAGCACCCACTGCTCAAGACTAATGACTGTCTCATTAAATCCTGCCATGAAACACAAGCAAGTAAATCTTTCATTCTCATTGTTGGAAGGCACATCTGTTGTTCGACTCTGAAGGAAAAATACACCGTAAAATATAATCACAGACTGTTCTATCCAAACGATTTTATGAAGTTAAAATCCAAAACATTACGTCCATACAAGTATATCAGGAATGACGCCTAAAGTGGAACATGATGCAACAATTTTTAAAGAAACGATTTAGAAATTCAAGGTACTTAAACATAATTTTCCTTGAAGATGCACCTGCATGCCACTTAAGAACATGTCTGTCATTAAAAACTAAGGATTTAGGGTTTATGTGGTTGTGATGCCCTTCAACAATACGCCTCCTCAGCAAATACCTGATAGTTTGTGAGCTAAAGAAAGACACTCTTGAGTCAAACAAACAATAAACCTGAGCATCAACTATTGATATTTTATGAAAGAGGCTGGTGTCTCAGAGATACATTATGTGCCAGGTGTCCTTAGCGACAGTGCTGTATTGCACTGAGTTTGAAATTGACTGGTGTTAAATACAGCTGCAGGTAGGCTAACACTGTGTGTTGATGGACGAACAAGAGGAGGCACTAAAGAAAAGTGCTCATAATTTTTTTTTACCAAACTCATTTTAATCTGTCTGAACTAGGGGTTGTACCAACTACTCAACTTTTCTGCTTCGCCATGACACTTTAAGCAGGAAGACAAGTAATGGCTAATCACGTGACAATACCAACATGGATGCCTCAGAGAAGTCAGACGAGGAGCCCAGTGGGTTGTTGCAGCAAAATGGAAACGTTTCCTCATGTGTGTGGAAATACTTCACTTAAAGTGAGGCCAATTCTACTGTGACATGCAAAACATGTAAGTCAGTCCTGAAATACAACAAATGTACTACTGCAATGCACAGTCATGTGAAAAGGCATCCGGAAGAGGAACAGTCTAAATCCTCTCAGCGGCAGTTAATTAACAACTTCAACAAATGGGTAACAAAGAAAAGAAGGCAGCACATCAACAATTTGTTGGTGAATTTCCTTGTCTAGAGTTAGTAGATCTTTAGCTGCTATAGACAGTAAAAGCCTTCTAAGATATACCTCTTTTTTTTTTTAATCCCAGCTACATCATCCTATCTTATAACATGCTGTTAAGTATTGATGTTGATGATTTATATAGACAATACATATCTTCAGTGCACAGTATTGATAGGCTTATGTGTTTATGTCCAGTTTTGTTGTGTTCTCTTAATTGACATTGTTGTTGTGGTTATAGAGCGTGGTTTTGTCCTTGATGTCAGTGAATGCACCATACGAGATACGGAAGTTATGGTAGAGTTGAGAGTTTGCGAGCGAAAGCCAGACTGACGGTGTTTGACGTGTGCTACGGCCGACGGTAGTCTGTGTACATGCATCAATAAACTTGCAAAAAAGCCTCCGTAGCTTCTTTTGTATGAAACCCTACATTGTGTATTCAGGTCAATGTAGACTTAATTGTTGCAAAGCATTACTTTCTACTGTGTTCTTATGTGTGACGTCACTTTTATTTTATTTGTTTATTTTTTAAAAGGGGACAAAAACGTATTGAACATATTGAATGAACATTTACAATGTAAATATGAATGGGATTGTAGCCAGGTGGCTAATTTGGCAGGTAGGTGTAAAGAGAAACAACAACAACAAAAACAAAAGCGATAACATCGACTTTCACCACGTTAGTCAACTGAAAGTCGTTCAACCTCTAGTGTGAACGGAAATACGTCTTGTGAAGTGTGATCTCATATAACACTGTATAAGAGTTATCACCGCCACCGCCGCCACCACCACCCGGTATACACATGCTTTTCATCACAATGAGTAAATAATAAACTATACTGCTGCACTGCACCAATAAGTTTGGCTTACAGATTATTTTAGGTTTAATAACTGTTGAAAGCAATATGCTTCATGGGTGACAAGTCATGCTCTCAGTGCAAAATGACGCCTGTGCTCCAGAAGTGTAAACAGCCGTGTCAGACAAGGTCAACTGTTCACATATCTGGTGTCTACTGAGGCCTGTCGAACGGAGTAGGTTGACCAAGGTGAAGTACAAGTGTAATGCTCTTGTTCCCTTGTTTGTGTATAGAGATACAAACAGGGGAACAGAGAAGTTTTTGGCATGTGTCATAACATGGTAATTATAGAATGCATCTCAGTCTGACACATGCAGTGTCAAAGCTGTGGGACGTGAAGGACTTGATATTCGCTCCTCGAGCTGCTGCGGGGAAATACTTTGCAGCTGTCGGGACTTGTCCCTCTAAAGCTTATGTTAAAACCGCACCTGAGCGTCGAGCTGATGAACATAATTACAGCCATAAGTGTCTGAGGTCCCTTTATGAAGGTACTGATTGAGAGGGAAAACCTGCCACAGAAGATTAGAAAACAATGTCTAAAAGAGGGCAGGAGGGTAGACTCAAAGAGAAGCAGATGTCGGAAAAAGGGTTGCACTTGTCCCATGCAGGGAGTCAGGAATGCGATGTCCATGTCCAAGAAAAGAAATGATGGGTCGGATGTCTAACAGAGTTTAGCTCTGACTCTTGTTGGAGTGCTGGATCTTATCGTTTAACACACATACTTGATGATACGGCAGCATGCCAAGATAAAATGTTTCTTTTTCAGCATGTGTTGTCAAGATAGCAACGGACAGGCTGTATGTTCTACAGTCTGTCCAATTAGGCAATGAGTCATGACACAGAAATGTTACGTATGCTCAGGGTGGAATAACATCACATATATTCCTCTTTTTGTAACAGAGTCGCATATGTATACATAGGACGCACACCGATTGGCCACAACAATTAAAACAACGTTAAACACTGACAGAAGAAGTGAATAACATTAACAATGTAGTGTTCAGCTGGGAAACTTTTTGAGATGGCATTCATGTGGATGTTACTTAGACATGTACCACCCACGTAGACCAGACGAGGCAGACACCCACAAAAAAAAAAAAACACACACAAAAAATCACAACTTTGAGGCACAATATCAAGAAAGTGTCATAGTGTTATACTTTTAGAGAGCAGCCAATAACCTTACTTCTTGTTTTGTTTTCTAACCATTGGAGACTAAACCCTGAGATATGCAAAGCAATTTGTCTTCATCTTGGCAAAATTTCACCTTGTTCTCTTTAATTTGCCGTTTTCTTTTGCAAAGTACAGTTAACTTAACTGTACACACAGTTGTGTATATGAAGCTCCCTGCGTAAATCATAAACCAAAATAACTGTAGGAGGACATTCTTCTGTTCACTAATGGTTAAACATTAATATGATTATTTTCACTGGGCCAGTACACGAATTACAAATTAGATTTCTGCAAATTTGCTAAATTACTGCTTATAAATACTAAGTAGGAAGCAATGTTACTAGATGTTCTGTACATATCTCACGAATAATTGTGTAAAAATCTTAAATGTGCAGGCTGCAGCCAGCTGTGAAGCTTCCACGTCTCTCTCAGTGTTTGTGGATTTTCTTCTTTAATTTCAGCTGATCCCACTGCTGATACACTTTTTGGATTGTTTATTGGAGTTAAATCGAGATTACATCCTCGTCCAGAGCCATTACGCAAGGCCGGGGGAGTAACCTGACTCCCAAGGGGGTTTACTCCTATCGAAAGACATGGGAAGCTTGTGTGGGATGCCTGATTATCCGGACTTTCTCCAGAGCAAACACACAAACAAGACAAAGCCATTTAAGGCACTTGTCACTTTATTGTCAGTTTCAGAAATGAACTGACTCATTCTTCTTTTTTTTTTTTCTGGACAAAGACCCTACAAGAAACAACGGGCAAATCAGGACTTGCCGTTCATTGATCCTGTCCCTTATTTAGAACAAAGAGGATATTTAACCTTCAATAAGAATATGTATCTGTTGCCAGTCTACATCATGTTAGAGCAGAACATGCAAAGTCATAAACCACAACAGTAAAATAAATAAACAAGTGCAGATCTGCACAAGACAGGAGTGAATGCGGGAATGTAATCCTCGCTGGCACATTCCTGTCAAATCAACTGATGATTGAATCCCAGTCTGCTAACAAACAGCGAGTCTCACAGGGTTAAGGTGCAGGAGCTCTTCAGCAGCCAATAAATCTCTTTGTGATGAATTGTGCTTTCATTAGGTCTCTGAAGAATTCTGCAAGACTCAAAGAATCTGAGGTTTGGTCGCTTGAGTCAACTGCTCAAAGTGGACCTAAGTTAAAAAGAGCAGGATGAAGAAGGTCTGGGGGAGTCGTGGGCTTGGTGCTTATGCCTCCGTGGGGAATTGAAAAAAATGTATCTGGTTTT
Source organism: Mugil cephalus (assembly GCF_022458985.1). NCBI lineage: Eukaryota > Metazoa > Chordata > Actinopteri > Mugiliformes > Mugilidae > Mugil > Mugil cephalus. Next base: position 6,296,662 of record NC_061788.1, on the reverse strand, counting down.
CCCAGGCCGGAACAAGACCTCACTGCAGCATTTTCTTCTTGTATTTTCACTATTTCTTCATAGCTTTACATAGCTATGATAACAGCTACACTGGTTTAAGTTCAGCAACTATTGGCTATGAGCTCTTCATTGCTTGTGCACGTCTTTACACACTTTAACAAGCAGGGGTGAGGATTTCATGTAGCTCCAGTTTTATAAAGGATCCATGCAGACTGTCCGTTTGCTGGTATGTGGTCCTGGTTTTTGTCCCACACTATAGACTGTATATAAATATGGATGTGTCGCCACTTTCTTGCAATGGCCAAACCGATGCTATTTTCCCAGGCATACAGGCAGCACCATCTTAGTAGAAAGTCATTTCTACTCGCGTTTCATTTAATTAATACTGCTCTCCCTCCATCAGTTACAAGGAAATGTTGAATTATTCACTATGCTTGATCTTGAAAAAAAACAAAAACAAAAAAAAACTCTCCTGGTCCCACAGGACTGCTTTACTGACATGACTAAAATAAAACTTATCCAAAAAAATGACACGTTAACATGCATCAACATTATATTAACTACTGAAAACAACAGAAACTATCCTTGAAGAAATTTTTTTCATGTGTATTTTAGTGTTTTAGTTTGGCCCAAGTCCCATCCACTAACATGGAGGGGGTGGAGCTTATGACCTATACTGCAGCCAGACACCGGGGGGAGCTCTATTAGCTTTGGCTTCACTTTTGAGGAAGTTCAACAAACAAAAAAAGAACAGAAGCCTGTAGATGTTTTACATCTATACTTCAGCTGAACATTAAAATACATGAATATTATTAAATGGCTTTCCCATTTTGGATGACAAATTCAAACCACTGCCACCTGCTGGTACAAGCAGGTATTGTTCTCATGCTGGTAATATTACTTGCTATATTACAAGGTTAGGAAAACTGACTTAAAAGTAAATTCGTCATTTAAATAGAGTTGTTTGTCCTTTATTTGGAAGTAGTACATAATAGGGTGTGAATGTAATATGTTCCATCCGCCCACACTTAAATCAGCCAGTCGGAAGTGACATGGCAGAGCTGTTGCTACAGATTCATGCACGCTTGAAAGAGGAAATCAGATAAGAGAAAGTTTCCATTCATTAATTATTCCCAGAGATCATTAGTATCAACATCAACACAGTATCAACATAACGTTGAGGATATTAGCAATCATAATTCAGTTTAAGTGAAAATCCATCAACGGGATATCAAAAAACTAATAAATCATTAATATATTTACTTGGAAATGTATATGTTGCTCATTTCATGGTTTTATAGTGATACAAGAAGAAGAAAGATAACGTGTGTTTATTTTAAAATTGTTTCAGTCAGCTTTTGCAGAATGAACTCATAGCTAAATAAATAAAAAATGTTTGTTATATGTTATTAGCTGCACAAAAAAAAAAAAAACTCTTGTAATCCATAGTTCCTTAAATGGATTTCTTTCATAAATACAAGTCTGAATGTTTATTATTTAGATAAGACAATTCCTCTATTGGCATTTAGTTTACATTTTCCGCAACTTCACTTTATTTCTGCAAACAAGGAAAAATGTATCATGAAATAGCAATGAATCAATTAATGGAGATATTAAGGTACATGAAATGAACCACAAAGATGAGTCTGCCTGTTTTCATGTTTGAATATTTTGTTTCCTTCTCCTGGAGCCATTTTTGGGCTCAGCAGACAGGAAAGGGAAACATTTGTGCAGTTCTCCGAAGATGACTGGTTTGCTGCGTTTGTTTTCTTGCGCCACAGGTGCATCATAGCGTACTATTAACACTGTTTCATTGGTTCCCTTTGACTGCGAGCTTTGACGGCACAGCGTATCGGATAAAGACACAATAACGACGTGGAGACTAAAAACAGAGCTACAAGAGGACTAATATTCAAAGGTGTCAAACTCATTTTAGCTGGGGACCACATATAGTCCAATTCTTCTCAAGTGGGCTGGACCAGTAACATAACAGCAACTTAGAAACAACAACTTTAACAATTCTTTCTACTTGTTTTAGTGCAAAGAAAATTTAGAACTGCTGGTGTATGTTTCACACCTCTAAATGCTCTAAATGGTCTCAAAAGCTGCCAGTGTTTCATAAGTGTGACTCATCTCTCTCTGCCTACAGACAATAAAGGTTTCACCAAACCGCAAATCTCTGTCTGATTTGGGACAGAGCCACAGCTGAAATGTCTCTGAGCTTACATCATGACTCTTGTTTTGTACCTGGCTTTTGCACCCTCTGATTTTTTACGATTTCACCCCGCTGATGCCAGCAATCGTGCCTCAACAGTTAACTTTGTTTTGTTTTTTTTTTTTGTTTTTTTTTTTCATAATTATGCCAAAGCCACATCAAGAGACCTAGTTGCCCGTTATGTTCTGCGAGTGAGGAAGATGCTGCCCTGAAGGGGGAAACACAGACACATCTCAAGATGTTCAGGAAAGGTGAGCGTTTTTTTTTAAATTTTTTGTTTATATCTGTGTGCATGATGAGAACCACGGTGAAAAATAGCCTAGAAAAGCTTAAAACCACATTCCTGCATGAGGTTAGCAGGCAGCACAGCACAAGTTCACATTAGAACAATCGTCATTAATCATCGTGAGTTTATTGAAAGTGTACTTGTCCTCTGATAAAGTGCAGAAGCTGCAGCAGCCTGAATTAATCAAATAAGGAAAGCGCACATTGTGGTCTGTAAAATAACTGTTGTCGTACTTAACAAACCAGTGTTCACTTGTGGTTGGAAACAGGAAGTCAACAGTGGTCTCCCATAGTTCCATGTGACATTTTATCCAACCACCTCAACCTTTTCTTTGTGGAGGTTTTTCCTCTACAATAGACCTTGAGTTAACACACGTTGCATGGAACAATTTGTTCGAATAACTGAATCCATCTTGCGGCGTCCTCTTCGCAGCAGTTACGTAAGAAGAGTGGACTCTCGAAAGCAGGACCAAAAGGATTATTCCAACCACGGATGGGTTTCTGACGTCGGTGCTATTGTTAGATAGGGAAATGTAAAAGTTTTTGTATTGCTTAATTAAGTTATGTGTGCGTGCCAACCATAAATTAATATGTAACCATCATAGATGAGGTTTAAGTAGGTCAACCACCTTTGGTTTCTATCGCAAACAGTGACATGGCAAATCTAAGCTTTACGAAGCTCTCCTTTTCTAAAGATCTCTCTCTGCAGCCTCTGCTGAACACATCAAGATACATGAACAGAAACTGTCTGCACACGTGGCAAACAGAAACTTATGAAGGACATGACCTGATCTTTAACCTACCGCTTTGTACTGAGGGTGGGAACACATTTCTTTCTGGATTTTACCTTTGCATTACCTAAAAATATGATTTGAATTCGGGCTGGTATATGAAACAGCAACACGTATTATATAACAGATCAGTAGATATGTGAACCAACACTGGTTGCCGAGACAAAAATTTTCCACCACCAAAGACGAAAAATAACTAAACTAGATGACCTAGTTCAGTAGCTTTCTCTGTGGTCGCTGCGGATACCGATTGAGACAGAGCGTAGCCGTGACTGTGGCTGCAGCTAAATATTTGGTAGTTATTGTTCTGGGTTTGGCGGAAATGTTAGAGGGTGCAGCCAAGCCTGCCAGGGGTTTGCCTGATAGTTTTGACAGCTCAGGGTTGTACTGGAGGTATCGTATTCTTGGACTAATGCATATGGAGACAGCGTTATACGGAGCTCAAAACGAGTTGAAAAGTGCATTCTGCACTACTGAGCAAGTGGCAGCAGGTGCCGCCAACAAAAAAAAAAAAAAAAGCTAAAAGAGGCTGAAAAATGCTGATTTCAGCTAAACAACATATGCGAATGTTAGACTTCTCTGATTCAAGACAAGACACGAAAATCATGTGTATATATACATATATATGCAACTCCTGTAAGTTAAATTAGGCTGAAGGATATTAACTTTTAGAACCGATTAGCTCTAAAATAAACTATAAATCGACTTTAAGACAAGACAATGATTTTCTTTAAAAATCGTTGCAGACACTTGCATCATTCAAAATCTATACCTGATGTAACAGACACATGGCCTTGTAGTTGTCAACTATAAAATAAGATTTGCTTTTAATGTAATGTATATTTAATCTATCTTTTATTGCAATCATTATGGTACTTCTAGAATGCACTCATACTTGCTTATGCATGCGTATGCATTGACGTCACTACCGCCCGGGGCCACGCCCCCTGGGAGGCAAAAACATGGTGAGGTGTAGCAGTAAATACAGCGAGACCGGGAAATGTGGATTATCAGAACAAATTAAGGACAACTGGACTTGATAATGATCCTGAGAAGAAATGCTGAGAAGTAACATTAGCTATACAAAACTGTAGCGTCCGACCGGATGTTAAAAGGACGATGAGATTTATCTGACAGCCCTCCAGAACGAAACTTAACAAGGAGCTGAAGGTACGGCTCCATAGGAAACACAAAATGTGAATCTTAACACCAGGTTTCTGTGCCTGGATTCCAGTTGCTTCTTCATAATGCAACGCCCCACCTACTTCTCCTTTCTTTGGCAGATATCTGTAAAAAAAAATATATCTAATAATATACATAGCAGAACAGCACTTCCTTCCTTTTTTTATTATTTTTTTTTAATTTAGTTTTAGTTTTACAGTTAAATCGGTATTAGAGCTTATGATTCAAACTAATGCTGCTAGTCTCCACGCCCATCCGTTGCCACTCAGTGGCAGTAACCATGGAGACGCGGGTTCAACAATTGGGCACTGATCACGTGAAGACATGATGACATACCAAACAAAATATACATATTAAATATATATACATAAAATATATTTGAATTGGGTCTTTTAACGTATTTTAAATGAGCTTTTTACTTATTTAGCTTTATTAAACTAAGGCTGCACAGATATGCAATTTCATTCTGCCTGTTGTTAAAATGACAGTAAAGCTTGATTTCATGTCATGTCTGGAACAAAGGGACTTTCCAGAGCTTGAACTACTAGTTCCACTTTGACTTAGGCTCTGTCTTTGACTTTGTGAGACAGAAAACTTCACTCAGAGGTCAGAGGAAGTGGTATCTCCATGTCTCTGTGTAGTCGGTTTCACGAGTATTTTAGTGGGGAGCACATGACACACTTGCAGAACACAACCTAGAACGCACCACCGCTTTGTAACGGTGTACAAACATTAACATCCTGCCCCGAAGCATCATGTTTACAGAACCCACATAACAGAAGTGATCTGTTAGTCATTGTCTGTTTGATTCAGTGAACAACTTCCTGACCTGTCTCCTAACAAACATCTAGATATTTATCGGCTGCAGCTGTTATTCTGTAGCAACACAATAACCCCCAAGAAAAACAGAACATATACAAATGAAAATGTCTCGGACCTCTTGTTGTATTGCACGACAGACAGAGAAATTATGAAATAACTGTCCCGTAATGTCTTTTTTTTTTTTTTTTTTTGCTTTGCTACAGTAAATTCTTTTCTGCAGTCTTAGTTCTGAGGTGAGTCAGCGGAAGATATAGCTTCAAGATGCGACAGAGCGGTTAAGAGGTACTTACCACAAGGTGAAAAGTACAGATGGATGACGCTCGTGTGACCGCATGTTTGTGATCTTTAGTGTGTGTGAAAAACAAGACTAATTAGCAGGCACAAGTAATGTGCATCATCTCTGAAGTGTGTAGGTAAACATGTCATCAGCGTCAACTGTTTAAGGGGAATCAGATCAGAAATGCACGTAGCATTGCAGCTTTGGCCTTTATCATTACATACGCTGATTAAACTACAGGTGTAAGATGCTAATGTTGGCTTATATTAACTTGGGTTTCTTTTTTCTTATCCTTTTGTGTCCTAAACCAATCAGCCACAACATTATGACCGATTATGACATTGATCATCGTGTGACAATTCAGTGTTCTGCTGGGAAACTTCTGAACCCGGCGTCTGTGTTGGCGTCACTTAGACATGTAGCACCCACCTAGACCAGGCAAGGCACCCGCACCCCATAGCAGTGACACTCTGTCCAGCAGGATGCAGGCACTACTGAGATGACAACCACCCGCGGACCAACAATTAGCTTCAAAACTCAGCGAAGACCTACAGGTACCATACTGACAGGTCTGTCCAGCTTCAGGATTGCCTGGATTGCATCTTTACAAGAATTTGGAGTCACCAATTAGCCTAACGAGCATGTCTTTGGAGGTGGGAGAAAGCCACCTATTGAAATATCAAAAGTCAAATGGGCAAATCATTTAAATGAGGCAAACACAAATTGGAAAAAAGAGCAAGAATCAAAACGTATCAAACTAACTAATGTAAATGCAGAAAGTACAAGCACACTATCCCTCAATAATGCATTATATTATGAGGTTATTAATGTATTAATGCTAGTACGTAAGTGTTTAAGCAACATCTTGTTAATTCCTCCACTCTACTGCATTACGATGTTCAGTCTGAAGCTGTGCATAATACTTCCAATTGCTCTTTTATTCAACTGCTGTAAGCACAGATGTGATATATATATATATATATATATATATATCACTACGCATTAAACTGATAGACAATTATCTAAAAAAAAGTCCCGTGCTGTGTCTTTTATATGCTTTTGGGTTTGGAAAATCATATTCAGGGAGGGCTTATATTTAGAGGCAGTGGGGTTTTTATTTATTTATTTATTTATTTTTACAAGCTCAATTTATTGACTGCATTGGAATCACTGGGAGGTGACTGGGGTGGATGACGGGCACAAAAAGCACAGGGAAGCAATATGTATCCTCCCCTTTGTATTTACATTTACTCTGTATAAGCACCTTCAGGTTAAGTTTAGGTAAATATTGTGGTTTTGGTTTAATGTCAGTGAATATCCACCGTCTAAAATCACTGAGGACTTCCCCAGCTTTAGAATAGACTGTTTCCCTAATTTATCCCCACCTACAGTGGTGTAGTGCAAATATCTATATCTATGTCTAAATCTAGGCACAGCCTCAGTGGACCACTTCATCAAATTACTATGATTTCACAATAAACGCGATGAAATAAAACCTCACTGAAAACATGTTTCCCGTGTAGTAGGTGTCATAAAACGAACAACACAGTGTATGAGCAAACATTCAGACACTGCGTGTCATGAACTATTGATTTAAACAGAGGTAAACATCCTTCTGACGAAAGCCTTTTCTTTATTATTATTATTCTTTCTTTATTTATTTAATCCACAGAGAGACAAAGAAACTGTGGTTATAGTGAGTAACACTGAACATGAAACTCCCTTTGTTGCCGACTGGACACATTTTTATATTATTTAAAAAAAAAAATTGTGCAGAGAGGTCTTACTATTTTCTGCCCTCCGTTTCCTCAGTAAGACAGATGTTGCATCTATTCACTTGGATTTAGAATCATTGTGTAAGTGACACGAGGTTTGAGAGTTTTTACAGAGGTCAAAGTAGCCAACGAAATAATCTGCAAGATGGATACATGGGGGGTTCGAAATTTCACTTTAATTTCCACTGGGAATACAGCTGAGGTGTTATTATTGATGTGTGTAATGCTGCTGGAGGAATCAGTCTGCAGCCCTTTGCAAATGGTTACGTGTGCTTGAAGTATACGCACAACTTCGATCCCAATCACATAAATACACTTCTTCCTACAACCTGGTCTAAAAAAAAAAAAAAACTATACCAGCTTATATATATATTTTGTTTTGTTTTGTTTTTAGTTTGTTTATCTTGCCCTTCTAAAGAACTGACTTTACAACACTGCGTAATGCTTAATTGCGCATATGCACAATTCAACGCTGTCGATTCAACAGATGCTAATACATTTTGCATGCACAACTGTTTCCAAATAAATTATTAGAACTTGTTTAAACACGCTTCTAACTTTTCTGGGGACCGTAATGGATAAACGTCTCCGCTGCTGTGCACGATGCTGCGCAGAAAGACCGAGAAGACCGCTTCTGCTTCTGGGTTCTGTGGCGCGTCTCGAGACAATTGGAATTGTTATTGACTCTACATAAATAAAATTCAATTGAAAGAAAAAAACAAACAGAGAACTGAAACTGTAACCACCTCTCTGGCGACACATCTGCTGCACGCAGTGTTCAGTCGGACTGTGTCTCATGAAGCTCACTGGCTGGATGAAATGCAGAGGAGGAGCTGCCGTCAGCGTCCCTCGAAGAAACTTCCCTGTCAGTCAGTTGTGACTGTGTCAACAACGCGAAGCGCCGCTCGCAGCCCCTCGGAGCATCGTTCCCAAACGCAGGTCAAGCAGAGTAAACCGTGGATTCGCGTTTTCATGAAGAATGTGGAGCTTTAATTCTGTGCGTAAAAGAGACATTCGGAGCGAGTGGATCTGGGTATCGCTTGGCAGTTTGATTTACGCGCATTCATGGAAGGTGTCACTACTTCGGAAGTGAGAGCGGAGCCCTTGCTTATTGTGAAACAGTGAACGAACTGCTTGCAGGTATGGCCGCCCCGGTCATAGTCCCGGTGATTATGTTTATTTTAGGTGTGGTGGGAAATATCATCGCCATCGTGGTTCTGCGAATATCACGAAAGGAGCAGAAAGAGACGACTTTTTACACACTCGTGTGTGGCTTGGCAGTGACAGACCTCCTGGGCACGCTGCTAGCCAGCCCAGTCACCATCGCCACCTACGTGACGGGCACCTGGCCGGGGGGTGAGCCCCTGTGCCAGTACGCCGGTTTCATCCTGATCTTCTTCTTCTTGGTTCAGCTCAGCATTGTATTTGCCATGTCAGTGGAGAGATATTTAGCAATAAACTATGCATATTTCTACAACGATTATATCAACCAGAAAATCGCCGGGCTTAGCCTTTTGGGCATATATGTCTCCAGCATGGTGTTTTGCGCTCTGCCCATCCTGGGGTTTGGACAGGTGAAGAGGCAGCACTCGAAAACCTGGTGTTTCATCGACTGGAAGAACGACAACACGACGGTCAAAGCTTACAATTTGATGTACGCCGGGGTGAATACAGTCATCGTGCTGGCCACTGTCATATTCAACGTGATGGTGTGCGGAGCTCTGATCCTGATGCACAAGCGCTTTATCCGACGCACATCTTTGGGCACAGACCAGCGGCGCTGCGCGGATCTCCGGCGGAGGAGGAGTTTTGGGCGATTTGCCGGGGCAGAGATCCAGATGTTCATCCTGCTTATTGCTACCTCCGTCGTCGTCCTCAGCTGCTCCATACCTTTAGTGGTGAGTGCATATCACATGGGATTTGCTTACAGAAAAAGTTGCAGAGAAGGTTGCACCTTAAAACGACTAAATGGAACTTAGAATAAAACATACTGCACGCCCTTTTGGGAATATATATGAGATGAATGGTAACAAGTAGTTCATAAATATAACGATAAGCTTTCTGAACTTTCTGTACGAGCTTTAGATCTTTGTGGGCAGATGACGCATTTCTCTGAGGCGCAGATGGGTTTGTTCACACTTCCAGTGAGAACGTGCCTGCTACCCGCAAAATCTTATTTGCATAGTTTCAGTGTTTGTTTAGTAACAACAAATTGTTTTGAGCTAGTGGTCGCCCGCACATGCACATTTTCGCTCTCATCACCAGACTCCTGACAGATCATCCTCAAAAGCGCTCCTCGTTTTACCTTAAATGTTAATTCCGCGCTACTAACAGAGCAGCTTTGCAATATGCGCTGCAGGATTATAACCAAGACTTGCCATAAACTTTGTAATCCGTTTTGTACAAAGGAAAAAAAAAATCAATAGACTACAGCATCCGTTTCCATTAGGATGCAACATTTTTGTGGCCAACAAGAGCAAATGATTCACAAGCAAAACTTGCTTTGGGGCTGATTTGGAGGAAAAGAAAGAAAAAAAAGAAGGGGACTTATTTTCAGTTTGTAATGTTGAAGTATTAAACACCGGGCTTTGAGTGCCTCCGCTTTGCGAACGGATGGCTCTTGATTAGACTCTGGGGAAGCCCAGCAGTCAAAGGCTCACTAATGATGACAGTGAGAACTGTTTTCCTTGGCCTCCTGCCATCTCTGCACTGCTGTGGTTGCACAGAAGTTACATTCACTCAAGTGTCTGTTTAGATCTGACCATTCCATGCCAACCGTGTGAGAGTATTTAAAATAAACAAGTATATTGCTCCTGGAAATGAAGTGTGGACACGTTTAGGCTTGTGAGAAAACACAAGCTTGACTTGGTCATGCGTTTGAAATGCTGTCGAGTATCTATAGAACAATCTGTTAAAATGTTTTCTCTTCTTCTCCTGCAGCTGCAGATTTTTATGAATCAGCTGGGAGAGAAACGGGAAGACCCGACTTTGTTGAAAAGGGACCTGGTGGCTATCCGCATGGCCTCCGTCAACCCCATCTTAGACCCGTGGATCTACATCCTGCTCAGAAAGACAGTCGCCCGTACGCTGATGGAGAAAATCAAGTGCCTGTTCTGCAAAATGGGCAGCCGGGGACGGAGGAGCGGCGGGCAGTTCCACTGCACCGACGGCCACCGTCACTCCTCCATCGTCTCGCGGGATTCCCCGTCGCTGGTGTCCCGCGGGTTGACAGAAATGACGAGCATCTCGCAGACTTTCCTGTACCCGCCCGAGAGAACCGTGGACATGCTGGGGGCATATCGAGCCGGGGCGCAGGGCGACGACTCCGGCTCACAGGCTCTGCAGATGCTGCAAGGCCCCGAGGAGGTCGAAGGGCCTCGGACGAGTCATTTAGAGGACACAGAGCGAGGGAGGTCGCTGAAAGAGCTTCCGATCTGCCCCGACGACCCGGCTCTACAGGTGACCTTCACAGACGAGACTGCACACGTGCAGGAGAAATGCATATGAGCGTCAGCGTGATCGCTGAGAAGAGACTGTCTCAGGACAGAAGACAGGATCCAGAGAAAGAACTGCGAAGTCACGGACTGAAGACTGAACAATCGTCCGTTAGTCTGTAGATATCAAGTGGACAGCTAATAAAAAGACATCTGACAATATGTATTACTCGTAGGTAATAATTTACCATGTCACTAAATATACTTCAGTACAGTCACAGCACTTATTGAAACCCGTAGTGAACAACAACAACGAGGAGCTCTTCTGTTGCACTTTTTTTTTTTTTTTTTTTCAGTTCTAAAACCACTGCTAGGCTTTCAGTTGTTTCGTAGCATGTCGGGCACAGTGTAAAGGACTAACATTTAAAATGTGAACAAGATGTTAATTTATTTGAAGTATGACGCTGTACGTTATTGTCTTCTCTGTGGGAAGGTGCAGATAGTTTGGAGCCATTTTAAATCGGTACAAGATGAATATGTTCATGTTTTTTTTTATTTGTTGTTTTCTTGGTATGTAGGGACATTTGCAAGCAATTTGGTCGAAGTGGTTAACGTGACAGCTGCAACATCAAAGCCAGTGCTTTGCATTTCAGAATCATGCAGACAGTAGAGGATGTTAGGGAGACTCTTGTAAGTTTAAAACTGTTCATTTACTCCCCATTAGGTCATTACTGTCTAAGAATCAATCAAGCTTTATGGTATTCTGCCCCTAATGTAATGTGCAACGCTTCCCATCTGATCAGACTGGAAGACGGTCTTAGATGTCTCCTCTGGTGAGTTCATGGGTTGTTGGTTTCCTGTTTTAACATGGCATTAATATTATGCTGCTATCAAGACTGATATAAACACCGAAGCATATTCACCCCGGCATCAGATTCACCACAAGATGTTGACTCTTAAACACACGCACTTATGTTGTACCAAGCTCATAAATGGAAAATAAATGTTGATAAATATTCACATGAATTAAGAATCTGCCTCGTTTAATTTGTGTGCATTGATTACAAGATGATTTAATTTGACAGTTAAGGACATATCCCCTGCGTCACTATATGATATTAATGGTAAAGTTCACAATTCTTTAAATACAGCACTCAGCATTTACTAGAGCTAGAGTTTCCTAGCAGTAACGGATCCTGAGTTTAGAGCCTGCCCTTAAATAAATGCTCTACAATAATATTTGCCGAGGGCACAAATTTGCTGACAGTGCCTCTTCTACCACGTGCCAAGTTGTCCCTTTCACATCCTTCTAGATGGCGTGGCCTCGCTCACCTGCACAAAGGCGGTTTCTTCGCCAGCCCCTACGTGGCCGCAGCCCAGTGCCTTTAGAGAGAGCAGTCGAACGTCCCTCTGGGAACAATAACCCGCTGAAGAGAGAGGTGACCTCAGGCTTGGAAATCTGTTAAAGCTGCAGTCTTCCCGGAGACAGGAAATAGTGATTGACAAAGCAGTTGTGACTGGAGTTTAGCGGAGGCTAAAGAGGAAAATGATTCCTCTTGGAAACTTGCCCCCTCTTCAACTTCACCTCATCAACAGTTACACACAGCAGCTTGTGAGACAGGCTGTTAAATACATTTAGACCTTTGCCATATGGGAGCATGTGAAAATGGCTGACTGTTCGGGGACGCCACTCAGAAAGCAGGGAGTCTGGAAATCTTTTGCCTTTGAGCACAGTTGAGAGGAACTGGAAATCCAGAAAATTCTATGAGATGCACTATTTTATCGGGGCCAAGGTGCATGATGATAAAAACACAGGTTATTGTTGTTTAGATTATGATCAGACTAGGATGCAACAAATAGTCTATATGATAGACAGCACGGCATCACAAACATCCAGGTCAATAAACTTATCTGTGTGAATTCCTTTATCTTTCTTTTTCAACATGACGTAGAGGAGTATCATCACAGTATTCCTGGTAGTCTTTAGTCTCTAAATGCAGATGAAATCAAATTTGAGATTCAAATATTTTAATACATCATGTGTTATATTCATTACATGATGAATGCTAATGAACCATCCTGCACTAGGGGGCGTGTCCTAAATATACATCCAGTGAAACACTTTTTTTTGCATTTTCTTGTCCCTGCCTCTCTCCTTCTCCAGTGACACTAGTGGTTTCAGCTTGGTCTTCAACCTAGTATATCCTATACAGTCAATTGGTGCATTTCCACTACAGTTTTTCGCAAAATAAAAGTCAGTACGTTTTGAATCTAGAATGTTTTATGAATGTATTTTGTTCCTTTTCAAGCATCATATCCGGCAAACAACGACAGTAAAGGCTTTTCATATTTCATTTCCATTAATTAAAACACTGGAGTTCCCAGTTTAAATGAAAAGTCAAAATGCACAAAAAAAACAACTAATTATTGCCTTAATCAGACTTTAACTGGACAACTTAAGCGCATGTTAACTAGATAACGTGTGTGTGCACATGCTCCCCAACCGATGCACTGTAGTATGACCCCGGTACAAAAACATCCAAGAAAGCCAGTCGCAGATGAAGAAGGTAAACAGAGCCAGTAGAAGAACCACCTGAGGGATAGCGCCATCTTATCTGCACCAGAGGTAGCACAGACATTACGTACAAGATTAAAAAAGTTGAACTATTATCCATCTGGTTGTTGTTTGAAATGCCGGTCCGCCGCTTGAATGACTCTTGTTCATTATAAGACGTAATAGGTCAACTGGAAAGGGGGCCGTATTAACGTGGTATTAGCGCGCTGAAAAGACACATATCGCCACCTAGTGGGGAGGAGGATGACATGTTCCCGTCAGTTATTCGATTTTCTCTGCTGCATGTAAACTGAGACGAGGACCACATCCAGAAAGTGGAATTTTTAGCATAGCTCAATTAAGCTGTGCATGTAAACACAGTGAGTGTTATTCCCGAAATTTTGTAAAATTGCGTTTTGTACGCGTTTCCATTGAAAGGTCCCGTAATTCTCTTAAATATTTGTCACAAGAGACTTAAATTTCAGGAAGGTGGCCTTCACATGACACCGTCACATGACCCCCTGCTCCAAAAAAGTGCTTCCATTGCACTTTTGTGATAATCTTTTATATCAATACATCTGAAAAACCTTGTCATGACAGCCATATTTGAGAGGCATAGGCTTTTCTAATACCAGTTATTTTACTGCAATACGTAGGTTTTGTGCATTTCTAGGGGGAATGGAAATGCTATACGAGGGCACACGTTTAGATTTTAACCACTTTTTTATTATTATATTATTATTTATGACACTTGGTGTAGAAGAAAGTTGTGGCATACCACGCAAATAAAAAAAAATATCCCAAATGATGCACTGGTTTTCACAGCAAATAACCTAAGAATTGTTTAGATCGTGTGTGATCAAAAGTAGCGGACTCACTGAACCACTGATATTGTCACCACTAAGAAAAAGGCAGTCGCTTCCTTAAATTAAAAGAGTGAATGCATTTCAACATGCACAGCAACACCTGAGCACAAGTAATTAGCGTTACAAAAACTTTCAGATGTTGTGTTAAGAAACAATGGGCTACAAGATTCATGTGCAGAAAGGCGTGACAAAGACACATTAAACCACATGCTGCAGCTCTGTTTCCTTTGTCACACTTTTAGTCACCGCAAGTCAGTGTTTCCACAGACGTTGCTGAGGAGTAGTTGTCAGACAATAATACTTTGCACATAATCTGCCAGCTTGCTCTGGACTGTAGATTACCCCATGTGTTTTTTGTTGTTGTTGTTGTTTAAATACATCGCTTTAGAAGAAATAATAATAAAACTAAAAGCTAATACAGATACCTGCAATAAGATTCTTGGTTCAGTTGCATCTCTGAAATGACAATAGTGGAATGACTCATGTTGACTTTTGGCTTTTGGCTGAGAAGATCTATTGAAAATGACATGATATGTTTATTTTGCTCACTTTTGAAGACCGGCAACATTCAATTCAGTGGAGGATTTTCAGCTTCGCTTGTAAAATAGTTTGTAGGGCAGCGTAAATATAGAAATAATTGACTTCCTACGAAAGGTCCGCCTCTAGTCCCGAGATAGTTTTCAAGTGTTTTAAATGTCAAGTCCGCCGCTTTATTTATTTAAATGCCACAATATTCTGCACAATCTTTTGAAACCCACACTCGTGTGAGGTTCACAGGTAAGAGCGCTTGATGTTGCTTAAGCCAACACTGACTTTTTAAGTAGGTCACGACTCTCAGAGATAAGGAGAACAAATCTCAAACAAAGCTATCTAAATTAAATACATATATAAAGCATAACTATGTAAGCAGTTCCACCCGTCGCCTGTGACACACCCAAAATGATTGTGGTTGTTTCTAGAAGTTGCATAATGTACGATATATGGAGGTCAACTCTATTTAATCAGGGTGTGCCAGGTGATCTTAAACACACATTCATATGGATGGTACAGCAGCTGGTTACACAATGTCACAGCTCAAGCGGCAACTGTGAACGAAGTGAAAACATTCAAGATAAATCCACAACTTGTGCTCAGAGCTGTTTTCCCCCAGTTGCTTGAATGCAGAGTAAACGGGGATGTGCAAAGCTTTAAACACTTTTTTATTTTCCTCATACAGACTGAATCGCCCTTTGTGACTGTTACAATGTTCAGCGCGTGCTGTAACGGAGTAAGGAAGGTGGTAGTTCACAGCACAGTGCAATTCAATAGTACAACAAACCGCAGCCGACAAAATTAAAACACAGTAGGAAGAAGAAATACTTAATACCATAACATCCACGAAGCTAAGATTGACAGCAGGACTGTTACATTAGAATGAGTCTGTTTCCACTGGCGGACCCAATGGACTTGCAAGTGAGCGTCAATGAAAAAGATCCACGTTTAGAATCGACTTCGTCCGATACCTTCCAATCCGGGTGCAAAGTATCCGATAGATGGACTTTTCCTCTTGCGCCGCCACAGCGTTGCCATTTGTTGCGTTGCAATGACAAGCATGGCCATGAAATTTGGAACAGAAAAGGAAATTGAATATGTTTGGTGCATACACCGATCAGGCATAACATTATGACCACGTGCCTCCACAGCAATTTTAACTCATCAGAGAATGAACATGGGTCTTCTGAGGGTGTCATGTGGTGCTTGGAAACACAGTGTTGTTAGTGGGGGGGTCTTTGGGTCCTATGGGTTGAGGGGAGGGGCCTCTGTGGATCATCCCACAGATTCTTGATCAATCTAATGAATTTGCGCTGTTTTTCATGTTTTGTTTTTGAGTTGTTCCAAAACTGTCAGGTTGCATCCTTGCTGCCATCAAAGGGTGGGTGGTCTGGTCTAGGTGGGTGCTACATATCTAAGTAGCATCCACACGAACGTCGGGTCTAAAACTTTCCCAGAAGAAAACTTAACTGTCACAAGATGGTCAATGTTATTTACTTCTCCTGTCAGTGGTTTTAATGTTGTGGCTGATCGGTGTACGTACTATCTATATCTATATATCTATATATATATATATGTGTGTGTGTACAAAATGTACAATATACAATGAATCTTCTGACTTTGGTGAATCGTTTGCTTTACTTGTAGCGCCACATGCATTTAATAAAGACACCTAAAAACCTGGAAGCCTCCATCAGCTGGAGTATATGTCACCATGTTAGCATTCACATGTTAGCATACAGACTCCTCTACTGCAAAGCACCTTTGTCCCCAGGTACAGTCTGTACCTGAAAGTCATTGTGACATCTGCCATGTGTCAGGGGAATTCTTTAACGCCGCTTGACTTCAGAAAACAGAAAAACAAAAACAGTCAAGGCGAAGTGTTCAAGCAAAGAACACGTCAGGGAACACAGAGTACGATCCCAGATTTTGATTCATGTTTATTCACTCGCTGACAATATGCTGAGCGTGCACGTTCTCGTTGAGAAAGATTTCGCAAACCTTCGTTCACCTCACGGATCCTCACAGATCACATTTCCTTGAATTTACACACGCGCTATTTATGAAGATTCCAGCTAACACGTTTTATTTTCGCACCCACACATGAGGAGGTGCAATCAACAAGTGAATGTCACTTTGTGTTGAAGTATGAGAAAGTAGATTCGAATGTGTTGAATAAAAGTGCTTTTCTAAGAGACACCCTGATGCAAAACTGTTAAATTAACTGTCCACATTAGGTTGAAACTAAACTAGAAGATGATAGAGTTTATAGTTGATATTAGCATCTGGACACATCCTTATTAGATGTGAGCAGCTGCTTGTTGTTGAGAGAAATGTGACTCTCTGGCTGTTTTCTTGACGGTCTGGAAGCACATTGAGCTCCAGCTTTGGTTATAAGTCAGCGGCACACATAAAACCTCGCAGACTTACCACAGTTAACATTAAAGGGATGAAAGTGGACTAAGAGCAATCAGTTCCATCAGTTCAAAGTCCTCTCGCTTTGACGAACTGTAGCTCTGACGGTGCTGCTCTGTCCTCTGATGATCCCTCTTCCCCGGTCAGCACATTGTTAATATTCCCCTCGGCGTCTACGACCACGGCCGTCCTCTTCAGCTCCTCGTAGCGAGTCTGCCGCTCGGCGACCGCCACACAGGCAGCCAGCACCTCATCCGACTCAAAATCGTAGTCCCGGTCGAGCTCGGGGGCATTGAGGATGCTGTTTTTCGTCTCCTCCTCTTGTCGGATCTTCTCCCGGGTCGCCGCGTTCTGCTTCTTTAAAGTGAGAGCCCAGTTCAGGTCTTCCTGCCACAGGGTGAGCTCTGACGGGCACAGGTGGATCGCAACCTGGAAGGACCTCACAGCCTGTAGGGACAGATCTGACATGAGCTCAAACACAAGACTTCAGACGCGATTAGAAAAGGAGTCGGCCGCCACAAATGGTTAATTGGAGCCCTTTCCAGGCCTGTTTGAAGACTCGTTGTAATTCTCATAGAGACATGACACGGCCATCAGTGCGGCTGATGAGCAGGAAGCAGCATCATCAGCCTGTCAACAAGAAAGACCGTAGCATTCAACAAGATGTATTATTTCATTAAGAGGAGATCGATATCTCTTAGCTGACTGTGCATTTCACACACAGTCCCCCCTGAACAGAAGTTGATTATGTCCGTCTGGAGATTAAAGCCTGTGAAATGGTGAAATAAATCCAGCCGCAGAAGCTGTTATAGATGACTGATGAGATCGTGGATGACTTCTGACAGGGTCTGAAACCCGTCAAGCATATTCGAATACTAAAGTGGACTCCTCATTTTACAGCGGAGTAAGAACTCACCACAGGACAAAGGTGTTTTTGTCTGGGGTTCTATAGGAGCTTAGTTAAATCTTTATTATTATTTTCTACATTGATGACGCTCACGTTAAAAGGATAGCTGTAGATGCATTTTTATTTATTTATTTTTGCGGCTGTAGAGCAGTCGCGTCAAACTCATTTTAGTTCAGGGGCTACGTACAGCCCAATTTGCTATTATTAACATAATAGCTCATTAACAAATAAATAATGACAACTCCAAATTTTTCCATTTGTTTTAGTGCAAAGAAGTTCACCGTGAAAGTGTCCACATTTAATGAATTGCACTAATAAAAAAATATTTCATAAACAACCTGAAGAAAAAGTAGTGCAGTTTCTGTATCATTCTCACTGTTGTGACATGTCCACAACTCTTACTAAAACTGTGTGAAACCCAGGAGTTGCATCTATTTTTATTGAAAATACAGTTAATGTCTTAGATGTAAATTTTGCACTTTGCAAATTTATCTCACGGGCCAAACTAGACCCTCTGGCGGTTCGCTTTTGTCCCGTGGGCCGTATGTTTGACACAAGTGCTCCAGAATGTTTAATGCATGTATTTTGTTCCTTTTAAAGCATCATATCCTGCAAACAACGACAATAAAGGCTTTTGATATTTCATTTCCATGTATTAAATTACTGGAGTTCCCGGTTTAAATTAAAAGTCAAAATTACTCAGTACGTTTACATGCACGTGAAATAAAAACAATTATTGCCTTAATCTGACTTTAACTGGACAACTTAAGTGCATGTAAACACGTTACCCCGACTAAAATCAGAGATCTCCTTATCTGATTAACACACCCAGATAATGCGATTGGAAATCGATTTTCTGCAGCATGAATACCACTGAGCTGGCATATTACCCTGGAACAAACACATCCAAGAAAGCCGGCTGCAGAATAAAATAGGTAAACAGAGCGGACAGAAGAACCGCCTGAGGGATAGCTCCATCTTATCTGAACCAGAAGTACAGATAAGATTACACATTATGTTCGAGAAATCCCGCATAACCGACTCTTGTTTATTATATGATGTAATAAGTCAACCAGAAATGGGGCGTATTCACCCTCTAAAAAGACACATATTGCCACCTAGTGTGGAGGAGGAGGAGGATGTTCCCATCAGTTATTCGATGTAAACTGGGTCACGGACAAGTTGAAGTAGAACATGACAGATTCGTCTTTTTATTAACTTGAACATTTTTTGTGCGAGCCTGAGCTCACATTAATCTCCTGCCGTTTCCCCACCTGTAAGATAAATAACCTGCACTGTCAAAGTCTATGACAGGTTTCTGATAAATGAAAGCGCCTGTTCCTAAAACAACATATCAAGTTTCGTCTTGAGAAGGCTTATGTAAAAAGAAAAACCTTTAACAGACGAGAAATCGCTATGGGTTCAAAATAACAATGAGATAAACTGCAATGGTACTGACATGTGGTGTCAGTTTCCTTCAAGACATTGAAAAAAAGATGGGGTAGAAACAACAAAATCAGAAGCTAGCGGTTGTTTTCTTTGGGTCTTTTCCATTTTCTTTAAATGAGATGGAGTGGAATGAAAATTAAAGAAGGAATGGAACAGACGCCAGAGTGGGGAATCACTACATTCACATTTGCACCAACAGGCACCAGTCGAACATGTCGGTGCACACAGCGCTTTTAAAACTCGACCGAACAAGTCTCACTAAAAATAGATGTATGATTTTCTCCTTTCCTCTCCAAGAGCTTCATTATACAAGAAGGTGTGTCTATATTTGGTTTAGTTTTTTAGATCAAGTAACTTTCAACACTTCCCATTGTTGTTTTTGGTGCCACAGGACAGCTCTTTTACTCTCGGGCATGTACGAGCGACGTATTAGCTGAAGGCTTTATGTGCTCAGCCCTGTTTGCTTGGCTCTATAAGGGGCGAACAGCGTAAATGTGTTTTCCAGGGTTCATGCAATCACAGGTGCCGGCGTGTTCGGGGCCAATTTAAGCAATCGTCTGTGCCGAAGGCACCTGGGCGTGCTTTGAAAGAGGCGCTTCGTCTTTAGAAGTCGAACGTTTACAAAAAGGAATAAATAGATGTGATGCATCTTCAGAAGCTGATTTACAAGCGCCTACGTAAATGCGTGTAGTTTATTGCAAAATGACACAAGAATATGTGGTGATTCCTGCCAATCGTTAGTGATTTACTGCAGAAGAAGTCATTAGTGTTCTTGCAAAAGTGAATGTTGGTGCAGCCTATCTAGCATATAGACTGTACCAACATAAAAGCTTGAATTTAGTTGCATTAGCTCAGGCAAAACGTACTACAATGCTAATCAATGCTGTGAGCGACCTCTGCAAAAACCTTTTTGTGTTTGAGTGCGCTACCAGTTTGACTCACCAGGTCCACCTCGCCCAGGTTGAGCTGTGCCCGGCCCAGGGTCTGCCAGCCTTCCCACCACAATGGCCGGAACTTCACAGCCATCTCCGCTGCCTTCACAGCTGGAAACACTTCCTGCAGGATGGTCAGGACCTGCAGGGGCAAGAAAAATGCGTCAAGTTTTAAGCATCAAAAAAGTTTAAAAAAAAAGTCTAAATAAATCAACTGTTATTTAAACAGACTGGCTTTTTAGTCGACCTCTGGATTAATATTTAGCATAAAGCGAAGGTGACTCATTCATTCAATATTAGATCACGTAATACAATGCACAACAATGGCACAGTCAAGGCAGCGGAGTTTTTCAATAATGAACTTCCTTTATTTGTGCCAACATCAAACCGTGTCGGAGCAAACTCATTATCCTGTTTAACCTTGCAGAGTTGCCATGCAATAGCGACAGTTTTTAATTTTGCTTTGTTGTCATGTCAGACAAAAAAAAATAAAAGCTGTCAAGACCTGTTCCTATTGTGCACGTAATCATCTGTGGAGTTTTTTTTTTTTGTTGTTTTTTTTCCCACCGCAGTGTTGCTTTCTGCACAGGGCTTTAATGTAAGGCCTGGAAAATCTGCACTGTTGTATTCGTGTAGAGCAAAGCTACGTCAGTTGGTCTGTTTATACCTGGGCCCCAAAAAAAGACAGAACGAAAATGAGTGAGCATTTACATTTGTGCACTGGTTTGTCTGCATCGTCCTCTAACTACGCCACAAAACCACTAGTCAGCCGTTTGACTTTCTCTTTTACTTTAAACAACTGTGACTAGAGCGGGGTGACAGAGAGAGATGGATGTATGGGAGGCATCTGACGTGGAAGTATAAATCCAGTTTAAGGCTGTGCACACACACAGGAGGAAGAGACAAGCAGTACTGTGCTGAAAAGAGACAATTGATTCTTAAGGAAATTCATCAAGATGTGAACTAGATAGGAGAAAAAGCCCTTTGGCAAGCTGTTCTGGGCGAGTACCAAGTTGAGCTAATCTCAACTTTAAGGTGATGTGACTGAGCAATGGGAGTGTCTGACACAATTGATTAAAATAAGACGCAAGAAAATAGTTCCCAAGACATTTACTACAAGGAAACGCTGTCCTCAGCTGAGGTTCCTGCCATGAATCAAATGTCGGCGACATGGTGGAGTTTTCTGAGAAAATCAAGAGCAGCAACGGTAAGAACAGCTAGTTATTGGCAAAACATAATGTTAATAAATGCTCCGCTTGTGCTTGTTTCATCCATAAATATAGACCGATCACGCATAACATTATGACCACTGACGAGTGAAGTAAATGACAATGACCATCTCGTAACTCTTGGAGGTGTTGACTTGGCCTCCAAATTCACTAGGTCCCAAACTGATCAAGTATCTGTGGGATGATCCACAGAGGCCCCTCCCCTCGACCCAAAGGACCCAACTGCCCCCACTGCCCCCACTAACACATCAACTACAACACACACATGACTACAGGACACCCTCAGAAGACCCACGTGCATTCTCTTCTGAGTCGCTTTTTTTGGAGGCACAAGGGAGACCTCAAAAAAACTGACATCAGTGTACAGTAGACCCCTTCACAGTTTGTGAAAAATGGGACGTTTTTTGAGGGGCGGGGCTTAACTGG
The DNA here is from genome assembly GCF_022458985.1 of Mugil cephalus. Classification (NCBI taxonomy): domain Eukaryota; kingdom Metazoa; phylum Chordata; class Actinopteri; order Mugiliformes; family Mugilidae; genus Mugil; species Mugil cephalus. The sequence continues at coordinate 6,274,572 of NC_061788.1, read as the reverse complement.
ATGCAAAACATCTCAAACGCTATAGCCTGCAAACGGCGGTTAGCATATTTCAATGGAATGTTTTGGCAAGAATGGACAAGTGAGTGCTACTTTAAAGAGGGTGACAGGCTAACTGATGGGACTACATTCTCCTACCCCCACACTCTCACTCACTGGATGGACGATTTGACCAAAGGAGGACACAGACAGGACGGAGTCTGGTCTGTCTTTGTCAAGTGAAGCCTCTCCAACAAAGATATTACAAGAAGTAAGTGGAACCACTGTGGAGGGTAATGTAGTAAGTGCAACTTCTGCTTGGACACCCCTGAAACACGCAACTAATGTTGCGTTACCTAGCGGTTAGCATTAGCATTAACATGTAACAAGAATAAATAAAGATTAACTCAGTCACGATTTGTTGTAACCTGTAACGTTTTTCACTGATGATGCATTACATATTAATCTTATCTGATGTGAAGTGTGTGCATTGTTGTTGATTATCTCACTCCAATCCTTTCTTTTAATCTCCAAAGCCAAACCAAAGATGTCTATGACTGGCGGTGGCTGGTATGTGATAAAACTTCAAGTTAGTGTTTTTTCATTTTTCGGTTTTATCAGCCAACGACACCGCAAGACAGACGAGCGTCGCCTCAAGCTTCCGTCTGTTCTGCCTCCAGCTAACACCGTGACATCACAGTGACGTAGGCCGCAAAGGGATCTATAATTATACGAGGGTTACCTAGGCAACCAGAGCCTGGAACGTTCACTAGCATCAAACAGGTGGACACTGAGTGAGTCGTTTTATATGTCGACGATGCTTTACACTTCCACACACACATACACGGCACACACAAACCAGATCTGAACTCTTAGGAGTAGAAGCTAAATAACTGCACCTATGCCCCAGATTAACACTCAAGACAGATCCGGTGACAAGGCCTGAAAAGACACAATAGCTGTCTCGGATCCATAACTGCTTTCAAGCTGTAAAATGATTCTCACTTTCAGCAGAATCCCCTTTAGGTTGAAATCAATCACGCGGCCAGGAAGATGCGGGGACATCTTCATAAATTTGACCAATTTCGAACATGCACACAGACACGGGTCTGGACGTATTCAGCGCAAATAGTAATTTGATGAAACAGGAAGAAAGCGATGAGGGGAAGTAACTGACCAGCGTCAGCATAAACATCCCCGTCATCAGGGACAGTAATGGGGATCTGGTGAGTGGCAGCCTGTTTCCAATCCCATAATTATGACTAATAGGTGTGATGGGATGTGCAAGTGCAGTCAGACATGTATTAGCTGAAAACTTCATGTCAGTCATGGGCAAAAAAACATTTGTTGTGGTGTTTCCTAGCCCTCTAATGATTTCCTTCTCAAATGTCCTATAATGGGTAATATTATGTTAGGCATGCAATACTCCCTGGAATGCGACTGACTGTGATTACAAAGAGAGATGTTATTGGGTTTAGTTGTAGTAAATGAACGAATAAGAGAGAGCTGCATTTGTCGGACTACACCCTCTGATTTCCCCACTTAAGCATTTTTTTTCTTCTCAAAGATGCATATGAAAGAGGAAAAAGGAGAAGTGGCAGTCAAACGAATGTCTGAAGGGAGAAAAGTATTAAACCTAAGGACAGGAAAATGCAATCAACAGAAAGAAATGAGAAATAAGAAATGAAAAACATTTAAAAATCAATAGCAAAATTGAACTCAGAACTCAGAGCTGGTTATAAAACATGTTCCCAAAGCGACCCAGATGTAAGTTTCAAGAACAGGTGTGAACACACCCAAAGACGCAGCGAAGGCGCATTGGAGATAAGATCACTCAGACCACATGAGACGTTAGTCTGTACCACATTATTTCGGTGGTGTAAACAAACAAGGTGCCCCGGCCACGTTGGCCAACTGCAGACTCAGCTCTTGCACAAGCAGAGTTTCGCCTCATTTTTTCAGACAAACACACACACACCCATACACACACATGCCGTAAGTGACGCCTGTTCATCTGGAGTTCAGTAGTTACACATTTGACTCAGAAGGTTCAGAGTTCCTTATGCAAAAAAAGATGAGCAACAAAATTAAAAAAGTCTCCATTAACTTTTAGTACCAGAGACTCTTGGGGCAGTTACATTCCTCTACACATTGAAGCCTCCAGGGTTCGAGATAAAATCTGAGTTTTGCACGTGTCTCTCACAGCGTGTTCCAGCATTTATGTTTCATATGTACACACGACAAACAATGCTGTTAACGGTTCTGATGGCGAGACATTAGAGAAAGCAGCCGTTTGAGCAACATGCTAATGAACCCAAATGATGTTTATCTGCACATGAAGCTTGATTGGATCTCGAGCGCCGGCTCCAGATGCATGCGGAGACGAATTTTAACGCAAGGTGCGATGTGGGTATAAGGGGCTGTGATGATTGATAAAGAATTTGGATCCATGCACTCACGGTGCTCTTGTGTATTCACCGCGATATTTAGGTTTAGGCTTGAAAAAGAATCACTGGAGCAGTGAAGGAAAACGTGGTGAAATACTATTGAAGGAACAGTGCATCACGAGTGCTAACATGACACCTTTCCAAGTTAAGAAAATAAAGTTTTGCCCTTTCCAAACTCAATTTGTCTTAAACTTTTACCAAAAATATGCAAAGTATTAGGTTTGAAACCACCGCTGACAATGTTTCAAACCTGGACAACAAACTAATTCACTATGGGAACATTTTAAACTCTGTAAATGTATTGGAGAAACACAGCAGGAAGCATTATGCAAGCCTTGAGAACTCAGTTTCAGTCTTATATAAACATTAGTTTTGTTGTTTATTTTAACTTTTCTAATATAGTTTTAGTCATAACATCATTTCTTAATATACCTGAGACTTCATCTCATATAGTAGTGGGTTGTCTGGAGTTAGCTGAATGGCTTCGTCCCACTTCTTAATGGCCTCCCAGTGCCTAGAGGGAGAAAACACATGCAAATGCATTACAAATGCGTTAATAACTTACAGGCACACAATACATTGGTAACACTGAGCCGTGTCACACTAATGAATATTTGTTGTGTATGATTTAAATCTACACAGAGTTTTTCTATTGACTTTGGCTGAGGTTTAGGCTTAACCAATTCAAATAGCAAACCACATAAAGCGACGGAACTGGACGCGTAGTCACATCGTCTCCGCCCTGAGATTTGATACAAGTTACGCAATATCTGGTGTTTGTTCAGTGGATATCGAGAAGTCGATTGTCCCTGTGCGGACGTCTCGTGTGTGTAACAGGCCTAATCCTGCCTTTCCACTCTCGGAAGACGAAATACTCAAAAGATTAGGACTGACACAAGTCATTAACCACAGACACCGACCAGCTACAGCATTAAAACCACTGACAGGAGAAGGAAGTAACATTGACCATATTGTGGCAATTCAGTGTTCTGCTGGGAGACGTTAGGACCTGGTATTAATGTGGATGTTAATTAGACATGTAGCGCCCACCTAGAGCAGACCAGACACCCCCACCCCATAGCAATGACACTACTTTATAGCAGCAGCCGTCCCCTGACACAGACACAAGGTGTTCAAGGCCCATGTTCATTCTCTGATAACTGTTTTGGAGGCACAAGGGAGACATACACAATATTAGCAAGGCAGTCATGATGTTACGCCCAATTGGTATCTGTCATAATTAAACCGTTGTTAAATAAACATCGGCACGTCAGTCAATCAGACTCTTCCAAGGCGGTTTCTTATCTGACGTGGCAAAGTGCCGCAATCGTCCGACTCTCAAATACACAATAAACATTTGCATGAATTTGAATTAAGATTCAAACTCTCCAGGCAGCTGTCGCCACTGCAGTCGGCCGTTTTGCATACATTTGTTCAGCAGGATTTACAATTTACCAGCTTCATGTTCGTTTTTTTTTTTTTTTTTTTTAACTGCACAAATGTGTGTTTGTGCTCCTGCACCTGTCCCCAGTCAATATTGACCGAAGACTTCAAGGCGAGGTCCCCGCTCTCTGACAATATATGCGTTATGTCCACACTTTTTATAACTTTATGGAGACGGACATCCTGAAAAAGTCAATATCAAATAGAGAAACACAATCAAACCTTTGACACTGATCAGAAGAAGAATAATAAAAAAAAAAAAAACATGCCACTACTGTTTCACAGTGGGAGGACAGGACTGAGGAAATGGAACTTGAGCAGTGTGGAAATCTTCCCACCACAGGAAACAAATGACACTGCAAAATAATGAGGAAATTAGGCAATAGATGAAGTAAAGCCTTAGAGCTAAAAAAAAAAAAAAAGAGACAGATTTCACTTGAAGTTTGTGTAACAGTCAAAGACAGAGGAAAGTCATCAAGATCTAGATGCGCAACAAAAACATGGGACGTTACAGGTATTTAACACACTACTGTTGAAAAAGAAAAATGCATTCGCTCAACGCGGCCGTCGTGACGATATTAAACCAAATAATCTAATGCTTCGTCAGTGAGGAAACTGCCATTGGGGATCAACAAACTACGCAAAGTATTTGGAGAACACCATAACTCCCACAACTCAAGGGACGCTGACGGTTATTCTGAAATAGCTGCAATTTTTGGGAAGTTTCATGTTGACGTCTGGGGACACGTCAGTCACCGCCTGGACAACCTATTTGGAATGATTTCAAGTTAACACCCGCTGAACTCTGAACCGGACCGAGTCGTTGCTGATGAATAAATGTGTCACCCAGATGATTTACACGTCGGCAACGATGACAGGTGGCGTTCGACTCTGCACAGCAGCAACTGTGAGAAATTACAGAAAACACTTTGGTGTGAAGATTTCTGTTCCCGTGGAAGGTTTATAATCATCGTCTCTGTTAACCCAGTGAGGTTTATATGTCATCTATGCTCTGTACCGTCTTAACTCGACCACAGACTAGGCGGTGGAACATTTTTCACCGCTCAGTATTTATGAAACTTTCCGAGAAGCTGTCTTTTTCCTCTGGTGCTCATTCCAACCTTTAAAACACAGAGGTTATTTGTAATCGCTCCTTGTCATCTGATCTCCTGATGTCCTGTCTATCCTGTCTTAGAAACATTTATTTCACTTGCCACTTTATTAGGTACACCTGTTCAGTTGCTTGTTAACACAAATAGCTGATGAGCCAAATCACATGGCTGCAATTCAAGACATTTAGGTCATGTAGAGGTGAAGGGGATTTATGTGTTGGTGCCAGACGGGCTGATGGTCTGAGTATTTTGGAAAAAGCTGATCTACTGGGATTTTCACGCACAACCATTTCTAGGGTTTACAGAGAATTGTCCAAAAAAGAGAAAATATCCAGTGAGCGGCTGTTGTTTGGATGAAAATGCCTTGTTGATGTGAGAGGTCAGAGGAGAATGGGCAGACTGGTTGGAGATGATAGAAAAAGCAACAGTAACTCAAATAACCACTGGTTACAACTAAGGAATGCAGAATACCATCTCTAAACGTACAACACGTCCAACCTTGAAGAAGATGGGCTACAGCAGCAGACGACCACACTGGGGGCCACTCCTGTCTGCTAAGAACAGGAAACTGAGACTACGGTTCACACAGGCTCAACAACACTGGACAATAGAAGACTGGAAAAACGTTTCCTGGTCTGACGAGTCTCGATTTCAGCTGCTACATTCAGATGTCAGGGTCAGAATTTGGTGTAAACAACATGGAAGCATGGATCCATCCTGCCTTGTATCAACGGTTCAGGCTGGTGGTGGTGGTGTAATGGTGTGGGGGATATTTTCATGACACACTTTGGGCCCTTAGTACAAACTGAGCATGGTTTAAATGCCACAGTCTACCTGAGTATTGTTGCTGACCATGTCCGTCCCTTTATGACCACAGTGGACCATCTTCTGACGGCTACTTCCAGCAGGATAATGCACCATGTCACGAAGCTCATATCATCTCTGGTTTCTTGAACATGACAATGAGTTCACTGTACTCCAATGGCCTCCACAGTCACCAGTTCTCAATCCAATAGAGGAACGTTTGGGATGTGGTGGAACGGGAGATTCACATCATAGATGTGCAGCCGACAAATCTGCAGCAACTGTGTGATGCTGTCATGTCAATATGGACCAAATGGTCTCTGAGGAATGTTTCCAACACATTGTTGAAAGTATGACACCAAGAATTAAGGCAGTTCTGAAAGCAAAAGGGGTCCAACCTTTTACTAGCAAAGTGTACCTAATAAAGTGGCTGGTGAGTGTCTACAGCTAGATTTATGCTTCTGCAATGAACCCTATGCTGTAAAACCAACGTATGTCACTGCGACAAATCCAGCTGCAGTTGCTGCAGCTGTGGCTGGTTAAATGCGTTTCCTTGCGATCACTTTAACTGACTAAATAAAGACAGAAAATGCACCTTCGTTCTGCCGCCTTTACACCGTCTACTCGTACGCCTTCTCTCTTTTGTGTGTTGTACATTTCAGTAAAAGAAAGCAGCTATTAGCTCAATAGCTTCGACTAGAACGTGAGCTCCTCAGCTCCGGTCACATCAGCTTGAGATGCACAGAGACACCGAACACAAGTGACTAGCATTTTAGCGATGCTGACAAGTATTAATGCTAATTATATAGAAGAGAGCACATCAAAGCAGTGGTAATATTCAAAACGTAATGAAAAACACATTTTGCTGCCAACCCTATCCACAGTGGTTCAACGTGTGGCTTCCGTGCCAGATCTCACCTGTTTTGCCTGTTAAATTGTTTTTAACGATGTGTTATGTTTAGTTACTTTGCCTTTAATTTCTTTACTCTTTTCTGGTTTATTGTAAATCACTTCTGTGAAAAAGCACCATATAAATACGCCTCTAGCAAAAGCCATAAATGTAAACTACCATATCTAGATTAATATTAGCTTTGCCTGGTTAAAGTTTGTTAGTTGTGCATCTAGTAAATTTACATAAAAAATACAATGACATAAAAACAGCCAAAGGCCTCCGTATCCACACAGAATATGATTGAAAGTGAGGCTCAGATCACCAACAGGTACAAGAGGAGATGTTCAATTACATCAGAAACATCTAAACTGTTGTAACGACCGTGCCAACAAAGGTCAATGTTGTTAGAGGAGGACAAAAGTCCCGGCTGACATCCCCGACCAGACACTCAAAGCTCTGAACAGCCATTACGGAGCAGCAAGAGATCATTTCCCCGACAAAATCCACTTTCTTCTCACAAATACGATTACAGGCAGTCGCAACAGCATTACATCTTCTGGAGTGGGGGGTTTCACAAAGTGATTGTTATTTGGCTAAAAAGGTCAATTACCATGAGAGAAATATAAGGAAATAGTTCTTAACGGTGGCCAATTTTATTTTTCAGTGTCTATTAAAACAACATCATGCACAGGCAACTGTGCATTTTTTCTTTTTTTGTGTCACAAAGCCCAATATATATATATAAATATCTCTTCAAACAATACTATTTTTAACCATTAATCAGCATGACTTTTACACAACTTTACTTCAGGAGGCCCCCAGAGCAGGAAATTGGGCAGATCTGGTTTTGTTGCAGTTTAAGCAAACTCTCCACATGTTTGAAAAGCTTTCATTATAATGCTCTATGTTTTTATTTTGTAATATTAAACATAGATGGTTAGGCCAGTTTGTATACACTGATCTTGTGTCTATCTTTACTATCAAAGCAGTAAGTGATATATTAGCTGCGTTAAATAAATTAGATGAGATCTGTACAATGGCGCCCTCTTCTGGAGAGACTATAGTGGCACAGCAAAAAAAAAAAAAAAAAAGAGAGAAGAAGGGTATTTCGGTTGACTATCTTTGGCTTTTGAATAAACTGTGTATGGGAGGTGTGACTTCGCTTCATAAGGTTTAATTTTTCCCAGCAGAACATTGAAATGTCACAAGACGGCCGGTGTTTTTCCCTTGTCTTGTCAGTGGTTATAATATTGTGGCTGATAGGTGTCAATCTGGCATTTTGTAGGCAAATGTTGGACTTCTTACAGTCATTGCACTTTATGAATGATGTTATAAATCTGATCCAATCATGGCAGCTTTGTGGGTGTCTGTGTATGAGGTATCTATGATGTGCGCACGCAGCCTCACCTGCCTTGCTCCGCCAGCAGAGCACCCTCATCTTTCAGCCTCTTGCTCTTTGAAGCGCAGTCATCCAGCATGACTTCCCGCCGTCGTTTGATGGCGTGCAGCCAGTCCACATCCTCATCCGGACCTCCTCCACCATCTTCAGGTTTCTCAGCCTCCGCCTCGAACTGCTGCACCACGGACTTGGACACCTTCTCTCCAGCTTTTCTCTTCCAGCCAAACGAAGCCATTCTGGAGGGAAAGGGGGGACAGAGTGGCGCCGGATAGCCGTGGCCAGAAATCTTATTTCAGCTGCAATCAGTACTAAAAAAATAAAATAAAATAAAAATATTTCAAGATTTTAAAACTTTTATTTTGAAATATCAGAAAAATAGCTAATAAAGCATATCGCTGCTAGCTGAATCGGATATCTAACAGTGTGGTTGAATTTTTAATGAGACTGCAAAAGGTAAAAATACGGGTACTTCTTATTTAAGTGCAGGATATATTAGTTGTTGTCACAAGTGCAGGGATTTCCATTAATTTAAGCTTAAATCCAGTTACATTGAAGCTGGTGGACATTAGTACCACAACGCTAGCACTTCTGTACGTTTGCACGCAAAAAAAAAGCTGCACTTAGTTAAATTACTGACACTATATATTCTACGTGGTTATCCTTAGGTTGTTGGAGGACATGTATACGCACATATATCTACGGCTTCCCGCGAGCAAGAAGCTTGAAGTTGACGGAAGCTAATCGTTAGCCACACTCGACGACACTCCGTGTCGCGTTCAGGTTGCATCGTTTAAATAGCGACGCCATCGCGAGTTTCCATCGAGTGGTTGATTTCTAGCAAGGACGACGTCTCCCACTTAGTGAAAAGAACTTTAGGCATGCCAGCAAGATTGTGGCTGTTCGGAACATCGGAATAAAATCCAATTTTCATTCCAATTACATTTGTTTATTTAATTAGTGGTATACATAATGTGTTTGTGTGGTTAAGTTTCATTCGGCAACTAACTCCTTGAAATGGGTGACCCAACAAAATATGCCCATTAAGGTTAGTGATCAACTGTGAATATTAGCACTCTGGCAAACCACCATGGAATAAACTGAACACGACTTAATTCGAATTAAAGCGTAATGGTTGCCCTTCCTATTCCGTTGATGACACCTAAATGCAGCATAACCCGGAAGCTGTGGAAATGTTTACATCGTCACTTAAAGAAACAGGAACACTGTTTCAAATTGGACATAAGGCATATTCACTTCTAATAAAGTTATTATAATTTCACGAAAATGTTATTTGAATGTTCAAATTTAGCCTAAATTATTCTTTCATTGTCACATTGTAAATGTATCTAACTTGTGTTAACCTTTCTCCTTGCAGACTGATATTCCTTGATTAATATATGAAGTTAATATGTAGAAAATAGTAATAAAATTAGTCTAAACACTACACACATACAAACTTCAGTAGAACTTTGTGCAATTCAGCAGTTTATTAGGCAGTTGTGTATACAAATGATTCAACACTGTCAATTCAAATTTACACTGGTCAATCTGGTAGGGTCCCCTTACACACCAAACAAAAATAAATGTTTCTATGAAGCAGTTCAAACAGATCCTGAACTGAACAGTCCACTTAGACACCATTGCAAGGCAAAAAGTTCAAGTTTTTTGCACACATTCATTTATTATCTGACAAAACCCATCATGTTAACCATGACAAGCTTTTGTGCTGAGAACTGCAACTACACGTGTTTAGCTTAACAACATCCTCTCATGTGTCCTTACCATGATCACTGTAACTCTAAAACTGAGACATAATGGTCCGATATCAACAAAGTATTTCAGTCCGAACCTGTTCCAACAGGGGAAATGAAATGATCACAATTATTGTCACTCTTAGCAAATTTTGCTGAATTAAATCTCTGAAATGTAAATTATTTAAATGAGTCAGATTTTTAAAGCTGCAGAAAAAAAATTATAAAACCAAACTTTAAGCGTTTGATTTTACAGTAAGAACATGCAAATCCTGGTTTAACTGACTGAGCCAATTCACCTCACAAGTTTGCTTTGGTTTTCCTATTGCCATTAATAAAGATGGTAGCAGTTACTGGTGACTACAATAGTTTGGCACCAACGGAACCGGATGATAAAAGTTTTGCAGTGTGAACAATAACAGTAATTGTGAATTTTAACCCTTAAAAATGCAAAAGGAGCCAATAATTCTGACCAGCACTGAATTTACACTGACATAAAAACAGAACAGTACTGATAATGATAAGGCAGCCAAACTGACACCACTTAAAACGTTAAGACCATTGGACAGAAAATGGAGTGAAACGCATCAAACACAGAGTTAAAGACATATCTGGGAGCTTTCATGTGTTCTGACATTTTGTTATCAAATATAAATCAGCGACACATTTACGATCTTGATGTTTTTTTTTTGTTTTTTTGTTTTTTTACTGTCAACAGACCTCTCATTGTCCCGACACTGCTTCATAATTCTTTATAATTCCAAGCTCACAAGTCTGTTTCAGGTATAAACACATGTAAACCTTTGTTTAAGGTCAACCTACGAGGGAATGCGCGTGGAATCAAAACATAAACATGTCCAAAAATGACATTATTTTGGATGTATTCACCTGCCAACAAACACTGTCCATGCACTGCATGTAACTGCTACTACTCACTTTCAGATTGAGTCCCGAGGCCTATACACGTGTGATGGATTGGCATTTATGAATTTAAGTAGGCAAAAGGCATTTCACTCATTAATTATATTCAAATCCTATTAATTAATCTAAAAAAAAAAAAAAATCGAGAAAATATATAACAAAAAAAGTCAAAAATCAACTTGCCATTTTTATATGCGACACTGAAAATGATATATTTATAGATTTTTGACTGTCATGGCAAAATATCTCTTAAATGGTAAAAGCAGGTTATAGTTATGTGGAAAGACAATCAAGTATCAGAGTAACTGTGATTGAAGGAAACAAACAGTGATATTGATTTAAAAACCAGACAGTAAAAAAAAAAAGGAAAATATATACCATCCAGCAATAGATCTTAATGCAAGAAAGAAAAAAATAATCGATTTCCATTAGAACCAACACTCCATCCACTTAACGCACTGATAAATATATTCACGTCTTTATATATAAAAATGTAGGGGACAGACAATGTCAAACAATTTTTTTACAACAAGGACAAAATTTAGTCTTTGACGATTCAGATCCAAAAAAAAAAAAAAAAAAAAAATGAAACCTAACATAAATCTGATGAAGCATTCTTTTGTCCCTGACACAAGGCAGAAATACAGGGGTCACTGCACTTCTTCAGAGTCTAATGAATGTATAATGGGTACGACCACCCTCGTTATATAGCCAGTGCAGCGCCCCGATACACCTGCACCACTACTCTGGTCCCCACTGGGAGAGGAAAAACAAAACAAAACCAAAAAAAACAAAAAAAAACAAGAGCAGCAGGAAATAAAAGAATATTGTGCAAAAGTGCATCCTGCGTCCAATGACCGCCACATAAATTCCCAACCTCGTCATGCGGCTTTCTTCTCTGCAGGCAAATACGTGATCTCGTTCTCTGTACTGGAAAGCAGTGCTCACTGGCTACAGTACAGAAAATTCAGTGTAATCACTTGCGCGTGTATGTAAAGGTGGGATGTGGACATTTGCTATTCGACTGATTTGGAAATTGTAGACCCCCCTCCTAAATGTTGTTCTGTCATCGCTAATTAAGTAGCTTGTCGTTCGTCTTTCTCAGTAACCCCTTACATCCCCAGTCAGCTCGGTATACACCCCTTCAGCTCAGGGAACACCAACCTGCATCAGTGCCATGGGACAATCACTTCATCCTGGACCAGGACGAACTGAGCCATGAATCGGTTGCATGCTTATTGCTATCAAGACACTCGGAGAGGAAAAAAGGCTAGCGATTGTTTTGCAAGCTATCGTGCAAGTAGTTTAATAAGGTTTGCACACATCTCAAAGAACTCGATGGTGTGGCTTCCTGGTCGAGGGACGGACGCGTTGTCCATCCCTCCTGTTGAGTCGATCGATGAGGTCAGCGATGAAGCTAAGGAGCCTTCGGCCGCCTTGGTGGGGGGCACAGTGCTAGTAGTAGCAGCTGGAACCTCTGCCCCGTCTACATCGTTCTTAATAGTCGTGCGGTAGTTGCCCACGGATCCGGAGCGGAGAGGGGTAGCGGTTCCAGATTTTGTCTCCAACATATCATCTGAGGAACACAAGAGACAACTGTTATCTACTTAAGAACTCACATAAATTCAACATAAATAGCTATAAAAACACAGTTTTGAGTAACGGGTGAGTAAACTAAGGCCTGTGAGCCACAGTCTGGCCTGTCAAGCATTTATAAATATATACTATGTACACTACTGACCCTAGGTTGTCTGTCAAATTTTAAAACACAGTGCAAAAAGTTTCCCCACCCATACACTTGACACTAGCATTCCCCTAATAATCAAAATAAAACCCAATCAGTGCTTTTCTACCTCCATTTACATGATGAAAATTATACAATGATAACAAATGGGAGGGGCAATGTATGGGCTGCACGGGTCCACAGTGTCTCCAGCAGCACATGGCTGCTTGGATGCCCATCTGTAAATATTACCAAGGAAAAAAAAAAAAAAAAAAATATATATAAATGTATTGGCGAAGGCACAGTAAAAAACTCAAATATCGGCCCGGAACCCTTTAGTAAATACATATACTAATCAGATCTTTTTTCTTTAGCATGCAAAAAGTCTGAATCTCTGATTAGAATGATTTCAGTCGTCTCTAAGGAACATGTCAACAAAGCACCAAAACACTGTTGTGTGCTGATGAGATGGTACAAACAAGAGGTAATAAAAAGGATTAACATTATTATTAAATATTATTCTGTGTGGTATTATAACCTTCCATGTGTCAATGACAGAAGGAAACCCGTCTAACTAAACATTCAGCACTAATGCTTTTCAGCCTCTGATTGTCAAATTCAGCCCGTTCCATTCCTTTAAGTCTTCAGCTACCTAAGTAAACATCTGGGCCGAGTTGGCCGGTGCCTGGAGTCAAATTGTAACCTCATACCCTTTATACAGTGTGCCTTTGCAACATCAATGGTCCATACAAGCACTCTTATCTCACATTTTCCTTTGAGGCAACTACACAGACTTCCCTTAAGCCCTCAACAGTGAGTCAATCATTTATGAGGTCTACACCAGGGCAGCAAGCTACAGGACAGAATCCCGATAAACACTATGTAGACACTAAGGGCTTAAAGGATTATCTAGTTTATTAAGCCACCATAGTATAACATTTATGTCTCAGCGAGGCAAAATGAAATAAACAACTTCAAATAAACAACTGACCAAAAGACAGAATGGTAACCTTGTCTTTGGTTTGTTGTGATCCTGGTATTTGTTGGCACAGATCAGCTTCAAGACTACTACACTACACTACTGTGCAGTTTATTCAACCCTATAAAACGGATGACATCTCGTTATGCTTGATTTCATTTTGTTTATTTCCTCATTTATGACCTACATGTGCGAACTTTGTAACCCAGCAGCTGCATCTTAATAGAGTGACCCAAATTCAGATTGTATTACCCTACAAAAAAAAAGAAGAGAGTAGGTAAAACTTACCATCTATGCTACGGAAGTCAAGGAGGTAGGTTCTACTGTCCACCTGGTAGAGTTGAAGGCTCATCTTGGTTTGCATCCCAGTAACAGGATTCTTCCTTCTCACACGTAAATAATATGGATTCACAACCTGAACGGGTTTTGAGGGGGAAAGAAGTCATTACTGTTAAAATATATGACTTTAAGATACAAGATAAGAAGTACTATGTCAGGCCTACGTACCTTCCACTCGTAATCCAGCTGCTTCATGGCGCGGCACACTTCTGACATGATATCATTGGGTCTACTCTGACTGCGGATACCCAGGTGCCACTTGGCCCTTCTAACGCCCTGGTGCTTGGACTTCTGGGGGTTCAGTTCATCCAGTGTGTGGCGAGGCCTGGGAGGAGTCTCCGCCACCAGGAAGGGAACGCGCTCGGGGTGGGGCTTGATGGCCACAGCTGCACCGGACGACGTCAGGTGCTGGTCGTCCAGAAAGGAGTCCGGGGGGCTGGACGCCAAGTAGAAGTCCTTGGCTTCGTTCATGATGCGCCGATTGTCGATGATGAGATGGTAGGCGACGGCCAACGGGTCCTGATGATTGCGGCTATAGATGCAGGCTAGGACCTCCTCCTCTGGGCACTCAAACTTCTCACAAACCTCCTTCAGGGCTTCGTCGTCAATCATGTTGTTGCTGTAGGAGGGGTCCTCGGGGAATAAGTACTTGGGTAGGTCTTGTTTGAACCACTCATCCTCTCTGTGGGGTGGAATTGTTTTAGTAGTCGAACAAAATAGGATTATAGAGAGGTATTAAGTTGCTGTCGTGAAGATAATTTGATCTAAAATCTTTGGACTTACCGGATCTCTTTGATTGTGGCTCTTTTCATTGGGTCCACCTGCAGCATGTGTTTAAGGAGGCTTATAACTGAAGGGTTCAGATACTGCGGGGTGAAAAATATCCCATCGCAGATCTTCTTGAAGAGCGTTGGCACGTGATCGTCATCAAAGGGGAGCGTCCCACACAACAAGGCATAGAGAATGACCCCACTGCTCCAGATATCCACCTCGGGACCAGCGTATAACCTGAGTACAAAGAAACAATCATGAAAGCGGTGTGTCATGAACGTTTGTTTATGCAACAGGGAATGCCATCGTAGTGAGACTCTGGATTGTGTCTTTCTTAGCTTCTTAAGATGGAATAATAGTAAACATTACCTTCCTGAGATAACCTCAGGAGCAGCATAGTTTGGAGAACCACAGCTCGTTCTCAGGAACTCTCCGTCTGACATCATGTTTGACAAACCTGCACAAGATTTTACACCGTTATAAAGCATAAAAAATGTGCGATGTAATAAGGTGCTGTTGTGATTACTCATGGAACATGTTGGCATGCACACAAAGAAGGAATGTTTTAGCCACTATCAGCTTTTACAATGTCTTGTTTATTCCATGTTGTGGCGTCACTGCAGCTAAACCTTAGGAAACCCAGGAAAGAGAAAGTGCCTTTACCACTGACTGCGAGAGGGAGTATGAGTCATAACCCAGAGCAGTGTCAAAATACAAAGACATTCACTAAGGATTAAAACTTAAACTCTCACTGAACTGTTACACAAAGAAAACTGCCAATCGTGTGATCACAAAACGTCCATATTAAAATACTGACTGACAGATACGTACCAAAGTCTGCAATCTTGGCATTCATGTGCGCATCGAGCAGCACATTTTCTGGCTTGAGGTCTCTGTGTACCACCATGTGCCTGTGGCAGTAGTCAACGGCTGAAATAATCTGCTGGAACAGTCGACGGCTCTCCTTTTCATCCAACTGTCAGAGCAGAAATCATCCATTAGGTGCGATCTCCTCTGTGACTCAGTTAGCACGTCTCCGCTGACTAAGCATCGCTTCGCATTGCGTTCGATATCTTTTCCAGTCATCGCCGGTTTGCGGTTCACTCAGTTCACCCCGGTACAGAGATTACTGTATCTCCATAACGGTCTGACAATTACAAACCCCACTGTGATCCCACTAATAATAAAACACACAACATCTGCTACGTATAAAAGATTGAAAGCGTGACACGAAACGCGGAACATCTGCCCGCAGGATATGATTTCCAGTACTGAAGTGTATCATTACCTTTCCATTTTTGCAGATGTAGTCAAAGAGCTCTCCTCCTGAGACATACTCCATCACCATGAAGATATCTGTAGGGGTGCTAATAACCTGATACCTACAGTAATGAACACAAAGTTGAAAGCATGTGGGTTATCCGCAGTAGGCAGTTGTACAGAGTGCATTATTCCATCATTTATATGACGATAAATGGGAATTTGCGCAATCAGCCGAGACTAGAAACTGTGTAGTCAGAGTTAACAGTGAAATCCAGTAACATCTGATGAAATATGTGTGTGTGTGTGTGTGAACAGAAAGCAGATCGAGTGTACGTGGCTCATTTCCATAGAGCAAATCACTATAATTGATGCAAAATATGCAGCTTGCGGTTCACAGGTTTTAAAATACCAACGACCAGTGGCAAAGTAATGGCAACAGCGTTAAGATATTTTAGGAAAACATCCACCAGCTGCAGATCATCAGAAAACTGCCAAAGTGAACGGGAATGATGATTACGTCCGCAGAAAAACAGTGTGTCAAAGTTTACCAAAGTTTCAGCAAAAGGTTCACATCTCATGTGTCACAATTGCTACTATGAAATACAAGAAGTAGTATTGCGTTACTTTTCTCCATTTGATTTTATCCGGCCCGGACAGTCGGCGCTGTCCTTTGCCCCACTGGTATGTGCGCACCGTCAAAGACGGGATCTCTCACTCACGCACAGTTTACATTCTTCTGCATGCATGACATGGAACTGGTATTTCATGCAATTAACCACGCCTCCTGGTCAGTTTAATGACCCTGGGACTGTGGCTTTGAGCCTGTGCACATTCACATACCAGGCAGGAAGTGCCACAGCAATTTTCTGATAATATTTTTAGATCAGTGCCCCGGCATGTTTGAGTTTAACAGTCACTATCGCTGGTTGATGCATTTGTGTAATGGCACCCAACTGATGTGGAGTACCGTAGACGGTTCAGCCACTAAAGTTAAACAATGACTTATTTAAAATGACAAAGGTAGTGATTTATCTGCTTTGGCATGGGTAGATATCGTCACCAATGCCATAAACAATTTACAACAGAACTGATCATAAGCAGAGACTGGAAGAGGCATTTCTAAACAGCACACGAGTTGACTACATTTTAATTGCACAGTAACTGCACATTTAGATGTGGATTTAAGAGGCTTAATAGTAATGCAAGACAAAGATAATGGTCTTTTTTGGATGATAAAAGGCTAACGGAAGGGATAAACAAAACAAAAAAACTGCTGCACATTTGAGAGAGGACTGACGGGAGAGGAGACTGGGTCAGACAGATATCCTCCTGGATGGATGTATTCTAAAACACACTATTAAAGGCTGGAAATAGCTCAGTGGGTTGCATTAATGTGGCGGCAGGGGGATTACGGAGCAGTGAGCAGAGTGTAATCTAGGACTTACAGTTTAATTATGTGAGGGTGCCTGAAAAGCTTGAGGTTCTGGATCTCCCGTCGAATCTTTCCCACCACGTCCAAACTGCGGATCTTCTGCCTGTTCAAGATCTTCACCGCCACTTGGTGCTTGGTAAGCTCATGTTGGCCCACTGCAGGATAAACAGGGTGAGAGTGCATGAGTAATACCAGTTACATATTATAATGAATTGGTTTAAAACAACTATGTTCACCCTCTTACAGGTAGTGCAAACATAACAGACAAAAAGCATTTACTAGGATTTATTTACAGCCACAGTGCACAATACTATAGATATATTGACAGCTCTTTTTGTTCCCCATCGACTTTAGATCTAAGCATCTGGCACTTTAGCTTCCGACTGTTACACAGAGCAGACAAACAAGTACAGACACACCATACCCACATCAGAGAACTATCGGCAGCACCGAAAGCCGATCGTAACGTTACCTCACGTCACCTTTGGCTACAACAGAACGTTGAACTTGTAGACTACAGTCAATTATCAGCCGGCAAATGTGTTTGGTGCCTGCGTGAAAGGCAATAACACCTCTGGGAAAAGTGAAGAAATACTAATAGCTGGCAGACTAGGAAGCTAGAGCAGGCCCCTCCAGAATGAGGACGATCAGCTAGTCTAGATTTTATTCAGATGATCATGTCATCACATTTATTCATCCAACTGTTTGGATGAGAAGACGATGATGTAAAAGACTCCTGTGTACTCTTTCTGCGTTGTAATTTTCTTTACATTTGTCACTTTTGTTTTTCTTCTCATGCACTGGTTCTTTAAAGTGAACAGGCAATGAGAGTGATCTCTCTTTTACATTAGATAAGCTTCATGAAAGTATGGTATTCAGCATTTGTTTACAATAACTCAGTGAGCTGTTGCGGTTTGAAGCGCTGTTGAATTATATTGTGCTGTACAAACACATATCTATTATTATGACAACCCCATTTTCTGTGAATAACATAAATAGTTCTGTGCATAATTCAATACAATTTAACAGCACAACAAACTACATCCTCCAAAATGACCTTACAGTTGAATCACCACCTTTCTGACGCAGTTGAAACTGAACATTAAAACAGTCATGAATGCCAACGGTAAAACATTAACTCTTGCTTAAGAACTGAAGCATCTGCTGTACTTTACTGAGAATTAGTGCAAAAAAAAAAAAAATTCAAAGGTGTGGCCCAAGAGGCTTTCAGTTATATCAAAGAGATAATCCTTCAGTGGAAGAGTATGCAGCATGGATCCACAACACAATCCGACCTTGTCCGAACACATCTCCCACGCAGAGGGAAAAAAAAAATAAAAATCCTACCATCTGAATGAGTGGTGGGAAAAACAGCACAATTACGTTTGGGATGTTTAGTGAACAACTGCTTTAAAGTCTTCAGTAATCAAGAGCATAATCACTGCCCTTTTTTTTTTCCATTCAACAACAAAAACTGAGGGCAGAGAGATGACTCACCGGGAATTAACTGACTGTAAACAGAGCAGGTGGTTGTTATCGCTTATCTTTTTAAGTGAGAGACCGCACCGTTCACTCAATTACATGTTTATTATAAAGGGTATATACACTAATCGGGCATAACATTATAACCACCTCCCTAATATTGCACAGGTCTCCCTTGTGCCTCTAAAAGAGTTGTGACTCATCAGTGAATGGACATGGGCCTTCTGAGCGTGTCCCGTTGCGTCTAGTAGCAGAATGTTTTTAGTTGGGGGCATTTGGTTCCTGTGGGTTAAGGGGAGGGGGTCTCTGTGTATCAGGCTTGTTCCAGTGAATCCCACAGATACTTAATCAGTTTCGTATCCACTGAATTTGGAGGTCAGAACAACATGATGTGCAGTTTTTTCATTTTTTCCTAAACCTAATCCTGCTGGGGATGGCTGCTGCTGCTGTCGAGGAATGTCACTGCTATGGGGTGGGGGGTCTGGTCTGGTCTAAATGGGTAGTACATGTCTAAGTAACATCCACATGAATGTCAGGTCCAAAAGTTTCCCGGCAGAACATTGAATTGTCACAAGATGGCCAACGCTATTTACTGTCAGTGGTTTGAATGTGTGCGAATATATATACAACTTTCTGAGCCTAGAATGTATTTGTCCTCAAATACACGTTAACATAAGTCGAGGTGCATGTTGACAGAGGTTATTAACCGTCCATTAGGCGTAGATTTAACTCGATTTAACCAACGCTCTCCTCATAAATGCAATCCTTCTTTAATGAGATGGAAAATACAAATCAGACTACATGTCATGCAAGAAATTTTAACCTTTTATTTCTATGTTTAATGACTGTGAAGAAGGACATAGCTACCTTGCTAACGCTAACATCTTACTTCCCGGTGTCTCTCTTGACAAGCGACTTGTGGCTCGCAGCGAAGCTAGCTCTTAACGAAAACATATGTGTCTGAATTAAAGCTAATATCGCAAGCCTCGCAGCGGGCTGTACTTCCAGCCGCCTGCAGCCGTGCTCCTCGAAACGCAATATTTGTCGTAAACGAGTCGAAGTGACAGCGGGGGCAACAGGTTTGTTACCTCCCTGGCGGTTGCGACAGGTTAGCTTTAACGGTAGCCCTAAAAATTAGCAGCTAAAGCTAAAAGCCCCCCCCGCCGCCACCAGGATGCACAAAAAAAACGCCAAGACAGCCAGACATACCTTTGACCTTTCCGAATGTGCCCACTCCGAGCGTGTCTCCGAGAATGTAATGTCCGATTTTAACTCTTCCTTCATGTTTCGTTTTTTCCGTCGCCATCTTCCCGCAGTGGCCTTGCTGCGGGGTTAGCTTAGCTGCTACTAGCTACGAGCAGAGATGGTCCCAACTCCGCTGTCTCTCTCTCTCTCTCTCTCTCTCTCTCACTCTCCCCGAGCACGGAGAGTGGGAGGCTCCCCGGCTCGTGCGCGATTCGTCAAACTCGTAGACGACGTCAGGTGTCGCCTTCAAATGCACTTGGTAAACTAAGATATCGGTCGGTCATGGACTAATATAGTAGCCAATAATAATACTATACAATAATAATAATAATAATAATAATAATAATAATAATAATATAACACTGCGTATGATTGCTTTGAAATGAATGTCATATCGTAGAGGGAATGGAGATAAAAAGTGTAAATATGTGAAGAGCAAACAAAAGACTATCGGTATAGCTAACATGAACAACTGCAACAAAAGTAACATTAGTTATTAACAGAGAAAACTAAGCGTTTGTTTAAATAGGCAGAAAAAAACAGGTTTATACCTAGTTAGCCCCGTGAATATAAATAAAGGGCATATTTTTTAAATTTATTTTCATTTTTTCTTAATTTCTTCCAGTGTGAACAGAAACCCGATACAAATTCTGCATATATGACAGTAAAGATGTGCAGCCTAGTTAACTTGTTACCTTCAATTAGCATGTTCAGTTGTCTTTTTTTTATATAATTTATTTATTTACTTAATTTTTTAGTAGTGCAGCAGTAGTTGCAGTTATTGTGTGTGAAGTAGTATTTCAGCATGTTAACATACTGTGGAAGTGACAATAAACATGACCTTAACCACAGCATGCGACTATAAATGTCATAGGTGTTAAAACAAATGAAACTAAACTCAAAACCGATGCATTTTTATGCATTGGAAAAGCCAAAATAAATTCATTTTAAACTGTTCCCTGATGTATACCGTGCACTAACAACGTCTCAGACATATTCCAAGCCATACTGTACGTGTGAGCATGCAAGCACTGTTCACACAAAAGGATCTTTGTTTACACAGATAGCGTGCAGGCGGTGTGAGAGGAGAACTGCAGCTCAGTGTCAACAGCAAACCAGAAAACTCTGAAGCAGAAACACGACTGCTGGATCCATAATTCATGCTGCGCAAACTCTGCGCTAATGGCTCAACAGAAAGGCAAATATTTCATAAATGGATAGAAGCTTTTAGTAAATTGTGTCCAAATATTGTCCCCATCGTGTTAGTAGTTCCGTCCTGCTGTAATATTCATTTAGTCGTGTCATATTGTCCTATTCTGTCCGTTGTCGGAAACAGTTTGAGGCAAATGAGAGGGAGCATTTAGTCAGATTAAGAGCGGGAAGGACGCCCATTTGTTTTCAGTGATGAAGTTTTGTTCTCTCTTTAATATTCACTGGAACAGGATTTAAAAAACTAAATCCAGTTATTAAGGTTATACGACACCGTGGATAATCCATGATGAATATGTAAATGTTACACTATGAAACTCATTATAAATCAAGTTGTTTGTCACTGCAAGTTTTTACAAATGAATGTTTTTCTGCGCCACACTTTTTCTGCGACAGCACAGATCTTCTATGACGTGTGACCCTCCACAGTCCTGCTCTTACAGCTTTTGCGTACAGATCCAACAGATGTGGCTTGTGTGTCGTTACTTGTGAGCCGTGGACGTCTCCGGAAGTGGTTGAGAAAAAGAGACACTCAGGTGTTCCTTGAGTTCTCTACGAAAACGTTTGAGCGGAGTCTCTCCTGCTGATGACCTGGAAGCCTGAGGAACAGACTCACGCTGAATAACAACGACCTGGCTGGGAGGAGAAGAACCGCTCGCTGACGGAATCCGTGAATATATTCAGATAAATCCCACCAGGAACTCTTCTGGCTGCTGTATCTTAACAAACTACGACACAACTGACTTTTTTTTTTTTTTTTTTTTTTGTGCAAACACTAACGCAGTCAGTGAGTGATTATCATAAAGAGAGTGGCCTGCAGTTACCATGACTCCTTGGAGAAGTCTGGAAGGAATTAACAGTGAGTAACAAAAGGCCTTGTCAGTGTATGTTTGTGTGTGTGTGTGTGTGTTTGCTGAGATCTGAATGCACTTGGAGACGAAAGGGTGTAAGGGTGGTGATTAAATTAAAA
Organism: Mugil cephalus; assembly: GCF_022458985.1. Lineage (NCBI taxonomy): Eukaryota > Metazoa > Chordata > Actinopteri > Mugiliformes > Mugilidae > Mugil > Mugil cephalus. The sequence goes on along the minus strand of NC_061788.1, from coordinate 6,252,414 downwards.
GTTTGTATGCAGTTACTCCAGTTTAGAGCCCAGGAAATTGTGGTTCAATATGCAAGATAAGTAATGAGGCGAAGTGGATGACTACCTAAATCCCCCAGATGCATAGGGACTCTAAAATCTCCAAGTTTATTACAATTCATTTGGTCTTATCTGATTTGATTAACAGCAAATTTCCTTATCTTAGAGCAACTCTGTATTATAATCTAGTGATTTCTAGGGATCAGGGATAAAAACTTAAATTCCTAACTTTTCTTTAAATTTGTTGCCAGTTTTTCACTTATTGTAGAGGACAGTCTCGGCGTGGACTGCGTGGCAGTCGGGGTTTTTCTTTTTTAGGTGTTAAAAACAGAAAGAGCTGCGAGCTGAGAGTCAACCATGGATTTGAGAATTTAAAGTGATGGTGTAGCTGTCGTTTCACATCCTGTCAGGGGTTTATAGATTCATTGCAAAGTAGGTGAAGGGTCATTGGTCTGACGATTAAAGAGACTGACTGGCCTGATCAGTAAGAAACACCTCCATGACTAACATCCGCAGAGGTTGTTAACAAGCCCCAGACCTGTAGGGGGCTCCACAGAGCTGAACAACTTTTTTTGTTTGTTTGTTTTCTGGGACAATAGGAGCTCCTCATCCACCTGAAACAATTCTGCAGTTCTGTTAAATGTCAAGTGCATGACTTTTAAAACTGATTAAGTGATTAAGTAATAGTGGGCTCACTTCAAAATGAACATATGTCATCGATCTGAGGGTGAAAATGGAAGAAATAGAAAACAGATCAGTCCCAAAAGACCAGGGGTGTCTAACTGATTTTAGTTCGGATAGGCCACATGCAGCCCAATTTGATGTTAAGGGGTCCGGACCAGTAACATTGTAGCATAATTACCTATAAAATAAATAAATACATAACTAAATAAAAGAATAAAATACGAGAATTTCAAAATTTTCCTTACGTTTTAGTGCAAAGAAGTACAATATGAGAATGCATAAAATTAACTAACATTTTATGAACAACGTTAAATTTCTTGCACCTTCTGCGAATTGTTGCCACCTGCTGTTTAGTTCTGGGTCTCAGTGTCGTGTTATTTTAATTAAAACAATGTGATCGCCAGTGGAAAAATAATAAATAGCATTTTCTATACCTGAAAACTTGCCCTGTTTTGGCCCCTGGACCATATGTTTGACACCCCTGCAATAGATCCCAGAATCCTCTCTGCACAGCAATGTGGGAAACAAACTCATAATTTTCATAATTAGTATGTACAGTGTATTCACTGAATACACAACAGGCCAGTGAGTGATATCAAGAACACTCACATGGACTCGGGTGTGTTCATGTGATTATTAAAGTAGATATAGCCAAGAGGAAACATTAATGCTGCATGACCCAGGTCATAAATTCCACTCTTAAACCTAAAGAGTGAGCGAGAGAATTTAGGTTAAAGCAAACCGTGCACTGAAGTAGATCTAAATTAATAACACGGACACTAATGTCACTTTTATTTTTTGCAGCTGCTCAAAACTCACTTGCGTGGCTTAAAAAGTTTAACTCCGTGTGTTCTATGAATGATTAACTTGTCACAGTCTGCTCCCTTCACCAGTAGCTCAGTAATAAAGGGCTCTGCGTTAATGTTTTCATTAAAGGGTAATGAGGAACAGGCTGAGTGCAGGTTTGGAGACGGGTCTTAGACATACTTGCCTGCTACTTTTGGTGCTGCTTTTTTCTTTGGCTCTTTGGCTTTTTAGCAATGACAAATAAACTAATTTAAAGTAACTTTACCCCCAGTTTGTTGAGAATGCACATTTTACACTTGGTTGTTTGTTTTTTCATTTCATTTTAATATTAATTTAGTCCTGGCTGCCCAATTTGGGGCCTGCAGGCCAAACTTGCCTACTGTATAATTTTTTTTTTTCAGAGTCTGTCAGGAAGTGGCACACAGATAAATGACAGGGAAAATGATTATGTTTTTACCAAGGTTGATTTCACCACAGTGTATGTTGTATGACTGAACTCTGTATGTTTATTGCTCTAGTAAATCCATTATTTTATGTTTTGTAACAAGTTACTTTGCTTATTGCACTAATCTTTGTATTTCAAGATATAAGTCCAAGGCCTAGCAATGATCCATGTCTGTCTTCAAATATTTCAGTGCTTCAATTATTTTTTCTCATTTAAAGAAGCCAGATAGATGTTCAGTAATTTGTTTTGACATAAATGTGAAGCACAATAACCAGTGTCATTCATTTTTCAAAATTAATTTGTGATCATGTTGATTTTGCACATGCATGCCGTATATACCCATATTTAAATTAATGTAAATAATGTACTGCATGATTAACCTTTTGGCCCACGACTCTATCTCTAACATATTTTTATTTCAACACTGCCCTTTACCTCCTGAGACCCTGCGTCCTCATATGAGGACGTTAAGTTTTAGGTTTTATTACAGTGTATTCTGCCTCATTTCAACCCATTGTCCTCGTTAGTGGACACTTTTGTCTCCCATCCAGTGGTAGCAAAGGTTAAAACTTATTGATTTTTTCTTATTAACGTTTACAATTCGACATTATGTGCAAATTTAACAAATTAGCAAATTTTGCTCATTAGCAAGTGCTCGTTTGAGGACGTTGGGATTTCATTGTTTGCAATTCTGTCATTGCACGCCCATGTTCAGGTATTAAAATAAACATTTTTATATTTTGCCACACATTGGCTTTATAATATAAATAATGGAATAATCCCAGTGTCCACATATGAGGACATCAGTTTGTTTTGTTTTTTGAAAAAGAAAAAACAAAACAAACTGATGTCCTCATATGTGAGCTTTCGCTCAGATATAAGGAGCTTAATGCCTTGGCTGTGAGTGGCCACTAGATGTCAGTGTCTATAAAATAGAGATGATTCCTGTCATGCGGGAGGTTGATCCTGTGTGTGTGTGTGTGTCATGGCCTGGTTTAGGAGGCCTGGTTTATTTCCAGGACTAAGATGGGTCAATACCTGGAAGATGTGTAAACACTTTGCAGAATTAATCGCTCCTTAAACACATATTAAGACTGTAATAGCCAGTAAAAAAAACAATGCTGATGGAAGCCTGAGCGTGGCACACTACAACCAGACCATCTTGAAAATTAAAATCTATAAACTGCCTAATGAAATGACCTAGGGCTCAGCATTAACCTCAGGGTCAATGCCGTTTCAGATTCCATTTTCCCATAAGAATCCTGGGGCCACTTCTTCTCCCTCCACGTTGCCTACATAAGCTGCTGGCAGCTCATTACACGGAACACTGGTTATCATTTTAATTACAGGGGTGCTTATTATAATCCTGCTGGGCCCGCCTGTTAGCGTGCTGGTTAAAGTGTTGCTTATTATTATCCTCCGTGTTCGTCCACGCCCGAAGCGTCCGGCAAAGAAAGAACAGAAGCAGACTTTCATTTTAAGGAACTGTTTGGACTCGCAGCTACGGAGTTTTTTCTTTTTTTCCCCATGAAAACATTTTTATTGCTCGGGTGAATATATGCACATTAAACAAAGTGAACAGCTCGTGTGTGTGAGAGAGAGAGAGAGAAAAAACATAAAATGGAATGAAAACATTATTACACAGACTCAGATTTCACACGGTACTTGTCTGAGTACAGGCAGGACATGGAGGGTGAGATTAGAACACAAAGATTGATAATGCATTAGTTTTACAACAGCCACAGACGTGTTGCAATGTGATCTTTAAAACCCTATCAGGCTTAATGTATAGCCAGCCTTTACACCTGTGGAGTCAAGGCCACACACCTTTCACTACACTGAAGGGAAAGAACATTAGTGCATCAAACATCCCTCAACGAATTACGCCACTTATTTAACATAAACTCAGAACGTCACTAAAACGTCAGGAGAGCTCTCCATCACCACAAAAGAACAATTAAAAGTTTACCAGGTCAGTGTAAGAAGAATTTTAATTCCTTTGGTGTCTGCGAACAATCTCTAACAAACTCTAAAATGTGTAATATACCTACAAGACTTAAAACAAACAAACGAAAAAAATAGCGTTAATTGTGTAAAACAAGTTCCAATTTCACAGTAAATAGTGTGATTGACTTACAGGGAGATTTACAGCGGAGAGACAAACACAGAGGCACAAATTACAGAACTCAAACCCTGTTAAAACGGTGATAAACGGCCGGCTGACGAAACGATACGGATGAATCCAGGATAAAACCACGCCATGAACAGATTAAATGTTTGCAGCGACATATAAAATAATGGTTAGAAAAGGAAAACGTTAAAAAAAAAAAAAAAACAGAATTTTAAATCCACCACTTGAGTGAATTTCACTCAAAAAAAATGATAATAAAAACCACGTAGACGGAATCTGACGAACGCCCTTAAACCGATCAAATGCCGAAGTTGTTTTATGGTTTTATGTGGAATGAGTAAGCGGACTGCCTGAACTTAACACCTGCGTGCACTCCCTCCATCTCCTAAACTGTAAGCTCTACGGTTATCTGCATGTCGAGGCACTTGGAAAGAATATGATTGTACTGTGTGGAGAATGCTATGTACATTTTTTTTTTCTTCTTATTGTCGGTTCGTGTGCTCGTAAATCACACTCCTTCCAAAATGAACAAACCTCACAGATCTAAAGGTGGGTGTCAGCGTTGCTTCAAGCCGCACACTGAAACTGAAATGCTCTTTCTTTTTTTTTCCTCTCAGTTATGTGCGAGTAAAAATGAAAAGACACCAAGCAGTGCTCTGATCTGCTGAAACGTTTATCGCGCTAACTTAAGTTACTGATTCCAGATCAGTAGTTCGCCTCTAAGAGCCGATGACCCACAGGAAGAGGGGCTGCTGTGCTTGTAATCTCTGGCACCTGATCTAAAAGCGTTGACTAAGATTGGCCTGGCAAGAATCCATGCAAGACCACTGAGGACAGTGCAAAAATGTGTCGGAGAAAAAAAAAAAGATAAGAAAACTGCTCCTTTTCCTTGTGCTTCCCGATAAGCGTCATAAAAATAATATTTAAAAAAAAAAAAAAAAAAAACAAGAAAAAGAAATCTGTGAAGAATGTTCCCTTAAAAACATAACTATGAAACACTTACTACAAAACTGATTTCATCAAGCCCAGTACAACTACCACTGCTACATTTTAATTAGGGAAAAAAATAAAAATATATATAGATGGATGATCATATTCACAGTCAAACATCATTTAGTGAGTTTTGGGCTCAGTCTTCCAAATAACAGAAACCTTGCACACATTGTATATTCACAAAAATAACATCCTCAATCACTGGTCCCACATTAATACGACACTCCACATGTTATTCCACACGAGGGTCCCTCAGCCCCCCCCCCCACCCCAGCTGTCTGGAGGACACGCTTAAGGCAGGCTCGCTATGTCCCGCTTCGGAGGGGGTCCTTCCGGCTTGCAGGGGGAGCCGTTGGCTTTGTCTTCAAAAATCAAGACTCTGCGGAGAAAGAAACGAGTGAAATGATTCGTAACTGTGGACGTGCATGAGAATGTATTAAAGGTGCACTCGCGCACACTTTCACTGCAGTCGCTGCAATGCAGAAGAGCAGAAAGGCATCACAGTTATTTTGTTTTTTAAAGTGTTGCAGCTCAACCCAGACCCTAATGATCTACTCTATCGTCTTTTTTCTTGCAGTGATTGCACTAAAAGGAAATGAGGGGCACCTTTTAAACAGGTAAAATAAAACACAGGGTGTATTAGAAGCCTTCAGCACCATGGAGAGAGTCATAAAGACAGTCACGCGTGTCAATTTAATTAGACAGACGGTAGTAGAGTAGATTAAAAGCATAAACTGGAAGAGAGAGGGAGACACAGGCACAGTCACGGTATTAAGAGACTGAGCAAGAACTGAAAGGAATGAACGGAAATGCCAGCGCACGCGGAAACCACAAAGGGACTGAGGGGAATAGTGGTTTAGGCCGCACGCTAGTAGAGTGAGGGATCTGACAGGAGCTATTCAGAGCGAATGCCTGTCTTTAATTTCCTTTTTTGGACAACTCTGCAAAGCTCCACTAAGCCCATAAGGAGCAATGATCCCAACGATGACACCGGCACTCAGCAACTCACTCCCGTCTCACTTCACTCTTCCCGTTAACCCCCCCCCCCCCCCTCCTTACTCACCGCTGCCGCAAAGCCAATCAGTCGGTTAACTGCTGGTGATACAATAATCAACACAATAAAAGTGAACACCAGCACACAACCATGCTCTGGCTAATCTACTCTATGCAGACAGATAGACGGGAGATACTGGACCAGAGGTTACACCCATTTAATCTGCACAAATACTGACCAAAATACACTTAACGGCGCACAGTGTTATGCAAACACCATTGTGCATTGTGGACATGGGCCTTCTGAGGGTCTGGTGACACCCTGTGGGGGTGGGTGCATGTGTGCATATATTAGGAGTGGGGAAAAAACATCGATTTGGCAATATATCACGATATTTTTTCTTTGACTTTAAAAGAAAAACTGTTATTCACTCCTTCTGTCTCTGTGGTTTTAATGTTTTGGCTGATCAGTGCACACGTCACAACGATTTAACACACACCAACCCTTGTTGTGTTTCGTAGAAAAAAAGATTATTTGTGCGTCGGTAATCGCCGCCACTTGTTACATAATCACTTTATGCCTCGTCTGTCATTCAGAATCTTGGTTACACAAACCACGATCGCCACGCGCCCGCTCGTACTCGCGTATCGCGCTAATGCCCGACTGTGCCCAGCGGTGGAGCCCGACATCAATCATTTTCTACTCTAATTGCAACTAAATCAATTATAATCTGGCCAAAAGCTTTGAATAAAGCACTTTTGTACTCGCCACTTGTCCCCTCCCGCCCACTGACTCACTAAAGACAATAAACAGCGGCACACGGGAGAGGGAGGCGTTGTGGGAGTTGTAGGAGTGCGCTGCTATCAGCAGGTCCAGTGGGCTGACAGTTGGTTGGCGGAGTTAAAGAAACACGCCGTAAATAGATAAAAGAATGGATGAAAACTTCCAGCTTTCATGAGAACACGAGATCAGTCTCGAAATGACTCAATTATTATTATCGGTTCTCCCAAGCGCGATCTTTTATTTTGGATTATTTTACTAGAGAGTAGAAAAGAGACGCAGGAAGTGAACCGGGCATTCATAAACAGCAGCAGGAGGATTACGGGATACTCGTTTAAAACAATGGTTGAGGCCAAAGGAGGAAAAGTTATGTATTTTTCCCTGCACGGTGTTTTTAGGATTATGAGATTTGTCTACTAAAGGGTCCAGCTAAGCTTAACCCAGCAGGGCCAGAAGAATCGGCTCCTGCAGGCTGAATCCCCCCAGTGCAAGGTTGCTTTAAAAGACCCAACAGACGGAAACGCATCACCTGAACCAGCTGGAGGATCGTAATATATATTGGATAGGTGTAATTTCTGTTAATGAATTGAAAAGATTAATTTTCTGGACGTAATATGATGAGTTGGGTTTCTGTTCTCCCTAATCAGCTCCTTAACGACTGTAATCAGTTAACTAAGCACATGATCCGCAGCTAAAGATAAAGATGGGTTGACTATGGATAGGCTTCATGGGGGGGGGGGTTGTTGCCATGGGGATGGACGACTAATGCAGCATGCGGCTAGTGACATCACCGCTAGTCTTCCCCGAACCCCCTGCTGATGGATGAAACAAATCCAGCAGCGGCGGCGGCAGCACAATACAGATCCTCTCCCTCGCGGACACGTGAGCAGATAATGGCCAGCAGATGGTCTGCAGATGCTTTTTACAGGTGTAAAATCCACATCACATATTATTCTAACACAGTCACGCGCAAGAGGTTTCACTCACAATTTGAGCACGGCCGAGCGCTTGCCAAGCATCATCTTGACAAAGTCCCTGTAGTCGATTGTGTTGCTGCTGCTGCCGCCCGTGACCTCCAGGATCATCTTTTTCAGCTCCAGGTGGGTCTTGGGCACGCCCAGCTTCTCCATCATCCGCTTCAGGCCCATCATATCTGAAACGAGGTGCAGTGAAACATATTTAAGTCTCACAAAAAAAATGTTGGGGTCGAGCCACAATATCTAAGTCCAAACCCGACGGTCTAAACTATGGCATCTCTTTAAATAAAGACCTATTAAAACGGATGCAAGCCTCAAACCAACAACACAGTAACACCAGTATTTGGACTCTCACAGTGAGTTTGTCTGTTCCTTGGTCGGTGGGCACTTGTGCGTGTTGTGTTTCAGTCAAGACCTCAACAAAGACCCCCTAGAGCAGATGCTAATAGCCAGTTTCGGCAGCTTTTGAGCAAATTTGCATGTTTTATGCAAGCTTCGCCTACGCTCTCTCTATCGCGCACACAAACTAAATGAAGCGAGCGGGTGAAAGCGTCCTTTTGCAGATAAATAATGGAGGCATTCTGTGTTACAATGAGCACACGTTAAATCATATACAACTTCAGTACGGCTACACCGCAAAAAGCTTAACCTTTGTGATCATTAACTAAAGAATGTTTTATAACAGTGGTTTGCAAAATCTTTGAATAAAGTGCTTGTGCCTCTAAAACAGTTGTGACTCATTTGAGAATAGACATGGACCTTCTGAGGGCGTCCTGTGGTGTCTGGTGACACAATGTGGGGGTGGGTGTATGTGTGCATATATTAGGTGTGGGGAAAAAAATATTGATATGGCAATATATGGTGATATTTTTTCAATAAATGTATTAAATTGGAAATGGATCATTTGGATTAATAGTGTTTTTTTTTTACTCAATTTGTCTAATGTTTAATCACTGATGTCATCTGATGTACATATACGTAAACTTGTATTTTGTGAACTATTAAACAATATCATAATATCGCAATAATGTATCATATCGTGACTCAAGTATCGTGATACGTATCGTGAAGTCCTTGCCAATATCCACCCCCATCGTATATATATGTAAATGAAAATGTATGACATGTATGTATCTGTATGTTCGTGTGTGTATGTACAGTAGGTAGGTTGCTACATATTTATGTCTATGTATGTATAGGTGTGTATGTGTATAGGTACAAGCTGTGTTCATCTGTCTGTTTACATATTATATTGTATGTGTGGGCTACATCTGTGCTTATATAGAATATAAGCATGCGAAATCCCTGTGGGGCCCATATTATTATCACAACTGGAAATGTCTGTTAAAGTTACTGTACCCACTTTGAGAATGAGGGGAGGAGCCTCTGTGGAAACTTGATCACCTGGTCAACACCTTAGTCTAAACCGCTTTTTGTGCTTTCCTGTCTGTGTAAGGTTAGAGATGGCTGCTACAATATAGGAGTTTTATTATTAAGGGGTGGGGGGACCTGGTCTGGTCTGGGTGGGTGCTACATGTCTAAATAACATCCTCATGAATGAATACCAGGTCCAAAACTTTCACAGCAAAACCCTGAATGGCTACAATATGATCAATGTTATCAACTTCTCCTGTTAGTGGTCATAATGTTATGCCTGATCGGTGTACAGTTAAAGTGGAATACTTGAAAATTGAGGCTCCTAATTGGTTTGCTTACAGCCAAGGAGGGGGAGCCGTGTGGATGGCAGTTAACAGAAGAATCACAGCCAACAAAGAGTCACTTGGCAGGACGGTAGCCGCGGGGTGATGGGAATAAAAGCACCGGGCCGCTCAGAATTAGACCCAATCGACGGGCTACAAGTCAAACAAATTCATCTACCGCCCGGCGTTAACATCTGTGCCGAATTTCCTGGAAGCTTATTCAGAACTTGTTGAAAAATATTTCACGGATGAATCACCTACAGTTTGCCTCCGCACCTGCTCAGTGTCAACAGTTTGGTTTCACTTTACACACAGGACACAACCATGACACATGAGTCTTTATTCACAGCGGCCAGACAATACACACACACACACACACACACACACACACACACACACACACACACACACACACACACACACACACACACACACACACACACACAGTATTAATTACTGTTCACTCGTGTCAACGCTCATGGGGGGTCAGCTAACAGTTGTTGTGTGGAGTGCAGTTGGTGGTTACTACTCACCAATCTCTCCTTGGTCATTCAGGTCAAACTCAGCGTATTTATCTGTAAAGCAAACACATGCAGGAGGTTGTTATTACTAACGGTGGTAATTAACAGCGCATCCCCCCCTAGTTTGACAGAAAACCCCAAACCCAGGTGGCCTCTAACATGTCAGCAGAACAACACGCTGCGTCCAGAGATCTCGCTTTCTAATCCCCGTGCATGGCAGCTGATCTGGCAAAGGGAAAGACACAAGCAGCTGATGATGACAGGTGCGTTTGTGTTTTGCATGCGTGTCGATGTGAAGTCTGTCACACACGGGGCAGCTGAGTGGAGCGGACACGCTAGGCGGATTAAGGAGGGGGGGAAAAAAGGGTCAGGAAGTTAAAAGAGTACTTAAAGTTCAAAGAACAGCAATCAGGAAGGAGAACAAAGATGTTTGGACTGAAAGGTTTCTCCGTCCCAGTCGCTCGCTTAAATTAAATCTGATCTTTCCAGGCAGACGGCTGGCGAACCGCTCCCACGTTCGTTAAAGAACTGGTCAACAAGGAGCATGTTAAAGAAACACTTTGCCAGTGTTTAACATCGTCCCTTAAATATATAACTAATAAAGTTTTCAGTTTATTATCAAAAAAAGAAAAATTGAATTTCCTCTTGTTGCTGTTATACACCACACTCATTTAACATAATAATAAACAGACCCCATATCTGTGTAAAATAAGAAGATGGAGCCAGAAAAACTGTTACCTACCAGCTGAGCTTAGCTTTCTGCTACCACCTTAGTTTTAAACTAAGCTAAGCAGTTTTCTGGCTCCAGTTTTATAATATTTCTGGTAAAGCTGCAGTTTGAAATGGTTTCTTCATTCCTACGGCATCATGAGAATATGTTTGAATCATACACAGTTTAAAGACACACGGAGGAACTGCTCCTCAAAAGTGAAGCCAACCAGAGCTGTATATTAGAGAGAGTCTGGCCAACTACTGAATGGAGCATCTGAGCTGTCCCTCTATGCTGATTGGTTCTGAGCCGGTCACGTGTTTCATGGGCGCCATGTTAGATACACCTAACCAATATTCACCCATAGAGACGTGGCAATAACAGAGAATAAAGTTGGATTAAAAGTTAAAATATGCCACAGTGATGGGTGAGGTCATGTGAGGTCATACCATCATTAATTTGCACCTTGATCTCAAAAAACGCTCAACACGCCTTTACACATGAATTTTGAAGTTAACCAAGCCTTATGCTAGCCTTATGCTAGCTAGTTATCGAGACTAAAGGCTTGGAAAAATAGCAGCTACCGTCCAATTTTAACGGCTAGTGTGCTAATGTTATAATGCAAATACTAGTGATAATACTAAAAAACAGATTTCTGAGTATTTGTAATTGCTCTGAGTAATTTCAAACTTTTCTCTGCGATGAACAAGGAGACTGAGCTGAAGGTAAACACAGCTCCATGACTGATGAGGTGAATAAGCTACAAAGCATTTTACAGGCTCATTTAAGATATTTAAAATAAGTAGGCGCTCGGATATTCAAGTGAGGGCCTTTTAGATATTGACAGAAGTTGGCAATAATATTTATAGACCCATTAATGGTGAAAATTATATATTTATTTCAACATAGCACATCCACCCCATAGGGTTACACTGTAGAACCTCCCCTCCGATATAGCAAACATGGCGCCCATGATTTGAGTTGGCCAGACTCTCCATAATATACAGCTCTGATGCCAAAGCAAGCAGAGCTCCCCCTGGTGTCTGGCTGCAGTAAAGGTCATAAGCTCCACCTCCTCCATGTTAGTGGATGGGACTTGGGCCAAAATAAAACAAAAACTAACAAAAATACATGTCAAATATTTTTTTTAAGGATGGTTTCTGTCATTTTCAGTAGTTAATATAATGTTGATGCATGTTCAAGTGTCAATGTTTTGGATAAGTTTTGTTTTGGTTAATTATTTGACGCTACAGAAACGGGATGTGACATAATGGCTACTACCAGTATATGGTTTGAATACAATTTTCAAATATTGTTTTTTTATTTTATTTGGTGGCGAGTTAACATAATGATTAATCAACTGTTTAGGAAACTGACAGATTTAATAGAAAAAAGGAGAAATTGATGAATAAATTAAAGATTTATAGTCGAGTTTGAAAAAAAAAAACCTGTGTAGCTGCCCTTGTAGCAGTGTAGTTTAGCTGCTAACTAGCTTAGCTAGAAAAGCAATAAATCTCAGTTTGCAGCACCACTGAAACAACCTATTGTCCAAACAGTTGCAATAATTTTCTGTCGGCCAATCGATGAAGAGTCCCTGCAGCCGTATTCTACTCTGTTCTTCCGGTACATGCATGTGCATTAACCTGAGATGTGATAAGCAACTTTAAAAGTGTAAACCCATGTAAAGTCATATTATAGGTCATCTAGACACGATTTACACCAGAGGGGGATTTCAAAAGAATTACATGCAGGTTGGTCACATACAAATTACTGAATTTGCACAGACTTACAAAAGGATGTTGTCAACCTGCCGCCAAAGAGGCTGCGCAACACGAAACGCACACATTTTCCTGCTTCCCCCTAAATTTCCCTATTATCATTTTCTCTGGAAGACCACTTTAGTCGGATTACACTTGCTATTTCTGTCCCACAATGGAGGCTCTGTGTGTGTGTGTGTGTGTGTGTGTGTGTGTGTGTGTGTGTGTGCTGTGTGTTGGGAGGCGGACAGAGAGGGAACTTTGTTAACTATGTGAAGCCTTGGGGAGTGGGATGGGACAATGCTAACCCTGTTCTAAACCCTGAGGAGTGGGCCTCCACACACACACATACACACACACACAGCAGTTTTTGAGTGGGCCACTTGTCGCAGGGCAGCCTGTTGATCATCTGCAGCCACACAAAATGGCTCAAGTGAACAAAAAACCAAAGTATTCAGCGTTTCCTCCTGACCTAAATTCCTGCAGCTAGCAACTGAGAAAAAAAAGACAGTGTCATCAAATTCTAGTCACTTCTTCTCCCCCACAGAGGTGTGCGACATATAATCCTTTAAAAGTTGTTTGTTGCTTGTCCGCTGAACACTTTGGAAGCTATTATCTGAAGGGGCTTTCCATTCAAAGGAGAGGCTCGTTGATAAAATATCTGAAGTGGATGATGACCTCAGTGGCTTCCGATGCCACTTTGGTCTGAAGATAAGCAAAGAATTTTCCCATCTTTTTTTTAAAAAAAGATACTGAGCCTCAGAGAAGATAAGAGCTCAAGAGCAGGTTTCTGTTCTGTTCTATTAAAAAAAAACAAAAACAAACAAGATTTCTGTTCTCCTTTGAATTAATTCATTTGAGACTGACAATTAAAGTTATTACTGAGCCAAAAAGGGTTTAACCAGGAAATAATCTGGTTTAATTCGATGAAAGATTCTCCTTATAGAAACAGAGCTTTCCTGGATATCAACTCAACGTTTATAGTGGACAATATTTCTCCGACCCCACTGGGATCATCTGTTCCATCGCTCCATAAAAATGATCCGATAATATCAATCAACTTGGGTGAAGTGGTTCTGCCCCCAATGTGAAGCGCTAAATCTGCTGGAAATACAACATCATTCATACCACTCTCCATATTTATTTCTGTCTATATTTTGATCATTTGTTCACATGGAAATTTTGTACATTTATGCCTATACCTTTTTTTTTAATTTTACTATTTTTTACTACTTTATTATTTTTACTTTTTATTTATTTTTTTAGATTTTTTTTTCTTGTATTTTTTTTATTTTATTGAATTTTTACTTGTATTTTATTTTTATTTTATTTTACTAGAATTTTTACTTATATTTTATTTTACTAGAATTTTTACTTATAATTTTTATTTTAATTTACTACATTTTTACTTGTATTTTATTTTATTTTATTTTACTAGATTTTTTCTCTTATTTAACCAGGTTTCAATCCTTTTTAGATTTTTAGTTTATTTTTTTATTTTTACTTGTGGTTCTCAAGAGTATTTTTGATCTGCAACTGAGCTACTGTGACCAAGCAATTTCTCGTGTGGATGAATAAAGTTTGTCTAATAAGTCCAATAAGAAGTGCTTTTCTTTTCCAGCTTTATTCACAGAACTGAACCGTTTCAATAAGGGAGGACGACCAAAGTGGACCAAGACAGAGATGGACTTTAATCAAACATATTTTCATTTAGCCATTTTTCGATCCATCGTATAAACTCTTTTAAGCCGCTTGGGGTAAATGTATTAATTTCAACCAGAGAAACCCAAGTTAAGATGCTTATTATTGTCTCATATTTTCCTATTGAATAGTTTACTCCACCCTTCTCGATCGGTTTGAAAAATCCTTTAGATTTGGGTCAGTTTGTTCAGACTGATGTGGTCACGCGAGGCGCGATGGATGTCTACACATTAATGGGCGCACAGCAAACGGGAACGGGCTAATAGCTAAACCTGGCAAAATGTCAATAAATACTTTACACAATTAACAATAACATCTCTCAAATTGTAGCGCCGACAACAACTCCAAAGGTTAGAGAGTAATTATCGTCCAAACAGGAGTAAGTCTGCCAGCAGAGGGGGGGGGGGGGGGGTAAACCAAGACATGTGTCTCCTAATTGAAAGGAAACCACCACAAACCACAAAACTAAACGCTGACAACATGGCTATGAAGTAATCCCTGCTGGCAGTTACCGTCAAAACAAAATCTGGTATTAACATAAGTGGATTCTGTTAGTTTGTATCCTGTTCCACTGGTTCCAATTCATATATGCAACATGACAAAAAAAAGCTCATTTAGAGCATTTATCTGAACGATTAGCAGCAGAATGGAGGGAGGTTTTCCAGATATTCCCGTTCTTTGAGAATTGCTTGAATGCAGCATAAACAAATAGAAAAAACCTTCTCATTTCATGGACTTCCCCACTAAACCCTACAGGAAACCTTCTATAATAACACAACGGTCTGATACGTTTAAAGAACTTGCATCTAAATGATCATTAAATTGATTAAATTCTCATAAAATAATTGCTGCAGGCAACACGAGAAAGTTAAAGTAGGATACGTTCAACTCTGTAGTTGGTCACGAGTTAAATGCGGCGTTAAGAGACCGACCTCTGGGTCACTGGGACAGTATGGAAAAGACGGAAAAAACAGCAAACCTCGGAGGACCTGGGTGTCGGATCCTCTTTCTGTTTATATATCACTGCTCCATTTCCTCCAGCAAACTCGCAGACTAAGTAGGACACTCGCTTCAAGACGTATGCCCCCCCATTAGAATAAACAATCATATGTTGTACCGGCTGCAATGAAAGAAAAAAAACCCTATTCGGTAAGAGAAAGGCAATAAAAATGTCCCAAACGTACGTGTAATATCTGATGAATGAGGAGGAGCGGAGGGGGTTTATTATGTTATTTTTATTCCCGTAATTCGCCGGTGGCGGTGGCTTTTTTTCCTGTTCCCAGGAGCTATGAGTTTCTGAATATTGTAACAACAAGCGGAGGAACGCCCCAGCACATTCCTCTCGAGCCAGCGAGGGCTTGGCCTTGCAAATCTTTTTAGAAATCACAGCAGCGCGTCTTTCCCACAGAAAATAATTAAATGCTAAAGGCTAACATGGATGTGTGTGTGTGTGTGTGTGTGTGTGTGCGGTCTGCCATGGAGTAAACAAACACAAAGACAAAAGCCGGGGGGGCGGAGGGGGGACATGCTTACTTTTGAAACCTTCCAGTTTCTCGGCAAGGTCGTCTTCATCCCTGTATTTCTGGTCCTCCAGATACTCCTGAGAGGGAGGAAGAATAAACCGAAAGCGATGAGAAAAACTTGTCTTACAGGCTTTGATGAGACTATAACGTTCCAGCAGTTGGTTCACACTTAAATAAGAAAACCCACACACACACAAAAACACAGTTTAATCTGCCTGCATCCTGTCGAAAAAACGTCAACCCAAGAGCGATGACTCACAGTCCTGAGATGCTCTTATCGCCAGCGTTCGTTAATTGGAACACCTCACGGGGGCATAAACGGGCCTGGAGCTGGGGAGCTAGCCGCCCTGATGAAATTATAATGACGCAGCGCGCCCGCGTTGGGAGTCGTCCTCCGACGCATCGAAGAGGAGAGAGAGAGAGCGGGAAAGACGGGGAGTGATCGCTGACCTCTACGTGTCCGTCGAGCTTCTAATTAAGGGAGAGGAGGATAAACGCCACAGCTGGATGTTCGGCGGGGACGTGTGAGTCAGCGGTGCTGAATCACGGCTGCAGACTGAGTGCCGTGCCTCAGTCACGAGCACAGCGAGATAGAGTGTATTTGAACAAGTGCGATGGCACGAAACCTGTCTGGGAGGAATGTTTCACAACACACAGGTTCAATTTACTGAAGCCAAAGGCTCTGATTAGCTAAGAAGGAATAGTTTGGTATGTGAAGCCTGTGCAAAATACAGAACTTCACTTGAAATATGACCATTATAACCACATAAACTCCTGCTTTAGTGTTAAACTAAGATTTAATGCGAATCAATGATCGAAACATTAAAAATAACGCGTGTTCCCATCAGAGAAAGCAAATTTTGGCCATTTTCGAATCAGCGTTTCGGTTTATTTGCCTTTCCAGGTCTTTGTTTCATCACCACAGGATGCACGAATGCAAACACTCCTCGTGATAACACAGTGAAAAACCCCCTCCACTTAATCAGAGCACACTTGTTATTTTTAGACCTTTACGTATTAAGAATTTGCTGCTTTTGCTTCATTTTTTTATTTTTGGACTGTCGGCATGAGCAAAGTAGACACGACCGAGGGTGCTGACGTGCATTTTTTATAAAAGTGAATAAACTATAAGACAAAAAAAAAAAGGCAAAATATTCCATTGGAGAAGATTTTTGTGAAAAGTCAATGTTTCTTATCCACTAATGCAAATGCCTCCATGAGATTATCACACATTTAATCACAGTGCACCTGTTTATTTCTAGGCCTCAGGAAAGAGTCAATTTGTCTGATGATCAAGTGGAGCAGCAGATAAAGGGAACGGGGACTTAATACTCTCACATATCTGCGAGCTGCTTATTTTTATATGACAGATTACGCAGACATCTGGTTCGTGTGAGGGGACTGCTGTGGTTATATCTGTGCCACATTCAAACATTCAAACGCCGGAATAAAAAAAAAAAAAAAAAAAAAAAGTGGAGGGCGCCGATCGGCCGTGGGTTGTGATCGATACATAAATTCCCTGCACATGTGTGACAGCATGCAGCCCGTTCAACAAGTGCCACCACGACGCCGCAGGAGGGGGAAAGGGAAAAGAGGGGGTGGGATAGAAATCGATGAAATACCCTCAGTAGCATCAGTTAATGCGAATTTAATTATTCACAGCACCGCAGAGACCTCTTTGAGTCCCCGGCGCTCGCAAAACAAGGCCAATGCCAGGTCAAGTGTATGCGGGCTCGGTGGAATTCAAAATTCCCACGAAGCCATGAAAGAGAATAAAGGAGAACGCGCGTACCTTGTTTATCTCTTCCAATTTTTGCCTCTGCTGCTCCTTCAACAGCCCAAATGCCTTCCCACCTGCAGGAGAATTAAAAAGAAACGTTAATTTAGCAGCTGGCTAGTTAATGCCGAGGCTTAGCTTGGACGGTGGCCTCGGATGCTCTATTGTAGGGACTCTAAGCTCTAAGCCAGCAGCCGCAGACATAAGCAGATACCCGGGGAAGGAGGACACGGCCGCCCGCCTTTTTTCTTTCTCTCTCTTTTTTTTTCTTTCATTACCTTGGAGATTTTTATTGGAAGGCATCCCGGAATTTATTCTGCGACGTTTAAATCCAGAGAAATGAGATATAGCTGAGCCAGGAGGCTGCCGCAACCGTCCGCCGAGGGAGGTACTCCTGTTCAGAGACTGCGCTCAATGGGTCCACACGGCACCGGTGTCAAGTCGGAGGTAGTTCGGGGGAGCACATCCGGTCAGACCTTTAAAAATAAACTACTGACCCCATTTTTTTTCTATTTTTTCACAAGAACGTAAACGTGGTCTACGATGTAGCACACTGTCGTAATGATTCATGGTAATGAATATAAAGTTTAAATTAATATTTTAATAATTATTATTATTATTATTGATAAACTGAATAAGTTATTTATTGAGATGAATTAAAATAAAAGGTAAACAATGTCCAGTGCAATGCAGTCGACTTGAAATGTTTTTAATGTTTTTTTTTTAATTTATTCAGATTAACAGTAAAAGTATAACCAGCTAATTGTTCTAGAAAATAGTTAAGATAAGACAAATTATAAAAGTACAAGTCCATAGTAAAATTTTACATCAGCTATGCTTGATCTGCTTTTAAAGACCTGATAATACAAGGTATTTATTTTATTTGTATGATACACGTACATATTAACAGTACATACTCAATGAATGACTAAAACTAAAATGGTTCATAAATGAAAACTACACCATAATTTAAGCATAATTATATGTTGGTTACTCTTTGCTCCTGGGTTTATCCCCATAAAGGCTCTACGACAAGGTGACTACATCCAGAGGTGTTTTTCCTCATCATTCAGTGCAACCTCGTTACATTGTCTGTATAATGCACCTTATTCAGGTCACAATCTGGGTTTTTAGTTTAGACAATACCCATGAATATTAATCAAAAGACGTACGCATGTTAGCGAGTATAAAGCTCTTATTTTGAAGTCTGAAACATCCATGTTCCGGTGCCTTTGTGCAGAAACACTCGCATCCTCTTCAGTGAGTGATGCTCTGGGAAGAAAACTGGGTCGCTCTCCATCATGTGGTGTGTGAGGAAACTGCACCTGATGACAATGCCCAAAACAATACTGACGGTTTAATCCGGTAAATGGTGTGATGTGATGCACCTAAAAACGAGCATTTATCATCAGGTCTGAATCATTACACCCCCATGTTGCCTCAGGTGAGACTTTTCTTAATGCAGGGGAGTGAAACTCATTGTATTTCTGGGCCCACATACAGCCCAGTTTGATCTCAAGTGGGCCAGACCAGAAACATAACAGCATATAAACCTATATATTTACATTTAATAAACTATTCTTTTTAGAAACAATGACGTTTCTTAAGAAAATTCTGTCCACTTTATTCTAACAACAGTTATTTTCATTGAAAAATTGCAGTTGTCTTTAGTGTAATTTTCGCAATTCATGCTGTGAGCCAGATTGACATTTGTGTCTTAATGTGATGACTATTAAAGATAATACGACAAACTATTTTAGAATTGTGTTGTGTTTAATGAGTGTCAATTATTCCATCTAATCTACTCTAAATTCTCTTTTAACATGTACCTCAGCAACATGATTAAAAATAAAAAATAATTAAGTGGGATGTGAAAGTAACTGAAAATGTGATAAAATACCTTCTTATCTGACAATTTTTTAATTCAATTTTTAATTTCAGGCATCCTGTGTCCTTATTTCCCACCTAGTATCATATTAATTATACGAATGTGGGTAATGCAAAAGGAAAAGGGTGATTGAATTAATGAATAACGTAAAATGCCTATGTCTGGACGTGTATATTATCAAGAATTAATGGAATTCAAATAGACACATACACATCACCTTTTTTTTTTTTTTTTTTTTTTTTGCAGAATTACAAAGCTGTACAGTGTAACCTGCAGCTAAAATTAAATCTAATTTCAAACAATACACATTTACATTTGTACATATTAATTCAGATGAAGCTCCATTCTTCTTCTGAAACGTCTGCCACTGAAACGGAAGTGATGATATCATTATCTGTAGTTTACCGCCCTCTGGTGGCCATTCGTTGCAATTGCTTCAGTCCTAATTTTATAGAAATCTTTCTCCTACTGCCAAAGAAAAGAGAAGTAAATGGATCGCTGCATTACAAAAAAACAACTGGAATCACATTTTGTGTCAGGTAATATTCATTTATACTGTATATTTTGATGAAGTCATACCTTAAGTTATTTCTTAAATTACGCTCTGGAGATATGTCAGATAAGTTTGTCGTCGATGTTTTTTTTTGTTTGTTTTTTTTTGGCTGTTTTGTTGTTTCGGGTGACAGTAACTATTTCAGCTCCAACAATAAATAACAATAAAACAATAATATTTGTGATCGGAACAATAACATTTGTGACAGGTATGGCTAGCGTTACTTCTCAGTAAAGCTCGTAGCGTTAGCATCTTTTATTTAGTGACATTTATCACAACTGAGATGACCTGAAACTAACTGAAACTGAGGCCAAGACTTTTCCAAACCCGCACTGGTTCGTATGGATCATCGTCGAGTCCATTTGTCCTTAATTTGATGCGATAATCGACATTTTTCCCGTCTCGGTATATTTACCGCCACATTCCATTCAGTGGGGGCGTGGCCCCGGGCTGCAGTGACGTCAGTGCGTACCCTCTCCACCAACGTTTTATTCGTGGCGGGAGGTGACGTCATATAACAGGAAATCGGAGAGAGACAACAAATCTCGTTGCCTAGCAACCACCCGCTGGCTCCTTTGATCTGACTTTGCCTTTGATGTCAGCTGATTCTCCGTGAAGCTATAAGTAGGTCTCCAGTGAGTGACTCTTCTCTTCTGCTCGTTTTGAACACAGAGACCCCCCTAGTGAGGAACGCTTAGGTTTTTTCAATAGGTATCAAATCACAAATCACAAAACTAGTCCAAATCTAAACACATTTTGAATTTGCAATGGAATCTAAATCAGACACCACCACCACCGCTCCTGTAGAAGCTATACCGAAGATCAGCAAGGAAGCCATTTCCTCGCTGATAGTTACATTTTTTAAGCAGTTGTCAGTGGAGCAGTGGAAGCTGTTAAGATCAGGGACCCCGGATGTGGGCACAAAAATGTTGCTAGCTGAGCTACTCCTGGATATCATAGAGACTGTGACAGAGGAGCTCCTGCTGAATATAGACAAAGATGACAAGGTTATGTCCGAGAAGGACGTTCGGTCACGTGTGGGCGATACAATCTCCCAGACTTTTTCTGACGTTCTACAAATGGAGGAGGAAGCCCGGTGTGTCAGCTCCGAGAAGCTGACAAACCTAGTCATCAAAGAGGTTATGCGGGCGGCAAACTCTGCCATCTCTAGTCCAAATCCATCTGAAGCCAGCAAGAAAAACAGCACGCCTGTAAAAAGGCTCAAAGTAATGGTCACTAATGGTTGCCAGATGTTAAAATTTATGATAAAGAGGAAACCTGGCCGTACAATTGCAGACTCGCAAAGCCAAAAGTCCAAAGGAGCTAGTTCGCCGGAAATACTTTCTCCCGAAAATATATTTTCAAAGGACAGCTTTGCAGTGGTAACATCCAGAGCCGTGCAGCAGATCATCAGGAAGGAGGTGACTGCGACCACGGATCCGCTCTTAAAAGACTTCGAGTATGAGCTACAGCCAGAAACTTCTTCAGAGATTGATGAAGTGGCCGAAGACATTGCTCAGTCGATTGTGGATGACGTACAGCCAGAGGAGCCTGTCGCCTCGGCTCCCGAATGCGAACAGAAGACAAAAAAGGTTTTAAAAAATATTGGCGATAAGGTAAAAACCTTTTTTGAGAAGCAGACATCTAAAGCCCTGTTGCTTCGGTTAATAGGACAACTGAAGGCCAGATTCTATCCAGACTCTCATGTGGATAGTAGGGAGTCAGTGCAAGGGCTCATTGATAGCATTGACTCTCTGCTAGGGGAAGAGGCGGGTTGCTCAAATAAGGTCGGAAAAGAGGTTTGCCCGTACCAGATTCTCAAAAACCTCCACAGCGAAAGAGTTATTGTGTTTAAACAAGAACTCAACGACCTCCTCTTCGAACACATCACGGATGCTCTGTCGCCAGAGGTTCACCTCACAAAATCAGGCAGCGTGACCAGCATTCGGGTTCTTCCCTCAAAGACTCTGCTCTACGGCGCCATCGACAGCAAAGTGTGGAGCTTCCTCACGCTCATGAGCTACTGGCTGAAGTTTCAGTCCGTTGGCCAGAGTCAGAGAGTGGCACAAGCCTTGATGGACGCCAAAGCGGACGCCGTGATGTTCGTCATCGAAGCCAGGAAGGCCGCGCAGAACGACGTGAAGAGAAGGGCCGTGCGCATGTTCGTGAGCAAGCTGGTCTCGCGGGTGTACGAAAAGTCGAAAATGTCCCGCACGGCCACAGATCCCAACGAGGCGATCGAGCCCCTGGTTGAGAAGATATGGTCTGCCGTGGAGGAGTTTCACTTCTCCCCAGACGCGTTGATGAATCTCGACGGCGCGGCTTACAAGAAGCTCCGGAAGCAGAAGAAGTGGGACTGTGCTGAGAAGCTGCTGGCTTCAATGTGGATTCAGGACCCAGATGTTGACGAGTGTCTGATCCCGTTTATCAAGGCTCAACTGACCACGCCGAGGCAAAGTGGCATCTACAAGTTTCTGTACGGTGTCTGTGTGATAGTTGCCTTGTCTTTTACCACTATTCAGGTTTTTCTGAATGTATTTCTTTAAATTGTTTTTACTTTTCCATAGGATTTTAGGTTTAGTTTTAGGCTAAATTTCCTTTCTTTGTTTGTGTTGTAATTTCTTCTCTTTCTCCTTTCTATCTTTGTGTATTCTTTGTTTGTTCTTTGTGTATTCTTTGTTTATTCTTTGTGTATTCTTTGTTCTCTGTGTATTCTTTGTGTATTCTTTGTTCTTTGTGTATTCTTTGTGTATTCTTTGTTCTTTGTGTATTCTGTGTTTTCCTTGAAGTGTGTTGTAACTGTCGCTGTATTAGAATGTGTTTAGATGTTTTAGAATGTGTTGGTCTTGTGGGTTTACGCCGGGTCCTCCGGTTTTTCCCAATTTCTTTTTTTTTCTCTTTACAGAATGATTTGTCTCCTAGATAACTTTAAATTGACTCTGTTGATTTAGATATTTGGATCACTAGGAGCAAACAAATAAAAACAAAACAAAAAAAATACAATAAAAAAAAGTTTCATTTATTCAACTTTTTTTTTTGCAATATCATTTAAAGGGAACCAGTTCTTCCTCGCATCCAGCTCCTACATAATCATTTAACTCCTCTTTTAATCATATATCATCATTTAATATTGCTGATAATTTCAATAAGTCTTCCTTATTTTAAATTGATAGTAACTGATAAGCCGAGGCTATTATTTACCAAACAACTCATGTATATGTGGCCTTCACCCAGTGACTTCATCCTGATGGTGGCGCTGCAGGAAAAGGAGAAAGACCCCAAGCTTCCAAGTGTCTGTATGGGACAATATGTGTGGACCACAGCTCCCTCTACAGGCTCAGTTCTCAGAGAGAATATGAGTAAGTGTTATGAAGCCAGAATCGTTTTTAACACTGCACTGATCTGATTAAAACCAAATGAATCCAAAGTGACTAGTTAACACCCCATTACAGTTAGAAAGAAATATAGCTCAACTAACTTTTATGGTTCCAGTGTTTATAAAGGACCCATATTTGTAGTTGTGAACCTTTTAAAATGCAACACATTGTTGTAAATGAAAGCAAAACTGAGACGTTTGACTTTAACTGATGTGAAAATGAAAGGCTTCAACTTTCCAAACTGTAAATCAAGCTCAACCAGCTGCAGCTGTTCTTGGTTTCTGCCTTGATTGAGGCTTAATTTATGCCAAACACAGAAGTTTTGACACATTAAGTTAATTTTTTCGTCATTAATACACTTTAAATACGTTAGTTCTTTGATTATGTAACATAAAAACATTTGTTTATATCTCTTTCACCTTTACTGTTTTCATTCACGCCAATCAGACATAACATTATGACCACCTTCCTATTATTGTGTAGATCTCCAAAACAGTTGTGACTCATCAGAGAATGGACATGGGCCTTCTGAGGGTGTCCTGTGGTGTCTGGTAACACAATGTCATTACTGGGGGGGTATTTGAGGGGAGGGGCCTCTGTGGATCATTCCACAGAAACTTGATCAGTTTGGGCTCTAGTGAATTTGGAGACCAGGTCAATAACTAGTGCTGTTTTTCATGTTTTTTGAGTTGTTCCCAAACTGTTTTTGTGTCAGGCTGCATCCTGTTGCCTGTTGGGGGGATGGCTGCTGCCATCAGGGAGTGTCATCGCTATGGAGTCTGGGTGTCTGGTCTGGTCAAGGTGGGTGGTACATGTCTAAGTAACATCCACAAGACTGCCAGGTTCAAACGTTTCCCAGCAGAACATTCAATTGTCACAATTTGCAAAATTCTGCAACAAAAAAGACAGATTTCTGCTAAACTTAGTGCGCTAAAGAACTTATATTTCCTCTGTGGTGGAAGGTGGTCGCTGAAGGCTCTTGCTTTGCTCCCTGACGGACAGGGTAGACCCCGAAACCTGAATGAGTCAGGGTTCATTCGACACAGATAACCTGGAACACCTGCTCCCAGGTTCTCTAAAACGCATGTGTGGCTGTGACCTCTGCTGTGGGACGATAACCTGACACACTTGAATTTCAGTTCCAGTCAAGTGGATTCCTGCGTCCCACTGCTGCAGAGAGCCCAGTGGAAGAGGAACACACGTATCCCAGCATGCGACGGCAAGATACTGAGAAACAAAGGGGAAAAGTGGAGCACTACTTGGAGCCCGAGAGAGGGAGAGAGAGAGAGAATACATTTCTCCAATACAATGCTTGCCGTCATCCTACAAACATGCACTGAGCTGTCCCTATTGTGTCAGGCCAGCAGTACGCTATGTAAACATCCCCTCTGTACCGAATCCCGACTAAATTCAGAAGCTGAGCAGGAAGTGATTTCATATCCAACATCCGCCTCAGTCTTCCTCTCTCAGGTGGTGAATGTTCTTGACGGCCCACATACCAGACCAAGGAAAGAGGGTGGCGGAGGGCAGCTAGAGCCCAGTGTAAAGACCCACTGAACAACCAACAACCGCTGTGTCGTTGTTCTAGAAAAACTTCAGTGTTATTGTTTGATTTCTGTTATGTTCTCTGTGTCACTTTCAATTTAGTGTTCAAGTTTCGCCTTTTGTTTCTAAATTAAGCCACGGGTTCTTCACATATGGCCTACACCGGTGCAAGGTTTTTGTTTTTTTTTTCCCAGTCGGGTTCATTTTTGTTTCTACTTCCTGCTTTATTTTCAACAGTGGCGACAGAAACTTTTACCAAAATACAAACCAAAATACAAATGTTTGCATCTCCGAACCTCCTCAGTTAACGTGTACTTGACATGTTCCATCTATATTAATCCAAAACAATCCATTGGCAGTACTGAGTTACTATACAAGTATACAAGTATTTTTAAATTGGCAAACTAAAGTTAGCTAACATTAGCTAATGGTCAGGGTCAATGTTTTTCAGGCCAAGGACCCCCAAACTGATGACAAGATTAAGTAGGGACCTCCTACCTACTGTATGTGTTCTATATGAAACAGGGCCTAGTGCTATTTATAAATATACATTATTATTATAATCATTTTGCATTCAGTAGTAAGCTATCAAAATATTACATAGGCTCAAATATTCTTTTTTTTTTTATGTCAACCTTGTGCAGTAGAGTGTTTTTGGGGGGGGTTAAAAAAATATACATATTACCCACTCTCAATTATATATTGACCCCATTATTTAAGTAGTAGGGGTGTAAAGGGAACAAAGGTTTAGATTGGAAATGATTATGAATTTTGGAGGTGGGGCGATAGATTTTTCCATTTTTCATCACAGTGAAATCCCAGGACTCTACAAAATCAACAAAAAAAAAAAAATCTGGAAAAGCTTTAAAGGTAATCAGAATCATCTCATCAATCCAGATTTAAATGACGCTTAAAGCTAAGAAATATGATCTATGTGACTGGTTTTCATTGAAAGTTTAGCAACGACTTTTACAGTTAAGCTCATTTCCATCTCCGTATTTTGATCCTGGAACCCCACTAGAGTAACCTTTGTGCCCCTCCGTACTTTCATCAGGTCACGGAGAGCAAAATGTAATCCTATTAAGTAATAAAAAGTATATAAATAGTAATAAACTAACAATGTCTTGGCTTTAAAGTCAGTTTTGGATATTAATCTTGGCATTAGAAGCCAGCTGGGCCAAAACAAATTCAACACCACTGAATAGATCAAGTAGGGAGTTAACAAGCCGAGAAAAAAAGCCAGACATTGTTGGCTGAGGGTCATAAAACCTTAAGAGGGAACTATAACTTTCTAGGTTTACAGCACCGCTTTAAAGCACGTATCTCTGATCCGTGTATTGTAAGCAAAGAGGAAATCGGTGATCAAATTCACCTCCACGCATTTAGTCCCACCGCGCTCAACAGCTTCGGGACGTGATGTTTACAAGAAAATTAATCATGATATTCCCAGGTTGGGGCTCAGCTCCAAAACAAGCCCTAAACTGCTGCGAGTTAATCAGTGCAGAGACGTCTGCAAAGGCACCGAAGCCCAACGCTGATCTTTATTTATTGTTTCTAAAAATGCCTCGATACGGGATGCGTTTGACTCAGCTTCCCACCAGGAAAGACATTCGAAGCACATGAAACGCGATTAACGGACACTTTCAACGTTGCGTGGGCTATATAACGTGTATAAGGATGTATTTAAATGATGAACTTTGCCCAAATAGGAAGAGATACAGTGAAAGGACAGGAACACAAACACACCTGCGGTGACCTTAAAAGTAACTGGCCTTGTCAGTTGTGTTTGCTTGGGTGCGCATGAGAGTGAGTGTCCTTCTGGTGTAAAAGCTAAATAAACACATGCTGAATTGCCTGAACTGAGGTCACAGACTCTTCAAACAGGTGTCTTGGATCTTGCAGTGAATTCTTTCTTACAAATCGGGGCAAGTGATCAGAATGTGTGATAATATTTTCTGTGAGCAGCAGCTCTGGATTAAGCTGAACAGCAGCAGGACCTGAAACAGTAGTGGAACTTTTAAACCAGCATCAGTCTACCATCTGGGAACAACCTGCCACGGACAGAGAGGTGAAGGATGAAATGATTAAACCTCCCCCCACTCCCTCAAAATATGGACAGAGGAAGCGACGGCGGGTGGGGGTGGGAAACAAACAAACACGGGGCTAGTTTTACACCCACCTGCTTCACCAGCTGCTAAGTATCAGCTACTGACGGAAGAAGATGGAGTTTGACAACTGGCAGGAGGGCAGCAATTAGCTTGTTAGCATCACAGGGAGCATCAAGGGCTCAGTTCCCATCAGTGCCTTTAGCTGGCAGGTTTGTAGGGATGGATATTGGTCAGATTCTGCACAATATCTGCATGCAGAGAAAAAAAAACAACATACACATGTTTATGTATGTCAGGAGCATTTCAATACAACCGTACTTTGATAAAGATAGAAATACAGCAGTGAAGCACATACAGCCTCCTCCTAAGCAACAGAAGTCAAACATAAGGCCGGCTGGCCAAAGGTGGCCCGCCAGACAGTCTAATCTGGGCCGCAGCATGAAAATTACATACATTTTTCAATAGAAATAACCGCTATTCCTAATTTGTCCACTGTTTTAGAAAGAAAAGTGGACAGAATGCCACACTGAGACCCAGGACTTAAATGCAGATAGTAATGTGCCTAAATTGCACTTAATTCTCTTAAGAAATTATTATTATTTTTTTATTTTTTATTTATTTTTTTTTAAAAAGGAGTGTATAATAAATGCAAACGCTCTGCTAATTTACTTGGTCTTCTTTGACCTAAAAGAAATTGCTGACACTTACACGTTATTACTCTTTCTATTATTCTATGTTACTGGTCTGGCCCACTTGACATCAACATGAGTTTGACACCCCTGTTCTAAGCTAATGAAAACACAACACCATGGCAATAATAAAAAAAAAAAGGCCAAAGAATGTTTTAAGACAGGATTTTTTTTTAAAAAAAGGAAGACAGTGTCTGGGCATGCCTTAGGGCCATGACACCAACATGATTGTGTAGAATAAATAAACTGCAGAGCAACTAATCAGAATGATCTTGCTTGCGTAACTCTCCTAGCTAACAGTGCCAGTATTGGGTGTTTAAAGTTAGTTTTCACATATGTCATGCACTGTTGGCCCCAGTCTAGTGTGTTCAAATCAGCAGTGGAACGAGTCAATCATAGCATAGTTTTAGCTAGCTTTATACGCTGATTTGTAGCTCCACAGGTTCCTAGTCTCAAAGCTAAAGGTTAGTGTAACCAGATTTTGAGTTTGTGAAAAAGAGGCGCTTCACCTCCCACTTTTTTTGCCATTGCTGCAGATGAGATGCTGGGCACATGTGCTGCGCCTGTGGTAAACAAAGAAGATGCGCTATTGAGGTGCTGACCAATTAAATGTTTAAAGAGAAGACTATCGACCAATGATGGTAACTCTACTTTCTGACCGTGCAATCTGAAACTTAGTCTCTATTTAACTTCATTTCAACCATTGTTGGTGGCAGTTTCTTAAGCCCCTTTCACACTGCAAGAAAAACCTGGGTTGACCTAAGGTGACACAGGTTTTTTGTGCAGTATGAAAGGGTCGACCTGGCATTTCATCCTGGGTCAAATGACCCGGCAATCAACCCCGGGATTTTAGCGGCTCGACTCAACAGCAGCGTGAAAAGTCATCCCGCGTTGACCCGTTAATTTATGCGATGACATTGTAGAAGCTCCAGGGCTGCGAGGAGCTCAAACCAGAGCAAAGTTTTGGTTTGCTCCCATGAGATCAGCCTTCCTGTTGGTCTCCAGGCATAGGTGAATTAGTCCTATGTCATGTTCGGGAAATCACACCGATCGGGGAATCCCGATGTGAACTGCGACTGTATTTATGTATAGCTTGTATAGCGTTATGGCACCTTTTCATTTTTAACAATCATGGCAGCGCACTGGCAAGACGGTGAGATCCTCGAGCTGCTCTGCATCCGAGGAGAAGAGCACATTCAGCGGACGTCATCCAGGCTGCTAACATTCAACTTGCTTCATTCAACCATGCTGTCCATTGTTTGCCTTGCAGTGTTCCACTGCACTTAAATGTGTAATGATGGCGTTGTCGGTGCGATGACGTATGAAAGGGAGGAAAAAACAGACACACTTAATGAGACGCGTAGTTGTGGGAGTTCAGAGATCTATGCAAGGCCCTATTTCAGTGGCGCATAACTCTTGAAAACCTACAGATACAGATATGACATTTCAATAAACAAAAACTTTGATAATTATTTACAGAACATTTACGGGGAGTATTTTGGGTGGCGAGGTTGAGGGAACAAAAATGCACTTTGCCTGTTTGTCTTTCTACAGAATAAAGTTTTTTTTTGTCTTTTAATTAAAATGAAAGTGGAAACAGATGCGCACACACAGTGCATCGTTCTCCCGCTAAAGCCTGGGAGAGAAGAAAGAACCTCAGCTGTGAGATAAGAGTTCAGATGAAGAACAAGAAGCCATCTGCATCCTCTACACGCCGCGGCTGCTCTCCCTCCGCCGCTTTTTGGATCACCGCTTGACCTCCTCGGACCGTCCAAATTCTCGTAAACATGCGCCGCAAACTTGCAACCGAGGCTGCGGAACATGACTCACTGTAGACACGTTGAGGAAATGTTTCACAAACACGCCTGAAAATGTTGAACAAATACAGAATTCATGCTCGCAAGAGCTGGTCCTTGTAGTTTATCCTTGGAAAAGTAAAAAGGGATGCAAAGCATGCTGAACATAAACCGTGGTCTTTTCTCAAACCTTACCCAAATTACTTTACAGTTTTTGTTATCTTAGCATTACCAAACCATTTGTCGTATCATGCATTTGTCCAACTGCCTACCTACCCTACCTGCGCCTCATGTGTGTAAACCCACCTTTGCTTGCGATGCTCAAAGATGAGGATGTGATTTGGTTTGATGCAGCAACTCCAAATAAGGCCACGCTGCATCGGTTTGAACTACAATAGATTTTTATTTTCCCTTTAAAATGCAGAAACAGAGCCAACAGGCAAGCGGCAGCTCTGTGATGGCGACAATCACCTCCGGCCCCCTTTGTGCCCGGTAGCCTCGGACGGCGCCCTTTCATGTGAGAGCCGGTTCATTTTTCATCCTGATAAATCCCTGAGCGCTGACTGACAGGCTCACTGGGAAGACGGATGGGCCTGCAGAGACTTGTTAAAAGTAGGAACCACCTCGGCGCGCTCCTTCGACTCTCGGGGTCAACGCCCCCCCCCACCCCTCCAACCTCACACGACATTAGTAGCTTTTAAATCTTACCTCCAGTCACAAAGTGCAACATTCATTTATATAGAAGGGGAAACATGACCTCATGTCCAGTGTGTGTGTGTGTGCAAACACGATGGGAGCGGGCGGCTTTTCCCCCCGTATGGGATGTCAGCACGCTTTTCATTGATGGCCGTGCTGCTTGGGAGACGTGTTTTTCGGCGTATGCGTTACACTGTTGGGAAGTGGTGCAGATGGTGCCGGTGACAGAGAGCGAAGAACGATGAGGCAGAAACGGGAAACGCAGTCATCGGGCTTTGTGCTTGCGCCCTTGAACGCAATCCAATCCCGACCCGGTGTGGTCGTCGAGGGGGGAAGAGAATTTATTTTTCTTGAGTTATCCTCAAAAATAAACTGCGCCGGCGTCGGCCACCTTGTCCGTGCACCTCCTGTGGTGAAATCTAGACACTCGCCGCGAGACCTCAACAGAACCTGTCCATTTTATACCTTTTCACTGTTATCCCCCCCTCAGCCAGTGTTACTAGCCAAATAGACCACCCTCTTCGCCTGTCTGCTCTTGAACACAATAGATTTCTAATTCTGCTACTTCTTCTGGGTTTTGCTAGGGCTTTTATCCCCATCTCAGTCCGCCCTTCCCTCCTGTTCATCTCCTCATCTATCAGCCTGCAATGTGACTCATATATTATTGTAGCGTTAACGCAGGGAAGCACCCGCTGACCGGAAGATCTGCTTCTGCAGATTGAGGCAGCAACTAAATGACGCTTCCTGTCTCCCACCCCTTATTCCCCCCCTCTAATGTCGCCTACAGAACCGTTACATCAAAATTAAAAGCCTCACACTACCATATAGCGCCGCTTGAACTGAAAATTAGATCCCCGCGCTCGCGGAGACGCTGAAGAAGGAGACGGGGAAATGTTTAATACAGTCAACCAGCTGTATCTGCGCGAGCGGGAAGAAACACGCGCATTTTCCGACAAGTCGAGGTTTGCAAAATTTAAAGGGAGAAAAGAAAAAGCGGCATTTTGCGCGGCGATCATTTGTCACATCCAAATGAA
This sequence comes from Mugil cephalus, assembly GCF_022458985.1. Classification (NCBI taxonomy): domain Eukaryota; kingdom Metazoa; phylum Chordata; class Actinopteri; order Mugiliformes; family Mugilidae; genus Mugil; species Mugil cephalus. The sequence goes on along the minus strand of NC_061788.1, from coordinate 6,221,211 downwards.
ACGTGACAAAACAAACAGCGGACGGGAAAGTACAGGCTCCGCGTGAGCGACAGTCCCAAAGTGAGACGCCCTCCCTCAGCACTCAAACATATTTGCTTTCTGCCACAGTCCCTGCAGCAGAATGCCATATGAATCAAAGGTCACGGGTCACAGCAGGTTTGCATTGAATCGAGCACAACGCGCACCCTGACGCACGCTACAGATGTATCCTGCGCTCCTCCGCCGCCAATACATCTACATTTACGTCAAGGGATAGGGGAGAAATTTGGGCCAAGCGGGGCGGATAATCCCAACCAGACTGACCTCGGCTGGAGGAACGAGTGACGGCTCAGGCTGCGAGGATCAAAGTCCAGAGACAATTGGAAGATGTTGCCTTGCATGATGTTTTACCGGCGGGGTTAACCTGAAGTGATGTGCTTGGATTAAAGGTTGTGGCAGCAAAATCTGCCCTGCTTTTTTTTTTTTTTTTCCTTTCTTTCTTCTTGGGGTTCTTCAGGGTGGGGCCGAGCAGCGGAGCGAGTCTGCAGGACTGAGATAAATTCAGAAGGGAGTCGGTGGGAAGTGCTCTCACATCACTTCCTCTCTTTGTTTTAGCCGCTATTTTCAAGGCTTGGAATGTAGTTCCTGTCAAGAGGTGAAAGAATTCAAAACAAGTTCATTAACCTCCGCATAGGGGAGCACCGAGGTGGGAAAAGACTTTGGGTGTTGGGTTTGTGAATGAATGACTTTATGTTGAGGGAGAATTGTTTTTTTGTTTTTTCAACGCACGGGTTAAGGAACAAAACCGTGTACGTCTGTGTGTGTTGTATGTCCTGTATGTGTCTTTGGAAGTCTGAGAAAATTGAGCACCACACCCTGCTTCACATCCTGTGGCAGGTCTGTCCTTGTGTGTGTGTGTGTGTGTGTGCGTGTGTGTGTGTGTGTGTGTGTGTCATGCCGTGGCCCATAAATGTACCAAGCCCTACAGTCCTGGCACACTGACATAAACACTGACCCCTAAAAAGGAAGTCTTTGTGTACCGCAAATGTGTACGTGTACATTTCTCAGCTTACGCGGTGCCGTAAACTGCCACCAATTTCATAACCGACGCGTAAAAATGCTTGACTCGATCGGTTTCCGCGACCACCTGGCGCGTCGGTGAAGACAGGACGTCAGCCATGCCGCTCTCACCAACAGGCTTTTATTAGTAAGTGGCTAATCTCCCCCGGGACGCCTCAGCGATGCCCACGTCTCCGCACACAGACAGGCGGAAATCCACCACTTTTCCCCAGACCTCAGTCGGCGAGCTAATGGCTCTCGAGGAAACCGCCGTCAGCAGATGAGGGATTTGAACTGAAGTACAGCAAACTTGTTTCCAAATCCAGTCCTGACAGCCACTCCAGAAACATGAATTCTCACTGTTTTTTTTTTTTTCATACCAGCCTTTGTGTAGCTGCGAAGCCCTCATCACAGCCTGGAGAAGTCAATTAAAGGGGGATTTTCACCTCTCGGACTATTTTATCTGAATCTTGTTGATCCAACCAGTATTTCACAAGAAAAAAGAAATTAAAACTACTTTTTAAGATAAGATGTATTCGCACAAAGATCTCTCTTTTAGTACCTATAGACAATAAGTTCAACAATCTGTGCAAGATCTCTCTACACATTGAATATGGATATGTACAGTATAATGTTTTATAATGCAGGATTTTATTTATTCTTATTTGCTTTCCCATATTCCTTAGACTGTACATATAAATCCATCTTGCAGTCTCCAGGGTCGGGATCCTCTTACACCCATTATCTGAACAGTTTGACATTTAGGCTATCCATTTTCTTGTCGAGAGTTAAAATAATGAGATCGATGTCGCATTGTGTTCGTGGCACAAATACAAAGACAACAGTATGGAGCAACAGCTCGGACACGGTTAGCTTAAAATACAGATACATAACACCAACACGGAAGAACTAAAGAGGCCGACTGTGACCTGAATCCAGGCCAAAAATGTGCTATTGGAAACACCACAAACACTACGGCCAACGGCCAGCTGGCATGTATCTGTATCTATGCTGTGCAACTGCATGAAAGGACATAACTCATCATACCAGCAGGTGGCAGTAGTCTGCATTTGTGATTCAAATCGGGAAACCATAACCATAAAAGCTAGGAGGCTAGGAACGAAGAGCAGCAAACTGTCGTACAAAGCTGTTACAAAGAAGAGTTTTCTCTGTTTGCCCTTTGAACTTATTCTCATCACTTCTGTTCCTCACCTCGTGCACTGAATCGCTATGACGATCAGCCAGTCAATGAAAAAAAAAAAAACTACGTTTGAAAATGGCCGACTGTCACAGCCCTTTGTTTTTGTGCTTCTGAACACGAAATACATTTTTATATAATGAATATCCCTTAGATGGAGTGAAGTGTTTCCACCTTAGACTGTATAAAGATGGACGACGGAACTACTCCTCAAAAGTGAAGCAAGTAGAGCTCCCCCTGGTGTCTGGTTGCAGTATAGGTCATAAGCTCTGCTTCCTCTATGTTAGTGGAAGTAAAAAATACACGTAAAATACAATATTTTCAAGGATGGTTTCTGTTTTTAGCTAGTTAATTTTAGCTAGTTAATATAATTTTGATGCACGTTCAAGTGTCAATTTTTTTTCGATAAGCTTCATTTTAGTTATGATTTAGAAACAACGTGACACAATGGTGACTACTAGTTTCTACCTAAAACATCCCATTGGGCCGTGAGAGTTGTATAAAATAAATAAATACAGTGCAATCTAAAATTTCCTTGGAGGTACTGGTAGAGGTACAGCAGAGCGTATTAATTAAATTAAATCGCTAGGTGTGGTCGGGTCATCGATATCGCAGCTCCGTGTGGCTTCACCTTCGGACCGTATTGCACAAACTGGCTCAAAACTTGCAAGACGCTGGGAAGATAGCGTCAGTTCTGCCAACACAAGGAAGTTTACACAGTCTACGGTTTCCACCTACTTCATGTGTTATTGTAAAAATCTCACCTGATGTGCATTTAGCTGTGGCCATCTCCTTTGCGCCATCACAAATTTGTTGACGGGCCCGAACAGCTCACCCTCTGCCCGCACATTAGGGCCCTGCTGCTAATGCCTTTGACACAGTTGCAAGAGCGCCTTCTCCCATAAATCCAGCACGTAGTAGCATTCGAGAGAAGCCCATTTGTCTTGTTTACTGAAGCGTTTTGCTGCAGCGCATGCTCAAAGGTCGCCAGGTCATTTATTTTAAGACTCGTTTTAGTGAAATGATTGACGTTGTTGGGAGAGAACCAGAGACTATATTTTTGACAGAGTGTCTGATGTGTTCAGTTCGACAGGCACATTTACAGAAACACTGAGCAAGCTGTCAGTTTACATTTGCTTGACATACACGCCAATGATCACGTTCTCGCTAAACGAATGTCAAGGCTGGCGGAGCTTTGGATACTGTAGAAAACCGGAGACAGACACAGAGATCAAATGGCTGTAATGTTGAGACTTTTGTGCAGGGTTCCTGGGGTTCTACTTGCGGTTTGACATAACTCTATTCCAGAGTCTGATATATACCATAACTGCTGCTTGGCCATCTGTGCTTAGTTAGAGCATAAGATATCTTTTTAATGAGTCCATCATTAAGACTTTAGGAGAAAGTAACGGCATCAGGTTGGTATTCCCTCTGTGGTCAACTGATGGTTACTGTAAATACAACAAATGAGACTGCACCCTCTACGCCAGCTGTGCCAGTCCACGCTGATGAGAAAAAAAAAATCACATCAATGAGAATCAAGTTACAACCTGACATAAAGAGGAGGCCAGAGTGTAGCGCACCTATAGAGTTGGATCTCATAAACCTCTCATCAGTACAAGGAGTCGTGCTGTTCGTCTGACAACTGTTCACTCTCACACTAAAACTACACCTGAGAGGAAGAAAGTGTGCTGAGGGGAAAGATGTGTACTTCAAATGTACTACAAATTTAACTGCTAAACAACTGAAAATGTAAATGAGGTAATTTTTGTTTTTTGATGTATATTTGAGAAAAATGTTTTTATATTACACAGTTACAACATCAACTAAGCGTCTTGCTGGCTTTAAATAGAACACATTAGCTGGTGGTTATAAGAGGGAAAGCTGTGTACACAGAATACCTGCCATTTCATTGTTAACATCATCCATAAGCCACTGAGGTTAATAGTTGTAGGCTAATGTGGCAAATGCAAAGATACAATAAAACATCAAAATTTCCTCAAATATATTACAAAATTGCCATTTACTACCATTTATCAACTAACCATTCATTTTCACCATTACTGAAACCCATCAACAATGTCAAGAGGGCGCCGTTCATAATGTGGAGTTTACTCATAATGCATGGTAAACAAGACTTTAGCAAATGTTAATGTCTGCAAGCTAACAGGCTCCCATTGCTATCTTTACTAGCATGCTACAATTCACAAGAGTGCACCATCGTAACTCTTCAGCACATCAACGTTTTCCACTGAATGCTAAAGTCAGCATGCTAACAGGCTTGCATTGACTATGCTCAGGTTTTTAGTACAGTAAAATCTGTTCTGCTCTGAGAAGTCTCCTGTCAGTCTACTGAAAAGCTGAAAATTTATGTGAACTGAAGTGTATGTGAGCAGTTTTATTATACACCCGTTCATGGCCTACTGTCATGTCACAACATTAGCTGGAGGCAAAACAGAGGGAAGCTTGAGGCAAACACAGTTACTGTCAACACGGAAAATGTTAACTTGCTGTATTTTGGTGGGCCAAAACCAAAAAATGTAAAACACTAACTTGAAGTTTTATTGCATATTGCACATTTATTTTATTGCCACTGACAGTCGTAGATGACTTTGATTGAGCGCAATTAAAAGAAAGAATTGGAGTGAGACAATCAACAAGTGGGGAATTCTTGTGACAGGTTAATGCTAATACTAATCACTAGCTAACCCAACTTTATAACATTCCTTTGTGTTGTATATTTCAGGGGTGTCGAAGCATTTTCTACAGTACCCTCCACAGTGGTTCCACTTACTTCTTCTAATATCTTTGTAGAAGAGGCTTCATTTGATAAAGACAGACCAGACTTCGTCCCTTCTGTGTCCTCCTATGGTGAAATCCTCCATCCAGTTAGTGAGAGTGTAGCTTGGGTCGCTGAATATAGTCCCATTCATCAGAGTCAACTTTTTAAATTAATGTATGTATATGTATAATGTATATTCTCTAAAATGTGCGTTTTCCATGTCCACTCTTGCCAAAACAGTCAGTTGAAATATACTAACCGGCGTTTACAAGTTATAATGTTTGAGATATTTTGCCTCCAGCTAAGCCCCGCCCCTCAAAATATACCACATTGTTGACAAACTGTAAAGGAGTTTATTGGTTCAAGAAAATCTCCATATCTGCATCATGAACTGTGACAAATGCACCCTATTCAAGATGTTTTTATCCATGTTTACCAGGACAGAAAGAATTAGTGGATTACCAAAATTACTTGGATGCAATCACGAATGTTTGTTCCAAGTTGAAATATTTTACTGGAAATGTAATTTTCTAGCAGGTGAATGATTATATTTGCTAGAGAATGACTCAGGGATCAGCACGCACATGCACAACATTTTATGACAAATGATCCGATTGTGCTGAACTGACCAAGACTTCCTGCTTTTCTCGGTTTGAAACATCTCCTTGTGGTCCAGAAAGCTACAACGTGATTAACTGGGAAAAAAAGGTCAAGTTGTAGTTCACGGGAACAAGCTATCGATATGTTGGTGGTCTCGGCGCTTTGTCTCTACCAGAGGGCAACTCGGGAACAGATGGCTGAACAGAAACCTCCACCCTGATGTCACTCAGCCTCTTTTGATGTCGCGGCCCTCCATTCAGCAGAGGGTGACAGCATACTTGTGGCTGTCATCAGAGCTGGCATCCGTCAAGGACTGACAGCCCCGGACTTCTTCAGTTACTGCGATTTAGGTCAAGCGGTCTTTAACGAGAAGCCATTTCACCAAACTGTTGAGGATGGATGGGTGAATTAAAATAATTAAAGGAGGATCATAAAGTTCACTTAATCACTGGCCTTGTTACAGGAACATTTAAGTGAAAAATGGTAAAGTCGGACCACCACTTTGGATTCAAATCAAGTATCTAAAACCATTTTTTTTGGGGACTAGTAGAATTATTCATGTTCCCTAGAACATGCGAGATCACCGATTTTTTTATTTTTTTTGTTTTATTCCTCAGCCGTTTCCTCTTGTTTTTTCAGCCATTCACAAAATTATAAATGTTCTGTCCCCTATCGACGATGGATAGTTGAAGGAAATCGAAGGATAACCCTTGAAAAAACAACACGAAAAACCAAACAAACAGCAGAGCACCAAATACCGCTGCTGACAAGCCATCATCAAAGTTGCCAGGGCTCTGATGGATTTCACAGCCAAGAATGATTATATTTCCCTTCATGCAACGTCAGTTGTCGCTGTGACATGCCGGTGTCTAGGCAATAAATCTTTGTGTGAGAACACAACATTATATCATTCTGAGGCAGAGTGGAAAAAATATCCACGGATTAACGCGGCAACGCGGTGAGAGCATCCAACCTTTGGATGACAATCGACATGGCCACCGTTCAAACATTGCTCCTTCCCTCGGAGCGGGAGAATTTGATTACTATGGTAAATAAGCCAATCAGACTCACATGTGTTTCTGAGACTGTGAGTTTGGTGGAATGTGTATAAACTCCCTAATCTCTCCGTCCGCACTGTTGATGACAGACTGACACGGAGGGCTGACGGGAAGAAATGCAGTTTGAAGGAGAGGCCGCTAAAAGGGGCATTTCAATCCAGAGAAAGAGACAGGCTTAGCTAAATTATTTTATTTGACAATTTCTGCACAGTCAGGAGTTACACGAGGATTAGATCCCATCACGACGTCTTTATTTTAAGCAGAGCGAGTCTGAACGGATGTAATGGAGAGCGTCGGTGGAGGAACCCGCGAAGTGACGGCTCAGATGAAGCTTGCGATGGAGTTTGACAGCGGTGGAATAGTTGGCTTACAGAAACCGAGGCAAAGTCTGGCGCGACTTAGAGAGTGACCACCATCGGCGAGTACCTGGAAACTTAATCCACACTCGAAAAATACTGTTATTTTATGGATATTGCTGTTAAATAGTGTCCAGTTATGGCTTCATGAAATATTACAACAATTACTTAAATTTTTTTTAGGCTACATTCATTTTAGAGACATTTTTTTAGTTTGTCAAGTCTGATTGGATCTTATAAGTCACTCTGGGTCCTTCAGCGTCTTGCTCCAGGACACTTTAGCATGTGGTGTATGTACAATTGTTTCCTACAGCCATGGACTGAACTGAGGAACAGCCACCCCACGTTGACTATGCTGCTAGCGGACATACGTTATCAGCCCTAAATGGAGAGAGGCCTGGATTTTTTGAGAAAACAAGAGACCATGCTGCGTTCGTGAAAGTCAGTGAGTTGTACCAATGATAGATGTAAAGCAACAATAGAGGCAACGCAAATGAACCAAAATGTGCACAACTTTGGTTCCTAGCACTAAATTCACCGTGTTCATAATGGGCTTGTAGTATTGTGTCAGCCCCCGATGGAGCGACGGCACTTTCTTTGTGATGGCAAGAAGAGCTAGCTCTGCCCATAACATAACAAGGGGTGCAAGAGCAACACTTGATAGACGGGACTTAGGTCTGCATATGAAATCGAAAGTATTGCACGGTCCAAATAATTTCAGTGGCCACTGTAAAATAAACCTGTTCCTTAGTGTTATTCCAACATCTACTTTGGGGGTCTGTAAGAAATCTGCACCTTCAGTTTTGAACTGTCTTTTCAATCCAGCTCTGGCCGCTGAAGTGGAGTACAGGAAGCACAGAGTCTTGTCATTTCCAGGAGCGCTCTGGACGAGCCCATGTCGTTGGGTTCGAGGGTGACAGGGGAGTGATGGCCGCGGTGGCAGGCCTTGGACAACAGGATGTCCTGTTTGGCCGCTCAGCATGGAAACCAGAGCAGAGACAGGAGGGCTGCACCTCCAGTCTTGTTCGGCGGAGTGAATCAGCAGACTCGGTGGAACGTAGTTTTCCATTGTGTCATTTGTTGTGGCCCGAAATCTTAACTTAACGCGCGGTACAGCCACTCAGCCGCATACCTGACCGAAATTAGAAATGATAAAAGTCTCGCTGTCGCCGAGGGAATTGTTCTTCTTTCCAAAAAGAAGACAAAGCCGTTCTTAAACACTGAATTCAGGAGAGAGACGGCGCGTTTCCCACGACGACGCTTGAGCGACAGTTTAAAGCTGGTGTTGCTCGGATACCTTTTTTTAAGTTAGCTAGCAGCAACTTTAAGCTATCTAAACATTTACGATGAGACGTGCTGTTAAGCTGCGTGCAACTCGGAAAGTGGAAGCTAGCTAGACTTTTTTACACGTACACTCATGTTGCTAGCAAATCCAACATGCTAGCAATAAAAAAAGAACAAAGTGGTTCAAATTTAGGAGGAATAATAAAAAATAGCTAACGTGTTTTGCATTTGTGTTTTTGTCTTGGTTTTCTTTGAGGCCCAGTGCCTCTGCAACTGGAATAATTCTCCCGTGCATTTTACTACAGATGCAACTTTCTGCACAGTTGTGTGTTAAGATGTATCGCATGAAACGTCTTTATGATATATTTTTTATTGTCGGGCACAGCTGCCCTCTTGTTCGTGCCCCATCCAGGGTCACCGCTGCTGCCCTTTAGTAAAATCTGTCAGGCCCTCTTTGACGCAGATCCGTTTCCTGCCGAAGTGAGATTTTTATTGTTCCACGGGAGCAGTCTCCAGAATCTCACTCCCTCAGCCTTTTCCTGTTTCCTCTTGAAGAGGAAGTGCTGCTTTGCTTCGTTTTTTTTTTTTTTTTTTTTTTTTTCCTCTTTCGTCCCGCTCCTGCATCTTCTCTGGGACAAATCTGGAATGCTGTCTTTGCTTGTGTCCGCCAAGTCTTGATTTCAAAGAATGAGAAGAGTTCCTTAAAAAAGAGAGACCCGCCCACTCTGTTACACAAGCGTACCACGCACAAATTGACACACAAATGGTTCACACTGGTCCTCGCGTCCTGTATTCCAGTGCGCCCCCTCCGAGCGGTCGGGCCTCGAAGGTGTGTGCTCACCTGCGACCCCGGAGTGAAGCGTTCCCATGGTGCCTCAGCACGTAGGCTCTTTTGTTATGTCAGAGAAAACAGCTCTTTGTGCGCAGGGAGGGTCTGAGCGCGACTTTCGCCCAAGTACAAGCTCTTGAAGGAAAACAAAAGCTCCTCTGCAACACCGCCGCAAAAACCAGATCATTCAAATACACAATTAACTTTCATTTGGAAGTTACCGTTGTGTGTGTGTGTGTGTGTGTGCACGCTTGTAAGTGCACGGAGGAGCTGTGCGTACACTTAGGGTGACAAATGTCTCCTCGTGGTCAGACTAATCTCAGCTTCAAAGCACAGGAGGAGCAGCTTGTCTGTCTTTTGACACACGACGTCTGAAAGCTTTTTGGGGCTTGCATTAGACGCCCCATCTGACCCCCAAAGGGTGGGCAGCCCAGGCAATTTAGAGTGATTAACGCAATGCAATTATGTGCAAAAATCCTACAAAACGATGAGTGTCTAAGGACGTAAGCGATGCCGTTCCACTGCTAAATGGCTGACGCGTTTAAATTGCGCAACGTCCCCATGCTGCAGAGGAATTTTAGTGAAAGTAAGGATTTAAGAATCTGAGATGAGAATCTGTAAAAGCTTGAATGTGGCTTTTATAGTTTACAATTAGTAAGGAAGGTGAACACGGATTTAAAAATATAGGAGACATATTTCCCCCACCAAGATCCAGAAAAGCAAAAGGGAGGGAAAAGAAACGTCTTATCGTGTAACTGTTTGGTTTCAGCGTGCTGCAATTTAACAGATTTGATCTGGCAGTGACCTTAACAGCTGTAAACAGGAGCCTATATGAGCTCCCACTCTGCCACCGGCCACAGTTACAGCAGTGAGGTTCACCGAATGCTAATTATTTCCATTTTCCTCTTGGGCTGCAAAGGCAGCAGAAGGCCATGAGGTGAGAAGGGGGCCGAGGAGGCAACTTGCCCCCTTCAAGATCCACAATGGGGGCAGCTTCAAAAATCAGATTCGCCAAGCGGTTTGAGCAGGATGGAGAGTGTTTGTGCAGGAGAGGGGTTTTATCAGCGGCAAACACTCACAGGAATTCCGGTTTGGGATTGTCCGTCCAATTCCTGCGTTCCACAGGAAGCGCTGCATAAAAAGCAACTGAAAAACGCCCAAAGGCATTTCATTTGTCGCCAGACGACTCGCAGGGAGCACCTCGAATCGGCCGCGAAGGTGTCTTTTAATTAGAAGACCACTTTAGGTTTAAAAGAAGCTGTCACCATGCAGGAGCCCTCCAGTCCTCTGCAGCGGCGGTTCGCGCCCAGGGCCGCCGCTCAGCCTGTGCGCGCACACGCACCTGATGACCCCATGCAGCGAGGGTAAGATTTCACTTCAGTGTGATGGGAGTCAGTTCTCGGTTATATTTTGAGTTTACAGCTTTACGCACAGGACGTTATTTGCAGGAGAGCTGCTCATCTGAAGCCTTTTAACTACAGGCCACAGCCGAGCAGGTGTAAAGCCGCTGCAACAGTTGGTTTATGTCCAGGTGTTACAGATGTGTTGTACGTGCATGAAAGAAGTGTGAAGTTTTCGTAAAAAAATGCATTAATAGCCCAAATGCCCTAAAACTAAAGGTGAAAATGGTCTTAATTAAGCTACTATAGAGCATAATGTTTTATATAAATGTCTACAATAGCTTTTTACATCAGATCATGGGCTAATTTGACTACGACAAAGGTAGAAATTAGTTTGGACATGCGCAAAAAGGACACTCTCTAATGTTAAAATGGTTTCTTTTTTTTAATTACTTTGTCTCTTTTTGCATTTTGATTATTTGAAATAAATGCTGTAATCATTAATTTTGTCCACACTGGCCATAATGAAGCAATTTACGTCAAAAATAGATTCAAACTTCACGCTTAAAGCTCAAACCTCTTTCAGTGGATAGAGAAACCGAAATCGGTTTGAATGTTCCTTCAAGGCAGAGACTTTAAAACATAGAGCCATCGTGCAGTTATCTCCACTCCCAGCCCAAAGTTTATGAATGGAGAGGAAAAAAATAAATAAATAAATAAAATAAAATAAAAATAAATAAATCGCATAGTCTGACGTCACCCTCGGGTCCCCCCACGGGTGCGGGCAGTCCGAGCTCCGGGACACCCAGCTGGAGGAGTGGGAGGAGGTCCTTCCATCACCCCCCATGCGCTCTGACAGTCTGAGCTTCAGGAGAAAACCTGACTAGTAGCGGAGTTGCATCTCTGGACTTGTACCTCAACGCCAGCGGAATATAACGGGACAAACCTTCGGCACGTTTGTTTCTTCCTGCAGAGCGTGTGCACCCCTCCCACCCCGTACTTTTTTTTTCTTGTTGCGGGATTAATTTTAGGAAGGCTGATTGTTCTTTGCAACGGTTTGTGGTCATTTTTTTTGTTGTATCCATGCATGCGTCCTGGAGTTTGACTTGTAAATATCGTCTGCAGTTCTCGGCATCCCTGCTTATTATTACTGCTGCTACTATTACTACTGTTATTATTATTCGGTGTAAGGGTGCGCCTTTTTTCTTCATTCCTTCTTCTCTCTGAGTTTTAATGAGTGTGTCCACGCGCGTTTACGCGAGTGGGACTTCACGCAGAAGGAAGAGATGTGGCGGATCTGATCCCCCTCGCGTTTGACTGCGAAACGGCGCCATCTCATGGCGAGTTCGAGAAACGCACCCGCTCCTGTTTTCTCATGATGTGTCAGTTTTAAACCACGCAGACACACACACACACGCGCGCACACACATAGTCGGAGGCCTATTATAAAACCATGGGAACTCTTCCACGATAAGCTATGATCCAAATGGAGATATTTTTAATAAGCCTTCCATAGCCACTCCCGGTTTGTGTGTGAACTTCTTGGACGTGAATCTCACGGCCAACGTGATGACGCTTGACTGCTACACGTGTTATCTTCAAAAAAAAAAAAAAAAACCCTCCCCGGCCCACAACTCCTGGGCACGGAGCCAGCAGGAGATCAGAGAGAAACATGCCAGAGACATGTCATCCGAGGCCTTAGCATCACCTCCGGGATGACACGAGGAGTCGCCGCCGGGGTCGACCCGGGGTCTGGCATCCGCTGTGGCTTTCTCCTTAATCCTGTACAGTATGCAATAATCTAATAAGGTGTGAAGGGATGAATGATTTCTGTTTCACATCTGATCTTTTGTGTTGCGGTCCGCCAGGGGTCAGGGAGCATCATGCATCTGCATAGCCTCTTTTTTGACCTCACACCGACGTTGAAGTGCATCCCTCAGAGTCTTTTCACCCCCTTTTCCCAGAGATGTGCTTTTTGCAGCTGTCGGCAGCTTATTGCGAGTGACATGTCTTTTAACGTGCTTTTGAAACGCCGCACTGTTTTGCAGCAGAGAAATAACGTGGTTCTCTCCCCTCGCAGGTAGCTGGAGTCGTCCTCGTGAAGGAAAACACACGGCGTGAGGAGAGTTTGGCTCCGGTCCACAGCTCTCCTTCCCTCCCTTCCTCCCTCCCTCCTGCGACTGGCACACAGAGACGAGTGTGAGAGACCCAGCGAGGGAACGTGGGAAAGAGGAAGACCATGTACCAGACGCTGCTCCTTTCCTCCTCCCTCTTCATCCTTCACGTTATGGGCACTCCCCAGTTCTTCGCTCACCACGGGTAAACGGCTCAATGCTTCTTCCTCCCGCTTTTTTATCGTCTTATTGTCGCGTTCAGTGCTTTTATTTTTCCGGTCTAAAGCTGTTAGCCGGCGTCCACATCCAGTCATTCTTAGTTTGATTCACAACAAAAGGCCCCAAAATAAACCGAGAGGTCAAGTGGAGACACGGTGAGGGGTCAGAGAGCGACTCGGAGGCCTGACACATTCAGGAGTGATTACGCGGGTCAGCCAGGGAGCAGCTGAGGCTCTAATCTGGACTTTTTCAAGTGGAGTGGGAGCCAGTCAGGCCGTAGACTTCTCAGAGTGTTTTTTAAAATTTTATTTATTTATTTGTACAGGAGGAGGGTGTGTGGCCGGGACCTCCGTCCCAACGTCGTCACGGCAACCGAGTCGCACGTCCAGCCCGTGTACAAGCCCTACATCACCCTGTGTCAGGGGCATCGCCTCTGCAGCACGTACAAGTAAGACACACACACACACACACTTTCCCCCCTTTCGGCTCCTAGACCCCAGGATCAGAGCAAAACCGTCTCTAGGTTTAATTAAGGAGTAAACAACGCTCACCATCTCAGGGAGTGCGGTCATAAACAGTTTTGCACACGCGAATACATGCGGATCTGGGTCACGGTGGCACATATTTGGGCTGAATCTAAATATCGAATGCTACGGGAAATGAACTCCCTCGCCTGCAGAGACCGCGGCCATGTTTATTTTGGACTCCATCGCTCCCTCCATGCTAACTCTCAATCTCTCTGCAGCCCTGATACTCACCCCCCCACCTCCCTCCCTCGCTCCTTCCTCGCATCCATCCCCTTCATTTTAATCTTTTCTTTTTCTTTTTTTTTTTTAACTCTTCTCCTCTCTAACCAACAAAGTTTCCTTTTTTTTCCCTCCCGGTGTTTCATTCTCCTGCTCCTTATGAGGCCTTGGGCTTTTTTTTTTTTTTTTTTTTTTACAGCTCTTGGGAAATGATTTGCTTGCTTTTCTGGTTTAAGGAAACACAACTCTGTTTCTAAATGAGTTTTTTTTTTTTTTTTGCCTCAGTTTATCTCCACTACTTCCCCAAACCAAACATGCCCCGCTCTCAGACCCTCCGAGCAGCAGCATCTCAGATGTTTTGTTTGCCCCAGTCTCTCTCATCTCCGTTTTTGCGGTTTCGGCGTTCCGCGAAATTCCCATTCTCTCGTGAAAGGCATGCCCCAAACGGCACGGAAAAGAAGGCTGGACGGACTCCGCCACACACGCAGACGCGCTAGATGCTGCGATGACAGCACGAATAATCACAAATCCACTAACTGCTGCTGCCTGTGTCTGTGTTTTGTCTACGCAGGACTACGTACTCAGTGGTGTACCGGCAGGTGAGCAGAGTGGTGTCCTCTGCACATTTCTACCCAGAGTGCTGCCCGGGCTGGAGGAGGTTTCACTCTCACGACTGCAACCAAGGTAACCCGAAGGGTCCCGCACTCCAGTTCAAGAGCGGCTCCTCAGATGTCAGAATAATAGCTCCCTCTCCTCATTTTAATGAAGCCATGTGACACTGTTAGCTGAGCATAAAGGCAAGAGACACGAGGGGGAAAAAGGGCTGCAGTAGATTATAGCTCCAAAGGATTGGACCAAACAAGCCGCAGAAGCTGCAGGAAGTCAGTGCGAGCGGCCAAGAAAGAGGCCAGCGTATAAATCACAATTCATGCCACGCACTTTTCTTAAATCGTGCATTTTGAAAACATGTCAATTTGTAAAATTCCATCTCTGGTAGCATAGCTTTCTGTCTTTTAGCGGGAGCTAATCATTCTGGCGGTATCCATGTCCTCTTCTAACCCTCTGCAAGAAAGCAAGAAAACAGGCGTGTTTTCCGAAATCTTCCATGATTTAAATCATAGGTTTTCAACAGGGGACCCCTAGAGGGTCCGCGGAGGTACTGCAGGGGGGGAGGGTCGAAAAATATTTGGTTGATTAGACTTTTTTTTTATATATACATTTTTTTTTTCATTTTCCTCCACAAATTGAAAAAGGATAAGGGACAGCTTAACATTGAATGCAAACTGATAATACTAATGAACATTTATAAATAGCACTAGGCCGAGTTTAATATAGAACACATATAGTATTTAGGGGGTCAATGTTTAATCAGTTTGGGGGTCCATGGCTTGAAAAACATTGAAGACTGGGTTTAAAAAGAAAGTGATACTTGGAGAGCGCTAGCGCTCTGTTTCCAGGCTTTAGGCTAAGCTAAGCTAAGCTAGCAGTGTGCGCCGTAGCTGTGGCGTAGCCTCACTAGCCCCAAAACCTCAATGCACACCGCTGCCAAAGACACTGCAACAGCTGCGGCCGGTCCAAAATCCATTTCCTTCCCCCATGTCTCTCAGTGGCCATCCACTCAGAAGACGTCTCCGGCCGTTTGTTTGTTGCAGCGATTCCAGTAAAAGTTTAGCTTTCGGTTTACACTCTGAGAAGCTCTTCACCCTGACCCGTCGCCAGCTGGGGGTCGGAGCGGCGTGAGCGCACGTTGCGCTAGTGCAAATGTACATTGTTCACATGCGACGGCGGTGTTGTTGATCAGTTCACCCAGCGATGTCTTCAAATGTGTGTCTCACAGCTGTGTGCGGCCGGCCTTGCGCAAACGGAGGTACTTGCTCAAGACCCAACCAGTGCGCCTGCCCCCTCGGCTGGACGGGCCCCCAGTGTCAGACAGGTACGCACGTTCACCTGTGCAGCCACGCGGCGCCTGACCCCTCCCGCGTGCACACCCTCACCCTTGTTTGTGTCTGTCAGATGTGGACGAGTGCAGCGAGCGGCAGCAGCAACAGCAGCAGCGGCCTCGGTGCGCACAGCTGTGCGTGAACACAGCTGGCAGCTATCGGTGTGCGTGCGGGGACGGCTTCAGGCTCGACGGAGACGGCCGTTCCTGTCAAAGCCTCCCTCCTCCTCCCACCCGTCGTCCAGCCCCTCCCACGGCCGCTCCCTCCCCGACCAGCCGGGCAGCAGTGGGTGGTCAAACCGACGCGGGTAAATGAGCAGGATAGTTGATATTTATGTGTGTGTGTTTGTGTGCGTGGCCTAATCCTTCTGCTCCTCAGCGGCGTCTGAACACGAGGAAAGAAACAAAAAAGGAACATGGCCAGCTTCGCGGTCCATTATTACTTTTGGTACGCGCTATGCCACTCTCAACTCGTACCGTGAGTAATAATGCACTGCGACTGGTGCCGACTCCAGACTTTCCTCCCACCTCACCCACCCTTCCCGCCCCCGTGCGGCGGGACCGGGACCAGTCCACAATCAGCTCAGTTGACTCCTAAGAGTCCTGTGAGTAAAGAGCAAACATCTGCCTCTAATAGAGCTCCCGTGCTAATACAGACATATTCTTATCCCATACACTCCATCGGTTCCCTTAAAAAATGTCGCAATGTTGGTTCTCGCCAAGTTTGTGTGTGCTTCCTGTATCTTAGCAACAAAGCAATACAGCCCCACTCCTCCTCCTCCTCCTCCATGTCTGCAAATGTGCTAGTTGACCCCTGCATATTCCTTTTTATTCCTTATTGCCTTTTTTTCCCCCCAATTTTTTTTTTTTTGTACATTTTGCAAAAAACCTCAAAGAAGACATATCTCTCTCCACCCTTGGGGTATTTTTTTGTGAGTCACCAGAAAAGTCGTCTCAGACTGCCAGGGGGAGAAATACCTCCGTCTCCCTGCTTCGAACTCCCTCGAAATTTATCAGAGTTCCCGCAAACTGGAGCTGTTCAACTCCAAGACCGTGAGATACGGGCTGATGAAAGCCTCGCAGAGCTGCTGAGTTGGCAAAAAAAAAGTGTGTGTGTGGGGGTCAAAAATATGACAGAATATTCTTTCTGAAAGTTATTTGTTAGGTGCTTTCGTTTGTGATGTTTATGCAAGATGCTTTGCCCCCACCCACCCAGGACGGAGTTCCATTATCTGTTCGTGCGCACACGTCGGAGGGATGTTGACGGAGATCACAAATATAAACACGGGTTTAAAATGTGTTTCAAAAAAGCCGAGTCTCGCCCTGCCAAGAGTCTCGGGCTGCATTTCGGTTCCCGGCGCCCTCCCGCCTCCCTCTTTCCCTCCGCTCCGTTCTTGGCTTGTGTTCTCATTCCAGCTCCATCAACCCTGTCTGCTGGGGGTCATCGCCAGCCCCCCCCCCCCCTTTTTTTTTCTCCTCCTCCTCCCCCTCCTCCTCACCCTGTTTCTCAACTCACTCTTGTCTCAGTAATGGACCACATCTGGGAGAGATTGAACCTCTCGCGGTCCGTCTGCAGGAGCGCAACCAGAGAGCAGGGATGGGGGGGTAGGAGAAGTGTGTGTGTGTGTGTGGGAGGGGGGGTTCCCAAGTCTGCATCCCGTTCTGGATCCGGGAACATTCCCTATAGACGGACAGACACTTCCTTGCGACCAGTGCATGTTCACAGGGGTGATGAATGTATTTCTGGTGACCTCTCCTGCAGCTTTTTTTTTCCTCCCAGATCCAACATTCCCCCTCTCCATCCCGTGCCCTACATCCTCCTCATGCCCCCCATTCCCGGTCCATCATTTAGAGACATTCCAACGGAGGGGCATCTTCCTCTTAGGAAGTTTTGATCCGTGTAAGAGAGGACGGAACGGCTCCGGCCGCTTTACCTCCTCATCTTCTACAAATTGCGGTTTTGTGTGGTTTCCGCAGGTGGAGGCTTCGCCGCGGTGGAGAACGTCACGGAGGAGGTGCAGAGCCTGAGGAACCGAGTGGAGCTCTTGGAAAAGGTACCTCGCGAACACATGTTGGAACTCATAAAGGCCACCTACCCTGAAACCTCCCACCCTGGCTCACCACGGAGCAACCTCCGGTCCTTCTGGACATAAAAATCTCTTTGCTGTTTAATCCCGTGAAGATTCTTTGAAATGCCAGACTCAGAGTGGCCTTTTAGATATATATACACACATATATATATATATATATATATATATATATATATATATATATATGTATTTATATAATGTATATAATATATATGTATATATATATATATATATATATATATATATATATATATATATATATATATATATATATTTACAGGGTGATTAATAATCCTCATTCTCCTAATGTCCTTTCGTCCTCCCTGTTAAGAAGCTGCAGCTGGTGTTGGCGCCCTTCAGCAGCTTCTTCCCGCTGTCGCTGGACGAGGGCCTGTCTGAGAAAACCACCCTCCTGTCCCACTCCTTCCAGCAGCTCGACCGCATCGACTCCCTGAGCGAGCAGATCGGCTTCCTGGAGGAGCGCCTCGGCACATGTGAGCAGCCGCGTTATCTCCCTGCGTTAGGAATCAAGACGGATAATCCTCAAAAAGTTGTTCATTTGGTTCATTGTTGTCGTGAAAGTGAAAATAGTATTTCAGTGTAGTATGTCAATCGCAGAGAAAGTTAATTTTTGGAAAAACTAAGCTGACTCTGCAAAGAAATGCGTCAAAAACAAGATTGTTCCCAGCCACTACACAGTCCTTGAATAAAAAAAATAATAAAATAAAATAAAATTAAAATAGAAATTAAAATAAAATAAAAATTAAAAAAAAATCTTAATGTGATGTATGAAAAATAATTCAGTTTTTGTATTTCATAATCTAAAAAAAATTACATAAAATAAAAAATAAATATTAAAAATTCTATTCTCTATTTATGATAAGAAATCCATCTCAATGAAACAAAAAATATTAAAAAAAATATCTGACTGCATTTTGTTTTTATGCGGACATTCTCGTGCTTCCCCAGAGGCAGCGAGAAAACAGGGAGCAGGAACGGCTGAATGTTATTTTTATTACATTACTGTAGTCAAACTTTCTTGGAATCCCCCCGTTTTCCAAATTTAACATTTGTCTAGTTCTGTACTTCCCGGCCTTTTTTCCTCTGAGCCCACTAACTCACTTGTATCTGGGCAAAACTGAGCCCTTAGCTAAGAAACAAAAACTAATCTTTATTCCAGCCCGTGCACAACACAAGGCTGCATTTATCTGCTACATGACATTCTGCTCTTAACATCCATCTAGAAGAATCCTGACCCTGAGACACAGAAAGGAACTCCACCTTGGAGGCTTTTTATTACATTATTAAGATATTTCTTATCATGTCATGAGCTTTATTAAGTTTTGTTTTATTACATTTTGATGAGTTTTTCCCTCTTTATTAAGCCAAACACCCCAAATCTGAAACCTATATTATTCTCAAGCGTCTCCTCAAGTCAGGATCACACAGATGAAGCTGTTTCTGTGCTGGATGATACGTCGTAGTAACTCTTTCCATATTCTCCCCCCTCCTCACCGCTCCACATGTAGGCTCCTGCCAGGAGAACTAGCCGCCCGGCCGAACACGGTCCACCACTTTCCTCTCACCTCCCACGAAGTCAGTCAACGCCACCAGCCCTCAGAGACGCCAATCGCCGCCCGGTTTCGTCTCTGGTTTCCACCGCTCCCGACAGGTTCACCTCCGCTCCGTTACGTCACGCCCCGCAGCGTCTACATGGAACCCTCCGGGGGTCAAAGGCCAAACCAGCCTCCTGTGTTATTGTTTGGCGTCGGTGCAGCTGCGTCCAGACGGGACGCGGACGTCTGTATTTATCTATTTAAGTTATGAGTACCTTTAGTTACTGTTTCTCAGTGCTCCAGTAAGACGTTTGTACTGTTTTTTGTAACATTTTGTAATAAAAATAAAAACTGTTTTAATCAGAAGCAACGCGTGTGTTCGGTGGCTGGACTAATGTGGGGTAGAAGTGTTCAGTAGCAGTATGAGGGAGCGCTATTTAAGAATTACACAACACTCAGAATGGTGGGAATTTTCTACATGTGCTGGTCTGATCAAGGTGCAGCTGATTTTAGCCGTTTTATAAAATATAAAAGTTCTTTTTAGAAAGAAGTAAGAGCATTGCCTCGTTTTAATGAACTCAGATTTATTTGTAATTCTGTCAGTGTAAAGGCAGGTTAGACCCATTTACACCAGTCAGCCACAACATTAAAAACACTGATAGGAGGAGTTAAAAAACATTAACCATGTTGTAACAGTTCAGTGTTCTTCTGGGAAACTTCAGGACCTGGCATTCATTCATGAGGACGTTACATATTGCACCCACCTCATAGCAATGACACTAACAAAAATAATTAAAAAAAAAACATGAAGAACAGCACAAGGTGTTGACCTGGCCTCCAAATTCGCTAGATCCCAAACTGATCCAAGTATCTGTGGGTTGATCCACCATAGAGGCCCCTGTTGCCAGTAGTGATGTTCGATACCACGGTTTCTTTTCTAATCCAATACTGAATAAAATTTGGGCTGGTATCGCCGATACCGGTCCGATACTTCACATTAATACGCCCTAATGTGTCTGTTAAACCTAAAAAAAAGTAGTGTATTTTAATAAAGATGTGCATTTCATGAAGAATACAAGACACCAGACTTGATTTATGTATTTATTTATTTTAAACTCGGATGTATATTGAGGTAGCGGCCTCATTTACTATATAGCCGAGCTGATACAACAAAAGAAAAACCAGACAGAGACACAATCATACAAAACATATGTGAAAATGCAGTTTCAAACGCTTAAAAAAATAAAATAATAAAACCATTAAAATAAATTATTGTTTAACTACTATAAAATGAAAGCTTGTATCTTAATTCTGACCCTGTCCTCTCCTGTTCTCTCCTCCTCATCATAAATGCCTCGTATCCTGTGTTGTGGTTTAACCTGAGGTGTTTCACAAGGTTTGTTGTGTTGCCACAACTCAACAGTTTAGTTACTTTCCACTGTGTTAGCATGAAAAGTGTCGATATTTTGATTTGAGAATCGATTTTAGAGCATGAAGACCTGGTATCGGCAGTATCGATAATTCAGCATCGATCTGCACATCACTGGTAGAATTTCTCTTTACCTTTAAAGCATGACATTTAAAAGAGTTTTTTATTATTATTATTTATTTATCGCATGTTTCTTTCCCCAGCCTACAAGAAAAAAGTATTGCGATTACTATTGTACGAGAATAAAAAAAATGTCAAACAGAATGAAAATTCTCAAACCTCTTTCAAATCCTAAGTTTTTCTCACTTTCTTTAAACACTAAACCAATTTTTCTAAGTTGATATGAATGATGTTTCCTCCGTGTGACTGAAATCAAGTCTGATTGAAGATTTCAACTTGAACCGTTTACACTGACGACAAATAAATGTGCCTGCGCGCCCGTTTACGCAACATCATCTACGACAACAGAAGCTGCTTTCCTTCAAGAGAAGAAGAAGATGATGATGGAGATGGAGCCACGTCAAGTTTGAGATAGAACCAGTTTATTCCAACCAGAGAGAAACGATCAGATTCGAGTGTTTACACGGTTAATAGGAGCAAACAGATTCCCGTTGAGCACATTACCAAAGGTTCACACCCGCGCCTCTCGATCCGACTCAAACGTGTCGAGGACATTCAGAAAATATCTTATTAAACATTTCCTCAAGTAATAATTTCAGAACCAAAGAAAAAACAAATGAAGTTTTATTTATTCTTCTGCTGCAAGGCATTCACATGTACCCAGAATATGTGAGATCAACAACACCACATCGTCAATATTCAGATCAGATGCTAGATCGGGCGTCTGGACCATGTGTGCGTATACTCTCTCTCTCTCTCTCACACACACACACACACACACACACTCGTACAGTAAAAGGACCACACACTCGCCGACACACACGAGGCTCAGCAGGACGTCAGCTCTCTGCTCCTCACATTTATCTAAATGACACTTTAATAGCTTTGGTGAAAATCAGAAGAAAAATTATTTATTTTATCTTTTTTTTTTCGCCCCCTCCCCCCTTCGCCTTAACTCAGCATGAAAAAGTGCTTTTAATAAGGTCGAGAAGACTTGGGGAGTCAACAACAAAAGAAGAAGGGAAAAAAAGTAGCAAAAGCCTGTTTGGAGCTTATAAATCACACATTTGGATTACAAAAAAAAAAAAGAAAA
Source organism: Mugil cephalus (assembly GCF_022458985.1). NCBI lineage: Eukaryota > Metazoa > Chordata > Actinopteri > Mugiliformes > Mugilidae > Mugil > Mugil cephalus. The sequence continues at coordinate 6,199,420 of NC_061788.1, read as the reverse complement.
AAAAAGAAAGAAAAAAAGAGCAGGAGTTAACGGATCAAACATTCCAGTAACTAAATTTATTATTATTACTTTTGGAAGAAACCAATATGGTAGATTTTTTTTAAATTTTATTTTAAACATTCGAACCGCTTGCTGCAAAAGGTAAAAATCTGCTTTTACAGACAATAAATATATTTAAACTAAGAAAAAAAAAATACATAATTAGATCAGTCATTATCATTATCATTATTATTAATATAATTAGAAGTAGTACTAGTAATCGGGGCGTATAGTCCTCCTGACTTTCACATGTTTCTAAAGCAGGAAACCGACCGTACAGCAGCGCACAGGCTCAGTGCAAACGTACAGATCAAGTCAGTTCACACGAGATGTGCGTCATCCTAGGACCCTGTTCACACCTGGCATCTTCATTCTTCTACGTTTGAATTCAGGTGCCAACGCACAGAAAACACATCGGCCGCGACCTCTTTATTCTAAGTGCTTGTCCCCCACCCACGACTCAACCGATGTCCTCTTGCTTCATTCATTCAGAAAAACAACAACCACTCTGGATAACTGCGGGAACAGACGTAAAAGAAAATGTGGACATTTTACCCTTGTGGCAACAATTAACAAATGAAATCCATGAACGTGAGCAGGCTGTGTGTAGTTCTGTCATGAGCACGAGGAGCTTCTGACTAATGAGGCGCCTCCGTTCAACCTTTGTTACATTTTTCTTGTCGACATTAACGCGTTCGTTTGTGTTTTCAGGGTTAAATGATATATTCTGAGCTTTAATGTTCAAACGTCAGCGCGGAGATGAATCAATAACTGATGTAAGAGGCTTTTCAGCTTTCTAGTCCCAAATTAGGATAAACACACAAAAAAATTATAAAAATAAAAAAAAAACAGAGGAGCTGTTCATGGTTCTGAAACAGCAGTAGCTGATCAAATATTCCAATAGAGCTTAGAGGACGTTATTTATTGGCAATCAGAGCTTCTTCTTCTTTTTCTTTTTTTAAACAGGGCCAGTTTACGCTCAAATAAATACATTTCTTCAGTTAAGAAAGTGGGACAACCTCCCGTTTTGTTTGTTTTTTTACTAAAGAGAGAAAATATTAGTAACAAAACGCTGAAATACATTCTCAGATGGGGGGAAAAAGTCAGTGATTCTACAGAGTAAAGCGAAAACCTCAGACCTGGATGTAAAAATAATAATAATAATAAGTTCAGTCAGTTCTACGTGGTTAGCCGTTATTGTCAGTATATATGTAAAACAAAACATTAGTAAACCTTCCAAAGTGCAACGACAACCACCGATCAAACTTAAGGCCAAAAAACATTTTAGATAATCCTTCTACGGGGTAATAACTCACAACTTAAAAATATATATAATAAAATAAAATCAGTCAATTCAACAAGTACGCTACAGACCAAAAGTTTGGAAGCAACTTCTAGTTTCTGTTCCCTTTCTTAAAAACCAGCATGAGTCCTACGTATTTTAGGATATTTTTACTGCACGATCAGACTTTGCTTTTGTTGATATGAACCATTTTTCCTCCGTTTACCTTTAGGTGAACAAACATGTTACCAAAAGACAAGAAAAGGCTTAGTTTTAGGGGCGAGAAGATTTGCACGAGTCACAACTTCAGTTTAAAAGTAAAAAAATAACATAAAAATTTAAAAGGAAATCACAGTTTGTATTGTTCACTTTAACTCTTTGGCTTTTGAGTCCGTCTACAAATATCCCTCGGTGACTTTAAAGGAAGCAAAGTCTGAGCAGAAAAAACTCAAATACCCGACAATTAAAATAAGTAAAAGTGTCTTCTGATAAGTTACTCTCAAACTAATGCACAGATTGGATGTTGCTTCCAAACCTTCGGCCTGTCGTGCACCGTCGCTGAACTCTTCTTGACATGTAGATTCGTCAGGGCTGTTGGTGAATCATCCAGGATAATCGGAGCGTATAAAATCAGATTAAGTAAAAAAAAACAAAAAAAAAAAACATATAATTTCACAGTTATTCACACGTTTTTTACCCTCGTCCTCACAGCAAGAACCGTTTCCTGTCATTGGTAGTAGTCAAGCGGCGGATGACTCATTAACAAGAACGTCACAGCGAGATAATAATAAAAAGAAAGGAAAGAAAAAGCACATGGCACAGCAGGCGGCTCGCACTTGGAAACAGTTGGACATTGCACTTCATGAAGTCACCTTTTTTTTTTTTTTTTTGACACATGTTGAATAGCTTCTTTCCGAAAAAAAAAATAAAAAATGAAATAATAATGATGATGTGAAAATAAATATAAGCGAGAAGACACTTGCTGCTCAGTTTTTTTTTTTGTTTGTTTGTTTGTTTTTGGAAACTGAAAGAAAGCACGAAGATACACCAACAACACACGACACTGAAATCTGCTCGCTGAAGTCCGTTAACTCGGTACAGATGGGCGCTATTGTTACATCGTCTACCCTCGCGTTCCCGGCTTTCTGACATCATGGAGCACGTCGTGGAGCTATCGGTCACCGGGTCGAGGAGCCAACGTGGATATAGAGTCGTGTTCGCAGCGACGGAGCCGGAGGAGTCAGTGGACGACCGGCGTCGACCTCTCACCTCCACGCGCTCGTGGAGACCCCGCTCTGTTTGTCTTTAGGCAACAGACTGGAATGCAGAAAGGGGAGAACGCACTAAAAGCGAAGGAAGGCAGGAAGGAAGGAAGGAAGGAGATGGGGTACTTTTCTGTTCGTGTGTGTGTGTGTGTGTGTGCAAGCATCCACCGAAACCAAGGCAGCACGAGAGGAAAACATAAATATCCACTGACATTTATGAAGAGAGAAGCCAAACAGAAGGCAGACTGAAAATAAAATTTAAAAAAAAAAAAAAAAAAAAAGGCAGAAGAAAGTACCAAAAAAAAAAAGACGGTTATAAAGTATAGATAATAACAAAGCCAGGCGTTCCAAAGCAAAGATGAATGGTGGACAGAGCCATCCAAAAAAGGCATGCATGAGTGAACGACGCACATCCATACTGCTGGGCTCGCCGTCCGTCACTCCGCTCACGGCGCGCAGAGCTGCTGCTGCTGCTGCTGCTGCTGCTGCTCGCCGGTGCTGCTGCAGACACAGTGAGGGTCAGGACTGACTGTGCTGTATGGTCAGGCGACGAAGAGGTTTCATGACGAGAGGCCGGTGTCATGTCGTGTCCTGTCCAGGTAACGGGACGAAACCTGTGGGCGGCGGGTGGCGCGGCGCAAAAAAAGTGTGTGGTGGAAGAATGGGTCTCGGATGGGGCGGAGAAAAGAGGCAGGGGGGGTGGTGGTGGTGGTGGTGGTGGGGAAGGGAGGGGGAAGGGGTTGGGGTGTTGGTGACTGTTCAGTGCTTTACGGGCCCGTTGCTATGGGTTACGGAGTTGGAGATCTCCAGGAAGGCCGAGCGCATCACGTTGTAGGACTTGTCGGACAGGGTCCCCACGTCGTCCGACGTCATCCCCTTCGTCTCGATCTTCGGGAGGACCTTCAACGTGATGGTCCCTGCAGAGGAGCACAACTCGTATCACATGACGCGGCACACACACAGACACACACACACACGTGTGGACGGGTTCACAGTGAGAAATGAGACATCAAGCCGAGTTACCCGAGTTGAACTGCTTTTCTTTCCGTAGGTAGAAGTTCCTGTAGGAGGAGAAGACGATGGGTATGATGGGGGCCTGCAGGAAAACAGAAAGAAAGAAGGTCTTCAATACATTGTGTTTGGCAACTTATTACTGTAATTTCAAAGTAATTAGTTACATTATAATGTTTCTATTTTGCATTACTTTCACCAAAATAATTGAAAGTGTGGATCTGGCGTTCTCAATAGATGTTATTTCATTCAGTGTAGCTCATTTTAACATCCAGTAGAAGGTGATGCGGAATGGCTAATGACTTAGCTAGGCTAAACGCTAACAACAGTACAATATAATGGCTGCAGTTATAGCTCATGGTGCAAAACATATAGTGATAGAGATAGTGTAAATTCATATTGAAATCAATATCGCTAGAAACTACAAGTGCATATTGTAACCAAACACCTAAAGGAAGCTGGCACCGCGCTAGATGTTTCGTTAAATTACTTGTGCTATTTCGCGAGGTACGGAGATCTTTTGGTTTTGCACACAAAAGCCCCGTTCAAAAGAGGTTAATTTTACCAGAATACGTCCTGTGATTTAAATATTACCTGCCTACATTTGAGTTTCATGTGGTTCATTCAAAGCAAACTACACATAAACATAAACAAGTTCTGTGTTTTAATCAAATTTCCATGCTGTTATTAAGGCTCCGCTACTTTCCATCTCACACCACTTCCTCTGCAAATTATAATGGATGATGAATATATATATATATATTTTTTTTTTTGATGCTATTCATCCCAGGGAAGAGATTACCAACGACCGGGTGGTATTTAAATCAGCTCCACCTTTGTCAATGAACACATTAATGGTTGATCTAATGGTTTCACCCGTCTAAACAGGTGAATAGTTCAATGACATCTCGACTACACGATCTAACATCCGTCCAAACTTTGAATTATAGCACATCCTTCACAACTCGTAAGTGACAAGAGGCAGAAAAAAGCTGCAAATCAAAAAAAAAAAAAAAAAAGTAAAAACTCATCCCTAAATCACAGAGATGTCGATTCGCACTGGATTAGTGGAGAATTATGGTAGCTACTTTAGGGTGTCATTTGTATTTAACAAAACCATTCGCATGGGATTAAGATCACAGATGACCTCTGTGATTATTAGAAATTAGAAATGAGAAAAAATTGTAATGCGTAAAACCTAGGTCTTCAACAGGGGGTCCAGGACCCCTAGTGGGTCTAAGGAGGTACTGCAGGGGGGTCGCAAAATCTTTGGTTGATTAGACATTGTGTCCAATTTTGATTTTCCCCCCACAAATGTAAATTTCTTTAAATAAACATCAACATGAATCCATGAATATTTTAGTAAAGGGATTAATGGAGGCAGAAAGATGTCATCACTCATTCATCACTCAGTTAGGTACGTTTATGTCAGGTATGTTTATGCCACCCTATGTTGCACATGTTTGGAATAAAAAACGAAATATTTGAACCTGTGTATTATTTGAATAGCTTAATATTGAATGCAAAATGATAATAATAATGTACATTTAGAAAGAGCACTAAGTTGAGTTTAATATAGAACACATATAGTAGGTAGGGGGTCCCTGCTTAATCTCTCCATCAGTTCGGGGTCCTTGGCCTTTTGTAAAGCCTTATGTAATGTTACAGCGAAAAGTAATGCATTACTCCCAACGCTGTCAATACAGTATGTCAAAATATAATCACCTCTTATTTTCTATGTAAAGAACAGAAATTTAACCCGAAACATTTCATGTTTTTCTAAGCGAGCCAAAGGATTTGAAAACGGACAGAAATACCCGACTAAACCAACATCACATTCCCTCATGCACACACAAGCTCAGCAGGACTCCAACAATCTCCATCTCCTCCACCGCTGCTGGCTAATGGAGGCCGAGTGGCTCTCGAGAGACCCCGAGTGGCCCTCCAACAGGCCTGCCTGAGCCAAACGTGTCTCCCCCTGGGGGCTGTCCTGCTTCCACTCAATCTGGCCGGCCGGGTACGAATGGAAAAGGCTGCGCCGTAACTCAGCAGAGATAAAAAAAAAAAAAAAAAAAACAGTCTCCGTTCACACAGAAAAATCTCAAGTGTAAAGAGAAGCCAAGAGGGAAAACTAAAACTCAGAGTGTGTTATTCCAGCTCCCCAGAAACATTCCCCTCCAAACACCAAACAGAGTTTTTCTATTTTTCGTCAACATCCAAACACAGTTTGTTTAACACACAGTGTCGGCAGAACCCTGAAGTGAGGTGCGCCTACAGAAAATGTGAATGCGTTCGCTAATGAGGAGCAGCAGGCCTTTATTTTTGTAGCCTCTCGGCCCCGGTGCATTTCTGAACCAAACTGATATTAATCTTCAGCAGCACACACATAATACGAGGTCTGCGGTTTCTGGCCAGAACTCATTCGACAATGTTTTTCTAATTCATTCCACCTGTCTGAGGTGAGCGTGTGCCAAGAAACATCCAGAACAGAGACCTCCCACCTGCGGAGATAAAACGTGTAAACGCACACAGCTGAGCGGCCGCCCTCTGATAAATAGAACAATAGTATGAAGAGTATGAATGAATGAAAGAAAAACAACATGTATACAATTAAGATCATTTCAGAGCATTCGTTTGGAAAAGGCTGAGTCTGAGTGGACGCCATCATGCATCAGTGAATATGGTAGAATCATAATTTAGCCTTGCACCGTATAAGGCTGCTAGCTCCCCCATGTGTTTAAAAGCAGCACAATGTCATCCTCTTTCTGGAGACTCAAGTTGGCAGAAGTCCCACAGAACCTCCGTCTGGGCGGAGAAACCTCGACTTAATGTAAGGACGAGATACGGACGGGGAGAGCTCACCCTCTGCTCCACCGAGCGCACAGAACCTCAGAGATTAAAAGGACGTTTTAAGAAATACACTCACTTGTGCCTGCAGTGCCAGGTGGAAAGCACCTTTCTTGAAGGGCAGCAGGTCGCCGTTCTGGTTACGCGTTCCCTCTGGGAACACCCACAGACGAATCTGTGAAGGTCAAAGAACAAGTGTTCAGGAGAATAAAAAAATAAATAAAAGGAGAAGCTTGAGATGAACGCATGTCCTGCATTAACAAGAGATTATCTGAAATTCGCACTAATTAATTTGAGTCGTATGACCAAATATGTGTATTTTTCAAAATGTTGAAGTCATTTTCTACTGGTTGAGAGAGGAATTAACGCGGTAGACTGACTGAGGATGGACTATTTCACTGTGATGATGAGTAAATATTAATCATACACTAGTAGCAAAACAGGTTTGCATGCAGCGCTAGCACAGTGCCGTGTTAGCACTGCATGCTAATGTGGAAATCCGAGGACATTTGCAGCTCAGAGGACAAAAAAATTAAATGTTATTAAGATGAAATGAAGAAACAAGGATCTATTGTAACGTATCAATTCATATTTAAACTGCTATGTTTGTCATTCCAATAGCAGCGTGACCGGCTACCGTAATGATTGTAGTCTTGCGCGCAACCTTTTTTTTTCCCTCATTCATAAAAAGCAAAAATTGGGGGTTTATTTCGGGGACAGCTTTAGCCGGGGGACAGGTCTTCCAAAACAAGAAAAGTCCCCTGAAATCTGGGATGTCTGGTCACTAGTCCTCTCATTCTTTTGCTTCATTTTTCAGACCTTTTCATCTTCACGATGCCTCACAGTGTTGCACAATGCGTGTTTAGAAGCACTACACTGAAAACGGTCCGGTCTGAAACAGTGTCTTGTGTTTGTGTGTGGATGTATATTAATACGTATATGGTTTTCTTTTTAAATATGTGCATTTTTGTTTACATATAAGAAATTGAATAAAAACTTAAATGACAGACAGGAGACTACCTGGTCGTCCAACATGGTTTTGGCAGCGTCCGCCATGACGCTCTTGGCATCGCTCGTCTTCTTGCGGTTGATGAAGACGATGCCCCCCAGCCAGCAGGTGAGACCCACCGTGCCAGCGTAGACCAGCTCCTTCTTGGCTATCATGGTGCAGCGGTCTGGTAAAATCTCCATCAAACCTGAGAAACACGGGATGAGAAGCTCGGCGTTCAGGAGGACGAAAGATGCCAAGAGCCTCCAGTTCACATACCCAAAAAAGTTTATACTGTAAGATTACTGTACCTACTCTATAAATTAAATCTGCATTATAAGCAGAAGTGCAGGGGAGATAATTAAAATGTTAATTACTTCAGTAAATCTCAAGGTAAAGTTTTGCTCTTTGAATTAAAACGTGACTTAAAAAAAAACATTGACTATGTTCTAATTATGATATCAAACTATTTTGAAATTAAATGCAAAACATAATTAAAACAGCTGTTGGTTTAAATCAGAAAAAATAAACTGAATAAATTAAAAATGAAATTTTATTTTACCCATTTAAACCATATTTACCCTTAATAAATTACCTCAAACAGCAAAAATAAAATACACTTTTAATTAAAATGTTGATAACTCTGTAGCTAATAATAGTCCCCCTCTGGCTTGACATTGACTATGAAGCTTTACTTGTACAACATTTGTTGCACTTCACTGTATCGGTCACAGTATTTATTAAAGGCACTAAGATAAAGAGAACCAGCGCAAGGAGATTACATGTTGCTGCATTCACCTTGTGTATAAAGAGATTCAAGGTTAGATAAACACCACTCTCATCATCGGATCATGTTTCACCACCAGGATGCAAACCACCGTGCAGCTGTAACTATGAAAAGCTGCCTATCAGTAAAGTCTTTGGGTCAGTGAAACGTGTACAGGTGTACGGGAGCTGAACCGGTGACTCAATGCGAGCTTTGGCCTTTCCACCTGATTCCACCCTATCTCTCCGTGACTGGATTTCATCAGGCGGCGAGTCTGCCGATGCAACACGTGATGTCGGAAGAGAGACGTCGCTTTCTTTATGGGACGTTATCTGTAATTGCGCTTACGTTGTGAAATGTTTTATTAACAGAGAGCAAACAAGTGCACACCAGCGGCGGAGAGAGAGGAATCCAAAAGCAGAAACGGGGAGTCTCATCGCATCGGCTCTGCGCTATTAATGGCTGGGTGTAACAGTTGGCATGGTAACTTGGACGCCAAATAAGCCTCATGTTGAGTTTTCTTGGTGCTAATTAGATTCCCAACTCTCTCCCCTGCTGTCACGAACCTGGCCTTGAGCCTGCCCTCATCACTCACCGGCTCAGAGAAACACTCTCCCAGGCGCTGATGGAGGGAAAGCACATCTCTGCTAAACAAGTGTCCTCAACACTTGGATTAAATACTCGGAGGAATGAGGCAATGTTTAGAGACATTCAAATAAATCAAAGCATAAACAAGAGCCGAAATCAAAACCTGAGAACCGGCTATAATCTACGGTCCGACGAGTCGTGTGTTTTATTGTTTGAATATTGATTACAGTCTGCAGGTTTTGTTAGCGTCTCAGGTGCCAATGTTCGGCCGTTAGCCAGTGTCGACTGTAGTCGAGTCCGTGACCCGAGCTTTGGCGATGCGTGAAGCACTGTTGGCGGCTTCTCGGCATTTTTAGCATGTTGCATCAGTGATGGGACGATATGGTGAGAGGGATCTCCCTGACTGGCTGTTTAGTTTAACTAATTAGGGAACCAAAAAAAAGGAAACAGAGGTTTCAAGAAAACTCTCCAACTTGAAGTGACAAGAGTAAACCGAATAACGCACTTCAAATGGCACACAGAGAGTGTTTCTCATTTTTTTTCGTCTTCAAATACGCAAATATTTGCACAAACACCACCAGCTCACCCAATAAGCATTTGTCGCCGGCAGTTATTTGGTGTTGCTTTGGTGTGTCCGTAACACAGACTGTACAAAAAGTGAATACGATGACAGCTCCTCTGAAGTGGAGCCAAAACACGTGAAGCTCCCTCTGGTGGCTGGCTGCAGTAAAGGTCATAAGTGCCACCTCCTCTAAGTCGGTGGATGGGACGTGAGCCCAAACGAAAACACATAAGAACATGTCAAATAATTTTGTTTCAGTGATGGTTTATGCTGATGTAAATATAAGTTTGGTTTCAGTTTAGTTAAATGATGCTATTAAAACAGGATGTTGCATCATGGTGATTGACAGTTGCCATTGACAACTGCTCTGTGGAGCTGTCTCCATAGGACTGTGAGAGTAGGAAATATATATAATCCAACATTTTTTTTTTTTTATAACTGGCGGCTAGTGAATCTAGAGGAAGTATGGGCAGGTTATTGGTAATGTGGTAACTCTCGAACAGTATTGCGCAAAGTCTGGCTCCAAACTAGCAAGATGGTGCTGCCGGTGTCCTTGAAGTTGTAGCTCCGGTGAGGTCAACGATGGGTGTAGAGACTTGTCGTCCATTGTTTTTTATACAGTGTATGGTATGTACCATTACATCTGGCAGACTTCTTTCAAACCAACAGAGGACAGACTGTCTTAGCAACAAGAACCATTGTTACTAGAATCAGAAGGCCTGTGCTGACTTCCCCATGATAAACCGTGAGGATTGGAGAGTAAAGTCCTGGATGATGGTAGCACCAGTGATGTCTTCGGCAGTCCTAAGAGTCCATTTGAGTCTGCTCTCGTTCTGTTTGTCGGCTAATCCAAACCAGACCGTGACTAATGACCAGTGTACACGGGATCCGGCCACATTCCGGCTCCGTCATGGCTGCCGCAGACAATCCCGTCGTATCTCATCCCAAACGCCGCGCAAAATCCACAGTATAATTGTTACCATTTACATATTTTCGGTTCCTGTTGTCAGGAAATGAAACAACCATGAAATCCGATCACAGCAATAAATACACGGTTTCCCAAGCTCCTGAGATGAGGGTCTTTATATTGCGATGGTGAAATTGTCAAATAGAACAAACAGAATAGAGATTAAAACAAAAGCTGAGCTATATCAGCTTTTCATCAGCTATACTGATGAAAAGCTGCGTCTGCGACTACATCTAAACGAGCTGTCTGGAAAAGCATATTCCTGCTGGTAAAAGATTTAAAATTTTAACTACAGTGTAAACGAGGCTGCTGAAGAACAGATGCTCTGTTTCTAAAACTGTAACAGAGCCGCGACTATGCAGCTGTATACATTTGCAAAGACAAAGACTTAAAAACTTCAAGTTGTTTGGTAACTTTGACTTTACCCTGGAAAAGCAAAACACAAATCCTTGTCACGCATAAAGTGTTTTTCATCATTTGGAAACTCTGTGAGGATTTGCGTGTAGAGAAGTCATCGACCCTCCAGCTAACCCAGGCGATGGCGTCTCGTGTCACTGTATCAGTGAGTTTGTCCGGGTCAGCAGTCAGACCACAGTTTTAGCTTTGCATCGCTGCTCACTTCTGACCACAGTTATTTGTTCAGCAGTGGTTCGGCGTGTTCCCTTTTTTCTGGTCCAGCTCTCCTAATCTGATGTCTAATTCAGCTGTTGATGGCCGAGACTCTCTCCAGGATCACGACAAAGGAGTGTAGAACACTCTGCGCTAGCACAATGATCGGACTGGATCGGAATCGGGGCTTTAGCCGAGCCTGAAAATCAAACCATAAACCAAAACCACATCTCTGCAGCGTCAGAACGTCTTCTTCCTCTTCTGTTTTGTTTTGTTTGCAGCTCTGTGGAAGAACTTTACTCTAGAAAATGAAATTTTCAGATGTTTGGCGAAGGTGATAATAGGAGGTAGCTGTTCAATACTGATTGATTCGTCACAAATATCATTTACATCGTGTAAACACAGAGGGTTTGTGGTGTTGGAGGACGAGTCCATTACTGTGGTAGAGAACATTTGGTTTTTACCAAATTCGTTTCTGGGGCTAAGGCAGAGCTACCTTCTCCTCACTATAACATCTTTGACACCCCTACTTACTGGACTTAATCCAGTTGCGTGGTGCACACATTTTCGGAGAACAAAGGTAAGATAAGAAAAAGCCTTTATCAATCTCAATGGGGGGGAAACTTTGTTCATTTACGATCAGATCGGAACCCGGATTGGCAGATCGGTATCAGATCGAAAAAAAAACTAAAATCTCTTTTTACTCAACTGAAATGATTCTGATTAAAAATTCCAACTTAATTGTTTACTGGAACGATATGTGCTTACACAACACAAAACATCAATCACAACGTGGTTCTACCCGTTGTGGAGCGTTGAATCTGCCAGAAACACGACAGAAATGTAACAGAAGTCGCCCCCAACTGTGTTTACAACACTATAATCATTTAATAGAACACGATGGACTGAACAGACCGACATTGCTGGCCTTCACATGGATTCCAGCGTCGAATAAAAAATGAGTTAAACCACTTAGATTTGCTACATCCCAGCTTTTGTATCGCCAGGAAACTGTGCAAACATGAACAAAAATAATGTTTTTTTTTTTCCAACCAGAGAGAAACAATTGGATCAAGTGTTCGTATGGCTACTACGAGCAAATCTGTTCACAACGAACAGATTATCAGGGGTTTACACTACGACTTTAATAGGTTTGAAGCTTCCCTCTGATCCGGCCGGTCCTTTCTGATTGGTCGTTCCTGATTGGACCATTATTCATGTTATTAGCAGAACGCTTTCCGTGGAAACGTAGCCAGTGACTTGAGGTGGGATTTACACCCAGCATCCATTTATCTAAAAACAGAAATTGCTTCTCTTTCTCTTTCTATTTGTCAGCTCTGATATGAGTACTGTCAGGCCTCCCTGAAGCTGAAGGAAGCAGAGAGTGAATAACTCCTGCTAATCTCACTGAGCATTAGCCGCTTTTCCATTTTATTGGCCAGAGAGTGCAGATTCACCGCATGTATACTCGGCTGTAGATTCTGAAATCCCCGATGTCGGAGCTTAACGGTACAATTCTTCCATCTGTGACTCCTGCAGCACTGACTGTAGATGACTGCTTCTTCTCCTACTAAAACGTCCAGAACTGTTTCAAATTACTGAAGCTCAACTGGACTGAGTGTACGACAAATCGTCCCCGGTTATTCTGAGTTATTTTAGGCTCTGGAGATTGAAAAATAGAAGGAGGCAAAGAAGTCATCGGCACTTCTCCAGATGAAATCTTTAGTGCTGAAAAATGCATGCGATCGGCTGCCTTCCCAGGCTCCTCACGGCCATTTCAGGCCGACTTTCAATCTGAAATAAAATCCAATACCCACCTAAAACATCCAGGGAGCTCTGGTGGTTGGAGATGATGACGTAAGGACCCTCTGTTTGCAGATGCTCCAAGCCGCTCACTTCGAAACGAAGACCCAGGAAATACTTGACATGACGAACCAAGGAGCGGATGATCCTGAGGGGGGGAAAAAAAAAAAGGGTAATTACAGCGCTGAGTCAGTACAGGTTACTCTTCACATGCAAGTGCAGTAGGCCACATATTATTAACCAGAACTGCAGCTCGAAGGTTGGAGGAGACGGTCGACAGCGTAAACCCTGTGAAGCACTAAAGGTGTTGCGGTATATTATGCGCTTGCCAGCTCGGACATTTAATCACACGATAGGATCCATCTTAAAAAAGGCATCTGGTAGATTAATCATGTGTCCTCCTTGTGAGCTCTGGTTGTTTCTTGGTTGGTTAAATAATTGCCTGTGTAACGCTCCAATAAGCCTTGAGAAGCGATCTGCGCCCATCTGCCTCTGAAATCACGACACATACTTTATACCTGTAGTAAATCACTCAGCTTTTGATTTACACACATTAGTTTCACCAACTTCAAAGCCTAAAAGCTATTATAAAAAAATAAATAAATTAAAAAAAAAAAAAAGCTGTCGACTATACCATATGACCATCTCAAACTTTTGCCAATAGTCAAAGCTGTCAGGCTGGACTTGCCGGCCAATATTTCAAGCCATATTGCAAATAACTGCTTTCTTTAGACCACATAGTAAATATGTGTAAAACTGCAAAGCCAAAACAAAGAGCTAAAAGAGGCTTAAAACCCCTGATAGCTGAGTTGAGTCAAAAACTCATCCATTAAAACATAAAACAAAAAAAAATTTCACTCAGATGTTTCAGCGTTTATACTTTCTTTGATAAGCGTTTGTCTTTTGGGACTTGTAACACCAGACCTTTGCGGAGTCGAAGAAGATAACAGATGTGGACTCTGTGAAGACACATCCGAGGTGACCTCCGGCCCGACTGGGAATGCTTTCATCCTCGTTCCAATCGACCAGATCAAGGATAAGGGACATTTGCTGACATGGCCAATAAATGACTGAGAAAGCATTTTTTTTTAATCCAATTATTGCTGCTATTACAAGCTCTTGACACATTCTTGCATTGTAAATAAAGCTGAATGCTGTAACTCCAAATAATTCTTTCTGGGCTAAACTGTGCATTAAATATAAACAAGCCAACACTTTCTTTGGCATCAGTATTTGAAGACTAAATAATTCATGCCACTTTATCTAACTTAAATTGTTTTGCTTTAAACCTGCCAAAATATAATGGATTATTCTTCTTATTTGTTTTGTGCCTGTAGGTCTAGAACACACAATAATCCATGTTTTTTGTTTTTTTGCAGAAACCTGCTGTAGTTGGCAGTACCGGTTTGACATTTGACTTTCTTGCAGCACTAACTTGCACCATCAGAACTGAACCAGATTTCTGCAAAAGTAGGGAAAGTTCAAATGGGGACCGGACCGCACACAACAAAATGGACCAAAACGCAGCGAATTTGAAATATTTTGGGAAAGAGCTCATCGAAATGATCACGCAGCCATTATCGCATTACAAACCTTTTCCGTGCAAAACCAGACCGCAAATTTTGGAAAACAAACTAGCTGTTTTCCTGATGAGCACAACAAAACTTGGCCGCCGTCGCTCCACCAACTCGAACGACCTTTTCCGCTCGGAGAAAACAGCCGAGCCACTCTCTCCATCTCCCGTCTCCGGCCAGAGAAATCATCACTTCAGCATGTGTGCGTTTCTCATCACTGAATCATAGACCCCCTGCAACTTCTTGCTCTGTTTGTTGTCTCGGTTTGGCCTTATTTAAAAAAGAAAAATGCATTCCACCCATCTTCTTGGCATGCAGGGTATAGCTGTTCACGTACCGTTTCTTTTTTTAGGGACGTTTTGCGCAACAGTTTCCAGCTGTGCTGTAATAAGGCCTTCCAAACTACCACTGATATGAAAAATGTTGAAATGCCCCGACATCCTGAAGCAATGTTGGAAATAATAGATTCCATGTTCGTCAACTGTTCATGAAAGTAAACTTGCAATAAAACACAACATTTACAGACACCTTTTAACATCCAGTTCACGACTTGTTAACAACGTGGGCAGTTTTTCACCCGCATTGATGGACGTGATTCTTCAAAATGCCAAAGGCCAAACGGTCGAAAAGTTTGGCTGCAATTCACCTCAGAAGAAGCAGATTTGGCAACGTGCAACAAGTGGTCGAAGGAGAGGCAACACCTCGGATTTGATTAAATATCTGACGACGTTTTTTTTTTTTTTTTTGAAAAGGCCGAGAAATGTAACTTCTTTGATGGCCTGTGAGACCCAACGCCAAGCACATCTGCAGAAAAACTGCTAAAAGTTTAAAGTTGCTAGGGGTTTTTGAAACACCAGTTGAATTTATATTATTTAAATTAGTATTCAGCTCAACTTGCACGTCACAAATTGCCTTAAAAATAAAAAGGCACCGTATTTTGATTAAGTTCGTATGTTTTCTTTTCTTTAAGCAACAGCACCTTTTCAAAAGCACCAGTTTGGCACCAGTATTGGATAAAACCTTAATGATACCCATCCCTACCGAAAGTTGCCACTTGATACTAAGCAAACAAGCACTAGTATGATTCCAAGTTGGCTCAAGGAAATCAAATATGTACTCTACTTCATCATGAAACAGACCTTGTGTTGGTTAGGAAGCGGCAGATCAGATAGTCTTAAAACTAATTCCTGAACGTTACTCATTCAGCCGTCGTAAAATGAATAGACGCGACAGTAGCTTAGGCCGCGAATTCACTTCCCAGCTCATTCAAACCGAATGTGGAGACTCCACGAGTCAAACGGTCAAATGATGAGTTGGTAAACGTGTAAAAACGATTGCTGAATCCTGTCAAGCTCACGTTTTTATGCCATTTGTGAGACGTGGCAGGTCACAAGCTCCTGTAGAAACGTGTAATGCGTCGGACGGCTTCATAATTCAACGCATGAGAAAGTTATTAACGTCTTCGTCTGTTCACCGGCATGTGACTCTACTCACCAGCAGCAATCAGCCTAAACTGCTGACTCAACTGAAACCAGCGTAGCCCATATACATTTGATTGAATGGTAAAGTACAGAAAAATGACTTTGACCTTTAACCTCAAATAGCCTGCAGGTTATCTTCCAATACAGCAGTACGGCGATAACACGCTCTATCCAGTGCAAAAGTCACCGCTTATGTAATTACTTGCGGCAACTTAAGAATGTTCGAAGGGAATTAAATGACCTCAGTTGAATTCTCTTCGCAGCCAACCCGCTAAGCTGGTACCCTGACTCATTTCATTATCAGTCTCTAAGGAAGTTCCTCAGAGAACACAACAACATTTAGGAAACAGCGTAAATCCCACACCCCTAGACAGATAAAAAGGTGAGCCTGACCCGCCATCCCAAAGATTATTGAACTAACAAACAGAAATACCCATGCCGAACTAATTCGGCTTATTTAGAAGATACACACACTTCTGTGTAAATGAATTCCACTGTTGTTCTGTTTTACATGTACCTGGAAGGGATATTCTCTCATTTGCTTAGTTATCTCATTTTACATCGACAGGAAATGCAAATAACTTTCCAGAGAAGCACCCGACACGGCTATGAAGCCGACCTTGCCATTCACAAAAAAAAAAAAAAAACCTGCGTCCTCATCTATTTCTGCTCGCTTTCTCCTTCAGCTCCTTTAGAGATTTTTGGTTGTTTTGTCGGTACTGGATGTATCACCGCTCTCCAAACGGCGAAGTTATTTACTATCCCCGCACTCGACAGCTTTCCACAGCTTTACTGCTGCACTGATGATTTAGTCATTGACAATATTTCCTTTTCAAATAAAGAGCAGTGGCGGCAAGTGGAGCTCACTCAATCCATACTGCACTGATATTTTTATGACCGGCTTGTCTCTCCGTGAAATATTTGGGCCGGGAAATATACAAGCCGGGGAAATATACCTCGGCAACCAGAGCCTGGAACGCCCGCCGGCGATCAGCCATCCCCCACGAAGAGACGGGTGACGAGCGAAATGCTTTATACGTGGACGCGGGGCTTAATGCTGACGGATAGCAACACTGGTCCCCCGCTGACGTTAGACAGCGTTACACACCATGGAACCTGAGCTCAAGCAATTGCGAGTAAGGAAACCTAGCCTCATTCTTTCATCTGCTGTCATGAGATCCTACCTGTTGATTCATGTCGGACCTCCGCTGACAGGTAAAACCATGCGTCTGTAACAATGAGCTGAAAACGAACAAGAGCGCAACATTGAAAAGGAACTTGAATTATTTGACTGTATGGACGCTTTAGATTAACTGAACATAACTGCATCCAAGTCTTCTAAATCAGTTGCGAATAAAGCGGTCGACCGCAGACTTTACGGCTATGTGTGACAGCAGATGTCTGTTACGGATTCCTCTGTCTTTCTAAAAACGGGTGGCTGGTATGTAAAAAAAAAACAAAAAAAAAAAACAAACACACAATCCAAAACTCTTTTCCCTCACTACACGAGGTCAGACCACGACCCGGCCGCTTCGCCACATGTCACCAGGTCTAGATAACCTTTGAGTCGACCGAATGGTGGTACAAACTGGGGCAACATGACACTGCCAAGGCTAACGTGACTGCGAAACAGTTATTTCTAGAGGCGGCGAGGTCCGCCGTCGTAACTGACAGGGCTGCTGTCAGCTGATCGGGGACAAGCGAGGTTGCGCCGGCGGATGGGGGGGCCTCATAACTATTCAGTAACCCAACTCTAATCAGGGGAAACTTGCCATCTGGCAACTGTCTCTTCAAGGTAATTACTGGAATGTGAGCGGCGATCCATCTTCACCGACTAGATTTAACCACAAAAACCCTCCTGCTACAAAACAGACACTGATATAGTACTGTCCTAACAGGTACCAAATCACCTTTAACATTATTATACATTAAAGGGAACTAAATGAGAGAAACAACACTATCGATTGCCTCAAGGACTAACTCCCTCATCCAGTGTTTTCAAACTAAAAGACAGGATTTAATATAGGACTGTGATTCTAACCTGGAAATTTACAGTTCCCCTGTTGTGTGTATGTTTCTCTGAGTTGATTTACGTGCTTAGTTTCTTCAATAAAGGACACAAGAACACAGGTGTCAAACACACGCCCTGCGGGCCAAAAGCTTCCCGCCAGGGGGTCTAATAAAAGACATAGAGGACAAATGCAATTTTTCAATGTATGCTTTCCCTAATTTATCCACTGTTTTAGTCGGATAGGTGGACAGAACATGAGGCCGAGACCCAGGATTAAACAGCAGACAGCAATGTGCTCAAACTGCACTTATTTCCCTTAAGAAATTATTTTTTTTGAACAACAATTCATTAAATGTAAACACTGTCCTAACTTGCGCTACAACAAATGGAATAAATCTGAAGCTGTCGTTACTTGTGCTATTATCTGACTGCTTTGGCCCGTTTCACGTCAAAATTAGGCTGAACGTGGCCTCTGAACTAAAAAGGAGTTTGACACCCCTGCACTACAACTGGACAAACAATGACACCCTTGTGGTGCCCAGTGGTCAGACTTGCTCACGTCACGCAGCTTAGCCAACGAGCATTTCTCTAGAGCAGATGGATAGATCTGCATAAAGGAAAAAATATTGGCTTTTACGTTACGGTAATATGATTTTTAGCAACATTAGATAAAGCCGTCGCATGTTAGTGTTGGCTTCCTTCGGCTAAGACGTTCCTACAGCGGCTGTTTTAAAGTAGGGGCGAGTGGGACCATATTTATGACTAACAACATTATTGCTTTGCCTTACTGTTACAATATCAATAAAAATACCAGCGTGAGTGCTAAAAATTGTGTTTTTTTTTCTTGTTTTCCACAATCGTTCAAATACGCCTTATGTAAGAATTCATTTATTATTATGGTTTGTTGTTATTTGAAATTGTGGACGTTTTGTGCAACTTTTCTGTGATTTCAGTGGGTGCGACAACAGCTTGTCAAGTCATTTTAAGACACTGGACGACGTCGGAAAGAATGTGTATGTGTATGGACTGAAACGGCATCCTATAAATGTGTGCTTAGTGACAGTCGGTCTAAACTTGCAAGGCTTATGTGGTTTCCACCCAAAAGTCTTATTTGTGAGGATGTGGCCTCAGTGATGACAGGGGGCAAGGGGTGACCCCTTGGGATAGGCTCTGGGATTATATAAAATGTGGATAGTGACCCCGAATAGAATTCATTCTTCTTTGTTTTGATTTTTGAGATCCTCCTATACTGTAGGTTGAAGCATGTTAGCTATAAATCTGTGTACAGATGTGGATGTATGGGTGCATGTACAGGTGTGCTTGCATTCTGATACATGTACACATTAGTTAATATTATTCTATTATATTAAATTATATTTTTAATGTTCAACAAAAAAACAAAAATATGCTGAGTCCGTTACTTAATTGTACACTATCTGCTCATGTATGGGGGAAACATGCTAAGTTTGCCATGTACACAAGCCTTTGAAAAGCGCAATAAAAACTTGAATTTGAATAAACAAACAAACAAATAAATAAATAAGTGTTGACGTTTTGGCGGAGTCTGCCCGTGTGACACGAACTCTTCGCCAAATTACGACCGGCGAGGTCGCAAATTTGAATGTTTAACGTGGACAAGGGCCGCTGCTAGCCTGCTAGCCTGTTAGCCTGCTAAGGAGCTAGCGCTGGCTAGCCGTCAGAGCGACATTTATCACGCAAACAAAACTCACCTCATGTTTTCAACGTCTCTGCCCCCGCTCTTCAGTATGCACAGGGGGATCGCGACCAGCGCCAGGCACATCATGTAGGCCACGTAAAAGCACTTTTTGAAATAGAAAACAAACGTGCTGCTGGTCCACATCAGGAGCGGAATCAGCAGCAGCGGCAACATCCACAGCACATCCATAGCGAGGAGAGAAGGGAGGGGGAAGAAGGGGGGAGAGAAAAACTCTCGCCTTCCAGCAGTAACACACGCTCGGGGTTGGATGAGGAAACCAGCCAGCCAGCCAGCCAGCCTGCCCGGCTAAGGTAGAGGAGAGGTGGGGCGCAAAGCGACCCCGACAAACATCACACACTCGGGGAGGGTGGAGGGGGGTATTCCTGTCAGGAGGACACACCGGCGATGGCAGCGCTTGACTCTGGCTGCACGAAATGAGCATGAAGCGTCGCTCATCTGTTGCTAAATGGTATCATGAGGTGGAGTCAAGTCGATCGTCATCCGTTGTGTGTGTGTGCGTGTGTGTGTGTGTGTGTGTGTTTTTTTTTCTTCTTCTCCATTTCCGGTTTTGGCCACTATGTCAAATGTCACCAGCTAAATATTATTAACCCTTTCTAGAGCGACAGGGTCAGAGCTTTAGGGGGTTCTTTCATGTCAAACTAATGTGTCACAAAGCTATTACTTTGGTTTAAAGAAAGAAAGAAAGAAAATAAATTGCATTTAAATGAGAAGATGAAGTAGGAACAATAAGTGCAAAAGAAAGATAAATAAAATAAGGCAACCCTGCCTAAGAGACAACATCTCATACCACAACATCTTGTGGTATGAATTTTTTCTCATCTTATCATAGACAAACATTTTAAAATGTTCAATTCTTATTCTTATTGGGGCTGGGACCAAGTTTAGGGGCTTAAGCACCCCTTAAAATGGGTTGGATGTGCCACTGAAAGGCACTATCTATTCCACAAGAAGAATTTATTACTTTAGTGAAGTTTTTCAAAAAAAGATTTAATTTTCATGGGGAAAATCACGATTAACTAATTTACCATATATGGTTCCTTGTCCTTAAGTGGTAAACAAATATAAATCAGAAAGAAAAAAACAATGCATAAGTGAACATGTGTTCTGAGTTGTTGCTTGAATATGGGGTATTGCACAGTGCGAATATTATTGCACCAGAGTCCAGTAATGTATAAGTATATGTATATAAGTATTGTGGAAAGACAGCTTTTGAAAAGAAAGTGGAAGCAGAAAGAAAGTATGTGAAAAGGAAGTGAAAAGAAAGATATAAAGCATTACGTCATAAGTGCAGATGCAGACGTGCCACTATACACGTTATCACATTAGACAACATAGACCTCTTCTTCGTGGTACTTAATTAAACAGTGCTCATGCTCAGCGTTCATGCAGAGGTGGACCTTGCGGACCACATCTTACCCTGATTTGCCCTGAGAATGTTTCCTTGATCTTCTCTGATTGGCTGAATGAAACAAGGATACAATTTAAAATGTGTGCTGAAGTTACCAAATGTGGTTCCTTGCCCCATGAAGGGTTAATGATATAAATCTAGATTATATAGATATTTTTTAAACCAAGTGATAGTTTTGTGACACAGTAGTTTGACATTAAAGCACCCCCTAAAGCTTTGACCCTAGAATCGCTCCTGTAGATTTGGATTACATTAGCAATAACAAATTGCAAATACATTTGGGCTAAACACATGAAATTTTATATTTGCCGTAATTGGCCTAGGTGGATAATTGGCCTAGGTGGATTCACTCTCCCCACAGCCTGTTACAGTACAACATGTGTAATTGGATTAGTAGCGATAATCCACTCCTTGGCTATAATCTGACACTGTCCTGTAGCTCTGGCTATGAAGTTTCAGCCATGTCCGAGAGCTCCGCTTGACATGATTTTGGAAGATTAGGATCAATCATTAATCCTGGTGTAATATGTGTGATGATCCTAGTCGCTGGCTGGCCCTAAACAAGGCATCAGTTTACACACAGTAGCAAGTCAGTTCAATTAACAATTAAACGAGACCAGAAACCAGAGATTCAAAACATTCTTATGTACATTTTATTCTGTTAATACTGTAAATTATACTGCTTTATTTTACAGGTTATGTTGAGGAACTCCCACAATTTAAATTACTTAAGAGTGTGCATCTATGGTTAGGCAGATCTGTATGTTCACAACTATGAGCGACCCACAACCTGTTGGAATAAACATACAGGATCATCGTCAAGTTGGTAAAGTTTGCCTTTGAACCGGTAGGACATGATGAGTCAATAAACCTGAGTCATGAGATACACATTCCCTTCACCTGTTGACTTATTCAGTCTACTGTAACAGAGATTTTCACCTGGTATACAAATAACTGCGTGTATTAGAATAGAATGGCTCATGGTCCTATCTGTGTGTGTGATTTATTAACTAACTATGAAATAAGATGACACTTTATTCTGTTTTTGTAAGGAGCTGAAAACAAAACTCATTTCCCAAGATGGAGGGAGTAAAAGAGCTGGAAACGCACACGCCTTGTTTAGTGTTTACTTTTTGTCTTGACAGGAAACGGACATGATTGTCTAGTGTGTTTTGTATTCTGTAGTCATATGGGTGTGTTGTGGCTTATTTACTTATGAATGTGTTTATCTAAAATATTTAGGGAACAATGCACCTGCTTGGTTTTTGTTCCGCCCTTATCTATTTTCGTGCCTCTTTGAGGATTTCACAAGAAAAGCGGAAGATTTAAGGCCAATTGGAGCCACACAAGGCATGCAGGGTGAAACCGAGAGCACCCTGCTTATTGGGGAACTGGCAGCCTGAATTGTGTAATGGAAACATTGCTTTGGAAAGAACTCAGCTGTTGTGTGATGGACCGAGATGGTCCGTGATGGCTCTTGAGTCCGTCAAACTCCCCCATCTGGAGACTGTAAACACAGCGGTGGTTTCCAGTGCTCAATTCCTTTCAGTGTCCACGATACTTCACGTCCAAGGAGACCCCGGACACCTGTTGTTGCTGTGGTATTGTTGCATAAGTATGTTGTGCATACTTCTATTGGTTTCAACAGCCACAAAGCTGCTGTGCTCCCCCTGTTGGTGAACGTAATCAACCATCCTAACCCTCCTATTGTCCTCAAATATTTCTAAGACATTTTACCCTCAAGAAAATGATTTACATAAACTTGTTGACCAAGTTTTTGTGTTAAGCACTTTGTTTATTTGTTGCCTACATAAATAACCCTTTGCTACCAGTGAGCTGACCTTCCCTCTACTGTTATTTTTTAAATGATGAACTTTGATTGGGGTCAAATTGACCATCTAAACATACTTAGAACAGCTTGAACTGCGTGCCTGCGATATGCAACTTTAAGTGCATAACATTTTGTGGTTTCAGAAATACACCAAAAGCAGTAAACAGTGCAACTGCCTTTAGCTATAAGTGAGGTTTGGGTCGTGGCTGCCTTAAACTATATAACGTGTTTCTCAAAATACAAGTGTACCAAATGAAACTGAGCCTCAGTAGGCCTTGCACAGGTGCTTTTGTTGTTGTTTTGTCGTATCAGTGTGTGAAATATCTGCACTTGTTGCCTCATGGTGCCGCTTAGTTTTCTACCACTAGATGGCAGTGTTGTTGTAACAATACAGGCCAAACCACTGCTACAGATTTCAACTTTTTGCAGTGATGCACATAATCTGTCACAACAATCATGATAAACATCTAATATTGTGATTGATTCATATCGCGACAATTAATACACACTTTCTTCTTTTTTTTTCCACAGCAGAGATTTTAGTTGGAAAAGCACAGCTTACACATAGCAAGTGTTTCAGTAGGCCGTGTCAGTGTGTCCTCATTGCGACATGCAATTTCCTTCAGTAATATGTGGAAATGTCTTCTTTGGAAATTCTTACATGTCACAAAACATTCGTATTGCCCCTGAGGAATCAGTAGGTATGGAGAACATACGCTGTGGCTCAGTAATGACTGATTTTTAAGATTAGGTATCACTATAAAGTTAAATATTAATAGAAAGAACAAGGGGGAGTCGCTGTAAGATGCTGGGCATTAAAAAATAAGTAAAAGACACAAATGCACTGACTGTTTGCAAGCCTGCTGAGGATGAGAGCTATAAAACTGAGTAAATTTCCATAAACTCACCATGAAACGAACAGACTGTCATGACCACTTGCTTTAGTTAAACTTTTTATCACATGCTTTCCTGGTGCATGATCCTAAACTCTGCATGCATCTTCAACACAACAAGATGTGTGGCTGTTGTTGGGGTAAATTATCTTCCCATGCACGGCCGATTATTGCCATATCAGGGACAAAGGCAGAAAGAGAAAGTTGGTAGCCCAGAAGTTAGTATTATAAACCCACTGCTGGGAGTAGTCAATGAAACATCTGCCATGGGTGGTGACCTTTTTGAACCAACCCCCTCGTGCATTCAGGCTTGAAGCATTTCAGAGCAGGGCTTCTTCTCGGTCGCACACAGAGAGATCAGAGATATTAGCTTTATTGGTTAACCCCGCAGCAGTGACACCCCTCTCTCTCCAACGAGATTTTTTTTTTTTTTTCTCTCTTTTCTCGTTCTCTCTCATCGCGTGGACGCGCAGACGCGCACAGGCAGCTGTCATTGAGTCGAAGCGGGTGCGCGCGCTGTGCATATAGCGAGACTCTCCTGTTTGAAGATTATGCTGCAGCTCCTCCTGGCCATCTTGTATCAGACAGGATGAGATTCTGAAAAAAAATAAATAAATAAATCGCAGGAGGGCTTTATATAGATATATATATTTTCTCGAATACCATCAAGGTATAAAAGAAGAAAAAAAACAATCATCACTGTGTGTTGAAAACACCTCGTGCGAGTTGTGGATTATTCCGAGGACATCGTACTGAAACCATGAGCTGGGGGTCAGAGCTATGGGTGAGTTTTTTTTTTTGTTTGTTTTTTTTTTTGCACTGCACTTGTGAGGCTGGTTATTTAGCCCTTGTGTGGACATAGCGGTTCTCGGATAGGATATAAAACCTGCGATAATGCGCAGTGCCCCTCCACCCTTCCCCCGTGTTTTTTTTCTGTCTTTTATCCGCTAAAAGCACGGTTAGCGTGCGCCGCTATGTGGGTGTGTGATAGGAGCTAAGAGCAGGCTAATTATCATTAGCCTCTTATAATCACTGATTCCTTTATTTATCATGACGTGCGCGTCACAGTGTTAGTTTGTTATGGGGGAACACGACGCTAACGCCTGCATATCATACATTTTAGCGTGTCAAAACCACGCTTTGACCACACACACGCATATATACACACACACGCCCCTCACTGTGTGTTACACGGCCATTCCCAAATCCAGCGGTGCTTGTTTTTATTTATTTATTTATTTTTTTGTTGAGCGTTCGTGTTTATGACCGTGTGCAGGTACACTTCACAAGCCTGTGTTAGCACTGGCAGCGCACGAAGTTGACGTGGTCAAGTTCCCTTATTTTTATGCGCACACCGTTGGCACGTTAACTAAGAGGTTATTGCACAAAATGGTACATTTTAGTGTGTGTGTATATATTAGGGGTAGCTATTGGCAACGACTTCATAATAGATACGTATCACGATACTTTAGTCACAATTCGATACATTATTGCGATATTATGATATTGCGATATTGCAATATTAGTTCACTGAGAAATTTTTAATGCAGGTTGTATATGTGTACATCACATGACAGTGATAAATCATTGGGCAAATTGGGTCAAAAAACAATATTTATCCAAATGATCCATTTTCTATTTATTGCACTTAGTATTGCAAAATATTGCTATATCGATGTTTTTTCATATCGATGCCTGTCAGTTCATTAGGTACACTAGATTAACAAGAATGCATCCGAATATAATAGTCCTGCACTAAATTTTAGCTTATTATTAACTTATTATAATGTTTTACTAATCACCAATTGTTCAAAGTAACTGAGTGAGCTGCTGATTAAACTGATTTAATTATTTTGGACTACTGCTAAACCTATGTTGTACCTATACCTGTTTCTTTTGTTTTGGCAACCCCAATTAATTTAGTTAGCTATGCTAAATCAGAATCAGCTTTGTTTGAGCACATACAAGGAGTTTTACTGAAGGTCACTTTGATCGCTTGTACAAAAACGCAGAGCTTGAAAGTAAAACCGCAAAAAAATAAATCTGTACAGCATATATTAGACACACCCAATACAACTTTGACACAACAGCAATCTACATCCTCCCCAAGACCTACTGCCCTTAAACTGAACACTGTACCGGTTGTGAAGCTAACATTTAGTGCAAGACTGTTATGTTACAATGCATTCGTTTTCACTAGTGTACCTACTCAACTGGCACGTTTATTAAGCAACTAAACACTGGGAAAGTTCACAATCTTTAACATTTGGAGGTTCATAAACAGTTTGCATACAGATGTATACTGCTGCTAGGATTTGACTTGATTTCACTAGTCGTGATTGCTTTACAAGTGAATAACGGTGGTTATCACGTTAGCGTGGCACCTGTCAATGGGTGGGGTACATTTTGTCCTCAAAGCAGAGAAATGCGTCACTTCACTAGTTGGTGGTTTTAATGTTGTGGCTTATGGGGTTACACCAGAAAATCCCCAAATCCCCCAAATAGGGCCACCCATAAAGTCATTGATCCTGCAATTAATTCGCTTGTCACGGTGTCATCTTTCATCCATGACTTCAAGGACCTCATCAAGGAGTGTTGGATTTAATACAACGCTTATCAAGCCTGTAACTCTATCACTGGTGTCTCCCCATATCCAGACACACAAACACACACACACACACGGAGCAATGTGCTGCAAACTAGAGTCAAAGCAGTAATGAAGATTACAGGACTGTGTCAAACTATTTTTACGACTTGATAATAAGCAGTTGTTGTGAATAGAATTCCTGTTGTCGGGGTTTTGTTGCAGTGGCTTGTGTTGTTATTTTGTCGTGTAAGTTATTTCAAAAGCAGTCATTCTGCCGTCCGTGCTGAGAAACTTCCTAAAAGTGCAAAAGCGGTGACTTCTTGTTGCTGCACATTTGAAATGAATGACGGTGTGTTTTTGGTACACGTGCGTCACTTTTCAAACATGCACGAGTGTATGCTTGCACGGCTATATACTAGTTGAACCTCTGTGAAAAGTGTCAGATTACACTTTTTTATTTTTACATGGTGCATTCAGTTTGAATTTCTTTGCTCCTTTTGTTTTTAATATAAGGCCACAGTTTCTGGACCTGATCACGATTCTTTACTGTGAGCATATTTTAGTCTGACAGATAATGCAGTCTGAAGTCAATGTTACTCTACAAAGAAGAAAAGGGGGTCTGGAGATAGTTAAATCAGGGATATGTTTTTCTTTCTAAGAAAAAAGAAAGGAGGGGGAGACTCGCAGCTAAATTCTCCACTAATTTACCTGGTGCAAAGTTCACAAAGAGAACCACTAGCACTCTGCATTCTTTGCATTTTCCCACTGTTGTCAGTATATTTTTACTTTTCTACTGTGATTCTTGAGTGAGGAAAACTACTGCCAAGGTACTCATGCACAGCAAATGTAGCCTCAAGGCTCTCTAGAAGGCTTTCATGAGTACCTTTGTGTCTGGAAAGCGTTTGCAAGTTCTTGTGAGCAGAGACCGAACATTTGCAGAGAGTAATGTATTACAACCAGATGCCTGCTTTTTTTTTCTTTTTTTTTTTCTTAGTGAATTGTAAAGAATCCAGGCACTTGTTTCTATAACATTACCCTCTGCAACAGGAACAAGTTCAACACTCTACAGGTGGCTGTTGTCACTGGAGAATGCAAACAGCTTCTTGTGTTGTTGTCCCAAAACCAAATCAAACAGGAAAACAGTCAGAAACCCCAGCTACATGCAGCGCAACCACACTTTTTTATACAGAGCAAGGCCAGGATGTTGCGGGTTAGGCAAGGTACATTTAGTTTCTCTATGCATTTCTGCAGTGCAGGGGATGCAAGCTAACATGTTCAAATGCCTTGTTTTGTCCAAAGTTTATGATCACCGTATTTTCGGTTGCACCGGCTAAAACGTTACACGGTGCAACGCCACAGACGAAGGCAACTCATCTTGCCGCGTTTATACCATGCTCATCCGGTTGTTCCTCGCAGTGAACAGGAAAGCAGATGATATTCCAGGAAGTCAAAGTCGAGCACGGTTTCTCAACCCCTCAGCTGCGGCGACGCAGTGTCGAAGGTTCACGCCGCGACACTCTCCACTTTTACTGTTTCGTTAAATCGATAGAATGGAACCGAGGCTTCTTTATACTACTTTATAGCTGAGGCCTAACCAAACTTTAGGGGAAAAAAACATTTGTCTAACAGGTTATTGGATATTGTAAATATGGAAAAGATTATGTGTGCCCAGATAAACGGACGGGGCAAATAAATAAACACGAATGATTGTGATGGGCCTCTATTGTTTGTGCGAGCTCACAGTGAGTCAAGCACCAGACAGTTGACTCCGAAAATGCTGAATACCTTTAGTGCAGCATCATAGCACTGATTATAGTATTCACTGTTTTCTTAAAGAAGACTCTGGGAATGCTCGCTGCCGTCTCTGTCGCGTCCTTGTTGCAGCACCAACAAGATAACAAAGTATTACAAAAACGAAGTTTGAGAGGAGTGCGGCCGTGTCGCTCAACACTGAATAAGGAATTAATTCCGTGCTGCAGAGACCTCAAACCTCCTTTTTGACAGAGTGGCCTGAAATCTTGTGGAAGTTGGCACCAAGTTCTGCCAGATTCTCGAAAGAAGTTTTTCTCTTAAGTGTGAGCAGAATCACACGCATGCACAGTTAAGGATCCCAAACCAATTCCTAAATAGGCATTATGCACTAATGCAACCGAGTAAGACAGAAGTCATATGCGGTGAGACATGTGACTGTTTCTCAGTGGGGCTAAAGTCGGACAGATAATTTAAATTATACGTGGCTAATTTGCAGCTAACTTTAGAGGCCTCACACTTTGACCGTTCTATATCAAGTCAGATTTTCTGACTTCGCTTTGCGTTGACGAAGGTGTAAAGAAGAAAGTGAGACCGCCGTGTTTCCTTCAAGTTGATTCAAGTCTCACGTGTAGAGATCACAGAAAGCACAGGTGCCGCAAATAAACCAAGAAAAGGTCAAGCAAAAAAAAGAGGTTAAACCACGCTTTATATGCTCGCATTAAATACAGTACAGAACAGTACGTAAGTAACTATGACACAGAAGTCAACCTCATGCCTGGGCTTAAAGTGACTACTACACCTTTTCATTTTGACACTCCCCGAATGTTTCACTTCTCCCCTGTGGCAGTTTATTTGGGAACTGGATGTGAGCTACTTTTTCCCACACTTGGACGGAAGAGATGCACTTTTTTGAGCCTGTAGGATGCTAAAGTGTCTTTTCTTGTCGCGCGACTTATCGATGAGGCAACATGGACAAGTCTGAGACTCTATTCAAAGAGCAGCAGCTTAAGGTGAGTCGAACTTCGTCTTCTCCGCTTTGTTCAGATGGTGCATCTGACTCGCTCTCTTCTTTGTCTCGTCTTTTTTTTTGAAGGCATCTGCGTCTGTTGACCACTAATGTAATTTAAAAGGGAAAGCGGTATTGTCTGCAGAGGCCTTTTAAAATGTTTCTCGTGTTGTTAAGTGGAGTTCGAGCCTTTGCCGGAGGGCCACAGACAGAAGTGTTCAATCAGATCCTCACGGTCTTGCTTGTGTAGATTCCCAAACATCAGAACTAAACTAAACTGGCGTTTAATTCCTCCATGTTTTCTGCTGTCATATCTCATCCCGACTCCTCAGACTCCAGGGTCCAGCCTCACCCCCCTGCTGTTCACTTGACATTCAGGCCACTTCCAGGGCTGAAACCCGAGCCGCCCTGTTTCCTTCTGCGTGTGATTGCACTGGGGCCGGTGGGGGGTCAGAGGCTGAAACCGCTGGCAGACTACAGCGGACCTCCCCCGTTTAAATCTTAAACTCATCGCCAGCCACCTGCTGACTCAGTGATACCTCCTCACCGTTTTCTCTTCTCCTCTCTCCTTTGAACCCCTGTGATGAAATGGTGATGAAAGGATGCACATTTAATCTGCACTCCGAGGGAGTCCAAAAAGGAAGGAGAAAGATGTGCTGCTGTCCTGACATTTCAGTAAATTAAGTGTCTTTGTGGTTTGCTTTTCAAATGGGACATCTCTTTGGGTGTGAGGACATCTGAAAGGCTCTGTTTCAGGTGCCCTCTGACGTGTGATGCTTCTGCTTCCTCAAAACCGAACAAGCTGTTTTGCCATCTTCTCCATGAAGATGTGACTCAATCTTCCCCAGCACAGGCTGTAATCTTTAGCCACCGCCTCTTCTGTTATTTGTAAAGTCGGTCTCTAATCACCGCTGTGACAGTGGAAATTATGCGACCACCGGGGCCTCGGTCGCTTAAGAACGCGCCACGTACCTGATTCGCCCTAAAGCTGTCGTGTTTTTTGGTGTCGCCGCGTCGCCGGCTGTTTTCTGGACACTCAAGGTGAACAAAGGGCCGCGACATCCTTTTTTATGCGGCCTCTCCTTTCAAACTCCTGATGCTTTCAAGCTGCACTTTACTGTAGAGAAACCACTTTAGCTTATAAACAAAGTGGCTCATAAAGCATTCAGCGAACCGCGCGAGGCTTAATCGGGTGGCACACATTCAAAAGAGGTCCCAAAATTTAGATTATTGGCGGAACGAGCTGTAAGTCTCGTAAAGACTTCACTTTGAGTTAGATGGACTTGTCGCACGAACCCCCTGCGTCAACTACGGTGACGCCGGTGACAGGGAAATGCGAAAAAAGTGTTTCTGTTGCACTTTTGCGATAAACTTTTATATCGATACGTCCGAAAAACCACCTCACGAGAGCTTATTTGCGATTTTTTGCGAAATGTAGCCGTTTCCATTACCAGTTCTGTATTGCAGTATTTAAGTTTTGCTCATTTCTAGGTGTAAGGTCGTTGGCTCTGTCACCTCTACATCTGTGCTCTTGTGTGACAATGACGTCAGGAGGATGTTTCCGAGGCCTAAAAATGCAGGGTTTCACAGTGGTGTCTTTAATTGAGCCCCTTGAAATCCCCAGAAGCGCTCGGGCAGAACGCACGGTTGCGACCGGGCAAACTTGATGTTGCTTTGGCGGCTGCCGGAAAATGACGCAAAGCTGCAATGAAAACTGGATCGTGCAACCGTGCAGTTGCCACACATGTGCCTTCTGCTGAAGATATTTCCAGCGTTCAGTCCTGCCTTCTCCATCTCCTCTCGACGTTTCCGTCACTTGGCGGCTCGTTAGCTATCAGGATTACTTTATTGAACCAGAATTATGAACACACTTTTAAAGGCTTGATTGCCCACAAGCCTGCAAGATAATGTACCCAAACCATTTCGCTTTAGCGGGAGGAGGCATTGATCGCACTGGTAAATGGTTTTGGCGTTTGAATCATTATCCATCGTTCCATCTAGCGAGGACTTCAGTTCAGTAACAAAGACGTCCTCCTCAACAGCCGTGTCTCCCTGAATTGGCGTTTCCCCCAAAGTGTACTGGCGCATTAGCGCGGAAAGCACTGCCTGCGCCTGTCACGCACAACAGTGTGTTAAACAGTCCGCGATGAGTCATGTGCGCACAGTGTCAGGCAGCATCTAAAAAAGTGCCGTATTTACTCATACCCCGAGTCGAGGGCCTGGACGGGTGGAGTAAAAGCGTTGCCACATAATTCCTGGAGCTCGTCTGGGATACGACTTCCTCCAGAGATTTCAGCTCGTTTTGGTAATGCAGTCAAAGGGCTAATGTATGCTAATGTTTTTAACTCCGCTGAGGCCTTTATTCTCCAAAAAAGGAAGGTCAATATTTTAGCATCAGCATGAAAGGGAGAAGAATATTGTCCTGTTCCCAAAATCCTTTGCAGAGGTCGGCTAGGGTATCATCTGGAGAGTGTTTTTGTTAACCCTATGGAGCTGTCCACAGATCTGATATAAACAAAAACCGTTAGATTCAATGTTGGGAAACCTACGACAGCTGCTATATGTTTATCTGTGTGCGCAGATGACCGGTGATATACAATGCCCCGTTTTAAAATAGCAGCCGTTCGGCATATCCTCTCCAGAGTTGCGTGAATTTCGTCGGCGACTCAAAGACTCACCACACACGCTTGTTTAAACACGGCTGGCACATAGCCGCGTGAAGCGCCACTAAAGTATGACTTGATTTTAAACGGTGTGATTTCGATCGAGCTAAGCTGTGAGAACAGAGGTCCGAACGCTGCACCAGCAGAAAAGGCAACATCTATTTATGGACTGAAACTGTAAGTGAGACTCACACTGGAGCCCGTGTGTAAAATATAAAATATAAAACACGTCGAATCTAGTCTCTCATTTGCTACCACGCTGTTTGCCAGCAGACTTAATTATAAACTAGCATAACTTGTTTGTATGTTTCCCCCCCCTTCAAATTGCACAAGGCAGCCATGATTAGATTTAAAGACTGACACCTTTGGCAGAGATGTGGCGTAATCACGCAGGTTGTATTTTGACGTGTTGTTAGCACCAGCGCCAGAGGTTTAGGTTAGACATGTCAGTGCAGCAGAGATTCACCTGGAACTCGTGTAGTATCTGTACTATTAGTGGACCGCTGAGCAGGGGTGTCATTTACACTCTGAAGTCAGTATTAAATCGCCATGTGGGCCTCCTGCATATTTCATGGTACGTGTCATTTACTGGACAACAATACCGTAGACTGTACTGCATATCTGCAGATTTTAAACAACACATCTTAATATTGGTGCATCGCTTAAGCTTCTTTAAGGATTTCGGACTAAGATACACATTGAACAAACTGATGGCTATACCAAAGGTCAACTTCTGGAGCTGAAAAATTAAGCCACTTTTCTGCTTGGCCCAAAGGTCAGTCAGCATGTTAAATTTATTGATTGTATACAAAGATGGCTGGACTCCATGTTATGTCACCCATAGGATTCCTAATCCATATTGAAGCTCATTGAACGCTTGGCTCCGCCTTATTCCTGGCTAATTCAGAAAAAGTTTAAGTGTGTAAATTAGCAGAGACTAAAGGATAATTTTTGTATAACAGGATATTTCTGCTGTCAAATTGGACATTTTAAGGTGGAGGTCAATGGGTCCATTGGGTCCAAGTGGCCATTCTAGGAACTGCAGTTTTGGGTTGCCACTGGGTTAAAATGCTAGTATAAAAGTATTACTTTTGAAGAACTGATCTTTGAATTACTGTGAGCTGCCATTTTTGAATTACTCATAATTTAAGTTGGGTCAGGTGCTGCCACGATGGCGAGTTTCCTGATATTCATGCATCTGCAGTAATCTAATATTAGCTCGTGTGAGCTTAGTTTCAATGTTTCAACCTCATTATGTGAAAGGGCAACAGCTTATTATTGAAGTTCAGGTCACTCATTGCTAAGTGTATGAACTCTCAACATGTCAGCCAGTGCCATTGTGCTAATGTGGACTCATTGCTCAATCAATCAGCTGTCCATATCCGTATGATGTTATTAAGCTTATTAATAGCAGACCATTGGGGGGGGGGGCTTGGCTTTCTCCTAACTTTACTGAATGAATAAGAGATGATTTTCAGCTGCAGCTAGTAGCTATTACCTAATAATGAAGTGTCGCTGCAGTTCTTTCATGTCGGCCGTGTTCTGAAGTCCAATGTTTCCTTCATGTTTCCAGACCCTGTATTATATAAAAATTAAAGAGTTTTAGCCTTGAAAAAAAAAACGAAGGACAAAAGCTGCTCAGCAGGAACAATTGCTAATTTGTATTTGCTGGCCTCACAGGATTAATCCACAAAGCAGCCTATCGGGTGGTTAAAGTAGTTAGAAGGGAGGTGAGTTAATCTGATTAATGGCGACGTCATTTAATCAAGTTCTGTTTGTCTGCTTCTTACAACATTTCTGCCTCGTACTTTTCCTCCGGTGTGCATTTGCCTTAGCCGAGGCGGAATTTGTAGTTGGACTTGGGTTTTTACGAGGATATTTTAAACTCGTGGGTTCCGTTTTGGTGCTACCATATCCTGAATCTTAACTCTTCACACTCTTCTGCTTGACCAAGACGATCCTTTTATCACATTTCATCCTCCCCCCCTCAGATGGATTAACATAAATCGCTACTTCTCATTTTATTTGATTTTTTTGCCACCCTCCGCACACTCATGAAAACCATGCTGCGACGAAAAAGCGAGTTTTTCGTTTTCCTGGACGGCGCTTGTTCCGTGAAAACAGAGAAGGAAAAGGAAAAAGAGGAGGACCAGCTGAGTCCTTACGGGGAGTACTTGCAGGTGCTGCTGCAGATGAAGATGACCAGTGCTGTAAGTGAGCTGGGATATAAAGCGATTCAAGTGTAGTCCAGTTTGCAGAATTGTTTTCTCAAGGATTAATCAAAAGCTTAGTGCTCCAGCACCAACAAGACAGGAAATTGCTCTTTGTGAGTCGAACAACTCGTTCGACAAAGGGCACGGCCGAGGAGAACGCTTTTCTTTTTGATGTCCCTGAATGAGTTGACCACCCTTCCAGTCACTGTGACTCACGAACTGCAGCTTCCTGTTACTCAAATGAGTCAAATGAGAAGGTTTGCTAATTGAGGGAACTGACTACTCATACGTGATACTTCTCACCGCCGCCGGCAGACACGGGGTCGGTTAAAGGGGGAGAGGACACGCCGCGTGAACGCATGACGTGCGTGTGCGTGCGCCGATGCGCATTCTTAAGTTTCAGACCGGCAGAGGTGACGCGCCTATAAATATCTACATGGCATGCGAACGAGAGGTCTCGCGCGTAAGGTCACTCGCTGCCCCAAACAGCTGTTCATACGCGGCGGAAGGTTTCGAGCTCGTGTGTGTTCAGAGGGTCAGTGAAAAAGATGTTATGTTATTTGTGCTTTAAGAGCCGAAAACGCAGAACAGAAAAGTTGATTTCGACAGTAAGAAAGGATTAGCTTGCACCTGCGGGTTAAATCTGTGCGTTAAATCCCGTTTAGGTGCGGGTCGGCCTCCCCAGCCTTCAATAACCCCCCGGGTGAAATAGCTGAGGGCAGCTAGTCCGCGGTGCCTCACATGATCGCCCGTCTTTGTTTATGTGTGTCCACGTGTGTTTTTGTGTGCGTGAGGCCGCCGTCTGTCCTCTTCTGTGAGTCCTCTCCGACATGTGGGGTTACACCGAGCTATGGAGGCATTGTTCGCCCCCGCCGCCCCCCATCCCCCCCCCCCCCCCCTCTCTCGCGCTTCCTCGGACAAAGCCCGATGTGTGTCCGACAGAGGGTTTGGCATTTCCACCAAATATTTGTTCTTGCTGCCGGACGCCCACTGCCGAGATACACAGTCCGGTCCGGTCAGCAACAGGCCGCGTGCACGCCCATGGTTAATCACCAGAGGAGCCAGATTAGAGAATCAGCCATTTTGTGCCTCTTTGCTTTTCCCGACGGGCCCCGGGGTTTGCTCTGCTCGAAACAATCGGGCTATTTGTCCAGTATTTTAATTGGCAGGACCCTCGCGGCCCGATGAAACGCTCTGGACGAGCGCGGCTCCTTTTTCGCTCTTCGCATGTTCAGTGCAGTTTGAGTTATTTCGGGCGCCGCATTAGCTTACAGACCTCACTCGCGTTTACGATAAAGGTGTTAGTTTAAAACTGCCCTCTCTGGTTTTTTTTTTTCTGACCAGAATAAAATAGTGTGAACTTCCATCCTGACTCGGCAGCTGCTGCCGCTGCTGCTGCTGCTGAAGGAAAAAGTCCAGAGCTCTTCTGCCGGGACGTTTGGCGAAGCTGCAGATGTAGATTTCAGCAGGAGGCCGGACCCCCAGCCTACTGTCCTTAGTCAGCACTTTAAAAGAAGACAAAAGCATCTATAGGCTTCTTGTCCCATTGTCCTGCCTCCTGCTGAACATCTGTCCCCTCACCCCCCTACTTTTTATTGTCTTTCTTTGAAGCTAAGTTTGGATCCATTAGTATCAGTTATTTTTTATTTGTCATAATCATCCAGTGCATAGATTTTTTTTTTATTTCTTTCTGTTTGTATCTAGTTCATATCCATCTGAATATCCTTTACTTGTGCAGGCAATTAAGCAGCTAATCTGGCACGCTGTGCACCCAGCAACGAAATCCTGCATAATTACATTAATCTCAAATTTGTACACTCTGAACCCACTAATTAAATTAATGAAAGACCTCTTTATTTCTGTAGAATTACCTAATGCTTCGCAAGGTGCAAAACAACTATAAATATTTGCTGCCAAATACCTATGACAACCTCACAGGAGGTGATAAAAACTGGCTGACGTTGAGATCCGTTACTTTTTGACTGTGCAGACATCTTCAAGAGGAAATTGTGATTTCAGACTCCAGCGCTGCATTCGATTTTAGTCAGCAATTTCCTTTTCCTGTTACATGTTTTGCCCCCCCCCCCCCCCCCGTCAATTTTCTTCTCCTCTCGTGTACGTAATGGCCCATAGATTTTTGCTGTGATCATCAGAGCAGCAAACCGACCTCTGCAGAGGTGCTAAGGCACCGATAAAACGTGAAGTGTCCCCGGGAGTGATTGTTCAGAGGTTGTAAAGTCCTGGTCTCTGCTCTCTCTGCTGATCTGACACAGTCTCTCGCATGTTTCCGGCTCTCGATTCATGATCTCGTTATCTTGACTTCATCACCTGAAAGGATGAAAAGGGTTCTTATTTAAAGCTATCTGGGCTCCTTCATCATGTGGGTGAAACTCAAATGTCCTCTGAATTTTTTTTTTTAAATGTGCATCTCGGTTGTTTGAAAACTGCTTCTAATGCGATTTATCATTCTGTCGTGTTTAGTAAAGTCACATTCTTAATGAATGAATGAGGTTATTTGCTCAGTGGCAGTCATTGTGTTGCTCTCTACTGCCACCTGTGGCAGAGAGGTGAAGTACATGAGGCTGGATAAGAATTTAACTGCATTTGTTGTTGTGTTTAGACACAGATTTGACCATTTTTACTGCTCACATGTATTTTCTTTCATCCAAATTTGCATGCCCTGAAAGTTAAGACCCTCTGGGAAAATTTTAGATTAGAGATTCTGGGTGGTTAGGGTTAGGGTTAGGGTTAGGGTTCCGTTTCACAATCCTGTATTTGCTTCCTTCGAAGATTCAGCATAGACAAACATAAACAGTTCCTCCTGTGTCGTTGTTGCTGTTAAATCGAGAGAGAGGAACAAGTTCACAGCTGTATGTATAGAGGTCAATGAGAGATTTGAGCTGGAATGGAAGCTAAATAATATACATTAGTTCAGATTAACTGGCAGTCCGATACATTAACCTGCACCGTAATCCCCTTTCCCGCTAAGGAAGGGTTGGAGGTCACGGGGCTGATCCTTAAACAAGCATGCATTTGTTTTCTTACAGCCCACGGGGCTGCCTACATATATTTAGTAACTGCTAAGCGTCTCCTTTGTTCTCCGTCGGAACCTGTTTCTCATTTCCTGCATAATAAAAGAATATTTAGCCGCACGGCTCTATTTGTTTTCTTGCATGCGCTACCACAATAGTGCATGCATCACAGCGAGTGGGACTGCGCCCTGAAACAATAAGCAGAGTGGGCCCGGTTGATCTCCTGACGGGATCCCCCGCTTTTTCGTTCCTGAAGGAACCGGGTCAGGTGTCAGAGGCTGCAGATGAAAGAGTGGATGTAGGTCTAGTTCAGGACAAGGAGTTATTAGGCTTCGGTACGGGGGCCGTAGGTGGAGGGTTTACAAAGTTTGCGTGCAAGTTGGACTCTTAAACTTAACTCTGTCACTGTGTGATTTGCATGCAGTGTGCCCCGTGCTAACGTTAGCAAGTGAGAAAAGTGAGAAGTGAATTCATTTTGCACATGTTGGTCAGTTCTTTGAAAATCATCATTCTCTATTCAGGGTATTCTTTTTTTTTTTTTTTTTTTTTTTTTTAACCAAAGTAGAGAATGGTGACGTGTATCCTTGGCTCTGTCCTACTTAATAGTTTCCACTGGTGTGACTGCAGAAGAAAATATTTGTCTTTATTTTTGATTTGGAAATTGAGCTGAAATAGGACACACTTATTTGAGGGCCGTAACTACCAACTATTAAACAGTATTTTACGATTATTTGTTATTAATTCAGTCTGCTGCTTGTCCCAACTTTGCAGCACTTTGACGTTTCTTAATTTGTCAAATTAACTGTCTAATATCTAAATCTAATCACATTTTCTGTCATATTTTAAAAGATCTTCACGTAGGAGAAAGTAACAAAAGCGTTTATTCTCGAGCTGTTTCTTTCAAAGGCCATGACCTGAATAGGTATTTTTCACTCTGTGCATGAGTTGTGTTTGAGTAAACGCTGCACGCAATATGTTGTTGGAAAGCTCATTTTCTTCTGGTTTCATTGAGATGAGCCATTATAGGATTCAACCCACACATTTTTTCAAATCGATAAAAACAAGAAACAAGCTTTAACTCATCTGAAAAGCCTTATATAAATCTGAGAATCTACAGAATTCAGGCCCCTTTTGTTTTGGTAAGCACCCAAACAGTCCACTTCAGTCGTATTTTCAGTCCAGCCCAAGATTATTAAGACTGTATGTGTTCAAAAGTTATGGCCTTTTAGTTCAAAATGTCTCCAAAGGTAATTTTGGAGTCTCTAAAT
This sequence comes from Mugil cephalus, assembly GCF_022458985.1. NCBI lineage: Eukaryota > Metazoa > Chordata > Actinopteri > Mugiliformes > Mugilidae > Mugil > Mugil cephalus. Next base: position 6,161,236 of record NC_061788.1, on the reverse strand, counting down.
GGCACAGTTTGGAAACGCCTGGTTATACCCTTAGAAAATAAAGTAAGAGAAACTCAGTTTTGGTCATTTGTATATACAGTTCGAACTGGAAGTATATGAAAGACTTTGTCTACTCTTATCCTGGTGAGATCTGTCCTAGGTTTATTCTGTAGGTATCGGTAAGCAAAAACAACAACTTCTTATTTTTAACTGTGTGCCAACTGTGATTACTCAAGAACAATACTACTTAGAGGGATTCTGACTTTTGTGTTAGAAACTTCAGAGTCTTGGCTTTATAAAGTGACCAAGACAATACATGAGCTCCAAAATGTCCATGAACAGCACTTGGGGTATCTCCTAAAAAAAGTTGGAATGATGATGGGCTAAACTGCCAGTTATTAACATTTATTTTATATTTTATAGCCATTTATATCATATAAATAGTGTTTTTTTTTTAATGGGATTAAATACTTCAAATGCTGGAACGACAAGAGGTTGATGTAATGAACAGGGCGTCTACAGGATAGTGTCTGACTCAGCATCGCGCTATATGTTGTTTTCTTTGATGGCTCCCTCCTCCTTCTAATTCATCATTTATTAATCTGCTATGTCTCTAGTAGCCCCGGAAATTGCTTTGCTGATGGTTTTCCATTTAACTTTCCATTTAAAAGTTGGGCGACGTTGGCCAAAGATTCACGACCTCAGAGTGACTCATCATACCGTGGATCATAGGTTTTATTTTTTTACTTAGATTTTATTAGATCTTAAAATAAGGTGCTTGTGAAGGGGCGATAAAGTTTACGAGGTCCCACCAGCATAACCTAGTCCCTCTCCGAATTTAATCCCCTCCCCGTGTAATCCCGCCTCTTTTGTCATTTCTGTTCCTTTTCAAGCCCCCCATCCCTCCTCCTCCTCCTCCTCCTCCTCCCTCTGTTTTTCCGCTCCCTCTCTCGTACTATGCTCCTCTCCCATCCCACTTATTCCACCTTACGCCTGATGGAGCATTAAGCCTGAAAGCTGTGGGCAGCAGCAGCAGCAGCGGCCTCAGATTCAGAGTGTGCATTTGAGTGAGCCTGCACTCTCTCTGCGGTCGGTTCCTCCTCGGCTCTCTCTCTCCCTGGACTATCGGGAATTACTTTCCACGACTCCGCGCGTTTTTCTTTGTTATTGCGTGGCGGCGTGGGCGTGGGGGGGGGGGGCGGCAGCGGTCAGCGGACATCGATCCTGACCCGGGCGCTACTCTGGTCCACTTTGGACACCTGGAGAATGGGCCCGTGGACGCCGACTTAAACCTCGGCTTTCGGAGGCGGCGAGTTGCGTGGACGTCGGATATTTCACGAGGGTGCACGTTCCACGCTGGGACACGGTGGATAAGATGGTGCCCCTGCAGAAAAGGGTAATCTGAGTTATGTGTGCAGAGGAGGAGGAGGAGGAGGAGGAGGAGGAGGTTTTTCTATGGCTGCGGTGACGTGCGTTTTATCCCATGCATAAAACTGTCTGGTCATAATGAAGCAAACGCTGTTTGATTACCTTAATTGGGTCTCAGAGTGAGCATGCCCTTGAGCATTGAAAGGGAAGCAAGAAAAAAAACAGACAGAAGAGTGAGACAACAAAGAGCAGGGGAGAGGCAGAGGGGGCCGCCTCATTATTCAGTAAAATGTCTTAATTGTTTGACTTTATCTCGTCACCCCCCCTTTTGAGTGGGCCGCTGATGAGTGACTGCTCATTGAAACCGATTAACAAAGCAGACTGGAAAGTCCCCAACACTTGGGGGGAATCTCTATTGTCCCTTGAGCGCGTCAATTGGGAGTCGTTGAGTCGGTGAATGCTCATTCGAGGGGGGATTTCATCACACTTGTAGTTTCTATGAAATAATTTTAGAAAATAAGCTGCATGTCTTGAGTTTTCGGGATGCTCTGATAAATGAATAAAAAAAAAAAAAAAAACACTTCAACACACCTTCAGACTCCCCAGACTGCTGATCAGCTAAACTTTTGTAGGCGACAAGACACTGCAGCTAACTCTCAGCACCACAACCGCTTCCTGCCTTTGATGCGTAAGAGCTCTCGGCGCAGGATGGCAGAGGCGCTGCTCCGGTGCACTTCCCATGCTTTGCGATGAGATTTAAAACAAACCTCTGCGTGCCGACACGTTTTACCCGCTGCTAGAAGAAGAGCTGTTGTTGGCTGGATTTTGGGAGGACTCCAGACATGGTAGAGGAGAGGATGGGGGACTGTTGGAGCCACACCAAGGTCACTCTTTTTTTGTTTCGGTTCCGTAAGACGATTGAAGGAGCCACGTGATAGAGAGTAAATTATAGCCGTGTGGCATGTGTGTATGTGTGTGTGTGTGTGTTAATTGATACTCCAGATGAAATACTCTCTTTTCTGAAATGACATGACCTCAGCCAAGTAAAGGCTCATTTTTTCCTCACAAGTCATGAACAAATCATGAGTAATGAGTTCAGCCCGAAACAGCTGTGTTTGGTTATCAGTAGTGCAGACTGCTCGCGCCTGTTTTTACTATGAGCAACACTCAGAGCTAAAGAGGACGCTCCGTAGCCCGAAATCACTGCATATCAAAAGTCGTATTCCAGACGCGTCACTTTTGGAGGTTGCAAAACTTCCACAGCGAGCGAGGTGCAATCCCCGCGATGCATGCAATCTAGAGTAACCTCAAATTGATGTAATCTTTTTTTTTTTGTTGAATGATGTAATCATCACATCCTTTTTGTTGTTGTTTGTTTTCCTGCAGGATCAGTTTGACAACTTGGAGAAGCACACGCAGTGGGGCATCGAGTTCGTGGAGAAGTACACCAAATTTGTCAAGGAGAGATCGGAGATTGAAACCAGCTATGCAAAACAAATTAGGTGAGTTCTGGAGCTGAATCCACGTTTTTGGGCTCTTGCGGATTATATAATGAGGGCGAACCGTGCAGTGGGGAATCCTCAAAAACAAGACACCGATCTTGTAGCTAACCCTGACCTCTGACCTCCCTCCGGAGAAGCTAAAATGAGGAGTAGAGTAATGTAATATCATATGTTTTTTAAAGAACAGAATGACTACAGAGCGGAAGAGGATGTGTATTCCAGCGCCATCTTTTTTTTTTTTTTGGTCTACAAAGAGCCTGTCTCCGTCACGCATGCTTGTCTGTTGTTGTTGCTGCTGTGCCTTCGGGCAGGAGGAAGTCAGGTTGTGGGGGGAGGGGGGTGGAGCTTGTGTTTCCATAGAGACTGCTAGGTATCAGCATTATCAACCCCAGGTCTGACCCAGATTTTTTTTTCCCTCCAGCCACAACTGTTGGCCGCTGCCCCTCCCATGCCTACTATTCCTCACACACACACACAGTGTTTGAATCCACGGTGCAGGTTTATTTATTTATTTATTTTTTAAAGGCAGCGATGGGAGCGTGAGCCGGGACGATCCATCCCTCAGTGATCCCAGCGCAGTAGGAGATACCACCCTAAATCCGCAATCCTCCTCTCTAAAGACGCCAGGCAATATGGCTAATGCTCCATATATTGACCCCCTTCCTCCCCCGATTCACAGCGACTGGCCAATACCGTCGAAGTGTTCGCACATAAACCAGCTCCTCTACTCACGACCCACCTTTTTGAGAATTAAGCCCCGCTCCAGTTAATAGGACTAGCTGTCTGTGTTTACATGAACGCATCAGCCACGTATCACTGCACCCACTTTACACACACACACGTACAAAGAAATATAAGCTTAGGAATGCAAACTTACAGAAACAACATCAAACATCATATCCAAAATATGTGACTTTAAAGCTGAATTAAAGCCGTGTTTTTAATAAAGTGGACCAACAACATGTAGCACGCACTCCCGGACCTCCACTCGTATTCGGACACATATAGATTTCCCATAATTCAATTAGTCAGGCATCTGTCTACAGTATGTTCGACCCATCTTGTCATGGCAGGTTGGCTTTTATTGAACTTCAGGCTCAACAGATGGTGCGGCTGTTTTCGGACTGTATGTTTATACAGACGGGCCTCTGTCAAACGGGGTCTGTCCTCTAGTAGACACACACACACATGCACTTATACACACACACACACACAAACACACACACACATGTATTTGACTAAAATGAGGAAATTAGGTTGTACAGCCAGGACATCTTGAGTCAGAGAGTTTTCCGGTGTTCAACACACGGCTCCACTGTTGTGGTGCCACTCGGCCGTACGTCTAATTATCCTGTGTAATCAACTTAGCTCATCAGGTTTAATCTATCAGGCACACTCCTACCAAAAGAAACGCAGGACTCTTAAATCTAATAAACTAATGGAATTGACCCTTTGATCTTCTTCTCTTTTCTCTCATTTGTGTCGTTGGGCAGATATTTTTTTTTATTCCCTGTCTCATAGCTGACATCTTTTTACAGAGGACAGTTTGACTTGGCAAGGCACAGGTGTATTTAGAAACATTAATCGTATAAGTTTGGTTTGCAGATGCTAACTTACTGGAATAGACTGCTGGTACACTTCTTAGATTGGAGCCATGAAATCAATCAGTTAGTCAGTTGATAGGAATTTAATATTTGGGTTGTTAAATGGATAAAACGAGTAAGTGGAAGGCTTGCATCTTTACTTTTTTATGGACTAACTGATTTATTGAGATCATGATGATGACTCTACCAGCTGGGGAGAGTCAAGTGTTTATGAACCCTGAACCAACGTAGGAACTTAGTGTGTGCCGATAATACGACACCAATACCACAGCCTTGAGCGTTGGCCGATATCAATCCAATATCAACATGCTTTTATTACCTGTTACGTAGTGTGGAATGTTAGAAAAGGCTTGATTAAGTGATATCACTCAAACACAGAACAACAGTCAGCAACAGATGTCGGTTGTTTGAGTGGTCTTCTGAAAGTCCTCATGCTAACTTACTGGAATAATGTGATGAAAAATGTGAAGCTGCTTTAAATGCGCAGTGAGGTTGGTCTCATTAAGCTTGCACCCGGTTCTGTGCCACCATGGGAAACTTGTGCGTGATAAGTTTTGCACTCTGCTGCAGCTGCAACATCATCACTCCCACTCCTTGCTACCTCGTTAGCATCTTAGCACACGCTGTTGTTATGAGCATGTGGGCTCTGCATGCTGGATGGAAGTGCTAGATTTTAGATGCAGGTCAATATAATCAGATTTTTTTATTTTTGTATTTTTTTTTGCCGATATCGGGCCGATATCAATATCAGATCAGGTCACCCCTAGCGGGAACATCTCTCAGCTCTATTTAACATATTCTATATTAAACTAGTGCTATTTTTAAATATTTTTCATTCAATATTAAGTTCTCCCTTATCTCTTAACTAAAATATATTAGATTCATGTTAAATTTGTGGGGGAAAATTAAAAAATATATAAAAAATGTCTAATCAACCAAAGATTTTGTGACCCCCCCATGCAGTACCTCAACAGACCTCCTGTTGAAGACCTATGATTTACAGTATTTGAGCAATCACCGCACACTTACATCACTAAATGTTCTTATTGTGTTGGAAAAGTACCTGATGTAGAAGCTAAAAAAAAAAAGACCCTAAAGTTGAGTTCTCAGAATGATTATTATTTACAATCCCCACACTGTAGAAACCCCAGAGCAGGGTACTTTCTCTGACACTTTCAGGAGCGATGAAAAAGTTCCAGCAATCGGAAAGCACCTTAAATGAAACAGCCTACATTCCCCCAGGAAATCAAATGTCCTCCGTGGCTATTACTCTACTCTACACCGCTTCTATCACCATGCTAACCACACATTAATCCATGGATAATCCCCTCCACCCCCACACCCACCCCACCCTTCGCATTGGTGTAAACATGCACAATGCTCCAGTCTAGTCACTGCAGGGCGATGCATTAAAGCCTCCTCCTCCTCCTCGTCGCCCAAATTCCAGTCTGGTGTAATCCATGATAAAGTAGAAATAATTTCCTGCCAACAAAAGAGACCGGGTGATGTTGAAAGAAAGAGCATGAGGTCATACTACCGGGCGGCATGTACACATATTCTTCTGGTAGGTTTCCAGTAAAGCACAAAGTCATATCAGATTAAGAGAGAGACACACACACACATACAAAAAAACTCAGCAAAAACAACAGTAGATCTAACGGTGGCATTTTTACTCGCCTTAATAAGAGCGAGCGTCTAATTTTGACCCAGGCTTTTAAATGTGTTATTGGGTTCAGTGGGGCGAAGTCTGACACATGACATCTGGCTGTGAGTGAATGAACGAGCGCTATAATTAGAGGAGGAGTGAGAAGGACAGAGAGCGAGATAGACAGATAAATCTGCCTAGCAACAGTACAAACACCACCACTGGGGAGGCAGGGGGGTGGGGGAGGTGTAGGCTGGGGGAGCTGGTCGGGAGTGCAGCACAGACCTACATTACATGTAGTTTTTGAATGATTTATTTGGGCAGGAATTACGCGTGCACCGTCAGTGAATAACGAGCTGTAATCCAGCGACAAAGACAGATACATTTGATCATAACCAAAGCTCTGCACACAGTTTTGATGCACAGATGCTTTTTTTTTTTTAATGATGAATTTGTCTCGACACAAATTTCTGACCGGGAAATAAACAAAAAAGCATCTCAATTTCGTCCCGTTTTTTTTTTTTTTTTTTTTTCACAGTTTTGCTCTTTACTGTTTCCTGTTTGTGTTCCTTGTGCACGCACGCCGCTCGCCTGCTCATTTTCAACAGCGCTGTTGAATTAGACAAAGGATCCCGAAGGCGCAGGCACACAACACGCTCCCAAATCCATCAGAGCATAGTGCACGTTATTATGCTTTGCTGAGAGAGTTGGGTGATGACATGTCACACAGTCTCCATGAAACGGCCATGTGACATGATGTAGTGTGGCCTACGGTGAATGACGTTGTTGAGAGAAGAGCGTTGAAAGACTCCGCTGTTGATTCGCAGCCCGTTTCCGACGCTCACCTACAGCTAGCACTGGGGCATTTTCTTTCATCGTTACACACCGCTCCCATCCCGTGCCACTAAACGTAGAGCCGGAGTCAAAACAAGGGCAATGGGTGCATTCGAAAAGCATGCGTGTTCCCGGTGACCGACTCTGCGCTCGCGCATACTCCTGGGGGGCAGTGATTCATGACCCGGAGAGAGGAAAGGGGGTGTGTAGTAGTAGTAGCATGGAGCATAAAGCACTCTGCTGGATTGAATGGTGTGCTGGATGATCCTTTGGCAGGTCTATAAGGGTGGTGTCAGAGAAATGGGAAATGGCACGCTACCCATCTGCAGACTGGGCTGACTGTTCTGAACTCTTTGTCCTCACAGGAATTTATCGAAGAAATATCAGCCCAAGAAGAACTCACGAGAAGAGGAGGAGAGCAAGTAAGTATCCTGCATATTAAATAAATTAAACATTGTTTTTTTGTTTTTTTGTTATCATATGAATTTTTAATATACCACCATACCGGTGTAGTTGATTACACAGCGTTCAGAACAAAGTGCTGTGAGACACTGTTTCAGGCCGAACCATTTCCAATGTAACGCTTCTAAACAAGCATGGTGAGACTGTGTCACTGTGAGGCGTGGTCAAGATGGAAAATCCAAAAAATGAAGCGGCAGAACGAGAAAACTTCCCTTTTTTTTAGGGTGACCAGATGTCTGCAATTTCTGGGGACAGTCCCCATTTAGATGACCTGTCCCCCGCCTATATATATGTCCCCAAAAATGTCCTCAATATTAGCCTTTTATGAATGAGGAAAAAAATGTTGCGCACGGACTACAATTATTACGGCAGCCGGTCGTGCTGCTATTGACATTGCAGACATAGCAGCATAAATATGTTTAAATACGAATAAATATGTCGAAATAAATAAAAGCGGAACCATCCCCGTTGCTTCATTTCATCTTGATAACTTTTAATTATTGTTTTAAGCTCTAAATGTCTCCAGTTTTCCTCATCAGCAGGCAGTGCTAACACGGGTAAAACATGTTAACCTGTTTTACTACTAGTGTGGGATTATTCTACAATAATTACTCATCATCACAGTAAAATAGTCCATCCTTAGTCAATCTACTGCATTAATTCCTCTCTCAACCAGTACAAAATAGTTGTGAACATGTGATTATACATGAAAAGAAAATACTGTGATACCATTAGAGTTTTTAAAAAATATATACATTTTTGGTCATATCACTCAGCCTTAGCAGTTGCATAACACTCTCAAACCTGTCCATTAAATATAAGAGCCTAACAGCTAATTAGCTTAGTTTAGCATAAAGACTAGAAGTAGTTGGAAGCATCTCTTTTCATTTTACCCATACAGAAGCCTAAGATCCCAAATAAGGGGAGCTAAATTGCCTGCGCAAGCTTATAGTTTGTTAAATCAGACCCTAAGTGTGAAAAGTACATAACACATGAACCCCTGAGCCTTTTTGCTGCATCATGAAACGTAATGAACAGATGTGAGAGTGTTCCTTCCTTAAATTATCGAGCTAATCTTTTAGCACAGTGCCTATTTTGGAGCGCAACTTCCATCCATCTCATTACAACAAAAAAAAACTTCTGTTTCTGTGTTTGGCAGCCATGTTGGCAAATCTCTCTTCTGACTTCGCGTCTCACGTCTCACCAGGTACAGCTTCTGTCGAGCCTTCCTGACGACGCTTAATGAGTTAAACGACTACGCGGGTCAACACGAGGTCATAGCGGAGAACCTGACGTCTCAAATCATCGCAGAGCTCACCCGCTACCTGCAGGAACTCAAGTCTGAGAGAAAATCGGTTGGTCTTCCTGAAATCTGTCCATATCGTCATGTCCTTCTCCCCATGCAAGTGACTTTAGATTACACACTGGCCCTGCAAGAAATGAAGTAACCCTATTCCAGTGAGTTCTCTTCATGTTCCTGATGAACTGAGGTCATCTCTGAGTAAATATAGATACACCCAAAGGCTGAGTGGAAGTGCAAAACGTGACTGACTGAATCCTTTCTATGCAACACAGTCATCCCCTCTCTGTCATTACGGCCTTATTTACCTCTTTTAATCCAATTTACTAAAGATCGGCACACCACACACTATTCTTAAATGGTGAAGTCACTTTCCTTGTGGCCATTACAAAGACCTGCAGCAACATGATACATAGATAACCGTGTTGTGCCCATTAAATCCACAGAAATGGTGGATGGGCAGAGAGAGAGGGAGAGAGCGTTACCCAGCTGGAAAATATACTCTCTGAAGAATCTGTTATGAAGTCTTGGGTCTTGGAAATCCAGCTGAGCGAACTGAAGTGGAAAGCCCAAACCAGAATGCTTCTCAAAGGCACAGTGACCTTTTTTAGACGCACGATATTAGTGATCAGTATTTATTTTAGGCTCAGTTTTAGGCGCTGTAAAGATAACGGGGATTTCCAGCTCTTCTGGAGAAGTATCATCCGAGGTTTCCAGGCCTGTTTTGGCTCTGGTTTAGCCTGGCTTAGTTTCGCCGAGAGAGTTCTTGGACAAACCCCCGCTGCTCTGAGTCTGCAGGATGTCATTTTGACACTTCTCTTCCTCCTTATTCCTCTGCAGATTTCTTTTATTTCATTCTTAATGCTCCCTTCTTCTGTGGTCTCTTTTCGTTTCTCTTCAAAAAGCTTTTCTCCCCAGTGTTTTCTTACAGCTCATGTTAGTGCTAGTGAGTCATGTGTCTTGACTAAAGAAGCCAACAACAGGGTTTCTTCAGTTACCCAGTGCCGGGGGGGGGGGTTCCCTTCAGAGCATGAAACTGTAACTTACGCTTTCTTTTATGAACAGAGGATCGTTTCATGTAAAGACATTGAGCAAATAGTTTCTCCATCATATTCAGAACTGTGTCCTTGTTGTATGATCAGTGTGTAAGCTTTTATTTAGACACACTCATGAATGGCAAAGGAGGGCGCTCAGTGGCATATTCATGGTCTGAAAAGGCTAAAGATAGGAAGTTTAGACTAGAAAGAAAAAGGCCTTTGTCGGAACTGGTCTTTACTTGGTGCAGAAAATCATTGTCAAAGTGTTGCTGGTATCCTGAATGGTCATGTCTTGTGACCCCTTCCTCCCCATTTCGTCATTCATTCGTCAGTTTCTTCTTTCACTTTTTTGAGACTGTTGCTTCTTTTTGATTCAGCTGTGCAGGCAGACCCAGACAGTGGGATTAGAGGAAGGCCAAGGCCAGACCTACTTGGTTGCATAGGGAGCTTATTGGGCAGGTAAAATCCACACTCCAAACCCTGAAGAAGGAGAGAAAATAATCCCCCATTAGTTTTTCATAAGGGGCTGTTTTGTTTTGTAACTCCCCTCCTCCCTTTGCTGTTTCCCTCAGTGAACCTCTTGGTAAGCTCGGCATGGGGTGGCATTATAGGTGAGGCCAAGAATGTTGCCTGAACGGATTTTGGGAGAACAGATGTAGTTGTTTTGTTTTGTTTTAAATGTGGAATCTTTTATAGGTCAGACTCAGGCTCAGACAAAAATATAATATGCCCCTGGTAAGATGTGCTGCTTGTTGAATGCCTCATAGACCCCTCCATGGCCTGCGTCACTGTGACGTCACAGTGTTAGCTGGAGGCAAAACGGGGCGAAGCTTGAGGCGAACGCTGTCACTTCCAAACATGGAAATGTTTTTTAGGCTGTCAAAACGGAAAAACACTAACTTGAGGGCTTATCACAAATCAGCCACTGCCGGTCGTAAACAACTATGGTTTGGCTTTGGCGATTAAAAGAAAGAATTGATGTGAGACAATTCATCAACACTTCATATCAGATAAATCATAAGTTTCAGCTCGTTACATGTTAATGCTAATCGCTAGCTAACGCAACGTGTTTCAGGGTACATATCTTTGTTGGAGACGCTTCGCCACGTAAGTTGCTGTTTCAGGGGTGACCAAGCAGAAGCTGCATTTACTACATTACAGTCCACTATGGTTAGTCCAGTTACTTCTTGTAATATCTTTGCTGGAAAGGCTTCATTTGTTAAAGATTCCGTCCCCTCTGTGTCCTCCTTCAGTGAAAGCGTCCATTCAGTGAGTGAGAGTGTAGGCGTCGGTGAATATAGTCCCATCAGACAGAGTCTCGGAAAATGAGTGTGTTGGTATATTCTCTAAAATATGCATTTTCCATTCTTCCCATTGCCGTTGAAATATGCTAACCAGCGTCTGCAGGCTGTAGTGTTCGAGACGTTTTGCCTCCAGCTAAGCCCCACCCCTCAAAAAACATATTATTGTTTACAAACTGCGAAGGGGTCTATTGTATGATATGTATTGTGAGGCGGCAGCGTTAATGGGATGAGTCTTACTGGACTGTGTTTGTGCTGAGGAATCATAATAAGGTGTTTAGTCAGCATACTGCCGTCCTTGACAGGCCTCTGATCACACAGCTTAAGTGTCCTCTCGAGCGAAGACCTACGATCAAGACCCTTAACTAGTCTGCAAGACCTACTTGAAGGTTGTACGCTCACAGCACATCACATGACGCCGTTTGGTTTTTGGAGAAGTTGAGATTTGACACGTTCAACCGGCCAGAAAAAATTAAATATAATATTTCACTGCCAAGACCAGAAAAAAGTAAGAACATCATTTAGCGAAAAGTCAGCGGAAACCATAGTGTACGATAAAACATCTTTATGTGGTTTTAGAGGCAGAGAAGAAGGATGCAATGTTAAAGCATTGAAGTGGCCTTAGGTGCCTTCTTGTGTTGCACAGAAAGACATATAGGAAAGGGGAGAATTGATCTAAACGGCTTAAACATGAATACAAAGTGATATTTCATTCTCCATATTTTCTGACTTGTGGCTTTCCTTCTTGCGCCTTATGGTTTTTTGTGCGCCGGCCACTACATAGGGCTGCAGGCGCACATTCCTGCGACCCAAGCCGTGCCAACGAGTGACTAACACATCAGTTAAAGGTTGAGTGTGCACCTGTGCACCTGCCACCGCTGTAAATGCCGCTGCAAGTTTCCTTCCGCTCGTATTTATCAGACAGCGGATGTTTGTTTTACACTGTATCAAGATGTGATGTATTTTTGGAGTTTATGAATGTATACGTGCCGGTTAGATATTTCCTGAGGTGGAGGGGGGCAGCTGGCGAATAAATGCTGCACTAAATTTCAGTCCAGACCAGGGGTGGACATTGGAAACTAAAGAGGCGGATTAATCAGACGGTGAGTAGTTTCTGTCGCGCAGGCCGGAAATTCTGCAGTTTCCACAGAATTATAGCTGTCTCACATCTCACCTGTTAGTTGACCTATGTCCGTTTCCTCCTACGCACCCTAGTTCTGTTTCATGGTTTTATGGTAACCAGAGGAAATCTGATGCTCTTTGCTGAGATACCGCCTCTGTATGATGCATTTTTTTAACAGAGATTAACCCAGACTACTGCCACCTGCTGGTATGCATGGCATTCCCTTAATGCAGGTGCAGTCTTGCATGTGCTGCTTTCAAGAGGTTATGTTTCGTCCCCAGAAAGAGACGACGTGAGGAAAAATGCTTTCACGTCAGATTTTGGTGCATCTTGGCTTCGACAGTGAGAACTGGATGAACTTTAAAGGATACACTGTGTATCCCTGCAGTCACTAAACTCAGAAAAAGCAGACACTGCACAACATCTGCCTATATGCGCCGCCACATTTGCGTCCCAGATGGCTGATGGCTGCTTTTTTAATCGCCTTTTAAAAACGAGCGCGCGCGTGCGTCTCCTTTTGGGCTTGGTCACACCGTGGACGGTTGATGTTCGTCCTCCAGCAGGATCCTGTAAATCTAATGTATCTGTTTGGGCAAGAGTGTCATCGTAGTTTGTTTATCTTCGCGGTGATGGATGTTTTATTAATCCAGATGAGATGCTGGGTATTTTTCAGAATGTTGTTATGGAGACAAACATTTGGTTGAAAAGTATGCCCCGCTGCAACAATGATGTCACCCAGTGCTGCAACACTGTGTCGCGTATAAAGTCTAATTGTATCTTCTGTATGGTATCATTTACCTAGACATATTTTCAAAGTCCATCACCGACAAGGCCGCTCTTATCAAGCAGGTATTTGAAGGCGAGGGTCGCAAACGAAATGCTAGAACGTGCTTCGGATTGTCAGGACTTGAGCGGCTCCACGATGTCCCGTCGTCAGTTACAGCTCAAATACTTCCTCTGAAACGCTGGAGCACTTCCTTATTTTATTCAGCTTCCCCCGAAACCTTAGGAAATGAGAAGTGTGAATGCCTGAGGTAAACCAGGGTACATTCTCACTAACCACTCTCATGGCCAGTGTTATTCAGGTGAGATGAGCCCTTCTACGTTACTTTTAATTTCACATCTCTTGCTTGTAGGCTCATACGCAGAATTACCCAGTCCCTTGTGCTTCCCAAGAAGTACAAACAACCGCTTTCTGTTCTTTATTACGGCCCGGGTCCGTTATTGAATGTCGGCATCGATATTCAGCTCAGCTACTGTGTCCAGCTTCCGTGGTCGGCGTAACCAGGGGATACCTCATTGATAGTCAGGCCTCCACGTCGTGTTCATTTTAATTCGATTCTTTTTAAATTCTTTGGCATGCTTACCGGACCGCAGGCAGTTGAGGAAGTATTTATGTCCTTTATGAGTGATCAGAATCTAATTTAAAAACAACAAAAGGCTTAGATTTGTCCGTCTGTGTCACCACTTCCAAGGGTTTTGGCTGCAGTCCACACAGAGGGCCGTGGAGGGATGTGCTCTGCCTCCGGGCCAAGTGCACCTTGACAGACCAAGTGAGGCCTCGTAGGAAAGCACCCAAGGGCCGGATCTACTGAGATCCCAGTTTGTGCGTAGTCATTTGCTAATTTGAGGGTTTTGCGTGTGCTATTGTGTTACGTCACCATTGAGCTTCAAGCGTAAAATGACATTTGCAGCCATTACATCAAAGGTGTCAGTTGAAGAGACGCTTGACTCTTATTTCTCTAATTATTTATTGGATACATCTGATCCGTTTGGATATTTACCAAATAAAGAAACAATGTGCTTCATGGGGTAACGTCTAGTTGCAAAATTAAGATGCATGAATTCCTCCTAAGCCTGGCACTTTTTCTGCTACAAAACTCAGCCAAAAAAAACAAAAAGAACAAGTCAGCTTTGCAAGTCACATACAAACCTACAGTCCATAATCCTTTTTAGCTCATCATAGTGGTGGAGTAACAGTGTATGTTGGACCTAGCCACCCAACAAGGGTTAATATCTGTTCCAGCACCGTCACAAGGCTGTAGTCCGCCATTGATGTTGTTGTTATAAGATGTCGGGGGCTACGGGGTCGAGGCGATGACATAATCATCAAAAAGGAACCGCACAGATTCTGTAGATCCGGATCCGTCATGGATGGCCGGCAGAAATGTGCAAGTTTTATATGGTTTCACACGTGGCCATAGATGCAATTTCCACGAGTAAAATCAGGTTTGATAAACTGCTTTGTGTTTGCTAAATTAATATATTTGTCTGTTGTGTTTGTGTGTTTTTTTTGCGGGCTCAATAAGTATTGATCCGATTAACCGACAGAGAAACTGATTGTTTTCTGACCTAATTCTTCTTTTTAGGTCTCATTAGAGGAATGGCGTCAAAGAGTTTCTTTTAACATGTTTTCTCAATTAAAGCTGTTCATTATGTTTTTTGGGGGGTTTTCTTTTGAGAGAAAATAAAAATGACATGCTTTTTACTGTGTAAATGCATTGAATGCCTCAGAGAGTAGAGATGAATGTTTTTTAACAGGAGAAACCTTGCCGTCGGCACGACATGTGACTTTGAAGCATCATGCAAACAGCGTCTGTTCTGCTTCATCACGCTCTTACTGCTCCATTGGTTGACATTGTTATGGTTTGTGCAGTATGCTTCTTTTAAACTAAAACTAAAATGCCGTTATTCAGTAGATTAATACATGGTTTTGGTATTTCAAACATGCAGTTTTTCTGGTGCAGCATTGGTGCACCTGGTGCGGTATGAGCTGGTCGCTCTTCAATCAAACACACTTGTAGCCATCTGCTCGAGCTGGGACAAATCTCTGAGCGTTAAGCCTGTGGTTTGTGTGGTTTTTATATTTAATGTGGCTACAATGTGGAATCTGCTTGAATTTGCCCTAGTTTCTCGGTTCACATTAATACTCCCCTGTCACAATGTGAGTAATGGTACGGTGCGGATTCTCGTTCCACGCTGCCTCTAATATATAATCCCTAATGTGTCAAGGTCAGGTTCACCTGCTCTTGAATCCCTTGAGCTAATAAATAGTGCGATAATATGTCCTCTCTCTCAACTCTTCCAACAGCATTTCCATGATGGACGTAAGGCACAGCAGCACATCGAGAGCTCGTGGAAACAGCTGGAATCGGTAAGTGGCTGCATTAGTTTATGGAGGTTCCCCGCTAGCTACATATTTGAAGAAAGATAAAAAGCCTAAAAAATGACTTTGATCTGTTATATGAAGTTGTCAGCGGTCATACTGATGTTGGCAACTTTAAAACAAGATGTGAAAGTATAAAATAACCAAGAAACTACTTTCTCCCAGCACTGGAGATCAGTCAGATCATTTTTCTTGTGAGGAGTTGCTACCACTTGTCCCTTGTAAAACACAGTCCAGTGTTGTTTGTCGAGCAGTGTCACAGAGTGATGCTTTTTCTTCACTCACAAACAATCTCTAGCTGAGTACAAATATTATCTTGCAGGGAGCAGACAAAGCCGACAACAGCCTAAGGTTTCAATTAACCCAACTCTAATCATCAGATGTTTTTTATTAGTCTGCTTAACATGTTTATAAGGAGACCTGCCATAGTTAAATTTTGTGTTCACCGTTGACATACATACTAATTGAAGTGTAACACCGCAGAATTAAATATACAAACTTATGTAAAACAGTGCTTCATTGCTCAAGGCTCACTCCTCTGTCAACACCACATGATACTGAAGCACATGCTTCACTGGGCACTCAAGGAGGAGCTGTGATCGGAAAGTATCATGATCAAACTCCACGGAGCGCAGACAGTAGGCAGTGTCTGTCTGGAGAAAGCAGAGGTCTTTGTACAGAGCCCTGAGGGACCTCTTGCTTTGTCTGCACCAGAAATCTCAAACACTGTGTGATTTTTTCTGTTCTTGTAGCGTAAACAAGGCAGTTATTAGAACAGTGTGAATACTGCAAAGCTCAATAAATACGAAGAAAGTTACAAGTGACTCTTGAAATGGTTTATTAGATGATATAAACCATGAAATGCTAAGATGACAGACATTGTCAAACAAGCTAGAAACACGTAATACCACCTGTGATGCCTTTAAATGTAAAAATGTAGAGAACATGGTCTCAGGCAATAAAATACTGAAGTGAATGTCAGTTGTAAAGTATAGCATTGATCTGTATACTGTATGCTGTAAAGATAGATTAGAGGAAGTCTGGTATTTCCTGATTTATTTGTTTAAAGCTCAACAAGAGATTGCACAGAACCCCACTTCTTATCTCTGCCTGGCCCCTTTGACGGAGGGGGGGAGAGAAAAAGAGTGTGAGAGAGAGAGATGCATAACTGCCTTGTCCTCCTCAAACTTCTCTGCACATTCAATGATACCATTGTGTGCGAGGCAGATAGGCATAGTTCAGAGTACACGCTGGCCCAACAAACACTGATTGTTCGGCTAGAGGGGTCGAGAGAGGGTTGGATGAATGCTTGTTTTTCTGTACACAAATGGCCACTATGAACATTTGTTTAATCTGCAGGCTACAGACTTTAACAGACCCCTTTGCTGCGTCAGTGACATAAACCGCTCACAATGCCGGGCTTCAAATGTATGTGACGCATACGTCCTCGTTGTGATGTCCATTATAAAGGGTATGCATTGACGTCACTGCTGCACTACGTGGCGAAATGTAGCAGTAAATACAAAATGTTTATCGTGACTATCATATCAAATTAAGGACAATGATGTATGAATTTGGAGAAGTGGATTAGCCTCAGTTTCAGTTAGTTTTAGGTCATTTCAGTTGTGATAAATGTAGCTAAATAAAAGATGCTAACGCTAAGAGCTTCACTGAGAAGTAACGTTAGCCGTACAATACTGTAGCGTTAAACTTAAGAAGTAACTTAAGATATGTCTTCATCAGAAAATACAGCATTAATTAATATTAATATTACCTGACGTTAAACGTGAACCATAACACCAGGTTTCTGTGCCAGGGTTCCAGCTGTTTTTTCATAATGCAGCGATGCGTTTCACTTCTTCTTTCAGTCAGAGAGTCATATCTCACTGCTTTTCAAATCTTTTTTTAAAGTCAATCACACAACAGCTCTTCACCTTTTGTTTTATTATTATTTAGTTTTACAGTTATAGACGTTATTAAAGCCTATTATTCAAACTAATGCTGATAATCTCCTTGCTCAACTGTCACTTTCTGACACTTCCCTAGCTGTAATGTCGCGTACCTTTTATTGCAGGGGTGTCAAACTCATTTTAGTTCAGGGGCTGCATACAGTACAGCCCAATTTCATCAGTAACACAGTAGCTTATTAACTAGTAAATAACAACAACTCCAAATGTTTCCCTTTGCTTTAGCGCAGAAAAGTACAGCTACATGTAATGAAGAACCGTAAATTTCTTAAGAGGTGCAAGTGCAATTTCTTATTTTACCGAAAAATATCAGCTAATATCTTCAATGTAACTTTTGCAAATTCATCCAACCAGATTGGACCCTATGGCGGGCCGGTTTTGGCCCCTGAGTCTTATGCGCTAGTTTAAAAGTCAAGTTTTCCAGCGTCGCTGCCACGAAATAACAGTGTTACGTCTTTCTGTTCTGTTTCAGTGTAAAAGAAAGTTCGAGCGGGAGTGCAAAGAGGCCGACAGAGCGCAGCAATACTTTGAGAAGATGGATGCTGACATTAACGTGACGAAGGCCGACGTGGAAAAGGTACGTGTCATGTCGGAGCCCGCGCTGAGACCACCAGAGTCACGCCAGCTTGTCCTGGATGCCCTCGATTGCTTAAACGCGATTGCCCAGCCTACCGCACCCTCCCCCCTGTCCCTTCTCTCCCCGTTTTCTTTTTGCCCTTTTAAGCCCAGAGACAGCAGAGATTGAGTGATCATGTGCTCGATGCCAGGGACAGTGTGTAAACGCTGGCGTTGTCTCGGCAGCGCAGTGATCTGCTGCTTGACAAAGCTGATAGTGAGTTCTCATTATCACCGTAGAGCAGCTACCAAACACTCTGCTGTGCTGCAGGGACCCTTAACGACAGAGAAGCCTGCGTCAGTGACGGAGCTTTCGTGTGTGTGTTTATGCGCGCTGTGGATTACACAAATGGGTTTGCTTTGCTTTTTCATAGCCAAGAACCAAATATGCAGCTTCGGTGTTCCTCAGTGATTATATGTCCCGTAAAGTAAATCAACACATCATCCGTTTTCTCAGGACTTGCAGACCAGAGCCCCCTGGGCCTGAGCCTGATGTCATTTCCTGTTGTCATGACCAATTAAAAGAGCGCTTTAAAATCGTAGCCTTTAACCCACACAGCTCCCACGCCCGCAAGGCATCATGGGTCAACAGCGCGTGCTCCTGCGCTTGCTTCATCAGCTGTTGAATTGGAGCTCAGACTCAGAGCTGACACAGTTCAGACCCGATTATTATGCAAATATAGGCTGGAATAAAGAGGCTTTCTGCACTCCGGACGTACAGCCAAGGAGCCCACAATAGGCTTAGGCTAACACTGAACTCAACTGGAAAGATTCGGCACAGCAGCTCAAGAAGTTAGTCTTTACAACAAGAGCTGCGTTGTCTCTGATTACAGTTGTTCCATTGGCTGAAGCGGGAACAATTCAAACATTACACAGAATTCAGTAAAAGGAAATAAATGCTGTTTTATGTTGTGTAACACGGTCTCTGAAAAAGCTTCACAAACATCCTTATGAGCCACTAAGGACCATACCGGTAGTTTTGTAACTGAGAGAGAGGCAGTATTTATTAAAGCTGTAGAGCCAAAAAAAACGAATGTAGTCAATGGGATTAAAACATTCAAAACAACCGGTATCGCCCTTTAATCGATGTGCAAACAGTTGTGTGACAGTTCTCTGTAAATGTCCACCCGTCTTTTTCTGTTCCTATTCTTTTCTCCGTGAGTAATTCAACTGACCTCAGAGCAGTTTTTCACCTACTCACATGTCCATTGTTCGGAAATGAAGAACTCGGAACAGAGAAAGTCTGAACTCCTCCGCACCAGTATCATTAAAAGATATCATGTTTCACATTTTTAAAAAAATATTTCTCTTACTTGTCTTTTTCTAACAGGTACTCGTGTGTATGTTTTCCCTTTAAATCTGTCTACTGTGTGTTTAAAACTAGATTCAAGTCGTGTGCACGTTTTGTTGGGAGGTAATAAAGAATATAGTTATTGCCATAACGGATGAAATGTTACAGCCGTAACCCTAGTTTGTGTTTTGTAGATCTGAGACAGGCAGGACACACGTGTATATTAGCATTCTGCAGCTAAAGACATCAATATGATGAATTACTAATGGAGAAATTGTGTAATCGCCAGTATTTCACGTTTGACGAGTTCAGCACCAGGAGCTGCATTTCTCTGTAATGTCTCTTCCTTTAATGCAAAAGAGCTGCAGTTTGTTGAGCTGAGGTATTGTGGCTTTTCTGTGCAGCTAGCGAAAACCTCTAACTGTTCCCTCTCCACCTCTGGCAAACAAATCCCTCAATTTGGGGTTTGAATCCACAGGCTAAGATATCCACAAAGGCTGTAACGGATCTCTGAGGGGACCCCCACGTCTCTCACGCTGACACACTTCTCTGTTTTACATCTGTAGCCGTGAAGCATTAGAAAATGAACTCCTCTCCACTTCTGTTCGGCCTCTACTAAAAGCGTGAAACAGTAGTTAATTCCACTATTGTAGTGGTGATGCCGTTTGTTTACACTGATACCAACTTCCCCTTTTGGGGTGATGACACGCCTGGTGGTCCAGGAAGTGCATCTATGGCAACTTCTTGTTTAGCTGGAAACGGCTAACAATCCTTTTGTGTGTGTGTGTGTGTTTGTATATTTATTTTATGCAATGCCTTGAAGCGAAGTTCCCATAAGGTAGGTCCAGTGGGAGAGAGAACCTTTCATATCTGTGGGAACACACACACACCCACGCTGTCTCGACTTGTGTCTCGACACACACACACACACACACACACATGGTCTGACATGTACCGTGACCCCGACCAGGTCTGTCACCACGCCCTGTCCCGTCTTGAGTGTGATCAGTGGCTTACTGCTGTTTACATGTGTGTGGGAAAAAAAATAAAGGATGGAGAGAGGCAAATATGAACTTTAACTTAAAGTAAGTTAAGCATTTGACAGAAAGATCCGTGAACTGTCAGAGCTGTGTGCAGGCAAAACGGGTAATTTGCAGAAAATGACAACAGGATGTGATGAGGCTGCAGGCGCAGCAGCTCGGTGTCGAACGTTTGTTATCTGTTAGGTTGCCATGGCGACAGCGCTCATCCTTTCTCAAAGCACTCTCCCCACTTTGCATGCATCTCAATGGCACCGCCGGCACGCTAAAAACACACACGTAGTTGCACGCTCCGTGATTTCAAACGGCCGGACTCTCACATGTGCTTTTGAGCTTTTCACATTCCATTTTTTGTAGGTAGCGGCGATCACCTTCCACATTAGTATTATCTGTCATCCCTCATGCGCTGTATCTGACGAGCGTCTCGACTCCGATGCCCGCTTTTTTCTTTTCCCGCCGCGTCCTCGATTGCTTACCCATGCGTGTGTGTGAGTGTGAGACTAGTGTGTAGGTGAAACCTGGGTGAAGCCCTTTTGAAAGTTCCCAGCTGGACTACGACAGATCAGGTTACGTTCCCTCCGCTGCTCATTTTATTTTTGCAGATGGAATACTGATTATTATCACAGGTTCATGAGAAGACTCTTTGTTATAGATGAAACTACTATTTACGTGTGGACGAGCCTGCAATGTGATGGAAAGAGGAAACAGATATCAGTACTTAGCTGCACAACACACACACACACACACACACACACACACACACACACACACACCCCACATGCTGTCTAGCTGAGATAATCTCATCTCCATCTGCTTTCCGTGGATCTGTAATAGGCTACTCCTGCTGCGTTTCTGACCGCCTGCCTTCCTTCCCTTAGCCCGAACTAGCTTAAAATAATCAACATTACCAATAGTAGGGATAGGCCAGACTGGGCGGGCAGTCAAAATCCAAAATCCCTCCATTCCGCAGCCAGTGCAGGCTGTCGTCTCCCTTTTTATGTGTCTGTTTTGGCCTACATATAATCTAATACCACAGGCTGTTGCTGCTTACTGACCTGTGACTGTGCATCCACGAGCTCCATGTTTGTATGTGTGTAAGCATGAGTAATCATACGCAAAATTTTATCAACCGATTTAAATGATCACACTCTGGCTGAGTGTCGTATCAGAGGATGTGAGGCTTAGGGAAGTGACTGTGACTTTAATGTTTGTATTGTGTTTTTTTTCTTCAGGCAAGACAGCAAGCTCAGATGAGACACCAGATGGCGGCTGACAGCAAAGGCGAATACTCCTCCTACCTGCAAAAGTTCAACCAGGAGCAGAATGATCATTACTACATAATTATCCCCAACATATTCCAGGTAAACACAGTGACAATGCAGCACATCATTTACTCAACCTGGTTTGTTTTGTGCAGTTGTCCATGCAAATAAGCCCTCTACCCATTTTCTGTCTGTATAAACCTCTAATGCAGCCTGTGAATAGTCTGCCAGTACGGTGCATTCATGCGCAGTCATTAGTTCGCATGTGAGCTCAAAGCTGTTTGCAACCCATCAACCCCCAATCCCCTCTGGGTCGACAACTAAAAATATAATTTCACCATGCGGGAAACACTAAGGGTCGCAAGCAATCTTTATTAAAGGCACAGTGTAGTGTTTTGTGGTGTTTTTGCATCCATTATCACACAGGATAAGATGTTACAATCCCTTGTGCCAAGACATGAAGCAAAACACATTTAGAAGCCCAGTCCAACTGCAAACCGACCAGCAGGCTAGCAGTCAGCTAGCAGCTAACAACCAACAAGAAGACACCAGCTAACCAGTCTAGCCAATGGCAGCAGGCAGTATGTGGCACATCATTGGGGTTTTCAAGTGGGCACCATTCCTTCACCGATGTTTCATTAAGTTAGGCCCACGACACCTCAAGAAGGCTTAACAGTGACAGTTCTGGCATCCTGGAGTCCTTGACTTAGACCAAACCACCTAGCAACTATTAACACTTATCAGCTAGCCTTACCTTTAGCATGCTCCCCAGCTAGCGTGTTCCCCACTCACTTGCTCACTGTACTGCCACAGCATCCACGTCAACCTGCATCCACCAGTCGCACACGGGCCCTCCATCCTCGCTTATCTTAGCTTAGCTTAGCTTAGTTTAGCTTAGCTTAGCATATGCTGCCATTTCTGCATATCTAGCTCTCTTACGCTCATTAGCTTCCTCAACTCTGTCTTCCCACGGGACAGTAAGCTCGATAAAATACACTACTTTCTCTGGTTCCAACCACATATTATAATTTGAACAACTGTTCTTTCTCAAAATTTCCCTTCCCAAGCTTGTGTTAACACATGACTCATGAATATGTGTCTCCATTGTCAACGTAGAAACTGCAAGACATGGAGGAGAAACGAATTGACAGGATAGGAGTGTGCATGAAGACGTTTGCGGATGTGGACCGCCAAGTTCTGCCCATCGTGGGAAAGTGTCTAGATGGCATGACCGCAGCTGCAGAGTGCATCGATCCCAAGGCTGTGAGTATGCGGAATAACATGTCTGCACACACATACACAGACACACACACACACACACACACACACACACACAGCGCCATATGGGACATATTACTCACTCAACCAGGTTGCCAGTCACAGCCCACACACTGGCGAATGTGACTCTTCTGGGGCTTTTAAAAACATAAAAACAACCCACCTGTGAACAACGAAGTGCTGTGGGAGGGTTGTTGTTGTGGCTGAAAAGAGAGCAGCTCAACAGATATCCCCTCTACAGTAAGAAAATCAATAAGATCAACGAGGTACAAACACATGCTGTGTTTTCCCCAGGAATTCTTTAGGGCTTTGTGTTAAAAATAGTCGTTAAAGGGGCATTCCCCTGACTTAAACAAGGTGCTCAGTTTACACTGTGAAGACATTTGCATAACATGTGTCTGTGGCTTTGTAGGGCGTCCTCCCAAAGTCACACAGATACAATAGTCAGTATGTTTACATGCACCTGAAAAAGCAAATTATTGCCTTAATCCAAATTTAACTGTACAGCCTGCTGCAGCCGACTGCTGGTCGGTTTAAGTGCATGTAAACAGTTTTATCAGAGTTCTTGTTATCCGAGCATCCAAGACACCCAGATAATATGATTGGAAATCAATTTTCTCTGCCATGTATACGACTTAATTGGACTTTAACTAGACAACGCGAATTCTGAGCTCGATTAAGATGTGCATGTAAACGCACTGAATGAAATAGTGAATAGTGAAAACAAATATGTTACACCCTTTATATTTGTTAAAAATAAAAAATAAATTAAAAAGTCACCCAGTTTCCATTCTCCTCGCTAAGTTCGGCTAACAGTCTAGTTTCATATTTCATGGGCAGATATGAGAGTGGTATTGACGTTTTTTCAATACCTGTAGCTGCTCTGGAGAATGTTCGCACCACAACAGACGACAAGCTCTTTCCATTTTCAGCCCTCACATTTCTCTGTAGCACGACTGAAGCTTTTGGCTTCACTTCTGTCTCGGCGCTGTCTGTTATTTATTATTTTGCCATTGAAACGAAACGCCACGTTAAAAGACAAAATCAGCAGTGTGATATCATGAGAAGTCACACGCTGGCGGCCTGCCGTATGACAAAAACCAAGCTCATCCCCCTGGGAGCGTACACTATCTCTGTGTGTGTGTATGGCCCCGCTCCAGGGAGACGACTCCAGTCTGTAACTGCTATGCAGCGGTAAACAGCAACAGGGAATCACACATCACATCCTGCTTCCCTCTGCCGTTTTTTCGCTTCCTCCTTTATTCTCTCATGTATGGAGAAAACAACAGCTGATCTTTGACCCCCGATCCAAACAGACCCTCAGCCCTTATCGGTTCAGATAGACTGACAAACACTGGAGCTGATTAATGGGAGTCTTCCTGCGTCTGACGAGCCTGGCTGTGTCCTCTAGCTCAGTGTGTTGTCATAACTCCTGTCTTGACAGATTTGGGTCTTTCCCTCTTTCTTCTGGGGCCTACAAACTGCATAAGGACAGTGCTTCTGCTTTTATAGACTGTTATCAGACAAAACTAAACTTGCATTATCTGCAAACCTGCTGATTTGATATCACCCTTTGTGTTCATTGGTCATGATCAGAGACTTTTTTTTAAATGCAGTGTTTGCACATCAGACATCAAACAAAGAAATAGCATTAGTATACAACAATCTAGGCCATAGGTCTTCAACAGGGGGTTCGCGACCCCTAGGGGGTCCATGGAGATACTGCAGGGCGGTCGCAAAATGTTTGGTTGATAAGACATTTTTTAATTTTTTTTTTTTTTAATTTTCCCCGACAATTTTGCATTTCTTAAAATACATATATAAGTAAAGGGGTAAATGCTCAGAGCTAACAGTGCAGCTTTGGCAGACATTAAGACACTCGTCAAGACATCAGATACATACAAAAAGGAAGACTGTTGTAGTCGTGACAAATACGACCAATCATGTTATTTCTGAATGTGACAGAGCAAGAATGAATTCAACAAATGGAGACCACACAACCTTAAATTTGTGTCGGGACCTGAATCTATGATTTTTGAGTTTTTCTAGAGGCACTAAGCAAAGCACTTCTTTTAACTAGCTGGGGGGGACTGTCAGATTTCCAATTACAGAAGATAAGTCTCCAAGCTTGAAGTGAAGCAAAAGCTATGAAGTTGGCTTTGGGTTTGGTGATGTTAATGCCTGGGACACCAAAAATGGCAGTGACGGGGGTTGGGCCTGATTGTCACCTGATTGTCAAATTTCAAAGAAGACTTTTAAGATGTGAGGCCAAAATGAATTCAGAGATCAACACTGCCAGAACACATGTCCAGTGGGGGCTGAACTCAAATGACATCTCAGACAAGCAGAATCTGTTAGGATGTAACACCTTTGGTCGTTTTCACACCAGAGCTGTTTGGTCTTTAGTTTGTTTCCTCCCATAGTTCATTTCGTTTGAGCAGGTGTGAAACCTCCAACTTTAGCTTTGACAGACAAGCATTGTATTGTTTTATGATGCTCTTTGTACATGCAAAAAATAAACCCATTGTGGAAAAAGAGCATTTGTTGTACCGGTAACGTTACATATCGGTTATTGGTCGATGTGCATTTGATAAGAAGAGAGAAAAGAAACACAATCCCCAAAACACCTAACTCCATAATTTGCTCCATGTTTGCCTTTGCTAAAGACAAAGAGGAGATGACATATCCATCTATAACTACTGTCTCCCAACAGGACTCGAAGCAGGTGGTGGAGTCCTACAAGTCCGGGTTCGAGCCCCCGGGAGACGTGGAGTTCGAGGACTACGGCCAGGCCATGAAGAGGACGGTGTCCGAGACCAGCCTGTCCAACTCCAAGGAGGCGAAAGAGAAGCCGGCCGGCAAGAGCAAGGGCAAACTGTGGCCTTTCATTAAGAACAAGAACAAGGTAACGCATGAACGAACACTCGACGCAGACACTCGAACGTGCGGTAGCCTCATCACCCGGGCGTCAACTCGTGGAGTGGGATCTTAAATGTTTGTGTCTGTACAAAAAAAAAACACATGTTCAATGTTTGCAGCAGTGTGACGAGTACTGATTATGCATTTATTTCCATTTTTGTGTAGCTCCTTTGACTTCTGTTCACTATGTTAAGCTCCGTTAAGCTAGTATTGCCATTTTTGTTGTTATTATTGTTATTATTATTATTATTTGCCACCTTCCCTTCCCCCTCCTGGCAATCACCCTCAATGATTTTGGAGCCTCCTCTCTGTAACACACACTAATGTATTTCCACCTTCGCTCTGCGGACGGACTCAGACATTAATCGTGCTGTCGGATCTGAAGTAACAGTTCTCCCCCTTCAGCGTTTCCCCACTGACCGGTGATCAGCTTTCGGGTAGCTTCCTTCAGTTTCCCGCTTCTGAACAGCAAAAGAAAAGAAAAAAACGATCTCTGGCTGCCGTATGGGCTGGTGGCACTATTTGGTTTGAATTCGAGTGTGGGTGTGCAATCGAGTGTGTGTGTGTTATGCTAAATGAGAAAGCATAGTGCACTTTGAGTTTTGTCCAAAAAAATGAGACAAACTTCATTTAAACCGCATGCATGCACAACCTGTCGAAGGGTTTCTAACAATCTATTCAGGTGTTTTAGTTTTCTGAAGGGTTCGGCGTCACTTGCATGTGCATTGTGTGGTGTCTGCTTCTCACTCTTAAACTGTCGGTGATGAGTTACGCAGGCAGATGTTTTAGGGCTGCCATCGAGCAATTAGCCCCGAGCCTCGATTTGAGCAGCTGCTGCTATCCGTGGGGATGCCGCGTGTTTCCCGTCTTAGCTGGCACATTGGTGAGGTCAGGGAGGAGGAAGAAGAAGAAGAAGAAGGAGGAGGAACAGGGATTTCTGAAATGGAAGCTGGCATGCGCTTTGACTGAAACTCTTGTTCGCTTTGTTGCAGCTGCTTGCTTTAACACATTTTACGCTTCCTACTCACTCTGGTTGTTTTTGTTCTTTTTAACAGTTTTTTATGTGTTTCACATTTTTTTACCCCCCCACAACTCATACAACTAGGTTTCTTTGGTCGTCTTTTGTGTTCTGTTTCTGTTGTCAGTTTATTTTTTAATATTTGTCGGAGGCTTATTTATTTCGTTTGTGTTCCCTCCTCCTTTTTCTTCCTTTTTTTCGTTGGATTCTCGCCCCACGTTTTTCCTCTCCTTCCTCCTTCCTCCTTCCTCCTTCCTCCTCCTCCTCTCCGTCATGGCTCCCTCTCTTACTGGTAGCTTATGTCCCTGTTAACGTCCCCCCACCAGCCCCCACCTGCCCCCCCAGCCTCATCCCCGCCCTCACCCTCTGCTGTTCCCAACGACCCCCAGTCTCCCAAGCAGCAAAAGGAGCCCCTCTCCCACCGCCTCAACGACTTCATGACCTCCAAACCCAAAATGCACTGCCTCCGGAGCCTGAGGCGAGGGGTAAGTGTGTGTGTGCGTCCAGCTTTGTGCATGCACGTGTTCGTGTTCGTGTGTGTGCGTGTGTGTGTGTGTGTGTCTACACCTGTACCTGAGCTCTGTACCTGCTGCACTGTATGAGCGAAGGACCCCGCTCCCAAAACGACCACCATTCAGAACTCCATTCAAAATGAGGCTATTTTAACCGGCCTTCGCTCATACAGTGCTCAGCCTTTGTGCTTCTCTAGCATGCTTCCGTAGCGCGTGACTATGAATCCATGGTACTTGTCTGACTCACCAGCAGTCTCTCTTCATCTTGTCCCTTCATTCTTCACATTAACCGTGCTCACCATGACAGTTCCTCTCAGAAACTAGCGAGACACCTCCTGAGCAGTCTTGGCAGTAGCATGGAACCTGCAGTCGCTCCCTTTGGCTCTTCCCTGCAGTCTATGCTGGAGGCAGATTATTATTTAATTTTTTATTTTTTTTTGTATTTGCACGTATTATTAAGGCAAAGAACACACATACAAAAAAAAATAAATAATCAAAATCGTTATATCATGGCCAGGAGAGTTGAGTTTGAAGGCTTCCTGGATGGTGGTTTTATC
This sequence comes from Mugil cephalus, assembly GCF_022458985.1. Lineage (NCBI taxonomy): Eukaryota > Metazoa > Chordata > Actinopteri > Mugiliformes > Mugilidae > Mugil > Mugil cephalus. The sequence continues at coordinate 6,133,456 of NC_061788.1, read as the reverse complement.
AGCACCAGCCCAGTGTCCTGGTGGGTGTCATCACCACTTCCTGTTCTGAATCCAGTGCGTGTTGTAGCAGGAGTCACCGGGGAAGGTCAGAGTACGCCTGAGTGCTCCTCACCCCCGTTCCCACCCACCCCCCTCACCACCACCACCAGTCGCCCTGACCTCAGGAACAGGCGGCGATTCACAGCGTTTCCTTCCGGATCCCACAAATACACTTTCTTTTTTGTTTACACTCATAATTTTGAAAGGGCAGCGCAAAAAGTGAAAACATCGGCGCTAAAGGTGACGTCTGGAAAAAAGGGCCAAAGAACAATGTGGTGCAACAGCGCAGCGCGTGAGCGTTTCATGGAGGAAATGATCGCAAAGAGGTAGAAAAGAAGGAAGCGTGCATTTTTTTTTTTTTTTTTTTTTAACTGAGCAGGAAGTGCACGTTTTTCTGAAAGCGGAAGTTCTGCAAGAGCCGTCGAGATGAGTGATAAAAAAAAATGCGCTAAATCAGACGCATTGTTTTTGGCCATACACAGATAAAAAAGACCGGCCTTACCTTTCACTTGAAAGAAGGTTTTAAGGTCAGAATATGTTCGACAGCCCTTTGTAGCTGACATTTTCATACTTTCTTTTCATGTCTCATAAGTATTACCTGTTTACGTTTTCATGTATTTAGATGTTGTTTGATAGACACTACATTTTCCTTTTGGAATAAATTAAAGATCAGTAAACACGTATTTCAGGGACAGTGGAGGGAGTTTGGGCTTATTCCTCTGTTAAAGTTGCCCTGACTAGTTATCAGCAGGTGTTCAAACAGGCCTGGATCCGTCTGTTTAAACAACACAGTCAACTAGCTCTTATATTTAATCTGTAGATCAGGGTTTTTCAGGCCAAGGACCCCACACTGATGAACAGATTAAGTAGGGACCCCCTGCCTACTGTATGTGTTCTAGTGCTATTTAAAAATATACTATTTAAAAATGCATTCAATATTAAGCTATTCCTTATCCCTTTACTAAAATATGTAATGTGTATTTAAAGATTGCAATACCCTCTGTTGAAGACCTATGCTCTGCAATATCATGGCAGTTTTGGGGAAGTAAGGCTTAATATTTTAGGCAGCTTGGAAGTTTAAAAAAAAAACTGTGTGTTGTAAAACTCTGTCCATAATAGGAAAGCATTGACTCTTGATTTATTGCATTTTACATTTATTACAGATTAATCCATAGCTCTTCATCAGGGGGTCCCTGGAGGTCCCTGCAAATCTTTGGTTGATTTGACACTTTTTAGACAGATTGAAGGCTCCTGGATTTTTAGAGTCTAAAATTTGATAATCCCAATTTAACTCTTTAAAATGCCCTAAATTCAAGTTTATTTTGCATTGTAGGACTTAAATTGCATTCAGTCTTAAATCCATACTTCCTGAAAAACGTTGAAACCTGCAGAAAACCCTGATATTGCACAGATATGAGAGGGGTCGAAGTGAAGGGATCAGGAGCTCAGTTGCAGGGATAGAAGAAGATTTTTAAAAATGGAGGAACCAAGGGAACGAGCTCAGGGTTGGGGGGTCGTTTCAGGCCTCTGTTAAAGGATTTAGCCGAGGAAAAAAAGTTATAAAACCTACTTTAAAGTCTACTCCGCGGTCACACCTGCAGGCAAAACAATTAAATAAAACCGTATCCCTCTGCTACCTCCTGCAAAGAGAACATAGTCTGACATTAGGGATCATGTGCCCGTGGAGGTGGGATGTAGTCTCTCTGCACAGGAGAGGTTCATGTGCTGCATATTAGTCGTCTTATCCATCCACAGTCACTATGTAGTGTGTGTGTGTGTGTGTGTCGGTTGGGAGGAACAGGAGAAAGTGTCTGTGTTTTGGGAGTCAAATTTAAGGCGGTGTAGAGTATAAGAGCATCAGCGTTGTTGTCACTGACGAAGCTTTATTCTCTCTGATGACCACCACAGCAGCAATCCCCGCGCTCGGTCATTTATCACAAAGAGCTTATGAAGAGGACTCTGGGTCGACCCACATATGCTTTCGAAGCAAGGCAATATGTTGTAAGTGTGCGTGCGACGGGCGCCAGGAGAGGTGTGCGGTCCGAGTAAAGTGCGAGTGGACGCTGGATGTGTGCGCATGAGTGTGATTAGCGAGAGGCCGGCAGCAGCACAGGCACTAGCCTGTACGGCTGCCTGTACGGCGCACGTCGTCACGGCTGAGGCTAGTGTCTGTGGCTGCCTCGAGTGTTGATCACGAGGCTTTGACAGAGGAAGAGAAGATGATGACTTCATCCCACATCACACGTGTCAGCTTGAGGTTTCTTGTCGCTTGCTGTGTCAGGGTTTCCCTGCTGAGCATCCACGAGGGGTCAATTCACAAAGTGTCACAAGCACCTAAGACGTCGGGGTTGAGGAACCCCACAGGTGCTGGTCACACTTGGGCTCTATATTTTTTTTTTTTTTTCGCCTACAGTACCCAGAATTCACCCCTCCAGGGCTTTTTTTTGTGCTTTTCTGCTTTTCTGCAGCGGTGTTATGTGTCTGTAAAGACGTATGATATACCTGTATATCTATGTCTGTCTGGGTGGATTAGTTCAAAGCTCAAAACTTCAATCAGAGACAAGGATCATCTTCATGTCTTCGCTGTCGTTTTAGTCTTTAATACTGGTTCTACAAGGAACAAGTGCCATTTTTAAGACGGATAAACTTAAAACTACTTTTTATAGATAAAAGAAACAGCAACAGGAAAGAAACTATGATATATAAAGTCTTGCTGCAAGTGAAAAGAAAAATTAATGCTAAATTTTTGCTAACTTCCTGTCAGTTAGCTTAAGCTAGCTAGCATAGAGGACTCGTTTTATATTCAGCTGTTATAAAGGCACCGCAGCACGAGAAGAACATTTTAACTTCGTAAGAAATGTGATAAATAGCTTTTATTGTTACGTTTGGGGAAAGAAGCAGGGCAGGATCTTTGATTTAACCCTTTGACTGGCATTGTAGCCGCACGGTTGATCTTTTTCGTAGTAGTAGACAATAAAATGCTTAATCATTGTCATTACTCATTCCAGCTTGTAAGATACACAAATTTTCCCCTGTGTGAACACATTATACAAATAGATAAGCTGTGGCTTTTATGCTTTTTGAGATATAACGCTTTTGAACAGTAGCTCAAAAATATACAAATATATACATCACACAGCTTCAGTATTTATATCGTAAGAATCTGCACAATCATGTTTAATAATGATATGTCAAAATACTCGGTTTGCAGTGCGCGCTATTAACATAGATTCAACATTCGTGATAGTTAATCGTGAGTAATCGTTTTTCTTAGTGTTGAAGTCAAAGGGTTAATCTTTCTCTTTAGTCCGGACCTTAAAGCAGAAAGTTCTCTTACAAGCAGAGCAGCGCACTGGATCCTAACCCCTTTACTGATATGTATACTTTTACATAAGGGACACGTAGTTGGATGAGAGAAGCATTTAGATGTGTGAAGCTGAGACGGGTGCGGATGAACAAGGCGTCGTAGCGAGGGCTGTAACAGGCCATTCCAGGTGGATGACTTGATTAACAGACTAAAGTGAGCAGATCTCTTCAGTGCACCGGCCTGTGAGCCCCTAACAGGATTACAAGTCATCTGCTCCAGCTCCTCCAGCCAATGGCTGTTAACCTGCTCTATTCAAATGACTCCATAAATAAGCTGTTTTTATTATTATTATTATTATTATTATTATTCACTCTACTGGCCTTTTATTTCATGATTTATTTTCCTGCCTCTTTCATTTGCGACACATAAACATATAGTAGATTTTTTTTCTTTATAGCGAGCGGTTGTTTTCAAAGCGTCTCCCCCTCGGCTTGTCTTGTGTTCAGTATCTGCCTCCATGTCAACACACGTACCTGCCAACGTGATAACGAGCTTCTGACGCCCTCTGCTGTCCCCTGCGTGTCATTGCATTGGCAGCAAAGAGAGGGAACCAGAAGTGAAAAGGGTACATCCATCCCCCCCCCTGTCGCAGTCACACTTTCCCTCCACTCCTCTGCATTTATTTTCATCTGTCTTCCCCCGGATTTCCCCTCATTCTCTACTTCACGCTTTTTTTGCAGTAGGTTGGCCCATTTTTTTTTTTTATTTTTTTTGCCAACGTAATTCTCATTTTTCATTAATCCATCGTGTTAAAAATGTTAAACTTCACCACATCAGAAAAGACGGGGAGTCTTTTCTTCATATGGTGAAGTCTGGCAGTGAAAAACATTCTCTATAAAACACAGTTGAACCTTTTTTTTGTGTGTGTGTGCAAAAGGAAAATGAAACACAATGGCTGCAATATTCTCCCGATGCTGACTTGTGTCTCCTTCTCTCTCCTGCTCCTCGCCATTTCTCTGTCCTCTCCCTCCCCCCCGTGAAGCTTTCTCTCAAGCTGGTAAGCATGACCGTATAACTGCACGACCGTAGCGGCATGACCGTAGCACGCATGTTGTGTCCTCCCAGTAACACATTGTTAATAACGATCCGTGCGCCGTTGATGTTTTTGGAGTTTTATTCGTTTAATTTATTTATCTGTGCTTTTCGGATCTAACTTTAATTGTTTAATTTTTTGCTGTGACACACCGATGGACCCGAGACTCATGTCGCCGTCTCATTTTGTGTGTTATTTTGCTGTTTTTTTTTGTGTGTTTTTTTGTTTTTTATTTTGTGTTGTGTGGTTGTCGTCCTGTCTCTCCCCAATCTGTGTCTGTCTGTGGTCTCTGTGGTGCAGATCACACTCAATTCCCACGTCCGGAATCTCATTGAGGTGATCAGATTTACTCAATGTTATATCTGTCTTAGTCTGACTTGTAGTCCCTGTTTTTGTTTCAAACAAATTGTGTACGTCTGTGCCGTAACAAAAAAACTAATCTGATCTTGCGTAGAGGTTATTTTCACGTGTCCTCACACTGCATGCATGCGCTATTTTGTGACGCTAACCTAAGAGAATCGTATGATGGCGTGAAGCCGTCACGGAGAATCTGTTACTTTAATCGTTAATGAAATTTCACATTTCTTGGAATATTGATTATTTTTCTCTGTGTATGATGATAACTTTGATGCATTACTGCTCCAGTCAGGAACGCAGTTAGCTTAGCATAGCATAAAACAGGATCTAAAGAGGGAAAAAAATCACAAACTGGAAGTTAAACCACCTATAATCACGCCCTTTTTTGTTAAATACACGGGTCTACAATGTTTTTCACCCCCCAAACTGATGGAGAGATTAAGTAGGGACCCCCCTACCTGCTAAACGTGTTAAATGTGTTATTATTATCATTTAGCATTCAATATTAAGCTAAGTATTAAGCAAACATGTGGTGTAGGGAGGCAAATTCCATTTATCCCTTTACTAAAATACGCTCAGGTTATTGTGTATTTAAAGAAATTTCAATTTGTGGGGGAAATTTAAAAAATATATATAAAAAATGTCTAATCAATCAACCTCTCGCTGCAATACCCCTGTATTCCCCCTGTTGAAGACCCATGGTTTAATACATGACAGGCTAGCTACTTCCCCTTTGCTTCCAGTCTTTATGCTAAGCTAAGCTAACTAGTAAGAGTTCCCAAATGAGTAGATCTTTGCCTGATTCTATACAAACAGCTAAATGTCTGCCTTTAGATTTTGTTGATCCATCGATCAAATGTAACCACAATATTATATTAACACATTAGTTAATAGTCTCTTCACTTTATCTAGGCTCACATAGAGAATGTAAGCACTAATGAATGGCCTCTGCACTGCTAGAAGGGGCATGTCTCTGCATGAAGACTGACAAATCTTTGTTATGTTGCATGCCTGGTAAGTGTTGCATGCCGATACGGGGAGAAAGGGTAAGGCCGACCACGGTAACTCAGCTCCTGTGTTTGACCCGTGGCCCGTGTACAGTGAATCCTGACCTCGAGTCCGTAGCTCCAGCTCTTTTATATCACGTGGTGACCCATCTCAATGAGATCCAAAACAGAAAGGCCTTGACCACTTCAGTCCTCCAGTTCTTTTTTAGCACGTTGTAGAAGTGTATTAACCCCAGAGGGTCAAAGTTATTGTGAATAGTGACACCCTGACATTAGCACATAGCTCAAAGCTCAGCTATGCATTGCATTTCATTTATATTTATTTAAATTTGCGTTCTTCCAGCTAGCACTAAATAACACCTGAACACCTGATGTTTACAGAAAGTTTAAGAGACTGCCGAGCAGCATGACTCATTCGTTTCAGTAACTGGAAGCAGCATCTGACTCGCCTTCCTCGCACTTCTCACACTCCAAATGTTAAGAACACACCGAGAACAGTCCCGACGTCTTCAGGCCCATTAACCGACTTCACAACGAAACACTATATGAGCGGTAAAAGGACGCAGCTGAGGCTTTTATTACATTTCCGACGCAGAGAGCGGCGACTGAACTGGTGAAAAGGCCTCCAGTAAATACACGGGCAGCGATCCCAGCTCGGTCCGTGTTAGCGAACGGCTGCAGTATCTCCTTCAGAGGAATTATGAGGTCAGAACATAACAAGAGCTCCCAATTATCTGAACAGCGGTCCATTTATCGCCCGGTCTCGGTTCAGGGGGTTTACTGCAAATGGAGATACTGCACCTAACTAGAATCGATCCCCCGTTAGAGGAATCAGAAAGTTGCGAAAGTTTTCTCACGGTTTCTTTTTCCTTTTCCCAAATCTCTTTCTCCCTTTTTTTTTTTTTTTTTACGTTCTTAGGGTTCTGGACCGGAGGACTTCAGTCACCTGCCACCAGAGCAGAGGAGGAAGAAGCTGCAGGGCAAGATCGACGAGCTGAACAAGGACATACAAAAAGAGATGGACCAGAGGTAAAAGGCAGCGTTAAGCAGCTTTTCCCTTCCGAGATTCACCCCTTGTACTGACTTTAATAAACTCCCTCACAGAGACGCTTTAACTAAGATGAAAGACGTATACGTGAAGAACCCTCAGATGGGAGACCCGGCCAGCGTAGACCCGCGGCTAGCGGAGATAGCCCAGAACATCGAGAAGCTCCAAGCCGAAATGCAGAAGTTTGAGGTGAGTTCAGTGGCAGTGTGATTGTTGGCAAAGCCGTCTTGTTTGGTTTAAGTGAGACACGGTAAATAATGAGGAGCCGGAGCATACGTTTCCAGCTGGAGTCGTTCCAGAGCAGCCCCGTCGCCGTTCCATATTAGGAAAAGATGTGCCGCTGCAGCTGGAGGGGCCTGGCTGCACGTCGGAGCTCTGTCCGGGGCAGAGACGAGTCCCAGAGCACGGGGATGGGTTTAACCTTGTAAATAAATGGCGGGGAGGCGGAATGTGAGGCGGGGGTCAAACGGGAGACCATCCAGCCCGTAACGATGACATGCGTTGCTGCAGGGCTGGTTGGCCGAGGTGGAGGAGAGGATGCCGTCGAAGAGCGATACCCACCGGAGGAGCGGACTCTACGAGACCCAGAACAACACGGCAGTGAGCAACAACAACTGTGCGCAGGACAGAGAGAGGTATGGTATACTCTGACGAACACCCCCACCCCGCCCACACACTAGACTCCACAACTCACCTCGTGTTTGTCATAAAAAAATAAAAAACTATGTATGTTTCACGGTGTATTTAATGTGTGTGTTGGCCCCTGAGCAGCCCGGACGGCAGCTACACGGAGGAGCAGAGTTCAGAGATTCAGGTCAAAGTCAACGTAGCCCCCAACCCCAACCCCAACCCCGTCCCCACCTCCTCCACGCCGGAGTTCGACGACGAGTTCGACGACGAGGAGACCCTGCCCACCATCGGCACCTGCAAAGCCTTGTACCCCTTCGAAGGTAACCACGCACGATGGAAATCAAACAAAACACTACTATAAATATTTGCTGACTCTTATCGGGTGCTGAGTGGAGGATTCTGCTTCCTCTGCGTGAGGAGGAGGTGCAGGGCTTGTAACCTCTCTGCGGAAATGTGCAGAGGAGTGTGAATAGAAGCACACGTCATTTCAACACCGATCGGCCACAACATTAAAACCACTGACAAGGAAAAATGAATAACATCATGTGACAGTTCAGTGTTCTGCTGGGAAACTTTAGGATCTGGCATTCGTGTGGATGCAACTTAGACATGTAGCACCCATCATAACAATTAAAGAAAACTGGCCTCTAAATTCACTAGATCCCAATATATAATATATATATATATATATCCCAATATATATATATTTATATATAGCCTCACAATGTTCTTAATGATGATAATAGGAATATGCATAATCCCAATAGACGACAATTAGAAATGTAAAAGTGAATTAAAGGGCAACATATTACACCGCCACCACAGACCTGTGTGGCCTAGATTATTAAAATCCTCCGAGCACAATGGAGTGAAACGGACGTGGCCTGTATCAAAAAATAGAACCAGCGTTTGACGTGTGGCTGCAGCCAGTCACACGTACACCCTCAAATGTGAACCAGACTAGACTGGGTGTGTGTGGTCATCTGGTCTCAGATGCGTGCACCAGCCTGACAAAGGGGTGCAAAAGAAGCCGCGTCATATAAAAAGTACAAACCCATAAAGAAAATATCACAACCATCTAGGAGGCGGAAAAAGGTGAAACCATCTACCACTTTATTTGTTTATTTATTTTAGGCACTGCCATCTTTATTTTATAACCTGATGTCTTCTAAAGTAAAGGTCTCGCTTGTCACTATTTTTATAAGCTGGAAAGGGAAGAAATAATTTAGTGTTTCACACACAAAAAAAAAAGAAAGAAAGGGAAAAGGCTGGAGAATACAGAAGTCTAATGTATTAACTTTTTAAATTTTTCATTTATGGACGGACAGTCTACTTCAATTGAATCAAGGGCTCTGATAAAACATGCAATAGGTTTTAGGTTTATTACACAAGCTCTGGGACCCATTGAGCCATTTCTCTGTTGTGTTGTTATTTCATTCTTCAAGTTAATGCAACTTTCCGAGCAGTGGCACAATGACTCTGTCTTGTGAAACTACAGTTGTATGATTGCATTTTCTTACAAAACACTTGTTACCAAACACTTTCATGGAAATATGATCTAGAACATAGGTCTTCAGCAGGTCCATGGAGGTACTGCAGGGGGGTCACAAAATCCTTGGCTGATGAGACATTTTATCTATATATATATATTCATTAATACACTAATAAATGGGACAAGATGTTACAATCCCTTGTGCCATGATCTGAGGCAAAGCTCATTTAGAAAAACCGACCAGCAGACAGCTACTAACTAGCCTAGCCAGCAGCAGTAGGTAATAGAGGTGGTGGGACATGCAACTACACTCCAACCAACATCTCTCCCTTCTGCCAAGATCACAAGTAAGATGCTACCAAACAGCAGCTAATTAGCCTAGCCACGGAAGTAAAACACTAGAAAACACCAGCTAACTAGCCTAGCCAACTGCAGTAGGTAAGAAATGACGGGATATGCGACTACACTTTGACCAACATCTCTCCCCTCTGACAAGATCAGAAGTATTTATATATATAGATATTTATAGAGAGAGTCACACACTCCCTGTTGAAGACGTATGGTCTAAGCTAGTTCCTGTAAGCGCTCTCACCCCTTCTTTCCTTCCTCTGTTATCTTTCAGGTCACAACGAGGGCACCATCTCCGTGGCCGAGGGCGAGCTGCTGTACGTCATAGAGGAAGACAAAGGAGACGGATGGACGCGAGTGCGGAGGAACGAGGACGAGGAGGGATACGTCCCCACATCCTACGTCGAGGTCTTTTTGGAGACGAATGCCAAAGGTGCTATGACATACATTTAACTCTGGAAAAGCTTATGTTACGGTGAGGTTGCAGAGGTGAAAGGTTGTCGGTCGTAGCTCAGACGCTTCCTGACTCCTCGTGGAGGAAGGACCAATCAAACTCGTGCCTCGTCACAGTCGGGACAGTTGTGGCAGCAGCGCGGAGAAGCTTGTAGTTCCTCGCCCTCCTATTCACGTCGGCGCCACATTGTGGTCACACGAGCTATAACATAAAGATCACGTGTACATTTGAAAACACGCAGTATTCCTTTTTGATATGTTTTATGTTTATATTGGAGAATGTCGACCTTTTAATCAAGCTCCACGACTGAAAACATCTGAATGTGCGCATCATCCGAAGTGACGGTGAGCGAAAAAGTCAAGTCATCGCGCGAAGTTCTCTTGGTGTTTTGGTCACTCGTTGTACCTTAAAGGAGATGCATGTTCGATGTGCAGTCACGCAAATGTTATTTAAATCTGCTGTAAAATATAAATAAAAGATATTTTTGTAGGTTAAACTGAAAGAAAATTAAAAAAAAAAAAAGAAAAAATCCACGTCCCTCATGTTGTCGCATGCTGTAGGTTAATTATAGAAACCAGGAAGAGGTTGTGAAAGAAATTTTATACACTTATTGATCAAGTTTAGTAACAGAAATAGCCCCCTTTTTAAATTCACTTTTTGATAATGATAGTGCCGGGCTGTTCTGGTCCTTTTTTTTTTTCCAGGCCATTGGTAAAGGAATAGAGGAGTTAGCTGTGCTAGGACACATGGTGAGACTGGGCTGTGCTATGGAGTTGGTCATGAAGCTTTGTGGTTTCTTGCATGGGTCTCTGAGCTGTGTGAGCATGGCCTCTGTGTCATTTCAGTCTGTAACCCGACTCGGAAATCACCTCCTCCATGAATCATTAGGAGTGTCTTTCAGACTCCTGTCACTCATTTTAGCTGGCTCTGATCGGGCCCGTTAGCGGTGCAGCATGGGGTTGTTGTGGACAGGTTGTGCGGTAAATATTTCTGAAGAGCATCTGAAATGCGGTGCATGCTGCGGCATTTGTGGGGATTTGGATCGTGAGTGGATTTCAGCATGTTTCAGTGCGGTGGCTGCATTTTAACGTGCATTCAAGCCAGAGGGAAACGCTGGTCTCAGACTACAGGAGATTTATGCTCGAATTCTATTACAGATCTGTGGAGAAATCTGGTCCGGATCTTACGTCGTTTAGAGATCTCCTCTTACACCTAACAAACTGCTAGAAGCCTCCTCTAGGCCACTGCAGTTCTTAACAAACACAGCTGACACTTAAAATCTGGAGGATTTACGTCTGGCTGCAATACTTCCACAATAACCATCGAGAACAAATAATGCAACGTTAGACGTTTTAGCCTTGTAAGCTAACAACAGATACTAGAACTGACAGTTCTCCTCACGCTTGCTTGCAAAGCTACAACAAAACTGTTCACAGTTTGCCAACCAGTGCAGGTGCATTACCGCCATCTAGTGGACTGTTTAAATCAGAGGAAGTTGTTGCACCAGCCTCTGTTTAGTTTGCATCCAGGAGATCACGTTAGATGGTGTGTTCAATGCTCCAGGACCCCCCAAACTGAAATTTTGTGACCCTACTGCAGTACCTCCACAGACCCACTAGGGGTCGTGGACCCCCCTGTTAAAGGTTTGAGACCTCCTGTAGCCTGAGCCCGGCTTTAGTTGAACAGATACATCTTTGTGTTAATGGGTTACATTCATTCTGTGGTTTCATACATGCAACGGTCTCCTCTCCACGTCTGAATGTTCTGGGTTGGTGTCTTCTTCTTCTCAATTCTCCTTCCTAAAGCTAACTTTTCTTTTGTCGTTTTTTTTTTCGTTTGTTTGTATTTCTTTTTTTTTTCTTTTCTTTTTTATTTTTTCTTGAATTACAGATTCCTAAAAAGCGCGAGGCTGGCTGAGGAAGTGGCAGGGCAAGCAGCCTCGGAGACAAACCGCACCGCTCCTCTCACGCTCACGAGAAAGCGATCGATGACCTGAATCTAAACGAGACAGCCGGGCCGATTTGAACACAGCAGAATTTTACAAACAAAACAAAACAAAACAAAACAAAAAAAAATAATAATAAAAAAAAAAATACTATCGGAAGCTTCCTGCGCAGAGCTCTGCGACGTGAAGCGGCGAATAAAGAGATCTAAATTTCAGCGCTCATAACTTCTCCTCCATTCTTAACCCCCATTCAGCATCCACACTATTTGCTTTCTGTTGTTTTCAGCTTTGTGCTTCTTAATGTAACTAACTACGCTTGCGCAACGCGCGGTTCATGAACGCACCCCTCCGGCTCTGCCGCCTTCTCTTTTTATTTTTTTGCCTTTATTCCGTGACACATAAACACACAAACACATATATACATACACATATATATACGGCAGAGGATGTGGTCAGAGACAGGAAGGAGACCAGCAGGTGTGTGGTCATCTGTGGCTCATCTACATTCACCGCTTCAAATCAGCTTTACAGGTTTGACTGGAACCGGAAGAAGGTGCTAACCATTAACCATCTACACGCACGGCCGCCGCTTGTTGTCGTCTCACGTCTCCTGTGTCATCTTCTCCTCACCATGATCACACATATCCAGGATCAGCTGGAGGGAAAAGCGATGCATGATCACCACCGTCACCGACTCCTCCCCACTGGTCGTCTCTTCCTCTCTCTGACCACACCCTCCCTCCCTCCTCTCCCTTCCCGTCTCCCACCGTCCCCCTGTCCTCCCTCCATGGCTGCTTCGAGCCTTTTTTTTGTTTTGTTTTGTTCTCTTTTTGTGTTATCGCTGTAGCAGCTCAGGGCGGGGGTCTCTCAGCGTTGTGGTGTGCTGCATGCTTGCCCTGTCTTCCTCCTCGCCCCTCTGCTGGCAGCGCGTAGGAAGAGCCTTTGTGTTCAGTTAACCCTCATTGCCTGGTCATGAATTAACCTGAATGCTACTGTTTGGGTTCGGTGCCTGTGGCTCTTTTTTTTTTTTTTTTTTTTTTTATTGTTGTTATTATTATTTTTTATTATTACTGTTGTTCTGAAAGCACGTCTCCCTGTTTTCTAACGGCAGAGTCTGCTCCTCCCAGTGTTCCCATTTTTTTATTTTTTTTTTTTTAAAAAAGGATGTTAGGGACCCGAAATGTTGCTTCTCTGAACGATCTCATGCTACAATAGGTCAAGGATGTCTTGTGCTTTTGAATTTAAGTACAGTGTGTGTGTAAAACTATTAGTATGTTTTGATCAGAGTGTCTAACGTAAGTCGTTTGTTAGTTTACAGCCGTGGAAATGTCTCCACTTGGTCCAAGCAGCAAAATAAAAACCTGTGATGTTTTTTTTTTCTTTTTCTTTTTTTAATTATTTTTTTTTAACACAGTCCTATTACTGTATATGGAAATATACTGTGACCCACATTTTCTCCCTGTGACTGAAATGTGACGACATGTAGATCATCACCGGGTTTGCGTTCTAACTGAGAAATAAATAAGAACAACGTCAGCTGTGGTATGAGGACGAAGGTTATCTCAAAAGTTTTTATAATCACTGTTAAGATAAATTATGTCCACCCCCTCCACCCCCGTTCAATGGCACATAATGATTTCAACATTTATCTTTTATATTTGATTTCTTTTCTTTCTTTCTTTTTTTGAGCTGGAAAGTTGTATCGTTGCTTATTCCGTCTGAATGGGACTGAAATCCTAAGAAAGCTTTGCGTTAGGGATGAAGCCATCGTTGAATATTCACCGTCTACTGCTAGAGGTTCATGAACAGGGGGGGGAATCGACGGACGACGTGCTGATCATTTGGACTCTTGATGGAAGGAATGATCGAATCCCTGCTGAATCGAGTGTCACGGGCCTCCTCCCCCCTCCCCTTCCCCCTCCCCATCGCTCGTCGAGATATCAAGCCCCGTTTTTTATTTGCTCGTTAAATTGAGTGATAACCGATCAAACCGATGATGAGGCTTCAGCAGCAGCAGCAGCTTTTTGTTGTGTCTGGCCACCGCTCTGAGACGAGAGCACCGCCACAAACCTTCTAGCCCCAGATTAACCTGCCTGTACAGTGGAAACGGCGCGGAATCAGAGAGAATATATATGAATATATAAATAAAGTTTAAAAAGGAAAAAACATCTATTTTAACTATTGAGAGTCTTACCGTTACTTTATCTGCTTTGCAAAGTAAGACTTCTTTTTTTTTTTTCCTTTGTCAGGTCTACCAAATGGTGTGTTTTTGCACTTTTTCGTTTGTGTTCCGTTTGGTAGCCCATGCTTGTGTTTTTGGAGCACTGAATACTTTGTAATGTGTTTACTGTGCCAATTAAATATGCCTGGAAAGTAAAGGAGTCTGTGTCTTCAGTTTTTCTTCACTTGGTAATTTCAAAATTTTCGATTCTTAACAATATAGATTCATGGTGACAGGCCACAGAATGTTCACCTCTTTTCCTTTAGCAGCGAAAGGTTATTTTCATGTATTGTTCTGCCGCTTATATTTTAATCATCTAACCCAGGAAAATGAACATAAATTAAGCTCACTGCGAATCCTAAAGCCCCATAGCCGCTTTAAAAAGACATGAAACGCTTTGAAAAAGCTGCAAATCTTCAGGTTTGAGGAGCCGAACACAGTAAATATTTGATTTAATTTCAAAACATTTACAGTGTTTATATTTGGCATGTTATATCCCGTGCATTCACGCAATTAAAGGCCTAGTTTTGACATTTATGCAAATGTACAGTAAATAAATAATCTATATCTCATTAAGTAATCTACAAAAGTGTTCTTTAGTCAATTGTATTCATAACTAAATGTGACATTATGGTGACAGGAGGCTTTGTAAACCAGGAAATGGGACAGTTCCTCCTCACGGCCACTAGGGGGTAGCCATGCTCCATCCAAAGCTCCAACTTTTCCTTGGAAATAAAGGAGAAGACTCATTCTTTTTTATGGCTATATATATATATAAATATATATATATATATACACTTAGTAACTTTGCTCAAAAAATAATCGGATTTCTCAGGCACTAAAAGTGAAAAAACTACCAGAGGTTTTGAATTATGCACACCGGACCTCAGAGAGCTCGGTTTGGATGCTGCCGGCCTTTACTTCACTCTCCCTTTTTTTACTTCAGTAAAAGTCTTCTCTGCTGCTTTTTTTTTTGTTTGCTTTTTGTTTTTGTTTATTTTTTTGCATCCAACAACCAGATGCACGCCTCAGTCACGTGTATCGATCCGTCTCGCGCGGGGATTGATCCCGTCCCGTCGGGGTGCAGCTGTGATCAGTCCCAGTTGCCCCTGCACAAATATGCAGGCGCATGCTGTGCAGCAGATGCAGCTCTCACCTCCTCCAGCACACGTTCAAACAGCCTCATTGGCCTTTGCCCCCTGGAACTGTGGTGGCTCCAAGCGGCGAAGGAAAATTAATTGCTTTCGCGAATCCATGCGGGGCCGGAGTGTTTTCCCTTTCCAGCCTGATTCAGAGCCACCCTCCCCTCGCTCCGTTAATTGGTTTATTTGGCAGGGACAGCCTGCTTTGTCAATTTACATGATTCGCAATTGCGGGAAAAGAATGTCGAGCAAGACGTTTGCAGCGGCCCTCCTCAAAGTGCTCAGATGGAAAAAGTGAAACGAGGTGAATGCAGGACATTAGTTTTTTACGACAAGCATGCTAGTAGTTAGCAGCAAAACACCCAGCGGAGTAATAACCGGATAAGCACGATTAAAGACAGCAGGATCGCCACATAGTCAAATTATGAAGCCGTCTATTCAGACTCCTACACCTTGAGTGGTTTGGCAGCTACTTCAGCTTCATCTGCTTGGTCTTGAAGATGATCCCACAACTCCTTGACTAAACCTGCCTCTGAATAATCCCCATCCGGCCAAATAATATCTCAGGTGCAGGTGTATAATTCAGACACTGATGGATAGTTTGAACTGTTTTTATTTTTTAGGGGGGTCTTAGGTGACGCTGGACCTGTGGAGACACGTTCAAAGCGTGGGCTGAATTAATTCAGAAGGTTTGCCGTTACTTGACTCGAATGTTCGAATCGAATATTTCTGCCATGATGAAATACACTGATCAGCCTTAACATTATGACCACCTTCCTGATATTTGTGCCTCCAAAACTGTTTTTGAGACTGGACATGGATCTTCTGAAGATGTCTGGCAATAGTGGGTTGAGGGGAGGAGCCTCTGTGGATCATCCCACAGATACTTGATCAGTTTGGGATCTAGTGGATTTGGAGGCCAGGTTTTTTTTTTAGTTGTTCCTAAACTGTTTTTGTGTCTGTGTCAGGCTGCATCCTGCATCCATCAAGGAGTGTCATTGCTATGGGGTGCCTGGTCTGGTCTGGTCTAGGTGGGTGCAGTTCTTCGTTTCGGTCTCAGTTTATTCTCTTTTCTTCAGTGCGGGCAGACAGCAGCGTCAGTGCCGAAGGCTTCAGGTAATGAGAGCATGCAGGTTGAAAGGGCTGCTGCTGCTGCTGCGTAGAGTCTGGACATGGAGCACAGTCCTCGGAGACATCGCGCCTCCTTCCACGTACAGAAAGGAAGCAGAGCAGAGTGTCACGAATGACCTCCGCTGATATAATAGCATCACTAAAACCCAGCTTTTGTCTTAAACGTAAGATGGAGGAAGACTGTTTTACCTCAGTGGATTAACTGCAAGAGCTAGTCTGCACATTAAACGGACTAAACGCAGATTGGATTATGGAACAATGTGTGTGTTTTGGGGTTAATTCACTAACCAAAGCCGGGGCCTTAAAGGACTCAAGGAAGTTTAATTGACAGGACCCGAGGGAAACTTAAGAGGGATGAGAGGGTAAAAGTGAAGGGGTGAGGTTCTTCATCGAGGAACCTCTGAAAAACATTTTACTACATCATCTGCCAGGTTTTGGTCTTTAAGTCTTCTCCAAGATTACATTTTACATAAATATGTTTTACTAGAGTTTCCCAGACATTAAAGTAGAGTTGATTAAACATTTTGCTTATGCACGCAGCGTGGACTCGAGCCACACACCTTGGACTCAAGTCAAACCATATAATCAAAAGACATCAAATTCATCGGCACGAAATCACTTGCAAGCCCAAAGTGGAAAGAAGGATCTGGATCCGACCGTCAGCTTTGTACAGTATCGATTCAGCACGGTAATGAAATGAACACTTAGTATCTAGTGTCATTAATAGTGTTGTAATTCATGTTATTTTGAGAAGTTTCAAATCATTGAATGTCACCTCCTCCTGATGATCTCCCTTAGCTTTGGTCAAAGGATATCTGACCACCAGCTGAAGAACGCATGGGCTAAACCATTGTGCTAAGGCGGGGGGCAGTAAAAGACGAACCATTGCATTGAGTTATATGAGTATCTGTGCTTGTGATGTATTGATAGGAATTTGTATTCATGTAAATACGTAATGCTGTCCTCCTCTAAATAGACTCTTCCAGCTAACCACCTGTAATGGGAGGCCATTAAAAGGCAGCTATTTCATTCCATAGACTGTGAATAAGCCAAAGTAGGTAGAGCTCCCCCTGGTGGCTGGCTGCAGTATAGGTCATAAGCTCCGCCGTTAGTCGATGGGGCTTGGACCGAACTAAAACACTAAAATACATGTCAAATTACTTTATTTCATGGATAGTTTCAGTCATGTCAGGTAGTTAATATAACGCGGATGGATGCTGAAGTGGCAATTTTTCTGGTAAGTTTTGTTTTAGTTATTAGTCATAGAATTGATGTGACCTCACAATAACCACTAGTTGCCATGTCAACCACTCCATAAAGCAGTCCTGTTGGACAGTGAGAGTTGAAAAAAAAAAATACATGTGCAACAAATAAGTACATATCCAACATCTGTTTGTAACTTGTGGGGGTAGAGCAGAGCGCCTGAGTGGCAAAAACATGGTGACATGTATCAGTAAATACAGCGAGACTGGGAAAATGTGGATTATCAGATCAAATTAAGGACAACTGGACTCAACAATTATTTGGAAAAGTGGATTAGCCTCAGTTTCAGTTAGTTTAAGTTAGTTTTAGGTCATTTCAGTTATGATAAATGTAGCTAAATAAAAGATGCTAACACTAAGAGCTTTACTGAGAAATAATGTTAGCCATACAATACTGTAGCGTCCAACCAGATGTTAAAAGGACGATGAGAAGTGATCACAAATATTCCATTTGTCTTTTATTATTTACTGTTGGAACTGAAATAGTTACTTTTGGCCATAATTACGCCAAAACAACAGCATCCACAAACTTATCTGACAGCTCTCCAGAACGTAACTTAAGAAGTAACTTAAGATATCAAAATTATTAAATTAATATTACCTGAAACTAAATGTGAACCACAACACCAGGATTCCAGTTGTTTCTCCCTAGTGCAGCGATCCATTTGCTTCTCTTTTCTTTGGCAGATATCTGTAAAAATATATCCAATTACACAACAGCTCTTCATCTTTTTTAAATTGATTTTTACAATTTAAACGCTATTAAAGCCTATGATTCAAACTAATGCTGCTAATCTCCAGGTTCAGCTGTCACTTTTTGCCACTCAGTGGCCGTAACCATGGAGACTTCGCTAGCTGTGACATCACAGTCAAACCCTCTATTAATCAAATGAAAACACAAGTGTGAGCGGATCATCGACACTGCAACTCCGCGTGGGTCCACTCTCGGACCGTACTGCGTCTGCGTATGGCGCCACCAGTATCCCTAGGAAACTGGCGTCAGTTTGGCCAATGCAAGGAAGTGACGGGACGTTTCTATGCCTTATTCAGACAGTTGTTGGCTTCTTGTGGTGTTTTGCTGGTGATTAATAAATGGCATAATGTTCCCTTGGAAAGCTACCTCAGTGTCAGAAACTTAACAGCCTCCATTGGTCAAAGTGACTGAAAGCGTCGTCTGCCTTATTAAACTACATGACACGATTAATGTACAATCCCACGTTTTTCTTTTTAAGACAGTCCTGTCTAAAGTAAACACCTTCTGCCACTGATTCACTGCTCACCTTTTCCAGTGAACTCCGGTGGAGTGGTGTGATCTCGTCTGTCTGTTTTAAGGTTGTAGCAGACTTTTGGCCGGCCACCACCAGTGTGTTTTACCTGCTGCTGCTGCTTTCAGTCTGTTCCATTACTGCTATGTTCCTGTCTAGCCTGGAGGGAGAGAGCAGGGCCGCCTGATGGGGAAAGCACACCTCTGGAGATGAGCCCAGTCTGCCCCGTCATTAAAAAGGCCGGTATGGGGCTGGCGTCTGTCTGTGAAACACATCAAGGCCCTCACCTCATACCCTGTACATGTATCTGTGTGTGCGTTACGGTGCTTACACAGCTTGTGTGTGGACTAAATTGATTTATTCGTAATGCTTTTTGAAGCTTTTTTTTTTTTTATGTGCAAAGCCGTTCCTGAATGGAGCTGTCACTACACGCAATCAAACGGTTATTGATAGTGTCAGCCGGGAGACCCTGAGGGCCTCGTGGACCTCCTTCTAATGAAGCCACGGTGTAGGTAAAGAGCGAGAAGGGTTATTATTCACGATCTTAGTCACAGTGAGGCCAGCGTCAAATGAGTAAACAGCCTTCAACTCTGAACAGCACTCAGCTGCTGGCCGGGCTTCGCCTCCATCGCTGCGGAGGATCATCAGCTCTGGCGAACCTTTCCCGAGACCAAAAATATCTTCAAACGTTCCCAAAGAACTGTGGGAAAAGGACGACACAAAAGACACCACCTGGACAGATGTCAAGCCTCACCTCAGAGCCAGGGACCGATTTAATTTTAGAAGCAAACACAATGACATCCACATTCCTCCACGGATCAGGGAGCACGCGTTTTCCTAACGAAGCTCGTCTGTGCAAACCAGTGGGGGAAATAAATAAATAAATAAACGTGCAGAAAGAGGTCAGAGAGAAGCTGGTTCCTCCATCTGGAACAGCTATTCTGTCGGCAGAGCGAGAGTCCTGAGATGAGCTGAGATAATACTTGGACTGAGCCTTTCAGTTTTCTGTATTTCTTTTCATATTTTGTTCCTGTCAGCGGCGGGACAATCTCCTCGCAACGACGCTGCGACCTTGAGATGTTGCCATCTGGTGATACTGTCAACAAATATGTATTTCAAAAAAAGAAAATGCATGCAGGATGACAAAGAGATGAAGCTTGAAGGTGCTCTTGGGGTGATTCACAGCAGTCGTGACTTATAGAGCTGTGGCAGCGGGGTGGGGGTGGGGGTGGGGGGTGAGGGTGGCTAGCACCGATGTGTGCTATATGTTTACACTAGGCCCGAGGGCGTCAGCAGATACTTTTCACTTTCTCCACAGCAACCCCGACTGCCACTACCCCCTCATCACTGCTCTTTAATTACCTGCTGCTAATTAGAGACGGAGGCGCAACTGCGGGTCAAACACCGTAAAAACCCCAGAAAATCTCCCTCGCTCCCGCTTGTCCCTCTCCTTTCCCTTTTTTTCCTCCTCCTCCTCCTCCTCCTCCTCCACTTTGCTCCAGGCATCAGCAGAATTATGATGGATCCCATTTATTCTTTTGGTGGAAAATATGCTGCCGCTAAGTGGGGGGAAAACTTGAGCTCCCTACCAGAGGGGCAAGCTCAGCGCCGGCGCACGTGAATTTTTAAAAAGCGTTCCTCTGAATGCACTCTATTAACAGGGAGGCTTGTTCTTTGGAACTTACACGGAAAGCCTCACATTAAAAGAGGGAAATCAAATGAGACTCCGGGGCGGCGATCCAAAAAACAATTCCCACATGCTATGACATTTTCTAAAGAAGCTTATTTTGTGGGTTCGGCAACCTGATGATCTCATGTTTGAGTCCTCCCTCCCTCTCTCTCCTGTGTGTGTGGGTTTGGAAATGTGCTGATGGGAGAAAAAAAAAAAAAGTACTTGACACTTTTTAAAGAAACCCCAACAAAAAAAAAAAAAAAAACAAGTAGCCAACAATGACATTCCTCCCCGCTGACCTCTACACCTTGAGTTGTAATTTGGCTCCGGCAACCACATGTCTGGGATTGCAGGGTGACATTTTCACCGGAGGGACGGTTCATATGGAGTGTGATCATCCTCTTTTTTAGATCCCACGATAAGTCACACACATACACACACACAGATGGAAAATGGCATTTGGAGACAAACCTTAGCGAGCATTCACAGTAAATACCACAGCGCATGAGTGTAAGGAATGCCTTCACCGCAGCACAAAGGAACGTCTGTTGCTCCAGTTGCTCTTTGTAATCTTTGGACAATTTCATAAGGTCTTTTTTTACCCACTATGACTGCCGCTGTGGAGAACGTCCAGACCATTCGACCACCTCTGACTCCAAGCAGCCGTACCACAGAGAGCTCATCTTGCTCCCAGAGATGGTAAAACCAGTCACACGGAGCCAGCAGTGAATCCACAGATCCTCCCCAACTCCTCAATACCAAATGATGTTCTTATTTATTTTATGAGCTTCACTAGACTGTATAATAATCTGCAGCTCTGCAGGTTAAATGAAACGCAATAGATTCAAATTCCACATATGCAGACGACACCCAGCTACACATCAATAACACCCGGAAGCAAAACCTGAAGATGGACGACATGACTAGATCCAGATTTCTTCTCTAAAGGCATTTTTAAATGATGCTTTTTCTGCTTAATGTGGTTCCACTTTTATTCAGTTTCCTGTTAAGAAAACAGCTAACTGGGCTGTTGGGTGGGACCGTGTCCTAAATTCTGAGTCCTATGGGACATTTTGTTGGTGAGGTAAAATACCAAAGAAGTCAGTGTGACCAAATAGGTGCTTTTGATGATTCACAGTTGCCGTTATGAATCATACATTTACAAAACCTGGAGGCAGCTCCAAGTCTCTCTGGGAGTCTGTGTCGACTCTTGAGAGATGTCCTTTACCCTGGATAACCCAAAAATGTTATTATTATTATTAAGAGGCTCTGTCTCCAGTGAAATCCCAGGCTCCCTGCAGTACAGCAGTTCTAATTTCTTTTTCCAGTTAATTCATGAGACATCTCTTAACTGCAGGCTTGTCTCACTTCATAACTGTTTACCAATCAACAAATGGATTCCCAGGGTCCTGTTAATGAAAATCTGGCTGCAACCAAACCAGTGTTTGTATTTAAACAAAGGATTTCTCATCAATCTCTTTATGGTGATTCGTTTTGTGAGCCAGACAGGGTTGACTGAATATACCATTTGGAATTTCTTGTGTTAAAAGGACACCACACCAGGCTCCAGGTTGATTTGATCCATTTTAGTAATATTAATAATAATGCACTGGTTTTATATAGCACTTTTCCATTAGATGCACAAAGCACTTACAATGCATGAATCATTCGCTTGCACAATCACACCCTGGTAGTGGTAAACTACCATAGAAGTCATGTGGTAGGCTGGCAGAAACATGCAAATCCAACAAACATAGTTCACTCACAATCATACACGAATTGAACCACCAACCTTTCAGTAACTGGATGACCGCTCTACCTCCTGAGCTACTGCCGCCCACAAGTTATTACAAGTTATTAGCCCATAAACTGTATTAAGGTATTTCTATCACATTTACTTCCAAAGCATCATTGCCTCTTTAGTCACTTAGCTGCAGCAGAACAAACAGAAAACACAGTAATGGATTAACACCTTTTAAAATGATCTAGGAAAACACCCTGCAGGGATCTGGAATTGTTCACTTGGAATCCCATTGGAGTTGATGTAACAACCTGGCAAAAACTCATCAAGGGAGCAGGGTTTAAATTCTGCAGGGGTTGATGAGTTGATGATGCTCAGGTGTGCCAACTACAGGCCAAACAGGAGCAGGCCACGCCTATACATTACACAGAGGAGGAGACAGGAGACAAGAAGTGGAAGCAAGGCAGGATCCACGACAAGGCAACAAGGGGCAAAGAAAACAAATAAAGGGTGAAGTTACATGTTAAATATAGAAATGCCTATGTTTGCTTAAAACTCGGTTTAGTTAGCATAGAAGCTATAAGCTAAACTTCCCCTGCAAAAAAAAAAAGAAAAAAGAAAGAAAAAAAAAATGTGGAACATTCATCAATATGTGTTCTTGTCTGTACTTGTATTCTCATGTACTGCTTTGATTCAAAGTATGCATTGGACCAAGTGCAGTTAAAATATAATGTCTACTTGCCCAACCCGTATTATCAATCATGCATCGGAAGGAATCTTGTGCTGGCCTGTGTGGACAATTTGCAGAAATCAAGTGCTGCTGTTGTTGTTGCAGAATGAACTCCTATCCTCAATGGTGCGTATTTAAGAATCAGTATCTCCTTGTGTTAAACTCAAATCCTGATAAATATTGACTAAGTTAGTATAAGTGTCTTGTGAGAGACAAAACCACAATGAAGAAAGTTTGGCTAAGGTTTATGTTAGTAAGCAAGTTGTTGTATTTTTGCAGTTTTTCGAGCCATTCTTCCGACATTTGCTAAATGAAACTCATGAGCTTGTGGGTATAATATCGGAATGCTTGTCATTGGTAAAGTGTAACATCAGTGGTAATTTGTGAGAACACTGCTGTCAGAAAAGTATTGGCATCTAGAGACTACCGAGGCTAACAGCTTAGCAAGTTAAGGACTGGATAAGTCAATAGGAGCTAACAAAGCACAATGAAAAGTAAAGGTTGTTGGGAATATCAATATTTTTCCATATCATAAAAGAAGAAAATCCTACCTAACGTTATCAAATACTGTGTCAAATGGCAGACTTTGGATTGGTCTGGACTTTAAGATATCGTTGCTATCTTAAAAAACATGTCACAGGCAAACCATGTCATCTTGAGATGCTTCTTTCTGTCTCTTATGCTAATGCTGCAAAAAAGCACAGGTGTAATTAATTATCAGTGACTGCATGCTGGGACACCTACATGGGAAAGAGCCATCATTCCCATTATTAGTTGCAGCTGTGCTTTTCCTGCTTCAACATGTTAAAATGTTTTTTTTTTTTTCCTCACAGGCAGCTAAGGACAAAGCCTGTTTCATGTCTTTAGAAATTTATTAGGTTCTAATTCCACTTCCTTCCCTTTCTTGTTGGCCTGTGATTATCGTAATCCTCGCGTTCAATGCTCAGTATCATTAAAGATCACTTTGTATGCCGATGACACACAATTTTTCACAACAATAAAACTTGAATATGACGGCTAAACACCAAGGATCCTTTATTTGCGTCACATTAAAGTTTAAACTTCTGCATTCTTTCTTCAGTTGAGTTTTCTCCAAACGTGATCCGCCCCTCTTTTTTGATATTCAAAGCAAATCCAAAATCCAAAACAAGCACATTTTTCCATCTGGGAAGCATCTCCTGGATTACTTGTTTCCTCTTCTTCGCTGACCTAGAAAGACTGATTCATGTTTTTTTTTTTTTTTTAGTTTCTTCCAGAATCATCCAACGCACCGTTTCTGACAGGACCATGTCCTGAGTCAGAAATGTCAAATTTAGTTAAGATTTACCAGTATTGTGTTATTACTCAGCAGTGCAGCGAATATGATCGCATTCCTCTACTGTCTCAGGGATCAGGAATTATTTCGTCAGTAGGTTACAACAAACTCTTTCTCCACCTCACAGCCAGGAGTGTCCCTGTGTCTGCCCTACTTCCCTACTGTCTTTCCTTTTCTAAAGTCTGTTGGCTGACTGAAACATATACACATGGGGGCACGTGCTCAAGTAGCACAAACAAACCTTTGGAAACCATTCTTTCATCGGTGATGAATGATTGCTCTGCAAAACGATCAAGAAGCACATGTTCACAGTTTTAGGCATGCTGATTAAGCTGCTAAGCTACTGTAAATCCCCTTCTGGTCATTGTATTTTTACTTAATGAAAATTTAAAGGCAACCTTGACATTTTTTGTCAACATTTAACTGTATATCAACAGTTTGTGTTGAATCCAGTATTGTTAACCTTGTTTTTTGTTAGCTGACTTCTCCATGTTTTTCTGGTACATTGCGTTTTAGAGGCACATTACCCTCTTATAGCTTCAGCTGGAGTGCTGACGCTAGGAATAGCTGTACTGGTTTCCTCTCTTGAATTATGAATACTGACTACCACCAGTTAGTTATTTCCCCTCATGCATTAACGGTAGTCTTTGTGGTGTGTTCAAGTGCAACTTCTGCTCAGACACAGACGTCTTGCAGCGACGTCACAGTCTTTTTTTCTTTTTTTTTTTAATGTGGTCTGGCCTATAAAGACAAATATTCCATCCGTGGTTTTAGTCTTTTTGAAACAGTTGAATAATTTCAAACTGTTGGATTAAAAATGGCTGGCCTTCTTCTGATTTTCTATAAATATTATTAAATGGAGCAAAATTGGCTCCTTGGAAAGATTTCACAGTCTCTCTATAATGTATCACTTGTACAGAGCTTGCTGTGATGGTGTTTGCTTAAAGGAAACACGGTGATAGTGCCGCTGTGGTTCTCCAGCTTGCATCTGAGGCAACTGCAAGTGTAGTAGTGATTTTCTCAGCTTGACTCCATGAGGTTTGAACTTCAAAGGCAGATTTTTGGCCAGAACCTGAATTTACTATGAGCTATCTCAGGAAACTAAATCCAGGTGTGAGATTCTCCTCTGAGTTTTTTTTTTTTTTTTCTTTTCTTTTATCTCTGAATCTTTGGACAATAAAGCAGCCCTGGAGTCAGATTCAGAGATTATACATCAAATCAATTAAATACCAAAACATCTGTTGATCATGAGCTGTAACAGAGTGGCAGAGCACCCTAAGGTGCCACACAGATCGGGACAGATTAGCCTCAGATGGAATATCCGTCACACTCCTTTGTAGTTGAACCACCCAGCTGAGAGGGGATTTAGATTTATAAGGAATAAAATCAAGATTTGCTTTTATTTTTAATCACAACAGAGAATCAAAGGCAACTCTCTCGCACACTGTTTGGTAATTTTCTTTGACTTTTGTGCCTTTTTTTTTTATAGAAGATGAGGTGGAGATTTTCACACACATCAAGACAAGTGTTGTATGTGGGTGGGCTGTGGATCTGAGCCTCATGGCTAAAGTTAAGTAATCTGATTAAAGTCAGCAATTAGCTGGTAAACTGAGTTGCTTTAAACAGACTACGGCTGAGAAAAGAGTCATGTGCCAAAGCTACATTACAAACGGTGTAAGCTGAAAGCGATGCTGCTTTTCAGTTTCCTGATAAATATGAACATATATTAACATTCAAGGGAATCAAGACTCAGGAGAGGGCTCAGACCCTTTTTTTTTTTTTTTACACTTGTGTTGAGAGAAGCACAGGTGGAACCAATGACATTAATGATCCTGCTGTTCCATTAGGTGTCTCACTAAGTCATAGCAAGTGAGTCATCATGCACGATGCCAGACGCCTGGAACTGGAACACCTAAGTGGACCACGGCTATTGTTAGCCGTATTGGTTGCACCTGTGGCTGACAAGTCAAAATATTCACAAGAAAAAATCTTTATTTCCCGTGTCACACTTTTGCAGCAACATGCCAGTTGTATGTCATTTGTACTGTGCACTTTTGTCGCAGTACACAGACCGGAATACAAACACAATCAACACATTGACTGTGCAAATTTAAACTGTGACTTCAGAAAGACATTCCTAATTATAATCCTACAGAGAAAGCGTTTTTTTTTTTGTTTTTTTTTTGTAGTTGTTTGTTTTTTGCTTTTCCCACTGATTGTTATTTTTTAATTTTTTTATTTTTTGAACTGTTCCTGAAGTTTTCTAGCCACACATTCACAATTACTTTTTAATGTTTTTCAGCTGCGAGCAATTGCTCCATTTCCTTTTCGCATGACACACTTTAAACCACCGTTAAAATATATATTTTTTTTGTCACTTGTGTGCAGTGGAAACAAGCTGCGCACACCACACTGACATCACCCCACGAGACGATACGGTCGCTTATTTACACGCCTTTGCCTGCCTGGTCAAACCAAGCCCTTTTATTTATTTATTTATTTATTCGTTTTAATTTATATTAACTCTTGAGTCAAATTTGGGGCTTTTAACTGCCTTTGAATAACTTTCCTATTTGGAAAGTGGGCTTTGCTGCATTTGCACCGCTTTGTGTAGCAGCAACAGCCAGCGAAACCAAAAATAGGGGCTTAAAGAAGCTAAAGTGCTACATGAAATTGATTGAAACTGCAGATGCTGATCATTTTATGTGACTTTGCTAACTAAAAACTAAAAAATGACTTATAGGAATAAATAAATCCCAGTTAAAATGAAGTTACTTCGACAGGGGGTCCATGGGCCACCTAGGGGTCATAGAGGTACTGCAGAGGGGTTTGCAATATCTTTGATTGATTAGCCATTTTTTATATATGTGTGTGCATGTGTGTTATATATATGTGTTATATATGTTAGGGATAAGGAATGGCTTAATATTTAATGCAAAATGATGATAATAAAAATGTATATTTATAAATAGCACTAGGCCCAGTTTAATATAGAACACATTTAGTAAGTAAAGGATCCCTATTTAAACTTTCCTTTAAAGACCCCTGGTATAAAATGACATATAAATGGGTCACTGTGATGTTGTAACGGTGCTAAAATGAACAAAAAGGGCCCCTTACATGTGCTAATAATGGCATACAGTATTTTCCCTGATGTCACCAAAGGACTTGCAACCTTTCTTTCTGGATGTTAGGAGAGGTTCCTCCCTCTAGCTGGTGTCTGAGGCCCAAATTCCGGTCCAGCTGTAGTGTGTAACGAGGTTAGGGACAGCTCACGTTATCCCCTCACAAGTCATCTCCCTCTTTTCACGACCCCCGAGAGGTCTCAGATGGGCCCCGTGCTGAGGACCACGGTTTACACGGCCATTTTTTTTCACCTTCCCCTAGCAATTTATTTACACTGCAGTCGTCCGGCAACCGAAAAAACAACACTCTAACCCCTCCTCTTATTATCCTCTCGATGTCATCTGTAGTTACCCCCTCTTTTTTTTTTTTCACAGAGCCACAGCTGCTAACAGGGGATTAGGCATGTTTTAGGATGTTCAGGTACCGCTGGTAGTCCAGGGATGTAACGCGCTGCATAATTGAATAACTCACACGCAGAGACATTTTTTCCAGGGGCTGCAAGGTTTAGATGGTGGATAGACAGTGGGAGTTCATGACAAACAGGCCGTGACTCAGAAAAACCAAATCAGGGGGAGATAACCTCGTTTTAAGCCCTGTTTGCTCACAATGATGTC
This sequence comes from Mugil cephalus, assembly GCF_022458985.1. Lineage (NCBI taxonomy): Eukaryota > Metazoa > Chordata > Actinopteri > Mugiliformes > Mugilidae > Mugil > Mugil cephalus. The sequence goes on along the minus strand of NC_061788.1, from coordinate 6,105,517 downwards.
TGGGAACTTATCAACGTTCTGCTCTTCCGCCTGCTTCGTCTGCGATGAATGTTTTTTGGAGAAAAAGAGGGGGATGAGAGCCCATTTGCCTCCGGTCTGCCATGACATCATCCCAGCACACATCTGGAAACGCTAGAGCCAATGTGTGTGTGAGAGTATGAGAGAGGGGGGGGCTGCAGAAGAATTGGGGGGGCTGGTGACACATCAGCAGTATGGAGAGAAAAAAGAAAGGAGAGGAAAAATCGGACAAAGATGGGATGCATGCATAACCAAATTGTATGAATTTATTTCGTGTATCGTGCGTACAACAAAAACAAAAGAAGTCTGGTTTGACGTTTCGCTGGGAAGAACTCTGGAGACAACATTAAAATCAAATTTCACGCATTTCAGGAGCCTTTGCTGAATTGAATTTCCCCTGACAAGGTGAGAGGATGACGGGAGGCGTCACAGGTTTTGCTTTTCATTCTCACCAGTAGAGGGGGACACTTCTCTGTCAGCTCCATCGAGGCCTACTTGAAATCATGCACGGGTGACTGCTTGTCAAATCCCCAAAACTGGAGCCCTTAAAGACGGGTTATAAAACTGCTAAAGGAGAGAGTATTAATCAGACTTCCTGATTTATGCTCTTCCTCTGTGCTGTTTGATGATGACTACATTTATTGGATTGTACAAATCTGTAAGACAAAAGATGAAAACTAACAAAAAAATAACCCGAACTTTTGTGCACGTGCAGTTGGTTTACATTCGTAACAACACTGCAAAGATGATAGATGCTGAGAGCGGGAAACACAAGAAGGGGAGGGATCGGGAGAAAGCTGTCTGCCAGATGTTTGTTCCTCTGCGCTCTGACAAACAAAATCCTCTCATTTGGTGTTTTATGATGAACTTCCACACTCCCTTGATCACTCGGCCTGGCTCGGAAGTTTCCAAATACCCTTCAGTTCCGACGCTTCGCTCTGCTCCACTTTCGTGACTGACAGCAAGAGTTTTAGGAGAGAGTTGACTTGAGGAGAGGCTTGGGGAGGCGTAGAAGGATTTCCAAAATGTAATATTATGCAACATGAAAATAGAGGCTCAGAAACAAAGAGGAGAGGAGGCAGAGAGAGAACATGTTGGACACGGGGTAGTCTCCGGAGTCCACGAGTAGAGTGGGTTTTTTGGAGATTGTGGACATTTTCCTGCAGCGTGACCCTCTAATCCAGCCACAGGAGCCTGTAATGTCTCCAGCAGGGCCTGTGGAGCACAGCGGACCGCAGCAGAGCAGAACCCTGATCCTGAACTCTGCTGAGTTAGGATGCATTACCACCAGAGCCACAGACACTGCCCTGCCCCATAACCAGTCGTATCTGTCACTCCTGCTCCCTCCTCTTCATCTTCTCCTCCTTCCTGTTTTGTTGTAGGCGGCTGAGGTGTACTTTTTTCCGTGACCATCGTCTACCCCACTTGGTGGTTAATCTCTCCTGGGGTGAGTCGAGGAGCCGAAACGGTCTGAAGGGGGTTGATTGTGGCGAGCAAGCCAACTTCCCACCCCCCTGTCGGTCAGAACACAGCCTCCACCCCCACAGGGTGATCCTTCCTTCAGACTGGAAAACTGGAAAAAGATCTGACTCACAGGGTGATAAATTCCTTTCCAATGTTGAAGGATTCCCCAAGGAAGCTATTACTGGCATGAGTTACCAGATGTAGGCAGAATTAATAAATAAAACATGTCTCACTTTAATTCAGCTAAACAATCAGCAATCAGCGCCAGTGGGTGACATCTTGATTCTGGACATTTTATCAGACTGTTTGAAGATAGAGAACGTTTGGCCCTGAACATACTTTTCTCATTTGAGATTTTTACTCTTAAATTTTCCCTGTTATTGGATTTTATCCCTCATTTATTTCTCTTGAGTCAGGTCATGTTGTACACTTTACGACACTTGTGTCAGGGCTTGGCTCCTGCAGAGGCTTTTAAATAGTTGTCCCAAACTTAGTTCGTCATGTTGCAACTTTCAGTGACTTGTCCGGACATTTACACACGTGAGTTACAGTGTTTATTTCGGGCAAATTAGTTTAGTTTTTTTTGTTTTTTGAGTAAATGATTTCTCATAACAGCCATCCGTCCATCCAAAAGGAAAAATGAACAAGTTAAACACACAGCTGCAAGGTTTATAAATCATCTCTGAGAATATCAGCAAAGGCCGAGGAGCAAAATAATTCCCAGCTGAGGTCTTAAGTCAGACTTGCTTCATCTATCCCCAAAACATCACGGAAATGAAGGCCAGCAGGCTGTTTTCAATCAAACAACACAATCGGCACTTTACCTCTGCCTTCCACCTTGAGTTCCCTCCTCCGTTCACATGGCGCTAACGCGAATTGTAAACACTGCTTTTTAAAAAATTGGAGAAAAATTTGCGGAGCCTCTGAGGAACTGTAGGTGTAATTAATGTCTCTGGATTCGACGGGAGAGAGCTAAGACACCTGATGTTATGCAATCAAGTTTGGCAGAAGGGAAGCATAAAAATACAGGGGGAGGACTCAGAAAAAATTGGACAGCTAGACTTCCAGTTGTTGTGTGTGTCTCCGGTTAAAATTAAAAAGTTGGCATCTGCCTGGGCAGAAAATCTCTTTGAGATAGCAAGTAAAATCTGATATTTATGCATCCTGCCAGAGCTTATGTTGAAATTACTAGCTTGTTAACCCCTGGTAAATACCGCTTCAAAGGACCTCAAGGAAGGAACAGCTCTTTGTATCACCAAGACAGAAAACAGAACATTGATGGTAACAAGTTAAATCAAGCAAGTCAGACTCAGACTTTCTGTATGTTTCTTTTCAAGGCGAAAAATTAAACTTGTCTTTATGCTGCCTCAACTGCTATTTGTCACATAAAAACTCTTTCAGGCTCTCATTGCCAGCATCACATCGGTGTCCAATTCAGCCTTTCGACACCAGAACAACTCAGTTTACAAGCACTGACGCCCAAAATTTAAATTATTATCGGCTGTCTAGACCACTTAGATCAACAAAAGAACCTGATCTGGTTTCGTAAGTTCTTACAAAATCAGGACCGTGTACCTCACAATATCATTAGTTGTTTAATGAAAAAGTTTAAATATACTCAGCTTTTAATTGTAGAGAAACACATGTCTACAGGTCTTGTGTTAGTAGTAATGTAAAAGGGGGTGTCATCAGCATAGAGGTAGATTTTATATAGTATCTTTGAAGGATTTTGGCAATTTCATGTAACTTGGTGGCTGGTGGTTATTAAGTCGAACAGTGTGAAAGTCTGAATTTCTGTCAAAATCACTCTTCCAGCATTTTCTGCTGTATTGGGACATGCGATAGAGAGAAACCTCCGACGATGGCATGGTCCAACCACCTGACCACAACACTGCTCAGAATGAAGGTTTTATTTTGGTACCTCTACTGAGTGGCAGATACAATTAACATATTGGCTAAATATTTGGTTTCACAAAACACTACATTTAACATTTAGACTTAACATTTACATTCAGATTTAACATTTAGATTTTACATTTAACATTTTGGTTTAACATTTACATTGAGATTTAACATTTAGTAAATATGATTAAAAAAAAGTTTTTGGAGCTAAATGTAAGAAAAGTTGAGTATTCTTTTTGACATGCACAACTTTACAAACGGCGCCCCATTGTTGTATTAAATGTCTTCCAATATAGTCTATATTAACAGATACCTGATAGGAATGCAGAATTTTAAAACACTGCTAATGAAACCAAACTACAGAAGCTTTGCAGTAAAAGCATTTAACTTCATATTTGCTGTTAACATAAACAACTACAAGCAAAATCAACAAGATTGACACTTTAATTGTAATAATAATTGATGATCAGGCTTCTGACTCTGGCTAATGATTTTCACATTCTATGAAAATGAAACAAATCTGGGTTTCTATCGGAAAAGATGCTGTTAGTCTTTTTGTTTTGTTTTTGCACTTTTGCATTTTAGTACAGTTAGATATGACAACGGTCTGTTTGCATCTCCATTAAACAGAATTACTGTTTTGGTCCTTTAAAATCCATCTATAAGAATCTATAAGTGATTTATTACAAAATGAAACTTTAAAAAGATAGGAGTTAAATGTTGTGAGGTCGAAAGTGGAGGAAAAAATCTTTGGTTGATTACAATTTTTTTTATTATTATTTTCTTTTAATTTTCCCCCACAAGTTTCCATCACAAATTTAAATTTCTTTAAATACACATTAACGTGAATCCAACATAGGGTGAAATCAATCACGAGGGGCACATATTACAGTGACTCCATCAGGTTTGCTGCAATTGACCGAGAGTCTATTCAGTCCAAAGGTAAAATCCCAGACTCTATTAGCAGAAGAGAAGCAGAGAGAAACAGTGCAGCTCACTCCCATCAGCCAACTACTGAGGCCAAAATGTTTTAGTGATTCACTGTCCCTACTAGATTTGAAACTTTATCTGTCAACACACCAGTAGGCCACCCTACTGTTGCACATGCTTGAAATAAGGAAATGAATATTTGAACCTGTGTATATTTGAATAGCTTAATACTGAATGCAAAATGATAATAATAATAATGTATATTTATAATGAGCACTAGACCCGAGTTTTATATAGAACACATATAGTAGGTAGGGGGTCCCTACATTATCTCACCATCAGTTTGGGGGTCCTTGGCCTGAAAAACATTGAAGACCCCCGATCTAGATCCTTTTTTATTTCTTCATTCATTGTGAATTAGTTTCCTCCTTTATTCGGGTGCCAGAGAACAGAAGGATGTTGATGAATTAACAGAGACATTTCCAGCCTGTCTGCGTGTCATATGGGGTTAGGAAGCTGAAATGAATCTCATGCTTGTATTGCCCTCCTGCCAACTTGAATTTGTGCCAAATGTACATTGTTATTATTACAGGGAACAGGCACTGTGCACTGATGTGCATGTATTAAAAATATGTCAGAAGCGCAGTTGAGTGTTATATTTATGTCTCCGATGAAGTGAGATAGCCGAGCATAGCGGCGACAAAGATGACGGCTCGATGGGCGTGCTTACAAATATTCTCCGCCACTTTAGTGTAGAATTTCAGGCGGCAGTCAACCGATGTGTGGAGGGAGCGAAACCTTTATGAAATTACCCGTTTCTCCTGTTTCACGGATTTGTGTTTTTCTGTTCCATACCTCTACCCCCTGCAACTCCATGGGCCCTCTCTCCGCTTTCTTGGAGACACTCGAGCCGACGTTTTGGGCCCTTTCAAGGAACACTTTGCCGTTGGATTTGATTTCTCCTGAAAATAAACACAAGCACAGTACGCCTATTCTTAACGGAGACCTGGCGCTACAATCACAGGTGTGAGACCAAGTGTGTTTGTCTGGGTTTATGTCTGAGCGTAGATTATAAAGACGTAAAAGAAAAGCAGCAACACTCTATAGGTTTCCTGTGACAGAGATAAAAGGCAGGGAGAGGAACTCAGCACTTTCTCATTACCTGCTGATTTGGCTAAACACTCACCCCACCATCCTCCCGGTACTTTACTCCTAACCATCCCCATTTCACTTGACAGCGCAGACCTCTGACCCGTCGCCATCCAGGACCCCAGGCGAAAACAAATGAGCTCACCCTTTCTCCTGCTCCCTCTCTGGTTTAAGCCGTGTGTGTAAAGAGAGGTTTAAGTTACCTCAGATATCAGCCAAAAGATCTGAACCGTGCTACATCTCAAACCCCCCCACCCCCCCACCGTACCCTTTTCGGACATTTCCACCCCAGCTTCTCAAATCGTTCTTTGCCCGAGGCTCCCTTAAACCTCCTCCAGGTTGATGTGTTAATTCCTAAAATGTTGTGTCATGACTTCACCGTGTTGCCACATCATCACAGAATCACGACCACGGCCGTCGCCGTCCAACGCTTAATCTGAACCACTTGGTGAAAATGCAGATTGAACCACGGGATACTTTTTCCACTGATTTCTTCTGCGCTGCAGCTGTCGGGTCACCTTTCGTCAGGATTAGTCAGTGTCTGGGGCCGCTCCTCGATCGACTGTTAAAAACCCACGAAAGGAGAATAATTTCCAAGTAAGCGATGACTCACTCGTGTAGCACTTTCGTCTCCTGGGGGCTCTGCACCTTCTCCAGTTTGTAAGGGGAAAGGCGAGGAGATACTTGGGGCTGAGTAAACAAAGTGGCCGCGCAGACTTTACAGATGTTTAAAGATGTTAACAACGGAGGCGGTCAACGCTCTCCAGATCTTTTCCTTGTCATCATTCAGCCCTGAGAGGGATCCGTACGCACGTGACGTGTGTTTGTGCATGTGTGTGAGTGGCAAAGAGAGAGGGTTTTTGGAATTCGTCGTTAAAAAAAAAAAAAATCTCCATCATCTTCTCCGTCCTCAGTCTTTCCATCCTGACCACATCTATCTCGTGCCCCCCCTCCCCTCCTTTTTTTTTTTTTTAAATCCTGTGTCTTGTGTTTTAGCTGGCAGACATAAATCAAGAGTCTGGAATGGAAACACTCACGTTACTGCTGTGCCACATATGTTTATATTTAAAGCCTTTTCCTCTTTTTTTTTTTAACCATTTCGGAGAAAGAGTACCTGAACAACACAAGAGGAGAAGGGGTTGGGGGTGGGGGTTGGGGGGGGACTGCTGCTGGAAACAGTGATTCAACTGAAAACGTCTGCCCACGCTACACACCCACCTCCCCTGCCCACCCCCACCCCGAACTTCTGAAGCTCCCACTCGAGGAGTTTAGCAGAGTCACATCGGTGCATTAACCGGGGACGACGGAGGTATGGTTTTGCTTGACCCGCGAGGCCGACAGAGGTGGAAAGAATGCGCCGTCCAGCCGGTGAACACGTTAACATGGAGTGGGGTGGGTGGGGGGGGTGGTGGGAGAAAAAAACTTCCTACAAGCAGCTTTCCCACCGTCTCACCGAAACCCCCTCACCCACAGTTTACACATGGAGGGAGGAAGGGAGAGGAGGAGTGTAGAGGAATAGGAGGAGGGGAAAGGAAAACACAAACTGCAGAGAGATGGAAAAGGCACCGAATGCAAAAAGCAACAAAAAAAAAGAAAATATGTAGGTTTTAAAGGGGGCGAGGCGCGGAATACATTAAATACTCCAACACGGGCACAACCAGGTGGCCGCACAGCTGAGCCAAGACAAAAGAAAGCTGCAGAGAGTTCAACGGGGAGATCAAATCACCCGCATAATGGTTCTCTCTATATACCAACGGCCAGAGGAGGAAGAGGTCTGGCTCCGACCAAAAAGTAATGACGGAACATATCATCTAGGGCAACGATGTGAGTCACTGATGAGTTTTTAATGCGCCGAAGACTGACCGCAACCAAGCTTTTTTTGCTCGTTAGCGGAAACAAGCCGCTGTTGGCCTCTCTCTCTCTCTCTCTCCGTTGACGATGTTCTAATATTTTAAAGTAGATTCCTGCGAAAGTGCTCGCTCGCACTGCGACAGTCATAAATTATTGTGAACTCGGCCCTCTGAATGTCAGATTGGCTGGATTCCATTCCATGGAATGATAAGTCAGAATCACAGGGGGAAAAAAAAGAAATACTTGTTTCTGCATTTTGCTAACTTTTAGTACAGTTATATATGAATTTACGAGTAAAATTACTGTTTTGGTCCTCCTCTATCCATAGGTAATTAATTGCAGAATCAAACCCGAAAAAATGGACGAAGCTGGAGGATTCCTACTGCATGTGAAGCTTTAACGGCCTCTGGGCGATGGAAAACCGCCCTGGCCGCCAATACATTAAAGTTTCTCTCAGGCTTCAAAGGCTCAGTATCAGGACACGTTAGTAAAAACAACAAATTCTTTTCTCAATGGCAAGTTTAATGCCTGAGATCAAATCCCAAATCCTGACACTGTGTATTTCGGAACGAGAAGCAAGAGACGCACTGGCCGGAAATCGCCTGGTGTATGTCACTTTAAATTTTGGTTCAAAGTAAATGGGGAAGTAGGAAAAACACACAAGGATTCCTTTCTAAAGGCAACGTTTAATGCTCTGAGTGTGGCAGGAGTTTCCAAATCCCCTTGACCTCTGTTGTATTTGGAAAGAAAGAACAGGAGCTCAACGCACTGGCCCGGAATCAGCCTGTGTGTAATTTGTCACTTTAAATTTGAGTATAAAGTAAATGGAGTAGGAAGACAGAAGCAAACAATCAGAATGCTGAAATGTTGACAGCCGTGATGTTTCCTGTTGTTTCAGCAAACAGCGTGCCCACCCAGCCGGCAGTAGGTGTCTGTTTGCATTGTGTGTGTGTGTGTGTGTGTGTGTATGTGTGTGGGTGGGTGCTGCAGATGCACACATATGTATAGGTGTCAGACCCCCCCTGGGGGTCTCCGGCCCCTGTTAGAGGCAGTTTATGAGGAACAGACCCACACCTGTTCTCCTGTCTGCCGGTTCCTGCGGCAGCCAATAGTCGGCCTCCATCTCCCAGAGAGGAGACCCTCTCGGGTTCCACGCGGAGCCAGCCTCCTGCCAGGGGAGGAGCGGGAGAGGGGGCTGGGGGTGAGGGGGTGCTGCTCCTCGTCATGATTTTGGGAGCGACCTCCCAGGAGGGGAAGCTTCCAGTGTATCAGTCTCCCTTTAGAAACACGGCGTAAATCAGAGGCAGAGAGGAGGAGTAGGAGGAGGAGGAGGACGCCCCGAGGAGAACCGTGGACGGGTCAGAGAGGCCCAGCCTGCCCAGGACACGGCTCCCTCTGCCTGGGATGACTCAACTGCTAAGCATCTCTCTCCAGGCAAAACATCCACGTCAGCACTCTCCCACTGGGCCACGGGTCTTTGACTTACAGTCTGGGCAGACTCTTCTTTGGGTCATCCAGTATTCTAAGACATGCAGATGAATTATCAGTTTGTTTCTATAGCATGGGTCTTCAACAGGGGGTCCGCGGCCCCTAGGGGGTCCTGCAGGGACAAAATCTTTGGTTGATTTGACAATTTTCATATATATTCTTTTTCAAATACACATTAACATGAATCTAATATAATTTAGTAAAGGGATAAGGGATAGCTTAATACTGAATGCAAAATGATAATAATAATGTATATTTATAAATAGCACTAGAACATATATAGTAGGTAAAGGGTCCCTACTTAATCTCTCCATCAGTTTGGGGTCCTTGTCCTGAAAAATTCTGAAGACCCCTGTTCTTTAGTATTTGTGAAACCGACTTCTTATCTGTGAGTGTGTTTGCATGACTGACTGAGGTTGTGTGATGATGTTTCTAGAAGTGTTGATAGCTGAGGGGGAGAGGGCTCTAATGTCTTTAACAGACTGTGGATTCAGTAAACAGGGCCTTCCAGACCCCTGACCTGCTCCGTCCTGCACCCCACAAGCAGCTTCCTGTCCTCACGTGCGACACATCATTACTACATTTCTTTATTTAATCACTCTGCTAATGTGCGCCTCTGTAGAGCCGCCCCCCAGAGCACAGAAATAATTCATGTCATCAGCGTTAATGCCCGTTGATTACATTAATCGCCCCGGAGACGTTCAGGTCACACAGCGGAGAAAGAAAATGCCAAAGCGTACACGTCGCTTCGTCTGCAGGCGAGACGTTAAATGCGATCCAGGAAGTCCACCTTAACGTCGGCGATCTGAAAGGTTTTAGCAGACGCCACAACGCATAAGAGAGGTTTACGATGCAGATTTAGCACCCTGGAAAGATGTCACAGCAGCAAATATTTTATCTTTTCATTGCAATAGCTGGGGAGTAAACGACAGAAATATGTTACGACCCGGCTCGAGGGCCGAAACATAAGGTGGAGGCATTATGACGGGGTTAAAATAAAGGGTTTAACAAGTGGGACGTGGTGCAGCTGAACCGTGTTGTCTACCTTAACCACCCCCTGTCAGGTGTGGCTGATTGGGGGCAATTAAACCCATGCATGAGCCACTGCACGGCCAGTAGGTGTGCAGAAGAACATAACAGCACTAACGCATATTTAATCAGTCCTTACAGTGCACGGTATAAGCCTGAGCCCTCTACTTTGGCACCCTGCCCCCCTGAAATATAAGACTCGTTCCAATAAATGAGCGAGGTGTATGAACTTAATTCTCGTCTATACAGGAGTTCTGTAGCCACATTTTTCCAACTAGCACGCATCCGAAGGAGCACGCACGCCTCCGTTGGAATCCAGCAGCTGTCTTAACATATAAGCACTCGCAGTATATTTTTACGCCTCGGCTCTATTTTCTTTTCTTTTACAGGTGTTTGATTGTTTTCTGGGCGATGAGTGGAGCCAGAATGTGGGTAACCTAAACCCGGGGCTGTGCTTGAAGGTGTCCAGACACAGATGGAGAACTAAAGCTGCTGCTGCTGCTGCTCCATACTGACTTTCAGGACATACTTTCTTTCAACCCACAGCGGGGCTAAAAATATGATAGTAGAAGTTTCTAATGAATCTTGGAACAATGTTCGACACACGTTTTAATATAACACAGTCCAGTGGACCAACTCTGAGGCTAATGATAACGGCCTTAATAGTAACATATATTTCATTTATTACCTCTGTAACAGTGTCAACTTTTTTTATTATTATTATAATCTTCCTAAATATAGTTTATGCTGTGCCAACTTGCATTATATTATATTATATGCAGTATTTCTGTGCTAACGGTTTGAAGTGGCCCTGAACCCAATCAAAGGTTTCAAGGCTAAGCACTAGATCTCTGCTGACATCTGACATGCTCCTGCAGAGGCCTTAACATGATCAGAAAAGAGTCATTTTATTCATATCCGTTGTCTTCAAAAGGATACGATTCCTTCTGTACCCTTTGGAAAACGTGCAGCTTGGATCTCGTGTTCTTATTCCCCTCAGTGTCAGCTTTGGAGGCTGACATTTCCACGGTGAGATGAAAGCTGACAGTGATATAACAAGACTGTTGAACAAGATGTTTTGTGCCCCCAAACACTTTTAATTCATTAGATCTTTACCCATTACCATCCTCCGAGCTATTTGTCTTAAACCAAGATACTTTCAGTCACGTTCTAGCACATTTCCACCGTAGCAGAAATACATGTCACCAAATTACTTTTGTTGTGAGTTGTTTGCCTGGGCGGTTTCTAGTCGCAACTGAGTGACAAGCCATTAAATGATGACAATGATTTTTTTCTACCATATATGGTGTTCGTGTGTTGGCTGTTTGACTCTAAATATAGTTCAATCAACGTCAAGCAGTGTTTCATGGAGTACCACTGGCCTTCCTCTTTGAGGTTATTTCTCCATGTCTGCAAATTGCCCAGATTTTTCTCATAGACTTTTTTTTTTTTTTAGACTGTTTTGTTTTAACTGTAGATCCTGCAGTAGCCAGGCAAGGCCAGACTCAGTTCTCATCACAATATGAGTCTGGTGACATGTAGATATCTATATAACCAAGCAGAGTCAATTAGTTGTAAACAAATTACCGTATTTCCTCTAATAGTGGCCGGTATTCAATTACTAGATGTAGAAACACACAGGTACCACAGATGCCAGTAGCTACATTTGAAGTGCCACATGAACCCAGGTTTCCAACAAAACGCTGTCAAATCGACACTGAGCTTTTAGCAATGTGGCGCAAACAAGAAAACTTGACATGAACTTCAAGAAGAAAAAAAAATAGCATTGCAAATGGTAAGAAAGCTTTGACCACATATACGGTACATACCAAAATGAAACAAAGACAATTGGAAATAAAGGCATCCCTCTATTAAAAGCCTGCCTCCAATAATGGCTACTATTAGAGGAAATACGGTAAAACAAATGAGCTAAGACGATGCCTTGGACTGCGCGAAACGATTTGATTGGCTTGGCAGATCTTTGCCGCCAAAGCAACGACTCCAGACTCCAGAAGTGTTTGCCTTAACATCGAGCAGTACACAGTTAACGCATTTAGTTATTTAAATAACGACTTACGTGATTACATGTCTAAGTTCAGTGGTTTAATTTGCACCCCCAGTGCCGCAGCACAGATCTCTAGTGGTTGCTGGTGGTATTGCAGCCCGAGTTGAAACCAATTGTTCACTGCAACGTGACAATGTCAAGTTAGCCAGCTGATAATTTATCCATTGACCAGATCACATTATCCATTAATACAACATTGGGTCTCTTGATATGTTTGTCTAAAACCAGATGACGGACAGTTTTGTAGAGGAAGAAGAAGAACATATTTCTGCAGACATGTTATATAATAAAGTAACAAAAATCATAAAAACGGAGACTAATGATGTTGTATTGTTTGGCTTTTATGGCTTGCTGTAAAAAAAAAAAAAAAAAAAAAGCAGTGGGGGCTCATTAAGCGGCCTTGAAGACCATGTCCTGGAGCTTGGGTGAAATTCAGTGTGAGGACAGAACGTGCCCGCAACAACCCACATCACACAATACAACTGCGTAGCCACAAAATGCCGATCGAAGTATGTCAGAGGTTGCAAGTGGGATGAATTGGAACCAAAAACTGCACCATCGGTTTTGCAAGAGGATTTCAAGTGAATAAAAGGAAGGAATGTTTCCTTTTTTCAGCATGACCAACTTGTACGTCTTCCAGTGGGCCAGTTCACTTTTATTGAAAAGTCACATACGACTTTCACAGCTTGGGTTTTATTGGAAAATACTGAATGCAGGAAGAAGCTTTATGACGGGGAAATTACAATTTCGGTTTTCAAAGGCTTCAAAACACAATCTATGCGCGAAGGCGCAAGAAGAGAAAATAATGGTTTTCTGTGTCAGGGACATTTTTGTGGATTTGGATGTCCAAAGTGGGACACTCGGTGCAGGGAAGGTGGGGACAGCAGCACAAGACTAACAAGAGACAACCTGAGGCTTTGCTGGGGCAGGGTTGTGTGAGGCAAAAACAAGCTCTGGAATCCAAACATCCACCTCCGTTCAGACAGAGCAGAAGAAAGGGAGAGTCCTGACATGACAATGAAATCCATTCTATCACAGCTTATGCAGCAAGGGTGAAGACACTTTCACACGAGTTACTAAAGCTGCGGTTAGACCCACCTAAGAAGAAATATTCTTGGCAGGCCCTCGTGTTTCCATAAGTCAAATTTAATTTGATATCACCTGACACCTAAATTGAGCGTCACCTACCAAAGGCTGTGGCTCAAAACAAAACAGGCAGCATCCCGGCCACATCCATCCAGCCCGACCACAGCTTCGGAGCAGCGCTGAAGACCAGCATCCACAAGGGCATGATTTAGAGCCGCGTTTGATTGCAGGAGCTAAAAGTAGTTGTAGTAATGAAGCCTCAACCTCGCACAGTTGCGGCGTTCCCTTGTCGTCTGCTAAATTTGAAACACATATGGATTATTCTTTCCGATCTAAATGGCTCCGTTTTCAAACGAGGAATATGAAGTATTTACGACTAAATGAACCACAATCAGAACGAACCAATTTGCCTAATCAGGATTATGTGGTTGTGGTTTTGTCTAACTGGATTGACAGTGTGTGTGTAATATAAGAAAACAAGCCACAAACTCGGATCACACTTTGATTCAATTAATGCTAAATCCGGCCTTCATAAATCAATGGGAAGAGGTGAGACAAAAAATAAAGACTTTAGAAATATTCTGTTGAGAGAAAAACCCTTGCCTTCATTCAGCTGATCAAAGAGCTTCATTTCAAACGGGCAATTTTGTTCTCTTTGGTGTTGCTTGCTGCAAAAAGTAACAATTGCAGGTGTGTTTTTGATCCAAACAGCATCTCCTTTGTGATATCAGCCAGAAAGACAATTGCTACACGATGGATCAAACGTGAGTCACCGTGAGGGGGGGTGCCTCCACAGATCCAAATACTGCAAGGAAACAAATGTTCTTTTATTTGTTGACAGACAGTGTCTTAACAGGCGTTTAAATCTTCAAGATTACCTCTTACGCAACGGTTTCTAGATCTTCCTAGCTTCCTGGCTAATAGTTGCTCTTTCTCGTTTTGAACAATTAACGTGCTTGTGTAGGTCTCCCTTGTGCCTCCAAAACAGTTGTGTCTCATCAGAGAATGGACATGGGTCTTCTGAGGGTGTCCTCTGGTGTCTGGTAACACAATGAGGCTGGCATTTCTTTCTTGCAAATGTTGGGTATATTTCCTCCCAGTTTGGTGCAACAATCATCCAGGATGAATTGTGCTAACTTTGATAGCTCATGTGGCACCTTTGTAGTCTGTTGTTAGCATGGAAATTTGCTAAGTCAATGTAAAGCAGGTCAAATACAATCATTCCGTGCATTTACATGCAGAGCTTAATCGAGCTATGCTCAAAATTCGACTAACTAATCGAATAACTGTTCCCCTCCTCCACACTAGGTGGCGATACGTGTCTTTTCAGCGGGATAATACCACGTTAATACGGCCCGATTTCCGGGTTGACCTATTACGTGATATAATAAACAGGAGTCGTTCATGCGGCGGATCGGCATTTCAAACAACAACCAGACGGATAATACTACATTTTTTAATATTGTACGTAATGTTCGCGCTACTTCTGGTGCAGGTAAGATCCGCGCTATCCCTCAGACGGCTCCGTTTCTCTTCTTCTTCTTCTACGCCCGGCTTTCTTGGACGTGTTTGTTCTGGGGTCACACGCCAGCGCAGCGGTGGTGGAGCATGCGCACACGCATTATCCGATGAGAACTCCGATTCCAATCGCAACGTGAGTAACGTGTTTACATGCATTTAAGTTCTCCTGTTATAGTCCGATTTAAGCAGTAATTCATTTTTTTTTCACGTGCATGTAAACGCACTGATTGCTAAATATCAACATGTTGGCATTGTGGTTCTAGCCTTAGCCATTTAGCTCAAACACTTGTCGAGCCTATGCCTTACAGAGCCACTACCATAGCTGTCTACACCGATCAGGCATAATATTATGACCGCTGCTGGGGATGGCTGGTGCCATCAAGGAGTGTCATTGCTATGGGGTGGGGGTTGCCTAGTGTGGTCTAGGTGGATGCTATATGTACAGCCACATGAATGCCAGGTCCAAACGTTTCCCAGCAGAACACTGTATTGTCGTGGTCAGCGTTAGTTTACAAACTAACATTGGTTGGCTTGACTATTGGAGTGTTTGCGACATCCGTTCAAGTGCAACTTTTTCAGACCAAATACTCGTTTGAACTGTTGAGATTCTGTTGTGGTTCTTACTCTTCAATACCACTGATGTTATATCCGTCCATGTCTTGTAAGCCACAGCTCAAGTTTGTGTATTTCTTCCTCAGGCTTCCAGAGCCATTCATTGCCGTCTTTTTAATGACAAAAACTGCTCTGACAGCAGATGGGATTACTTGATGCGATTTTAGTCGTCCATTAAAGATGACTGACAGACTCATCAAGCCCACGTCGCAAAGGAGCTTAAAGCTTCCCATCGTCCTGGACATGATGGGACATCAGTGATGTGGGGTTTTCTATTATTACCAGCGCGTTTGACTTAATGAGCAGCTCTTGTAAAATACTGCTGTTTACATTTTTCTCTGGAACGAGTGGAGGACATGTCTGGTTCTCATCCCACAGACTGGAGCCATCCTCTTTTTTTTTCTTTTTTCTTTTTTTTTTTTAGCGAACACCCACCCAGTCAAAGTATACACTCGTGAGACAAACCTCAAAGAAAATAAGGCTCCGTCAGGCCGTGTCAGACACATCTGTGACGGGCTTAACTCTGCTTGATTGAAGATGATCTGTACCCTCGGTGTCTGTCAGTCTGTCCCAACCCTCTGTTGCCTCTCTGTTTTTCACTTGGCGTCTCAGCACACCACTCCTCAACGTGATTGGTTTAAATCACGCTGACAGTAGGATACTGGATCACGGTCACAGTAAATGACAACTCTGTCATCCAAGACAGAAATGGAAGCAAAACCAAGCTCCGGGATGGGTTAGAGAGTGACGAGAGGGAGGGGAAATAAGAGCTCAGACATTACAAAAGAGAGGTGAAGCGGAGAGGAGGAGAGGAGGAGGAGGAGGAGGAGGAGGAGTGGGGAAGAGGGATCTGGGAGAAAGGGGTCGTAAATTGGGGCGGGTGGGGAGGGCGGTGGGCTGAGGGGAGAGCTGCCCGAAGCTTTTGAGTAGGAGAAAGAGAATCGAGGGAGGGAATGGAGGAAGGAAAAAAGTGACTGAAAGTTAAAACGTGGGAGCTGCGAGAACGTGAGGCAGGCGGAGCAGTGAGTGATGCAAATGGGTGTGATGGAATTTGCTCAAAAGTGGAAGCCAAACGCGCAGCTGTCAAGGACTTTTGTTCCCTTTAAAAACATCTTTCTCCCTTTGTGCAACTTGTTTCGACACACACGACGGCTGAAGAAAGCCTATCAGACGGGAACAGAAAAATGCGAAGCGGAAATAGCCGAGAGAAAATCGGCCGAACAGATTGAGACGGGCGAGAAATGAGAAACAGGGACGCTCGAAGTGAGGATCAGCAAGTTCTGGGTACATATGGAACAAAGTAGGAGTTGGGAGGGGAAAGTGGGGAAAACCATGCAGCAAGTCAGAAGTGAAAAGATCAACGTATCAGTGAAGGAAAACAGGAAGAGAAGAGGAAAGGAAAAAGAGAATTAATAGTATTTTTTCAGTGCACCATGTATCCCTCACCCTCCCTGTGGACCCAGGGCCTGCGCACATGTCAGCACACCAGTGCGCATATGTTTCTACTATTACATGATAGGCTGTGGAGGAAATATAGGAAAACCGTATCTGTGTGTGCATTGGGAGGGGGCAGAGAGGGAAGGGGCCTTTCCAACAATGAGCTCCACCTTCGTGCGCCTGAAGTTTTTCCAGTTATGGCCCAGAGTCCCGCCCTGTCCCACCTCCTCTCAACCCCGCTGCTTATTCTCTCGCTGAACAATGACAATATAACCTCAGGGTGAGCCAGACTCCTCGGCAGCATTACCTTCGATTCTGTTTTAGATCATTACAACCGTCTCCTGTTTGTCTAATCCTAACAAAATCATCTATGATTGTACCACATTAAACATTCGAGCGAAGCCTCGGAGGATTTGCCATTCAGTTTTTGTGCAAGCACAGTGATGTCAGAACATGAAAGAGCCGTCTGGTATGTGGCCGTTGAGTCGTGCCGTCTGCACGTTGATCTCGTGATGCTGATGTCTGGCAGGACCTTTTCTACAGCTGGGTTTGGTAAAGTGTGTTATGGTAACGAAAAGAAGAAGGACTCAGCAAAGCTGTGATGTCACCCCATGAGGTCATTTGTGCCCTTATGGAATAGTTTAACAGCTGCTGTTATGGGGGTTTAAATGAGCACCGTATACTTTAATTTCCAAGAAAGGCTTTTCGTTTCCTAATTTTGTGTCACTCTCTATAGAGTCTCTACACATCCAGGTTAAAGTAGGTTATACAGCATAATGTCATGTTATGTTCACTGACCAAAACATTCATGACGGATTTCTGTAGAGGCTGTTTTGAACCTCGAACCCTAAGAAATACGATTAATCACGATTAAATATCACCAATGTTTAATCTATATTAATAGCATCCACTGCAAACTGAGTCTATTATCATTATTAAAATGTTTACATGATTGTACAGATTCATACAATATAAATACTGAAGCTGTGTGATGTATATTTGAGCTGTATCTCAAGTATAAAGGCCACAACTTAGATATGTGTATATGTATATACACAAAATGAGAAATTAAGAACTTTATTGTCTACTACTAAAAGATCAACCGTGTGGTTACAATGCCATTCAAAGGGTTAATTATGCCTAACCCTTGAGATAACAGGCTAGTTATATAAAAATGTGGTACAGTTGACAGGAAAAGGTAAATTAGCTTTAAACAGCAGAACCATTTTAGTACCAGGCAGTAAAAAACTGTTATCTGTGTAACATAAAGGTTTGTGGGGGATTGAATCCTTTTTAGAGTGAGCCTCAAGTGGCCATATAAGGAACTGCAGGTTTTGGCACTTTCACTTTTCTGGCATTTGGTTAAGTGAAGCGAATTTCAGCTAAGTTCATGTTTAGTCATATTAACTTTCTTTTTAGCTATATTTTGGTCTCCATCTACTCCCGAAGGAAATATCTGGCTCAGATTGTTGCCGGGGTAAAAAAAAAAAAAACTTTTTTACATGTAAAAAGAAAGACGCTATGAGAAAAACAGTAGTTTTGGGACAAATCAATAGACAGGGTGATATCTCTTTATGGAACATGATCAAGATTATGTCTAATAGATTAGAATAAAAACAGAACAGCTGTGAGTTAAACTGTATTTTCTCATGTTATCTCGCCATGGCTTAAGCTGTAGATTGTGTATGTTAAATCATTAGCAGCATTTGGAACGTACATCTGTCACACGCTTTAATGTCTGAATACCCCAGAGGCACGGAGGAGGAAACACTTTGTAACCTCCACTCGCGGCAAATGGTCCTGTCAAACAAACTGTGTGTGGCACTAAATGTATACGAAAGAGAGAAACGTGTAAGTCTAGAGAGCAAGAAGTGGAGGAATTCCAAGGATAATGAGTTTATATTCTTCCGGTATTAGTGCACGAGTGTACATATTAGCACGGAGAGGGGCATTTTTCTCTGTGTCCATGCCTTTACAAAGTTTTGAGGGCTGTAAACGCACCATGTGTGTTTGCATGTGTGTATTTGGGAGGGGTGAGTAAAGACACAGATGGAGACCAGTTAAAGAGGAGAAGGGCAATATGTGTCCCATGTCAACAGAGTTTATATTTAGCAAAGACTTTGTGTGTTTGTGTGTGTGTATATATAAATATATATATTTAAATGTGGGGTTGGCCAGGAGCAGCATGCACAGGTGATGGTCAGTATTATTAGATAACTCATACGGTGTCTGACTTGTGGTTGTTGCTGGGGATATTGTGACTGTAGTGTCTCAGCAGCATGAGCGTCCTTTAACAAGTGTGTTGCCAAAAGCTGTGCACTAGGCATCGGGTGATTATTCTTCCACCCAACAGTGTATATACAGCACTGCTGAGGTGTTTAAATTCTCATCCATCATGCAGGACTACCAGGGAGGCATCTAATTGACCTGAAATTCTGCTTGCAGCATGACAACATCCCAAAGCAAAGGGGAAAAATCATGAAGTATCTATAAACTATCTTCAGCCATAGTAGTACAAGAAGTCCTGCAACATTTTTTTTTTTATTCTGGAACTTTGGGGAAATGCACACATAAGGAAACCAAGCAAAAAACCTTGTGTGAAATGACGTATTTTCATTTGTACACTTTAAACCATAGGTCTTCAACAGGGGGGTCTGCGGAGGTACTGCAGAGGGGTTGCAAAATCTTTTGTTGATTAGAATTTCTTCAAATACACATTATTGTGAATCTAACATATTTCAGTAAAGGGATAAATGGACGCCAAAGTGTACTAGTGTTTAGAACAAAGAGCAATCAGAATATGTAAGAGACAATAGGAGTGCGCATGCACACTAATCTCTGATCAGTATGTGTTTCAAATAAACAACTCTAGTAGTTGTGCAATAACCAGTGTGCAGATGGGTACACTCATATAAACTGGGGTTTTCTTTGCCACCGTTGTCCCAGTGCTCACTCTGGTGGACTCAGGCCATGCTTCTAGATGGGTTTTGTAAAGGGTCTTGGGAGAATTTGTATTGCTACTGACACTGTTTACATAAAATTGGATTGAATCAAAACTTTTGATCTACTGAGCTAACTGATGTGTTTTGGAGTACCAAATCATTTCAGGTTCCTGTATTAACCAAATAAAAGTTGAGATGCCTTCAGCTTTTTGACTGTTATACTATTTTAATGCAAATGTGCTTTCATTTAGCATATGTGACTCTTAGCTCTATCCATCGGCCACTTGGACCAATACTGCCCTTCATTGAGTCACGGCGCTAGCGTGACTAAAAGCCAAACATAGTCAAGAGCTGCAACCATGGCTTCAATTAAGTTACAACAAAAGAGCGCCAACTGTTTACCAAATTGCTTTTTTTTTTATTCAGAACAGACACATGCGTTTTTAAGTTCCTGATCTGAGTGTCTGTAAGTGGACTGAACTGCACATAATCAGAATCACTGCAGCCCTGTGAATCAACTGGGAGAGACACTGTGAATCCAGGACATTTGAACTCACTGTTAAGCCTTCTTGAGGTGTTGTGGGCCTAAATAAAGGAAACATCAGTGAAGGGAGGTGAACACTTGAAAACCCCAATGATGTGCCGCATACTGCCTACTGCTGTTGGCTAGGTTAGTTAGCTGGTGTCTCCTTGTTGGTTGCTAGTTGGTAGCTGACTGCTAGCCTGCTGGTTGATTTTTCAGTTGAACTGGGCTTCTAAATTTAGCCTCGGATCTTGGCACAAGGGATTGTAACATTTCATCCTGTGTAATAATGAACACTGGCATCATCTTCTAGTAAGTTCTCACATTAAAGAATCTGTCATCAAGCTGCAGGATCCCTACAGTTTGAGTTACTCCTTGCATGTCTGCTTGTGACACTTTCATCCATTCCATTCTGCTTACTTTTGCATTGTGCTTTCAACTTGCGATGACGTGTACAAGCCTTAAGCACTGTCCCATCCTGACGTGGACTCCTGGACTCTTAAGGAATAAAAATGCTGACTATTTCTAAAGAAAACACCAGGACTCTCTGGCTACAGCAAATCACCAACAATTTGATCCCACTGTGATGCACTGGTCAGATTTATGTAAGAAACCCTTGACTGAAAACTGGGCAGATAGAACAAAAAAGTCTGAGAAGTGACTGTTTAAGAACCCGTGAGGCCAAACACATGGTCTTCTATATAAAATGCTGGACCTGGAGGAAATGAATAAGCCAGTTGGCCATTGCTTTGTAATTCCTTGCGGCTCTCAAAGACACTTTCTTGATGCCTTTATTGATTTTCAGCTCGGCTCCCTCTATGCCCTGCTGTCCCCATCTGCCTCAGATAGAGTCTCTGGCTTTGCTGTGCTGTTGCTTTCACAAACAGGACAGAGGACCGAGCACTGAGCACTTCAGTGGTGTTGGTACATCTATTCAGATCAGCACTGTTAAAGAGTGACCTTTGACCCAGCAGTATGTGTTCCAACCAATCAAGATCAAACCAAATGATGGCATATCCTGTGAAAGAATTGGGCTGCATTCTTTCACTGGCAGTCCAGATGGCTGCTAAATCAATGCCAGGGTGCGCTCCAGGATTTTGACTGTTATGGTGGTTCACAGTCACATTAGCCCACATTTCACTGTGCGATTCGGCTTCTTTTTATCAGCACCTGCATGTGTTTGGACAAAATGGAAGAGGAACACAGTTCACTCAGTTCAGCCGGAGTTCAGCCTCCAGTAGGAAAAAATTCAGACGGCTTCACTGTCATTTAGTTGTTTATTTGCAGGTTCTGTGTCAATGAATCATATAACAATGCAGGACATTTTATCTAATGGGGCTACCAAGACTTCTAAGCATGTTCAAGATCTGATTAAAGCCCCTTAACGTGTGTCCTGTCCAACTAGAATCAAAATCATGAATGTTCTTTTGAATTTAAACTGATCAGGCATAACATTATGACCACCTTGGCTGCTGCCATCAACGAGTGTCATTGTTATGGGGTGGGTGAGTCAGCTTTTTTTGCACTGCCTATCTTGCACTAACTACCTCACTGTCCACGTTTACTATCCTTGCAATTATATTCCAATTTTTTTTAGCATTCCTTTAATTCCCAGTCCATACTATACTGACTGTCAGCGTGCAGTTATATTCTTGTATGTTTTGTACATTCTTTCAAATTTGATATTGTCTTTTGTTGTTTTTTTGTGTATATGTCTTACCTAATTCTACGCTACTGTGACAAGGCAAATTCCTATGTGTGGGATAAATAAACATTGTCTTATGTCTTGTCTGGTCTAGGTGGGTGGTACATGTAAAGTTGCAAAACATGACGTATGACTATCCCCGAATTAATGCACTCTGTGCAATGCCGGACACTGCACAGTTGTACACTGTACACAGAGTTGTACACTATACATATTGAATAGTAAAAGTATTTAAAGGTAACAAAGTTACAAAATCAACTAATATTAATCTTAAAATCCCTATGATTGTCCCATTCTGGAACACTGACACTAACATATCAGTTTATACTCAGATTTGTTCCCTGTGTCCCACTGCTTTTGAACTGTACTGCAGATGATTTACACACAAGTGGCAGATGATCCAACTTCCTCACAGAGAGACTTGGATCTTGCAGTGCACTCAGTCTTCCGTGAAGCTACTGTAATCTGCGAATCTGACACGTTCATGAAGAAGATTTTTTTCCTTTTTCTTTTTCAACCTGGAGGTAGTGGTTTCGGAAAAGGATGTCAGCAAGACTACATGCCATGTTAGACTCTCTGACCTCCTCCTTTCATGCCATGCTGTCAGTGTAATGAAGCTCATTCGGTTACCGGCTAATTCCACTGAGGTGTGCCAAGCCAAGGAGCGCTTGAGGCACTGATCTGTGCCACAACGGATGATTTGTCTGCCTGTCTATCTCGCTCAAACACGCAGGATTTCAGTACATGTGCACAGTTTTCCCAACGAGTAGCTACATTGTCTTCTAATTCACCCAGTCACATTCATCTTTCATTCTGACTCGTTTTATGCTTCTGTTTGAGTCATCTTTTATCACGTTGCATTGCATATCAACTTCTTTATCAAGAAACCCTTCCCCCCAGTGCATTCTGACGTCAGCCGTCTGCCAAACTGCAGCAAAATCGACTGCAACCAAATGTTAAGTCATCTTGTTTAATTCTCTTGGGTCATTATTTCTTCCCCATTCTTTCAGAGAGTGTGCGTTAAAGACTCTCTGACTACCACTGCTGGCTTCTTTTTTTTTTTAATAAGTTTCTGGGTGTACATTCTTCTCAGCGGGTTGCACGGCTTAATAACTGCCAGCAGCTCCCTTTTGGAGAAGACAAACCTCCACGCTTCCTCTCCCACACCTCCTTCCCCTTGGCCTCCCACCCTTCTTGTAATTTTCGGAAGATTCTGGAAAGCGCTACCTCACCCTTTCTATAACCCCCACCACCCCTCCCTTCCCTTCTTAAAAGCAGGGCAATAATTTATGTGCGACGTGCTGAAATGTTTCCACCACTGCTAAAGCTGGATTGTTAAAGACTAAAGTACATTTGTTCAACTGTAGTACAGTGCTGTTGGTCTGTGCTTTTGGTAGAGTCATTACCGCTGTGATTTTTTTTTGTTTTCTTTCTTTTTTTTTTTTTTTAAAGTGGAAGTGCCTGACTTAGAGTTATGGCCTCTGGAGAGATCAGACCCGAAATCTATTAGAGCATCCAGGTATGAGTCCTGTCTTTGTGTCTGATGAAAAGTGAAATCTCTCTCCATCTCTCCCTACCAACATCTGCTTGGAATGCGGCGGGGGCCAGCAGCCGTAAAGAGGACGGAAAATGGCGTGAGGCAAGGCAGGAAGGCAGGAAAGAGGAGGTTGCGCAAGGGGGGGAAAGAGATCAGTGGATGGAATATGAATGGTAGGGGAAAAGAAGAGACGGCGCAGTGCTACGGGCACGGAGACGATAAACCCGGAGATGATGGTCTAAAAACAAAAGATCTGGCGTAAGCCTCATCAGAGCCCTGCACACATGCCCCGAGAGTGCAGCACGCATCTCTTGCGCACACTTCAAAGGCCAGAGCTCAGGCAGGCCAAGAACGGTCTAGACGAGCTCTGCCCATCACACCATCCAGACCCCGCTCTGCTCTCTTCGCCCTGGCCTCTCTCCACTTCTTTTAACTTTTTTTTTTCCCCCAACCATGTGTCCCCCTTTGGACTCTGTCATTGATTTTTTTTTTTTTTTTTTTTTTGCCAGCACTGACAGCACTAACTGGAGAAATTCACTTCACTTCAAAGTCACGTTATCAGCTCCAAGAGGCTTTCAACTAAATGCTAAATGGTGATGCAATGATATAGGCGATGGATGCTTCTGTGCCAATTTGACACCATAGCTAAGCTATTAAAACCATAAGACCCGTCTTTACTCCTTGGGTTTCAGTAGTATTTGATCTGTTTTTATTTTTTGGGTCACCCTGGGTGTTAATAGCTTTCATTTCTTGATACATTGATGTTGATCTGTATTTTACATGTTTTATATGACATGCTGAATGTGAAACGATGTATATCACGACTGTACAAGACTTGAACCCAAATCCACGACTCAGAGACTCACAGTCTTAAAATCGCCGAATGCGAGGCGAATAAAACTATAAGAAAACAAATGACGCACAAAATCGCTCTCTACAAGGAAAAATACCAAGAAAACAAAAGACAAGAAAACTAAAACTCACAATGAGGAATAATCTAAGATAAGAATAACAAAGGCTCTAGGTAAACAGTGACCTGGCAAGACAAGGCAGAGATGACGCTGGTTCCAGACACTAATGGAGACACAGACAATACATGCACTCTGAGGTAATAAGGCACAGGTGAAAACATTCAGGGCGGGGAAGATAATCACAACAGCTGGAAAAAAACATGACGGACAAGATAGCCAAAACACAAAAGAAACGGTTAACAAAATAAAAGAGGGAATAACAGAAAAATAGAACACAATGCAAAACATGGGACACATGAGACAAAACATGAGAAGCTTTACAACGTACGTAACATACCTGTCGGGGCGACAAAGAGCACAAGAGCTGTGATCGGTCCACTTGGTAGTAACATGTTTCCTCTTTAGTATACCTGGCTGCCTCTTCATCTCCATTTTTCGAATTGATTGTTTTGGATCAATAAAGATGGAACACATTGAGGGAAAATTATCTGACGAGGTTCGGCTATATAAACATTTGTATGACTCGTCTTTTGCAAAATTTCTGCGAAAGTTTCAGTCGGCATTGTTGAAGCAAAAATTAAACCAACTGGCAAAAAAAAACACACCTTTGACTTAATTTTTGAGGGGCCGGGCTTAGCTGGAGGCAAAACATCTCAAACACTATAGCCTGTAAATGCCAGTTAGCATATTTCAACGGACTGTTTTGGCAAGAAGGAACAAAGAAAACGCATATTTTAGAGAACAAACTAATACACTCACTCCCCTACACTCTCACTCACTAGATGGACAATTTGACCAAAGGAGGACACAGAGGGGACAAAGTCTGGTCTGTCTTTATCAACTGAAGCCTTTCCAACAAATATATTACAAGAAGTAAGCAGAACCGCTGTGGAGGGCAACGTAGCGTATGCAACTTCTGCTTGGACACCTTTGAAGCATACAACTAGCGCTGCGTTAGCTAGCAGTTAGAATTAGCTTTAACATGTAACAAAAATCACTCAAATAATGATTAACTTTACGTAATATCAGTCACAATTTATTCTAAACCATAATGTAATAATGCATTACATATTAATCTTATCTATTATGAAGTGTGCGCGCTGTCTGACTCCAGTCCTTTCGGTTTTGGCCCCCAAAGACGATAGCAAGATGATATTTTAAGGGTTGACAGTGACAGTGTTCGCCTCAAGCTTCCCTCTGTTTTGCCTGTAGGGGTCTAGAAATGACTTGCAACGGCTACGTAGGTTACGTGAGCAGCAATTATTACAAAACATGAAGAACTGCTGAGGCTTATGGGAACGCCGTTACTTTTGCACATACAGTATATTGCTATTTTATACTGCTTGTGGGGACCGTGGACATAAGTACCAATGTAGATGTAGCAGTGTTTTGATGGAAAAGTTTAAATTTGACCTATTGTTGGTCCAGTGAATGCAGTAAGAAAGCTGGATGGGTGCCCTTGGTCCCACTGGCCAACTGCACTGCTGAGACAAAAATTCTCAGCCTCCCATAAAGCATTTATCCCGGAGACAAAGCATCTGTAAAACTGTTGACACTACAAACACCAGCTTCAAATGAGACCAGTTATTACTCTTTGTGTTGAATCTGCAAGCCACGAAGGTCGGAACTGTGTACAGCAGGGGTTTAGGACACGAACAAAAACAAGGAAGCTAACAAAAATAGTTCCGGCTTTTAAACTTTGTTCTTATAATACAAGGATATGTCAATAATCTGTTGCATCACTCGACGAAATGCCAGAAGTAATATGAAAAAAAAAGAGAAGCAAATTCAGGTCAACAGAAGTCATCCTCACGGGACTACGAATGTCTATTCAAACTTTTAAGCAATTTCTTTTGGTAGCTGCACGACTGAAGAGGGATTAGGGCATTAAAAAGTGGACAACTGCCGGAAGAGAAAGAGGGAGAGAGAATGAGATGTACAAAGAGTGGATGAGTAACTCCCCATTGAGCATTGGGAAAATCCCCCCTCCCTCCTTGCATCTTCCTCCCTCGTCCTGCACCAGTGGTTCCAGTCTTCATGCAGAGACCAGCTCTGGAAAGGACTGAATCGAGGTCTGATGCTGAGCAGAGAGACGGACATGTTTCGGGATTGATTCTGTCTCCCCATCAGTGCTTCACCGTCCAGTTTACGTCTTATGGTTTATGGAGTAAATTGCCTAATCCCGAGCCAGTCCGGAGTTGCCTTTGAAGGAAAAATCTTTGCAGACATTTTTTTTTTGTTCATTCAGAGTCCTGTGGCGCGGTCGTGTGTCGTCAGCCACATGAAGCAACCACATGCTGACTGACACGTCGCCTTTTGGTGCCACTCGTTCTTTGAATCATCGGGGCCTGTAGCCGTCTGCATATTTTTAGTCCGTGCCCATCTGTGTTTTAACAAAGACACCAAAACAGTTCAAGCCGCATGTTTTTTTTTTGTTTTGTTTTTTTTCTGTCTCGAACATCTCCACCAAATGTATCCCCTTACGACCCCCCAAACTCTGTGCCTCCCTTTCTGTCTTCCGCTCCCTCCCTCTTCTTTCCACGGAAAAAGACCCTCCTCCTGTTCTCTCTTTTTCCTTTTTCTTTTTTTCCCCCAACTGTGCATTCACCAGGAGACATCTGGATTTCCACTGCAGACCATAACATGGTAACAGCTCCAACTTTTATGATCTTAGCAAGAGAAGTGGCAAGTAGCAGCCGTAAAATGACAGACACCCAAGCAGGCGTTACTGTAACAGGCATGTTGTGAATGGGCAAGTTGTGCCTTTCATCCAAACTCGGATAAAAAAAAAAAACACATGTAGATATTCGATATATATCTGAGCAACAAATTCACAACAAGACGTCCCCGCTGCGCTGCGAGTCCCCCCTTCCAGACGCTGTGTTTATCGAGACCAAAAGAGCACTTTGGCACGTGCTGCAGTGTTAAGATTTTCCATAGGAGTGCTGCCAAACCTCGATGAGATGTTTGTGATGAATTGCGTTAGATGGAAAGTGTATTAAACAGGGCTGAGTGGGGAGATTACCAGTAAAAAAAGAAGGACACGGAGTGGAACAGTTGTGTACATGTATATGTTGGGTACTTTATGTGTGGTTGGGAGCGTTCGTTCTGCAACTCACAGAGGAACCGGGATGCTTGTATAAACACGCATCATCCCAAGAACTCCATTGCTCTTTGCGTGCTAGGCCTTGAGGGAAAGCTGGGGGAGGGGTTTCGTAGTTTTAAATCAAGCTGGTGTAGCTGAGGTCCTCCTGTCCGCATGCAGCTGTTGATGCTTTAATATGCTCGTCCTTGCATACAATAAACATGGGATGTTCTGAGGCAGCAGAAACAAGAGCCGAGGTGAGAAGGATTCCTCCTCCAGGCTTAAAGCACCACAGGGAAATAGTTCGAATGTCTGAGACGGGCGCTCCTGGAATTCAGAAAGGCCCATTAACTGCAGCAGGTCCTAACCGTGTTACATTCGGTGGGGCTTTTTTTTTTTTTTTTTGAGTGTGAGAACATCTGCTGGACAGATCTGGGATGGAAGTGAAACGAGAAGGAGACTTGGGTCGGCATCACTCCTCGATTTCTGTGAACTTTATTCATTTCGGATGAATTGTATTTAAGTTTCAGCTTCATGAAAGGGACATACACAACGGAGTCAGTTTCTTGGGCAAGATTTCTCTGGTAAGAAAGACACAAACTGTCTCTGAGCGACTCTTTCATAAGAGAGTTTGAGTCCAAACCCTTGGGTTGGACCTCAGAGACGCTGCCGAGCCAAAAGGCACCATGACCAGTTAAGGAAGAAGAAAAAAGATGACCACAGGCTGCTTGACTCAGCACATCTCACTGTTTCCAGCATTTCCTGAAAGTCTCACAAAGCTTCATACATAGAAGGCCTCACGAAGCTGAGTGAAAGGTTAAACTTTTAAGAGGGGTTTGGAGAGGGCCAACAAGAATAAAAGCCTGTTAAACTGCACAATTTTGGGCTGTCTGAGATTTAAAATGACAGTCGAGAGAAATGTGGTAAAAAATACGATCGTCAATCCAAAACTGCACGGCGCGGCTGCCAGCGGCTGATCTGATTTGATGTTTTCCGACCAAAGACAGCCCATGGCAGATGCGTGACACAAACTACTGACTTCCTTATACAGTGCTTTTCTATACTTGACATTTTCACAGTTCACCACACATTCATCACAACAAGTCTGTCATTCCTCAAATTTATATCGCACTGTCTGACACAGATTCAGACCAGGATGTTACTAGAGTATATCCATCTTACACAGTGTGATGTGAAATAAATTGCCAGCTACAGTCTCTCAAAGAAGAACTGCCTTCCATTGTACTCAGCCCTAATGCTAACCTTCATGCACGTTAGTGAGCACCATAAAATGATATGTGAAGAGCTTAAAACGCATTGCCATTATACTTGATTTAACGTGCTTTTCACATGCAATTTTACATCATCATATACACCGATCAGCCACAACATTATGACCACAAGAGAAATGAATATCATTGACCATCTTGTTCAGTGTTCGGCTGGTAAACTTTTGGACTTGGTATTCATCCATATGGATGTTAATTGGACCAGCACCACCAATCCCATAGCACACACACAAAACAGTTTAGGAACAACTAAAAAAAAAAAAAACAAGGTGTTGACATGGCCTCCAAATTTACTACATCCCAAACTGATAGCGTAGACCGCTATGGTAGTGGCTCTGTAAGGCATAGGCCCGACAAGTGTTTGAGCTAAATGCTAATGGAAGAGTCCCAATGCTAACATGTTGATATTCAGCAATGATTATATTTGAGCTGCTCTATCAAATTTCCATGCTAACAACGTGCCACATGAGCTAAAACCTTACCAAAGTCAGTGGTGCGTGGTGCCTTTTGAAATGTCAATGGATCAGATCAACAAGTGAATGCTACACATTCCGTTGGATCCATGAATCCAATGGCAGATTTTGAGCTTTTTCACTGGATAGCTGAAACCCTTCGTATGACAACACAGGAAGAACCAGGGGATGACCCTGAACGTCTGTGCCAATTTTACAGCTGTCAAGGCGTGAATAATGACATTAAATGGAATGTCAGAAGAATCCTCTGGGGACAATACATATGTGAAAGGCACATTCTTTGGCATAAGAAATATTTAAACTGTAACAACAAACAAGGAGTGCGCTCTCATAAGTTACAGTGTGTTGCTGCGATTAATTAGTTTTATTCAGATGTACTGTTGCGCTGCAGAGAGCAGTATGCTCTCTGGATCTGAATCTGAATCTGAATCCAAGCAAACAAAAAAAAAAGCTTTCAAAAAGAAACTTTCGCCACAAAGTTTTTCCCTCAAATTTCGCTTTTATAGGAGGGGATTAACCATCTGGCACGCCATCAGGAAAGAAGATCTCTCAGTTCATCCCAAAATCATCAAAGCTACGACAAACCGACAGAAATGGAGATACCATAGAAAAAGATTTGATCCAGATTTCGGGACAGCCCCTGCCTGCACCAAGTGAAATCCCTAATGTTTCAGCCACGCCACTTCAGACACGTAATGTGGGCATTCTTCTCTCATCTGAGGCGCACCCATCCAGACTGCAGCTGGCTCTGTCTCTTAAACCTCTGGCGTTGAGTCTCTGATTAGCATATCCTGCTGGCGCTTAATTATTACAGCATGTATGTGATGTTTAATTTATGACATCAGCTCTCCAAAGAGTACAAAAAAAATAAAAAATAAAAATAATAGAGCGGGACAGAGAACAGCAGGACAGCCGGAGCCAGGAACAAGGGCTGCATGCCACATGTGAGACCAAGGTACTGTATCTGAGTGGCGGCCTGCCTGCAGAGTTGAGCGTACAGTCAGCCTCGAGGCACGGAGCGTTCCAAGGTGTTTCTCAGCTGCTGACAGAGTCAATGGGGTCATTCACTTACATGCAAGACAAAGAAAGTTACTTTACAAGCTACAGGTGGTCACAAATGACATGACAAAAACTGGCCTCCAAAACAGTTGTGACTCATCAGAGAATGGACGTGGGCCTTCTGAGGGCGTCCTGTGGTGCCTGGCAAATGAATGTTATTAGTGGGGGGGCTTTGGGTACTATGCGTTGAAGGGAAGGGGCCTCTGTGGATCATCCCACTGTGAATTTGGAGGCCGGTTCAACACCTTGTGCTGTTTTTTATGTTTTTTTGAGTTATGTCTAAACCACTTTTGTCACTCAGGCTGCATCCTGCCATCAAGGAGTGTCATTGCTAAGGGGTGGGGGTGGTGGTACCTGGTCCGGTCTAGGTGGGCGGCACACGTCTGAGTGTCATCCAGGTCCAAAGGTTTCCCAGCAGCACATTATATTGCCACAAAATGATCAATTACATTTACTTCCCTGGTCGGTGGTCATAATGTTGTGGCTGACCGGCGTGTAAGCAACTGGAGGACGACTCCTTTAAAAGTGTTGTTGTTCATTTTTCTGTCATGCTCACATAAATACAAGTGTCCGCCACACACCGACTTCAAATATAGAAGCGGTGAAAAACAGCTCGCCAGACAAAGGACATAATTACTTGCATAAATCGTTGCCCTGCAGACGAAGAACTTTCCCTCAGGTCTCTAAATATATTCTCACACACACACACACAAAGGACTAAAATACGACTTTTGTAAGCCTCCATTCAGAAGAAGAACGTGTCGCGTAAATTGAAGCCTTAACTCTGTCATTCCAGACGTCGTCACTTCTCCGTGGTCGCTGCCCTTGATTGTTAGCCCCGCCCACTATGATGGATCTCACCTGTGCCTCATTGTTCAGGTTGTATTTAGTCTCCGTGTTTCCTTCCCACGCTGCCCTTTTGTGTTAGTAGTTCATACCTGAAACCTTCTAGGCAGTTCCTTTTTATTTTCATGATCTTCGTCTTTCTCTGCTCTTTGAGTCCTTCAAAGTTGTTATGTAGTAAATATAATTTATTTTAATATTATTTAATTTTGTGGTTTATTTGATAGGGACAATGCACGTTGGTGAACAATCGGTGCAAACACATGACATCATGCAAGACTCTCAAGCTTTGAATTTAGCTTGAAGTGAGTTTTTCTTTAACTGGGAGGGCTGTTTAAAGATAACCTAAGCAAATATTCTGCACAGTTCCTAGACTGTAATAATCATTTATTGTAAATAATAATAATAATAATAAATTAAGTGATGAAGTGTCTTCCACTTATTCTTTGACTAATGCACATTTTAGCGCATTTGTGCAAGGCGTGGTTAGGGCGCACCTATTTCACCCTGCAACGACAAATACTATTTTCTCATTGGCCGGTGATTGAAGGGGCGCATCGTGCCTTCGCCTCATCTATTCATAGATCACTAATCTCTTTTGAAGTCTATGTGCGGCAGATTTTTAGCATTTTTTGGCGTGAGAAATGTCATGTGTGGCGTGAGATTCGTGTGAACTTATTGAAATGTCTCAGCCCTACGTCACGTAAATGTGTCCTCATTTAGTCCTCACATTAAAAGACAGACGCGCCATAGACAGCAATTAACTGCTTAACTGCAAGAGATATCAGTCTCAGAAAACCATTATTACGTGAACGCAGGCCAGGCCGCAGAGAAAATGAACCAGACTTGGACTGAGTGTATCTTGTTTGAGCTGAGGGGATTAACACTTGATCCATTACTGCAGCTGAACACTTGACTGATCCCCTCTTCTGATATCCCACTCAACCTAGTGCACCCTCCTCAACCTCAGACTTCTAGTGCTTCTTTACTCAAAACAGACTCAGTGGGAATGCTAACACACTGTATATATACTAATGGTTGAGCTTGTTTGAGAAAACGCACACCTTAAACTTAGCAAAGATGTTGAGAGTGAGAGTATACGGCTGGGCAGTCTAAAAGACCTGCACATTACCAAGAGGTGTAGTCTAAGGAAAGTTATAAGGAAATCATCATGGGTTAGTAGGCAAAAACCACATGGAAGGAGCTGCATATTGATTAACACTAGCAAACTACTTTAACCTCCTGAGACCTGAGCTTTTGTTTGCGATGAATTTTTAATTTCTCCAAGGTATTTCTGGGAACATTAAGCATCGTCTTTGCACAGGAAGTTGTTTTTGAACAATAAACGATGTCCTCAGATGTGGATACAGGGATAATTTCACTGTATAACACAGTAAAGTCACCAGTGTGTAAGTAACATCTAAAAACTGTTTATTTTACTTAATGAACATGGCTGAGCAAAGAACTACTAACACTGAAATCCCAACATCCTCAAACGAGTGCTAATTAAAGACGTTGTGGCTCGTTACTATTGATAGAATTTGATGAGGTTTTGCACATTGCAGAATGAAAAACATAATGTCCCCATACGAGGACGCAGGGTCTCAGGAGGTTAAACCTAATGCAAAATATCCAAAAAAGCATTTAACAAAAAGGCAAGTGAAGTCCACTTGCCTTTTTTTAGAGTTTTTTTTTCTAAGGGACACTAGTTGAGCCAGTTTTCTTGTCATTTACAGAAACAAGCCTAGAAAGTTTCTGATGCGTTATACCCACAGATGTTCCTATTTAACCTCAACTTCCCATCAGTCTCTTAGAACTGAAGAAGCTTCTCGTGGTGAAACGTCTTCTCAAAATAAACGCGAAAAGTCAAATTACTTTTTTAAATGCTTTTTTGCATATACCATGGCCTGGACAGCTGAGAACATTCATAGATGCATGCAATGCTGTAACACCTTAATGGTATTTGAAGGTTTTGATTGAAATATTCGATTAAAATACCATTATATACAGGATAAATGCTCTTTACAGTGTTTGTCCTTCTTCCGTTGACACATTGCAAGGCAACGGCCCGCCGCTGGAATGTCTTGTCCAAGAATTTTAACATGTGGGATGAGTCCGTATCAGTATCAAACTGTGATTATTAAGCACAGTCTGATATCTGCTCCAATACCTGAGTCACAGCTGGCCAGATGTGAGTGTGCTTTACGTGTGTTAAGTATGAATCAGTCTCTCTAGGAAATGTTAAAATGAACCCACACAAGGAAAAAAATTCTGATGTGTCCAATTTTAGTTTTTTTAAATACCCATCATTTGGTCATTTTATGATATGCATTTTAATTTCCAGATGTACGTCCTGCCTGCCCATACTTCCTTAGATGTACAAGAGATCCTGTGCATCTAAGGATTACATACAATATAAACATATATTTTAGTTTCCCCAAATCACATAAATTCAATATGTGTGGATTTACAACTACTTACTGTATAGTTTACTTAAAAGTTTAGAAATAGTCTTTTCCACTTCAGATCATGTGACCATTTTGACTGTTTTATATATCCCCATGGGATGAATGATGAAATGATCTTGTCCGATTTCGCACTGTGAAAGTTTTGAGCGCTGAAAGTTTTACCACAGGGATTACAGTCCACACTCAGGAGAGAGGTATTCCTCTGGTGCTCTAACATGCAGGCCGTGACACACTGCCAACACAGGATTTGCACTCAATTGATAACTGGCAGCTGGTGAGCTCATGACAACGTGTCAAGTGTGTTAGTGTGTACATGTGGAGTGGATCTGTGTGTGTGTGTATGTGTGTGTGTATTCATGATTCCTCAGTCTAATCTGATCTATTGCTCTCTCGCGAGGAGCAGCTGAATACTTTCACATGTGCACCAGTATTATGCACTCATGATAATATTTATATATGAGCTCCGTTCCAACAGAAGGCCTGTGGAAACTCTGTGCATCTTGAGCACTGGTATAATGGTGATCTAAACAAACAGAAAAAGAAGGGGGTGTGCCATGTGAGTTAATTTCTCGTCCGTGCAGATGTCTCCAAGCGACCATCAACCTCGTCTAGCCTGGAAGCAGAAAATATACAAATTTACTCTTAATTCCTGTGTGGATACTTGCCATTTCCAACTCCATGTATTTGTTTTAGAGGATAAATATTTAGAAAGGCAGAAGAGGCTGTCTAATTATGGAGTGACATGAAGAAGAAGCTTTCAATTTTAAGATATAAACCTCTGACAAACTGCCACGTTCCGGTGTCCCTGCGAACTTCACAAAGGCCTTTGAGTGACAGGAGGCGGCTCTCAACTTGACCGCGGAATCGTTTGGAAATCAGAGATAATCATATGCTAATGGATTCCCTGCAACAGCAACACATACACATATCCAAAATCGAAGAGGTCTGGATGTGGGAGTTGCGATAAATATTTTTTTTTTTCCTGCCAAATCTTAAACCACAGCGCTGCCTGTGTGATGGTGGAGCCTACGTGACCCAAATACAGACTGTTTGGACTCGATGTGATGGTGGGGTTGGTGAGGCAGTGTGGTGTCATCGCATTTTAGGGGTTTGCAAAAGGTTAAACGTCCTCAGCATCAGCAAAATCTGGAATGGGATTTATTCATTAACTCAGCTGCCAATGCAGAACTGTCCTTGTCATTTAAGAAACGCTTAAATCACTGTTGAATTATACTTGAAACTGTGGGTCGACCAGACAAAGGCCGGTGGTTTGTTTGTGAGGCAGCAAGCCTCATAAAAGATGACCCAGACCCTCAGCTATTTTGTTTTGAATACACAAATGACATCCCACAAGCAGAGAATGTGGACGGTTTTGCAGGGAGCACATTAACTAATCAGATAGGCTGGATGCAGTGTTACATAAAGCTTTCATGTTTGGAGCAGGGACAGTAGATAGAGGGGCCCGCAATAGAGGATTCAACACATGATTCCAGGATCTACTGTGAGATAAAGTTATCAGTTTGTTTTGAAACTGTTCATTATTACCGAGGATATGATGTTACAGTCCCTTGTGCCAAGATCCCAGACAAAACACATTTAGAAGCCCAGTCCAACTGAAAACTGACCAGCAGGTTCCAGCAAGCAACTGATAAGATGACACCAGCTAACTAACCTAGCCAGCAGCAGTAGGGAGTATTGGTGCATTCCATTTACCTAGATGGCCATGTCCATGAAAGCGCTTGCCTTGTCCGAATATAATATAAATATATATATGTGTTCATTAATTACATATTTTGTGTGAGTGCAGAGTGACATTAATTAAAAAAAAATCTTGATATTATTGCCATAATGTTAAATTAAATTTAGGCTATTTAAGCCACACAAATTGTAAAAATTGTAAATAGAACAGATAACTTGAACCAACTCATGAGTTTTTTACTAGAATTATTTACACTGATGGAATTTACAAGACCACACCAGGCAGAAATTTATAAAAATATTCAAAACTTTTAATTGTTTAACATAAATGTAGCAAAAAAGTTAATCACTGTAGTGTTTCGTTCTGTTGTGGTTTTACCAGGCTATTGCTTTTAGCCGTTGTTAGCGCGACATGGGCTTGTAGTTCCCATATAACTCATGAAAAAACTTAAATTGCACTGTAACAGCATTTCAACATGTATGTCGAAAAATACTGTCTATACGACTGATTTAATGCAACAAAAACTAATCAAAAGTGCTAATAAACAGAATATTACAGGAGCTTCTAACACACGGGGCGGCCATCTTGGTAACTCAGCTCGGGGGTAGTGAGGACTCTACGACTTTCTGAGTAGAAAATCTGACTTTGGGGGGTGTTCCAGTTGAGAAATCCAACTCAGTACTCAGAAATTTTGACATCAGAGTGGCACATCACTGGGGTTTTCAAGTGGGCACCTCCCTTCACCAATGTTTTGTTAAGTTGGTCCCACAACACCTCAAGAAGGCTTAACAGTGTTTGTCAAATTGCTGTTTTGAGGATATTGCTCTCTTGTTCACTGTCAGTGTTGGTGGAAGTGGGAATGTTAATCTATGCTATTGGAGTTTTTCAAATCTCATTCTTGCCTGGTTACTTGTTGTATTTCAAGTTTCTTTTGTGGTTTTTAATTTTGGTCTTACAGTATTGGTTCTGTCACTGACTAAATTTCAAAATGTCAACTGGAAAACTAACCATATTACAACCCACACAAGACCTTCATATGTTTTTTTGTGTATAATTAAGCTTTAGCCTTGATGATTTCACATCATAAAAGTGATTTGTAGCAATTGACATGTTAAGTTTTCCAGCCAACGGGGACGTCGCATCAGGAAACATTTATTGTCTTTCTAGAGGGACAACACATTATGTGGTTTTTCATAAAAATTTACAAGTTAAATAAAAGTCACGTAGGAAGAGTATCCAAAGTAGATACAGTTTAAGTTTCTTTGAGTAAAATGGTCTGCATTTGTGCAAAACTTTTCTGTCTTCATGTCACTTTTCATGGAGTGACCATTCACATCTGCCACCAGGAGCAATTTCAGGGCCGGTGTCTTGCCCAAGGACACTTGAGGTCAGGGATTGAACCGCCAACCCTGCAATCAGTGGGCAGCCCGCTATACCACTGCACTCATAGTCATTTAAAATGCATCTTCTTTCCCTGTAATTTGAAAGAAATCTGTGTCATCCATGGCTCTAAATGTTCTATCCCGTTCACGTTGCGAATAACAAAATTAACTGTATCAGTCATTTAAGCCCTAAAAGTAAGTTTAGTTTGATCAGCTTATAATGAAGCGCCATTTAGCTGAGAGGAGTCGTCCATCATTGCCATATCAGCTAAAGACAGATGTTAAGAAAAGAGAAAAAATGATCATTGATCATATATATAATAAGGCAGGAAGGCATAGGCAGATATGTGAGGAAAACTGAGGTGGAGTTGAAAAGGATAATAATGTCCCTTTGGGGCTTCATTCATCGTGCTAATAGCATGTCAACTGTTACTTTGATTTGAGGTGCAGTATTGAGCTCCGATTCAAGATTACTGTGAGTCACAGATGAGCCGCCGGGGGCCCCAACCTTTTTCTCAAATGAACAGAATGGAAAATGATCTGGAGAAGAAGTGAGTGAAATATAAATGGGTCTGCATTTTTCAGATTCTTCGGGGTTGACTTCGGCCTCTTAGAACGTCAATATGCCTATTTCCACTTTTAGGCATGATTTTGCTCGGAGCCTGATTAAAACTGATTTACATTACAAAGCAAGGGTTTCATTCTCCAGTATTTTTTAAACTTTGGAGGGCCCAGGATTTCAGAAAACACTCAGCATCTTGGACAGGGTTTTATCCTGAAAACAGTAAATCCCTGTTCTGTTTCAGCATGAATGTAGTAATTATTTTTAATTAAACATAATACAGCTGTGTCTGTAATGAAGTCCTCCTCCTGTTCACAGCCTCCACAAAGGCCTCATTACATGGACATGGACCGGTAAACTTGTCTGCGCGTTGTCACTCCTCAGACCTTTGCAATTACGCGACGAGGCGCCTTTAGCGGCACGCAAGTGAGAGAGAGAACATAACAAATGGGTCTTATTAAAATGCATGGGCATAAACCGCCTTCCATAATTACAGCCACCACTACAAACAGCCGACAGGGCGGAGCTCGGACTCACAGGGGTGGAGAAGGAGACATGGTTAGTTAATTTCTTAGATGACAGGCGACAAGTTCGGCGCTTTTTATGCCCGCTGCTTTGGTCGAAAGGTTTTTATTTAAGGGAGGGTTAGGTTTCTTTACAGGAGTGTGAATCTAAGTCTGAGCACAGAGTGTGGGACACATTAGTTTATAAAGTGTGCTTTTGTAGTTGCGTTGCAGTACTATTTATTTGGTAGAAACTTTGCACATTATGTCGACGATCGCATGCTTTACATTCACGATGTAAGGATCTTCATCTAATTAACATGCACATCAAAGAAAGCCTAATTTGTTCCAACTCTTCCCTTCAAACTTGAGAAGAAAGCACGTATAGACTTGATGTTTGGCAGCTCTCTTACCCCGCTTGTTTAAAGTGTCAGCTTCTCCACGTATCAGTGCTTGAGGCTTTATTCATATAGGATTGGGGATTTTGGGTTTTGCTGCCAAATAAACATTAAAACAAAACTTGGCGGAAAATGGAACATCATCTGCGTAAAAAAATATTGACATTTTTGATTTGTAATCTGCAGTCTCCACCATGAAGTTATGTGCAGCAAAGCTAAACTTACAATCTGCGGTCCTGCTCCATGTGCAGATCATCTGTAGTGGAATGAGTTCAGAAATGTCAGATTCAAATAGACATGGAGAGTGAATATATGGATAACGGACATATGGCCATTGATGGAAGGTCAAAATCCATGGATAGACCCTTAGCATTTATACACTTCTACCTGGACTACTGTAAATGTCTGAAGAGCTCCACTCTGAGGTGATGCAATTGAGGCACCGACCAATGAGAGTGACTGAAACAGTTGACTGACATGTAATTGAAAACATATTTAGCAGGGACACACTGTCCACGACTCAGGACCCAGCTCCCAGCTGATAGACCTAAAGCACAGGTCTTTAACAGGTCTTCCCCCCACAAATTTAAATTTCTTCAAATACACATTAACATGAATCCAACATATTTTAGTAAAGGGATAAGGGATAGCTTAATATTGGATGCAAAATGATAACAATAATGCCTATTCATAAATAGCTCTACGCGGAGTTTAATATAGAACACATATAATCCATCAGTTTGGGGATCCTTGGCCTGAAAAGAGACCTGACCTAAAGTATTGGCTAAACAAATAAGAATAAACCTCGAATATTCGTTCATTTTTTACTCATTCACTCAGATACTCCAAGAAATTTTGCCTAGTTTTTGACCAGACCCAGGTGCCAAAAATTGCGTGGATTATACAGTATTGAGAGAATGCAGTTGCCAATAATAATATAATTTTTTTTTTTATTTCCCTGTCTATGGCTTTCAGCCCGAGGACCTTTTACTCAATCGATCAAGTAAATGTTTAAAATCTTTGCCAAAAAAAACACTTTAATATTTCAAATAAAAGACAAATTATTTCAGACAGCTGGCCCTTGTAGTGTTTAGCAAACGTCACTCAAACTCAGGTGTTTGCAAGTGGACTATTTTCAGCCCTAGATTTCCTGTGCTAATGAGTTCTTGCAGCAGCAGAACGGTGTGAGACCGTGGGGGCGAGACCGGTTTAAAACAACCATTGTGCAGTTCAATAATGCGGGTCATTGTTGTGTTTTAAAGGCTGGGTCTATCTCTGTTCTTTTCCCAGTTTGCAAACGCCCGCTCAGCTGTTTGCGAACAGCAGCGGTGTGGCTCCGATGCCCCCCTCGTCCCTTCGTACATCCGCAGAGTCGCTGACATGGAGAAAGAGAGAGGGATGACCGTGTTAGTTTGGACGCCCGTTCACTAGGTGGTACCTTAACACTGAGAAGTGACCGGGTTAGGTTGGAATCGTCATGTTCTCCAACACTTTCGAAGAGTGTAAGCAGATGTTCCACATTTCTTGAATAGCACAAGCTGGATCAAGCTCAGTATTAACAGGAAGGTCGCAGCCTTTCTGAACTCAAGCATCATGGAGAACGCAAGAGTTTGCCACATGGCAGCTAAACACCGTGTTACCTCACAGATGAAGATGCTCCCGGAGCTTATCTGTTTCACACTCTTTGGCATCTTTAGGTAGGTCACACAAGGCCGTACATGCATCTCATCCTATTTAATTCACCCAGTGCCCTTTGATTGATTCATACTTGGCATCACTAATTTTTGGCATGCCTCTTTTATAAGAGGAAATCTCTACATGGAAATATTTTCCAATACACTTCGTCAAAGGACTTGAGCAGCAGCTGGAAGTCTGAGCAGACAGGTGAGAATGACTCATTAAAACCGGTGTTTTTCTTCTCTGATGACAGACCGTTTTGTCATCATCATGTAAGCTTAAGATTTTTTTTTCTCTGTCTCTCTCTCTCTTTAGACTCACTGCAAAATTTTCCCCCCACAGTGTTCTTGGGGAGGTTCGCCACGATAAAAATCTGGCACGAGAACGAGTCACACAATGAGGAATGGAAAATATGGTCTCTCGCCACAGTGCGCCGAGCCAGAAAGGCTTTAACTATGATAACAACAAAAGTGTGTATCTGTCAGGGAAACCAAACGGTTCATTTTCTGGAATTAATTCTGGTGCAGCCAAAAAGTAAACTTGAAACTTTTTTTCATGCAGTTTTTTCTTAAAGGTCTTGATAATCAAGTAAATAATGCAACTCTACAAACACATCTGTGACTTGACCTGAAGACATGCATTTGTGTTTCACATTAAAGACAACAAATTATAATTTGATTGTGGTTTGAAAATGAATAATAAAGCAAATTTGCATGTACACTTGTCACCTCTTTTTCCCCTGGGCTTGTATTTGTGCCAGAGAGAGCACAACATTTAGAAAAAAGAAGCTACATCCTTATACTGTTACTCCCAAATTCTTGATGTGGAGTAAAACTCCTTACAGTCTGGAAAAAACTGGAAGTTTGCAGCTGCCAGGAGCGTCTCTGTATCAGGATCCGCCGCTTATCTGGTTTCCTGGCATGCTGTATTTGAATTTCCCTCTCTCTGTAGCTCTCATAGAAACTGTGATTAAAGTGAAACCACAGAATCAACTCTGTTCTGTAATTCGTCTCAATCACAACACTGACGAGCCATGTTTTGAAGAAGGGTCGGTGAAAAATTACTGGTTTGCGACTGAAATGATTGAAAAGCTCTAAACGGCAGGTTTGAGTATGTGTAATTCAGCGTGTACAAAGTTTACAAGTCCTTGACGAATTAAATTCTGCGGTTTACAGGGAACTTGAGCGGGAAGAAGACGTGCAGATGCAAGCTTCTTTCACACCCCGTAAAAAAAATAACTCCTAAAATCCTCCATGTGCTTTTGGATGTCACCGTGAAAAAAGCAACACATAATTCATTTAAGCAGATGTAACGTATTAGAAGGCACAATATATTTTTATTTATTTATTTCATTTTAATAATATAGAAAAACAGGATATTAACAATGTTCAAGTTTAAGCTTGGATTCGATTAAATTTAGCCAAAGTGGTGCCATAAAACATATGGTGGTTATGACTTTTCTTCCTCGTTGGAGTTCGTTCACTTTAAAGGACCCATATGTGTAGTTTAGTGCCACCTAGTGGCGAGTTTGTAGATTGCAACAAACTGAACATCCCTCTCCAATCGGCCATTTATCGGTGTTTCTTGGGCATCTTGGCAGTGCCTGATGACGCAAGTATAGACAAAACCCCATATTGGTTAACACCCAGGTGCATAGAAGAACATAAGATTAGTGACATATCTATGGTTTTCAATTGTTTTTTCCATTCTGGGCTACAGTAGAAACATGGTGGACACAGCGGAAGAGTACCTGCTCCTTATCTAGATATGAAAGGGTTAGGTTTATGCTACCCAGAGTCTGCACCATTGCCTGCATGAGTGGCCTATGCCTGTTGAAGCC
Source organism: Mugil cephalus (assembly GCF_022458985.1). NCBI lineage: Eukaryota > Metazoa > Chordata > Actinopteri > Mugiliformes > Mugilidae > Mugil > Mugil cephalus. The sequence continues at coordinate 6,064,009 of NC_061788.1, read as the reverse complement.
TTTATGTCTGACAGCTTAAATAGATAGACATTTCTACGAGTAAGGATTTACAGTAGTGTATACAGTTTGAAAAACATGCTATAGCCTAGGTTAACTTAGGAATTTACCACTTTACATAATCATCAAACTGCATTTAGTCAAGGGTCAAAGCTTTCTCTGTTGTAGTACTTTGAGTGGGTCATACAGTTGTGAGCTAGCTTCATCAGTTGGTTCAGCTGACAGTCACTGGATGTTTTAACTAATGTTACAACTAGGCTAAGTTTAACATATAGTGTGTGTTTATTGGGATAACTAATAAGAGCAAGCAAGAGTTTGGAATTTCTTGCTTGTTTCTGTCATAGTCTCACAATGTCCGGTTGTTGCTTTAACAGTGCAGGAGCATAAAAAAGATGGACGACGAAAAGTTTCCCTTTGTTTTCATGTCCAATCTGACAACAAATGAAGTGGAAAATACAAAAAAAAAGAAAAAAAAAAGAGAAACAGAAACACTTGAGCACTAAATTCCAACTTCCTCCAACTTCCTGTGTATCTTATCTCTTGTCCCGAAGGGATTTATATGTCAAAAAAAATTAAAGTCAGCTCAAATGTAGCACAACCATCAGTGCTCCAGGTTGAGATAAATCAACATGTTCCTGGTCAGGAGACAAATTAAAGGGAACAAATGAAGGTCTTGTACAGGAGTACTTTGTGAGCTTTCAGATTAGTATGGTGCTGACATAAAGCCACCCTAAATACAGGCCTCGGGCAACGATTTGACCCATACATCTGACCACGTAACTGTTACATGGCTAAGTGGTCAGCTGCTGGTGTGCTCTTGATGCTTTAACCCCTGTTCAATACAAACCACATAAAACTGAACGCAAAGTGTCTTTAAATCCAAGCAGGTTTTCACATGTGCTACGAGGGGTTATTTGAGGTAAAACTGAAAATATTACAGTCTGTACACGGATGACATCTGAAAGAGAATTCCAGGTGTGCCCTCTTTCTTATGGTCTGCAGAAGGAGTCCCTGGCTGTGCGCTAGATAACACACATGCACATATGGACTAATCATTTTACAGATGTTGAAGCTCCGAACTTGAAACTTTCAAATCTTTTAACCGTCAACATTATTAGAGCTGCTACTCTGCAGCATTGGCAGCATACGTACAGTCTGCAGCACTGACGCCTACATGTCCACGTGCAGTCTCTGCATCCACGTTCAGACTCATCCTTTACAATGTGACATGGTCTTAGCTGTCGCCACAGCTTCATTTCTATTTGTTCACTGTCTTTAAAACCAACTTTTACTGGGCAGTTAATGGAAGCCGGTCCCCCCCCACTGGAGCAGCCATATGACGGCTTATAAAAGACAGCTGCCATTTTTGATCTTGAGACGACGGTGGAAAGAGTTTGCGTATGAAGCTTTCTGTAGATCAATGAAATGATATACACCGATCATGCACAACGTTATGACAATCTTCCTAATATTGTGTAGGTCTCCCTTGTGCCTCCAATATAGTTGTGACTCACCAGAGAAAGGACATGGACCTTCTGAGGGTGTCCTGTGGTGTTTGGAAACAGAATGTTATTAGTAGGGGCCTTTGGGTCCTATGGGTTGAGGGGAGGGGCCTTTGTGGATCAGGCTTGTTCCAGTGGATCTCACAGATGCTTGAACAGTTTGGTCTAGTGAATTTGGATGTCAGATCAATGCCTTGTGCTGTTTTTCATGTTTTCTTTTTTAGTTGTTACTAAACCCTTTTGGCTTTGGCTTTAATGTCGGTGTGCGTATATACTGTATAAATGCATTTATGAAGTACTGCAAATGTGCTATCACTGCAGTGTCTTTTTCATAATTAGGTCGCAGCAGTAAAGGAGGCTTCCTCAATACACTCCTCCTTCAATCTACAATATTGTTTATACAAGGTAGATAGAGCAACATTTTTAATACGTATGCTGTTCATTTGATTGCAGTGTCATGTTTTATGGAAACCATGAAGATGCAAAGCTATTCTGAAACTTTAATGTGATCATTTAAAGCTAAAACTTTCATCCAAAGTGCCTCTAATAGCTGGGTTGAAACAACTCCAGGCCCATTTACAGTACTACACTTTTTTTTATTTATTTATTTTTTACAGAACTTTTAATTGGGTGCAACAAAGAAAATATAAACTAACCTTGCTCTGACTCTGAAAGTCATGAATGTACTTTTTTTGTGGTGATTTGAAAAAAAAAGAACAACCTTACTTGTGGGTTATGAGTTGTGTGAGCATAATATAATTAAGATAATTGAGGCTGTAAAACAGATGACACTATGACACTATAAGCCCACTTAAGAAGACAAAACGTTGAGTAACAGGCAGTGTTCGTTTTAAGCATTTCAAAAGAGGAAATTTAGAGGCAGATTACTCCAATACTTAAACTTTAATAAGTTTGCAGTATCTTTGAACAGAACAGAACTAAACACTGGCACAGGCCTGATGTGTGAAATTAAACGAACATATACAAACATATGGTATAAAATTACCTTATGTGTTGATCACTGAAAGGTCACAGATCTTGCCTTAGAAGAAAGTACACATTCTCTAAACGTATTTGAAGTATGGCCAAAACATTATGACCTAATATACAACAGTTGTGAGTCATCAGGACATGAACCTGAGGGTGTCCTGTGGTATGTGTTGTTGGGGGGGCTTTGGGTCCTATGGGCTCAGGGGAGGGGCCAGTTTACACAATTTAATGTGCAGATAGCAGTTATAAGTTTAATATTTGAAAATTAACAGGCATAAAGTGACCTCTTGTGTCAATTCATCATTTAAACCCTCAGTGCCCAGAGGCTTCTTGTCTTGCCATAGAATAAAGTACATATTATCTGATTTAATATGCATTTAATCAAAGACTAAAAATAGTCAACAGAGCTCTAAAGTATTGTCAGTAACTGTCATCTGGCAAATTATGGAGAGATTAGTACTGCGGTGCAACACAATCCTTAACTATTAGATCCAGCTTTGAGAATCAAAAGAAAAAAACCTTTGGCAGATTAAAGTCCTTGTCTTTGTTCGTGATTTGCCTCAAAGGCAGTTTGCTTTTCCCGCTCTGACCCTCTCCCGTGGAAATAGCGGACTCCATGTAAAAGGATTCCGAGCGCAGGGATTGTAGGCGTGAAACTTTCCCCTCAACTTTTCCTCTCCCACCCCCGGCCAATAACAGGGCCGGCCCTGGTGTATGCGCTCCTCTGATTTGCCTGAGTCTCCTGTCCGCGCAGTGAGTGACAGCCTCGGGGGGGAAGAGTCTTTTCTTTTTTGTGCGTTGCCCCGTTGACTTGAAGGGGCTCTACGTGACGACTGGAAGAGGGGGCAACACTTGAGCTCGGAGGCGCAGCGGTGCAGGACAGTTCAGAGAGCGCAGAGAGGAGAGGAGCAGTGCGGGAGAGACGGCGCCCATCCGTCAACCAGCTGGAGGAACCCGCAATAACAAACTTATGGCTGCTTGAGAAATAACGATACACCCCCCCTCCCCCTTTTTTCTCTTTCTCTGGGACTTTTGGCTTTTAGTTTTTCCTTGTTTTGTCCTGACCACAAGTTGTCGCGCGTCTAATTAGTTGCTCCAAGTTGAAATCCACTTGCCGTGGACGTCTGTGTCGGTCATGGATACGCATATAAGATGGAAAGTTAAATGGAGGATAAGGGACGCCCTAATCACTTTAGCGGTGATTCTGCTTTTTGTCACGTCGCAAGCAAGTTCAGGTAAGATGCCGCTGCGTGGATCTGTGGATAAACTGTGCAGGAGCGCAGCGCTGAAAAGTTTCCCCCCCCTCCTCTCTTCTGGTTCTGGTGGATCACTGATGTCCGCCCCTCCTCTTTTGTTGGTGTCCTTAATATATTCAGCTCGGTCTGGAAAATGTGGACTTGTCAGAGTATTAAAGAAAAAGTACTTTTGAAAGTCTCCTTTGAGGTTGTTAAAGAAAAAAGGGCAGTTTTTTTCCATCTGTGGTCTGTGGTGTGCGTATGGATGAGCTGCAGTGAAGGTTTCATTTATTTGCAATCTTAATGACTTTGCATGGGAAGGATTACAAAAAAAAGTTGTCAGGAGTCCCTCTTTGAAAGTTTTAAAAACACTTTTTCTTTTTTTTTTTCCTGGAAGGGATGAGAAGGATGAGCATAAATTTCATTAGAGGGAGTGGCTGTAAGCTCCTCTGAAGTGGTAGGGTGGAGCCGCCTTAAGGACTCCAAAGGGCCCTGTCCTCAGGCTCAATCGAACAGTCTATTTCCCTAATTGCATTCTGCAAATTCTCCTCATGCTTCTCGGCAACGGTCCCAAAATTTGATCGTAAAAGTATCTTTGCGCACTCTGTTTCTTAAGTATCAACCAAAGTTCAGCAGCAGTGACTGTACGGCGTCGCTCTTTTGTCCCACGGTGTTAAGAGGTCATGCAGCCGGGCTCGGGTCTGGCCTATATGTATTATTAGCACTTTAAGCATGGGTGGTGGTCTTCTGACTGCTGTGGGGCTGTGACACGGGGCTTTGAGGTGAACAGGTGGCTTCTTCTGTCTTCTCAGGGCACTCGGAAAGCCTGGTCATGGTGTGAATTGGTTGTGGTGCCTGATCGGGCAGAAAACAAGATGTAATTGTTGGAAAAAGCAGATAAAGTTGGTTTTAGAAGGGTCTCATATTGTTTATGTTGCCTATAAATGCTGGTTGCTAACTGAACTCAACTTAGGTCACTGCAATAAAAGCTGCATTCAGATCTGGGTCATTTTTGTTGACAGAGGTGGAGTCAAGCAAGTTTTTTCTTTTTTCTTTTTTTTTTTTGGGTTAAGAGAGCGTTGGGCTGAAGTCATTTTGATGCTGCAGGCTGGATTTAATCATCTCTCTCAAAACTGACAGAGAGGAACCACAGTCTTGTAAGCGATCCTCAAGGGTACTGGTACACTTCCTGAAACTTGACACTTGACACATGCCAAATGGGAAATACTTTTTTTGATTGAGTGCTAGCAGCGACATGCCAAGTTTAGTGTAAACTAATTATCTCGTTTGTCAAATTTAAGGCTTTTAATCGCTAAGATTATTGTATTCGGTTCTGTTTTCACTGTATTACACCTAATAATGGTAGCCTGGTATAAATTAGAGGGGGAATCTAACACAACAATCCCCACATCTTTTCACTATCAGGTAGACAAATAGCGGTTAGAGGCAATTAGAGAGGTTGTCGGCAGTAAAGGATTCATCTTGACCCGAACCTCGTGACCTATTAGCCTTAGGGTGGACCCGAATGGAAAGTCAACTGAACACTTGTAGAGACCTGCCCAGACACACCGTCACTGGTAATCTGGGAAGTGTCAGCCCTATATGCTTGCATAGCAATGCAGGTGTAACAGCACCTGGAAGACACGGCATTAATAAACATTAGGGCGAAAAAAGAAGAAAAAAAAAAGCATCTTGATGTTTTGCATTCATTCCATATCTGTGATACATTTGTGAATAAAACATCAGGATTAATATAATATTCATATTTCGCAGTTAATCATTTATATATGAATACATTTCAGGTATTGTGCACTGTCTCCAATAACTGCCTTACAAATCCCTTATTAGCATCAGCATGTCATGTATTAAGACAGTTTATACATAAATTAAGATAGTTTGGCAGCAAAAGAGAACGTGCATGCGATGTAAAGTCTATTTAAATGTGAAGTTCTGAAGTGTGCCACCACACGGGGGCAACAAAACAAGCTGAACACACAAGATTAGATTAGCAATAATTCATGTTTGTTTCCAGTCAACACAAATGGTGAGCACGTCCAAGTCTTCAGCATGCTACCTGTGCTACCTAGCTAGTTGCTAACTTTACTGTATGAAGGTTGGCGCAGGTAGAATACAGTCGGTTTATCTTTTTTTCCCTTAACAGAGTTGCCTGTTCACTCTGTTTGAGACAAAGGTGATAGGAATAATCACAGTGGGGAAAAAAAACTATTAAGAATTTAGTGGAAAGTTGTGAACATTCCCTGTTCCTAAGCTAACTTGCTGCAAGTCTCTAATATTTTTGAAGCAGTTTGTTGATATAAAAATACAAACTGGTGCAGTTTAAGGTTCTTTCGGTGTCTTTTTTTGGTGCTTTTTAAACTTAAAAGTTTAAAAAAGTATACTCAAAATTCAAATGTCAAATGTAGCTTCGCTTGCTGAACAGATGGCTTATTAGCATATGAGGTTGTTATTCAATAGCATTTTAGTTAACAAGCTTAATGCCAACAGGTTTGTGGGTTATTCTTTATATATCAAATGAATATTTAGTTCAAGGAACATCAGTTGAAATCTTTTTGCACCAACCCCCCAAATGGTTTCACCATAACCTGAGGTCGCTAGTGAGCAGCACATTAAATGTAAGGTGAGCTTTGTTGGCTAAACTCAGTCCCCGTCCTCAGATCTTTGGGGAAGTCATCTCGTCTTGGGGCATTCATGAGGAAACCACACTTTGGAGCTGTGTGAAAAGTGGTAATAACAGAAGGCCCATAAGACATAAAGGTCAAGAATGAGAAGAGGGGTCAGAGTTCAAAGGTGAAGGTCGGGACTTTCAGATTGCCACCGCTGTCAGGTTTACAGTTTCACCGCCTGAAGAAAGGAATTCTTTCTGTTGTAGCTCCATTGGTCTTCGTTCCAGTCAACACTTGGAGGTGGGGGCGAAGAAAAAGACAAAGAGTGTGTGTGCTATTTATGGAAAGAAGCTCTAGCTTGAACTCTTTTCCATATCAACCTTTAGTCAGAGATGCAGAATGCAGAACATCTTGCTCATTTCCAATGGTTTCCATCTGTGTTTCTGTAGAGTTGCTTTTTCCCCTCAACTAATGAACTCTTTTACCCAGTGTTAGAAAATCACTTTGGAGTTTTTGACTGGTTTATTATCATTAATCACCCAAAGGTTTTAGTGGAAGGCCTTTGTCTGTAACAAACACAGGGGTAGAGCCTACTTGTGTAGAGCGTTTTAGTCATCAAAAGTACTAAAATAACATTCTTTGAATACCTTTTGCAAATGAAAACAAGGATGGATTTTAGCCAAAGCCACCGACGGTGCTATATGACGGCGCTGAAGCGGCTAGCCGATACCAATAAATATATTCTCGATTTAAGAATTACCCTACACATTAGGATTGTTGTTTGTTTAATCCTCATGTACGTTTTAAAGGGATAAACAGAAGAAGGCCGTGCTGTTTCGCTAAGCGCCTTCCCATCTGGATTTGATAAGTTCCATTGTGCTGTCTGCTAAGCCCTCCAGAAAGCCAGAAAAAATGTCTTCCAGATGTTTTCTTCCCATTCTTGGTGGAACAGGGGACCATGAAAAAAAAAAAAGGAAAAAAAAAGGCTGTATTTTTTTCCAAGAGAAAATACACTATTTCTTGCTGGTTTTAGAGAAACTTTCTAATCGAATAACATCTGCAGTCATATGGCACTTAGTGAAAGCAATAGCAGTGTGCCCTGCGTTTTCAGCCAGGTTTACACCATAGACCTCCAGGGTCAATAAAAGGTTCTTTTTTGTTTAAGCAAGCTGCCTTTATGACAGGGTTAAAGGTCGAATCCAGCTGGTCCACAGCTGTTTTGCATTCACAGTCTCTTTATACCTGGACAGCACTTCTTCTAAAGGAATTTATGGATCAGTCATTTTTGCTGTACATAAAATTCTTCATGGGGCCAATTAGAAAAGGGTCATAGAAGTGATTGAATCCATATAGAACTGATCAAAATGCTTCCTGTGTGTGTTATTTCTGAATTTTACAAGATGTTAACAGCTGGTTGCCCCGAAGGATGCTATAGAAGTAATGTCCGTTGATTTACAAGACTGCATGCAAGGGCAGAGACGCAGTCAGATGTTTGTTTTTCATTTAGAAAAGTGGGTTTTAATGAGACATGTTAAAAGGCAGATGCATCTCTGCAGAAACAGATCATCACTCGCTCCCCCTTGCGACGATTTTCCCCGTAAACGCCGGTAAAATCCGTTCCTGCGTGAGCTTCTTCCTTGTTCACCTTCATGTGGCAACCGCGAGGTCACGTCCAGCTCAATCAGATAAGTGCGGATGAGAAAAAGTGGCTTCTTGTGTGTGCCTATTGCCGTGGCGCTGGGGAAGGAATCCGAGTTAGCTGGGCTGTGGAGAGAGGCAGTGACCCTGCAACTGCATGTGCCACTTCAGCCCGTAAATGCAGGCTTTGTGGAAAGGACTCTGTAAATCAGCCCTAATGCCTGATAATAACACGGAAGATAAAACAAAATATGCGGGACAAGTTTTTGACCCGGTGTCAGAGTTAAGGAGTCTCTTTGTGCTTCACAAATAGCGCATTATTTGCCATATCCTGGACAGTATATCGTCTATCCCTATCCAGACTAATTAAGGGTCAAATAATTGTTTTGAACTGCTCAATGGCGCTCTGTGTTCATAACACAGTGTGCTTGATTTGAAGCCAGTTGCAGATTTTCTCTAAAGGTGATTCCAACGCCAGACCCTGGTGTCTGCTAAAAAGGGACAGGAAAGATTCCACTTGCAGACTTACAGCTGTAGGAGGACAATATGTTCTTTACTCCCTGTGAGACAACAGAGAGCAAAATAGAGACTTTGAAATGTCAGCACATCAGTGATGTCAAAGTTGGATGTGCTACCTCGTGATGCAACTCCCACTCCTGTATTTGATTTTTTTTTTTTTTTTTTTTTAGTAGTGTGATTTGTTGCAGCATGTAGTGCACGGCAGAGTGAAAAAGTCTGGTCCAGGCTCACAAGCCGAGTGTTCACTTGAGCTGGGAAACAGTGCTTTTCTCTGTAATGGGGTATTATAATCATTGAGCATGGAAAGCAATGTATGACTCATCCTTTCCAACCCCAATCCCCCTTCCCCAGCCCGAGCTCAGCCACAGCCTGGGCAGCAGAAATAGAGTGTAAGCATATTTTTTTCCTACTAGTGGAAATACAATGGTTTCTGGTCACTCCAGCAACTTTACTATTGACAGATGTATTCTATTTTCAATTTATTAGGTGACGCAATTAGTAAGAGTTGGAATGGAAAGGGCATATTAAAGTCACGTTTTTTTTGTTGTTCTTTTTTTTTTTTTTGCTTCATCTGCAGCATTTGTAATTAGGGCCAAGCTTTAATTAATTGGGTGTTGTTGCAACAATGCACCGAGCCTTAGGCTCACCACAAACTCTAGCATGTTCTGGGGCAAGCAGAAGGAAACATGGTGGACAAATGAAAAAAAAAAACAAAAAACAAAAAAAAGAACACTAAGTGCCAGCAGAAGTAAGCAATGCACTGTCCTAGATAGTAAATTCATTGTCAGTAATGAAATTTGTGTGGAACGTTAACACAAGCAGGAAACACTGTTCATTATTGTGTCATTCAAGCTGCATATTCAAGTTATGTAGTCATGTTTCTCTGCAGTGTCCACGCTTGTATTAGATCTTCAACGTTTTTCAGGCGGAGGAAATCCAAACTGAGATTAAGTAGGGACCCCCTACCTACCATATGTGTTCTGTTTTAAACTCGGCCTAGTGCTATTTTTAAATATACATTATTATTATTATCATTTTGCATTCAATATTAAGTATTATTATCCCTTTACTAAAATATGTTGGAGTCATGTTAATGTGCATTTAAATTTGTGGAGGAAATTAAAAAAATATACAAAAAATGTCTAATCAACCAAAGATTTTGCGACCCCCCTGCAGTACCTCCAGGCATCGATCAATTGTAGCTGCGCAAACCAAACTCCAGGCAGCTAACCTTTTGAAATACCTGGAAGGAGGGATACCTCTGATGAGCCCTCATTAAAGTTACGACTCGGATCGAGGGCTGCAACATGAAGTGGAGACTAGAAACTTTATGAAATGGTGAGATTCACCGAGAAGAAGAAAGTCGCTTCGGCCATGGCAATGATCCACACCTTCAAAAGTGTGGCTGATTAGGGTAGTTAAGCCCACGCCCTGGCCAAATACACTTTCACTGCTACTGCAAATCCAGCTGGGCGTAACATTTCTGCACTAACAGTCGAGGGAACAGTTGTGATCTCGGGAACATATCTGTAAATTCAACTGTTTCTTATATCCCGAGACACTAGTGTGCACCAAAAACCAAGACATTTGCTAAAACAAAAGCCAAAAGACTTTTGTTTTGTAGACCTGACCACATGAGGGACTTACGGTGCAAACCGTGACCTTATTTGGTTTGCGAGGAAACATAATTCAAGATAGGCGCCGGGGCGCGTTGAAAAGCGTAGAAGCTCGTAACGCTGTGCAGTGGATCCGACTACACCGTCTACAAAATTTATCTCACCGTGGAAGCAAAGTTCAGCAGCTGATTTGGATGATTTATAGCTGATGACTCAGGTAATGTAGCTGACTGTCTGCCCCCCCCCCCCCGTGGCTGAACTGATGTTCACCCGTTCAGCGTCTGCACGCCCACAGGGCTGATGTTGCTCAAGTATGACACTGGTTGAAGTGTCAGCAGGAGATGAATTGATGGTTGACTTGGCTGTCGCTGTTATATGGCGTTGCAGGAGATGGCAGGCTTTCCTCACCCCGGGCTTCAGTTACAGTGTGTGTTATCACCACTACAAGAACAATGATTGATAATATAAACATTCCAACAGTTATTCTGGCTTTTCTTCCCCGTCCTCTGCCTGTGATTTCCTCTGTTGATGAGATTGCTCGCGCAGCTTTTGATGACGTCTTCCCCCTCATGCCGTCGGTATCCTAATGTCTCCTCTGGTGTATTTATTGCCAGCTTTATGCTCTCAGCTGCACACAGAGGAAGCTCGGAAATTATTTCATGAATGTTGCACCTGTGAGCGGATACTGTGTGTTTTACTGACTACGAGCGCTGGGAGAAAATATTTCTGCTTCACTGAATTCACTAATGATTACGAAACTCTTCTTTTGTGAGGAATCATTGGATGTTGGATTGATTCCCATCATTAGCCGAGAGGCACTGCACCTCAGTGAAGTGCTGGATAATATCCTCCTAAGCTTTCGAAGGGCCTTCACTCGTTCGAGTCAATGCTGGATGGGCCTTAATAATGAGAAAAGCTACATTATTGTACAGGACTTTGGATTCTGGGATCAGTGTGTTGGTGCTAGAATAATGGTTATATGCGGAGCTGTGTGAGAGGAAATGGTTTTGTAATGTCGGTGCTGCAGGGCCCTCCTTTATCATAAATTTCTCAGCAGTCGGCCATTAAAACCGTATCTGCTGTGGGAGAGACAGAATGAGGGAAGGGCTTCATTGCTGCAAAAGATAAAACAGGCAGTGGGAAATCAGGCCCGCCTTTTAATGGAGATTAAAAAATGAAACTGAATGAAGCTGGTGAGGAGGAAGAAGAAAAGGGGCGCAAAGAAAAAGACATCAAAAAGATAACAGCGGTCACACATGTGCCTCCAGACTTACTGTTCGTCTACTTTCTCACTGTAAAGTGAGCATTCGGAGGTGCACCGTGGAATCTTGACTCAGTTTTTCCATCTTAGTCTGTGGCGGACATTGATTTATCTTCACTGCTGCAAGCTGCAGCGTTGGAGACAGTGAAGTAAACCATCTGGTATTCCCGCTGTTAAAGCAATAAGAGTCCGGCTAAAGCAGTGAGCCTCAGAGTACACAAGAGAAGCTCTGGTCAGAAAAAGTCTCTCTTGTCTGGATCGTCTTTCAGGCGTGTGTGTGTGTGTGTGGTTGTGTCTGTGGTTTAGTCTCCTACTGCTTGTCATTTCTTGGTGTCTTGACCGTGGGGAATGGACGCGTTCTGTGTCTAAGCAGTAAGATCCAGCCAGTTCCTCCTTGAAGCTGGACGATGCAACGAAACACAGATGTTAGCATGTAAAGCCTCATGCATGTGTGGACGGATCCCAGTTAGTCTATGTTGCCATAAACCTTCATTTGACTGGTGTGACGATTGGGAATGCTATTAGTGTAGCACATACAGCCATGTAAGTTGCACGACATTGACATTTGCAAGGCTACGCCAGCGCAGAGGGCGAGTCGTACAAATGTTTGTATCTCCGAACCTCCTCAGTTTCAACCTTTACCCGATGTGTTCCATCTATCGAAAACAATCCATTAGCAGTACTGAGTTAGAAGTATACAAGTATTTTTAAATTGGTAAACTGAAGTTAGCTAACATTAGCTAATGGTCAGCGTACTTTATGTCAGGGGTCTTCAACGGTTTTCAGGCTAAGGACCCTGAAACTGATGGAGAGATTATGTAGGGACCTCCCATCTACTATGTGGTCCATATTTATATGGAATATTATATGCTATTTATAAATATACATTATTACTATCATTTTGCATCATTCAGTGTTAAGCTATTCAAATAATACACAGGTTCAAATATTCTTTTTTTATTATTTCAAACATGTGCAACTGTAGGATATTTGAGGAGGAAAATTAAAATAAAAATGTGTATTAAAAAATGCCTTATCAACCATTTTGTGACACCCCTGCAGTACCTTTGCGAAACCCCTAGGTGTCGCAGACCCCCTCTTGAAGACCTATTCTTCAGGTCATCTCTTTTAATAGAACCATGCAATGTTCTCAGGAACCCCTGGCAAAAGTATTATATTATTAGCGTCACCAGAAACATTTGTTTGTTCTGTTTCCTGTCACCGTGTCACCGGGCCTTCGGTAGAGTTTTACAGCCTTTTTCTTACTCAACATCTACATGCAATATTCACTTTCATCTTTGCGGGATTGTGTATGTGTCTGCATTGTAAACCGGCATCCGAGCCTCGCTGCAAAGTGTGCAGGGGAAGCCGCGATTGCCAAGACGTCTGTCTGGCTGTGGTTTAGTCACAGGGTTTAATTAAGCGGAGGTTGCGGAGGTATGTGCGACTGCTTGCCGCGTTGCTTAATAGCGTCGCGTTCACGTTGGCGCTTGCCTTAGTTTACTCACGTGCACCGCGTCTACTATAATGTCTATTCTGGCAGAGCATGTAATGCGCTTGATCCGATGTAAGCACATTGCCTCCAGTATGAGTCTTGTGCCACATGAAACCCAGGAGGAGCCACACAAGGTCACAGCTGATGTGGGTGTCCTGAAGAGAGGCCGCTCCTGCAGAGTTAATAAGTGGAAAAGATCAGACGTTCAATAGATATTTGCATTGGTTACGCCTCTTGTCGGGATTTTAGCATCGTATGTTTTACTTAACATCTGCTAGTGTGGCCGCAATAGTATGAGATAATAACCAAAGAAGTGTAACAGTATGTCCTATCTTGCTATCATTAGCTAAGATTAACCAGCATGAGGCACTGGTCACACCAGACGAATATAAAGCTTGCATAACCCCATGAGTGTTTTGAATTGCATTTTATTGCCCTCAGATTCCACTCTTAATTTGCAAGAGCAGGAATGTCTTACTTCCTCTTTCGAACGTTACGTAGTCTCGCTTTAAGTAATTAAAGTCGGGGGCCTTAATTGCAACCCGCTGTACTCACAGCGAGGCTCCAGCTTCACGACAGTTGGCTCCAGGTTTTATAACAAAATCAGGTAAAAAACGTCCCTGTCGGTGATGCGCTCTAGGAGGGGGAAGTCTCTCATTGGGCATTCTTGTTTTTGGCTGCGCCGGTTTCCAAGTGAGGCTGGGTCGTCTTTATGGCTGCTAATTACTCCTTGTCCTCAGCGCCAGGTCAAGCATGTGCCTGGAGAGTCAGGCCTCACTTCGGGAAGGGCTAGAGGAGGAGGATAGGGGGCAGCGAAAGAGGGAAGAATGTTAATCCCCCTCCTCCTGCACACAGACACACACCCCCCCTCCCCAATGAAAAAGTCCTAATTCACTGGTCCGGCACCCCTCCTCCTGTCAAATGAAACGGTGCCGTCTCGAGTGCTGCTATGGCGGAGCCTGTGTGTGCATGTATGTGTGCATCCGCGGACGTAAAGGGTAAATGGATATTTAGAGGAATGGGATCCACCACAGTCTTGGCGCCGCGCCGAGAGCTGGATTATGAATCAGGGTCTTGAGCTACTGTTAAATACAGTAAAGAGAGGAAAAAGACTAGAAAAGCCGAGCGTTCGGGTGGAGCGATGGAGGACGGCAGTCGGTTGTTTTTACGTGATGCATCGCCACACCTTTTTAAAACGTCTCAAACTGCACTTCCATGAATTCGTTATCCTCCAAAAACCTCGCCTGACAGACAGACGGGCCCATAAAAGGCTCAAGCGCAGAGTTAATTGCCGCCCTCTTTTACCACGTCACATCAAAGGCGCTTCATTTCGCCGAGTAATTTGCAGGTTTTTTTCTTTTCCTCCACATGTGGCTCCACAAAACACGGCTGCAGGAGTAAAATGCGAGCGCCGCATCCGTCAGGAAGTTTGCGCTCCGACGACGGGAGATCCGCTGCGAGGAACACAAATTATGTGCAAGCCTGGCTTTGCAGCTTGGGCGAGATGAATCAGTCCTGTGTGAATCCTGTTAGTCCTTAACTACATTTACAGTGCATCCCCCCCACCCACCTTCCCCTCCCCTACCGGGCGTCACATGATGGAGGGGTTCCTAAAGAGCAGTGTGCTGATGGAAGCAAATGTATGGACAGGACATCGGGTGGAAAACGATGTTTTTATTTGCGCGAGAAACTTCCAAATGATGTACTGTGCTGCTTACTCATGTCACTCCCATTAAAGCAGCATCAGAGGGACGCCAGACTGCCCGCGAGCAAATGTACACAAGACCGTGTCATGTAAACAGTTCTTTGTGTACATGCGGACAACCTGCCTCTTTTAATGTGAAGGGCTGCGGTCGGGGTGGGAAAATTATTTTTAGCGTCCAGCGCGAGAGGTGTTTGCTCTCTCGAGGGAGCTGCCATGCTAAGTGGGTAAACATCTCAGCCTAACAAGATGGGATTGAGGCCCATACCTGCGGCTTGGGATGTGGTCAGCGCGGCTTCCGCTGGGAGGTCGAGCGCCGGTGACGGGAGTCCGTGAATGGAGGACGTGTGCGAGGACGTGTTCGATGTTTGCGCTTCTCCGAATGGGCTTTTAGAAGGAAAAAGCTCTTTGCCCCGTTTCCCAGTTTGGGTTTTTGATCGGTCGGTGTTTTAGTTTGCGGTAGCACATATTGACACATTCCTGTATTCTTGCATGCACTTTTTGGCCCTGTCCGCCTGGCTCACCTCCAGGCAACCGTGGCCGCTGTTAGGAGGTGAACTGAAACCCTCAGGTGGGTTTTCCTACGCGGATAAAAGAGCGCAGGAAGTGAGAAAGCTCGGTAACAGATATACAGGTGGATATGGCGGCTGAGGAATGCGCGCTCCCCTGGCGACAGCTGTTTCCTTCCCGAAAAGCTGCTGATCTCTTCTGGGATTCGATCGCGTCAGTGTGGATTAGCGCTCCTCAGCGGGGGGCGGTTAGCATCGACTGGATGCTCCTTCACCTCCCCCTCTTTTTTTTTCTTTTTTTTTTGCTCTTCTCCTCCTGTGGCACGGGGCTCGATTTTGTTACGACGTTGTTAGGGTCAGTTTGACAACCGCATTGTTGTGATGCAGTGTGACTGCAGCCCACACTGTTGAATCATTTATCAATAATACGCGTGCACTCTTGTGATCTATAAACTGATAAGGCGGCTCTGACTGTGAAGTAAGTTGCCATTGGCTGCCGTGGCTGCTGCTTATGATGAGATACTTTCATGCAAAAATACAGACCTTGCAAAAGGAAGTAATGACAGTTTTGAAATGCTCTGTTTGAGTGTTTTAAATGTCTATAACTGTGAGGTGAAGCGTCCGCAGCAGTGTGTCCAAATAAGGGAACGTGGACAACGTGTTTATGGGGTGAAGAGACTACATGGAAGATGTATAAGGCTGAGATGGAAAAAGGGAGGCTCTCGCAGGGGGTGGCTGTAACCGGTCCGAGAGGTGAAGACGGCGTGCCGCAGAACGAACCTCCCAATCAGTTCTGTAGCGCTCGGCTTCGACCTGAGCCACAGTCCAGCTCCCATCGTTTAGTCGGCGGTCACCGCGATAACTGCAAGGCACTTATTTCCACGCCTTGTATGGGCTGCCTCCGCTCGGGCCCCGCCGGTGATTGATTGATCCGTTTCCCAAGGGGTAATGTGCTGTTGGATGTTGGCAGGTTAGAGGGACTTGCAGTCGTGTTGGAGCAGACTGTCGGGCCTTTTTTACAGGGAACATTTGCGGCCGTCTGAGAAAAAGGGGCAAAAAAAAAATATATATATAAATAAAAAAATGAGATTATGCCCTTTTGGTTAACCTTTAAATGAAAATTCATGTGTTTCATTTTGGCGGCTGACTGGAACTGAATGGATGAAGGAGTGGTTAGCTGGATTTTGTGATAAACCACATAAATGCAGTCCACGTAGACGGCTTGACCCTCGTATACGGAAACGAATTGATTTTAATTTTCTGGGGAACTGGAATTTCATAGATTGTGTTGAAAAATGACCCATGAAGGGATCGTTCTCTAATAACCGTTCGCCACGTCCCAGATGTATTAGCCGTTCATGTCAACCAGTCCTTTAATTCTATGTTGCAGGTTAAAAAGACAACCGAACGTCTCACTGGAGAACAGTTTGATTTAGCCTTTTCCCTCCGTCGTGTCGTCTCTCATGACCTCTCAATTATGGCCCATTAAGTGAGAACGGCGTAGAACACAGACGCTGGCTAATGAAGAAGTCCATTTCCCATCGGCTGACAGTGTGACACACTATTACTCTGCTGTATGGCTCTGAGAGTCTTTTTCATTAAAGGAACCTCTGTCATCATGGTGAATGATAGACATTTACTGGCTGGCTGGGGGAGTTTATGTGTCTCTTCATTGTGAGCTGATGACGGATGAAGCTCCTTCACCTGCTTAGAGTCTCGCTCATCCTTTCGCACTGGGAAATGCATGCTGTTATCCTTTCCAAATGCTTAAAATTTACACGAGGTGGCTTCAGAAAGAAGCGGACGGGGTAGCTAAGCTGTGTCGCCACCGCCTGATGTGTTCCCCCAAAAGGCGACACTTCCCGAGCAAGTTACCTCGTCAAGCATATTCCGCTCAAAAACAGTGCTCGAAGAGGTTATTTTTGCTCATATCGTGTTTCATTTGCCGAATAATGACTTGCCCTGATTCCGATGTCTGGTGTCTGAAGCAAAAATCTCAGGTTTCTTTAACAGGGAGCTGATATTAGGAAAATGTAGGCAACCAGACTTCGGCTAGCGAGCAGGAAGTATTTATTTATTTTTTTTGTCTACGGGACAGCTGTAGAGGAACACGTGCGGCCAAAGCGCTCTTAAATGGAAACCTCTGTTTAAGAACGTCGATTTTTCTTCTTTCTTTCTTTTTCTTTTTTTTTTTTTTTTAATTGATCTGCGCCGCACGTGAGTCATGCGTAATGACATCCAGCTGGAGGTGGTTGCAGGCAGGCCTCGCTGTGTCGCTCTGGCCCTCTCCACCTTTCATAGCGGCCCTTTCACGATGAGATGGATGGATGGGACTATTGAAAGCTTTTTTTTTTTTTTTTTTTGCACAGTGTGTGTGGTCTTTAAAGGCTGAACCAGGAGTCTGTTTTACCTGTGTGCCGGCTGTGCATCCATTTAGCCTCGGCATTCACATGACAGCACGAAAAAATGCGCCAGGCAGGAGCACTGCACTACTTAACTGCCATAAAATCCTCTTGTTGTCCTCTGTCTAGTTCCTCACTTTATTGTTTGCCCTCCTCTAAAACACCCCGACAGCCCCCGATCCTAAGGCGTTTATGTGCCTGTCCCTATAGACATGACCTCTGTGCTGATCTATGCTAAATACGTTGCTTCTTGTGTGTGTGTGTCTTCTGGCTGCAGGAACAGCTGTTTGTCCTGGGTGGTTTTGGCATGTGGCGGTGCGGTCCAGGGTCAAACCCTGTGTCACATTGTTCTGACCCACTGTACTTCTGTGGTGGCCTGCTTACAGCCGGGAGGACCGGCCTGAGAGTGTGCTAATTGCACGGTTGTGGCCTGAGGGAGGCAGCGGTAGATTGTGCATTGCAGGGGGATGGATGGAAGGACGGCTTCTGGTGCAACTGTAACCAGTGATCATGGCGATCTATAAACGGGCACATCTCAGTTTAGCGCCTAAAGTGGATCTTCTCCGAACCACAACACTGGAGGAAAAACTGGTGCTTTTTTTGACTCAGCAAAAACAAGGAAAATGGAGGCAAAGGAACCTGTGATAATTAATCCAGATGTTTTGGTCCATTTGTGCGAAGCCAGCATCTGTATGTGTGATGATAAACTGCTCTGACGACCAGTTTTCTTTTTATGAATCTAACGTTTTTTCTTTTCTCTTCTTCTTCTTCTTCTCTCCGCAGCCGAACCAGCAGACCTCTTGAAGATTTTAGATTTTCACAGTTTACCTGAGGGTGTTACAAAAACAACGGGTTTCTGCTCACATAGGCGGTCATCACAAGGACCCGATGTGGCTTACAGAGTATCCAAAGACGCCCAGCTCAGCGCCCCCACCAAACAGCTGTACCCAGGTGAGTGCAAACCGACGCCGCCCATCTCTTTTGGATTCCTCCCTTTCGAAACCCCCCCTAAAAAATGTACGCCCGTAGCGAATCACGGCCTTGCCACCTGGTTGGCTGCGTGACCTTTAACCCCAAGCTCACAGTAAACTGCACATATAACGCTTTAACGTGCTTAGAGAGCACTTTATATTCGCTCCCACCTAGCCGGCTCCTTTCTCGCCCTCCAGGTAGCAGTTTTATCGGCTCCTGCAACTTGATTATTTATGTCAACTCCACCTTGAGTTTACACGATTTTAGGCCTTCGCTCCCCCTTTAACATGTCTTCTAAAAGGATGCGCACGTGCACGTGTTTTAGCCCCCCACACCCCGAGCCCCGCTTATAATGAGGTCAGAGACTAGAACACACTGTGGATACATACTGTGCATAACACTCAGCGGATGCATGCGATGCAGCCCTGTAATAGGCGATGTTGTAGGAGGAGCTGGACGGTGGAAAAAACAAATCTGCGAAAATAGGGGTGGGAAGTCTGGGGTTCCACTCTTGCTGTGTCCCATTGTGCTGACGTGGCTTTGAGTTACAGCTCTACAGTAACAGTGCGCCGCTTCAGTAGTGCTTCCCTCTGTCTCCTCCCTCCGTTTTCCCTCAAGCGCCCTCCTTTCTTCCCTCTATCATTTGCTGTGCAGTGTTTTCTTTTGTTTGTGTTTCATCTCGCTCCTGTCCGCCGGGCCTTGCTAAACTTTCTGCGCACGCACTTTAGCTTTTTTTTTTTTTTTTTTTTTTTTTTTTTGTTGGGCTGAAATTTGAAGCCATAATTCGGTGACCCAGACAACCAGCTTCTGAAATTATCATTGCTTTTCCGCCTGCGGTCCAGATATAGAGAAGACAGAGATATAATGACCCTTCCTGTGATCTAAGCTTCCACAATGCTTAGATTGGATGACAGCCCCCGTGCATGGTCCTCGCAGATGTTGCATTGGCCTCAGTGGACCTTTGATCCGTGGCACGGCTCTTCTTCCTTGGGGTTTAAAAGTAGAGCCGCAAGTCTCTTGTGGCCTGCAAGCCCTTACACGCTCTCCAATCAAACAAATACAGCTTCCTTTGATGCTTTATGACAGCACACAGCCTCGTATGACTCTACTGTTTAGACACACATGCTATAATTACACACACGCTGCTCCGGATCATCCAAAATAACAGTCCACATGAAACGAAGCGACTGGAGGAGTTCATAACAGACACCGCGTCGTCTTAAGGTGCAGGCAGAGCAACAAGCCGTCTGAGGCTTTACAGCAGCGTCTGCGATGCGGCCCCTCTCTCTCGTCTGCGAGAATGTACAGCTAATATATTCCAGAAGCCCGCTAAACTTGTGAGATCATTTTATCCGTTTCTTATTTTCCCCCTTTAACTAAGTTTGCTACTGAGTTATGGCTCTGGCCCGAAGCCCGGAGGCACAATTTGTCCAAATTATCAGCCTCCGAAAAGGTGAAAAAAGACGCTTGCATTTAGGAAACAATGCCATGCGAACACACCGTTTTTTGTTATGACTGTAATGCTGGTAATGAAGACCGCAGTGGCTCTGACCGAGAACACTCTGGCCCGTGACCCCGTAAACCACAGACAGTCGGCGATGATGTGTCGGAAAGGAGCAGGCGCAGACATGCACTCATTAGGCAAACATGTGGAAGGGATGATTCATTTGAAACTACAGAGGCAGTGAAAACAGAGGAGAGCTTTCTTACCTTTATGACACGTGTTAGAAGGGAAGAAACAAACCAGTGAAACGTCACACACACTTTTTAATAGCCGGTCCGGACTCTCCTTACGTCGAGACAAACCCACGAGCCAGTGCTGTATGTTTAAGTTAACATCAGCAAAGGAGAAAAATGGGGGGAAAAAAAGAAGAATGATGCAGCAGCTCTTACTTTCTCTTTAGCTGTAACTTGGCGTGTGCACTTGTGGTCTGAAGTGTGGCCGTTCAGTTTGGTGCCTCTGCTGCCGTGGCGCGCAGCGAAATCCCAATGGCCGAGCTGCGATCACGAGCTGTAAACGAAGTGGCAGCTCCGCTGTTTGCCAAAGTGGCTCAGAAGTGACATATTGTATTGGGGATGCTGCAAAAGGTCCCATGCTTCATGCATAATTTAATTCTGGCAAAAAATATACCGTGATTGCCATTAATATTTTTTAGTGAAAGACTTTGTAAATGCCCATCATTAAGTATTTACAGGCAAAAGATCGTTAAGTAGTGACTGAAACATGGCGCGGCTGTGCACTCATTATTGGTGTGGTCATTATAGCAGATATAATGCCACTGGTTTAGGCTTCATGTCTCTGTGGTAAAATTAAAACGAGCGAGCTCTAACTATTATTTCCATCTAATGGGATGCACAGTCATTTACACAGAATCATTTCCTATTGGCAATTTTACTATTTTAACTAAGAGCTAATAGCTGCTTCTCCGATTGCCTTTGTTGCGCATAGATCTAAATGAGAGGGGTCACAGGCAAACAGTCCAACACTTGTATTTTTGAACGAAATATAATTTAAATGTGTAATTGGAGAGGATTTGTAGCCTTTCAGACAAGGCTTCATCTCATCAACACAGGTTTATAACCATTACTAGCTTGTTAGCATTCCAAGCTAACAGCAGCTCCTCTAGTTTCAACTTTTGAAAAATAAATGCAGGCTATTCACCTGAATTTATGTGCTAACTGGCTGTAGCATTTGCACTTTGTTCAAAAGTGACGTTTTAGTCCAGTCGCAGTGGGTGCAAGACGACATCATAGTTAGCCTCGGTTGCAGCCGAGCTGTCATCTGGACCCGACCGCAAACGTATATTCATGTGTCTGACCTTTCCATTAGAGCCACTAACGCGCTCACGAGCTGGCACACTTGTTGTCTCTGTTGCTATATGCAGTCCCACTGGAATGCAGCTCAGCCCGTACAGATGGAGGGATTTAGACACAGTGATGACTGAATGACCAATTACAGGGCGTAGGACTTTTTACCTCATTTACCTGCCTGTGTGCTCACTGACAGACGGCAGAGAGCATCCGCCAAAGTGCCAACGGCCCTAACCTCTCTTTCGAGCTCTTCTTCGGGTTTGTACGTGACGAACTGAGGCGTAAATGTTAAATACCAGCACCGTGAAGTCAGTCAGAGAGGCAAGCCGCGTTCTCTTTTAACTTAATATTAATATAAACCCTCAGACATATGTGACTCAGCAACTTTATTTAGTCTGCGCACTGATTGACTGGCTCTTTCTTGCTGTCCCAGACCATTTTTTATTGGCTTCACGCTTGTGGTGATGCCAGTGTATACTCCCAGGGCGTCTGGCATCACAGTCACCCCATTCCCATCATGCGTCGACACACACACACACACACAAAACACACTTACAGACTGGATGAGGAATGAGGTATCTCTCATCTGGTAGAGGGTTCAGAGACGCATTCCAGAGAAACCAGAGCTCTTCTGAAGGATCCCACCTCCCTTCCTTATATTCTAGAGAGTGAGGAGGAAGATCCTTTTGTTTTGAAGCAGCTTGTCCATGTAGTGATGATGGATAGAACCGTCCTTATGAGACTCATTGCTTTGTAAATGCTACTTAAAACTAATGCCTTCATGCCTTCCACCCTGTCTGTGAAGGTTCTCAGTCATCCAGGTCATGATAATTCCAAAGGCCTTTGAAGGAAGGCAACTGGACTTCTTCAGCTTCTTCAGTGCTGGTGGGAAGTGGGTAAAATCCATCAGAAACTTGCTTCACTTGTTTCTAGAAAGAAATTCCACAAGTCCAGTTGCCTTTCTTCAAACACCGTTTGGGTTCCTTCCACCCTGTTTTGTCCCCAATGCCCCTGTTTCCCTTTCACCCCTCAGCTGACCCCTCACCTCTGCACAAACACTCCGTCCTCAGCCAGCGCTGAGTCATTGTCTCGGCGACAGACTTGGCTCATGTGCAAACGGGCCCAGCAATAAACCATCCTTCATTATTTCTCTGCTGGCGCTTACTTTCATGTTATTCATCTCGCCCGAATAACCCTTTCGTACGTTCTCCTTACTAACACTTCCCATGAAGTAAGAGGAGGCTCGGCCTCTCATGCCGACTGTCCTTGCGAAGCATCTGTCAGCCGAAGTTTGTCACATAATGCCGTGCAGAATTCCTGAGGAGGAGCAGCGCCAAGGACATGTGCTCACCGCATGATGCGATGTGAGGCCTGGCATTAATGAAGGAATGATAGAAAAAGGCAGGGAGACAAGACAGGAAGGCAAACAGACGTCCAGATGCTGAGTGGGTGAAAGACGGTAAAAGCAACACGGAACAAAGCGAATGGGCGACGGTGGTGAACTTGCTCGCAGTCTTTTCCAGGGTTTCCACGCGACCTTCCCTCTGAGACCTTCTTTTTTCTGATTGGCTGCCACACTTTCCCCAGTTTAACGTTTTCCAGCCTGTCTCTTATTATCCTGCAAACTGTGGCAGGGTACGGGGGCTTTGATGGCTGCATGAAGAGCTACAATACCACTGCAGCCACAAACCCTGCTTCTCTTTTCCGGTCGTCTGGAAATATGTGCTCTGCACATACTGAGGAGCACGGGGACTGCTACTGGAATTTGAGTGGTTTCTTTGCTTACGTTAAACATAATTCAGATAGCTGGTTTCTCATAACAAGAGTGGAGTCCAGTAGATCACCTCGGTTTCTATCTTCCAAAAGATCAGAAAGCTCCGTTCGCCTCGAGTGCAGCCTGACCTCAGCATTTGCGAGCAACCATCTCCTCGTGCGGCCTGAAAGCCTGCCCTCTTTCTGGGGTCCTGAGAACACCCCGGCGAGGGAATGTGTCTGGCAGATGTGTTTTGCCCTCAAGTAAAATGGAGGAAATGGCTGAAGCCTCGCAGTGGAACCATGCAGATGGAGGCTAGCACTTTTAATTTTTTCCTAATCTTTATGTGCTTACATACCGACACATTGTTGGTATTTCCACCCCAGTACAAACGTGTCTTTGATTATTTGTCCAAAATTTTTTGCACTCCAAGCCTTCGATGGAGAGTCTCAGAGTCTGCTAGATCCATCAGCTGTGGGAGAGGAGAGAAGTGGAGAGGAGGAGTTTGAGGGATA
Source organism: Mugil cephalus (assembly GCF_022458985.1). Taxonomy (NCBI): domain Eukaryota; kingdom Metazoa; phylum Chordata; class Actinopteri; order Mugiliformes; family Mugilidae; genus Mugil; species Mugil cephalus. Next base: position 6,040,468 of record NC_061788.1, on the reverse strand, counting down.
GTTTGACAAACTCTCCCAGGATCACATGCTTTTGTCATTATGCCTCTCATCCCGCGCCGCGCTGGAAACCAGCCACTTTTCACTCTTCCTCCTTACAGTTTTTCTCTTCTCTAACCAGGCTGTAGTCTGCCAGCCGTCCCTCTCAGATTAACCGTCTTCTGTTACGTTTTGGGCACAAATCACCTGTGTTTCCTTTTGCTGCTCCAAGCCCACATTCACGATTCCTCCAATCGAAATAATCTCCGTCTATTTTTCTAACCCTTCTTTCCATTTGAGGTAACAGTGTAAACACAATACTCCCCCTTGACACCAAAGATCATAGTCAGTCTCGTAAAATAACGATCCGATTGCAACATCCTGAACGCATTCCTCTAGAGATGACTCAGTGTTGCTGCTTTTTATAACTCTTCCAAACTTTTCTCTCCCCTCATCCAACCCCCTGTCTGATCCCGTCCTGCCAGGTGATGCCTTCCCTGAGGACTTTTCCATCTTGGCCACGGTGAAGCCTAATAAGGGCAGCCAGTCCTTCCTGTTGTCTGTGTACAATGAGCAGGGCATCCAGCAGCTTGGCCTGGAAGTGGGCCGCTCTCCTGTGTTCCTGTACGAGGACCAGACGGGCAAACCCAGTCCAGAGGACTACCCCCTCTTCAGAGGAGTCAACCTAGCTGATGGAAAGTAGGTGCACCCGCCGTCACTCTTCCGCCTCGCTTAAACAAACGAGGCCTGGCTTTTCATTTATGCGTCGTTCCCTCTAATCAGAGCCCAGGTGCATGTTCCGGGCTTTGACAGTGGTTTATTTTCATGTTAGTGGTTTTGCAGCGCCCGACTTAGGTGTCTCTTTTAGCCTCTTTATCATTGCACCGCTTTGCAGAATTGTACTTTCAGTACTTCACTGTCCTTAAGCGAAGAATTCTATTTTCATCACCGGAAAAAAAAAAAACGAGGCTCCGTTTCACGCTAGAAAACAGAAAGGCGTGTATTTGAATTTGAACGAGGCCGACACAAAAAGGGGCCCTTAGCCTGTTGGCGCTTTGTAATTGGGCGGCGTGTAACCCAGTAAGTGTGTGAATTAACTTTACCTCCCATTCCAGGTGGCATCGAGTGGCCATCAGTGTGCACAAGCAGACCATCACGCTCATTCTGGACTGTAAAAAGAAGACCACCCAGAAGCTGCTCCGAAGCCCCCACCCCATCATCGATACCAAAGGAATAATAGTGTTTGGAACTAGAATACTTGATGAAGAAGTCTTTGAGGTAGGAGTGAATCTGCTGCAGCTCATTAACTGTGCTATTTACATTGTGTGTAATTTACCAATTTAATGGACCGTCTTTTGTCATGCCTCTATGCTTGCGTTGGGTTCACACAAGTTTTTCGGTGCGTTGGTGACTATTTAACTCGACATGCACCAAACTGGAACAGATTTTTAAGTTTGGACGGCGGAGTTTTGCATGCGCCATTATTTTCGCAAACAGCTTCATACCAGCGTCCTTTTTTTTTTTTTTTATTGGCGAATTCCGGACTGCTTGAATTTGATTTGAAGTTCTTAAGAAAATTGGATAAAAGCTAAGTTGATTCTTTATTTGACTACAGAACACAGACATGTGGCTGTGGTGCTAATGATGGTCATCCCCATTCTGCCTGATGTTGGTGCTGGTGCGGTGGAGGTGGGCGGAGGGGGGGGCGGTTGCGGTCATGGCCTGCATCGTCTGTAGATTTGCGGAATTGGCGGCTTGACCCACCACCCACTCAAACACAGGCACCCGGTCACAAATCAAAGTTAATTTGAGGAGTCCCATGTTCCACAATAACCACGAAATCTGCGTCTGTTGTTGCTGTTTTAAAGTTCTGCATCTTCTCTAAGTCACTCTGTTTGTGGTTTCGATTCTCGGAAGCATGAGCGAGACACATTTTTCGTATCTTTCAACGCTGTTATATGGTTTAAATTCTTAGACTGAGACCATTTCTTGCTTTCATCTCTTTTTACGATTCTAAAAGCTCTGTGGCCGGATATCAAAGATTTATTCTTAGTGACAGGAAGCCCTTAGGGGTGTATAGTGCTTGGAGATACCTGATATGGCTCCGATACTCCTTGCTTTTTTACCTAGTGTGAAGAATCCATTTGGCTAGTTCCTATAACAGGCTTTTGTGTGGATATTTGCGTCTCTTAAACATGACCCCTGTGAGGGACACACACAAACAACCCAAAAAACACACGGCGCACAAGGAATAGTGTTGTCTTTGTCCCCTCAGAGTTGTGCTTGTTTAAAGGGGGATTAGTCTACGAGGCGGAGGCCCTCAATAATAATTAGCAACAGAGGCTGAGTGATGTGACTGATGCTGAGCCAGATGACCTTTAGCCTCGCTGCTGCTCTGACAGAAGACGTCTAAGGAGGAAATATGACATCACGCCCCCAATCCTCCAAAATCCCTGGGGTTAGCTCTGCCAAGCCATAGGCGAGACGGATATATGACGGGATATAAAAGGTCTCTCCCTTATTCCGAACAGCGAACATATAAAGGGGTTGTAATAAAGACCAGGTTTCTATATTTAAAGACAGACACATATCTCCCAGATGAGCTTAACCAGTTTTTTTCCTTTAGGAGTTGTGGGAAAACTTCTTTATTATACTGCACAGACTGTTTACTTTTAACTTAAACTGTGTTCTATTTAATGAGGCATATGTACAGATGTGTGTGTGTGTGTTACATATTATTTACGCTAAGCCCAAGACTGTTGGTCAAACCCTCACGTTGCCAACAAGATAACGTCGTATCATAAGATGGAGACGATGCAGGGCCCATTTAAATCGCAAGCCGCTATCGGAGCAGCAGTAACACCCCGGTGGTTACCGTGGGAACAGACGGATATTTTGCGAGAGATGTTTAAAGCCCTCCCGCTGTGCGTCTGCCAGTTGGGAGACAGGACAGGCTCCAGTGCGTGCTGAAAATGGAAAATATGCCACATAGTTTCCAAATTATGCTCAGGCTGCGCCGCTTTCCTCCCCTTACTCCCGTTTCCCCCTTTTGCAGCTCAGTCTGATCCTGTGTTGACTTTAGTCCAGTAGTCACTTACCACCAAGAGGTGGCCAGCGTGAAAACATTGCGAAGAGAAAAAACAAAAAGGGAGAGAAGAAAGGATTTGATTTCATTGGCAGGCCAATTAAATTTCAGCTGACTCGAGAGCCTGAGAGTTCCAGTCGGTCCCTTCTGATAGACGACATGTTTTTGGAAGTTTCAGAGCGTATAACGAATGATTTAGAGATCACATGCTCAACACATACTTAAATCCAAGGGCTTTATCACACCAGTGATTTAGGGTGAATGGTGTGTGCCTTTTCTTTACATACAGCAGTCAGAAGAAAAGTGGTAGTTATACACTAAGGTGGTTTGTGGTTTGGTTTCTTACAAGGTTATTGTGGTCACAGAGAGACTGTCAGCCCTCTATAAGTACCATAATGTTATTTTTTGTTGTCTGCATTGAAGTGCAATGTTTGTGAAAGATCATGAAAGATCACGAAGGCGATTAAAGTGATATAATTAGGTGTTGATGCTGATCGATGCTCATCTCTTCTCAGATTCTGTAGTAATTACTGTCTATGATGGCGGCGCGTGTAAATGTCTGTCATTAAGCGTCATTATCTTTAGCAGTTAGTTATCTTTAGCGGTGATGTTTGTCTTCACGGCTATAAGCTGAGGGTATATTTTTATCTCAGCTAAAGAGAAGCCTGCTCGGCCGTCCCCTGATTTGCCTGCTTGGCCGCTGCTCCCAAGTGAGGTTGCCAAGGAAAAAAAAAAAAAAAACTAGAGATAATTTTAATGTCCCATCCCTCGGTTTTAAGGAGCGCTCACTAAAATAAATGCCCGCGGTCGTTCGGTCGGTCGGTCTGAGGCGGCACAAGTGGTGCAGATGAGCCGCCTGGCCGCCTCACTCGGAGGTAATCCGCAGGGGACGGCGGTCGAGTCCAAGTGGCCGAGGCGGAGCGGTTTGAACACAGCACTTCTTGTCTGGCATCCATTGTCCCCTTCCCGTATGAATGATGATGGGAAGTTTTTTTTTTTTTTTTTTTTGTTATCACGACGCCGAGGCTTTGGCCTATTTAAGAGTTAGAGGAGATGAGGTTTCGGTGTCCAGAAAACAAGACGTGATGTTCAGGTTGGATTGGTGGGGGGGGGGGTTGGGGGGGTTAGCCAGAGCAGTAGACGAGGGGAGCCAAAAAGTTTGGGTCATACTTTGGAAAGAATGAGGAGCTCTCTCCCCGAGTGATGTCAGTGTTGGAACGGCAGCCGCTCCACATGACATCATCCAGAGGTTTCCGTGGTATCTGCTGATGGGGTGAGGTGGTGGTGGTGGAGGTGGTGGAGGTGGTGGTGGTGGGGGTAGTTAACAAATTTTAACGTGAAGATGGCCGAGGTTTATAAAGGATTAGAGAAGGAATGAGCGGAGGAGTTGAAGGCAGTCAGTGTGATAAGTGAGCGGTGCAGAGGGCTGGAACAGAGCACAATGTGGGGCTCCCAGGCCGCAACCAGAGACGGGAAGAACTAGTAAATACGCGCAGCACATGAGCCCGGTGCTCGTAATGAGCTATTATATTTTGATGGGCCAATGAGCGCCACACATCCCGTTTCCCTCATGTTCCCCACGAACCCTTTCTACTGTTTTTTCCAGACAATACAAACTCACAATAGAATCTAAACCCGTTTTCGTCTCAGTTTTCGTGGTTTCGTCTCGCCGGACCCTGCCAGTCCTCGACTTGGCTTCCGTTTTATTTTTGTTAATGGCCCGGTAGTTTATGAAGCTCAGATTTTGGTTGTTAAAAAGCCCTGCTGGGTGTCGGAAAGCAGTAACAGTCCGCTCACTGTTTAATGCGCGGGTAACGACTTCTCTTCTGCGCCGAGCCCCATTAGAGGAGACCTGGAAATTCGATGCCCTGGTTAGGCCTTGATGACTGCTCTGCTGCAACAATATGAGGGGGTATTAAAGCTCTGCTGCCACACACACACACACACACACGAAAAACTAAAAACGAACCTAAATGGACCTCTGGAAGCTGCAAGTCGCTGAGTGTGCATTGAGCTGTTTCCCGCAGCCCCCGTGCATACGTGCAGAAAATCATATGTTACAATGCAGTCTGAGGCGTGCATGTGCGGCGAATTACGGCGGATCGCCAGCTTGTGTCACCCATCTGCGCTGCTTGTGTGTTTTGAAACTCGACAGCTCTGCAAGGTTTTCCTACACAGCCCCCTGTCACACAGACTTTTTTTTTCCATCCCATTGTTTTCACTGGTGTGTGTGGGCTGCAGGCCACTGTCTTCAGTCTTTGGCCCTTCCAGAGAAACACTCTGCACTTTTAAAGTAATTTTCGAGCAGTTTAGACCATGTAGTTTAGTGAATTGCAGGCTAATTATTAAATTAATACCCTACATCTTGTGCAGGGATCTTCAACATTGTTCAGGCCAAGGACACCCACTCTGATGGAGACATAAATATACATTATTATCATCATTTTGCATTCAGTATTAAGCTATCCCTTATCCCTTTACTAAAATATGTTGGAGCCCTATGGCCTAGTGTAATCCGGGACAACTGTTTTGGATTGATAACCACAAATTATACGATATTTTTCTCCATATTATTTAAAACTGAACAGCGTCCACAGACTTCGTTTCCACATTCAGAGCTGTGGCCGCAATTTAGCAGCGGTGAAACGTTTGACGCGTCACAAAAGTGATCAGTCGACGTGTAACAGACGACTCCTCAGTCTGATCCAACGTGTCACACGAATCCTGCTGTCATTCGTGTTGACGCAACGTCATGTTTTATAGTGACGCTGAGCTGGAACAGAACTTCAAAGAGTGTGTTTCTGTTCTTTAGCTCACTGACATATTAAAAAACTGTTGAATGCAACTCAGCTACTCTGCTAAATGCTACATTTAAAATGTTACAATTGCAGTTTTCTCAGCATTAAACTTGACTGAAGCCTATTCAAGTGTCAAGTTCTATGTCATAGGTCTTCAGTAACAGGTCTGCGGAGGTACTGCTGGTATCTTTGGTTGATTAGACATTTTTTATACATATATGTTTTTTTGTTTTATTTCCCCCCACAATTTGTCCCATCACAAATTTAAATTTCTTTAAATAATCATCAACATGAATCCAGAGAAATCCCAGATGCACGCTGCAGCATCAGCAGATGAGAAGCTAACTGTGCAGTCAACAGTTAGCTTCTGAGACCAAAGTGACTTGGTGATTCCACTTTTAGCTATGTTTAAACTTAAAACTCGAATCTGTCAACCTTTTCATGTATGTTTATGTTTGCTGCAGCTGCACAGCCCCCCTGCTGCTGCACACGTTTGAAATAAGGAAAGGATAATGTACATTTATAAATAGCACTAGGCCGAGTTTAATATAGAGCACATATAGTAGGTATGGGGTCCCTGCTTAATCTCTCAATCAGTTTGGGGGCCCTTGGCCTTCCACCTTCCTTCCTGTATGCGTCGTTTAATTCACATTTGCCCACTAATATCTTGTCCAAGATATACTGTATGTCACGCTTCACAGACGGAGCACACTGCTTTTGTGCGTTTTCAGGCTAGACTACGGCCGCTCCGGGGAAGATGGAGTTTCCACCATGGATAATTAAGAGAATTTCCTTAACTCATGTCAGATGTTTGTCTTTCGCCCCCTTATTCTCTATGTTATTCCTTTACTGTGTCAGCAAGTCCTGAAGTGTGCCCTCAGCACTTTTTTTTTTTTTTTTTTCAAATGGAGATTTCAGAGAACGGCCAATCCAAACACCGGGAATCTACGTCTGCTAGGTGAGGGGAGACGCTCTGGTTTCCACTGTCCCAAAAAGTACAGGAAATGGGAATATGGCTGCCCACAGCCCTTGGAGACGGGGGATTAAAATCTTAAACAGTGTAGGGAGTGTTGTGGGGGGGATGGGATGGGGAAGATGGCGGAGAAACGGGAAAGAATCGACGAGGGTTAAGAGGCGCTGGCCGTGTGGTGGGCGAGCGGTGGTGGCACGCCGGCCTGTTGCTCTTGGCGGCGGCTTTGGGTGGATGAAAATGATGTCTGGGTCGTGTTCACTGGTTTGAGTGGGGCGATTTCTCAGCGAGGACATGGTGTTTTCGTTTGTTTCTGTGCCCGTGTGCGTTTCCGTGTGTGCCGGCGCTGATTTATTGCCCTGGCGGCGGGCTGACCTCTGCAGCGTGCTGCTTGGTTTTTGCGGTCAGGCTGGAGAAAGCCCAGGCGCTGGGACCTTTCGAGTGTGCCGGTGTGGGCTGGCAGGCAGCGGGACCGGGGCCTAGCTTTGGGCTCTTTGGGGGGTGGGGGGGGGGAGTGGTGACTGTGTCAACATGTTGTGAAAGTAGCTCGCCTTAAATGCAGCAGGGGCTCGGACCTCCCAGAGTTTTATCCTGCTGCGTGGGGCCCTCCTACCCATTTTTCTTTTTTTTTCTTTTTTTTGCCAGAGTAGAGAAATTATCGGAAAACTCACTTTTTCTCTCCTTAAGCTCCACGAGGCGCGTCGAGTTAAACAGAGCCGGGGTCAGGTGTCGCTGGGGATGCGGAGAAATAACGAGCGCTGTTTATTTCGCGGTTTGCTGAAGAAAGAGGGGGCGCTGCATCCGCCCCTCCCCGCCTTAGACTGATCACCGGGACGGTGCCTGCTGACCTCACCTCGGCTCAATCAAAATAAGCCTCCCGGTGGTCTCCTCTCACCTCATGCTCCAAGTATGTGTGTGAAAGGAAGAGGACCTCAGCTTTTAGCCCCTCGTTTGGTTATCTACCCCACTCAGCCCCCTCCATTGTCTCGTGATGATTCAATACTGCCATCATTTGCCACACTTTTTCTCGCCATGATTCACAGATGAACTCGGTCCAACCTGCATGATTGTGGGTCAGATTCAGGCGAAGGCAGATGTTTGGTTCGGCACTCGCCAGGAGCCCTCTCCTGCCCCCGTCTGGACGCATCCAGAAAATTCCGGCAGGGACTCCAGTGTGGGAGTGAAACGGGGTGAGGCCGAGGAGCGGGAGCCCCGCGGGACGGTGTGTGTGACATGCAGGAACAAAAGAGCCACTGACTCCGCTCCGCTTCCACGGCCTCATCTCGGGGTCAGAGTCCCGCGCTCACCTGCGGACTTCGCGCGCACGTGTTTTCTGTGACTATCTCGAATAATGAAGCGTGTCAGCCGGGGGTTGGCCGTCGCTCACAGCCACAGGCGATGGCTTTTCCACCAGAGCGCAGCGCGAGGGGAGCGTTGGCCGGGAGCAGAGTCATATTTCAGCCGAGTCCGGGGAGACGCTGACAGCGGCAGCCCTGTTATTGTCTGAAAATTCTGCCTTAAGCACCACTCTGATGTGCCACATGATGCTCAAGAGTGAAAAATGTCACCGTCCCTTCTCTAACAGGGGAGGCTGATTACATGCGTTCTGCGGCTCCCTCAGAGATTTTGGGTGTGATGCTATAATTCCAAGGTTTGTCACCGCTCTGTGTCCTGCGCTGGGGCGTGGGTGTGGCGCGCCCGCGTTCACATGTGAAGCCGTACATTATTCATCTCATATTTGCCGTGTTTCGATCACGCCTGAGCTCCCCGCCGACGGGAATTTCGCACAAGGTATCATTTCCTGTTTTTGTGGCGTTAAGCAGTCAGCTTTATTGCAGCACGCGTGGAATCCCTGACTCTGCATATACATTGGCCGATGAACCCCCCCACCCCCCTTTTTTCCGTTGACAGCAATAGAGTAAATCTCTCATGTTGATTCAGCGCCGGAATACGAAATGAGAAACTTAGCATTCAGCCGGGATACAGCATAGGAATATTTACCGCTCCGCTACATCTGTAAAGCAGCGGCTTATATAACATTGGGCCCCGCAGTTTCGTTGAGTGACGTGTGGTGAAAAGTGCAGCTCTGACACAAAGAAGGGAAATTAAAACCGGCTTTAGTGGCTCTTACGACGGATCAGGTCTTGGAGTGTGGTGTTATTGTGAAGGCGCTCAGGTCGTATTTGCAATTTTATGTCCTGGATTAGATTATTGTGATCGTATTTGCCCGTATTTGCCTGTAGCATATGCACCAATCAGCCGCAACATTATGACAGGAGAAGTGAGTAACATTGACCATCTTGGTGGGAATCTTCTACACCTGGCATTTGCATGGATGTTACTTAGACATGTAGCACCCACCCAGACCACCCCCGCAACATAGCGACACATGCACATGCTTTAGGAACGACTAAAAAACTCACTAGACCCCAAACTGATCAAGTATCTTTGAGATGATCCACAGAGTCTCCTCCCCTCAACCCATTGGGCCCGACATCCTGTTTCCAGACGCCACAGGACGCCCTCAGAAGGCCCATGTCCATTCCCTGATGAGTCGCAGCTGTTTTGGAGGCACAAGGGAGACAGAGTATCACGAACGTGGTCATAATGTTATGCCCAATCGGTGTATGCGATCACAGTCACAGTCAGAAAGAAGACTGGATATTTTCATATCTGAAAATATTTTGTATGAAATCGCAATGAGAAATGACAAGTTGCACAAATGGGTGCAGCCTGTGAAAGCCTGTAAAAAAAAAAAAAAAATCTTTAAATAATTCATCACGGTTATCTCAAATCCATATTTCACAACACAAAGAAAGTCTGCGCTGCAAACTTGACACGGAGGTTGATAGATGTCAGCCCTCCCCAGGCATGGAGGCGTTAATTATGGGAAAGATAGCTCCGGCGTTTGACCAGGCGCACGGACGTTGTTCCATAAGTGTAGTTTTAAGTTTGCAGATTGGCCCTCAGAGTGAAAAAGAAGTGTGTGAAGTGTTTGTTTCTAACTATTCTCCGGGTACCCATCTGTAGCTGGTTTTGGGCTGTGCTCAGTTTCTGGCTTGCCTTTTTATAGAGCAGAATTCTTAACACAGGATCAAAATTCGGCTTAGCTGGAACTGATTGCGCCTCTGCTTCTTCTGCTTCTTGTTCTTCTGCTTCTTCTGCTTCTTCTTCTTCTGCTTCTTCTTCTTCTTCTTCTTCTTCTTCTTCTTCACATACCTTCAATCAGAGGCTTAGCATCATCAGGTTGTAGCCAACGCCCTTCGTATACCCACGCCTGTTTCTTCCTCTGTGTACATGTCACACGCCGCTAAACACATTCCACCGCGAGGCTCTGTACGTGCTGCGAGGATGTTCTCATTAGGGCCTAGGTGTGCCATTAATTATCCCATCTTGGCCCAAGTTAGCATCGCACCGCTCGCGGTCATAATGTACCCTGACATTCCTCCGGCTGCTCTGGGAGATGGGGAAAAAGAGAGATGCGGAAGAATAAAGGCGCAAGAATGGCATGTGAATAGGAGAGCAGTTTGCAGTATGCTTCAGACGGCGGGGCTGTTTTGTTGTGCTGGGGGGGTGGGGGGGGGGGCTTATTTCTTATTGAGTGTGACCTCATTTCAAACACTGAATTCCCATCGTCCCCTCTCGCCGCAGCTGTGACACAAGGTATTTTGCCTGAAGGAGGGAGGGGGTGGGGGGGCTCGTCAAACTGATAGCGACTCCTCGCAGATTTAAACAAACAGCTCAGAGGTGGACGTTTAGGAAAGTTTCCCGGGAGCTTCTTAGCTGGTAGTTTGCTGTGTAAGGGCCACGGCGTCCGTCCCTTCTGTTTCGAGGTTTGTTTTCCCCGCGTCCGCCGTAAAACCCCACATAAACCGGGGGACGCAGCAGGAAACATCATCTTGTGAAGTAGTTTTGCAAGAGCTGTGTTGCATGTTGGAGTGTAGCAGCGGGATTGATGCTCCTCGGCGAACAGTCACTGGGTAAACCACAAACGCAATCCATTTCTGTTTGTCAGAAAAAAAAAAAAAAAAAGAGAGAGCCATCCGAGGAGGATTTAAGCTAGAAAGACATGTTGAGGGATTTCAGGCTTTTGGCAGTTGGACTTAATTAAAAACACTTCGCCCTCCGTGGCGGGTCCTTTCCCACAGTTGCGTCGCTCCGCGATCCTCCTGCCCCCCGCCCACCCCCCGTGAAAATATATATTCGCTTCAGCCATGTTGACACTGTGTGCGTGATGGATGTGGAATGACATCACCGGGTTTGGATGTGTAATCGGGACATGCTTGGATAGATGCAAGACGCCGTTCTGGTGCCATGTGCATTCTTTTCAGAAACATGTGGCAAACACACCCAGCTCCCTATGTAGCCTGGGGATCCTTCTGAGCCTTTGCCGTTCCTCTCTTGTTCTCTCTTGCTCTTTTTCTATCAATCTCCTCTGTTCTGTCTCTTTTGTGAGCTTTCTCACCTTTCTCTCATTTTTTTTTTTTTTTCCTCACCGGCTACTGATCCAGCCCCCTCACCCCTGACTCGGCATATATACATACATACATACACGTCTTTAGTTCAGCGGTGCAGGTCTGTTCCTGTTCCCCCGTGTTGCACATTCAAACCATTCGTCTTCCACAGTCAGCTCAAAGGCAAAAATCACTCATGTCTCATGCAGATCGGTGCCGGGCTTCCATGTTCTGCTCAGAACCATTAATCTTATTAAAGGCTGTGTGTGTGTGTGTGTTTGTGTTGCTGCATGGTTTGTGTATCGCGTCTCGCAATCTGGTGCTCAACTCTGATGCAAAACGGAACTCTTGGACCCCGGACAAAGTTCCTCATCATTTAGTCACCCTTAGATTCCCGCTGGCCTGACCTACTTTCACGGCTTGCCTGTTCTGCAGCACTACCACATGTGCACATGTAGACTTTTTTTTTTTTTACCCCTGCGTATTACAGCATCAGACCGCCACCTCTGTGGCCGACAGTTGTTTTGCTCGTTTATTTGCATGCAAGATTTTTTTCTTTCCCCGTGTCCAGAGAATCTCACCGCTTCCTGTTTCTTCATGTTTTGTTTTTTTTTTTTCTTTCAGGGAGACATCCAGCAGCTAATGATTGTAGCAGACCATCGTGCTGCCTATGACTACTGTGAGCACTACAGCGCCGATTGTGAAGTGCCCATGCCCGACCAGCCGCAGAACCAGGACCCCAACACAGATGATGTGAGGAACATTACTTTTTCATTATTCTTACAGTTTACTTGTAAACCAGCTCTCGAGTGCACGTAGGTACAGTGACCTGTTAAATAATAGTAGAAACCAGCATTTCCCTTTAATCCATAATTGCCCCTAATACTCAAATCAGATCTCAGTTGTGCTGAAAAAGGCCTTCTTGGCTTATTCTGGAGAACTGCAATCTGCCAGAGGAAAGTGCTGACTGGGAAGAACGCCGTTATCAGGCTGTGCAGTTAGTTAATAACATGCGCGGATGATGTGGTGCCTGCCTAAGCCTGCGTCCCTGCACTGTGCTGTTTTTCTGCACCAAATGCCAATAAACTAGAAGATGAGCAAGAAGCTCCTCCTCTTGACCTGCTGCTTCGCCTGCAAGATACACAAAAACATGATGTGTTTTTTTTTTTCCGTGAAGATGGATGAAATGCTACATTCATTTATAGCAAGTCACAACAGGGAGACGAACCATGAGGCTTCCACCAGTACAAAGCATTCCTGAGTGCTTCTGATCGATGGCCAGCCTGTCACACATACGTCAGCCAGCCAGAGGCAGCAGAGCAGTGGATCATATTTGAAAGTTGTTAATAGTTGATCCTTATTGTTTCTCTCATGCTCTTTCAGCTGGACAAGAACTACTATTACGAATACCCTTACTATGACGATGTGGATGGCAAGCCTTACGAGTTATCTCCCGATACTGACGACACAACCAAGGAAGTGACGGTAGGCTGCCAAATGCTCTAAATGGACCCGCCCCCCCACCAAACATACTAACACATGCCGCAGAGCTATCAACAGCAACGTCTTCTGCGCAGGTCACAGATGGAGCCGATGCGATAACTACATTCGAGGATGCGGGCGCCGGCGGCAAAGTCCTGACCTCCGTCTCCACCAGCTCGTCCTCCAGCTCATCCTCCAGCAGCTCTTCGGCAGGCGCTGCAGCCACGGGAGGAGGAGACGCCTACGGAGACGAGAACAGCCCTTACGACAGCTACAACGGCTACGACACCTACGACAGCTACTACGACGAGGCCACGGCTGCGCCCGACGGCGGCGACTCCCAACGCGTCACCGTCAGCATTGGCACCGGGGGCGAGCTGGACCTGGGAGCAGGTGGGATGGTTGACTTAGGTACCGGGTCCGTAATCGAAAGGAAGGTCATCACCAGCGGTGGAGGAACGTCCATAACGATCACCAGCAATAAAACATCAGTAGGTTGACATTAATCACCTCAGTTAACTGTTTTTTTTTTATCTGAACTCTAAATTTAATGGATGTATTGATGAACCGAGGGGTCTTTTACACGCTCTGCACACTTCTTTTGCTACTATAACGTGTCGGTATTGCTACAATTACTTGTTTTGATGATCATTGGTCAATTATCCGGTATAATGGGGGTTAAGGGGTTGTAGGTTGAGCCAAACATGACTTTTAAGGAAACCAATTTTTAAAGAATTTAGACTTTTTTGTACAGATATACAATCAGTTAATTGCGATAGGACGCTAGGGTAGACCCAGGGTTCGCCGGAAAGATATTACATCTCATTTGGAATTGGAATTCCTTGGGATATCCCATGAGGAACAAGAATATATTGCTAAAGACAGACACATCACCCAACTTTGGATGAAAATGGAGAGCCTTAATGTTCCACATGAATGTCCACAAGTGTAAGGTCAGTATTGCCTCCTAGTAACTACTGTATACCTTTGCTTCCATAGGCAGGAACTACCTATGATGACTACTCTGACGCATACGATTACGGGGTGGACTACACCACTGGTGGAGGCGGCGGCAGCAGCAGCAGCTCTACCATCACCCTCGGGGGCGGGTCTGCCGGTGGAGGAGGCAGTTCCGTATCGGTCGGAGGCGGTTCCGTCTCCGTTGGTGGAGGTTCTGTCTCCGCTGGAGGTAGTTCTGCCTCCGCTGGAGGTGGTTCTGTCTCCGCTGGAGGTGGTTCTGTGTCCGTTGGCGGAGGTTCCGTCTCCGCGGGAGGATCTTCCACCTCTAGGGGCGGGTCTGCTAGCGCCGGCGCCGGAGGCGGCGGGTCCATTGCCACTGGGACGGACCTTGGCTTGGGCGGCGAGGACGACTACAAGGATCTGGATGGGTTCAAGGAGGAGTCCATCACCGACTACGGCGACTTGGACGGCTACGACGCCTACACAGACCTGGACTACTCCGACAATGGGGGCAAAGTGCTGCCCGCCGAGACCGACGAATATTATGGCCAGGTGAAAAATAATAATAATAAAAAAAAAAGATATGATATAGAGCACCATGAGAAGTGTGACAAAGAGGAGGGAGCTGACTTTCTTTGTGTCTGTGTGCTTGGTTTGTAGGTCGACGGAGCTCGTGGTGAGAAAGGACAGAAGGGAGAGCCTGCTGTCATTGAGCCTGTGAGTGTCTCGTTTTTAACAACATACTTGGGCAGCAGATGTAGGCCGCGCGTGTGCACATGTGGCTACATAGTTTTGATTAATCTAAAAATAATACAGCCAACCACGGTCATTGGGGCCCACCAGACCTTTCCCGTAGCATCCTCGCTCCTGGCTGTTGGTCAGGACGACAGCATAAACATTTGGAGAACGTCCATGTAGGGATTGTCAATAATCTCCAAACAGAGCGCGGGTAGCGTGTAAACACGGAGGGAGACGGAGCGAGGAAAGGAGCACAAAAGGCATCAAGAAGAGAAGGACTTGCCAAAAAAACGATGCTTTGAATAATCACAAACAGCTGGAACGCAACCAATCCTGATTCAAATGATCATGAATGCGTTGTTAAAAAAAAAAAAAAAAATGAGGATGACTCTGCGTGACTCCTCAGCGTGTTCGCCAAGGTGTATATCGGGCACAGAAGGAATTTACATCTCTAATACAACTACAGCTGTTTCACTTCAAACAAATGTCACTGAGCTCCACTAAGTATACATGCCTCTGTGACTGAGTGTCTTCGTGTTTACACATGAGAGCAGAAAGCGCGGCGTGTTAGTGAGTCAACTTCCTCGAACGACCCTTTGTGTAAGCACGATCGGGGTGCGCATTCCCAACCGGTTTGAGGAAGCGTCAGCCACCCAGCGAGAGCAGGGATCAGAAAACCTCGAATGTGCATGCTTTTTTTTTTTTTTTGCAAAGATCCAGCACATAAACACAGTGCTCTACAAACCTCATTTCATCTCAGCGTCACAGATCAAATGAAGTCATTCCACAGCGAAAATGTCCAAAAATTGGGGTCAAATTAGTTTTGCACGTTTGATGCTTTGGAACAAACCGTAAGCCGGCGTGCTGCTAATGCATGTACATTAAGAGTATAAACATGATGACACGTTGCACGCTCCTGTGACAAAGTTAGAAAAGGAGCTGTCCCTATGATCTGATTAGTGCTTCCTTTGGCCTTGTCCAAGTTAGAGGACCACCTCGGGGTGTCTTCGCCTTTGTTTGCAGCCATTCCCGTCCCCTCCTGTTCTCCTCCTTGGATTAATTGCGAACATACCTGCAATGACAGACAGGAATGTACATTAAGTTAGCAAAGATGGAAGCCAGATAGGCAGGTGTGTCGGGACACGTTTTCATGCATATTTAACTTTTTTCTTTTTCTTTTTTTTCTAACCAGCCCTGACTGTTAATTGATGTGCGTGTCACATTGTGACGTTGCGTTGATGATTTTGTTTCTGTGTGTTTCAGGGGATGTTGGTGGAGGGTCCTCCCGGGCCTGAAGGTCCAACAGTAAGTCAATTTGTCTCCAGTTTTATCTCTTTGTCATTTTACTAGATTTTAAGAAAAGATTATAAAGACTTTTGTCATCCGTCTTTTTTTCCCCCCATCTATAGTTGCTTTAATGCCATCCTAATTTTCCAAATGCACAAAGAGTAACAGTGCCACTGAAGAGATACAGACTTGCTCAGAGTTTGTCATGACACCCTGCACATGTAGTCCTCCACTGAGGACTCCAGCGCTGAGCCACAGGCGTAAACAAATAACGTTCGCCTCACAAAAGGATTTACAACTCCGCAAGCTGTCCCATATGACTGCATACATTCCTTTCGCTTATGTGCGGCCACTTGAGGAAGATGAAGGCGCGGCATTTGCTTTGTAGTGTGTTTACATGGGAGTCAAATAAGTTCTTCTGTTTAAAATAGGGTCTCCCTGGACCCCCAGGTGCTTCTGGCCCACCAGGCAGTCCTGGAGATTCAGGAGAGAGGGTGAGTAGAAACTTTAAAGTGTCCCACGCGTTTGCACATTTTCAGAGCTCTAGAAATGCATCAGACATATTAACACATTAATGTGTGTGTGTTTGTGCTCATCTGTGTATCATTTATTTATTTTTTTTAAGGGTCCTCCCGGTCGTCCTGGTCTTCCTGGTGCTGATGGTCTGCCAGGACCCCCTGGAACTGTCCTGATGCTGCCTGTAAGTAAATTGTTAGGAAATGAGGAATCAAAACGGTTAAGGGTTCTTTTTCATGTTTTTAGACATTTTTTTTTGTGTTCCTGTTTAGCTTTTCTTAATGCCAAGTGCGATGCATCTTTCTCTGTTTAATCAATAATCCTGACGGGTGTTTAACACTGTGTACTGGAATGAAGTGGATTTCCTGAAACAATTTTCAATTGGCCTATCCCCGACCAATATTTCGTGACGTAAACCTGCGCTTTAGCATCCCCTTGTGGCGCGCTAAGTAATGTCCGTGTCACCTGCGCCGCTCCCCCTCTCCCTTGTCCTACTACCTCCACCATCTCAGATGCACATTTCGCAGGAATTTCTGCATATTTTCAACTTATTCCGCGCGTCCTAGCCAAAATCTAAGCTATCAAATACCTTTCCAGGAAGTCGTCTGGCTTCAAACAGGAAGCAAAGCAACGCAGTGGCTTATTTCTGTAGCTTCAGCTGCGTCCAGTGACTCGGCCGCGGCAGCAACGCAGCCGTCCCGGCGACTTGCGAGGACGTCTACCTCCCGTTACTTTTCTTTTTTCGCTGCGTTTGGAAGACGTCTTATGCCACTGCCGTTGGACCTGATTCGTTGTACAGATGTGAAGTTGCGGTTTCAGGGGTCCGCAAGAGCTGTCTGGCCGCGCCATGTGGCAAGCTCCGTTGGGACAGTAACTCAAGTTGTCCTGGTGTATCCACTGGCGGAAATCCACTCAAAATCTGACGCTTGAGCTCCGAGCCTAATGAGGAACATGCATTGTTGTTTCGCCCTTGTTTTGCCAAAGGACTTTCTGGCTCATCTTTTTGAAATTGTGGAATCAGCGTGACGGGGTTAGGTGGCAAACCCTGACGCTGGTTATGAAACATCTTCTCTTTAGTTTTCCGTGGACAGCCTGCTCGTTGTTCCCGTCCACTTTTTCCCCATCTCTGTTCCTTGTTAATCAGCAGTGTAATGCGGCAGAACATTTTGTTCAGGGTTCGTCTAACTCAGCATAAAATTAGGAGTTTAGAGTTTGTGCAGAAAGGGTGTGCGGTGATAGTTTATAGCCAATGAGATACAGTGGATCTGACAAGGCCCCGGTGTTCTGAATCAAGTGTTTGTGTTTTGCCTCCTGGTAACAGCGATTTGGAAGTCATGCACAGTATATCACCGCTCTGTTGCTGTGTGCGTCCAGACGTCTGGCTTTTTCACCTGCGGTGTAATGCTAGCTTATGGCCACCAGATGGCGGTAGAATTGGAAGGCGAACAGCTACTCTTGGTTGTGACAGTTGTTGGCCGATGCTCGGTTCAGCATCAGTATTAGAAATACAAACACTTGACTTAGAGAAATACTGAAGATTCAGTTTGGAATAGATGTGAATTTATAGTCTAAAATATTTATCTCTTTGCTGCATGTCAATATTTTGCAATTGTTAGTTTCTCTCGGTTTTCACTTTTGTGTTATTTATTTATTTATTTCACCAATGTGTCATTTTCCCTCTATAGTTCAGATTCAGCGCTGGAGGTGACTCCGGGCAAAAGGGACCTGCTGTGTCAGCACAGGAGGCCCAGATGCAAGCCATCATGCAGCAGGCTAGGGTAAATGTCCAAGACCTCAGCTTACCTGCAGCACTGACTATCATACATTATGTTATGTTTTAATTTTTTGTCAATTCTTGCATTTTCCTCTGTTCTCTTTGCATACGTCTGTTTATTTTGTCTGCGTCCCTGTCGGTTGCTTGCAACCGTGTTTAGTTCATATAGCAGAGCACCGCAACATCACGGCCTAAACTCCATGATGCAATAGATCCTAAATCCAACCTGACTTTCTGTCCTCTTTTTCCGTCTTTACTTTTATCCTTCTTTTATTTAATTTCTAACACTGTCCCTCCTGTGTTCAGCTGGCCATGCGCGGTCCGACAGGCCCAATGGGTTTGACTGGCAGACCTGGACCGCTGGTACGTATTTCAAAACTACTTGACAAGATTCATATATATATATGTAACTGGATCAAGGTTAATATAAAGTCCTTTCTTTCTAGGGTCCTCCTGGTGTACCGGGTTTGAAAGGAGAGTCTGGAGAGTCGGGACCTCAGGTACCATATATCAAAACTCTATTTCTGACCTACTAATTAACTCTGTTAAGCATTTGTAGTCGTGCTACTAAATCAGCAGAGCCGTATGCAGCTTTTCTCCAAGACTGTATCGCCAAAGATTGAAAAAAAGTAAAGAAACTCTGTGTTTTTTGTTTTAGGGACCGCGTGGACCTTTGGGATCCCCAGGACCGTCCGGAAAGCCTGGCAGGAGGGTGAGTAGTCGGCAGCAGACACCGTGACTAAACTCAACTAAATAGCTTGTACACATGTGTTTGTGAAGGAAGAGAGCGTTCCAGTCTGCTCCTCGTGGTATAATCTCAGCGATCCTCTGGTGCCTCCGCTTGGACGCGTTGCCTAACAGTTGGTTTGTTGTTCTTAAAGGGCCGGGCCGGAGCCGACGGTGCCAGGGGCATGCCGGGCCAGACCGGACCCAAGGTATCATGTCTTCTGCATTCACGATGACCAATATTTTCGTCGCGCCTGTTTCAAATTTCCATGGCTGCGCAAGGAGGCGCTGAACTTTTTATGTTCTTCTTCAGGGAGACAGAGGATTCGACGGTCTGGCTGGACTTCCTGGTGAAAAGGGCCACAGAGTAAGCAGCTTTATGATCCCACGACTGTGATTTCTGTGTGAACCGCTGTTAATCACAGTAATGTCTGTCGTCATAGGGTGAACCCGGGCCATCTGGACCTCCTGGCTCTCCTGGAGAGGATGGAGAGAGGGTGAGAAACCTGCCGCTCTGCTTGCGTTACGGCGGCTTAAGAATTATAGATGTGATTTTTCCCGCTTGTTATGCTGCCGCAGAGCTCTTCCCTCTGTCATATTCACCTTTTTCGTCACCATCTTAATTCCACGCCCAGCTTCCCTGCCTCTCTCTCCTTTATTATTCCTTTTTATTTCTGCACACCTTTATCTGAGGCTTCTAATCCCGCACTCCTTTCTCATTACCCACAGCTGATGCAACCTGATCCCTCTTTCCTCTGCTTTCCCTTTGTACCTTCACGTTATCTCTCAATCTCCTTAACAGCACGCGCGCGCGCATGCACGTCCTCGCCTCCTCCTCCATTATCATTCACTGTCTGTTCCACGGCCTGACCCGTTCTGTCTCTTTCCCAGGGAGATGATGGAGAGATCGGACCCAGGGGACTTCCTGGTGAACCAGTGAGTGATCGCACGTATTACCGTTCAGCCTTACACGGGGGGAGATTGCATCACAGAGCCGGGAGCTCGGGGCCCGCTGTCACCGTCTTATTGTGTTAGCCAACAATCACGCACCCGGACGTTATCGTACATCATCTCGCGGGCTCCCGCCTTCGCGGCCCGTGTTGACTGAGAGTTCGCACGTTGGTCAGGCCTCGTCCGTGCGAGAGAGGAGAGCAGGCAGCTCACATCAAGCTTGTTATAATAGCCTCCCACTCTCAGGCAGGATATTCCCCACAGAGGAGGGGAAGGAGACGGGGAGGGAAGTCAGAAAGCCCTCGACGCCTCCTGTTATGATTTAATTTGTCCACCAGGGTGTGCTGCGTTGGTTTGAATTGCCAGGACAATGCGTGCAGTACAGTTAGGTAACTGTGTATGAGAGGCACAGCACTTAAAAAGTCACAGCTCTGTTTGACAGCTGTGGGGAATGAAAGTGTAGTGAAGGTAAAAAAGAAGAGGTTTTTCCTCCCGGGTTCGACTCTGTGCTGTGTCCTCAAGGACATTTGGGAAGTGAGGTTATATCCAGAAGTGTGATTTTGAAACTCGATTTAGCCGAGCTTGTTTAATAATTCATCCTTTCTTTCACTGACGTGATATCACTCTAAATCTCATTTCCCTTCTTCTTCTTCTTCTTCTTTTTTTTTCCTTCTAGGGGCCCCGTGGTTTGCTGGGACCAAAAGGACCTCAGGGACCTCCCGGACCACCTGTGAGTCCCCTCTCGTTTTTTTTCACATCCACCGTATATTTACTGTTAAGAGAGCACAATCAGTTTTTTTTTTTTTTCCTTCTCACTGGCGACGACACTGCAAGCAACAGCCACAGGGAACCGCTAGACTCAATAAATCTGAATAGAAGTATTGAAGTAGCGCGTGTCGCTGAGTTCGTCTTCAGTGTTTGAGACAAGCTTAAACCTAACGCTGGTATCGTTCCAGCCGTTTTATTTTAACACGCGCAGCGCCAGATAAATAACACTGATGTCCCATCCCAGTCCAGGACGTAGAAATCTCAAACACGTTAAATCACACAGTGCACATGAGACTACACATTTCTCCTCAGCTAAGAATTCTATGTAACAGATGGGAACAGCCTCCTGATTTACAATTCACTTACAATTCGACTTTTTCAGCAAACTTCCTGTTATTTGTGCTAATTGTTGTGTTCGTCTCATCTCCTATAGGGCGTTACTGGAATGGACGGCCACCCTGGACCCAAAGGAAACATCGTGAGTCGAGAATTATGCCAGAAACAGATAGAAACACCCTAAAAAACGTACCCTTTTAGGGTTAAAATACAGCCTCAAACTCGCACAACTCTGCAATCAGAGGACACAATGAAGAATGGTCCGCTTAGATCTATTAGAGCAATTTGTACGTTTTCCCAGCTCGATTTTTCCGGTAAACCGCCGGCCTCCACTACGAGGAGAAGACAATTTCTAACTGGAGCGGCTTGTCTTGTTCTGTTGGGAATGATCCAACGAGGTAGAGATGGAGGATGAACCGCTTTCCCAGAAGCTCCCAGACTGAGGCAACGTAATTGATTGCCAGTTATCTCGGAGGGGAGGTGTTTTCTGTTTGCGGCTCAGCGGTTTCTTTCATTAGGGAAGTAGATGTGAGGATGTGTATGTGTGAGACGAGATATTGTCCAAAAATCACAGTCTGATTTGGTGTAAGAATCTTTTAATTTACATCTACTCAGCCAGGTCAGGTTTCAACCCTTAACAAACAATATAAATATAAACATGAAGTATTTATATTGAGGTTCCTCAAATTTCTTTAGGGACCTCAAGGAGAACCAGGACCTCCCGGTCAGCAAGGCAACCCAGGTGCCCAGGTGAGTCGAGGTTCAAACTTACCCAACGTCCATTTTTTTCCCCTCTCATTCATCATATAAAAATGTTCTGAGCATCTCTGAATCCCCTCCGCAGGGACTCCCAGGGCCCCAAGGAGCCATCGGACCACCAGGAGAGAAGGTAACGCATCACGCGATTCGGAAATCCCTGCAACCCGATAAAACGTGAACACACGCGAAGCGAGAATCCGGGAGATTGAAGGGAAGCGGCGGCCTGGGTTCATTTGCATGAGCACAAAGCCGAGCCGCTATCTCATTCACTTGCAAATGCTCATTGCGCTGTTATGCAAAGGCCTCCCCCGACGCGCGGGACCAAATATTGCCTACTAGACAGCACGCGCAGATTTTAATCCTGATACAGTTTAATCCAATTTGAGATAAATCGCATTTACCTGCAGAAGATATTCGTCTCCTCCCGCCTGATTCTGACGGGAACGAAGCGTAGCAGAACGGAATAAAGAATAAACCCTGGTTTATGTAGTTGATAATATTGGCTCAACTATCTCAGGAGGAAGTCAGTGCATCAGTTAACCTTTGACATTAAGACGACACGGCCTCCGAATGTGGAGAATTTACATGTTTTGATGAAACTAAGGGGAAATTTAGATAAGCTAAGAGCTAATGAGAGAAACAAGGAACGTCCTGTAGCCGTATTTGAGGATTCTCCATTAGCCGCCGTTAGCCCTGTTCGCACAGGACTGCTTTTACCTGGGGACCTGTAGGAATTCGGAATAATTGCAAATGTCCTCTGAGATCTTAATCCAGTGTGTCAATTTGTCCTTAGCCCTTACACATATGTCTCAGGATCCCCTTGATTTAGGAGGTAGGAGGGGGTGTGTTTTCTTTTTTAAGGATGTGCTAGAAAATCAAAGGCTCGGACAGATGTCACGACGTATAAAAATGTATAATATTATCTCTGACGTGTGGTGGAGCGAAGCAGAAAGTAGTTCATTCATGCATTTTCGTGTCCTCTGGAGGGTCGTAGCTGTCTCCAGTCTGTCTCCAGGGCCGACACAGAGGGACAGACTCACACCTACAGCCAATTTAGAATCGACATTCAACCTAACGAGCATGTCTTTGGACGACGTGGACATTTATGTGTTTTACATTCGGTTGCATCACCATGAAATCTGGTTCACCCCCCTCTTGGTGAAACATAATGATCGGTTCAAATATTCTTTACGCGTTGCCATTGAAACCTTTGCTTGCACACGTGCTCTTTTACTATTGGAGGCCATATTTACCCTCTTTTTCTTTTTTTTTTTTGTCTTTAATCCGTCCAGGGCCCAACTGGAAAGCCTGGCTTGCCAGGAATGCCAGGAGCTGACGGCCCACCGGTGAGTTTGTGCACATATACACATCCAACAGAAACACGTGCAAACTGTTACAGCTTCTCTTCCTTTCTGCCTCCTCCTCCGGCTCTTGAAGGCATATTTAGTGCATTAATTAATTTGCTAATTGGTTTGTGGGGAAGATTATTATCAAAGCACCAAATTGTGAAAAAGAAAAAAAAAAAAAAACACAAAACACATTGAGATAATTATTTACCTCAAACATATGTAGCCTACGACACATTACCACAGCTGTGCAACCGAGGAATAACACTCCCACACACAGACATATATATTTATATATATATATATATATAAACCTTCTCTTTCACATCTCTGTGCAGAAAACAGCTGCACCGGTGGCAGATGTTTCTCTGAAGGCAGCAGGTGGCACCTGAGCGAGATGAGGACAGTTTTAAGATTGAAATAACTGCGGGGTTAGAAGAGGACTAAGGGAGACGGTGTTAAAAGAAATCACTTAAAAAAAAAAAAAAAAAAAAAACACCGCATACAATACTCCCAGCTCCTAAAATGCTTTTCCTTTCAGAGCGGAGATAGCTTTCACCCATTCACACACTCTGCCTCCATTTGTGTTGGGCAAACCCCCCCCCCATAATGTCCCAGGTCTCAGTGCCTCCTCCCCTGTCCCTCATTCTTTCCCCTCTCTCTTTCCGTCCTCTCGTCACGTAGGAACCCATCTGGAGGGTTCGGAGAGCTCCTTTGTATCACAGGATTGCAGTCAATTTCCCGTCACGTCTTTTTTTTTTTTGTGACTGGGTATCAATGTGTGCGTTCCATACGCGTGGCCTTTGTGTTGTGTTGTGTGTACCGGGCGGGCGTATTGTAAAGTCCCAAAGCAGCCGTCTCGCCCTTTTAAAGCCCAGTAACAGCTAATGGAGCCTCTACAATGCTGTGCATTAAGGATAAAAATCCCAAATGAGATTCAGCTTTAAAGGCCTTTTTTTTTTTAAATATATAATCATTTTACAGTTTGATTCCTCCTCCAGTCGTTTTACAACCTAATACCTCAGTTATGGCGGGTGGGCGGGGGTGTTGTAGTATTTATGGTGGTAATTAGGCTGGGATGATGTGCAATAATATTACTCTTAATAATTCACAGGGTCACCCTGGAAAGGAGGGTCCTTCCGGAGATAAAGGACACATGGTGAGTTTTTATTTCCTCTGATTCTTTTCTCTCCTCGCCCCTCAAAGACGTTTTGCCTAAAATCTTCCGCGTTCGTGTAGATAGCATTAGCTACCCTCCACTCATCCTACATCTGTCTCTCTAGGGCCCTGCTGGCCCCCAAGGACCCATCGGTTATCCCGGGCCCCGTGGTGTGAAGGTGAGTTGACTTTAAACCGTGAAGAAATTATCTTTTAAATCAACTAGCGTGGTGTTGTTTTCAACATTTTGTTGCAGTTCAGTAAAGAACTCAATAATCTGCACAGAACGTTGAAGACGCATTAAGATGGGAAAAGTCATCTCCTCTGATCCGTCGGCTCGTGGCACGCTGCCCCGCTCTCATTAGCGGCTGATAAAGCAGGGGGACAAAAAGAAATCCCACCAAATAAATCTCGGGGAGAGGGTGTGACCGATCCGATCATTAAAGCTTTCGTTGAGAGTGGGGGCTAACGCGAGCGGCTCGACCCCGCAGCCTGGCTGCTCCCGGGGAAGACGTGAGGATTCCCCCGGTGCAAGCGTCCTCTCGGCCTTCTACATCAGACCAGATGACTTTCGGGAATCCATTAAGGAAAAAAAAAAATAATAAAAAATGTAAAATATCCTCCTGTCACGGCGAATGCCCGGCAGCTCCAGCCCCCCTCCCGTGTCCAATATGCCCCCTGTTGGCCTGTAACTTCCGTCTCTTCTTGCATCAACAGGGAGCCGACGGCGTCCGCGGCCTGAAAGGAACCAAGGGCGAAAAGGTAAGAGGGAGAATTCAGAGTCACGGCGGAATGATAGCGTTCGTATGTGTTACACCCGAGCGCTAACGGGCGCATAACGGTGATTAAAGCAGGTAATGGGCGGCGGGTTTCTTGCAAATGGAAATCTCAATTAAAGCGCTTTGAAAACGCGCCTGAGTTTCACCGGTGCCCCGAAAGAGAAAAAAAAAAAAAAACAGGCCATCAAGAGTTTCTATGGCAACAAGAGATCTCGCCACGACTGTGTGAATATATATGTGTGTGTGTGCTTGTCTTTTTTTTTTTTTGTGAATGTGAACACGTTTTCAGCCTCATTCATTACACACCTCTCTTTGTTTTCTTTTTAAGGGAGAAGATGGTTTCCCCGGCTTCAAGGGAGACATGGGTATCAAGGGCGACAGGGTAAGACATTTTTACATTATTTTTTTTTTTTTTTACTCTAGTCTCAGGATGTGTCAGTCACATCTCGAACTGCTTGATGAATTATTCACATCATATTGGCCAGACAGAGGTTCGACTCCTGCGCAGTTTTGTTGTGGGGTGACCTTCGTCCACAAACACATCCGTCACGTCACTCGCTACCCTTTTTCCTACCGTGGAATTGTGGGTAATGAGGAAAAGGTTGTGTTCCAGATGCAGTTTCCAATTTCCCTCCCGCATCCCCCTCGGTCGGTCCCCGACCTCGAGAACTTCAGGAGAAAAGCGCGCGAGTTTGACAGGTGTAGCCCGCGAACAGCTTCCTTCTCAAAAGCGCATGAGGGATTTGTCAAGTCGTAGGCGAAAAAAAAGAAACCCTTCTACAGTGAGAAACATAACTCTCACCAGCCTGCACTTCAAACATCAAACCTCCAATCCCTGACCGGGCTCGTCTCCAGCCCGAGTGCAGAGAGGAAGCAGAAATCGATGGCACTTTAAACCTCCTCGAACCCACGAGAGAGACGCGAGGCCTCCTCTGGGGGCGCAGCGCATCCGGATGAAAGCGGGGATTCGAGGAGGGCCTCCGCGCGCGCACACACACACACACACACACACACACACACACACACACACACACACACACACACACACACGGACTAGAATCTAAATGACTTTATCTTAAGCAAAAAGGAAAAAAAAAAGCGTGCGCTCAATTTAAAGTGTTGTCTTTGATGAGCTCGCAAGCGTGAGTCAAGTGCAGTTTGCTTGATGCCCTTTTATGTGTACTCGAGTGTGGGTGCTTGCTTTGCAACCTCCTTTAACCAGATACCTCTCACACACACACCACCCAGTCTTGGAAGCAGCGACTGGTTGTCAGAATGAGTTTGTACTCTGCCATTTAGCGTGTGTCCTGCTAGAAGGGGAGCTCACTTAACAGAGAGGAGCAATAATAGGATCACTAACTGCTTTAAAGCAGCCGCGGCGAGGGAACACGGTTCTTTCAGTAACTTTACACTAACGGCTTTAAGCTTGTTACATACTCCGAGAGAAGCCAGAAATTTGCTCTCGCGCTTGGGACTGTGAGAACGAGGAAAAAAAAAAAAGTTTAGGCCAGGTAGTTTATACTTAACAGGAAACTCAAGTGCAGAACTCCTTCTCTGCAGAATACGGCACATTCTGTTCTGTTTTTTATTTTATGTTCATTCAGCATAAACCCACACAATCCCTACCCGGGACAGACTAACAATCGAACTGTGGGCTGACACCTTTTCTGCTTTTCCGCATCAACCGCGCCTACTTCCAATTTCTCCAATCTGGACCATTAACAGAATAGAAACTGGGCACCACCACACGTCGAGAAAAACTGCGAGAAAATTTGTACAAACTATGTAAAAGCCTTTACAACGGTGACCACCTGAACCAAATTAATAAAAAATAAAATATTAGGAATGTGTCGTAAATTAAACATTTAATAAAACATTTAACGTTTCATTCTCAATGGTGGAAGAAAATAAGAAAAAGAATTGAAAGAAAAGTTTTCAAGGTTTTTTGATTGCTTTACTAGTGGAGCAACAGTTTGATAAGACATTCGGTGTAAATGTATAAGAACAACACGAAGGAAAACACATTCAAGCTTCTCTGCACTCCCAGATCGTAATCTGCGAGATTATTCCAAGCAAATCTGATGTTAAGAGTCGAAAGTTAGCAAAATTATGAGATGCATCCGACTGTTGTAACCTTCAGCCAAAGGAACAAACTCATCAGATTCGGTGTGAAGGACCCTTCAGGTCCAGTGCTGACTGTTGACGAAGTGTCTCTGTGTTTACTTCATCTTTGCAGGGAGAGCTTGGACCAGCAGGACCCAGAGGAGAGGACGGTCCCGAGGGGCCCAAGGGTCGCTCAGGCCTTCCCGGAGATGCTGGCCCTCTTGGTCCCACCGGCGAGAAGGTGAGCACCATTGTTTTACTCTTGAAATATGCAGATAAACCAAAGTGAGAAGCTGATGCATCTTCAGCCGTGTTTGATCTAGGATGATGGCTCTGCAGGGTTTAACAAGCAAAACAGTTTTCCCAATCGTTTTTATTGCTGCAGCTCTTTAACCAGCTGAGAGCATAAATGGATTCGGATACTTATTATCCTTTATTGTCCAACTGCCTACGCTGTTGCTTACAATGCTTCTGCTACTCACAATTCTCCTGCCAAATTAAAGTGCTCTTTTTTTTTTCTTTTTTTTTTGGTGTTTTCGAAGAGGACGCAGCCTCCTAATTATCCTTCACTGAAGGTTTAAGAATAGTCTTGAACAGATGTAGAGCATCACGGGACTGCTAACATAATCGCGCGCTGCCCGATTTGGCAAGTTGTTAGCCGGCGAGCGAGAGCGTGGCTTTGTTGTTGTGTTTTTTTTAAAAAAGTTTTCTTCTCATGGTGAAGTGTTTGTGCTGAAGTCTGAATGGTGTTAAGTATTAGCACCATTGTGCTGCACTTCAAAAGCAGATATTTGGTCTGTATCTGGCTCACATGTTAGGTAACAGCTTAGTCATTTTCATGTTTAATTAGATGCTGCACGCCAGCCAACCGCTCTATGTCCAAGCACAGATCTAATAAATATTGGTGTGGTGCATGTTTTTGATTAGATAATAATTCTTCTTCATCTTCTTCTAATAGTTTACATCCGCAGGATTGATTCAGGGACTGATTCAGTCTTTTTGCTTCCGCACGTAGGCAGAGAGTGTTCCTACGAGGAGATGAGTGTAGTATAGAAATCCTACAGTTCATTTTAGAGCCAAGTGTGGGCATCTTCAAGCACACCTGCTATTTTGGTTCGTGAAGTGTAGGTGCAGCAGCAGTGGCAAAAGAAAGTGCAAAAAATACTGGAAAAGTTGAGTAAAAAATAGGAAGTGTCAGCATTTAATAAATGCACTACATCATGGTTACATTTATAGCTGGAGAGGAGGTGTGGATGTAGCCTCCCGGACTGAAAAGCTAAAGCTAAGTTTCTTGAACCTGCATTCTTTCTATTGGCCAGCAGGGGGCAAATCCTCCAGCTGCAAATATGTCTGGCTGTAATGAAGTCTGTGAGAAAACAACCCTACTTCTGTCTCGATTTATCACCCCTACAGATGTTCCTCATGGGTTCAAGGATTCAGACATGAGTTCAAAATGTTCCCGCAGGAAATCACACCAATATTTCTCTTTTTTTTTTTTTTTTCTTTCAGGGTAAACTTGGAGTTCCCGGATTGCCAGGATACCCAGGAAGACAAGGACCAAAGGCAAGTGAACAACTTTAATTAGATGAGAGGCGCATCTAGCTGGCCAGTATGTCGCTGTACTCCTGTGTGTATTAGAAAGAGAATAAAACAAAAGAAATAAATCAAAAAGTCTGACGAGTGAACGTGCTTGAAGCTTTCCGATCAAAGAGCAGGGGATATATTAATGTGCTATTTGGCGTTATTTGCTAATATGATTAAAAAGCGGCTTTTATTTATGAGCACACAAGCTCCTGATGTATTTAATAAGCTCAGCATGTCTCAGGGAATGAATTAATAAGTGATGTTATGTTTTAGGTTTGTCTCGCTAATGATTAATTACTCTCCGTCTCGCACACAGGGATCTCAAGGTTTCCAAGGTTTCCCCGGTGCCAATGGAGAAAAAGGAACTCGGGTGAGCTCTCGTTATCCTCCTCGTCCCTGCAGTAGCTGGTTTCCAGCTCCAGGTTCACCGGCCGAGGCGAAGGAGCGGGGGCTTCTTACCGCAGGGCGGAAGCAACGCAACCGCACTCCCCCTTCGTCGCCGCTTACCCCGACTCGTTTTGCGCCCCCAGAAGCCTTTGTTCATCACTTTCGGGGTGCCCAAGCAATGCTTCACTCTCTTTGTTTAAGGGACGGCCCATTAGCTCGCCCCGCGAGAGTAATGGTTCGCCGCCACGAGGGAGGGGAAGGACGCGCAAAGCTTTTCATCTTCGCGAAACATTTGTAAAGTTTAACGAGACCAGGCTTCCAGACAGAAAGAGATAATGGCGCCTTTAAAAGCAGTTTCACAACACTTATTTGAAAATTTAAGAGCCGCACAAACAGCGTAATTGTTTTCTCTCATTAAGGTTCAAATGGAGCCGCCGTAATTGTGCCGTCGCTGATTACAATTCGTGATACTGTATATTAAAGTGTAATTTTTACCCTCGGACGTAACGGCTCGTGCGTGACTCACGGTGAATGGTGTCGGTGATTCTGACACATGTGGCTCCTAATTGATGATAAAAGACGCTCTCAGAGGTGCACCCGCAAATGTCACTGTCTGCTGCCATTAGGTTAATTCTTCTAGAGGATGCAGCATCTTAATGGCGCGAGTGCCACTCCTTTGATCATCCTGTGTGTTCTTTGTGTCTGCAGGGAACAGCAGGAAAGCCGGGCCCACGCGGACAGAGAGGACCAACGGTTAGTCTTACTCAGCAGACTCGTGCTTACATACAGATGGCGGGCTTGGCATGAGCAGAAGTGGAGGTTCTGCCTTGGCATGCTTAAAGGGAAATCCAACCCCAGACAATAATTAGACTCAACACTTTCAGGTCATTAGTGTCTCTCAGGCGCCTTTTTATGATTTTTTTTTTGCTTTCCCTTTCTTTTCTCAAGGGCCCTCGAGGAGAGAGGGGACCGAGAGGACCAACAGGAAAAGCTGGACCAAAGGTGCGTAACATTTTTCGCTGCCGCTTTCTTCCATGCGTTACGGTACGAGCTCAACGTCGGTTCTGTCTCTTCAGGGTAACTCAGGAAATGATGGCCCACCAGGACCTCCCGGTGAGAGGGTACGTACGATTTCACCATCGTTTATTTTCGTTATATATTAAAAGGTTCAATTAAAGATGTTTGATTACTGACCTGGAGTCACGTGTTTCTTTCAGGGTTTGCCAGGGCCTCAGGGACCAACAGGTTTCCCAGGACCAAAGGGCCCTCCTGTGAGTTACGACTCTCTCTAGAAACCCATTATGCCCTTTCACTTGTTAGTTTTATCGTAAATCCATTTGATTTTTGTGAATTTCCCCAGGGACCTGCCGGTAAAGATGGACTGCCTGGACACCCTGGACAGAGAGGCGAGACTGTGAGTAAACAGGCTTCGTTACTCGGCCTCTTGTCTGTTTTCTGCAGAGACGATTATATGTCAATTTCATTTCTTTCTTCTTTTTGTTTTGGTAATACACAGGGATTCCAAGGAAAGACAGGTCCTCCCGGTCCTCCAGGTGTGGTTGGACCTCAGGTGAGTCGCTGGCTTTCACCATTTTCACCACCTTTGCACGTATCAACGCCGTTTGTTTTCGCTTGCACAGTGCATCCCTTTGTGCGAGC
Organism: Mugil cephalus; assembly: GCF_022458985.1. Taxonomy (NCBI): domain Eukaryota; kingdom Metazoa; phylum Chordata; class Actinopteri; order Mugiliformes; family Mugilidae; genus Mugil; species Mugil cephalus. The sequence continues at coordinate 6,009,872 of NC_061788.1, read as the reverse complement.
CTCCATTATGCGCAGCTCTTAAAGCGATGCCATCCATTTATATGTACAAAAGACAACAGAACCCCCGTAAGTGATCATTAGGAAGACTTTCTCAGCATGCCTTCAGTCCAGCAGCAAATTGATTTATCCTCTTACCTATATCTCAAGAGCCATTACTTAAGTGTTGTTTATCCTCTTTCATATTAGCAGCGGGCTCTTCATCCATTATGTATAAACATTTAACAGACTTTCCCTCCCAGCCACTCTGCCGCTGCCAGCTGAGAACATTCATGATAACGGAGCTGTATGTGGCTTTAATGACTAGTAAGCCTCCCACGCAGCAAATGCTTAGCTTCTCCTCACCACGATTTGTAATAGATGGAGAAACATCCTTTTTTAAAAAAAAATATATATATATATATAAACTACAAGTCAAAAGTGTGTCCTCTGCTCTCTTTATATTTTAGTTTATCTATCCATGATTTTTCATTTATTTCTTTTTTTACAATCGTAGGGACCAACAGGTGAGACTGGACCAATGGGAGATCGTGGCCACCCTGGACCCCCAGGCCCACCCGGTGAGCAGGGTCTACCTGGAGCTGCAGGAAAAGAAGGAGCAAAGGTGAAGCTTGAACCTGTGTTTAATATATTTGTCAGTGCACCGTAACCTGACATAGATGTAATAACACCACACATTGTGCTCTTTCCCCCTGTAGGGTGACCCCGGACCTGGAGGCCCAGCCGGCAAGGACGGTCCTCCTGGACAAAGAGGTTTCCCTGGCGAGAGAGGTCTGCCCGGCCCTGTGGTTAGTATCGCGTCTCGCACAGATTAATACCTTCCAACAAATTCAGTGTCCCTCACAGTTTGGTCGTTGCACAATAGTTCTGGGCTATTATATTGCTGCAAGAATGCGGTGAACCTCAATAATCTGAGATGGGTATTCAGGAGAGAAAGAGTTTCATTTTAACTTGATAAAGTCATGTCCTTGCAGTTATGCAATGCAATTTTCTTACTGCAGGCTTGTTAGAAAGAAATCATTTTGGGGGATTGAAAAGAAACGACGCCTTCTTTGTAATGTAAAAGATGTTTGCAGAAGTTTTGGCGAAAAACTTTCCTCCCCCATCTGCTCTCAGCCTCTGCTTCGGAGGATGTAGGAGGTTTGGCCCATCTCACGCTGAGCCTGTTTGAAGATAGGGCGTCCAGTGCGAGGCAGGATGTGTGCCTCCCCGGCAGATGTGTTTGTTTTCTGAAGCTTTCGTTTTATTTTGTTCTGCAGGGGGCTCACGGCCTGAAAGGGAATGAGGGTCCTCACGGCCCACCTGGCCCTGCTGTGAGTAACATTTACTGCATCCACATCCTCAATTTGTCTTCATAGTGGAGTTCCCACCCTTGGTTGTTGCATGCTCCTACATAAATGAATGACAGAATGACATGCGTTGGTACTTAATAGAGGTCTGACATATTTGATAAGGTTGCATTAAGACGTCTTTATAACTAACTAACTAATTCACGGTGCGCTGTAGGGTTCTCCTGGTGAGCGTGGTCCTGCTGGCCCAGCTGGACCTACAGGTCTCCCTGGACGTTCAGGCCCACAAGGACCCCCTGGCCCTGCTGGAGAGAAAGGTGGACCGGTAAGAACAGCATAAATCACTTTGCCGTACAAATAAAATAGAATACAACTTTACTGTCCAGACAGACGGTACTAAAATACAAAAGGTGACATATGTACAGACACATGGCATTACATAGACACAATAATAAGGCACTGAAATATCAGTTCAACTCACTTTATGTCAATTGATTACTTAGTTGGGATGTTAAAAATTGTTGTACTGTGTTGTACCTAAAGGGAGAGAAAGGACCTCAAGGACCAGCTGGAAGAGATGGTATTCAGGGACCCGTGGGTCTGCCAGGACCAGGAGGACCTCCGGGACCACCTGGAGAGGACGGTGACAAGGTGAACTTTCCGTTACTTGATTCCCTACCCGAGCGCAGAAACGCAATTTAGTAAAGGGGCGCCGAAGTGATTTGATGTTCCTCGCACACAATATACCTCGGCCAGAGCTCGGCCAGATACCCTCCCTTGCCTCTTTCTCTGTGACCTTAAACGCTCTTAGGGGAATTTGTCCGACAGAGTTTGCATCGATTAACAGATCTTTAAATGGCAAAGCGGCCTTGTTGCTGCTTTGTACCGCTCTCTGCACAAACAGGCAGAGGAGAGGAGAGGGAGGAGTTTTCTGGCAGTGACACAATGTGTGAAAGTGACCCTTTAGTATTCAGAAGCGAGAGCGACCACTCATCCCCTCTAAAAACATTTGCAGGAAGATCAGCTACAGAGATTCTCAGAGGATAATCTCTTATCCTTTGAAGAACGCCTCGGTTCTTAACCGGCCTTACAATAGTCCCTGCGGTGTCCACGGACACCGAGGAAACAGAGGGTATTTGCCATGCAGATAAAGAGGATCTTGCAAGCTAATGTTTACACACATTCACACACTTTCTCATTATAAGTCCTGTCCACGGGGAACAGGCAACTACGGGGCTGATATTTAGGAGACTAACACTGCCTCACGAAGAGCATTGTCTCAAAACCAAAAGGAGACGCCTTTGGCCTCAGTAGTTATTAGCGTTGTTCCTTAAAACACTTTTGCGTGCAAACACTTTTATTCTACTCCAGTAGCTGTTACTTCCAGTGACGCAGCCATCACGATAAGCCCCCCCTTCAAAAGTCTTTTTGTCACCATTTGTCACAGAAGTAGAGATGTCACGGAAATATCTGTAGGCACATCTGAAAAAAAAACAATCCTCTCAAGAGGTTGGATGCAGTTCTTCAGCGTTCTTTTCTATGTCATCTTCTGTTGTGGTGATTGTTTGATATTGTTTAACATTACACAACCTCTCCCCCTCCTTATGTGCGTTAACACTTTCACACTGTGACGATTTCATTTCACAGGGAGAGCTCGGAGAGCCAGGCCAGAAAGGAAGCAAGGGCGACAAAGGAGAGCATGTAAGCTGTTTGTCCGTTTACTGCGTTAAAGAGAAGTCACCATTCATTCATCGCTTCTACTTCCTGTTCATTTTCACCTGTCTCTCTTTTCAGGGTCCACCTGGTCCCACTGGCCCTCAAGGACCCGTTGGAGCTCCAGGTCCTGCTGTAAGTGTCCATATTGGGTTGTGTTTTCAGATTATGTAACGCCCTGTCTGTCCGTCGGTCCATTGCACCTCATCGTCTGTTGCTCCGTGCAGGGTGCAGATGGTGAGCCTGGTCCCAGAGGTCAGCAGGGTATGTTCGGCCAGAAGGGAGACGATGGATCAAGAGGATTCCCCGGACCTCCTGGCCCAGTTGGGCTGCAGGTGCGGACTGCGGTGAACAATAGAAATTCTGAAATGTGTTTGAGAATGATGAAGCGACTTGATTAAATCCTTTTCAAACTCTTTAGGGCTTGCCTGGTCCACCTGGCGAGAAAGGTGAAACTGGAGACGTTGGTCAAATGGTAAGAGTTTAGTTTACACACGTTCAGACTGTTATTTATTATTTAGTAGGAGATATGCAGCTGAAATGCTTTTTTTTTTTTTTTGCCTATAGGGTCCACCTGGTCCCCCTGGTCCCAGAGGCCCCTCTGGACCCCCAGGAGCTGATGGCCCTCAAGGACCACCTGGTGGTGTTGGAAACCCTGGTGCTGTTGGAGAAAAGGTAGCAGTTCGTGGTCTTTTGTAGCTCGCACAGATGTGGGTGGAGATTTCAGAGAGGATTCTGTGCACATAATTACACAGAAGTGGTGCATTCATTGTCTCCAGGAACATTATCCCGTGTTTTTCTGTGTGTGTGCCTGTGTTTCCCGTGACCCACCTTCCAGAAAGGAGACGCCAGCCCCAGCAGCACTTTTGCAAAAAGGCAGATTCAGCATTTCAGTTTGTTTCTGTGCTCTTTGGTAAAGACTGCGAACGATCCCTCTTTACGAGGCTTTTGCAGCCATTAATATTTCACACGCCTATTTATATGATACCCTTTTAAATGGGCCATGATCATTTCGTCCTGCCACACAGAGTGACAGATGCACACCAAATCTAATGGACAGGCTGCGCATCCCCCGACAGTGTTGCTGGGTGGAGGGAGTATGAATAAATAGTCAAAGGCATCGTGCTGAAATTCTAAGAGGACGAATGCATTATTAAAGACGGCTCTCATAAAAATCAGCCACGGCCCTCGTTTGTCGCTGCTCTTTCATTATGAAAAGGCCTGCTTTGGCAGCTTTCCGCCGGAGTGCTGCGCCCTGCACTTTCACATCGCTGTCTGTCTGTAGTGACGGCGTGATTTCATTTTATCCGATTCATTCGATAGAATCACCTTTTGGTCCTTCATAACGTCCCGGTGGATAGCCTGTCCTCATCCCGCGCAAACAAACGCGGGCTAATCGCGCCTCAGCTGATGTGGCATTTTATTAGCCAGCCCGGGGAGCTGGCAGGCAGAGGGGCTTTTTTTTTTTTTTTCTGTAAACACATCCCTCATATATCTGTGATGAGCAGCTGTCTTTCATACCCCTTCGCTTTCCCTGTTCTCAGCACATTTTTACCAGCGGCCCCTTTTGTTGGACACAAGGATTGGAGGCAAGATCTGTGGGGCGGGTGGGGTGGGCTCCTCGAATGCAACGTTGCATAAAGCGCGGCGCTAATACCGAAGGATCAGTCATGCTTTTAAACAGGCATACCAACTGCTTAGAGTGAATTTCTTGACAGCAGCAAGAGCACTTTTGGAACGCGGCCGAGGCACTAATTTAGAATATCGGTTGATGTTCACAATACAGAGCTGTTGTTCGTGCTAGAGGGAGTCTTGGATGTGCTTATCATAACACATCACCGCTCAGCTTGTTGTTGGCTCGGCAGAACTGCGCCATCGATTGGCTTACTCGTCTCCCAAACATGACACCGGGTGGGTATTTTTCTCGCGTTAACAGGTGTGGCCTCCTGCATCTGCATTAAACCCCGGCACCGAGGGCTGCAGGCTTATGTGACAGTGAATAACGATAGAGCCTGGCATATAGGTGAGTCAACAGGGCGACCGTCCAATAAGGCAAGAGGACGAGGACAAGATATATGGGCAGGGTCTGGGGAGAACAGTGAGGTCAGCGCCCTCCTTGCTCCATCCGCCCAATCTGCCCACGCTGATGGATCGAAATCTCGTGTGTCATCTTTTTCTATTCCCATTTGGGTGACAAGGGCGCCGGGACACCGAGGGCTGCTGTAAATGATGGGAATTTTAGAACCGTGTTCGATCAACAAATCACCCTTCCGTTAATGCATGTGTGTTTCTATCACCCGCTAATACGTCTTCTCTTTTTTTTTTTCTAACAGGGAGACGCTGGTGAAACAGGAGAGCCCGGACTGCAGGGAGAAAACGGCCCACCAGTGAGTTATCTGATTCTAAAAACGATTTTACCACCAAAGAAAATTAATGCTTGATAGGTCAATAGCTTAACTGCAAGCGATCTGGACCGCTAATGCACCGGCTGTGTTATTCTAGGGTCCAAGAGGAGAGCGTGGAGAAAAGGGAGAGTCTGGTCCCGCTGGTGCTGCTGGACCTCCTGGTCCTAAAGGTCCTCCTGGAGATGACGGTCCCAAAGGCAGCCCGGTAAGTTCTACTCCACCATTACATAGTAAAAGTCAATGCACAAGGGTGATTAGAGTGACAGCAAATGTATCGTGTCAGAAACTTTAATGCCGCCTTTGTTAAAATTCAGGGTCCAAGCGGTTTCCCCGGTGACCCAGGACCTCCTGGAGAGCCCGGTCCAGCTGTAAGTATAGCGTCATCGTCTGTGAATGAACTTTAGACTTCATACTGTTTTAAATGTGAAGCATCACAGCTGAGGTTCTGTTCTGTTCTGTTCTAATTCAGGGCTTAGACGGTCCACCAGGCGACAAGGGAGATGACGGAGAGGCCGGTCAGGCTGTGAGTGCTTGTGTTTGTTTTACAAAATGCTGTGTGTCGTTAATAATAGATGTAAGTAGTCATTTAAATGTTAAATTGTTTTGCTTTTTATGTTAAACTAGGGCTCACCTGGACCTACTGGAGAATCTGGTCCCTCTGGACCACCAGGAAAGAGAGTAAGTACCAGCCTGCGCTCTCACCTTCTCTCGCATGCGGAGGGTTATCTGTATCAAAATGCTAAAATGCCGTTCTTTTGTAAACTATAACATTAATCTTTATCTGGGGACAAAGGGACCTCCGGGAGCAGCTGGACCTGAAGGAAGACAAGGAGAGAAGGGAGCCAAGGTAACTTAACTTATTGGATTTTTGCTCATTTTTTCGTACTATTGGCGTATCAAACAGTCTGTGCTAACCCTGTTTTTGCATCAAAGGGAGAACCTGGTCTAGAAGGTCCCCAAGGAAAGACAGGTCCTGTTGGCCCTCAGGGATCACCTGGCAAGCCTGGTTCTGAAGGTCTCAGAGGAATACCTGGTGCAGTTGTAAGTAGGGAGTTTCTTACCAACGCATAGTTTCATCAGATCTGTATCTTGACATTGTGTGGTAATGTTAAAGCAGCATGTAGCTAAGGGTATAGACACCAGTGCTTTCCTGTCAGCTGTATAATTGATATTTCTTTTCAGGGAGAGCAAGGGCTACCTGGTTCTCCAGGCCCTGATGGACCTCCTGGACCCATGGTGAGTAGAAGTGACTCCTCGCCTTTGAAATGAAGTATCTCACATAACGCTTGTTCTCGTCTGGTCTCAATAACTGTTATCTCTTCTTCAATGTGACATTTCTCTCATAGGGTCCTCCTGGTTTACCTGGTTTGAAGGGAGATTCTGGTGTCAAGGGAGAAAAGGTGAGCAAGTCCAGTAGCTTCCCAGCTCAGCTGAATGTTTGATCTACTAAAGCTGATGTTTAGAGGGTTGTTTGTGATGGTGTATTTTTGAGCATTGTTTTGATGTCATACTTCATTCTCTGTTCTTAGGGTCATCCAGGTCTTATCGGCCTTATTGGACCCCCAGGTGAACAAGGAGAAAAGGGTGATAGAGGTCTTCCTGGTCCTCCAGGATCATCTGGTCCCAAGGGAGACAATGTAAGTAAAAACTTGCTGGACACTGAAGTCATCGGCCTCTAGTATGCTCTCACACACACTCATAATTCTACGCAGGCCAGCTGTATTTGTGCCATTATTTAGTCCAAAGTGATGTTAAAATCCCCTGTTCTTGTCAATGTTTTTGCTTCAGGAATAAACAAGGCTTCCTCTGTTATCCCTTTTTCCTTCAGGGTATTGCTGGTCCTTCTGGTCCGCTCGGACCCATTGGCCCACCAGGATTACCTGTAAGACAGCACTAATCACATGTGTCATATGGCTGCAAGTGTAACGAGTGAACCGGTATTGATTACTCCATCATCTTTGTGTCTTTAGGGTCCTCCAGGTCCCAAAGGAGCTAAGGGGTCATCGGTAAGTCAATACTGAGAGCTGCCTTCTATAAGAAACAATTGCAAAAGTATTTATCCTGACTAGGTATGGGTACCGATACTCAGTACCATAATGATACCGGTGCTGATGCAAACGGTAGTAACCAGACTGAAAAGCAAGGCCGATTTTGGCATTTCAAGCGTACCGGTTTGGCACCAGCATCGGATAAAACCGATACCCATCCCTAATCATGACACCCCTGTAACGATATTAAGCCGTTTGTTTTATTTGCCCTGCTCAGGGTCAAACTGGACCTAAGGGAGAGAGTGGTGTACCCGGACCTCCTGGTCCTCCTGTAAGTAAATGACATGATCATCATACGATGTTCATCACATATTCAAAGAACATTTTGATAAACCCCTTTCTCATTACTAACTGCCGTATGCCTCTTTTCCTCCTCCTCCTCCTCTCCACAACAGGGCCCTCCCGGAGACGTCATCCACCCGCTCCCCATCCACGCTCCCATGAAGGGCAGGACGCGCAGGAACATCGACGCCAGCCAGATGATGGACGACGCACCCATGGACGCCAACTACAAAGACTACGACGACGGCATGGAGGAAATCTTCGGCTCACTCAACTCCCTGAAGCTGGAGATCGAGCAGATGAAGCACCCGCTGGGCACACAGGGCAACCCCGCTCGTACCTGCAAGGACCTGCAGCTCTGCCACCCCGACTTCCCCGATGGTTTGTATCACGTTTAGTAAAAGGAAAAGAGTGGCTTCTGTTGAGTCTGTCCTCTCACGCAGACTCACAAGACCTGATATTCTCATCGTATGTGGTCTTGCCGTTATTTCCTTTGTGTCGCTCTATTTAATCCGAGTGAGCGCAGGAATTATGAATGACAGGTTAAAAATTGCACCCTTTCTCTTCCCTCTTCATCTGTTCAGGTGAGTACTGGATCGATCCAAACCAGGGCTGCTCCCGGGACTCCTTCAAGGTTTACTGCAACTTCACAGCAGGAGGAGAAAGCTGCATCTACCCAGATAAGAAGTCTGAAGGGGTGAGTCTGGTCACGCGTACATTAAAAAAAAAAACACCTACAGACAGTCAGCAGAATTGCTTGAAGTGTTAAAAAAACACTAAATATTTGTGCTACTTTCAGCTTCCAGGTTTGATTGACAGAGGAGTAACGTAAGCAAAACGCTGAAATACGTGAAATACTTTCCCCTAACATCTGGGACTAACTGCCGTGCGTGGTTTATAAATAGCGCCGCAACGCAAGTGACTCTATTGTACCTCCTCGTGTACTCGTATAATTAGCCTCCGTGAGATCGCGCGACGGTGCTGCTGCCGAGAACACGTCGGGAAGATGATTCACCGGCTCTTCCTACACGTCCCACGAGGGTCCAAGTTATTTTACAAACATGCAAAAATCTCAGTTTGTCTCTGACAAGGCGCTGTCTCAAACACACTCATCCAACCCGTCGCGCTCAGTGCTGTTTTTAGATAGACTGTCATTAAGGACTTTATCACCTGTGAAAGCTGCCGGGAGGTGACAGGCGCGTCGTGAAGACTTTTGGTTTGTTACGCGCGAGCGCGCGGTGATGGAGGGAGGGAGGGAGGTGTGGAAGCGTGGTGAGGTGAGGTGAGGCGCTGGGAAACGCCGCCTTTTGACAAGCGGAGGGCTGTGTAATAGCACAGCTCTACAGCCATTTTAATGATCCCACTCACCAGGCCTCAGAGGAGCGGGAGTTTGCTTAAGCTGAGAATAATGAAGCAGACTTTTTATAGCGCGCCGGCGACGGGCTCTTCTCGTTTGTGTCAGGGGTGAAAAGAAAAGCCTGCGCCTGTCACAGCGCTAACACGCGCACTGTGACGAAAAAAGAAATGACTCCCCTGCATGCTTGCCACTGTTACTACAAGAGTTCACACTTAACAGTGTCCGCGTTCTTTGAAGAATCCCAAATCCAGACGTCAGAATGTAGAGAAATGGAAAGTCAAAGCAAGGATATCGTTCCTTCTCTGGTGAAGGTCACCTCCGAGGCAGCGTGTGTCTAATGTATGCCGTCCCCCAGCGATAAGCGCTCTCTAGCCCATCATTCATTACCGCATTAAGCTACTGATGACAGTCCCGTATCAAACCCTTCTCTGTAATTATTGAGAAATTCATCATTGTCACGGCGGAGACCATTAGAGCGCCGCCCCGTCGGTCATTTCGCGGCTTGTGACGGCGTAAGCGCGCCGCGGCGGGAGGTGGAGGCCGCGACGGCCCTGGGAGCCTCCTCGCGGGCGATCACTTCTTAATTAATCACTGTGTACTCATGAATTTTTAAGGAACAATTAACCGCCAGCTACAGTTTGTACTGTACAAAATGACGTTGCGGCTTCTGGTTTTCTGTTGATCTCCCTGGATGCCGTTTCAGGTCCGGAAGACTCCTGAGAGGACAAACGGAAGAAGAAAAAAAATAACAAAAACAAAACTGAGAGTTGGATGTGGGATTTCTGTCTGATCTGTTTTCTTTCTGTAACACTACTGTTTTTTCCCTCCTCCTCCTCCTCTTCTGCCTCTTTGTTGATCCATGCCCCTAGGCTAGGCTCACATCCTGGGTTAAGGAGAATCCTGGTTCCTGGTTCAGTGAATTCAAACGTGGTAAACTGGTAAGCTCCCGACTTGCCTAAGTCCCTTTCCCTTCCCTGAACGCCTCTTATATTTTGCAGAGCAAAATGGCAAAATGGCCCAAAGACTCACCGGGCACATGGTATAGTCACTACAAGAGAGGTTCCCTGGTAAGTGGCCTTGCCTGCGGTCCCAGAATCCGGGCCGAGGCCTGGATTCTGTGTGCCTAAGGCTCTGCATGGTTCTGGTTCTGCTGTATAATGTATGTATAGACATTGGTGGCACCTTGCTGGTTGGTTTTTAACTTACTGGTGGGGCGGGGCATGATTCAGCACAAGCTGCACTCACCTTCAGTCCAACAACATGAGGGATGCTCTTACAAGGGAATGGAGGAGAGGTTTGTGCACCCCACAGGCGAGAAATAAATGTGGAGAAAATAGCCATTTGGCATCTGGTGGATTTTAACATACCTCTGCTGCATTAAGAGAGCATCTCTTAAGAGTGACTGCGTGCCTCGACGCCGCCATGACTCAGGAAGCCTCCACAGGCGGAACCATTTAATAGTGTGGACAAAACGTCTCAGAGTTTTGTTTACCTTCAACAGGCTCATCGTCTATACCCCACAAATTGCCTCTCCGCTGTTTCCATTCAGCTGCACTTACGTTCCCAGCGCCTCACCTTAAACGCTACTTAGATCCAGGCGGAGGAGCCCTGAGTCAAACAGGCCCGGCACTCAGTCACCACCCAGGGGCTTCTGGGTACTCAGTCAGTGTTGACTTGCGACTGTGATGATGAAGAGGTAACGTTACCCTGGCGATGTCGGGCTGGATCCACACGCTGCTGGAATGGAGGGGGATAAGGAGTGGTGGGGTAAAAGACATTAAAAGCATGGGACTACCCGGCCACTCCGAGGATTTTATTTTTATTTGAGTCGCAGTGCTGACACTCAGAGACGATAAGTATGGAACGAACGTTTATCAATCATTGGCGCCAACCTGGAAATCCTGATTAGATCTCCGTTCCTGTCAAACCTGAGTGTCAGTACTCTTATTTTTTTTCCATGCATGTGTGTGCAAGTTTTGGCTTTTGTGCAAAGTGAGTAAGCCGAGAAAGAACATGTAAGGACTCTGCTCTGGCTGCACGGCATGGATGCTGCATGCGCTCTGCCTTCCTTCAGTAAGTCCCGTTTGTCTGAAAGACGAAGCGACCGCGTGGATCTAATGGGTTCCTGATGGTTGGTATGCACATAGACGTTTGGAGACATTAAAAAACAAAAAAAAAGGTTATTCTACAGAGCCCTGTAATCAGCTTAATGAGCTCAGTTTTCACCAAGACTAGTTAGAAAAGCCGGATTCTAGGTTAATCATGGGTTAATTCACAATTAACATATCATTACGGCAACATATTCTCTATTTAGATTGATACTTTTTCATGATTCCGCTATAATTTGTTCATATTAGTTTTTTCTTTTTAAATTGCACAATTTAAAACTTAAATTATTTGTTCACTTATGTTTATCTTATTTATTCTTTTACTTTGAACATGAGTTTTTTCTCCATTTAGACTTCAGCTGCACCAATCCTCCTCCTCCTCATCTTAACATTTAGACATATTTGTTATGCAGGGATGAGACTGGTAACGTTGACAGTTTTTCAGCGTCGACTAGTTTCACGAAAGATCAAAAAGCTGACAGATGCGTAATATTTTAGATTTCAGTCTAAGACACTCACTGCATATAAATATGGAACTTTAATACTCTAACAATTTGATATAATTTAAAGAGATGTCATGGTCTGAATGGAGTAATTATACTGTAATCATGTTTGTTTGGACATGGAGGTCTGTTGAGATCAACTCACTTTTGAAGGCTGCCTCAAGTGGCCATTTTAGGAACTGCAGTTTCCTTAAAGCACTGGCTCCATTCATCAGCCCCAGTTTGGCCTGTAGCCTAATCTAGTCCCAGTGTGGTGGTGTAAGATTCAGCAGTGCACTAAATTTGTACAGATCCACAGATGAAAACAGACCAACAAATGCACTTTTTGTTGCCTTAGTATTTGTTTTGCAACATTTGCCAAAACCGACATCTCTTTCGAGCCGTTCTTGAGAACAACAACTAAACATCTATGTAGTTTTTCCAGTAGGAATCTGAGTGCAAAAAACGAGATATTTAAAAGTACTGAGGTTGGTTTAGTTCCTTTCATAGGATTTGTTGAAGGGCGATTAACATCAGCTTCCTGCTTTATTGATTAGGTCAATAGGCTGCAGTATATTATTGGATAAAGGAAGTTCTTTTAGTTTTCTTTGAGGATATTAACTCCTTGTATACGCCTACTATTGACGGTGTTTCCAATAGTAGAAAATATGTCCTAGATGGCAATAAAACAGGAAAACAAATGACCACATTAATTCATAGTGACAGAGAATCTTGCCAGTGTGTTCAGGAAATCGTTCCTGTTTTTCTTTACATTCTCCCCTTATACGTTTTTGTTGTCATTTTTTTTTTTTTTGTTTTAAAGCTCAACTTCATCTGTGATCTTTTTGTGCAGCTTTCCTACGTGGATGCGGAGGGCAACCCCATCGGTGTGGTCCAGATGACTTTCCTGAGGTTGCTGAGTGCAGCAGCCAGGCAGAACATGACATACAACTGCTACCAGTCAGTGGCCTGGCACGACCAGGAGCAGGACAACTACGACAAGGCCATCCGCTTCCTGGGCTCCAACGATGAGGAGATGTCTTATGATAACAACCCCTACATCCGTGCCGTGGTCGATGGCTGTGCGGTAAGTGGGGAAAAAAAAAAAAGTGTGTGTACGTTAGGGCTGGGTGGTATGACCAAAACTGTATATCACAGTATTTTTCAAAATTCTGACTGTACCACAGTATTGTATTTTTTTTTTTCATGGTTTTATAACATTTTCTACTAGTTGACAGATTCATTAATGCAGTAGATGCTTGTAGTAAAAAAAGGTTTGCATGGCCCTGTGTTAAACGTTGGGACATTTACAGCTCGGAGTTAAAAAAATAAAAAAATAAAGAATTAAATGTTATCAAGATGAAACGAAGAAACAGACAATTACAGTTTCATTTATTTTTACATAATTATTCACATTTAAACATATTTATACTACTATGTCTGTAATGTGAATGGAAGAGAATAACCTTACGCCCCCTTTTGGGTGAAAACGTAGGAGACGCTGCTGCATTGTTCTTTGAACAGCTTAAAAGCTGAAACTCTACTGAGATTTTCTCACAGGGCCAAAAACTGTGGAAAGCCGTGGCATCCTGATAGTCTATGTGTACGTGTGCGGCAAACACTTAATCATGATGATGCTGACGTTAGCTAATGTCATTCGTCAGATTTGTTAGCCATGATGTAAAAAATTCAAAATTTGTGTTAAAAAGTCAAAGTAGCGAATGTTGATGCTGAACTCAAATGACAGGACAACAACATTATATATGTGTCTGCCTGACTAATGTTAGCTATTTCACTTGCTTTCCAGCCAACAAATGCTAGTTACACAAAATAAACACAGACTACGGGGGGAGTCGTATTTACCACCAGTGGTTTGTTTTGACCCAAATGATTGACCCTAATTTGCTACTCTCTTCTATAGCAGCGTGACCAGCTACCGTAATAAATGTAGTTATTGTGCAACTTTTTTTTCTCATTAATAAAAAGCTAACATCGGGTCACCTTAAAAAACAAAACAAAAGACAACCAACATGGCATCTCTCGTTCTGCTGCTTCTTTTTTTTGGACCTTTCCATCTTCACCACGCCTCGCAGTAACGCAGTCTGCACCACACGTGTTTAGAAGCGCTACATTGAAACGTTCCAAACGCTGTGTAATCAAATACACGGTATCCCAGTATATTAGAAATTCATATCACAACAGAAAACAACACTGGTAATATATAATATTCGGGATGAACCGGTATACTGCCCAGCTCTAGTTTGTGTGTGTGTTTTTTTATCGATGACTACTGCCTATTTCTGTTCTATCTGCCCTGCAAAAGAACTAAAGAAGAGCCCCGATGTTTTTTATTTTTATTTTAAATTCTCCTTCCTGCTGTGTCTCCTCTCTCTCTCCACAGCTGAAAAAGGGCTATGAAAAGACAGTACTTGAGATCAACACACCAAAGGTGGAACAGGTGCCATTTGTGGACATCATGTTCAACGACTTTGGCGGCTCCACGCAGAAGTTTGGATTCGAAGTGGGGCCCGTCTGTTTCGTCGGCTAAGACTTTTCACTGAGCAAAAAAAAAAAAAAAAGCATATTTTTTTTTGTTTTCTCAGAAAAAAAAACAATTGAAAAAGAACAGGACAATTCTATTTGTAAAAAAGTAACTTTTTTTTTCCATAAAGCAACAAGTATGAGTAAAATGAAATCAAGTTGAGAATACAGTGAAATTCTGTAGGAATAGAGGAAAATAACCTTGAAACCTCAGTGTGCCTTCTCCATCACATGCAAGTTTTGAAACTGGATGTCAGATCCTGCCTCCTACTCAGTACACACTCACTCACTCACTTCAGTCACACACAACCTAGCCCCGTGTCATCACACTTTTTTTTGACTTCCCAAAGAACGAAGGCGACCCTGAGAGCTGCAGCCGTTCCAGACGGTCGCAGCGTTTGCCATGGACTCCATCAGATTTGGCTCTTTTCTCTTCTTCAGTTTTGATCTCCTGTTTTCCCTCATCTCCCTGCTTTCCCTACTTTTTGATGTTTTGGTTTGCTCATTCACTACAGGAGCTTCGTTTGTGCATAATTGTCTCCCCATTATCTCCAAATGGGACTTATATATATATATAAATATATATAAAATAATTTTTATGTTTGTAAGTACATTCTGTATATTTTTCCCGGTAATGTTTATTGCTTCTGGCTTCAAAACATGCATGTGACTTTATTACTTTTGAGGTAGGAGACCATGGATACGGGGACAGCATCTAAATTTCAGAAAGAGAGGAAATTGGACTTGGAAATTGAAAAGAAAAAGGAAAAGAAAAATTGGGGAGTCCTGTCTTTTTGCAGATGTGGAGCACACCTTGTTGTAATTTAAGAGCAAAATGGAAATAAAAAGACGAAAACCAGCTCTGTGATATTATGTGACAGTTGATTTGCAAACAAACAAAAAAAAGTAACAGTACATTCCTCCTTTTTTTTTGTTTCTTTTTTTTTTGTTGTGCCCTCTGAACACAACACCTTGCCTTGGTGGCAAATATCATTAACTTAATAAACAGCTTCTGTATGTTTTCCTGAAACACTCGTCTGTCTAACTATGCAGTGGGAGATGATGTCTCATTTGAATGAAAACACAAAGAAATCAAAACCTAGGTGCTATTATTTTCTCTCTTCTGTGGTGCTATGTATTTTTCTAGTTTGTGTTGTTTGAATGAAAAAAAAAAGAAAAAAAGAATTTGTGGCGATGATAACTCCCATCACCAGCGGCCCCCCGCTTAACCCACCCCATCGGGTGGATCTTTGCTGCATCTGTTTTGTTTTTTTTATTTTTATTTTTTAATTTCTTTCTTTCTTATGTTCAGTGGTGGTATCTGCATGCCATTTCCCTACATATCCACTCACAGATGAGTGCAGCATGGCGCTGTATGTTATCTCCTGCTTCAGCGGACCGCGCAGATAAGAAATGTGTCCAAATGTTGGAATGACGAGATGAAAATAGGTTGGCTTTTGCGTGCCGTTGCTTTATATATATATTTTTTTATTTTATTTTATTTTTTTTTTCCTTGGATCGTCGTTGCTGCATCGAACTGATGGAGCTGAAAAGTGGACATGAAGCGATTGGGCCAAAGGGAAATGCTCCAAAAGTTGTGTTTGGTGTGTGACACACTTCCACCAAAGATTTTCACATGCAATTATTTTCTTTTTCTTTTTTTTTTTTTTTTTTTTAGCTTTAAGTAACGTGGCTTGGAATCCTTTTTCTAAACATGGGAAACGACTTTAACACAACAGTAGAAGTTACCAGCTTAGTCAGATGAAAAAGTTTTCTCACGCGGCGTCAACAAAACTAAAATAAATATTTTTGCTCTTATTGTAACAATGCTCTGTGTTTCAAACTATGCACTCTCTATGCTTATGACCACTAGTATCTACCACAGATTTTTTTTTACAGCTCTTCATACGTAGGTTTGTTTTGTTTCCTTTTTAAGTAAAAAAAAAAAAAAAAAAAAAAAAAAAAAAAAGAATCTTCAAATATGTGACTTGAACCATTTCTGTTAGCTCAATATGCTTGTAGATCCTCGGCTTTTACTTTTCATTGTGATGCAGTACACCCAAATTTAACACTCTCTGCTCTCAGTAATAATAATTATAATTATAATAATAATAAAATAAGAACAATTTTTTGTAAATTTCCAGAACCAGCAGTGATGCTGCCATTGTTTTTGTTTCTGTTTTTATTTTATTTTGTAGATTTTCCGTTTTGTCTTGTCTTGTTTGTTTGTTTCCACAGTCTTGTCAAACCTGTGTAAGGAATAAAAGAGGATAGAAGATATATTGGTTTTATGTCAATAAATCCAAGTTTACTGTGGCCATCCACTCTTGTATGTCTTTTGAAGCATTAAAACCTATCTGTATGCATGAAATTGTAAAGTTTTTTCTCTTGTTACGGTTCTGTAGAGCGGCATGATCTGAGTCCACGTTCGATTCATCGGGACACGCGAGGAGAAAGACAAAGAAATATATATATATATTAAAAAAGAAAAAGGTCATGTCCACAATTGTGAGGTGGAGAGAGCATGATGAACTTGTAACTCTACCAAAGCCAATGTTCGTTTGTAGTATATTTATTGTACTATTTAAAATAAAAATAATAAATGTTAAATGATACCATAGTGTAAAGTGTAAGAGCCCCCCTCTTTACGTTCACAAAGGTAAAAAAAAAAGAAGAAACAAAAAAGGTTATCAATTCACCACATGCTGCCGGAAATGTCTCCTTTCAGTGGAGCTGCGTCGGCCACAGTCGATTTAAATAGTCATGTTTTCATCTTTAGAGCTTGAGTGTGTGTGAGAGAGAGAGAGCAAGAGAGAGGAATGATTGGATGTCTGTTTAAGCTTGCGTAACAGGTAAGGCTGCTATTAACATGTTTTAATGGTATCAAACAGCTCTAGCTCCACAGATACCTCCGCAGATGGAGAGATCTCGGGCTGCATCGCGCCATCAGAGCCGCATTCATCAGCGGATTATTCCCAGCTGACGCCTCCAACGAGGACTGGTTTCCCCGGCATTTTAATGTATGTACTTCCATCACTCCAAGCTCAAATCTCCACTCCGCCTGCAGCTTGTTAAGATAAGCAGAAAAAATAAATATGCATTTCACGCAGGCCTTCCACAGTGATCATTATAATAAAAGATTTGTTTTAACCCTTGGTTCACACACACACACACACACACACAACACTAATTTCAACGATGTGTAAAGCTTTGATCAAATGTGGTGCGGGAGATGACTTGCAGCCTAATCTCATTAGGAGAAGCCTTTGCAGTGTGCACAGTGGCAAAAAAATACATATATATATATATATATATATATATATATATAAATAAAAACTTGTTCCGCGTGATGCCCTGATCAATATTTCATGCAGTGTTTACAGGGCGGATTTGGGATGATCAGAATGCATGGATTCGACTGAGGAGGCATCCTGGGCGAGAGAGAGGAGGAGAAACCAAAAGTTAATTCCTCATCCCGAGCCCCAGAAATACTTACAACTGCAGAGTGATAAGTGGGGCACCGAGGCAGAAAACAGGAAGGGATTTAGCTCCCTCCGGTCATGGCAACAGGTGATATGTCAAAAAGACTACAGAGGCACCCGAGTGCAATAAGCTTGTGAAACATTTTGGATTCTGGCTGTGGTGAGATTTAGGATGGATGAAGAGATCAGTTTGAGGGGGGGAGAAATGCAAATGTGTTCGGAGGAATGCGGAGGAAATTTGCAGTGGAGGAGAGTGGAGAAGTTCCTGAAGTGTAAAAAAAAAAAAAAAAAAGTAACTTCATTAGCCTTTCACTTAAAACCAAAGTACTTGGTTTTGCCGAATAAGACAAAGGTATTATTTCCTTGTTTAGCTGGTGGATGTAGTTTTAACTACTCTAAATAGAGTTATTTGAAACCCAGGTTGAGCCTGTCCATAATCTAAGGATGCTGCAAGGCTAGCTGTTTCCCCCCTGTTTCTAGTCATTGTGCTAAGGTAATTAGTTAGCCGACTTCTGACTCTTGTTTCCAGATTAAATTCAAGGCACCAGAGGCACATGTTTAAAGCCGATACAAAATGCAATAAGACAGATACAGACAAACAAAACTATTGAGGAAGGCCCTGAAGAGGCAAAGGTAGGAAAAAGAGAGGGGGGGACACACACGGAGACTACGAGCAGTGTGGTGCCAAGAGACCATGGGATGTTAATTAAATTCAGCTTGTTGTAATGATTACAGCGTGATCCCAGATGGAGCGGCAGCACTGGTGGTGATCTTTCTTCAAATAAAGAGCTACCTCTGTTCAGTGTTATTTGGGCAGCCAGAGCCTTGAACATCTACAACAAAACGATGAGTGACAAGCGTATCGCTTTTCACGTGGTCAGGGTTTGACCGTCCCAACACTGTTAAAGGTGCTGAAGATGCTGGATGACAGTGGCATAGATAAAAAAGCTCTCAATTGAATTCACAGAGAGGGCAACACTGGGTAAATGAGGCAAAAATGAAACAGAGTTGTGACGTTTGTGAACGAGTCGACTCTATTGACCGGCTCTTTAAAACGACCGCTGTGAACCAGGTCGCAGTCACGAGCCGTTTCTTTTTTTGACACGTTTCATATGTGATTGCCTCAGTACGTATCGGTCTCGAAAAGTGGAGGAGTCGCTTCAAGGACGACCCAAAAAGTGTCAGATTTAGTCAACGCAAATGTTTTGACCAAATTTCCTACTGAATAAATACAATATCTACGTATCTGGAATCGATATTTCAGAATAAATCAAACTCACATATCCCACCAATTGAATATATATTGGTCAAATGTCTTAAGTTTGATTAATTTCAATCTACATCATACCCCATCATTCCTCCTATGTAAATTAATTAGCTCCAATTAATTAGCATCTAAACAATGAATAAATATTAAAGTGAGCCAGTTTTTTTGAACAGCTCTTTGAAAGGAATGATCCACAAGACGCGACTCCCTTTAAAGAGCCGTGAATCCCATCTCTAGAAACAAATCATATCAAAAAGAAACTAAGTGCAGGCCAGCAGATTTATTACAAAGTTAAAGACTTATCTAGTTAGATACCACAGACTGAGACTAAGTGCAGTACCATTCATTTTTAAACATATACGGTTTGATAGCTTTACATCTAAAGCACACACTGATCCAAACTTATCCTATTTTTTTTGTTGTTATTGTTTTTAAATCCTGTATATTCTCAGGTAATTTCCAACAAACTTTGACTGGAGGCGTTTGAACCCATATCCTGAATATTTTAAAATAGATGACCAACTATCTCACTGAATAATAAGTTCAGCAATTTTGGTTAAAACAATCCTCCACTGCAAATGTGGAATTACCATTGAGTGTCTCATGGGCTTGAACAGCGCCTGCTCTAGTCTGAAGTGTTTTTCCACAATTTATTTTTGATAGATGGCAGCGGCACAGGGACATGGAATTAGGTGAGAGTGAGGGGATGACATCCGGATCAAACCAGCGCCACTGCAGTGGCCTGGGTTCACGAGGCACACGCTCAACCACAAATACTGGCCAAATAGAGACAGAGCAGCAAACTGAGAGATTTAAAGCACTATTTTTTATTTTTATCTTTTTTAAAAAAAGGTGAGTTGTAAACCTGGCTGAGCTTTTAAAAAAGAAATGGTGAAGGAAAAATGGCAGCGGCAGCCAAAACTAAAGAGTCGGGGTTGTGAACACCGTTCTGTGTGCTATGGATTTATTGACATTCTCTATTTACTTGTTCGTTCAGCAGCAAAGAGCGTCTCTGTTTGGGATTATAGGCCATTTCGGAGGCAGCCCAGAGGACCAGGACACCAGTCAGACTCCAAACACAGAGCAAATGTGTTTCTTGATGTCACTATTGTCACTGCAAACTGTTCCCAGCTGCTGTTATTTGCTTCCTCCATCTGTCTGCCGCACTGATGAGCAGTTAAACTGGGGATTCTTCCACAATGACTGATCCCATCGATCAAAAACCTACACGTTCTCATCTTTTAACACCAAACGCTCATAATAAAACATTGTAAAGCGTGTGTTAATGTGTTGCCTGGGCTGGTTGCTGAAGAGCGGAAGGGTCAAGTGGCGGACGTTAAAAAAGGAAATTTGGGACGGAGCCTCTGTGTTAATGTGTAATTGCTTTGCGCCGGTGGATCTTCGACTAAGGGAGCCCATTCACAGCTACCACTGACCTACTTACATACGAATCAGATAGCGGAGAGAGAATGAGATGGTGTTACAACACAGGCACCGACATATTGGAATATTAATAACAGGCTTTTCTGCTCTAATAGACTTTGAGATCGAGGAGCGACTGTCGTTGAACTTGCTGGGTTTTCTAATGTGATTAGGGCTGGCCACCCGTGCGTCACACATGGGCGCGCCTCTCAAATGTCACCGCCACATTTATGCAGCCTGAGCCTCGTCACCGGGATCAAAAACAAAGTGAGCTTTCAGCTCCATTCACGGAGATAACCTCACAGAAAAGACAGGCGATTACAGATTCAACAGATACTTAGATGATTGGCTGGACCGAAAAGGAACAGGATGAACTCATGAAGCTGGTCCTTTTCTCATTTTAATTTGGCAAAAGCTCAAAAAAAGATGCAAAACATGTCAAAATGTATTGGTGATTTAATTTGACTTCATAGCTATTGCTGTCAGCCCAGACCCTGCACAGATCCTAGCATCATAGCTCATGTGCACCTCCCCAGAAATGTAATGGTGCGTTCCATTTCTACTCAGAAGTCGGAATTTCCGAGTTCCACGTTGGAATTTTCAACTGGTACGGCCCCCACCCACGAGTTGAGTTACCAAGATGGCCGCCCCGCGTGTAAACGGTAGTTAGAAGCTCCTGTAATATTCTGTTTATGAGCACTTAGCCCTTAGCTGTTATAGTGTAATTTAAGTTTTTCATGTGTCATATGGGAACTACAAGCCCATATTGCGGTAACAATGGCTAAAAAAAATTGCCTGGTAAAACCAAAACAGTGTGAAACACCCCTGTGGTAAACTGTGATTAATATTGTATTTTTTTCTACATTTACATTAAAAAAATAATTATTTGAATATTTTTATATATTTATGCCTGGTGTGGTCTTGTAGATTTCATCACTGTAAATCTCTCAACTCATTAATTGGTTCAAGTTATCTGTTCGATTTACAATTTGTGTAGCTTAAATAGCCTAAATTGTCAAGGTTCTATGTCTGTCTTTTATTTTGTGATCATGTTTTGAAGTTTCCTGTTTTGTCATGTTTCCTAGTTGTCATGTCTGTCTGTGCCATGTTGTGTATCCTGTTTTATTTTGTTAAGTTGCTGGATTTCCTGTTTTGTTTCACCTTGTCTCTTGATTGTTTATTGGTTTCACATGCGTTGATTGTCATCATGTGTTTCACCTGTGTCTTGTCATCCCTCAGTCCTCATGTGTATATATAGCCCTGCCTTTCCCTTTGTTCCTTGTCGCATCGTTAATGTTACTCTAACGTCTCTATGCCATGGTCCACGTGTCCTCGTCCTTGTTCCACATTACCTTGCCATGTTTGATGATTTCTGGTGATTTTTGGAATTCCTGCCGTGCGCAGCACTTTTTGTTAATTACTAAATACCTTTTGTTTTGGAGATCCTGCCTCATCAATAGTCCTGCATCTGGGTCACCTAAAACCTCCAACTCCCCCTACCTGACATATATTTAGTTACAGCAATATTATTAGTTAAAATCAAATATTAAAAAAAAAAACTTTATGGGATAGATACTTGCTTACATATCTTGTTGTATTTCATCTTGTGTTTGCTTTTATTTTGAAAATCTCCTTCCTTGTGTGCTCGACTACCTCATTTCATATGCTTCCCTCAAATGGAACTCAGGAGCTGGTGATAACAACACGAGTGGATCTTTGTGACGCATTTCAGAAGCATCAGAGGCTAACAGTTTTGCAAAAGCGTAATCAGGAGGAGGAGTCAGTTGGGAATACATTCTCGTCATGCATATTGTTTGCAAAAAAAAATAAATAAAAACACACACACACAACATCCACAGCCTCCACAATTCCTGAAAACAAACAAACAAAACAACAATTCTTGACAGCAGATGTGTCACAGCCTGTGAGCTTGGCAGCTTTCTGACAATTTCCCCAATTGAAAGTTAAAAAAAACAAACAAACGTTATAGGTCTGTTCATTTGGACTCTTCTGGTCAACATTTGAGAGAATCACTGTTTAATTCAACATGGTTAATACACCTCTGACCTTGTTACATGAGCTTAGATGTTAACATGCAGCTAAATTCAGAATCCGATCATGCAACCACTATCTATTATGCAGAAGGCCTGTTATTATGAAAATGATTTGCAACAATGTCAGCACCACATGTCAGGCATGGAGAAGAAGAGCGTAGGAGATTATTTTTTTTGGAACAATGTTAAAACAGTAGCCTGGATATGATTGACTTTAAGTAGGCTGGATTCAATACGGAATAGAATTTATGTCTCTAAGTCAAAGCCTCCATTAGGAAGGAAGTCTATTTTTGAAAAACACAAGGACACGGGCTCAGTGTTGTCAGTGGCAGCGACATCCCTGCAGTGTACAGCCCAAATTATACCTCAATTATGTCGTTTTTTTTGACCTTCTCAGCTTCGAGACTTTGAAGTGGTCTTCCTTCCTCCCTGATCCCTCCTGGAGCTGTGCCAGGACCTCGACTCTGCACACAGGCATCAGGCCGGGCTGGAGACATGGAGTATTGTTAACTGCTCTGCCAAGGCAGGATAGAACATGAAGACACGAATCGTTGTACAGTGAAAACACAAAGATGAAACAGGAGTCAGGAATCAATCAGGAGCTGCCACTGTTTGAAAGTTTAATCTGTGTCAGTGCTCATTTATTCATAGGAAGCATTTAGAGAGTACCTCAAACATTTACGAGCTGCTGCTATTCTGCTTTCATTCAGCTTTAACTAGCAGAGCACATGTAACAAATCTCTATAGTTTAATTTCAAGGTGAATATTATTGGGATAAGATAAATAAGGCTGTCAAAGTTAATGCTGTAATGCAGATTAATCCATCATCATTATTAATCTGATTAAAAATTTTAACACAATTAACCCATCTGCAGCTCAGAATGACTCTGGCAACACATTGCAGGCAGTTTGTCCAAGTAGAGCTACCTTCACACATGTCCAAATAGGCTGATCCCCTCGTGGCGTTGCCAGACATACGACAATTATTGTATATGTACGATAATATCACCCTCTATACAATCAATAGTTCCAAACACCCCATAATGTACGATAATTTGACCCCTTCAATACATGGCAATTAGCAAACACAAACAGTGCTGTTAGCTTATTTAAAGGTAAGACTGCATTGTAAGCTATACTATATGGTCTGTGGTAACATTTTACTGTAAAAGATGGTCCTGAGCGATGTCAAATCAAGGACGTATGATATTTTTCCTCAAAATGCCCCATCAAAATTTCCCATCTGACAACTCTGTCTGGTAGTGACAGGCAGCAAAACTAACCAATAAAGATGGAAGATGCTAAACAGCACATTGGCCCTCTCCATGGGAAATTTGAGTACAAAATTAATAATGAAGTGTCATGCACATGCAGGAAGGAGTTTTCTTTTCACCGAACCACTTCCACCTGAAAATACCACATTAACGCAAAGCATTAGTCAGGGACTCTGCTAGTACTTTGGCTAATGCCAGTTAAACTCAAACTCAGTTTGAGACAAGAGAAAGACAAGCTGTCAAACAAATATCTCGCCACTCCTGCAACACTGTTCCGTGTGAGAGACTGTTCTCAGTTGCAGACAACATTGTAAATTGGACAATGTCACCAAGTTGTTTTCAACAAGTTTGTCTTAGTAGCAGAGCTAAAAGAGGAGTAACATAATATGTGGATAAATGTTTGTTCAAAAGAAAAAAATAAAGTTGTTTTTTTAAACTGTCGAAGGTGC
Source organism: Mugil cephalus (assembly GCF_022458985.1). Classification (NCBI taxonomy): domain Eukaryota; kingdom Metazoa; phylum Chordata; class Actinopteri; order Mugiliformes; family Mugilidae; genus Mugil; species Mugil cephalus. The sequence goes on along the minus strand of NC_061788.1, from coordinate 5,985,702 downwards.
TTCATACATATATACATATATACATAACATATTAAGTGCATATATATTCCCTTCTTGAGTCTGTTCGCTCATGCAAAATGAAACACGATTAATATAGATTAAAAATTAATGATATTTAATCACGATTAATCGAAATGAATCCACAGAAACCCTGTGATTAATCTGAAACTTTAATCATTTGAAAGCACTAGTTTTAAAGGTAAAGGATTAGAGAGCATATAAAGTCAATAATAAAAGCAGATGGGAGTAGGGGGAAAAAAAGACGAAAAAGGAAGCAGCCATGGGGAAGCAAGGGAGATGTTTGATGTGTAAATACGCCACACGCAGCCGGTGATGTTTTCCCCACAGAAATGCAGGTAAATAACACATGAGTTTGGTTCAGATTTAGAATAATATTCAAATAAGTGTCAGCAGATATCATTAGCATGCCAGGAATGGATTAGTCTTGTCATCGTCCTGCACTCCTCCTTTGTTCCTCTCAGCTATTGTCAGCAGGGGAAAGAACATCTGGGATGTCGTTAAATTCAGTTTCTCAAAAGGTGGGAGATTCTCAGGGGCGAAAAAGCTCAGATGTCTCCAGAAAAGAAGTATGAAATTAGAAATATTAAATTCTGCCACATTAACATACCTAAGCGGCACATTCTTTTAATACCGCATGTCAGTGTAGGATGATCAGAACCTGAAAAGTGAGACGGCTTTAAGGAAGAATCCTTGGCATTAAAGTGCTTTGCATCTGGTGCCAAAAAGGAATAGATAACAATATGACTTTGAACCTTCTCTCAGCAGGAGAAGCTTTGTCTCACTCATGTAAAACTTAGCACTTGATTTAATTAGATTTGCGGCCAGAAGGAAGAGCATATGGTCCTGCACTTTTTTCCCCCCCTCTTCACTCACATACAGTAGCTCTGTTCTATTTTCAGGATCCCAGAGTATCGGCTTTGAAGCTGCGGGTTTCTCCTCCACTGTTTGGTGATCCCCTGTAGATAGACAGGGTCAAAGAGACCTGTGTGGTACGGGACCCAAACAGAAGCCAAGGACGGGCCCAAATTAACAGCATTAATTAGTTTTCCTAGGCACAGTGTGAGCGCATCTTTTCCCCCTTGATGTCATTCAAAAGAGACAAGCAAGGACAGAGTAAATTATTCACTTAATTTGAGTCTAGTGTTCAGTTTGTGCACCAAATGTTCTGCCATTCCTGATATGAAAATGTTGTTAAAATAGCTTCATTGCTGATAACATATTCTATCAGACCCATCAAATTTAGATTCAGATGTGTCTCCAATCGGTGCACAAGTTCAAATAACATCTTCTTTTTTTCCTGACTGAAACACAAATTTAAAAAAATATATATCTCAAATGTAGAATAACTAAAATCACCACATGCACATGTTGTTTTCAGGTCTAATTGAAATCATTCCAGTTGAAGAATTTAGGTTAACATGCTGTTTACTGTACACGTGAAGACACAATTAACAGGAACAGCTGTGTGACATACATCACAAGAGATGAATGCGTCATGCATCCGGCTTCGTCTGAGGCGAGGCCATCTCGCACGTGTAATATTTATTCGTCCTGCAATGGTGAATTCTTTAAGAGTTTATTTTTAAAGTCTCTGCAGAGGAGCAGATGCAAGATGCAAGCTCACAGGTAGGCAGAAAGTAATCACAATGAGAGGTTTACACAGTGCAGTTTTTCTTCTGAAAGGCGCATGGAAAGGTGGAAAGGTGCTGCTGTGCAACACATTCTGTCTGCTGTAGGTGTCAGGTTTTGAGTTTTGAGGCGGGACCCAATCACGGGACACAGAGGGGAGGAAAAACCAGGAAACAAGATGAAAACTCTTGAAATCTGGAACAAAGGTGAAGACTAAAACGAAGACAAGAACTAAGGAAAATGAAAAAGCCCAAGGAATTGAATGTAAGACAAACTAGGGTACATCACAGACAACCTGACAAGGGAAAAGCAGTTTTATATATATTATATATATATGTGTGTGTGTGTGCACTCATACAATGATGATGGAATAACAAGAGACAGGTGAGACCAGTGAGGGAGGAGAGTGCAGTTAAATGACACAGGGCAAGACAGGTGAGTGCATTCACTGACAGGAGACACGAACTGACAAAGACTGGAGATAAAACTGAATACAAGATAAAGCAGGAGACAGAAGAAAAACTGGACAAGGTTTCAGAAAACATTCAAAACTCAAAGCTATGACAGCAGGACTGCATTGCTCACAGTAGCAACATTGACTATATTACCTCAACCTGAACAAAATCATTCTGAACCGAGCTTCCAACATGATCATTTAAATGTAGGCTAAATGAAATGATGAGATACGTATGCATCCTGGCAGAAGATACGCATCAGAATTGACATGCGCTGACATCATAGACTGTACATAAATATGGACGTGTCATCACTTTTTTTGTATTGGCCAAAATGACACAGTGCCGACTTGTGAGTTTGGAGCCACAGCCAGAGTCCTCACACATTTTCTTTTATTAATAAGGAGCTCTGCTCTACCTCCACCAGTTACAAGGAAATTTTGGATGATTTTATACAACTATCACGGTCTGCTTCACAGAGTGGTTGGCATGGCAACTTGTAGTCATCACGAAGTCACATCTTGTTTCTGTTGCATCCAATGATTAAAACAAAACTTACGCATCGAACATGCATCAATATTATATTAGCTACCTAAAATGACAGAAAGCATCCTTGAAAAAAAAAATTTATTTAATGTGCAGGTGGAGCTTATGACCTATACTGCAGCCAGACACCAGGGGGAGCTCTACTTGCCTTGGCTTCACTTTTGAGGAGCAGTTCCTCTATCCATATTTATGCAGTCTGTGGATAAAGTGGCTGAGCCCTCTGTGGAGTATGAAATATGTCTGTAATATCGCAGAAAAGGAAGTTTTTCCAAACTTAATTTACAAGTTGGTTCATTCAACTGAAGAACTACCAAGGTGGAGCCATGATTCCAACTGTGGCGTCCGAATCAGTTCTGGTTTGATTTGTTTGAGTGCTTCTGCTCCTCCTGGAAGCTCATCACATGACCACCTGATCTTTACTCCACGTGGGACAAGCATGCGCAGAAAGAAATGTATTCATTTCAACCAAAGACAAACGTTAAGATCAAGCATTGACACGGTTGGAAGGTGCCAATATTTAATGGAATATCGTAAGATTTGCACCAACCCTATGGACTCTACTCTGATTGAGGTGGTTACACGAGGCGCTTTTGTTCTGACTGGATTATAATTCAGTAGTGTAATATTTGTGTCCATGTGAATAAGAGAAGCAGATCGCAACTTAAGCTTAAGGTTCTATCCAGAAAAACTACAGGAAACCAGCCACCTAAAGCAACTGGGTAGCAACAAATGTTTATTTATTTGGGCAGAAGCCAGCACAAAATGTTTGCACATATATAACTTCAGTGGAAGTGGTTTGGGGTTGGAGTCAGAGGAGACACATCTCCTCTGGCTTGACATTTGGAGAAAGTAAGGAGGAAAAAGTAAAACTTTATACACTGAATAAACTGAAGAGGTCTTACGAGGTCGATGAACACAGAAAGCAATATAGTTCACTCTTGGATTCAATCAGACTTTTATTTGTGGCCGTGTTGGCCATGAGCAAACAATTCCTCCTAATATATTTTTTTTTTAGTTGTGTGTTTTTTTTTTTTTTTTTTCCTGCAGATGGGAAAGCAATGGAGAGTTGTTAATGGGTACGAGAGAAATGAAAAGCAGACAGTGTCAACATTGTGCAGTTTTGTTTAACATGCAAGTGCACACCGAGCTCTGCGGTGGGCGCTCGACAACTTGGCTGAGGGTTGTAGACACTCATTATCTCTCTTATGGGTTCATTTACTGTGATGATCTGGATTTAATTGGCAAAGATACCTCCATTAGCTTAAGAAGAATGTGCATCACTACGAGGCCGTTCATAATATGCATTCGTAGCTCACTCACGGATACGACTGAGAGATTAATGTTAAAATAGCGCACGTCTCATGCCGTATATTAGCTGCTTTCAACAACGTGAGGAAAGATATCATTAAGAATAGGCCGCCTTGATTCAGTCATCTTTTTTTGTGTCTCGGGTGGGAGACCACATCTCTCAGCTCTTCCTTCAGCATATGTCTAACACATTGAAATGAATCAGTTGATAAAATCATTTCAGTGTCTGTGCACTCAACTGAATATTTCATGACGGCGGCGAAAGCTAGCGGCGGTGCCATCTCGCATTCATCTCCCATGCTTTTACTCGCTATTAATCCATTCGCAGAACGACAAAACAGAAGGCAGGGTAGGTGATTTGCAGACGCGCTGTAACATACGTGCGCGTTTGCGTAGGAGCCTTGTACATATTGCGGACATGTATACGCCAATAGTGGCGCAGACTTTATACACTGATCGGCCGCAACATTAAAACCATTGACAGAAGAAGTGAATGACACCGATCATCTCGTGACAATGCAATGTTCAGTTGGGAAATTTTTGGACCTGGCCTTCGTAGGCCGACCGAATATCACCCACCTAGGTCAGACCAGACACAGGATGCAGCCTGACACAGCCAAAACACAAAAACGGTTTAGAAATAACTAAAAAACAAACAAAAAAAAACAAAAAAAACATGACAAACAGCACAAGGTGTTGACCTGGCCTTAAAGCTCAAACTGGTCAAGTGTCCCACACTAACAACCTTCTGCTTCCAGACGCCACAGGACACCCTCAGAAGGTCCATGTCCATTATCTGATGTGTCACAACTGCTTTGGAGGCACAAGGGAGACCTGCAGACAGAGAGACTAATATCCTCTAATATAACATCTGAATGGCTCCTTGGACTAGCCTTGACCACTTTGAGTACGTGCGATATATCAGCCTGTGCAATATCAGTGGCCATTCGGATGATTTGTATTCCCAGTTCATGCATACAAGGGTTTGCCATTACATGTGTGTGCGGGTATGTGTATCCGGCAGTCTTTTGAGTCCAAAGTCACCTGAAGGTGTTATTTTAGCTTCAGGTCTTTTCTTTGTTCATTAGAATTATATGCGAGACCTGCAGCTGGTTCTAAAGTGATTAAAATTTCAAAATGCCAAAGAATCAAGGCACCCGAATTTGATTTTGTATTGATTAGAGTCACTTGGACTCACACAGCGTCACCGCATCCTGCCAAAAAAAATAATAGAAGTTAAAGAAAAAAGGGAAGATTGAATTACAAAAGTGTGAATGTACCACCTGAGGTCACAGCGCGTGGAGGTAATTCATCAATGTCATTTCGACATCAACACCTTTCCAGCGGGTCAAAAAGCATCCCCTGATTAAACATCAACAGGAGACAGTGATGCCAGGACGACTCAAACCAGTGAAGCGTCTTTGGCCTGCAGGAGGATCAGTCTGCCGAGGAAGACGGATCTCCAATCTGTCCTGCAAAATATTTAATCATAATGAGGTTATTCTGCTCACAGCACAAACAAAGTGTTTGTTTTGGTACAAAAATATAAAATCTTGTGATGGATTTCTTTGCTCCCTTGTTCTTCCTTTTTACCTACAGTCTGAGAAAACTTGGTAATATGATGCAGTTCAATACAGTAAACAAAACAAAAAAAATCAGGCTATTTCTATCACAACAGACTGAGTAGCATGAACTGTTACTGTGATATCATAAAGTATTATTTTTTTAGCAGTTACCAGTTCCCACAAAATGTATTTGCTATTAGTATTCATGTATTTGGTTGCCAGGGTTGAATAATCATTTAAAAAAAAAAAAATCACATACAGAGTACACCTACACCAACCTGCATAATGAAACGTTGTTTACTTTGGTTCCTGCCTCCAAAATTCGCCCATGTCGATAGTGGACTCAGAGGATAGAGAGGATAGAGCACAGGCGGCAGGAAGAGACAGCTCTGTCCATACACGCGAAATATTTTTAAGTTCTTCTTGTTTGACTCTCAAACGAGATGGTTACTTAGACAATCTGAACCTGGAAAAGTCCACGAGTGACCAAGTGTGAGCTACAAAAATCATTTTATATGCAGAGGGGCCTTTAGGATCTATGACTTTGGTCAGGAAGAAAACCAAGGAAGTAAATCCTGAAAAAAGCTTCAGATGTTCCTAATCACAAATAAAAGAAGAATTATAGTCTAAGACAGTGACTGATGTCAAGGACAAACACAGACTACCCCTGGTGTGGGTTATCCTTGCTGGAGAAAGGAAGAGAAGGGACTGAGGGACTACTGAGGGACTGCCAGAAATGGGTGAAAAAACATTACGGACTGCAGTTTTAAGCACTATACGAATTTCTTATTTTGCAAAACACCTCAAATAAAGCTTTGTTCATGTCACTAAACGGTACAACAGCATGTATCAGCATGTTCTAATGAAATCCTTGAGGTTGTTGCCGACCTGATTAAAGTAATCCCTTTTGGCCAGCTCTTCTAATTTCTCTGCACTGGCTTGATTGGTATGTTGTTTTCGGCGGTTGTTCATCATTTCTTTCAATGAAGACTTGTTGAAATGGGAAATGGGAAAAGAAGTTCTTCTTCGAGAGCAAGCTTGGTAATTAACTACAACACCTCGTTAGCTCTGACACTACAGGGGAAATAAGATCTCACAGGTCACGACTACTGTCATCCCCTGCTGTGAAGCAATTTATACGGCGTTGTGATGCTAATGTTCTGCTCAAGGTGGCCTCCTGTTGGACAGCAGTGACACTTTTTCAGTGAACTGAAACACACCTGTGCTTCTCATCCGCTAACATGTCCAAATGTATTCTGTAAAAAGACCGATAGCTGACGAATGTGACTAAAAATAAACAATTCATTATGCTGAAGTGAAATACTTCGACATTCGGTCTCTGTTCTGGTGCTTCATGCGTTGGAATGATATTAGAGACCGGACCGGCTGGACTGCAGCCTGTCAAGCTTGTGCTACTTTCTGTCCAGAGCCAGACAGATTGATGGGGAGAATAATTCATCTAATGGTATTAAGTTGACACAGCTCACCGCTGTCATCGCTCGTCTGCTTTGGTACCAGACGCTGACCGTGTTGTCGGCTCTCGCCGTTTGCACATTTCCCATTTGTAAAGCTTTCTTTTTTGAGGACGTAATCCATCCCCTGTAGTAGTGTATGGACAGAGCGGGCTCCCCTTGACATCACTGCTCTCTATTTGAGAAGAAAGTGGGGTCAACAACACCGCTACTGCATTTGGATGCCCCTTGTGCCCCCAAACCAGCTGTCAGCAAAGTGAATTTAGCGGTAGGAAATGAAGCAATAGACGTTGCTTGCTTATTTGCGGAATTAGCTCATGCAATTTTATCATTGTTCCATGATATGTTGAAACCATATGGTTGCATGTAACTTCTTGTTTGTACGTCCATTTACCCTCACTCTAACCATCAGGGCTGAATTCCTAACCCGAAAACCTTATTCTAACCTTAATTCCATTATATACACATATGCTGTATAGAGGGTATGCACTGATGTCACCACTGCCTGGGTCCACGCCCACCTGAGTGGCAAAAACATGGTGAAATGTAGCAGTAAATACAGTGAGACCAGGAAAAATGTGAATTATCAGATCAAATTAAGGACAACTTGACTCGATAATGATCCATACAAACTAGTATGGATTTGGAAAAGTGGATTAGCCTCAGTTTAAGTTAGTTTTAGGTCGTTTCAGTTATGATAAATGTAGCTAAATAAAAGATGCTAATGCTTTAAAATAAAATGCTTTCCGGTCACTTTTGGGGAATTACCAAAGAATAATATTTCCTGGAGACTTAGCCTAACCCCAAAGACAGTGACTAACGAGAAAGACAGTAGTTTGCACCAAATTGTCCCCACTGCACCAGTGACAGGTCTGGTATGCGTCCCTAAAATGACCATAAGTCAGGTGCGCACACACTCTCCATCAACTTTCTATAAATCTGACCTTCGGTATCTATTATACACAACATGTTTCCTACCATTTTGCAAAGAAAAGAGTAAACACTGAATTTCTACTTGTTGTGTCTCAACAGCACAACTCTGATCACGCTTGATACAGTCGAACAGATTCGGCTGAGGAGCTGACTTCACATTACCTTTGTCTGTGCGAGGCGTCACTAAGCGTTAGCTAAAATGACAGCCGGATAAGGAAACTCCAAGCTCACTGCGTTAGAAGTACAACAAAGATATTTCATCATCAAAACCTCTCCGGATCAAATAATACTTGGGTGATACATCTTTAATAAGGCCAAGGCAGGCATCAGGAAGCATTAACTGTTTAAGGAATAATCCACCTCCAGGTATCCTTACGCTGTTAGTTACCATCAATCTGTGACACTCCTATGATGAGCGTTTGGAAGGTGCTTCTTTGCCTGAACCAACTTCAACTTCTATTTTAGTTTGTGAGTTTCTCTTTCCCTGAAAGGCTCTCCAACTTGCACAAGAGAAGAAGTAGCTTTTATTCAAAAGGCATGTAAATATAGCAAGCTCTGCAATTAGTAGATGTAAATTGGTGCACGTCTGTTGCCGCTTGCATGCCCCGTCATTTAGAAAGCTTTGTGTCTTGTGCAGGTATTGCAGTTATGGTTGGCTGCTACCTATGAAGAAATATTTCCAACTTCTTTTATGTTGATTAGACGGCTAAACCGCTTCAACTGAGTCATTTCCTTCACTCCATTTCTAATCCTCCTCGAGCAATTCTGCAAAAGAAAGTAATTTCTGCCACCTGGATCCAGACTTTCAATCTTTTGGCCAGTATCCAAAGCTTATGATGATAGGTGAGAGTTGGAAAATAGACAGTATCCTCCTTCAGACTTGGCTTCATCTTCAACACAGCATTCTGGTGTTGTACCTGAATTGCTGCTAATGCATCAGCCTCGCACTTCTTTCATGAAAAGGCCCTCGGTTCACAGTTTTCCCTCAGACTCTGAAGTGCTTGCTCATCCCACACATTTCGCAAAGTGTCCCACTGTGCTGCGGAGGTCACAGGTCCACGGAGCCAGCGTAACCACATCATTTGCAGGAAGCAGAGTTGCAATGCACACAACAACAGACATTTTATACCCACTTAATACTTTGAGACTCAGAATAGTCGACAAGGCAAAAAAAAAAAAAAAAAACCCTTGCAGATTTAAACGTGCGCTGAAGACAAATCGCCTTCTTGTCGGGAATGCAGACACAAAAGCGGAGCAGTGTTGTGAAACAATCATGAGCTCTGACAACCTTTCTCGGGATTCATTTTATATGATTTCATATGGGAACAGATTTGAGTGTTTTCAGTTGAGAAAATAATATACACTGCACTGAAATGGGGACGAATGGTGGATGCTTTTTTACCTAAAGAGTAGGTCTTCAGCAGAATATTTGGTTGATTAGACATTTTTATATATTAATTTTCCCCTACAAATTTAACTTTCTTTAAATACACATTAACATAACTGAAAAACATTAAAAAAAACTAAAAATAGTTTAATATGACATGTTCTTATATGTCACCTAAATGACAACAAATGCGGCAGGAAACAGCAACGTGGGCCCGGATACATGAAGCACGTAGTCGACAGCTGTTTTTTTATAAGGGACAATATGGCAAAAGCAGGAGCACACATGCTCTTCAGCATGATGTATTACATTCATCAGGGCGACAGTATGTTGTGACATCCTGCTTAATGCATTTTCAGAGCCGATGACTTGCAGCAGGTGAGATGCATCTGCAATAGACAGCCCCATTACGCTGTGATAAATAAATGCCGGCTTTTGAATATTTACACGAATCAGAAAGTGATAAGAGCCTCCGATAGGATTGTTTGCAAATTCATAGCCCCGATGTGTTGGATTAGGTTCTGTGCGCGCGGAGTCTCTGAAGCACTTCTAAGCATTAGACGAACAGCAATTCACATTTTAATTCCTCCTTTAGTTCAGCCTCTTGTGCTTAGAGTAAATCGACATGCCTACTAATATTGAACTACTCTTGCTCACAAACATATTTCCCAACTTGTGTAAATAAATGTTTTCCATAAATAAATGACAAGTTAAGATTTATCCTGTTTTCCTTTTCCTTTTGAGTTCTACGTGTTTATTCTGTTACGCGCCGATAAACCCTCAATCTGGACTCCCCACACCTTATTTGACTGTCACAAATAAAAGGTGATAATCTTATGAGAATGCGGTTTTTCTTAATTAAACCAAATGCCAGACATGAAATTAGGAATTAAGTCAGCCATTCCTTTGTCGCGAAGCGGCAGGCTGTCACCGCAATCCAGATGCTTCCCCGCGCCTCCACACCTCTGCTTACCATTTGTTGTTGTCACTATCCGTTTCAGACAGTTTTCAGAGAGAAGGATGCAACCGCGCCCGTCTGACATGTAGACGCTACTGAGTGCCAGCGCAGGTGTGCGGTTGGCAAGTATTCTCACGCAGAAACAGCATCTGACAGCTCAAGACTCGGTGTGATGTCTCCCTAACCGTTTCAAAAAACAGACGCGATTATGCAGCATTTTTACAGCAGCGCAACATGTAGATACCCTTCGTTTGAGCCGAATGAGGTCACGGGGGAGTTTTATCGTATATACAGTGGGAAATTGAAGTTTCTAGAGCAGGTAAAAATGTGAGGCAAGACCTCTGAAGAACAAAAAGAAGGCACTTGTGAATACTAAATATGTTGTGGCCCAGTTCGGAGGAAAAAGAACGGGGACGAATAGTTAACCTGGAAAAGAATGGCAACCCTATTTCACCACTCAACCACTTTTTGAACCTGCGTGACAGTTATAAGTGGTGTGAATATGTATCTTGGCATCAGTCGGAGCTGTCCGACCTCCTCTGTACCTCGTGCCCATATTCAGCAGGGGGGGGATTTTGTATCAGCTTTGATGAGAGAAGAAATCCTGTAGCAGTCGGGGGGCATCATTATGGGAGTCGTGTCTCCTGCAGAAGCCGGTAGCTACAGCCTTCAGTTCGGCGCGGCTGCTGACAGCACGGAATTAAACCCAGTTTGAGCTCAGAGAGAGAAGGCCGTGACCATGAGACTTTTTTTTAACGGCTTGCTCTCATACATCTCAGTGGTCCATCACGGGGTCCGTCCTCTGCAAAGCATCCTGCGCCGCGTGTGCCATCAAAAAGGAGTGTGAGAGCTGTGCGGGGAACTGTAGAATATTTACTGTAAAAATATATACTGTTTCTGTGTGTGGGCAGGTTTTGCAGGCCTTCCGAGGACTGATGTTACAGCCTGTCATGTGAGGACAACACAGCAGTTTTTATATAATGCAATAAATGAAAGTGAGTAACTTTTGTTTGTATCCACCTTATTCCTTGCGCCAATTATGGGTGCAACTTCCAGTATGAACTGGAACCGGCGTTTGTTTACATGTTAACTGTTCGCATTAAATCCACTTTCTTTGTGAAAACACCAGCTGTCACAGCTCAAACGTGATAATCTAATACAGAGGGATGGGAGGAAGACATGAAAAAGTGGCCAAAAATAGCATAATGTAGCATTTTTAGCTACTTTCTTAACTCTGTCGCTTCAAACAGTGAGGCAATGCGCAATCTTAAAAGCTCTGAGGTGCATCAGTACCTACAGAGCAATAAGGTTGGTCACGTTCATCATTTAACATTAACATTTTGTTATGTCTGAGCTGAAACGACAGCATTTTTAGGTTAATACTGACCAGCAGTCCAACCGTACGTCACATTTTAACTGTTCAGACAAATAATACCTCATGTTGTTGTCTGACTAATACCACAGTGTCCTCCACGCACATGAAATCATACCTGCTGATGTTTTTGTGACACTGCCGTCAATCCTCCTTAGCAGCCGGCGTGTTTCATATTACATCCAGTAGTGCAAAATAATAGCACAAATAAAGTTGCTAGGGGGACATGACACGTAAGAACCAAAAAAAAAAAGAAAAGAAAGAAAGAAAGAAGGGCAAAAACATGCTACATTTCACACATGCACTCAGTCTTTTCAGCCTTCTTGTTTTTTCAGGTATTGTAAGTATAATTCAAAGTCCTTCTAAAAAACTGAAAAATTGTTATTAATTATTAATTTAAAAACAGTCAAATGTTCAGATAAACCAATACGGGAAACCCGGTAGCAATCAATGCCTCGTCGCTACGTCTGGTGTCTCAAAGGAAGTCACAACCATAATCGCTCGTACATTAGCGCCCCCGCAGGAATAAGGTGGATATCACGTTTCGGGAGCCGCAAATAAAACGAAGCACATTTAACCACAACTTGTATGAATTTAAACAAGATACAGTATAATCCTGTTCAGTATTAGACCTTCTGACTACAGTGCTGAGAGAGGTATCGACTGCCAAAGAATTCTTACAAATGCAGAAAAGTAAAATAAAATCAATGCATGTGAGTAAAATATACCATTTTTGAACAAAATGAAAACAGAAAGAAACCTTAGTGAGTAATTAAATTAGATTCCAGTGGTCATATCAGTGCTTAGTGTGTGTGTAACTGAATATCATAGCTGTAAAATGTGCAACTTCATGTCTGCATGTGAGACAGCTTGCACACAATGTGTCCCAGAATACAAACTTGGATGAAAAAGCAGAGCAGTGTCACAGGTGATTCATTCACGACGGCTCAAAGTCTTTGACTCTGGAAATAGGATGTCATTCAGCCATCTGTCTTTGTTGACTCATTTTACTTCTGCCACACATCCACTTTCCCTTCCTTCCCTTTCCCTAATTCGCTTTTTTTCCTCCTCGATGATGGCCACAGCGCCTGATGCAATGTGCTGGCATGCGCACATTAACGCCAAAGTCAATGGGAAGACTAGGAGGGGCAAGGAGGGGGGGCTAGGAATGATTTGCACAGGTCTCGGGGAATTAGCTGCACGGCAGTCAGAAACCCTGGGGTTACACAGGAAGGAAAAATTGGATCTTGAGGGAACGTGAGTGGGCCGTGTGATGTCATTTATTACAGGAGGTCTCGGGTGGAGGTGGGGTATCACTAGTTACACAGAGCAGTGCACACAGCCGAGCTGCTGCACAACATGACGACAGGCTGCAGCAGCCATAAAGTCTGACAGGGCCCTACACACGCATGTAATTGTCAGTAACTAGCCGAGCACAGGCGTGATTTACAACCAGCAACTATGAATCCGCTCTGAAGATGAACTTGTAAAAGCCGAGACCCTCTTTATATTCTTGTCAGTATCTGTATTATCTCAGCATTTGTCTGTGTGACCTCCTTTAGTTTGCGTTATTTATCATCTCATATATCCCCTGCGAGAACAGCAGCGCTTGGCAGGAAAGCGCTAGTGGCTGTGGTGGCGCCGCCATTTTCTGCTGTAAATAAAAGACAAATCTGTGTATTTTCTTTGACACAGAAATAGCTTTTGTGCCACGGACCACATGGTTCTCTCAGTCAGTGCATTATTAATGATGTTATGCTATAACACTGTGTGTCCAGAGCTGGATGGGCCAGGGCACAAAATGAAAAAAAAAAAAAAAACTGTTGGCAGCAAGCCTCTCATGCAGCCAGGCTTTACGATATTAATACTGATATCACTGTGATAATTATTTAATAGCTGAACAGCTGTTTGAGTCTCCGCTGCGCATTATTCATTTCTTTGTTTAACGGTTGAATAAAACGCACCTCGCGAACAACAAGTGGAAGCAAATAAGAGAACAAAAAGCTCGGAGTTCGGAAGGTGTCGTTCTGACACACTCCTTCAGCTTCAAACAGGACCCGCGCAGCTCTGCACCCGTATCCTTGTCATTTCAGCTGGGCTCATTTAGGCGTAAGCTGGCCTCGGAGAGAGGACGAGGCTGGGGAACAAGGAATTAGCCGAAAGCCAAGTCGCAAAGCATTCGGCACCTGATTCTCAGCTAGGACAGATGGCAGAGTTGCAGCACGATGGCACAAACATGCACAAAGGCGGAGAGGAAAGAGGGAGCGGCGGAACACCACACACACACACACACACACACACACACACACACACACACACAGCCATGTCTCAGTGTCCCCTTGGGCGCGTGGCCAAGACATTCAATGTTTCATAAGGATTAAAGTCTCTCTATGAAACCTGTGACTGAACATGAGACATCGGCTCATGAGGCATTGCCAAAACAGCTGCCGGGGGGACAGTCACGGTACCAGCAGTGAGTCACAGTTCCTGTCCACGGGCCGTTTGTTTTGTCATGATACGAGGTTGTGAAGGAGGTTTTCAAATTTTTGCACGTCGTGTTCCAAATCCTCCCCCACCCCAGCGTCACAGACCTCCGAGGTGTTGAGCTTCCGGTGCAGCCGACGTCCCATAGCTGGTTACTGTATTTTCAAGATCAGAGCGGCTTTCATGACATGCCAGAATTTGTGCGGAGGTATTAACTGTACCCTGCTTAAGCCGCCCAGTTTCTCAGGGGCAGCATTAATCCATCAATACTTAGATCTGTTTCCCTACTCTTGCGTGATCCAAGGCGATGAGCTGAGCTAATAAAAGCATGGGCAGGCAGACGCTGGTGATAGCACATTATCCTCACCATCTAATCCCCCCCTTCTAATTAGAGATGCAGCCTTTAGACAAAGCAAAAAACAACAAAACAAAATGGAAAGAGACGGTTCCAGACACCCACTGGGTCTTTTTGATGGGTGTGAGCTCAATTAGCCGACTACACTGCTGGAATTGTATGTTTAAGAGCAACGGTTATGTATGCTATACATGATGTTAGGATTATCCGCTTTAGTATTTGACAGCAGTTTAGTATCTCATGATGTTACAGCCTCAGCATAAAGTAAAGACAGGGTATGAGGTTCACAGAAATAATGGATTGATCAATAAATAAATATACTAGCTGAACTCTAGGAGGGAAATGCAGAAAAGAAAAAGCAGCCATGAAGGCAGGGTATGGTCTATCAGGAAAGGCAGTTCAGGTCTGCCAAGGCATGTCTTTTATCGACACCTTCTCAGGTGAGGGCAGTTAAGAAAATTAAGGGCCTCTGCACCACCCAATCACTCAATCCTCTTGCAAGGGTGAGATGCGCAGGAGTGTAACACCTCCCCTTTCAAAAGGCTTCCTGCGAGAGCACTAAAAATAGCGAAGCCCTTCTGCAGCCTTGTCCCATCTTTGATCCTTCAGACATCAGATAAAGAGAGGAGGGAAAGCCGGAGGAAAACAAGTGCGGTGCGCATCAGCCGCAGATCAAGAAGGTCACCTACGGAAAGTTACTCCAATCACCTAATGGAGCAGCAGGTGGCCAAAGGCATGTAGGTCTCCTTTGACATGCCTGTTACCTTCTAATGTGCAGACAATTAGGAAAATGAAGCCCGTGCACCAAGCGAAACTGGTCTGGTCTAGGTACATGTCTGTCAGGTCCAAAGGTTTCCCAGCAGAACATTGAATTATCACAAGATGGTCAATGTTATTCACTTCTCCTGCCAGTGTTCATAATGTTATTTGCCCTGTCTGTTTTATTACATACGAACTAGTATTGATTTTGGAAAAGTGGATTAGCCTCAGTTTCAGTTAGTTTTAGGTCATTTCAGTTATGATAAATGTAGCTAAATAAAAGATGCTAACGCTAAGAGCTTCACTGAGAAGTAATGTTAGCCATACAAGTTACTGTAGCATCTGACCGGACGTTAAAATGACGAGGAGTGATCGCAAAAATGCAGCACATGTTAATTTTACCTGACGCTAAATGTGAACCACAGCACCAGGTTTCTAATGCAGCGATACATTTACTTTTCGTTAGCAGTTGGAGATATCTGTAAACATGTTATCTCCAACCGCTTTTCAAACCTGTTGGTACAATCACAACAGCTCTTCTCCATTTCTTAAATTAATTTTTACAATTTAGATGCTAGTAAACCCTGTGATTGAAGCTAACGCGGCTAATCTCCATGTTCAGCTGTCACTTTTTGGCACTCGGTGGCCGTAACCATGGAGACCTCCTCTCTCTGTGACGTCACGCGCAGACCCTCTGTAAGGCAGTAACAGAGGCACAGTCCCGTCAGGAACACAAATCTGTCCGTCACTTTCATTCACGTTTTATGAGCCTGTTAAAGAGGGGGCGGGGTTGTTTTAGTTTTCACTCCCGCGCCGTTTCTGTCTCATTTCGTCACTGCCACTCTTATGAGTCTGGCATGGAGGTGGCATCATGCGCATTTCTGCATGCGTCTGTCTATCACATTCTGAGAAATAAGTGGAAAGGTAGAGTGATGCTCCCCGCCAGTGACACCATCTACTGTTGTCACTCATCTCTGCTTCTCATTATCTCTTCACAGTCACCTCCTCATCCACACACACGCACACACACTCACACACCGTCATCGCGCTTTCTGTGGCTCTTCTATTTTGTCTTCCAGTGAACATTTATTGCTCCGCTGAATTTAAATCCCCCTCTCTTTCCGCCTGGGCTGCATATTCTCCGCTTCCCTCCAACTCTTTGTTTACCTTCCCTATCTGTAGTATTTTACGCCAGTCGCCAATTTTCTCCTCTCTCTCTGCTCTTTTATATTCCATCTCTCATGGTGATTTTCTGCCGCTTCTCATCTCCCCTCTGTGTGTGTGTGTGTGTGTGTACGGTCGAGCATCATGATTGTCCTTTCCTCAGTAATCTAAGAAGATTTTTCCACGTCCCAGACAGCTAGCCACTGGATGTTAATGATTAAATATCAAGACGTCAAATAAAAGAAACACAACAAGAAGCACAAAGTCAGATTGATTCATATTTGTTTACTAAATGTAATGCAGCTTCTATCACACACACCGAGAAGACAGATTGTGTACAAACCGGCAAGCGGCTGAGTTACAATAAATCACAGCTTTGTGACCTGGAAAAGGATGGCAGCAACATTTCAAAAGGAAGCTCCACTGTGAATTTCAAAAGTTAACTCGCCCGAGCTGCTGATGTTGTGAAGATACTTTGCTGAGCCCGGAGAATAAACTGGGGGTGGTGGATGGCCTAGCGGAGGCTTTTTTGAGGTGTTACTTTCCCTCCCCCTGAGCATGCATCCTATCCTCCCCTCTCCACAGGGTAAATTGCAGCACATTCACTTCTGGACAAATCCCTCTCAAGCCCTGGCCGGCACCCAGTGTCAAGACTTGTAAAAGTTTTAGAGAGCCATAAAGAGAGTGATCTCTAATTGGCTCGCCGTACTTTGCGGCAAAAGCTCTCGCAGTGACTTTTGGACAGAAGTGGGGAAACTCAGATCAGAGATGTCGACAGGTAAAGGCGTGATAGGAGGAAAACAAAAAAAGAGGGGGCTCTCAGGGCCGTATCCAATAAACAAGAATCTGTATCATCGCTGTTTATCTCTTGCTGTTGCTTACTATTTTTGATTGTTGATACCGAAAACGCCAGACAGGCCCAGAGGGTGGTGATGTCAGACCGATCATCCTCTACTGACGCGCAGCAATCCAGTTCTATCACCCGCAGGTACAGCGGTTCAATAATGCACAAACGCTGGCCTGAAAAGAGGGAGCCTCCGTGTTATTTATGCGGGGAGTGTCCTCTCCAAATCAAAGTTATATCTCCCCTATGCAGCATTCCGCGTGAACTGTGCCTCCGAGTAATGTCACGTGCACGCATTAGCCAGCTGAGAGCAGCATTACCAGACAATAGAGCTTAATGAAGGCAGCGTATCTTCCTGTGGGGAAATGTAGCTTCCCAGACTACTTGGCTGAAAGCTGCATCATCCACAGCAGAGTAAAGAGGGAAATCTCAAGTTACCCAAGGCGTGGAGGAACTCATCCATTCTGACTGTAGGCAAAACCTCATCTTCTCTCCCCGCTCGTTCACTCGACAAATGCCCTGTTGTCTGGCTTAAGAAAAGCCTTTTTTTCTTTCTCTGCCAGTGTGTCTTTAGTCGTGATGGTGTTTTCAACGTGGAGAATGAATGGAAGGCTTATGAAACACCCTTCATCTTAATATGAAATGCGAGAGTCATGCAGTCTGTTTGCCCATTTCAAAAACCCGGTCTGGTGAACGGCAATTGCCCAACCACAGCCTAGCAACGGTAAGTGGGCACAGCGGGCCCGTCAAGCGTTTGGATTTCCTGACATCAGCATCCAAAGAGTTTGGAGGCATGTGTCATTTTTTTTTAAACGCACAAAAAAGAAAAGGTAAGCGACAAGAAAGACAACAACCTGCCTGTGGACAGACATTTATCTGTCAAAGAAGAATAGAATAGAAATAGAATGTTTAAAGCTATGATCACGTTAACAGTGTCACAGATATGCTGTAGTCATTGAAAGTGATGGCACAGAAACAGTGTGACAGTCCTCAACGTCATGACTTCCTGTCTGGGCTGTCCTTCCCTACTTGGAAGGAAGCAGGAAGTAATTAATATGCCACCTGTGATTGCTGCTGCTCCTCAGCTATGTAAGCTGGAGGATCCAGCCACTGCTATCTCTGTCTCAGCCTGGGTGTATGGTTGGTTTGTTTGGTAGTTTTGCTTTGTTTTCTTTTGACATTTCACTCCACTGCACAATCACGCATACGTTTAACAAGTTTAATTTGAAATAAATCCTTAGTCAAAACACGTGTTGTCCTCTCCTCCTTGTCCCAGTTAATTTAAACTAAATTACAGAAACAAAGATTTAAGCTCAAGCAATTTTAAGTGAAATCTTCAAAGCTGTTTCCTTCACATGCTCCAATTTAAGATGCTACTACAGAAAGTGAGCATCATTTTTGAAATGCTGTTGCACATTTCATTGGCACGCTACTTTATTTTGACAGGTGGCAGGTTATGCTAACGAGCTACATCGAGGACTAGCACCGTAACAATAAGGTTAACAGGTTAACCACAGTGGCAACACTGGATCTGAGGAAAGAACTAATTCGCACTATATTTGCTAGCACTTGTTAGCAAGTGTACGTAGTGTAGCATAACATTTAATTCAATCCAAAGATGCTATGAAACAAAGACACGTTACCAGCTGTGCTAATGGTCGATAATTAGCGCATCACGCCAGTTGTGTAGCAGCAAGTGTCAGACATGATTTTGAGATTCATATTGTCGGCTTCCATTGAAAATGAATTGTAAGTTCTTGGTTAATCGACGTTAATGTGAATGCCGCATTAGTGGTTGTGGTAAAAAGTGTAATCGTCTAACCGTGATATGCCAGGTCTCATACAAGTGGTTTGCTGAGGTCTAACACAAAGCTAACTTTGTCCAATTTTCTGTGTCCATTTTCTGTAATTTTAGTGTCAGATTGTTGAGAAGATACGTGGTTTGAAAATCCTCGGTCCAATATTTTGTCTGGAGAAAAAAGGTCAAAGAAACTTTAATTGGATTACCATTGGAGTGAACAGACTGAGGACCTGCTGCTAATCTCCCAAAGATGTGTGTGAAATATTTAGTGGCTTTTTTTCCTCAGAACACGTTGCTCCGTAATTGTAGGTTTTGCATCATGCATGCTGCCGTCACACACACCGGAGGATATTTGTTGATAAAATGAGTCAGGCGCTGAGTTTAGATTTGAGTCATGCAAGGCTTCACGCGCTCAGAGTGAAATTTGTTCGCGATTTGAGTCGGCAAAATGGCCGATCACCAGCTGAGAAGTCAACCGCTGTCTGAAATCGGGCGAGGTGACTGAACTCCGAGCTGCAAATCAGCTGTGAATTTTTATGATGCTAGAAATTTTTTATGATGCAGAAGAAGAAACACAGGCAGAAATGGTGCTGACACTGCACGCAATGGGTGTTAACATTAGCATTAACTATACACTGATGAATTATTCATACTGAAATTAAATCTTAAAAGAAAAAAATCATATAAATTCATATCATAGAAGTCTTATCCTGCAACGTTTCAGAGGAAACACTTTTTTTTTTACTCATAAACAAATAAGTGGAGCAACACTCTCGCTGTGTAAAGATTCATAAAAGCTGCTAATGATGACCAGTGTGATGCAAATTACTCATTCAGAGCCACCGCCTGGCTTTGCCTGGAATAGATTTGGGGGTGGGGGACTCAGAACTAATGATGTTTTGATGGATTCTCTGTTCTGCAATAGCGCTCAAATTCATTTGCAAACACAATATCTTTTCTCCTACCACTGCTGTGAAATCAAACACAGAAAAGAATCCCGCCGAAGCCTGTGGATGTTTGCTCAAATTGCATTAGAAATTCTGCTCCAAAATGAGCAGGCTACAGTGACCAACCTGCTCATCATCACACTGACAATTTTCCTCCCCTGCCGGTTGCAAGGAGCTGAAGACGCCGAGGTGTCACACTCATTCAGAGAAGTATGGCTGTGGTTTAATATTGCATGCTGTGGGCTTCAAGTGGCTGGGTTGTGTGCAAGCATCAAAACTGCACAATCAAAATCAATTCCACGCCGGATTGTTCTCGTGCACATCAAATACACAATTGCGAAGGCAAAGGAAGTAATGTTTTCACATGATAAAGTGGGAACCATTTACTCGGTGTCCAGCCGAAGCGACACTTACTACAAACATCTGTCTGGTCCCTGTCAGCTACACATCAGCGCGCGCCTTCATGATGCGGATCTGTCAACACAAATCTAACTCAGACGAGCACTCTGTTCAACGACAGTGTTGATTTATACGAGACCCGCAACTTCCTCCTGTAAAATAAAGAAAATACGTCTTGTCAGAAGGCAGCTATGCTGCCGGGTGATGCTGATTTACTCCGTAAATCTGTGCAGGCCGCCTGAAATAATAGAGGCAGTGACTTTATGGAGTAATCGTAACTGCTGGATGCCTCAAGCCGGAGGAGACTATGTGTGCTGTGCATGCTGTGTTAATGCTGAAATAAGACCCCTGTTTACAGGTTTAACAATTCCTACTAGCCCTGGGATGAGGAGCTCATTTAACACAAGCTGACTCACCTTTTGTGTTAATAATTTCAATCGGCAAACGGAGTAAATCTGTCAGATAAATGAAGTTAAAGAGCTAACTTTCCACTGCAGGTCGCTCTTTAAATTCAAATTACTGTCGTAAATCTCTATAGCCGTTTTGATTAATAGATTTTTTTTTTCAGAGCCTATATTACTTTATCAATCATTTCGCGGGACTGCCTACACAATGCAGAAAGGGCAGCAAGTTTATTTGCAGTTGAAAAATAAATTACTTACAGGCTCGCTAATGCTAATACATTTTCTAGCTTGCGCTTACGGATGACGCTGTTGAACAGAAAGCAGCTAGCTAGTGACTTTGCACTATGTGTGGCAGCCGAAAGTGACGCCAGTACTGGAACACTGGCGTTTCTCTCTGCCTTGGCTTCGCTGTCCAGTGTGTGACTCTCACATGGGAGTTAAGGCTCCTGTGTACATGTCAGCTAGCAAGATGGATGTGTGCTGCCGTACAGGTGTAAGTGGATCGTGCACCTGTCTCTGGGCCGGACATTGATTTCTTAACCCTGCAGGGCCTAATGTTTAAGGAGGAGGAGCCGAGAGACAGAGCTCCTATTGATTTTACCCTCAAACTGATCATGAATCTTTGGACACATGCAATAAACCTTAATATGTGGCGCTGAGTGATGACCAGCAGGGGCTCGGGCACTCCTTTCAAACGGCCTCACTTCAGCCCAGATGCGACCCTAAATGAAGACTCGGAAGCGCAGCTAAGCTGCACCACTGTTCATTTGAAATCAATGAAATTATGTGTTGACATTTGGCCTGATTGGTGTGACGATTTATTGACGAGCCAGTTCTAATGAGCGATGAGCCAGTGTTAAGGCTGCAAGGAAATCTTTACCGTAGACGTTTATGCCTTAACACAACCAAAACAAACCAAACCGACCTCAAGTCAGCTGAGATGATGCTTCACATCGTGTGACCAAAAACAATGTGAACTCTCGTACCAGCAGGTGGCAGTCGTCTTGTGTTTGTCATTCAAAACTACTAGCTAGGAGGCTTTTAAGAGCAACAGGCAAAGGTTGATCTGTTGGTCTATAGTTTATTCATTGTAAGTGATTGTGCTGTGAAAATATTCGTGTATTTGAATGTCAAGATGAGATGAAAATGTGAAACAAGAACACCCTTGTATGCTTCTATGTGCCCTTTAACAATTTTCTTTTGTTTTGCGCGTTTTCATCACTTATGTTCCTATTCTTCTTCTTTTTTTTTGTTTTGCTCCAGCAATTTCTGTCACACGACTTCTTCCACTGCCGGTTCAGCATGGTAATCAGCTGAAAATTCGTCCACTCGTGTGGTCCGACTAGTGCCAAGGTTGGAAGAGACACCGCCAACGCCGGGGCCACCGGTGGTCCAACACAGACCACGGCCAAGCATTGGCTCTGTGTGTCACGGCCTTTATTCTCAACCTAGGATTATAAGCGTTCTCTTTTCTTTTTTTTCCACTTGCAGTCACCAACTCTAAATGTCTCTAAATGTCACTTACACCTTTCAAATAAAAGGTCCGTACTCGTGTGCATGACATTGTTCCACATAAAACTGTTCCATAACGGCTGGGTGGTTACCTAGGTACCTACTCGGATGAGTGGCGAAACAAGAAATTCTACAAGTCCAGTTGCCTCTTTTGAACGCCTTTTGGATTACCATGACCTGGATGATTGAGAACAGGCACAATGTGCAGCTGCAATAATTGTACCCAGGTACATCTATTACAGCCCAGAGTATTTCTGTGTGTTTAATCTGCTTCAACTGGACAACTGCAACTTCCTGGTTCTTCAATCCTCACACCGCCTTCCAGTGTATCTACTCCACCAAGACTGTGGAGACTGTGTCCATGAGGTGAACTGGTTCAAAATTCAAGGCACATGTGTGTAGAGGAAGAAGGACAGCCTGCCTTAGAGTAATTTAAAATAAATTGTTGTTGCTTGACGAGTTTTTAGTTTTTGACCTACTTTACTTTACTTTGTTAGAAAGCTTAGTTTTTTTTTTTTTTGTCTGTCTCGTTCTGGGCAGGCCCTAGACTTTAGATATGTTTTGTACATGTAACAGTAACCAGCAAACTGTTTCAGACCTGGTTAATTTATGTCACATCCCTTTACCCCTAGCGAGCTGGGTCTAAACGACGTCCTATCTGTAACGATTGCTCCTACAGAACAACACAGACGGTAACTAGGAAAATACTGCAGAGGACTGAGATGTTGACGTTACGTAATAAAATCCATAGAACAGCGCGTGCACATCTTGGCATCTGTTTCATGATTAGATCTGGAGAGCATTTATAAAACAGAGGCACACGGTCGGGCAGCTATTTGTTACTGAGGCTGTTTTGTCCCCCTGGATGACATTTACTGGGCTTTAATGGCTTCCACACATAAAACCCAGAGGACTGCAGCGCCCGCGGAGGGGGTCAACAAAGCAAACAGTTAAACAGCATCATTATAATCCATAGAGCCAGGAAGACCGGTTTTATTTTTAATGTATGCAGGGCATGTCTGTTTGAGCGAGGCACAAAGCCAATAAACGAGAAAAGGGAAATGTATTTAGCTGGTGAAGCTGCTGGGTTTGTAGCTTTGTGCGAGGCTGTTTTCCAGATCAATTGACATGTTTACACACACACATTTCTAATGTATAGTACATTTAAACTAACATGATAATAATGGGGTCATTTTACCCCACATTTATCACGTTTTGAATGGTGGTTTTTGTATCCATGCAAAATTTTCATCCATTCATTAATTCCACCGTGCTACCCGTGTGTGTGCGTGTGTGTGCATAAGTCCTCTCCTCCAGCTTAAACGGTATTCCTGAACAGCCACCTCTTTCATATCAGAGGATTACACCAGACACTGCTTGATTTCATGCTTTTCAGTGATGCTCTTTGACCAGCTGCAAAAGTGGCCTGAGGCGCCCAGAGCAGAAATGTTACAACCGTAATGAATATTGGAAAAGAAGAAGAAGAAGAAGGAAAAAAAAGAAAAAAAAAGAAAAGCAGTAAGAGGGTTTTTAACAAGTGCTTATACACGGTGTATTAGGATGATGAATTTGCCTGGAACCCTCCAGATACGGCACAAAAAAGATGAAAATTATGTCACGGAGAGAGGTGCATGGATCTAAAAGCGGAGGAAATACCAGGCTTGTTGCACGGTGGGCAAAATATAAAGAGCACCTTTAGATACACTGTAATACATTATAACACCCGGAGATGCATTAAGATTGTACAGGTGTTTCCCTTGAAGGTACGACTGACATTTGTCAGAAACAGCCAGCAGGCAGGAACAAAGGCATGCAGATAAACCCCAACAGCTCCTCTGGATGTTACAAAGATTATCCTCACACGACAGACCAGGGATGCGCAACCACTTTATGATTCATGGGCTGTCTTTATTTCCACACAGAGGTTGCTTTTTTTTTCCTTTCTTTCTTTCTTTCTTGTTTCTATGGCACCCCAGCGCTCCAGCCAAAGGAAGTTGCAGTCACCACTTTGAAGTTGTAACACTCACACTGTGCCGTCGCAGAGTAGCAAATACATCACGATAATCCAAATACTGCCTTTGATGGGCTCTGAAATAGTGTTTAACTCGACTCCACAGTGCTACAGCGAGTGCCAGCGAGCCGCATTCGATTCGCTAATAAACGGAGAGGGCAGTTATTTTTTTTTTGTTGTTTTTGTTTTCTGTTTTTTTTGTTCTCAAGAACAAATCGCACATATTCAAACTCATAAATCACCGCAGGCGGCTCGACTGCATTTCCCCCCGCGGGCCGACTTTGAATACTAAGTCACTTCTCTTGTCTACCCTTCCTCGCTGCTTATTTCCTTGTGTGCGTGTGCCGTTCGACCAATTCCGCTCATGATGTATAATTGAACAAATTATTTATGAAGTGTAGCACAGTATCAGACTTGCAAATCTAATTTCCAGACAACATGAAGTGAGATACAATTTGTGGGGGGGCATCGACCAAATCATTGCTATTGTGAGGTGATGATAGTCTGAGAAGGATTGTTGGGGACACTCGTAACGCAAATGAACACATCACACCTTTCGAGTGAGAAATGAGAAATGAATTACTGCTACGCCTTTTGTGGGGAAACAATCAAAGCAGCTACATACAATGACACATAAATAGCTTTTATCTAGACTAGCATATTAGCAGATGGCTGCTTAGTTGGACTGCAGCTACTGAGTAAAAGGCGTTTAACCACAATCGATATGAAGGATATACAGGCATAACATTAGGACCACCTGTAGGTCTCCCTTGTTCTTCCAAAACAGATGTGACTCATCAGAGAATGGACATGGTCCTTCTGAGGGTGTCCTGTGGACAGACACTTTGAGATCCACAAAGTGTTGACTTCTTCGCCATCGACGCTCTCAAATCTCAGGCCGAACACTGCTTCAGTAAAGTGACTTCGCAGCTACCTGAGGACATTCTGGGGGGAAGTCTCCAAATTTGTGGAAAGGGCCCAAATCGCACAACATACAAAAGGTAAGAAACGGCAGAAACGTAAATTTCATTACTTACAAACACGATACAACAATCAACACAAGTCAGAAGAACTGACACTGGAGGCGAAAGGATGAGAAGAAAGATAGAGAGAAAGATATCTGACTGAACTTTGACGAATTCCAGCGGTAGACCTCATCACTGCCGCAGAATCTGCCATAAACAACAACAAAATTCAAGAAAATCTACAAGTCCAGTTGCCTTTTTTCAACACCTTTTGGATTACTATGACCCTGAGGACCTTCACAAACAGACAGTGTTGAGAGATCAATGGCCGCTCCAAGCACCATCTTTCAAAATTTTGGCTGTAGGAGCTTTAATCAATTCAATTCAATTTCATTTATATAGAGTCAATAACAATTCAAATGGCTGGAAACCTCCAGAGGGAGCCTGAAGGTGACGGTGGGAACAACTCCTTTTTTAACAGGAAGAAACTTTAAACAGAACCCAGCTCATATGGAGGGACCCGGGACCCGGGTAAAATCAGAGAAGAAGAAAGAAGAGCAGGAGAAACAACATATACAAAGTTCTGTCATAGATACATACATCGGCTCGACGGACACAAGTAGAATCTAATAATACAAGATATAGCTGATGATCTTATGTGATGGTTTGGGAGTGTAAGAGGAATCATGGGCAGGTTGGAGAATTGTTCATCCAGGTAGGAGTGGACAACTGCTATTGCTATAACAATTTAGGCTATTTAAGCTACACAAATTCTAAATCAGAACAGACAACTTGAACCAACTCATGCATTTTTTACTAGAATTATTTAGAGTGATCAAATTTACAAGGCCATGTAAATGTAGAAGGAAACACTCCATTAAGTTCCACAGTTTGCCACGATGGTGTTTCGCTCTGTTGTGGTTTTACCAGGCTATTGTTTTTAGCCGTTTTTAGCATGACACAGGCTTGTAGTTCCCATATAACACATGAAAAACTTAAATTACACAACATTAGCAGCATTTCAACATATGTATGTGGAAAAAATACTGTCTGTACCGCCGATTTAATGCAACAAAAACTAATCAGAAGTGCAAAGAAACATAATATTACAGGCGCTTCGAACTACTGTTTACACACGGGGCGGCCATCTTGGAAACTCAACACGGGGGTAGAAAGGATTCTACGACTTTCCGAGTAGAAAATCCGACCTTGGGGCGTGTTCCAGTTCAACCAACAGACGTCACAAGAAGATCAACCTCACGGTTAGTAATAGATAAGAAATTATAAGAGATAAGGGGGCAGGTGCTTGGTGCCAGAGAAGAGAAAGTCCTCAGTGCATCGTCCCTCTGCAGCCTAGGCCTATAGCAGAGTAACTAATGCATGGTTAAGTCCAGCCCTAACTATACGCTTTGTCAAAAAGCAAAGTCTTAAGCCTGACCTTAAAAGTAGAGACGGTGTCTGCCTCCTGAACCCAAACTGGTTCCACAGGAGAGGAGCCCGACAGCTGAAGTTCCCCATGTAAGTTTTTTTTCCCACAGAAACTGTGTTACTCACGAATCAATACTTGGTCTGATATGAGTTCGATAGAGCCTGGACTGTTGCGTAAGAAGGCAGAAGAAAGCTTTAGCAGTTTTCTTTGTTATGACGATACTGAGGCCCAAGCAGAATCCTAGAATCAGATCGATCACATAGACCCGTCTGTGGATATTGACCAGTACGTTACGCCCATTCCCTCTAGCTGGAACGTAGAGTATGAAGGGAAGTTTAAAACTCTTTGATCCTTCACACTTTGTCACACCTTCACGCTATGTCCCTGCCAAAGTTGTGGAAGCCCGAGGAAGACAGAAGAAAGTCACATCTGCAGCGCTTGCAAGGTGAACGAAAAAAGCTTGTCTTAAAAAGCGCCTCACACAACAACAACAACAACAACAAAAAAAACGCTCAAACAGAAACATTCTCCACACAACTGCAGTGGCGAGGATTTAAATAAACACTAAAGCACACTTGACCTTCGAGGCAAATGCACTGAGGAAAATCCAGAGCCTACTGATGCTATTATTTGAGGACACACAGAAGGTGAGGCATCGCTGCGAGCTTATGCGGCGTAATTAAGACGTCCACAAATATGGCAGCCCAGTAGGGCGTAAAAAGCGCGTTGCAGAGACGCTGCAGCTCCTTCCTCTTAACTACCGATCTAGCAACTGGCGGCCTCGTCCTGTAATTAGCTCCGACACGGATACGAGAAGCGGGCAGAGGAGCCGTGTGTGATGAGCAAACAAAGGATGGTGCTGTACGACAAAAATACTCAAGAGCGACTGCGAGCTCCGCTCTGTTCTCCATCCATCAGTCCGGCTCCTGCTGCATTTCTCTGACTGTTTCTTTCTTTTTTTTTCTTTTTTCTTCCTGTTTATCCATGATGGCTTCCAGGCTGCTCAGCCTCACCCCGACTCCCATTGTCTGTCAATGTCTGCGTGCTGCATCATTCTGCGCTGACCTACATAACCTCTGGTCATCAATTTTGTATATAGTTGATGCATCATGATTCATGCATCTCTATGACAGCGAGATCCCCCTCCACCCTCCACCCTGCACCCTCGAGGGATGTCAGGCACACACACACACACACACACACACACAAAAGCATAAATCAGAGCTGCAGCAGTCGTTCTCTGACATTAGCCCCCCCAGCAAAAAAAAAAAAACACAAACCGCAATGTAGCCTATTCAGAGGCAAAGAAACGCGGGGGAAGGAAAGGCAGCACAGAACCTCTCAGCACAGACACTGGGCGTAGTGAATAAAGCAATAAATGGAATGGATAATTAAAAGATGAACGGGGGGCACACACAAACCTTGTCTCAAATAAAGGGTTGAAACCGAATGGGAAGCAAATAGGCTAATACGGACACACTGAAACCTCCTAAAGCCGCGCAGTCAGTCATCTGTGGAGACGGTTGAACGCCGTCAGTTTATCAGACTGGAAACACTAAAGAAAAGAGCATCCACAACAGGCATGTGACAAGGCAAATGAGTGTGATTCAGTTTTGGAACGGCTGCGTTCGTGGCAGAGGGTGCACGCGTGGGCTGCATAATGTTTGTCAATTTAGGATGTTGTGCTGTTGCTGTAAATGCCTGCATTAGTCAAATCACAGCGCTTAGTCAGTGAATCAAAGGCAGGGCCCGAGGGTCGGCCCGTAGGCTTCTTACACAACCGGAGTTGTTGGGGGCCGAGAGTTGCCTGCGCTTATTGAAAGTGTGTGGGTTTCAGCCTACACGCCCACCTACGGAGACAATCAACATGTGCAAATGACAGATTCGGAGGTAATTACCGTCTGCTCCACATTGCATAAGTGCACCACACACATTTGGATTGATGAAGCGACGGCATATTTTATCACGGCTTCTTTAGTGGCCCATTGGTGCTTGTGTAACGTTTGAAGGATCCGTGGCACGGAGTTCTCATTACCAGCGAAACCGGCGAAAAAAAAAAGGAAATAAAAAAGCAGAGTTTTTCTTACAGGGTGCAGGTAGCTGGGGTAATATTACGGTATGATGAGCTAATTCCTGATTTGAATTCATTTGTTTTGACATTTGAAAAGGTCAAGACTGCAGTGACTTGGAGCACTTTTAATGGGCCAGTGCGTTTCGTGGATTTCATCGGGGTCATCTAGAAATACAATCACAAACAGCATTTTAAATAATGTATAAGTAAAAAAAAAAAAAAAAAAGAAAGAAACTTTAAGCAACAACCAATCATATACATGCACATATACGGCAATCAGGAATAACACTGTGACCACCTACCATCTAATATTGTGACTCATCTGAGGATGGGCCTTCTGAGGGTGTCCTGTGGTGTCTTGCAACGGGATATTGTTAGTGGGGGGGTCTTTGGGTCCTGTGGGTTGGGTCATCCCACAGATGCTTGATCAGTTTGGGATCTAGTGAATTTAGAGGCCGAGTCAACACCTTGTGATGTTCTTCATGTTTGTTTGAGTTGTCTGTTTGTCACCGCTATAGACCCCTTCACGGTTTGAGGGGCGGGGCTTAACTGGATGCAACACATCTCAAACACTGCAGCTTGTAAACGGCGGTTAGCATATTTCCGGTCTAGGTGGGTGGTATGTACCTAAGTAAGATCCACACGGATGCCAGGTCCAAACGTTTCACAGCCAAACATTTAATTATCACAAGATGATCAATGTTATTTACTTGTCCTTACACTGGTCATAATGTTGTGGCTGATTGGTGTGCATATGAGCAAAGGGGGCACCTGCGAACTGGGTTTGAGCATATGGTCCTGTCACATACATCCACATATATCTATACCGGCCAGGAGAGAGCTGGAAATGTGGCAAAGAAAAGGAACGCTCTGCAAAGGTCAGCGCTTAAAGTCAAGGTTGTTTTGACACCTCCTTGACTGAATGCTTAGCAACAGCAAAGCATATACTGGCAGCGTGGATGCTTATGTACGGGGTTCTACAAAGCTAAAGGTAACACTGACAAGTCACTTTAAATGGTTAAATGGTAACCATAGGCACCGAAGAAGCAATTAATAACTAGGCAGCACTTGTGATACATTACTCATCCCACTCCCTCAAGATTCCTTAAATTACTCAAAATAACTGCGGTCCTCCAACGCCCACACGTTGTGAATTTCATATGTGTAAAAATAGAAAACGAGAATTTGCGGTTTAACAAGGAGGCAAAATCATCCAGCAAAAACTAGTTCAGCCTCCATGCCTAACGTTATCAAGTCAGCTAAGGGCACACAACACTCATTACTGCCTTGCCCCCCCACCGCCCCCCTCCTTGCAGCTCTCCCCTACGCTAACATAATGACAACTTTTGGGAGGATAACAAACCAGCTGACAAAACATTCAGGCGATTAAATGTTACTGGAATTAGCAACTGAAAATGTCAGCAGACAGAAAGGAAAAAATCCTCCTACAAGGTGGACGAGGTGCATTCATGCTGAATTTTCTTGTAAATACAGTAAGGGAGCGTGAGCTTTCATGCCCATTTGTCAAACTGTTAAATTTGCTGTTGTACAGGTACCATGCAGAAACGAATTCATAAAGCCCAAAGGAGGCGTTTTCAAATGTAACCTGTGATCAAACAAAACCTTTAAGTCATAGCTCTAAGTTAGCTACCAAAGCAGATAGCATGCTAGTTAGCCTGACATGCTAACATTTGCTGTATCGTTGTGTTTTTGGCTCAGAAACACTACCAACCATCTCAGGCATCTCCACAATAAACCTCTTCCGACTATGGAGAAAAGTCTGGCAGACTGCCTGCGACTAGTTGTTGTACCTCGACTGCACATAAACACTTTATCCTGAGGTTCACCTCTCTGAACAAGAAGAAAAACTTGCACTCCTTTGATTAATGAGGTTAGTTCAAGGAGGTTAGACTCCACCAGCCTAATTCATCTTGTGAGATTCCAAACGTCCCATAAACCTGTAACGACTGTTGGACGCGGTGATTGGAGGAGCCCTGGAATGTGTTTGACTTCATCCTGACATCAATGAAACCACTCTTGAATGGCTCTGGCAGCCTGTCTGTTGGCATTATCATCCTGCAAAACGGGAACACCGTGAGGGGAAGATATTTGCCTCACTGCGCGCAGCTAATGCTGTAAACACAGTCTAATGTACCTCAGCTGCTGCACGATCCTGTAGCGCAATCATTGTGTCTAATGCCGTGCAATTCGTAGCTGTCTGTACCACTCCGGTCCTGAAACATTTGACATCTGGCAACTGGCTCAAAGGCCTTATTATTTCGCATGGTTTTGTTTCTCAAGCACAAATGTGTAATGAAGTTTTTATTTATTTATTTTTTAAAATTGCAAGGTGTGTGCCAGGTTTTATGTCTTTCTGAACTTTCTAAATGGAAGTTGTGCTATAGATGCCAATTGTATTAGACTTGTGCAATTTATTGCTTCCCAGGGGTGTTAGCTTTATTCAAATGTAACCTTTAAAGGGATAAATGTCGGATATTTTTTATTTTTTTTAAAAAACTGTCAAACGCCTACTCGTCATTGGCCTAGATGGACAGATAAATTGCCTTTCTTCCCCTTGCACGCTTCTTTTCTGCCCTCTCGCCTTTCTCTTTCACTCTCCGTGCACCACTGTGGCACTTTCTTCTTTATTCTCCCAAGGTCTGAAGGCTGAATGCTGATAGAGTGATTATAGAGTGCATTAATACGGACTCGAGAGCAACTCGCGGGGGACTGTTAAATCATACTTTTATGGAGGTCTCCCTATCAGCACAGAACTGATCATGACCGCGGACCTATCGTGACCGGCTCTCCGGCGCGCTAAATGAATGTAGCATTACTGAGACGCGCGGGGAGCACGGGGTACATCTTTAACAGTTATCTGCGGCATCACCCTGCAGGGAGCGCAGGGAGAGAAGGTGATGAAAGCGGGAAGTAATGGCTGCTCGCCTAAGAGGAAAGACACAAATTCTATTAGGGCCTACATCTAAACTGAAGCCCTTGCACTCTCGTCGTCGCCTCTCGCTCCCTCGTTTTCGCACGCACGTGCGCGCTCGCAAAAAAAAAAACAACAAAACGAACCGTGGAGCAGAGAGGAATCAGCGGATGCAATTTGCCGCCGAAATTCCCGCGGCGGCGCCGCATCTTTTTCGTTAATTCCGCGATCGCAAAAGCCGCCGCCGCCGAGCCGCTTCCCCCTCCGACGCACCTGTGATGAAGACATTTTCCATACATCTGCATGCAAACAAGACAATTCATCAATTTGCATTTTCAGCTCAATGGGCAGGAAATGAATCCTTAGGAGAAATATCCGTACGAGCAGCCACATTAAAATCAACATCCCCTGCTCTGTGTGAGCAAATACTTTCCAAATGGCAGCAGTGCTCTATCGTCTATTAATTCCCGTGTCCACATCGGTATCTTGGATTGTTTTTCGTGCTTTAGAAGCTCACCGCTCGCCAAAATTCAAATCACATGAAATCTGCCTGGAGCGGAGAAGATTCGCCCAGCTTCTAACATTCCTCCTAAGAATATTTAATGAAAGCGCTGGTTCGCAAAACACCTCCTTTCTAATTTGCAACAGTTGTTGGGTTACTTGGATCTATCTAAGATGCAGATGTCCCTTTGCTGCAAAGGGAAATGGTCATTTTAAAGTCTAAACCAACTAACAAGACTGGACTTAGTCACTAACAGTTTTACAAGCCTTTGTTTAGTAGCAATGAGGCCAGGAGAATTTGAATTTAAATGGGAAAAATATACTTTTTTATACGTCTGCAGAAGATACTGGTAAAAGCGATTCAGATATCATAAAGACAGCATTACATAAATTGTTTAGCAATCAAATTTCTCTATCCCTTATCTGTTCTCTTCTAGTCACATCCTCCAGAATTCTGTAAGATGAGGCTGAATAGTAATAATAAAAAAATTCTCAACTTCTGCTGCAGTGCCATCAAAGAGCCTATAGGACCCAAAGAATCCTCGCTGGGCAGCCGCCACACAACTGTCTTCACATCCCGTAGTTCTTTCCAGAAGTCTTTCTCTGCTTGAGATGCTTGGGTCAAGGGTGATGCAGTGTCCCCAGGCAGTCAGTGAATCCTCTGTTGCTCCTTTAAACCCTGGGTTCTATACCTTATAGGCTACTCTCTCAAACACTTGTCCCTGTCTGGTTTATTCGCCCAGTCCCCAAGATTGTTTTTCATGTCCTTAACTCCGCGCGAGCGCCCCTTTTTGTCTGCATCTACAACCCGCAACGTGTACCGTGCGTGTCTTTGGTTCTGCTGTCTTCAATCAAACGGTGGAGATCAGAGGAGGGGAAGAGGAAGAGCGAAGACTTTCAGCAGTGACGGACAAGCCACGTCCGCTGCATGTTTCCTGGGCCACAATGAAAGCAGAGATGTGCCAGTCTCAAGCTGTCAAAGGGAGGTGGACAAAAAGTCCCGGCTCTTCAAGCTGTCCGGAGATGTCCGTGGTCCTGAAAGTGCTGTGAAACACTTTGCCTCGCTGCTGACAAAAGCAAACAAAAACGTAATAAAGAAGAGGCAGCAGGGCGGCGGCTGTACATGGACGGCAGCTGCTCATGTTTCTGTCTCCGAAAAAACCCGCTCTCCGTCAGAGTGGTGGCAATGCGGTGGTCACAGAACTGCTCTACGGATCTGGCCTTTTACAAGAATTTAGAGAGATTTTAATTAGAAAGTGGAGGCGCCTTTACGAGAAAATGTGCAATTTGCCTTGTGGGTAAGATGGTTAAGATGACCCTGAAGCAGATGCATTCTGTCTCCGGCTGTGGCTAAGAGATTTCCTCTTTGTGTTGACCCTTATTCCCCTGATGCCTCACCTCTTAGTGCCTGGTTGGAAGAAGAAACTAGCAATGCCCAAGCATGTCAGGGTGTCAGTTATGGTTCAGTTACTAGTGAGGAGGACATGGTAGCTCTGCTGATGAAAGGATTTTACTGTCACAGTGGGATGGCACCATATAAGGGGGGAAAGTTAGGACAATTCCAAGGGTCCCACTGACTTTCTTGGGCCCCAAAAGGTAGGTAAAAAAAAGAGAGAGAGAAAATTATTAAACCATCATCATAAATTTTGTTTTTTTGTAATATATTAATAAAATATAGTAGTAAAATAAGTGGATTTAGGCCTAAAAGTTAAATATCTGCTAATCAAAAGATAAATGATATTGACCAACCACCCCCGAGGTTCTGCATGGAATGGTTTGTTCCTGCGCCATATTCTTGCACACAGGTGTGCATGTGACGCGTGTATGCACCTGTGTACACGTGTGACCTGTGTATGCACATGTAAACTAAAAAAAAAAACTAATTATGGTAAGTTGACGAAAATCACACATTTTATGTTTGAGCAGTTGTAACATATGTCACATATGTCATATGATTTAGTGAAATGAGTGAAATTATGGCATGAACAATGCAGACATCATATATGATCATAAGCCCTGTTCAGGTAAAACTAGCGTTATCATGGTAAGTGCATATTTAGACACAGCCTGAAGTGTAGTAAACCGTACTTTACTTGACTTGTTTTATGTGTTATTGCATGTGTTTAATTTTAATTATCTGTCCGCTTGCCTGCTTCATGTCAAAAAGAGGGAGACTGCTCTTGTACCAGCCCACCCTGCCATTAGTGGCGATGATTATGGGGCAGCCCCCCCACTCCTGACTGCATTGAAATCACTTTACTGTACTTCATGAGGTACTCTGGCCCTGAAGTAATTGGGCATATCATGTATCAAACCCATTTGTACGTCACACAGAAGGACAGAAATGGTCGTGCCCATTTATATGGGAATTGCTGGGCCATGGAGACCAGGGTCCATGTTGTCAACCTGATTTCATCTGAGAGGTTCAGGCAACATTATCAGGTCAAATATGATCTGCAACGTCTACAGGGTCCACCTCTAAATGAACGCTGAGCAGAACTTGCTCATTCGGTACCACAGGCAGTGGCCTAATGTCATGTGTAAAAAACGTTGTTGTAATGTGTATGTTTACAAGTATCTGTATCAACACCATATATGCTGTGATGTTGAAAAAGTTATGTTATAAAATACATGTTACTTTCACCTTCTACCTGTGTTTTTCTTGTATTTTTTACACAGAAAACTTCTTGGATTTAGTTTTACCACATAAGGGCAAGTGACCATATATGGTCACTTTGTTGGCCTGGAAATTTTTGAAAAGTTTCACAACAATAAAAAAGTCTCGATGTGTCCATTTTATAGATTTTCAGGTCTGAATTAAAATTCAAATGAACGTATGGGACACGGACGGACCCCAAAGCGATTTTCTTTCATGGGGCCCAAGATTCCTGGTGGCGTCCCTGGGTCCAGTCCCTCACCTCCCGGTGATAGAATAAAAGCTGGGGTCTCGGCCTCTAAAGGAGAGATGTTTGCAGGTAAATGGTCTGTTTCTCCGGCCCTCATGCTGACCTATCTCCGTGGTAGAAGAAGGAACTGGCTGCATCTGCAATTACGTTGTACGCCTCAACCATCTCATCCCGTCAGCAGGGCTTCGGGGAGACATGTGTTATTGCACATCTTTTAGTTAAGTGCTTTTTGAAAGGGGTGACCGAGACCCGTCGTGCCCTCTCTGGCACCCCAGTAGGATTTCTCACTGGTGTTGCAACCTCCGGGTGAGGCACTACGTTTGCACGCGTAGACGACATTTATCTCAGTTTGTTGTGTAAGAAAAAAACAAACCAGAACGAAAAACCATAACTCACCTCGTTTCATGACTGCAGCTAAGAAGCGCATTGTCAGACTTGTCGTCTTGTAACTATCAGAGGAGACGGGAGCGCGGCTATCTCGCTTTCCCAGGTGACACGGTGAAATGGGCCGTAACCATCTTATCATCACGCACTTTTCTTTGTCAAACATTCCTCAGCTACATGTTTTATCTTAATTCACGTTCTCATTCATCTTCTAAATACACATTTTCTTACATTTCTCCAGAACACAAGTCATTATTTCATCATACATTGCACCTAAATGGTTATACTTTGGTGGTTATGTATTGATGTAGAGGACTGTGCCTCTACTCTGCTCGTTAAACCATGTTTTCTTTTTTCTGTGTTAGCTCCCTCTTACTGTTCAGCTTCTAATTTTGGATCTCTTTTTTGGGTGTGAAAGGTCAGGTGTCTGGGACATGCAAGTGGAATAATCGACAGCCACCTCGGGTTCTGTTTGATAGTTTGTATTCTCAGTGGAAGAGTGGGCTTGGTTCATTTCTTTGTCCCTGTCTCTGACCCTCCTTTAAACTTAGGCTTGTATTTCTTCACCCTGACTGGACAACAACATGAAATTCTTAATACTGAGGCCTTGAGAATCTGACATTGATATTTTTTGGGGACTATTTAACAATATTTTTGCCTAAACTATAAGATAAAAAAAAAAAAAAAGCCACTGCATATTTTAATTAGGAATCCACTTCCTTTCATGCACACACGCCTCAAAAATCAAAAGGCAACGAAACACAAAGGCACTGCACCACTCCACCAAGAAAACATTTACTCAGGCGTGGTTTAAGGGTTTCGCTGTGCTTTGTGGTATCATCAGTGGCTTCACGCTTTTCAGCCAACCTTCGGTGTTGGCCCAACGTGCCAGTGAGACGTGTCTCCTGCTGTCCAGTGTGTGGGCTGTGCACCACCACGCAGGGAAGAGCTCACGCCGACAAACAAATGTTCTCCTTTATGTCTGGAGTATTCCACTCTCATCACTCGGAGGCTGCTTTCTCCCTGTCCTATGATAACACAAGATGAGATAAAGATGGGACAATCCTGCCGGCGGTATGTTGAAGCACACGTGCATGTATGTGCGACAATCTACAACCTGTGACCTGGGAAAGTGTCGTGCCAAGCGCCGTGAATTTTAGATTATCTGTCCTTGTTTTTAAATATGAATCAGGCAAAGGCTTCTCGCTTAAACCTCTGCGCCGTTTGACCTTGTATTATTTCTTTCAGCTGAACAGACCAGAGAGAAAAAGAGGAGAAATATAACACACCGGAGAGATACGACCCTGTCCCGCCGTCATTTCCAAGGTGATTTGTGCATCTTAGCGCCACAGGAAGACAATTTATTTTACCACGGAGCTGTGGACATATAACGCAGCTCGGGGAGCGACGGGAAGGGCAGCAACACAACGGCTTCAGAACCGCGCGGCCACCCAGTAATTAACGGCCTATTGTCGACATTCACAATGGGGATGAGTGCTGAACTGCCCACACAAAAACGTGGCGCTTGAGTCTCAAAGTAGCACTTCATGCCTGCACACATGAACACACCAGCTCTGCTGCTGCCAGTGCTCGAAAGCGCAGTTAAAACAATTCCCACGTAAAACCTCGCAACTGAAAATCCAGGTCCAGCACGCCCACATACAGGTGTGATAAACAGACTGCATTCATGATGGTAAAGATGTGATTAGCAATGACTTAACAGGTGCAGCAAGGTTAACTTATCTGTAATTGTTCAAAATTTAAACATTATGCTGTCTTTTAAGTGTGCATAAAACACAATAACAGAGCTGTGGTTGAGCAGAACATGAGGCAGGAGAAATACTTTTCACTTAAATGAAAATGAAATAGAATGAGTTGTTGGCAGCACAGTGGTGTGGTGGTCAAAGTAGGAGGGTTCTGGGTTTGGATCCACATGCTGATTGGGGCCTTTTGCATGTTCCTCCCACCACTGTTAGGTTCATTGACGATTATAAATTGGCCGTAGGTGTAAGTTTGAATGCTTCTCTGTGACCTCTCCATGGTTTTTACCCCGATGAGAGCTCCAACGCAAGCATGTCTTTGGACGGTGGGAAGAACTCACTGAATTCACTGTGCTGCCTGCATTTCTTCACTTCGGATCAGCTCAGTTGGGCCGGGCGACAGGCTGGGCCACTCAGTGATTGGTCCTGGGCCACTAACTGAAATATGCCAAACATATTTAATGGAAATGTGACGATCCATATTTTAAAGATCACATTAACTCCTGCAAAATGAATGAACTTTATGGCCTGACTCATTCATTACTATGAAAGCTCTTTTTAATTAGCTTCAGCGGAACCTGCTGTGTGTAAATTCTACAAGACCCTTGAAAGGCCGAGCTCCATCATATCTTGAAACCACACATTCGCCCTACACTGCTCTTTGCTCTCAGATTGTGGGCTTACTCGTGCTTCACGGGGTTTCATAAAGTGGAATGGGAGGCAGAGCCTTCAGCTATCAGGCTCCTCTCATGTGGAACTATACGCTCCCGGTCTGGGGTCAAGAGGCAGATACACTCGCTCTACTTTTAAGGTTAGGCTTAAAATTTTCCATTACGATGCAGCTTATAGCCGGGGCAGGCTCAGGTGACCCCGAACCCTCTGAGCATCGATCTGATTACGACGCCTCATATATTCATGCGTCGCGCCGGAGGCTCTTGTGGAATATAACAGCTATTGTCTCTGGTGTGGGTTCCTGGTTCTGTGCTTCTGCTCTTTCTTAACAGTGACATTAGGATTTATCACGCATCACCTCGTATTATGTGTACTTTTTTCTGTATCGAGTCCGTATGCTTCATGTGCGCTTCATCCAGAATATCTCCTCCTCTCCTTCCTTCACTCCTACCTCCCTGGGTTCTGGAAAGCAACGATTGTTTTAGATGCCATGTAATTCAAACTGAATTGAACTATTTACATTTAAATGCCGGTCGTGATGATGTAACCAACGAATGGGCTGCATCTTTTATATTTTGCATCTGCTGTGGCTTTATTTATGTATTTTTCTAAAAGATCATTTTTGCATGTGACATTTTACAGTTCATACTAACTATAACCAAACCCTGCTCAGGCCAAGCTCTGAAACTTACAATGGACTCTCTTTGGACTTCTGAGGTTATAATTTGCCTTTCATTTCCTTTTCTGAAATCTAAACTTAAATTATTTCGAGCGTCTTCAGCAGATAGCGGCAATAACACGAGTCTTTACGTGTTTTTAATCAGATTTGTGTCTCTCCAACCAGTACATTTATGTGAAAGAATAAATTATTGCTGATATTTTTCAGGACCTGCCAGCAGAAAGCCTTTTTCCCCCCTCTCTCTCTGTCTTCTTGTGTTCCTGCCAATTTAAATCTCCCTCTCTGCGCGATGCAACTTCCGCTTTCAGCGCCATGGACAGCTCCGTCAGTCTCTCTCTTTTTTTTTTTTTTTTTTTTTTTTTCTCTCCATCGAGAGCTTATACGGCAGCTTGAGGCGGGGAGGTAAACTTTTGGCAATATCGGAGTGAAGGTTCGTAGCCGTCCATGCGAAAGTGTTTTTGCGCGCCTTCAGCCCGATGCTCGCCGTGGGTCCGTCGCAGCGATAAATACACGACCAGAAGGGGAGAGGCACCGAAGATAGGCTCCCGATATGAAATGAATATGCACAGAGACGATTCCGCGAAACAGATTTGCCGCTTTCTGCTCCCGGGCTGCTGAGGGATCAGGTAGTGACACTAATACTAATACTAAACACTAAAGAACCGAGCGGCTTGCAGCGCGTAAAGAGAGCCGAGAGGAAAGGACTGGCTGTGCGGGGGGACGCAAAGGGACTCGATCTGCATGTGAGACCGCTGGTCCACACACACCGGAGGCGAGAGATGCAGCCTGCGAGCAAGCTCCTGACTCTGATTCTCCTCATCTTCATGGGCACAGAACTCACCCAAGTAGGTGTTTGCTTTAAACGCCATTTTCCACCGCCTGTGTTTAAAAAAACAAGAAAGAAAGAAAGACAAAAAGCTAGAACCCGGGGGTTAATTGGATCCAGATCCGCTGAGAGATTACCCCGGTTACCTCGCGTAAAGAGCCCCGGTGAATTAGCCCTCTACCCCCGCTTAAACAGATTAACGGGTGGGATTACATGATGTTGAATGCATTGTGCTTGACGGGCGCGGATAGATCCAGCAGAGCCCCCCCATTCAGTGTCTCCACCGCCGGGGCTGACAAACGGGCCAAATATAGAGAAAAGATTGCATGATCGGTCAATTTCCTCATCAGCAAATGGTCCTATTCATCAGCCGCAGCGCTGCTCTAGAGCAATGAGTTGCCTACAGCTTTCTATTTAATAAAAAAAAAAGAAAGAAAGGAGAGAGAGAGAGAAAAGAAAAGGAAAGAAAATGGGCCATTATCGAACGCTGCTGCTCTTTAGTGGTGTAAACCCACAATCAAATGCAGCGGAGGGGGTTTTGAGCATGCTCAATGACCACAGTGAGTGGAAAGCATCCAGGAATCAGCTCAGAAGTATAAACAGATTAGTCCCAAAAAAAA
This sequence comes from Mugil cephalus, assembly GCF_022458985.1. Lineage (NCBI taxonomy): Eukaryota > Metazoa > Chordata > Actinopteri > Mugiliformes > Mugilidae > Mugil > Mugil cephalus. The sequence continues at coordinate 5,945,631 of NC_061788.1, read as the reverse complement.
TAAATAAATAAAAAACGTGATTGCTTCCTGGAACTACTTTATCCTATGTTTAAAGTCCATTTGCAGCGCTGTGTACAGTAGCTGCTGTTGCATTAAGCTGATGCCTTTCATAAATGATGAGGAACATTAGGGTGTCATGGCAGTGACGGAGTGGGGAGTGGGGAGTGGGGAGGAAGGGGGGGAGTGGGTTTATTTACTGCCAGGCCCTGCCACCACCGGACTGAAGAATTTGATGATTTAATTGCCCTTGCTCAAGCACAAAGTCATATTTCATGGGCATCGCCGTAGTGTGAATCCAATTGTGGTTGGTAATTGGAAACAAAGAAGGGGGGGTGGCGGTGGTGGAAGGAGGGGAGGGGGGTGGTGGTTCAAATGTGGCGCTGAGGTGCTATCTATAAATTAATATCCGCTCCCAAGTGTATCTGTGATATACTCCCGAGTGACAAACTCAATAAAACGTGTTGGAAGTAGGTTGCTGCCTGCAAACCCTGCCGGCCCTGACAACCAATGTGTTAGAACAATATTGGCGTAATATAGCCTTGACAGAAATATGCCAGCAATTGATTTCCACAAATTTATGAGACATGTCGGCGCGCCGTGAACAGAACACTTTTTATTCAGAGAGCGGCGGCCCGGTTTTTGACATTCATTCGGAATTTGTCATTTGATCAAAGCTGTAACCTTACCCAAAGTTATTACCACTGTGAGTTTGTTTTGTTGTTTTTAATATTGAGGGAGCACGTTCCAGCCCGGGCAGCCCTATAATCTGAACCGGACAGAGAGTACAGTGCAGTGCAGCTGCAGAGTGCACAGAAATGCTGACACAATTTAACAATGAGGCTATTTGCACAGATTGATGGAAGCCATCAGTCAGAGTTGGTAGGAGGAGGAGGGGGTGGAAAAAAGGTTTCATTTAGAGTTTCATGACAGTTGGTTCTAGTCCTGGTACGCGCAGGTCAGAGCCCATGTTACAGAGACAGTGATTCTCTGATGGCCCGAGAGTGTGTGTCATCTGCTTGAAGGTAAGTCGATATTAGTCCACAGACTCGCCTGTCTGCTCCCCTCCAGGAGAACGGAAAGACAAGACACGCTGACAGCCTCTATTTATACTGCCTCTGCTATAGAAACCTACAGTACACTTGACTGTAAGGAAACCGAGGCCTCCACACATCTCACTTGGAAATCAGACAAAGACACTGAAAGGAGGAGGGCCTTTCACAGCCGGATCGGGAAAAAGGCCTCAACCTCTGACACCGAACAATGATGGCCGTATTTACCCGAGGTGCAGCTCTTTTTTATTAACATCTGGCCAGGGGAGCAGGGGGGAGAGACGCCTGATTAGTGGCACCTTCTCGTTCTTTAATTCTGCCCACATTCATTCACCTCCACCTCCCACCCCCCTCCTCCCTCCTCCTCCGCTGAGGGATTTATTCACCGACTGCCTGGTGTTCACACAGAGAAGAATAGTAAGCAGCCAGAGAGGCATCTGCTCTGCACCTAGTGGCTCCCACACGGCCGCAGGCCCACGTCCTGAAGCGCCTCGCCGACACCTGACGAAGCAGATGGTGGTGCTGCTGCAGTCGGCCCTTTGACGGCAACCTTAAAAGTGAAAAATAAAAATTTTACCGTAAGACTCCCGCGCACGTTCGGCTTTCAGTTTCCGCGTAGCTTGGACTTAGCGGCAACCGTCCTCGTTTGCATAAAACATCACCCCCGACACATCCCGCGATGCTCGAGTTTAAACTAAAACATTTCGAAGCGGTTTAGGGATGGGAAAAAAAAAAGAGAAGAAAACAATCTGGGTTTTATGCGAGAAACTGAGATGGAGTTGAGTTGAATTGCAATATGCGTGGTGTGATTGGCGGCTAAGGTTGGAGCTATTTATTATTCAGGAAGGCTGGCTGAGCGATGGAGCAAAGGAGGGGGGTGGGGGGGCGCTTAGAGAAAGTGAGCAGAAGAAGAGTAGGTGGAGGTACGGTGCATTTTGTAGTGCACTTGCTGGCTGGAAATGGGATTTTCAGTGCTTCATGAGCACTTAGTGCGCTGGCTCCTCGGCGTGGTAGTGTGGTTATCCCTCCGTAAACACGCGATAGAAAAATCTATGCGCTCTGCGCCGCCCCGGGCCGAGCTCTGTTTTTGAAGGATGAATGTTAAACTCTCAGATGTTTGTTTGCGAGTTCTGCAGCTCTAGTTTTCTTATGCTGATTATGTTCTGAGACATGAACTTGTTTGATGAAGTACACATTCACCTTTCACCTAGCCCCTATATATATATATATACTATAGGGGGAACTGGCTGTATAATTTAAGCATCTCTCTGGCACAGTCTTAAATATAAAAGCCTGTTGTATTTAATTCTGTAACTGATCTGATCCTGCAGACAGTTATAAAGTCCCAGAAGATGCTTAGTGCAATTCCAGTGAAACAGTACTTAATTTAGTCTCCATAAATCCCTCTTGACTTACTGTCTGTAAGTCGAATGACTGAATGATTGATAAGTTCTATAAATCCGTCACTTGTCCTGTCGCTCAAGATTAAAAGCTGAATCCGAAACTTCTGATCGCTTGGATCACCTGATCCGAGAGTCGAGTGGGGTCCCCGCTTATGAAGCCCAGACACAAACTCCATCCATTTGAAAGCTGTGCCATTAGGGACCCCTGCTGCGCTCTGCTGAACTGCGCCACATTACACAAGCCCCGGCCCGGAGAGGACAGCGGTGTGCGGTGGTGAGCTGACCCCTGCCAGTGCTTCACCGTAATCCGTGAAGCCGTCGCCGCCGCGAGCCGTCACCTCTGGGGTCAAAAACAAATGGAAATGATGAGGGAGAGGCCAGAGAGGAGGAGAGAGCAGAGACGGGAGGAAGACAGAAACACAAACCGTGCTTCCGTCTTTCAGATGAACCAGAGAAATGCATTATGGGGCTGACAGAAATAGCCGTGGGCTCGGGGCCTTTTCGTGCTATTCTGGGGGCCTCATGCATCATGCAGCACCACAATTTAGCCCCACAGGCTGGAGCATTAGCCCGCATGTCTGGTGATGGTGAAAAAGACTCGGGACGAATTCATTATTTATCCTGTCTTAACGTTAAAATAATTACGTGTAGTAGGTTAACAAATCATCCTCGAGCAAAATATGAACTGAACTTACGGTTTGAGCCCTCGTTACTATATACACCGATCAGGCATAACATTAAAACCACTGATACGAGAAGGAAATAACACTGACCGTCTGAAACTTTAACATCTGGCATTCATTTGGATGTTACTTAGACATGTAGCACCCACCTAGAGCAGACCAGATATCCCCCACCCCATAGCAATGACACTGATTGATGGCAGCAGGATGCAGACACACATACAAAATAAAAAAGGTTCAGGAAATATATATATGTATATACAAAAAAAAATAAAAAAAATCAAACAAATAAAAAAGAAAACGTGAAGAAAACACGAGGTGTGGCCTGGTCATATTGTTATGCCTGATCGGTGTATACGGTGCCTTTAAATGAAAATAAAATTACTGACACATCGGTTTAAAACGATGAATATCTTTTTAAAAAGTGAGATTAAAAAAAAAAAAAAATGCAGCCTCTTGAATTCCAAACGCGCCCTTTTTAATTCCAGCAACGCCAAAATCGGCTGCACGATGGCGCCAGAGACTCACAAATTAAGACCTCAGCCTCTTTTTTTCCTCCTTTTTTTTTGAACTGAGTGTCAAAACAATATATCAACAGCCCTTCCACCCCACTGCCACACCGATGCGACATCCAGGGGGGTCTGCGTATTTTGACACACATGTGTCTGCAAAGTCGTGCGTTGCAGTGATTGTTTTGTTTGTTTGGTTGGTTGGTTTTTCCATGGCAAGTTTTACCATGCATTTGCCAGGGAGTCTTGTCTCCTTCTGGGGCAGAAAGTAATGTGTGCTATAAATAGTCCCGTCAGTATCATTGTCAGTGCGCTGCTCATTGTCTTGGACAGTCAGTGTCATTGTCGGAGGCGCTACGGGCGACTCAGGCGCATTCCCACATATTATCATGAACGGAGCCCAACCTGGCTGACATCATTGCGTCTGGCGATATAGATAGATCCGTAGTACCTCCTCCTTTCTCCTCACATCCATTTGGAGCCGCCTGCGTGTGTAGTCAGTGGCACTTAATCACAGAGCGCACCAAGGAAGGAGGCGGACCGTCGGGCGTGAACGAAATAGTACGGGTGAACCGGAGAGGCGTCAGTGAGCGGGACAGCGCGGAAAGAGGAGCTATCCAGGGGACGCTTTTCAGCAGCCGCTCTTGGGTTTTCTCCGATTTTTTTTATCCCTCGCTGGATCAGGCGTTGTAGTTTCATCTCCGTCCCGCTCATCTGGTTTCGCTCCCCTCCCCTGCACCGCGTCCGACTCGTTCGCCGCCAGCGCTTCCTTGGAGATGTCCAAAAAACGACCAGCCGAGCCGGAGTCCCGGGTGAAACATCATCAAGCAGCTCTGGGCAACATGACTCGCCTCCCCGGTTTCTCCCCGGAGTCTGTAGAATGAAGACGGCTTGAGTAAAGTCCAGAGCAGAGCGCAAAGATGTCGGTGCCTTTGCTGAAGATCGGCGTCGTGCTGAGCACCATGGCGATGATTACCAACTGGATGTCGCAGACCCTCCCCTCCCTGGTGGGGCTCAATACCACCAAGCTCACGGCGGCGCAGGGAGGGTACCCAGACCGGAGCACGGGAGTAAGTTCCACACATTTCCTGCGCCTGGTTGCAATTGCAATTAAACCCCCGTTCCAAAGATAGGCGACGTATGCGCTCTTGAGTGCGTTTGGTTCACAATTTAGAGCAGAAACCTTTGCCATGGCCGTGCGTCCGCAAAAGTAAAAGACTTGGACAGGCATCATATGGGTTTTATGTTGCTCCAGCTGCCACTGTTGCTGCTACTGCATCTGTCTGCACCAAGTGGAAAGTTAACATTTTTTTTATGATATAAAGAAGTGTTGGAAAATTACAGGATTCTCACAAGAAATATGAAAGCCTGTGTGTCCTCTGAAGCGGCGGGAGTCTTCATTCTTGCTTTTACGATGTGTGTGTGTGCGTGTGTGTGTAGAGTAGAGTCAAGGGTAGGCTTCTGGCACACTCGGCTTTCTTTCCGTGCCACGGATAATGATGTAAGCGCGAAGCTGTTGAAATAAAAGAGCCATGTATGTGAAAAGCCATATCTCATATCAGTGAATTCACCGATCTGATCTGATCTGATAAGGCGATGCTCATATGTGCTGGTTTTGAGACGCGTCGTGCATCTTTAAATACGCACGACTGGCTTTTCATTTCCTCCCTTTTTTTAGACCTTTTAGAGTGAGTCCTACAGAGAGGACAGGCGCTGGGGTGGTTTTCTTTTTCTTGTCAGCACATCTTTTGCTCGACACCCGTAGCTGAGTGACAGTCCAATTGCTCCTGTTGGATCCGGTGAAGCCCCTCCTTCCCTCTAATTGAAACAATCAGCAGGTCTGTCCAGTGGCTTTATTTAATCGCTGATGCCATAGTGAACATCTTCTCTCTTTCAGTCTTATCTTGCCTCCTCTCTTGGGAGGAGGAAAAAAAAGAAGAATTCCTGATGTCATTGATGCCACACGTTACACCAGGCGGTTTTTTATTGGCTGCTGTTCTCCCTTTATGCTGATTTGATAGTGTGATAGTACAGAGTGGGTGGAGCCTCGCGGTTCTGCTGTGGTGTTCAAAAGGTGATAAATACTCTGCAGCTTTAGCATCAAGCGGGCATAAAAATGGCAAATAACAGCACAAGACAAGCGCAGCGACAAAATGTCACGCTCTTCCTCCGGCATCTCATCTTTTTTTTTTCCTCCCTCTCCCCTCTTTCGTATTCAGGTGTTGCCAGCAAATCCAGAGGAGTCGTGGCAGGTGTACAGTTCAGCCCAGGATAGCGAGGGGAGGTGTGTCTGCACTGTGGTGGCGCCCCAGCAGTCCATGTGCTCACGGGATGCCCGCACCAAACAACTGAGGCAGCTGTTGGAGAAGGTAATTATCGGTTACACTCTTCGGCAACGCTCCAGCAATCAGAGTCTCGCCTTCCCTCCTTTTGCCCGTTTCCCCCGGTCAAAGACATGCGAACACACAGTCTTACCTGTGTTTGTGGTCTTCCAATCACTCCACTGCCTGTTGGACAAGAATAGAAATCATGCTCCTAATGAGCTCCCTGGAAACCCAAGGCATCACGGGAGGCAGCCATACACTGACTCTCTGTGAGTTTCTATACTCCGTAAACCCAGAGCAGCATGATGCAACCCAGCTCAATGGTCGTGGACTGGGAGCTCAGGCAACACATTTATGTAAAGCTCCATTTTATGCAAAGACATTCTAAAAAAAAAAAAAAAATGCGGATTAGATCTCCGATTCGCTCGAGCAGCCAGAACGTAGAGGCATCAACAGATCTTTCCCTGAATAAACAGAGGATGAGCCAAGTTGCCGTAGTTTCTGGACCAAAACAGTTTTGCACAAAAACAAATGTCTTAACAGTATGCATTTTACACTTGCACCATGTGTCTGAGGCCCCTGACTAGTTGGCCTGATGTCAGAGTTTGTGAATCACCCGCGAGAACAACAGCGCCAAGCCAACGACAACAACATATTGAAAGTCTGCTGTGTTTTCTCTGCATCGCATGCTCTAATTACACCACGTGAAATTTTTTTATTTAATCACGGCACGCCAGGTCCAGAACATGACCCAGTCCATCCAGGTGCTGGACCAGCGCACCCAGAGGGACCTGCAGTACGTAGAGAAGATGGAGGTTCAGCTCCGCGGTCTGGAGACCAAGTTCAGGCAGGTGGAGGAGAATCACAAGCAGAACATCGCCAAGCAATACAAGGTACGGAGATGGTCCTTGAGCCATTGACCCCACCGCCCATCCCTTCACAGCCGCTCCGTAGCTCATTAAAAACAACCTGATCCATTGTGTCTTTCCATCGCGGAGATGCTTCAGAATCGCCATACTGCATACCAAGAAATCCATAACGCATGCATAATTAAAGAGGTCAAATAAAGGGATACATAAACTCAGCCACAATGATTCATATCACTATTTCACACCACCTCACTCAGTGGAACTACGCAGGCTGATTAAGTCCTAAATCACCTTGGAAACAAGGACATATTTCATCAGATGTTCTTTAAGTCGCTGTGACATGTTGCATCAACTCGGTGCGTCCCGTGAACACTGAGCACATGGGACACACTGAGCTGATAACATTCAGCAGACAGTTTTCTGAGAGGTTCACTATACAAAACTAAAATGAAGCCATTTTGGATTTTTCTGAATAGGGCAGTTTGAATTTTGCGAGGGGCTTTTGGCACAGTGACCAAATTATAGTTATTTTCACAGAAAAATCTGAGCTGCAGCTACAGTTGTTATTGATTAGCATGCTAATTATGAGTTATTTGTCCAGAGCAGGGGTCTTCAATGTTGTTCAGGCCAAAGACCCCTACTCTTATATGTGTTCTATGTTAAATTTGGGCTAGTGCTGTTTATAAATATACATTATTGTTATCATTTGGCATTTAATATTAAGCCATCCCTTATCCCTTTACTAAAATGTGTAGGATTCATGTTAATGTGTAATTAAAGAAATTTTAATTTGTGAAAAAAAATATATAAAAAAATGTCTAATCAACCAAAGATTTTGTGCAGAGGTACTGCACCCCCGTGCAGTACCTCTGCGAACCCCCTAGGGGTTGCGGACCGCCTGTTGGAGACCTGTGCTTTAGAATATTTCAAGAAATAGTAAAGAGAAGTAGTGTGGTTTTATCAGATTTTGAATTAAAACGATTTAGGAACTAATCAGCGAACGAAATAGCTTACATTCATATTTCTGTAGTCAACTAACTGAACTCAATATAGGATGAAAGTTTGGGAATAAATCTGTCAAAACCTTAATACACGAAGAGAAACTTTTTGAAAATTGTTCTGTAATTTTGCTGCAGAGTCAGTTCGGACGAAGCCAAACCTTAATTGCACATTAAGTGCTCAGCCCTGTTAGCTCACACAGAGTGCAAGTACATTGTTACTGTTAGCAAAAGCTGCTTCAGCGTCCATACCATCTGATACATTTCTGTGTTTTAATGTCATCTGATGCATGCTCAGAGGAAAACCTCACGCCGCCAGCGCCACATCCAGTGCACGTGCGCAAATATATTCCTGTGAAGTGCTTATACTAAAGTGTGTGTGCGTTTGTTTGTTTGTTTGTGTGTCTGCTAGCTAGGTTAGCGAGCTCTAGCCCCTGTCAACAGTTTGTCGTTTTCTTGCTTGCAGGGCTAACTTTAAGACATGTAAAGAGAGCCACAGGGAAGAAGAGGCAGGTCAATTCCAGATTCCCCTGAACTGGGCAACAGTACTGAGAGCATTTGGGCGTCAAACAGTTAATTTACCTTTTAGCACCATTAAGACTAAGAAACCCCCACCCTTCTCCCAAACCAACCCACCACTGATCTCTTCCTGCATGTTACTGCTGTCAAAGTTTTCCATCTAAAGGCTTTTTTCAAACGTAAATACATTTATTCTTATTCTTATTAATTGCTGTTATTCGTTTTATTTTTTCCTTTGGCTTTTGTCTATGCATATTTGGTTACTCAACAAATCTATACGTAAAACTATAGACGTAAAATTCGAGACACTTTGTTGTGTGTGACATGTAAAAGCATGTAACCCTTAATACGATGTTGCATTTTAAACGATGATGACCAATAAAGAGCTTTCCCAATTGTTGTCGGTGTACAGAGGGCTTGCTTTTTAACGGCTGGTCACTGCCGGGGTGGGGAGAGGGACGGAGCCACAGGCTCTGCTTGTCCAGCGGGGGTGGAGAATATTTTCTTGGGTTTGTTTTTGCTCCGACACACACACCTGCACAGACAGCACACGCCAGCTGCTCACACACACCCAGCACTGAACACCGGACATGAACGGGAGCGGGGGGGGGAGAGACGGGGTCGTCATATGAGTGAAGAGTCAGGATAGAGTTAGAGTAGCCAGGCTCAGACAGGTGTTTTTTACTTTCCTTTCCTTTTTCTTTTATGGACAGCGGGTCTTCCTTTTGCCGCGCATGACACTCAACCGAGCTTATTCTAATCCTTTCAGGCCATAAAAGCGAAAATGGAGGAGCTTAGACCGTTGATACCAGTGTTGGAGGAGTACAAAGCCGATGCCAAATTGGTATTGCAGTTTAAGGAGGAGGTCCAGAATCTGACGTCAGTTCTAAGCGAACTTCAGGAGGAGATGGGGGCCTATGACTACGAGGAGCTCCACAACAGAGTGTCAAATCTTGAGGAGAGACTCCGAGCATGCATGCAAAAATTAGGTAGGCACAGAAAGTTGTTGGCACACACTCCTTGCTTCAGACATGTGCACGCACAACAACAACACCCCCCCCACACACAAACACACTGACTCGCCGGATGCCGTGACCGGGGGTCAGGCGGCACGGATGCCTCGATATGCAGAACATGACAGGAACATGACGAGTGGCCGCGATGCTGTACCACTCAAATGCACATTTCACAGTAACATACAACCCTCATGATGATATGTCACGGTTCTGGTTTGTGTTTGTGACTACACACATGCTTTTTCCAGTTACACGCCAGTAAATTCTATAACTTCTGTACATTATTTGTGCAAAGAAAGCTTAATTTTTAGTATATGTGTATATAAATATAATTAAACAAACACAGGCCTATGGATAGAACGCAGATGAAGAGAGCTGCACAACCGATGTATCTCAGCACAGTCTTATCTTTGCTTTTAGCCCCTGTCTCAGTCTCTTCACACCTCTGTCACAGCCTACGGTGCTAATAGATGCACACCCACACTGCAGTGACTAAGATATATTACAAGCGCAGAGACACTTACACGCGGCACATCACGGGTATATTGTGTCCCTGTTTCGAGTTATTCACAGTGCAAAATGACAGAAAGGGTAAAAAAACAAAAAATAAATCAGGGTTTTTTTTTCTTACATTCCCCACTGTTCTTTTTAGGATTTGGATTGTAGTTTAATCCAGTATAAAGACAAGTAGCTAATCTCAGCGCACCAGTTGCTTCTCCTGTTTATCCATGCGCACACAGTTGTGTTATTTATTTATTTATTTACCTTTTTTCCACTTATTTGCCACCTCCGCTGCTGCTAACCCGCTAAGCCCGGAGCAGGAGTCTCTTCCGTGCTTTCGCTCCCAGTTCAGTGCCGCTCCACACACACGCACACATCTGCGGTCAGGCTGCTAAAGATAGGAGAGCAAGGCACCTGCGGGAGTTACTTAATGTTTGCGTGTGTGTGTGCGCGTGCGCGTGCGCACGCACGCAAGATCAGATGAGATAAAGGCGAGGTCACCCGGCGAGAGACCGGCTCAGGCAGAACAGAGGGTGGCTATTCCTTTCAACTTCACACGAATGCGGAGGCGCCCGCGCACAGTGCACACAAACACACTCCGGTGCGCTCCCGCTACTGAGATTAAACTCGCGAAGGTCACCGGGCGCATTTGCATCAGAGGAACAACAACGGCGAGGGAGGCAGAGCGAGGAGTGGGCCGCAGGAATTTTCAGCGCCGAATAATAGAGATAGAGAGACGGGGGGTGGGGGGGACGCTGATAGGAGCTTTGTGCCGGGAGGGAGAAAAGAGTGATGAAGTGAAGGCGGGCGGGGAAAGTGAAAGAGAGTAACTAGGGTCCCCACAGAGCTGTCCTTCAAGCTGTTTTGTGCCGGAGAGACTAACAGCCCAGCGGCTGCAGGGACACAATGGCCATCGATCAAGAGGACATGCCAGCTTGCTGGGCAATAATCAAATAAATAAATCACCCCGTGTTGTGCCCCAGCGACGTCGAGGCACGGGGCTCCAGGCAAATCCACACTGAAAATCTGATGAATGGAGCAGGAAGGTCACTGCAGCCTGCTCCGTTTTCTTCTTCTCCTTCTTGTTTCATCTGTAACAGAACAGAGTTGGAATAATTCTCTCATTACAAGCCGCCTCTCCTGCCCCGTCTTCATTTTCCATCTCCCTCGCCTTAAGTAAAGAGTAATTGGGTTATTACAGCTCGGATGTTGTTTTTATAGTTTCCGCCGTGATTCCTAAAGGTAATAACGACGTCGCGCTCATCAAGTTAAGCGCCAACATCTGGGAGCGCGGAGGCATCTCAGGAAAGCAGTCGAGACGAGGGAGGGAGCGCAAGCCCCCCGAAAGATTCGGTAAAGCGCGCCTCTGTTCGTGAATGATGAAGCCGGTGGCATCTTTAAATATAATATTAATCAGGTGAGTTTAGTTCTCGGAAACCAGCAGGTTTCGTCCCGATTTAATTCTTACGACTAATTGGCGCGCGTGACATCATGCTCCATCCAGCTGAGCGCCTCTCCGCTTACTTTTAATAATAAATAAAGATTTCAAATGTGAAAGAAGGAAAGCAGAACTTTTAAAATCATCTAGGAGCCTCCTGAAGCGAGTGCCCTATCTACATCCTGACTTTTTTTCCCCCCATTACGTTTTTTTCCATTTGCTTCAGTCCAGGCAAATTCAGGCCAAACGAGGATTAGGCCCCGTGTGCATCTCCAGAGCCTTCAGCAGTCTGTCGTATAGCGGCGGTCCGATCTAAAGACGGAGGCCCTGATTAGGGAAAAGAAATAAATAAATCAATGGCCAATGCATTGCTGTGCTTTCTAATCCCACTGAGGATTACGTAACGGACTCACCCCCCCTAACTAGATATAGTAGATGCTGATCACGTGACCGTGTGTTTGTCTCCCTGGGCGGCGAGGTGCGATGCCCACGCACATTCTCGAAGGCACGACATATGCTGCACGTGGACACACAAACACACACACACACACACACACACAAAAAAACCCCACAAGTTTCTTTATGTAAGTGTAAGAAATATGCGACCGCTAACGTACGACTGCAAACAGAAGCTGCTCGGGAATGACGAAGACAGAACGGGTTAATGACTGAGACACCGGGAAAGATGCTAATGAAGACCCTCAAACGAGCCCTCGTCACAGCCCTGCTCTTTAAATTAGCTCATCAGAACGACTCATTGCGTTCGCGTGACAGATTGAACTCGTCGCCTAATTGAGCCTCTGTGAAATAACGCCTGATAAATAAAATCGAACCGGTGCACGGTTTCGGTTGCGGGCCTCGCGAGCGGCGACTCTCGCTTAGAGGGCGAGCGTTAGTCCGGCCGGGCTTTTCGGTCAGCGGCCCGGCGTTAGTTTTGTCAAATTCACATTAACACCTCAATCAACACTAATTAACAAGTAGCGCGAGGCGCACACGGGCGCTCCCTTTCCTGTTCTCTCTTCCTCTCACTTTTCTCACACGTCCACGCAGAGAGAGTGGAGCCGGCTTTGGCATGTGCGAACTGAATAATGAGCACCTCTTGTTCAGTCCATCAGCACAGAGAGAGAGAGAGAGAAAGGAGAAAGAGGAAAGAGGCAGAAACATGGCAACGGAGCTGGGCGTGAGCTTCCTCGTATCTCGGGGGCAGATTCATTTAAGGTTTTGTTTAGCTGCCTCTAGACATTCCCGTGTCACTTCTCTACCCTGCAGCGTGCGGCAAGCTGACGGGCATCAGCGATCCCATCACCATCAAGACGTCCGGATCCAGGTTCGGCTCCTGGATGACTGACCCTCTGGCGCCCGAGGGAGACACTCGGGTATGTACCACCGCACACAGTCACACAGCGTGGATCTCCTCCCGGTATGATGTGCGATTCGTTATTTATCACCAAACTCCTGGTCTTGACTTACTTTTCGATCCGAAAGTTTTAGCAGATTGTTTGTCATGTGGCAACAATTCAGGATAAAAAAAAAAAAAAAGAGTTCTCCTTCAAAGGGTGGTGGGCACAGTGAAGTCAGCTGTTGAACCGTTGTGAATGGGGTCTTGTGCAAACTTTACCTTAGTTACACCTAAAAAATCTATATCACTTTTAAGTGTAGGCTATATTTAGAAAAATATCTTTACCTTGCAGTCAGACGGTCCTTTTTCCGGCTGGGAACCGAAGCCGTTATATCGATCTTTAAAAAGCCACCGAACTCCATTGACCAAAGCTGTAATGTTATTCACAGAACATGGGATATGGCTACACTATGGATAAGTAGTTCATAAAACACCACTTCAAAGCAATCAAACTATCACTTTAAAGCTTCTGCGATGGGGTATTTTAATATTAATAGTAGATCAAGTGAAAAATGAGATGGCGCACTTGGAAAGTCATTTCCTGTGTCTGTGTCTTACTCTAAAGTAAGTGTTTTCATTCCAAACTTTAACACAGACTCTTTCACCTCCACGGGCTTCAAATTAAACGTCGGGCCAATTTTTTCTGAAGCTGACTTTCTGGCGGTACACTGGTATTTTTTTTATGAAAACAGAGTTTGTTGAAGACCTGTCTGAGTCTCATCAGTGCACTTGTGGGATCTTTCAGATATCTGAGAACAAGACATGAAAGCAAGCTACAATTTATACATTTGTTGTGGACCTACATTGGTATTAAAACACAGAAGAACTTATTACAGACCCATAATAAATTCATTGCCCATAGATATATACACGTCCATTGGAACAATGCGTCAACACGGCCGCCATCTTGGACAGGGGGGAAGCTGTGTCCACTGACCGTATTAGTCAATGGAGACAGAGGTCTATCAATGATTAAACTTATCATAACTCACTGAATTTTCAGCTGATTTTTAATCTGTTTGGTTTATAATAAATGTCAGACATATTTATGACTCAGTATAGATTGGTTGAATCAAAGCTGCAGACAATGTGCAACACAATTGAAAAGCTTCTAGGTCAAATAATATATAACAATAAAAATACAGCAAAAGAATAACATATTTAATAATAATACAATAGAATTTATGATATAATAATCAAAATAAAACAAGATACCATTACAGGAAGAGTATGTGTGAAATAACACATTATATAATAATGTTAATGTTTTATGTATATTTGAAACTGATAGATGATTAAGGAACAACATGGCCTACTTAGTACAAGTACAGTGGCTTATTTCTAAGTGTCGCTTTCATCATCTCACTGATGTCTTACTAACAAAGACATCTTTTGCTTTCTCATCCTTACATAAGCTAGTAATACGATACGGTAGTTTCATTTACGTTAGCTTTAGAGATGCATCTAATTCAACACGTTCATAACCAGTTACATAATATAAAACATCTTCCCACTTATGATATATTCCCTGTTGCTTGGATTCTTTCACATCCGTAAGCAGCACAAAAGTCTGGCATTATAGTGTCAGTCTGAACCCCTGACCAAGATGGCGGCCGCGTGTCGTAGGACTTCAGGAAGCTAGCTGCTGCCCTTTTTGTTTTGGCTTTCTAGCTACCCTGTGCTAGTTACCAGTTAGCTCTAACGTTGGCTAGAGGCCTTTCAGACTGGGATCCAAAATCAAAAAGGCAGAAGCACCTGTTAAGCTCTCATTAGAGAGGAAGACTATCCCATTTCATGCTATTAGCATGTAAAGCTTGTAAAGTGTCTTCTTCTGTGTTTGAGCTTCTTTGAGCATGCAGCTGCTCAACACCCAAAGAGTCAGTTATTCCTCTGTTAACGTGTCCATCATGCCAACACCGATTTGTGGGTTTTGCAAACTGCAGAAAATTAATCTGCAGCAATTTCGATCGATTAAGTCATTGATCCCCCAGTTCCAGCTTCTCTAACAACACTTTTTTGTGTTTCTTCCATTAGTAATCTGAATATTATTGGGGCTTTCAACGAGCGGTGAAACAAATACAGTAATCTGCGTGTGTCAATATGGTGTTGTTGCATTATTAATTAGTTTCAGACACTCACAGCTTGATAAGCACACTGGATTATCTCCTTCATGTGGTGATATAGGTACCTGAAGATCAGCAGTTCCAACAGTCTGCTTGAATATAAAGTTCGAGCCGACCTTGGTTGCACTCAACTCTCCCAGTGAACTCTGGTGACAGTCTGTGTTAACCGGTCATTGTTGTTTTAGAAGGTGGTTGCATTTGATCTGCCTTGGCTCGGTGAACGGGCCTGCAGTCATGACTAAAACTCATTAAAATGAAATGCCGGGGATAAATCTAAACAGTTTTAACGTGGAGCGGCCCGGCCGAGGCGAGGGGATGGGAGGGGCGAGGGAGGGAGCTGGAAATAAAGAAAGTTTATTTGTCTGCTAAACTTGAACATGCTCTTTCCGCTCCGGCTTTATGGGGCGCATTAATAACAGACAGCGCTCTCAATTTCACGTAGGGGGTAAAGGGAGGAATCAGCAGTATCCAGGACACTGGCTCGCGTAAAACGTACGGTTACGGTTGCTCCTCCTGACGGATAACTGTTTTGACAACGCGGGCTGCATAATCTTGATATTTTAAAAAACTTCTCATCGGCATTGGCGAAGCTTTCTGCTGACTAAGATTTTATTTAGCATACTGTAAGGCAACTTTTTTCTCTCTCTTTTTTTTTTTTTTTGTTGAAACTAATACATTTTGAGCAGAACACATGAAAGATGTGCTGCGTTGTCAAAGAGCCGAAACGGGAGCCTGAGCGTAATTGGCGGGAGCAGACAGGCCCGCTCCGCTTCTTTTTATCTCTCGCCTTTGTTTTTCCCTTTTAAAATTATTTATTTATTATTTATTTTTTTGTCCCTGTGAGACCTGTTTCCTTGATGTGAATCATTTTTTAAGTCAATCACAGCGGCGCATGGGACCAGGTAGGAGAAGGGCTTTCGGGTGAATCGGCCCCACTGTGTCTGAGGAAGTGTTTGAGCCTCCAGTGGCTGCGAAACGAGAGCTCTCTGCCCATCGCCACGGGGGCCAGCAGGAAGCTGGGTCAAAGCAGCTGAGACGGGCCTTTTATCTGGAATGATGGGCATTATCCCCGCGGGGCCAGGCGCATGCCACCCTGCTGCTGTCTTTCCTGACTGTTTGCATTCAGAAGCTCGAGGAGCTCGGCTTCAGCCCGCTCCTCGAGCGAGTCTCGGCGCTAACTTAATTGGGTTGCTTGTTGACAGCGTGATTTGATTTATTCCGCGTGTGATCTGCATGCGAGATTCTGATGTTCGCCGAGGCACCCCCGACGAACGGCGATGACAGGGATTTCTAGCTCTGACTGAAGCCCGTGCCGTGCGCGATTCTAATCCCTCCCTCTGTTTCATGTCACACGCTGCTCAGGTCTGGTACATGGACGGTTACCATAACAACCGCTTCGTGAGGGAGTACAGGTCCATGCAGGACTTCATGACGTCGGACAACTTCACGTCCCACCGGCTGCCCCACCCGTGGTCGGGGACGGGTCAGGTGGTCTACAACGGCTCCATCTACTTCAACAAGTTCCAGAGCCACGTCATCATCAAGTTCGACTTCCGCACCTCCTCCATCAGCAAGTCCCGGCAGCTCGACTACGCCGGCTTCAACAACGCGTACCACTACGCCTGGGGGGGCCACTCCGACATCGACCTGATGGTGGACGAGGGGGGCCTGTGGGCCGTCTACGCCACCAACCAGAACGCTGGCAACATCGTGATCAGCAAGCTGAACCCCAACACTCTGCAGATCGTCAAGAGCTGGACCACCAACCACCCCAAGAGGAGCGCCGGCGAGTCTTTCATGATCTGCGGCACGCTCTACGTCACCAACGGCTACTCGGGAGGCACCAAGGTCTACTACGCCTACTCCACCAACTCCTCCACGTACGAGTACATCGACATTGCCTTCCAGAATAAGTACTCGCACATCTCCATGCTGGACTACAACCCGCGTGACCGCGCCCTCTACGCTTGGAACAATGGCCACCAGGTGCTCTACAACGTCACGCTGTTCCACGTCATCCGCTCGGAGGAGCTGTAGCCGCGGAGATGGATTTAAAACCGTAAATGTCGTCCGTGTAGAAAATCTCACTATATACAAAAAATATATCTGCGAAAGAAAAGACTCTATGGCAAGACTATTCTATTTATAGTATCAAAGAAGCGAGAAGAGAGACTGCATCAACGATGAATGCAAACGTGGACTGAATGTGCATAAATAAAAAAAAAATATCTCAGATTGAAGGGTTTCATTCCAAAATATAAACTATTTATTAAAGCAAATATATATATATATACACATATATATATAAAATGCTATATCGGTTAAGGTCCGAGGTGATTGTCAGAAAAACAAAACTGTTTTGTAAATACAGGCTGAAATCCGACTTTAATGTCATTTTAATAGCCGCCATCCTTTTGTTAGAGGTTATTTCATTTTGGAATGAAACTCTTTGATCGTTTGCCGTGTAGAAAATGATTGTAAAAGTAGAGCATATATCAGATTCAAAACAAAAAAAAACTAACAAAAAAGAGTAAGAACAGATGCCAAAAAGAAAAAAAAAGAGAATCATCACGCCTTTTTTTTTTATATAACAGAATATCAACATAAGCTCATTCCTTGAGGCTCCGGTTCTTCTGCCAAAAAAAAAAAAAAATAATAATAATGATAATAATAATCCTCCCGGCTGAACTTTTCTTTTGGTCAACGGGGATCCAGAAAGAAAGACTGTCGTTAATAAACTGTCGGATCCCCGGGTCCCATGAACTAAAGTCTAGGAGGAGGAGGAGGAGGAGGAGGAGGAGTCTAGTGGGACGACTGGCTAGCCTAATGGGTGCGGCCTGTCATATCAATATCGTTTTTATCAAGTTCAGTAGCAAATCAAAAGTCTGTAGAGAACAACAATAACACCCACTAAAAGACCTGAAGGCACTGACTGTTGACAGCGCTGTTGTTTGACATAATTTTTTCCTGTGTTGGTGACTATGTGTGAAAAAGCCTTTCTTTGCATGAGTGTTTTTCTATCACTCCGGTCTGCTCTTCTGAATGTCTTTTGCTGTAGTGTAGTATCTTAAATAAAAAAAGGGGAGGTAGACGGATAGGGATAGGGTAGTGTGTGCGGGAGGGGGAGCGGGGGGAGGGGTAACAACGTGGAACACCTTTTTGGGATTTGAGGATCCGCGCCGATATTCACTTTTCTTTCCGTGCCCCTTTTCGTTCGGTTCCCTGTTTTGTTCGTTTCGATTTCTTTGCGAACTTTTAATTTATTTATTTATTAAATGTTCTTGTATCACTGTAACTGTTGGCACCGTTTCTGCCTCTGTATTTGTTTATTCGGACTGCGTGGGCGGAATCTATCTCGCTCACGTCTATCCGAAGAAGAAGAAGAAGAAAAAGACAACAACAACAAAAAAAAAATCAAACAAGAATGTATCAAGTATTGTATCCCGATCGGAGCCTGGTCTTCCTATCTTCGATTCACATCATGCGCCTGCAGTAGGGAGAGGTTTTTGTTAGAGGATAATCCTGTCTCATGTCATGTATCCCCGCCGTCCCCCCACCCCCACCACCCACTGCTAGCGAAGGATAATGCTATTTAAATGTATACCCTTGCCGAAGACAAAAGCTTTTCACTCTTTTTGCGCTTTGCTGGACATGTGTTGTATCTGAGATGAGATAGTTAATGATTCGTGTCAATAAAACAGAGAAATCTGACACTCGGATTTGCTGCCTTTTAGAAAAAGCCGGGAGCACTTAGCGCACGACTCTTCGTATGGAAATCACTTTTTACGCCGGGGCTAATGCTCTTAGTTGCCGCCTTTTGGGTTATCCGGTGGTAAAGCTTACACAGAGCAATCACTGTTGATTGTGAGAAAAGGGCATTTTCAGACCACGTGATGTCGTCATTCAGTGTTAAGGCAGGAAATATACATGTTCTTCCTCTTCCTATTCCTCTTCCATAAGGGTATATTCAACAGTTTAGCCTGCTACACCCAGACTAGTAGCTCACAGTGGCTAATGTCAGCAAACTTTACCTTGACTGTCAATTAATCTTGATTTATACTTAGATGCGTTGCAGCCTCTAGTGTCCTACACAGTTCAGAGCATTAATACTCATTTGCACTTGTGGGTCTGGATCGTTCTTTAATTACGCGCACTAATACGCTAGCAGACAGGTGGGTTGTCTGGTGAGTTTCTTTGTGTACTTAACCCTTCAGAATTACTGTAACTCACTGTGGTTTGCGCTATTGACAAAATTTAAAGTGTGTCTGAACGCTGGGAAGTGGTGCTTTTGTCTGGAAGACCTTCGTGACGTCTCAAGGGTAGAACTAACTTTGTTTTTTACCAACAAATTCCTCCAAACAACTCTCTCTTACTGGGGACCCCTGGGTTTTGCGTTGCTCCCCAACCTGCAGCCGACAGCAGCGGTGCGTCATCATTACCGTAACGTCCATCCGTGAGTTACGGTAACACCATACTCTGCGAGAAACGACAACTTCATTCTTGTTCTCAAGGCGACTCCGGGGAAGTACTCGTAGCGCGCTGTCACGGCAGCGCGCTACGAGCGCTAAGCATTGTGGGAGATGCGGGAAACGGACTACGAGATGCACTTTTCTCATTCTTTACAGATGTCGGTCAGTCGTTTTGAAGGCCGAGTCCGCCGGATCACACCGTTCATTTCGACACAGTAAGCCGATATTTACCCAGGAGCAGTCACGCTACAAACATTAGCTTCTAATGTTGGCGCCAATCATCAGTTAGTCAAAAATAAGGTACGAGAACTCCCAAACTAGGAGCTGACATTATTTTGTCCTCGCAGCCCTAGGAGAGGGAACTAATTTTTCGATGGTGTGCACAATCGCTAAACTAAGGCCCAGTCCCAACCTGGTATAAACGAGCATCCTGAAGGATCTGATCCAAAGTGGCCAGCTTTCACCTTTGTTTGCTGAGATTTATCTTACATTACTTCGTGCATATATTGACATTTTGTGCAAGAATCTGTGCAGGTCTCAGAAACGGCCTTCGTCAAGGCGGAGACAAATGAATAAATAATAACTTAAAGTGTGGTGCATTCAGTGAGGGAGAGAGACTCCTCGGATCGTATCCCGCTGTCGGGACACGTGCAAAACAAACCCACTGGAGATGGCAGCTGTTTGCTCAATACTCTGCTGCACCCGAAACGACACCGGTGTTTGTTTGCATACAGAACGTGCAACAGGACAGGCGAATGGGCGATGCTAATGCCGGGCCTGAACGAGGCGGCCGAGAGATATGGATTAGAAATGTACTTGGGACGAGCTGTTGCGGTCTGCGCTGCTGACATATCTAATTACGCTGGCGGAGGAGGTGCACCTGCCCCGAGTGACCCCTGCCCACTGTATTAAACATAATGCGGGTCATTAGTTTCTCCAATTCACGCTTAGCCTGTAGCGTCGCAGCATTTTCAACCAAATATTTCTGTTAAATTACAAAGCATAAAACCTACCCCCTCTGTCACCGTCTTCCCGCCTTCCTTTTAACCCCTCTCTGTGTTCCCTTTCCATCTCTTGACATTTCTTAAATCTTTAAGTTGCGGACGTCTTCTTCCCAAACCGCAACTGTCCGCTTCTTTTTTTTTTTGTTTCATGCAACAGATTTCTCTCCTTCTTCTTTGATCTGCGCTCACTTACTCCCGCTTGCTTCCAATCCCTCTTCCCTCCCCCCCTCACCCGCCAGCCAGTCTATCTTTCCCGCTCTTTGTTGCTCCCGCTCCCCCCGCCGCCTCCTCGTCCTCTGATGTTTCAATCGATGAATAAATGATTGCTTCTATTTTCACACGGCGTGCTTGGCCAACACAGGCGGCTTTGTTCCCCCCAGAAACAGTTAAGATTTGGGAGACGGGCAAACAGAAGAGGGAGAAAACATGTTCTGCGGAAGGTCTCGCAGCGTTTGACACGACGCGCCGTCACTCAGGAGACGAATATATTTACATCTTTAAGCAGCGATCGGCGCATCAAGAGACGCTCCTCTCCAGTCCCAGTTACCCACCCCCAACGTCAGCGCACGAGCCCGTGAACCTGACAGTTGCAATTCGTTTCATCATTGGCGCACTGTGTCTCTCTCGTTCCATTACTGCATCCACGTCTTGTTTACGCCAGACTCGGAAAGAAGTGCATTAGGCTAATTACCTTGTGCACACTTTGCCCTGCAAGTGCCACGACCACTGCGGCAGCACTTCTGGGAGTAGAGGACGGACACAGTGAGAGGTTTGACCTTGCCTGGACCAGCTGTAAGGTGCATCTTTCCCCTAAGGACAAAACCACTTATCAGCGATAGAGAGCGAGTGTGTACGTGCCAACGGGAGGCTTGGTGAAAATGTTGCATAGCTCTGCAATAACTTTGTTTTGCAGCACAAAAGTCTGACAGGTTTATTGTGACTTTTGACTTTTCCCATCGTCGCGTTACATAATATACCCTTGAAACTGACTCCGAGGCATTTGTCTCTGCGGTGTCTTTTGTGCAGCTGAAAGGCTGCGGCGCGCGCAGCGACTGTCTGTCGGCCTTAGTACCAGTCGGAGCAATTCTAATTGATATGCCACTAAGAAGTTCCCAAAACTGCTACGAATTCACACTCACGTTTCCATATAATGTGGAAAGGGAAAACTTGCCTGAGAATGACAATCTGGAGGAGCCGTGGAGAAGATGAATCTGATACTGAGGAGGGTATTAGGTTACGCAGAGCACTGAATCTGAGCTAGCATCAGCTGACTAATGAGCCGTTTATACCTCAATTTGAGTCAATTTGATGCCGTAGTGCAACTATGAGTCACGACAGAGCAAACTCTAAGAGCTAGGATTGGTCCTCTTTGTAGAATTTCCGCTTTACTACACTATCTTCCTGCTTCTCCATTTCCACGATTCTGATTGTTTTGGATCAATAAAGATGGAGCATGTTGAGGTAGGGCTGGGCGGTATGACCCAAAATCTATATCTCTGTGTTTTTTTTTTTTTCCACGCATAATCTCATGGTCACAACATTTCCTTCTGGTTGAGAGAGGAATTAATGCAGTCGATTGATTAAGGATGGATTATTTTACTGTGATGATGAGTAAAAACTATTCAGTAAAATAATCCCACACTAGTAGTAAAACAGGTTTGCATGGCCCCGTGTTAATTAGCGCTGCCTGCTGATGTGGAAATCCAGGGACATTTACAGATAAAAAAAAGAAGAATTAAATATTATCAAGATGAAATTGAAAAACGGACAATTACGTTTTCATTTATTTTGACATATTTATTCCTATTAAACATATTTAAACTGCCATGTCTGTAATGTCAATACCAGCATGACCAGCTACTGTAATAATTGTAGTCTGCGCATTTTTTCTCATTCATAAAAATCTAAAATTGAGGACAGGTCATGCAAAACGGGGGCTGTCACCTGAAATCGGGGTCGTCTGGTCACCCTAAAAAAAAAAAAAAAACCCAAATAACTGACACAGCACCTTGTTTTTTGGCACAAGTGTTATGGCCACAGCTTGTCATTTCTGTTTGTGTATATGAAACCTGATCACTCCCTGGTTTGCCAAGCTGCCTGTCTCCTGCTGGACCCTGAAGCTCCACCTTCTGACCTGATTGGTGAGGTCTACTCTGATCCTGCCAATCCAGACCTCGCTCCACCCCTGGTCCTGATTGGTGCGGCAGGCCTACAGCAGCCAATCCCGGCTAATCAATCAGGAGCCCCGTCTATATAACACCTGCTGTTCCCTCAGTCATGGCGGCTGCCATGCTGTCAGTTCGCCTCGGTGACTTGCTGTGCTTCGTGTATGCTTTCTGTCTGTTCTTAGATCGCAGTGCCTGTGTTTTTGGCACTTTGGGATAGGCTGTGACCACTGCCCAAAATCGTAGCTAACTGTAGCGACCCTATGCTAATTCTTTCTGTCTTTCTGTAAGGGTTAGTTTTAGGCAGACCCTGCTGAGTTTAGGAAGGATCTGCTCTGTATTAAACACACTAGGTGTAGGGGTGTTGTTCTCCCTTGTTGTTGGATTTCCGTTAGCGTTTAGGTTCTTTCTTTTTTTATAGCAAGGTTGTTAGCTCTTAAAGAGTCCTCCTTTTGTTATCTTCTGTTTTGCTTTGAACAGCATCCATCGGCCCTCTTCCCTGATCTGTTGCGTTTATTTAAGTTATGCTACAATAAACTACGTAAACCTTTACCACCTGGTTATTTTGTGTTGCTCCCCTTTTCCCCTGCGAGCCGGGACGTTCTAGGGCTTAATTTTTCTGACCTTTCCGTCTTCACCACGCCTCGCAGTGACGCAGTCAGACAATGTGTGGTCCGGTCTGAAACAGTGCCTCGCGGCAAAGAACATTGTGTGATCCAATACACCGCTGGTAAACTGAAAATTCATATCATAACGGGAAAAATATCGGTATTACCACCCAGCCTTACGTCAAGGAGAGGTTAACAGAGAAGGTTCGGAGCCACAAACATTTGTCTTCTTTGGCAAATTTTCTAATGTTTGAGTCGCCATTGCTGAAAGTGAAGCAGGAAGTAGAAACAAAACATTAACCAGACTGGGAAAAAAGACAAAGAGGCAACTAGCGTTTTGGTGGCGGGTTACAGAGCGAGCCAGACTCAAGAATATATAAATGGATGGATCACACTGACGTAGGTTACGCCCTCTATGTCCATAGAGCATAGTATTCTGTTAATAATTTGAATAATATCCCTATCACAATTAAATTGCTTTCTCAGCAGAACACTGAATTGTCACAAGAAGGTGAATGTCATTCACTTTTCCTGTCAGGGGTTTTAATGTTGTGGCTGATCCGTGCACATAATCGTTCCATCAAGTTGAACCAGAGGTTACAGACACACTCAATTTCTGCAATCTACCAAATAGTTAAAGCTTCATTTAAGACATAAAAAGCTGATTAATCCCAAACTATCAAGAGCAGCAAAGCAGTAATAACGTTTCCACGGCCTTGGACCTGACCCACGCTCAAGCAATTACCACGAGCCCTTTCAGATTAGATGCAAGATGACAGATAGTTTTTCTTTTTTAGACAAGCCTCTGTTGTTTTTTATTCCATTACAACGCTTTCCAGTCAGATTCATCACACGGGCAGGGGGAATTAAACAGAAAATAATGCCGCAGTCTCACATTTTCATCGTAGCTGGGAGCAATCTCCGAGATAAAGCCATTACAAGCCCGGTGTGGGTTAGAAATAACAGCAGATAATAAATCAATAGAACCATAAACAATAGGACTGAGAGGGAGAGAGAGAGAGAGAAACAACGGCGATAAAGACGATTCATTTTAATTACGGTGCAATAAAAAGGCAACGTAAAAAAAAAAAAAAAAGTCCTCCCCATTGCGATTCTCAGTGCTCCAGTTTTGCTTACAATTGTGTCCTTGTCAGCAAATCAAACACCTGCTCCGCCACAAAAACCTCTCCCTAATTTGCATTTTCCTAAATGTTCTCGTAAGGATGTGTGTGTGTATACGAGCGCACAGAGGTGAGACACAGCTCCACCCAAGCTAAAGTGCAGAAGCTCTCAGTCCCGTTTCCTGCTAATTTGATGTGCGCCGAAAGACGTCCAGATTAAGTTGCACTCCCAGCACGCGAAAGGGAAATGACTGACGGGTCGGTTGCTCAGTACACAACACCCAGACATCGACTCCAGAGATTGAGACAGGTGGACGAAAGTGGTTTCGGATTAATTTTGGAAAAAGTCAACATTTCACCACCTTATATCTGAAGCCAGTGAAGTCAATATTTGCTGAGAGGCAGTGGAGAGCCAAGTGATGACTAACGCGCAGGAGGAGTTTGGATGTAAATGGGAAAATATTGATCACGGCAGCTTTAACCAAGACCTCAGCGGCCGAACTTAAGCTAGTGTCTCAAGTTTGACTTTTAACAGACGATGTAATCCTTTCCCTGGGTGCTAATTTTCTTTTCTTTTTTTTATCTGGAGCATCGTAAACTTATCTTTGGAGGCTTCCTAGGTTCTGTTTCATCCTTTAAGACCAGAGACTGTACATTTATAGAACCTCATGTATATTTATGACATTGTATATCGCTCTTCTAGTTGCTGTAGGCTGCTCCTGCAGAGACTTTTGCTGGGGTTGCTCCCCTCTTCAGTTCTGGCAACGCAGTTATTGCTGATTGGCATAAATGATTGGCTACCACAGACTCTAGATTTTAAAACTCTGGTAAAATACAGTGAGACTGACTCGGCTGCAGTTGAGGTCTTTACGTAAATCTAGTGCACCGTATCCTTAATATAGTCATGAAAATGAGTATAAATGTCGTATCATGTCTTGTAACAGCAAGGCAGAAGTCCTTGAAAACCAAAATCACACTTGCTCGTCGTATTTTATTTTTTTTGTTCCCTGTCTGTCTTTTTCCAGACATAGAAAGAACGAATCTTCAAACCCTCTCAGCCTGAGCGCTAATGAGCGAAGCGCGGTTCGTACTTCCTGTCTTTTCCAGCTAAAGCAAGGGGAAGCCTCCCGTCTGAAAGATGAAACCAACGCTGCAGTTTCTCGATTCGCCGCTCGAAGAGTGCGGTGGCTCCAAAGGGACGGCTCGCCTCTCAATCTTGACTTTCTATTCTTTTGAATTAGCTAGGAGTTTCGCCAAGATGACGACGGTGATAGCGACAACGCTGAGCTACGAAACCTATAGGAGGGGTGACGTCACAGAGGCTTCCTACATCTTTATGTACAGTCTGTTTGTTAAAGGCTTTGACAGTGCATTTGTGTCTCTGTTTTTGCAGGTATGGGTGCGTGACATGTAGACAGATGCACATACTCATGTACTCTAGTGTGTAACTGACCATAACTGTGCTCCACCAAGCACAAACAGGACAGTTTCTTTCACACTTAAGTGGCCACATGTAGTGATGACAGTTGTGCCGTATACAGAACTCTACCTTCAGCCAAGGGTCAAGCCTTTTCTGTGTGTGTGTGTCTGTGCGCGCGCGCACGTGTACGCGTGTCCTTGCACATGCGTGCGTATTTGTGTGTGGGTATGTCTTACTAACAAGCTGTGGTGACAAAATGTGTGCCATCTGTGCACACGGGAGATTTCACACTCTTGTTCTTGTTTGAGTTGTGCCAGTATTCTCATCAGGGACACCGGCCAATCGTCACAGGGAAGCGAAAAGCAACAAGCTCCAGCCTGTTAGCCGGTCACATGTTTGCCACATGGATCTTTTTTAATAATATATGGTCGCCATATTGGGAAAACGCTCGTGTTTAATACTTGAATTGTTAAAGAGTCTCCGGGAAGTGTTGAAATTTCAAGCCTGAATCTCATCGATAAGATTTATTTTTCGGCATGCAAGTTAAGTTAAAGTGTGTCATGACTGTGTGAGTACACCAGTCAGCCACAACATTATGACCACTGACGGAAGGAGTGAATAACACCGACCATCTTGTGACAATACAATGTTCTGTTGGGAAACTTTTGGACCTGGTATTGGTGTGGATGTTACTTAGACATGTAGCACCCACCTAGACCAGACCAGGTACCCGAACCGCATAGCAATGACACTCCTTGACACAGACACACATGGTTTAGGAAAAACTCAAAAAACGTGAACAGGCCTCAAAATTCACCAAATCCCAAACTAATCAAGTATCTGTGGGGTGCATTGGAACAAGATTCATCCATCTAACCCTACCCTGTCCCCTCAGCAGATGGTCATAATGTTATAAAGGTGGTCATAATGTTATGCCTGATCCAGTCCAGAGTTTGTGAGCAGTGCCTGGAGTTTTGAGATTAGTGACATTAAATTAGTTTTTGGTGAAGTCAGATTAGTCGCTACAGCCGGCGACTGGTGACTCATGACTTCTGATTCAGGCTTTTTTCAAATCCCTGATTCCAGATGATTACAGGACAGCCGCTTTTAGAAGAATGAATAATTCAGCGTCGGCTGTTCACCTGGAATGAAACCAAGGGGCAAAATCAACCCGACGTGGGTGAATGAAATTTAAGAGTGGCAGTCACAAAGAGCGGCTCCCCCTTTTCTCGCTTGATTTCGGAGTCCGTAACGGACATTTTTTATTTTTAAATCGCCACCTGCCTCAGATAACAGAGCTGAAACAGATTCCTCACCGGCGAAGCGACTCATTACAGCAGTTTTTTGTTCTGTACGTGTGTGTGTGTCTTCCCTACTTTCTTTGTGAGTGTCTGGCAACTCCACCAGAAGATGTCAATATCACAATTCCTCTAATACCGTAAGGACCCCGCTCACTAGCATGCCCAGCCATCTTCAGATATCTTCAATTTGGAAACTAATTTAGCGCCGTGTCCATCCATTTCGCTCAGCAGCTGTTCCGCAGGAGTCCTGTCAGCGCAGCCTGATTACTCTGTTTCACCTGACACCCTAAGTCTCGACAAAAGCGGTGAAAACAGCATTAGATGTAACCAGATCGATACCTTCAGGCAATCCGACCCCCACCCCACTCCCTCCCTCCCTCCCAACACCACCATCAACGCATAATTATGTGCTCAACCATCCACCTCGATCTCGTGTACAGTCTCTGACCTGCACTCTAAAGGTTACGTCTGACACATAAACACCTCTCGTCCCCCCCCCCACCCACCACCACCACCACCTCCGTCTCTCGTCTCTCTAAGAATCATAATCGCGTTACTCGTCTCAGACTCCCCAGCCACATTTCATCTCTCGTCGTCTCTGCCTCAGTCATCAAGAATGCAAATTGGGAGTGACAGAGCAATCGCGAATTCCATCACAGAGAGATAGAGTGAAGCAATTTGCCGAAGACCTACGAGACGGAGTCGGCCGAGTGTTGGTGATTGAACTCTTTGGATTCAGTGGCTGTGTGTCATTATGAGTGCGTGTTTGGCGATGGGTGGCATCCATAAATCTCTACAGATGAATCTCTGAATCTTGACAAGCATCAGTCCTTCTATCAGCAGGATACTGTGCACCAAATGAATGACAGACAGTACTATTATGACTATATCCCTCCACGTCTACACACCAATCAGCGCTGACCACTAACTAATCTTCAACCGGCGTCGCAAATCCCCCTGATCCCTGTGTATGCGTTTGCGCGAACACACGTGCGTGAATGTGGACGTGATTTTATTTGTGTTGCATTCAGAGAATCTGTGAATCAGGTTCAAAACCCAACCCTGAAACATCCACACGCAACCCAATGCAGGCCTATACAGCTCTACCCACCCCCAATCTCTGCCCCCAGGTGCACTGAGGCAGAGAGTAGAATGAAGCAGAGCAGTGTGCGGTGACAGTGACATCCATCGCATGCAATGAATAATCAATGAACACCATCTGGTGCAGACAACAGGGGAGCACAGCTCCAATCGTTTACTCTGCCACGGCTCTCTCTCTCTCTCTCTCTCTCTCTCTCTCTCCATCCTACACACTGTCTCTCACTTTTTCACCTGTTCTCTCCCCCTCCCTCTCCATGTTTCCCACACATATTTAGTGATGTTCGACACCACCGATATCCTTCCCGATCCGATACTGAGCAAAATTCAGGCTGGTATCGGCGACACCGATACTTTGTGCAAATACAACCTAATGTGTTTGGTAAACAGAAAAAAAGTAGAGTATTTCAACTCATAGCTTCATAAAATAGTTAAGTTACTTTCCACTGTGTTCCTACATTAACTCGAATGATATCGGAAGTATCGATATTTTGATTTGAGAATAGATTTAAAAGCATACAGACCTGGTATCGGAAGTATCGACGTGTCGCTATTGATCCGCACATCACTACACAATAGTTGTGTTCGATACCACCGATTTTCTTTCCGATCCGAATCAAATTCAGTCAAATTCAGGCTGGTATCGGCGATACCGTCCCGATACCTTGTGTAAATACACCCTAGTGTGTCTGGTGAACCTAAAAAAAAAGTAGTGTATTGCAAATCATAGATTCAGAAAGAATACAAAACATCAGAGTAATTTATTTATTTTAAACTCTGAAGTATATTGAGCTAGTGGCCTCATTTACTATACAGCTGAGCTAATACAACAACAGAAAAACCAAACAGAGACACAATCATACAAAATAAGTTTCAAATACTTGAAAAATAAAATAATGAGAGCATCAAAATAAATTCTTGTTTAACTATTAAGAACTAGTATAAAATGAAAGCTTGCATCTTAATTCTGACCCTGTTCTTTCCTCTTCTGTCCTCCTCATCATAAATGCCTCGTATTCTGTGTTGTGGTTTAATCTGAGGTGCTTACAAGGTTTATTGCCACAACTCAAGAGTTTAGTTACTTTCCTTGAATGGCTGAAGTGTTTGAAGTATAAAGACCTGGTATCAGAAGTATCGATATTTCAGTATCAATCCACACATCACTACACATATTTACACAACTACTCTCGCCTCCTTACATTGTCCCTTCGTCTCTTTTCTCCCCATCTTTATCTACGCACCATTCTGCCTCCATGTTGATCTTGGTGACTTCCTTGATATCCCTCGTTCTAATTCAGTGGTGCAATTCCCAGGCAGCTTATGATACGACCTGTTGCCCTTTAAAGGACATGCGCCGTTATGATTTATGGTGACTGCCTAACTTATTAGAGTGGTCCAAAAGTGCTGTAAAAGTACACAGATAATACAATTCAAAAGACACCCAGTTTAGGAAAAAATAACTTCTAAAAAGAACTTACCAGGTAAGAACTTACTTTCAGAAATTAAACCGTACCTGCACCATTAGCCTTCGGTGACGAGGCATTTCTGCATTTTCATTTCTGCTTCAGATCAGATCTGACAGCAGACCTTATGTGCATTTCTTGGATCTATCTCTGTGCATGTCTACAAGTCCCCCTGTGACTTGGCGCTTTATTTCGCCGCGTGCATTTCATCCAAAACTGCTGTCCTGACTTGGCGTGAGCCTCTCTAAGCCCTGCCATGTCACACATCTCTTCCATTTCCTCCTCGCGGAAGCCTCCTGGCTGAACCGCAGCATTCTGATCTGGCACAGCGAGGGCATGTTGACAAGGTCCTGGAAGTCGAAAGAAATCTGAGCACAAAAGGATTATGTCTGAATTTATAGACGGATTAAATGCCTGC
The DNA here is from genome assembly GCF_022458985.1 of Mugil cephalus. Lineage (NCBI taxonomy): Eukaryota > Metazoa > Chordata > Actinopteri > Mugiliformes > Mugilidae > Mugil > Mugil cephalus. Next base: position 5,915,733 of record NC_061788.1, on the reverse strand, counting down.
ATAAAGGTTTTCTCCAACTGGCAGGTCAAAAGGTTGAGGAGCAGCGCTCAGACGCACACTACTCTGCTGTGAACTGCCTGTGTGGTTGAGCTAGCATGCTACCCAATGCAGCGCAGTCGCACTGCACCTTTCATTTGTGAGCATTTTCCAACATTTAGGTCATGGTACTTGAACGGCGCAACTGAACTCCAAACAAAATGTTTGGTTTTCTGTGTTGGTGCCACTCTGCAACATCTAGACAACAAAACGCTTTTCTGGAGAAACCGCCGCTTCCTATGTTTTGCCGTCGCTGTCGTACCTGATTGTGATCGGCGCAGCTGTTCCACGAACGAGAAACTCGAGCGAGCACATCTGCTTTGCTTTAAATGCTTAGATGAGCATTTAGTTAGTACAACAGTGACGGAAAATCCATCGTGGACGGTGTTTGGGCGAAGATGCTGTTAAGATTCCATATGGTCACGTTCAAGTAATGCACTTAGAGAAAAAAGAAAACGCTGAATAGCAAAGCAAAAAAAAAAGTCTGTTGGCAACCTACTCACCTGTAGGTGGAGGAAGTTGTTTTGATCTAGTTGTGCAACAAAAAATGGTACTCTAACAACCCATGAATGCGAAGCACGGTTGCATGAAAGGATGTGACAGTAATTCAATGGGTAAAAATCGATCGATGACCGCTACGACGGGGGGAGACACTGCCCTCGAATGCTTCAAGAAAACCCAACAAGTCAAGATTTAGTTTTTATTTTTAGATATATCATGACCCGGATGAATGACAACCTCCAAAGACTTCTTGTGTAATTTCATTCATTTCATTTAATTGCAGTACTAGTGAGTTTGCAATAAACACAACAGTCATTTATGTCAAACGTAGGAGTGTGGAGGTGAGCAGAGGTGTGCACGGTGCATTAGGTCAACTGTGGACGGGCACAAGACGCAAACATCACGTACTGAAAACTCTTTGGGGAGACGCGGCAGTACGTATTAGCAGACACGACACTAAATATGCCAAACACATCAGTTAGTCCTAATCTTCAAAGCCTGAAAACATACTTCTCTGTCGTAAAATACAAACCAGCGTGGAGCTAACAGCCCATAAGTCCCGATAAAGTCGTTTCAGTCTGCGAAGGCAACAGTCGCTGCCTGTAAATCACAATGTTCCCTTTGTTTACGACCATCCCGAAACAACGGTAGCAACAACAAGTGGGGTTCCGTGAGGCTTAGAAAATGCTCAGCTGATTGCCATTCAACACACTTTGTCTCATCCGTGCATTTGCGTACAACCCCCTCCACTGCCCCCCCCCCATGCCTTGTATATGGATGTTCTTGCAATCGCTCAGTACACTCAGTTTACTAGACCGTCAATGCTCCGCTCCATCCGCAAATGCATTTCTGCCAATTTCACGTGGTTCAGTGTTGTCTCTGGAATGCTGAGCAAGCATCTCTTAAACTTAATCATTCCTTTCTGGCTTTAGCAGGTAATGCAATCAACTGTGCAGGAATGCATCTTAACCCCCTGGAGTCCAGAGTATAATTGGCCGTTTTTGACTACTTTTGGTTTTATCTTTATATTTCATCTTGTTTGGTATCATTCTGTTCAGCACAGCCTCACCTGTGTCAAACTGTAAGTCAACAATACAACATTAACCCTCTGAGGATGCTAGTGCATCCAAATCACATGACCAGACGTAATAAGCCGACGTAGCAGCAAGACACAGCGTCACTGCATCTCCGTTTCAACTTTTGTAGAAAGTGCTAACCTCAAACTATCGACCAGACTTTAATTTGTATTTATAGGCCAAGGAAAACTAGACTTATTATAATTTACGCCACATTTTTTTCTGAACGCTAGCAAGTGGAGATTGCTAGCTAGCCTCAAACACTCGAAAGCAAAACAACAACAAAAAACACAACACCAGTCTATGGAGTGACTGTAGCCAAAGAGAAATAAGCCAGAGATTTGGGACTTTTAGATATTATTACTTATTGTTACATCGGATAGTTTTGTAAATGGTTGTAAATAGTAATGCGTGATGCATTTCCTGCATTTCATTGACAATAGTTATAAGTAGCTTTGTTGTTTTCTAAATTTGTCCATAAGCTTTTGAAATTTACACTTTAGATTTGCATTCTGAGTTATAAAAATGGTTGGTTCAATATGTTCTAACTTTTTCCTGCTCGGATTTTATGGTTTTAGTCTGGTTTTAGGTCCAGTGTGTTAATACATTAGCACAGTTTCTTTTATTTATTAGTAGTAGTATAGTATGTGATGACAGTCTGCAGAGTCTTACTGAGAATTATCTTAAAAATAATTCCTGGTAATTCTTCTTGTTTCTGTCTTAAAATAGACACTTTTCAAGTACAGGCTACATCCTCTTCGTCAGCAGCAGTTGCATCTCAAGATGTCGTCTAATTTGTTACACAAGGTTTCCTACAAAACAGAAATCCATTTAAATTCATTAAGGCTCCTTTCCAAGAACAGCTACAAAGCAGGGGACAGAAAACCACTTAGGAAGTGTGAATATGCACACAATAAGAAAGGGAGAATTACGGTTAGCCAGGGCTATCAGACCAGTTGGGCTGATCGGCCTCCCAAATTGAAAGACGTTCAAAATGTGGGGAGGCAAACAAAGGCTTCATTAGCCCCGGGGCTAAAGGGAGCACTCTGCCAGCTACAGGAAAGTGCGCTGACAATTTTCCGAAGGCTTGTCAAGTCTGCATGCATAGAAAAGGCTTTCCTTTCATACCGTTAGAGAACAGGTGTACATTTAATCAACATTATAAAAAAATACATGTTTTGGGCTGACTAATGCACGGAGCGAGATTTGGGATAGAAAATCTGAGCACAGCTGAGATCTGTCATGCAGGCTGTCTGATGTAAATACATGTAAATTGCCGCCCTTCTATTTTTCCTGCTGAAACAAAACTCTCGTACAAATCACTTCAGTTTGCTTGAACCACGGATGCAGCAATTGCTGCATTTAGATTCCGGGTTTTATATCTGTATATATTTGTTTACACTTAAATTATCCCTTTCTTCTTCATAAAAACAACTTAAATTATCCCTTTCTGCTTTATCAAAACAAACGCCACCTACAGTACCCGCATCCACCCCTTTCGGCATTCGCCCTGCTGCCGACAACAATCAGCAACAACCTTGTCTTTGTTATTTCCTTTTTAACAGGGTTACAAGAGTAAACATCATGTCGTCCTTTTAGGATGTAGCTTCATGTCATGCTGCCCAAATAAAAGCCCCCGCACACAAATCAATACTGATGTGGAATCAACAATGAAGGACAGCTACAAGGATGTTTGTTAGCGGTGATGGGTGCATGGTTGTCACAGGCCCTGTGATTATAGGCTGAACAGAAGCTCACTTAAAGGGACGCACACACAGGAAGAGACTGGCAGCGATGTGGCGGCAAGAGAGAGTTTTGACAAAATTCAGCGAGATGTAGCTATGATGTTAGCGAAAAAAAAAAAAAAAAAATATATATATATATACATATACATATGGCAATGCAAAGTTCAGGGGTCAAAGCTGAATTTATCTCTAGTTGAATTTGGGCCTAAACATAGACTGTATAAAGATGGAAATGAAGCCAAAGCAAGTAGAGCTCCCCCTGGTGACTGTCTGCAGTATAGTCATAAGCTCCACCTCCTCCATGTTAGTGGATGGGACTTGAGTCAAACTAAAACACTAAAATACACGTCATGTGCATTTTAGGGAGTTAGTGTAATGCTGATGCATGTTCAGGTATAATTTATTTTTCTCTCTTTTTAGTTATTTGACGTTTTAGAAACAGGACGCGACATCGTGATGACTACAAGTTGCCATGCCAACCCCTCTGTGAAGCGGTCCTGTGGGACCGTGAGAGTTGGGAAGAAAATATATAAGTACAGTATATAGTCTAACTTTTCCTTGCTAACTGGCGGAGATAGAGCAGAGCACAGTATTGAACGAAAATCCGAGTGAGTCTGCCAGAAGTAAAAGAAAGTAGAAAATAGAAGTAGAAAAAGAGCAAGATGGTGCCGCCCACATACCTGGGAAACTAGCATACGTTTTGCCACTGCAAGGAAGTGGGGACGTACTATCCATATTTATTTGCATTGTGTGGACGTGAGACAAAGACCAATAGGTGCAACTGAAATAACTGTGTGGCATATGATGCAAGCAAAGAGTTTCAGCAAAGCTTTACCACAGGGAAACTACGACTTGCTATCAGATGGAGTGGGGCTCTGGTGTCAGCGACTAGTTATTTTCTTTTTAATTGAGTGGCAGAAAGAAGATCCAGCGCTTGGCTGATCCATAATCTACTGCTCTGATGATCTGCAAGCTAAAAGAAATTTTGGTGAATTGTCATCAATCAATGGCAGGATAGCTGTATTATGTGCTTATTTAAGAAAAAAAAAATTGGGCTGGGACATAGGGTTAACCAGAACCTGGGACGTCCACTAGCAACCTACTGTAGAGTCAGGTACAAAGCAATGGGCAGCGAGTGAATCCTTTTTCTATGTGGACAGAGTTTAAAGTGGTTCTGCCTCATAAAGGAATGTTATAAAATGTATTTAATGTATTTTTCTTGTATCATCTGCAACTGCCGCACAAAAACGCACTTATTGTTTTTGTTCACTTATTGTGAGACATGAGGAAAAGGGGCTGCAGTTAGAAGTGCGCAGCAATGGTCATAATTTATTAGCTTGAAAACTGGAAAGTCCAACCACCATAAATTGTTCAGTGACAAAGCCAGCTCATTATTATGATGGCTTTACCAACTTAGATTAAAAGAGATAAAAGCTTTTGCCGCATGATTTGTCCTGAATCTTGTCTCGTTGTCACTTTTCGGGTTCATCCATTTCTGCACTTGGCAGCTTCGTGAAGTCTAGTTAAAGTGATGTATCACCTGCTTTCTTGGACCGCATTTTCTATTGATATTTTATTTTACCTTCGCTCGACGTCTATGCAGTTTGATTGAGAGGTTTCTATTTTATGTTGGAGGACTGCAGCTCGTCTGAGTGCACGATACACACAGATGTCACAGATGTCCCTTTTGTTTTGTTGAACAGAAGTTAGTACGTGCCGATCTTCCACCGAGTGCCAGGTGCCATCCCACAAAGAGGAGGATTTTGCCTTTAATTAAATTCCCGAATGATTGAGCGCAGTTTAATAGTCGTTTCCTTGCTGTCCAGAGGTGATAATAATGAAAGCATTCAAATATAAGGGAAAAGCTATTACTATTAAAAGAAAAAACAAAAAAAACGTCCCTATAAATTAGCCTCTATCACAGTTTCCTCATAAAAAACATTAAGAGGACAAGCTCAGGGTATATCAAGATTATATTGATTGATCAAATGTTGAAATGGTACAGGCATTTTATTGCAAATGCAGCCAACAGTAAAAGGCAGAGCATGTGTTTATTGCTCCTGAGGAGCTACAAATGTCACCCGCTGGGACGTCTCTTCAGTAAGGCACAACTCCCAGAAAACACCACGGGGGACTTGTCTTGCCCCAAAATTCACCGGAGTGAACTGCTGAGTTGCGCCTCCATTGGCCTGTGCTGACTGGTCTGGCATGCAGCCCCTCAATGGCTGGCACACACGAACGTGAATATGGCAGGAAGACAGAGGAAGGAAAAACAGTCCTTTGTGTTTAGTTAATCCCAAATGTGCCATCGGTCTGAAATGATTTCAGCTTTGGTTCTTGGCTTGAGATTATAAGGGGAGGATTTCCAGCTCCCTCACCATCTGATTGCTTATGTTCTCGGTGGAATGATGCGACGCAAATGCCACCAGCTATACAGACACCGCAACACGCTGGGCCATCAGTTACAGCCACATGACACGTTAACAAGGTAATGGCATTTTTAATGCTGAATGATACAACTTTAAACGCAAACATTTCTGTTTTATTCACCACAAGACGTAATGCATATGCTGGCAGTTAAACTTCCAGTTCCACACGCCTCAGTTTTATCGTTGTTTAATTAAGGCAAGTTAAGGGACACCCCCACTGTTCCCAGGGCTGGAAGATGCCACTGCTGCTGACCTCTCTGCATTAAGGAGGGAATGGATGGCAACATTAGTGGAAGGTTGCTGTTAATTAGCTGGGTGGCACTAGGAATCAATTCTAACTTTTTATTTTCTTGAAATCTCGAAACTGAAACTCTTTTCGAGGTATACCCAGGATTCTTCTTTTAAAAAACAAGAATGAAGCAAAGCAACTAACCGCTACACTATGGCAACCACTCGGGGCCCAGAGACATTACATCTGCAGTTCAATAGAAATGTGAGAAATACTCTCCACCTGTCCTCATCTTGGCCATGTTCTCGTGTTTCCTTAAGGTGCGTTAGACCTACGCCAGAGTCAGACATGTACCCACCTAGAAGTGGTGACCAGACAACAACTGTGACTGGTCCAGAATCCAAGTCTTTCAGTGGACAGAAAATTCAGCCATCATCTGACACCAGATGTGTGTTTACCTGTTTGTGGAGCTGAAATTGCGGCTTGGCTTTGGTGTATCATATGTGTTGACTTTGTATATTGATTGCTGTGTATTGGGTGTGGACCGTTCACGCCATAAATGCAGGATATGTCCTCATTGGCACAGTAGTGTGGTGGCCAATGGTTGTGTCTACTACTCAGCGTCCTGCTTACAATAAAAGGGGCCATTCCTGTAGGCTACAATAGAGTGTTGGACATACCACCAGTCTTGGACGTACCACTAGCTACCAAGGAAATAGATATACGTTGTTCAAATCCTCGAGAATGAATGGTAGGGGTATTTAAGAAGTTACACAATCGGAGAACATGACTCTGTGACAGAGGAATTGGTTGTCTGAAGGTTAAACAACTGTGTACATTGTTAGGACTGACAAAATGTTTTGTTGTTTGCCTGGTATTATTATTAGTATTCTAACATTTATTTAACCTGGAGATTCTCATTAAGATTAAAAATCACGTTTAAAGGAAGCCAAGACGGGCGTCAGCAAAAAGACAGGCGGCAGAAGCAGCAGCAGGAGATTGCTAAGCCTCATGCCAACCAGTTACATCAGATTGCCAGATACAAGAAAAAGTATGCAGGCGTTAAGTGATTCCCACCCCGTTCTGGCCTACTTCCCATAATTCCTCCCCTCTTTCCCCCCCACAGCAACCTCTCGCACACCTGCTGTGAGGTAGGGGTCACCTCGCTCCGATGCTCCTCTCAGAAACCGAGGCTGCTGTTGGCTTCATTTCATTTAGATTAAAAAACAAGATGTGTAACAGACGCTAAACTTAAATACTTTAGGGTTAACAGTGTTGTCATTTCAAAAGCATGCAACATGCTACTCTCCATTCATCTTCCTTCATACCTGCCCTCAGTGTAGCTACATCCGTGACATCATTGGATTTAATTTAAAAAAAAAAAAAAAAAGATTTTCTCTCCTTCTTCACCAGATACTATGAAAACTACAAGAATTAAAGGACATAACAACAAGGCAGGCCCAAATACCTTTGTATAAATGTAATGAAATCAAGACTCTTGGTGCCAAAGTCATAGCCTATGCTAGAGTACATTTTTTTTTTAACCGAACATTTTAACTCGGTAGATTGTAAACAAACTTTTTAAACAATGCTCCCCGTTGAACATATTTTTCTATTACATTTTAAATAATGCCCGAACAAATTTTTTATGTGGTGCGGGCTCAAAGTAATCATGAATATGTGACAGAATTTATGACACCAACACATAAAATAAACACTGAAGCATGCCTCTGTGACAATTACACTCAACGCTGGCTCATTCTGAAATGCATCGTCTCGAGACAACCTATCAAAACACACCAAACGACAGCTGTGGGGGCTGCGAAGAATGACAATACAGCTCAATGCCTATTTAATTTGGCCGGCTGGGGGGCGTCATTTGTTTTTATTAATCTCAACTCTGGATACATTGACGCTTCCATAACAAAAAGGCATAATTACAACTTGGCACGAAAAGTTACAAGATGAAAACTGTTAATTATTTAACTCTGCTGAATGGTGTGCCAATACGAGGATATGATACACAAAACTAAAAATGGTGTTGTGATAAAAGCTTGATTTAAGATCTGCTGTAACGTTAGGCCGAAATAAGTAACACTGAAAAGCTTTTCATCCGTTAATTAAAATAATAGTTGACTCATATTAATGTGGTGTAAAAAGCCATGCAATGCCGTATTTGTTCTGTGCAATGTCTCTTTTTATTTATCTTGGACTTAGACTTTATTGAGCCACATGGGAAACAGCTCAGTCAAAAAATAAATAAATAAATAATTAAAAAACAGTCTTGAATACCAGAAAAAGTAATTATAAAAATTTAAATTTTAATTTAAATAAATAAAAAATAAACTAAAATAAATTTCAATTAAAATAAAAAATATAAATAAAATAAAAAATATATCATAATATAATAAACAATTTAGAATAATAATAGATTTACAAGATGTGCATATGTACAAATGTACATGAAATAGAGACAGAAGTAAATCTACACTTATGCATATACATATACTAGTGAAATAATCAAGTGCATCACAAGTGCCTCAGATTCCAAACTCGAAATTTCGACAAGTATTCCTGTTTACTATGGGCCCGGGAGGCTTGGCCTCAGTACCAGCCACAGCCCATCACCATCACCACGGTAACACTAGAAAGAAAGAGAAAAGCTGAGAGTTCCGGATAGATGTGTGAAAATGCAACGCAATCACGTTTGCCGGCTCTTCAATTAATTCCTACTTTCCATGAACGCTATAGTGAGAAAATTTAATTGTAGTGGAGCGGTGGGTGTAGGTTTTCATGGGCACCAGACAGTGTGTGACATTCACTTTGGTTTTCAGCTCTGAATTCTCTCATTTTAATCCTGTGATCAGTGATCTGCATTTGCCCTTTTCTTGAACTCTGTAGGGAAACGGGGTCGTCAGAGGGGTCTCGTCTCAAATAGAGGAGCACGTTAATGCGCAGAAAAAGGGTTGGAAACTGGCAACGTTGTTTTTATGAGCTCAAAGAGATCCAAAATGAGCAACCACCGCATTTCACTGGAACAGATTTCTCCTCACAAGTCAAGTTGATCTGCATCACATTACAGCAAAAACAGCACAAAAGCCCTTTTAAAAAACTATCCTAGGGGGAAGTAAGGATTCAACAACACAGGTGCAAGGTTAGTTGACTCCACAGATATGAATTCATTATTGTTGTATCATGTTTTTCCCTTCTACTAAAAGCCTCAGAAAAACAATGAACACAAAGAAAATCCTTTTTTTTCCCAAGCAAAGTTAAAAATTCTACAAAGTACATCGTGATTTTGTCATCCCTTTCCTTCATTTTGTTCTCTTTCATCAGCAACACAGAAATCCCGCTCTTCATCTTCTCGGTAATAGACACCAGCTCTCGCCCGAGTATGCAAATTTATAACAAAGCAAAGCGGATAATCTAAATTACCCGTTTATTGTGAGATTTCTCACACGATAACATGGAACGAACTGTTCAAACTCAGACGCGGCTCCACTCATCAGTGTCGCAGAAATCAAGCATCTCTAGTCTGTTGCCCCTGTCAGCTCGCAGCGGCCCCGGAATGGATTTCAGAGTCGGAGGCCTGCATGGGTTTAATGATATATACACAAAGACGCTGACAAACAGAGAGTGATGGCGAGACAAGGTCATGTATTCTGGAGGGGGATGGCACATCCCCGACTCTTTGCACGGAGGAAAGGAGCCCTGGACGCGGCCGGTTTACGCTGATTTGATTCTGTCTCATCTGGTGGGCGGCGGCTCTGAGCGGCTACGCGTGTATTTCATTTTACTGAGATATTAATCAAAGGCGGCTCAGTCATAAATGTCAGATTTGCTGCGAAGAGGAGAGTGACACTGATTAAAACGGGTTATTGCAGCCAAGAGAAACACCGCTCAGATGGTTTCTGCGTCGACGCGACGGCACGAGCCACGACTTAAGTCCCCGCTGATTGCCTCGGAAACTTAAAGCGCCTGAAAAGAAGAGTTCAATTTTGGCCGCAACTACGGTAGATTTGAAATGACACGTTCCAGATCCAGACTTTCAGCTTTATTTCAAGGAGGTGTCCTGTTTTCATGGCCTCAGTGTAATTGGATAAATTTACATAATCATGAATAAAATGTTAATATTCAACAGAGATCTTTTGCGGGCAAGGGCTGCCTGATGTTTAGAACATGGACTCTCCCAAGGAATCTGTTTCCTTTGCCAGGTCTTTGCTGTAGGTCTTCAGGAAGCGAAATGCACGCTTGGTCAGGATCAGAATAGCTGACTGACTAAGCCATAAGCTTCTTCAAAATCGCCTGGGTTGCTTTCACATTATGTTTTGGGTATTGTCTATAGACAGCATAAAGATGTATAAGGAGCTGCTCCTCAAAAGTGAAGCCAAAGCAAGTAGAGCTCCCCCTGGTGTCTGGCTTCAGTATAGGTCACAAGCTCCACCCCCTCCATGTTAGCAGACGGGACTTGGACTGAGCTAAAACACCAAAATACACGTCAAACAAGATGGTTTCTGATTTTATGTAGTTGATAAAATATTGATGCATGTTCAGGTGTCTTTTTTTCTGTTTATTTCACACTGTAGAAACAGGATGTGACATAATGACAACTGCTAGTTGCCACGCCAACCACTATGTAAAACGTCCAGTTGGACAGTTGTAAAAACTAAATGATCAAATAAGTGCAGTGTATAATCCAGACTCGATCCAATGTTAGGAAGTGCCGACTCCAAGAAGTCTTCAACTCTACAGGCATCACAACACGGTGATACAAATTCAGTCCGAAAAAGATCCAGTTCGATTGACCTTGGACTGAAACCTGAGCTTATATCCCCACATCTCTCATCACATTTCAGTTAAAAAACTGGTTAAATCTGTCAAATGGGCGAATTCAATTTGGCCTCCACTGTAACAGCTTCCATTCATGCATCATTCAGACAAACTGAGACCCTCGTACACCTTAACTTCAGCTGTTATGTTGAATCTCACCATGAGCAGCGCTACACCTGTCTTGCAAAACCATGGGGACAGAAACCATTTCATGTGAAGATGAACGAAGCAGAAGAACCACGCCGATTTTTTCTCTTCTGATTAAAAATGCAACCTGAGTCAGTGAAGTGCTCTTCAGACTGAAATGCTTCTGACAAATCTTTTGATTCTCCAAATTAACTACATCCTGTTGTCTGACTTGTTTTGCAGCCGTAACCACCGCAGCACGATACCGAGAGATACAGAGATCCGTTTAAAATTTTGAAGTGGGAAAGGTACCTGCACAATTGTGCAATTAAACAAGTAAAATGAAAAAGGAAGCGCAGAAAATAAATATAAGCACCATTCATCTTCTTTGTTATCGCATGTCGGTTTCCTCCTCATACTTTTCCATCTCCATCTCCTCCTCCTTCTCAGCTTCCACCGTATCCACTAATTAATCAGGTCACACTTTATTTTCTATCCCAGAATCATGAATAATGAATTTCTCTCTTTCCCATCTTCCTTGAATGCAACAATGACCTAACGAAGGGGGAGACCGTGTGTTCTCTGTGTGCTTGGAGAGCGCCTGCTCTAACACTTCTCCCGCCGCATCCGAAGTCATATTGCACGGCGGATTACAAAGTGAGGTCAACACACCCAATCTCATTTGTTTGTTCTGTTTCATTTTCAGGGAGGCGCGTTTCCTCCCTGCATCGTCTGAGAAATGGGAGAGAAGCAGCGGGGGGGTTGGGAAGAGGAGGTGGAGGTTGGGGATCTGATCAAAAGAACAGCATCTTATACAGCACGCGAAGCTGTTTCATCAACTCTTGATCCTCTTCTGACACCTCGTGTGATGGAGTGTTGGGTACTGGGGGAGGTGTGTCTGTGTGTGTTCGTACAATAACCGTTAGATGGTTGAGATGATAATGCTGAGCCCTTACAAATGTCAAATCCCTCGGTGAGTTTTAATACCCTGCTTTCTGGGAGGTGTTTTTTTTTTTTTTTTCTCCCTTCCATGGAAGTGTGGTGATTTGTTTCATACAGCTGGTGCTGTTCATCAGATTGCTCCAGAAAGAACACAAGGTGTTAAACTAGATTCATACAAGAGCAAGTCGATCATTACAGATGAGGTAAATCTAAAGCTATAATAAAGATTTCCTTGTAATCATATATTGATACTGTGAAATTGCTCTGCATTTAAGCCTTTCAGTGCGTTGGCATTGTTGTCAGTGCTGGATTCGAATTGCTTTCACACCAAGCTGGATGATGTGTCAACTCCCCACACCTCCCACCAGTGGCCCACATAGGGGTTGGGACAATTTTAAGGGCCCCTGACTGTCAGGTAATAGGTAAAAGGAGAGAAAATGATTAAACGATCATCATAAAACTATAGTGTTGTAATATAATAATACAATATAGTAGTAAATAAGTGGTTTCTTAGTTTTCACTTGATTTTGGCAGTAAAAGTTAAACATCCGCTAATCTAAAGGTAAATAATATTGACCAACCACCCCCGTGATTCTGCGTGAAATGGTTTGTTCCTGCTTTAACGCATCGATCGCGTCTGTAGTTGTTAGACTTAAAGACATAATAAATTATAACTATGGCTTGTGTACACACACGTGCACACAGGCACGCGCATACACGCGTCACACGCACACGGGCATACACACGTACGAGTGCACGCGTACGCGCGTGCATACACGCGAACACGCGCACGTCACACATATACGCGTCATAAGCGCATACACGCGCGTGCACATGTGCATGATCATATATGATCATAAGCCCTGTTCAGGTAAAACTAGCCTTACCATGTTAACTGGATATTTACATGTGATGCAGTAAACTATATTTGACTTACTTCTACATAAATAAGTCAATACAAGTGAGGACTGCTTCATCTCAAAAAGAGGAAGACTGTTCTTGTACCAACCCACCCTGCCATTAGTGGTCTGGATGATGATCCAGACCTGGAACCCCATATATGGTCCCTTCATTGACCTTGATTTTCTAAAATGAAAATGAAACGTTTTGAAAAATTCCACAGTAAAACAGTATTGGCATGTCCATTTTATTGAACTGAAATTCAAATGAAAGAATGGCACACAGACTGACCCTTCAGCCTTTACAATGAGGGGGTGGGGCCAAACATTCCTGGCAGTATATCAATTATCGTGACAAGTAGTAGAAGATGAGACGAGACCACCACCAGGGGGCAATATATTTTGCTCTCTTCTCTCATGCCATCCATTTTTTAAAGGACTAGCTTCGCATGCACAATGCTAACCGGAATAATATGGTATGTAAATTGTTTTACCAATTACGTTGTGTTGTGATGAATGTAATTATGTTCACATATGGTGCTCCATTTAGTTGCATCGCAGTACATATGTTTACTGAGCCACAGTCACATTACAGAGGGCTATGGAGTAATCCCGTGTTAAATCAAGAGCTGCTAAGTATTTTGTCGATTCAATTTTTCACTGATGAGGTCAGAATCAATATTTTTTGCCTCCTGCCAAATGTATTAAAAGCATTCCCTGTAAAAATGTTACCCTGCTGCATAATTCAAATAATGTGACCTGATATAAAATACATTGCATGGGATGCAATTCCACCCTGCGATAGACGACAGGTGACCAGTCCAGGGTGTATCCCGCCTCTTGTCCGATGACAGCTTGGATAGGCTCGAGCGAGCGACCCCCTGGAGGACGAGCAGTTATATAAAATGAGAATGAGAATATAACTCCTCTGAGACAAAGTTCCACTGTCTATTGCTGCAGCTTCACTCTAAAAACATTTAATGCTTTCAAAGCCAGTGGGCATGTGTATGTCATCGAGATCTGATTGTTTATCAAAAATGCATCTACACAACAAGAAATAGCCTTTTTTTTTCTTTCGACAGAAGATCAGTTTGAAATACTGCAGTGACTAATGGAAGGCAGTGCTTGTTTGACCGAACTATAGATGCGCCTTTAGCTAATCCAGTATTGCTTGCAGATTTCTAGGACAAGCGCTATTAAACCACATGAGCTGCTTGTGCCACCGACTCAACAGGAACTGAAGACTTTGACTTTAAATACCTGTGGTCTAAAGTGTAGTTATTTAGTAAACTCTGCCCCAGATGACAGCACATATCCACGTACAGAGATCTAAGGGCATCAACTTCAAAGTCAGATATATACATAGGGACCGACAGAAAAATAAGTTCTCTTTTCACTCAAGTTGTGACAAGAAGTTTTGAAGCTCAGCATGGTTGCTCCAGTCATCGCCATCTTGGCAGTGTCTTGACTCTAAGCCTAGCTCCGGGTTTATTCAAACATAGTCAAGGAGGTGGAGGGTGACTGGAGTCGAGGCAGGCAGGTGACATCTTGACAGCCAGCTAGCAACCTGCCAGGGCACCCACCTGTCACTCAAAGCGCCCACACACTCGAATATGCATGACCGTAAGCGTTGATATAATTTAAACGGATGGGTTATATAACACTTCACCCCTTTAGATTTGTCATGAATGAGTGAATTAGCTGTAGTGACAAAAATGGGCTCCTGTTCTTTTTGGTTCCAGGCTCTAAAACATGTGAATTTCTTCTGTAAATTTGGAGATTTTAATATAGAGGTCTACGAGGGCCGACTCCCCTTTTAAGCCGGGCTCTAAATGGCCGTTTGAGCCACAGAGGTTGACGTTAGGTCCCAATTAGCAGAAAGTCGCAACTTGATTATGTGAACTTAAAAAGCAAAAAGAGACAGAAATCCTCCAAAGAGGCCAATTATTTGTGCCCAAAGTGTGGGCTGCATTTGAATGCAACCTTGACTGCACTAGTGCAGCACAGTCAAGGACTGGTCCTTCAAGTACTTCTGCAGGACAGATGCTCCAGTGTAACTTAGATGTAAATTAAGTACGGTCTGTTTGTTAGAAATGCCAGAGAGTTCGAAACAGCTACAGGGTCACATTGATTGATTAAGGGTCACAATCTTCCACTGTGGATTGTGTAAAATTACATCTGCTCAAGAAAAACAAGTAGTTCAGCCTTCACAGAATTTTCGAACCTGCTCTGATGGTGCAAAAATGTGATTAAATATATAGAAGAAATAAATAATAAATGAATAGAAAGATGTTGTTTGTGTTTATTTTTGCAAAATGACTTGAAAACTTTAAATAAACACTCTGAAGCACAGTATTAGTACTTAAACTGATTTTTAAAATGAAAGCTATTTACCTTTGCTGTGGTGCACAAATCAATTCCATCAGTTTGTTAACAAAGGTTTACGGAGTAGGTGTAATTTATTTGCATTTTCATTAAAACTGCTGGTTTAATTCATGACCAATTATAGAAGTAGAACTTGTAAAAAGGAGCATGAAAAAGTCATTTGAGTCCCACGATTATTGTTTGACTCATGCTTAAGACCGTGGAGCTCTTCACATTTTTTATTTTTCTGCAGCTGCCTTTTATAATTGAATGAAGAGATCAGATATCTCCCACTTTTACTGCCTTACCCTGACTTTCCATTGGCTTTAGAGGACATTATGGATTACTTTCAGAGCAATGCATTGCTTTAGCTCAGATCATATTACATAGCTTTTAACAGAGATTGGAGATTGGAACTCATTAAATATGACGTTATTTTTAGCTCAATCTTGCGTCAACATTACAGACAAACATGATTTTTTTTCATCATTTTCATCATTCATATAATTCTGATGACCTTATTGACTCTATTGTTATGGAGCAGGTTGCGGAATCAGGTATGAATTTTGGAGTAAGGCACTGCCAAGTTGGTGATGTCCACGTCACCACACTGTGCTTCAAACCTATGTGTAATGACACGTAGGGTTTGTGGATCTTTGTTTTCTGAAAAGGGTTCTGCAGTAATTAAGTATTGCATTTGCTGTACATAGAGCTGAGTGTCTTGCACAGATTCTTAGAATTGATTTGGTTCAATCCGATACTGCAGAGACATATGTTTTTAAAAGACGAGTGGCACTTCTAGAGATATGAAATAAACTGACCTGCCCGGAAGATATCAGACAGGGAAACTTTTGGACCTGGCATTCATGTGGATGTTAAGGCCCCCACTAACAACATTCTGTTACCAGACACCACAGGACACCCTCAGAAGGCCCATGTCCATTCTCTGATGAGTCACTGTTTTGGAGACATTTTTGGAAGATGGGCATTATCATGTTTCATCTAAAACATTCTCCATGTTGTCATTTTGTGGTCTTGTGGTTTACATGATTTCCCAACGTCAAAAATGGTAAGCTTTTTAGTCAGTGCATAATCAACCCAATTTCCCCTAACAGCATTACATCCTGCTTCGGGATGTAATGTTTCCACATGATGCCTCATAATACTGCCGACACAAGGAGCTTGAGTTTCTTACCTTGG
Source organism: Mugil cephalus (assembly GCF_022458985.1). Lineage (NCBI taxonomy): Eukaryota > Metazoa > Chordata > Actinopteri > Mugiliformes > Mugilidae > Mugil > Mugil cephalus. Next base: position 5,899,356 of record NC_061788.1, on the reverse strand, counting down.
AAATGCAAAAAAAAAAAAATCTGTTTCGCAGTCATATTTATATGCAACAGACGTCAACAAGTGCAAAGTAATTGGATCATAATTGTCCCAATATTTCACAATATGGTGTCAAATCTGGCGCTCGCAACTCCATCAGGACAGAACAATGAGCATCTCAATTCCTAATAGCTGTGAATAATTCACTCCCTACATAAGATAATCTATTTTTGGAATAACAAGTGGGAAGGGGGGAATCTGAGATTCTTCTCCCAGTTATTGAATAATTTACCGGGCTTGCCAGTGTACTCATTAAGGCTCTACAGTAGGCAGACAACGAGGGAGGGTAAGGGGTGGTGTGGAAGGGGAGTGCTGTCAAACGCAGAGGGAGAGACGGCTTTGGTAACACGGCCATGGGTAGAAGGAAGGAGACAGAGCAGGGGGAGGGTGGAAGTGTTAAATGCAAGAGAAGAAAGAGAAGGAGAAGAGAAAATTGTGGCACATCAAGGGAGGTAGGAGGGGGAAAAAAATAGTTTCTGTCAATGTCATGATTAAAAGATTTATGGGAGCTGTAGGGGAGGGGGCCTGACTCTTCGCACAGTCACTCTTCCTTTTGTCTGCTTTGAACTTGGGATGTGTCGACGTTCTAAGGGAGTTTGGATAAACCCGACTGATCGCAGATATGAGGTGCCGCTTGGTCTTTGAATTAGCGGGTCCCAGAACACACTCAGAGGGTAAGGGAGGAGACAGAGAGAAGGAAGGACAGAGGGAAGGGTTGCATGAGTGATTGGGGGAATCTAGGAAAAAAACAGAATGGCCGGGTGATGCAATACACTTTGTTTTTCCCACTATGCAGAAGAGGTTGAACAAGTTCCGACAGTCAGATTAAAATGTGGTGAAAGTTGATTGGATGTCGACTCATCACTGATGAAGTCATACATAAGTAGAAAGTAATGCTTTGCAACAATGAAATCTATATTCTTGACCTGAATAATAACGTGTTACACAAAAGGAGCTACTGTCGGACATAGCCTACCTACCTACCTACCCCAACACCATAAACCACCATTAGTCTGACACTGGCTCGGCTCTACCATAACTTCCATGTCTTGCATGGTGCATTCACTGACATCTAGGACAAAAAAAAACACACTCTACAACCACAGAAACAATGTCAACTGTTACATAGAACACAGCAGAGCACATGCACTTATCATTTCCATGTGCTACGGATGTATTTTACCTACAAATTGACATTGATAGTACTTCACATCGTTTTGTAATAATGAAGTCAGGTTAAAAAAAAATTAAAAAGCGGTGCATCTCTGAAGTCCTCTTCGTGTATGGCAGCTAATGTTCTAATAACGTTGACGATGAAACCCACCACCAAATTCTTGATTTGCAGATTTGGTAAAGTTGTTAATTGACAGCTGCCAAGAGTATTTGGACCATTCATCTGCTAGTGTTAACGGATGCCTTGTCATACAAGTGTGCATTGCAGTAGTGCATTTGTTGTATTCAATGACTGACTCACACATTCTGCATATCATAGCAGATTGGGCGTCTTCTTTAGTGAAGTATTTCCACATACTTGAGGAACTGCTGCTAGTTTGCTGTAAGACGCACTGGGACCCTCACCTGTCACCTGTCTTCTAGGAGGTCTCCACGTTGTTATCGTCATGTTATCTGTGACTAGTCGACTAGTGGGTACAACCCCTAGAATGCAGTCTGCAATAGCAGTGACATTAGCGGGACCCACATTAAAGTGCAGTTGAAATGTCAGCATTTGATAAGTCTACAACAGCATGGGATGGCATTTTATAATATGCAGAATTGCATGTTTCTGATCTGTGGTCCCAGTTACACAAGCCTGCCTGGTGTTTTAATTGTTTACCATTGTAACTTCCTACCTAAATGTTATGCACAATTCTCCCATCCTCCTGTAATACTTCCTTGACTATATATATTTCATATGACTCACCTGTAAAAAAGCCATCCCTGCAATAGTTGTGCGCTTCCATTATCATGTACTCTTGTTTGTATTGTGTTTATTAGCTGCATGTATGCTTTATCCATATGCATGTATGAATTCATCTCCTCCTCTACCATCTGTTTTGTCTGACGTCCTTCTTTATTCTAACCCTCTACCCTACCTGTCTCAAGCAGATGGGCCCCCTATATAAGTAGAGGTCTGCTCACAGAAAGCATCTTGACACAATTTAAATTGTTACTGAGGCTGTGTTGTCATTTTGCAAAAAGAGGAAGGACCTATGTATGAGGCACACACAGGGAACAAGGCAGAATGAGTAACAAAAGTGAATTTAATGTACCTTCATGAAGGACAAAAGGCACAGCATCCACCACAAAGAATTCATCCAGACAGAGTACAACAAAAAGTAATGATAATCCAACAAAGAAAATGAGAAACAAAAACTCCAAAACGCAAACAGACAAACACTGAACCAGGAAGATGAACACAGTGTGCAACGTTCTGGGAAACAGGCAAACAGAAAGAAGAAGAAGAACACAACTTGAGACAGCTAGGTAACAAAGACGAACTGGCAATGAACAGGAGTGGAGTAACAGTGGAAAAGTGGAGAAATAAGACCATCTACACACAAGGGAGCAATCACTATCATAAGGTCAAGGAAAAACACAAGGGAAATATAGCTAATGGAAACACAGGGAACTAGCACAAGGGGGAAACTAACGGAGTTGATCAAAACCTCACTATCACGGCGTAACAACCGAAAAAGTCCAAAACTCAATAACCTGACAAGATGACATGTTCACCCGGGCTGCCGGCATCGATTCTGGCTACATTCATCTTTCCGGCGCTTGTTTGAACAAGTCATTGTGTTGCTGCTTTCATGTTCCATACTCGTCACATCACTTTACCCCATGTGGGGCAAACATGCTCAGAAACAAAAATGCTGTTAATTCAACAGCACAGATACACGATGGGGCATAACATTATGACCACCTTCCTAATACTGTGTAGGTGTCCATTGTGTCTCCAGTTGTGACTCATCAGAGAATGGACATGGGCCTTCTGATGGTGTCCTACGGTGTTTGGAAACAGGATGTTGTTATTGGGGGGTCTTTGGGTCCTATGAATTGAGCGGAAGGGCCTATGTTGGATGTTTTTCATGTTGTTTTTGAGTTGGGGGATGCCTGGTCTGGTCTAGGTGGTAAGTTGCATCCATACAAATGCCAGGTCTAAACATTTCCCAGCAGATGTCAGTGTTATTTACTTCTCCTGTCAGTGGTTTTAACATTGTGGCTGATCAGTGTAGGATCGAATTTACATGGTTAGTAGCCACTAATATTTTCTTGTCAAATATCTATCAGTGGTTTACACCATTCCTTTCACTGAGGCCCTTTCATCTGATCTGACTGATCTGTTTTCATTGCATTGGTTAATTATTTTGGTCTGATTGCGTGATCATTATGGGAATGCTACTGTCCACGTAAACGTAGCAATTCTCAGTCTAAGTTACCTCTGGGAATTTACTGTTAATGTTTCCGTTAGTGCTCTGCACTTGCAGCAGGCATTTGGTGTCTCACAAGTGGATTTTCAGAGATCTCCTTCCCCGCCTGCTCCCTCCCAGTGTGTTCATGCTCTGTTCCACAGCTCAGCACATATACTGTAAAATATGGAGCACCCAGACCATGACAAACCACCATGTATCTCCCTTCCTCTGTGTGTATCCCTGAATATTTCATAAACGCAGCAGATGTTGTTGTAAAGCGCATCAATATTTGATGGGCTTTCTGTCTCTCTTTCTGATATTTTGTATTCCTGTGACATTGGCATCGGCCTAACCGCCACTGTGGTTTTGTTTGTGATGAAGCATTAGGCCCGAGCCATGTTACGCGTGCCGTTTAATGGAAAAAAAACAACTCACTACATTGTGCAAACAATAGTGGGATGATCGCTGTCGCTGTTTGTTGGTGGTTAATTTGCAAAGCTTGCTTTAACTCCCACCACCCACCCGCCGCCACATCCCTCATTCCAACGTGTCATAATTCTCAATTCGAGTTCCTTTTAACTACGCCCTAACAGTGTTGATTAATTTCAACAGAAATTACAGTGGAGGTTATGAGAAAAGCATTTACATAATACACAAACTGTGGAGCGCTTTTTGAGTCACTCAGATGAATGGATTCAAGTTGGCAGAGCAACTCGCTATGAATGAACATGAGGTACGATTGAAACACATTTCCAAATGTCAGACCGTTCAGATTTTCTCGGCGTGATGCGTAAGATATATTTGTCAACACTCGCATATGGCTTGACATGTCTTTAAGCCTCACACTGTTTGTTTTGGATTAATACAGATTTGGGATAAGGGGGGGGTAGGGATGCAGGCAGTGGGGGGAGGTGGTCTCCCAATGTAATCTGGATTACCAGCAGCCTCATCCCCCTCTGGCCGCTGCAATTCCCTGGAGAGTCAAAAGCCGGCGCGCAATGGCATTTCCTTTGACCCATTTGCAGCGGCGGCGGTATCGCAGGATGATATATGGAATATGAATGAATGTCTCCTCCGCTAAGAGCTTCCATTAGAGATCACTCAAGGGGCCCCGGTCCATTATTGAGAGGTTGCAAGAGGGTGTGAAGCTGCTCTTTTTGAAGTTGGGAGTGGTGGTGAAGTGTGTGCATTAATCTGAGTTTAGTGCGTCATTACGATCAGCGTGTATCCAAAATGGGAACCGTATACAATAACCATCGTTTATCAATTGCATGTTAATAGACGGATAGATCTGTTTTTTTTTTCTCATATGTGCATCTCAGGTCTAAGCACATTCTCTGGCCTTTTGCCTCTCCACCCCCCCCCCCACCCCCCCCCACCCCCCCCACACACACACAAGTTGAACTGCCAGTCATTTCTCATGGGAGGAGCTGTTACATAGCATCTAAGAGGTTATTAAGGCTACTGTGTCTGGGGGAGGATGAGCTGAAAGTGCAAAGACGACCGACAGGCTGCAGCAAAATGGTCTCTTTTAACAGGACACTATTCCTCTGGCGGTACAGCAAATCTAGCATCACCTGCATTGTGGTCCATAATAGCTGAAACCAATAAGCCTGTGGTTTGCGGTGTGTATGAATGTGCGCACGTGTGGGAGTGTGTGTGTGGTTTGCCTCTGGGGTAAAAAAAGAAAAGAAAAAAAAAAAAGGGATTTCTGCTCCGTATTTGATTTTCATGCCTGTGATCATTACATTTTCCTTGTTGGTGGGGATCAGCTTAATCCCTCCTCCTGGTGCACATTTCATTCTGTCACAGTGAATCAAATACATTTGTTTTCTTTATCTGACAATAGATGACAATAGATGAAGCCACGTCTGAGAACGCATTAGCCGACGGAGTTTGTGTTCACCTTTGCCAATTCAGCAGCAATAAATAAACAGGAGCTGCCTGGTGAATTAGATACGGCGTAGAGATTCAGCACTGTGGACTCAGGGCTGCGGGTTTCAAGGTCAACTCCCGAGTCAACGTCAAACAAAGACAAATAAAAATGAGAAAATATACACAAAGAAATAGGAGCAGATGCTGCTGTTTGTCTGCACTGTGCCCTGCTGTGCTAACAGGTATGACTCATTACTATGACATTGACAAAGGGAAATTACTTTGTTTACCTGTGCGTGCAAACAGCACTCACGCTCTGCTGCAGTTTATTCAGAAGAATATTTACTTTTAGTCCCAAAGTTTGAGTATGAGCAAAGAAATTTGACTTTCCCTCATATCAACCACAAAACACATAGGGATTTATTGATGATTCAGCTTCAGCCTTGCTTCAGATATCCTTGATGTAGCTCACTTCTAGCGATCACAGGCCTCTCCCTCAACAAGGCTGTGCACTATTGTTTTAATAACAATGTGTTATATGTCTGTGTGTTGCTGTATGGTCTCAATAACCTGGCGAACTGTTACTCTACGCACTGACAAACGATAGAGGGTATGCACTGATGTCACAGCCGCCTGGGGCCACGCCCCCCTGAGTGGCAAAAACATGGTGAAATGTAGCAGAAAATATAACGAGACTGGGGAAAATGTGGATTACCAGATCAAATTAAGGACAATTAGGCTCGACAATGATCCACACGAACTAGAATGGATTTGGAAAAGTGGATTAGCCACAGTTTCAGTTAGTTTAAGTAACAGAATGTAACTTAAGAAGTAACTTAAGGTACGACTTCATGAAAAAACACAGCATAAATTAATATTACTTGACACTAAATGTGAACCATAACACCAGGTTTCTGTGCCTTGATTCCAGCTGTTTCTTCCTAATGCAGTCATCCATTTACTTCTCCTTTCTTTGACAGATATCTGTAAAAATATATTTTCAAATCTGTTGGTTCAGTCAATCGCACAACAGCTCTTCACGTTTTTTTTAATTCATTCATTTAGACGCTATTAAAGCCGGTGATTCAGACTAATGCTGCTAATCTCCATGAGCAACTGTCACTTTTTGCCACTCTGTGGCCGTAACCACGGAGATGTCCGCCGGCTGTGACATCACGTGCATGCCCTATATATTATGGCAGTGATTCAGTAGTAGGAGTAGTCGCGATGAGGTTATTTTACTTTTATATATTGTTATAGAGTTAAAAAACAGATTACACTTTTGAATTATTAGGCTATATCATGGCTGAACGCGTACATGTTATTACAGTTACAATATCTGTAACTATTGCACCTGACTATTATTCCTGCTGTACAGCCTTGTGTCTGTTTCTCTTACATTTGTTGATTTGCTAATTCTGTAAATTTTTTGCTATTTTCTTATTTTATCTTTCTTTTTACTCGTGGTTCTTAACAGCGTTTCTTCCAAGTGCAACTAAGCTACTGTGACCAAGCAATTTCCCTTGTGGATCTAAGTCTAACCGTGACCAAAATGCTTTTATTTCCTAAACCTCATCACAAATGCTTTGTACACGTCCATGTCCCTGCAACTCAGGTGGATTAAATTCTTAAACGTAGCGCTTGTTGTTTCTGAATGTAACGCAGCTAAACTTATCATGTGCGGACACCAGAGCGGCATTGTCTCTTTCATGTAACTTAAAAACAAATGGGGGAATAACAACATATAATGGTGATGGATAATGAGAAATAAAACACGCAACTATTACTGGGTCAGCTCATCTTTCATCTTTTAACTGTTACTGGAAGCCATTCATCACTGTTAGTCTGTGAGTCACTCCAGTGTATTTAACACTTGAACTCTCTTGAGCTGTTATCGCTCTGATTTATGTACAATGCTCAATTAGTCAGCATCGCTGGCAAGCATGTGTTGAGTCATGCACAACTGCATTTTATTGACGGCGCATGCAATGTTTTATTCTCGCTTAATCTTTAATTAATTTCCAATTCCTGTTTTCATATCGCGCCCCCACCTCCCGCTCTCTCCACCGCAGAAGCCAGATTTCTTCATGACGGATGTCGTCAATTTCCACTTCTTGTTTACACCACAGTAATTTTCAAATTGTCAAATAATGAACCCCAGAACTTGACAGAAGAACATTTTTTAAAAATGTAATCTTGAGGAGCTCCGACTTAATGGCTTTCAGCAGTCGTCATGCTAATTGGATTTGCAGTTATGTATAATTCCGTGTCATTTAGCTTTCTAATAGAGGTTGCCCCGCTAACCTCTGAGCAAAAACAGCCAGCGACAAAATGTCCACCAACATGTCTCGGAGGAGTTCGCTTCAGTGCCACTGGGCGAGATCAAGTTCATCATTAATGCAAAGTGGCTTCAGAGTGAATTGAAAAGGTCTGGGAAAATCTCAGTGTCTGAAGGATTGTGCCTCTGTGAGGGAATAAAAAAAAGGCATCATGAATTTGTCATTAGAAGTAGCAGCTGGAGGGACATAAAGCTAGTAGCATATGGTCCTTATGAGTAATTCACCAATGTCTGTTCTTATTGCTAACAAGAGTTACAGAATAACAGAGTAAGGAGCCAAACTGCACAAAAAACTACACAAGCTACGAAAGGGGGGGATAATTAGTGTTATTATTAATGCTATTAACTGCACACAAATGCGTCCATTATTGATGCACAATGTCTATAAACACGGCAAATTGATCGTAGGCCATCATTTGTAATATCTGACACATGCTGAAATTTGATATACGGAAGTAGGACGTTTGCAGTACAGGAAGGTATTAAAATACTAAGATACTCCAAACAAATACATTTTAAAACGTTTCTGAGTCATTATTATTAAATTTCAGTAGCTGCAGGAGATATTTTGGGTACGTACCGCTGCTTTCACTCGAAAGAAAAAAAAACAAGAGCATTTTGTTCGCTGGACACGGAAAACGCTGTGCAGCACATATAGTAAGGAGCATTCGGACTAAATGCCTCCTTCCTCTCTGAGGGCTATGCCCACTGGGGACCTCTGCTGACAACTACATAACTCCAACTGCTTCTTTTCTGTTTGCATTTGCTGGCCAATAGGAAACCCGAATTGATGTTAACAGCCTGCCAGCAGCGGATATAGAAAACTGTCTCAGTGTTCTGCCATACATATCAACACTGCGCACAAGTCTGGACTGTAAACCCTGAAGAGCTCTCATCTGCAACGTTTTACCAGTGGTGTACACGGGTTCTTTAAATCTGCAGTTTCTGTGATTTGTTTCTTGACCGGAAAGTCTACAAGTTCTAAGAACTACAATTAATCTCAGTTCCCTGATGTACAAACGCACAAAAAGAAAATGGGGTACACTTTCTCAAGTACAACAACAACAAATAAGTTCCTTTCATGTTCAAAAGTGGTCGTAGCAGTTCAGCTTTCATCCCTGTATGGTGCAACTAACAGAAACGGTAAGAAATTAATTTTGCTGTGCAGGTGTTCTCGTTGCAAAGAAAGGACCTAGTGCTACTGGCAGTACGGTTGCATGCGAGTGAAAAAAACAAAACAATTATCGCCTTAATCCGACTTTAACTGGACAACTTAAGTGCACGTAAACACGTTACTCCCACTAAAATTTAAGTTCTCCTTATCTGATTAAGACGCCCAGATAATGCGAATGGAAAATGATTTTCTCCGGCATGTATACACCTTAACTGGACTTTAACTGGACAACCACTGCACTGGCATATGACAACAGAACAAAAACATCCAAGAAAGCCAGTCGAAGAAGAAGGAGAACCACCTGAGGGATAAAAGATTATAAGATTAAGAAAGCTGTACTGTTATCCATCAATATTCTCCATTGTTTGATGTAATAGGTCAACTGGAAGGGGGCCGTATTAACCTGCTGAGAAGACACATATTGCCACCTGGTGTGAAGGAGGAGGACATGTTCCCGCCATGTTCCTGTTTTTTGATTTTCTGCATTGCATGTAAACTGGGACATGAGACCGCACTGACTGCTGTGGTATTTCTAACAAACTGTTTAAACTACGAGGCTTTGTTTTCAAACTATGCACGGTTTGTCAGATTTGACTGACACGATATTCAAACTGCAGGACTTTCACTTGTAAAGGAGCACAAACACCTGTGCACACTGTCACTCTGCCTCCTTGTGCCTCGGGCTGCTGCCGGCACAAAGGAGTTTTCAGAGTGCTGTAGTTGTGATAGTGTGTCCTCTTTGAAAGGTAGCGTCTCTGCCTGGGTTCTGAAGACAAAGAAAAAAAAACTAGCACTGTACTAGAGGAAAATGTACAGCATGAAAAAGCCACGTTACGGTGAGACAATTTACGGGGGTGGGTAGGTAGGGGGTACAAACCATGCAAGAGCAACAGAAGGGCACCTTGAGTTTTGAGCTAAATTGCCACGCTCTCACGCGCTGAACAAAGAAGCTCTTCAGAGCAAAGTGGACAGCTGGAAAGCTTTTTAATTAACGAGACCGCTCACAGTTTCGGCGTGTCCCACACTGCAACGCAAACTGGAGAAATTAACTAACACAGCCTGTGGACAAATCTGTGTGACACCTCCAGAAGGCCGGGCATAATTGGAACAAAGGAAATGCTGAATTGATTTCAGCTGTGTCTTGGTATGTAACCTTTCATCGACCGGAGACGGCGTCCGTGTCAACACGGCGGGAGAAACCTGTACGGAATTGACACTTGGCCGGCGTGTGGCGGCGCAAGCTCTTTCGGAGTTGAGGCGAATTTGTTGCTCCCGAACCTTTTGATCAGGCTCAAACCAAAATGAAACCAATATTAATATCGTGCGCAAAAATGCTTTCTGTGTGGTCAGGTGATGCAAACACAACCTCAGTTATTGAGCATTTTACTTATTTTAATTAAACAGGTTAATTGTACAATTTGAGGTTGTGCAGTATTGTTTTAGGACAATGCTTATTTAGGGTAATGTTGGTTTCTACCTACCCTACGTAGGATAAACTTCATCTAGAATGTTTTTCAGGCCAAGGACCCCTGAACTGATGGAGAGATTAAGTAGGGACCCCCTACCTACTATGTGTGGCCTAGTGCTATTTATAAATAGACATTATTATTATCATTTTGCATTCAATATTAAGCTATCCCTTATCCTCTTACTAAATATGTTGGACTCATGTTAATGTGTATTCAAAGAAATTTAAATTTGTCAAGAAAAGTGTCACATCCAGCTCTGGTTATCTAACTGTATCTGTTATTCTGTAATTTGCAAGTTCCTAACTCTCATTTCAGATGTCTTCCATCCTCCCTCTTTGTGGTTGCTACCCTTGATTGTTAGCACCATCCTGATGTTTTTTTTTTTGTGCCCGTTGTTTTCAGTCTCTGCGTCTGCCTGTTTGTCTTTGTACCTGTCAGAAATGTTCCAGTCCGCTCCTTTTTGTGCCTTTTCTGTTCCTCACGATTTTGTCTTTGCCTGCTCCTTTTTAGTCTCTCAATCCATCACCTGTGTTGTGCGTTTGAGTCCTCCTCAACCGGTTCCTTGTCACGCAGAGAGTACGACGTAGACGAGAGTAGATGGAGAAAGCTACTAAATAAGAATTAAGGGTTATATTAAAGTTGTTATGCAGTCTGATGTGAAGTTCTGAGCCAAAAGCTGAACCTTCAATCAGCTTCAATTTAAAAGTGTAAAATTAGTTGGAAGCGAGTGGTACTTATAGCTTTTTATCTATGCATTTGAATATATGCAAACCAGCCACAACATTAGAACCAGTGACAGGAGAAGTCCTAACCCTAACCCTAAAACCAAAAAAACAAACCTAACAACTAAAAAAAAACATGAAGAACAACACAAGGTGTTGACCTGGCCTTCAACTTCACTAGATCCCAAACTGATCAAGTATCTGTGGGATGATCCCCTCAACACGTAGGATCCAAAGCTTCCGACTAACAACATTCTGGTCAGACACCACGGATACCCTCAAAGACCCATGTCCACTCTCTGGTAAGTCATTGATGATTTGGAGATACAATAATGTTATGCCTGATCCATGTAGAGCAGATGATGTTTCATGGTATCTAATGTGGTCAGTTTGTAATAACATTCTCTATTCGAAAGGTAGTAATTAGATATTTTTCGATAACTGATCAGCCCTTCCAGCAACACCAACTTGTTCAGAAAGACTTTAAAACTCGAAACTTTAAGTCTCACTCCGAGCTCCCAGACACTTAAGCTGTCTGGAGGCCTAAGACGTCTCAAAGTCAATCTTTCATGAAAACACACACCTAGTTTCACGGGCGGCCTGTCCAGGGCGTGCCCCGCCTCTTGCCCAATGTCAGCTAGGAATAGCTCCAGCGCCCCGCGTTCTTCTTCATGATAAATGGTAATAGATGATGGATGGGTGGATGGATGGATATGAATTACACCCTTCCTCTCCATATATGACAAAGTCACATCAGCTTTTTTTTCTCGCACATTTCAGTCCTGACATTAGCTCGTAAAACCTTACTGAGTGCAAAAGACAAGTTTACGGCCTTTAATTGATGGAGGCGCATGAATCACCTTTCATGAATGAAAATTAAGTTTTGCCTGAGTCACTTTGCTCTACCATTTCAAATATAATATAAAAAGTCCATAAAAACACTTAATCTCTCTCTCTCTCTACATATATATATATAAATATATAAACTTTTAATGTGACTAAGCCAGCCACGACGTAACAGGCTATAATTAAATGGACATTTTGGTTTTAATCCTCATCTGTATTTATTTAGTGTAGTGTTAATACCCATATTTATTTACTTTCTCATTAATTTGTGTTTTTTTCTTATTACCTCATTCACAGAAAGTATTTGTTTGTGTATTTATCAATCTGTAGGAATTATTATATGAATTCTAGGCAGTTATTTAATGAACTTAGACTTCAGACTCAAATTACCTTCAATGGAATGAGGAGGCATTGCAGTGTCACCAAATTAAAGCATTCATTTATTTAAATATTATTTTTGGTGCTTTTAATGACGCATTCATTGAATCATTGATTTAATTTTGATTATGACAGTTTCACTCTGCCATATATTACGAGTAATGTCTTAGGGTGTTATTGTGCTCTAAAATGCCACGCTATTAGTGCGATAATAGTGTCTGTGACTCTTTTTTTAACAAATGAAGACAGGCCTAAATTTACCATACAGCGCTTTAATTGCCCCCCCTCGACAAAACACATTTTTATTTCCCTTTAATTCACAGGAAAACAATTTCACAGCCCTTTTTCTTGCACATTTTAAAACCAACACTATCAGTATTTTGCAGGTCAACTGCAGCACACCGTGACCATCGCTTAGTGCAGAAACTGAGCTTTGCATTAGTTCAGGCAGGCCACAGAGTCAAGCTCCGCTCACAACCCCAGCCCACACCAGCTGAGGCGTCCACTGGCAAATCTAATTCCGGGTGCCTCATTTAAAGCTTCTTTCGCCTGCCCACCTACCTTCACTGTTTTCTCTACAAGCTGCCTCGCAATTTACCCCCAAGCCGGACTCCTCATTTTAGGCTAATTTGGTTTCATATCTGTGTCATGCATGCCTGTTATGTTTTTTTTATGTTATGTTATGTTTCTGTGGGGCCGCTGTTCTTCCTGCATCATATGCGTTTTTTTCTGGCTGCTTCTCCATCTCCGCAATATTCAAATTGATTCTTTTGGATCAATAAAGACGGAACGCGTCGAGGAAAAGTTAACTGGGGAGAGGCAAACATTTGTATGACCCGTCTTCTGTGAAATTTCAGCTACAGTTTCAGTCGCCATCGTTGAAAGTGAAGCAGGAAGTGGAAACAAAAATAAACTGTCAAAAAAGACACAGCGCCCACTAGTGTTTCGGTGGTGTTTTTACAGAGTGAGCCAGACTGACGACGTGCACACGAGTATAAATGACTCATACCAGTGTAGGATGTGTGTAGGTTATGCTGTCTACATCCCACAGTATCTTAAATGAAGGCACAAGGAGATGTGCTACTTCTTCCTTGGGGGTTTTAACTTAAGGATAGAGAAGTCCCATTACAAAACCCTAATAATAATAATAAAAAAATCGAAAAATTGACTAAAGGTGTTCAGATTGTAATGGGTTTTTCATCATGGTGATGCGTTTGATGTGCACAGTGCACAAATCAAGGCACCGGCTCATCAAAACGTAGCTCTACAGCACAACTAGAGGTCAAAAGCTCGGAAGGACAGCTCTGCGAACCTGATATCGTCTCGGATGTTGTTCGTATCGCCTCAGTACAATTAAACAGAACGCTTACTAGGTTAAAGCAGCATCTCGAGGATTTGTTTAGGATTGAGGCAACAGGGGTGTTCCCTCGTCCCAGACTTATACACGTATGAATAAAGACGGATCAGAACACAAGCTCGCGTTTGCATCAAGCCCGGCCGACGCCTTTGTAGGACGCTCAGCCGAGCAGGAAGCCTCAGTCAGCAGGGGTTCTCCCGGTGCTCCTCTCAGCCTCCTCGCCTTTTCTTCTCCGCTGCCTACCAGACTGACACCTAAAGTGGCACTAATTGGCATGGGCTCTGACAGCTATCCAGTGTGCCTGTGAAACTTTTAATGACACGACTTACACCCAGCAGCACCCGGCCTATCCTTTCTGTGAAGGAAAGCCTGTAAAAATACACTCAAGCTGTGCAGGCTCACTGGCAGTATGTTCTGCCTTGCTTTCCCCCTTTCTTTTGCTCGTTGCTTCTCCCTCCTGCACAAATACAGACACACCAGCCCACACTGACACACACTCACCGATATAATGTTACCCATCGAAGCACAGATGGGTGCTGTCTGGCAGAAATGACGCATGGACTTAATCATTTATTTCTCTAACTTCTGGACTGAATATGAATTATGCATGTATAAAAATGGACTCGAGTATAACACATGCTATGCAATAAAACTCTTATTTTCCAAAGCGTAAGACATAATCTGTTTTACCTTCTTTTCTGTTGTATATGCACCATAAAGAGTAATCTGTCTTTATATTGCTTTTAAAGCCTTAATCCATATTTTAATGTTCTTTTCTTGGAATGATTTGCGCGCAGCCGAAGAGAACGCCTCGTTTATCTTCTGGAACAGTACTATATTTAAAGGAAGTTGCCCCGCAAGTGCGGATTGCATTCATCGTTAATCATGCGCCGCCTCTCTCAGGCACGCATGTGCACGTTAGCACACAAACGAGCGCGCACAGATGCCGGCTCACGCACGCAAACTGTTTCGCAAGCACGTGGGAATGAGAACGCGGGGAAGGCGAATGTAAAGGGAGGCACATTTGGCCTAATTATTTCACGCTCTTTCTTTCCCCCGTCAGTTCTCCTCTCTAATACTCCCTAATCTGGCCTTCGCACTCCCACGTTCTCAGCATCACCCTCAAAGTGCGAGCGCTCTGCGGCACTGTCGCTGTGTCAGTCACTTAAGCCTCTCGCTGCTCCTCGCACTTTTCCTTTCCTCCGTCTGACACGGCGTCGCAGAAAGCAAAGTTCTGGACTGGCGATTAAATTCAGTCAGGAAAGAGCCTGGGATGTTATCTCAGAATTTACTTATTCCCTTCCTCTCCACACTCGGACTGATTTTTTATTTACTTATGCTCTACTCTACTATATATATATGTATGAGGGGAGGTATGATTTTAGCTCATGAGATGGGAATTGTTGATGGAGACAGGAATAACCACTGCAGGGGGAAAAAATGAGCCGAGGAAGAAACAGCCAGAAAAGAGGGGAAGAGAATAAAGAGGTCTTCAATCCGCCACAGGTGCTTAAATTACCTCCTTCTTCTCACAGCTGGCATCGGTTCAATCTGCAGCAAATAGGAGCAGCTGGAAATGGTGAGGCAACACCATATTTCTCTGGCCCGCTCCGTTCTTTACGTTCGAGCTGCTCTGTTGCATTACTACGGCGACGTCCCCGAGGACCGGAGCGAAGGCAGAGAGCGGCCTCGGCGGGGTCACCTTGGGGCCGCTGCGTGGCGGCAGGAGGCAAACAAGCCGTGTCATTATGTGTGAAAAGTTCAGCATCTAATATAAAAGCATCTTGAACGCTTACTCAAAGTCGTGTAATTTGCAAAAGGAAAAAATGTAGTTTGAATATCCCGTAGGAAAATCATTTACTACGCAAAAAGAAACCCCATCTTTGGTGTTTATTTCCTTTGCTGCTTGTTGTTTGTGTTTCAGGTACCTGGCTGGTGGGCGGAGCCCAGTTAGGCTAACTGGGAGCACCTGGCTAGTCTCCCAGTGGGCGGCCTATTTAAGACCTGGCTGTCGGCTTTCAGTCTCTCGCGCCATCCTGACGCCACCATGTTTTTGTTTGATTGGCTTCGGCCTGGTTCTTAGTTATTTTACTCCATCCAACACCTTACACTAAGATCAGTCATCCATCGACAGACATGTTGGTTGTTAAATTCTATTCTATTCTATGTAGCTCCAACTGATATTCATTCAAAAACTGTCAAAAGCTGTGACACAATACTAAATATGGTGACTCCTGATGTGTAAATGCACAATAAGTAAAGTTAGACAGTTTCTCATAACTACAGGTGCAGACTTTCATGAAAGGTACTTGTTGTATCTCCCCACTGGGCAAATACATTATTTATATCTTGCAAGGTGTGTCAAACTTTAAACACTAAGCTTGACTGAATACATTACACTACATATTTAAAATGTACTTAAAAAAAAAAAAAGAACTACTTCTGTTGTTGTAATGGCTTCAAACCCTGAGCTCGGTTCACGTTGCAAGTGCTGCAGTCCCGTGTTCTATTATTAATGCCGTAATCCATGGACGCACAATGTGTAAACAGATTACGGACACGGCGAACGTGAATATACACAACTGTCTGCGCGATGTTTACATCGACTCTCCCCGGCTCAGCCTCGCTGCTGCTCGCGTAAAGGAGGAAGAAGGCATGTCGGCTTTTCGGCAGTTGTTTGTCTTGGCCCGTCTCAGATTTCCAAATCTGTCACCCCTGTCTCGCGAACTCACCTCCTCATATCCTCCTCGCAGCCTCTGTTTTAGCTCCTTCAGCGAGCGCATGAAATATTGATTGTCGTGGGTTTCTGAGGACTTTGAACTTAATTCAAAACATCTCCGGAAAAATCTGCTGCTAAAGCTGCATGATTTATTGTCTGCCTCTGACTTGGCTGGTATCGTTTCCTGCTCCAACCGGTTCAGTACTCGGTGTTCACAGACTGAATGTGGCCATACCCGGAGACTGTGATGCAGCAGCTGGGTTGGGGGTTAAGCCATTGAAACGGCTGCCTGATGGGACCTCCAAGCAAGGATCCAGGTCAATCTCCTACACGCAGGCCGTACTGTCAACTCCGGAAATGCACGGGGGGACCTTCATCCTCACGGCCGACAGTGAAGCTCTCAGACTTGGACTCGGATCAAACGATATCTACATACAGAGCGCCGGAAACGGAGTTGCAGCCCTACGGCTCGCAAGCCAACCAAAACAACACGCACGCGTGGACATCGTGCACGTGCGCAGCCCTCATACCCCTCACGAAATACCGACTCTGATATCTCTGAAGATCATTCTGGGACAGTCAAAGTGCCGTCAAATGATCTCATTCAGCCGAGTGAGCACGAGAACATATTCGTATGTGTTCGGGAATTATTTAGAGCTGGCTCGCTGAGGTCCGTGTTCCCATCATCTGCAACCAATAAGCGTTTGATCCGACTCCAAGGTTCCTGCTGGCTTTGAGGATGCAGGTCTCCCTCTTCTTGGCTAGCCTTTAAAGCTCGGTAATTAGCATGAAGCAACTTCTTCTTACCTTAGAAGGGGGAGAAGCTCGGGTCGCTGTCGAAATGTGCATTATTATTTCAATTTCGCAGGCGAAACACAGATATCATTACGAGCCGAATGGTAAATCTTTTAAATATAAGCGAGCTTTGTTAACTGCTGCTATTTTCTCTGCATCCCTGCACACACACAAACACACACTGTCATTACGGTGGGATAAGAATTGCATTTTGCGCTCAAGATGGAGCATAATGTGTTTATCCGAGATCGATTGCGGGGCGAGCTTTAATATGCAGCCCCCAGAGTGGGGAGCGCAGTAATGCCACTGGAGGGGAATAAAAAATCCAGAGTTTTGGTGTAGGGAAAAAACACAGAATGATGAGAGGAGGAGGGCGAAGAAGGTGATGAAACGAAGGAGCGCCGCGAGAATGGAAATAACCATAAACCGACACACGTCAATATTTTTATCTCAACAAGTGAAGAGAGAGAGAGGGAAAAAAAAAAAAATGAAGGTGTAATGTGAAATGAGTCACTCATGGTTAAGACTCCGGAGAGAATTATCTCTAAACTCTTCGGTCCTGTGAGACGCTTCAGCATCTTTTAGGACTCTTTAGTTTTTATGGGCGAAAGATGTACTGTCTGTTTCCCTCTCACTGCCTCTTTGCTGCCAAAGCTGCACACACCTTCCAACAACAAACACAGTTTGCACGGAGACAAAATGGACCGGAGCCTGAAATCTAATTTTGTAGTATGTGAAATGGATGTTGACACGCTTGCAAGTTAAGTGATATACACGGATCAGCCACAACATTAAAACCACTTATAGGAGAGGTAAACAACATTAGCACCGATTTCGATCTGTTGAAAGGTGTTTTGGGAACGAGCTGCAACTCTCGTAAAGTCTCGTCTCACGAGGTTCCGTAATTGTCCTAAATTCTCGTAATTCACTTTGAGGAAGCTGGACTGGTCACATGACCCCCTGTGTCATCTCTCTTGTGATACATAGGTTTTTCTAGGATTTCTAGGGGTAATGGAAACTCAGCAAGTGATCATCTTGTGATGGTTCAATGTTCTGTTGGGAAACTTTTGGTATTCATGTGGATGTTACGTAGACATGTACCAGACACCACCCACCCAATAGCGATGACACTCCTTGATGGCAGCAGCCACCCCCAGCAGGATGCAGCCTGACAGAGACACATTTACAAAGATGGTGTAGAAACAACTCAAACATGACAAACGGCAAAAGGTGTTGACCTGGCCTCCAAATTATCTGATCAAGTATCTGCGGGATGATCCACAGGGGCCCCTCCCCTCAACACCTAGGATCTAAATGCCCCCCCACTAACCACATTCTGTTACCAGACATCACAGGACGCCCTCAGAAGGTCCATGTCCATTCTCTGATGAGTCACAACTGCTTTGGAGACACAAGGGAGACCTTAGGAAGGTGGTCATAATGTAAACCCTGATAGGTGTATGTTGACACACGTCATGTTTTTACGGATGTCTTGATAGTGTCCGTGTGGCTGTAAAGGTTTTGAGATGTTTTGGTGGAGTGCCGACCTCACATAACATCGTGATAAAATCCATGCTAGCCATCTAAACCAGTTCGTTCAGCATTAACTGTCCAGCCTACACTTCATTTCTGAACAAAATATTTGCTTTATGAGTTCATGACGGGTAGATACAAACAGTTTTATTACCGAAATATAGATGTGGGCCGAGAAGAAAGAGACGACATGAATGGAAGGACCGGCCGAGAAAGGAGAAGCTAGATTAAGCCATAAAAGCAAGCCAAGCGTTTTTGCCACTATTTGTCACTTCCATCTGGAGGTGCCAGTCTGTCAGTGCTCGTTTGTCCTTAGCAGACCTTGCCATACCAGCAGACCACCTGCTGTCCAACGAGACGCGAAGCAACACAGCCGGGACTACAGCCGCCGACGCCTACATCTTCTGCGTCCGAGTTTAAAAATCGATATAGATTTAAAGTGGGGGAACTGTTGACATGCACTCCTACACTGAAGGGACAGACAGCGCTTTGCCTCTATCTTAATCTATGCAAAGTAATGCGATCACTTTATCTGTAACAAGTACAAAAGTTGCGTCACTGCTACTAAAGCCTAAAACTAACTCTGACAGTTAGTGGTTGTCTGCTTCACTGTCTTAATGAAGCTTGGGCTGAGCTTCAAACAGGACGATCTATTCTCGCTTCCCCACACTGTCACGCTCACTTCATTCTCAGTTTCAACGTCGATACTCTCTTCCAATTATCTGTTTGCCTGTGTTTTGCTGAGCCAATCAGTCCCAGTGCTTTAAATTCATTGCATTTCTGTCACTCTGGCTCTCAGTTTGTTAGCCCTCCACCACCAACCTCTTCCCCATCGCCTACCGGGGTTGCCCAGGGGTCTCAACCGAAGTCTTCATCGGCCGATCTTGAGCTCCTTGACTCTGGAGGATCTTCTTCTTATCCACTACCTTCATTTAGGACTCTATGGTGTTGCTTCCCATCCGAGCGAAACTCCCAAAATATTGATTCTCACAAGCTCATGTTACTTACAAATGATCGCTCGTTCTTATTGAACAGAAAGCTAAACAGTGGATCAATATCAGTTTAGTATTTCTGCGCTCTGTCGACTGATTCATTTAGGATGTGCTTTGTTTTTTTAAATGGAGTAGACTAGAGTAGACTTTAGCTAAATATTTTGGTCATTGCATATTCTATGTAAATTCTACTTCTACCTTATTCTTGTCTATAATTTCCCTGCGGGGATCAATAAAGTGATCTTGAATCTTGTACTCAATCATGTTTAAATGTTGCATTTTCTTTTTAACCATGATAACAATGAGGAGCCAGCTACTGGAGCTCGTCAGACTTTCAGCCAGAGGGTCCATAACTTGGAGCTGTGTTCAGCCACAAAGGCTAAGCTAACGTTAGCGTAGACAGTATAAAGATGGACGCCTGAACAGCTACTCAAAAGTGAAGCCAAAGCAAGTAGAGCTCCCCCTGGTGACTGGCTGCAGTATAGCTCCATGCCCTAGCCCAACTAAAACACTGAAGTACACTTCAAATAATGGTATTTCAAAGGTTTCTTCCATTTCAGGTAGTTGATATAATGATGATGCATATTCACGTGTCAATTTCTTGGATAAGTTTCATTTTAGTTACGCTATAGAAACAGGAGGTGACACAATGGCAACTAACAGTTGCCATGCCTGTGGGGCTGTAGAGAACAGTGTACAGTGTATGATCCAACATTTCCATATATCAGGTCGGAATATATCGGACCGCACTGTGCAGACTCTGGCTCCTAACTCTTACAAGACGGTGCCAGAAAAATAGCATCAGTTTGACCAGTGCAAGGAAGTAGGAATGCATCGTCCATGTTTATATACAGACTATGCATACTTGTTAAACCATAAAGTCTACTTTTCTTTTTCAATCTTAAATAGAAAAAAGCAACATTTGGTGGTGACATTTGGAAGAGCTACATAACAAAAGTCAAGCAACGAGTTATGTACTTCGGCTTCTGAGTAATTAGAGGTGGAATCTCTTACGTGTAATGAGCAATTGATCACCTTTACCTCCGAGCAGTACTGGCGATCGACACCGGGGCACACGCGGCGGCTCGATTTATTGATTCTCATTCACCTCCTATTTGTCATCTCTGCCACTGGAAACATTCAAATTCGATGGATTTTTTCAAGCAGCCTCCTGATTTATGAACAACAAAGAAAGGAGGTAAGTGGAGAGCTGCTGCTCTCAGCCATGACCCTGACCGCTTCTTGCCACACACACACAACACACTCAAAGCTACAATTGGTTATCGACCTCTTCCAAATCATCATCCCATCCCAGGGCCGTGTTTTCTGATGAAGTCAGCACACATGTGCGCGAGCCCATGCCAGGCGCGTGCACAGGCAAGCGTTCAGAAGGATCATTTTCCCTGCAGCGTCTAGTCCCGTTTCATATTTAATCGCGCGGCTTTGATTCGAAAATTGCTTGTTTTGACACTTTAATAGAGCGTGGTAGACTAATTTTTTTTTTATTTTTTTTTGACGTGGACTGCGTCTTGTGTGAGCTTTGGAATAAAAGTGTAACGTGCTCATGCTGTCTTCTCCAGACGGCGATATTTATATCTACTCATGGACAACTTTGAAAAAACACACAAAAGAGAGGAAAAAAAAATGCTCAAGCACAATCCCGGGGTATCTCTCTTCTAGTCGAGCCAAACGTCTCTTGTGTGTTGGTTGGCCAGCGGAAATGCACTAGAAAAAATGAAAATCCCCTCCTCCCCCACCACCACATCACCACAATCGCCTTCCTGCTTGTATGTTGGCAGAGTCCATTAGTAAATGAGCACTTGACCATTACTTTCCCCTGAATGGAAAATAAATGTTTCTTCCTGGAATCTACACAAGAAATTTGATCAATTTCTGCCAGTGATTCGTTCTGTGTTTACACACATTTCTTTGCTTTCCTGTCCTTTTCTTGGAATTAACCACAGCACATTTGCAGGAGAGATCAAACGAATTTCACGGTACGTTTGAGACCAGTTTTAAGTCGGTGTTAATCTGGGCCACATCAGGCCACAAACTACTTTATCCGCATCTTTCCCACTTTTGACGCGCCGCTTTGACGTATTCGTGTTTGGTTCAAATCCTCTTTTGTTCCTCTAACGTCATCTTTGTGTTTTACATCACTCCTCTCCGGCTCTCTGTTGTTGCTCTCGCTTTGACACCGTCTGTAAACATCCAGACGAAGCCGCACGCCGGAGAGCGGCGCGCCCTGATTGAAAGCTGGAGACTAGGCGAGCAACAGTTCATGCATATCAAAGCAACAAAGATAGATGGGAAACATAGCCTTTCGTAATAAACTTATAAATCAGCCGGCTGCACTGGAGCTATATTTAAATGTATTGCCCTTGTCAACGTGTTTTGTTACAATTTCCCGCCACGCCGTCACACAGGTGCCGTTAATCCATCTCACGCTTAACTTTGTTTAATTTGTTTTCCTGCTTGTTAGCTTCCTTTAACAGAGCTTCTTACACAGATAATGGGTTTATTTCTTCTCGCCGCGAAATGAAAATCAACCCCATAAAACATCCTAACGACTGCGTCTATTCATAGATCCATCCTGCAATATAATTTAGATGCCTATTGACAGACTCAGGCAGGTGTTTTTTTTTTTTTGTTGTTGTTTTTTTTTTCCCATGCCAGGAGTAAGCTTTCGAAAGGTTATTATAGCTGCTCTCTAATCGATGCAGAGAGAGCCGCGGGCTACGCGCTGATCCAGCTGTATCTCTTCAGCCACCCCCTTTCGTCCCCTCCCAGGTCTGGATCAGACTGTGCACCCTCCTCTCCCCGCCGGAGGGATTGCACGTTGGCGGGGGGTCACGGGGTTAAGAGGGGCTGTTATCCATAAATCTACAGAAGATTTTAATGTCAGGAGGTGCTGTTACATGATATAAGCAAAGGAATGCGATCAACGTAAATCCTGGATTCGGTAGATGAGTGATTGCCGCTTGCTTTATTCCTACTGGTTAAAAATAAATAAATAAATAAAAAAAATAAGCTGATCCGCCAACCTGTTTGTAACATAAACCTCAATAGGCTGTAAATCCTATGTATTTTGTCGCAGAGAAATGTGTTGCAGGCAAGAGGGGAATCAAAAGTGTGACACTTCAGTTCTGAATGACTGAATATTCTCATTTCCAGAGAAGTACAGAATGTGCATCTGCCTTTTTTTTTTCTTTTTTTTTGTTACTCCCCAAAAGGCATGTTCTCTTGACATAGTATAGTAGCATTTCAGGAAATCGCTCACTATATATATACATCAAATCCATACCTCCTCCGCCAATGCCCCCAGCAAATACGCTGGTTCTTTATAAACCTAATGTGAGTGCTGATAGCTGAGAGCTGAGAGCTGACGGCCTTCCGCAGTTACACCCACAATACTTCAATGTAATTATGACAAATCTCAGATCTGAAATACCTGCTTGTTTATGCAGCTGATGAATGAGTTGGCTTTAATTACTTATTGGAATTGAATGTTTTCCGTCCTGCAGAGAGCCACTGCAAACGCGAAAAACTGCCGGTAATATACAATATGGCGAAACCTTGATATGAGCACGGTGGAGGGGGAAAAAAAAACAAACTGCTTTTCATTTATATGACCTGTCCCGTTATAAGTCTGAAAACGTGCAGCATATATTTCATTTGAAGAAAATGATGCCGCATCCATAGAATATTTTGACAGACTGACAGATTGTTTTCCGTCATCTCTGTTTGCTCCTCCAAGACGGCAAAAAAACAACAATCTTTGCAGAGCTGGGTCGGAGGAGGGGGGAGGGAAAAATCTCTAGTAATGTGTTTACAGTAGCCGGCGAGAAAGCCACAATCCAGACACTTACTACCAAGTGGGACGACTACGAGTTCAACCGCAATACATGAAAGGCAAAGTGCGTTTTACGCTGCTGCAGAAAGCTTTAATGGTAAACAGCATTTGGAGGATCTATGTATCTGTCTATGGCGCGGTTCATGTTCATGGATGATGTACAGCATCTGGGATGTGATGCAATTTCCAGTGTAATTATAAATACTTGTCTGCTTCCCCGGAGGGATCGAGAGAAAAATATCCTTGCGTGGCACTGGAATGCACAATGCAAATATACCTAACCACAGCAATGTGGAAGTTATAAAAGTACACTGTGTCCTGTGATCAGGACAGAATCTCCGTGGATGATAACTGACCACAGGATTGGTCTTTAACGATCGATTCGGTTCTCAGGAATCGACCAATGCTCAAGCCGTTTTGGGAGTGGGTACCAATTACAATCAAAAATCAAAATTACAAGTGTGAAACTTCTCTCGGGGCAACAGTAAAGACAAAACAAGACAAACAGGAGGTGTCGGTCCACATCAGTCATGTTACGTTTCCAGCATGAACATTTTTGGAGGGTTTGGACCAATTTACACCGATTGCAGAAATTTACTACAGGGGAAAAAATAAGGAAAATAATCAGCAACATAGGAAGAGGAAGAGAAGTTTTTGATAGTAGGAAAAGACTTTGTAGGTGTTTTTGGTGAGGAAGAGATAAAGGATATAACAGGAGAAAAAAGCAATGCCACCTGAAGATAAAAAGCAGTACACTAATCTCAATGCCATATTTTTTTTCTTTATTCTTTTAAATAGAATAAGGGTGAAGTCCACTAGCATCTGACACAAACCTGTCCACAAGCAAATCAGCTACAGTTACGTAGGCTGAGGATTTTTGGTCGAGGCCCCGCCCCCCAATTTATCAAATGGGCCAGTGGCGCAATGGATAACGCGTCTGACTACGGATCAGAAGATTCCAGGTTCGACTCCTGGCTGGCTCGGAACTTTTGGCGAAGACTGAAATTTACCAGGACTGCAGTGGGTCCCACTGTTTTTTCATTGGGTGAATTTAACCAAATGTGTAATTGATCTCTCCCCAACCACATCTCCTCCTCGAAGACCCATTCACAGCTTGTAAACAGTGTGACGTTTTGTGGGGGGCGGAGCTTATCTGGCTTAGTTTAGCTAACGCTGTAGCTTGTAAACGGTGATTAGCGTATTTCAGCTCAGTGTTTTGGCAATTACTCTTCGAGGAAAATTCATATTTTAGAAAATATACTAATACACTCACTCTCCAAGACCGTTATTTTAAAAAGTTGTGACTCAGACTGATGGGACTACATTCACCTACCCCTACACTCTCACTCACTGGAAGGATGATTTCACCAAAAGAGGACACAAGAGGGGACAAAGTCTGGTCCGTCTTTACCAAATGAAGCCTCTACAACAAAGATAACACAAGAAGTAAGTGGAACAACTGTGGAGCCTAAAGTAGCAAATGCAACTGGGTGCTTGGACACCCATGTTAGCTCGCGGTTAGCATTAGAATTAGCATATAACGAGAATCCTCTAAATAATGATTAACTTAACGTTATTTCAGTCACAGTTTAGTCTTAGCCATAACATTATCCAGGCTGATGATGTAAAAGATAGTAATCTTACCTGATATCAAATGTGCAGTATGCAAACAGAGTTGTTGATGATTGTCTCATTCCAATCCTGTCTTTTAATCGCGTTCAACAAAGTCGTCTATGACTGGCAGTGGGTAATATGTGATAAAGTTTCAAGTTAGTGTTTTTGCTTCGGTTTTGGCCCCCAGAGACGATAGGGAGATGATATTTTCAGGGTTGACAGTGACAGTGTTGGCCTCAAGCTTCCCTCTGTTTTGCCTCAAGCTAACGCCGTGACGTCACTGTGACGTAGGCCATGAAGGGGTCCACAGTTCCCCACTATCCTTCCAGTTTTTAATAATACTTTGGACATTTCTTAACCCAATTTCAGTACTTTCTGCAGTCTTTTTTTCTATTTTGTATTATATGTATCGTTTTATAATCTATTTCTAAGATGTTTTTTGTGTTGGTAGTCATGTGGGTGGATGGCAAAAGAAGAATTTCATTCAGTTTCTACACTGTGCACGTGACAATAAACTCTTTGAATCTGATTAGTCACAACTGTTTCAGCAGCAAAATGGTCACAATGTTACGCCTGATCGGTGCAAACGGCGCGCGCACGGGCTTAGAGACGCACATTAACGCGCTGTCTGGCACTTTCTAGCCCTTAAGAGCTCGTGGAGACAGTGACAACAACACTGCACGGGGGTTAAACACGCCTGACTGCGCAGAGACATCTGGCTGGTGAACGGATCAATCAGGTTCAGCTGGAACAAATCAAGCGGCCACCCCGTCTCTAATCTTTCCCTCTTCTGTCTTTCCCCTTCACACCCTCTTCCCTCCGCACCCATTTACCCTTCTTAACTTCCTCACAGCTTTATCATCCGTCCCAAACGACATGCCTCTTACTCGTTTTAACTGATTCGTCCTTATCCCACATAGCACATACACACACCTTCTCCATTATCTCCAAAACGAATTCTCATTTCATTTTAATAAGACATATTAAGGAGAAATATATATAAGAATGGAATCTGAGCCAAGGCCTCGTAAAAATAAATTTACTGTAATAATATGCAGTATCACACTTGTATGGTGACGACCACCTCTCCATGCTAATGGAGTCATTGATGGATGTCCCAGCTAGACCCTTTGCTACACAGAGCACACCTCAGCTGCGACAAATGACCAGAGCACATTAGACATTTATCAGTCCTTCTGATTTGTTTTCCTTCATGATGCCGCTACAGATATTGAGTTGCGAAGGGTTCTCATTACCCACGCCGCAACCACCTCAGTACCTCTGTTTATCTCCCACAACCCCCCTCCCTGCAACAAGACATAATGAATATCCTGGCGGTAATTAGTGTAATAGTGTAGCCTCACCCTCTGTGAAGGTTATTTCTGAAAAGGATCCGCGTTATGAAATCACAAGCCTTCCTCTGCCTCGAGTTAACACATCAATTTAGCTGGCACTTCAGGAAATCAGCCTTTTCTCTTAATCCTGCTATTTATACGAACTTGGCAATGTTTAAGGAATTATTTTTAATCAGATAAAACACTGTTTCTAGTGTTCGCCTATGAAATTAAACTAATATGCTTCATGCTACATACAACTAATGCGACGCTACAGCGTGGGCTTTTAGTCTCCAGGTTGGACACGTTCTTCGCTGTTGTCCTCAATACTTAATTTCCCTTATTGAAAAGTTTAAACCCAATTTGTTCAACACAACACAGCTGTTGTTTTTGAAAACAAATCCGAGTGATTTAATTTACATAAGGGGGGGGAATGGCAAATCAAGCTTTATGAAGTCTAATGGATGAATTTATACTGTGTCAGGTTTGTTAGTTAGATGAAAAGATTCTTGTCTCTTACCCATAGACTGTATATAAATATGGAGGACACGTGCCTACTTCCTTACATTGACCAAACTGATGCTATTTTCCCGGGGAGCCACGTGGAGATGAAATATCGATGACCCGACCACACTTCCACCTGACTCACTTGCATTTTTGTTTATTTAATATAACGCTCTGAACTACCTCCACCAGTTACAATGAAATGTGGGATTATATTTATTTATTCCTACTCTCTCAATCCTATGGGACTGCTTCATGGAGTGGTTGGCATGGCAACTTGTAGTCATCATGATCTCACATCCTGTTTCGATAGCGTCAAATAACTTACTAAAACAGAACTAAGAACCCAAATCAGAAAGCACTGAAGTATGCTAAAATAACAGAAACCATTCTTGCAGAAAAAGGGGTGGATCTATAGTGCAGCCAGACACCAGGGTGAGCTCTACTTGCTTTGGCTTCACTTCACTTCACATGTGAAAGTTTCACTATTCATGACAACTATACGGACTTGTAACTTATTATTATTTATTTATTTTTTTAAATTTTTATTAAGAGTTGAAATCCTGCATAATTATGTGAGTTAAGCTAACAGGTATAGTTGGGTGGGCGGATCTCAACGTCCAGTCTGCTTTAGCTCCGCCCCAACACGGCCCCCCATGTCCATATTTAGAGTATTCCAGTGTGGGCGGAGTAAAGCTCATCCAACATGGCGACCACGGACTCCGCCCACTTCGGGCTTCATTTTCAAGGTTCAGAATCTAATGGGTGGCGTCACGATGGGTTTGCATACTATACATACAGACAATGGGTCTTAGTCTCAGTTTATATTATATGTCATTTTAATAACATATAATAAAAACAGTAAACAGCAATGCATTAGTACTGAGTCCAGAATACTTTATTGTTGCATTTCCAAATGTTCGCCGGAACAAAGTACCAAAACTAAATATGTAATGAAAAACAAAGTTCTGGGTTGAAGTGTATATCTGCATGCCAATGTTCCAATTTGATATGCTGCTAGAAATCCTGAAGCAACACATTAAAATGAAACCACCAGTTTAATTGATGGTTGGACACACAGTTTATCAAAAGCCATTTTGCAGCATTTGCATGTTCAGTGGCTCTGGGTGGTCACAATGGCCTTTGGGGCTTGCAAAATAATGAGAATGGGTGTGCAAACTCATTTCATACGCAAAGCTGGTCAGAAGTAGTCAAACATTTAAGAAATCCACCAAGCAAGACCTGTTAAATGTTATGATTAAAGGGCACTTAGACTAGTCCAGGCTCTGAAATACAGAGCAGAAGACACAATAGAGTAATTCTGTAAGTGAAAGAGCAGTGTAATGCATTACACCTGCCGAATGCGTTCTGGGATACCTGGCTGCCCCAAGTCCATACAAGTTACCTCCAGATGTGTCCTCGGAAAAACGGGCGCGGCAAGAATACATCCAGGCGTTTTGGACTGTATTTGGTCAGATGCATCCTCTGGAACTGGAACAGCACTCGGGCAGCGAGCGATGACAAGAACACAAGAAGCGACAAGTTACAAGTCACACGCTGCGATGCGTTTTTTTGTATGTGTCTTGTTTTCTTTCTTTATGTGCGACCAGGTACCGCTTCCCTCCCCGCCCCCCATGCTGCAGCGGGTGATTGAATGCACCTGTCTCCAGCTGGTCTTCAGGAGAGGATGCTACAGAGGCTGGAGAAGAGACAACCAGCGCCAAGTGGGCCATTTAGTGTTCTCGCTGTCTGTGTTCTCTGTGCTGAGCTCGGTAATTTTTCTTCCACCATTCTTCCCCTCCCACAGTTTCATTTCTTATTTCACTCATAATGTTGCTCTGGGATTTGGTATTAGTTGTTACTTAATGGCCTTAATTTAATTTCAGCTTTTTT
Organism: Mugil cephalus; assembly: GCF_022458985.1. Taxonomy (NCBI): domain Eukaryota; kingdom Metazoa; phylum Chordata; class Actinopteri; order Mugiliformes; family Mugilidae; genus Mugil; species Mugil cephalus. Next base: position 5,870,511 of record NC_061788.1, on the reverse strand, counting down.
AAAAAGGAAAAAAATGTCCTTGTTGGTTTTCTCAGCTCGGTTTCTATTACTTCTTTGTTATCTTATGTCCATCCCTGGAGGGGTAATGCATTACCTATGTGTACTCTTCTCTCTTTTTTTCTATTAAACAGCTTAAACTGTTGTGAGGTTGTGTGCAGACTATTCTCCGGTTCCCACATTGCAAGATTCGCCATCATTGACTTTTTGCGGCCCCCACGATCCAAAAAAATAAGAATAAATCCACAAATTAATCAGTAATGACAACAATCAATCGTCCTACATTACTTCCAGTCGCTGCTCTCTTAAAATAGTTGCTTGACGACTCGTAAATGTCATTTCATTTATACTGGTACAGTCACTAGAGTGGTCTCACCACACCTATAAATCATCGTATTAATAGACACCCCCTGAATCCGTGAGGGAACTAGACATCGTGCCTTTTAATTTAATTGGTGTCAAATAAAAGGTGATTATTTTATTTGAGAGGAATTAGGGCCATCAGTAGGCCATCAATAGGACCAACAGTAGGAACCGACTTCCTCTGTCATGTCTAAGAGGCCGGTCGTCACCGGGTCCAACAGAGTAAGTGCTTGTTTCAGTCGGCGGAGAACTCGTTGCTCACAGCAGAGTGCGGAGCACAAATAAATGAAACAAATTGCCGTCGTGCAGAAAGGAGCGGGGATTCGCCGATGTGATCATCATTTCCACCGTGCCATTTTGCAAACTGACCTTCTGTCTCAAGAGAAGAGCAATTTTCCACATGGGCATAAAAAGGATTTTCGTTCGTGCGGAGGCTCCACTGGAGCGCAGCTATCTGGGTTTTGTTTTTGCAAATTTTTTTCATGACTGATGAATCAGGAACAATACAATCAGCAAATAATGAATAATGTTGTTTTGGAGAGAGCTTTATATCCTATTGGCTTCATCCTGAGTATTATTTCACAGGTCGCCGACAAGGTGAAGTTCTATTCAACATTTGAGCCTGACAGATGGACAGCGTAATAACTGGACTGTGATACCAAGGATGTCTTCTGCATATTAGAGATGCACTCATTCATTTTTCAGATTCACAGCTGTTGCAGGTTTGGGGTTAATGACCTTTATATTTCTCAGTTAAAGTCTCCATTGCTCGGTTATTGATCGTTTTGTCTCATGCAGTTTGATTTACCAACAAAACTCTTCAAGGATTTGGCCTTTAAACAACTAAAAAGTTTGACAATATTTTTTTATTTTTATTTGTTTTAGAAATATTAGTGGCGTTGATCTAGAGATGGATTTTCTGTATGGACATACTGGACGCGGTCTCCATAGGATCTTAATGGCTCTAATGACGCTCTGACCTTTGCTCAAATGCCACACTAGCTAGGTATATATATTTTTTAATATACTGCATTAGAAAAGGTTAAGGGAGTTTCTTGAGAAGGAGTCTCTCTCACATGTATGGCGCTCGTCGTTGTCATAAGGCCGTTGCAAGCATTTTCTTTTCAAAGTTCAAATTTTTTCCTCGCTGATGAAGTTGATATTGTGGTTCGTAAAAAAACCTTCGGAGATGGATTAAGAAATCTGGCACTAATAAGGATGACTAAGGATGCACCACCAGTAGGTCAAAGTGTGCATATTGTGAGATATGCTTTTTAAGTGAAGTGAAGTCACTTTCAACAGTGGTGACTGAAACTCATCTCATCTTCCATTACTGCATAATCCTCACTAGGGTCGCGGGGGGTGCTGGAGCCTATCCCAGCTGGCATCGGGCGGGAGGCGCGGTACACCCTGGACAGGTCGCCATCCTATCGCAGGGCCAACACATAGACAAACAAGCATTCACACTCACACCTAGGGTCAATTTAGAGGGTGACTGAAACTTTCCAAGAAATTTCAGCATTTTAATGAAATGTCATACAAATGTCTGTATCTCCAAACCGCATCAGTTAACCTTGCTGGTTCTTTATTGAGCCACAGCAATCAAATCAAAATTTGTGGAGATGGAGAAGCATCTGGAAATACTAAAGCAGAACCAATCACAGCTCTTGTGCTCTTGTGAGGAGGTGTACACACAGCTTAATCAAAATTACTTCTAAAGTCTAAATTCGACTTTCTGAATGCAGTCCTTGTCCCAGTTTACTGAGAAAATCAAATAACTGACGGGAACATGTCCTCCTTCTTCACACTAGGTGGCGATATGTGTCTTTTCTGTGGGTTAATACGGCCCCCTTTCTGGTTGACCTATTACGTCTTCTAATAAACAAGAGGCGTTCATGTGTCAGACCGGCATTTCAAACAACAACAAGATGGAGAATAGTTCAGCTTTTTAATCTCATACGCAATGTGTGCACTATGTATGGTGCAGATAAGATGGCGCTGTCCCTTCTACCGGGTCTGTTTACCTTCTTCTTCTCTGACCGGCTTTCTTGGATGCTTTTGTTCCAGAGTCATACACCAGTGCAGCAGTTGTGGAGCATGTGCACACGCGTTGTCTAGTTAAAGTCCGATAAAGAGTGATAAACATTATCTGGGTGTCTAAATCTGATAAGGAGTAACGTGTTTACATGCAGTTAAGCTTTCCAGTTAAAGTCGGATTAGGTCAGTAATTAATTTTTTTCATGTGCAGGTAAATGAACTGAGTTACAGCACTAGGGTCTGTGAAGGCTCTGCGTGAACTTAACACAGAAGTATAACCGCCTATGAGCACACACTGAGCAAAGAAGATTGTTAACGTTATGCTAGATCAGCCTCCAGACGGGACCGTTAATTCAGATGAACTACCGCTGGTCAAAACGCTGTGTGAGATTGTCTGAGTTGGAATAGTTTTCCAACTACTATTCAGGAAAGTTCACTGCTTTTAAAAACCATGGTTAAAATTAATCAATTGTGTGTGAAGTCCGATTTTTTGAAGTAGTAGCCCTCTTTTATTCATTGTACTGAAATGTTATCTGTTGCTTTTACATAATGTTGTATGTGCTGCTGTGTCTGTATGTTTATCTTTTGTTTGTTTCCCAATGTCTGAGGAAATTAGCTTGTATCTAAATCCGGCAATTTAGCACTGTCCTCACCTAACACACACACACACACACAAACAAACAAATAAATGTAATACCTGTGCAACAGATTTAGAAGCAGAAGACGTCCCCACCAACAATTTACCCAAGACCCCTGTAATTCTACTGTATTGATCGGCAAGCCCAAGATTACCACATTGCCATGCCTCTACCCTTGCAAAGCTGAGATCGATAGCGCCAAGGAACCGAATAAAAATAACCCACACTATCACGTTGCTCAACTGAGCGCAGGCTAAAAGCTGTGAGGAAATAGCAGCAGGGCATTCCCTGTGGCAGAAACAAAGGGAAAAGAAACCTAATCCCTCTACTGAACCGCAAAAAGACAACATATTTAGACCGGTCTATCTGAGGGGCTTTAGATCATCTTCTAAGAGAAATGCTAGCGTGTAGCGGAGGCACCGTGTTTGATTCAATCTTTTAATAAGGCTGATTTCAAAGAAGACTGTCCTTTTTTTCCCCCTAGCTTTAAGTTGCGTAACCCGCACAACATTCATTTAAAAATATATAAGCTGCTTTGCAATAGCTGGAAAACCTTGAATGAAACAGAGTCTTTTTAGTCAAAGCCAGAAAGAGAAAAAATGGCAGTTCCTCTCGGGTGATGTAAATCTTGAGCAGATGGAGCAAAAATATGTGCAACATATCAAGCCTTTGACAAAGAGAAGAGACTGCGTTTATCCAGGATGCAGATTCCTGACCCTGATTGCATACTGCGTGCAGATGATGTGAACCAGTTCTACAGCATTCCTCCCACAACCCCTTCATAACCCTAATGATTCTGTCACTACAAGCCTCGCATAATTAGACCTGGAGTCTGATTTGAGCGTTGCGGTTCTGGCTGGGCCGCCTTCATCCTTGGCTCCGGTACAGAGAGTCGGGTTCATACCGGGTTGTAGCAGGACTTCTCCCCGGTCTCCGATGAGTTCCTCACGGGGAGTGAACTGCTGAGTGATGAATAAAAGTGTCAGCATGATTCGCAGTCAGTGCTGTTTTCATGGCTCGGATGAAAACGATAAGGTCGGGCAGCTTTGAGAAAATCTCATCATTAGTCCTCTCACAGGCCAGGATTTAATTATCTACACATCCAAATCGCCCGCTTCCCCCCTTCTCAGCAGATTATTCTGCTCCTGGAGGATTGTAACCATGATGCCTTTTGCCTCTTTTCCTTGCCTGCATGGTAAAGCAGCAAAATAAGGACATCCTCTTTGGATGTGGATGTATGTCCTTGATGTGGGGGGGTTAAGATTGGTTGCATGATGAATAGGTGTGTGTGCGTGCGTGTGTTGGTAAGCTCTAAAAATAGGTTCATGTAAAATTAATCTTCGGACAGAAAATTGACCCAGATGCAGCAGAATCTCATTGTGCCTAACATCATCAAATGGATCCCATGACAAAGACAGAACGTTACAGTGACGAGAGGAGCTAAACAAGGCTTACTCATTAAGAACTAACCAAAAAAAAAAAGACACACAAGGAAAACAGACTGAGCCAAAGCGGAGAGTGGAAGAAAGAAGTGAAGATAGTTTATATGCCTCCTCGGAGAGAATTGTAATGCAGCTGTTTTATGTCTTAATGTTGATCACGCTGACTCTGGTGGGACCTCATTAACTGAAGGCAGAGAACTGTGTTAAGCCATCTATCGACTTGCAGGGAAAATACACAAGTTATAGTGTAATAATAATAGACGATGGATACGAATGCTAAGCTAAAACCAACGATTTTTGATTCAGCCACAGTTTTTACTCATCCAAACAATCAATGATCAGGCTGTTGGATTTTTAGGTTAGAAAGAAAAGTATACAACGTAGGTCTTCAACGGGGGTCCGCGACCCCTAGGTGGTCTGCAGAGGTACTGCAGGGAGGTCACAAAATCGTTGGTTGATTAGACATTTTTTTATAGGTATTTTTTAAATTTTCCCCCATAAATTTCTTTTTTTTTTTTATTGTGCATTAACATGAATCCAGCATATCTTAGTTCAGCCCTTCACTCATTCAGCACACCGTTTCACATTTTCCCTTTTTCACATCTTGTTGAACAACACTGTTTGAACCGCTACTGACTGGTCGATCAAACCGATCGCACAACGATTATCATACATTTTAAATGCAGGGATGGCGCATGTTTCGGCAGGAAATACGTGAATAAATGTGTGTAAAAGAAACGGTTCAGTCTCAGCAGCGGGAGAAGAGCGTGGTGAGCGTGTGAGCAGCTCATAAGTGGGTATCTGTGGACCTCTCCGTGCATGCCTTTTATGCACACCTTCATAAGTGCGGCCAATTAAGACAAATTAAGCTCATGCGTCAACGAAACACTCATGCGCTGCCACGGCAAGCCCAGAGCAGAGGAGCACACAAGGACGATTTCAAAGAAACACTGCTACTGCTACTACCACTCAGACAGACTGTAAATCACTTGATTTATAGTTAGCATGTCACAACAACAGCGGAATATGCAAAACCTCCTGAAACCCTGCGTCCTCATATGGGGACTTTAAGTTTTAGGTTTGTGGCCGCTTCTTATTCTGCTTCATCTAAACGTTTATCCTCTTAACTCGATATTATAGCAGATACTATAGATATTATAGCAGATTTTACAGTTGAACCCTGTTTATTTATGCTTATTAATTTTCCCAGTTTAATATGACACGCAAATGTAACAAATTCTATTAATAGTAACAAGCTATAACTTCGCTAATTAGCAAGTACTCGATTGAGGACGTTGGGACTTCATTATTTGCAATTCTGCTTTTGGAAATTAGCAGTTTTATATTTTGTTACATATTGGTGACTTTTTATAATGACTGAAATAATCTCTGTGTTCAATCATGAGGACATAATATTTTCTAAAAATTACTTCCTGTTCAAAGATGATACTTAGCTTTTATACTTCTTAGGTCCTACTAATCCCAAATAAAGAGAAATGGAAATAAAAAATGCAAATAAAAGTTCAGGTCTCAGGAGGTTAACATGCATAGGAACATATTGAAACAGTATATTTACTGAGAGTTTGGTGCACAAAGATGAAGAAAGATGATGGTAATTGTGGCCCACGCAGTCATTTGGTCAGTTCACAGGATATACTGAGTGGGGATAAAGCGTCCCAAAGGGCATTTACTTTCTGCAGACTTTCATCCATGATCTGTTTTACTACATCCCTGCATCAGTCAGAGTGATTTGTTCCACTGCACTGCTTCTGTAATATCTTTTTTATTTATTTCTGTAAGAACAATGTACGGATAGCAAATCGTCTTTGTTTTTAATCTGCCCGGCTTTTCTGGACAGGCTTTACCTCTAGGTCAAAGATGATCAAATTAAGTCGTGACAGACAGATGAACTGTACGTCTCTTATTGTATTTTTTTTTTTCTTATTGCATTTCTTTCGCGGGGTATTAATCAGTTTGATAACAGTGCTCATCTTCCCAAATGTTCCACCCGAAACATGCCCTCCCTACAAGGGCGCCATCACTGAAACCTGCTCGACTGTGACTGGATTAAAGAACCGCAAACAAACCAGAGGCCTATGTTCCCGATTTCCAAGAAAGGCGATGCGCGGCCGTACCACCTTCCAACACTGACGCGGGTTGTGCCTGTGCAAGACTGACGCACATGAACCGCGTCCACTGCCATGAAGTGACCTTCATTACGGTTCATTTACAGAGGTATTTCAGCTAACTTGAACAATCCCGTTCGTATGCATCCACAGAAGCGCAGACATCCGTGTCTCCTGATTGCCGGTAGAGACTGGGGGTGTAAAAGTCTGGCACGCGCCCATTTCCTTGACGAGGCTGTCATCGCTCATCTGAACCTATTTCATTAGCGGCGTGATAGCTCGCCTCGTGGACCACACTGTCTTCCATCAGAGAATCAATGAAGAGCTGCGGAGCGCCGTCCGCTGGACGGTCGTCCAAATGGAGACGTGCAGAACAGCCGGCTTGAGGCCATGAGCGGAATAGTTATGACTCAATCATTTTATCATCTCGCCTCGCTATCGCTTTCATACAGAGCGAGTTTTAAAAGGGCGGCAGATCTGCAGAGGAAAAACACTTTTGACCTTGGTGGCCATCTGCATAACGTCAGCCGTTTCTCTTCGCCTCGCGGTTATAATGTGTGAGGGCTAATGTAGCGAGTTTTCAGAGGTTAACTGGACAGTATTTATCTCAGTATTTACACGGCAGCTAAATAAAAGCATGTGATCAAAATACAACTTTTTTAATGAGTGCAAAGTGGTTCGTCTTTTTTGCCCAAGACCGTGAATGAACGGCATTTAGTTTACTTTGCCCTTATGCTAAGCTAAGCTAAGCTAATTCCCTGCAGTCTATTGCTGTATCTTTACAGTGCAAATTTCCACGCTGCCAAACAGTTCCAGCATATTACACTGCAGTGAACTCTCTTTCCACCCCTTCCATACATTTTCTTTACCTGCCCGCTCTCACCACTGCCTCCCTTTGTTGCTTTTTATCCTCTCCCCCGTTGCCCTTTCCCTCTCTCTACCTCCCTTTGTGCTATTCCCAGAGGTGCGGCGCTTGTGGATTCATGCGAGACTCTGTCACCGAACCAGAGAAGCTGTTGACGCACGGAGATATGCTGAAGGTCGTCTGGGGGTGGCGGCTTTAAGCGCGGGGGGGACCGGTCGACGCCGGACAAAGAGACGGATTCACTCATGTACTACTTTCCTTAATACCCAATAAGCAGCTCAGAAGACACACACACACACACACTCAAAGCATAGTAGCTTTCTCAAAGCCCCTCGACTCGCCAGCCAATTTCATAGTGCGGCGGAGGAGAGGATCAGACAGAGAAATACGCAAGTGAGTGTCCAACACAGCCGCCAGTAGTAATGCATTAGGTCCAGGTTACGTGAGGTCAGCCATTGTTCTCTGTTCTGTGACAGAGGCGCTGGTATCGGACCGTTCGCTGCTCAATGTGACCTGCTGTGCAGTAAACATTTATTGAGCACTGTCACACTTCATTTATCTCCTCGTGTACCTCAGCACATTTAATAACAGAAGAGAGAGGGGAAAAAAAAGAAAGTGGCAGATTGATGTTGTAGGTAACTGATGTGGAAACACACACACACACACACACACACACACACGCACACACACATCTTTTGCCTTATATGCAATTCGGTCAGGGAGCAGAGCTTACTGGAGGAAACCACTTGTCCGGAGTCCAGAGAGGTCTGAGGGGATTCATCTTAGTTGGATTTCATTCCATTACTTTTTTTTTATTCATCTTCTAAAAAAAAAAAAAAAACATAAAATAAAATGGCCGAGAGCTTTCTTTACAGCATCTCGCATTTGGAGCATGTTGCCGGAGTTTCTGCCAGCTTTGGTGCAAAATTTTGAGTAGCCCAGGTGGCCAGTTTGCCTCCGAGCTCGTTCTCACTTCCAGCTTACGGAATGTGAGACGTTCAGGCTCAAATATGTGAACCGTAGCATCACGCAGTTAAGTAGCTGAAACATTTATCTCCATTAGTCACTGCTGTTAGGAAAGAACGTGGGACTGGATTATGACATTGTGTAGTTTGCACAGGGGATGCAGAAAGGGGAGGCGGCGTGTTCTAATTGTTTTTTTCTGTCCGTGCTCGATGTTGTTGGTATTCACGCAATAGCCGGAACATGGGTTCGGCTGAATTCACCACCAGAAACTCGTGATTTATGGTAAAGTAGCGAAATAGATGTGAAAGGTGCTTATTTTGTCTTATTTTGATTGTTAAAAAAAAAAAAAAAGAGTTCCTGTACGGTGCAAGCCGTGCAGGATACGGAAGCTTTATGAAATGAAACTGGAAATATGCACCGAGACAAGTTCATGGAGAGAAGCAACTGGAAAACAACGTGATCCCTGGTTGCTGGTTACCTTTCCTGCAAAGCCCCACTGTCTCAAGAATCCAGCATGCTTCTTCATTGAAGGAAAACTTTGCGGCATTATTTCATTTGATTGGCTGCACAAACAAAGAAAATATCTTTTTGAAGAAATCATAGCACAGTTTCATAAAGTGCTGTGACTGTTTTGGAGGGTTGCACAAATTGATAACCTCAGACCCTTTTTTTTTTACAGTCGTCAGAAAGGGACCGACCCACAAGCACAATGAGCCAGTGGGAGAAAGCAGTGATGTTCGATACCACGGATTTCCTTTCCAATCCAATACTGAGGTAAATTCAGGCTGATATCGGCGATACCAATCCGATACTTTGTGTAAGTATTGTGCCTGGTAAACCTAAAACAAAATATTTCAAATCAAAACTTCATAAAGAATACAAGAAATCAGCAGAATTTATTTTTTTTATTTTAAATATATATTGAATATTGAGGTAGTGGCCTTATTTACTATACAGCCAAGATAATACAACAAAAGAAAAACCAGACAGAGACACAATCATACAAAATATGTGAAAATGCAGTTTCAAACACTGAAAAAAAGAAATAAATTAGAACATTAAAATAAATTGTTGTTTAACTATTAAGAACTACTATAAAATGAAAGCTTCTGTCCTCCTCCTCATAAATGCTTTTTATTCTGTGTTGTGGTTTAACCTGAAGTGTTTCACAAGGTTTGTTGTGTTGCCACAACTCACTAGTTATTTTCCACTGTGTTCCCTTCATTACCTCGAATGATTGAAGTATTGAAAGTATCGATATTTTGATTTGAGAATTGATTTAAGAGCATAAAGACCTGGTATCGGAAGTATCGATATTTCAGTATCGATCACTACAAGAAAGCTCAGGGCCTCAATTTCATTGTGCGACTTCAAAGACGAATACTGGACCTTGACAAGGAGTTTATCACTTTTTTGGGATTCCTTAATCATTTTTTTGTCCTTGGTTCCTTTCTGTTTCCGTTGAATGAGAAGCACTCCTTCAAATAGCTGCTTATCAAAAGCCATCAGCGCTGTCATCAGTTTCCCTCTTTGATAAAAGTGCTAATGAGCAAGCCTGTCTGCGTCTTTGTCTTGACTGCTAGCGATGGGACTGTTCAGACGCTGAGCACAACTCTCCAACTCCGCAAACTGCTTGAAATAAAAAGGACTTTGAACTCGCGTCACGTCCCGAAACTAACTAAATAAGAAATACACAATAAGAACTGTAAACGAGTGAGACTGCCTTCTTACTCGAGCATGTCAAATTTGTTCTCGTTTTCCTCATTAACTGACAATGTGCGTGTATATTTGGGAAACGCGCGCGCACACACACACACCTGGTGCGTATTTTTTGTTCGCCTGCCTTCACAGCGGTGGGAACCAAGGCCAACTCTCACACTTGAAAGCGATATAACTTCAGTGAGGAAAATAAAGCGGAATCTGACACCTCCACTGTTAACTGTGGCTGCTAGAGGTGTGTAAGAAAAAAAAAATGTGTCTATAGAAGGATGAGTCACTTTGAAAGAGACAGTCGGAGAAGAAAAGGAAAAAGAACAAATAGAGTGTAAGAGACTGCGTGTGTTTGCCTTGAACTGAGCCGGATTAGCTGCTGCCGAACCAGCTCCGCTCGGGCCTTGACTCTGACATTTTTTCCAATACGCACTCAGGAGGTGGAAGCGATGATGTGAAAGCAACTCTTTAAAAGAAATTCAACCCAGCGTAGGCTGAACTGCTAGTAGAATCAATCAACCCACCACATTCTTCAACACACAGACGTAATTGATATATGCAATTAGTTACTTGTTTCTTTCTGATGTCGCTGTTCAGGCGTATAGAGCTGTCATTTGTTTGATTGCGCTTCGCAATACCTTTACTGTCAGCCCACACATTGCCTTGTTAAATAATAGAAGCATTGTCTGCATTGCAGCCAGCATCTTTTATTACACCGCTGTATTTATTGAGGAATTAATGCGGTATAGACGCCAGGCATTGTCGCACACGGTGGTAAACGGCCGTCTTTGTTGTGAGGAACGTTCAAATGTGGCAGACTGAGGGTAGTGACGGGAAGTTTCAGTTTCTTGCAACAATTAATTTGCAGAAAGCCGACTGGGACCGTACAACTGCCATTCAGGTTAATCGGTGTCCCGTAAAGATGCAGACACACATCAAAGAACTACATGGTCCGCGTTTGGACCACACACTGTATAAACGTGGATGATGGAACAGCTCCTCAATAGATGCCTTCATGGCCTACGCCACAGCATTAGCTGGAGGCAAAGCAGAGGGAAGTTTGAGGCAAACGCTGTCACTTTCAACCATGAAACTGTTGTCTTCCTGTATTTTGGAGGAGTCAAAATGGAAAAATCAAAATCAGTAACTTAAAGTTTTGTCACATACCAGCCACTGCCAGACATAGACAACTTTGGCGATTAAAAGAAAGGATTGGAGTGAGACAATTATCATCGTAATATCAAAATCATCAGTTTCAGCCTGGATAACGTAATGGGTTAGAATAAATTGTGACTGAAATCATGTTAAGTTAATCATTATTTGGGGGATTCTTGTGACGTATCAATGCTAACCGCTAGCTAACGCAGTACATTCTCTAAAATGTGCGATTTCCTCGTCGATTCTTGCCAAAACAGTCAGTTGAAATATGCTAACTGTCGCTTACGGGCTGTAGCGTTAGAGACTTCACTATGGACTATAGTGAAGCCAATGCAAGCAGAGCTCCCCCTAGTGATTGGCTATAGTATAGGTCACAAACTCCTGAACCCTTCATGTTAGTGAATGGGACAAAGTAGATGTCAAATATATTTTTGTTTCAAAGATGTCATTTTAAATGGTTAATATAATGCTGATGCATACTCAAGTGTCAGTTTTCTGATAAGTAACCTCGTTTTAGTTTGTTGTTTGAAGCTACCTCATGGCCACTACATCATGACTATAAGTTGTCTGTGAAGAGGTCCCGTGGGGCCGTGAGACTTGGACAAAAAAATGAAGAAATAAATAAGTACAGTGTATAATCCAACATTTTTTTTTTTGTAACTGGTGGACAAAGAGCAGAGCCCAGAATTAATTAAACAAAAATGCTGGTGAGTCTGGAGGAAGTTTGGGTGGGTCATCAATAATGTGGCTCCACTCTTGGACCATACTACACAGACTCTGGCTCCAAACTTGCAAGATGGCACTACCCATAGTCAAAATAGCATCAGTTCAGTCAATGCGAGGAAGTGGGAATGCCTTGTCCATATTTATATACAGTCTATGGTTGTGCTTGAACAGACCTAAAAGCCTACAGTCAATAGCCAGCTGGTACATATGCTGTTTGCATGTGTAAAAATATATGACTCTTTAAACCAACAGGTGGCGGTAGTCTGTGTCTGTGTTCCACATTCAACAAGGGAAACCTGAAGAGCTAGGGCTCGATATAAAGCTATGAAGAGTGAGAATGTTTGTGTATTTGAGTGTTGAGATGAAAAACAGGCTGTTCTGCGTCCCCACTTGTCTTGGTTGTTTGATGACTTTCTCTTTTCGGGCACTGGTTGTCTAAGCTGCAAAGCCCAAGTCACTACTGACTCGACATGCGGCCTGACCATTGCCATATGACTTTTTGACTATTGGCTGTTGAGCTGCACCTCAGTCATAAAGTCAAAGAGGTTGTTATCGTCATTTCAACTATATATAGCGGGTGCAGTGCATCGTGAGATGAGAGGACCATGAAGCTACATGACGGGCTATGTACAATACTAGGGACTGAGCAAGACAATACAAAACAGTGCAAAGATGAGAGACAGTGCAAAGACAAACAAAACTGGCACGTGGGAGACGATGCAGAGAAGCCAGTAGAGGAGATTAGTTCATTCAGTTTTAGCAAGCAGGTCACACACGTCAACGGATGACGCAAGAGGAGGATTTTGGAACGTGATTTTGATGGCGGTATCATCGGCATAGATGAAAAATCTCCTGCTTTTGCTTTAAAGGCTAACCATCTCCTTATGCCACATGTCCCTGCACCAATCTAGTGCACCCTGCAGATATTGGTCCTCTGAACACAACTGGAAGAAATTGATCTCCTCAAACTCCTGGTGAGAGACCTGGTGAGCCAGCCTCTGACTTACTGATCAAACTGCAATATCTTACTATTTTTAACTTAAATATAGTCACATTAATGTTGCGCATTACTGTCCATGACCACAAATGTATTTTTTAGTGTCCCCAGACAGAAAGATGTGCCACAGTTAAAGGATTAAAAAAAAATGGGACTGTAGGAAGCATTGGTTATTCATCTTCTCTGAAGTTCTACTATTTATGTCCTTGTAATGTGAAAGCACACCAACAGCATGCAATTGGAAATCACGCCAGAAAGTCCAGCACCCATCAATTCAAGTAACGAGGAGGAGAAGAAAAAGACGACGCCATCCATGTTTCAGGGCCATAGTTGGCAAATATTTGTCTCTTTCAGTACTTGTTGCTTGGTGCAAATTGAATGGTGCGATTTGGTGCGTTTTAATCTGGCTTCTCGTGGGTGGAAATCAATGACAAGACTCAGTTAGCGAGAGGGAAAGCAGCAATTAGACATGAGGTTAAATCCAGCTCCTATTTTTGCAGGGAGCTGCGATAGCGATTATTAAAAACAACCCCGTACAGCAGCGCGTGCTTTCACTCGGCTCGTCGCACTTAATCGGGTGGGCTTTTACATAATTCATGTTTAATTTGTGATTGATTAAGTTCTCTGCAATCTAAACATATTACAGTAATTATATTGGTAATTTATGCATATAACATGTTTGTTTTACTAATTACTCATTCAAATACCTTTCAGTGTTCTCTGAAAAAAAAACAAAACACGTGTCGCATTCATCTGGGACAAAAAACCTGATTATTTTTTTGAGCTTAATGAGGAAAGTTTTTAACAAACATATTCGCAGCGAAGCAGAATGTTAACGCCGATTATACAACCCAGAAGTGTAATCAGTCAAGCCTAAGTCTCTGTCATGCAAGGTCTCGTTGGTCTTTGTGCAGCCCCAACCTCAGAGCATCCTTCAAATTCAAGGGTCTTGTGGAAGAAATGCTTATTAACACTGATTTCACGCTGCAGACGGCGTGAGTCAGCGAGCAGCACAACACAGTGACATCTAAGAGTTCACTGTTGCTGCACCGTCTTCATCCATTAGTCCCCGCAACATTTCAAACGGAATGCATTTCCTGTAAATACTTTTATCCCTTTATAGGGCGCCCACTGAAACACTTGCATATTCTGGAGTGTTATTGTAGGGCACAGGTCTTCAACAGGGGGACCCCTAGGGGGTCCGCAGAGGTACTGCAGGGAGGTCGCAAAATCTTTGGTTGATTAGCTATTTTTTATATATATAAATTCTCCTCCACAAATTTAAATTTCTTTAAATATACATTAACATGAATCCAACATATTTTAGTTGAGGGATAAGGGATACCTTAATATTGAATGCAAAATGATAAGTCAAGTGAAGTTACCATATATGATTCCTTGCCCCATAAATGGTAAACAAATATAAACATGTATTAAGGCCATTAGAACATAAGTGCAGCTATCTAATAAAGCAGTTACACTTAGCATCCATCCAGAGGTGGACCTCAACCTGAGTTGTCTTGGTCTTTGCTGATTGGCTGGGTGAAATGAAGTTGCTTCACAACTTCATTTAGAGTGGGCAGTTTAGTGGAGTGGTGGATAGAAGGTTCCGGGGGTCTTTCTCTTTGGAGTTTGCATGTTCTCCCTGTGTCTGCTCGGGTTCTCTCCAGCTTCCTCCCACCCTCCGAAGACTCAAGGCTCATTAGGTTGATTGGTGGTTCTAAACTGGCCGTAGGTAAATCTGTCTGTCTCTGTGTGTTAAGTGGTTACAGGTTAGCGTTCTTCATTCATGTCCAGATACCCTCCGGTCAAGATTACATCAGTAGGGACTTAATACAGTTTTTTTTTTTTTCTGGGAATGTTGCCACAGGCACCTTATGCATCTATAAACAATCACGGTAAACTGTAAAAAATTATGAGCTGGCTCAACGTAAAAAATCGATGAAACAATTTGCATGGACGTTTTTAAGTTGTTTTAACTTAAAGCTAGTGTTGAGGACATGCCACAATACTTTTCTAGTTAGGCCAACTCAGTACTTTAGTACAAGCAACATGATATGCCTTGTTCTCTACAAACTTATTTAACTTAAACAAACTTAATTTTAATTGTGCTAAAATAATAATATATAGCGTATGTATATTTAGTATAATAACTTATTTATGTAAGTCAGAATAAGTTGTGCTAGCTGAATAGACCTCTATGTTGAGTTAAGGCAGAAATGTCTGTTGAAAATTCATGTTCTATTGAGTTGGGGCCATTATATTTATTTTCAGTTGGAACAACTTGTTAAATGAAGTTATCAACTCATTATAATGTAAACACATAACAAACATATTTTTTTATGCAGAAAAAGCTCTCGATTTTGAGCTACACTTACTAATAACCCCATTAATTCTTTTTGTGTATTTTAGTGTATTTTATAATTGTCCGTAAGCGTCACCTCATTTGGCAACAAAGAGTGACTTAGTTGAAAACTAACTTTAAATGAATTTCAATTCCAATTTCTAAAAAGCTTCCCAAACAGCTAAACAGTCTGGGAGACAGCGGTGCTGGTGCTGGTGGTGTGTCACTTTATTTCTCCTCCAACATCCATCAATAGCGACTAAAGCCTGATTTATTTTCTGTGAAAAAAGCCTCACTAGTCTATTGTTAGGAATACAAAGCAGTACATTTAGACATGAAGAAGATAAAAAAACAACAACACCACAATAGCTAAACATAATGAGTCAGTGCCATGACTTTTACAATACAGCGCTGACACCGATCCATACTGTTAACAAATCCACGCCACATACTAAACAGGGTTTTCAGAATGCAGCGCGCGCACTGAGAGAGAACTGATCACACATTCGTGTTTGCTTTGTACTTCCGTTAGTCTTCTGTGACACGGCTCCGGTGTTTATCCGTGTGATCATTGGTTTATATTGATTTATGACTATTTATACTTTTATGGAATTACCTGCCAGGTCTGGAAGTGCCCTGAGGATTTAGCCGCGTCTGTGTCACCGTGATTAAGTCCTCGCTCGCCGTGAACTGAACCGCTGTTAACGGAGGGGGAACGTGACATTTCATTAAACAGATTGGGATCAAATCAGACGCCGACATCTTGGTTATAATTTGCCATTGCTTAATGTTCGTGATTAAATCTCGAGACTGGAATTCATGAGCGGCGCTCTCTCTTTTATTTTCGACCAACACGTTCAAAATGTGTGATAAAAATAAATATAGGGGTGCGGTGAAGGCAAGTTCAGACAGACCAATTAGTAATTTAATTTGTGTGTGTAAAGCAATCAATATTATGCAATTAGGCTCTCCCTTGTGGCTAGCGTCTGAGCAGTGACATCATTTAAGCACAGGTGTCCAAACTTCCTTATCAGCCAGTGTTTAAAGACTAAGCTAGTCAGGCTTCTCGCCACTGACAAGGTTGTGACCTGACAAAATCCAATTCTCCACATCAGTCTGAGATTCTGACCTGGTCATTAATATTCATCACCCTGTCCGTAGCTTAACTACATTGTCCTGCTCTGTCAAATACACAAATCCACCCGGGTAAGTTTGGTCGTTGTTGATGTCCTTCCAACATCAAAGCTAGTGTACCTGAGAAAGTTAAGTTATATAGCCCAGAGAAAGCAGTGATTTATACACATTTTACTCAGTTATATATTTATTTATGGATTTATCTGTCTCTGCTCTTTAGTCAGGGCTTATGAAAAATTCATCCTGTGTGGCTGGTGGTGCTGCAGGGAGGAATAGAAGTATAGACTCTGTCAGAGACATCACTTTTACTTGGGCTTGCGTGCATGTTGTAACCACAAAATGTCTTTCATATTTCATTACCCTTTGCAATAATTTATATAAGTTTAAAAAAGGATGCAAAAATAAAACACCACATACTCATACATAATCTGGTAGAGTAATGATGATAATAATCCAGTCACATGTTAGGGCACTATTTTATTCATAGCTGAATTATGGTTCCAGTCTTGATTTATTGCCCTTTGTATTGTTTCGGTTAGGTTTAAAACTACTTGAAAAATACTGGGCTAAAACAGACCTTTTGGCAACTTTTCCAATCTGAAACAAGATTTGTACGTGTTGACGAATGCTGCACCAGCTGGGGGACACGAACTTATTTGCATGTCTGCAGACAGCGCACGTAACCATTTAAACACCACTGAGTGTAAGTGAATTGCAGTTTTGGAGCTCAGTGTGGGTGGAATTGCCCTTCACCATCTTGACAGTGTTGGACCCTGCCTGGCCAACCCCTGGTTTATTCAAAGATGGGTAAAGATATGAAGTGTGAGTGGAGCTGATGCAGACATCCAGCCAGACAGCTGCAGCCCACTGTCACTCAAAGTGTGCAGAACTAATGAATTTAAACCTAAATACTTTTTTTTTTTTTTAAAGCTGGCCTTCCTACAATTGTCAGGAATGGAGAAATTATCTATAAAAAATCAAAACCATTTTCTGTACTTGGTGGAAAATCCATTTTTTTCTGCTCTAGCCCTGTATAACAAATTCTTAGCAGCACCATTCCTGTGTCATTATAGGGGATGTCTTATGTCAAGCATAGACTGTATATAAATATGGACTACGTGTTTCCACTTCCATGCACTGGCCAAATTAAAGCTAGTTTTCTGAGGATACAGGTGGATGCATCTTGTGAGTCTGTACAGTCTGCAGCATAGCTATGCTACTGATGACCCGGCCACACTTCCGTGAAACTCACTCGTGTTTGTTTAATTAGTATAGCGTTCTGCTCTACCTCCACCAGTGATAATGTTGTAAAATGCACTGTACTTTATTTTTTTGTTATTTTTTCAACTCTCATGGTCCTAAGGGACTGCTTCACAGAGCGGTGTGCATGGCAACTTGTAGTCATCATGATGTCTCTATAGCATCAAATGCATAGGTTTGCCGGTTCCCAAACAGATTATTGACAACACTATTAGTGAACAGCACATAAAAAAAACAAACCAACAAACAAGATGCTGTGGGTAAACACATATTACAACACACGACAACATGAACACTAGATAATCTAGCCCGGTATTGCGTGTCGGTCCCATTCCAAGACGCTTTATCAGTTTAATTTGAGTCTGAAATAATAACTAACTTAAACGAATCTCATCAGAAAAACTGACACTTGAGTATGCATGAGCTTTATGTTAACCAAAACAAGAGAAACCATCCTTTAAAATATTTTTTTTGCACTTTAGTGTTTTAGATTGACCCAAGTCCCATCCACTAACATGGAGGAGGTGGAGCTTGTGACCTATACTGTAGGCAGCCACCAGGGGGAGCTCTACTTGACTTCACACTTCACTTTAGAGAAGCTGTCGTCCATTTCTTAACTTGATATGGTTTCAAACCATAAAGAGGGGAAAAAAACACCTGTACATATAACTGGATAGCCCTACAACCACTCAGAGACTTTTTTGTCAAAAGTTTAACAGGTGACATGTATAACTATGTCATTTTGCCCCATCAAAAAAAAAAAAAAAAACCAGTTGGAGGGGGGCAGGGGATGCTGGCTGTCAGGTTACTAAAGTTGTCTATTTTAACATGGAGGCCTGTTGGGACTGACTTCAGTTTCTTTTAAAGATATACTCTAGCGTTGTACGTTTTTTTTTTTTTTTGTTTGTTTGTTTTTTCAGCACTGTGGCATCACTTCATTAACACAAATGATAACTTACTGGTTGTGCACTTTAAATGCATCGTGAACGTTATTTTCGTCAATCGAGCACATACAGCTTGATTAAATTGGTTTTCAGACTGCCTACAATAGTCGTGAAGTAACATAAAAGCCATATAAATTGCATTATAATGCACTACCACGATTTTCTGGACACTGTTTGCTCAGCAATTGTTGGCAAAAATCCCAGCCACTATTTTCAGTGTCATCAATAACCCATCAAACTCAATCAATAGTTTTGTACTTCTATATATATATGTATATATATGTGTGTGTGTGTGTAAAGATTGACTTTCACTGGAATTATGTAAATTTAAAACTGTGGAGGAGTTGTGTGTTTTTTTTTTTTTTTTTTTCCCAGAGTCCAGTACTGTCTGCACTTTTTCTGACAAGCTGCCACAGCTCAAGCAACGTTCGCCGAGAAAATATGAAAAGCGAGTTGGACATGCCCCCCATCCCCACTAGAAAATTATGCAATAAACTGTCAGACTGTATGTCCAGGATATCCAGTTAAAATAGGAGAAAATGTAATGAATAATAATAATATTAATAGTAAAAACATTTGTCTAAGGTTGGGATAATTGTCTTCTGAGTTTCTGAGGATGATATTTTGAGCTGGTACCAGAATATTTAAACCGATACAGCTGGCAGATATTTCCTTTGGCCCTCTTTTTTTTTTTTTTTTTTCATCCCTTTCCCATCTTGTCTTGGAGCTCCTGTTCCTACACACTTTCCTGCTTTCTGTGATATGCAGAACCATGACAGGTATCAAAGCAGAGTACCTTGTCTGAACATGACTATATAGAAAACGTGTGTGATTCAAGTCGGTAAGTGGGTCTGGGATTTGCTGATGTGTCACTCCTCTCTGAATTCCGAATATGTCTGGCTTGTACCTTTTCTTGCCACTGTGCCTCTGTAGCTCACTAAAAGGAGTGACAGACTCAAACGCCTTTGGCAAAGATGCACACTAAAAGCGAGGCTAGCGTAGATCTAAGACAGCACGACTAAAGGTATTGTTGCATGGATCGTTCTGAATTTAAGGATTTTAATTCTGTACATTACAGTTGCACTACTAGCAAAAACCACCAAGTTCTCTTTTCAGCCTTTTTGTCCCACTTTCCCTCACAGCTTGGACGAGGGACCTCGGTGAACTAAGAGATCACAGATATAAATCTGAGCTTTGGCTGTGGCTCTCGCGGATGCTCTGGGATTTTGTTTTTTGGAAGATATTCCAGCGTTGTCTGGGCTTATGCACTGTAGAACAGTTCTTCAAATGTTTCAGTGTTTCTTTTATCCCCACCAGCCTTCTAGTCCCTGCTGGTCAGAAGGGACTCTGCTTTCTTAGCCGTCCTTCTGTGTAGTGATGTGAGGGGATCTACAGTGCATGGAGAAACGTTACGGAACATTTTCGTTTGAGGATTTCGCCCGGATTTTTGTCTTTTGTTTGAATGTAGAAACGTAGAAATATACTTCTTTTATTAAGAGAGGACGGCACCACATGCACCAAAAGCCCTCCAGATGGTTTGGACGTTGCGTTTATGTGCCTTATGCTAGCAGGGAATCCACACATGACATCTTGGTTGTATCTTAATGGATAATACTTTTGCAAACCAGGAACAGGACTCCGATATTATCCTACCACGTATGTGCAACCTTCTTTGGCACTGTTTACTATAAAGGGCTGATTTATGAAGTACTCCAGACATCATTTCGGGTTCTGCAGGACAACTCGGCAAAGTGGAGGAGCTCCATTTGAGTGTTGCCCGAGTTCTCGTGGCCACCTCCCTGTCCGAGGTGCTTCTTCTTCTCTGGAATTTGGCCAGGTGGTCAGCTCTGCCACGAATGGATTTGGAGTTTGGAGTTTCAGTTTCACAGGGTGCGTCAGAAAATAATCTTAGAGATCCGGAGAGTTCTTCTGTGGATTTGCATGGCTCAGTATGAGCAGCAGAGGATTTTGTGGGGAGGATATACGCCTTCCTAAATAATGTGCAGTGATTTAAAATCATTTCACTGCAGGGAATCCGCAATAAGTTACAGGAATAAAGGTGCAAAGGTGTCTGTGCATTTATCAGGTTTGTCTGATCGACTAACCTAAAGAGCTACTGAAAGTTTAAAACATGTTACTGAGCTCATAGGTATCGCAGATTCCAAACACTGCTTCTTTGATGATGTAGTTCTGCTGGATTCCTTGGGGTATACCCTCCTTTGTACTTTGTAGAGATTGGTGAGTTGAAAGTAGTTCAGGTGAGGGTCATCACCTTTTTGCCCATGCTACTGTGCTGGAAAACAGTCGAATTCAAATACACTGCATGGTCACTACTTGGATTTAACTAAGCTAATGGGTACGAGCCTCTTATTGGATAATTACTGTATGGGTGATTATCTTTCAGCTGGCAACAAGTTAATTAACCTCATCTGATGCAATGAGTAGCTTCTCACTTCTTAAACAACCATGTGGAAAGACACATCCTCTGGTTGTGGAAAAGATGTTAGTCTGTTTGAGAAGTGCATGCCAAATCCAAGCAGAGAAAACATCCAAGGAGACTGAAGCAGAAACCACTAAAACTGGGTTAAGAACTCTCCAACGCATTATTAAAAACTGGAGGGATAATGAAGAACCATCGTCTTCAAGGAAGAAATGTGCGAGAAAACCACTAATCATTCAGGCTAACTGGGGAAAAAAAGGTTTCAGTTGTCTAGGGAGCATAAAGATTGGACTCTGGAGCAATGGAAGAAGGTTATGTGGTCTGATGAGTCCAGGTTTACCCTGTTTCAGAGTGATGGGGCATCAGGCAAAAGATAAAGTCATGCCCCCCCATCATGCCTAGCATCTACCATACAAGTCTGTGGGGCCAGTGATATGATCTGGGGTTGGTCTAGTTGCTCAGATCCAGGTTCAGCAACATTATGCCCAAAGAATGAGGTCAGCGGACTACCTGAATATACCGAATGACCAGGTTATGACCACAAGCATGTTCCAAGATGACAATATCAGGATTCATGGGGCTCAACCCTATTGAGAAGCTTTGGGATGTGCTGGAGAAGGCTTTGTGTAGTGGTCAGACTCTCCCATCATCAATACTTAATGTTGGTGAAAAATTAATGCAACACTGGATGGAATTTTTTTTTTTTTGTGACATTGCAGAAGCTTACTGAATTTGTGCTGTAATCAAAGCTGGAGGTGGTCCAGCGAAACAAAATATTTGAGTGAGAGATTTGAGAGAGCGAGAGGGGCTATTTTCTTTTTTCTTTTTTTTTTTTTGACCAGGCACTGTAGGTTGTTGTTGAAATGGGATTAAATCAGATGAATTCCAGAGACTAGCTTGGGTAATCTTTGAAGTGTGTTCCGTTTGACACACCATGGTATACGAAGAGAATATAAAGAGAGGGCGCCTGGTGGTTGTGGGGAGAAAGCTTCCCATGCAGCTCCGGTTGCTGTTACTTGGACTTCAAACATTTCTGGTTTATCTTTGATGCATGTTTGAGGTCAGTGGCGTGCTGGGAGAGGAATATTCTGCTGCATAATTATATGGCACAAGTGGTGGTATCTCAGGAAACTCGTCTTTATAAAGTATGTAGTTGATCTGAGTCCGAAAGGCAGAACGCTGTCACACATGAATATTTCTGTCATGTTTTGCCACCGCTGTGCAGCTTTAGCTGTTAAATTCCCTTGCACACCATGACCCAACCATCTATACATGTCGTCTACAAACAGACATGCATGCAAGAGATGCTAAATTACCAATGTAAGCAGCGTTCCAAAACTAGTGTAGCTTCCACCTAAGTCCATGGTTGCAAAACAAACACTGGCTAAACAGATGATCATCTTTATGTAGAAAACTAGGTTGTCCTACAGGCTTGAAAATGGAGAAGGAGTTGCAATCTGCAACTTCACCCATAGATTCCACTAAATCATACACAAAGATCATTTAAAAGCAGAAAGAGACAAGTTTTGCATCTCATGCAATGAGTAGCTTCATTTTCCTCAACAATGTGGAAAGACACTTCCGTGCAAAAGATGTTGGTCAGTTTGAGAAGGGTCAAATCATTGGCATGCACCAAGTGGAAAAAACATCCAAGGAGAGTGAAGCAGAAACTACTAAAACTGGGTGGAGAACTGTCCAACGCATTATTAAAAACTGGTAGGATAGTGGGGAACCATCGTCTTCAAGGAAGAAATGTGGTCGGGGGAAAAAAAATCCTGATTGATGGTGATGGATGATGTACACAGTGTCGATGGTGTTCTCCTCAGAGGACTGGACCAGCCGTCAGTAACTCTGCAGTCGTACTCACGTATCTCTTTGACATGGGCAAACTTCCGAAAACCCCTCTTTTCCCGTCTCATTGCACTCCTCAAATGCTTTTTCATGAAAAATTGAAGGGATTATCAAAAAGTCCACTTCACTGAGAAGTACCCAGAAGTACCTAAGAGAACACAGAATTTGAAGCTGGAGGGTCAGTGAAATTGCATCGCCTAACCGGTGGCCCTCTAAAGGATAAGCACATATTGATGGTAGATGTTTTCTCGGCCCCAATGTGGCAAATCTCATGCTGCTGTCAAATCTATCTGTGAGCCAAAAATCTATTCACACCTTCCATTTATTCAGACTTTTGACAAAATATAATAAATAAAATAAAGCCCATGAGGTCTGGGTAACCTTATAACTTCCCACTCTGCTCACTGTCCTTCCATCACTGTCGTCATTGTTGCTCTATCCTGCGAGGACTTCTGTCTGTTTGTAATTTACACAAGAAAGAAATGTGCGATCAAAGCAGAAGCAGAGAACAAATAACTCAAAAATAACCCTGGGTTTTTCTTACTTGTTTTCTATATCCGAGAAGGCACTATGCCAAGCAGCGGAAAGGCTGCTTTTTTGGGATGAGGTGACAGGTCTGAGGATAGCATCACACCTTTAAGGTGAGCCTATCAGCTCCTTGGAACAGCCTTCCTAACAGACTGGCTCCCTGGGGGCTCCCGCTCCACCGTCTATGAGTCATACTCAGATATCACTGGTGCAGCACCCAGAAGACGCTGGATCTGCCAAAACGGTTTTCGTTTATATATCCAGAAAGAAGATGCACCCGTAATATATTTTTAAAAGGGTGGTTTTGACTGGGGTAAACAGAAATGTTACTGCAGCCAATCTTTGATAGAACCAGGATGTTTCTGGTGACATGGTAGCACTTACAGGTTGAGAACATTCATTCATGTGATAAATATAATTCAATATATAGAATTTGCAAATTAAGGCAATGTCTGGACCCTGTTTTACTGGTTAAAATACAGGATATATATTTAACGATGTACAGCCGTGTACAATATCTAGGTCAGTGTCATTCTACATTTATCTTACTGTCAATAAATGTCAAGAAAAGGAGATCACAAAGAACAGTCAGTGCTTTATGACTTTGATACCTCTGTCACTCATATATATATGTATGTATGTATATATAAAGATATATATATTATGTTGCTTAAACATTGGCATACATAGACTGTATATAAATATGGACAATGTGTCACCACTTCCTCGCATTGGCCAGATTGATATTTTCCCAAGGATACAGGTAGCGCCACCTTGTGACTTTGGTCAGTGGAGCCATAACTCTCACAGCCCTACAGGCAACCTCGGTCGCCATTATGTCACACCCTGTTTCTATAGCGTCAAACAACTAAAATGAGTCGTATCCAAAAAAAAACAAAAAAAACTGACGCTTGCACATGCATCAATATTATATTTAACTACCTTAAATGACACAAGCTACCCCTGAGCCGAAGTCCCATCCACTAACATGGAGGAGGTGGAGCTTATAACCTATACTGGAGCCAGACACCAGGGGAGCTCTAGTTGCTTTTGGCTTCATATTTGAAGAACGGTTCCGCTGTAGGTACCAGATCTTCTCGGGTGAGCATCCACTGTTACCAGATGACGTCATGTAGTCGTTATGGATGCCGACATCGCGTTTTATAATTGGTTGCACAACAGGAAGAAGCGGAAGAGAAGTTAGCAGTTTTAGCCATCAGCGGTTGTTGTTGATTCAGAGCAACTTAGTGGTTTTGTTCTGTTCTTTTATGCTCTGAATAAATTGATAAAAGCTGTATTATCATGTAAACTTTTGCAGGATAAAACTTCTTAAATCTGTTTGATTTAAGAATCTGAATTACTTTGTTATTTAATTACTTTATTTTTTATGAATAATGTGCTGTAATCTTATTTTTTTGTGTGTTTTGTGGAAAATTAAAATTTAGAAATAAAAAAACTTAATCGAGCTATCTCTTCCAAACACATTGAGAAAAATAAATTAAACTCGAGTTGTCTAACCAGGTAGCGATCTCGCAGCCCGAGCTGAATGGAGCCGTATGTAGCCGAACATATATTTGACAGATCTGGTACCTGCACCGCCCCCATCTTTATACAGTCTATGTAAAATTTAAGTAAGAGAAAGCAATGCATTTATAGTAGGATAGTATAGGGACTATTTTCAGCTGTCACATTTGTCAGTGTAGTGTGTATTTACTGATATTGTTACTTTTTGCTTTCGGAGATATTCAAACCTCTGTTGTCCAAACGGTGTTGTGTAATTTTTGACTACAACTGCACCAAATCCAGTTGGGAGATCTTCTAAGAGAGAATTCCATATTTGCTGTTGCTTTTTCCACCGCAGCCGCGGAGACGGCTCTCGGGAGTTCGTCTTCTGGGACGCTGCTCGTTGAAGTGCGGCTATAGCGTTCATGTTGGGTTACCACAGTTCATGTGCATGGGCTAAAATGCTCAGACCTACTGCAGCGGGGCAGATCTGCCGTCCAATAGAGAAGGAGGGAGAGGAGAGCAGAGCCTGGCACGTACGCGGTGGGACAGATGGCCGTGAGGGTCCATATGGGGTGGAGAGTGTGTCCAAGCATTCTATTGGTATTGTGTATCTGCATGAGCAAACGAATGTGCGTGCGTGTGTGCATCTCACCTGATTTACTGGACCATATGTGCACCTATGGATCGTGCATCTGCAGGCGGATGAACCCGTCATCGACCGCGCGTGCCCACGTGTCATGGGAACAAACTCGCAGTTTCGGACAATTCCCTGGCCCAAACGTTAACACCACCGTGGGTCAAACTGACCCTCAGCGTGAGCGGCTCGACTGCCCGAGGAGGGCCAAGAACACGACGCTGCTAACGTCAGTCGGTCAGCAGCAGTGCGCCGCCACACATGGTCCACCAACATGGCACAGCAGCACAAACAAACGGGAGATCACGAACACGAGCGGAGCCGGGGGAGTAGCTGCAGGCTACGGCTAAACCCAACACGGAGAAGGAGCTGTGACACATGCAAACGATACGTACAATAAATAAAAACAAAAACATGAAAATCGCACCATCCCCAGGTACGTGCATCAGCTCAAAATAATAAGATTTACGCGGTTTCCACGTATTTTCTCCTGCCGAATCTAATCCTAGGATCAGTGCCAGTCTGCGGTATTAGAAAGAGGAATGTGAACTTTGCGGGAATTAGGTCTGGTACATGACAAATGAGCGTGGACAGTCAGGGCTCCCAGATGCTCATGATCATGTCTGATGCAGTCATTTAGGATAAACAGAAGCTCTGGGACAAATGAGCTTAGTCCCTTTCCTGAAAGGAGCTTTGAAATGAGCGCATAATGAAATGTATAATTTATTTATTCTGAAATGCTGGAGGGTCCTCGATGAAATAAACATGAGAGAGAGCGAGTAAAGGAAAGAGAGTGGTACAGACTGGGAGGGGAGGGAGGGGAAGGCGTGATGCCGGAGCGGAGAAAGTTGAAGAAAGTGCTCCATCCACCTGTGCTAACAAGAACATGCAGGATGTAATTTGTTTTCTGCATCTCTAATGTTGTGCGTGCGGTTGTAGTTCTAATTAAAGGAATGACGTCGGTTGCGCGAAGCTAATCAACTTGGAAAATGCAAAACCCACAATTATCCCCAGCACCATGTTTATTTAATCATCATTCCATCATATTTTGCAAAACTACATTTCGGCGCTGTGCAATGAACATATTTACATTGAGGACAGACTGAGCCGGAACAAAACAAGATATTAGTGTGTTATGTCACCTGGGCCTGGATGTGAAAGTGACTGGACCGGTGGCATTTCTCTACGTGCATGTTTCCCCGTGTTCCCGGACCGTTAGCATCCATCATTCAGACGAGAGGCAGAAGAAGACGTGCACATAAGTTCCCCCCACATGGCACCAACATTTATCTGCACCGACTGCCGCATGCATTATCCTGTTTTGTCGCTCACTCCTGCAGAGCGTGTCGCTCGCTTTGTGGAACATCAGATTTTGGGTGTCTGCAAACAGGCTGTTTCTCCAGGGAGGAGCTAGCGTACAGGTGGACACGCACTGGTCACTGCGTGGGGTTTGGTCACACTGCACCTGGGTGGGTTCTGTGAGGTAATTTGGTAAATCATCCATAGGTGTTCATAATGTAAATGATCAGCTATAGCCCTGTGAGGCATTAGCGACCTATGTATTATGTACCCCGCCCTTCCGGCAAGGCTACCAGCGCCCGCCATCTTCTACAGATGATCAGACTCCAAAAAGAACTGTAACGTGGCCTGTACAGATACAGATATCCCCAACTGACTCTTTGCTAGTGACTTGTGGGTCGATACTGAAATATTGACAGAAGAAGTGTCAGAATTAAGATGCAAGTTTTCATTTTATAGTAATTGAACAATAACTCATTTCTTCTTTTTTTAGCGTTTGAAACAGCACTGGTGGTATCGAACATCACTACTCTTTTCGCCGCGATATACAACTGTACGCCATGTCCTTGCAAAACACTACATCAAAGATGCATTATAATATAATATAATGCATTATAACACGTTTTAAAATACTTAATTGGGTTAAATAAAGCGTGCATCTCATCTTATCTAATAAAACGCGTGAGGGTGATTTGGCTCTGCGGGTGAATTCATGTCTGTCGCATGAGATCCACGCTCACGCTTCATTGAAAGGAGGCATTGTTAACATGGCGGGGCCGGGTTTGCCAATTTAACAGTGCAGTTCAAAGTTCGTGGGAGAGGAAAAGCTCAAACCTGTCACCCAATAATGAGACGTACGGAGGGAAGGAGGCGAAAGAGAACCGGGTGTAACTTTTCAATCAGCGTATTCACAGAGGCTGTTTTGTTTCTATAACAAAAAGACATCAAGTCCAATTAACGTTTTATTTTAAGAGGCGGGAAAACCAATTAATAAAACGCAAACATGTTCATTATCGACGTTGTCCAGAATTGGTGTCTATCATTGCCCCCGCCTCCGTGTGCTTCGAGCTTCTAAACGCGCGCGGACGTTCATTTATTCCACCTCGACAGGTTTGAAGGAAAAGTTCAACGTAGCAAGAGAGGGAGAGGGGAAAAAAAAGGGAGAGAAGTGCAGCAGCGGCAACATCTGTTGCAGCCACGCGCCTTCATTAAAACGCAGACACATAACTCACGCGGCCAATCCTGAGGTGAGGGTGTGTTTTTTCATGGGCGAATATTATTTCTCGCGCAGCTGGTCCGACACGGCGGCGTGGGAAAGGCACACAAGTGCCGCTGTTTGACACTAAAGCCAATAAGCACGCAATTTTCACTGCAATAAAACGAAGATAATTGCCAGATCGAATGTGCACCGATCAGGCGATCTGTTGCGTGATCATCCGTAACAATCGTGAGTCCAGTCTGCATTCGTGCATCTGATCTCTGTTTCCAGTGGGTTTCAGTTCAATCTTCACACTTTTCGCTCTGCAGGCGGTGCAGGTGTTTGGTTTTTAGTGTACTGTGACACCGCGGCTCACCTTACCTGGGCTCTCCAGTGAACCGTGGTCTCGGGTGGAAGTGCATCTCCTGCTTTGCATAGGTCCCTGAAGGGGCGTACGGACAGATGGAGACTAGCAGCGATGTGGTGACAAGGAGCAGGAAATGTTAAAGAAATTCAGCCAACAGCAACGATTATAGGCAAAAAAAAAGCATAATGGACAGATAACTAATTCGTGCAACACAATCGAGGAGATTACCAGTGGGAGCATCGCATATATTTATTAATTAATTTTCTTGTTCTCTGGAGGGTCCCAGGTATCCCAGCTGTCACTGGGACGGAGTGCACCCTGGAGAGGTCGCCAGTCTATCGCAGGGCTAACGCTCCTCCACTTATGGCGTCTTTGGACGGTGGGAAAGAGTCAGAG
Organism: Mugil cephalus; assembly: GCF_022458985.1. Classification (NCBI taxonomy): domain Eukaryota; kingdom Metazoa; phylum Chordata; class Actinopteri; order Mugiliformes; family Mugilidae; genus Mugil; species Mugil cephalus. The sequence continues at coordinate 5,841,585 of NC_061788.1, read as the reverse complement.
TACCCGGAGAGAACCTGCGTAGACACAGGGAGAAAATGCAAACTCAACATATAGAGAAGCCCCAGTCAGACGGTGGATTTGAAGACCCAGAACCTTCTCGCCATGAGGCATCAGTAGCTGGGTTTACACGGGACCAAATATTCGGTTTAGAAGCCCAAACCGAATGGAAATGCTCCATATAAACACCTCAGTCTGAATAAACAGGCCCAAACTGAATCAAATTTCCTCAAACTCGACAATCGAAAGTCATGAAAGTAGAGGTGCATGTGAACATCAGATCAGAATAAATCACCTCACGTGGAAACAGTTGACCTGAAACCTTCAGTCGGAATGAGAAAAAAGTCCCCATGTAGCTGGTGCTAACCACCACAGCTTTGCATCTGATATGATACTGTGCACCAAATTTGCCAAATTTACCCCAGGCTTCTGTTCCTGCCACCAGTTTCACCAGGATGACACTGGGCTCAGATTATCGGTTGCACCCAGATGGAGGGGGGCAACGTCGTTGGGTCGGGCGGCGACGACCACAAGGACGAGCTCCGTCCATGCATTAGCTGCTTCCTTCGCTGGGTGGGAATTATACGAGGCAGGTTACCAAGGCAACCGGAGCCTGGAACCTCCACCGGCAGTCGGCTGTCAGCTCCAAAGTGATGGGCGACGAGCGAATCTCTGCGTATGTTCACGGCGCTCCAGATCTGTTTTATCCTTTTTTTTTTTTTTCTTTTTTAATGCATGTGCAATTTTCTTTTCCTTTCCCACCTCAGGTCTCCGTCTGCAACATACAGTGCATCAGCTGTCAGTTCTCCTCTTCAGCCGTCTAAGGAGGAGAGGTCGATGACCTTCCCTCTGACCGCGGGTTCTTTCTACCTAATAGTCTCTGTTCCCTTGTCAGTAGTTTCCCAGGTGAAAAACATGTTGGTTTCAACTCCAGCGTTTTCTGAAAGAATAAGTGAGAATTGAGCTGAGAGCCGTGTGCCACACAAAAGCACATTCCCAGCCTCCAGAGACAGATTTTACCTTTAACCCGTCTTCTCAGCCAGGACAGTTAGTTTGCTGTAAAGAATCTACTGCGCAGACTATAACTATCTATCTATCTATCTATCTATCTATCTATCTATCTATCTATCTATCTATCTATCTATCTATCTATCTATCTATCTATCTATCTATGATTTGAATTGAATTTGAATAAAAATTAGTTTTTTCTTCCATCACGGTCAATAGGGCTGTATTTTGAATTCCTCCACATGTTTCTGGGTTCCAGACTGGTTGTGCGCCAGATGAATCCAGGCCTCCACGCGGCAGCGCCTCGAGGTAACTCATTTCCTACGTGCGCGGTTTTCGAGGAGGTGGTATTTTCAGATCTGCTCCGATCTGCTCCCGCTTTTCAGATTTGCCCTAAAGAGACGTTCAGCTCAGCTCGCGAAAAATATTCTCTCTCGGAGCGGGTCCGCTTCAAAATAAATAAAAAAATAAAGTAAATACCACTGCACTGCATCTCTTCACTGCAATCTGATTCACAGCACACACACAATCACACACACACAAAGAAACTCATTGTGGAAAAATGCAAACAAATATATTGCTGCATCTGCTTCGGGGTGATGGAATGAGATGTTTGCTTTTGACTCGTTGCCACCACCCGTCTCGCGGTATAAAAGCCGTACTTTATAGCCCAAGGAAACAACTGAAGAGGGCTTTCAGTTGTCTCTGAAAGGACGGAAATGATTCATGAATGAGCCTTTTGCGATAAAACGCTTTTAAGAACACTTTGATCCGTGTCGGCTTCCGATATTTCAGTTGAACATCTTGACAATGAGTGGGCGGAGGAGGAGGGGGCGGGGGTCATTTACGAAGAAGAACGCTCAGTTTTATGAGTGATTCTGTTGTGGATACCCGAACTAAATATTTAATTGGATGTTAGCAATAAGATCAAAGCTGCAAAAGCAGAAGAGGTATTTGGGAAAACGGTGCATTAATATTTGATTTTGCCCCCCCCCCCTCTCTCTCTGGTGCGGCTTCTTGCTCAAATCGAGTCTTGTGATCGCACACAAGACTAGTCCTAAAAATGGAGGATGTTGTGAGAGCAGGAGAATGGCACAGACGAAGCGGCTGAGGGAGGGGGGGGTGGGAGCGAGAGGAGAGATCACACAACCTTTTTCCAAAAATGGCACCGGAGTGCTTTGCCAGTTTGGCAGTTCTGAGAGCACTTATCTGAGAAAGCGTGCTTCCAGCTCTCCGTGAGAATCCTCCTCTCTCCCGCCCGTGTTCTTCCTCGAACTCCCCATAACCATAAAGCGCGGCCTAACCCGGGGGCCGCCGGAGAAAACCGCGGGTGAAATGCCGTGTTTTTATCCATTCTGTCCGGGGGTAATTTGTGAAATTGCCTCTCTTTCACCCTGGGCATGCAGAATGTGGGCCAAATGGGGCCGTGGAAGAACCAAAAAAAATAAATAAATGAGTCGTGGCCACATTGTGGCTCTGTCTGCTTTTCTTTTCTTGGCTGCTACCTTTTTCGTTCTGTTCTTTCTCACACTCCTGGATAACGTTGCGTTGTTTCGCGTCACATGAGACGTGTTAGAAGAGATACAGTACGAGCGCTCCTCACTCCCGGCAGCGCTGTTCAGTCGACAGAGGAAGGACCTTCGTGCTCAGCCTTGAAAATTCGCCCCCACAAAAACACCACATCAAGCAAAAAAAGAAAGAGCTTTGTTCAGAGCTGTTGTGGTTCTAGATACAAATATCTCGTCACTAAAGATGCGATGTGTTGTTGTTGCCATTTTTTCCCCCCATAGTGGGCTCTTGCGGGTTTCTCCGTGTTCGTCTTCCTCTTACAGTTTAAAATTTGCTGAACAAACTTTATTTTTTGTGCGCATTGCTACTACAAACGTACATGGCAGTGTAACCCTTTAAGACATGAGCGAATGACGTGTGTAAAAAAAAAAAAAAAATTAAAAAATGCGGTATTTGCATTACCGTAAGTCACCGATGGACAAAATTCAAAGTGTGTCTCAACACTGGGAAGTTGCACTTTCTGGAAAAAAAAGTTGCCATTACGGTGATGATGACGCAGGTTGGGGAGCAACGCAAGACCAGGGAGCCCCGGGAAGAGAGAGTTTTTGGAGGGATTTGTTGGTAAAAAGCAAAGTTAGTCATATCCTTGGGATGTCACGAAGGTCTTCCAGACAAAAACACAACTTCCCAGTGTTGAATTTTGTCAGTAGCGCAAACCACTGTTAGTTACGGTAATTCAAAAGCAGGCTGCTTTAATGGATATAAAGGGTTAAATGTGTTTAAATATGAATAAATACGTCAAAATAAATGAAAATATTTCTTCAATTCATCTTGATAACATTTAATTCTTTTTTTTTTTCCTTTTCCGAGGTTCGAGCTGTAAACGTCCCTGGATTTCCTCATTAGCATGCAGCGCTAACGGGGCCATGCAAACCTATTTTACTACTAGTGTGAGATTATTCTACAATATTTACTCATTATCACAATAAAATAGTTCATCCTTAGTCAATCTAATGCATTAATTCCTCTCTCAACCTGTAGAAAATGTTGTGAACACGTGATTATGCGTGCAAAATAGAAATACCGTAATATACCACGATACTGTCAGAATTTTGAAAAATAAATTTTTGGTCATACTGCCCTGCCATAGAAACAAATACTAAAAACTCACAAAACGCACAAAGAGGAGCTGACAAATAGCAGAAAAACATAGCAACACACTGACGCTGATTCAGTTTAGTGGGATGAAACGTCGCCGCAGAGGAGGCAACACTCATTGCATGTATATAACTCCAACGCTGAGAAAACCAATTTGAAACAAGGCATTAGTATGCAAATCTCCAAATCTCATTCAGCCACACCAGGAGCAGATATCGATGTGTTCTATGCAGATGATGCACACTTAGACGGCGCGCTCCTCTTTTGATCATTTAGTCGCATTCTGCACAAACAGAGGCGCCTCAGCCACGAGGAAACAACAGGGAATAGGTGGAGGAGACTCCCCACTGTCTCGTGTTCCACCTGCAGGATGCACGCATGAGTCCTGGTGAGCAACAAAAACATTCAAGTAAAATAAAACAGACAAGGACGTTTCTGATCAGAAGTTTGTCGGAAGGAAAGACGGGAACGTTTCTTATTAAACGTGTCACTTACTTTACCTACTTTACAGTTTTTTGGGGTAGATTTGTGAGCGTAAAGGGACAATGCTGCATAGAGAAAGACCATGGAAGTATTAGGAGAGGTGGATGCGTTCTTCGAAAAGGGTCAGCTAGAGTTTGACTTCATTTCATGGCCATTTGATGTCCTGAAAGGGAAAATAAAGAATAAAGCAGAGGTGCTTTAGGGGCCACTCCTCTCCTGCTGCACCCTCCCATCCAAATATGACGATGTCAAGTTTAAAAAAAGAAAGAAAAGATGGAGAAAACCAAATTCAACGTGGCAGTCCAAAACCCAATCTGTTTACATATACAGTCTTATGGTACAGCATCATCACTCAAGTCTCGCTGCATATTATTTGCTCCAGTAGCTACTTGCAATAGTGAAATGAAGAAAAAAAAAAAAGAAAAAGAAAATCCCCTGAAGCCTGTTATTTGGTGAATGTTACTGTAATTTAGAAAAAAAAGAAGCTGTTTTTGAGTGTGAATTGAGTGGTCAGGATCCGTCAGAATACCTACTCTTATCCTCTCATGACAACTTTTCATGGTATTGTCAATTGCTCCAGTTGCTATGAGTATGTATTGTATTCCAAGAGTGGATGTTGCAGGTGAAAAACAAATTCACATTACGGTGATTGACAAAAAAGTAATTTAAAGAGGCGTGGCATTTCTCTCAACTTCATTTTCTCACCAGTATGTTCTTGCTGCTTCCTGTGCAGTAATTAAGTAAAAAAAAGCATCTTAGATACATGATCAGTCACAACATTATGACCACAGACAGGAGAAGTGAATAACACAGACAACATCCTGTGACGAATCAATGTTCTAGTGGGAAACTTTAGGACCTGACATTCATTCATGTGGATGTTACTTAGACATGTAGCACCCACCTAGACCAGACCAGGTACCCCACAGACCCCCCACCCCTTAGGAATGACAGCAGCAGCCATCCCCAGCAGGATGCAGCCTGACACACACAAAAATACAGCATGAAGAACAACCAAAGGCGTTGACCTGGCCTCCAAAATTCACAAGATCCCAAACTGATCAAGCATCCGTGGGATCCCACGGGGATATTCACTACTTTTTTTAGGTTTAACAGACACATTAGTGTGTATTTACACAAAGTATCCATATCGGATTGGTATCGCCGATATCAGCCTGAATTTTCCTGAGCGTCGGATTGGAAAGGAAATCGGTGGTATCGAACTTTACGACCAAAGACTAACAACATCCTGTTTCCAGACACCACAGGACACCCTCAGATGTCCATTCTCTGATGAGTCACAACAGTTTTGGAGGCACAAGGGAGACCTACACGATATTAGGAAGGTGGTCATAATGTTATGCCTGATGTGAATAATCAGGAAGCAGCTAAGTTTTCTCATAAATATATCTACAGAAAGCAAAACGGAAAAGGAAACACGCGTTATCGGAGACAGGGGAGCAATTAGAGCCTTCCTGCACTATCCGGTGTTTATTTACGTCCTGGAGAAAACTAATATCTGAGAAATGTCCTCGTGTAAGTTGCACTTTTCTCTCAGTGATGTACAGCATGCGCTCGTGTGAAAGAGAAGGACTCGGGGTTCGGTCCGCGTATCCCGCGGCAAAATTGCCATCCCTGGGGGAAGCAGACTATAATCTAATCGAGTTCTCTCTCTCGCCATCCATCTTTCATTCCCCCCCAACAGTCAGTCTCTAACGTGCTTCCGGTAAAGCCTTTCAGCCTTGTTTTCTTTTCTTCCCTTGTCATTCACTGCCTCTCCTCTTGTCTCCTGCTTCCTTCGTTTTGACCCGATCGCTTCCTTCCCCCGTAGCGTGGACACTAATTAAAAACAGGGTTTTAACAAATGTCACATATGCATCTCCCCTTCTCTAATTGCCCTCCGCCTGCCTCTGAACGCTGCGCGTTTCCCTCTCGCGTCGCGTCGCCTCCTTTTTCCATCTTTTACCTGCTGATGGAGAGTGAGGAGCCGTCTTGTGCCGAGAGCTGTGGCTCTTTGGAGAGAACAATGGGAATTGGAATCATTTCAGCAGTACATAATTCATCACGACCTGGCCCGGGCTCCTGTAAAACACCTCCCCTCTGGTTCTCCTGCGCCTGCATTTCATTTATAGCCATCTTTCATCTCCGGGCTCAGAGTAGTAGTGTTGCATTTTATTTTATTTTATTTTATTTTAGATTTTTTTTTTTTTTTTAACAAATGTGCACCATTTACAACTTGATTCAGTTAAATCAACAGCAAAATACGCACGGCGACTTAAAAAAAGACGGCCTTTAAATTGAAATATCTGCAACCGTGCGACCGGCTCTGGTGTCGGCGTGGGAAGGAGGGAGCGCGCGCGTGTAGCGGGGAGATGTGAGAAATGTTGCAGAAAAAGCATTCTTGGAGTCCCCTGCATTAAATATTCCATCAGAAGCCGCTCTGCTCGCCGTACTGCGGGGAAATGCCACACTAGCACTTCATCTGCGGGCGCGGCGCAGGGCTTTACAGGCCCGCTGTGGACGGCTCTTAGGAGGAACCGAGAGCCGAATGCTAAATTAAAACTATAATTTTCCATGTCTGCGCATTAATGGGAGCGTTATAAGAGTTAGGATCTCTGCTGAGAGGCCCGTATTTGTTTTTGCTTGACGGATGAATTTGCTTTTGCTGCTGATAACCAGCAAAAAATTCACTTTAATTTCACTTGTTTTCTTTATGAACAATCTTTTCTCTTGTCAACGTTGCTCGCTTGTTGACTTCCAGTTTTTTTCTTCAGATGGTAAAAAGCTGTCGGGAGAAGGGCAATTACACAGAAACTGCTTTAGCTGTTTTTTTGTTGTTGTTTTACTCCTTTTTTATTTTACACTGCCACTAAAGCGACTCCTGGGATTCTGCTTGCTCGGGGACGACAGAGGGATATTTGTTGGAACATCTCTCACTGAGTGAGATAAGTGGTATCTCTGCGAGCTCCCGCCGCACTTAAGCTCCTCATTCACGCTCCTTAAACAAAGTTTTTCCCACTCTTGCACCGGCCCAGGACGCCATTCTTGAATTACCCCCATCCCTCTCTTGTTATGTCACCCCAACCCCTGCCACCACCGCCGCCACCTTCCTCCTCATTACCCTCAACTTCCTACCCTTCATCCACACGAGACAGTACTACATCGCGACGATGCTGCCTCCTCAGACGACTTGCAAAAAACCTTGAGGCGTCAGTTCCAGCTGAGGAAATGTGGGGGAAATATATGCGGCGTATTCAAGAGGAAGAAGTGTTTTGTTTACCGCGAGCGCACCTGCAGCTGCGGATCTTAGCCCCACCTCTAAACAACAGGGAAATTAATCTGGGTCAGGACCGGCCTCTGTGGTGATGTGCTTCTCCAGGAGAGATTTCACAAACCGTCTTCCCTGCTGCTGCTGCTGCTGCTGCAGGAGGAGGAAAGAAAATGGGGACAACTCCAAGGAGATAATGAGCATCACTGTCTCCGAGCGTGCGCGTGCATTATTGCCGTTATTTATGAAAATATACTGTACGTCTAATGACCCCGAAAAAAAACCCACTCCGGAGAATAAAATAAATAAATCTGCATCTAGCTAGTTCGCTGTTCAAATCTGTGCATGCAAACATCATAAATGGATGCAACGACAACAGCTGCCGTTGGGACATCGGCGATAATCGCTGGAAATGTCGCTGCTATCCGCCATGTGATCTTCTGCGTGTCTCGTTCGCTTCCGATGCTGGATTGTGCACACGTGAGCAGAGGATGCGGTTAGCGCTTGGGAGCGTCGGCCATCTCTCGTTTGGATCCTGTCTGGCCATCACTGTGGTACACGGGGGAGGCTCCGGTCCATTAGAGCTGCACAGCCAAAAGTGATTACGCTCAAATTTAGCCTCTCGTCGTCCACAATGGGAGTGGAACAAAAAGGGCGATTATATTTGGGCTACATGGTAAATAACAAAGGAAAACCAAATAACAAATGTAAAAAAATAAAAAAGTTATTGTTAGGTATTAATAGTATTTTGATCTCCTGGAAAAAAAAAAAAGTAAAATCCTGATGACTCATCCTGCACTTAGGGACGTATACACATTTTGTATCCAATGAAATGCTTTCTTGTGCCTTGTGCTTTTGGCTGCTCCACCCAATCAGAGCAGACTTGACTTTTCAGCCTCCAGTTTTCTTCACACCACATAATAAAATCTGATGAAACCAATAAACACGGGCTGTAATTCTACTAGATAGCTACTAGGTTAGCGTGAGCCGCAATCTGTTATTAAAAATGCCTTTACATTTCCTAGAGGAGCTCACACTTTTCAAAAGGGTAAAGGAGAAGTGTGCTAACACAGAACAAATTATGCCGTGGAATAATGACGCGTTTGTGCGGATAGCTCTCTCATTTTCATCTAATCATTTCCATCAAGAAGCTTCTCGCAGACAAAAAAAAAAAACACAGCTGAGCTCGGAGGCATTTCATCACAGGAGCTCAACAGATCACGAGACCTTCTGGTTTCATCTGGATCTGTGAGGATTCTCATGAAAGATGTACAGCGTGTGTGAATGCATGATCGGGGAATGAAAGGGGCTGGGGCTCGTGGGAAAAGCCCCCCCCCCAAACCCCACCCAGAAGCCAGAAAGCTCTGTGAGGAAAGTCTGATCAGTGCAGCATTAAGGGCCCTTCACAGCTGAGGGGTCACGCAGCCAGGAGGTGTCAGGGCGATTGCCGGACCAGAAATACTTCGCGCAGGAGCCGCGGCGGAGGCGCTACGGGCACCTCGACCACGGTGGCTCCTCAGACAGGGGGGTCTCTGCTGAGGTTAACTGGATTCAGATCCGTGTCTGCTTCAGGGCCCGTCAGCGCTAGGTGCATTCAGTCTGAGGGAACGGAGGGGGAGAGAGACTTTTCTCTGTCACAGGGATTTCTCCTCCTTTCTCTATTCTCAACACGGTGTAATAATCTTCTCTTCGTTCCACTGTTGCCAAACCATTATCCCGAGGCCGCTGCTCGGTCCCCTTCCTGAAATTAGGTGAGGGTATTCTCTCAGTTGTGCATACAGCAGCTTTTCATTCCTGCTGCCCTGAATGAAATGTCCACACTTTCATTCCGTCTCTGTCTCTCCCTTTGGAGGGCGGGTTAGCGGATGGACTCTTTGGACTCTTTCGCCGTTATTATTTTCAGGCTGCCAGCGGCCCGCCGTGGATAGGAAGGGGGGGGGTTTATTAAAAACTAATAGGCGGCTGTGGTATTCGGAATCATTACTGTGTGAAGTCTGAGGAGAGTGATGACCACATTATGCCTACCTGTCTCATCCGATTTATTGTTCCTTTCTTCACTCGCTGTGACGTCACGATATTAGCTGGAGGCAAAACAGAGGGAAGCTTGAGGCGAACGCTGTCACTTTCAACCCTGAAAATTACATCTTTCTGTGTTTTGGGGGGCTAAAACCGAAAAATCAAAAACACTAACTTGATGTTTTATCACATACTCTGCTGGTCGCACACAACTTTGGTTTGGCGATTTAAAGAAAGGATTGGAGTGAGTGTGACGGAAATCACGTTAAGTTAATCATTATTTGGGGGGTTCTTGTTACATGTTAATGCTAATGCTAACTGCTAGCCAACACAACATTAGTTGTATGTTTCAGGGGTTTCCAAATAGAAGTTGCATTTACTACATTACCCTCCACAGTGGTTCCACTTACTTCTTTTAATATCTTCGTTGAAGAGGCTTCACTTCACCAGACTTTGTCCCCTCTGTGTCCTCCTTGGGTCAAATCGTCCATCCAGTGAGTGAGAGTGTAGGGGTCGGTGAATATAGTCCCATCAGTCAGAGTCGACTAAAATAAAACTCATGGTCTCAGAGAGTTAGTGTATTAGTATATTCTCTAAAATATGCATTTTCCTTGTGCGTTTCCTTGTCCAAGACAGTCCATTGAAATATGCTAACCGGCGTTTGCAGGCTGTAATGTTAGAGACGTTTTGCCTCCAGCTAAGCCCCGCCCCTCAAAAAAAGATGTCACATTGTTTACAAACTGTGACTTCTGTGCTGGTTGTTTCTTCTTTACTTGTTGGATTAAGGTGGACAGGTTCCAGATGCCAATTCTGATTAAAACCACCTATAACTTGAGTAAAACAGTGTCCATGCATTTAAGAAAACAAAAAAACAACAACAGTATTTTAGCAAATAGAATCCAAACTGGGAACGCGGCTCTTTCCAAAAGAACATTTTCCACTTACACTGTAAACCTGGTGCATTGCTAAAAGTCAATTACCTGCCTCGTGTTGATAAAAACCCACCCTGCCCGTCGTAGCCTTTCACCAATTTGATATTATGGGCACCGACTGTGAATTAATGGTCACTTTGAGGCAGCAGGGAAATGACGCATTAACTCCTCTGTTAATGTTTCGGGGTAATTCATGAACTCATTCACGCTGGCGGCAACTAAATGAGCACCAGGCTTACAAACAAACAGTTCACAATAATATCCAGGTCATGTACTTGAAGCTGCAACTTGGGTGCCCCACTTCTGGAAGTCAGATTTATTACATTGTTGATGGACATACACCGATCAGGCATAACATTATGACCACCTGTCTGATGTTGTGTAGGTCTCTCTTGTGCCTCCGAAAGAGAATGGACACTTTTGATGTTGTCCTGTGGTGTCTGGCAACAAAATGCTTTTAGTGGGGGAGGAGGGATTTCATACAACCATGGTTACCGTTGTAACTCTAGTTTCTAAACTACATTTCTCCTCGCTGTGTGCTACTCCATCTCCATCGCACCTCCTCTTCAACTCCGGGAAACAAAAAAATCACGATTATTGATGTAAATGCATCGCCACCGAGGAGATTTACTTGGCACTGATTAGCTCACGCAGCAGTGTGTGAACACGTTGGCAAGAACTTCAATTTAACATATGTTCATTTATATGTAAAAGTCCTGCATTGAAAATGTAGTTAATTTACTTTAAAACAAAAAAGAAAGAAAACGAATGTGTGCTATAGCAATGCATTTTATTTTATGTTTAAGTTGAAATTGGCTTTACTATACAAATTAACTGTGAAATAAACGTAACAACGGCATATTTGTCTCTGAAATAGGAGAGCTGGTGTATGGAGTCGGAATAGGAATACTAATAACACGAAATGCAAATAAAGCGTATGCTGCGCTTAATGAATAGCCGGTGGGGATGCATTGAGATTTTTGTTAAAAGAAGTGTGTTGTTAAATTGCTCTTAGGTCTATTCTCAGAGCTAAATTTGTCGAGCGACGGGTGGAACCTCGAACTGACATGCCTCCCTTTTTACTTTGCACTTTCCTCTCTGCAGCTTGCAGATCTGCCATTACTAATTCATGGCATCCGAGGGAATCGTTCCCAAACTAGAAAGACAAAACGTGTGAGTGGAAATAGCCATGCTTAGCGGTGAGAGGGGTAAGAAAAAAAAAGAAAAGAAAAAAAAACCTCATCAGTACTCGGAGCCACAACCATTCAGTTGTAGAAATAAACAAACAATTTGCAGTTAAGGTCGTATGTGAAGCAAATGTGCTCCTAGTCCGGGAATTACATTACAGTGATCATTGCAAACATTAAGCTTTCAGAAACTACAATATATTCCTCCCTTCCTTCTTTTAGTGCATCGTCACAGCCAAACAACAAGATTGAGAGTTCAGTGAACCAGAGATTATATAAGATGCAGGTATTAGAGCCGGAATAAAGAGGAGGAATCTTAACATCCGAAATAGAAACACTGAGGAACATAAAAGTACAGCTCAGTGTGATGAAATACAATCAGAAATGTTAGTAGCAACACAAAGCATCGTTTTTCATTTAACTTTATTTTTTATTTTTTTAACTTCCAACAGTTTTATTAATCACCTTTTGTCTGCGAGAACGGCAAATCCCTAAACTCTTTCTTCTTATTTCCCTTCTCCCCGAGTATATTCATATGGGAAAGGGCAAACCCCTTACAAGTGGATGCCATGTTGTGGTTTGTTGTTTGCCAGCACTCTGCTCTCCACCTCCTCCTCCTCCTGACCTACATACAGAACATTTCTGCCTCAGCACCGACTATCAGCAGCAGACACTGCTGCAAAAAACCATCCCTCGCTGCCACGCGTCTTACTGTGTGACCACATTATCTTTTAAATATCTCAGTCTTACTTGCACACAGCGTATTGCTCACACGTTGCCTTAATCGCTGCATTTCACTGCTTTAAGTGTATAATGGCCGCTCAGTGCAAAGAGGGCGTGTTCCACTTGGAAAGGTAAATCAAGCTGTATCATATTGCATACAGTGGGGGTTTTGTAAGTGCACATAGGCTGTCAGCATTGCACTTGATGGAATCATGCTGAACAATCAGCTGAGACAGAGATTCAGGTTTCTTGCGCAAGTGGTACCAAAGGTTGATTTGAGGCTCTAGCTTAGGATGAAGTTGGGCTGCAACTTCAGGGGTTGGAAATTTAAGTCAACTAATGGCCCTTTATTGGACGGGAGAAACAAAGATAGTTGGTCTCTATAGTGAATTTTGACTCTATGGAGGATTTGTTCCTTATTTCATTCATCAGTTTAAACCATTGGACAGTGGACGGTGGAAGCCTAAGTCTACAGAGCTCCCCCTGGTGTCTGGCTGCACTATAGGTCATAAGCTCCACCTCTATGTCAATGGATGGATGTATACAAGCCATAGTAATAATAATTTCTTATGTCTATGGATCTTGCAGCTACAGACTGTTCTGTGCTAAGACAGGGACAAACCATTTCATGATATATGATTTATTTATATATTATTTACCTTTTGATTAGTGGATATTTAACCTTTACTGCCAAAATGAAGTGAAAGTGACTATATTCTATAATTATATTACAAAATTATATTTTTTCTCTCTCTCCTTTTGTGTTTACCTATCTTTGGTATTCTCCTAAATTTTCTCCCCTGTACAGCGCCATTCATGGCGTCATGGCGTACACATGTGCACACACGTCACACTCGCGTACGCGCATGCGCAACGTATGCGCACCTGCGCCCACACGGGGGGTGGTTGGTCAATATTATTTACCTTTTTGGTTAGCGGATATTTAACTTAAAAGGCCAAAATGAAGTGAAAACACTTATTTTACTACTATATTTTATTACTATGTTACAAAATGACGATAGTTTAATAATTTTCTCTATTATTTTTACCTATCTGGGGCCGTTGGAATAGTCCTAACTTTTCTCCTATATGGCTCCACTGCACAGTATTAATTAAAAGTGTGGGTGGTCATTGATAACACAGCTCAATGTTGCTCCACTCAGACCAAACTGATCACACTCTGGTTGCAAACCATCACACACCTCAATGCTTAAAGTACTACCTAATTAATATGTGACCGTTTTAATAATGACCGTTTTGAGTCACATGTGGATGCTGTCTCAGGTCAAATCTTTGAATCTCCCTAAACTTTCAGTTTTTTTATCTTTCTTTTTTTTTAGATGTTTTTCCACCTAACTAACTTTTTGATAGGCAACACCGAAAAAAACATTAAACGAACACTGACTTCCCAGTGGGTCTTTTGCAGCTTATTTTAAGCAGCGTATGCATGATTTCCTACCCAGAGTCGCCTAACTTGTTTTCTGCATTTGAAACGCTTAAAAGCAGCAGAAAAAAAAATGAAATAAAAATAAAACAGCTTGAAACATTAGGTGTGACAGTCATTTGCTTCACACTTATCCAGCTGCGACGCCACCGGAATTTAAACCTATTTCCTTTTGAGAAAACGAAAACCCTTCAAATGACATTATACGGCAGATTTAGGTGTTTTGGTGCAGGAATGACTCAGGGGAGGGGAGCGTTTTTGATTCTGATTTTATTTTATTTTTCTGCATCGCAAGTAAATCATTAACACTATGGAAGTCTGTAACAGCTTATTGAGTCATTTTCAAACCCCAGAAAGAGTTATTGTCCAAAAAAAACTCTAATAAGCACTAATCAGGTAGTCCACTGTGGCACTGGAGGGACAGAGAATACAGATATGATAAGACATAAAAACTACTCTCTGCACTGGGGGAGGGGATTTTATTGCTTTATCCTAAGAAGTGACAGTCAGGGAAAGAATAAGCATATGTGTGAGGTACGTTACTCAGGCATGCACACACAGAAACAGTTTAGGAAAAACAGTAAAAGGTTTTAGATCCCAAAAATATCGTCAAACACATTTTTTCCCAGTGTTCCCAGGTCGGTCGAGATCCTTCTTGCAAATGTTGGCCCTCCGCTGGGGTCTCATCCTAATTGGCCATGCCCCGGTAAACTTTGAGAAAACAGACACCGCTGAGGAACCCCCCCCCAGACGCGCGAACCAAGCAGCTCGACTCCAAGCCAAGCACCCCTCCGGACGTCCGAGTTATCCGCCCTCTCCCTGAGGCTGAGACCGGCCACGGTGCGGAGAAAACTCATTTCGGCTCTAATGGCGTTCTCTCCGTCGCTGCTCAAGAAGTTCACAACCCGCGGGGCAGGGGTTACAAGGTAGAGCAACTGGTAAATCGAAAGCTCTGCCCCACAGCTCAGGTCCCACTGCACCGAAACAGTTCGATACAGTGCTTGCGCCGGGCGTCCTGTCCATCTCACGCTCCATTTTACCGTCACTCAAACGCACCACCCAGAGGTGCCTGAACTCCTTCATCTGGGCCAGAAATTCACCCTCAACTTAGAAAGAGCCGTAGCCCTTTTAGAGACGTCTCAGACTAACCACAATCTCCCTTTTGAAGTAAATTTACCAAAAAGTTAAAGCATAATTAAGCAATTGTAGCTTCAGCTTCAGTGGGAAGGGGTTAATGACCATCCCACGTGAGACGTAGCATAGCGTGGGCTTTGATTTATAGTCGAGCCTCACGTTTATGTCACCACAACAATACCAGATGGATCCATCATGCTTTAATCATGTTCCCAACCGTCTCTGGATTCTTGTGATACCGAGTTGGAGGTTTGGCTCATTTCATTTACAGTGATAAAGACCAACCGTCCGTGATACCATCCTGAAATGTCTTCATATTCGCTGCAACGCCGCGCGTTTAATGACGGACCCGAAAGATCTGATATCCAACACGGCAACGAGATATCAGCAACTGACAGCGCTGACCTGCTTTATCCTCGGCATCAGACACAGTCCAAACTATAAAAGCAATCGTCAAGGTGAGGGTGAAAATGAATCCTCACGCCGCGTTGTGTTCCGAGTCTATCATCGTGTGTTTGAGCGCGGCTAAATATACGCGAGATGAAGGCTGGTTCAGATAAAGAATACGCTGGAGGTCATGGAGAAAGCTAGAGATAAGAGGGAGGAATTACAGGCCTCGTGAAAATGAGTTTCCAGTAATAAGGAAAGATCATTCCACTGAGGTACAGAGGGCTAAAAGAGTTCTCTGAATCTGATGAGTTTGAGAGATTCATTTAACGGGATGAGGGAAAAAAAAAAAAAAAAAAAATAACCAAAGAAGCCATGCACGCGAAATCCGTGACGGCGCTTATCTAACAAATGGCTCGTCCTATTTTCATAAGTTAACACAAAAAAGAGAAGCCCTCTTTCTTCTTCTCCTCGCCGTCAAGGAAGGAAGCGGTCCTCTCCGTCCCCCCTCCTCCTCGCGTGGTGTTTGCAAGCGTTTCCTGCAGAAACGTGCGACCTGACAGTCGAAAGTGATCCACCTGGAGGAGAGAGAGAGGCGTCCTTGGATTATGCCTGCAGGGAATTCTAATGAGGTGAAAAATGACTCTTAATAAAAGCCAACAATTTATTTATTTATTATTTATTGTTCATGCGCCGTCCTGCGTGTGACTGAAAGCAGAAGTGCCTGATACGAGACGTCTTGCGGTGGAGTGAAAACGGTAAACACAGGCAGACAGTGAGCATCTCTAACGCCGTGACCTACTGATCTACTCCAGCACACATCCGCGCTCGCTCACACACCGACACACACAATGTAACAATGGTCAACCACAGATAAATGGGCAGAGGGATGCGGTGTGACGGGCCGTTGAGCCCTCCACGGCTTTAATGAGGCCTGCAGCCGGTGGGGACTGACTGGAGAGGCTATACAGTATGTTTCCATTACTGCCGTACGGCGGCGACGACTGGAGACCCTATAGAAATGACAGGACACATGAGGACGGGGCGGGAAAAAGAGGAGGCACTTAAGCCCCGGGATGCAGAAACCAAATAAAGCTCCCTGGAGACAGGGTGAGAAGATGATGAGATGTTGTTATCGCCTTCTTTCCTATGAGATGCTATGAGACGACGGGGAAGAAATGCATGAGGCTTCCCAGAAATATTACAGCGTGTGATAAAAGTTGAGGGAAATGGATCAGGGAAATATTAAAAAAGTGACTGTGTTGATGATGTATGGCTTCTTATTCATGTCCAGTGTGGCCCATGGATTTTATTTTGTGTTTTTAGTAGGACAGAAGTGACCATATCTGGGCAAGAATAAGTAGCTGAGGAGCTCAGTAGGTCCAGTCAAGCCATTATATATTTATACTCTTATATAGCTTGCAACTGCATATCTTATATATCTCAATATATACTGCACAAGATATCTATATCACCAATATATCTTTGTATATTCTTTTAACTTTTAAATTTAAATTTTTTTATACATGGTACATGACTTTTATTTTATTTTTGAACCCTTTTGCTGACTCTAATTCATCAGTTCTCTGTCTAACGATGCTGCTGGATACTGAATTTCCCACAGGCTACATAAAGTATATATCTATCTGTCTAGACAGGGGTGAGAAAAACGTCCAGTATGTGTATTCATATTCGAACAAAATTCAAAAATCCATTTTTTTTTGTTCCACTTCTAATTTAGGATATGTAAGTGTAAAAAAGTATTCTTTAAAAAGCCATTATGATAATTATGGATGCATATTCGATATTGGTTGATGTTTTTCATTAAATGCAGCTAATAGAGGTGATTTGTTCTGACTTGAAGGGGCAGAACATGACTGTGATGATGATTTGGTGCCTATTGGAGACAATGGTTGTATTAAAGCTGGTATCTCCAATATGGAGGACAGGAAATTGATCTGTGAATATTTGGATAATTTATGATCTCCAATATCCAGCCAGTTGTCTCCACTTAAAATGGATTAGTAGAGAAATTAAACACAAAAGTTAAATATTATACTATGGAAAATGGAAAAATGCACATTTTGGGGCTGTCATCGTCAATCAGTGAGACACACAGGACCAATTGGATACTGATTCGATGCAGGTTTGTGTAACCAGACAGTGTAATCTGTGTTGCAGGTTTTTCGCTGTTAAAAATGAATGAAACTGTACCAAGAAACAGTGAGGCTTAGAAAAGTAGTCGGAGCTAGTCTGCCACTGACAACAACAACAACACAAAAAAAACCCGAAAGATAAATACCTTCTCCATGGCAACCGCACAGTTTCAGTTTAATTGTATTTGCCTAAATCTGGAATCCAAATCTCAACTAACAAATGAAGGAAAGAATAATGAAATGGTAAGTAACAGTGAAGCTGTTAGGCTGTGGGACGGCTGCAGGGCGACAGGAAGCCGGGACCAGGCAGGAAGCCCGAGTAAAATTCAAGGGAAAATAATGAGACGGGGGGAAGTTGCAGTCAGAAAGTGAAGGTGTGCGTCTGATGTGTTTGTGACAGGGCGTCAGAGGGGGGAAAAGGAGGCAGCGTGCGCGTGTATGTGTGTGAGGCAGCGCTGCGTATTGTCGTCTCTGCAGGAAAGGCGGTTATAATTAACAGTATGCAGCAGCCAGCGCTGTTCTCTGATCTCTCAAGATTAGAAAGAAATATGTAAAAATGTTCTTTTTCGCTCGCAGTTTTTAAAACTTTGAAAAAAATTCCATGCTCAGCTTTGTAAATGCTTTCCTGTGGCGTAGCAACACGAATTACATAACCTATGCTCTGAAAGTATACTTTCCTCAATCTGTCCATGAACTGGGTTGGATCCGTACCATGGACCTTATATAAAACTGTTTGGTGTTTTGTTTTTTGATTAAAAAATGTTAGAAGAGGTGGTGCGTGAGTGCTGATAAGATGGGCAGATTAATACGGGATGTACAGACTAGTTGATCAGTTGGTTCATCGTCACCTTTGCTGCTTTTAGCTTTTAGCTTTTAGCATCAAGTCAACGATCACACGACTAACAGCATGGACACCTCTGAGAAGACAGATGGGGAACCCAGTGGGTCATTTTAGCAAACTAGCAGCGGTTCATTAAGTGTGTGGAAATACTTCATTACAGATGAAGCCCATACTACCGAGACGTGACGTCAAAGCTAGCGAAGTCTCCATGGTTACGGCCACTAAATGGCAAAAAGTGACAGTTGAGCATCGAGATTAGCAGCCTTAGTTTAAATCATAGGCCTTAATAGCGTCAAAACTGTAAAACTAAATTGTAAACAAAATGGGAAGAGCTGTTTGATTGACTGAACTAACAGGTGTGAAAAGCAGTCATTTTTACAGGATCCACAAAGCCAAAGAAAAGAGTACTAAATGAATCGCTGCATTAGGAAGAAACAACTGGAATCCAGGCACAGAAACCTGGTGTTGTGGTTCACATTTAGTGTCAGGTAATATTTATTTACACTGTATTTTTTTTTTTGATGAAGTCACACCTTAAGTTACGTACTGTATGGCTATTGATACTTCTCTGTAAAGCTCTTAGCGTTGGCATCATTTATTTACCTATATTTATAACTGAATGAACTTAAAATAACTGAAACTGAGGCTACTGCACTTTTTCAAATAAGGGGGTCCTTTAGTACGTAGATCTTTAACAGCATAGTTACTCCAGGGGGTTCACAAAATCTTTGGTTGATTAGACACTTTTTATATATTTTTTAATTTTCTCCCACAAATTTAAATGTCTTGATGAATCCATTTATTTTAGTAAAGGGATAAAGCATAGCTTAATATTAAATGCAAAATGATGATAATAATGTATAATTATAAATAGCACTAGGCCAAGTTTAATATAGAACACACATATTCAGTCTCTCCATCAGTCTTAGGGTCCTCGGCCTGAAAAACGTTGAAGACTCCTGCTCAAGTCCATAGAAATATCAGGAAAACTGATTTCTGGCCACATGTCAATATTTGTGGACCATTTGTTATTTAGTAGTTCACATGTTGAGTCCAATTGTCCTTAATTTGATCTGAAAATCCACATTTTTCCAGGTCTCGCTGTATTTACTGCTATATTTCGCCATGTTTTTGCCACTCAGGGGGTGGAAGAAAACTCAAAGCAGCATTATGTATAAATTTAAGCCTTGATGTAATGTGAGTAACATGTGAGTAAAACCTGCGAGTTAAACAAGTGATTAAATTGTGTAGCTAATCACTGTGTAAGCAGCTTTGTAAGCTGGTTGCTAGGAAACATCCTAGTAAGTAACAGTACCATCACAAGCTTCCACTTCCAGAAATGACATATTATTATCCATAGGAATAATGAGACATTGTAAATGAGTGTCTCCTCTAACGTGTCCTTGAGTGCTTTTCTATATGTATTAAAATTAAGGGCTTCCACTGTGGAAATCCCTCATCCATCCACTATAGCTGTGGACTTCACAATCAGGCCACAGGGCAGAACCTGTCCACTGTGTCATTATTCTTTTAGCCGTATAAGAGAGTCACATCTATATATATTTTTTTTTTCCTTTTCTCCACCTCAGAGCCAGGGCGTAGTCCATCTACAGACGCAAAGGG
This sequence comes from Mugil cephalus, assembly GCF_022458985.1. Classification (NCBI taxonomy): domain Eukaryota; kingdom Metazoa; phylum Chordata; class Actinopteri; order Mugiliformes; family Mugilidae; genus Mugil; species Mugil cephalus. The sequence goes on along the minus strand of NC_061788.1, from coordinate 5,821,719 downwards.
CCTCCTTGTACTCGGTTACCCCAAGGGAAGGAGGTGAACCAGATATAAAAGAAGAGAGATAACAAACCAAAAAAAAAAAGAAGCATGGATGGAAAGCAGAACAGAACATGTGGGAGGGATGACAGTAGTTGCAGGAAAATGTGCACGTTTGAGAGGGAGTGTGAAAAATTGCATATTTTGGCAGATTAGGTCAAAACTGCGACCTTAGCTTTTTGTGATAAAAGAAAACCTGCACATTAAATATTCTGCAAAAGAAGCTGCTCAATCGACAGGAAATGATAAACATCTATAAATCTGAATATACAGAATGCAACTGCTCCACGTAGCAGTTAATTCCTCCAAATGTTAGTTCATCTACAGTGAGTTGACTACAGTAATATACTGTACTGCTATTTATTGTGGATGTTCTATTTTTTAAACATGTACTTGTTCTGTTCTCAGCGTTCTGTTTGTCTTATTCTATACTGTAGCCTCAGTTGCTGCAATGACCCAGTTTCTATATACAGATCATTAAAGTTTCATATGATTCCGGTGTAAGGGGAATTAAACATAACAAGGATTAGATTTTAACAGCACATCGGTGGAGCCAATCTAAAATACACCACAGGATGAAATTTTGTAAATCAAAGAGAATATGTTGACCATAAAAACATGCACGGACGAGTCAGTGATTATTTCTGTGAGTGTGTGTGTGTGTGTGTGTGTGTGTGTGGTGATCATTGACTGTATAAAGATGGAAATTCAAAGCGAGTAGAGCTCCCCCTTGTGGCTGGTTGCAGCATAGGTCATAAGCTCCACCTCCTCCATGTTAGTGGGCGGGACTTGGGGCAAATTAAACTAAAATACACGTAAATAATGTGTATTTTTCAAGGACATTTTCAGTCATTTTAGTTAGTTTAGTTCCTCTTTCTGTTAAGTTTCATTTTAATTTGATTTTTGACGCTATAAAAACAGAATGTGGCATCATGATGACTACAAGTTGCCATGCCAACCGCTCCCTGAAGTGCTCCCTAGGATCGTGAGACCTTATGAGTCCTTGGCCTGAAAAACGTTGAAGACCCCTGAGCTACAGTGTATAATCCAACATTTCCTTGCAACTGGTGGAGGCAACGCAGTAAAAATTAAATGAAAACACTTGGACCGTAAATAGATTCTGGCTCCAAACTTGCAAAATGGAAAATATCGTCAGTTTGGCCAATGCAAGGAAGTCGGGACGCGTAATCCATATTTATATACAGTCTATGTTTACAGGCATGTTTGTCGCTGCCACCAAATCCTATGATTTAATTCGTCCGTCTTTTAATTTTTCAAAATTTCCCATTTGGTTTGTGGCTCTCACATCCTAGAGGAGTGGGGCCCTTAAAACTTTTTTTGTGTCTGTCAAAAATAGTTAACTGTGTTGCAGGGTGTGACTGGTACACATGCAGAGACTCGTGGGGTTCTAAAGTGGGGGAGTGTCTGGTCATTTTGTTTTTTTTTTTATGCAACAGTTTACAAATGTTCCCTGACGGCCTCCCTCGTAGTCTTAACGGTTGACTAGCCATGCAAGCGGCTTGGGCAAAACTCCAAAACATTTGGCTGCGCTTCTGCACTAAGAGCATCGACGAACAGAGTGCAATATTTTTTATTGGAAACAGTGTTCAACGAACAAGAAAACGGGGAACAATGAGCCGTCCTTTTGGGCATCTATCACAAAGTCAATAAATCCAGGTCCAGTCTAAGTGCTGTTTCCCATCGTTATCTAAAACTAGTTCTTTCAGCCGGGATGTAGATTTGGTGCTCTACCGAATATTTACAGCCATAACATCAATATATAGGACTATGGTTAAATTAATCAGTGTCTTTTATGTTCAGTTTGTATTGTAGCTGCACATAGCCACAGTCACAGCCACTACACTGATCAGGCATAACATTATGACCAGTGACAGGAGAAGAATCGACCTTCTGGTGATAATACAATGTTCGGTTGAGAAACCTTTGGACCTGGCATTCGTGTGGATGTTACTTAGACATGTAGCACCCACCCACCTCAATCCATAGGACCTAAAGGCCCCCACTAACAAAATCTTGTTGCCAGGACACCCTTAGAAGACCAATGTCCATTGTCTGACGAGTCAAAACTGTTGCAGAGGAATAAGGTCAGACCTACAAAGGTGGTCGTAATGTTATGCCTTGTTGATCTCTGAAACTAGAATGCTTAAAGAATGGTTGGTAATAGTTAAACAGGCCCACCATGTAACTGACAGTAATTTACCCACAATGCAACTCGCACACAATAAGTTTAACCAGAGTTTTTATGGTAGAAGCTAATCTAGCTAAGCTATATAGCTATGTAGCTGCTACCTACAGTATCATTTATGCAGCTTTTGTTTAACACATGCTAACTAATACTAATTTACCTAGACCTGAATGCAGACGCTGATGTGTAAAATTAGTTCTCTTTCGAGGTTTAAAATTGGTTAAATTCTGATTTTCTCCAGTACTTGCTGGTCTGTGTATTTCGATGTGTATTTGGATAACAGAATTCTAAGCTTTGACTCATCGTCCTCAGCCCAGGCTTTGGTTGGGGTGACACTTATGCTAAACGGTCCGAGCTGTAGCTCAAAAATACAGAGTCACGTTCCAGCTGAACAGCCACTGAGTGGAGTGTAAACGGCGAAAGCACTGTGCCATAAAGTGGCACCTCTCCCTTATTTCCCTTCAGCCCGGCCGTGCATCGAGCGCTGTGACACGACCGCGACAGATGCAGCCCGCTAAAGTGTTTCTTGTGACAGCTCGGCCTCAGCCTGACCACCTCCATCAGCACTCCGCCGTGGAGACCGGCCCCGGCCTGTGTCGACACCGAACTGCAGCCTCAGATCACGCGTCTATATCTGCGCCGGAGCGACAACATAAATATATCACTGTCGCAAGTACAAGAGGTCAAACAGTTCGGCGCAGCTGAGGAACTGGCTACGGTTAAGTGTATGTTGAAGGACCTGACATACATGGGGTATGATGCTGTCTATCCAAGCTTACAAATGTACATTAATAATTCAGCCGCAGTTTTGTTCAGTTGTGCGCCGTACATGGTACATTTAGCTGCTCCAGACGGACAGATTTATGTGTCTCCAACACACAGTCCTATAAAACAGCTATAAGGCTCATTTAGAGTACTGCAGGACATAGACGGTGTAACCTATGCGTCTACCTATTTCTGGGTGGTGCATGTCATGCTCATTGACTATTTATACTATGGACAAACCCATCGTGACGTCACCCATTGGATTCTGAACCCATGTTGGTTGACTTTTACTCCACCCACACATGGATATTCCAAATATGGACGTGTGGGGTCGTATTAGCCCACCTAACGCTCCGCTACCTGTTAGCTCAGGCAATTATGCAGAATTTTAAACCTTAATGAAAGATAAACTAATGAGTTTGAGAAAAATTCACCCCCCGTACAGTTGTCATGAAGAGTGAAATAAACTATTGAGACCAAAACAGTTTCTTGTACCGGGCTGTAAACATGTATAATGATGCTGTAAAGTTGGGCTTTTTAAAATGGGGGTCTATGGGGATTTGCTCCCCTTTAGAGCCTCAAGTGGCCACTCGATGAACTGCAGCTTTTTGTACTTCATATGGGCGTCATCGCTCAGACCTGGAGGTTTCCACTCGGTCAGGCTACAGCATTAGAGTCTGCGCTGTCGCCGTAGCTACACCTATTGGGGATTATTACAGCTTTAACATTTACATTTACAAAATCTCCCTTCATGGTTGTATTTTACACTTTTCTTTTTACACAGATGTCATGAAGCAAAGCCTCTGTGTTTTGTTGTATATAGTGAGAAGAGAGTGTGTGCTCCTCTCACTGTTAGCATGTCAAATGTGTTTGTGTATATATATACGTACGTGTATGTGTATCACGACACATATTATGAATGTTGTAATTCTATAGGTTTCTGTATTGGGACTGTTGGTGCTGACCTTCTTCCTTTAAGAGTTTTTTTTGTTGTTTGTTTGTTTTGTCTTGTATTGACGCTTCCTGAATTGAGCTGAAAATAATTGCAAAAGTTTAAAAGGAGGAGGTTAGTTCTTTTTTTGTGGGGTACTATTCTGCAGCAGACAATTGTTTCTATTTTTTTCTTTTTTTTTTTTTGTTTTGTCTTGTTTCTCCTTCTGACTGTCTTTAGAAGAATAGACGGGAAGAACCGGTTTTGTCTTGTCTGAATATTAGTTTTCTTGTGGCCGACCTAAAATAACACGGAAGAAATCCACATTCTTCGCTGGATCCTACTCACTGTCGACCATCCTCACACGTAGCATACGACACGAAGATCTGAGATTTTGATCGCTATAGATTTCAGCAGGACAATAAATATGTGTATTTTGCTACAGCAAATAAATAGGCAGTCACAAATTAAGAGAAAAAGACAATGCTCGTATCTTATGACGATTGGTGGCCTTTGAGCCATTGCAAAAAAAAGGGCACCATGCAAAGAAATCTATAAGCCTTGTTAGGCGTTCTCTTTTTCCAAACTGTGGAAAACCACTTAAAATTACAAGTGCAGTGTCTGTGTTGTGTTTCCTCGGTCCAGTGGAGGCAGCAGCAGCTGAGAGTCAGCAGGTTCGTGTAGGTCATGATTTATTCACCAGATTTCCCATTTAGTTTTTATTGATATTTTTCACCCCCCACCTCAGAAAAAACCCCAAAGCCTTTGGAAAACGCAAGAAAATAAAAACGTTACAAATCAACAAACTGATGAAGGGTGTGCATGTCAATTAAAAAGCGTTTCCCTGCGTAAGGTGTGAAACCGAACCACGTGCCTCTTTCCTCCATCAAGCTTAAATTTGAATAAAAACGGTTATTTTCTCTTTATTCCTTCCAGCAGGGAAGTTAATATGTCCACGCCAAAGTTTCTTTGCTTAATGAAGCTGCTGCAAATCACAGAATATATAGCATCATCTATTATGTTTGTGTCAGACCGATAAGTTTCCAATTATGCGCCGCGAATTTGAATTTGTCTTCCTTAGGAGGGATCCCTTTTTAAAAAATCCCGACTCCTGTCACCTGTTGTAATTTATTACCTCTGCCTTTTATTCAGACTTCACTTGTCGAGTTTTCTCGGGAGAGCTGGTGCGCCGCCAAACAAATTCAGCGAATGAGTTTTCGGCCTTTGATCCGCTGAGGATTAAACCGCGCTTCCTCAAAGCGCGCCCGCCGCCGACGACGACCACACGAAAAGCTCAGCATATGGCTTCGGTCCAGACTCGCCAGCATCCTGTCAACGGAAATGAATGGGCCATTAGCTCGGTGCAACTTCTTCACCTCCCATATGCTGCCACTACAGGAAAGTCTCGCGCAAACAAATCCCACATCACCTCGGGTACGCGGGGCCTCCAGGCATGCCAAGAAACTCTGAGCCTTTCTCAGCTAAAGGTAGTAGCTCTACCTCGAGTCCCTAAAGATGACGATGGCACCTGGGGGAGCGCTGTGGCTTGCACCGCATTCACAGAAGAAATATTCTCTGAGAGTTGCACAGGAGAACTACCGGTAAAGAAAATATGTTTCATGTGTCAGATCAAACAGGCCTTTTATTTTTCATCGCGTGTCATCTGGAACTCTTCAGACAGGAATCATCATTTTAATCACATTACCTCGCAGGCTCAAACACGTGGAAGAGTAAACAACAAATAAAGCTTTAACTCAAATGTTGTTGATATTCTGTACGTGTCAGCTCCACCGATAAAAAATTCAAGGCAGATACTAACGCTCGGAATAATAAATGGATACACAAATCAAATGCTTACAGACGGGGCTATTATTTAGCGCCAAGCAAAAGTATCTGTTTATGGATTGGTCTCATCTATTTGTAAAGTCTTATTTAGCAATTAGTTTTGTTTGCGGAAAGTTTTAAGCGTTTTTGAGATGTGCTGTGGTGTGACGCCGTGTCACTGTCTAAAAAATATTTAGCCTGTTTCTTATGGCTACCATGTAAATAAAAATAATCCCTAGTGCCTCACATTCGCAACAGGAACGAAGCACCAAGCATTACGATTCTGATTTGGTCAGAAAAAAAAAATACACATAAAAAATATATAAAAAATGTTGGAAGAACTGTTTTCATTAAATGATGACTACTTCTACCAGTTTGCTCTAGGCGGACAGCGTAGCTACAGTCAAACTGTGTGGGCTAGCTCGCACAATGAGCCCAACATGATTTATGGCTGCAGGGAGTTATGGGCAAATAATACATAGTATCTACAGTGTAACCAATCCTGTACATGAATATGCATCGTGGCATTTGTATCAGAGTTTCTAACTATGGTAAATATGTAGTTATTTAGCATGTTAGCAGCTAGCAAAGTTAGCGGCACCGTGTCTCAAATAGTTGGATCACTATAGATCCAAATCAGACTGTGAGAGTGGATTCTGTTATTTTGTCGACTATTGGACGTTGTATGTTTTTATTTTTTTCTGTAAAACTTGTTCCATTTGTCAGGTCTGAGTTAAGCGCAAGTTACCATATGTTAGAATGCTAACAGGCTAAACTAGGACGGTGACCTGGAAAAACCTGGTAAGTGTCAGAGGTGGCAGTCAGTTTCATTGTGGTTTAGGTTTAGGAAAAAGTTTATATCCAAAGTGGCACCATTTTTTTTTTTTTTTTTTTTTTTTTTTTACTGTGCTTTTCCTGCCATACATTAATTTATCCAGTTGCTAGCTTCCTAAACTGACTAGCATTATTCACTAACAGCTGAAGTTACTACCTGAACGCCACAAACTTTGTTTACACTGCTTTCAAAGATCATTGTCAAGGTTCTATGTCTGTCTTTTATTTTGTGATCATGTTTTGAAGTTCCCTGTTTTATTTTGTCAAGTTATCTAGTTTCCTGTCTGTCCTGTCTCCTTGTGGTTGGTCGTGTCTGTCTGTGTCATGTTGTGTATCCTGTTTTATTTTGTTAAATTGTGGATTTCCTGTCTTGTGCCTCCTTGATTGTCTCTTGATTGTTTATTGGTCTCACCTGTGTTGATTGTCCTCATGTGTCTCACCTGTGCCTTGTCATCCCTCAGTCCTCATGTGTATATATAGCCCTGCCTTTCACCTTCGTTCCTGGTCGTGTTGTTAATGTTAGCTTAACGTCGCCATGACATGTTCCATGTTTTCTTGTTCTCGTTTTTTTTCCTTGCCATGTTCCTTTTCCATGCCACGTCATGATTCCTTGATCTTTTTGGATTTTGGTTTTTCCTGCAGTGCATTTAGTTAGATTATTAAATACTTCTTTTTTTTGAACTTCCTGGAACTTATACTGTAGCCAACCACCAGGGGGAGCTCCGCATGTTTTGGCTTCACTTTTGAGGAGCTGCCATGGCACTTTTTTTTTATTTTTTTTTTATTTTTACAGTCTAGGTTATTAGGATATTAGGCTACTGTTCACTTCTTCCACTTCTGAAAACGACAACAAACACACCACAAAATAAATAAAACCTTAAATAAAAATGTAATTTTCCTAAGCACGGTAAATGCAACCACACTCGAAGATAGAATTACAGTTGCTCTTGAATGCCAAGCACTCCAATTTTGCAACTAGGAGCTCGCAAGATCTGTCTGAGGGCAGCAATAATTTTTTAAAATACTGCTCGTAGACAAAAATAACTTTTATCTTGAGGTAACTGGAACGACCATATCTGAACTTTGGGAGTCATAAAAGACACGTGTTAGATATGGAAAAAGAAAACGAAGAAAAAATGAAAAGTGAGGCGTCTCTTGTTGCTGCAGGCGGCTAATTAAGTAAGATATGTAAAGGGAAGTGAGTTATTCTCCAAACAATGTGACAGGCGGTAGCAGATGTTTTGAGAACGTTAAGGAACGGAATCATGGCTTTTAGCCTCTTATGTTGACACCATATCTTAATATCAACACCAACTTTTCAGAGCAGGGAATAGATTTTATTTTTTAAGTCTGACTTCTGCAGACACTATGTTTAATTGATAAGGTACCAACCAGTTGATGTTTTAGAGGATAACTTATTATAAATAAATACTTCTATACACCTGAATCAAACTACCATATACAATCAGACATAACATTATTGTGCAGGTCTTTCTTGTGTCTCCAAAACAGAATGGACATGGGTCTTCTGAGGGTGTCCTGTGGTGGTTGTCAACAAAATGTTGTTACTGTGGGGGGGGCTTTGGGTCCTATGGATTAAGGGGAGGAGCCTCTGTGGATCATCACACAGATACTTGGAGGCCAGGTCAACACCTTGAGCTGTTCTTCATGATTTCTGAGTTGTTCCTAAACCGTTTTTGTGTGAGTGTGCCTGTGTCGGGCTGCGTCCACCGAGGAGTGTCATTGCTGTGGGGTGGGGGTGCCTGGTCCGGTGCAGGTGGGAGGTTCATGTCCAGAAGAACATGTACAGAACACTGTATTGTCACAAGATGGTCTCCTGTCGGTGGTTTTAATGTTTTGGCTGATACGTGTAATGCTTCTGTGCACCATGTGTCACCTACTGTGGCTCCACGGAAACTTTATAACCACTTGCATACATCTAAAATCTAGGGTATCAAGGAACCACTTTACATCTGCATGTCCTACATTTACTATGGGATTAGTTGGTCTCAGGACAGTCACTCCCCTCTTTTCTTTTTTTCATACATACATACATACAGATTGTGTGCACACTCTGTTCCTTTTAGTCTGGCTTGTCAGACAGTCTCAGAAGATGATATGAAATTGTGCTGGTAACTGCTCACAGTGCCGGTTCACATTGTGTCCTCCTTCCAGGCAGGTTTGTCAGTTTACAGAGCTGATATTAAATTGCACTTCTGTTGCTTCTCAGTACATCTCTCTGCCAGGCATCCTCCAGCCTCTAAAGGCTCTGCAACCTCTGGAAAATGCATGCAGAAGTGTACGACGGGGAAGACCAGCCAGGCAGTAACTGTTATATACAGGATGTGTTGTGCATATGCAAATGTGTCACTCTCATTACTATGCAGCCTTTACTGCTGGTTATGGCCAGCCTGAAGTCAAAGAGCATTTCACAGCGGTAGCTTCGACGGAGGTGGGAGACATATTGAAGCACATTAGGATTTCTTTGCAAGCTACGGCCCATGTCTAAGTGGTTCCTAGAAATACTGACTTGAATCATTTTAATTGCAAAAAAAAGAAAAAAGACTGAAGATGCTGCCATGACTGAATGATGTGATTAAGGATCCCATCATGTTATGGGAAATGATGGAGCAGTCCACTCTAACATTTTAAGCTTTTGCCGGCCGTCTGGAATTGAAACATAACAATATTAATCCTTTGCCTAAATCACACTCACCTGAAGAGCACCTGAGCCTTGAAGCTGAAGCTCGCAACGCCTCCGCTCACGCGTTTGGAGAAGTGTCTGCCTCTGTGGTGTAAGCCCAAAATTAATCTTTAAATGCTTGTTTGCGGATTAGTGTTGGTATTCTCTTTGTCAAACAGGAAAAAAGTAGCCCGCACTGCAGACAGACTTTTCCCCCCCGTGGACAAACAGTCCTAATGTGCTCAGAGTCGATATGTTTTGCTCGTATGATTTTCTTTAGGGGTTGCGGTAGAAGGTGGGGATTTCGTGAACCCCATAAAAAGGCCTCTGGGGAAATACCTCTTTCTCCAAATTAGGGTTCGGCAATAGACTGCATGCTCTGTTTCCATTCGGTGGGAACTTAGTTTGAGTGGATGGACGGAAAATTGAAACATAATTAGAGGAAAATGAGGGCAAGAATGCACAACAATGAATGAGCGTCAGCGTGATGAAGACCTTTACTGCCCCCCACTGGTGGAGACATGAAAAACACTTCCAGTCAAGAGATAATGTGCAAGTTTTTTTTTTTTTTATTTTACACATTTTATGTAATCTCTGTATTCTCCACCATAGTTCGTAGTGTACACTGTTTCCAAATCACAGAAAGGTGCTATTCACGCTACTTTAAATCATCATTCCTTTAGCTGGATGATATTTCTTGCTAAATTTCTCAGTAGGCGATGCCCAGTACGGTATATATGTCATATTCTCATTCTCTGGAACTTGGCTGATGCATCAAAGAGTCCCCCAGGTTTCTTACACTTGCGCCCAGAAAAAAGAAAAACTGTAAGATTACACTACGTCTGAAAACCTTTAGGCAGTACAGTGTTGTCTCCTAGCAACCAACAAAAAAGGGGTTGGCAGTGCAGAGTGAGGTGACATTATCCCACACCAGCATCCGCTGATCTGTATAGTGTCTGTATGGTGGGGTGTAGCTGCACGTCCTTCACTGGGAGGAGTGTGCAGCCCAAGACCACGGGGGAGTCGATTTGAGTTTTTTTTGTCTGGGTTAGATCTGCTACAGAATTAGTCCTATAACGGGGACAAAAATGAGCTGCAGAGGTGCATAAAAAGTTGAGAGCAACTAGACTTAAGTCGTAGCGGCAGCTTGTGCAGTAAACTACTGTCCTCTAAGGAGCTTTTACTGGAGCCCAAAATTATCTATAGTTTAACTGACACAGAAGAAGAATACACAAATATTTTTACACAGCCGAGGGAGAACCTAGGGAACCTCGGTGCAGATTTTGTATTTTTACCGGCACCGTGCCGCCCTGACATTTTCTTTTTTTCCGCCGCCTCGTAGAGAGGATGAGCTGGCTCGGTGCTGTTATGCAGCGGGATGAACGTGGCAGCACCACAGAGCAGTGCCCCCCTCTGCTGGGTGGGGGTGTGGGTTGGGGGGGGGTGAGTGAGAGTCCAGCTTTATCCGGGAGTTTGCTCCCGCTCAGCATGCTGCACAAGTTCCGAGAATATATTCGGAGTCCTGTCAGTCCATTTCTAATCCGGGGATCAACTCGCCGATGCGCCCACATTCTCGCGGGTTGTGAGCACGAGCTGCGGCGTAGGCTTGTGTTGTTTCAGTGGGGCCGAGCCTGATGTGGCAACATGGATGCAGTCAGCAGAATGTGAAGCCGACTGATATTGCACACGGTGCTGAAACAAATACGGCGCGAGGCACTGAGGGGAAGGAAACAATATCTCATGTAACATTTACAGCAACGGCGTTCGTAGTTTCCACTCTCCTCCCTGTTTAAAGGGAGGGAGTTACACACTTTAATGACCACTGGTAGGAGAGACCTCCTGTGGCGTACTGTTAGCGGTCCTCAGTAGTTTCAGTCTGCGGCTCAGCGTTCTCCAGTAGGACTCCACTGTTGCGTGCAGGGGTGAGATGCACTGCTCAGAATACTGAGAAGTTTGTTTTCTCTGTATTCTCCTCTCCAACTCCTCCACCACCAAAGGCTGACTCCCTCCACTCCCTGGACAGAACCAGCTTTCCTAATAAGCTTGTTGAGTCTGTTGACACCAGCTGCACACTGCGGCGCTGAATATGATGCTGGCTACCACCGAGTGGTAGAAAATCTGCAGCACTGGTTTGTAGAAACTGAAGGACGCGAGTCTCCCGAGGAAGCACTTGAACCTATATACAGTATCTGTGATTTAAGTCCGAGTCTAGTTTTTCTGTCTGTGTGGACTCCCAGATATTTGTAGTTGTAGACCTCAGGACCCATGATGCTAATTGGACAGCCCTGCTGTCTTTTGGGTTGTTGAATTACAAGTGGTTTTTCATGCACCACTTTAGATGAAAAAGAGACAGAGAACGTCTGCGAGTGGCAGGACTGTGAACTGTGTCTGAAGTCTGATCTGAAGGAGATTCACAGGGACACTTCTCCGCGGACCAGTTAGCCTAGAAAAACCCTGCCAGGATTTGTTACTCTCAACAACAAATAATTATCATGGTCACAGGTAAGATCCCTTTGCAGCATAGTTTTAGTTTCAGGCGCTGGTCACACCAACCCATCATCAAGGAAGAGGTAGAAAAGGTCTAATAATATTCTCCTGTGTCTAGATCAAACAGTTGCACTTTACAGCCAACGGCCAGCTAGCACGTGCATTCTCCGTTTGCATTAGAGGAAATTACTCTCCACAGCAGCAGGTGGCAGCATTCATTATACATTATACTGTATTATTTACAGGGGGAAACCCCTACAGTCGATGGGAAACCCCAAGCGGCATCCTCCAGGTCTGAGCGATGAAGCCCATGCAGAAGTGCAAAAAACTGCAGTTCATCGAGTGGCCACATGAGGCTCCGAAAGGGAGCTAATCCCCATAGACTACTTCATTCTTGAGGTTTCATTTTCGGGGTTCAAGGTTCAGAATCCATTTTGGTTTGAGTTGGGTTTGGGTTTTGGTTGGGCCTGTTAGGAAGCTACAAATCTGGCCCCTCCTACAGATTTATTTCAGATCTCAAGAGTTGAGCCTAAGCAAGTAGAGCGCCCCCTGGTGGCTGACTGCAGTACAGGTCATAAGCTCCATCTCCTCCATGTTAGTGGATGGGACTTGGGCTAAACTAAAACACTAAAATACACATTGATTTTTTGATTTTTAGTTCCTGTGGCTCCATTCTTGGACTTTCTCGGAAAGTCCCAAAGAAACTAGTGTCAGTTTAGCTAATGCAAGGAAGTGGTGACGAGTTGTCCATATTTATATACAGTCTATGGTCACGGCCCTAAAACACATGCCATGGAGAATTATCACCTTATTTTAAAACCTGTCCTTTTGAAATCTCTGACTTACAGAGAATTATCCTTCAGAATGGCAGCAGCATCTTTCTGTACGCAGCACACAAAATAAGGTGAACATAGTGGAGCTAAAGACCAAGATGTTTCCCTCTGGAAGACTTTCGTTCATCAGTTGACCAAAAATTCAACTCCAAATAAAGCTAAAATAAACCTAAGTCACTGATGAGGTTTCCCGAAAGGAGAGGCACAACTGGAAATGAGTTCAAAGAAACGCAACAGAAAAGTTAGCGTGTGGTTGAAAGAGACTTTCTCCGTGGGCAGTGAACTGCAAACACTGAAATAATAAGTTCAAGCCTCGTGCTCCAATACTCATTCCAGCCATGTCTTATGTAAACCTTACTAGCTACACATTATTAAAAGTTTCATGATTGGACAGACTCCATCATCACTTGTGAGGGGGCCGCCGCGTGTGCGCGAGACAAAGCGGCAGAAAGCAGACGGAGTGTGTTTGAACTGTCTCATATAAACCGCGTCGGAGAGCGAGAGAACGTCAAACACGTATTAATATGCATCCGATCGTGAGAAAAGCCCGAAGAGGCGCTTTGGATTTCGGCCCACGCCAAAATGAAAACAAACCGCCATTGTGTTTTTTTTTTTTACGCCCCTCGTTTGAATGATGGCTATATTACATTTCCACAAAGACGCGGCGTAAATCTACTCGCGAAATGTCGAGTGCATTTTATACGACACCCCTCCGCTTCTCGAGTAATTCCCTCGGCGCTGCAGCCGTCACACAGACACCGAGAGGAAGGGAGAAAAGTCTTACACCACCGCTAGCCCCTAATGTGACATGCATATTTTATAGACAACCTTTCACTCCAATCCCAGCCCTGAACCCGAGGGCGCATCCTGGTTAAAAGTCACATCGACAAGGCAAACATTTTCTTCCTGGTTGCCAAGAACTATGCACGATATGTGACACCTTCCTCCAGTGGTAATCCTACACTTTTATGTGATTGCACAGGCTTTCTGTTTACTCCTTATCAAGATCACCAAACACTGCTGAGGAAACTTGTTTAACTCATTAAACTGTATTTCTTTTAGGTCAGCGTGCAATTCAACGTACGCGTCAAAAAAAAAAAAAAAAAAGCTCCCAGGTTGCATTCGTTCCATCAGAACAGATGTAATGCGTGCACACGTTGGTCTACAGAGGCGACCTCGCCGTGTCGATGTTCAGCCAGGTTCAAAACTCATCCGCATAAGGTCTTCGGGGACAAAAGGAAGGGCCGCGCGTGGCGTCATCCTGGCTCATAATGAGGCTGGGTGTTGTTGTAAAAGCCCCAGAGGTTGGGTTGCCAGGAAAAAAATAAAAAAGAAATAAATAAAAATGAAATGACATGTGGGAATAGGTGACACACGGTTATACTTTGAAATTCACAAACGTCCCCTCCGGAGGCGTGATGTGTCATCTTTTGAAAGAATATATTTAAAACTCAATTTTCCCTTCAGCAACGCGTTCGGATTTTAAAAGAAGGGGAGGGGAAGAAGATCACTCTTTAAAGAATTCATGGCTCCTCTTAGCGGATACGGCGAGGAGAATGAACGCCGCACCGGCGCAAAGACAAAAACAGCATGTCCCCCTGATGCACCACTTGGAAGTTAATCCTTTAAATTAGAAACTTAAAGAGTGCGCTATTTTGACATCTGTGACATTTGCAAGATTCTCTCCGGATGGATAGTTACATCAAAGTAACAGAGGCGGTGCAGAGTAAAGAAAAAAAAAAAAAAAAAAACATTATTCCACATAGTGCTGCATGAGGCCTGGCTGGTTGCTGCTGGTAGTGACAGGCGTAGCCTCGAGCAGGAAGCGTTTAGCAGGCGTGAAGAGCTAACATGCAACGTGAAATGCATTTGTGTACAATAAAAGAGAGGATGATTAGGACCCAAAGCAAAGTGACCTGTAGACAAACCACTTGCAATGAAACATTATTTGTTTATCATCCACCAGACGGTTCTTTGTCTGTTTATTTCACTCAATGCGAGTGTGACACGTCTGCCCTGATCGATAGCGTGCTGCATTACTGCCTGCCAGTTGAATAGTTGGATTTCACCTTTGAACCTTTGATACACAAGGCAGAGAGTCCCTCTATCCACCGCTCTAGCTCTGACAGCAACACTTTCTTTCCACTTCTGGTTACGTCCCAACTGTGTTCGTTGGCTCTGTTGTGCCTGGTCTCTGCACAGTGGTAATTTAGGAAAATTATTTTTGCAGCTCATAAATAAATCTTTGTTGTCATCCTGTGTGTGCCAGCTTCAGGTTTAAATGGGGCTGTCATGTCCAAGAAACGGTGTTAAGTTAATTATTCAGTTTTGTCTTGTGTCGTCTAGTCATTTCCTGTTTTATTTTGTGTCCACTTCATGTCTGTGTCCATTGTGCATGTTCCACTTCCTTCCTTTGTCTGTTTTCCCGCCTTTGTGATTACCTGTCCCCGCCCTAATTGTTTCCACCTGTGCTCTTACCTTGTGTGTATATATAGTCCTTCTCTCCCTATGTTCTGTGCCAGTTTGTCTTGTCATCTTGTCAGAGAACCAGCATTTTTAGTCACTCTGTTCTTCCAATTTTTTTTTTTTGTCCTAGCTTATTCTAGTGATTTTCTGTTTGATTTATTTTCTTCCGTTTTCCTCTTTGGAGTGATTTTTTTGTTTGTTTTCTCAGTCCAGATCAGCGTAGAAGTGTTGTAGAAGTGTAAGAGTGGTTTTTATTTTGTTATTTAAACTTCATTTTGAATACTTTTGCCTTCGAGTTGTGAATTTGGGTTCTGGTCCTTGTTCAGTCGTGGCAGGTACGAGCAGATCTGGACGCATACTGAACCGTATCCTGGTTAGAGGCAGCTGTGGTCTGGTCTAGGTGGATGGTACCATAGACTGTATATACTATAAATATGGACAATGTGTCCCCACATCCCTGCACTGGTCAAACTGACATTATTTCCCCCCCACAGCACTGCCTTACAGAGCGGTTAGCACGGCAACCGGTAGTCGCAATATGTCACATCGTGTTTCTATAGCATCTATAAAACAAAACTTATCCAAACGACTGACACTTGAAGATGCATCAATATTATATTAAGTACCTGACATGACCGAAACTATCCTTGAAAAAAAGTAATTTAGTGTTTTAGTTTGGTGCAAGTCCCATCCAATAACATCGAGGAGGTGGAGCTTATGACCTATACTGCAGCCAACCACCAGGGGGAGCTCTACTTGCTTTGGCTTCACTTTTAAGGAGCAGTTCCACCTCAATTTTTCTACCGTCTATGGGTGGTTCATGTCTAAATAACGTCCAGACGAACATCACGGTCAATGCCGTTTACTTCTCCTGGTCTTAATGTTGTGGCTGAAATTGAAACTCGCCGGTTTTGCTCCAGACGTGAGAAAACCTCATTCTAAACCCCATTAATCCCACTATCCCATTTTAAGACACACTAAAACTGAAGCTCTGCGGCCGAGAGCCTTTTACGGAGGCGAAATTAGTTTTGTCTCTATATGTGTTTCGGCTCGGACCAATTATTTTTGAAAAATGTTGTAATTTCAGCATTTATTCAATATTTATGTTTTAGCCGCCTCTCATTTCCCCAAAGCCTTACCTTCGTGGGCTAGACATCCCGGCTCGGGAAACGATTTGAGTCAGGTTGCTCGCATGTTTTTAATACAGGAGGAATCCGGAGTCTCTTAAATTCTGCTGAGGGAAAATCCATTACTCAGTTTGCTGCTGGGTCCGTAGTGGCTATGAATGCTGTTTAACATGCAGCTAAAGAGTCCCCCACCACATCTGAGGCTTCTCCACGAAGCACTTTTGACAAACCCTGCACTCCGAGTTGACTAACGCTGATTTGTTTTGGCTAAACCAGCGTCCAGGAACACAGAAAGGCCGTATCACGTGATCTGACCCCTCGCGCCCTGCGACCAAGCATTTGCATTTGTTTTCCCCTCCTCTGATTTACTCAAATTTCTTCCCCGAATGTGACATTTATGCAGACGTGCTTATTACTCGCACGTGGGCCCTGGGTGGACATTTATATCAAAATCGAAACGGAGGCAGCAGAACGAGAGGGGTCATCTGGCTTATTTATTTATTTATGTGTCCACGCTGCTCTTACGCAGAGCGGCTCGGCCACAAAGAGACCATCACTCTGAGATTTGCAAGAAGCTGTTAAGCTACAGGGTACGGAGCAAGATGCAGAGCGACGGTCTGATAAGCTCACGGTTTTTCTTGCTCCACTAATCTGTTTTTTTATTTTCGGGCTCGCATCTTCGATCTGCCTTTGATCCGCGTTCGTACGAGCCACGTACAGATGCAGCACAACGTAAGCCGCATAAGTAGCAGCTAGGAGGAGTTATACATATGTATAAGTTTATTTTGCCGTTCCGATTCACGGATTGATACAGCCTCATCTAGAGTGTTTATCTCTTTTTAACCCTGCGGTTATGTTCATTCCTCAGGATCGGCAGTGATGTTTGACCCGGGGCATGTTTACGTGTCAGAATAAAAATCTCCCAAATATGTCATTATTAATTCCATTACAAGCTAATCAATATTTAGTGCTATGTTGTTCTTTAGCGCTCAGCAATCGAGGGTCAATGAAGACAACTCCTTTTTTTTAAAAACTTTTTTTAAGGTACATTGGAAAGGCCTACATCTAAAATACAATTGTTTTCCTTGGAATTGATTTTTTAAAAATATTATTTTACATTTTTGAAAATTTAGTTTGGCTGATTTTGATAAATGAACATGAGAAAACCCCTTCAGAAATCAAGACAAATGACGATTTGCCACTTCAGCCACCTTCTTCCTTCTGTTTCCTACAGACTCTTCTTCCCGACTCATATTCTCGGGGATGAAGATATCACCGTTGTTTTCGATGCGAATGTCTTGCTCGGAGGAACGTGAGTAGCGATGTCCTCGTTCGGCTCCGAATCAGACACGTCCTCCTGTGTTTTACCGTCAGGATCAAAAACGAGTTGTGGAGCCTCCGGGGCTGTCGACCCCTTTACTTCTGGGAACGAAACCATTTCCATTTTATGTGTTTATTACACTAATTAAGCCAAGTTTTATACCAAAAAAACACTTCTGTTTTATTTATTTAACTTTAAAATGAAACGCAACACGTAACACTATGAGAAATGTGAATCAGGGTCATTCTGCAACATATTTTTGAAAATATCTTAACTGCACAAAAAACAAATATTAGTTTGTATAGTTTCTATAGGTTTGTTGGTTTTTAAAATCATTTGCATTGCATCAGATTATCTACTATAATCCCTTCACAAAATATTAATCATATAGAAATGATGAGAAAAAAACTGCTTAGTGCATAACTGCCCTGTGACAGGGACTCAAAACAAATCAGTATTCCCTGCCAAGAAGAGGAATTGCACATCTCCTCACTCTCCTTGTCTCGTGTTTGTGTGTGTTTGTGTGTGTGTGCGACTTTCCTCCTGGAATATTCCATTAAGCGAAGAAAAAGGGGTTCCGAAGGACAGCTGGGCACGGCCGACACGCTGCGAGTGAAATTAAATGCGCTTTCTTCGCCAATCAGTGCCCCACTGTGTGGAGATGATAGAAGGTTGTTGGGGTTAGAAACAGAATGTTTATCTGACATGACGTCGTCCTCTGAGCCCCCGGGGGTCACCGCACACACACTTTGGCCGAAAGCTCTTCAGGTGATCTGCAGCAAATTCATTTAGGAGCTTGATTATTATTATTTTTTTCTTCTTCTTTCTCTCATGAGCCGATACATTTATTAATCGCCCCCCGGGAGTAATTCATTTTAACCACTGCGATGAAACTAAAGTTGCTTT
Source organism: Mugil cephalus (assembly GCF_022458985.1). Taxonomy (NCBI): domain Eukaryota; kingdom Metazoa; phylum Chordata; class Actinopteri; order Mugiliformes; family Mugilidae; genus Mugil; species Mugil cephalus. The sequence continues at coordinate 5,803,303 of NC_061788.1, read as the reverse complement.
TGCAGCCCCCGCGGAGCTCCCGCCTTATCGTGCTACTCTTTTTCACCCGTCGCCGGCGTTAATATGAAAATGTCAGGGCGCCTTCACGGCGGAATGGTAAATAGTCGCAGCCTTTATCTCCTCCCGCGCATTTCCATTCGTTCAAATGCTTTTAAAGATGTCTGGTGGTCCAAAACACACAACGAATAAAGCGCAAGGCAAAAAAAAAAGGACACATTCTGCAAAATCTGAGAGAAAATGACCAGTTTCACGGCGTCGAGTCAAAGCGGTTACGCAACGCGGCCTCTGAGGGACATTGCAGCACTTCACAAAGCGCCGGCTGTGAAAAGACAAGGGCACGAAGTTGTAGTAACAAATACAGAGTGAGAAGGCTGCAGCGGCAAAAGGATAACTGGTGCATGTTCGCTCGCTGGTCAGATAATGCAAATCCAGCTACAAACACGGATTAATCAGCATTAATCACGCAAACGCAAAAGATAAGACCCTCAACACGCTGGGTTTACGTGGGGGGAAAAAAAGAGAAGTTTATTTTCCTGTGGTGACAGTTTGCTTTTTTTAACCCCAAACACGACGCTACACCCCCCGCCGCCTTCCTTCCGCACGCGCTTGCACATGTCTACAGGCGTTTGCATGAATAGGATGCCGCAGATCAGTGAATCACTGCATCATCGTGCATGTCAAACCCGAGCCGCGCAGCCTTTTTGTTCCTGAGACGCTCACATTTACTTTAACGACAGATAAACTCAGGGGAAAAGAAGCTGCCGGAACGGAAGTCAGTCAACACGCCGCATGATGGTGTTTGATATTTATATTTTCCCTGCATAAATTCCACAGCCGGGAGTCTCGTATGTGCTTAAATGCGCATCGTATTGTCCGTTAAATGCAAAAATGCACTCGCAAGGTGCAAAACCTCGGCTTGGTCATCAGTTATCTGGCAGAAAATAAACCGTAAATGTAGGATTTGGGTCTATTTTAGGGGGCGGAAGCCTTAAGCCCACTGAAATAATTAATATTGTTTATTTATTTGCAAAAAAGTGCTGACAAATTCAATATAAAATGTCCAGAATATTGAAATAAATAATTATATGATCATAAATCTGCCCATTTCCCTTCCACTTCGTAGCGGAAGGTAGAACGAGCCCCCTCGGTGCGTCCTCATCCAATCCATTCCACTCCATTAATATTAATTTAATTCAAGTAATTAAGTAATATTTTTCAGGGCTTGAAATTGCAACCATATGAAATCTGTGCCACTTCGAGATATTTGAGAGCGAACAGTTGTTGCACCGTGAGCCCAAGTCATGCCTCTGTGTTGATCAGTTATAAATAGTCACTGCTGGGGCTTGTGTGTGTTGTTGCAGTGCGTTTTAAAACAGATATAATGAATTCTCAGTCTTGTTGGTGAAACGTTTCGCTCCCGCAGCCACGTTCCGCTCACATCCTGTGCATCTCCAGGGGGCTGAGCCTCCCCACGTCCTTAAAATCTAGTGGCGCCCCTGCAGACAGGGTTATCTGCATATAAAAGGTCCTCTCTAGAGCCAACGAGCACATAATTATTTATTAATGTTGTATTTAATTATGGCATTATATAGCCCTAAACCCGACACATGGGGCTAGTTTAATCCCGGCCATAACGGAGAGATCATTACGTCCACGTATTCTGTACCATGGCCAGTTCTTCTTCTTTTTTTAAACGCCGTCCGTGTATTGTTCTGTCTCTTGGCTGAAACGTTGCTTGGTTTTACACAAGCAGCACCGGCCTCGTTGTGCGTGGGGGCGAAAGCTGCATATGTGCCTACATGTGTGGTCGTGTGGGAGCAAGGGCACAGCTGGGGTCTTGGCTTCCTCTCTGAACAACATCTTCGAGCCTTTTTTTTTATTTTTCTTGCTTCTTGCTCACTGCTGTCCACTGCATGTTGTTAATCTCACGAGCTGCACTGTTGTCGGCCTGGTTGCCACGAAAGACCGTTAACAAGCGCCAGCTGAGCCCCCAACATGTTGCTTAGCGCAGGTAGGCTCGCGGCGGCGTTTGGAGCTGGGCGGAAGGGCCCGGGCCGCCGGGCCGCCGGCTCTGAGTGCACGCCAGTCGAGACGTGTACTTTTAGCATTTTGACAGGCGCATTAGGGAAACTAATGGCCCTGCCAAGTGGCATTTCAAGCACTGGATCAGTTTAGCTTTGGCAAGTAAACATCAGCCATCATATCACATCAAGCTGTCAGGCCCCTAAGAGGAGACGATACTGAGTGAAAACAGAGACTGAACTTTATGCTGTGATTAAAGTCGGAGCCTCATTCTAATGCTACGAACGCCGCAAAGGACGAAACTGGAGGGTGGGCCTCTGCTGCCCTCTGTAGCAGCAACGCAACATGGATTTTGACGCTAAATATATGTGGGAGTTATTATAAAACAAATTAGTCCAGGTGGGCTGCACATGTCTAAGTAACCATCCACATAAATGCCAGGTCCAAAAGGTTCCTAGTGTCCAGTCCATTGTATTCTCACGAGCTGACCACTGTTAACCACCTCTCCTGACAGTGGTTTTAATGTTGTGGCTGACTGGTGTGTGTGTATGTAGACGCATATACACTAAACCTATTCGAGTGGAGTCGTAGGCAGCCGTGCAAGGTGCTTAGAGATGCACTTTAGGGGCATTTTAGGTATTTGCAGTTCTAACCACTAGTGCAATGTTGTGTTCTATATTCATGTCTTATTTCTCAGTCGGGTTTTATTTCATCCGTTCTCCTTTTGAACTCATTTGAATCATCTGAGCTCACTCTGTAGAAAATGAGCAGAAATGCTAGAGGAGGTGCAGCGTGTGTATATTTTTGCGCAGGTCTACACCGCCATCTGGTGGCGCAATGTGGAACAATCTATTAGACGTTATATTCTACATAAAGTCATAAATATACTGTAGAGATGAAACACTTTTTTTTTTTTTTTTTTAAATGTTAAGATAACTCATATGTGGTTAACAGTTATAAGGATATGTGGACTATCTTGCTGCATTGCTGCAGTTTTTGCAGTAACCCACGCTCCTTCGGATTCCGCGCTGTGTGCTGCCCTTTCTGTGGCTTTGCCTAAGGCGTTTGATTCTTTTGGCCATGAGCTGTCCTCGGGCGGACTGCATACTCCTGTGTGTGTCTGACTGGACTACAGCCTGGCTTAACAATGAGGTGTTTACCAGACTTTCACACCCCAGACCGTGTAGAGATCACTCACAGCTGATATTTTTATTTTCTATTTTTATAAATATGACTATTATTTATGACATTTAGCTGCTCTGCATTAAATGCAGTGCAATCCAAGTTATATCAGAGCGAGGTTTACTGTGTATTTTTCATTACTATTGAAGTTACTGCGCTTTTACCGCTGCCATTCTCGGGTTCAGTGTCACAAAAAGTTCTTTTTATCCTCGGCGGTTAGGTAGTTAATTTTTTCTTCTTCTATTCTCTGTTCCCTGCATGTGCTTGCATTTCATTTTCAGTTTCTACTCCCTCACTTCCACCGTGTTATGGACTTCCAAGTGATCCGTTCCAGCGGTTTTCGAAGCCTCGGGGCTCCCTCGCTAATGAGCACACGGAGAGTTGGTGGAGATTTTGCTGGGACTCCCCACTCAAAAAGTGGCTAATTAAAATCCAACATCAGATGGTCACTTGTTAAGTCAACATTGGTTTAATATAATAAGAAAACCTGATCTAGATGGAAGCACGAGGCCCCTTTTTTTTCTTTATTTTAAAAATCACTCAACATTAGCATGGTGGGAAAGGCGAGGAGTTAGAAACTTTATGCTTCTCTGCACATAATGGATTCTCGAATAAACAGATGACTGGACTTTTTTTTAAGTGTACGTGTTGATAATCTCAAGCAGCGGCCACCTGCCTTTACTGCACAGTGTTTTAGGTTATCATCATTGTGGCATTTTTACTATGAACATTGCTCAGTATACAAAAAGGGCACTGCAACTACAAACACTCAGAGATACACAGAGTATCAGCAACTTCGAGCTGCACCTTTGCACCAGCTTGATTTCCTTCCTGCATTGTTTTCTGCTCAGATGACTAGATGATCTGGTTTTCTTAGTAAGAGTATTTTGACTTTTTCACCTGTCGTGAGGATTTAGTCCAAACTTTTCGTGGTGTGTTCACATAGCTTGAATAGATCATAATAAAATAGAAGAACAGAACGCCCTTTAATGTCATTATACAGTGTACAGTGCACAACTTCTCTCCTTCAGTGCAAAAAACACAAGTATGTACAAAATAGTGCAAAGAATGCATCATTTAGAAAGATTTACAGCTAAGATTAAAATGCTAATACTAAAAAATGATTGAAAATATACAAAAAAAATATAAAATAAACTATATATATACATTTTTTTATTGCAGCAGTGGTAAAAGTGTAAACGTGTATTGCACAAGGCTTTTAGAATAGACGGATAGACATAACAGCAGCATGATAGCGGCTATGTGCGCATAATCCTGAATGTCCTGTAGCGCTTTGAAAGAACCAAAGAGTCAGAGTAAACAAATGCCGAGAAAGATGTGTGAAGCCCTATGGACAGACAGTGTTAGTGGCTGATGCTGGATATAACCACTCGTCAGCGCTTGCCGTGGAACACGGTTGCTGTCCGTGGTGCTGAACCTCTTTATTTTTTTCCCCCCTCTTTAGGAACTTCTGTGCCTGGATAAACATCCACAGCAGACTGTAGATTGAAAAAGAAAATCAATTTTCTTTTTCTTTATCATCAACTGAATGAGCGCAAACTACTTGTCTGGTCATCTGACATCTATTCCTCGGCGCCACGTCAGACCCAATTATCACAAGAGCACCGGGATGCGTTCCACTCCGTTTTTCATTTGCATACAAATAAAAATACCAAAGCGACCAGTCAGAGGGCATTTCCAAGTCGGGAACGTATCAGCATGTTGTGGCTTGGCCCAGTTCTTTCGCCACCATGGAAACACAGCCACTTAACTCCGGAGAAACTTAATTTATTGCACTGAATGGGGCAAAGGAAGTGCATTTTAATGGGGATGAATAATTCTCAATCAGAATTGGGTAGTTGTGGTATACTGGCTTCTTTTATACTGAAATATTTTCTCACAGTCCTTTAAAGAATGTCTGAAAAATGTGAACAGTAATGTTTATAAAAGCCAGATTTATGTTTCTTTTTAAGGTGCAGGTCCACAATACTGAGAAGCCACACTAAGAATAAGTTAAACCTAGCTGAAGACAAAAATGGACGTGTCCATTAACATGTCTAATGGCAGCAAATGTCCAACATTAACCTCCGAGTGCACCCTTCAGACGTTTCCTCTGAGCCTGGATGTAATTTTAGGGTCCATTTGTATTGACAAGCTTGTCTGACTGATTCTGGGAAAGGTTAAAAAGGTAAACATTTAAATCTCCATAGTAACCTGATGTCGTTTCTAACCTTTACATGTTCTTCATTTGTATTATCTCGATCTCAGGAGACATTATTGCTACTTTTCGCACCCGCTCTACACTTTACTACGTTGAACATGATTATCAAAATAAAAGCATGACGATTAAACTCATGTCACAGTCCTGTGACATGCAACTCATATGTGATCTATAGCAAAGATTCTGTTGATTAATGCAACTTGTAACTTCTCAGGATCTGGACAATGTGTTTCTTTATTGTTAAAAAAAGGTTTTTACAATGAATTGTACACAAACACATGGGACTAGTCCATAGGTCTTCAACAGGGGGTCGGTGACCCCTAGGGGATCCTTGGAGGCACTGCAGGGGGGTCGCAAAATCTTTGGTTGATTAGACATTTTTTTATACACATTTTTTTTTTTTCAACAAATTTAAATTTCTTTAAATACACATTAATACCATGAATCATGGAGGCCAAAGTAACTGAGAAGGAGATACTGTTGTTGATTTCCACGTATCGCATCTACTATTTTAACAACAGATTAAGTGATTCATCGTAAGCCACCACTGAAATATATTCCTTTCGTTGAGAGATGGTAATATTTACATGAAAAGAGCTACACAAGCTAGCGTTCAGCTAACTTTACATCTTTATTAGCAAAAAGAAAAGCAGCGATCTATACTGCACTGACATTATGGGCAGGAAACAACAGGTGACGTGTCAGGAGGTGACAAATTAGTCACCTAGCTATTTAGCTATTTTTGATAAAAGGTTAGTAGTTTCATATTTCCAAGTGTGAAAGGAATTAGGAATGATTTTTCATGTCTGTAAGATCTAGATTCAAATCCTAAAAGCTAATAGGTGGTGATGAGTTATTCGAAAGCACGCATTTACAGCTGAAAAATGTGGATAATTCCCCAGCGTCTGCTTCTCCAAATGTGAGGATTTTAACGTCTGCAACCACGTGAAGATCCTGTTATCATGGTATATGGTAATAAATGCGAGATCGTTTCTCGTTTTCATCTTCCAAAAGAGCTTTTTGCAAACTAAATATCTCCAGGATTTGGCCAACTCAGGCCAGGCCAAACAGTACAGAACGCTTACTCGCAGACGGCAAACAGCCAGACACTTTGATGGATTAATTGCCTGTCAGGAAGAAGAGATGCTTTCTGGAATCAGAAAAGAGCAGCCACGGAAAGAAAGTCAAACTGCGTCATATCTCACCTAAAACAACACAACTTCTGTAATGAGATGGTAGCAGAAAGATCCTTGTGGGCCTGAAAGAAAGATCTGATTTCTACGATCTCTGATTTTTACTATTGCTAATTGTGCAACACTTTCAAGATCTTGCATTATGTCCTTGTGCAATGTCTTAGTACCTGAGCACTTTTCTCCAATATTTATTGGACATTTGCATCACTCGTAGCTCTTTCATGTATATCACAATGGAGAACCTCTCTACTAATGTACCTATTATCCCATTATTGCTTTTAACAGAAATTATCATCTTGTTTTTTGAAAAATCCAATTTGAATTTGGTTCTTTGCTACTTTCAGTTTAGTATAGATAACAGTGTGCAGTCTGCAAATATAGCTCTTTGCAATAAACCACAACAGAGCAACCTTCCGGAGAGAGAGCTATAATTAGCTAATAGCATAGCAGTGCATCCAAGAATATATTAAGCAATACTTTTCACCTTAAATGAACAACCACAGTGTTCAGTTTGATCAATGATGCTGTGGACCATGAATGGATGGAATAATCCCCTTGTTTCATGGATATAGAATAATATTTTAATGATTGAGATTCAAATGCTAAGTGCTAATGGGTGGTTAATGATTCATTCAGATGTAACCAGAGCTGAGAATAATTAGTAGTCGACACAACAGTTAATGTGCAACTATTTTCAAGAGGTGTCCTCTGGTGACTGCTTCTGTAATGTGAGGATTTGATGCCATTTTTTTAAAATTATGTCTGCAGATTCTCAGACACAATATCTCACTGAGCGGTGAGAGGGTTAAGGTTTTGATTTGGTGCTTCCCCTGAAAGTCACATACCTGACCTACATTCCTTCTAATGGCCCAGTGCTCACCTGAGTAAGGAGGATGTCATTCAGATTAACCCGGATGGTGTTTTAAGACTTCCTTAGACGAAGAAGGGGTGTAAAGTGCTCAGTCTACGACCTACAAGAACTATCAACGGGACACTATTTTCTGATAAATAATGGAAAAAACAACCCATGAATCAAGAAAATAATAAATTTTTTGTGTGTATTTTTTTCCACATACACAGATGAATGTAATCAAAAAATGACTACAAGTTCATGCTGTTGTGTCCCTGTGGAGTTTTAAAGGTATACTATAGATCATAGTTCTTTAATAAGGGATCCGCGACCCCTAGGGGATCCGCGGAGATACTGCAGGGGGGTTGCAAAATTGTTGGTTGATTAAACATTTTTTATTTAGATTTAAAAAAAAAAAAAAAAAAAAAATCCCCCACAGTTTGAAATTGCTTTAAAACACACTGATATGAATCCAACATATTTTAGTAAATAATTTTAGTAAAGGGATAAATGGAGGCAAAATAGCTTGGCAAGTCACTGTCCCTACTATATTTAGCCATGTTTACTTGAATCTGTCAGTTATTTTCTTTAATTGCCAATTATTTATACCTACACCAGTTAGGTATGTTTATGTCAGGTATGTTTATGGCAGTTGCACGGCCATCCTACTGTTGCATATGTTTGAATTTCTTTTAAAAAATAAATATTTGAACCTTTGCACTAGGCCGAGTTTAATATTGAACACATATAGTAGGTAGGGGGTCCCTACTTAATCTACTTAATGGTAGTTTTGACTCATTGGTGACATATCAGTGTAAAACATGAACTGGGAGTTGTCTGATAAGATAAAACTTTTTTTTTTTTTTTTTGGAGTTTAGAGTTAATAACAAGAATGCGTCCTAATCGTTAAAATATGTATGTAAATTATTTGAGATGCAAAATAAAGTCTTCTGAAACTGGATTAATACATATTTTATTAAATAAAAGAAATATCTCAGATAGCAGAAATAAAATATTTTCTTTACTTTGTTGTAATCGTGTAATATATATACATTTTTTTTTCCAAAAATAAAATAAAATAAAAGTGCAAATAATATCCGGGTGAAGAGACACCGCCGATGCCATGTTTGTTTGAGCGCCTCCGTGCCTGGTTGGTCTGTCTCTCGGTTGAAGGAAGCTGGTCCGCCCGGCTGTCTGTGGGAGCGGTGCGGAGGGGGACGGGACGCGGAGAGCTACAGGCTAGTGGTGTGCATGGACGGACGTATCGCTACGACCACGACGGCTTCCTAAACACCTTAAAAACCAACGCTGCAATGTGCGCACACTTACCTTAGCGCCGGTTCCGAGTCATACCCAGGTGAGTTCAACTTGCAACGCCGTCTGTCTTGTGGCTCTATTTGCGTAAAACAACATAACATTTTTTTCTAAAAAAAAACAGCCGAGGCTAAGGAGTGTTCGCTGTGGCTCAATACAAAGGCTTTCTTCGCCGGAGAAAATGCCGGGGCTGCAGCAGCCTGGAGGCCCGCCTTGTGTCTTTCAAGTCACCGACTAGCCTCGCGTATCCCTCCGACGCCATCCCAATCGTTCCTCCACAAAATCTCCCCCATTCTGATACGTATTATTAAAACGTCAGTGATTTTTCCCCTTTTAACGCCGCGGTTCAGTCGCGCTGTCCACCGAATATGTTTTCGCGTTTGTGGCCGGTACCAGGAAACATGGTCGCTCTGCGGAGTCTCCTAGCGATGCACGCCGGGCATCGGTGCAGTCCGCGCCGCTAGAGGGTTACGGGGACAGCCGGGGTTGGTGCGCTGCAACCAGGAAAGCGTCGGAGCAGGAACAAAAAAAAAAAAAAAAGACCGCGTTTGTGGTTTATATTATTTAGAAAATGGCATCCACGAATGGTAACGTGTGTGGGTAAACTTTCTTTGAAACACGTACATTTATCAAAAGTTGGACTGCGGTGCGCTACGGGTTTTTAGTTCGGTTTATGCGCCCTTTTTTTTTTTTTTTTTTTTTCCACTCAGCGAGGCGTCTTTAGTGACATAGCCTGTTCTGGTTTCCTGTTGATTTTTCTACCGGGTTCAAAGGGTTATGGACATTATTGAGGATGGTTTAAACGTTGCGCATATATTGTGTGGTGTTGGTACGAGCCGGGAGGCTGTAGTCTTCAGCCTGTACCCTACCCCCTCCTCCTCCTCCTCTGCAGACAGGCTGCACACACAGGCACAGCTAGCAGAGACACAGCGGCTCCTCCTCGGGGTTAATGTCCGGACGCAGGCCGGTTCACGGAGGCATGGGGGCTGGGTTTTGGACGCTGTGCCTGCGCCCACTCCCATTTCATATCCGTGCAGCCTGACATTTATCACGAGTAACGTTGTTTTACTTGGCATGTGTGCATTTACTTGGCATAAGTTATTATTATTAATCAATCCCTTCTAATTATACGCGTTTTGCACCATTCAACAGCATTATGCAGTATGTGTGCAAAGGTAAAACTGTCTGAATTGCATCTGCTGTAAATCAAAAGTAGTATATTTATTAAATAAAACTCCTACATTCAAAGTCCAAGTCAAGTATCTTGCTCTATTATGATCAAATGTACTAATATCAGCAGTAGAAGAAGGAAAATTGGCTCTATTATTGATGTTCTATTATGAGTGTTCTGGCACTCATCTGCCAGAACATTAGGAACACTAACGAAAACAGGTGCATGCACATGTAACAATTGCTAAACTCATCTTAGCTTTGTGACTGTTCTAGTGTTCAAATGGCGCCACGAGATTCAACCTCATGACCATTTTGGAGTCTGACGCAGTCTGTGGTGCAGTTGACCTGTTTTGAATTAAACTCCAAAGTGTTTCTGCCGTTCAGCCCGGCCCACTGATTAAAATGTGGTCGTCAAATTAAGAGAAACACGTGTCGACGCAACAACGTACGGGTCTGTAGCGCCACGAACCGCAAGCCTCTGAAATGAAAACACAAATCAGTCAACACAGTAACCTTCATGGAGATAGGATCCAGTGGTCCATGATGTTTATATTTACACGAATGAGTACTAGTGTACCTAATGAACTGGCAAGAGAGTGTATATTAATAGCAGAGTATCACTGTACGATTCCACCTGCTACAGGTGGAGCTAGCTCTAATTACTTTATATTACTTTTAGTCAAATGATTTCCAACCATAGGCCCTGGACCTCGCTCCAAGGTCCCAACTTAAATCCAAGGGTTGAAGCTTGAAATAATGAGTGGAGGGAAAACCAACGCCTGCTGCACAAATCCGCCTCCTTTAATTAGGATGGTATTAAAGCGTGTGTGTTAAAGCCTTCATCAGAAATTTGGAGCAACTTTCAGTGGTCACAGATCAAAACAGGTCGTGAACTGCTGGATAGAACTAATCATATCTAAGGTGCCATATACTTTGTCATATTCTTTGCATACTCAAATGTGAGTACCCGTGCTGTACTCATGTTTCACAAGTACAGCATAGTAAATTACGTACTTTCCACCGATGATTATCAGTTGTTTGTGCGAGCCTTTCCAGCTTGAAGTTACTAATTACCCCGAATACGAAATGATTCATTGATTTTCATTGTGTTTACCGAAAAGGTTATAAAGCAGTTAGCTCTATTCAGGCCAGTTTCGACGTTGCGCTGCCTCTTACGCAACAATGCATTGTCAATAATAACCAAATGATTGTAAATAATAGAATTTGGACTCAAGTCATTTTCCCCCAGCGACTGAATCCCAGCTGCCCTGCCTGCACTTCCACTATTTATTCTGTATTGTGTTACACAGCAGGATGTGTGCACAGTCAAAGCCATCCATCAACGAGAGTTTAAACAGCGTCCAATGTTGCATTTGTCCCCTCAACACTTACTTTCTCATTCGGTTCAAAGACCAGTTGTATGAACACAATAACGTGAAGCTGTTAATTGGACATTGCGGATTCTTTAATTATGGGGCTTTATTAAAATGTAGCTGTGAGACCGCCACTGACACTAATGCAGCCTTGTCTCGAGTCGCTTTAATGCTTAAGTAGTCATTTTTCTTCCCTTGTACATGATTAAAAGTGATCAAATAAAGTCTTAATGAAATTGAGGCATCTGCAGAGCTGGATGCCAGAGTTGGTTTTTGGCCGTAGCTCCGCTACCTTATCCGACCTGCGTTTGGCATTGGCGTGCTCCAGTGGTTTGGCATTGGCTCGGTGACCTGAGGTCGTTCGCCATAAATGTATCAGAGCGCCGATACCGTCCAGTGTTTCCCTCTGCGTGGACAAATCAGCTGTTTCGCAGTAAAAGCACGCTACCAGCGCTGCTCACTTCGCCGGAGCTAGATTCCCTGCAGTGTTGCAGCCTGGTTCACTTGTGATGCTTGAATGAGAAATTACTTTTATGCACTTGACCGTTCCTGGGTGAATGAAGGAGAACATAACAAATGAGGCCTGTAAGTTGCTGAGACTAAACTGACGTACAACTCCTTCAGTGCAAATGTAATTTTTATAGCGCATAAAGTCACGTTTTAGTCTCTGTCACGGCAGCTCAGCAACTTACAGAGGGTTTTAAATTATACAAAAGGTAATAAGATAAAATAAAAAAAATCCCTTTGCAATAAAAATCTCTTCGCAATGTCCGTACTGGACATTATTCACGACTCTTTCAAGGATTTCACATATGAATAACAATTGTGCCGTCTGTATAATTTAGCAGATGAATCACATTCCAATTTTACTCAGTTTTACTTGAGTCGTTATTGTAGCTTGGCTTGCCTGCCTCAATTTATCTTTTTTTTTTTTTATCTTTTCTTCTCAGATTGAACAATGTGATTGCGATCGGAGGCAGCAGCGCTCCAATGGTCCAAGACCACACCACCCTTCACTAGAATGTACTTGATGAACGTACCTCCTGTCGCAGCGACGCAAACGGAATGGAGAGCGTGTGGCCCACCTGGAGGCTATAGCCTTCCAGTTTGCTTCAATGACTCTGACACAGAGTTGTCCACCAGAGGCGCACCTATCTCAGACAAGGTCCAGATGATCATAGAGAGCCTCAGGAGCACCCAGTCCTCACTCGAGATGGGCGATGAGATCGAGGGAAAGGGGCTGTCGGGACAGGAAGGCCACCCCCAGGTCTGCAACTTCGCAGTGGGTTCTTACGTCGGGGCCAAGTCCGAAACTAAAAGCCCCGCTGAGAACAGGCAGGCGCATGTTTCCTCCTCAAACAACCACGAGAGCAGTGACTCTGATAGCGATGACTCTGTGGACCGAGGAATTGAGGAGGCGATACTGGAGTACCTGAAAGAGAAAGACGATCACAAACGCAAGGCGGAGCCGTGCCCCGCTTTCCTCCCGTCGCCCAAAATTCCCAGAAAAGGTCCGTCTGTTCCGGAGGTTTCCAGGCAGAACTCCGACAGCAGCGCGTTCTTGATTGCCAGTAGCCAGTTCGTCAAAGCGGAACCCACCGCAACACCAGCCACCATACCTATAAAAAAGTACATCAAAAACAAAGCCTCCCTAAGCGAAAACGCATCTAAGAACTTTGACTCCAATAAAAACACTACTGAAAGTTTAGTCTGTGCGAAAGAACAGACGAAGGCCCCCTTGAAAACGTTGAGCCTCTTCAACAAAGCCGTCAAGTTCCCGGTGAAAGTGAAGGTGGAGGAAGACTCGAATGATTCCAGCAGTGATGACGGCATCGAAGAGGCGATTCAAAGATACCAGCTGGAGAAGAAGGAGCTGCAGAACAAAAGGGAACCTTTCCCTCCTCTCGCGTTCGAAGAGGAGTCCGACTCCACCAGCGATGACGGGATAGAGGAAGCTATTCGCTGCTACCAGCTGGAGCAACTCAAGGAGAAGAGCGCTGTGAAACCATTCCTACACAAGCAGAAACCCTTCAGCAAGTCCTTAATGCATGCTGTTGGGAGTGCAAGCACGGACAACATGAAGAAACACAAACTGAAGAAAAAACGAGGCAGAGCAGATAAAGAAGGGAAATCTCTTCAACCTCCTCCTTCATCTGTTTTTGTCCAGAAGAGTGTGCTTTCAGACTGCTCCAGAGGCAAAGGAAACGGACTACATTCGATTAAAGTCGAAAGCGCCGAGGAGCAGCCGGTCCCGGCTCCCCCAAAGGTCAACACCACCGCCGAACTCATGTGTGCTGAGGCAATACTGGACATCTCAAAAACCGTCATGCCCAGCGTCTTCCCCCACGCCGTCGGACTCGGCAGTTGCACCACCACCGAATCTTCCTTGCAGTCCTCTCCGCCCGGCAACTGCCCCAACGAAGAAAGCAACGACAGCTCCATCGACAGCGAGGACGGCATCGAGCAGGAGATCAGGAAATTTCTCGAGCAGAAGGCCCAGTTGCACAAACAGCCGACCCAGGAACCTCCCTCCGCACATGAACCGGAGAAAGTCAAAGCGAAAGACGTCGCGATCCAAAAGAAACCATTAAAAACGTCAATAACGCAGAGGAGGAGACACAAAGAGGAAAAACGCGGCGTTTCCAACCTGTCAGGGATGGATGACGCTGTTAAGGAAACGGCCACCGCGCCTTTGCCTGAGCATTCGAAAGAATCAAACTCCTCGGCGTGTTCCCAGAGAAGTCTCGCACATGCAGCCGCCGGATTGCGCAAGACAGACCAAAGCGGAGACAAAAGCAGCTCGCTCGACAGCGATGAGGACCTAGACACGGCGATAAAAGACCTGCTCAAGACGAAAAAGAAGTCGAAGAAAAAGACACGAGACTTGAAGCGGAAGCCGAGGAAGCGCCTGAGGGATGAAGAGCCGCTGTTGGGGAATGCTTTACAGACCAAAAAGTTAAAGCCAGATCCTGTTTCCAAGGGTAGCGCTTTGAAAAAAGTACAAAAGAGCAAGACTGACATTAGAGACAAGTCTGCGTCGAGTAAAAACAGCGTCCCGCGGCAAATGTACACGAGTAAATGCGTGGAACACGAAATGCATGAAGGTGAAACGGACAGACTGAAGGGGACTCAGGGTCAAGGCCTCACGTTGCTGCACAACATCCAAGCTGCTCCCGACCTAAAGGAAGACAGCAGCTCGGTGGACAGCGACGACAGCATCGAGCAAGAGATCCGAAGGTTTCTCGCCGAGAAGGCGAAAGTTTCCACGGCGGAGAAGGGCAAAGATGGAGACGCGTCGCAAAACGGTACCGCCGCGGTTTGTACACTACTCAAAAATGAAGACGTTAAACAGGAAATTCAGCTGGCTGAGATTCCGAGGAAAAGCGTCGGTCCTCTTTCCGGACTGCCTCCGCTCAGTAGCGCAGCTCAGGATGGGCCACAGGGTTCGCCGCGAGACGTTTCTGCCGTCGGCGCACAATCGCACCTGCCGTCGGTCCGGTCGCGCAGCCCCAGTCTTTTGGAGCCGGCCGACGGGGCCGGGGCTGGGGCAGGGGCGGCCAGAGGCGAGCAAAGGAGGCCCGTCCACGACGTCACCCCGAAGGTGGAGAAACCCCAGCCGGATCTGAGCCCCAACGCCGCTCACTCTCGCACGAATCAGTCAATCAAGTGGCGCCAGAGCCTGGGGCTCCCCATCCGCGACACGAGGGCCGTCAATCGGACTTCATTCCACATCACGTCGTCCCAAGTCACCGAGACCCCATCGGCGGCCACGCCGTATCAGTGCGGGGGCCTCAAGCTGCAGAACGTTTGGTCCTCCGCAAGGACCACCAGCAGAGCACCTTTGCCCTCCTCCGCAGAGAACGCTGCAAACGCCACGTTAAGATCCCCCGTTCTGAGCATTTTTTCTACTGCCAAGCAGCGTCAGAGGATGTCCTTCACACGGGGCCTCACGCCCGGACACAGGTCCCAGTGCTCCATAGAGGGAGAGCGGGAGAGCACGGTGCATATCTCCAAGGACAAGAGCGTGTTTGTTGAACTGGAGTCTAACAGGACCAACCACGTCCAGGTTCAAAGCAGGGAAAGGAGCCAGGGAAAGGAGAGAGTGGAAGGCGAGGGCGTGAAGATAGAGAGCAGAGAAGTGCACGTAGGAAGGAGAGAGGAAGAGTTTGTAGATGAGACAGATTGTGAATCAGACCGCGGGAGCTATCCAGAAAAGAAGCAGGGCTTTTCCACATTGTAAGTATTTTCTTACTTCACTATGCCCCTCCTAGAACCCTCATCCAGCAAGCGTTCATTTCTTGATCGTGCCCTGCTCAATGAATATAATGTAGGTTCGGATCAAGCTCAAACACTGATAAGGCTCTAAGGGAATGTTTAATATGATGAAGCAAAACAGGCAGGTTTTTTTTTTTCTTTTACATGTTTGTACAATTATACGGTTACGTGACACGTCATGAAAAAACTTTATTTGTGCTCGGGATCCATATCACCTTTCAAAAGCAATACAGGGGAATGTTGTTAAATGGAGAAAATGTCACCATCTTAAATATCTCAGCGTGAAAAGACGTGACCAAGAACAGTGACCTCGGAAAAGATTTGAGTCCAGACAGTTTAAAAAAAAAAAAAAAGAGGAGAGAAGCAACGGCACATTCTGACATACCTTTTATTCCATTCTTTCTCTGACAGGTTTACGGTACAAGTTAGTCAAACGTCTTTCACGTGCAAAAGTTAAACAGGCCGATGTAATGTGTTTCCATCAGTATCATCAAACCAGAAATCAACAGATTCGCATTCACGTGTATAATGAAACAAAACGATAATTCATTATTTCAGCTTTTTCGTCAAAAAATGTCAAACTTTCTGTAGTTCTGGTTCCTCAAGTAGGAGATTTTATTTTTTGTGTTTTGCACAAGGGAATGGGAAATGTATTGTTTTTGTTTTGTTTTCCGGCAAAGTTGTTTTGTTTTTTTTACTCACCATTGAGGTTTAGATAAATCAGACTGACGAGTCAGTACTGGGGGGGAAAAAAGTGGTATTTGCAGCCATCGCTATTTAAATAAGTGTCACACATAGAGCTGGACAATAGGATGATCATATGTTTCCTTCAAAAAAAAAAAAAAAAAAAGTCTTAAAAATTGATAAATGCAACCAGACCAAAGTGCAAAAGTTGTTTGCTTGTTTCATTGCCCATTTCATGTCATTCTGCTTTACTATTTATGTGTTATTACTTATCAGACCTCCATAAGCGATACCCTCCGGCAAAGTCTGCGTGCACTGTCAGCACCCTCATCAAACATGTCTCTTTCTCTTTACCCTACTTTTTTTTTTTTTTTTTTTTTAAATATATATATATATATATACATACAGCGTCACCTGAAGCTCTAAAATGCTCAGAATCGGAAAAGCCTTTTGAGCTCTTGCATACACTGTGAAAATAACAACTATAAATAACTCTCCTCTGCAACATTCACTTCTCAGACACAGTGCTCTTAGTCCATCGCATTGTTTCAGGTCATAGACGGAGGTTTAAAGGCTCCGGTCTCGGGCTTCTTACCCCTATGACAAAAGCGTTGTTCCAGATTTCACAACAAAACCACATAATTATTCTGTCTTGCTCAACTTGATATTTAGTGTGTTCATTTCTTTGTCATGTTTTTGAATTTCCTACACGGGGGAAAAAAAAGACTATTTATTTTTGTTTATCAAAAAAAAAAAAATACTGAACATGCTGTGCATTGCCAGTTTTTTTGTAAATATTTTGTAAGAAGTGTTTTTTTTTCTTTTACTATTTCAGATAAAACAAAAAAATTTTGCTGTGTCTTTTAAGTGCATCTGTGTAATAAAGAGTGGAATCTGAGCAACAATGGGTCTCTTTGTTAATGATGCAAAATGATTTGCTGGCTTGGGATAAATTTATAAAGTGTGTTCAGGAATCGCCGGGAAACGGTCTGATGCATATCCCGCTCTGCCTCAACCAGGTCTTTGTCCACTGCCATTGACCCCGGCATCAACATCAGCCCTTGCATAGCTCTCAGCACAGAGGAGAGAATCAGGATGTTCAACAGGAAGTACCAGCGAGATGAAAAATGCAAGAAGGTACAATAATGTAGGAACAGGACAGTTTTTGGTGCCAACTTTATGCCCCACTACGCCCATCATTCTGAAGGAATGCTGATAACGTGAGTTCAGTATAATAAGTTGATATATATGTCAACGTGCTTGCAGGGATCTCTTCTTGTGCGCAAGAAGGCTTTGCAGTGTGTCAAAAGGAAGCTGCAGTTTGTTTCAGTGACCAGGTAGGCTGATTGCACCCAAATGTTCCTGTCGTCTCCACACTGAATTAGCACGGACAAATAAAAGCCTTTTTCTTCCTTCTTGCAGATGAGTCGAAGCAGCCAGACAGAGCAGCGGGAAAGTATTCAGAGTTCAGTTCAGTTGGTTGTTCAGTGATTATTTGTTCCTTACTCTGTCTATCCTTTCAGTAATTCTGAATTTATTTAACATGA
Organism: Mugil cephalus; assembly: GCF_022458985.1. Taxonomy (NCBI): domain Eukaryota; kingdom Metazoa; phylum Chordata; class Actinopteri; order Mugiliformes; family Mugilidae; genus Mugil; species Mugil cephalus. The sequence goes on along the minus strand of NC_061788.1, from coordinate 5,785,469 downwards.
GGTTAGATGTTGTAATTGCACATTAACATACTTTGTGTTAATGTATAACTTCATGTAAAAATCGTTCTGGTAATAATGTGAGTTAGACAAATTTTGAAATCGTCAGAGTTGACAAAGTTCAGTTGTGTTGCCAGTAAAGGCCGTGTATTCTCTTATATTCTCTCCAGGTTGCACAAAAACTACATTCCCTATTCATTTCCTCTGCATTGTCCAGGAAATATGAAGTTGTTTTTTGGAAATTTAATTTGTATTTCTAAAATATGTGTTCTACCTCAGATTTTTGTCTTAAAGTGAAGGCGTAATGTTCTCGCAGACGCTTTTTTGTTTTTGCGTTTGATAACACTCGTTTTGTTTGCCTTTCGAAGGTGTTAGGTTAAAAATAAAATAAAATGTTGCATTCTGGGCGTTGTTGTTTACTGTGGAAGTCTGTCACGACGAAAAACTTTGCTTTACGGCATCTGCCTGACCCGCAAACGCGCAGGCGCAGTCTGTGTTGACCTTCCGTGGTTTCAAAACGAGCATGGCAACCCGGGCATTGGCGAAAGGTAACCCCGTTTAAAAAATAAAAAGATATATTTTATAGAAATAATATACTTGTGTTAGTTTACGATAACGTCACAGATGGTTGTATCATTTTTGCACGTTTCGTTACACATGTAGTCATCACGCTACAAGCTAGCTTACTAGCATAGCAGCTAACAGTCATCGTTACTCAACGTGTGATGTTTTAATCATTTCTGTGGTCTCATATTTAGGACTTCTCGGTCTACGACACCCACGGGCTGTTACGATCGGATACCCCTGTGTGGGACATCAGTATGTCACTGCAGCGTCCGTTAAATCACCTGAACCCGCGGTTGATGATGTTATGGGTGAGCTAACGAGTGCTAATGAGTGCAGAGGTGTCTGAAGTTTGATCCGTGCTTTGCCACCGGATTTTTAGGAATGACACCTTCCTCTTCTTCTACTTACAGATAAAATAATGAACTATCCGCTCCAGAAGCCGGACTTCTTCCGTGTGTCCGAGCTCTTCTCCATGAAAGACCTGTTTGACGCTCGAGTGCATCTTGGTCACAAAAAAGGCTGCAGGCACAGGTTGGTATGATTCCTCATCATGTGTATCTGATTGATGTTGTTGGAGGGAGGAACGTTTATTTTACACTCAAGAGAGTTAATGTGGAGGCCCTGTAGTTGTAATATGCAACTTATTTTCAAGGGAATGTTTTCTCTAGTGAAGATGTCTCCTGTAAGACATCCAGTATTCAGTTTGAGAAAGTTGCTGTTGAGATTTTCTACATTGTTGAGAACTTTGTATCAGTTTATACAGTTTATTGGTTATGTTGTTAAAAGTAGTGGGTATCATGCAGGAGGAGTCTTCCTGTGTGAATAAACACCACTAAACAAGACATTTTATTATTTTTAGAAAACAAATAGCGCAACAAAAGCTTTGATTTGCAATTGTGTAATGTATTTATTTGTCTGGCAAAATGGCAGCAACTGCTAAAATAACTTACAGTACACCTTTTCTTTTTGTTTCTAAGTCAAAATGATTTAACCCTAGATAGTCTGGTTGCTCAAAATGACTTGCAGTTTGTGTGACACTGGTATTTATAATTACACCAACTGTAAATGTATAAACAAGGTCAAGACTTAGACATGAGCACAAAAATTTGCCATCTTTTTCATTAAAATACATGCAGGAAATCAGGTTGTATCAATGGTGTGTGAGTCATAATTCATGTTAAATTGCAGAATAATCAGGTAACATTATTTATACCTGCTGATAAATCACATAAGATGCTGTATCATGCTGAAGGAACTTGATGTAAATTGCATTGGTTTCACACTGTACTTTTATAACATGAGAACTGTAATTCTCTGTCTCTAGGCTCATGGAGCCTTATCTCTATGGCAGTCGCTTTGACTACGACATATTTGACCTCGACAAGACGATGGAGTGTCTGCAGGATGCCCTGAACTTTACCGCCCATGTAGCGTATCGCGGCGGCATCATACTCTTCGTGAACCGCCGCCGTCAGTTCGGCCACCTGGTGGAGAGCACTGCGAAGGAGTGTGGGGAGTACGCGCACACGCGGTACTGGCACGGCGGCCTCCTCACCAACGCCAACATCCAGTACGGCCCAGGAGTCCGCCTCCCGGACCTCATCGTCTTCCTTTCCACCCTCAATAACGTGTTTCAGCAACACGTGGGCGTCAGAGATGCAGCGAAGGTGAACATTCCCACAGTGGGCGTGGTGGACTCGAACTCCAACCCCAGCCTGGTGACGTACCCTGTGCCCGGTAATGACGACACTCCGGTTTCCATGGAGCTCTATTGTCGCTTATTCAAGATGACGATCAACCGGGCCAAAGACAAACGCAGACAGATGGAGCTCCTCCATGGCCTGACGGCGCCCTCCACGCCAAGCTCGTGACGTACTGCAATCCTAAATAAGAGACTTTGAATAATTGTCTGTTGCTTCTCTTCATCATATATATATGCACTTGGAAAACATTTCATCTGAGGGGAGTTCAGTCAATGCAGAGGCTGTGTACACGTTACTCATCTGTAACATAAGGTTAAATTGTTATTTAACGTTTTTCTTACGTAAGACTGCATCAAAGCATAAAAATGCATCGAAGTCATGTTGCAGCAGATTTGCCTACATATGTCTATTGTGCACCTCTCGTGTCACAGTCACTATATTTACATGGACTGCAAATACGTTAATCTTGACTGTTTTGTCAGTTTTATTTGTAATTTGTTTTAATATCTCAGACATTCATATAGATTTTTCTGCTGTTCTGTCACTATGGTGCACCCTTAAAGTTTGGCTAGTAAGAGTTAAATTTACATCAATTCATGGGAGTGCATCCAAACAGTAACAGTTTGAAAACACTTGTTTTAGATGTACACAAATTCCCAACATAACTGACAAAATGTCTTCAACTGGAGACATGAATAGTTGCAGAGTGAATGTAACTCGACTGATAGAAAGGCTAATTGTTACAACTCTTGCAGTCTATGTTAATATGGTGTCTAGATATAATTTAGTGTTGTCTTCTCTTGAGAAAAATGTGTGCAAAATATCAGCTGTGTACGATACAACTCATTAAAGTTATATTAAAAGCAGTTTCTAATAAAAATGGGTTTTGATTTGGTCAGTTCTGTTCATCTGGTGGATGTTGAACCCAAAACTGAGGTAAGCTCATGATTTTTTTTTTTTTATTATTTCTGTATGTATGCAATATACTATATTAGTGCCACATGTACGTTGTTGGTGTAAAACAACTAAATAAAACAACTACTCAATTAGTTGTTTTACACCAATGATGTACAGTACAAATACTACTAGCAGAATATTTTTGTACTAAAATATAGTGGCTTTTTAAAATATTAACATTTTCCAGCTTTGTATAAAGACAAAATTGGCCCTACGGTATTTTAAGGGAGTTTCTGTAGTTCGCGGATTGGCCGCTCCGAGCTTCCGTACTTGTGTCACAGCGCTTCCTGTTTCGACCTCTGACCACCAGGGGAAAACGGTGAGTTGGACAAGTGACTTTTATAAATAATTATAATTTAAAAACAAATAATTTTAGTTACATTTGCATTTTAATATCTTATAAATCCAGTTTCGCGTGTTTAATAATTTAAATACTCAATTATGAAGTCATAGTTTCTTGCTTCGGGACCGTCTTCCTGGTGTGAGGGTGCAACAGGCTATTAAAAGTTGTAGGTCACTTCAAGTTCATATTGGTTTCGCGGTTAGGAGTTTTAATTTATTGGGTTATTTGAAAGTTTAATTCTAAACATTTGGTTTATTTTATCCGAGTTTTACTGACTTATGAGTATTTATGCAGCTAATATCACAATTGAGGTGAAATACAGGTGTGACTGTAACGTGACAGTATTGCGCAAATTATTTTAATCCTTAGAGATGTTGATATTTATTAAAGATTAATAGTGGAGATTTTCACCACAAAATTAAATTTGCAAAGTTATTTTAAAAAAAGAAGAAGCTGTCAATGAAACATTGTTTAATTTTTGGAGGCGGCTGTTTCTAATCCTGTTAAATTGTGTTGTGTTGCAACGACACATGTTCCTATTGTTTTGACAACCACAATTTTAGTCAGTGGACTAGGCTGAATAATATAAACATTATGGGGTTTAATTCAATGCAGCTTAACTGCATCAAAATGATCATACAGAGAAACTGCCACCTTTGTGATGCTGTTTCAACATAAACTGAACATTATAACAATCGCTTAGGGGGATTTAGTGCAGAACTGTTATATTAGTTTGCATTTGTTAGCCTATAATTAGTGTACCTAATAAACTGGCAAGTGAATGTGTTCACATGCCCCTAAACATCAATAAGAATATAGCGTTTTTGAGTTTTCAGCAAGTGAAATACATCGAAAGTAACTTTTAGGTGCTTAAAACTTGAAAATAGTGTCATTTTCTGACAGTCAATTAACAAACAGATAATTGTGAATCTGTTTAAGATGTTAAAAAAGCTCTATATGGCCCCACACTGACACTGACAGGAAGTAAATTAATACTCACCGCAAGAAATATGTCCATCATGGACACCAGAAGTATCCCACATATATTTGAATTTTAATTGAATTAATTTTGTATTTGATTACCTGGAAAGCACAACTTCCTTCTAATGCATCACTTTTGTTCTTGTAGGTGACTATGCAACGAGAACATGCATTCAGCTTTACAGCCATGCAGACGTGGACAGCTGATGTCACGTGACCGCTCTTCACCGAACGGTACCTGGTCTTATTGGAAAACCTGCAATCGTAAATGTCCACGTTAGGGTCAATGTTGCCCCTTGAGACGCAGCTCTGACTCCGGTGTCTCTGTTGCGCAGTAAGCGGGCAGAAAGTAACTGGCTCACGATGGCTCAATTTCTACTGTTTAGTGGACTTTGGGTATGGAACCGGGCCAGATACTTACACTCAGTTCACATGCTGTATAAATTTGTCAGTCAGTAATAATATGGTACCTTTATTAATCTTTAAAATGCTCTGTTTATATTTAAATGCCTGATATATGTAATTTCAAGTTTTGTGATTTGATTGGATTACATCACATTGCACATATGTTCCTAACAAAGTGTCTCCTGGTTGATCTTTATTTTCATATAAATCACTTCTGATCAGAACTGGGACCAAAAAAAAGAAAGAAAGAAAATGAAGGTCTTCATCATGTAGAAGTCGAGGGCTGACCTTCGGAGCCGCTTGCTGTTGCTTGGGTATTCATGCGTTTGCTCCTGTCCAGCCTCTTGAGGTAAAATACATTTCACGTCAGTGTTACGTCCTCTGCATTTTCACTGGCTATACAGGTGTGTTCGGCCTGTGCCCAATCACCTTAATCAGGCACACCTGAGAAGACTTTACAAAAAGGCCTTGTTGAAGAGGCCTGAAGGATGACTTTTCCACTGCAGAAGCTCACCATGCCTCACCTGTTTTTCTGTCCCTTCTTGTAAAAATATGCTTTCAGGTGATTGGGCAGAGGCCGAACACACCTGTATAGCCAGTGAAAATGCAGAGGGTGTAACAGTCAGTTATTTTTTTTTTTTTAAATAAATCTGACATGTTGAAGTGGATGTTGAGCCTAAAAACATGTTGATTTGTCGTTACAGATGGTTTTCTCAGTGTGAAGAAACACGTCAGGAAATGTGCAGATCCGTGTTCCTTCAGACACATGGTTGAACACCTTGAACAGATGGACAGAGTCGTCATTATAAACTTGACTAAGTCATTTATTGACTTTTTAACACTTTTATTTGCCACTAATAGTAAGTTGCACTCACATTAATTCTACCAGTCAAATAAATGTGTACCTGACTCAAATGCTACATGCTAAAGCTAGTGGTCCTCAGTCACATGTTCACCTATTTACCAGATGCTCAGTCATCAAACAGACAGTCTCCCTCATGAAAAGGAGTCATTCAGTTCAAGCGTAACCTTATTGTCCTTGTATTTTACACAAATTATTGTCCATTCTCTTGACATGCAGATATTATCAGACATCAGACTGACTTAATGAATGACTTAAAAGTGATTTATTTTTATCAGTTGCATCAGAAAACAAAGAGTGGCTACTCCTCCAGGCCTCCTTAGACATGCCTTTTATCCACACTTCACTACCACTGTGAGCCAGGTGAGGGTGCTAATGAGCGTAGCACCAGCATTTTACATGGACTTTCTAACATTTCAGATGAATATACACCAATCAGCCTCAACTTTAAATCCACCAACCGGTTAATGCCATTAATGATTTCATTGAAATGTGAGAGTGAATGTTGGAAATCTGGATCCTGGCATTTATGTGGATGTTAGTTTAACACGTAGCACGACCTGGACACTGTTTGAGACTGAGCACACCTCCATGACCCTGCCTGTTCACGGCCCACCTTAGACTAGGAGCACTTTTTAGGAGCTACAGTTTTGGAGATGCTTTGACCCAGTCATCAGTACTTGGCTCAAATCCTCCCGCTTGCCAATTTTTCCTCCTCTTAACTCATCAAATTTGAGGCCAAAATATTCATTTGCTGCCTAATACATCCACTGACAAGTAAAATGTGAATGAAATAATAATTAGTGTCACTCAGGAGACCAGCGATTTTGATATGGTCGTAATGTTATGGCTGATAGGTGTTGTAACTAGTGAGTGTCAGAAAAATATAAATAAAAATAAAATCAGTATGTGGTGGAAATAACTTCTATAAATAACATTTTCCAGGGTGGAGTCAGTCTGGAGACTTCATTAAAAAAAAACTATTTTGTTGTGTGTTGGTCCATCCCCTATAATATTTTGCTTTCCTTTCATCAAATATACCCACTAATTTGGAGGTTTTTTTGAGCGCTTGTAGGAAATCAGTTGTATTCGTTATATTAACTGTATGTCTTTAATAAAGACTTTTAAATAATGTGTATTGTCATATTTCTATGGCATATTTTTTGTTTTATTTTAAAATGGCATTTGTGGAACTGTTTAATTAAGGAAAACGGCAACAATATCTTTCACAGTAAAGTGCTTGCAGTCTCCATACTCGCATCATTTGACACCGCGTCAGGTGGAGATGCATTTTAAACATGTAGCATTAAAACATGATGCATGATCCTCTCCTCTCCTCTCCTCTCCTCTCCTCTCCTCTCCTCTCCTCTCGGCCTGTGACAGGAAGGAGGACAGGAAGCGCGCTTGGATTTTTTGTCGGCTGATAGGAAAGCATCCCACAACCGACATATCTCCCCTTTAAAAGCGCAGCAGCGAGTCGCTGGGAAACGGTGGCTGTGCGCTCATCTGTCGACACACACTGCCTCCCTCTGTGTCACAAAAATGTCCAGATTCACGGGACAATGAAGGCTCTCCCTTCACGCCGGTCGGACTTTTTGGTGATGGATGAGGTGCGCAATGCAGATTTTTTTCGCAGCGTATGGAAGTAAAATTGGACAATTTCAAGGACGTGATTTATTATTTATTTATTTATTTGTTTGTTTTTTATCAGCGGCAGGATTTGTGTTGAAAACCTGGATTACGACGCGCTCTGGCGCCGTACCACAAAAGACAACACGGACGGATAAAACTGAATGAGATTCGCAGGCGCTCCATGATGTGATGATCGGCGACGCATGGCGCAGGCTGCTGTGAGGATGTGATCAGACGGGGGATCTCTGCTTTCTCGCTCGGCTGCCTCCAAACAGAGCCGCTCACGATGCCCAGGGCTTTGCGGAGGCTGGTCCATTTGATGCTGTTCTGCCCTCTGTCCAAAGGCCTGCAGGTACGGCCGCGTGTGCACAGACCCGTGTCGGGCTGCGCTGACGGGGTCCACGCCGGGAATCAGCGGCGTTTTAAATGCAATGTCTGCGTCGGTTCGCCATCCACCCGCAAAATGTCGCAAGTCCTAAAAATTTTGCGAGAAATTAGAGGATGCACATCCACATATGTTGGTGTTGTCTAAAGGTCAAACCGTTGAGTTGTTGTTGTCGTGCGGGCCTCGGTGAGGGAAAGGGAACCAGAGCGTGTGCTTTTACTGGGTTTTGTTGAACTCGTTGTGCAAATTGAAAAAAAAAGAACGAAGGAGCATGAAATCATAATTTAAAATAGCTAGAAATTAATTCTGAACGTAATTAAAAAAAAGAAAAGAAATCTGGTAATGGATACTTGTGTAAAATATTCTACAACATTAGTTACAAAACGCTAAAAGGGGGATTCTGTTTAATCTTTATTTCTTAACAATTTTGCGTTTTTATATTATGAATTCACGACTTTCCTTATAAACGCTTATTCATATTCTTGCGTACAGTACATTACCTTCACTGTCAGTCAGTGTTCACTGCACACAGCTACAGCAACAAATGTCACACTGTTGCATTATGAAATCTTCTTGTTTCAGGACTTTTTTTCACGTTGAGAATCAACAACGTAAATGTCAAATTTTAACTCTGCATCAGCTGCATCCGGGTCGCATGCGTCACAAAGTGTCACAAATCCCCCCAAAAGATGAAGAAAATAGAAAAGAATTAAGTAATAAACTAATAAAAAAAAATACAGATCAAAATAGGTTGGGGTTATCTTGTCCTGTTCATTTGTCATTAGAACATTTCTAAATCTTTATTTGCTTGTGATCCTTTATTAGATAAGTTCTTATATTTCTGATATGCAGCACTGTCTCCTCTAAACAAACTAATAGTTTCATGTAGATGATTGTTTGCTGTAGTGTATATTCAATAAGCAAAGAAAGAAAATGTATTGATCCCTCTGGGTTATGTTTCATACGGCCCTTATAGGAGACAGTCTGACCCCCATGTGAGAAACCACACTTCTACACAATATAGCTGGTTAAAACAAAACATTTGAAATACAGTAAATACACACTGAATTATGACTATTAACAATCCAAAAATGGAATTATACTAGTCACAGGCCTGTTTTCTGCAGTATTTTTAATTTGTCTGCGTTAGGTAAATCAGCGACAACATTAAAACTACTGACTGGAGAATTAAATACCAGTGACCACCTTGACAATTCAGTGTTCTGCTGGGAAACATTTGATTAGATCCTAAACTGGTCAAATAGCCTAAAAACTGCAGGCACAAGGGAGACCTATTAGCGAGGTGGTCATAATGTTATGCCTGATCGGTGTAAATGTACACCCATTCCATCTCTTCACATCTTCATTTATCCTGATGTCACATGACCAGCTGCTTATTCATTCACTTGAGCGTTTTAACCAAATACTTTATTGAGCTGACGTCTTTTCTTTTTTGTATCTTTTCCTCTCAAAGAGTCGTCTCCCTGCCATCAAGGTGAAATATCTCCTCCTGGCGTGGCTGGGCATCCTCGTCGTGAGCTGGGTCGTCTACATGCAGTATGCCTCGTACTCCGAACTCTGCCGTGGGCACGTGTGCCACATGGTCATTGTAAGTGTAGCCCAAGCAAATCAAGAAGTTGCATCACCGGGTAAATGATGTTTGCAGGGTGTTGGCGTTGATTTGTCTCCTCTGATTGTACTAGAACTTTTTTCGATACATACGATTTCAAGACAAAACTACAATCATGTGCACACAAGTCAATCCAGGACTGAGCGGGATAAAGAGACAAACTGAGGCTGTTTGCGTTGACCTCCTCCTTAATGCAGTGCACAGTCTGTCGCGGGGTAAAAATATGGCCTTTACCGAAGCTCCTCTCCTGCTGTGCCCAGCTGCTTCAGTGCTCGAGAACGGAACAAAGACTGACATTTAATCACATAAGACGGCGATTAACAGGATAACAGATCAGAGTAATTAATGCACAATGAAAGTTCGGCGATGTAGCCTCATTACAGCAGACAATCAGATTTGTGTGTGTCTCTGTTTTCATTGACGCACAGCTGAACATTTGCGTCTCAGTTTTTTAAAATTGTAGTCACACAAGATTGTAACATTTGTGGCTTTGAGCGGGGAAAAGTATAAACACTGGATGTAAAATTTGGTTGCCGCTCTGTTTCCAGGTTACCAGCGAGCTTAAAGAGACATTTTGATATTCGTGATATTTGCTTTGAGTCGATACCATTCTTCGAGTTACTGAATCAGGTTAGCCCCGTGGATTCTGTGACTTTCTGGAGCTGGTTGCCTGGCAACTGCACAGGGATGACCAGGCTGCAGGAAGTCACTGCACCCAGCCAAGGAATTGCATGGCACATAACTCACCACAAAACCTGTTAAACATGGCCTCTAGACAGGGGTCAGGGTAGCTACTTGCTTACTTACGTTCCCCTTTTCCATTATTTGTGCAAAGCTAAGCTAATTGGCTAACTAGCCAGACAGTACAGACTGCTTTCCTAGTTCCTAGCTAAGCGTATCCCTTTAATTATATTTGGGATATGCCAGAGAAATGATTATTCATGCCATGATTAGTATTGGATTTGATGTGTCACCCTGTGGAGGCTCATCATCCATTGTGCAGGACAAGTCATTGCCACCTACAGCAACCTAATGGCTCAGATGCTTGTCTTTGGTGTAGCTCTGGGTTTTCTTTCTCTACTATACCTATTGAGAAACCAGCATTATTCAGCAGTCTGATTACTACAGACTTAGATTAGTTTTTTCCGTACCTAATCAGCAAAGTACGTTTAACTGAAGCCATGTCCTGGCAGGAGGCCAGCAGTTGCCAGAATCCGGGATTAAGATACATCCATGCAACAGTATCCCAGGTTCTTCTGGAGCTCTCTAGGCAGCATAACCGGGTTACCCAAAACCCGACGAGGGCTTAAGTAGTTTTCGGAAATCAGGATGCCGTGTTTACATGCCCGCAAACAAAAACAGGATACTTCAAGTAACCCAGGATACTCGGGTCAACGTAAACACACCCGTTGTTATGAAGAACCCACCCTCTCTATTAGTGCACCAGAGTGGGGACGTCTCCACGGACACCATATTTAAAACTCCAGAGAGATTTACCTTGCTCTGATTAGCTTAATCATTATGTAAACATGTTTGGCAAGGGCTTGAAAATCCTCCACTATGCAGCCACCCTTATATTGCACTGTAAATAGCAAATCCCCGTGCCTCGTGCGCCGCTTATGTTTTGTCCGCGCAGTTTTCATACTCTGCGGACCCGGGCGTCCCTCGCTTCGTCCATCTGCGTGAGTGTGTGAAGGCTGACGGGGTCACGTGACCCGCTGTCCCTCAACTTACCTCTCCGTCCCAGCTGCTAGTGTGCCAACTGGAAGGGTTTCCAGCACACCAGTGATAATCTGATGATTGGCACAGAGTGGAAGGAGTCAGGCAGCAGATGGATGAGTTTATAACTTGTCTCACATGTTGTGACTCGAGAAAAGAGGTGATGTCTGGCCTGTGTCACATTCGCTACTTTTACGGTGGCCTTCTGTGGACCTGAGAGGTGCCCTCCTTCGCACATACACTGATATTTCTGTGTGCAAATTAGTGGTGTTAGCATTGTGTCGCCCAGAATCAAAAGAGGAAGTGGGGGCAGAAGAACAGGTCGGGGAAAGGTATGCAGACCTTGGACGTGTAAACACACAGACAACTTAAAATACTTGTTGTATAAATATAGGATTCAGCTTCACTAAAGGACAAGCCACTTGGGGGGGATCTTCCTGTTTCCTGTAGTTAAAGTAGTGCTTTTCTTGTTTCCTTTTGCAGTGTGACCACTACAGAAGGGGCATAATATCTGGGTCGTCCTGCAAGGCATTGTGTGATCAGAAGACTCTAACCCTGCAACATTGCATGTCCACCTCCTCTACACATCAGGTAAAAATAAAAAAAAGAAATGCACACAGAATCACTTTTGACGGAAGAAAACACAAGCTCAGCATAGGTTAATATGCTTTTAAAAATATTAATCTCAAAATCTTGAATTTCAGTGCTAAATATTGCATCATCCCGAGAGTTTAGTATCATGAAAATATTTTTTTATGCTTAGTGAAGGAAAAAGTTTAAAGTGAAATGTAGTGCCCTGGCAATTTATAGTTTGGGTCTCGAACATAGACCACGACACAGAAAAGGAATGAAATTGTAATAGATACCCTGTCACCCCAGCGCCGTCCTCATCAGAAATGAAACAGCTGCGATGGTTAACAGCTTTAAGATTACCTTTCACTCACACGGGAGGGGATAAACTTGCCTTTGATCAGCATATGTCTAAACTTAAAGGTCCCTGTGTCTAAATTTAAAGGACCCTATATTTAAACTTAAAGTGCTCTATATTTAAACTTAAAGTACTCTGAATCTAAACTCTCTGTCAATAATCCAGCCAAACTAATGCTTATAACCAGAAACCAGAGCTTAACTGTAAGGCCATTACACACATTTCAATTACCGCAGCCCTCTGGGTCCTATGCAGTGAGACTTGAAAGTACTTGTTACAGGAAATGTGTCCCCTCTCTCTAGTTTGTTCTCAACGCATCATCTGGGCAGAACTTTTCTCCTCTCCGACAACTGTTCTGTGATGGGTTAGAAATTGAAACTGGGCATGGTTAATGCAGAAAAGTGGAAATGTTGTCATTCCCGTTCTTTTCTGGTTGTGCAATGGGTCGTTTTGAGGATCAGAAAGTATGAGAACCTTTATGATACACCTTGTAAGGAATACAGAGACAAACAGATGTGAGGCACTACTAGGACTTCCCAGGAGTTCTGCTCTTGAGTTTCTCGTGAAGTATAAATGACCTGGCTAGAACAAAACAAACAAATGTCTCTGTTCTTGCGGAATATGTAACAAGCTCAAGTCTAACACATGACTTTAGGAGTTTCTACAGATTCAGAATCAGTTTTTGTATTAGTAACTTTATAAAAAAGCATCCCTGAAGCACTACATCTCTATGTACTGTCATATTTTTCTATTCACAGGTGTACATTGGCCTATGGAAGGAGAGGCCGGTGGTGATTAAGTGCGGTTTAGAGGATCCAGTAAAAACTGACGGAGCTCCGGATTCTGTGCTGCGGCAGGAGATGAGCTTATTTGACAAACCCACTCGTGGAACCTCTATGGACGAATTCAAAGAGATGCTGCACAGCTTCCTCAAGGTTAATCGCACCGTATTAAACACGCACCATATTAAACAGCTGCCACCTATATAACAGAAGACATACTTACTATTTGTATATATTCATATTGTATAATAACCAAAGATGCATCCCATACATCTCCTTCCTACAGGCTAACCTCGGTGAACAGCCGTCTCTGAACACCTTGGTGGACAGGGTCATTACACTTGCTGACGTCAACCAAGATAGCAAAGTGTCTCTAGCAGAGGCCAAGTCTATCTGGGCTCTTCTCCAGATCAATGAGTTCCTCCTAATGGTGGCGCTGCAGGAGAAGGAGCACACCCCAAAGCTGCTGGGCTTCTGTGGAGACCTGTACGTGACAGAACGGGTGGGCCACAGCTCGCTCTACCGGCTGGAGGTCCCTCATTACCTCCAGGCACTCATCCCCGAGGCCCTGAGCTCCGGCCTGAACCACTGGCTCGCACCAGCCTGGCCCCGCAGGGCTCGCATCACCATCGGCCTGCTGGAGTTCGTGGAAGAGGTTTTCCACGGGTCCTACGGGAGCTTCCTGATATGCGACGCCAACCCCCAGCACGTGGGCTACAACGCGAAGTACGACTGCAAGATGGCCAACCTGCGCAGCGTGGCATCGGAGGCCGTCGTGCGGGGTTTCCTGAAGGGGCGCCGGTGCGAGACTAACGCAGACTGCACTTACGGCCGCGACTGCACGGCCACATGCGATCGACTGGTGAAGCAGTGCAACACCGAGGTCGTGCAGCCTAATCTGGCTAAAGTGTGTGTGCTGCTGCAGGATTTTCTGCTTTTTGGCGCGCCGTCAGACCTCCGCGGCGATCTGGAAAAGCAGCTACGCACCTGCGTGACACTCAGCGGTCTGGCCAGCCAGATGGAGGTTCATCACTCACTGGTCCTTAACAACCTGAAGACTTTACTGTGGAAGAAAATATCTAACACTCAGTACTCCTGAAAACAGACAGATATTATCCAGCCCACTCCACTATAAACTGACCATGACAGGAATTTGGGAAGTTTTGCCAAATGTTATATATGTTACGTTATACACTGACTGTGAATAACAAGAAACTGTGAATATACAATGTGAAGCAGGCTTTATGTAAGCCCCATCATGCTTTTGTTTTCCGTTCCTTTGAAAGCTATGTTCATCTGCTAGCACAGAATATTCTCAGGACACTGCCTGTAACTTTATGTGTAAAACACTCAATGTACATAATTAGTTTTTAAATTAAAGGAACCAATATATTGAATTATTTTGGGTTTCATAGAATACCGTTTTGTCCGTCCTTAGTAGTGACGGCGTGAAGGGGTGTGATCCGTGTTTTGTACAACTGTATATATCCGTAGAACACACTGTTGTTGTTTCCTTTGTATAAATCGATTAGCATCTGAAGCAGAGTAAAGACACAGTAATGAATGAAATATACTGATATACAATGAGCCCTCAAATGTTCCCCCTTGTTGTTGATCTGACATGGGTAATGTGATCAAATTTGTGAGTGAATTTGACTGAATAAACATGAATGAGATCCAGTGCATTATGATAAAAATAAATTTATTCAAAGTGGATATCTGGGGATAAGTGAAAACTAATCCAAGCGGTAAAAATCACAAGGACTATAATGGCACAATTGTTAATAGCAAAAAGGCCTTCGGAAAAAATAAGATAAATAAGATCCATGTCAAAAGGCTTTTTGTGGGTCTTCTAAGAACCAAATCCAGTGAGTCATCTCAGGAAACTTGGCAGACTTGGCTGAAAGAGGCTGCAGAAATAAACAGTGTCACTTGTTTCTGAGTCATGTGCAGTGTTTTTCACTAGAATTTGTTAGACTAACGGGTGAGACCACAGAACTGAGAATGTTTCAGATGGCTCAAAAGACTGATGATGTCCAAAATTCAAAACAGGTTCCTAAACCATTAATAAGTCGTATCTTGTCACAGTCGAATATCAGATTCCGAAGGAGAAAGCGGTAAGCTAATGCAATCACTCATGGGTAGTGAGGGATGAAGAACAAAAAGGTTCTAGTTTCAAGTTCTGGTAATCACATGACAACTTAGTGATCTCCTCTGCAGGTATCCTGAACATTGAGACGACAGGACGATAAGGCTGAGAAGACTTTACCTTCCTGCATGGAAATAAAACCGAAACATAATCACCTTTCAGAATTTCTATTAAAAGGTTGAATGAAAGTCGGTGGTAATTATTTAAGCCTCTCTGGTACACGATTCCTCGTCTAGACAATTACCTTCTCAAACGGGCCTTCAAGCAGAAAGAAAATGTGTAGAGTACGACACTTTCATTTGGGTTACAGGAGGAGTGAAAAATGCCAACTATTGCATCACTTAAGTATTTTATTCTTGTGCGAGGCCAGAAATGTGAACGTACTGAAGTCAGATCAACCTCAAAACAGCCAAATGAGGTGAGACATGGTAAATCCCAAGTCAGTGAAACCAGAAGAAACCATCTTCCTGGACTCGCAGGCGTCAAATGTGATCAAAAACTCCAGATCAGGGCCTGTATTTGTTAGGCGGTTGAGGACTGTGCCAGATGGACAAATATGAATTTGGTAATTTGCTCACGCCCGGAGGGGTTCTTGTTACGGGTTTACAAATGGTGGTGCTCTTTGGTGCCGGCCATCGCTGCAGATTGGGTTGTAAGGTGATATAATGCATCCTGCCACAGTGAGGTGGATGTTGACTGCGCTGCACTTGCATACCCTTGTATTTAATAATCTGGAGTCTACGTGGGCAAGAGGACTCTGCTCCTTGTCTTATTGGCTCTAATTCTCTATCTACAACATGTCCTCCTTTAGGCCTGTATGGAACAGTCTCTTGGAACGGTCTCGGCTCTGCTTTTGACTTCTGCAGCCCCAGATCCTTTATAAATGTACGCCCTGCGCTGGTCCTGACTGGATCTTTGACAGTTGGAGACATTTCTCTCTGCTTGACGTGATAAGGACAATCACTAAGACGGCAAGTAATGTCGCACTTCTTGGTCGATTTCTGTCCCTGCACCTGGCTTGGAACTTGTTGAGGGGACTTTTGCGGAATAGGCGGGATTACAGGCCATGGAGATAGTAGAGATGTTTTTGTCTCCTCCTTTTGTATTGGCTTACTGAAGGGAAATCTCTCTTCTTTATCAGCTGGATGCACACTCTCTTCTTGGCTGGCAGTCCTAGCTAAAGTCTTGCTGCCTGTTTTCCTTTTCTCCTCAATGGGAGCTGATACAGTGACAGACTCAGAGGATGTACTGGACACGCTGGGTGTTGATGAAGGCAAGTCCTTTGCAGATAGTTTTAGACTCTTTGTCCTTTTGTGCTTTTCTAGAAGGAAGATATTCTCTGCAAAGTTCAACAAATATTATGTAAAGGAAGGGATTCTTTTGGGAAGGTCATTCCTTCTTTATTTTAAAGGTACAATCAAACTTACCCCATTGCTCTTCATACTTAAAAGCAACCTCCTTGGGATCTGTTGATTGTTCATCTCTGGAATGTATCATCTTCTCCAGATGCATAGACAGAAATCTTGGGACATTATCTGGCTGTGCTAGGAGAATTTCTCTGCTCCTACACTCCAGTAAACTTTTAGATCCATATGGTAAAGAAGTAGCAGTACTCATATCATTGGATATAAATGTCCTTTTCTGGAGGCAAGTTGTGGAAACCTAAAACCTCCAAAATGTAGAGAACACACATATTTTATAATCTGGAACACATATTAATTAAAATACATGCAACCATCTGTTAAATCCACATGATGCCAATAATAATTGTATTAATCTCTGCCATGTGGAGTAGATAAACACCTTCTATTTCCACAACTTAGTCCCCCATAATAAAAGTTACTGCCAGGGAGAAGCTTTGTTATGTAACAGTAATCCTTGACCTCTCTTTGTTTGGCCGTGACTAATTCCACCCACTCATTAGAGCATCTGTTTCCAGCTGATCTGCAGATGAGTGAATTAAACTGAGTGTTTTAGGACTTAATATCCCATGGATTTTTGATAGTGTGGCATTGTGGTATTTTTGTTTGAATTTTGATGTCGTTTTTGATTGTGGTTGTGTGTGTAGTGTTCAACTTTGCCTGTGAAAATAGTCATGGCTTCTTCGTTTGTAGTCTGTCTGAATGTACTGTGTAGATTACTAAAGGTGTTTTATCTTATTGGCTTTTCCTTGATCGTGCATTTTTATATTGTGGTTTGAAGACGTGCGTGTGAATGGTGTTACGATTCTCCTTTGCTTTCTGGAAATCATTTTGTACATTAAAAAGAATACTTCAAAATCTATTCAGTTCCCTTAATGATGACCATGTTTGGTTGACAAAATTGAGAATTTATTTGCTCTATTTGCCAAATATTTCATTAGTTTAGTAACATTAGGTAGCTACTGCTTATTGTGTATGCATTGTTTAATGATCGCTTTATCTGTATTTTGCATCGCCCAATTTATCATCTGCACACGTTCTCTAGTGTAAATTATGTTATAGTTCCTGTTTAAAGTCTTACATTTAATGCACAAATCCATCTGTATAATATATCCATAATACCTTAATTAATCATTGTGTATATCTTGCTCACTCACATTTATATATATGGTCTCACCTGTACATAGGTTTTCATCTGTAAATTTTCTATAACCTGCACCACTTATATACCACACTATTCTATCTATCTATCTATCTATCTATCTATCTATCTATCTATCTATCTATCTATCTATCTATCTATCTAGCATCCTTGTATTGCCTTCAGGCGCAGTCGGAATTACTAAACGTTTCTCTCTTAGGTATGTCAAATCAGTTAAAGATTACGGTTGCAAATGCGCCAATGTAGGTAAACAAACTAAATTTTTGGAAAATTTACATCCGTTAACTATGCCAGTACACTGTTTTTATTACTAGGTAATTAGTCGTAAACAGCCTCGGAAAGTAGAGGGTTGAGGCTGTTACGAGGGAACCGAAAAGGCAGCATCAGCTGGGTTGAAAGCAGATGGAGGCAGGGCAGTGGGTTGGTCCGGTCTGCCTTCTCCTGCTGCTTAACAACACAGGCACGATGATAACAAACACGTAGTGTTACGACCGAGGGCTTCTGCAAAAAAAAAAAAAAAAAAAAAACCGCTGGCTAGGAAAGTAGATAACCGGTTCGGGTAAACGGCGAGAGGTTAGTTTGGGCTAACGGCTCAGGAGCGCGTGTTGGCTAAATGAAGTTTGACAGGCTAACGTCGGGTCTTAGCTCTCCGTCAAGAAGCTAACGTTGTCGGCTACAAGTGTGGAAGCTTGTGAGGGCGGCCAGCCTTTGTGAAGTTGTAATGGTATAATGTTGCGGCCAGCTGACTAACGGTGTTAGCATGTTAGCTTACCTTACTACTCCAGTCGGAGATGTCCAATGGTTATTAGCTAGGCAACGGCATAACGGTAACGAGCGCGAGCGTTTTTTTTTTTTTTTTCCTTTTTAACGGCCAGCTCGCTCTCTCCTGTTAGGCTAGTGACCAGACTCAAGCTAATGGCTTTTTAGTCTTTAATTATTTAATTTAAACTAGCAATGCGTACTTTAGCATTTATGAATAACGTTAGCTCGCCGGCTTCGGAGTATATCTGCGCCCCTGCCCAGCTGCGTCACCCGCCGCATTTCGCATAATGAGCGATCATTATGTAAAAGTAAGGGTTCAACTCGAGCAGATGAAATCATTCGGCGAGGATGCGGAGAAGGAGGGTGTGGATGCCGTGGACCAGGCGCCCGCGTCCTCCTCTCCGTCCGCTTCTGCCTCACCAGACCCTCCCAACGTGACCACCGCTACAACCACCACCACCACCACCACCATCCCAGCTGCCGTGGACACCTCCATCACTTGTAAACACAGAGGTAAAAGTCGAAGCAAGCCGGGGAGGGATGACAAGAACTCCGCTGCCAAACACGTCCCCGATCTGCCTGCGGTTTCTGCTCACCCCGAGAAAAACTTGAACAGGTTAGGCACGCTTCACATCAAGGGGACGGGGAAGATACTGCAGGGCAAGTCGGAGAGCAACGGGAACTATGTGACCATCCACCATGCGTCGAAAAACATTCAGGAGACGCGACGTGAGGACGGATTCAAACACGCGAGGAAGAGGAGACCCGTGACCGTGGACACGTCGAAAGCCAAAACCTCGTTGGAGGCTTTGAAGTTAAGCATCAAGCAGTTGAAGTGGAAAGAGGTGGGCTGTTAGTGTGTATTTGATGCTTTTTTAATTGTTTGTTGTGGTTTGCTATGAATGGTGGGTAAGTAATGGTGTGAATGGCAATGCAGGATTTGATCCAAAAAAGACCCAAACTCACTATTTCATTCAGGTGACACCTTCATTTTACTGTTCTCCAGCTTTGATCCAGTATGATACACAGAAATCCAACACCAGGCATCTTCAGTGAAGTCCTCTTTGCTTCAATGTGTTTTAATTACTTACTACTGAAATGTGAAATCAAACTGGGATGAGAATAGCAATGCTACACTCCTCTCCTCCAATTCCACTAATGGTCACATTGCAACACCTGATTACAGCAATGTAATAATTACTTTAAAATGAACGGCTACATGTAATCCTAAAATGATAAGCTCCCGAGGACTAAACTGACTGTGATTGATATTTTCTGGCTTTCTTTTAATTGACAATGTTATCATGTGCATTTTTTCACAGATATCAGGTTGCACAGACCCACTGCAACCCAACCCAGAGTTAACCTTTTTCTGTGTTTAAAAGTTCATAAAATACACTAGAACCATAACTACTGCACCTCACGAACTTTACTTTAATTAGCAGTTATGAGCAGATATAGTTGTAATTATATTTGTACATTTCTTCTCCTCTCCTATTCCACCTCTGAACAAAGTTGCATTCCAGGCCCCGAGTATCTCAAACAAAATGTTCCCATAAGTGTATTTTCAGTAATTGGAGCTGTATTTGTGAGTCTTTTTGACGTCGTGTGTTTGTAAGAAGACAAGATGAAGGAATTATTCATATTAAACGTCCACAATGTCACATTCAAACATTATTAAATGTGGTCATAATGGTAGAAAGTAGACACAATACCAGATGTGAGGGCTGTTAGTACTCATACTTTCAATATTAATCACTTTCTAAATGTGTCAGCTGTTTAAACAAAAATCTGGGATATGATGTTTTATAGACTGAACGGTTAATTGAGAAAAATTATGAAGTTTAGTTATTCAGGCAAATTAATCTCTAATTTAGGGTCTTGTCATAATTTCAGTAGTAGCCTGATATTGTCAGTATTCACATTTTTAAAAGATATCTGTGGATGAAAGTAGTTCTAAGTAAAAGCAACAACTTTAAATCATTTACGAGCAGGCTAATTGGTCCAGTTCTCCTTACCCTAAGCCACGAACAGCTTCTGGTCATTTTGAATGCAATGCCATTATCAGCCATTATCTACGCAGTCTCTATAATGCATGAGAAGTAAAGAATGGCCGTCGGGCGAGGCGGGTGAAGCTGAGGCTTCTCAGCGGTGACCAAGCAGTGACACTCAAACCCTTCCAGATCTGGTATCGGAAATGACAGACACAAGGCCTATACATTACCACGCTCTGTCTGCGTGAGGCTCCCCCAACAAAGTCAAGATCTTGTGTCACTTTAAAGCCACCTGTCAACGCATTTGACGAGGTGGAAACTCCAGTAGCCTCGCTCTATTCGTCAGTTTTATGGAATGAACTCATATAGTGGGAAGCTGGAAAGTTAATGGAGACATTTTAGAGTTGGATGGGTTGAGTGTTTGGCTTTAAAGTGCATTTCACTTCCATCTCGACATCTGCAGTATTCTCTGGCCTCAGAGGCAGCTGTCAACTGACATTTAGCATAAGGCACTCGCTTATACAGAAGGAAATGATTAGTCCTAAGCTCTTGTAATCCAATAGACTTTTAGTCCTCTTTGAGCCAGATAGAAGGGCTTCCCGAGGGTCTGAGGGACAACTTCAGAAAATGAGACTAACATCCGCGATTTTTTTTTATCATTGGTTTGGTATTTTGATATAAATCTTACAGACTAAACTGGCATTTTGCATTAATCTGAAAGGTTTTAAAAAAGCTCAGAGGATTCCTTTTAGCGTGGACAATAATAACCTCAAAGTATCTGTAAATGTCAACGCTAATTACTGGGAGCTTGGAAGATGGGGTGCAGTTTGAAATATCTGTGGTTTCACATTTGTTTGTTCAGAAAAAAGAAATACAAAGGAGTATTTACCATTTAAATTAACTTGATCTCTTTCTTAGATGTGTTGAGCCGCCTATAGGCTGGCATCTGTGTGGATGTATTAATAGGACGACTTGGCTGCTGAGCGGGGTTTCCCTGCTTTACACACACTCATGCTATCTCATTAATGAGATGCAACAGTGTTTATCTTGTAGCTAAGCAGCAGGTTGGATCATATCAGAGTACAGTTCAGGGCACGATGATATGAATTTCCAATAAAATCTGACACGGTGTCATCATGGTGTCAAAAATAGACTTAGTGATACGATTTTACCTGCTCATTGTTGACATTTTTTTACTTTTAGCAATCATGAGCTGTGAGGAAAGGATTGAACCAAAGTATCTGCACCTTAGTGGATGTAGAAATGAATGTCTTCTTGAAATAAAGTAGCAGAATGTCTGTGAAGGTTCTCAGTCATCCAGGTCATGATAATCCAAAAGGTGTTGAATAAAGGCAACTAGACTTGTCGAATTTCTTCATTATTAGGCCTTTATTCAACGCCTTTTGGATTATAGCAGCAGAAAATAGCAAGTTAAGGGCTTTGTTAAATCAGCTTCTTGTCCTGTTAGTTACTATCTTAATTGGCAGACGCATACAGCAGATTACTTTAGGGTATTTTATCTTGGTAAAATACAAAAGTTTTAAAGTTATTTACATCACATCGTGGCTTCTATAAACATACCCTTTTGACTTCACCTTTGCTGCAGTTTGAGAATGGGCAGAGGCCAAAAGCTGTGCCTTGGGCCAGCAGGATTACCTCTGTCCCACTAAATCCTTTTATAGTATCACTTCTCCTCCTCTTTCCCAGCTCATCACAAGTGAACACGCACTGGCTGCCATCTTTAGGCAAGATTATCCCTGCACTCTTGGCATCAACAGAAGGGCAGGCAGCCTGCTAATGTCCTGAGTCATACCAACAGATTAAGTCTTCTTTCTTGTTTACACATGCAAACAAGTATGATTTTCTGAATGAACTGTCTTCCTTCCCTGGGTTTGATGGTCATTTATTCATCCTTCATCTCACCCTTTAATGTTTCATCAGTTTCCTTTGGGAAGGCGAGCGGCTTGTGACATCTACTGGCATGGCGTCTCCTTCCATGACAATGAAAATATTGTCTCAGGGCAGGTCAACAAGTTTCCAGGTATTTCAGAGTTTTTCATTTAGAAAGTCCCCTCACAAGTTTAAAATAGCTTTATCTCAGGTTGTTATTGAAATCAAGTTTGTCGTGGTGAAATAAAGAGTGGGGAAATCCTCCCTTCTCCTTCCTTCAGCTATTATGAGTTCACATATAGGCCGTGATGATGGAATAATAGACCTATTGTATTGTCTCAGTTGTCTCTGTCTCATTCTCTATCTTAAACCCAGAGCGGAATATCGCAGAATAACAATGAAGTAAAACAAAAACATTGGATATAAAAACTAGTATCGACACTAACAATAGTAGTATGCAATCTGTCTTTAGCATTATGGGCTACAGTGTTTAGCCTAACTTGATACTCTGACTTACTCCATGTTCTATATTAACCAAGGAATTATCAGATCATTTTGGCTAAAGGTTCTTTGCTGGGTGGCGTTGAATCGTGGGATAAATCAGGCCAAAACACTATATTATCTCTGAAAGTGTCCTCTACACCTTGCAGGAATGATTGAAATGCTGAGGAAGATCAACATGAGTCGGGCAGTGCGGACTATGCAGGAGCTGTTCCCGGAAGAATACGACTTTTATCCCCGTTCCTGGATCCTACCGGAGGAGTACCAGCAGTTTTCAACACAGGTATAGTTGCAAAGTTGAATAGTAAAAAGCAAAAAGAATGATATTTAGCTCTTTTGTATTTACTTGCTTGATCACTTAGTTTAAAAGACATGGCCACTATATGTTGGAAATGTTTTAGAACTTATTTCATTCACTGTAGGTCACAGATACTTTTCATTTAGGAAATTACATAGCATTTGTATGTTTTGTCCAGCAGAGGGCGCCAGGAAACCACTATTTTCCTTCCTTTAAAAAAATGACAAATATTATGGCCTTGCAATACATCACATATCTTTACATAATGATGAATTGGTAGCATTGCTGAATAAATCTTAAGTTAGAGAAATCAGTTCTAAATCTGCAGATTATTGTTTAAAATTCATATCACCAGCTTTGACGATAGTTTCCTTGATTTTCCAGATTCGCATGGTGAAGGAGAACGATGCCTCAGTGAATCCCACCTTCATCGTCAAGCCAGACGGGGGCTCTCAAGGGGACGGTATCTACCTCATCCGTGACCCTAGTGACCTTAAGCTCATGACGGGTTCACAGGCCAAACAGTCTGTAGTCCAGGAGTACATCCAAAAGCCATTACTCATCGACAAGCTCAAGTTTGATATCCGTCTGTACGTGCTGATAAAGTCTCTGGAGCCACTGGAGATCTACATTGCCAAAGAAGGCCTGACTCGTTTTTGCACGGAGCCCTACCAGGTAGCCATGACGGACGATTCACTTTGAAGTTTTTCCATTTGCTCTGATGCAATGAAATGTGTATTTTTTACTTTTCTGTCATGCAGTCATTCTTATTCTGCTCGTGCAGGAACCGTGCCAGAAGAATCTGAGCCATGTCTTCATGCACCTGACGAACTACTCCCTCAACGTCCACAGCGGCAACTTTGTCCACTCGGACAGCCAGAGCACAGGCAGCAAACGCACTCTCTCCAGCGTACTGTACAGGTTGGCAGCTAAAGGCGTGGACATCAAGAGAGTGTGGTCGGACATCATCGCCCTCGTTATCAAGACTGTCATCGCTGTGGTGCCTGAACTCAGAGTCTACTATCAGGCTGATATTCCGCCTGGCAAACCAGGACCCACGTGCTTCCAGGTGGGTTTACGAAGGCACCGTAAACTAATTGGAATTGCCTTTGTTTTAGCTTTGTCTTTAGATAATGTGGCCTTCACAATGTAATTCATTTCCTGGACTCAGTTGGCTCCATCTTGAACTTTACCTTATTAGTTATTGTTCAAAATTTCAATCCAACTCACTCAAATGTTTAAATCCAATGTAGACACAAATACCTACAATTTACATGTTTGTTATTTATTAACATTATACAATTTATTTGCGTGTGTTTCAGATTTTAGGCTTTGACATCCTGCTGATGAAGAACCTGAAGCCAGTGCTGCTGGAAGTCAACTCTAACCCCAGTATGAGAATAGAACATGAGCAGGAAGTAAGAGTGAACATCAGCATCAGTATCAGTAACAGCGTTACTGTTCTCATTCGGTTTCTCGCACTAAAAAATAAGCTTTTCATTTCAGGTGGCACCAGGGGTTTTTGAATATGTTCCCAGTCCTGTGGATGAGGAAGTCAAAGTGGGTGTGATCAGAGACACTCTGCGCCTTATGGACCCCGGCAACAAGAAACTGACAATGTAAATACTCACACGCACACACACACACACACACACGGAGTAAACACACAGCTTCAAGTTCTCACTCCACACTTTTAAGGACATGATATCTCACTCGGCCCATCCCTCCTCGGAGCCCTGCTCTCCACCACTCAGCAGCTCTCCCTAAGCTTGTTAAATGGAAAAATTAAATTTAGCTGAGCCGCGGTGGAAATTCACACACTCCTGTAGTGTCCGGACAGCTCGCTCTCTCTTTCTGACCGGCTCCGTGTGGTGCCTGACAATAAATCTCGTCCACCATTAGGGTTTGTGTTTTTTCCCCCACTCTCAGTCTGTTTTTCTGTTGTGACAAAAGGATTTACTGTTTGTGTTCTGCCTTCATCTCAATGTCTTGCCTTGTCCCTCCTTCCCTCACCTTTTATTTTGACTTATCCTCAGATTATTCTCCATATCAGATATTTAATCTGCTTTGTTCTGCGAGTGAGAAGGATATCATCTCGCTGTAATACCCACTTCACTATTGTATTCACACCCAGTAACATATTGATATAATCCGTCTGTAATATATTTAATCTTCATTCTTTTTGCTTTGCTATATTTCCATGCTGCTAGAATCAGCAGAAGTACTCTCTAGTTGTCTATGAGGAAACACACCACAGCATTTACATTTTAAATACGCTTCCCTTTGAACTAATTCCTTTATGTGCTCTTTTAGATACCCCTAATCCTTTAATCTAATGCCCCACATAGTTTTTATGTTGGCTAAGTCCTCAGGCCTGGAGTTAGTGATGGTTAATTTAAACCTCTCTATCTGTATCTGTGTAGCTACAGCTATTTTTGTAATGTTATGTGTAGAGGTTGGTTGGAAGCTCCGCCTCTGCCTGATCCACCTTGATTGAACGCACCTGCACTCGTTGCACAGCTGCACCTGATCAGCCTGCCTGAGTTTAAAAAGCAGGCTGGATCCGGCGGCTCACTTGTGTGAGTGATACCGGAGTGTAAACACCTTCAGTTTGCTCTCTTGGTTGTGTGTTGTGTATGCGTGTGTTGGTGTGGCATCTTTATTTTGTGAAAAGGTTTATTTGTGACTCCTTGTTTTTGGTTTTTGGGGCCTTTCTTTATTCATTTATCCCTTTGATAGATCTAGTGGGCGTTTGTGAGTTTGACTCCATCGCCTTTTAGATCCCAAAAGACTCACTTCCTTTATTTCTTGTTAGTTTCCCCATTGCGACCTCAGTTTGTGATTTTGTTTGTGGGGAAACGTAACAATAAGCAGATTTTCACTTTTAAACCACAAATATCTTATATTTTCTGCATGTATCATTGTCATATTCTGTACTTTTAAACCTCTGTTGAAGACCCAGACTGAGGGCAAAACAGAATCTAAACATCCTCGAAGACGTATCACAGCCTAAAAGGGGGAAAAAAAGTAGTCTCTGCGAATAGAGACTAGATCTCATGGCTGAAAGGGAGGATGTGCTAATTATAACTCAGTTTTTAGATTGAATCTGCTCCCCCCAAAAAATTGAATCATCCACCACAGACACAAGTGCAACATATGAACTCATTAATCATCCGTCTCCATGCTGTCTTAGTGGTGTGTTAAGATCTGCCCAAATACACAAGTGTATATGGCTGTTTTATTAAAAATACCAACTAGAATTTTAAATCCGAGTCCTGTGTTCAGAATATTAAGTAAAACAAAAGAATTGTATCAAAAGATACATAAAAGAGCAAGAGGTCTCTGATATATCGTCATAGAAAGACATTTCTGTTTGAGCTTTAGCTTGAGTTTTGCACTATACACTAAAGGGGGAGAAATGAGGTCTTTATCCATTATTATTGGAGTGAAACTATGTCAAAAATTTGTGAAATGTTTCTTGAATGATTCATAAGTGATTAAAAACTCATTGACATTGACACTGGAATGTGATTGCTGATGAAAAGAGGAACTCGTTTCTGGCTGACTAAGGGGTAACCACTTGGCAGTAGAAGTATTTTGCAGTTATTTTTTTTGTTTTGTTTTTGTTTTTTAGCACTTTTGACGTCACAGTATCAAAATCTCCTCAGTGCAGGGGACAAAATTCATGCATTCAGATTCAGCATTTTAATGAGGACGACTGTTTTCTTTTCCTTTTTTACTCTATGCAAACTTTCAAAATATTAACAAGCTGCTATTCTGAGCACAAACAGAATGTTCCCGGCATTGTTATGCGGGGTTAAGTAATCAGTTTACCGCACAGATGGTCTAGCACTACATAAATATACCTGTGCTGTGTTTGCTGACAGCTGGTCTGCAGTAGGATGGATGGAATCCAGTCACTCAGAACGTAAAGTTAAGACTGAATTCACCCATGTATGAGTTTCACTTGTTAGGATGAAGTGAAATAGAGGTGAGAATTGACCAGGCACACAATCAAAGTAATAAAAAAAAAAGTGTTTTTATTAAAAGAAGACAGAGTGAGAGCTTCTTGAAGAGTGATAACAAATGTGAAATGTTGGAACAATAGGGAGAAAAGTGACATTTTTGGAGAGAAGGAACAATAAAAGAACGGTGCATTATGAGTGTGATGGTATCAGTGACGCTCAGACATGTACTGCTCATTAATCCTATGTATGATGTCTCTCAGGGTGATTTATGAGCCATTATGAGGGGGGAGTCTGGGTGAGAACAAAAAGCTGATGTTTTACTCATAGCTAAAATTAGGGGCAAGTGGCCACATTGATCATCTGCATTGAGAGAAACAAGATGGATTGTTTTAAAAGTCTGTGGGAGCCTCGTCTTATTTTTCTGGGCGCGTGGATAAAAACATATGAGAAGTGTTGGGTTTTAAAAGTCTGTCACTACCCATGGGAAAACGTTCTGTGTGCATCTCTTCTAACTAAAGTTTAGACATAATAATGAAATAAAAATTCTGGAATGGAGACAAACCTGCCAACTTTACATACACTTGGATTTCTTTTCACTTTTCACAGTGTGGTGCACATTTTAAGATTTATTCACCCAGAGCATCAGCAGCGTTTAATGCCAGTTAACGCCGACAGAACTAGGTCTCGGCCTTTCACGCGTTCGCTCGCTTAACATTTGGCATCAGACCTGTGCGCATCTTTTTAATAACCCGCTAGTCTTCACCTTTTAACCTCCCGCTTCGCCTCCATCGTTTCCTCCTCTCCCTCCGCTAGAATGTTTGTAGACGACCCCTCCCCGTCCGTCTGGCTGTCAGCCGCTGTGGAAGACGTGTCCGTTTTTAGCCGAGCCTGTCCCGTCTAAATAGATGTGGGTGGTGTCCTTCTGGCTGCTGAGGGATGATTGATTCTATTAAACATTCAGCAGCGCTCTCTCAATGCCATTCACACTGCTTACTAATTCATGGAGAAAGAAACCGCCTCGTACAAGTCGGCGCCCCTTGACACGCGTGGGCCCCTGTTGTATCCTCACGCAGACATGTGCGGATGCTGGAAGTTGTGTTTCAAGGCGTTTTTCCCACTTACTCTGGCCGGTGAGACTTGTGCGACGGGAGTTATTTGAGGTCGCTGGACTCCGTGTTCTAATAAGAATGATAAAGGTGTCATTTTTGTGTGGACCTATCAGGTGTAACGGAGCTAAATTGAGAATGAGGGAGATGTCAGTCAAGCTCAGTGTACACACACCCACACACACACACACACAGAGCCCCAAGGGCACGGACACACAAAACTTAAAGCTGACATTAATTTTCTATGAGAAGTGAAGTATCCTCAGGAGAAGCAGGATGGGACGGGAGGCAGTGACATGGAAGGTCGTGAAAAAACGTTCTAACCGGTCACACTGTTAGAAATGAGTCTGGCATTTATTTTCTCAACTAATTGACTATTTGTTTGACATAAAACATGTAAAAGATGTATGCGACAATGTCCGTCACGTTACTTTTTCACATTTCTGTTATTTATATCTTCAAATGGTTATATTTTTATCTGAGAAAGACTTTAAAAAGATTTTATGACTCCATTGATACAAAATGAACCTATCCTAGTAGATGTTAATCCATAATTTATTGTAAATATATATAATCATTGTATCTGCACAGATCAGGATGACATTGTGAGCCAAACAATGTTTTACTTTTCCAATATTTTATGAGGACGGAACTCAGAGCCTAAAAATACACACGGTGCATTTCGGTCAGAAACAAACTCCTACAGGACTCATGACAGCGAATGAGAACATCATCTCTACTTGGTGTGGACAACCTTCAGAGATAGAATTAGAATTCAACCAGACAAAACATCTTTTTTTGTAGCTTTATGAAACATGTTGAACCTTGAAATCCTGCTGTGCCTCCATTACTGCATGGAATTTCTCTTTGTGGCACAGAGCAGTGCTGTGAATCTATGAGCACCACTCTGGGTCAATTAACCAGCGTGAATGGTTTTTAGAGGTTTTTCAGCTCCTTTCAAGACTCTGTTACTAAACCTTTGAAAAGATTAAAAATTCCAAAACTCACAGTTGAAGTTGAACTGGTGTCTTGGTGATTTCATTGTAACACTTAATGCTGTTTTCTCAGGGGGAAGTAAGTGATGCTTCCATCAAACATCCCTTTCTTTCTGGGCTTTTCTAACTTTCTAAAGCTGGTGAAACTTAAAAATTTAAAAGTGATGTTCTAATTTTACATTTCAAACGTGTATTATGTTGTAAACAAGAAAATAATGTGGCCTTCATATTCCATTCTTCTATCTCTTCACCCTGAAGCCAGACTGTAAGTGTAGGTTCAAGTAAAGGTCTGGGTGCAGTTTTCTGTTTTGTAGCTCATCAGACAAAAGCTGTCTACTTGTCTTATTCTGTTCTACAGCTACTAAAGGATATTAATCAACCACTGACAGCACACAATGAAGCAATGTATAGTGTCTACATCTGTTAGTTCATTTACGTATAATGTGTTAAAACGTCTAATATTTTGTTGTGTGTTTATTGCCTGTTATTCCATGACTGAAGTCCACAACCGAGGACGGCTGGGTTTGAACACGGGGAAGAGATTCCCATGGAGGCAGAGTCGCAGGAGAGGTGTCCGGATGAAGTTGGCACTCTGCCCTCACTTTGTCTGAAGCAGGTCTACCCGAAGTACACCAAACAGTTCAACTACCTGCGGCTGGTGGAGCGAATCGCAGCTCTGTTCATACGCTTCCTCGGGGTCAAAGGCAACATGCGCCTCGGCCCCACTGCCTTCCGCACCTTCATCAGGTACAAGCTTTGTGTTTGTTTTAATGAATGGCCTTTAGGTTCTGTTCCTGTTACTAGACACAACATAATCACTTACAGTCACTATCATTTTAATGCCTTCGACTGTCTGCTGTGATAGTTCATCAGGCTCCTTGTAATCAGCAGTGGCTCATTGGATTAAATGACTCAAGATGAACCAGTTCAAATTTTTTCATTGTTACTAAATGGATCAAAATGCATTTTCCCCTTGTAACAGTAAAAACATTTTAATAGCACTATTTAGAATGAGAGAGTCTCGAAAAGAACAACTGGGAAACATTGTCTTCTAGTGTCACTTTTGTGTCATTTAGATGTGTTAAATATAAATTGTACTGACACGAGGTCCATCTGAAAGTACGGATTTGTGTAGGATATAAAGAGCATCAGCTCTCCAGATCACATGACTTGTGTTCTTGTCATAGACATTTTCATTTTATATATTTTGGGGTTTTCATGAATCCCCTTTTTGCAGCTCTTCCATACAGCCAGTCAGATCTTATATCAACTAATGACATTGTTGTTTTTTTCATACACAGAGCGAACAGTGTTGCTCACTTTATCTCTTGTTCCCGACATTGTGATGCTCTGTTTAATGCGACTGGTAAAAAGCAACTGATACGATGCTACAAAGTGACTCTGGACCTGCAACAAATCAGAGTTGAGCCGTTTTTAGGTGTTTTCATTAAGAATCAGAACCATATAGTTGGTCTCGCTTGGGTGTTTCTTAATGTTGTCATTCACGGTATGAACATAACATGACACCCACAGTCTGCCACTCTTAAAAACATGTTTAGAGGGAAATAAATGACTATTAATGACATTCCAGTTGGACTTTAAACATGTGAGATTCCCTGCTTGTGTTCAGGACCTGCAAACTGAGTAACAGCACCTTCACCATGGCGTCGGTCGACATCCTTTACATAGACATCACACGGCGCTGGTCGGGAGCGATGCCCGACTCCAGAGAAGCAGGTGACACCACGGCACAAACACACTGCTCCGCATGCCAAAACAAAACCCTCACAAAGACACGGCGCGTAGAGGACAGAGATCCGGGCGTCCGAGAGACTCTGAGCAAATAATGCGCTCGCAGATAATTGCTTGTCATTCTTTGTCAGATTTCCTCTGGTACTGTGCTGCAGTAATTGAAATGAGCTGAGATCACAATGTGACAGCGGAGAGACCGTCGGACATGAATTATTCAGGCGCTGCACCTTGCGAGGGATGTTTGCGAGGCGGAGCGGATGGATGGAAATCACATGGACCGGGATGGAAGGGCCTGTACAGAGGAGATTGTGGGCAGAATTTAGAATGAGCTGATACGCATTCAGAGAGAGTGAAGCCCGGGTTATTTCTGTGTGCGCACACTGGAGGATTTGTTCGAAACCAATAAGAAGCCTGAAACTAAACATTTAGAAGAGGTTTTCTTTTTTTGGGATACGCAACAAAGTTTTCAAGTACAATGAAAGAATATATTGGAACGGTTTCTTGCAACTGACCCCACAGGGGATTAATGCGAGAGTTTCTTTGTGTTTCGATGTTGATAATAGATGGTAGCAGCAAACACTGAGGGGACCTTAGGAGCATAAATTCAGCTTCGTTCATTCTTTTCCCCTTTGTTCTCTGACCTTGAAGTCGATCTGACCTCGGTCCCTGAGACGAGATCCTAAAAAGCTTCAGTTAAATTAATATTATGATCACATCAGCTGCTCGCTGGCCGTTAAAAGCAGAGGACAGTTGGATGGTTTGATGAGCTGAGAGGAGAGTTCAGTTTAAAACATGTGTCACATCACTAATATCTTAACCCTTCTACTGTCTGGTGTTTTAATGGATGAATGTATATGATCCATTACAGGACGTGTAATGTTCTGTTAGTGCAGTGTCCCTAATAAACTGACATCTCAGTGCAGGTATACGCAATTATTCCCCATTCAGCGACACCAGCTCCCTGCTTTAAACGGAGACTTCAGTTGTAATTCTGCTAATATCAAAAGTTTTTCTTTTGGATGTGACAGAAATAAGGTTCAGAGATCAGCTGGAAGCAAATAAATTGGGTGCTATAAATAATCTGCCTTCAGTGTGCACAAAAAAAAACAACAGATTTTTAGTTGGCTCAGAATAACAAACAAAAATCTGTATTAAAGAAGATAATATTTGATTAGTGAGCTTTAGAGGTGATGGGCCCATATGAGGCATTTATGGCTTGAAATGTTCACGAGTTGTGATGTGTTTGTTGGCATTTTCACAAATGGCAGAAGTGAGTGGTGAGTTGATGTATTAGGTTTCTTTGTAGTTTAATAAAATTATGAGCAAAGTGGCCTTTACTGTCCTCCACTAAGGTACCTGGTATTTAGCTCGCTAACTGTTAGCCTCGGTGGCTTCTAGATGCTAACAGCTGCCTAGCTGCAGTTTTATCACAACTTATGGTCAGTGTTACTTTTGGATGCCAATGCTAAGCTAACAATGCTAAGGCTAAATCTGTAGTTTTTCTCGTCAGATTTGAGCGTGAGTTTATCTCCTCTTCCAGTCCTCTGCAGGTCATCGACTAGACTGTTAGAGTGTTTGTTTGTTTGCTCCCTGACCTTCTCAAGTCCCCTTGTTCTTTGCAGGAATGGGACTTCAAGCGTTCGTGGAGGCCTTTTTCTACCTGGCGGCCCGCAAGTTCAAATACGTGTCGCTGAAGGAGCAGGTGGCGTCCCTGCTGGAGCTGTGCGAGGCTCAGCTCGGGCCTCAGTCGGCCGCGGAGGAGCGGCGCTCTTTGAGCTGCAGCAGGGCGCTGCCGCGAGCCGTCAAGTCTCAGACTCTGTGCCTCACCAACCCCCAGCTCAGCTCTCCGGCTCCCCTGCGAAGGGCGTCCAGCCAGGACTACCGGCTGCATCAAAGACTCAAGCCTCGCACGCTCAGAGCCAACGTGGAGAACTGATGAGAGGGAGCTAGTCGTCCAAGCCCCAGAGCGCCGCCTTCAGCCTTCTCCACGGGAGCAGGGAAATCAGACGTCCGTCCTGCCTCCGCGGCTCCTGAGAAGGACTAGCTCGACCCCTGCTGGCCGACTGGCAGGAGGACTCCTCTCAGCCTGATTACTTTTTATCAGAGGAGGAAGACGTCTGCAGGGGCTTCAAACGGAAAACAGAACGAGATATTAGGAGGCGGCTGCATTTATCCTGCCCTCCCGCAGAGATCATGCACGGACCGCGTGGTCCAGTCAGGAGGAGGATACGGCTGCTTTTTAATGTACTCGCCGATTCTCAAGGGCAGCTACTTGCTTCCCTTCACCTTTTGTCTGACAACACAAATCAAACTTTCTTTTCAGGGATAACATTAGACGTCACACGCATCACTCAGTGGGTATAAGGGAGGAGCCTCAGTGTGTCGTTACATTCTTCAATTTGCACAGAAACTCTACATTTGCACAGAAGTGGATGACGGCGGCTGAGCATTTCCGTGCGCGTGTTGTGAGTGTGTGTGTATGTTGAGTTGTGTATTTATTTGCGTGTAGCTCAGCGGTGGAAGCCAATCGACGGCTCATGCGGCTCGGCTCCGTGTCCGCGAGCCCATTAGCGACGAGTTAAGTGAATAAGTACTCGAAGGGAAAAGGCCACGTCGCCACTTATCCTCTTCCAGTCAGGCAGCCTCACACCTCCAGCAAACCAACTCGTTTTAGGGATGATTACATCGTAGACACACAACTGCCAGGAGGAACAAATTATTTCAGAGGCGACTGCACGGCACAACATGTCACACTTTAGACGGACGCTTCGTTTCTTAAAGATT
Source organism: Mugil cephalus (assembly GCF_022458985.1). Classification (NCBI taxonomy): domain Eukaryota; kingdom Metazoa; phylum Chordata; class Actinopteri; order Mugiliformes; family Mugilidae; genus Mugil; species Mugil cephalus. The sequence goes on along the minus strand of NC_061788.1, from coordinate 5,751,796 downwards.
TCCCATGTCCACTGGACACGACCGACAACCACTCACTCACTGGATTTTTGACTTTAACACTAAGATTATTAAACGAATATGGGCAGCTGTGAAGTAAACGTGTGTTGTTTATACTGTAGGAAAGAGGATGATGAGGTGAAGTAGATGTGTGGGTTCTTAACATTGACCGATAACAGGAATGAAATGTGAAAACAATCTAAGAAATTAAAAATGATTTTGCTCTTTGAACCAAAGACGTGTGTCGACGTGTTCCTTTCTGTTCCTGATCACATCCTCAGACTATGAACGGCTCAGGAATGAAACTTTGAACTCGTCCTGCTCAAACACTCGTACCTGGAGTTATTCCGTACGACCCGTCTGCGCCTCAGAGCCTCGTCTCCCGCTGAGCCCATTAAAGGGCAGCGTTTGTCACAGCGGCGTCGGCACCGTTTACATCTCCGTCTTCAGCGATAGACTCTGAGTCTGAACTGGCTCATGTCTACAAGCTTCAAGGCCTTTGATGTGTTTGGCAGCGCCGCCACCTCCAGTCATCGCGGTGCTTGTGTTACCGTTTAGCGCTGGTTGCGTCTCTCACCAGTCACTATTATATGTAATTGCACTTTGACTTGTCTCTGACCCCCCAGTGGGCGGAGTCTGTTATTGACACTTACTGGTAAGAAATGCTTGATCATGTATCTTGTTGTATTACACATTTTTATGGCCGCACGTGTGTTATCGCTAACGGATTCAGTGTTTTATACTCAGGAAGAGAGCAGTAGACCCTCTGCTTAGGACCTGAACCCTAAAGTGTTTCTGGTATTTTAGCCCAGGACACTGAGTAAAAAGAAATCAACAGCTCCTTTAGACTTGGCCCAAACAGCTGCTTCATGAAACTTGGATTTATTGCAGGGCTGTCGTCTCACGTGCATTTAAACACATTAACCGATTGTTACCATACTTCTAAAAGTGTTTCAGCTGCGCGTCTGCTCGACTACGGGGCAGCGATGGCTCATTCATCACAAACAGATCATTTGTTATTGGAGTGAAAAGCGAAACATTATCCCCCTGCAATGCAGCGATGAATCACCCGGAGAAAACGAAGCTCCTCATCAAAATCTGAGCGCGCCGCTCGTCAGGCTCCATCTCTCATTTTTCATTCCGGGGCTGAAGTAAGTTTTTTTTTTTTTTTTTTTGGCAGCTTTTGAGAGGAATTTATTCCTATAACAACCTCCAGGTACGCGTTAAATAGCTGCCACGTTAAAGAGCTGGCGTTTGGCAGGAAGCCGTCTTTGGCGTCTTCCTCCAGCCGTCCCAGCCTTTGAGTGCTTCTGAATCCCGGGTGTCTCCTCCCAGAGAGAAGAGAGGAGACGGAGACAGAAAGACGGTACGACTCGTAGCTCGTGTTTGATGAGCCTGACGCCCTGAATGTGTGTCTTTGCCGCAGGGAGCCTGTTCCACTTGGCCGGAGAAATAAGTGAGCCTCACAGGGAGCAATTAACAACACGGGGCTTTTTTCCTTTAAAACACACACACACGGTGGAGATCTGCTGCTAATGAGGTCGACGTTTCCCGTTTCTAACGCGTAATATTAATAATAATAATAACAATAACACTCTCCCTAAGTGCATGTTACAGCTACACTTCAATTGCAAGTTTTTTTTTTTCTTTTTTGGGGCTTCACAGCTCCTTCTACAAATCCCCTGTTTTTGTTCTGAGGCCTTTTCATGGCTTTTACCTACCAACTGTAGGGAATAACAATCAGGCAGTATGTAGGTCAGGCTCCGTGAGAGACGCAGCTCAAACCACTATTTCACACCCCTCCATCATCATCATCATCATCATCATCACACCCTCCTCTCTGCCTTTTGGTCTGAGCATATGTTCTCTCTAGCTGCTTGTCATCCATCGCGGCCTGCTTGAGTATTTAATGAACATGTGAGTCATCTTCTCATGCCCCGGCTTTGAGCTTCATTTACATTTCGGAATAACAAGTGCGGGGAAGTAGGCGACACGACAGAGACACGAGGAGGGGACGAGGCTTTAAAATAGCTAAATAAAACTTTTAATAGGTCTAGTTGCAAATGTACATAAATTGCACAGCCACATTTTGTCAACACAAATTCCTCTGTACATTATTGTTTTGTCACCGTCGTCAAAGGAAGCAGAATCCAGCAAATACTTTATACTTTCAACATACTTACAAAAGTATTTTCTACAATAGAAAACATACAACATCTTTTACTTTATTTATAGCTTTATATTTTGATTCTTCTTTATTTTTTTTATTTATTTTTTTGTCGGAGCGGCTGAATTGTGTCGAGAGCGAGCTCGTGGTTTTCTGATAAATGATGAAAATGAGGTGAGAGCTGAGAAGTCAGATTAGAGACCAAACACTTGAACGCCTCTTGTACTCGGTCTATGGGACGCACGTGACTGGCTGCTGTTAATTTGATTTTCGTTTTTGGAAAGTCTGAAGCCAGACTGTGTGACTTTTGCTGGTCAACAGCAACAACTCGTGCCACCACTAGAAAAATAATAGTTTAACATCAGGTTGAAACGATGAAAGGTTAACAGCTAAGAACCGTAAAGTACGTCCGAGTACTTCACATGTGTAAACCAGCGCTCATCGAGTCTCACACGCGCATTTCAATAAGTTCACACGCCACAAATGACATTTCAACTTAAACCTCGATGCACATTAGGATGAGCAACCGTAGAATCAGACCGATCACAATCAGAAATAGATTCTGTAGTCCATGAATATAGCGAGCGCATTTGTGGAGCTGATCATGCCAATCAAATATATTTCTTTGTTGCCAGGAATTTGGGGTGATTAAATGAATTTGTCCTTTATTTAATATACTAAACATTATTTTCAAATTCGCTTCGCTTCACCCCAGTCCCGCTAAAAAAAAAAATAAATAAAACAAAATAAAAAATCTCACTCCAGTCCCATCCAAACCCATTACAATTTGCTATGTTAGCATCAAAATGTCTTCGTTTGGCTAGCATAAATGCTAAACTTCTGTCTAGCTGACTGCTAACAGTCTGTAAACTGAATTAAAATGGTGACAAAACTGACCTAAATCTAGCTAACTGTAACAATAAAGCTACATGCTAAAGCCAAAACACAGGGCTCTTACGTTTTGAAGTTAGCTTGGAGGAGTGAGATTCTTTTTATATTGAAATGCGTGTGTTGAGACCAACGCTGAAATGTAAAGATATTTTGGCTGTAAGCACACTCAGAAAATGTGCTAACAACGCTAACAACCAAAGCTAATGGCTTGGAACCAAATCTCCGAACTGAGCAGGAACATGTTTTTATTGCTAATTAATTCATGTCAAGGTGAAACATTTGGTATTAAAAGTAACACAGTCCCCGTTTTACCTTTTTTTTTGTACTATAGAGCTCGTGGGCTGGTGAAATAAGACGACCGGGGAAGTATTTCATATATTAAAATCAGGGCATTCTTCAGTCTGAGGCAACTTTGTCTTAAACAGGTAAAGTTGTATGAATGAGCTACACCAGAAACGACCTTTACCAGGTTTTTGAACACCTGAAACAGGTAAAAAAAAAACAAAAAAAAACAAAAAGCTAATTATCAACACCAACCACTGAATGTAAAAGTGCATAGAGCTGGACTGATGAGAAATACAGGGTTGTGCTTGTGAATCTCATCGAGACCGGACTCGGCCTCCAAAGAGTCAAACTCCTACTCAATCAGCTTCTTTTTTCCATTTCTATTTTTTTTTTTTTCAGCTAGTGATAGTACACTCTAAATACAAAAAAAACAAAACAATAAGTTCAACAGAGAGAACACTGAAAGGTTAATTTAGTTGTATATTTCTACCCAATGAGGACAGATGACCGACTGAGCTATTTTATATTTACAATATCCATAATGATACAGCAGAGTCCGAGCACAAGGTACATTTACAAAAAGCTCCGTTAACATTAGGTAAAAATAGTGTGAGCATTTTATTTACACTTTCCCAGGCTGTCTCGATACACTCGGTTATAGCGTAATATTCACGTCATGTCTGCAGCAAGCCACTCATCAACATCATCAACGTCATCATCATCATCTTCATAACTGTCTCAAACCGGCAACCAAAGAGAAACAAATGTTGGCTCTAGAGCAAGGATGAAGCATGCAGAGAGCCTCACACCTGGATGTATATAGTCTTGTTACAGGTAAGAAATAATAATAATAATAATAATAAAAAAAAAAAAAAAATGAATGAATACAAAAATATACAAAATAGAGACGGGAGCGATGGCGGGGGAGGATTCAACTCCAATGTTAAGACCAACTGTGAGTCAGCATCTTCACATTCAGAAGAGCGAGGGATGTGGGTGAGGGCTGGGTGAGGGCTGGGTGAGGGATGGGTGAGGGATGGGATGATGCCACTAGGATCGATAGAGTCACAGTTTGGATGCAGCATACTTCATTACCACGGACAAATAAAGCAGTAAGGATATGGAGGTGGAGGAGGAGGATGGAGGCCATTGCGGCTCATCGGTCCAGTGTATAGTATCTCAACAGCTCTTGTGCAACCAGAGGAAGTTAAAAAAAAAAAAAAAAAAGACCACGAGCACCAGGAAGAGAAGAAGAAGAAGAAACCAATCGACCACAAGCACTTTGCTCTAATATCGACTGTATGTAAAGGGTTAAACGTTGGAAGGAAGGAAGGAAGGAAGGATGGTTGAGGTGCTGATCAATGCTCGCCGTGGTCTCCGTCTCCTCTAGGGGGGGCTGAGGGGTTGGGGTGGGGGTTGGGGTGGTGGGGGCTCCAAGCGAAGCTACACAGCTCTTGTTGCTCATTTTCATCGTCCGAGAAGAAAAATAAAACTCCATGTCACTCACTAAATAAAGGGCTGCTTTTTATATTTGACGTTATCAAATATAGGTATATGTGTGTATACTCTATAGAAGAAAGAGAAAAAAAAGGAAAAACTCCATACATCTATATTAAACTTTTATCAATATAGCATCACATAGTTTACTGTTTATGATACATCTGGTATTCTTTACAAATCCACAGTATAAGTTGTGCCCTTTCTTTTTATTTTATTTTTTAAATTTTTATTTTTTTTTGCAGAGACGGGGAGAAACTCGAGGTGTGTTCCTTTACTTAAGGCGATTCATGTACCAATAGCTTTTCACAAAGTGCACTACGTAGGGAGGGGAGAGGAGGGGAGGGGAAAGGGGGGAGGGACGCTCAGGAACACACCCCCGGGGGGTGAACGGGAAAATTAAAGCAGATTGTTTTGGGCTGGGAAAAAAAAAAAAAAAAACTATTTGGTTCTTTAGAAATGATGACTTTTAAAATAAAGCACACAAAAATATTCCCCTCAAGACGACTATAGGGATAATCCTCGATGCATGATTTAAAGTGGGTCCACTTCAAGAGGGAGGAAGAGGAGGGGGTTGCTAGGGCGACCGTGTGGTGGTGGTGGTGGTGGTGGTTATATAGTGGTTTGTCCCAGTTCGTAGACGGGGATGAGGGGGTGGGGGGAGGGGGGGGCTCCAAGTGTCCCGGCGGTGGATGCATCCGTTCACCGGCCAAGTGTTGAACTCACGGGTCGCTCTGAGTTTTCTATGTACAGGCTCCGCCCCCCGCCTCCTCCTGGCTGAAGGCTGCCTGGTGACCTGTCCCCGCACCGTCCCTCCAAAGTGTCAATCACGAAGCTCCGCCTCCTCTTCGGACGCGCTCCGGTTTTCCGGCAGTCTTTCAGTCAGGCATGCGTTCATGCGTCCCCGTCGCCGTCTAAACTGTACACGCTCAGACACTCTCTCAGATACTCACTCTGGGGGAGGGAGGGGGAGAGAGGAAGGGGGAGGGGATGTGGGGGGGGGGGGCTACACGCCGGGGTCCGTTCAGCAGTTGCTGCTGTTCCTGAATTCTCCGTTCTCCGTGATCTGCAGCTTGGTGGGGTTGGTCGGGGAGATGCCGTTGCGGGTCTGCATGCTGTAGCGCTCCTTCAGCTGACTGAGGGCGCTCATCAGGCGGCCGTTGGCGGCGTCCAGAGACGCTATGCGCTTCTCCTGCAAAAAAAAACGCACAGGCAGAGTCAGACACACAGGCTGGACGCCGCACCCAAACTGGATTTAATAAACTCAGGACGAGACACAAGCTCAGGCTTATGTACTCGCTCAATCCATGTTTTTCCAGAATATTCTGGAGGGAGGACATCACTTTCTACCTCGTAATAAATATTTCATTTTTACTTTAACGCCGTCCTACATCTGCCTCCATGTTTTCTATTGCACTAGACAACTGGCATTTTCCTTCATATGTATTTATCTCCAGCGTTTGGACATGATGAATTTTATTTCACCTCAAACTTCGACCAATAAAAGGTGATAAGGGGACATCCCCAGAAAACATTGACAACTTCCGATCATCAAATGCGAAGTCAAAGCAAGTAGAGCTCCCCCTGGTGGCTGAAGGCTGCAGTATAGCTGCATAAGCTCCGCCTCCCCCATGTTAGTGGATGAGACTTGGGCCAAACAAAAACACTGAAATACACATCTAATATTTATTTTTTCAAAGATGGTTTCTGTCATTTTAAGTAGTTAATATAATGTTGAAGTATGTTTAAGTGTTTTTTTTTTGGATGCTAGCAAGTTGCTATGCTATCCCCAGGAGAATAGCATCAGTGTGGCCAATGCAAGGAAGTGGTGATGTACATATTTACTGAGAAGACGAGTGTCGTTGATGGACTGAGCAGAACACTAGTTTGCTTCATTTTTACTCTAAAATCAACTCACGTCGACGCTGCTGTCTTCACAAAGTCAAGTGTTCTGCAGGAGACATCGCTCACACGGGAGGAAATTTGTTCCCGCGCGAAAATAATCGCCGAAACAAATTAAGTTTGGAGTTAAAAACGGCGCCTGTGCGAGTTTATCCACAGAGCGGGCGTTCCTCTCTGCCTTCGTAACCACCTTTTAATTTTCCTTCTTTGTGCGCCTGTTTACTGACGGAGACGACTTATATTATTGTCGCACATTTATTTGCAGATGAACACTCTCATTACCGCGGGCGTGAAGGAGATTAATCACCTAAGCACGTTTGTGTTTGGATGTGGGTAAATGTCATGTTGCGGTGTGGTTCTTTTTTTTTTTCTCTCTGTTCTGTTGTTAAAAAACACTTTGACATTAATCAACAAAGACGCATATTTGCACTTAATTTCTCGCTGGCGTAGAACATCCACAAAACGCAGGGTTTTATTCCTCCATTTATATTACTGTACAAATTATGATTGCTTTCCCAGAATTCCTTGCAACAAAATCCTCCCGAGGAAGGTCTTGTCTTGTCTTCTGGTGTGACTTTAAACGCAGTTTTACATGAATAAGAAGCGGCGGCTACGTGTTGACAGGGAACCAGATGAGGAATTTGTGAATGTATGTTTTATGAGCGAGAGAAAACGGCGGGAGCCGAGAAAAGTCTGCGCAGCCACTCAAGCTCGTCAATGCCAGAGCTGTGAGCAGCTATGAATTAAACATCGTCCCCTTTTTGTTTCCCAGAGCGGAGGAAGCGACAGTGTGTACAAATCTGAAACGCGCCGATGCATCGACAAAAAAAAAAAAAAAAAAAAAAAAAACGACGGGGTAGAACGAACTGACCTGTGCGTCGATGATCTTCTGCTTGGAGTCGACCACGGCCTGCATGTCAGAGTGGTCCTTCTTCAGCTCCTCCTCCACCGACATCAACCTGGAACCAGAGGAGGCGGCGTCAAGACGCGGACGCCAACAAAAGCCAAACGGCAAAGTTGCGCTTGAACCGACGATGTGAACGTTCGGACTGAGATCTGAGACGCAGGCCCGGAGCCTCCACCCTACCTGCTGATGATGCCCTTCATCTGGAGGTCTTTGTCGTCCTGCTGTCTGCGCAGGCGCTCCTCCGACTCCTCCAGCCGGGCCTGGTACTCCATCAGCACCTTCTGGGCCTGCTCGTCCTGCCCCTTCAGACGGGCTTCGTACTCCTCCAGCTTCTGCACGGACGCCCGCAGCTTCTCCTGCAGCACCGCGATCTCCTGCTGGTACTGAGCAAAGCGGCACGGGGATGAGGAGACTCTCATCGTCGCTATCATAATCATCATCATCATCATCATCATCATCAACCCCATCAGCGGGGTCCCCTCCTTCATTACCATAGCTGACAAGAACATAGAAGGAAATCTCTGCTGCTGCTGCTTAGACTAGACGCGCCCTCTATCAAGGACTCACGCCGTTCATTTACAAGCAGTTGTCGTATTATAACTTTTTACACTAGAGCTCTGTAACTTCACTACAAAACTGACATGGTGACGCTTCCGTCAATACAAGGTTTCACTGAGATTAAGATTGTTTCCACAGCCGGGGGGCTCTGGCTCAGCTCTGAAACCAATGGCCTGTCGAGAGGAAAACAAAGAACGGAGAGAGAGAAAAAGAAGGGGTGAAGAGAAATGGAAGGCGGTGGTGAGAAAGGAGGGATGCGGGCGGCGTGAGCAGGACGAGACGCCGGGAATCTGTCCCTGAGACACGCGAAAAGGGGGGTTTTCTTTAGGCCTGACGGAAACTAGAGGAGCAATTAAACGCCTTCTGGTTAGACGGTGGCAGATACTGTGGTGGTGAGTCAGCGCGTCGCTCAGCGTGAGCAGCAAACAACTGCTGCACGGCAGCGTCTTCGCCGGTTCCTTCACTCCAGATTTGATAACTGGCGCTAAACACGTGTTATTTGCTTCTGAAATGCGACGAAGATATGGGATCATTGACCAAAGCTACACGTCTAAATTTAATGCAAATTTCTCAGGGACGCTTCTGATAGTTTGTCCACATATCTCACTCCAAACCTCAAATGTCGGTTCTACAAGAAAAGTCGCTAAAGGTTGTAGGGATCCGTCCTCTGGAAACCACCGCCGTCCGTCCCAAATGTCCCGACTAATGCGGCTAAGAGAGTGTTATCTTGAAAAGAAACACTTCTCTGCAATTAGACGGACAAACCATCGGAGTGATGGGATTCAGTCACACGCAGCGAAGACGCCGCCGCATCATTTATCTCGTCTCGTCACATTCCACTTGTTTTCCCTCCGCCGCTCTCCCGCCCACCGCTGGGACATTTTCCCATCATCCCACTCTTTCCCAGCGGTAACGTTGACCTCAGATAGATTTGTCTTATCGGCTCTAGCCTTTCTTTCTTTTTTTTTCTTCCACTCCTCCCTGCATCTCTAATATCCCCGCGCTCTTGTCAGAAGATTCCCCTGATGCATCAACTCTGGCGCATCACCTCCACCGTCTTTCATTTCCTGTATTGTAAAATTCCCTTACATATAACCTTGTGCTTTTACAAAACTGATCTGCACTTTTATTTTTTTATTTTGGTGACGCAACTCTGATTAATTTCCCTCTTCCACCGGTTGTAAGTTTGCGTCTCGCAGATGTGCATTTGAAATTCAGCAGACTACGGAGCCTAATGATCACTTATGAATATTGATGACGAGAACAAACGAGAGCTGGAAAACAAAAGGTGGTCATCACACCTGTCGTCCCGATGTTACATCTGACAACGCTCCAAGCGAGTTACGCTCCCGTCCGCGGCGACGCCGCGCACCTTTACCAGGCCATGAAATGAGCAGACTTTTCGGGGAGATGAACATAAAAAGGATGCTCCACGAAATTTAGAGATTAATGTTTGAGTCTAGAGACGGAGAGAACCGCAGGTCGAATTAAAAATAATAGAGGGCATGCGCATGACGTCACAGCCGGCGGACGTCTCCGTGGTTACGGCCGACGGTTGAGCAAGGAGATTAGCAGCATTAGCTTTAAAGTTAAAAATTAGCAGTAAATGCGTCGCTGCATTAGAAGAAACAACTGGAATCCAGGCACAGAAACCTGGTGTTATGCTTCACATTTAGTGTCAGGTTATATTCATTTATGCTGCATTTTTGATGAAGTCTTAAGTTACTTAAGTTTCGTTCTGGAGGGCTCAGATAAGTTTGTGGATGCTGTTGTTTTAGCGTGGTTATGGACGACAGTAACTATTTCTGTTCCAACTACAAATAACAATAAAACAAAGTATTTGTGATCAATGCTAATCATCCTCCTAACGTCCGGTCGGACGCTACAGTGTTGTATGGCTAACGTTACTTCTGTTAGCGTTAGCATCTTATATTTAACTACATTTATCAGAACTGAAATGACCTAAAACCGAGTTTTATATTATTTTAAACATATATGTATAAACACTACCAGTCAAATATATATAACGCAGTATCCTCTGGTGTAGTTGGTCAGTAAGGTAATGACCCAGAACTTTAGTCCAAGCTAAACCAGAACTACCTCCAACTACCTATATTTTGGGTTATATACTGAGTCCATGATTTTTTTTCTTATCAATCAGTCGTTTATTAGGTCTGTGCTTTCATTTCAGAATAAAACGCGACATTAAACTACATACATTTAAATAATAAATAAAGAGAGAAATACTGTGTGTAGTTGTGGGCAGTAGTGATGTAAAACCTTTGACCGGTAGCGTGTGTGTATACATATTTAATAATATTCTATAATTCACGCAGAAACGTCAGTAATCTGAAATGCTGCAGTGTCTTGACACGTGTTTCTTTTCCTCCTGCTTCATCCAGAATCAAACATCAAGATCAAAAAAACTGCGCAGCATAAAATTTGCATTAAGTCACATGCGAGTTCAAGCTGCCTTTATTTATTTATTTTTTAATAATTAAAAACATACGTATTGTATAGACTAACTTTTTGACTGGTAGCGTGTGTACATACATCAGCGGCGTCTCATTAGAGCCGATGCCGCGTTACGTGCCCTACTTTCTTATAGACGCCGTGGACCTTTGCAGCGCCTGCTATAGGCTCCGTGTAATTAGCTGCAGGCTGCGTCTAAGCCTCTCTCTCCCTCTCTGTTTTCCGATCCCTCTCTTGTTGCTGCTCTGCTATTTTTAAGGCGGCTGCGGCTGCTTTGTTAAGACTGAAGTTATTGCCTTCTTTGGTCGCTCTCCCTGCCTGGGCTGCTGGCTTCCATAAAGCATGAGCTATGTTAGGATGACAGGTTTGTATTCATTATGGATGGAAGAAAAAAAACACACACACACAAAAAAAAAAAAAAAAAAATGGGGGAGCATGTGGCAGCCGACCAAAGCGTGGAAGCAGAGCTGAGGGTGAGTGGTTGTAAAGGTTGGTGAGAAGAGAAGCGGGGAGGACGTAGGCAGAGGGAAGCGAAAAAGCCTGTAACTGGCACACGGATGCGAGAGCACACACACATACACCAGATCGGGCTATTAGCTTCATTTCAGAGATGATGAGAAAGAGGGAAGTTGCCGGTGAGGGAAAGGTTTTTGGATGGGAGATTTTATTTTAATGAAGGAGGGCGAAACATCCAGCAAGTTTTTTTTTTTTTTTTTTTTTTTTTTTCTCCCCGCGCACAGAATTTCCAAAAGCCGTCATTTCCCAGCGAGTTTTGACACGTTTTGCGTCCGCCTCAGTGGCTTTGCTCTGCATGCAACGCAGCACATTTGTCTTGTTAGTAGTGACGCTCGAGTCGCCGCGTGTGAAGCTCCGTGCAAGAATGAATCATCCACATTTTCTCCAATTTAGAGAACGATCGCGCTGGTTCTCAGAGGTTCACATGCGCAGTACGTCTGATGATACGGTCACGTTACTCTGAAGCAGTAAGCTGGTGTTTCTCCACTCATTTTAAATATGAATCTTATTTTTTTTTTGGATTATTATTGTATTGCAACCCCTATGAATTTATTTGCTATCAATCAGAACGTTCATGCAAGAGGACACAATATATTTGACATGTAAATAAATAATATTTTCCTTAATAATGATTATTAATATATAATCATTCACAATTAATCAGAATGACCTGGCATCTGCAGACTAATACTACGTGTTTCGTAACTGTTTTAGGCCAAAAACACCAAACTTTCCAGCTTTTATTCTAAACGATCACATACTGAATACACACCAATCAGGCAAAACATTATGACCACCTCTCTGATATTGCGTAGGTCTCCGTTGTGCCTCCAAAGCTGTTGTGACTCATCAGAGAATGGACACGGACCTCCTAAGAGTGTCTTAATTGGGACATATGTACATATACTATACTATACTATACTATACTATATATGAATTGGGGGGAGGGGCCTATGTGGATCCTCCCACAGATACTTGGGACCAGGTCCAAAATCACAAAAAACACTGAATTCAACACAAAATTTCCAATGTTATTTACTTCTCCTGCCAGTGGTTTTAATGTTGTGGCTGATCGGTGTGTTTAAACCAACACGTCTCAGTGGGCGGCGGCAAATGAAGACTTTTTCCACTATTTTCTGACATTTCCGAGGTCAAATTATTAACCCGTTAATGCCGAGTGGCGATATTAAGTGCCTGCTGATAATCTCACTCGCTATAATTAGAGTCACAATTATTTTCCTGTAATAACAACAATCTTCCGCCTTTCCTACAGCTAATCTAACAGTTGGCTGTGGAAGTAGGAAAAAAAAAAAAAAATAGAGAGATAAGCGAAAAAGTCAATTTTTTTTACCCGAACCAGATCGACTCCTAATATATGCTATTTACCTTCGCTTTCATGTCCTAAATGTGCATAGCGTGGCTTTAAGTGACATTTCGTCTGACGCACCTCGGGCTGAGAGGAAAGGTCAAAGTGGGAATATTAAATGCAGCAGATAATCGAGCGAGGAAGGCGTCTTAAGGAGGGAGGTGTATGAGGGAGCTAATGAGTGGCAGAGAAAGGAAGGACAGTTCAGTGGGGGTATAAGGGCTGAAGGTGGTTTGTGAGAGGTGTGTGGGGGGGTGGGTGGGTGGGTGGGTGGGGGTGGTTGGTAAAGGTCAGAGGTCGGATGGCAGGTTACCTTCTCCACCTGAGTTAGATCCTCTCTGTTTCTCAGTGACTCGGGCTCCATCCCCTCATGGTCTAAATACTGCACATTCATATTCAATAGCCAGGCTGCTGTGCGGTCCAGCGCACTGGGGTTCACTGGGGAGGGGGCCTATAGTAACACACACACACACACACACATGAGCTGAGTGCAAGTGACAGGGGGGAGGGGAGAGGAGGGGAGAGGAGGGAGGGAGGGGAGGGGAGGGGAGGGGGGCTGCAAATAAAACACCACAGAAACAACAGAAATAAGCTTGAAATGCACCAACTCATCGGGACTGAAAGCAGCAGGTGGAATGGAGACACACTCCAGGTCTGGAGGCTCACACATACACCGCGTTGTTGTGTTTGTTTGTGTCTGACGGCTGCGTTACAGAGTCGTCTGTTACTCTTTCTTTAGAGCTGCAACAGTGACTGATTTCAATTCATTGATGCCCCGTTTAAAAAAAGACCAATTGAGTTAAGATCATGTTTTAATAAAAAAAGAATTATTCTGTTTTTAAGTTAATGCCACTAAACTATGATGTAAAAGAAACGTGACTTAAACGTGTTTCTTTTACACTGACCCATTGAAGTAAATGGGCAAAGCAATACATATTAAATTTATTATAATTTATTAAAAAATAGTAATAGTAAAATAGTGCTTTCATCTGGATCACAGATGCAGAGGATGTGTCCAAAGATGTGGAGACCAGTGCATTATGGTTAATATGCAACCTTCTCAATTCTTCTGCACCTTTTTACAATTAAATTTGTTTTTTTATTTAAGTCACAGAAAAAAAAAATCCTTAGAGAATGAATGAGTCCCCCGCCCAAAAAATTGAAATTGTCTGGTTTGGTCCTGAGCGGAGAGCAATGCATTATGGTTGATACAGATGTTCTCCCGTGCAGCCTGTTGCCAGGGGCAACCAGGGACTTCACCTGGCGGCGGTGAACACGGACTCAACCGGCGAAGACGTGCGAGAGATGCTCGGGTTTTAAGTGGCGCTCTCTCTGCAGCAGCACGTCATTACAACGTGTCTGTTTGCCTCGGTGAGGTCTGCTCCCCGGTGAGCGCACGCACTGTTGGTTGCTAACATGCTAATTATGCCTCCACCAACCTCATTCTCATCCCATTATCGTTGACCGGTAAAACAGTGGTGAAGAGATGAGTTGCCTGTATGCAAATTACCATTATTACACATACAGTGACTGTAGTTCATTAGAGGAAGATGTGCAGAGTCTGTGCTGAAAACGCCCACGCTGCCTTTTCTCTATGCGCCATGACACCAGTGGATGTTTCGTAATAGCGACGTTTTACATCGGTGTAATTTCAAGCGATTGCGTCGACTCTCGAATGAATAACGTCCGAATGAACATCGCGGACACGCGGAGAGAAGCCCGTACCTGTTTGTGGGGACCTCTCGGCTTGGTTTCGGGACTGTCCCCCTTGGAGGAGGAGGACTGCGGTCGTAGCCGGGCGCCGCCGCTGGGCCAGTCGGGCGAGGACGTCATCATGCTGCCGGAGGAGGGCCGGGGGTAGGGCCCGCTGAGGAGGTTGGGCGGCGTGCGGCCCCGGGTGATGGGAGTGCTCATGGGCGGGGGTTGGTCTATCCTCCGCTGTGGGCCGGCGCTGTTCTGTCTGGGGACGGTGGGCTGGTGGGGCGTTTCCGTCAGGGACAGCTGTCGGACGCCCGGGCGCCTGGTGTACTCGTCCCCGCTGCTCCCTCCGCCCCCGCCGTGGTTCAAGAAGGAGTGCTTCCCTCCCGCCGGGCCGTCCTCGTTGTTGCTGTGGGAACTGACCGAGCTGTGGCACTCCGAGCCCGAGTCGTTCATTCCGCGGGGGGACACGGGCAAACAGGCGGCCATCTGGTAGACCGGGTTCTGGAAGGACAGCGGGGCCAGCAGCTGGGTGGGTCGGCCCGGAGTGCTGTCTGTACCTGGGGTGGTGGGGGCCTGACCTGGCCTCTTCAGGGTGGGACCCCCCGGGATGTTACCTTGAGGGGTTCTGGCTGACCAGCCCATCCCGGTAGCTGGGCCTTCGCCCAGAGCGTCTGAGGAGCTGGGACCTGTGCCGCCATCCAGGCTCCGGGGGTCCTGGAGGTCCACCATGGACAGACTCTTGCTGCCGTTGGACATGCCCAGGTCGGGCTCGTTTGTCTCGGAGTAGCTCGAGCTGCGTGCGGGCGAGGGCTGGATACCTGAGCTCCTTGTCACGAAGAATAGGTCCTTATTTTCTGGGGTGGGGGAGGGTAACCGGGTGAAGTCCACCAATCTGGAAGAGGCACACGCCACCAAGGAGAAATTAGTAAATCAGTTCGTCAAGGGCGTCACTGAAACCACCTCTTGATTAGAATTTGCTGTATAACTTGAGACTGATTTTCTTAAACGAAAGTTCAATACTATTAATTCCAATTTAAATTTGCATTATTTTTTTTAGCAGCAGATACAAGTTGCAAACTAAAATAAATACTAATTCAACAATGTGGATGTGGGCTCTAGTTTTGGTCTCCATCAGCAACTACAGAAAATACCTTTTTCTTTAACCCCGCTGAGACCCGGCGTCCTCATATGGGGACATTACGTTTTAGACTTGTGGCAGCTTATTCTGCTTCATTTAGACCTGATGTCTTCATAATGAGACACTTTTGTTGCCATGTACTGGTAGCGAAGGGACAATCCTTGTGTATTTATGCTTATTAACTTTTCTAGGTCGATATGACACAGAAATGTATCAAACTCACAAGTACTCATTTGAGTACATTGGGATTTCATCGTTTCCAATTCTGCTTTCACATTAACATAATAATAATTACATTTTAGTACACATTGGTGACTTAAATTGTAATATACACTGAAAAAATACCTGTATTCAAATAAAACTACTTCCAGTTCAAAGATGATGCTTATTTTTTATTGAGGGGAGGGGCCTCTGTGGATCATCTACCTACAGATACTTGATCAGTTTGGGACCTAGTGAATTTGGAGGCCAAGTCAGCTTATAATATACTTAATATGTGCATAAGCCAATGCTAGCCGCTAAGCTAGTGGTCAAACCAAACCAAGAAAGTGTTCTGAATGTCAAGTGTTAGATAATGTTGCTTTAAGCCTGTTTGGGTTTGGTAATCTATGCTAGTACAACCAAACAAATGATTTTTTTTTGTTTTTTGAGCATCAGCCTAAAGCTACATCCCAGCTCATTCCCCTTCCTCCTCCGTTTCTGCCAGCAGACTGAGGCTCCATTGCCAGAAGACAATTACCTTGACAGATGCGACTTATCTCCCAATAATCTCCATCATTCACATCACGCTCATCTCCTCCCTGTCCTTCTCCCTGTTATCCTTCCCTCCTTTAAAACTTCTCTCGCTGCTGTCACTCCGCTCAATTTTCCACCCTTTTTCTCAGTCTTGGCGCTGTCTGCTTCTCTTTCCCCGACTTTTCATGTCACTGCTTAGTGGGCGAGAAGCAATTAAGGGAGGCTGGCGAGCTCATTTGAATTGCAGCCTCAGAGCTGCCGCTGATGAGGATGCACAGACACACGTCAATATATGAGCAAACTGTTCTTGTGATAAAGCAAGGAGGGCAGACTCTGACATCAGGTCATATAAGAACGTTGCTTAATTACTTGTATTGATCCCGGGGCCAGATGAGCATAATGATACCAGCTGTCTGACTCTCATCCTGTTGTCTCATCTTCCTGTTATGCACGCTTTGTTTGCATCCGTTAACCCGTTGTTGGTGTGCATGCTGGCGTTTCGTCCTCTGGCTACTGTTCACACACCTCTTCTCCTGTTGCTCCCCTGTTGTTTTTCATGCTAATCTGTCCAAGTGTCACCTTGTCATTGTTCTGCCAGGGAGCGAGAGGACGGGAGATAAGCAAGATAAGGTGCTGCTACGCGAGTGTGTTCATCCGCCAGAAAGCAAATAAGGTTTCATAAGGCTGATGTAAACAGGCAGGGGTGACACTCTCCCCGTGTCACGGCCTCACCTCGCAAATATTAACGCTCAGCAAAACTGAGAGTGCGAGGAAACAACCTCGCTGACATTGGAGAACAGCAGACTTACTGCATTGTCACTGATGCACGGAGACTTAAACGACATTGTTTGTGTAATAGTCTGTTTCTTCTGTTATCTCTGAATCAGTTCCAGATCCAACCTGTGATCATAAACGCCCAGACACAGCACGCTGGAGAACACATAAATAGGGGGGGAAAAAACTAAGTAAACCAAGTGGCAACCTCTGGGTCTGAGCAATGATACACATGCCGAAGTGCAAATAACTGCAGTTCATCAAGTGGCCACTTGAGGCTCCAAATCTCCATAGACCTCCATGTTAAAAAGCCCAACTTTACAGCATTATTCAACACGTTTACAGCATGTTTACTAGTTTGTTTCACTATACTGAAATTTTCAAGAGTGTGGTGTTAGCTAGATTCCGGTTGTGGTAGCTTACAATATACTTAACATATGCATAAGCTAATGCTGGCCGCTAAGCTAGTGGTCAAACCAAACAAAGTAAGGCTCTAGTAAAATGTTCTGAATGGCAAATGTTAGATGATTTAAACTAACAGGTAGCGAAATGTTGGGTGGGCGGGTCTCAACGTCCAGGCTGCTTAAGCTCCGCCCTAACACGACCCCACATGTCCATATTTGGAGTATCCGAGCGTGGGCGGAGTAAAGCTCATTCAACATAGTGACCACAGGCTCCGCCCACTTCATGCTTCATTTTCGAGGTTTAGAATTCAATGGGTGACGTCACGATGGGTTTCTCCATAGTTTATGCAGTCGATGTAATAAACTTAGGTACGTCTGCATGTTGTTTGGTAGCTACAGCTTCAGAATCATTGTAAAAGTATATATTTCAAGTATGTATCATTTGGAAAATTGTGCATGTACAAGTATTTATTTATTTATTTATTTATTGCATCATCATATTTGTTTTGCCAATTATTTCTGGGAACCTGTCAGAAAATCCAACATTATCTCTCTTTGAGCTTTGGTCTCTATCAACTACTATGGGGAATATCTGTCTTTTAAAGTGGAGCAGAAACAAAAAATCTAGTTTAAATCTATTATTTATCCTGGACTCATAATTTCCACAACGCGCTTATATCCATATCAGAAACTGCAGCAGAAATATTCATCAGCCGTCAGAACCCTTCGCTGTGCTGCTCCCTTTAACGAGTCCACATGCAATTAAACGTCAGAGCACAGAATAGCATATTCATGGTCCTGTTTGATGTTTTTTAATCACTTAAAACGGGATTCTGAGATTTTTCAAGGAGTTGAGCGCATCTGATAATATTTTAATCACTGATTAAAAACTAATAAAAAAAAATAAAAAATTCAAAAAAATTCAGCGCGCGCTACATGAGGTCTTTAATATTTCTTACCCTGAAAGGTCATTGTCTATCTTTGGCAGCCCAGTGGACATGCTGCTGCTGCCGCCTGCCTCAGCAGGTGGCGAGCCCATGAGCTCGGAGGACGGTCCAGTTGTCATCTGGACGCTGGACGGGTTGGACAGAGCCGTGTTCACTTCCCGCAGGATCCTGGGCAGAGGACCCAGCTTGGAGGCTGCACTCTGTGAAGACAGCGACGCAATTCAGCCTCAAATTAAATATTGCTCCGGAACCACTTAATTCAATTTAATTTGTTGTTTGTTTTGCTTGCGTTTTTTTTTTTGCATAATATTATTTTAGGCGCGCTTCTTTTCCCCGCGCCACGCCATCGACTCTTACTCAGACAACATACTGAATAATGAAATAGTCTGATGGACTGGAGCATCAATCAGGCTGCGATTTCTGAATTATTAAAAGATAAGATTTCAGAAAGCTGGATGATCGAAAAAAAATAAAAATAATCTGCTACCAACATTTCCCCCCCCCCCCATCATCTAGAAAAGCTTAAACGTCCTTGTAAATCCATTAATATGCCTCATCCAGCCTCAGAGGATCCACCGTGTTCTCCCCTTGTGCCCTGCTTATGTAAGGCAACAATAAATTATTGACTGACGTGAAATAAACATCCGTACGTAATCTAAGCATGACTCACATCCTGAACCTTTTCGACACCGCGTGTAAAACCTTTTCAGATTGACGTATCCTATTGTTGCTGATTAAAACCAACCGCATCTAAATACGTACGAGGCTTAATTAAAGCTTCGGCCTTACTTTCACGTTTGTTTAGTTGGCTGGTGTCTTTATCCATGGCTCAAATTAAGGAAACTAGCTGACAAGAGACGCCTAATGAGGCGTACGTTCTTCAATACCTGGTCCATTTGGGAGACCACCTCAGAAAGGAGGGAGTGCAGGGTGGAGAGCTCCCTGCCGAGGTCGATGTAGCCCTCGAAGCCCGCCGTGTTGGAGATTGTCTCTGGGTTTGAGATTTCGAGCAGGAACCGCTGCATGTTGGTCCACTCGTGCTCCAGGAACTGGTTCATGAAGGACATGTACTCTTCCTTGTTGCCGAATCTAAAGAGAAAACGGAGAACGGTGAGCTCGCGAGGTTCTCCGCTAACGAGCTGCGGCGAGAGAACCGGAAAAAAAAAAAACCTACTTGGTGAAGTTGGCCAGGTTCTGCGTGACTTTGGCGATGAGCGTGAGCGTGCGCGCCGTGCGGTCGTCCGGGTACTCCTGCATCAGGTTGAAGAGCGACGGGGACATGATGGCCGGGCACAGGAAGCGCAGGAACAAGGAGGCGCTGATCAGCCGCTCGCTTATGTCCGGTCGACCCCGGTTGCTGCATTCCTGCCGCCACGACGCGAAAACCTCTTTCAGTTCCCGTGGAAAGACACTGTTGACGGGACGGAAGAACAGAGATAATCAGTGACTGATACAGGACACTCATAGGTCTTCAACAGGGGGGCACAAAAGCGTTGGTTGGTTGATTAGACATTTTTTATATATATATGTTTTAATTTTTCCCCACAAATTCCAATGTCTTTAAATACACATTAACATGAACCTGTGTATTATTTGAATAACTAAATACTGAATGCAGAATGACAATAATAATGTATATAGGCCGAGTTTAATAGTAGGTAGGTGGTTCCTACTTAAAAAACAATGAAGACCCTGATCTAGGGTTCAACAGCGTCTTAATTTCCTGCATTTTAACATTTAGTTTTTTGGGTTTTAATGAAGAACAAAGATAACTCCTTCATGCATTCTTGGGTTTTCTGCTTCCTTAAACAACAAATCTCTTTTAAATTTGACAACTGTGGCTAAATTCCACACAGCCTGATTAAAAGCCCCCTCACTGCAGCGATACAATAGTGATTAAGCACCTTTTGGAATAAAAGTCTGCAAGACAATATACGAAACAAGGGATTCTGATGGTGTAGAACTCTCCATTGTTATTTGCGCTGCATCACATTACAATTACGCACAATAGACAGTAATTATGGTAAGGCTGCGACGTTGTTAAAAAGTACCACAAGTAGACTCCACTGCTGTGTGCGTTTAAAAGCTTTACCAGTATGAGTTGATGATTTTGCAGAAGGCCAGCTCGCAGCACATCTTCAGGTTACTCTGGTGCTCTGGCAGGTCGCCCGACGAACACTTGGACGGGTCGACCTCACAGTTCTCATCTGACTCGTACAGAGCCTTGATGAACTCGCCTGGAAAAAGCGCAAACACAACAATATGTAAAGGGTGATAAGGAACATATAGGATTTACAAATACTTGGAGATAAAGATTCTTGTAAAAGGGATTAAAAGAAAACATAAATCAATAAACTCGTCCCTCCTAGTTTGACTAAAAGACAAACAGTCACTGCTGTGATCTCAGTGAGTCACCAGCCCATAAATGGAACTCATCTTCGGGTTCTGGCAGGACCTCAAGGTTGTTATTCGACTCTAACCAGAATTACTGAAAAGGGAACAGCGGTGTCTTCGGTCTCCGGTGGCCCTAAAAAGAATCTTGGCCGTCTCCGCGTTGGCCCCAGTCGCAGGTTCAGTGATTTCGACGGTTCAGCCAGACGTCGGACAATAAAAGCAACGCAGCGATGCATAATTTACCAGCCGTCAAATTTCTCCGTGAATCACAGCCTTGCATGGAAGCAGGCAGCCTTTCTACTCTCACGGATATACGGACGGCAGAGACATGGACGCAGCGTTAACGTCGGCAGGCTGGGAAGAAAAAGAAGTGACGAGCACGAGGCGGGATGTGTCCTTCGTAGATTAAACCGCCGCTGTGTACATTTCTGAATTAGAGGGGGAGAAAAGCTAACGGTGCATACAGAGTGCTTATTGGTGGAGCTGCAGACGGACAAATAAACGCGAGCTAACCTTGAGTCTAACTTTGCACAAGATCGTGCAAGATCGTTTACGGGAATTCGGAAAAAACCTACACTTCCTGTCACAGGCCTGCTTTGTCTCGTGCATCTGCAGCCATAAAGGCATCATCATTAACCTGAACGCAACTGAGCTGAAATGCAATTACAGGTGAAGCAGGTGGGATTCTTCAAGGGCTGCAAATGTACACATGGTTCCAGGTTCAGAAATAAGAAAATCCATGAAGACATAAATCATAATTTTCATAAAAATCATAAAACGTTGCAGGTTGGTTGTTGTGCAGAAAGACTGATTCAAAAGTTCACTATGAGTAAACAAACTGCAGAGGCTAATCTGGCTAGCATGCTACAGCTGATGCATAAACACTGATGCACTTTCCGAATGTTACGTTCTGGATATTTTTTTTTGAGCTCTGTCTCCAGGAGAGCACGGGCTTAAACAGACTTTTTTGAAAGTAAATGTTTGGATAACAGGACGTACTGAGCCAGGCACCTCTCTCATCCGGCACCGCTCGCTAAGCTGCGTTCAGTTTGGGGATAAGCACAAGCGCGGCCTCTCTCCCGTGATTCCTTCGGGGGGGAGGAAGGGCCTAATGGCTTTAATCTGTAATGTTACTGCTGTTTACTAAATTGCACTTTACCCTCCGCGTTTTAATTATACGACGCTGCAGTAAACAAAACATTTTCCTTGAGTGAGTGAATGAGTAACGTCTGAGGTGAATCAGAGGAGGCGTTTCGCATTATAATAAAAGTCCGCACTCACCGAGGGCGTCCTGCAGGTACTTCTGTCCCACCAGCTTCAGGTACTCCTCGATGGCCTTCGTGGCCAGCGTGTTTTCTCTGAAGATGAGGTGCTCGTTCTCCCCGCAGCGGTCGACCTCCGACATCATCAAATCTGTCAGGAAGTCCTGCAGACGAAAATGAAACCCAGAGAAGAAGAAGAAGAACGGGGTTAATAACTGCTAGCCTTAAGCATCCTGTGTGATGTACTGGATCAGGCCATAGAGGTGTCTGTCCAATTAGACAAACTGTTAAATGGTGCGTGAAGGTGAGAGTTTTTTTTTTTTTTTTGTGTGATTTGGAAGTAAAATAGGTGGAACAGCATCAAATGACACATATCATGATAAATAAAATGAGAATAAATGAGCGAGTTATAAAGCGAACACAGATCTGCAGTTCCTCAAATGACCACTTGAGGCTGTAACGTGTTTCGTGGGCACCATGTTTGCTACATCTATATTTAGAACATTTATAGGCCCGTTAATGGTGAAAATAAGACATTTATTTCTACATTCGCCCCACAGGGTTACACTGTAGAATCTCTGCTTTGTGCACTGATCAGCCATAACAACAACAACGTGTCTAATATTGTGTAGATCCTCCTCTCGTCTCCAAAACAGCCCTGACTTATTATTTCTCCTCTAGAGAAATTTAGATCGTAATGTTATGGCTGATCGGCACCGACCTCCACGTTTAAAAACAAGCCCAACTTCACAGCGTGTGTTCGCCCCGCCCTAACACATCAAAGTAAACTGTGTTTTAGTTTCTCTCTCTCCCTGGCAGTGTTCATTATCTCCAACGAACGTTCTTATTTATTTGTGCGCGGGGGTAAAAAATGGAGCCTTTAAAAAGTGATCTCCGCTACAACCACGCAGCATTCGTCAGATGAAAAAGAAAATAAAAAACATAACAAGTGGAGAAAGGCAGCGAAGTCCCCCCCACACACACACACACCAAAAAAATAAAATTCAAATTCTGAAAGACTTGGAAATGGAGCCATCTGGGGATGAATCATCACTTGTTTAGATCCCTTCAACAAATTTCCCTGGGTGTGCTCTCGTGTGAGTCCCCCGGCAGCTTGTTAAACTAGGGAACCGGAGGGAGGGAGGGAGGGAGACGAGTGACAGACGCACGGGGGGAGAGGGAGGAAATAGAGATGGAGAGGAGGAAGAAGAAGAGATGGGGCGGTGGTCTTTAAAGAACAGAGGAGGAAGAAAGCGACTCTCTAGCTGCGGTGGAGGCTAATCAAAGATGCACCGCAGGGAGTCGATCATTCACTGATGTGCAGCGAAAAGGAGCCTTTTTCTTATTGCACGTTCCACACAAACACTCGGCCGAACAAGCACCCACACACTATAATATATATACATACAATAAATAAGCTAATTCTAACAATTGTTTTTCGTAGATGTGCACTGCTCTGTCCTTGCGTGACCTGCAATTTATTTCTACATTGCAGCTGCTTTTTAAAAATAATTTTTGTTTTCTTTTTAACCTGTGTTGATAATATTTTGGATTATGTTTAATTTTTAGGATGCCCTTCAGCGCTCTACATTTTCATGCTTCACCATCCTTTAAAACTGAACCTTTTTTGATAGAGGGCACAAGTATTCTACTAATAATCAGTGCAATCTGAAGGCTTAATTTAACCGCCTCAATCAGAAAAGACCGGACAAACCGAATGAGGAACTGTTTAATTATCAAACCTTAAAGGTATGAATATGTGAAATATGAGAGACTGATAACCATGTAAAGTCACACGGTTTCCTGGATGGAGCAAAACATGGTGGTAGCAGCATGAAAGAATGGACAATCGTCTATTTATTGAATCATATTAATCTTTCAAAATAAAAATGAAGATATGAAGCCTGATCCACAGAGGCCCCTCCCCTCAACCCACAGAAATAGAAGGTGGTCATAATGATATGCCTGACGGGTGTAAGTGCAGTAGGTGCAGACCTTCGACGCGGCTTTGACTTGTAAACCCGGACTCAAAGCCAGAACTGCAGCTGAAGGTTATGATAACAGATCTTTTATATTAGCAGGTTTCTTTAGAGACGTCTGTCTCCTCTCTGACATGAGTCTGAAAAGCCGCTTTAAATCCGAAAAAAAAAAAAGATAAAAAAGTGTGAAAACTCACGGTCACTGCGTAATTTGTTTTTGATGAAACTCTCTCATCCAGACATCTCATTTATTTCCAGCAGCCACATTTAAAGCTCTCAACACCATATTCTTCACGATGCATTTGTTTCCTTCGAGTCACGTCTTGAACCCACTGGATTATTATTTCATTTTTTTTATTTCCAGCTAAAGAAACTTGACCTTTTTGTGGTGTACGAACACTCGTCCCATCATTAGTCCAGGGGTCTTGACAGTTTTCTGTTTTTTTTTTTTTTTTTTGAACTGTCATCTCAGCTCTGAACTTGAATCTAACCTTTGCCCCTCTGTGTCGCGTCTGCATCCTCTCTGCTCGGAGTTTCTCATGTGGCCACTGGAGTGAGGCCTGATTAGAGGACGGTCGGACGAAGTAGAGAGAAACTAAGGGAGACGTCAGGAGAGACAGATTAATAGCGATCATTTCCGCTGGAAGTCTGAAACTAAAATTGGGCCCGACCACTTGGAACGACGTCTCAGTGACAGGCTACACTGTTGACGGTGTGCAAAAACAAAAACATGAAGACAGACGCTTCAGTCTGTGTCTGTGCACACAACAAGACTGGAATTATATTTTACATGGAAACAACTAATTCTACGTTGGGTATCTGTTCTTGATTATTTGTCTTTCACATGACTCCAGTTAATTTTATTTCTACTAATTCTCTTGTTTAGCCGATGCCCTAACCTTTGCAAACAAACAAACAAACAAACAAACGTTTGTTGTGTCCCTTAAGAATCTCACGTGTTGTAGTTTATTACTGTGATGTCACTGAACCAAACCAGAGAACTGGATCTGTCGAAGTAGTGCGGGGGACGACGGCGGTAATGACGTTAACTTTGCGAAATGAAACGGACAAAATATTTAGTGGCACAGGACCAAGTGAAGGAATGAGGATGTTCATTACAAAGATCTGATGGTGGAACCGTGTCTGGCATCTCTGTCAATATTAAAGCCAAAAAAATATATTTTGAGCAATTTTCTAGTCTCGTCATTTGGCAAATTGGACCATTGGATTATTGAAAATATATTGAAAAACAAATGACTGCATGGAAGCCATTAAATTACAAATCCAACTATATACTGTAGAGCTATATATCGATCAGCCACAACATTGTGACCAGGAGAATTAAATGAAATTGACAGTTCAAAGTTCTGTTGGGAAACTTTTGGACCCACCCACCTGGACCAGACCAGACACCACCACCCCCCACAGCAATGACACTCCCTGATGGCAGCAGCCATCCCCCAGCAGGATGCAGCCTGACACAGACACAAAAGGTTTAGGAACAACCTCCCCCCACTAACATCATTCTGTTACCAGACACCACAGGACGCCCCCAGAAGACCCATATCCATTCTCTGATGAGTCACAACAGCTTTGGAGGCACAAGGGAGACCTACAGGATATTAGGAAGGTGGTCATAATGTTATGCCTGACCAGTGTACAATATATGATTTGTTATATCAGACCCAACCTCACAGAAACACCAGCAACATGAAAGTGTGAGCAATTGTGTCCTGAAAGGCGACTGGAGTGCTGTCCCTTCTTTTCCCTCCTGTCATCCTTCAGCCGTCTCTCTCTCTCCGACGCCCTCAATCCTGCAGCCTCCCTCCCTCCCTCCTTCCCTCCCTCCCTCCCTCCCCTCTGCCTCAGTGCTAATAAGGAGAAGTAGAACGCTTTCTAGATCGCTGCCACATCTCATCAGCAAAACCATGCATCAAAAAAAAAAAAAAAACAGCCAACACACAGCGTGCAGAGAAAAGGGACGGGTGATATGAACGCAGGGTCGGGTGGAGGTTAGGTGGTGGAGTCAGGCTCTCACGGTCTCACTGTCCCTCTACCAAAAAAAAAAAAAAAAACACAACAAAAAAACAAAAAAAAAAGTGTTACATTTCTATTCGGTGATAAACTGCGGCGCAGTGTGCAGCTGCAAGCTCTCGGAGCCAGACTAGAAATCCACAGGCCCCTTCGAGTCTGAGGAGACATTGTAATCTGCAACGAAACGATCGGGCCTCTCACGGCAAAGGGAACAACAACAACACAGAGGCCGTTTTTTAAATGCTGAGCTTTCCAGTCGCTGTACCTCGAAAAAAGAGAAGGCGTTTTGAGAAAGTGATGAAAAGTACACACGCTAAACGAGGTCATGTTTATGCTTTGTTACCAGCTCAGACTTTTTTTTTTGTGTGTGTGTGTGTGTGTTTCTATGGTAATATAAAGCAGAAAGAAGAGAGCAGCACAAGGCCCTAAAAGGATAATAGCCGGGAGGTAGAGAAACACAACACTTTCATGTGGATGTTGAATACAGATCAATTTACACCAGTTAAGTTATGATATGTTCAATTTAATGTGTTAGCTTCGTCCTGCTCTTTAATTCCAGTTTCCAATTTGACATAAATGTTCCTTTTTTTTGTTCATGCATCTTGCAAATGCATAAAAAACAACATTAGTGTGGAATTCATGGGCCGTGAAGCCACTTGGATTCATTCTGAAAACTATATATTAAAAAGCACCTGTTGAAAGGTTTATATTCAGGTAAATTAACATGACAACGTCTGGGCTTAATTATTTGTAACAAACAGGTAAGTGAAAAGACTCAACCACAAGGGAAAGAAAAAAAAAAAAGAAGAAACTAGACCAACATTAACAATTCGACTGATCGATGAGTCTGGTTCTCTGGCCCGGGGGCGAGAACTCGGCAAAGATCCAAACGGGAGGAAAAACCAGAACCACTCTCCGTCCTTCTCTCCTCATCTTTCCATCACTCTCTGCCTCCCCTGTCCTCCCTCCCTGGAGACCGGTGGCTAGTATTACAGCATTATGTGCCTGCAGCACTTCCTGCGAGGGTCACATTGGGTTTGACGGAGGGGACTGGAGGCCCCTGAATGGAAATGGAAGCGATGCATCCCGTAGGTGCAGAGGTTCGTCGCTGCACTAAAAAAAAAAATATATAAAAGGGAAAAGCCTGCAGCTCTACTGGTTTAGCTGCTAGTGCACACGATCATTATAAAGATTAAGGTCTGACTGGAGGGCGTCTTACAGCAAGTGTCATCAGCGACAAAACACCATGTTTGTTGATTTGCTGCTTGTGCGTGTGTGTGGATTTCCAAATGGGTTCTGTGTTGTATTCCTATTAAGAGCCAGCACCATCAGTAAATGAGCCTTAATATGTTATTTGAGATGCACTTTGAGTTGATTCAGACATTTCCACTTGTTTCAGTGTGAAATCACGCAAGCTTAAGAGGTGACAAGGCACCGACGTCAACTAATCTCAACTCTGAGGATTGAAACCATTGGTAGAGACTGATAGTGTCCATTGATATATGAAGTAAGCACATCGGAAACCACGCCGACAGAAAGCTTGGAGCTAAGGGGTGAACTCACATGGAGCGGCAGCAACTTTTAGAGTATTTTCCTTTTGAATAGAGCAGTTTCTCATGGGCTACACTCGCAGATGTTCCTATTTATACTCCAACTCCCCAGCAGTCCTTTAGAGGCTACTTGGATGAAATGTCTTCAAGAAACTCCACAAGTCCAGCAGCCTTTCGTTTCAAGTTTTTCAATATGCATTAGCAATGTTTTTTTTAATTTTCTGCTTGGTGGAAGAGGATTATCGAGGCAACCAGAGCCTGGACCGTCCACTGGAGGCCAAACGTAGGCTACAAGGTGATGGGTGGCTTCTATGTGGACGGGGCTTTTGGTCACAATCGAAGACTTTTAAGGTGGAAACGAAGACACAGTTTGGAGTATTGCTTGAAATCAAGTGGAGCAGGATCAGTGTTAGCGATATTTCCTTTTCTAAGTACAGTGGTGACGGCAAAAAGAGGAGGGATTTGCTCGTTTCTCTTGGAAAGTGTAGTGTTGTAGTGGTAAAACAATGGCGTATACCTTTCTATGTGGACGGTGCTTTCAGTTGCAATTACTTCACTGAATGCATGGTTTAAAATAAGACTGTTAACTTTAAACATACCTGCCAGTACAACGTTAGAAACATGAAGATCCGAATCAAAACTGAGTTGGTTGCTCAGCTTGTTGTTCGTTACATTTCAGTATTTGTTTGCTTTTTCCGTGCAAATGCATTTTAGGCAAATGAAACCAAATGATTGTAAATGAACTCATAACCACATGCAGGAAATAGAGGTAGATAGACAGAATGCAGGTAATATTATTGCCAGCAGATGTGTCAAGAGACCGAGCATCGCTGTAGAGACGAATATGTTTCTCTTTGCTGCTGTCTGGCTCCACAGGCACAAACTGCTCTACACGCTCTGTCTCCACGTCTCCCTTCTTTATTCTTCTCTTCTTTGTTAGTGCCTTTTCTCCGCTTACACGTTTTCACCACTCCTCCACTCGGCCGAGGGGACGGTCGATAAAAAAAAATCACGCAGGAGTTATCGGAGAGCTGAATAATATGAGTGCAACGCCGCACAGAACGGACAGCGTTTAATTCCTGATGTAGCGGCTTCACGACCGCTTCACATTTACCGTTCTCAACGCGCCCTAATTTTTTTTCCCCCTCGGACACACTTCTCCCACGCACCGTTAAACCGTCTCCTCCAACATCCATCCCGGCTCATCAACAGAGGGGGGGTCACCTCTCTGGTGGCAAATAACAAGATTGCAGCTATTAAGGAGTGCGGTGACCCCGACATAGCAGCGCCATATATTAGAACAGTAAGGAAGTAAAACGAAGGAGCTGCTATAGTAAATTACCTCCAGGTTATTGCCGCAATCAAACATACGAGAGAAAAAAATAATTCCAAGCAAAGAAAGGGGAAAAAAAAAAAAGCCAATAGAGTAGAAAACTACTGGAGTCCTTAATGTCATGTTAGTAAATCATTTGTCACACCATATTATGTTCTTAAAGGCAACAGTGACTGTGTGCCACAGCTGTGGTGATGAGCATCGCTGCCTACTGGTGACAGTGTTGAATACATTAATAAAATGGCAGCGCTCAACATAACCGGAGCTGCAGGCTGATGGAAATGCACCGTAGAGGATGTAGAGAGGAGAGCGGCACATATTTCTCCCTCTTAAGCAGGACCGTTAGTTTACCTCGAGGAGCAGTGACATAAAAACGAGATGGCATAATAACCGGAACGCCACCCTCCTCTGGCCAGTTATCATAGGAATAAATCCTTCTTATCGCCGCTTCCCACAGTCGGCGAGGCCGGCGGAGAGGAGCATCAACAAAATTAGAACATAATCTTCCCACGGGCCGAGGCGTCGAGGAGACTAGATCAATAACGCTGAGGATCCGTGCCAGGAGCGGGTATTTTTCAGATGAAAGAAAGGTGAACTTCTCCTGGCAATTCCAATACGTCCGAGGGGCTGTTGTCGTTATTGTGAAGCTTCTAATAGCGCTGTTTGGGAGCGTGGATATTAGAGCGTGTCCCGCAGGTGTACGAGACAGCGCGGTGCCACGACCTTACAGCAGGAATCATCAGCAGGATTTTTATGGCTGGATTTCTCGGTTTGAATTATGGCACCCCGACTCAAAATAACACAGACGATATAGTTTTCTGTCAAGTCTCACATACTATGTGCTATTTAAGACGTGTAAAGCATAGACTGTATATAAATATGGATGACATGTCGACACTTTCTTGCACTGGCCAAACTGACACTATTTTCCTGCGATATAGGGGGCGCCATCTTGCAAATCTGGAGCCAGAATCCCATCCACTAACATGGAGGAGGTGGAGATTATGACTTATACTAGAGCCAGACACTAGGGGGAGCTCTACTTGCTTTGGCTTCACTTTAGAGGAGCATTTCCACAGTCCATCTTTTGACTGTCTATGAAGGGTTTTCACGGTTTTCCTGGAGAATTATTGCCGTGTTTTTGGCTGCACCGACCGGACAGACCGTGAGAAGTATTTGGAATTTTATCGACGGCCAAAAGTTATTACAAATCAGAGAGAGCAATGCCAAAATCAGACTAAAAAGTCCGGCCAACATCTGAATTTTGTCCCATTTCTTGTCAGGTAATTTCAACATTGATAGCAGCAGCTCTTCACTCACTTTCTAGTTTAATAATAATAACATAATTCATATCAAGCTTCCACATGTGACATTCACATTTAATAGCCTGCTACAGTAGCAACGCTGTTCCTACAATGTGGAGATAAAATCTGCTGTATTGCTCATATATTGTCTTCCAGGTAAAAAAAAAACCCTTTATCAATAGAATGACCCAGATTGGGTGAAATCTGTTGGAAATGACAGGTCAGCAAAGATCACCTGAAGAAACAAGTAGCTTGATATGAAATATAATATTCATCATTACGCTAGAAAATTCATTAAGAGCTGCTGCTATCAACATTTCAATTGCAAGAAATGGGCCGAAGAAATTAGGATGTTGTCGAGACTTTTGCCTCGTAGATGCTTCGCTAACCACAGGTGCCTCCTTTCCTTTGATAACTTTTGTCAATCTATAAAATTCCAAATGCTTTTCGAGGTCTGCCTTATTGGTACAGCCGATTATTTTCCACGATCTACTTCAGTCCTTGTGCTTTGTTTACATTACCAAGTGCTTCCAACATGACGACTTCCGGACTGATGACTCAGTAGTATAAACCCACTAACTGTTTAGTAAAACTATATCAGCGACCTGTAAATGTTATCTCTCCAAAGAGCTTTGGCCTCACGATGCGCCGAAGCACCGAAGACAAAAGACGGGAAAGTGGCGAGAGAACAAAGGAGAGTCAGTGCGCGTCAGAGCTAAATGTGCGGGATGTAATTACTTGTTGACGAGAGATAAAAAAAAAAAAAAATGACACAAGGAAAGAAAAGTCTCAAAGTGTCGCATGCTAATGACTGTTGCAACCTGCAATCAGCATCTCTTAACGATCAGACGCCGTCGCAAAAACCAGCAGATTAAACCCATCAGCAAAAGTTCAGAGCCACGAGGAGACGTTCTCCTCCACTTCTTCACCCCTGCTGGGCGTCCTCGAAGTTGCACCGGTTGCTCTTTTGTAACCGCGTAACGTAGACTCCGAGCGGCTGAAACGGTGCCGACGGAATTAGACGGTGACTCATGGATGTGACTTGAGCGTGGATAGTTGGAGGGCTACATAATGACGCCAAGGGAAGGAAATAACCAGAGGCTGTATTAAACATTAGCAGGAAAACAATAAAACAGGGCTTACCGGATTTTCCTCCGAGTTTATCTGCGCTCGAGGCAATCGCTTGATTCTTAAATATAACTTGCCAATTTTCAGACGGTTGGCAGTTCATCACTCATGAGGAAAAGCTGGGATATCGGACTATAACGCATCTGTAAAGGACAT
The DNA here is from genome assembly GCF_022458985.1 of Mugil cephalus. Taxonomy (NCBI): domain Eukaryota; kingdom Metazoa; phylum Chordata; class Actinopteri; order Mugiliformes; family Mugilidae; genus Mugil; species Mugil cephalus. The sequence goes on along the minus strand of NC_061788.1, from coordinate 5,720,399 downwards.
CCTAATTATGCTTCAGAAATAGTTTAGAATAAGTGTTTTTTTTTGGTTTCGCTGTGTGCGACTTGGCAAGACAGGACTGATGTATCCATCAAAGCTAAAGGCAAAACGTGTGCGTACAGCCTAAATATGTCAGACCGCATCACAAGGCTTTGAATAAGTTCTGAAAAGGAAGCTGTGGTAGTTAAGAGCACTAGCACACAACATTTTGACAGCAACTTTCATCAATTCTTCCTGTTTACAGCTTCTGTCCGTGTACTCTTCTAAAGCATTTACAGCCTCACAAAAGCTCGCCTTGAAACGGACTTATTTAGTTTTTTTTTTTTTTTCTCCCTTGAAGAAAGATGTATCAACCACATTATTTGCAGCTCCCTCTTATGATAAGAAACCTTGAAATACTCTTGTTGGTGCCAGCACCGGCATATGCGCATCCTAGCACGAATCCGGTGAGGAACCAGGAGGTGAGGGAGAAGTAAAAGTTTTAGTCGTTTGCTTGGAAGGAGGGGATTAACTGAAAGTAATTAGGGATGCAACCGTCTCTCCAGGGACGAGTGGAGGCCCCCCTCCCCCCTCTCTCTGCATCAATCAGCACCTATCAGTGTCGAACTTAAACCAGCAGACTGGCAGTACAGTGCGGATAGACATCACTTCTTAAGCACTAATCATTCGTCATCTCGCTGAGCTGTGATAAAGCCAGAGCGAGTTTCAAAGCTCCGCTGATGAGATACTGTCAAGAACGGAGGCCGAAGAAACTGTCGCCGGCAACCTCAGGGGCAGGGAGAGCTGATGCGGCAGCGATGAAAGCAGTCTGATGTAATATCAGAAAAATAGCGGACATACGTTTATTACCAGACGCTGAAAGGGAAACAAGACGCCTGTTTCCTGACAAAAGAAATAGAAAGTTTTGCTCTACACAAAAAAAAACCTTGTAACTGAGAGGTTTTAGTTTTTCCTTTGAATGGCTGGAATCTAAATTGCTGTTTAACGTCGGATCTTTACACGCGTCCTCATCCGTCGCTTCTTTTTTTTGTACGTGCAAACTTAAATCAAACGCACCATTTCGGATGGATGGAGGATTATTCGAGTCCGACTTGAGGCCTGCCGTCACGAGAGGCTTAGCTACGACTGCGGTGAACTAATCTCCCGGCGCTCGCAGCGGCGCCCCCAGACAGCGGCGGATACATTGTGCTCGGCTCTCCATCGGTATGCCGCGGAGGCACTGCGGGGGGATACGTGTAAGGGATTAGCTCGAGTTAGAAACTGTAATACGGGCTCGGTGCAGCCGGAAGGAAATCACCTGCCTGTCTGGTTTTTGTCTGCTCCGTGTTGCGGCTGTGCCGGGTCAAGAGTTCACGAGATGAGCGGGGCAACGGCGGGATAGTTAACCTCCCGTTGAGCTTTTATAATGTCTCGTTACGACCTCGTGGTAAAATAATGGGCTCGCGGCGTGTCTTGAGTGGATGAAACGGAAATGAAATCCACTGTTGGTACTAACCTTGGCCTTGCCGGTGCTCTGCAGGATGTGGACCAGCGCGCACGCCATCTCCTCCTTGTTCTTGACGCTTATCCCGGGCTCTAGCACCGAGCACAGCAGCATGTAGTTGTTGGTGGTGTACTCTGCAAACTCCTTGTACATCTCCATGGGAAGGATGCTCATACTCTGATAGCGCGCCTTGATCCTGATCATGGGCCCCGGCGTCTTGCCCTTAGGGGGGTTGGGAGTGCTGACTGGGTACCACTTCTCCACAAACTGTCGCCCGGTGACATCCCTGACGGGGATGTTGACGAGTCCAATGTAGTTGTTTTTATCTTTCTTTTTCTTCTTGTCTGTGTCCTTGTACAGGTGGGCTGTGATGCTCTTGACGGCAGGCAGGTTACTGAACTCAAAGTGCTCCCCCCAAAAGACATTGTCAGTCTTGAGCTTACAGGTGGTGCGGGCGTAGAGTGAGTCATCGAGACAAAGCTCGCAGAAGTATTTCTTTTTGGCCGGCAGGTCCTTGGCTTCGATGATCCACAGCCTCAGCATGTTCTCCACCCGGCGACTGTTGTCCTGGAGACAGACAAGATGAGAGTAAGTCTTTAAATATAATATTACACCACTGGAAAGCAGAAAAAAGAGAGTTCATGATTGCTCCGGTACAAGGACATGTACTAGATAAAAACAAGCACAAACCGCGAAAGAAATAAAGAAGCCGAGCAAGTAGAGAAATAAACAGATGATATTGAAACAAGAATCTGCAGCAGACCTTCACACTGAGGTTTCTCCATTTATACGTGCCAATAACAACACAGACGGATGAAATTTAAAATCTTTTTCCTTTTCCATTTCCACTCATTAAACCCGCTAAAATAAATTCACTCCTACGTTATTTTGCAGAGTGCTAACCCATCCTTATGATCAACTGATTTTGCCAAAAGCATTTATTATTTTTCGTCGATTATTCAAACTGCCTCGTAAACAACCTGGGAAAATGAAGAAAAGAGCTAATGATTGCATTGATAAAAATAAACACCGGCGTTTGTTATTATGTGAAGGAAATCTTTGGATGTCTGAGGATATCCAGACAGTACCTAGATATGCTACATTGCAGACAAAGCCTCAGTTTTGTGCAGGGAAGTTAATCTTCTGCTTAATATTGCATCCCAAGTTCTGGTGTTTCGGAACATTTAATCTAATTTTTACTATCTCTGCGGTTCGTTCAAGATGCTAAAAAGTTCAGATGCCCTGAGCACCTGTCCTCTACTATGGCACCAAGCGCCTATCCTCTAATTTCTCCCCCACTACTACTCATGCAATTCTGTGCTACTACTGTATAGTCCATTAGCCACCAAAAGTAACATTAATTTCCCTTAACTGTTATTTAAAAAAACAAAAAATTAGGGATGGGTATTGGCAAGGACTTCATGATACGATACGTATAACGATACTTGAGTCATGATACGATGTGTTATATATATTTGAATATATTGCAATATTACAGATGACAATAATACTTAATTGGATAAATTGAACAATATTAATCCAAATGATCCATTTCCAATTTATTGCACTTGGCCCAAAACATGATGACATTCAAAATCGATATTGTATCGGAACAAAAAATATCACGATATATCGCCATATTGATATTTTTTCCTGCCCCTACTCATAATTCAGTAAATCTAGCCTCGTCTCTTAAACGCCTCATCGTTTGATTTCCTACAAGGAATTATCAAAGCTGTCTCCTTTGCATCTGGTTATATCACACAAAATCAGACTGACACAAATTATCACCCTTGTGTTGTTGTGCATGGTCCATCCTCCACCAAACCAGATATCAACCCTTGCTACAGGCATCAACAATGATAAGCAACCACTTCCTTTCCTTAATTTATCGCTCCACTAGAAGCCAGACACCTTGACTCTCGTATGGTTCACGTGCTGAGCAGTCCACACATGCTAATTGTTAACGGCAGCTCTTCGATGTGACTCAACTGAACAGTGTTTCATCAAACACAATCTTCTTTGTCCCCGTATGTCCCTCTGCGCCATGCAGTTCAATTTGAGGACCGAGGAGACAATTTTAGTCACGGCGCCTTGTCAGCAATCTCCAAATCCCTAAATCTGTTAAATTCTTCAACGCACGAGTCCCTACGGTAAATAAAAGTACTCCAACCCATCAATTAGAAACGCAATCTTTTCAAGCAGATGTATTTGCAAAACATGAGCCCAAGAAAGACGAAAACCTCTGTAATTATCATAATTATCCATAACTATCTTCTTATACAGGAGCAGAATTGTGCACACTCAGCATTACGACCACCTCGTTTCATTTAGATTGAAGATATTTCAGCGTTTCAAGTTTGCTGTTGCATATCTTTTCTTAGAAAAGAGACTTCAGAGCGAGGTAATGGTTGGACATGTTGAGTCTTGTGTGTGTCCCTTATGAAAGCTTTTGTCAGTGTTTCTCTTGTGGGCTGACAGAATGTGTGTTCTGTAATTGTACCTGATTATAGACTCTTGCATGCTGGGTAACATAGCCCACTACCACATTTACACACCAGCGGTTGTGAAGCATTACGTGTTCTTTCTTTGCAGATGACAGCATCTTGTTTTGTGGTGAAGGTGACCGGCCCTTGAATGCAGCAGCCCAATTTATCTATCATCAAGATACAAGTTGCCACCTCGTCCTCATCTTTTTGTCTTGTTCCTCAGAACGAAGTTATCACTTAATGAGCTAAATGCAGCTATAACTAATCTCCTTCTAACCTCAAACATCAGTATCTTTTTTTCTGTTATGATACGAATATATTTGATTCGAAAAATGAAGCGGCAAAACAAGAAGACTTGTGGGTTTTTTTTTTTAGAGTGACCACACGTCCTAGATTTCTGAAGACATTTCCTGTTTTGGATGACCTGTCCTCCGGCTATAAGTGTCCCCAATTTTAGCTTTTTGTGAATGAGGAAAAAATGTTGCGGCAACTACTACGGTAGCCGGTTGAGCTGCTACTACAGATGTACCAGTTTTAATATGTTTAAATATGAATAAACATGTCAAAATAAAACGTAATTGTCCATTATTCTTCATTTCATCTTGTTCAGTTCTAATCTATGATCCATGACAGCAGTAGCAGTATTGCAGTAGCGTGGTAATTCTGAAATGATAATCTACTTAATATCTGTTTAACATAACTCCAGAAATGTTGTTATATAATTCCATACAGTTTCATTTCCCGTTTTCCACTCAGCACGGCATTGAATCTCATCTCTCAAATCTAATAAGTGCATTAAAAGTGTGAATCAAAGGCAGAGAAAGAGAGAAATAAACACGAGCTATTTGGGAACCCTCCTCCCAAACTTCTAATTAGTGAGCAATTTGCTAAATAATGGCAGATGAAGGAGTGAAGATGCTGCGCGATTAGGACGTTCTTTCTTGGCATGAAATGTTTGCGAGACCCCCCCTCGCCCCGCCGCAGCTGTGTTTGTCAAGATTACAAATGGCATCGACGCACAAAAGCTCTTGGCTGTTTGTCTACGCACCCTCAGCTTCTCGAGGTGCACTGTGCACGAACGAGCGCATCTCGATGTAAACATATCAGATAGTTGCGGCTGCTCCATGAATTACGCCACAGTGTCAACACCGTATAGCTAGCTGCGTGTTTATCAGTGTTGCGAAGTGTGGTTTGGAATTGGGACACTTGTGTGCAGACTTAATGGGGTTGATTACTTCACACCGTCTCGTCCCACCTCGTGCGTATTTACATACTTACTTTGTTTGGTTGCACCGCTCTCCTCAGATTCTCCATCCATTTGTCTCTCTCGGCTGATGAACGGCAGGAAAAACATTTGCTTCCCGCGGAGGTAGTGACCTGCCGCGGAGAGAAGAAAAACAAATGATCAAACCTCATGAATAACAATGACAGGGAATAAGTGGATTCCGAAAATGGCTCCTTCTTTTTTTTTTAACTAAACTTAGTTCCTGAATGACACTTTGCGGCGGAAAAAAAGAAGCACACAAGCACAATAGTGGATCTGAGGAGACAGGAGATGACTAAGCAGTGCTGAGAAATGACTGTTCAAAAGAACAATTGATCGCTGGATGACTTTAAAATGGGGACAAAGAGGGAGCAGAAAACTGCACAACAATAAAAATGGTGTAATGAGCAACATAATTAAGATTAGTAGAGATCTGTGGCCTCTACTATAGACGGTATGGAATATTAATTATTGAGTAATTCATCCGTCCCTGAGGCTCCTTCGCTATCGCTTCACATGCTCTCTATTCACACATATCATACACATGTGAATGCTGCAGTTAATTAAAGACATCTTTCATGCCTCGCTCTTTAACTTGAGAGGAGACGTGAGGAGACACTTCTTTTCTCATAGGCGGCAAAATTACACATCATACTCTGTTTCGTAATAAAGAAAACGCGACTTTATGTCATGTTATAAGAGGCACGTTACAACAGAGACGGGAGGCGAGACGACACGCAGCCTTCAAAAGTGTTGTTCTGAGGTGTTAATTCACATTTCAGAGCTTTCTGTTAATGATACACTCGCTACAGAAACGGAGACATTTAATCGTACCGAAGCTTTTGCTGTGACCATCAGTTTTAATTAATCCGGCTTCATTTTTCAGATACAAAACTGCAATACCAAGTATCAAGGGAACACTGACTGTTGCTATTAGAGCTGAAATAATTAGACAGCAGGAAAAGGTAACCATTAATTGCAAATCGTACTGGTCTTATATTATTATTTTTTCAGTCAAATGTCCTAGAAAGTTTTGCAGCTTTTGCAACCTAAAAGAGAATGGTTTCCAGGACTATCTCACTACTTTCACAAATCACATTTTTACACAGATCTCTCAACAAAATAATCAGTTGAAAATGCAATTATTAGAATGATTTTCTGTCCTAGTTTCAACAGGGAAAAAAAAAAAAAAAGTCAGACAGAGTTGTTGCAAAACTTAATGTGGTTTATCGTTGCAGCTGAGAGCACAACACGGTGTCATAACTCCACTTGACCCAGAAACCAGGAGTGCTCTAATTACAATTACTGAATATTTTAATGTGTCGGCTTCTTATAAGTCGTGTGCCATGCACGCACAAAAGCACAAATACAATGTTGACATATTAGCATCTTTTTTAAGCTGCAGTGATGAACGCATTAGTGAGCCTCGCTGGTCGAGGCCAATTTTCAATCTCTTTCTTTAGCTCTGCTTTGGTGTCCACCAGTATCTCAGAGGTGCAACCTGGCTCGTTAGAGGCAATCATCCAGTGCGTTTTAAAGATGTTCATTCATTAATTTTCCGTCACCACTTGTCCTCTGGAGGGTCGCAAGAGGCAGGGTGCACGCTGGACAGGTCTCCAGCCTGTCGCCAATGAACCTAACGAGCAAACGCCAAACAGTCGAACTCAGAGCCTGATCTTAAAACTTTCTTGCGCCCGATCAAAAAATAGTTGAGAACCGTTAAGAAACCAAAGCTGAAAGACAGTAAAACAGGCTGCTAATTGGAATGAATGGGTGTCAGTACAGGGAACTTAGAAACTATTTAACCAATCACCGGTGATCGATTAAAGCTTGACGGTTTTTTAACTCAAAAATGGTTTGCTAAAATTCAAAGTGTGGCTGAACGCTGGGGTGTTTTGCTTTTGTCCTGAAGACCTAAAGCTAACTTTGTTTTTACCAACAAACTCCTGTTACTTACTGTTCGGTCACACTTTGAATTTTGTCCATTGGTGAGTTATGGCGATCCAAATACCGCAAGCAGATGTTTAGGTCATAAAGGGTTAAGAATTACTGTTCTGTTTGGTCTTTTCATGAAGGGTTAATGACAATAACAAACATGTTAGCCTTATCCTTTTAAATAATAGATTTGCACAGTGATCCAATTCTGTAGCAGAGGAACGCTACACAATGAAATATATTCACCTTACAGTCATTTCTGTTCGTTTCCGTTGTTGCTACATATATTCTAATGCGGTCTAACACGTCCATGACTTGGAAACCCTCCAAATGCCACTCACACACACATTCTCATGCAGGACCTTTACTTGCGGAGCCCGGGGGCGCCTGAACCCACACATCCTAATATTCGTAAAGTGCTACTATGTGCGGCCTCACCTCAAAGCAGTAGTCCTGCCCGAGGATGCTGCTGTGAACGGGCTTGATGATAACCTCGTCCTCCATACTTAGGTCCAGGGCTTCCACAGCGCTACTGGGGCTGAGCAGTGACTCATGGGAGCGAGACTCCTTCAGCCTTGGCATCAGATGAGACCTAAGAGAAGGAAAAGAGGAAGAAGAGGGAGAGGAGTGAGCGTCGGATGGGGAGAGAGGGAGCATATGTACGGCACATATCAACAAGCTCTCATGCGAGGATGACGAAGAGAGGATGCTGCGCTCGCCTCAAAGTCGGCGAGCTCTCAGCGTGACAAGCTCGCAAACACGACTGTGTATCAACACATGTTCGCGCGCCCACTTCTGAGCAGGCCTGCTAATGGATGCTTTGCGACTTCTCGTTTACAATTTGAATGAATGGAAAAAGATTGAAGGGTTGAGTCAAGCTGTGCTGCCAGCTCAGGCAGCGGAACCGCTAGAAAGAGGAAGCACTTTGCGTCATTGATTATCATTAATGGTCAGACTCGGACCATTTCTATGATGTGATAATGCTCCACTTGCTAGCCTCATTTAATACACAAACAGCAGTCTTCTCATAAATGTCAGTTTTTTTTTTTTTTTTCCCCCGCTGCACTATGACGAGAGCACGAGATGCACCTCGGATGTGTTCAGTGTTTTGACAAAGGCAGCCCGGAGGCTTGATTCTTGGCCATTTTTTAGCCAGAGAAGATTAGGAGACACAGTAAGGAGATTTCCACTCTTTGTTTGTTGATGTTTTCTGTGTTTGATGTTGCCCTACTTTTGAGGTTTTAAGGAGAGTTAAGCTAGATTTACGCTTCTGTGTTGGCTCTACAATGCGGACTGACGTGCACCTCCCCAGCACTCAAACTATACGTCACCGTGACGTTTGTTAAACACTTATTAGCTTTAGCTACAACAATAGCATCTAGCTTCCAGTCTTCATTGTTAAAAGTGTAACTCAATAGAAAATTAGCCACTGACTTTTAATAAAGACAACAATCCAGTGCACACATATGAAACTAGCTAACAACGTTGTAGATGTCTTTATAGTTAATACTGTACTGTACAACTGTACATTTATGTTGAGGGGAGGGGCCCATGGATGCATACTGCCATGAAGGAGTGTCATTACTATGGGGTGGGGGTGTCTGGTCTGGTCTAGGTGGGTGCTACATGTCTAAGGAACATCTTTACGATTGAATGCCAGGTCCTAAAGTTTCCCATCAGAACATTGAATTGTCACAAGATGCTCGATCTTATTCACTTCTCCTGTAAGTGGTTTTAATGTTGTGGCTGATCGGTGTATGTGCCAGTGATCGTTGTTTTTTGTATAAAATTTAGCCCAGGATTTTACCAGTTATGCTGGCTATTATGCTTTCTTTATACCAACACAAGGAATCTATATAGAGCTTAAGTTGTAGCAGGCCATGCCGCTAGAAGCATTTATACTTTGTGTACTGGTGCATCTTGTTTATCCACTGAGAAACGTGGGCGAGGAAATGCATTTCGGACCATTCACATATGTTGCAGCAGGTGCACGACAGGCTACAGCGTAGCGGCACTGAGATATGTGTACGGAGCGGCGCAGCGACGGCGTGGCGCTAATGCAGAACCATAAATCTGGCTTTAGCTCTCACGCGCTCCCATTCACCGATCCTTACACATGTTGAGTCGGCCTCGCGGTGATAAGAGGATGAAAGGCTAACTATGCTAGCGGGGGTTGATGTAAACAGGCTACATGGGCACATAACATTAGCCCCTGACACTGCATCGCTGGCACGAAGACAAAGGGTCAATTACTAATGTAATGAGTGAGAACGCTCTTTCCGCGGTGGCCTCGGTGGACGGCTCACGCGCTAATCCCATGCATGTGTGTGCGCCTCTGTGTGTGTGTGTGTGTGTGTGTGTGTGTGTGTGTGTGTGTGTGTGTGTGTGTGTGTGTGTGAGCAGGGTACATCTTTCACCACGGAATAGAAGAAGAGCATTCCAGATTAGCAACCGCATGCAGCCCTTTGTGCAGTCGGCCAGCTTTGTTGTCAAATCCACTGTCCAATGTGAAGTGGATAATGACATGGACTCTCCTTTTTTTTTTTTTTTTAATTCCTTAATCTCCCTCTCACATACAGACAAACAGAAACATCATCCTCTGGAATAAAAGAAAGGAACTACAGCAATGTGTTCGAAAAAGACATAAAGCATAGTTGCGAATATCTAAATCCAGTTTTAGGAGCTCCTAGAATATTCCGGAGCACAGCTGCACCTCTGCTTAGCGATTGGCTGACTGGGTACTGGGCAGAACAGAGAGCATGAAAGAGGGGAAACAGGAAGGGATGGGAACTCTAAACCTCAGTCCTGAAACTGCCTGACGGGAAACAATCTGTCGAGGCGGCACAATACCACCACGTTGTAATTAACTCGTAGCATGTCTAATGTTCGGCTAATTGGAAAGTGAAAATAATCCTCAACAGAGAGGAAATGGCCACAAAGAGAAGAATGTGTCTATATGTTTTACGCCTACATTGTGATTTTCTTTTTTTTTTTTCTTCTTCTGGGCGTATCAAGTCGTAAGAACGTTAGTGTCAGTGAGAACGCTGAGAGACTGTGAATAAAGCACGAATCGATGAATAATAACGCCGCCTGTCATCTACGTTGCGTGTGTTAAAGTGTACCGCAAATGTGTAATTTACAGCCTATTGTAACGCATTCGGTATTTAATGACAGTGAAAGAACGGACGACGTGTGAATCTGGTTTATAACTTCTGGTGCGAAAGACAAGTGGCATCACAAGCAGGACCCGCTGTCCTCATCCCCGCGTTTCTCCACCCTTTGCCTCCCTTCCCTTCCCCCCGCGGCGTCATTCATTCTCAGGAAGCGTCCTCTGTTGTCCTTGACGATCCCTCCTCTTCTACACCGTGCTCCTCAGATTCAGTATTTACCTGAGGTTTTGGATGGGTTTATGATCTTCCATACTGCCTGGTGTACATCCCTCCTCTCAACCTGTGCTGCTTTTATCTCCCGTTGTATTCATCTTTCGCCTCGCTTTCCCAGCAGTCAATCCATCCGTCTTCTGGGCTTCATTCGAGGCTTTTAAATATTTCACATGTTACGCAGCTGATCCACAATCCTCATCCTCACCTAACTTGAACTATATATATATATATAAAGCGCAACTGAAAAGGTCACGACATGAGGAGCGGACCTAGTCAGGGTTACTGGAGACGCTGCAAAGAGCACCGCATCTATTAAACCTCAGGACGCTCGGATACTTAAATAGATAACGTGATATAAATGTTTTAAGTGAACTTCACAACCGCTCGCTGGTAGATTTATGGTAATAGATTTAAGAGGACGTCCATCCATCCACCAATCCATCCATTCATCCATCCATCCATCCTTTCGCTTATTAGAAGTCGGGTCGCGCTGAATATGCCAATCCAGGCGTCCCCCCACTCCCTAGCAATTATTATTTTTATCCCGTCACTTCAGGAAGGACGTGGAAGAATTAAATAATTAATCAAGCAACAATTGGTCCATTCTGATCTGCGCTCCCCTTGTTGTCGGGTTTATTTCAGGAGTTAAATGGACAGAAAAGGGAGGCGACACGAACCGAAGTCCCCTGTCTGGAATCGGGGATGTCGCCTTCATGCACGCCTCTTTCCTTCTTTACTTTTTTATTATTATTGCAGCAGCAGCAGCATGATGCAATTTATATATCTATTTATTTTCGCAACAGAAGCAGGTACCAGAACATGAAGGTGCATTTGAAAAAAATAATATGTAACTTTCCTACTCCACTCAAGCGTATAATCCTTTTTGCCATACTTACAGAAAAAAATTAATCACGGGGTCATTAGAAGGAGCTGGTTGATGATTGGTTTAGCAGTACAGTAAAATAAGCTGATATTAATACAGCGAATCAGTTATTTAGATTTCTTATTATCCAAAACTCCTATTTGTTTGTGGATGCAGACCACTATTTAAGAGTCCATGGCACTGCATCAGGCCGAATATCCCATCAGCACGGTGTGAGAAGTAGACAGACGGCGCTTTGCCGAGGCTCAATAGAAACTCAGTTAGGAGTAAGTACTATGGAGAGAGGGGAGCGGAGTAATGGATTCGGAGTGTGTCTGAGCTGCACCCAGTGCGCTTTGTCTCTGCATCCTGTAAAAAAGAGTTCATCTGATAGCCTGTCTGGGATCTGATACAGTCTGAAACATCAGGCCCGTGCAGGCGTCGGTGCACTTAGACTCCCAACACGTAGACTCGCTGGCAAGTTGACGGCACCACAGGGGACCGTGTTTGTACTGATAGCTCGAGATAGGCTGAATTAATGCAGTGCAAATAAGAGCACTTTCCGAGTCTTTTGTGCTCGGCGAGTGCGACGCGTTTCACCGCAATCATAAGTCAAGCGTCGCGTTTTAGCGCGTGCGAAGCGCTGTTAATGTCGACGCGGTGAATAATACCCTCTCTGTGCCGTCCTTACGCTCTGCGCACGCGAAACCTTCTGACACGACCTGAAACAACATGTGTTTGTCCTCATCGCGCCTCCGTGTAACAGAATTAAGAGGCCTGAAGTCGGGCTGTTTGCCGCGGACGCCGCCCCGCCCAGCGTGCAGACGGCGTTTTTGCTTCGCTGTTTGTCCGGCATTTACGACGATCAATACGCTCTCCGCTCGCGGACTGGCACCGCAATTACTTGTTGATAATGCCCTCTGCCAAACAAGCGCGCGAGACCCGCGCTGCGCGGCGGCAGACGTGCATATCAACAAGTGTTCTGGACAGAATGCACAAACGCTGTTAGATAACCTTCTGTAGTATTTGAAGCTTGACAAGTGTTGACTTTTCTTATCTCCGTTGCATGTAATGCAACACGAGCACAAACCAATCGCTGAATCAACGCATACGCCAATCATGCAAAACATTATGACTACCTTCCCTAATATTGTGCATGTCTCGCTTGTGCCTCCAAAAGAGGATGGACATGGGCCTTCTGAGGGTTGAGGCGACTGGTGCACAGATACTGCACCTTGTGCTGCATCCTCCTGGGATCTGCTGGGTCTAGGTGGGTGGCACACGTCTAAGTAACACCCACGTGTCCGAATGCCAGGTCCAAAAGAGCCAGATGAGAGCTGATCTCCAGATATCTCCCCCAGCATTACCTTTCCACCCTCAGCTCCACTCATGCACCACTTCTTTGTACGGTTCTGAATTAGCCATTAGGCAGAGTCACGCACTGCTGAGGCTGGCACCGCGGCACCGAGCTCCACAACCACTCTCCAGGAACACTGTGGGTACACAGGCCGTTTTTTTGCTAGACGCGTTCCGTGTTCTTTTTCCATTAATCTGTTGGCCTTTCACACATAAGTCTGATGTAATCCTGAGCTATCGCGGCTATAAATATAGACCGTATAAAGGGGGAAAATGTTCAGATAAGCTGCGCTACAAGAAAATAGCCTGTGCTTGTTAGACGCGGGCTTGCAGATGAAGTGTTTCTGCAAGTTTCTGGTAACAGTTCACTTAAGGTGAGGTCACAACACCCTACGCTATCATCACATTTATGCAGGTAGCCATCTCCTGACTTGGCACGCAGACGATGCTCAAACCAGAAGAGCTCCGGCGGCGGCACCGACCGCTCTGCGGGCACCTCACCCTCACCTCAGACATCAAAGAGGAGACCGTCACGGACAAAGAGAAAACATTCAGACACATGCAGATGCGGTAATTGTTCGAGCCGGATTGTGAAGCACATGCACTGCGGAGACGGGCGACGGGACAAATAAGCCATTATTCATGCATGCAGGCCTCACACAATGAAGAGTCCGTTATTCCCACTGCTTTGGCTCTGAGTCAGCGAGAAGGACCACAGGCTGCGATGAAACAACTTAGTGTCTGTCACACTCGCTGCAGAGGGCCCCCCGATCGCTCGCTCCATCCAGTCGTGTCTGGTCAGGAGACGGGATTTTAACTCCGTCTCCAGAGCTTGATCGTGCCTCATTATTCACACATGAGCCCAGAGAGGAAGTTAAATTCTAGCCTTTTTTTTTTTTTTTTTTTAACATTTTATTCAGTAGCGGAACTGCGTTCGCGGTCCGGGTAAACGTATGTCTTTGTGCATCTACTCGGGCATCCGTCAACAGTCATCCGAGCCGGAGGGAACAGCTGGGTGACGGGCAGGAGCAGAATGCAGACAACCAAACAAAGGTCTGGCCGGTAGCAAGAGTCAGTGAGGATGGTAGTGAAAGGGTGGCAAGGGAAAAAAGACAGAGCAGCGGGGGGGCCGGGGGGTGGGGGGGGGATCCTGTCAGATGCTGCTGGTGCAGAACGGTGGAGGATGTGCGAGCTAAAACCACTGACATGTGCCCACGGGCCTTGGAAAGCAAACACCGATGAGGACGGCCAGCGGATCCAACGGCAGAGCAGATCAAAAGCTCAGGCGCGCCGCGGAGAAACGGTGATCTCTCGGGATGAGGACAGGGGGCCGAGCTCCTGGCTGCAGATGCACCGGCGAATGCGAGGACCCAACGAAGGGACATCTCTATATCTGACATCCAGACTTAATAAAAAAAAAAGGCCCCTTTCTCCTCATGACACCCAGTGAGACCTGACTGGCAATGAAAGCCGTAACAATGACGGGGAAAGGGGGGAGAGTGGACATAAATGTAAACATGGATGCTGCTCCGTATCCAGTGCATTAGCGATTGCAGCACCTGCGCTTGTTGGCGGGTTTTGTGTTTTATGCTTTCACGCTGCCGGGGGTCTAATGCATGCGAGACAAAAGAGAGATTACACTGGGAAGAGGGATAAAGGGAGACACAGCCCAGGGCAAAAAATATATATATATATAAAAAAAAGGGGGTTAATAAAACTCTGACGCTATGGTGTGACCACCTTTGCGAAGAAAACAAGAAGCGGTTAAAGCTATAGATGGAAACGCGCATTAGCTCCGGGTACGTAGAAGCGAAAGCACAAAGAAGGCCTTTCATTTACAGGGGGAGGAAGGAAGCTTTTAAAGGCAAGAATGAGACGCATGCAAAACACACGCCCCTCCCTGCAAAACAGACAAATGCATACACAGGCCCCCCTCTTTAGGAGCCTATAGGGATGCCTGACTCAGAGCGCTGGCAGACACGCCGCATTGTAGACGGTGTTGGCTGGTGACTGCGATCAGGTGGTCGGGGGGGGGGACAACAACAACTGCGGGGAGAGGGCCGAGGCGGCCTCGGAGCTAACGCGCGCACATGTGCGCCCAGCTTGATTGCAGCGAGAGCGTAGCCTCCCTGCTAGGCTTGGAGGTGGTTCAGCGCAACATCTGCTAGGATACTCGCAGCAGGAAAGCGGCGGAGAAGCTGCTCCGGGTGCCGGGGTCTCGCTCTGAGCTTTGCGCGTTGAGCGAAAGAGAACGGAATCGTCCCGGCCTGCAGATACGAGATCAAACCGGCAGCTGCGGAGCGAAACCGCGCCAATTACCTGCAATGATCTGTGAACACCGGTTTGGTGGGGAATTCATTTGACCTAAAACGTTCCTGCTCGTGTTATTCCTCTTCCCAGGTGGGGTTTAAGAGCCAAATGGCCGTCGGATCTGAGTGTATGTACAGTCTACGTGTGGGAGTTTGTCCACAGCTTCATTCGTGGTAATCGTATCAGGTGTGAGGGGAGCTAAAAAGGGGCGTCCGACGGATCGCCATGAGATTTCTAATGAGGTTAAAGGTCACGCTAATGAGGAACTTGGAAATCTGCAGCTGAGGTCAAAGGCCAATGGCCGAATGTCCTGCTAATGAACGCGTTATGATCGCAACATTGATTTAAACAACTCGTTTCGTGGGATCGTAAAGAGCAGAAAGAAACCAGTCACGATGATTGATCGTGATCAATGTTCACGCTGGAGTTTTTTTTTTTTTTGGGTGGGATCCTCATTTTAGGCTTCATGTCCCTGGCTCACCCACACACGTGCTACTCCCTCGACAATGAAATAAAGACGCGTCAACTACGCTGGCAGAAATAAGCAGGAGGAAAGAAGAAGTGACTGATTAAACGAGGAATCAGCGTCCGCTTTTTTTTTTTTTTTTAATGCTTTCATAAAACGACTCGTAACAACGTCTTACAAAAGACGGATGAATAATTTATTGCTCTGGAATGCCACGCTCTGCAAGCAGATTCCCGTGTCATGTACTTGTGTCATTACAACTACTAATACTACTAATACTTCCCTCCCTCTCAGCCCCACATGATTTCATTAGGAAAGTTCGATATTAAACGTTTTTTTTTTTTTTAAGCGTGTGCATCCAAACCAGTGACGATTCGAATTAGATGGCGGCTGTGCATGTGTTTACACATATAAACATTTATTTCACTTTAACGTATTTCCACCCGTTCTGCTCGACACTCATTAAATCCGAAGTGAAATGACCAAAGCTGAGGGAAGAGAGGGGTAGCGGAAGCAAACGGGAAATAATTAAGTTATCACCTAGTAAGACAGGAAAGAGTAAAAAAGCTGGCCCTAATTGGACCAGTGTCTGTCCAATTAGCTGACTTATCATTTGGCTTCAGGCCAGATGACACAGTTAGTCAGTTTAAATCCTCAAGGGCTGGAGAGCGTCAGTAGAGAGGACTATTCTTTAACGTTGGCCAGTAAAAGAACGAGGAAAATCTTCCTGTATCGCATGTATATTAATAATAATACACACATACATACATAAAATTAAATTAGTGATGATACTTGTATGTTTTGTATTATTAACCCAACTCCCAAAGACACCGAAACACACTTTCCACTTAAGCGTTTCCTATTTGTCATTCCACATTAGCTGCTATTGATCTGTTATTTAATCCCATCAATTGTAAAAAAATGACTTAAACACTTTAACCACAAACGTCCACAGAGACAATAATAGACCATTAGAGGGAAGAAACTCGTACATCAGTGGGTATGACTCAGTCATGACCATGAGGCGGGGAACACTTAGATCTGCCAAGGTCATAGCAACGTTATTCTCCCCGATGCTGCTAATATGTTGCACACAAGTCCATAATAATAAAGACAGCAAACCTAAACTGTGCTATTTGTCTTTTCTGTCTCAGGGCAAAAAAAATTGAAAAAATAATTAGTTACTCTTGAGCTGTTAAACAACTGACTGCTAAGTGCTCGGGGAGCTGATAACAGCATGTGAAAAGCAGTCGTGGAGATGAGGAAGTGGGTTTTTCACTTCTTGACCTGAATATTCAAACACCCCCGTTGGCACTGGACAAAGAAACAAGCCAGCACTCAAGTTCACAAGGAGAAAAAGAGGGCAGAGACTTTGTTTCAGCAGCAAAAAAAAAATAAAAAAATAAAATACATATCCAGCCTGTGATCTCTACCAACTTTTTCGACTTTGTTTGCAGCTTTCACGGGCGCCTTTTTTTATTAATCGGAAAGTCAGACACATGAAGCAGCTTTAGCACATAACTGGTTCTAAATTCTGATGCCGATACTGAGGTCTTGTTTGCGCTCCAAAGCCGACATTTGCCTCTGGCACTGAATAGTTTGCATCTTCAAGTCCAAACTTGTCTCGTTTTTTTTCTTCTTCTTCTTCTTCTTTTTTCCCCTTAACAACATTTTTTCCCAACTTTCCATCTGTAATCCACTTACGGAAAGCGTAATTTTTTTTACAGCAACAACTAGTTCTGTGCAGCCGCGTCGTAGGGTCCTGAGAGAACCTTTGGGTGGATGCAGAGAAGCAGAGGTTTCCATAAACCACAGCGTGCAGCTGTGCTGTAACTATCCACACGAACACGAATACAAGAACACGGTATTAAAACAAAGCGGCAACTCACGATCGGCCGAATATGTGAAACATGGTCCAGCTGAAGCTCTCGGAGCTGGGTCCTCAGAAAGCTTCTCTTTGGGTCGCATTCCTCACGAGCGAGGCCGGCCTCAGTGTTTTCTGGGACTATTTTTGAGTCTCTGGGAACGTGGCTGGAGCCTCTGCCCTCTGAATTACACCGCACCGCTCCCTAAGGATGTCTGTTGCTAGTAACACACCCCTCTCCACATCCCATTTAAAAAGACAGCGCTGTTATGTAGGACAAGCCTGCCCATACTCCCATGTAACATTACACTGGGATGAAGTAATGCACGAAAACTGCTCAGAAAAAGAGGCTCGGACGTTTCCAAATGACATAAATCTATTTAAGCAGCTTTTTTTTTTAAAAAAAACTGTCACGATGCTCAAACGCACGCTCGCAGTCGGATTTAATGACTGTATGTGTAGCACATAGTTTATCCGTAGCATTCACCTAATGAAAACCTAAATATGAGCTGAAACAACAAATTAATGGGTGAAAGGTTGAAGCCTGTTATAAAGTTATTACAGTGCTACTCTTGGAAAACAGCATCCATATTCTTCTCGCTAAACCGAATCCCTGGGATACGCGGTTCCTCTGTCATCATCAGGTCTGTCTCCGCTGCTTTTTCTCACACTGACACAGACCCTGAATTGGCAGCCAGGAAGTCAGCCCTCCCTCTTTTTTTTTTTTTTTTCCCCTGTAGCAGGAAACAATGGGTCAGCCTTCAGCACCAGGCTCTGTGGGAAAATTCTGGGTCCTTGGCTGGAGCGTAGGACGCGAGCAAACGAGAGGAGGGGGAAAAAAAAGAGAAAAATGAGGGAGGGAGGGAGCCGCAAACAGAAGAACGATGGAGAAAATGAGGCCAGCCAGGTTTCGGAGGGAGCCGTGCCTCCAGATGTGTCGTGCAGCCGGCCCGACCCCGGCGAGGGGAGACCGATGTCACGGGCCGAGACGCGCCGTCGAGGAAGACGCTTGAGGCTGACGTTTGAGCGCCGAAAGAAAAGAGACAGAGCCCCAGAAATGTCATTTCTCGTGAAATGATTAGATGGGAAAACGGGTCCGCTTCGGCATCGGCTAGTTGAAATGTTTTCCTGAGCGGAAGGAGAGTATCATAACTCAATCGTTTAAGAGTCCGCAGAAATGACACAGGAGCCATTATGCAAAAGGACTCGAGTGGAACTCAACAGAAGCCGCTAGCATTCATCCAGCTCAACAATGGAATTCATTGTGAGCGGCGCAGCGGAAAAGGTCTTTACACCCCATTATAGGTGCACCGGTTCTCCAGCGCCCAAACAATTTAAGCATCATTTGGAAGGTGAAACTGGAGGAGGTTTAATGTACTTGTTCCTTGTGATGCAATGGATCGCTTGCTCTTATCTAGAGTAAACAGGCACGCATGCCTCGCTGTTCAGGAGAGCGGCTGGGTAAAGGTTAACTACAAAGCCAAGGCAAAGCTCTGAGACTAAACACTCTGGGGGATTTCCTCATTCCTCCGGTCTGGGCCACGATAGTATCAAACCCCTCATAGAGTTGTTTGGAGTGTGACTGCTCCCAAATATAACGTGGGACGGGGGCAGCGCCATTGTATCTGTGTCTATTCAGAGTTGTTTGCGATCGCTGCGGCAGGAAAAGGAGTTCAGAAAATCTTAAATCTATTCAGTGAGAAAAAGACGCTCTGAACAATGGCCCCGGCTGCACACGCATAGCAACGCGACTCACTTACGGACTGTTTTGGGTTTGTGGTCCGTGTGAATTTGTGAGAAAAGTCCATGACAACTGCGTGCAGGTCATGAGCTAAGAGCGTGCACCGGTAGCAGCAGCACCGGTAGGCTAACTGCCCGTCTAATGGCAGCCCCCTCCCCCCCCTCCGTGAGGCCTCGCCTCTCAGACGCAATTCCCCTGCCACCCACTAACCTGTTTAATAAAGCTCCAACTGTACGTAGAGGGGGTAAATAAAGGGAGGGAGGGAGGGAAGGAAGGGGAGAAAAATAATCAGTGGATGCAGAACATTCCAGGCAAGCTTCCACAAGTCTGCGCCGCCGAGGAGAAGTGGGCGGTGGATGGAGGGAGAGCCCTGGAGACGCCGTTGGACATGGAGAAAGGGAGGACATGGAAGTAGAGGACGTGGAAGTAGAGGCCAGAGGCGGAGAAATGAAACTAAAACTGGTGAAAAGACGAGAGAAGAGGGAAAAAAAGAGAAGCTCCGATGACTAACTGGTTAACTAACGCGTTTTATTGCACCTCTGCTGCTAAATTTGAAAGGTGTGTTCTTCCAGTGAAGGTCAGGGAATAAAATATATACACAGAGTGAGAAGCAGATTTCCACAGAAATAACAGTATGATTAATATATATATATTTTTATTTTATCGTGGGCGCTGATATGGCACATTAGCCAGCGGAGTTCTTCTATTGCTTTTTGAAAATGTTTCCATCACTGTAAAACAAGTATAACAGCAGAGATTCATTCTTAAACAGTTTCCTGTGGCACTCAGTTTCAAATCCATTCATTCCAACTTAAAGTCCTATTATATGTATTATATACGCCGATCAGCCACAACATTAAAACCACTGAATGACATTGAAAATTTGGAAACTTCTGGACCTGGATGTTACTTGGGCATGCAGCACCCACCTAAACCAGACCAGTATCTGTGGGATGATCCACAGAGGCCCCTCCCCTCAGCCCACACCACACTTTCCGATGAGTCACAACTGTTTTGGAGACCTACACAATGTTATGAAGGGTGATTCTGAACGTCGCGGCCGATCGGTGCGATACAATAACAATGAAATAAAGTGCCGAACGTTGCTGGCTTTATTTTTTTATTTTTTCAATTCTCTGTGTTCTCTGCGCGGCCCTGAGTCAACAGACGTTAATGAGAGCACACAGTGTCAACTGTCTCCGACCTTTAATGTGTTTTGCGAGCGTGTTTAAATGTCTAGTCGGTTTACTGTCAGGATCCAAAATGCAGTCAGAGTGGAGCCCGATCAATGGGGTTTTTATGCCGCCGCGCAGCGGGTCAATAGTGGCTAAAAGTGCGGTTAAAAGATCAACGTAATGCAAAGACGGTGTCTCTGCGTCTTCTACCAGGAAGACGAGTGAGAGGAAATGGGAGAGAATAAGAGGGCATTAGTGACCCCTCCCCTCCATTCCATCTTTCATTCCCCTACAGCCTGCCCTCCATTTCATTTTCCTAAAGCAGCTTACTGTAGAGAATCAGGCACACAAATAGAACAGAGGCGAACCAGGAGCCGCGGCTACGGCGCGTTTGTTTGGCTAAAAGAAACACACAAAGACAAAGAGCGCGAGAGTGGAAGGGAAGAAAGGGAGAGACCTGTAGGACTGAGGCTTGAGAGCTTTACTCTCCCGTTGTTTCTATTGACTCGGCGCCGCAGCCTTCGGGCCAAGAAGAGCAAATGAGTGATTCAATTATTGACAACGCACAGTTGCTTCCTCATGAGCATATGCTCCTCTTTCATCCTCTCGCAGGCCGGGCTGAGGAGATCCAGAGTAGCTAAATGACTTCCGTGCGCTCCTTCCACCGCGTTTCAGTCACAAGCGTGAGCTATTTGGAGGCCGGTATCCTAACCTCTGGTTCGCATGACACGCATCGTGTATTTCCAAAGCATTAACCTCGGTGAATAAGGAGGAAATTACACATTTCGGTAAAAGGCTTGACATTCTCCCTGCCTTTCATGCTCTAAATGCTTTTCGGATTAATCATCTTTTTGACTAAAGCCAGATAGATTCGAAGAGTAGCAAGTAAAATTGTGTTACAACCATCTCGATGATGATTAGAAACAGGAAGGGAGCGGCTAATGCAACAAAAAAACATAATAAACTACTAAAATAAACTAAGACATATTACATACTGTGTCTTGTAGAACAGATGTGTCTCTAAAATAGTCAATTTCAGCTTTTACATTTTTAAATAATCCTGTTCATATTTAACATTTCAATCAGGGCTGGGGGGTATGACCAAAAATGTATATTACGTTATTTTCTAAAATTCTGACGGCATTACGGTATATCACAGTATTTCATTTTTTTCATGCATAATCACATTTTCTACTGGTTGACAGAGGAATTGATGCAGTCAACTGACTAAGGATGGACTATTTTAGTGTAATGATGAGAAGAATGATCCCACACGATTCGTAAAACAAGTTTGACCCCGTGTTAGTGCTGCCTGCTGATGTGGAAATCCAGGGACATTTACAGTTCAGATAAAAAAAAAGAATTAAATGTTGTCAAGATGAAATGAAGAAACAGGGACAATTATGGTGTCATTTATCTTGACATATTTATCCATATTTAAACTGCTATGTCTGTAATGTCAATAGAAGCGCAACCAACTACCGTAATAACTGTAGACTGCGCGCAACATCTTTTTCTCATTCATTAAAAGTTAAAATTGGGGACATTTTTGGGGGCAGCTTTAATCAGGGGGTGGGGACATCCAAAATGGGGACTGTCCCCAGAAATTGGGGACGTCTGGTCACCCTAAAAAACTTTCGGACATTTCCATCTTCACCACGAAAATGGTACGTCCTGAAACAGCTGCAAATACATCTATATCATAACGAAACCGAACACCGGTATCCAGCATGAACCGGTAAACTGCCCTAATTTCAATGCACCAAATTTGGAAATGCATGTTTCATTCAAAAGTCATACTAAGATAACTACCTACAGACATGTGCAAACACCTGTGCGTGCTCAGTGTGTTCGCATTCGTGCAGTCAGGATTACACGTTGCTTCACCAACCTCCGTCTCTAAACCAGCAGTGGTCCAGACCTCTTGCCCCCTCCCCCCCCCCCCCCCCCCCCCCAAGCCGTGCAGCCCCTGGGTGCAGCGTGTTACGGCCCCTCCCCTCTACATGTGTCTGATCAAATGCTCTGCTCCACTTCATCAGCTCTCAGTAAATCAATGGACATCGCAGAGATGATCCGCAGTATGACGAGCGCTTCCAAAGGGACTCGGAAAATGATGTGAGGAGACAGGGAGGCTTAGCGGGAAAAGCCGGCGCCGTGCAGAGCATTCGTTATTGCATTTAACTTGCAACACCCGGATACGTCTGCGGAATTATTACACAAGTTCGGTCCAGGAGTAGGAATTAAGAGCAGCAATCTGGAAGGTGAATGAGCATTGCATAAGAGGTTTAGTCATCCACAAGTAACTAGTACACAAAAATACTAGAGCATAAACAAATGCTCGCTCTTGGCCCTGTGATGTTCTCCTCCTTCCTCCTTTCGCTGTGTCTTTTATCTTAAAGCATGTCTTCCTCTCGCTGCAGCTTCATGTTTGCTGCTCTGCTCTGCTTCCTTGTCTAGTTAGCAACCAAAAAACAAAGATTACAACACAAATGCACGTCTGAACGTAGAAGGTGAACGAAGCATAAATATGTGGAGAAACATTTGCTCACGCATGCAAGCAGAAACAGCACCCGAGGCCCCCCTCCCCTACTGTTAATGCACATAAACATACGCCGAGGACACGGAGAGCAGGCAACAATCAAGAGCCACCAGCTGAGCTCCGGCGCTGAAACGTATCTACGCGCCGCAGTAAACAAGCGGACTTTCTCCCATGAAGCCGCCTCCAAAGGGACATAAACATTTACCTGGAACCAAATTAAAAACTCTTCCTCCTTAATGTAGCAGGAAGTTCTGGGCGTGTTGCCGCCTCACCCGTTCATCAGCGCTTTCTAATGATGCAAATTAAAAACCGAAAAACTCATCTGGAGTAACTTAATTCCAGTCGATGCGTCGCTGCTGTTTGATTTCACGCGTGTAAGTGCCGCGTAAATAGTGCGGCCGCGGATATGTCCCCCCAAAAAATGGAAAAAAAATCAGGAATGAGGATCCGCGCTGTCACACGCGGGACCTCCCTCCCTTGGGGTGTGGATGAAGTGACAGCTCACCACGGAGAACAGCTCTCCCCTCATCTCCTTTTTTTCCTCATTACAATGTTTCTGCAGTTAAATAAGACTCACAAAACTCTCAGGCCACGCACCTCCCTTTGGACTGCTAATTGCCTCCGACACACTCGCTCGGATCGGGAACGCCAGCCAAACAGAGCGGCTGACCTCACACTGTGGCCCAGTCATCTGATTTGCGTTAGCTGGCTGCCCTTCGTCACACAGGGCCAGCTTTGTGCGGTGGTGGTGGTGTTGCTATATTTATTAGGATGTGGTCAAAACTCACAAGCAATAAAAACATCCGTGCGTAACCGTCTCCGGGGGGTTTTCGGAATAAATGCAAAGCTCCGAACGAGCTGGGAGTTGAAAGGAATTATATAATAATGAGTGAATGTGTGCAGGGTGCGTGTGTGTGTGTGTGTGTGTGTGTGTGACGACTGTGTGTCCAGGGAAGCATCCTCCCTTGCATTGTCACTGATAGCGAAAAGCAAAGAAGAAGGCAGGGAAGAGCGCAGCTGGAGTATAAACAGCGCGCAGAGGCAGGGGAGCGTAAACAGTCTCAACGAACGCGTCCACATTCCTCCTCACGGACATTCAACAACAACAGCAAATTAAAAATAAAAATAAAAAAAAAGAGGGAGAATCTACCCCACTCACCCAAAAACCCACCGCACACACACGCACACACACACACAAAGGATGGCGAGTGACATGTGAAAAGCAGGATAACACTCACCAGGCATTGTCAGAATCTCACAGAACAATCGAAGGCGGGCAGAGACAGAAACCGAGGCTGAGCCGGAATAAGAGGGGGGAGGGAGGGAGGGAGGAGGGGGGAGAAAAGAGAGAGGCAGAGATGGATGAGGGCAAAAGGCGGCTTTCAGAGCTCCATTTTTCTTTTTTTTTTCCTCCTCTCTCTCCCCCCGCTGCCGATGCAGAACCGCCGCTAGCCCTCCTCACTTCCTTACTTGTGGTCGTCTTCCGCCTCCTCCTCCTCCTCCTCTCCCTGACTACGTCTCTCTTTCCTCCCGCTGCTGCTTTAAGGCGAGGGGAGGAGAATACAGTGCTCTCCCTCTCTCCCTCTCCCTCTCCTCCTCCTCCTCCTCCTCCTCCTCACCCTGCACAGAGCATGCCCTACTTCCTGTGTTGTCTCCGAACCGGGACGCGCCGCTCTCCTCTGCTGTGTTGTTTCTCTCGCTCCGCATGAATGAATTTAAAGGAGGCACTTGACTCCGATTTGGGGGAATATTTGTCACCCCCTTTTCCCTCCTCCCCCCCTCTCTTAGCAACTCCAGCGAAAAACCCCTCTCCCTGTCAGTGATTGACTGCACCTCCCATCTCTGTCTCCTTGCGCAGGGAGGAGCCTGCGTGTGTGTGTGTGTGTGTGTGTGTGTGTGTGTACGGTGGGTGGGGGGGGATCACATGTGTGTGTTGTGCAGCCTAGCTTTGCCCTGCCCCCTGTGTGGCTCCGGTGGGAGTGTGTGCTCTTTGTCCTGTCAACTCTGGTGTGAGGTGTGCAGCTTTCCCTTTTATTTACTTATTTTTTTGGAGCTAACCAGGTGTCGTATGCGCTGCCAAACCCGCACGGTCTCCGATCAGCTGGTGCGACCAGGACACACGCTGAGGCTCAGACAAAAAAAATAAAAGTGACTCGGCCGAAAGGGGCCAGCCAAGGGTTTGGTTGGTGGTAGGGAGGCTGGAATGTGGGTGGGAGGGTTTTTTTTTTTTTTTTTTTTTGCCACGCTCAATTTAAGCCTGGATTGGTAGACTGGGGTGAGTTTAAGGCTATTTCTAGAGCTTACACACTAACAGAGCTGGCACGGAGGGGTGTGTGGGTGTGTGTGTGTGTTTGTGTGTGTGTGGGAGAGGGGGGGGCACCAATAAACCAAGGCAGCTGTGGACATCTGGCTCAGAAGAGCAACGGCCGCTAATCTGCACTCCCTGCACGTCTGCAATGATGTCATCAAATATGACATCACCCTACCCCTTGATTCTCCTGCACACATGACACACACACACACACACATAGATTAGTGCATGTGAAAACCAAATGACCACACAACAGGGTGTGGAAGAGGTTAGAAACACTGGAGTCCAGGCTCACACCCTTTCTAAACAAGAGACGGCACATTGTTAGCGTTCAGTAGCTTCCTGTTGGACACCTGTTTCCTTCAGAGCTCGAACTCGCGTGTTTCTAAGTGCCAGCTGTTTTTTTAAGAAACTCTGCGTCGCCTTAAGAACTGAATGTGTGTTTGCAGGGGTCAAGTGAAAACCACTGATTATCGAATGATGGTGGCACCTGTCGGTGGGCGGGGTGCACAGCAGATTTTGTGCCTGTGTTCTAGTGCTCGGGGGGGGGGGGGGGGTTCTTTTATTGGTATGCAGCGGTCAGCAGCATTATCAGAAGTGGTTGAGGGGAAGGATTAGCGGTGAACTCACGACAGGGTCACGTAGCAGTGAAAGCGGCGCAATCTGATCCACAGGACGAGTCACCGCGGCTCAGATAAGTGAAAAAGTTCACGGTGCCTCGGATAAAAAGTGCACGCACGGAGTATCGCGGTTGGTTTTGTATGAGGCTGCAGAGCCGCGGATCGGTCAGGGTGCCCCCGATGACCCCCGCCTCCGCTGAAAATGCCTCCAATGGACGCGTTAGCTTCACACTACCCTTGCTGCTGCCACGAGGACGTGCTTATTCTGCAACAACGCTCAGGTGGAAAGTAATACACACATAAATACGGCAGATAAAGTATTTCATATAGACGCAGAAAAACAATGATTACAGATTATGTCAAACACTTTAAAACTACTTAGCTGCTGTTCGGCTGCGGGAAACCATTTCAATTTAATCTCAGCACGGCCTGCTGTGGATTATAGATTAATTACTTATTCAGGTCCAATCCGGAGCAGCTGCTTCGCAATCAAAGAGGACGACGTTGTTGGCGTCGTCGCATCTGCACAGATTGCGGCAAAGATATTAAACATGTGCGATGCGTTCAGTTATTAGCGGCGAGTCCGAATAGCATCTGACAAACAGTTTGTACTCCCACTGCCTCCAGATCTCAGAGAAAATGTGATAATTATCAACACGTATTTAAAAAAAAAGTGTCAAAGAAACCCTTCCTGCTGGTTTAAGCTGCACAAAGGGTTTTGTGTAGTGGTGGAGGAACGTTGAGGATGAGACCTTTTTTTTATTATTATTCTTAACTGAGCTTAATGAGGGTTTTATCAGGAAGTCTTCTTCGTTCCTTACTTCCAGTCCATTCACATATTTCACCCCCCTATTACTCTGTCGGTTTAAAATCTAAGCGGAACCTCCTTTTTGGTTCACTTAATCCAATTAGGTGAGCCTAAAGCTACAACTTCTCTCACTTCCAACCAATCGCTAATCACTCTCGCTTTTATCCGTCCAATTAGCTGCACCTGTAACGCGCCCGGTTCCAGATCTCACAGCTGATGCCAACATTCAATCACCACTTTTCCATCGAGACTCCGTTTAGGAACATTT
This sequence comes from Mugil cephalus, assembly GCF_022458985.1. Lineage (NCBI taxonomy): Eukaryota > Metazoa > Chordata > Actinopteri > Mugiliformes > Mugilidae > Mugil > Mugil cephalus. Next base: position 5,693,528 of record NC_061788.1, on the reverse strand, counting down.
CAATTTAAATCTGCGTTATATCCATAAACTGGTCACTCGCAAATGAGGAAAATCAAACGTCCAAGGCTACGTTTCCTGTTCTTCACCAGCTGAGGTTAGATACGACAGATTTGAGGCACTAATTAAATTAGCTGTCACGTGCAGCTCAAGCCTGATATAATCACCGCGGCCTCATTATGTAACGCAGAGGCCGTCTAATTATTAAAAAGATCTGCTGTAACGTTCAATATTACTCCCTTTCTCCTGTAAACACAGACCTGCTTAGAATTCTCTCAATGTAATCTTTGAAAACATGCTGTTCTATCTCATAAAAAGGACAAGAGCACAGTCTGAGAGCAGGAAGCTGCTGGAGAGTAAATGCACAGTGAAAAGACTGAACCGAACACAATCCAGTTTACAAGGACAGCACTCAGAGAAGATGGCTTTTTTTTTTTCCGTCCTGAGATCTGTCTGGTGCCATCGCTTTAGAATGGGTTCCTCTGTTTGTAATTCTCTGTGAAATGAACGTGAATTGGAAAACAACGAGCAGCGTGAGCAGGGACTTCAGGAGGTAGTCCAGCAGACAAGTTTCTGACCGCCGGTTGCAGTTTAACAACAGTTATCTTGAAAGCATAAATTGGTGGCAACAAAAGTGGATTCTCTGAATTGAAAACGCCTTCAGCAGTAGCCATCCACGCTCACAGGTGGCGCTATCGCTGCTTTTCTTACCTTGCAAGAGGAAATAAATGTTGGTAAAGTATGAATTCGTGATGTGTGATGTGTTTACTGACGTATCCAGAAATAGCTGTTTGTGAGTTCATCCACCGATCAGCCAAAACTTTATGACCACCGACAGGAGAAGTAAATAACATCTTATCACAATTCAGTGTTCTGCTGGGAAACTTATGGACCTGCCATTCACTCATGTGGATGTGGACATGAAGCCCCCACCTACACGAAACCAGACACTCCCACCCCATAGCAACGACACTCCCAGCAGGATGCACACACACAAAAACAGTTGTTGCTCTGGCCTCCAATCTAGATCCCAAACTGATCAAGTATCTGTGGGCCCATGTCCTCAGAAGGCTCATGTCCATTCTCTGCAGCGTAATTATCGCATTTGTACGATAATATCACCCTCTGTACGATGAATAATTAAAAAAAAAATCCATAATGTACGGTATTTTGACGCCTTCAGTCCAAAGGAATTAGAAAACACAAGTTATAAGCTATAATATATGGTTAGGAAGTTATTAGGTCATAATGTTATGCCTGATCAGTGTACAGAAACAGAATCTATTTCATAATGTGAGTGGGGAAAAAGTTGCTATCCCCAATGACCTCATCCTTTCATTAAACCCCTGCATTAAACCCTACCCCAGATGCTAGTTTAATAACAATTAGCCTCAGTGGTTTCTAGACCAACAGCAGCAACATACTCATCACTTGTGACTTGCACACCAAACATTTGTGTCTACGAATTCCCACGTCGTAATCGAGGGCTCACAAGTTCCATCTGCAGGCAGCCAATGACCAACTCATACGACACCAGCAGAACAGTTGCTGCTGTTTCTTCTTCTTCTTCTCTAAAAATGCTGAAATCTGATGATTTAAACAACAAAGAGCGCGGAGCTCAGTCATTAATGTCACTGTCTTCACTTAATGAATATATGGGTCACACTGGCTCACACTCGTACACCACGACAGCCCGGCCTCGATGAGGCAGCGTCTGGAGGAGGCGCGCTGATTGGCGGATAATAAAGCACGCTGGGGGCCCATCAAGCTTCATCACCACGGAAAGTTTGAAGAGTTCAGTCACACTAAATGTTTCCAAACAAGCTTTACACTTAAATTATACATATGTATAGATAGAAATACATTTAAACTGAAAAAAAAACTGAGCAGAGAAGTGGAATCTTATGAGATAAAAAATGATTGAACTGTTGATGCTGCAAAAGTGTTGAAATGTTAGGGAGAGACTTCATGCTGCAATCTACCACGCAGTCAATCCCTTCATCTTTAAGGAGCCCTTCCTTTCATACACTTTGGAAAATCGTGTAGACTTGCAGAGCAATTTAGAAAAGAATGTCCTGTCTATATTAAACTAGCAATAAGCTGAGATAAGTTGTTGGGGATGCATGCCAGACGTGACTTGGATCCGACCAGGCAATAATAATAAAAAAAACAAAAAAAAAACAAAAGAACAAGTGAATTAAAAGGCTGCTTGCTCGTGAAGCTGGCAATCCGTTGGCAATCCGCTGACTCCCAGACACAGCCGTGAGGATGACGCAGATCAATCTGCTGGTATTTGACAAGAGGTTGTCTTTGTTTTTTCTGAACATACTGCACAGACAGATGGTAACTGGTGATGTACAACCCTTTCTTTCCCCCAGGTGGTGGGACCTAAGTAAGTTAGCATGCAGCGCTTCCAATCTTTTTTAGTTTTAGTTTGAGTGTCTCTTGACAGCTTGCAATCACACGCACACATTTTATAGACTCCAAAAGGCGGGAGGAGAATATATTCATGTAAGTGGATAAGGCTTTAATATTTTTTGGTTCGAGGAGGCGAAAAAACTCGCTGCTGGTCACAAAATCTTGGGTTGATTAGACATTTTTCTATATATATGTATATTTTTATTTTTCCCACACAAATTTAAATTTATTTAAATACACATTAACATGAACCCAACTTATTTTAGTAAAGTAAAGGATAAATGGAGGCAGAAGACTAGCAGCAGCGCTACCACCTGAAAAAGTTAGCATACAGCCCTGGTTTGGGAAGGAATTTGGAGGCCATGTTGAATATATTTAATACCCAAGCAGGTGTCTGGTAAAACAAACATCTTTCTTTAAAGTGTGCATGGAATACTTCAGTTAAAGCAGCAGATCATTTTACAATATTCAGTACTGTTCACATGCCCGCTCTTGCATATTAGATATCTTGGAGATTTCCACCAGCACATAGGTCCCTTTAAGCATCTGCCACCCAAACATCAACCCATTAAAATAACAACGCCACTCTTTTTTTCTCCTCTTACCATTCACTCTGCCTTTGTTCCTGGTCTTTTCACAAAATCACAAATTCATTACTTTTAGACGCAGGGAATGAGGTTTCAATGGGGCTGAAAAGACTCTAATGTTTACAGCGTCATTTCAGGATAAAGAAATGGACAAAAAAAAAAAAAAAGAAAGAAAGAAAGAAAAAAGCCCGTGGCCGGCTAAGATTAAAGAGAGGAATGAATTAAATGAGTAAATGAGTGTTTGCATGTGTGCTGAGCAGTCTTTTAAAAGGGACGTGCGAGGCGCTGCTTTGATGGGGCCCTCGGTATTCCTGTCACGCCCTAGTCCCTATCCATTACAGCTCATTACCCGGGGAGAGAATGAAAGAGAGGAGACCCTCGGCCATGCTCGCCCGTGCTCACAGAAGACCCAGCAGGGTTAAACATCAGCCGAGCCGTAAGACCTCGCAAGCTGGGCAGGTGTCACCACCGGTAGAGATGCTTCTGTTAAAAACATGTGCAGATAGTAAAAGGGATCAGAGTAGAAATATATATATATGTGTAAGAATACACTAAAACTGATAAAAAAAACATGAAGGCTGTGGACTTCAGAATGACTTTTTGGCGTATATTAGAGATTAAGATTAAAGATTAAATTAAAAATGTATTCCAATGCTTCTACGAACATCTTTTTGTACTCTTTCGATAGGAAAAACGTCACCCGCGCAAAGTTTGTGCTGATGTTCTTTGTTCGTGTTTGAACAGCCCACGCGGCGAAGCAGTAATCGAAACCAGTTCCATTTGGAAGACAGAGCTGATCTCACTTAATGTGCTCAAGCTACTCGTGGGCCACGAGATATATAACCTTAGATTAGAGTTTACAAAACGAGCTGTCTTTGCCTCTGAAAGAAAACAGAAGAAAAAAAATGTGTGCCATCTCCGTCCTTGAAGTAAATGAAGAGGTCTCAGCTATCGAAAATGTGGCAAATCAACCTTTGCGAAAAATCGCGCAAACGCCTAAGCAACCCAACAACATGGCATCACTCTAGAAGGAATAAAATCCCCATTATAATCTCAATTAGGGCGAGATAATGCTATGAAGCCTTATAATCGTCGCCGAATTAGAGGCATTAAGTCTTGAGATGCTATTTATTGGTTGAGTCAGTGCATTTTGGCCTGCACGGGATAGAACTTAATAACGCACAGTGGTGGCTGAAACCTTCTCTGTTACACACATTAATACCCCGAGAGCTCTGATTCATCCACACCAAATCATGCTGATGCATTGTAAATGAGATGGTGAGATGGGGAAGGATGCCAGGGAGGGAGAGAAGCAGAAAGACGCACTCCTCCTCTGTCTAATTACTATACTGCTGCAATGAACATAATTAAAGCCCTGCTGCTGTTGTTGTTTTGTGTTTTTTTTTTTTCTCCATATTGGCAAAAAATCTGTAACTGAGCATTTCATTGCTGTCACTGAATACATTACTTTCCCTGAACAGTGCCCAAGCTCCTCGCCTTTAGTGTTCAACCATTCAACCATTCAAGATGTCATGAAATGAGTACTAAGTAGGGATGTCCCAATCGGTATCGAAATCGGTTAATTTTTTTCAATGATGGGACAGGATCGATATCAGGCTTCAGGCTAACCAGATCTTTTATAGTTATTTATTTATCTTTACCTCCTGAGACTCGAGCTTTAGTTAGGTATGCATTCTTCATTTTTCCAGTGTATGTTGGGCTTAAAATATAAAAAAGTACTAGTATAAAAACGAAGCATCATCTTTGAATAGGTTCGGAAAAAAATGCACGTCCTCATATGTGGACGCTAAGATCATTTCCCTGTATAATATAATAAGGTTACCAGTGTGTAATAAACTATTTATTTATTTAGCAGATCCTAAGAAGTATAAAAACTTCATCTTTGTCCTCATATGTGGACACAGGGATTAGTTCATTGTGTAATACAATAAAGTCCCTAATGTGCAATTATGTCCCCATATGAGGACGCAGGGTCTCAGGAGGTTAATACAGAACATGGCTGTGCAAAGACAGAATTTCAAACAATGAAATCCCAACGTCCTCAAACGAGTACTTGCTAATTTGCAAGGTTGTAGCTTTTTACTATGTATGGACTTAAAATTTAAACTTAAATTTAAATCTGCACGTCACATCAAACTAGAAAACATAATAAGCATAAATAAAAACGTTTCAATCATAAAATGTGATGATGCTTCGTGATTCTGCTAGAGAATCAACACACTGAATCGCACGCTGTGATGCTTTTACGTCGACTACCGTATTGACCATTTGCTACCACTAGATGGCTGACTACAGCGTCCACTTATGAGGACAATGGGTCTAAACGAAGCTGCCAAAAACCTAAAACTTAACGTCCCCATATGAGGAAGCAGGAGGTTAAATCTGCCATAAACGAACCTGTCAAAGCACATTTGTCTTCTTCTGTTTTAACAGCTATTAGCGAGCGGCAAAGCTAGCTAGCTAGTGACCCAAAATAACCGTCAGACTGAAATTTGTGCAGTGTGGATGTTTGGTGAGGTGGTAGTAGGAGGTCGTCACTCAGCACCATCCGCAATACATCACCCATAAAAAATAAATAGGCAAAGGCGGCACCGCAGCAACAACAAACACTGAGCGCTACATTAGCTTTGACAGCAGCCATTCCAGTCGCATACGTGATCGAGGAGAATACAGATGAGATAAGAAAAGCTTTTATATCTGCAGCAGATGACATTTTTGTTTATTTAAGATCAGATCGAGACTCAGATCCTAATCCGCTACTGAATATTAAAAGATGTGTATCGGATTGGGAGGGTGCATCCCTGCAGATGAAACAATAACTTTTCTTACTGAAAAATGTTGTGCGTGTGTGCAAGATCACACACATACGAGCATCACGTTATATTGTGGAATTTATTTGAAAGACATTTAAGTGAAGACTTGTATTTGACTAATAGTTGGGAGTAATAGCCCAGGCAGAATTAAATGGACTGGCTCAGATTTTGGACCATCTTTTTCTATTGAATGGAAGTCAATGGTGTCAATGAAGCTAGGACCAAAACATTGTTCTTCTGGTACATTTTTGGAAGATTCGACGCTCCATACACAGTAACAGAATAGCACAATTTCAGCCTGTGAAAAGGGTTATAATCTATAACCAGAATGATTTCAATCAAGGCGATAATATACTATCCATGTAAACGTAAGAGTGTTGGGGGTATGTAAACGATGACGAACGTTAACAAGGGAAGCGATCGGCGGTGCAGCGGCATAAAATGGAACAGGAGACTGCAGAGCGATTAGAGGAGAGGATCTAGGGAGATGTCTGTGAGCGCTGGACTGGGTTTAATGTAGCAGAAATCCACCAGTGAACCGCAGCTCCTAACACAACTATTAGCATGAGAGACGCAGATAAGCGAGGATCAAAAACAAATGAGAGTCAAGCAGAAATGGGCCAGGGAGACAGGAGGAATAAAAGAGAAAGAGCAGAAAGTCTAAGAGAAATATGCAGACATATATACACACACAGTATTAAGGGCCCTTAGATAGATGCTCAGAGCAGCGAAAAGTGAACATCAGTAAGTAAGATGTGGAGGAAGACAGGAAAAGAGGGGGGAGGGAGAAAGGAGAAGAGCAATAGAAAAGGTTGGATATTACAGTTGGACCACCTGGGGAATGTTTACAGAATTTAATAACTCTAAATGTCATCACTTTATTGGATTTATGGATGGATGTCTCTCTTCCTCACTTTGCTGCCTCTCTTTCTAACGTTCGCTCTCTGACAAACACACTCACAAATACGCTCCATCTCCTCCACCTGCAACAATTGCCATGGCACCCACTGGTACAGTTTTATGGAAAAGTGACAGAGCTCTCAAATCCCTTCCCAGGCAGCCGTTCAGAGTTACAAGGTAACTGGTGATATACCGCCACTTCTCCGCCTTATATGGTTGATTAAATCGCTCCCTTTTGGCTTTCAGTCCAAAGCAATGGCATATAATCTCTGAATCCATGTACCCTAATAATGATGTTTTTATAAAACAGATCTTTACATACAACAAACATGGCGTGTCAGAAAGCAAAATGAGTGTCAGCAGGAGTCGAACCAATCTAAACTTTGATAACCACTGAATTAGGTTATTAATTTATTTTCAAATAAAGAGCAATGACAGAAAGAGGAGCTAGCCATCCGTGTTTTTATGTTCTGCTTCATTACCATACTGTTGTGCAGGTCACCCTTGTGGCGTCTGGAAACAGGATGTTGTTAGTAGGGGGGCCTTTGAGGGGAGGGGCCTCTGTGGGTCGTCCCACAGATACTTTGGGATCTTGTAAATTTGGAGGCCAGGTCAGCACCTTGTGCAGTTTTTCATGTTTTTTAGCATCGTTCCTAAACTGTTTTTGTGTATTTTGTGTGCTGGGGATGGCTGCTGCCATCAAGGAGTGTCATTGCTATGGGGTGGGGGTGCCTGGTCTGGTCTAGGTGGGTGCTACATGTCTAAGTAACATCCACACGAATGCCAAGTCTAACGGTTTCCCAGCAGAACACTGGATTGTCAAGACGGTCAATGTTATTTACTTCTGTTGTCAGTGGTTTTAATGTTATGGCTGATCTGTTGTATGTGCTCATAGGTAATTTTTACACTGACCATATTTAGTATTTATTATATTCTCATCCTATATGTCAGTTGGTGGTACTATCCTACATTTTATTATGTAGCCTTTTATTTTGTTGAGTAGCCTCTTTCCTGTGTACAATGCTGCGTCATGTAAACAAAAAACAACCATATGCGGTGACACGGCACAGAAACAGGAAAGACGTATGTAAGTGAGAAAAATCACTTCAGCTATTTTGTGAAGTCCGTGAGTGTCTGCAAAAAAAGTGTTATGGAAGCAGCATTTCCATAAAAAAAAAAAAGCATGAGTCACCGGGTGCTACAGTCCTGAGAACTACACTGCTCAGCGTGCACACGAACACACAAACACAGATATGAATACAATTACAGGGAATGAAAATGCACAATCTCAATCAGGCGCTTCCATTTAAGCCAAACTGTGGCCACGAAATCCACAAAGACAACTGTTCCCATTGCTTAGCAAAAGGCCAGACAGACAAGAAGCAGGGAAGGGGCTGGTACTGTTGACCACAGAAACGCCAAAAAAGGAACACTGCAGAGGGCCAGTACACTACATTATATCTAGTGTGTGAGTATTTGTAATGATGTATTTATATAAAGCAGAGATTTCTATACGTGGCTGGATCTCATGAGCCCAGCTGTAACACAGCAGAGTCGATGCCAGTCAAAAGCTGATATACACACACACACATGCATCCTGTTTTTGCAAATAATAAGTCAGTGACCCTGAATGACAATGGCTAGCAAGCATCCACCCATTGCATCATATAGCACGGTGCTGTAGGGGGGAGGAGAGGCGAAACAAAGCACTACCGTCCAGTCAGATGGAAAAAAAATATGACAAAATCAATCCCACTACACTTACCGAGGCAGCGCTCGACACAGGCGCTATCTAACTGCTACTAGGAAGTCTCAAAGCCCACACGTTCGCTCTGATATTCATCAGCGTGTCCAAGGAAGGTCGGTGCAGATCAGATGGCAGCGGAGAGCAACGCGAGGTTTGCGGGGCGATATAGGGTCAATGCATAAAACACACATTTACCAAGATGAGTCAATAAGTTGAATCTTTTGAGACTACAAAGCCTTGATGTGAACTGTATGAATAAAAGGCTTTAAAGCCACCGGCCAAAGACATGGGCGCATGAAAAGTATATTTCTGAGGCAGTATTAGGGAGGTAGATGGCCAAATAGATATTGACTGTGGGAAAATCAATACAACCCTGTGGGGGGAATTGTGCATTAAGACCACATTTATTTATTCATCATTCTTCCCCATTACTAAAATGCACAATTTTAAAAAGGCAAATATTAAATAATGAAGCCACGTTATTAGAATTTGCCTTTGCACATGTTTATCTACTCTTAACGCAATAAAATTAAAGCCTTCATGACCCAGGCACTAATATTCCAAAAGAGCATAGACTGTATATAAATATGGACTATGCATCCCCACCTTGTATTTCATACAGTCCACAATTTATTCTTGTTACTTGTCTGCTCTATGTATGTTGTTGCAAACTGCAATTTCCCCGATGTGGGACAAATAAAGGTTTTATATTCTATTTTATTCTATTGTATTCCGTTCTATTAAGCTAAATATGATGATCTGATCCAAACATGTATGTGTCTACATGCCCCAAAACCATTATCAGAATAGATCATCTCTGCATGCACACAAGGGTTCTGCCCACTGGGGAGAGCTGTTTATGATGAAACCCAAATTATTACTGGCTGTGCCTGCCCCAGAAAATTGTGCACCCTATTACAATCTCCAGGCTATCTCTAAAAAAAAAAAAAAATAGCCTGATTACATGGCAGAAATAATCAGGCGTATAAGTATATATAAGTATAATGACTATAAATGGATTTATTCTCTTTCGCCAAATACTCAAATTGGAAATAATTGGTTTGTGGGTGCAGCGTCAGCTCCACACATGGCCGAGAATCTGCTCGGCTAAAGATAGGAGAGGTCTCCGTGAGCGTCCAGCCTCTGATTAACACAGGTGAATATTTCATTTGAGAAGTCCAGCTGCTCCTCATCTGCGGGCCTCTCTCCGGAGACCGCCTGGGGCTGCGCGGCTTAACAGTGTCATCACAGTTAACACAGAGACACGGCGAAAGTGGAAGAGCGTGTCCACATGAGGCCGTGTGCAAATAATAATTAAAAAAAAAGAAATGCATGCAAATACACAGCTGCATGATTAAGTGATCAACCTCAAACGCGAGCAATGTGCAGCTCTCTTTGCATACAGTATGAGGTACACTAGTGGTCAGCGGTGGATGAGATGTACTGTGAATGCTTAATGTTCGCTGCGTCTCTCGCATTCAAGGCTGCACATCTGCACACCGGGGAGTTTTCAGGGTATAGGATTCCCTTCCTCCACCATCCCTCCTCTATCTCCTGCATCTCATCATCATCTCCCTCTTCCCTCTTCCCTCTTCTGCCGGGTTTTCCGAGCCTTCCGTCTTTCGAATGCGGTGTTTTCTGCCCTGTGGGGAGGCTGCTCCCAGGCTGACAGGGAGTGTCACCGACTCCTTTCACAGCACATTACTCTCTCATCATGCATCTTTTCCTCCCTCTTTTCTCCACACACACACACACACACACACACACACACACACACACCTATTCCTATTACACCCATCCATTGCCCATAGTGGAAGCACAAGGGTGGCGTCTCGGCCTTCTTCCGCCGCATGAGAATGTGCGGCACGGAGAGTGACGATTATGCGGGGCCGTCTTTATGTGTGAAACCAGATGAGATAAGACACCTCGTGGACGTTCCAATTTCCTGTCCGATATTTGCCTTCTTTGGTGTGCGCTTTATCGGAAAAACGCGTAAATGCTGATAGGTCGGGAAACCTGAGTACTGTTTGAAATATCAAGATTGAAACTGGAGAGTGGCAACTTTGAAATGGATAAAAATGAGAGAGATTAGAAACAAAGAAGCTATTAAAAAAAGAAGAAGGAGAAGAAGAAGTGGGAAAGGTGTCGGGACAAGAAAAAAAAAAAAAAAAAAAGAGGAGGTGTGCTGTGTCATTTTGTCCGACCGCACCGGAGGAGCAGTTCGCCATGTACCACTCTGACCAACTGATAGTCTTCCCTTGTGATAGTTTGACAGTGATGTTAATGCCTCATTAAAAGTATGAAGAGAAGCGGCGACTCCGCTCCGAGTTTGGAGATCGAAAGCCATAGAACATCTCCTCAAATGAGAAACCACTGCGTTAATTAAACCCCACAGATGGGCAAAGAGGAAAAAAAGTTAGGTGCTGGGAGTGATGGCTGTTACGAAATGACTATCAAAATCCACAGCGAGCAGGAAGTGTGATCTCAGGTCAACCCAGTCCTACTTGACATCGTTAGGTGGTTTTTGGGGGGGTGTGAGAGGGACTAGGAAACTAGGAGTAGTTTTTCAGGACCTGGCAATTATCACAGTCAGAAGCTACACAGTGATTAGATTGGTGTGGAATAGAGTCTGACGACGGAGATGACAAAGTATGATAGGAATATATGCAGGTAATTCAGAAGAAAGAGCTTGAAACTACTACTTTCTATCCTATAAATCCTAAAGTCTCAAATGCAGCCTTGTAGGAGCTTATATCTTGGGTCAATTTTTCAAGCTACTGCCCTAATCAACACAGCACCCTTACTCATTAAACAAAGCTGCTGAGCTATTTTTTTTATTATTATTTCTTGAGAGCTTCTTGGCTTGTTCCAGGGAACGGGTCTTATTTTGATGGTGTCTGCACTTGTAACTAAATGCATGAGCCACAACAATACACCAATCACCAGTTGTGACTCATCGGAGAATGGACATGGGTCTTCTGAGGGTGTCCTGTGGTGTCTGGTTACAGGACGTTGTTAGCCCTGTGGGTTGGAGGGTCCTCTGTGGATCATCCCACAGATACTTGATCAGTTTTGGATCTAGTGTATTTGGAGGCCAGGTCATTGTTCCTAAACTGTTTTTGTGTGTGTGCCTGTGTCATCAAGGCTGCTGCCATCAAGGAGTCATTGCTATGGGATGGGGTGTCTGGTCTGGTCTAGGTGGTTGGTACATGTCTAAGTAACATCCTCATAAATGTCAGGTTTCCAAGCAGAACACTGAATTGTCACAAGATGGTCGATGTTATTTACTTTTCCTGTCAGTGGTTTTAATGTTGGAGCTGATCGGTGTACACCAACCAACCAATGACTTGAACACTCTTATTAAGATGCAGTGCTCTTCTGGGAAACCTAGGTCCTAGGCCTTTATCAGTGGTTTCTGATGCTTGCGTGCCCATTGTACATGCTTTCAGCCGTGGACAGGGCTAAGCATGAGCACCATGACTGGTCTGCAGCTACACAGCCTCACACTTTTTTATTCGTCTTTTTCTGCCCATTGTTGTTGGTTGTCCACTTTTCTTTCTTTCGACCACTTTTCAATAAGTACCAACCACTCTAGGCTGAGGTCATTCCATAAGTGCTGCAGCTTTGAAGAAGCCCCTAGCCCAGATGTCTAAACATGGCATCATGTTAAGGTTTGCGGACAAAATGATAAAATGCTACCTTATATATCCCAACTACCAGGTCTATGAGGCGTCATGATAATGAAATAGTTATGCCTTCACCTGTCAATGGTCACATTGTTATGGCTGATTGTTGTTCTGTATGGTAATGTTTCAAGTCATAATCTTGCATCTCTTGTCTTTTGTTTGGCTGTTTGGGGCTTTGTGTAGCCTAGTGGCCCATTTGGAACAGGACCTCTCCACTTCAGTAACCAAAGTTTATTCAAGACACTGTCGAAGTCCTTGCAGCATACTTGTTCTGACTGTTGTGTGACTGTGTGGACTCACAGAGAGAGTGCTCGTCCTTCAGTGCGACTTTGATACCAAAGTAATAGCGTGACATGGGTTTAGCCAACTCCACCAACCCTGCTGCGTCTATTTTGGGACGAGGGCTGTCTGTTCCTGAAGACTCTTAGATGATCGCTTAGAGAAAGTCTTGTGTCTGTCATTGCTTGTTTCGAAAGTCAGTCATTTTCCTTTCAGGGAAGTTTTCTTCATGTCATCCGGGATACCCGAACCCAACGCCAAAGCAAAGCAACTTCTGATGCACAGACTCGAGTCGAACGCCACCACTACAGTGCGAACCAAAGATGCCACGAGGAAAGGAGATTTGTCATATATATTTTAGCGAGTCAGGGAGAAAGAAAAAGAAAGAGCGAGGAGTGCTGGAAGTGACGGATTGAAGAGTTGCTCTTTGTCACTACACACTGACGGAGCAACACAAAAATGTCAACAATGACCTAAATAACAAGCCGTCAGGCAAAAAAAAAAAAAAAAAAAAACGGACAAATCGAGGACACTTCTGTCACCACAACGAACACAAACCTACCTGTCGTTGTCGACGCTCCTGAATCCGGGAAGGATGTGTCTGAAGCTGGAGTTGCGGTCGAGCTTGGGTTGACTCTTGGTGCGTTTTATGGAGCCTTTCAGCCGCCGGCTCAGAAAGCCCTGATGGAGAAAGACAGTCAATAAAAACAATGTCACTGGCAGTTTGTCAGGGAATCCTCGGACGTGTCAATCACTGAGCTCAACCTGGCAGCCGGACAGATCTTATTAATAATAGCGTTTATGCTCCACTTCTGAAATCCATGAAGGGTAATAAATGAGTATAGATCTTCGTATCAGAGCTAGAGCGACGCCAACACTTTAAAAGGAGTCGGTACAAGGTTAGGACACAAAGTGTTGCCTGCATATGAAACAACATCTGACACATTTGCAGTCAGGACCTTGACTAAAAAAAGATTCTCAAAGAGCACGGGCATAATAAGCCGATCGGTAATATTTTCACGCAAAGAAATGATAGATTCGTTCCCACACGGCACAAATTACCCGGAACGTGTTTTGAAATCATCTTCATGCTCTAATTCAGTGGCTACACCCCCTTTATTAGTTTTCCCTTTCCTCTCTTTGTCTGAGTTTGTGCGTTTGCTTCTTCCAACATCTGCAATCACACTCCCCCAAGCACCTCGCCGTCTCCATGGCAACTGTTGGCTGGCATTAAGAGCGAGAGAATATGAACAAATTAGATGTGGTGCGGAAATGGTGGGATATTGCAAGTTTGAAGAGAACGTGTTCTGTATTTTTTTATTTATTTTTTCAGAATCAACTGCAGGGAGGAGAAGAAGACTAAAAAAAAGTGTCTCGGAATGAGTAGGGTGCATAGGAGAGTTGATAAAGCAACTCACAAGGAACCGATACTCGAGCTCAGGTGTGGCTTTTTATTAAAATCAAACACGGCGGCTGTTTAATATGCTGAATAAGCGCCTTCAGTGTGAAAACGGAAACTCATATCACCTCAGGCACCTGCCCATGCTGCCTCACAGTGCGCAGACCTCCCTCCATCCCATCCACGCCATTAACACACCTGTATAATTACCACCTACAGTGTGAATAAGTCGCCAGAGGCAACAATGGAATGGGGATAATTAGAGAGAGGCTTCCAGACAGCCGGGCCGGTGATCACAGAGGAGCTGCAGCATCCAGGTGAACAACACCTGTCATCAGGAGTCACTCTGGCCAAGGAACAAAGACTTGCTAATGTCAGTATATTTAACCTCATGCCGGTCGTGGGAGTATTTTTTCATCAAAGTCTTACCGAGAGTTTGTGCCGTCAACCAAATTCAGTCAAACGGGCAGCATTCGCTCTGAAAAAATGCTTTACGAGAACACTTCAGCGCATCAAAACTATTTCTTGTGAGATGCCGAAAGGAAGAAAATATGCATTACAAACTGGGACATCAAGTTTGGCTGATGTGGGATTTGACCGGAGGTTGTGAAGACCACCAAAAGAAAATGTGTCGTGGGAAATGCAGAATCTGGAGCTGGATTTCTACTGTGCAAAAATCCGAACGTTCTGGCTTCTGCCGCTTTGATTTTGACCATGATTTTTTAATGCGCCTCTTGCTTACATCCAAACTTTGTGAAGGTCCAACGCTGGGAGCTTGTCCAGAGCTTCAGCAGGAGCATTTCCTTATATATATAATTATTTTTTTATCTTTTTTTTTTTATTGGGGGATGGGGGGGGCATTATGGATTCTCTTTGTGAAGTTAAACCTCCAAAGTCTAACTATGGTTGATGTCCACTGTCAACAGAATCATTGCATCATTTCCTCTTGGTCCAAAAGGAGAAAGTATTTCTTCTATGCTAAATGCAAAAAAAAAAAATAAATAAATAAATAATAAGACACAGACAGATTCACTGTTGGTTGAAGGAAGATGAAGGCTGTGAAATGTTCTTCCATGTTTACAAGACATAGAAGATGTTTTTTTTTTTATTTTTTTACAAAGTAGCACCAGTGCAGAACAGTGGCTCTAAACCTTTTGTCACATAAGTTCAGACACGGTGTGTGTCATCTTACAGAGAAATGTGCATCAAATGGCTTTCTATTACTACCTGCCACCAGTGAGCTCTGTGCTATTAGGGGCTATTAGCTAAACGGACGGGGCTGAGTCACCGCTGTGAGTGAGCGACTCACCTAATGCTCTTGACGGGGCTTCTTTCTAAATCAAACTCTCGCTTTCAAGTATTAGCCCTATAAATACATAATTCAGTCTGTCTGTGTGTGTGTGTGTGTGTGTGTGTGTGTGTGTGTGTGTGTGTGTGTGTGTGTGTGTGTGTGTGAGTGTGTGTGTGTGTGAGTGTGTGTGTGTGTGGGCAGCATGCAGTCTGCGTGTGTGGATGTGGCTGAATTAGCATAGACGTCCTTCTAAACAATGACTTATATGAGTCAGCCGGTGCAGAGGAACTGTATTGAGCTATTCAAATCGGCTCCTCCGACAGTACGACAGGAAGTCTTTTTTTCGGGGAGCCAAAAGATTTTGACTTTCTGATGGAACGGATTGCGCTGCAGCGGGGAATCAATAGCACCCACGCATATGTGCAAACACTAACACCTCTCCCGTTTTCCACGTGTCATCATCGTTCACAATCCCTCCAAAATCACAGTAATTCTCCACTTCCTTCCTGTAGCCTCTGGAAAATGTGTGTGTGTGTGTCTGCTGTTGTTGGCAAATGCTAACAAATTAAAACACCTCCCCCAGCAGGAATAAGTCAGTGAATAGAAACCACATCCATCCCTTGAAGGTAAAGGGGATTGATTGGTGGCTGCTCGCTTTGTTTTTGCCTCTCTCCTCTCCCCCCTCTGATGGATGGACTGCGATGGCAGGGAAAGAATCAAGAGAGAAAATGCACAATGCCTGTAATTTATCAGATTTTTCTCTATCCCTTTCCCTCTGTAGTGCGTATGGACTAGGGGTGGGTATTGGCAAGTGCTTATACGATACGATACGTATCACGATACTTGAGTCACGATACGATACATTATTGTGATGTAACGATATTGAGATATATTGCAATATTCTAATGAGAAATTTAAATGCAGCTTAAAATACAAGTTGCATATATGTACATCAGATGACGTCCAGTGATAATTCACTGGACAAACTGAGTAGAAAAAACAATATTAATTCAAATTATTAATTTCCAATTTATTGCACTAGTGCAGAAAAAGTTTCTTGCCACTTGTCAACGTCAAAATACGTGTGTGCTCCACATATCGATCTAAATATCGATAGTATCTAAACAATGGCTACTATCGGCATCAGATTGATACTAGCGTGACGAGATTGATACTTTTGTTAAAGCTTCTCTTCTATACGTCCTGGAAATTAATCATCACAGAGTTCATGTGAGTTCAGCTTCTCTCCAAGTCTGTGTACATGACAGGAGCTTCTCCATCCTGATCTGTAGTAAAAATGTGTGATATGGACAGAGTTGGACGCTCAAATCGTAGCATCACAACAGCATCTCACAGCTGGAACTGATGCCGTGTTGATGCATCAATACACAAGAAGACAATTACACGGGATGCAGACCCACTTCTTTGATGGAAAATGAATGAGTCAACATTTCCCTCTTTGAGCAATTTTTATGTTTATTATTGCATTGTTGCTTTTGTGCACTTATTTTGCTCAACTGCCTACGTTTACTGACTTTATTTTCCATTATTGTTGTGTTGTTTAAAATGTTATATTTTTGTTACATTGTTCCTTTTTCTTATTTTGCACTAATGACATTTTTTTTCTAAAACAATTGTGTGTAGTAAAAGAGGACTTAAATTTTATACTGTTAAATTGTTTTATATTATGATTAATTAAGAAAAAAACAGTTTACTCACTAAATATTTGTCCTGTTTTTCATCATAATTACAATCAACAAACTAAAGGCAAAATTACGAGGTTATTCAATGATCGCGACATTCCAAGAAAAATTATCGGTATCGGCGACACTAGCCCTGTATTTACTTGGCATCGAATCAGTACCAAAATTCCCAGTATCGCTCACCCCTGTCACACACTGCAGGAAACAGTGACACGTTTCTTTATCTTTTAAAATCAATAATAAAACATTCAATATCGTTTTTGTATCGGGATAAAATCGCGATATATTGCCATGTCGATATTTTTTCCCAACCCCTTTGAATGAACAGCAATGTGACATTAAAGAAAAAAATAAAAATTTAATTCAGACAGCGTGTCAAAGCTCTCACAGAGCTATCAGGGGAAGAGTAAAGGTCAGGGGATGTGAACGATCTATTCTCCCACTTATCCGTCAGTGAGTTTGACTGATGCTAACGTCAGATTAAATCCCACAGGGAGACAACACTAAAAAAAAAAAAAAAAAATGTTGCTATTTTATTCAGCATTCAGCACGTAAGACATGGCTGAAGAGAGCGAGGAGGAACGGAGAGATGTAAAGACACACAGAGAGCAAGAGACACAGAAATAGAGGTGAGACCGAAGAAAAAAAAATAGTAAAAAAAAAAAATGTGAGCGCAGGGAGGGATGAGCTACAGGAGCAGGATAAATGGAAAAAGTGGAGCACAGTGTGGAGGTGGCAGAGCATGAGTTGATAGAAGAAGGAATAAGAATGAAGCTAAATGAGGGGGAAAGCGAAGACAAAAGTACAGCAAGCGAGAGACAAGGTCGCTGGAGGATAAGGGCTCCGGCGGCTGCAGAGTGAACGAAGCTGAAAGCAGAGATGGTGGGATGCGGCAGAATGAAATGTTTCTGTATAAACATGCTAATGTGAAACACACACAGTGTGTCCAGCTGCACGCGATCAGTTCGCACACCTGCTGAGACGTCACGGTTGTCTTGCACGGTAAAAAAAAATAAAAAAAAAAATAAAAAAAACACGCTAATTGCCTAATTTCCCAGTGCGCTTATTTGAATAGCACCTATAATTAGCAATGCTTGAATGAAGAAAATAATAATAATAGAAGCAGAAGGTGTAAATACCCCCCATTAATTAATTTCTTTCTGCTTTGTGTTCACAAAAGTTGCTTATTTTGCTGTCATCTCTGCGCGTTTGATTTTGCGAACCGCTACTCAGGCGTTAGGTCGAAGTATTGAGAGTCAACGCAGCCTAACGGGGGACATCACGGTCTCACGTGTCGGCGTGAATTTTAATGAGCTCTTTAATTATTCCGCTCTTCTGCGGCTGACGGCTAAAGAGAAGGAGGCGGCGGAATGAAAGGATTCCAACGTGGCGTCCTCGACGGAGAGGAAAGCCGCTCTATCGTCGCGTCGCCCGGCCGTGGAAAAGAACTGAATCCATATTTACTACCTTGTTTACAGCGCAGTGCCCGTGTGTGTGTGTGAGTGCGTAACAGGCCTGCATTCTTGATTGTAATCTCAGCCTGTCCAAGTCCATTAAATCAGCTCAGTTTTATCTCTGTACTTTTTTTTTTTTTTTTCTCCACGAAATTAAAGCAAATGCTTGCAACAAGTTAATTCTATTCCCCTGGCTCTGCAATTTCTGGCTTCCCTAATGGGCGCCTGATAGAATCAGTGCCTGGACAATCAGCAGGGTGTTCCCTGCTTACCCCATCAACCTCTCTTGTCCGGCTCCGGCGCAGCCTGATGAAAACAAGAGGCATACCTGTCCAATTAGACCCCCCGCCATTACCTGAGAGGAGACGGGAGGTAGGGAGAATGGGAGTCAGGGAGAGATTGGATAAGGAGCTGGGGCACAATGGAGAATCAATCCAGGCAGCCAGCGCAATCAGCGGGACGTGACAGACTTAGATAAGGTTTGTTTGTCTGCTCTTTAAACAAGCACGGGGGAGAAGAGAAACTACCGAGCTGCGTCTTTTTATATTTAATGTTTCGCAACCTTTCACGTTTATTTTGAATTGGCCGCGGAAGATTAGGCTCTGAAGAGATTTTAGTTTTCATCCTCACCTACTGGTGGGAAATAATTCTTGAGACGAGCTGTGCTTAAGTGTGTGTGTGTGTGTGTGTGGCATCGATCATGTGTGTGTGTGTGTGTGTGTGTGTGTGTGTGTGTGTGTGTGTGTGTGTGTGTGTGTGTGTGCAGACGCTGAACCCAGTCTCTGCAAAGAACATGAGAGAAAAACATTTTGACAGATTTAGCTCAAGGCCTTGGAGGGGTACTTTAGATGTCACCGCTACTCTTTTCACTGGAGGAGGAAAAGTGCGCTGTTTTTTTTTTTTTTTCTTCATCACTTAAAGAGCGAGATGTAAGAGAAAAGGAGGAGAAAACAACTGTCTGCACGTCTTCCTGTCTGCATTTCAACAGTTGTGACTGCATCATGTCTGTATTTACTGTATCTACTGGATACGCACCTGCCTGGTGTACAACCACACGACTCCATCTTATTATTTTCCTTCATTCATTTAAGAAAAAAATATCAAAATCTAGTTTTATTTGTATGCGTCCAACAAAAAGTTGAAATATTTAGCTGTGATGCCATTAGACGCCAGAAGGGGGCAGTGTGAGAAACAAAGGGGCAGAAGAAGATCAAATATCTCCTTATTGGGGCTGGCTTCCTTTGTGCAAGAAGTCTCCACTGCTTATTAGTGAGCCCACAGTAAGTAAGTTAAGTGTCATGTGACTGAGGCAGGATGACTTTGCTGCAGTGCTCCTCCAACCCTCCTTCCCCCGGAGAGAACAAGGAGCTGCTTAATCAATATTTAGCCCTTCCATCTGACCCAATCTGCTTCCCGCAAGCTCTCACTTCTCCTTTTCATTTTTTAATACTTCCTACCGCGGCCGCTTATTCATTCCTGGTTATACCAAAATTAAAGAAATGACTCACAGTTTTCTATTTATAATAAGGAATAAAATCAAAACAGACTGTCGAAAAAGATGCGGTTTCAGCTTCTTCAGCTCGTGAGACGCTTCACGGTCTCTCTCTGGGCGGTTTCAGGAACAATGTAATACGTCTCAACTCGTTCCCTTAATGAACCTGCAAAGCCATTACAAAGTTTACATAAGGTTGAGAGACTGAGTGCTGAGAGCTGGGGACCCTGCTGGTCTACCTTAAAAATGTTTACAGTTCACCCCTGGGTCATCCTCTCCCCTTCTCATTATTTAGGAATGGAAATATGCACGGCTAATTGCTAATTATCTTTAAATTGATGACTCGTAGCGGATTTTTTTTGGGCCATTAACTGACTGTTTATCTGTTGAATTAAACATGGAATTACAGCGAGATGACGAATGAAGGATTGGTCTGTTTGACAGCGCGCTGACATGTGAGTGATTGGAGTGTGTTCATGTGTGTGTGTGTGTGTGTCTTGAAGCATATATGTATATATATGTATACGTATGGATAAATATACACCGATCAGCCATAACTTTAAAACCACTGACGGGAGGATAAATAACATTGACCACCATGTGATAATACAATGTCCTACTGGGAAACTTTTTTTTTGAGCCGGCATTCATTCTTATAGATGTTATTTAGACGTGTACCACCCACCCCCACCACCCCATAGAAATGACACTCCTTGATGGCAGCAGTCATCCCCAAGCAGGATGCAGCCTGACGGAGACAAATTTACAAAAATGGTTTAGGGACAACTCAAAAAAAAAAATGAAGAAGCTGTTGACCTGGCCTCAAAATTCACAAACTGATCCAAGTATTAGTGTGACGATCCACAGAGGCCCCTCCCCTAAACCCATAGGACCCCCCCTCACTAACAACATTGTGTTGCAGGACTGATGAATTATTTTGGAGGCACAAAAGAGACCTACACAATATTAGGAAGGTGGTCGTAATGATATGGTTGATCGATGTATATATCAGTCAGTGCGTAATCACAAGTTTAATAGAGTCAGTGTGGTGCAGTGAACTGAATAAAAACCTAAGATGTGTGGATGTGTGACGTTCAGACGCCAAAACATCAAAGGCCCCATTCCAACATTTGAAGTAAATGAGTTTCACATTGGCACGGGTCCATCTGGACACCAGACGCTAACTTACTTACAGCCTCCTACAGAACAGAAGAGCGGACGCAGACAAAGGACGGAACGAGAGCAGCGAAGACAAAACGATACGTAAAGGCGGACTCACAGTACTCACGGTGACTCTGAAAGGCGTGGCGGCGGTGGACGCGGGCTCCATGGTGGGCGTGGTCTTGTCTGAGGACCCTGGCATACTGCGTCGGCGTCCTGTCCTCTCCGGAGGAGACTCTGCGCACAGAACGAGACTTTCGCGTCATCAAAGTGATCGGTCGTACAGAATAAATGCAAAAAGAACCATTTTGGGAAATATTGGCGTCCATTAGCTAGCATGTGATTAGCTTAGCTTAGGAAGCAAATCCATAGAACTTGTTAATTCATGATTTTTATACATGTTGGAAAAGTTTCAGTTTCACTCGGTCTGTTTCCTCTTTCTACCAATCTAATAATTACACCGAGCTACCTGTGCTGGCTTATATTTTCTCTTTTTCGTCCCAATATTTTTGCGAGAGCGCTGCACCTTGGAGGCACTTTGGATTTCTAGCCTTGACAGAGCAGCTGCTGCAGTTGTCAGTCTTTAAATTCCCAGCTCACCAAACCTACCACTTTCAACACCATCCGAGAAAAAAAAAATAAAAAATCCACAGGCAACAAATGGACAGTGTGTCAGAGAGCTACAACGTTAAACCAAACCCAGAGGGGCACAAATAAACAGCATGGATCTTCCAAATGGGTTCGGTCTGAATTAAACCAGGGTCGTGGTGAAGTGTAGTGGTGAAACTTTGTTGTTTAAAACTGCCCCAAAGTCAAACAAGTGCTGCTTACACCCTACACTTCAGACATGTATGAAAACATGTTGTGTCTGTCCTTGTTCTAACTTTTGCATCTGAGCCCCGGACAAAGAAAACCTCCTATCAGATCGGAGCAGAAAGAGATGTGAAACAGATCAGGAGTCCCAAAGACTGAGCATGTGTGCAGAGGCGGCAGATCTGGACATGTCCGAGAGGAATGTGAGGGATGCGGAGCATGCAAGTCCTCGCAGATTTCTGACAGTCATCTCTGCTAAGTGCGAGCTCAGGGATACCATCGACATGAGCAAAGCATGAATGGAAAGTTTCACATAACTTTTAATCTCAAGACAGAGCATGTCGCAATTAAGCAGCGTTTTAAGTTTCTATAAAAGAGGCAGTGGCTGAAAGATGTAATTTTCTTCTTCTTTTTTTTATTGGCTGTTCATTAAAAGCAAACAGAAAACAAGCCTAAAGCCTGAAATCCGACGCGGTGACATGGTGTATGGGTACATTTAAAGGCCTTTTCAATGGGGTCATTCCATCACTAATGTTAGATCATTTAAATGAGCTCTAATATTGTCTGGAACATTGGAAATGAAGTTAACCGTGTGTGACTCTAATAAAAAATGAAATGGCATTATGAAGCAAATTCCCCTCCCACCCACACACACACACACACACACACAATGTAGTAGATAATTTGTACAAGGAGTGTTGACTGTTATTGGGAATTCCCTTCAGATTTCAGACCCAATCCTTCCAGATTTGGAAAGTTTCTGCGCTGTCAAAAAATAAACAGTGACGAGCCTTGTGTGGAAGCCATAATTATTAACAGCTATCAGCTGGTGTGTCGTCATCATGACCTTAGCATCCCAGTGTAAGGGAAACTTTAGATGCGTCAACACTGACTCAATATTCTACACACATTTTACTACTTTTTTGGTTTTAATTTTTGTATTTCGGTGAAGATTCTAGTGATTGATCCAGTGCTGCAGTGACAAGGAGACGCACATGCTGGGTTAACTGATGACTGCAAATCGGCTTTAATGATTCTAAATTGTGTGTGACTGTGAAAGGTTGTGTGTTAGCTCTTGCGAAAGACTGACAGCCTGTCGACCTGCCTTTCTTGCCATTCCCGGCCCGTCGTGACCATCTACAGCATCACACACCAATCAGCAAAATTGATCAGCTGATGTGAAAGAATCATTTTGGGAAGTATTGGCGTCCATTAGCCGGCACATGATTAGCTTAGCTTAGGAAACAAAGGAGAAGTCACAAAAAAGTCACTAATCAACACTTTAATATGATGAACACTAAGTATCACTAGTTCCCCTCAAACCATAGGATCCAAAGGTTTGACAACATTGTTTTGAAGGCACAAGGGAGACCTACACAACATTAGGAAGGTGGTCATAATGTTACGCCTGATGGATAACGGATAGATGGATGGATGGATGAAATGTTGTGTCTAACAACATAAATATAGCCGCGCGCACTTGAGCTGTTTGTCTGCGCGGCCCTTTCCGTTGGCTCATCAGGCCGAGCTGTGCTAAATTAGCTGCGTGCCGCTTCACTGTATTAACGCCCGCTGCAGCTGAAGAACGAAAAGGAGGAACAGAAATTCCCGCGGTGCCGAGCACAGCCTCGCGCCGCGTCTCAGCCCACACAGCTCTCAGCCCAGCATCAACACAAACACAGTCTGGAACAACAAACAGCCGACCGACGCAACCCCGGCCCTATCAACGGCGCGGACGCCTCCTGCAGCAGATCTGAATCACGGGTAACTGACAACCACCTCAGTCCTCTGAGCGGGAAGTCGATGCTCTGCACTGAGAGAGGAGGGTTTTTTTTTTTTTTTTGCTTTTAAACTCGGTCCTAATGCCTCGGAGTCTTGATAAGTCTTGGAAATGTGCAGTTAGTCAGGAGGCATCTGACTCATTTAAAACCGGTAGATCGATAAACACAAGGACACAAGACTCAGGAGGAGACAATGAGATAAGTAAAGATTCAAACCTGTCTGTCAAGTGTCAGGCGGGTCCATGTCCGAGCCTTCACTGCCTCTTTAGCGTCTCTAAATTATATCAGGAACTGATGGCCTCCTCAATCCACTCCGATGGTGAATAAAAACTTACAAAACCCACTTTTCTTGTCTCTCCTGTCACAATCCAATACAATGGCAGTGAAATATCTGCTGCCATGACAACAATTTGTGCATTTAATCATTTTTAATCAGAAAATCATTCATGGCAAAATAGCGTTGATTAAGGCAATCAGGCTGAATTAAGTCTGCGACGTGAATTTCTCCAGTCGGCTTCAATAAATCCACACACACACACACACACACACTCCCCCACACACCCCTCCGGTCGTCTTAATTTCGTAACGGATATCTCCCCCACTTGTGCACAGCTGGCTCCTACAAGCGCTCAAAGGGAAAGCTCGCAAAACAAACACGCAGCGTTTAGCCGTGGACTAATTGCTGTGTGAAATTGCCATCCACGCTTCCACATGCTTCCAACATGCGCGTGCGACGCATCGCGCCACGAACGCATGGAAAACCGTCTCCAAGATGACAGCAAACAGTTCACAGGCACTCGGTAAAACTATTAAAACTTTTAATCTGAATCCCGAGGAAAGTCATCAAAGAGTTTGTTTGATGGTGCGGTATGTGGCGGCGTTGTTAATTTTTCCAGTTTAAACGGAAGCTGTTTTGGTTCGGGATGTGTTTGTGGGGTCGATCACAGTCACGAAAGGTGTGGTACCTTTTGACAACCAACCCTGCAGACCAATTTTAGTTTTTTTTGCATTATTTTGACCTTTTTCCTTCAAATCATTTCTTCCTCTCTTTACCCTCCACCTTAACTTCCTTATCAAGATTGGGCTATATCTTTCCACCTCGCCGCTTCCTTCTCCCCGTGCGCTCTCACATAGATAATATTTTCTTCAAACTGTATCATCATATCCTCTGCATCAAATCGAAACGGTTTCGTTTCCCCTTTCAAACTTTGCGCTTTGCCGACACACTCACACCGGGCTCTATCACCATCTACCACAAGAAGAGCAATCACTCCATCTTGATTCCTCCTCCTCCTCCTCCTCCTCTGGGCCTACTCACAGTTGGTTAATGGGACTCTGGAAGTGAAAGTGTGAGCCCTTGGGAGCTTAAAAACAGCAGCAGACTAGATGATAGTCACCTGCGTTTTGCGCGCGCACGCGTACGCGCGCACACAGAGGTGCTCTGTTTGTGTGCCTCGGTTCTGGCCGAAAGAGATAGCGGCAGTGTGGCCAGGGACTGAATGTGTCCCTTTGTGAAGAGCAAACAACAGAACCGACTGTTAAAGGAACGTTTTTGACTCGATTTTTTAAATATCTATACACTTCAGGGGGCTATGCTAAGCTAATGCTGCCGTATTTTAGCTTCGTATTTATCACATTGAAATGCTCATTTAGAGCATTTAGAAATCCACATCTGTCTGCATGTCTCTCGAGCTAAAGCTAGCTTCCTTCCTTTCACTAAGAGCGGGTGAAATAGGTCAGACTGCAGGCGTGCTCCATCCAGCGACCAGTGCCAGCTAACCTTCCCTTCCCCTCAGACCTGAACAGTACAGGATATTTGCAAATGTGTACAAGGGCGGCAAGAGTCAACGCTTCTCTTCTGTTGGTTCAATTGTATCATGCGCAAAGACATTTAGGCAAAAGGCTGACTCATGTGTGAAGTATGCGAGGGCAACAGCACGCTAACCAGGCAGGTGGTAACACCATCAGACAGGCCACTGATAGCATCGAGTTAATCATCAAAAGGGAAAATGGTGAATGGTGATGGACGTTTTGCATAACGGCTGGATTTTAGTGTGGCCGTGCCAAAGTTTGAAGCTGCGTTTGAAGTCTGTAACGATAACGACGTCTGACTTCTTGAACGCACATTGTTGATTCGCCTGGAGTCATGTTTTTACGCCCTTTTATCACCCGAGAAGAAAGCTGTGTTAAGTGAGACCGTTGATGAAAGATGAAATTCGCAAAGGCCTTCGTAAGTAAGATGTTGTTGCATGTGAATGGTAGAGAAAACGAACATTTGAGTGTCTGCACCGCATCGGTTCTACAAATCATTCTGCTAAACTGGCTCAAGTTTGGCTTTTCCATTTCCTCCGAATGTCAAAAACATTCTTTCTATCCCCCCGAGAATACCGCATTTAGATTATAAACAACATGACTGAAACATCTACCAACATTAACTGTCACTGCAGCATACAGTGACAAAACTGTAAAATATCTGCAAGGTTAATGTATTGATGCGATGCAAATACAAATGTCAATATGTAACTGGATGTGTTTGGTGCATTGAATGGAGCACAGGGGCAAAGGATTCTCCATATCACCAGTGGTGGTCAAAAAGTTCTGTCCATATATTAAACTGATGCCAAATGAGGCAACACACAGGTACCCACTCATGAAAATAGTGCAAATATAATGCAAATATATTTGCATATAACTCTTTGACAACATTGCTTACACGATGCCTGTTAAAACGTCATCAGACAACAGCTGATGGGTTCACAGATTGAGGTAAATGAATATTACCTCCTCCTGAGGCTTCATATTACAACGATTTAACTGAAAAAACAACAACAAGCTAACTTCTTTGGACTTTGGGAGGAGTACCTTGAGAATACCTAGCAACATGCAAAGTGTCAGTGAGCGTAGTGCACCGCTGCACTACTGTCTATCAAAAATGCATCTACAAAACAAGACGACTATGTTGGCATTTTTTTTTTTTTTTTTTTTGTGACAACACATCAGTTTGGAACAAATGACTAGAAGGTGGCAGCCACAGTGAGCTGTTAGATGAAGAGCTGCAGGCGACGGGCTCCCTTCACTGTGTCCTGCTGTTGGCAGACTCATGGCGCGTGCAGCATGACATCAGATGTTTGCATGCACAATCAGTGCATTTACATGCACATCTTAATCGAGCTATGCTCACAATTGGACTTTCTGAATGCGGTGCTTGTCCCAGTTTACATGCAATGGAGAACATCGAATAATTGATGGGAACATGTCCTCCTCCTACACACTAGGTGGCGATATGTGTCTTTTCAGGCCCTCTTTCCAGGGCCGTATTGTTCATGTGTCAGACCGGCATTTCAAACAACAACTAGATGGATAATAGTACAGCTTTTTAATCTCGTTTGCAATGTGCGCACTTCTTATGGTGCAGATAATATGAGCGCTATCCCTCAGGTGGTACTTCTACTGACTTTATCTACCTTCTTCTTCTGTGACCGGCTTTCTTTGATGCTTTTGCTCCAGGGTCATAAGCTAGCACAGCAGTTGTAGAGCATGCACCAGTTTCCAGTTAAAGTTTGATTATGGCATATACATGCCTGAGAAAACGTGTTTACATGTGCTTAAGCTGTCCAGTTAAAGTCGGATTAAGGCGATAATTCATGCATGTAAACATACCTACTGATAGAACAACAGTCAATTATTGTCTGACTTTCAGTAAACAATAAAAGTTAGTTTTGCTGCCTTAAAAATTCTGTGACCTGTGCTGTTAAGACACAATTGTTGTTACCATGAGTAAGTGCAGGTGTCGTCAAATCAACTAGGACTAAATTGAAAGAGATTTCCACCTTAAATTATGCGTCAATTTATTTATTTGACAACTGAAGTGTGGCCAAAACAAGAGGTAGATAAAGTACAGCGTTTACAAACGATCAAGAATGTTGCTTAACAGATGCTCATTAACACATCCTGCAGCAGTAGCGTTTCTTTGGATCCTGTTTTGGTCTGCTGGCACGCATCAAATCCAACGCAGTCTCCATCTTCTCCTGCAGGAAATAATGGACCCTTCGATGGCTAATTAAGTCACTATGTTCAAAAGAGACGTGCCAACTTTATCTGCCAGTTGCTGGTACCCACTGTAGGGCTTTTCTGATCAAACACTTTTCTGTTGTGGCGCAGTATAATTCTACAAGGGTGGCAAACTATAAACCAAAAAACAATAAAGCTGAAACCTGCTATGAAGTTGTGCAGCGCTACAGGGAAGATGGTGAAAACGGTAGGCTCTTAAAATATTTATTATATATAGCCAATTTAAGTTGTGCGTCTCCGCAAGGTGGGAAGAAAACAACCCAAACTGTGTTCATTGCACTAATGCACAGAAGGTTTGCACCGACGGTGGCGCGTGTCGGCACTTCAAGAAGTCTATGCCCTCCGGACTGAAAAAAAAAAAAAAAAAAAGAGCCTCAGCACAGAATGCAGAGATCTTGTGTTGTGACAGGAGGGCAAAAGCAGAATCAAACACACACACACACACTTATACACACATACATTCTCTTTGAGCCTATGAAATGTGCAGCAAAGAATAAAATATCCCAGGCTGTCAGGCTCTGTTTACTCTGTTCTCTCTACCTGGATGACTATCTTCTCTCCGTCCACGACGCCTCTCATCCCGCTTCCTTCACAAATACATCACTTTTGTGTTTTTTTTCCCCCTCAAGAACAAGGCGACTAGAACTTGTACTTGACTGATAGTGCCGCAAGAAAAGAAAACTCTGACTGTCTTTAGAATATAGACCGTGAATTAACGTCAATCAAAAAGCTATAAAAGTTTCTTTTTTTATTATTATTTTAAAATATATGTTGTCGGAAGGTTTAGTCTATTTAATGCTGTGTCTGACTGCCAGCCAGGCAGCGATATCAGCGTGATGGAGGTCAGAGCGGAGACGCATACTTTCAAAATGTCAATCTTTATGGCCTAGTCTGAAACATGTGTTGGTTTGAGGGGGGGGGGGTGGGCACACACACACACAAAGGCACACACATAGGAAAGGGTAACAGGGCAGCGAGTGTCTCCTCATGTGTACAAAGAGGCTGTAATGTGTTAACACTGAGCTGAG
The DNA here is from genome assembly GCF_022458985.1 of Mugil cephalus. Taxonomy (NCBI): domain Eukaryota; kingdom Metazoa; phylum Chordata; class Actinopteri; order Mugiliformes; family Mugilidae; genus Mugil; species Mugil cephalus. The sequence goes on along the minus strand of NC_061788.1, from coordinate 5,664,887 downwards.
AGGACAGCGGCGGACTTTTGACCTCCGAGACGCTGTGTTTACTCAGCGCAGAGATGATGGGGTGATAAAGAGGTGCTGCTCCGTCTCCTTGGAGCAATTCCGCGGACACGAGGGAGTAAAAGAGAATTATTTCGGCTTTGCTTCGGCCTTCGACGACGTCTACCCGGCTTCTGTTCTAAGTCGAACCGTGAGCTGGCGATACAAAGCATGAAGTTACGCGTGAAATCACGTCAAAATGTAGTCTGGAACTAAGCGAAAACGATTAGCATAAAAGAAGAGATATGTAGCGGGAAGCATCAGGCGGCGTCTACTCCCCACAGCTGGCTTAAGGCACAAGAGATCTACACTCCACCACGTGATCCCCAGCGAGAGGGGCTCTGCTTCTTGTTTAGTTTGGCACGCGCATGCCTTTGTCCGCGGTTTGTTATGGGAAGGCAGAGGAGAGGGGTGGTGGATGGCGAGGAGGAGGAGAAGTGGTGAGCAGAAGGAGGAAGTTTGTGTTTGTGCAGAGGGCGACGCAGCAGCTACATTCCTGCAGCCGCCGACTGAGATCCCAGTAACACGAACAGAAGACGCAGGCACGGAGCAAACGCCCCTCTCATGCAGGCCCGGCGTCAGCCGGTGAGATCGTTACTAGAAGAAAACAGCGACGCCGTCCACTGATCTCAGCCTACTACTAAGTGGTTGTTCTAATCGTTCGTGCACGATCTTTTCTGAGATCTTACAAATCGGTTCGGAGTGGTTTGCTTTTCTTTGTTCTCGTGCTTTTAATTAGATATTACATCCAAACCCAAGAAAAAAAACGACCACACGCAACCACCGGGCTGCTGACGGTGCGTCTGTATCCATGTTTTCACTATTCTTTCAGTCGGGGCAGACGTTTCCTTTTCAGACTCTGCATTGTCAGTTTCGTGTATACTATAAGTGCGCGTAACAATAACTTCTGTCTGCTGTGTGTCGGCAGTTTTACAGTCAGTAATCCTCTCTGGTTCCACAGCTATTTCTGCAAAACTGCTCGTTGACTCCGACTTGTAATCTGAGTCGATATCTGGGGATTAAGGGGGGATTAGCCTGCACCTGTCCCCCTGTTATTGGACTCTTTTGGGTGCCCAGAAGCGCTGCGTCATCCGGCACTTCTCCGTGAGTCACTAGGCTAAGTGAGAACAGGGTAGGCGAGGACACAGAAGTTCAGAAATGAGGCTGAGATCAGGATGTAATCCCAGGTTAAACATTCAGATGCAGAGACGTCTGGGGCTTCCACATCACCGCTCCTTTCCTTTGTGCATATTTCTGTTTCATGATCACAAAGGCAAATTAATGACACTTTTTTTTTGTCTTTTAACACAAAATTGGCTAAATAAATGGGTGACACTTTTACTCCGTGTTAATTTCTGCTAGAATGAGTTTGCCTATGATTATTAATGAGGCCTTTGTTTTACTAAAGCACATCCTTAATCTCGGAGACGACGCTCAAGCTGCACAACCGGATCAAATCTAATCAACAAAATGATTCCTTTGGCAATTACGTCTGAGCTCCAACGCTCTCTTTTGCCTTCACCATCATGTAAATATTCAAAGTAGTTCAACGCTTTGCGTCTCAAATCGTGAGCGCAGACATGTTTCCCGGCTTCCTGTGTTTGGGTGTAAATGTGACCGAGGCATCGGAAACTGAGTCACCGTGGTGTCCTGGACACGTTTCCCAACCATCAGCCCGAATTCTGTCCTCACTTCCCATCAGCAGATACACAAACACAGACACACTTTGATAAAAATCTCCATAAACAGCCTGACAGAAGCTAAGCATGACGCGGTAGCGCAGATCAAAAGTGTTTCTGGATTATGAACCCGTTGAGAATGTCATTACGAGCAATAGCTGTCAATTGCAATGCATTATTGAGTTGTTACTGAGGAGTTCAAACGCTTTCTTGCAGGCTGCTGGAAATAACTTTTGTGTCACCGTTGTGGTGTTTTATAGTTTCATACAGTTTGCTTCTGTTGCTGTGTTGCTTGTGTATTTAAAGAGGAATGTTCTCATTTGTACAAGCACTTACTACCCTGAGCATGCTTTAACAGACGCATTTCACTGGAGGTTGTAGTTCTGGTCTTTGTGTGTGTGTATATATATATATATGATCCTAGTCAGGAGTATCCCAAGGCCCCCACCTCAGGGGTGGCCCATAGGTGGGTTGTAGAGTAGTGATGATGCACAGTGAGTGATGACATCAGAGGTTTATGGTGGTTTATGGTTGTCAGTGGGGACTGGCCTTCTCCAGTTGCTTAGTGTTGGACTTTACACCAATCAGGCATAACATTACGACCAAGAGAGTGGACATGGACCTTCTAAGGGTACCTGTGGTGTTTGGCAACGGGGTGTTTGTTAGTGGGGGGGCCTTTGGGTGCTATGGGTTGGGCGGTATAGGTTCAGATACTTGATCAGTTTGTGATCTAGTGAATTTGGAGATTACACCAACATCTTATGCAGTTCTTCGTGTTTTTTGAGTTGTTCCCAAACCATTTTTTGTTTTTCTGCATCTTGCTCCCGTCAAGGAGTGTCATTGCTATGGGGTGGGGGTGCCTGGTATGGTCTAGGTGGGTGCTACATTTCTAAGTAACATCCCCATGAACACCAGGTCCAAATGTTTCCCAGCAGAACATTGTATAATCACCAGATGGTCAAAGCTATTCGTTTCTCCTGTCAGTGGCTGTTGTGGTTCTAATTATTAGTTTCCTCTTCTTGTTTTTCTCTATTTTCTCTACTATTTCCATTTAATTCCCTCAGCGTCAACCAGTATGGTTCCTCATTTTAGGCGACTGCATTGTTTATGTGGACAAATAATTTGACTCAGTGAAAGTTTGGGTTGCGCAAAGCAGAGGGTTCAAAAGGCAGTTTTGGAGTCATACTTTGACATTTTGGAAAATGTGCTTATTTGCTGTTTTGCAAAATGAGATGATTGATGGCGCCGTCGTTTCTGTCCCGTTTCATTTAAAGCCCTAAACTGGTTAGCTTAGGTTAGCATAAAGACTAGAGGCTCCTAAAATAACACTGTGTAGCTTGTTTGTTCAAAGTCTTGTAATGACTGCAAGGTTCCTAGAAAAAGTGTGGACATACCAGCCCGTCTCTCTGGGTGGAGTCTGCATGTTCTCCCTGTGTCTGCGTGGGTTGTCTTTGGGTACTCTGGTTTCCTCCTTAGGTTAAGTGGTGACTCTAAATTGACACTAGATGTGAGTGTGAATGGTTGTTTGACTCTGTGTTGGCCCTGTGATGCTGTCCAGGGTGTACCCCGCCCATCGCCCGATGACAGCTGTGAGGATAAGCGGTCGTAGAAGATGAGATGAGCTCGGAAAAAGAATGTAGTAGCTAAAAAATCCTTTGAGACTAAGGAATAGACAAAAAGAAACTGGCTTTAAGGGTAGGGTAAGAGTTAAGAGGGTCACACAAAGCCGATGGTCGACCATTTGTCCGTGTCAAGCTGTCGTGGTTTTGATGCCACCAGATCAACCTCTCGGCATCTTTAATTTGGGTGTTGAATTGGCGCGTGTCGGTGAGAGATTGACCAGAATGTGCCGTAGGTGCCAGCTGGCCGTTGGCCGTGGTGTGTTCAAGCGCAACTGTTTGGTCCAGACACAGGGGACGTGAGGCAACGTTGCCAGTAGTTCCTTGATGTCACCGTGTCTAGACCTTTGCAGCCATCTTGAAAGGAAAGGATGCAAAGTTGTGTTTAGCTGTGTGTTTTTTTTTGCCAGTTTTAAAGTGAAAATATGGCTTCGCAAGAAAAGACCGAGATCAATGGTGTAAAAAAGGAATGTCAAGTTCTTTCTACAAGACGAAAAACTGGCAGATTTATGTGTCTACGCAAGGAAAAGCGCATAAACAGTCTTAAGGGCAGTCTGATTTCTGATGTCTATCTGAAAGATCTAATGGTAAGCAATAACAGCCCGATTCAGCCAAGTAAGAAACGATTTTTCAAAAGACCTATTTCTTTTTTTTTTCTACCAAAATCGCTCTGTCTCTCTGGGGATTCTGAAAAGTTTGCCGGAGCCACTGCAACCTGTGAGAAACTTGAACAAAGACTCTGCCGCTGCAGAAAGAGATGCATTATGAATTTCGCTATGAAAAATGACAGTAATCCAATAACAGGACAATTCAGAGGCGGCTTTTTGATTGCACCAAAAAGCTTCAAAAGTCACAGAATAAGGAAGAAAGATCACACGATTCCACTCGCTTTGTCTCCCGCCTGTCTCTCTCGATATTTTCTCTTTCAGATAAGCAGTAATTCTGGTAAGGTAAATGTCACCCACCCGGGCAAAGAAGAGGAAACAGGCCCAGAGCGATGTTGGGGGTGAAACAAACTGATAGAAGATTTTCCGTTCAGGGATAACAATGAGTGTACTGACAAAACAATAACACATGAGCTCATGCAGCTGCCATCTGATCCATGCCAGTGACGGTGTACCCGTCAAGAAGGGCTACAGTAACTTCCTCAAAGATAAACTCTCAGATCTGTTCACGGCTGTGCAGTGAGGACAAAAATACTCTTTTTATTCTGCGCTGCCGGGCTTCTCATATGATACACATTTCAGAAATATCACATCATCGCGCTCCAGGCACACTGAACTCCTTACTGGAGAAGTTTCTTTTCAAAGTCTCCACATCCCATTTCAGTGAGTTAGAGGAAAGTCACACTGAATGTGCATAATAATACTGTAAGTTTTGGGGAAAAGGAAGAAACTGGATGGCAAAAAATATATATATATATATATTGCTGCAAATCAATTCCCTAATAACAACCTAACATTGTATTCAAATGTGCCATGAAAATTTCATTGTAACTCGTGTGCAATTATATTAAAGTTCTTCTTCTTCTGGTTTCTTGTCTGTTTGTGTATGTGCGTGATCGAAGTGGGAACAAGGGTGTGAAAATGAACTGAATTGAATGAGAAGATGTGTCCAAACGGCATTACATATGCATTTTCTGCAAGTGAGAGGAATTAACAGTGGTCTTCCTCATTTAAAAGAGGAAATCAGAAGATCTCATGCCAGTTACGCAGCTCGACAAGAACAAGCTACAAACCATCATACAGATGTTGTTTTCGTGCAGACCTTCTCTGTTACTCTTGAGAAGAAGGCACGTTACCCTGGTTAAAAAAAAAGATAAGAATAGCATGGATGACATAGTCCCAACTAGAATCGATTTAAAAAAGCCAACTTTTAACTGCAGCTTTTTGGTGTCCCAGCTCTACTTTTAACTATTAACTCGAGATGCAAATAACACGTCTCTTTTCCTGCTAAAAGCTCCGACACTTCCATCGGTTAGTTAATGTTAGCAGTGTTTTGACTGCAGGAACACTTTTTGGCTTATCTCTGCATCTCACCGTATCCATTACTCTTTCTACTACATCTTATTTTTGATTAACCACATCCTGAGAATGCACTTAGAAGAGCTTTCTTTTTTACCGAAACTGCTCTCAGGAACGGACGAAGAACACAAGAAACGACAACTAACACTTCTAGAAATACACGTACACGAATCAGCTACAACACTGAAACCACCGACAGGGGAAGTGAATAACTTAATTTATTAAATGTTCTGCTGAGAGACCTTTAGACCTGGCATTCATGTGGATGTTACTTAGACATGTAGCACCAGTTTAGGCCAGACCAGGCACTCCCACCACATAGCAATGACACTCCTTAATGGCAGCAGCCATCCCCAGACACACACACAAAAACAGTTTAGAAACAACAAAAAAAAAAAACAAGAAGAGCAGCACAAGGTGTCTACATCCCAAACTGATCCAGTATTTGTGGGACAGGACATCCTCAGAAGGTCCATGTCCATTCTCTGGTGAGTCCCAACTGTTTTGGAGACGAAAGAGAAACCTACACGATATTATGAATCAACCCCTCCATCTGGGTCCAGCCTGTCCTCTCGGGTCTATGTGCGACTATCTTAACGCGCGGCAGTCAGTGTGTAAAAGTTTTTTTTTTTTTTTACTGACACCAGCTCGCACTTAGCCACAGAGATCAAGGCAGAGTGTGTTTGCATGTGTCTTTGTACTTCACCTCAAATGCATGTGCGCTCATGTGTGCTCAGCAGAGGGCTGAATGACACAGGAGGGAGACTTCAAAGACCCTCTTTTATCAGCAACGTGGACCTACATTCTCTGTTTGTCTCTCCCATGTTCATGTCTGGCTTTGTCTGTGTCGCACCAGAGAAAAAAGTAACTACGCAACATCAGAATGCAAGTTGTTTTAAAAAAGATAGCACGGCTCTAGCCTGCTGATAGAGGGAGAAAAAGAGCCTGACGTTCGTTATCCTGAACTATTTGGCTTTGGAGAGTTGCATCACATCCACGGCAGAGCAACAGACATGCAACAGTGTCCTACTTAATATCCTGGATGGCAAGTTTGAGCAGCTCACTTGGAAAAAATAAAATAAATAAATCAATGGACCAAAGAGTTCAGAGATGCTCCTCTCAAGTAACTTTAGCAAAGCCTTGAGGGGAAGAGTTATCACTATAACCTTGCAATTCAAACATCGCCACGAGCAGTAAGTAACAGCTGTACCGAGCAGCAGAGCGAACAAACGCGCTGCTGCAGGACACTGACTGGCAGCAGGAGTGCAGTAATGTGGTGCGAAAAAAACAAACAAACTTGAAGAGCGTCTATAAAAAAAATCGCAGTTCGCAGAGTTCCCAGGCAGGGTGGAACCTATCGAGGTAACGCCGAGCCGTGAGAAGTCGAAAGTGTCGGCGGTGCGGTGCGAAAGTAGCATCACTCTGAGAGCGGTGACGGCAAGCTGTCATCTCACTCTTCACACAGACGCATGAAAACAGACAAAAACACAGGGTCGCGCAGCCGAAAATAGGAAGACGGCGAAAATAATCGCGGCAGAAAGGGCTGTTCTCATGAAAGAACGAATAACGCCGACTAGAACATTTAAGGGAACTTCCTCATTTCAGGTTTATGTTGCTTTACATAATGTGGATTACATCTGCAGTTATTACTCATGAGAGGATGCAAATAATACAATAAAAACAGCTACAGAGTATTACAAAACCAGTTTTACCAGACCTGGGTTTTGTGGCGTGTGCATGCTAAAACTACTGACTTTTTTTTTTTTTTTTTTTTTAGTAGTAGTAGCAGACTAGTATTTATTACCCCTGCTGGCAGACGGCCTGGTGCGGCTGCGGGACCGGCTTCGCTGACGCTGCAGTCGGGACTTGCCCAGGAATCTGTAGTAGTACGAGGGTCTCCCAGACCCCTTCCTAGTGACCCCAGCCATGGCGCCGGCTCCCAACGACGAGATAAATCAGCGGCACCGAGAGCGGGTCCTCTTGACGCGGTGTCACTGCAGATAAACGGCGGGCGAGCTTCTTCTGGAGTCCAGTTCTGCTTATCACAAACTTCACTCAAGAGTCCTCTCGCGCGCATCTACTTAAAGTCCTCATGGGCTGTGTTGAGATCAAACGCGCTCTCCGGTCAAACCATTTCCAGTCGGAGGGAGAGCAGCTCGAACCACCAAACATCCACTTCTTTTCATTACTCGTGTCCTGTCCCAGAGGCTCAAACTACTGTTCCAGCTCTGAACACTCCCCCTCAAAGTTTCCCACAGTGAGATCCCAGAGGCATGATGTCCGGAATACTGTGTGAGCGTGTATCCTGAATGACAGGAAAGCTCTTCCTGTTCCCAGTGCAAGAGTGCACTGGAGGAATTTAATAGACAGTTAAAAAGCCGGGCTCCTTAGCTTCGCGAAGCAGTTAAAGGCGTCTCTCGGATGTTGTGTACATCCAACGCCAATATATCAGCCTTCCTTCACTCAGTTTGAGTTACAGAACAGGGAGAGTGAGAGTGGAGGGGGAGAGGCAGAGCATGCTATGTGGCTCGGAACAACAGCAGAAAAGTTTGGGACGCCGAGAAAACACGTGTTGATGCGGCTTTCGGTGGAACGGAGTTTAAAAAGACGGCTATCGGATTACAGCACGCTTCGCCTCCCCTCTATCAGCACGCGCTGACCCGGAGCAGGCTCGCAAAACGCGACATCTGCTGCAGCAGCAGACGGGTCTAGCTGGTTCCTCGTCACCGCCCCCTGACTTTAAGCGGCTCCCGATCCGGCCCCGCGGCCTAGTCTAGCTCCTGGTTTTACAGTTCAGCTCAGCCGCTTTTATTTGCCTCCCTAGGCAAGAATGGCATGGCTGGGGACTCTGCAGCCTATCACAAGCAGATGTAAATAGGTTGTAAAGTGTGCGACGCAGCCAATCAGAGCGTGCCCTGAAGAAGAGGGGTCAGGCGGACGGACCAGAGTCCACGACTCAACGGCACAGATGCGAGCGTGTGCACATGGGGGCTGATGTATATTCAGGTTTTGTGTCTGACTTGACTGTGATTTGATGAGGACACTTGAATGCGTGAATTAATGTGTGAGTGTCAAGTGGTTCCTGATTGTAATAAATTCTCGAGCCTTGTTTCTTTTGTGTCACCAATCCTCATGTCTTGATGTCTACGAGTTACAATGGAGGGAGGGAGGAATAAGCTTATTGTCAGAGTGGGATGAATGTGTTGTGACAAACTGGCAGTTGCTTAAAATCGACAGCTCTTGCAGATTATTTGCAGTGATTTCGTTCGTTAGAATTCGCATCACATCCCCCAGGCCTGGACAGGAGCTGGCTAAAGAAAACTCAACCTGTACAAGAACAACTCTCCATACCAGCATGTGGCAGTAGTCTGTGTTCCTTATTCAGAAGGGAAGTTAGGCAGCTATAGAGAAAGCTTCAAACCGAGCTTCAGAAACTTCCTGACACCACATCCTACAATAGCAACACCAGACCCTAGGTACTAATAAAGCCGGTGATACCAGTCATCCCCTAACGAGGTTCTAATCAGGACTACAGTGACCATGGATCTGTTTAGGTCTCATATTTTTCATCTCGCAAGTGACCAGTTTGAAGTATGTGTGTTCAGACCTGGCATTAACATGCAAATCCAAAAACCCTGCTGATGCAGGAGCACGCCTGTGGAGTATAGGCGCCCTTTAATGCGACTCAGGATGTATTGCGTTCCCACTACCAAAAGGAATCTGGACACGGACACAAGTGAGCCGGACCACTGCCGAATCCGGTCAGAGGTCAGACCTATCAAAGGGGACCTCAATGCATCCTGCGCCCGTCTATTACTTATTTTATTATAAGGTGACTATCTGTCCTTGGGAAAGACACTTAACCCACCTTGCTCCTTGTTTACCCCACTGGTGTATGAGTGAGTCATGTTTGGTGCAGAGTGTCTATGATAAAGCGCTATATAAAGCCAATGCATTATTACTATTAGACAGGATCTTATTTTCTTACCCAAATATTACAGATTGTTTAAATATGTTGAAATAATTTCCATGGCACGTCTACACGTCCATATGTATTAGCATAAGTGAATTATTACTAACTGGGACTATAAACATGCTCCGCTGAAGACGGGTTTCGGAAGTGGAAAAACTTTTGTACGTGGAACTTTGTGACCACATATAAGCCCTCGAATAAAAATAAACAGAAACACAAATCAGTCGTAAACAATCAGGCTTCCCGAGAGAAAAAAGCTGAAATTTCAGCCTTGTAATCAACATCTCCCTCGGTTCCCAAGATGAATGACTCCAGTCTGTTGATTGTACCTAATCAAAGTCTTCCTCTCCTGCTCCCTCATACTCACCCTCTATATTACATTTCCTCCCCTCAATAGCTGCTCGATTGTTTCGCTGCGATGCCGCTTGTTGCTAGTGAGCGCGGTGGGGACCATAATGCTACGCGCCATGAGGAGGTTTTTGTCATTACCTCAGCTCATAAACTCCCAACGACAGCACGTAGCAGCGTGCGCTCGTGTCTGTGCGTCTCTAACACTGGCTCGCCTGTGTTCCACCAGTCCCACGGAGAGTATTTAGAAGGACCATTAGTGGGTGTGCATCACTCAAGACGGAGCCAGAGCCTCGTGCTGGGAAGCGGGGGGGAATGTAAAGCCTCCGCAACGCTGCCGCTGGGCACACAGAACACCCTGAAGATATTGTCACACATGTTTTCTTGGTCTGGTGGAGAAAACGGCGATACAATGGTAGAGATCTAACCTGTAATGTCCCCGAAACAGACTCAAACTAAGGTTGCAGCCAAACACATTGAGCGTTATTCACACACACACACACAAAGGAGACACGCGTCAGACTTGACTTCCTTTTTTTAAATTTCAAAGGAGGCTGATTTGTCCTCCCTGCATAATAGCCACTGTGGGAACAGCTACCTACAATTGAGTTCTTGTGTCGCACGAGCCAGGAGTTTATAGGCGGGGAGAGCAGAAAATCGGGGTCAGGGAGAGTTCGCGTGCTATGGATGGGTCTCTGGCTCGGCGACAAAGACGGCAGCGAGCGGCGGAAGGTCCAAATAAGAGGCCCGAGGAAAAAGGGAAAAAGCAAAAAAAAAAAACCACGGGCTTTTGTTTTAACGTGCGTGCCAGCTGGAAACTTCCAGGACCGAAATGTCCTAACGTTGGCGATTCAAAAACGATTGGTCTGCAACGTCGCAAATTGGCAAATTGCCTTTATTGCAGGATTCCGAATACAGCGCGGACTGAAAACGGCACAAAAAGAACAAAACGCTCTCAGCGATTCTCGAGTTGTAAATAATACAGCTCGACCATCGATAAAACATTACACGGGAGCACCGGCGCCCATCCATTATGAATCCAACGGAATCATTTCAGTTCATTATATCATTATCACACATCGTTGCATTTCATCCCAACTAGATCCACGTCATGTGCAAAAAAAGATATTCTCAGACGGGTTCGGTTGAAGTGTCCACTCAATACCTGTTTATATTTCTATGAAGGGGCAATAAAACTGTGAAGTACTGTGTATGTAAATGGTCTGCACTTAAACGCCACTTTTCCACATTAGTGCTACTCGAAGCGCTCAACGGTGTCTCTCGTTCGCAGACACACACAACAATGTGCGTGAATGGTTATTGGGGACCTCTCTGCAGACGCCACATAATCAGCTGTCAGTAGAAAATAAAAAAAAAGTAAAAATGTCTTACCTGTTGGTAGCAGACACATATGAGGGGAGGAGAAGACCCAACGTGGCAGCAAACGAGAAGGAAAAAAAGGAAAGAGTTAGATCAGTAACGTTTCACTGAATTGAAAGTGTACCGTACTTTATATTGCGCAATTAGCAATACATGGAAAACATAATTTGGATGGTGGTTTAAAAAAGCCGCAGCATTTTTTATTGCGTGTAGATTTTTATCAGGTAATGCAGGATAATTATGTTGTTAATGAAAGAATCAGTGTTGTGCTTATAAGTATATACACACAGTTTAAAACACCAGACAAAGGAGACTGAGATGGCTGTGAATGAAGCACCATTTTTGTAGTCCAAACCACAGCTGCTCTCTAAATGAACTAAGTCCACTTTCACAACAAACAAAAAGACAAAGAGAAATGTATTGATTCTCAGCGCGGCTCACTCTATTGCCTCCTCCTCGCTCGTAGTGGGGTCTCACACATAGTGGCACATATTGGCTATTACACCTGAATTATAGTCAGCCAACCTCAGAGAGACTTCGCTGAGATTAGACTGCGCAGAAACAGCTGCTTTTTGACACCTACAGTTTGTCTGCTCTGGTCCGAATCGAGGTGACGAATTGGTTGGTTGGCTTGGTGTCTTTTAAAATAATAAAATGCATCGCTACAAAGCGCGTCCTCCTGGACAGATGTGTGTGGGCAGCGAGCAGGGAAGCAAACACAGGAAAGCGCACACTCGGAGACGGCGTCCGCTCCTGACAGATGTCATCATCCGAGCAGTGCACGAGGACAAACTGCCGCTTCACGCTTCGCGGAAGAGGAAGATGTTCGGCGTTGGGACGCACTGCGTCTAAACTCGGGAGCGTGCTCCAGGTTTTTTGGGGCGAGATCACGATATCACCACAAAACGAACCGCTTCAGAGCTCTACAGGTTATCTGGCTCTGGACAGACACCACCTCAACTCCAGGCTCCAAACCTCGGAGTGCAATTACAGCGTTTGGACCTGCACAAACAAACCAAACACAGAAAACATCTGGAAATGGCAAAACATATTAGCATGGATTGCAAGGTGCGGATAAACCAAAATTGATAGGTACTGCTGCTTTGAGCCTCCCCGGGCCATAATTTATCCTGCGAAAAGTCTTTATTACATATAATAATGTCGCTGCTGGTTTGGAGTAAATATTGACAAACTCTTCGCAGAGAACATGGTGAGCTTTTATTTCTTCTCTCTTTCTGTCACTCCCTATAAAGGTGAACTATGAGATCAATGAGGAACTAGACAAGGCTGCAAACATAAAGCCAATGTTAGTTTTTAAATAACGTCATAAAAGTGCTCGGTGTCTAATCAACAAAATAATATCCAAGTAATTAGGAAAAGACAAAGCGAAAACTACTGCAAACTATTCACAATGTACCCAAGCAGCTCTCCTACACAGACAGATGAAGTAGTATAGCCAGTGAACCGAATGGCAGAACAAACCTGTGTCAACACTGCCCCCTCCTGGAAACCAGGGCAACATACAACTGAAGAGCGTGACAGCCCTGGGTGATGTCACGTTAAACCGTCCTGACAGCGCTCGATGGCCTTAACAGATGGAGACTTGGATCAGCGTGCAACAGAACCACCAGTTACACCACGATGTAAGAAAAACGAATGCACTACATCGAATCAAGATGAGCTCGAGAGCAACATCAGTCTTACATCTGTCCGCCAGCTGAACTGACGTGCAGGTAACGCTGCTGAATTTAAATAAAATCACGGTTTCACTTAATAAATGTACCGACATGAAGGATCTGCACACACACACACACTTTTCGAATTTTCATATATGTATGTATGTGTGTGTACACCGATCAGCCACAACATTAAAACCACTGACGGGAAAAGTAAATAACATTGACCATCACGTGACACTTAAATGTTTTGCTGGGAAACTTTAGAACCTGACATTAATGTGAATGCTACTTAGACATGTAGCAGCCACCTAGACCAGACCAGACCAGACAACCCCACCCCATAGCAATGACACTCCTTGATGGCAGCAGCACACACACAAAAACAGTTTAGGAACTAAAAAAAAAAAAAAACCTGAATAACAAGGTGTTGTCCTGGCCTCCAAATTCACTACATTCCACACTGCTCAAGTATCTGTGGGTAGATCCACTCCTGTCAAACCACAGCACCCCAACGCCCCCACTAACAACATCCTGTTGCCAGACACCACAGGACCCTCAGAATGTAATTTTATGCCTGATCGTGTATGAAATCTTTACATTTGTATGAACTGATTATGATTTTTGAAGTTTGAGATTCTCACATCTAAGAACCTTTAGATTATCCCAATAAATATCCACATGATAATAGATCATATTCCCCTCTGATGCTCCTCTTCACGCCAACGTTGTTGTTTTTTTAGCTGCACATGCAAACTTAAGAAGAAACTGCACAAATATTCTTCTTTCTAATCTCTAACTAGCACACAACAGACAACACACAATCTCAAAATAATAGCGCACACTTCACGCTGAAGGATGGAAACCAGGGTGTAAACAAAAGTGTCTGTGAACTGACTGATGTGCGCTCAGACACAGACTGGTGGGTGGCAGTAATGCACCTTCAAACTGGTTTGGCAACGGGAACAGCATCAAAACAGAAGATGAAGAAGAAGAAGAGAAACAGCTTTAACTTTGAGAAAAAAAAAAAAGTGTCTGTTCTTCAGAGAAAAACCGAAGGTGAGATTTTAAACCGTCACATTTAATGTCTGTCAGCAGGTGTAAGAGCGCGAACGTTCAGCCTCAAAGGGCTGGAATGTTTTCGCTGCCGCTCCACCGCCCTGTCAGCCGCGTCCTTGTAGACTTATCCCCCACCCTCATTGATTATTGGAGGAGCGCTGACATAATTAAATCCCCAATTTCAAACATGTTTGATAGTAATTGGCACGACCCTGATGAATCTGTAAGTCTGCTAAGAGAAGATCTGCAGCTCCATTAAAAGATAATCTGGGCTGAACCTCGGCAGACAGAGAGCCCCGGACTGAAATGCCGTTTGATTAAAAAATGCATGCGCGGTGTGAAATGAATATAAATATTAAGCCGGACGGTCCACTCTATTATGAAGAGGTGAAGAAACAAGGGGGGGAACTGAGGAGACCAGAAAGCCTTGAATTTAATGAGTGGACTCCCCCTTTTTCTGCTCCTTGATGTCACTTGAGATCAAACTGAGATCTGCAGCCATATGTGGAGTCACTTTAAAGTTTTACAAAATTAAAAATTTGCCTTTAAAGGCAAAGCGGCAACCACGCAACTAGTACTTGTGCTGCTATAGTGACAGACTGGTGGCATCCATCTATGCCGTCTTTTCATGCCTCCCACTCCCTCTTGGCTCCAGAGTAAAGGCCAGGCTGCAGAATGTCCTGTCCCAAGCAGCACTCATTATACACGACTAGAGACAGAGAGAGAACAGAGGAGGCTGTGTGACACTGCCGGCCAGAGACAAACACATACGCTAGAAGAGAAGGGGAGGACTCTTTTCTTTTTTTTTCTTTTTTTTTTTTGAAATGATTAAAGGAATAAAGAGCACAAATAAGGAGTGAGGGAGGGACGCGGAGATGAGAGGGATCTCGCTAATGAAGCAGCCACTTGAGAAGAGGAGCACAGAAAGAACTCTGACAATGATGTTTTCAAAATGCATCAGCAGTCATATTTAATTCAGCACTTTTTTTTTTGGTTTTTGTACTGCAACACCACTCATTCTCACGTGTCCTCTCATTGTCACCCGGCAAATGATAAGTAACAGTCTTATAGCGTCATGAAAAAAAAAGGTTTGGAGGGTTAATGGTTACAGGAAGCAAAGGAACTAAAAACTGAAAGCATAATTCTGTATGCACTGATCAGGCATAACATTATGACCACCTTCATAATATTGTGTAGGTCAAACCTGTTGTTGTTGAGGGAGATGGTCCCAGAGATACTTGATCAGTTTGGGATCTAGTGAATCTCTGATATTTTTTTTTAGTTGTTCCTTACCCATTTTTGTGTGCACGCCATCAAGGAGTGTGATTACTATGGGACGGAGGTACATGTCTATGTAACATCCACATTAATGCCAGGACCAAAAGCTTCCTGGCAGAACACTGATGGTCGATGGTCGATTTACTTCTCCTGGCTGTGGTTTTAATGTTGTGGCAGATCGGTGTGTATGGTGCAGCCATATGCATATTCATGCAAGCTGAAGGATGTTTTTCTCTCTCTTTCACAAGTCTATTAAATCTCAATTTCAAATTCAGTCCTCTCTTATTTGCAGTAGGGGCTGAGGTTTAAATAATTTATCGTTTAGTGAAGAGACAACAACTGGGGCCTTTTGTGTGGAGTTTCTGTTTCATGTTCTCCCTTTGTCTGTGTGGGTTCCCTCTCGGTACTCCAGCTTCCTCCCACCATCCGAAGACATGCTCGTTACGTTAATTGGTGATTTCTAAATTGTCTGTAGTGAGTGTGAATGCTTGTCTGTCTCTCCGTCAGTGCGTTAACATGCACAGCTTAATCGTGCTCAAAATTCGACTTTCTGAATGCGGCCCTTGTCCCAGTTTACACGCAACGGAGAAAATCCAATAACTGACGGGAACATGTTCTCCTCCTCCACACTAGGTGGCGATATGTGTCTTTTCTGTGTCCCTTTCTGGTTGACCTGTTACGTCTTATAATAAACAAGAGTCGTTCATGTGTCAGACTGGCATTTTAAACAATAACAAAATGGAGAAAAGCTCAGCTTTTTAATTTCATACGTAATGTATGTAAAGATAAAGATGGCGCTATCCCTCTACCCGCTCTGTTTACCTTCTTCTTCTGCGACCAGTTTTCTTGGATGTTTTTGTTCCGGGGTCATACGCCAATGCATGCGCACAAGCATATATATGGCGGAGAAAATAAATTTCCAATCACATTATCTTGGTGTCATAATTGGATAAGGAGAACTCTGATATTAGTCGGAGTAACGTGTTTACATGCACAAGTTGTCCAGTTAAAGTCGGATTAAGGCAGTGATTTGTTTTTTTCACGTGCATGTGCAAACGAGACCTGTCCAGGGTGTACCCGGCCTCTCGCCCAATGACAGGTGGGATACGCCTCAAGTGATATCTCTCTATTGATTCTAAATCAATAGTCCAATACACAATTAAAACGCAAAAGAGTAACGCTCACCATCTTCAAGCCAGTGTTTGGTATCTTAACCTAATGTATGACTTCAACACATGAGCATTATTATTGTCATCATTTCAGAGCACACAGTAATACTGCGCGGCACACAGCGAAACCCGCGCAGCGAGGCCACGTGCGACGCTTATCAAAGAGACAATGTCAGGATTACAGTCTGAATAGAGCACATTCAAGCGAATGCTGACACCGGGGGAACCTATTCCAATCAATTCTCTGTAGATTAAACAAATAACCACCTGTCCTGCAAACACAGCGAGACCAGCAAAACAACAAACAAGGATAAAGCGCATGCACACACAGAAACTGCTGGATTCATTTAGCTACACATTAATGCGCAGCCTCATCTCCCTCTAAGACAAATAGATTGAGGCTTCATTGATCCAACATGAGCACACATACGCACATAATATATAATAAGCTCTCCGTAGGTTTTCATCTCCTTTTAGTAATCCTTCTTATTAAATCCCGATTAAAACTCCTCTTTCCATCCCAGGTCAACAAACGTGCTATGGAGGAAGGGTGGAAGAATAAAAGCAGAAATTAGTGTAGTAGTTATTAACAAATCACCTGAACAATGTGTTTTTATAAGAAACTCGATGGTGTAATTTAAACTGTCGCATATTAAATTTCTTTTTTTAGACAACCATGACAACTAACCGCCAAATTACAGAGTTTACACAAGGTGCAGAAATATTACGTATAAATTCCTTCTCGTAAGGCATCTGTAATTGTCTGGACAAGCTATAAAGATGCAGAAAGAAAAAAAAAAAAAATTAGAGGACGGAGAGAGCCAGGAAGCCAGTTTTATAGGTAACAAAGCATGTCATTACAGAAGTGGGACTGTAGCGCTTCAATTATCCTCCTCTTAGTTCATTCCTCTGCTTTTTTACTGCCTGCTCTTTAAACCTTCGCTCTCTTTGTACAAGCAAGAAGAATTCTCCTTTAAGTGCACACACACTTTCTCCCCGCTCACCAGAGTCCTGCTTACAGCGCACACAACTCTGCTTTAAAGTGAGTAACGTGGGACGAAAGAAAAACAGACAGACACCCCTCGATTACTGTTAATGTCCTTTGCGTTGGAATTTACGGAATTCAGTCGCGGCCCATGTTAGGGTCGCTACTTCCCATTCAGCCACAGGGACGCCATTGTCACATGAACAATGGGCATAATTTGTTAAATGGCCATGTGAAATTTAAGTGGTCCGCGGAGTGAGGCGGCGGTGGGGCGGCCGGAGATTTGGCAACGATACAGGCAATACTTATGCTGCCTGTTAATGGGACGGTAAAACTTTTCCATCCATCAGCCACCGACCTTTGATAAGTGAAAATGTGCTGACTGTTAATTGAGCTCTCATCTGCATGCACACGGTCTGGACTAGCCACTCCAGGGCTCTCTAATAGCAGACTACAGTTAGTTAATGTACTGGAATGATCACTGTGAATGAGCACACACAGCCTGGATATTAAAGAGGTGATACTCTCTTACAATGGGGGAACTACACACACGCTGCACGGTATAAAGAAGATGGCTTAATTAATTACTGGGTGGGTAACCATTATTAAAAATCAGCTATATACCACACAGATTCAATCAAAGGCTCAGGCATATTTTGCTTATCTTTAAATGAAAAAGAAGACATAAGGAAGAACAGACATTAACATATGACGTTAATGCAACGTTAACGCAAAGTAATTGAAATTAAATTAAACCAGATACAAAAGTTTTGCCTTTTACATGGGGAGAAAAGCTGAACAATTCAAATCTTGTCGTTCTTTCTTTCTTTACTTTTTATTAAGATCCCCATTAGCTTCCACCAAATGGTTGCTAGTCTTCCTGGGGTCCACACAACAAAATAAGAAAACACATAACGGCTAAAACATAACACACAAACAAATAAGTGAAGTCACTCTGAGTATAAATCAAATAACAATAATCAATATAGTCTCAAAAATATTAGTTAGTAAATTTTTAAAATATCTATACTGGATATAAATTTTTATGGTTTCAATAACTGAGTACTGTGCTCACTTGTCGAGTGTCCATGACAAAAACCTGTCTGTTCACGCTATGCATGAACATCAAAAGACAATATTTTAATTTATCCTCTACATTTAGCCGTGATAACTGTATGTATCTCACCTGAAAGAACAATGGAGGCCTAATCGGGCTGCTCTACTCCGTGCAGTTTGAAGTTTTTTATGATGTTTCTCAGCTGCACTTGACCAAATGAGAGGGCAATACTCCAAATGTGACAAAACAAGCAATTGAACAACGTCATTCATAACAGACGATGGAACATGAGCAGAGCATTTCCTTGAAATCACAATGTCCTTTCCCATTATGGAAACAATATGATCAATTTGATCAGACCAATTGTCTACTTTAGTAAAAAAATATTCAATATTACACAGGATGAGATGTTACAATCCCATGTGCCAAGATACCAGCTAGCAACCAACAAGAAGACACCAGTTAAGTAGCCTAGCCAACATCAAATAAAATTGGACCCAAATAAATAAAAGTGGACCCGAACAGCTTCCCTGCAGAACTCCACAAGACATGTTCCCACTGGCAGAAAAATTAACACACTAATATTTAACACCTCTACACAACGGACTGAAACAGAAGGCAGCACGGCCCCCAACCTCAACACAAAAGTCAGTGCCTGAAGAGGCATGCATGCTAGAAATACCATTTTTTTTCTACAGCGTCTAAAGAATGCAAAGCAACATCTGGACATTTTATAGTAGACATATGTTTAAACTGAAATCTGGCGCCAATCCCCAAAAAGTCATGAATAACGAAATAATGCAGCATCAAAGATTCCACTAAATAGTATCAACTTCTATCTGTAAGTATTTCTAAAATGTCCTAATTTTTATGCTAACACAAAAATAAAAAAATGAATCAACTAAATATGTATTCTTCTATGCGTGCACCCGTAAGTCTGCTTTTTATTTCACTTATAAATGATGACATCGTGGCCCATAAAGCTAGTTTATTTCTACTTCAAATGTGCCTCTAAACTTGTATCCTTTAAAATCATGTATTTTCTTTTTTCCCTGGAACCCCCTTTAATTATTGCAATAAATATAGTGAAGGTCAGACTGAACTGCCGCTGAGTGCTTCCTTCCCTCCTTAATGTTTTAAAGATCACATTTACAAATGTGCTTTTCTGTTGTCTGGCATATTGATTATCCTGCCTCAACAGCAGCATGATGTCAGCCTCATATTTATCTTACCTGGATGGACTCTGTGAGGTTTGTGTACCCAGCGAGATCCATGTAAAACTTCCCTCTTTACTGCATATTTCTTTTTTTTATGTTTGTTTTTAACAACTCATACCCCTCCAGCACTGTGGGATTTACTCAATCGGAGGAAGGTACTGCACCCCAAAGCCTTACACGGAACATTTGCATGTTTAGTAAAAACCTAAGCACAGTTTATGTTTGTTGTAGCTCCCTCCTCTTCTCATTTCCACCTTGGTTTATCGTCAAAAACCAATCGACACCCACCTCAGCTTTAGCTGTGCTTTGTGTTTACTCGCACACATAATAACTCCCTAATATCAGCATGTTAGCGCTGTCATTGTGCTTGCATCCTGACATCAGTGGTTAGCCGTGTTGCTAACTGTAGAATCGTCCACCATGCAAACACAGAGAGCCTAGCAGCAGCTAACAACTGCAGAGGACTTCCAAGAACATTTTACTTGATTAGATTTCACAACACTGTGGCTCTTTTGGGTCCAATCGGACCTGATGAAACGATAAACTGTAAATCAATAGCGCAATAAATCCTTGTACCATTATATTCCCTGAAGTGCAGGAAGGATTTACTTAGAAGCAGGAAGTAGGTAGACAGTAAAGTAGGAAGCACTGGCTTAGATATCACTCTTGGCTACCGAGACTTCTTTATTACTTAATGAGTTGTTGGCACCATAAACGTTGGTCTTTGTTTATGTGCCTATTTTCAGAAAACAAATTCACAATGGCTCCTTTATATCTGTCAGGTAAATGGTAGCAGAGAGTTTCTAAGAAGAACAGTAAAACCTAGAGGATTTTAGGAAAATCTTAAAGCTTTAACAACCGGTCAAGGCGAGCTACACCTTTTTCAGTTTCCTGTTAAGCGGAAATGGGATTGGTGGAGAGCCACCTAAGCCGGGAAAAACACGTATTTTAGCGAGGTTTGCTGGAGGTAGCACAGCTGCTCAAATCTGCTAACAAGTCCAAACACACAGGTGCATGGACAAAGATATAAGGAGGAAAGACATCAAAACAGGCATTTAAAGTGACTGATTTTTACTACTGAGCCTCTAAGCGCAGACATCCCTTTGATCGGCAACATTTATCTCGCATGGGAATGCACATCCAGGGCGATAAACAGCAATCTCAAGTCCTAGCTCTCCGCACACATGCTTGTGAATGTGCCTGTGATGAAACGGTAGCTGCTAGTATGTTCAAAGGGAGGAAACAAGGAGATCTGAACTTATGCAGCATTGTATGTTTGCAGCTATTCAGAGACATTGAGGGCAGGACACAGGAGGAGTACAACTATCTGGGACAGTGCTGCCTCCAACAGTTGGTTCTGTAAAACCACTATAGGTCAGTGTTGCAGTTAAAATCAGGTTATAAAAAAACTCCTTCCTTTTTAAACTATAATTTTCCTTTGCAGTTGCATAAAAAAACAAAAAAAAAAAATAATAGATTTGTCTATTTATAATAGCTGGAGACAGTTTGCTGGAATGTGTGAGTGTGTGAAATGGGAAACGGGGAGTTATGTGACAGGAAGTGAGGTACGCAGGAGGGAAAGGAGAACCTCTGGGAGTGGAGTTCATTTTCCCCTCTTTCCTGTTTTCTGTTTCGCCTCGGCGTGTCGGGCCGCCTTCTTACATCATCGACATGATTTCTCTCCCACGGTGTGCACATGTACTGCATGCGCACTGCAAAAACAGCATTACTAGAAAGAGGCAAAATATTCTTGTATTGAATCAAAAACCTGCCAATGGGTTAAAAAAATCACAAAGTTCTTGTCTCTGAAGAAAATATAAGATGTATTTCTTTGATATTTTGCTTTCTTGAAATGAATTTTTTGCAGTGCATGTGGTCAACTCAGAGAACATAAGACAAACTGATATTTTGGGCTGAAGGCATCTTCAGTGAGTGTCTTAACTCCAGCTTTTCCATCCATATTATTGCGCCTTATCATTTATGTATGAAGTGTACATTTACATCTGTTTTGATTTCCCGTACATTTGCACATATGTAAATCTCATCTTGTTTTCCTTATACTATCACTTATTTCATAATAACCTTCAATACAAATGAATTTAATTGAATTCACATTTTTCTTTTCACTAGTGGTTTTCAAGAATGGTTTTGTGCAACTGAGCTACTAGGACCAAGCAATTCCCCTTGTTGAGCAAGTCTACCTAAGTCAATACTGTTACTATCACCATCTCTTGTGTAAATTAAGTAAATACCTCAATGTCCTTGAAATAAACTTGTGAAAAGTGTTCTTTCATAATACCTGTTCTGCGAGTCTTTATTTGAATAACGACTCAGACTGACAATGAAAGCCTATGACAGAACGATAAAGCTTTTGCATGTGGATTTAGTTTAGTCAAAACGATGGAAACATGAACAGGCCCAACTATCGCTATACTGAATTTTTATCAGAATGTGAGGCTGGATGGTCGTACAACCAATCAGAGCCTTTTTGTTGTGAACACATTCAACTCTACAGTGCTCAGATTATGTTTAAGTTGCTGTTACTTCTTTGTCCATTACCATATGAAGCCCATTTAAATGTTTGGATTGGCCCACTAAAGTAGTCAGTTCCCAACAGAGTATTGGTGTGGAAAGTTTGGGCTAGCTTCTAAGCTAAAATGTTACAGCATTACTAGAAAGACGCCTTGTTTGAATATTTAGTCTTAATAATTGTTTCTTGGAGATTATTTATCTGTAGCTTCTTATAAACTATAGAACAGTGAAGTGTATATCTAAAGGCAGAAGTAAAACTTCAGCACAAAAAACAGAACATAACACTTTTCTAGAAGATTATGTAAATATGGTGTATTGTTAAAAACTGCCTTCTATAGGTGTCAGCACTTTGAGTTGTGCTTTAATAACCTTCACATTTCCGGAGAGTGCAGCTCTCGCATGCAAAAGATGTGTGTTGTTTTCTGCACTCCGATTTTGTTTTGACAGCCAGCGTTCTGATGCCCCCCCCCCCCCACCCCCCAAGCAAAGATTTAATTGGTTACCAGTCTGTCTAGAAATCGGAGACGCAGACATGTTTATACGTACGCCTTCGCCAACCTGTGATCCAGACGATTCTCTGACTGTTGCTGCTTGTAGCGTGGCGCGATGCCCGACCACAGCATTATCATAAATAGTAAAGAGGCAGTCATCACTGAACTCTTGAACTCTGCATTCGTGACACTTGAGGGACAGAGACTCAGGAATAACTTCAAGTCCTTAAAACCCAATGCAGAATTTGCAGGAATGATGATAAATGCCACAACCTACATCCGTTTCGATGATGTGTCATAGGATCTGAACCCAGGAAGTTTTCCTTGGAAACACCATTGAGGGCTAGCTTAAAACAATCCCACCAATGAATCATATGATGAATGGGTTCTCGAGAATCAGAAGTGCCTGAACTTGGCCCAGCATGAGCCTAGTAACGGACAAAAAGCAGACGTCGGTAGGATTAAGGCTAAAGCGACCCCTATACTACCGTGAGGCATTTTCCTTTAAACGTGCGTTTCCATTTATCACAACCTGCATCCTAAGCATCCTGAACTTGAAATACGAGCATCATTTCCTAATACCGGTCGTCCTCTAGAAGGTCGCGGGTGGCCAGGCTATCTGAATCAAAGCCAAACATCGTTCTCTTCGCATGCACTGCCGCCCCTACTTCCGCTTGCTCCGTTATCTCCCGAGTCACTGACAACTCAACGGGTGGCCCAGCTCCTTTGTAGTATATCAACACAAAAAAGGCTTTATCAGCAAAGATGTCGCATGTTTACACACACACATTCACACAGTCTCTGAAGACATCATCTCAAATACTTGCATTGTTTTAATGGTACTTGATGGAACTTGTATCTAGTACCTAGTAGCAAATCCCTTCATAATGTAGAAGTAGTTATGAGTTACTTGTTTTTTACCAAATTACCGTTGAATTTTTTTGTTGAATGAGGTTCATTTGTGCATTTGACCAACGTGTGGACCATTGATTCCCCGCTACCCCTCCTATCAGAGACGTTTGCACTTGCCGAGTCCAGAAAAAAAAAAAAAAGCCAGTCACATTTCCAGGAACCACACCCACCCTGCATATAGACTGTTCACCACACTGCCTTCTGGGAAAAGATAGGGAGTTATCCAATCCGGAACCGATAGACTTAAGAAAAGCTTCTACTGTCGGGCTGTCAAATCCCTCACACCTTCCACCTCTCTTTCATAAGGCTGTTGTGCAACAACCACCCAACCTAGTCCCTAGCACAGCTGCGCCGCATAGACGAATTTGCACGATCATCACTGTTTTTAAACGCTGCTCCACCAGTTCACTGTTGTAAATCAGCGTCAACTTCATTCACCACTGTGTGCTTTTACTGTCCACACTGTAGATTCTAATGTCTATTGCTGCTAGTCTTCTTATCCTCTATGAGGCTCTGTTCAAGCTAACCCGCAGACTGACCGAAAATCAAATTCAAATAAATCTAATCCTGGTTAGAAAACGTCCAACAAAGATTTAAAAATACCACCACGGATGCGCCGAGAAACACCCACCGTGACAACAGCTGCATACAACATGGTGGCACACGGCATAGATATATGCTGACGCAGCAGCGAGCTCCGTGCGATTCTAAGCCTATATGAACACGACCGAACACACAGTGAGCTCATGTGTTTGACTGGTAGTTTCGGTGGAGCGCGTGTCCTCAGCTCGGGTTGTTATGCGCCCTAGAATTCAATTATTATCAACTACATATGGCTCCCAGCTGAGAGTCATTATCTGAGGCAGGTTATTATCCTAATATGAGAAGTGTGCAAAGTCCCGTGTCTGAAAACCTTCTCCCTCCACCTGTCACACACCTGCACGCAGCAATATCGCATGTTTACGAATGAAGCTGTAAAGCCTCATAAACGGATCTCTGAAGCCACGAGATCCAATTATGAGAGATGACAGTTTGACGCAGAAATGTTGAATCAAACTAATAGGTACAAAGTAGGGATTAAGTTATTTCAAACACCTCCACCCCTTGGCTGAAGTTTCCACTTTCATGCCTGCTTAATAGTCACCACTTCTTACATGCCTTCCGGATTTATAGTTGTCATTAAATAATCAAATGCCATACACTGTTTGCACTCACTAAGCTTTCAGTTGGGAAGCTGATAAGACGTCAGCGTTAGCCTACATTTCCACAATCCCCTCAGCATCGAACAGTAGGAGGAATTTGTTGGTTAAAGAGAGTTTTAGGGCAACATATAAAAACAACAACAAAAAAAAAACAAGGATTTCGTGGCTTAAAGTCAGATGTTAAACTGTCGCCATTAGTGCTCCATACGTCTAAATACTTTGACACGGCTAATTGAGTTTGATCTTTATGAGGAATAAGTGCGCTGGAAGCAAATGGCACCCACGTGTCCAAACTTGCAAAGCTGAATGAAAGAAAGCAGATCTAAACACATCGGCTACGATCACCCACCGAGTGTGAGCGTGCGGAGATGTACAGAGTGTACCCTGCGAAACACATGTTTACGAATTAACTGTTTGGCGTTTCGTACAACAAACCCTTACCTCTCCTCTCCCCTCCCCTTCTCTTATATGCGGCTGTGAGATATATATCCTTTCTTTTGTTTGTGATTTATGAGTCCATCTAATTACATAGCTGTTTTTCAGGAAGCTGGTTTTGGAGTGGGGAAAGAACGGAGGACAGGTCTTGTTCTGCTAGTACGACCGTGTTAAATGTTATTAGAATATTGCTGCTTCTAATCGAACCTTTTTCCCCCCATCATGAGCTCATCTTTGATTTCACAATCTTCAAAACATCTAAACAAGTACGATCAGGAAAAGAAATGTTCACCTTGAAACTTTTTTTTTTTCTCAATTGTATTCTTCCGATGTCTTAAGAGGGAATTTCACAACAGATCTTTGAGAGCGAGAGGACATGAGACAGGACTTGACCTGAGCTTTTGTCTGGTATGCATTTTTAATTTCCCCATTTCTATTTATTTGGGATGCGTAGGACCTGTAGAAATTGGAGAATAGGAATAGAAGAACAGAAACTATAAAACCTAAGCAACATCTTTGAACAGGAAGTAGTTTCTGGGGAAAAAAATTATGTCCTCGTGTGTGGAC
The DNA here is from genome assembly GCF_022458985.1 of Mugil cephalus. NCBI lineage: Eukaryota > Metazoa > Chordata > Actinopteri > Mugiliformes > Mugilidae > Mugil > Mugil cephalus. The sequence goes on along the minus strand of NC_061788.1, from coordinate 5,639,248 downwards.
ATGGGGGTTGTTTCACTCAATATTATAATTAAGTTAACCAAATATAAAACTGTTAATTTTCATGCCTGAACATTGCTGTGCAAAAGTAGAATTGCAAATAATGAAGTCCCAATGTCCTCAATTGAGTACTTGCTAATAAGCGAAGTAAGAGTTTGCCTGTCATATTAAACTAGAAAAGTTAATAAGCATAAATAAATAAGTTTAAACTGCAATATTTGATGAGATTTTGTACCTTGTCCACTTTCGTTACGTTAGTTGATTTTTACTAATATCTAGTTTAAATGAAGCAGAATAAGGTGCCACAAACTTAAAACTTAACGTCCCCATATGAGGACGCGTGGTCCCCAAGTTTAAACACATCATGTAATCACACTTACAAATACCAGCTGCTGAAAATTAAAAGTCAAAAGTTGCATTCCACAAAGCCCTCGCTACATTTTTTGCACCGTTTGAGCTTTTCTCGCCACTCTAACACACACCAGAGATTTAGGGGAGCAGAGATGGCAGAGATATGGGAGTAATACGGGATGGAGGGAGGGGAGGGGTGGCTCTATTATCTCTTTAGCCGGTGTGTGACAGCAGTTTATCACAGCAGTCAATCACCGAGTAATTACTCCACGTAAGGAACTCCATCCACTTTCGCTGCCTAAGAACGCTTAGTCAACTTCCACTGCCTGAGACACTGAAGATAAAGATGTTACAGACGGGACGTGAGCGGCCTGAGTGAAGCATCACACTGGGTGCATTTCACGTACATCACCCTTGATTCAGTCTGGGATCAAATGGAGCAAATGAGAACGACCCAATGACGATGAAAACACTGAGAAATTCATCAACTATTTTGATAACTGCAGCTACTTCTTATTTGAGTTTTATGTGTGTGTTGGACTCTTTTTTTAAGGCGTCAACAATCAATTAATAGGAACGACACAATAAACGGTGTTAAAAGGAAGAGCTGCCGCCTCAACAAATCCATGTGTCAACCACCAAGACACGCAGCTGTACAGCAGCTGTAATCTGCAATTACACAGCAGAGTGTACTGGTCCAGATCACTGCTAACCTCTATCCTCTTTCTTCCACCCTTATGATCCACGCTGATCCCCGGTCCGGTGCTCTGGCTCACCCATCTTCCCCGCCAATGACTCGGCCACCTTAGGAATGCCATTCCAGCAGTCCGTCCATAGCTCCCGCTCGGCGTTCCCAGTAATCCCTCTTCTCCGGCTGTTCTGAGCCGACTTCCTTCCCCACAGCTGCCGGCTGGCCCACGGCTCGCTCTAATAATAGGACAACAATGCCCGCCCTGCGACTGGACACACAGCGCTGCGCTACAACTTAAATAAAAACGAAGAAGAAGACTTTTTAAAATTTTCTAGCTTGACACGCATTTCCTCTAAGATCTAAATAATTTAAGGCCACAGATATGTTTAATCGACACAAATGTTTAGCGTCACTGAAATTGCAGGCGCCCAGCAAAAGAGCAACTTTCCAAATTGTTGACGTTTGAGCCCTCCTGTGCGTGGGTAACAGACTGCAGCGTGTAAACACATGTTGGCGGAGGAATGATGACGAGGCTGCGCGCTTTAAGTGAACTGCTATCTGCCGGGACGCTGTAATCACGCCGGAGCTGATAAATGAAGACTACAACCTGTTGAAGTGGTTAAACACCACCTTGGAAATGGAGGGCTGGAGTGGGACTAATACACACACCACACACACACACAAAGAGACGCACAAAGAGACACAGGAGGTGAGCAAATGTCATATTTGTCTCCCGGTTCTGTCACAAGCTGCACAACACACAAACACCAAAGAAAAGGGGGGGTGTGGGGGGTATAAATCAGAAACAAAGTCTCTCATCTCCTGTTGTCCCACTTGTAGCTCAGCACAGCTCAAAATCAAACGTCCCAGCTCTCACAGGCATTTATTCTCCCCTCTTCTCCCCACCTACCCACACTTTGCGTCCTTCTCTTGACAGATCAGCGGGGTAACGCTTCTTCTTTCCCTGGCATGTAAAAAAAAAAAAGCCTCCCTCCACCACACCTCCTCCTCCTCCTTTCCTCCAACCCCCCCTCTAGTCTGCCATTCTACCGAGAGAAAAGCTCCCAAACGTTCTGACCTGCTTCTCTTCCTGCACGGTAACAGGCTAGTGAGTAAAAAAAAAAATAAAAAAGGGGAAAAACAAAACATAAAGTGGAGCTGTTTGCTGCTCACCTCAGATGTGGCCCCGGCGCCGGTGGGAACGCAGAAGGAAAATCATCTTCGGTCCACAGAGAAAGCCAACAGCAACAAGTAGTAACTCCAGAGATTTGTCCTCCCCACCACCACCACCACCACCACCACCTCCACCCCCCTCTCTCTCTCTCTCTCACACTCCTGCTTCCGTGCCTTGTTGCTCCTTCTGTTTTGCACTCATTCAGGCTGCGGTAGCTGCAGAGGATTGAAGAAGTATGCTTGTCCGGTGTGTGTCTGTGTGTGTTTCAGTGGTGGAGTTTGTATGGTCCCGTGGAACTCCTGCAGGGGTATTGACTCTCACCGAGGCTCAGGTCCTCCCCCTTCTCAAGCCTCACAGAGGGAAAGAGAAAAAAAAAAAAAAAAAAAAAGAAAGCTCACCCACACACACAAACAGAAGGCAGGAGAGAGGAGGACTCCCTTTGTCTTTTTGTTGCTTTCTCTCACTTCCTTGCTTCTTCAAACGCCTGTAACTCCACAGCCCCCTTTCGTATTAGAGAAAGAGGGAGAATGAGTGTGTGTGTGTGTGCATGCTCATGCACAGGGAATGCCGTCGTGCCTCAGCGCCCGGGGCCGGGAGAAGGAGGAGGAGGAGGAGGAGGAGGAGGCGGGGCTTAGACCTCAGAGAGTTGAATTCCTGCCTCACTTCCAACCAATCGGAGGCCTTGTTGCGGCTGACCAAAAACCGCGGGGCCAGGCCGGGCCTCACCACCACACTCCAGCTTTAAAGCATTAGCTCGAGTCTGCCGGCCACTGCCTTCCACAGTGGTGTGTGTTTAAACAATCTTTTCATCCCCGGGTGATTGTTTGTTTGCAGCCGCGCACCTATCGATAGTCGGAGATGCGGAGAAGAAATAAGCCGAATCTGCTTCCTCTGCGTGGGAGAGGGACTAAATTTAAGGAGCTTACAGGTAAAGAAGGAGCAGTTGAGATGATTTCTCGCCGCCTCTTCCCACGTTCCTCTCTCCTTCCTGCTAAAGTGTCGTGTTTCTGCTCTTGTCCTTGGACGGGCATTTGTCAAGCGAGGCATTTGTCCACGGACCAGACGTGACAGCAGATCTCCCCCCTCCTCCTGGCTTTTCACACCAGTTTTTCTCCTGCCTGCTTTACCTTAGTCCCCCCCCCCAAACTCTTCCCACCACATCTAGTCACACTAACAAGCCCCGGGGGTAACAAAAATATCATATGATGATCTTCTCTGAGCGAAAAAAAGGATTACATTAAAAAAAAAAAAAAAAAAAGTCCTCTGGAAATGTTTCCACATCATGTGCCCATTTTGCTACGTTTACAGCTGTAAATATTTATTAGTGTGTTTAGGCTGGTTTAGCTTTTAATTGGGCAATTAGTTAGGTAATAAGCCAACTGGTGTTAAAGGTTCAGTAAAGTTTTATCTATAAAGCATTTACAGAAACCAAAGTTGCCCCAGACTAAGCAAGATAATGATAGTAAGGGAAAAACTAACAGTGTAATAATAATATATCAGTTTTATATAACACTTTATCATAGACACTGGGGCTGGGTGGTATACTGGTTCATACTGAATACTGGTAATTTTTTTTTTTTATTATGATATGAATTTTTAATATACCGGCATACCAGTGTATTTGATTACATAGTGTTCGGACACTATTTCAGACACTGTTTCAGACCATTTTCAGTGTAGCGCTTCTAAAGACACATGGTGCGACTCCGTCACTATGAGGCGATGTGAACATGGAAATGTACGAAAAAGTAAGCGGCAGATCCTTTTTTTTTTTTTTATTGTGACCAGACGTCCCCAATTTGGATGACCTGTCCCCCGTCTAAAACTGCAGTTATTATGGTAGCTGGTCCTGTTGCTTCTGACATTACAGACATAGCAGTTTAAATATGAATAAATGTAAATGAAACGGTAATTGTCTTGTGTTTCTTAATTTCATCTTGATAACATTTATTTTTTTTTTTTTTTTTAAATCTCCAAGCTGTAAATGTCCCCGGATTTTATTTCAGGACACATAATCATGCATGAAAAAAAAAATACCATGATATAACATGATACCGTGAGAATTTTGAAAAATACCATGGTACACGTTTCTGGTCAAACCACCCAGCTCTAATAGACGCTCAGGTCGTTTTCACACCTGACCAAGACGAAGATCTTTTGGTTCAGTTCTGCTTTCAAATTGCAACTGATGAAGCTCACCAAACTTTCTGAGCAACGTCACGTGGTTGAAAGGGGCACTTGGACGATGTAGGAGGGGAAATCCCACCCTCCCTCTCAAAAAACAAACAGCTGGTCGAAAGAAAGTCGACAGTCAGCTGTCGCCGAATACAAGCGGCAAACATGGCGGCAGATGAAGTTAGCTGTGTTGGGGATTGTGATTCTTTTTTTTTTCTGAAATGCACATGGTTCAGCAAACCGGCACTATGACAGCGAGGCAGAGAGATTTCTCTTGTGATCAACGCTAATTGAATGAAAAAGAAACAGCACCAGAGGAAAAAATTGTCTTCTCGCCATGTCTGTTTTGGTTTTCAGCGCCTATTGCATTACTATGACATTTGGTCCTGTGTTTACTCCAGTGAGCCTTCACGCTGCCTGGAAACAGCACCAGAGTTCACTTGCAAGTGAACCGAGACCCCTGTCCACACCAGAGTTCGGTTGGTCTTTCACTCCTGCCCAAGTGAAGTGGACTGTCGGGAGAAACTCTGGTGTAAAAATGACCTCAAAATCGCTTTACATTGCTCACACAGTCACTCACAGTCGGAACAGACTGATGGAAACATGGCTGCCAATTCGCACCGATGACCACCGCCATTGTGTCTTGCCCAAGGACACAAGGGACAGGCTAGGACAGGACAAAGGGGATCCCTAGCCTCCTAAGGGTCTCATATGAAAAGACCCATCTGCTTGAGACTTGGTGTGAGCCACCCTACCGCTAGTCGGCCCTGTGTATTTTGTGGGCTAATTTTAGTTTCTACTTCCTGCTTCACTTTCTACAATGGTGACTGAAATTGTTGATTTGTCCTGACAATTGTTTGTACCTTCGAACCTCCTCATTTAACCTCTCCTCAATGTGTTTCATCTTTGTTGATACAAAACAATCACTTTGAAAAATGCACAGATGGAGAAGCCGTCGGAAATACTACACACATTACTACACACATTACTACACATTACTACCAAGCGGACCAATCACAGAAGCCAAACTTCCTGTAAGTCAGAAGAGAAAGAAGGAGAGGAGGAGACCAGCAGAAGCAAGGGGATAAATTCAAACATATATCTGGATAAAGCATGTAGGTAATAGACATGATACGAACAAGAATAAGAATGTGATACTAGGAAACACGTGATACAAGATTCCAAGATGAATAACGAAGATAAAACATATACAACATATACATTGTGATCAAACGTTACTGTTAGAATGAAGAAGATAGAAAAGATGCTTTGGGAATTTTACCGCTTTTAAACTTGTGATGAAACCAGCGAGAAACATAGTGAGACAAGTCAGAATGAAAAAAGAAAAAAGTTCCAGTTTCATGTTTCCACTCATATCCAGTAAATATAAAACGATACAAATTGTTCTGGTAGAGAAGCATTCTGTCAGAGTCACTGTTGAAGATGGGATAAATGTGTTCATCTATTACTTTCATATGTTCCTTGCTTCTCAGGCATCCAGCTTAACTATGAAAGGCGGCAGTTAAGCGAAGCGAACGTCTTGTTGTCGGAGTTTGTCTTTGTTCGTAGTTGTGCCAAACGCTCGGCGATGAGAGTTATTTGACAGCTATTGGTTGAGGGATTACTGCTTTTTTATTTTTTGTGAGACGTGGCTTAATGACTTCCAAATTTCCCAAACGGTTTGTGACAATTAGCGGTGCTTTATATCCACTCTGCTTTTCTACTTTCAGAAAAGCAGAGTGACGTCCCACTCTGGATGCGGCGGGCGCTGATATCCACAGGTATTAATCACAAGTGTGCAGAGCTTTACTGATGTAATCCTCCATTAAATGATGACAGTGGCAGGTTAATGTTTTGAGAACCCCTTCGTTTCCACCTAAGCTGTTTTTAAGCTAAAATTAGGCTAAGCTCTGATCTGAGCAAACAATTACCGGGAAAAAAACACAAAAAAACCCAAGGGAGTAAAAATGGGAATGACAGAAACCAAAAAGGCTGAAGTGATAGTGAGTGAGCGAGCACTTTGGTATGTGGGCTATAGAGTTACACAAAGACTAAAAGTGAGGTCCATTCCTGCAGACAACTCCGGCACACCTCTCCTTTTATCTCACTTCTTTGTTTGCCTCCCTTTCAGTGTCTCTAATCCCCTCATCCCCCTGTCACTCTGTTTATTTCCCCGAGTCGATTTGTGTGTGTTTGTGTCTAGGAACACGGGAAAATGCGAGGGACAGATAAATCTTCATTCGTTTGGAAAACAGAGATGTGACCGCTGAAATGCAGGATGTCAGAAAAAACGAGAAAACAGAAGAGACAGAATAAAAGAAGAAGAGAGCCCTTACATACTACAAAATAAATCTAAATGAGTATTCTAAGGCATAACTCAGTGCACGAGAAACCTCGAAACGCTGAGTCAGAGAAAAGATTAACACACAAAATTGCGTGTTGTTTCCTCTCATTAGTCGACCCGTTGAAAAGAGAATATGTATTCCAGCTGGGTGAAGAGCGGGACGGACATGGGACATGCAGGAATGCCAACATCTGCCATTTTTTTTTTTTTTTTTGGAGACAAAGGCACTTGTGTGTGGCACGTGGGGTCAGCCTGCTACCATGCCTACCATGCCAGCAAGTGCTTTTTGTGGAACCATTCCAAAGGGAATTCAACACATAAAAGGCTCGAACTGGGGCAGTCCAGCGTGAACACCATGTAACTGCCAAGGCCCCAGTTTCATGAAGACCTTTATCACATTTCTTTAACGCCTTTTTCTCTCTCTCTCTCCCCCCTCATATGTTTTATGACACTCTTTACTGTCACTTATCTCATAAAGGGAAAATTAAAATCCCCTGAAACTCATCTTGCAGAATGATATACTCTGAAAACCTCAGCGAATAAAAATGGAGTACTGAGTCAGTTTAAGCTGATGCACCAGCATGCAAATGTTGTTTGGTGTCCTAATGTAGTTCTCAACCCTCAACCACCCAACCTCTTCCATGTGAGATGTTGTTGACTTTACTTTGATCTGATCACAGATTTGCTGGGAGGATTTGTACTCGTAGACTTTTCCATGCTGCTTGGATTCTCTGAAAGCTCTATTTGTCTTCATTTGATTACTTTCTGACTCATCTTAGGTAACAACAATTGCAGCTTATAAACTAATAAAAACACACATAAACAGTTGAACGCCAGCACAATTACCCAGGCGAAGGGCTCTGAAAAAATCAAAAGTCCCAAAAACAACATTCAGTATGTTTACATGCATGTGAAAAAAATAATTATTGCCTTAATCCAACTTTAACTGGACAGCATGTAAACACGTGACTCTGGCTAAAATCAGAGTTCTCCTTATGCAATTAAGACACCAGAATGCGATTGGAAATCCATTTTCCCTGCCATATATAGACCTTAATTGGACTTTAACTGGACAGCGCTTGTATGCGCTGCACTGACCCCAGAACAAAAACATCCAAGGAAGTTGGTCACAGAAGAAGAAGGTAAACAGAGCCAGAAGAACAAACATTAACAACTATGAACAACTAATACATGACGCAATAGGTTAAACGGAATGGGGGCCGTATTTCTTGACTGGCCACTTTAGGCAAGCTCCAAACAATAGCCGATACCCCCTCCCCTAAACCCATGAGGGGAGGGGCCTCTGTGGATCATCCCACAGATACTTGATCAGTTTGGGATGTAGTGAATTTGAATGCCAGGTCAAATTTTTTTTGAGTTGTTCCTGAACCATTTTTGTGTGTGTCTGTCTGAGTGTGGCTACATCCTGCTGGGGTTGGTCATCAAGGAGTGTCATTGCTATGGGGTGGGGCTACCTGGTCTGGTCTAGGTGGTTGCTACATGTCTGAGCAACATACACATGAATGTCAGGTCCAAAGATTTCCCAGGAGAACACTGGATTGTCACAAGATGGTCAATAATGTTATGGCAGATCGGTGTATAACTGATTTAGACCTTTAAATTATATCAAAACCTAAAGTTACGCATAATTAAGGTGCATGCCCAGACAGGTTCTCTGGTCACGCTCCACCTCCATTTTTAAATTAGCCAGGAATCAGGAAGAGTCAGGCACTGGCAAGATAGCAACGGTCTTTAGGTCTTTAAGAGTAATATGGGTGACAACAAGAAGGGTTTGTCCATCTTTATATGAAGTTAAAGCTTTTGTGTTTTTAATAGTTTGAATACATGTAACATCAGTATTTCTGTTCACCATTTTTAACTGTTAAATGGTCATAGGACAACCATTAAACACAAAACAGCCAGTGGCTCTAACCTTAACCCTGACTGTACAGATATTGAACCCCTTAAGCTTCATCTTCTTGCTTCTGCAACGTTATAATTTCAAATGACTGTGTTTTCCCACCAGCACTAGTACTGAAATAAAATACTGGATTATCACAGATCCGCAACTTGGTATAAACCACGTAAACAATGAAGACGGATACAAACAAAACGCTGATTAAAATCAGGTTATCGTGCAATTCTAGCATCCTGCTTTGATTAGAATATGATTAGAAGGAAGCTGCTTAAGCCCTGCTGGGACGCATGCTCCTTCTGAATTTAGCAGCTACCTTTCACGTCACACAGTCGACATTTTCCGTGGCGTCTTTCCTCGGCTCATTCCCTCACCGCTCTCAGCCTCTCTGGCACTCTTTGCTCAGTGTGGGGACGGAAGATTTACAGAGACGCGAAAAGCACATTCCCAGTGTGAATTTGTTGTGAGCATGTAACAGGCTCATGGTTGTGTTTGGCTCAGGGTCTGACACTTTATCTTCCACACACACAGCAAATGCTTAAATGTACACATAAGCATTCCTGCATGCAAACCATGCCAACATGCTTTACGTCTATATAATTAGCAGCTTAAGCACAATCTATATTTGGACACACATGTTATATTTTCCATTAACGTTCTATAGTCTCCTACATCCTTTCCTTTCTTGCGTTTATTTTATGTACCGTTTCAGTGATTCTCCATCCCTGACTGACAGTGTCCCATCAGGGAGAGTTTCTGACAAATGTGGCCAAATGGAGTCTTGCCACTGTTGCTGCTGGCCACAAGTCAGCTCTCTGAGGTTATTGCTTAGCTCTGCTTTTACAGCGTTATTTATAACCACCATCACCAGACTAGTTCTGAGTGTTTGATGAGATTTCACCGTGTGTACCTCACAGGGGTGTCTCTTTTGGTTAGAGCTCAGCTACGTCCATCATCATAGCGTACCCCAATCAGGCATGACATTTTGACCACCTTCCTAATATTGTGTAGGTCTCCCTTGTGCCTCCAAAACAGTTGTCGGAAAATGGACGTGGGTCTTCTGAGGGTGTCGTGTGGTGTCTGGCAACAGAATGTTGTTAGTGGGGGTCTTTGGGTCCTAGGGGTTGGGGGTAGGGACCTCTCTGGATCATCCTACAGATACTTGATCGGTTTGGGATCTAACAAATTTGGAGACCAGGTCAACAGTTGTTCCTAAAATGTTTGTGTGTGTGTGCTGCTGTCATCAAGGAGCGTAGTTGCTATGGGGTGGGGGTGCCTGGTTTGGTCTAGGTGGGTGCTACATGTCAAAGTAATATCCACTTGAATGCCAGGTGCAAAAGCATCCAGCAAAACACTGGATTATTATTAGATGGTTGATGTTATTCATGTCTCCTGACACTGGTCATAATGTTAGGTCTGATCGGTGTATAGTGTGCAACTCTACACATACAGTACTCCCACTTTTACTATTGTGTAAATCCACTTGGTCACAAACCATGAGTCAGGGTCAATAAACCTCTTTCATGAACCTTTTCAGTCTCTCAAGAGGTTGATCTGTTTTAAAAATGGAAAACTACTTAGTTTGTACTTCCAAGAGAGACGTAAAGTCTGCATTGTGTATCAGTGACTGGTCAGACAAAGGAGATTACTTAGAAGACAGACATATCTGGTTGGAGGGGTGCTTTCAGATCTAGGGATTGGATTTTTTCTTTTGTTGTTACTGGCACATACATAAATGACAGCTATATAGCTGTAAACAAAACAGTCTAAAAACAAACAGGGGAGCCGACAACTGAGAGACACAGACCACGAGAAACTGATCATTTAATTTATTTACCAATTGCTTTACTGTGGTTCTGTACCACAGACGGACAAATTACACACTGTAATAGACAAAGAAACCCAACATCACACTCAGCAGATTGCTACGCTGGAGACAGACATGTTAGCGGCGTTTGATCCTCTCAATGTCTCCTGCACACAATCATTAAGTTACAAAGAACAACACAATGCTTTCAGACGCATCTATCTTTACTTTGGTGTAATGTGTGATTGGTTTGACTTGTGCTGTAAAATCAAACACACTCCAAAGAGCATGTTTGTTCTCGCTTTCCTCAGATATTAGGGTAAAGTGACCAAAAGGTCAAAGACTCAATCAGACACACAACATTTCCATTATACTAATTTCTTCCTCAACCACTTGAAGCAATGTCCCAAATGGGACAGAGGTAACATTAGGACCCAGACACTTTTGGACATGATTCGAAAAACACAGGGTCAACAAAAATGTGTCCCTGACTTCCTTAAGGATGACCTAATACTTGTCTGTGATGGTTCTCAGTCATCCAGGTCATGGTAATCCTAAAGGATTGGTGGGAAGTTGAGGTGGCACCAGTTTCTGGTTATTACAGAAACAAGTCAAGCAAGTTTCTGATGGGTTTTACCCACAGAGTTTTCCTGCAACTTCCCACCAGTCTCTCAGAACTGAAGAAGCTACTCGGATGAGTGGCGAAACATCTTCAAGAAATTCTACAATTCCAGTTGCCTTTCTTCAAACGCCTTTTGAATTAGCCTAATACTTCTAATATGACCATTTTTAAGCATATATTTTTCTATTTTTCTTTAGCTTTTCTGTTCTTGATGTTGTGCATTATGCAAATAGGAATCTCCTTGTGCATCTGCATGGCTGCAAATGTGTGTGATGTGTGTGTCCCTTTCCCTCTATATTCAGAAGCATTCACAGCCTCCCTCACAGATAAAGTCAAATATAAAACGTGGAAGTAAAATCCAATTACAAGCAGCAGCTTGAGATGTTTTTGAGAAGAATTCTGAAAGTGTGAAATCCAATCAGTTGACAGTCGACGCAATCTGAATCTGAAATATATGTTAGGTTTTAAGACTTGCAAAGTTTTTATGAATAAGCATGTGGCCCGGTATTAACGGAAGTGCAACAGCTTGTGAACTGAAATAAAATAAGTCCATATATCAGAAATGTTTGGTTTTCATTCTGAAATAACATGAGAGGTATTTCAGTGAAGAAATACCACACTTGACACACAGCCTGCCATTTAAAAACACTCCTTACAGTATTTTCCAGACCAACTAATCCAGTGCCACTTGCATTACCGCCTGGAGGCTAAAAGAAAGAGTTTTTTATTTGACTTGTTTGTAGCATGTACTTCTGCTCTTGTATTAATGCTAGGGTAGTAGGGTACCCTATACATGCTAACATGCTGGCTACGCAAATTACAGTATGAAGTAATAATCTTCAATTCTGACAGAATCAGTATCACTTTGCAGCAACATACTCACAGTCTGTACTCACAGGCACCAGTAGGTGGCGGCAGTGTACCTCTAAACTGGTTTGTCAACCGCCAATAAATAAAAAAAATCAACAAAAACACGCAAGTTAGCGATGGGCAAATTAGATTGTTAACAAGGATCTTTTGAGGTTTTATTTAAAACAAATAAATAAATGGACCCTAGCCTTCCTATTATCATCTGGACGACATTCGGGTGAAGCTCAACCAACCTATAAAAAGATCCTGTAGCTAAGAGTATTTCTGACTCACTGCTAACCAGTAGACAGGTATGAAAAAGACTCAGATATGATATAAAGATATCGACGAAATTGCAGCATTTTGCTTCACAGCACTGCCAATTGTAAGTACTACTATTTACAAAAGTTGACATTGGTAGGAGATCCCTACGTAAAGGCTGATAGTAATGTACATGGTGTGTTCACAAGTTGTTTCTGTTGCCCCCCAAAAATCAATTATTGCAGGTTCAAAGCATAGACTGTATAAAGGTGGACAGTAGAACAGCTTCTCAACAGTAAAGCGAGTAGAGCTCCCCCTAGTGACTGGCTGCAGTATAGGTCACAAGATTCACCATGTTAGTGGATGGGGCTTCATTTCACATAAAAAATGTAGGGTTCAGTGATATATACAATCACAGAACAAACGTTATCCAACTCAGCAACATTTAAGCCTATTTTTGCTCATGGTCTTGCTATCAAAGGCCAACATTTATTGGGCCTACAAATTGCTTACTGTACACTACCTAGCTCCATGGAACTGCAGCCAGACAGGCTGAGTTGGCTGCTAACTGGTAAAAAAAAAAATGTTAAAATAAAGTAAACTGAAAGAGCTTGGACAGTCTAACTACAACACAAAACTAAAAATGCCTTTGCACCAAAGGTTTTAAATCGACGAATTGTTTCCCTACAGATGTGAGTGCAGAAACACACACACAGTCCCACAAACATAAACATTCACAGATGGAAACAAGACAGACTAAACACCATATTTGTATCAGTCTTCCAAGGCTACAGCATCACAGCTTAGTCTCCTGTATTAAGTTGAATAGGCCATGGGGTCTGGTAAGATAGTGTTCACTCTCGTAAAACTGGATTATAAGTTCTAAGCAGACAGCCCAGTTCCTAAATTCACACTCACTGTGCCACCCAGCTCCAGAGTCTGCCCAGATTTTAGCACATGACAACACAAGCAAGAATAAATCTTTTATTAAAAGCTGAACATTCTTCAAGACAAAGCCCCGCAGCACTTTCGACCAAAAGACCGCAGTATCATCTGGATGATATATTGGTAATTTTAGAAGCGTAGTCAGAAATATTAATTCACTTCGAAATGTAAAATAAGAGAAAAGCTTCTTGCCTTCCACAAAAGTCATCTGGGAAATCTCAGCTGGTTTAATCTCCCTATCTACTATCTATCTGGCACAAGGCTTCTTAGTGTCTTTGTGTTTTCTCCTCTGGTACAGGAGCCGGCACTCAACCTTTCTCATCTAGGACAAAAACTTGGGAGACCTATTTACATGTCAATGAAGGCCATGGATAAGGACTTTTTTTGGCACACCCTTTCTACTTCACTCCCTGAAACATCTCTCATTTCTGCATGCTCTTATAAACCAGCCAGACTAGATGTAATCAATTCCAATATCATTCTGATGCATATCAAAGACATGGCTGCTTGAAAATAGCCATATGTGAAGTGGGATTTTCAGTTTATCCCTAAGGAAGTGTACTACAACTTTAACCTGGCAGCCAGCCTGACTTCCCCAAGCAACCATTTTTGGCCAAGAGCCACTCCATTGGGAACTGACTGTGGGGTTGAAATAGTATACAATAAAATTCATATTGTGATAAGAATTGAGGACCAGTGTTGGAGCCAATCCGGGCATCGGTATCTGCTAAAGCAAAGCTGACACCATTGCAAAATTGCGATCCTTTATGACACCCAGCCTTAGTGGGACGCAAACAGCTGTTACCCAAAGTTTTCTGGCAAAAATAACCAAGTCGGAGCTTCAAAGCTACAGCAATGCTAGCATTTCACTGGATGGAAATATGAAAGTTACTTTCAACACAGCGAATGTAATGAGGTGCCTTATTTTACTCAAGCAAAAAAGCAACCTCTGGAGGGAAACGACGAGAGTAGTTGCTTTGGGAAATAGACGAGACCAAAAAATGTAACAGATCTGATTTTTGTTCATCAGTTTCTTGGGCTTCTTGGATGAGCCGTCAATTCCTGTGGTTGGAATTTTGTGTTATTCAGACAAGAAAATGCTAAACCAATAGGGAAAATGTCGTTTTGAGAGGCAATGCAAAATATAAAAAAAGCTAGGGATGATATTGGCCTGTCAAGCCGTGGGCAGTGCTTTTGCTCCTACAAATAAAAGTGATATTGCTTCATGTTAATCCAGAGATATTAACACTCAGTACTATTAAAATTGCACCGGTTACATTACCTTGACTGTGCACTGGGCAGCTCTGTTGATATTTGATTTGGTATATCCCTAAGGTTCATAGATGAAACCTTGATCGGGATATCCCTAACAACAACGATAAATATTCACATGAACACCTTCACAGCAGCCTGCCAGATGACTGATTTATTTATTAATTTTAAAGCTATATAGAGTGGGAGCGTTTCTCCAGCATCAGCAGTTCTCAGATTTCCATATATAGAAACAGGAAAGAAGTAGATGCGCAGACCCTGTGCGACACAGAAAATACACAAATCGATGTGTAACGTATGAACGTGGAAACGCACAGCAAGAATTTGCTCTTAGATTTGTTTCGAATAACAGAAGTGGTATGTGAGTGTATGTGTGAGAGAGATGGAGTGAAAATCGATGCCCGCAAGGCTTAGGAAGCGCGAACTTCTTCCCGAGGCTCGCAAGCCTAAGGTGAGAATGTAATCAGATGATATCAGATTATTGCCCTTTCTACTCTCACTTTTCTATTTATACTGAGCCCTTAGAAGGGATCCTCTGAGGCTGTATATACATTGGGGGAGTCTGGCTGGCTGGTTGACAGGAGACGGTGAATATTACCGCATGATGACTACATTATATTTTGAGAGACGTGACTGTGAAGGTGAGAAAAAGCCCAATGTTCTCACTTATTTGTTAGATCGTTAACAGAAGTTCCACGTCTCAGGAGATGGATAAAAACGCTAAAGTTTCGTCTTTAGCAGTTTTCTTTCCCTTTTCTCTGCCTTTCCTTCTCCGTTGTGGCAGGCGGCCCAGCGCATAAAGCATGTGGCTTAGACGCTGGCAAAGAGAAACTACGGTCTCTTGGAAATATGCTGTCTGTTGACTCATTCCGTTAACCACATTCTTCATCAGCAGCGCAGCATAGTCCTTCCCGTTGGCCATAAAGACAAAACATCGTCTTTTCTGGCCCAGTTAATAATACACCACTTTTTCTGCCTTTTAACTATCTAGTTTAGGCTCTAACATTTGGAGTGGAGGAAGAAAAAGAAAAAGAAAAAACGGAGGCAGCGGAAAATGAGGGGGAAGAGAAAGAGTGAACACTCGCTGGCCTACAGTGCAGCCTAGATCCCCCTGGATTTATTTGTGTACATAACTCTTTCTCTTTCTGTCTCTGCCCCTTCTCTTTCCCTCTGTCTCCTGCTTTCATTCTTTTCGTGCTGCTCTGTGTCTCTAACACAAACACCCACACGGCGCAACCACTATCCGGCTTCACATAACCATCAAATTATCTCGCTGCGTTTGAGCAGAAATGGTACACCCACGGCCCTCGCATATGCCACAGTTAATTATTCTATTCAAAGACCAAGAGGAGAGCTTCCTACACTATGAAGCTCGCACCAAAAACACTCAAAAATTTAACGAGGCGAACCCCAGAGAGGATTCATCCAACGTATGATAATCAAGCCGAAAACTTTTTAATCCTACAGTAAGGGCAAAAAAAAAAAAGACATTAAAACAAGAAAGTCTTGAACGGGCAGTTGATTTCATGACATTGCCATGTAACACCCTTCACCCCTTAACCCCCTACTCCACAAAACAGACTGAAGACCTATTCATGACTGACCACAGAGGCCCCAGTCAACAGCTCAAGAGCCAAACGGAGAGCCTAACTATTAAACCATGTGACCCAACTTCCTTGTTCCCGAATGTGATCCTCAACTTTTTCCACTGAATCACTTTTCATCATTTCTCGTCTTTTCCCTCCCGCCCTTCAAATAACACTCACCATGCTGCGCCTCTGAATGCGCGCTGGCGTCAGGGTCCATGTTAAATTCACAGGGTGATGAGCGCCCGGATCAACACATCCATATCCCAGGGCGAAAAGTTAATTCGGTAACTGCGCCGCAACTACACTGAGGCTGCTCCGCGCCGCCGCCGCTGCTTTATCTCCTCTGCTCCGCTGTCCTCTCCGGTCGGAGCTGCTGGCTCTGGTCTGGCCCCTGCAGCCTGCCAGCTCAGCTCAGGCTTCTACCACCGTGTTACATCTGTCTGACTGAGCCCCCTCTCTGGAGAGCAGGGAGCGAGAGGAAGAGAGAGAGAGAGAGAGAGGGAGAGGGAGAGAAAGAGACTACAACAGAGCACAGAATGGGAGGGAGAACAGAGAGAGGAGCAGTTTCCACATGGAGAGAGAGAGAGAGAGAGAGAGCGAGAGATATTTGGGTGGAGAGTGTTGTGGTAGCGCAGCATTTTTCCACTTTGATCACTTTTTTTCCGCTTTAGAAAGGGAACTAGATTAAATTACGTAGCAGAACAACTTTAACATTAAAACTACTGACGGGAGTAAGGAGTAAATATCGCTGATCATCTTGCGATAATTTACTTTTACGGTGGGAAACTTTGGGATATGGCATTCATTCATGTGGATGTTACTGATACCCCCGTTCCCATTGAAAATACCGGGTTGACACGGGAGTTTCAGACCCGCCTTCAGACTGCGGGCCTGGGTTTTTTCTTCCCTCTCGTACGTCATCACATTGACGTCATCATTACACATTTAAGTGCAATACACTGCGAGGTAAACAATAGACAGCATGGTGTGTGGCATGACGCTCCTGCTCATCCTGTCGTTTATCAGGAGTTTTATTTTTAACGCTTTTTAATGCAGTTTGTTGATGCCACACAGTGGCCGAAATCTGCCGCCGAATCTCCTCTTCTCCTCGGATGCAGAGTAGATCGCGGATCTCACGGTCTTGCGGGAGAGAAACGGGAAGACTGATCTTATGGTAGTAGACCAAAACGTTGCTCTGTTTTTGAGGTGCGAGAAGGTACATCAACTTCATGGTGTAAATTAGCAGGTTGACGCGGGATGTCTGTTCACACTGCAGCTGAGCCAAGCCAAGCTGATAAAATCCCAGGTCGAAGCGCCAGTTCGAAAGGGGTTTGAGACATGTAGCAAAGGGGTTTGAGACATGTAGCACCCACCTAAAGCAGACCAGCCCCCCACCCCATAACAATGACACTCCTTGATGGCAGCAGCCTAACACACACACCAAACTGGTTTAGGAACAACAAAAAAAAAAAATCATGAAGAACAGCACAAGGTGTTGACCTCAGCTACAATTCACTATTTCCCAAACTGATCAAGTATCTGTAGAATTATCCACAGAGGCCGCTCCCCTCAACACATAGGACAGAAAGGACTCCACTAACAATGTTTTGTTGCAAGACACCACAGGACACCCTCAAGAAACAATGTCCATTCTCGGATGTTTGGCTTACAGTGTTTTGATTTAGATAGACTGACCACACACAAACTTCAAAAGGAAAAGCGGTATTCGATTTTTTGAAAAAAAAATTTAAGACAAGTTTTTAAATTTTAGTATATTGCTGCCATCTGCTGTTTACTTCTTAGGAACAGCAGTTACTTTTATTGAAAAACTGCACTTTGCAAATTCATCCCCCGGGCCAGATTGGACTCTCTGGTGGGCCGGTTTTGGCCCACGAGCCTTATGTTTGACACTCCTCTAATCAGAAAGATTACAGTTGGGTTGAATAAATATTGCTCACATAAATACAGCTGCTGCTCAGTGTAAAACTGTAAAACTTTCCACACAATCCGTTCAGCAGACTAAAAATACCTTGAGTTTTAACAGCCTCATATTTGAGATGTTTTGAGTTCATCTTCAAGGCGAAACAATCCAGGTATTTGTGATGTAATGCAAGATAGACAAGTCATGGCATGAGTCATCCAATACCGTTCTAGCTAATGGTAATCTAATTGTGATTATTCACTCTACAGAGAGACTGATAACTAGAAGTACTTTGGTAAATTAAACATCAGTAGAGAACATAAAACACATGTGAGGCAGCCTTTGGTCAGCCATCCACTTCGATTTAATCCCATCAAAAATGTTGTAGCTAACAGCAAGTAAGAGCGAAAAATGGGGCAGAATGTGCCCAAGAACCACAAGTCGAGATCCCTTCAAAGCTGTGTGCAGGAAAAAAAAAAAAACAACAACAACAACATTCACCTCAATAAAATTAAGTCTAGTTGTTCTGGCGGGAGCAGAGCGGCGCTCTCCATCTCCTGCGTGTTTGTGCCGAAAACCTTGACGAGTTCAAAAGAAGAGGGGCGGCGGCCGCCCGCTATTCAGTCTGAGGATGAGACGAGATGAGAGCGCTCTCTGATTTGCTGTGGATTCCTATTCATCCGAGTGTAGTTTTTATTCATCATGGCTGCTTATTTAGAGCCTGTGTCACACAAGGACAAGAGCAGGTGGGATGAATGAATAATTTACTAAAAACACAGACTGCGTGAGCGTTTGCGCTGGTGTGATGTGGATCACGATTTAGAAAGCCGGAAACAGAGGTGTGCAAATGCACCGTTAAAGGTTAGGCGCTGAAGAGGGGAATAGAACACGCACCGCAGCCTGGTTTTAAGGTATAAATATAGCAACCCTTCTGTCAAACGTGGCTTTCAGAGTGGCGGCCCTTGGCCCTTGTTTTTGGGATATGTGAAAATGATTTTGCAAGCGAAGAAGTGTGTATTAATGAAGCTCTAGTATCATCTCATCCCGGTAGAAGTGCTCGAATTGCCAGATATGTCATAATATTGATTCATTCACGTTCACTTGACACCCATTATAGGTTACCTTCACATTTCTACCAGATATTCAGATCTCATTTTGAAATATAGTAATGTAAGTGTAGCAATAATTTACTGTGTCCAGTCATTTAAAAGCATGGCCACTTTGCAGTTTGACTCAAAATGCAACATTGTGATAAGAATAAAGTTTGACTTGTGTATATTAATTTGTAAAATATCTACCTGACCTGCACAATACTACATGCCAACCTGCAATCACCATTATGTCATCACTTCTATTGTGATTTTACAGCAGTCGACAAAATGGGATGTTCATCTTTTTTTTTTTTAAACATGTGTGCGATTTAATGAGCAACTGCAGTCAGAGAACTGTCCTATTTTTGAAGCCAAATGAGCGCTATGCAGAGAATGCTGGGCAGCAGCCACAACTTTGTTGGAGATCGAAGGACACTCCTGCTCGTCTCATTATCAAGCCCTCACCTTAACGTCAACCAGAAATGTGACCTCACTCGGGTTAGATAAAGGGCATGAGAAATAAAATGCAGGATAGAAGAAAAGATACTGAAGAGCATTTGAGCTGAGCACACACTTCACAAGGAGAAGTCACGTGAATGGAACTCTGAAAAGAACTAAAATCCTTGAAGAACCAACTAAGGTATTAGGAAATGTCTCAAAGATGAGATATGTTTTGTTAAAATTGATCTCAATGGCTCTTTTCATCAAAGTTTGGTAATGATCCATTCTTAATGTATCACTAAAGACACAGTTCAAATACTCACACACGCCATTGCCTGGGCAAAAAACTGAAAGTCCCCGTCATGTCCAGGAACACCGCGTCAGGGATAATTTCCTAAACTCAATAAAGTTAATGTAGTGAAATCTGTATGGGAATGTAGGCAAAACACTGTGACTGCACCATTAAAGCAGCTCACATTGATTTAAAGGCGGCTCTTATTAGGTTGCACGCCGGCAAACAACCCAGCAACGGTAGCTGTGGGTTACAAATGCTTTAATGTCAAGACTCCGAGTGCCACCTGCTGTCTCATATTGACTGATCCAGACTCATCTACTTGTCCATTAACCTCTAGAAATACTCAATCAAATGTATGATGACAGTTTCATAACAGAAACAGGTAACATGACACCAGAACTGACGCCGAATGTTCTCAGTGTCTCTCTCAGTAGTTCAGACGAGGGATCCTGAGCGCTAAAAAAGCAGCAAGCTCTCCATCTAGTGGACATCAAACAGAAGAGAAGTCTTAAGAGCGTAAGCGCTGGGAGGTTTACTTGCGTGTAGATGACAGGGCATGTCACTGAGAAGTAGAAATAAGTGCTTCTCTTGAAATACTTTGACCACATGACCCTTGTAAGATATACACACGAGAGCTGAAGTTCATACTCTATCTGCTTTGGACAAGGGGGAAAAGTCAAAACCAGACCCGAGCTGCAAAAAAAAAAAAGTCCCAACAGTGTTTTTACATGTCCATAATCATCAATCATTCTCATGTAATCATACATTTTCCAGAAAGCCGCTAAAGTATTTCCAGGACATGCATTCTTTATGTGTGCGTGCACCACTGCGGAGGAGTGTCCTCGGACTACTCACCGCTCCCGGTGGACAGCTGGCTGTGGAATTCTGGGAACTGTGTTTCCACTGGAACGCTGATGGTGCGTCGCAGTAGATGGACCCGGCTTGATGCAGAGCGCCTCTCCTGCAAACACAACACACAGATTTGCACACGCATACATACACAGAGACACTGCTGCGTGCGAGCATGAAATTCAAGGCAGATAAAATCCTGAATAAATTCAACAGCAGAGCAGGAAAGGAAACCAAAGAAGAATGAAGGCCAGCGGGGGGGGAGGGAGGGGGGGTGTGGGGGCTGTAAAATATGTATGAAAAGCACATAACAATAGTCGTGGAGGTTCCTTATCTGTGCTGTTGGGTATTCTGGTCACCGTGTTTAGAACGGTGTCGGGCCAACGGCAGCACAATAGCTGCAGTGGTCCTGATGAATGAGGAGTCATTGAATACAACAGAGCAGGTATTAGCGGCGCATTAGTCTGTGTCGGCCCCGTATCTTCCTATAGCTCGCATACGACATGTTTGTCTGCAGAAAGATTAAAGGAGACAAAGGTTGAAAAGAATAAAAAAGAAGAACGGCCGTGGCGAGGACGTCAAAGGCGAGGGGAGGGGAGGAAAAAGTGCCTGATGTCCTCCAAGTGGAGTGATAATGGCTTATCGAACATCCTCACACCTCTCTACTCCAATTCAGCTCCCTGTCTGTCTTGTTTTCTCTGTTCCTCTGTTCCTCTGTTCTCATGTCCGTCTGTTTATCTCTCTGTGTCCCCGCGGTCTTCTCCATGGTCTCCCGTCTACTCTGAGCCATAATGACTAAGCAGTAGGAGCTGTAATTTACACAGAGCAGGATACATATGAACACTTGTTTGGAGTATTTTTTTTTAAACAATAATGTATCTTTTAATAATCCATTATTCATTTTATTATTAATTATTCATATCAGCGACAGAGTAATAATTTATTTGAAGAGCGAGTGTACCCTACATTCAGATGCTTAACATATTTATAGAGTGGAAGAAAGACACCAGACTCTGCACAGACTCGCTGCGCTGGAACACACATCTTTCCAGTCCATCACATTTTGTTTTAATTAACCTGCACTCGAGCGTGTTTCGGTGTGTAATTTTTATAACATGTGTTTCCAGTTTATTAGATTTATCAGATGAGTAATCCCTGAGATGGCGGATAAAGGTCATGCTAGTGGATGAAGGAAACGTCTCTGGAGTGCAGCGCAACTCGACGATGAATGCAGGAAGCCTCCTCTGTGTTAAAGCCAGATACGTTCAAAAACGTTTCTGATGAAATCAGAAACTCCTCTAACTCCTTTCTGATGCAAGCGGAGGAACGCCACCTCAAACAGGGAGCGGCGATGCGTCTTTTTGCTTTCCGCTAATCCAATAAAGATTATTGCTTTCTGCAGTGCACGTAAGGACTGATCTGATTACGGCAAATAGCAAAGCAAAGTTGATTTGAGGTGGAATTTAAAACACCGGCACCCCTCTTTGAATTTAGCAGGAATTTTTCCACCATTAAACAAACACCTCTTTTGTCTATAAGCACCGTCTGATGGTTAATTCTGTGCAGCTTCGAAATGAAGATAAAAACTAATAAGAGTTCACTGTACAGTCCACAGGCTCAGGAAATGAGTGAACGCTCCAAGAGCCAAAGTCTGAAAGAAGTAGAGAAGTAGAGAAGTCTTAAGAGCCCCGTGGAATCACACCCTTCTCTCAGTTTTATTACGTTTCCATTGAAGCCCAGAAGAAACGTGACGCGCTTGCTGAACGTCGGGATTCAAATCCCTTCTGTTATGCATTCACTTCTCGTATTAATCCTTTTCACCGCGTTTGTGTTTGTTGAGGCATAATGTGTCTCGTGATTGAGGAACCGCACTTTATGTTTTTCATGACTCCTCTCTCACGATGTCTGTTTGTAAAAAACAAAACGTGAACAGAGAAACAGGGAGAGACGTGAAGGAGAGCGTTTCAAGAGGAAAACTGGATATTTAAGGGTGACAGCAACGTCTTCGTGGCAGAGAATCACACACGTTGATTGTTGTCCTCTCAGTTTAACATATGTGTTCACTCGTCATGTGTCTGCTGATGGTAGCATATAGAATTAAGGAATATATAGATAAATCCTTACATGATGCCTCTGTTAAGATTAAGGTATGCAAACTTGTAGATCGATAACTTAATTTCCCTGCCGCCAGGTAAGGCAGGTGTGTTCTTCTTTCTTTTCCTGCCCGTTGTTTCCTTCAGGGGTCGCAACAACAAATTCAAAGTTTCATCTGGCTACACCCAAGCAGAACTGACGTCATCCTTATATCGGGTTTGGGTTTATTTGTAAGTCTATCGATTTAATGGGTTTCTTTTAATAGTTCATCTCATATTGAATATCAATTTGTTACATATGAGAAGGCATTTCTCCATTGTTGAGGGATACTGTTGTTTATGAGTCATTTGTTAATTGTCATTTCTAACATCTGTGTGGTGCTGATGGACAGCTCCTTGAATGATTAATTCCACCTTCCAATATGTTTCTCCTGTATTCAGTTTAGTTCTTAATGTTCAATCTTCAATAAAAAAAAGAAAAAGTGCTCTGAGAAGACATTATGTGTCCTCTGTATTTACGGGGTCTGAGGTGGGCCCTGTGTTGGTTGGAAACCACTGCTCTAGACGTCCTGTCTGACAGCTCTGACCTTAGCATCCCTCCTCTGAATATATCCAAACCATCTCTAACTTCATCTCCCAAACGTCTCACATGAGTCGTCCCTGTAATGGTCTCATTCTTGATCCTATACATCCTGGCCACACTCAGAGAGAACCTCCTCATCTTTACCTCAAAGCCACCAGGTTCACCTCTTTTACACACTCTCCATTGCTCTGGACCGTTGACCCTGAGTTCATCACGGGGAAATGGATGTAATAAAAAAACAGAGAGTGAGATCCGACAACTTGCTGTAGATCCACTGAGCCAGTAGGTGGTGGTAAAGCACTTGGAAGCTGATTTGCAAACTGCCAATCAAACCAAAAGAAGAACAACAAGAAGCAGAAGAATAAGAAGTAACTGATGTGACTTTGAAATACTTTTGTACTTCTGTAATACAAAAGTTTAAAAAAGCTAAAGTGTGGATGGGAATTGTTCAGTGAGAACTGGAGGTGAGACTTGAGTTTAAATATGCTACAGCTAAGCTAAGGTTAGCCGCAAGCACTAGAATGTTCACTGTTGCTTAATCACTTCAATAATCATTTCTCTCAATGGTTATTGTGAAAGTACTGATGAAATCATCTAGATTTTAAATATCAAATATTTTTTAACATTAATTGGAACATCCCTGATGTGTGTGCAAGCAGTTCAGGGAGTTTGTAGATTTGTAAACACCTCTTGTTACCAAATAATATAAGTGACTGGATGTTTGCATTGAAGATAAATCAGCTCAAAACTCCTGCAGTGGGAGTCGAGCATTTGACATCTGAATTAAAGTCTTTCTCATTTTAAACATGTGGCAAAATGTTAATTATCTAAATGTATTCCAAGGTAACACCTGGGTATTCTTCCTTAGAATAGTTTTAATTATTTCAACTACAAACATAAAGGCATGTCCTGCTGCATGATTTACACAAACGTTAAGTCAAATTCCTCATCATGTGACTAGGAGTTAAATCAGCCACTATGACACACACGTCCACTAAGTGCCACAGATGTTGGACCTTGACTGTACGAGTGCTTGGTCACAGGAGCTCTGGCCTCTTCTCTTGGAGCTTGTTTATCTGTCAAACCCATGTCAACACTGGCCCCCATCTGGAGCAAGCCATTACAAGACTGTATCTTTCCTCTGACCCACAGTTTGCTGACATGACAGAAACTCGGCAGGGTCAGAGATTCACCTTTGTGAGTCCAGCTCTACTAGATGGATGCACTTAAAAGCTGTTGTTCTTTGTTGCTGAGAAACAAAAAGCACTGTAGTGGAAAAGGCTGCCAGTGGGTCGATTCAAATCATTTCTCCCTGCAATTATTGCTCTATTTCAGCGCAGCATACCTCAGTAATTGCAGACAAAGACACACTGAAGCCACATTGTTCTCCCCCGGTTGAGCTAGTGACACTGGTGTATAATAAGGTTTGACAAGTCCAACAAATAGGCTTTGTCCAGATGCTTTTGTGGCTTTGATGCAGGACACTTGCCCGACTTAAAGCTGCAGTGTGGAAACTCTGCCTCCCCCTTCTGGCAGTGAGAGTAATTACACAAAAACTATAGCCTTTATAAAACATAGATGTATATGTCTCAACAGTTTACTAGAAGTCTAGCTTTCATTTTTAAGTGCATACATCTGCTAAATTGTGATGTGTGTAAAATTATGATAAATATGACGGCTAACAAGCATGTAGGTGTCCTGTGGGTGTGCGGGCGCATTGACTATAAGCTCACATATTAAACGAGGACGGAAAATCGCTGAGTGTACAATGCAATTCAGATTACCCTGCTGACTCCTGATTTGCGCCTCACAACAGGCCCTCTAATCTCACCGACACCACCTAGCGTAATCTAGCGTGACACTAATCAAAACAATGGAGGCAAAAGAGGTTTTACCTGGCGACCGGTGGTTTCTGCTGCTGCTGTGGAGGGAATTTAAATGTGGAATGAATTCTCACACCCACGCTCTTTGTTGAACATGACAACACCTCTTAAATTCAAAGGGGGTGAGGAAATGTGCACCTGCAGCATATTGAGAAATAAACCGATCAGGCATAACATTATGACCACCTGTCTAATATTGTGTTGGTCTCCAAATGCCAGGTCCAAAAGTTTCCCAACAGAGCAATGAACTGCAGTGGTTTTAATGTTGTGGCTGATCGGTGTATACCTGCAGTACCTACAGTATGAGGAGAAATGCACAAACCAAATAAAACTGAGTTGGCAACAGAAAAATCAAGAGCAGACAAGAAAGTTAAAGACAAAGAGGAAGTCGACAAACAACAGATTGTACTGTCTGCTCTCACCACCTCCTCTTCGTTCAGCAGCAACATCTGACAGTCAGCAACCACACAGTACTTCGGGTTCCACGCAGTTCGCTCTTCATAGGAATGGCCACGTAGCATCCGGTGTCTCAGCGGACACCGCATATCTGCAGGGAGAGAGAAAAAAAAAAAAGAAGACAGGACGAAGTTGTGAGGGTAGGAAGAAACAAATCAGATGCAGTCAAGTGTTTGTTCACTTGATGAAGTGGTAGAAAGAAGAGTAGTAGGTGCAGTCGTTATATCATGAAAAATATAGCCATGTAATGAGAGAGGCAGTAGGCAAAAAAAAAAGTAAAAAGATAATTGCTTTTCAACAAATAAGTGTTTTGCTCAGCGAATGCAAAAAAAAAAAAAAACTCTCCTCCTTATCATAAATGCCACAGGAGACGTTCGGCGTCGCGCTCCACATTTTTCACTTCAATCACTCTGCGGATGTCAGGTGAAGAAAGAACAGATTTAAAAAGAAACCGAGACAGGCACAAATTGGATTTTCTAACATCTGCGCTGATAAGTGACATCAATCTCAGACGAGCACTACAGCTTATTTTTTTTTTTCACTGGAAATGTAATCCGTCAAGACTCACTGTTGGAGAGACTATGTCAAACACCAAAGTGCATCTTCCAGGACTTTTATTACAGCGTACTCTGTGTTTATTGCATGTGGGAAAATACACTTCTGATGGAATCCAACACAATTTGTCCTCAGTCAGTCACCTGTTTTTGCAAGTTCTTGCATCTCTGGCTCTGTTGTGCGTTGCTCAGCTCAAGGATAACGAGCGGTGTATGTGGGTCAGAGTTTGCTCTTCTGAGAATAGAGCGCTGCTGCTATAAGTGCGGAGAAGAATCACTGCATGACACTACGCTGCATTTTGTGATGCTGGGGCTGCAACAACACATTCATGTGTCAATCTGGAAAAGAGCTCAGAATTGATTGTCTGACAAACCGATAGGATTTATAAAAACAAGGCCCTGCAGCAGCACAATCTCCATGCACCGGCATCTCAACAGAGAAGATCCACCGGCTTTCCCTCTAAATGATGAGATTGTATCTGAGTAAAGTGAGTTTTGTCCTGGATGGAGGCCAGAGCCTGGGAGTCATCCTTGCATCCTCATCTGTTCTCTCAGCAAAGAGTCCCATGACCAGATGCTACATGCTAGTATGGAACCTATGGATTCATAAACTTAAACATCCTCAATTTCCATTTCATGTTGCTCTCAAAGTTGGTTCAAGTGGTAGATTAATAATACAGCCGCCTTTATAATTACAATACAAAGTCACTAGCCTATGAAGTTAAATCGTGCTCAACACTATCTATGCTAATTGATGGCAGAATTTAATAAACAACACCTTTCCTACAAATAAAAAAATTCTCCGGAGAATTAGTCACACGGGCAAAGTCTTGTGTCGTTTATGCAAAATGCAATTTCTGTTCTTGCCTCTGGCAATAACTTTGAAAGTGGAGGGTTTCATCTATTGTCTTTGAAATAAAGCTTTTTTTTTTTTTAACATTGTTATTTAAAATGTTGTGCAATAAGAGTTCCTGTAGCCCGAGTGCTTCTGCAAACATGTGCAACGCACACCTTTACATTTGTGGTTTTCACAGTCTTGGCCTTGGTGTTTCTTGCATTCAAAAGAGTTTATTACAAGAAAGATCAGTGTCAAACTCTTGACGAATCTGAGGGAGCTTCTGGCCAATTGTCCAATCCCCTCTACCGTTCAGCTCCTACAGACTCCTTATATATGGTTCTCAATTTGTCTCCTTACATCTAGAAGTTTTAGGAGCTGACAACTGGTAAATGCCCTTTTAACCTTTAAACTTTGTACACATCCCAAAAACCCAAAAACAGAAAAGAGACACGACACTGCTTTATATCCCAGATAACCTTACTATATTTACTATTGCAAGTTCACAACATATTAATCCACAAACATCCACACGGACACGGTTTCCATAAGCCACAGCGGTCTGATGAGATTACAGTCACGCTGTGGACAGGAGCAGGTCAAATTTATGGAGTTTTCTATTTGGTAGAACATTTTTACAGACAGGTGTTAATCCTCATGTTGATTAAATTATGCAATTCAGAGGCAGGTCCATAAGCTCTAGAATTATGAGGGGGAGAGATCAGGAAGACAGACAGGAATTAAGTATTTTTAATGGCGCCTTTTACCAGCTACACCGACCAGCCAAAACATTAAAACCACTGACAGGACTAAAGAGAATAAAGAGAATCTGCTGGGAAACTTCTGGACCTGGCATTAATGTGGATGTTACTTAGACATGTACCACCCACCTAGACCAAACCACACTGTGCTAAAAAAAATGTTCTTGTCCTGAGGAAAACAGCACAAGGTGTTGACCTGGCCTCCAAATTCACTACAGCCCAAACTGATCAAATGGGAAGATCCACAGAGGGTCTTCACCTTAACCCATAGGGCCTAAAGGGGCCCACTATTAGGCAGTTGGTCATAATCTTATGCCTGATTAGTGTATGTCTAGTTTAATTTCCTTGAGTAAAGTGTCGCTGGTGAAACCCGGAGCTCATGTGTGAAGCAAAATGAGCTCACAATCTTTATCTCCCATCCTGTAAATCTCTTAGCAAACACAGCTGTCCCACTATAACTGAAAGGACAAAAATAAAAAAAAACACACACACTCTCCATAAAAACAATGCACCACAAGTCTCACGCAGGCCCCACTGACTCCGTCTCGACAGACAGACAGACCCAAGGACGCTCGCTGACGCGTTGTAAATTACATGGATTCATTTCACGGCCTGGCCTGGGATTATTGATCCGCCTCGTGACAGGTACACATTTGTCGGTAATCAATGTGGCACCAGCGCGCGAGGCGGTTCACCGGGCGTCTTCCTTACAGCAGCACACCTCAGTCATTTTCCAAGCTTTGAGAATTTTTTTTTAAATGAACAGACCTTTAACCAATTGTTCAGCCACCGGACCACAATTTCGATTTATTTCTGTAGCTTCGTGTACTTGTGGAACTCACAATGGATAACAGCTGCAAGCGTCGCAGATGTTCCAGGAAGCATTTCGTGCTGATTGGATGTAGAGCGTTCTTTGTTCCTGACAGCGCATCTCATCACGAGCACTTTCCCATTGTATATAAGTTTTAGGTAGAGAAACTAATCCTCTTTTCTGACGCCATTAGACAACGGCAGAGGAAGGAGAAGCAACAAGAGGGCTTTAAACGGGCACTACTTAAAAAATAAATAAATAAATAAATAATGGAAACTATGTGAAATTATTGCTGGAAACGTTGCGTTTATGATTGAAAACTATTGTAACATTTATGGAAAAACAATCACAGCTCAGTATTGATCAGGCAATTTCTTCAAACAAACAAAACAATAAACAGACATAATAGTGGTCTTCGTGGATTACGTGCGAGTCAATATTCCACACAAACCGTGTGATTTTGTGAAAACACGAGAACAGGGGTGGCTGGATGTTTTGAAAAACATCGGATCGGAAAGGAAACGGTTTGTTTGTTCTGATATAACTGGAAAAACGCTTTACAAGGACAGGTGAGTGCAAGCAACAGAGAAGCATTATGAAACCTTCCTTTAAGCTTTTGCGCCGCATGTCCGCGAAAGGAGATGGGGATTTGTTTACAATTAATGCTGTTTCTCAGTGCTGAGAGGAAACAGGCAGGCTGGTGTTCATTACGATGCCACCGGGGAGGCATTTCATCTGTCCAACAATTCATTCTGTGGCTTCTCAACAACCCCACCACACACACACACACACACATGGTCATAAAGAAGTGTCTCCTGGACCAGATGGGACGGTCCCCTAAGAGCATCCATATCAACATCATTGAGCCGGTCTGCGATTTCATAAAGAGACGGAAACCCCTTAATCCAGAGCAGACTGCGACTTTATAAGTTTATAAGCGTAGGAAGTTAAATATAAATATATTTAACTTGCTTTTCAGTATGTTGTAAACATATGAACTTCACTGCATTCTTTTTGGGGGAAGAAATCCCCACTTTGCATATTTATTTCACCATACAATGTCAAACCATTATTTTATGGTTTACCAAATGTTCTGCTCCTGAGAGTTGGTGTGTGGCTTGATGAATGATGGCTAAATTCCTGGACGTAGTAACTGGACAGACTGTTCTAGCTTAACTGTGCCCTTAAGCACCACAATTTTTCTGCAAAGTCTTGGAGAACAAATTACTTACTTGCTAACCACTCCATAACAGAATACTTACAAACACTTGGAGTAATACAAAAACAAATACTCAACCTTAAAACGAACCATTAAAGCAACGAGCTTATCCAGAAAATTAGCTAGCAAGTTAATTTAGCTAACGTTGTTTAACGACGCTAAATTAGCAGAAATTAGCTAAAGTAAGAGAGCGTTTGCAAAATTGTGCAAAACAAACAAGAGTAAAAATAAAAAATAGTATTAAGTATGACTTTCTTACCCACGGACAAAGCCAGAAGACAGAAGAATATGCTCATAACAGCTCTTCATTCTTGTAAAGATGCTATTATCTGTATCTCATTACTTCTTCTAATGCCAACAGCTACAGTTTCACCGGCAGCTACTGCCTCTAGTTACTGAAATACTCCTGCATACTGATGTGCTTTTCGTTATGCTGCATTTCCTTAATTTAGTTAAGTTGTGGCTACAGCTTCTAGCCTGTGGCCACAAACTATAACATAAAAAGTGGGACGCCATGACAGCTCCTCGATAGTGAAGCAGCCCCAGGAAATAGAGCTCCCCCTGGTGTCTGGCTGCAGTATAGCTCATAAACTCCACCTCCTCCATGTTTGTGGGTGGAGCCAAAATAAAACATTAAAGTACGTCAAATATATATTTTTTTTAAAACAGATAGTTTCCGTCATTTGAGTTTGAGGTAGTTATTATCATGCTGATGAATTTTTATTTTTTTTGGATGAGTTACGTTTTAGTTGTTAGTTGACGCTACTGAAACAGGAAGTGACATAATGGCGACACAAGTTGCCATGCCAACCGCTCTGAAAAGCAGTCCGGTACAATGGTGGAAGTTTTAAAAAATAAATAAATAAATAAACGTACAGGTTAAATTTCAAAATATCCTTGTAACTGGTGAAGGTAGAGCAGAACGTAGTATTAATTAATTGTGGCGGAATTGTGGTCAGGTTCTGGCTGTACAAGATGGCGCCTTTTAAATATTGAAAGCAAAACCATTCCACTTAAAATAAAAAATAAAATAAATAATGTTAATAACGCAGCCTGATGGAAATACAACAGTAAAACTGATTGCAACCATCTGGTCTAAAATAATAATCAGCAATAATGAGCGTAACCCTCTAATCAGACATCTTGATTAGACTGTGATTGCCCTCACTTTGTGTTTTAGTTTTTTCATAAGTTAAACAATTTCACCTTTTATTATTTGCACAGTAAGTTTTGTGGCCCAATTCTCTTTTAATATGGTGGACACTAAGAGATTAAGACAAGCAAATGATTCAAGCACGCATGTTGTCTCAGTTAAAGCGAATACAAGAGTTCAATAGAAAATGGAAGTATTAAGGGCACATTGCATTTCACACCCTGCCATTTTCACTTCGCATATTAAATCATCTATTCCAACATATAAGTGATATAATGTGCATTAATGGGGTAGTTTTTGTAGCAAATTTATGTCACTTAGAGAGTGCTGCAAAGAGTAGATAATGTACATTTATATTTTGCAAACTTGTTAATGGCAAATTTGATTACGGCTAATTACAAATTCGGAATACAAACAACATTATACATTTCTTTCTTTTATATATAAAATCCACACAATGGGTTTCGCCGTTTCCTCCCTGCAGCTACAGAATCCTTTCCAGAATAAGGATACACGATTAGGTGACACATTAGCTGTTGTGCTACCTCCGATTGTGGGGCAGTTACATAATCAAGCGCATTTTGCTGAAGCTCGGACGAACAGCAGGGCAAAGAGACAATGGATCATGCATTCATTAGGCCACTCGTATGTGTGTGTGTGTGTGTAGATGACAAGGTTTGTGTGTCTGTGAAAGAGCGGTGTCACGGATGAGTGTGTGTGTAAAAGATAGGCAGGGCTCCAATCAGATAGCAGCTGGAGGCTCCAATCTAACTCCTGAGATAACAAGCGAGGCCATGCTGTAATTGCATATACTTGTAGCCGTGGTGTGTGGCTCCTTCCTGTGTTTTACATATTAAGAGCTGACCGAGAAGATCAATAACTGCAAAACATTAGCATTACACTCCCCTGGATCAACAGCTGTGCTCAGGGGATAGAGCCATAAACTGAGCTTTTCACTCGCTGCTAGAGAGTGCTTTTGTCGGGGAATAGAATAAATGTGAAAAGCCCGAACGGGTTTCGATCAATACCTCCAGCTTTTGCAAACGTTTGGCTTGATATGTAGCGAGAGGGAAAATGGAATAGAAGAAGTACAAAAACGCAAGATATGAGATGGTATGTAGGCCGGCTTACTGGAATACCAAGTGGACTCTGGTTGGAGCCTAATCTGATGAAACCTGATACCAAGCTCTTATATTTAACTACTTTTTTCCTGGACATTTTGAAGTTTTGTTCACAGGCTCTTTGCACAAGCGCTATGAATATATAGCGATAGCTATTGACTCGGCATCACACATCGGTTTGTGCACCCACCTACTCCCACATACTATGGATTTAAGCCTCTCAGCTCCCCCTGAATTAGACTTTTGAAGGATTTAGGAGGGATATTGAATGAATATTCAGTCCAATGGACAAAGTAGAGTTCCTCTCCAAATTATTAATCTCATTCAGTTTTAATTTCAGAGAAATTGTCTTTAATATGGATGTGTGATGGTTTAACAGGTGAGTGAAGAATTGTCGGCAATACCTTAGCCGCCTTTTATTTCCATGTTGGTCTTGGAGGTTTCTCAGTTGCAGGACCCTGCTTTTGTACATGCCGACTAATTGGAATGGTTTCTCACAATGAAAACATTGGAGG
Source organism: Mugil cephalus (assembly GCF_022458985.1). Lineage (NCBI taxonomy): Eukaryota > Metazoa > Chordata > Actinopteri > Mugiliformes > Mugilidae > Mugil > Mugil cephalus. Next base: position 5,606,675 of record NC_061788.1, on the reverse strand, counting down.
GCAGCCATGTTTTATTTGATGAGTTCTCTTTTTCCCAAAAAAACGTGTGGACGGGAAATGAACATTGGTTTGAGGAAAAGCTCAGGATAATATGAAGTTGAAGTTTAGAGCCAGCTTGAATTTTCTCCGTTTTTGTTTTGAAGCTATAGATCTTTTAATCACATGCTTGTCTTTACAATATAATTACTGCAACTACTTTGTATACGTCATAGGTCTTCAAAAGAGGTTTGCGACCACTAGGGGGCCGTGGAGGTACTGCAAGGGGGTTGCGAAATCTTTGATTGACTAGACATTTTTTATATATATATTTTTTGTAATAATCCCCCACAAATTCAAATTTCTTCAAATACACAGTAACATGAATCGAACATATTTTAGTAAAAGGCATCACATTCATCGATATGGGAGCTGTCTCAACGGGGCACTGTTTCGCACAGAGCACCACACTAGCTAAGACCTGTCAATCTAAGCTTCCTGTACACAGTAGGCCCCGCCCCATCACTGCTGAGCTAATCACGAGTTTAATATAGAACACATATAGTAGATAGGGGGTCCCTACTTAAACTCTGGGGGTTTGGGATCCTTGGCATGAAAAACATTGAAGACCCCTGGTGTACATTATCAGAGAAATACTGTTTGAGTGTTTACCTATGCACACAACACCGTGACGCAGCGTTTCCACTTTCGGAAACCGACATCTGATCAGGAACCTTACAAGGTGGTGCGTGCTCATAATAAACCGCTGAAGGAGCACTTAGGAAGCGACGCATACATTTAAATGGAAAGTTATAAATCCTGCCTGTCAACACGCTGCTGGCAACAACAGTATGGCCCGAGGCATCACTCTGAGATTTAGAGCCCCGGGGACCGGCTGCGTTGCTGATTGAAAGCCCCCGTCTTGTTTCCTCGCTCATACAAAGCAACGCCACAAAAGGCCACATAGTAAGGCCACACGCAGAGACGGTGATTGAGAGCTTTCCGGAAATGCCAAGCAAGCAAATGCGTGGCATGGCACTTTTCTTTTTTTTTTTTTGTGGTACAGTGCCAAGCGAATGCAACTTGAATGCAAAAACTTCAAAAGGATTAGATGAAATGCCACAAGCAGCATTTATAGCATTAGAAGATGTGACACCATCACTGATTACGCTTACACTGCTATTCTGCAATTATTAGCCAGAATGTGAGCCACAATCAGGACAAATTGCCTCATGCACCCACTGCAATCAAGACGTAAGAGAGATGGTGTAAACCTTTTATAATCTGTTTAACAGGAACAGATCATCATGTCATTGCTTGATCTAATCAATTCTCTGTTTGCTCCGTGTTGGGCAAACATTTTGGGAGAGACAGAGACGCGGAGGTAGCAAAACAACCATTTGTTCAAAGCTGTAATCGATGTGTAATCAGCGTTAAAGACCTGGGCCCTCTCATTACTTCTTCTTCTTTTATTTTCCTGCAGATTCAATAAAAACCGCTGCACTTCTTATTTTTCTCATGTTTTGTTATGGGGCATGTAAACATATCTGATTGAAGCGTTTTATTAAGTTAAGTTAAGAGACTCCAGCGACATTTCTAACACAAACATTGCCTGCGTAACTTGCCATTTGACAAGTACATTAAAACCACTGCTGCCGAATAACAGGCTGAAAGCTATGGCAGCTTTAAATGCGCTCCGGTGTACGACGACGATACTACTGACACGAAGCCAGAGGAGCTGTTTTAACAGTTCAACAACAGAGAAAGCTAGCAGAAAAAGAAAACGTGGAACTACCCCTGCAGCTCTCACGCGCTTTTGACACGCGGCGCGGCCTGAATGCGAAGCCTGAGCGACGCCGTAGCTGCCTGTCATCAATTAAAATGCGAGTCGGGAGCGGCGCCGAGTGAAGCAATGATCAAAAGTCACCTCTCTACATGCGAATGTGTTGGAGCTCTAATGAATCACTGTCACCGCGCTCTGGTTGCGCGGAGTTGTCTCCGAGGCGCTGGTGCAGACAGGGCCTTGGCAAGTGACAACGCGAGGGGTTTTATTATGACTATAGAATGTCGTGTAGCGACCTCCGGCGCGCCCTGACATATTTGTTTGCATAAAAACAGCGTGGCAGGAAATATTCCTGGAGCTGTGGAGGGATGTGCTGTGACGGTTTGCTACAGGTTCCTCCACGGATCAGTCCAAGGTGCACGCACATAATCACTTGGGTAATAGTAAATACAGCAAAGCAGTGAATCCACTACTAGAATCTACCTCTCACTCAGTTACTTTTTCTGCTTTTGAACCCGCCAGCCTGTCTTGACCTTTCTCAGTGAGGTCTGAATGGTCTCCCTGTGCCTGTCCGGGTTTTCTCAGGGTGCTCTGGCTTCCTCCCACATTGCACTGTGGCATATGCTTGTTAGGATAATTGGAGACCTACTGGAGGTTGTCTAAAGGTGTGAGGCATGTGAGTGTCGATGTTTTGTTTTCTTTTTCTCTTTCTGTGTCAGCCCTGTGATAGACTGACAACCAACCTGTCCAGGATGTACCCAGTCCTGCATCCATCTAGAGGATAAGTGGCAATGGATAATGAATGGTCTTTGAAGTTGATTTTCAATAAAGCAAATCATCTTTGTAGAAGACCACATACACTGATTCAGGCATAACATTTTGACCACCTTCTTAATATTGTGTAGGTCTCCCTTGTGCCTCCAAAGCAGTTGTGACTCTTCTGAGGGTGTCTGGAAACATTAGGATGTTGTTAGTGGAGGTCTTTGGGTCCTTTGGGTTGAGAGAATGGGCCTCTGTGTATCATCATCCTTGATCAGTTTGGGATCTAGAGAATTTGGAGGCCAGGTCAACACCTTATGCTTTTTTTTTTCCCCCATTTAGTTTTTTGAGTTGTTTCCTGCATCCTACCAGGGATGGCTGCCGTCACCAAGGAGTGTCATAGCTATGGGGTGGGGCTGCCTGGTCTGGTCTAGGCGGGTCCTGCATGTTTAAGTAACATGAACAAAAACGTCTGAAGGTTTCCCTGCAGAACACTGAATCGCCACAAGATGGTCAATGTTACTCACTTAAGTCCTGTGCGCGGTTTTAATGATACAGCTGATCGGCGTACGTCACGTGAGGCCGATTAGAATCCTGTCGAGAAACCTGAATTTCTGAGATCGTAGCAAGAAGTAGTGGCGGGAAAAAGGTTACGAAATGCCAAGTAAGACTCAAAATGCCATGAAATGTCAAGTCGCAAATAAACGTTTGGTTACCAGAGTGATCAAACACGGGCTAGTTAAGGGGGCCTGGGGGTTCGTGTTAAAGGTTTCACATCGAGATCTACTTTACGAAACCAGATCAGTTACTGACCCAGCAACAAGCAACTTTGGGAGCCTAATTTAAAGAGTCTATGTTTGTCATTTACTCAAGGAAACAGACTGCTGAGGCGAGGCCTCTGTGGCTGTTGCGTGAATATCTTAAAGGAGGGAGATGAGCTGCTTCCTCCCACTGTGTCGGCTTGCACACCTGTTTCGAGTCAGGACGACGGGCGTGAGTGACAGGTGGCTGCTCTTTGGGACTAATGAGCAGTCACTCAGCATGTTTGCCGCACACTAATATTGCACTGTCTTTCCGAATATGAGAATATGGGTCATGTCACAGCATTATGCATTGTGGGATAGGATGTAATTTACGCCGCAGCTCTGCGCTGTGTGCAGCCAACAGTTTGCAAAAAAGAAAAGCCCACATTCCTGGTTGGAAGGATGCTTGTAAACTTGTAAGAGTAAATACCCCAGTAGGAATACTGAGTTTTGCAGGATAAGGTCAAATACTGCAGCATAACCCCCTAAAGAGACGCATATTCTCGTCCAAAGAATGCTCCTAAAGTCCAACGTACACTAACAGATTCCACGTGTCTTAATCGGACAAATCCCCCGTTTTGATTAATAGAATATTGTGGAAACGTGAAACTCAACCATTTCTTTTTAGTTCTAAGAGAGCTGAAAGAACAATGTGACCCGACATGTCCGTTTGTTAAGTTCTCTGGACAACAGCTCGACTGTGAAAACAAATGTGAACGAGGACAGTGTGCGAGTAGCGTTGTGTCCCTGTGTGCCGGCGCGAGAAGCCAAGAGCAGATGACCGCCAGAAAAATCTATCAAGTCCGTCGTTAAGAAAGCGTTTTCGTTTTTTGTTTCGGTTTTACTTTAAAGCCTTGACTTGTGGATTTGTCAGTCGTCCCTGTTAGTGGGGAGTGGGCGCTGAGTGGGTCGCGTGACACTCGACTGTGATTGAGGATGTTTTTGTTCCACACAAACTGACCCAGACTTTGAACTTCCTCAGTAGCGGCTGGTTGAACATCCTCTGTCTGGTCCTGTGTCAGGAAGACGAGGCTCTCGATAATACACATAAGGACACTAAACTTTACGACTACGAGATGATTAATGACGGTTTAGCAGAGAAATCTGCCATCTGTTAGGACACCACATACCGGTTAGCACGACGTTTTGAAGACTTTTGATTCCGTTTGGTGACACACGAATTCAGTTCCTTGCGTAATTTTGTCCTTTGCTATTTTCACTCCAAGGCCCAAATCAAATTTCATAAGAAAATGCATTCTATGAAAAGATCAGTGCAAGAACTAAATGTGCAAAAAAATGGTTAAGAACATGTCATTATTCATCAGACAACTATTTGTTTGATTTTTGTAACCTGAAAATGTGAACCACGTCAACATAACGGACACAGAAATTGTGTTGACATCTCAGCTTTGGATATAATTATTCTTAATTTGTAGGAAACTCACCATGTGTCAGACACAAAGTCAATGTGGTAATTTTACTAAAATCAAAAGGCTGACAATATGTGATATTTAAGCTCTGCTGTCTTCACATGCACAGACGCAAACAACATAAACAATGGAGGGAGGAGAGAGATGTACGTTTTCTAGCTGGAAATATCGCCCCTATTTTCAGTTTGTGTCAGCAAAAGAAAACGATATTTTAAAAAAGTCAATATTGTAAAAAGTCCAGTCCAGCTTCAAAAACTAGTGATGTGCAGATCGTTACTGAAATATCCATACTTCTGATACCAGGTCTTTATGCTCTAAAATCGATTCTCAAATCAAAATTGTGATACTTTCGATACTTCCGTCATTCGAGGTAATGTAGGAACACAGTGGAAAATAACTTAACTATTGAGGTGTGGCAACACAACAAACCTTGTGAAACACAAACTCAGAATACGAGGCATTTATGATGAGGAGGACAGAAGAGGAGAGAACAGTGTCAGAATTAAGTTTTCATTTTATAGTAGTTCTTAATAGTTAAACAATTTACTTGAATGGTCTTATTATTTTACTTATTCGTTTTAACAGTGTTGGAAACAATATTTTTACATATTTTGCATAATTGTGTCTCTGGTTTTTCTGTTCTGTTTTCTGTTCTTGTATTATCTCGGCTAAATGAGGCCACGATTTCAACTAATAAGTAACTTGTCATCTAACTTAGTTACTTTTAAAATCAAGTAATCAGTAAAGTAACTCTGTTACCTTTTGAAGGAGTAATCAGTAATCTGTAATTGGATTATTTTTTCATGCTAACTGTTGCAACAATGCCCTGCGTAAAGTTTAGATATGTGACGCCTGAGTCGTGATTTTCTGAAGAGGGGAAAAAAAACTGTTGTTTTTCCTGAATTGCTCCAATATGTTTTCTCAGTTCACTTTAGAAAAATCTGACACAGGTGCCATGTGGGTGCTTCTCGTCTCTTCAGGCAATCAGGCTCGATTGCTGGCACCTGCTTAGCTCCAATATAACCTTCAGCACTGGGCTTTAGGGCTCTGTGCTGCCTGATTGATGTGTGTGTGTGGGTTTCTGTGTACGTCAGGAGTTTGATGGGTTAAAGTCACTTAGAGGGTAGAACAAGCTATGGCTTTTTGTTTTGAACTCGAGCACAAGTTGTGTTAAGAGTCTTTTTTTTTTTCTAATTGTGTTGTCTCGGGGTAGCTGCTGCAGCTCTGCCCTCCGAGATATATTTGTTTTGCTTTGCCTGTTGTGATTCACCAAATGTCCTGCCTCTTCCTCCCAGAAGCAGCTATTTAAAGAGTCATGTTGCACCTCTTTGAGACAAACTTTCCTCGGTTTGTTGGTTCCTGTGGCGCGTTGAGCCAACAACCTGAGAGAGAGGAACGGCTAAAAAGCTGAATTCATAGTGAGAGACTTTAAATTTAGGCTATCTGCCGTTTGAAAAAGTCAAAACACTTCCTGTTATCCCCATTCTCCTGTGCTGTTCCCCTTATTACCAAAATACCATATTTTGAACTTTTAATTTGAGTTTTTATTTGAACCATGTGTTCGGTTATTATGTGTCATTCAAATGACATGATTGTCCAGGTTTAGCTTCGTCTCCTGGTATTGTGGCATTGCTCACTGATGCTACCTGTGTGTAAAGTGTGTCCCTCCCTGGCACAAGACCCCATCTGACCACCCACCTATAAATAAACCTTTCATTTTAATCTTATGATGTTTCTCATGCCTCTTTGTGGCTGAAATGATAGACCAACCTCAAAGCACAATGACTTTTAAATGGAGGTTGTACTCATTATTTGTGCAGATTTGTAATCATGCATAACTTTTTTTTTTTTTGCTGATGGACATTTATTTCATACTTGTGCCTTGTCATGCATGAGTAGAGCTGAGCAGAAGTTGCAACTGCACGCTACAATTTATCACAAACAAGACCCTGGCCTTGCATTTGTATGGAAGGGGGGTGGAAAAACAGAGGAATGTCTGAAACTGCTCCCTACGGCAATAATTTATTTTCATGCCGGTGAATAATCGGCCGGAAGCATCCAAACTTAACCATAGACTCAAAACTTCACTTTGTCTTGCAAGTGCGAAAAATGCAGCTTATTTCAGGAAATGTTTGCTGCCGGTTCTCTTCAGCGCAGTCTGGCGGTTTTCAAGAATTTTTCACATTCAAACTGTTGTAGAAAGTGTGCCAAGGCAATCAGAAAGCATCTCTGACATAAACAAAACCCAAAGCAGCATGAAGCTTAAGTGCAAATCTAAAAGATGCTGTTCTAATTAATTCACAAAGCAGGTTAGCAACAGTCGTTATTCTCATGGTTTGCATCTTTTTTTTTTTCTTTCTTTCTTTGCATTCAACTCCCTGTGAACCTTCCACATTTCTCTCTCGCACTCGCACACGTTATGTAATCCTGCTCACTTACTACCGTCACTGCTGCCGGCCAACACAACCCGCTTCAGAGTAAATTACGCCTCTCTCGTTCCTGCCGAGGTTGCGCCACTAATAACGGCCATCTGTCTGCGAAGGGCACGGCGCATGTGTACAACAACAATCGCCTCCGTAGCTGCGACGGCTGCTGTTGGGTTTTCTCACTAATACAAGCAAAGGTGCACACATATGCGGATAATGATTTCACCGTGGAGCTCGGATGGAAGTGGGGGGTGGGTGAAGGGAGACGTGTCACAACAGAAAAGCTGCGTGATTAAAAAAATGTGGCAGCTGCAAAAACTTTTTGTCTTTCAGCTGCAAGTCGTCATTTCTCTGTTATTTGCAATTGGGGAATCTGCTTTTATTTAGTTTTTTTTTTTTTTTTTTTAAGAGCACACAAGACAATAATCACACTGAATGCCACAAAGAACCAAGATGAAAAGAGAAGGGTCGGCACCATCCATTCATTTGAAAGTATTCCTTGTTTGCCTTTTTGCAGGAGATCTGATCTAAACTCAAGTAAAGTAAAAACTAATTCTCATATTTAGCACCTGCAAGGGGCATAGAGATATTTAATAGATGCCATTATCACAGTTCAGGAAAAAGATCAGGCCTAATGATCTCTTTCCTTCGCTTACCTGCACCAATCAGGCAGAGCTTTGAGACCACCTTCCTAATATTGTGTAGGTCTCCCTTGTGCCTCAAAGTGTGATTGAGCGTAATTGGTTGGGGGGTACATCCACACAAATATCAGGTCCAAAAGTTTCCCAGCAGAACATTGTATTGTCAGCGGTCATAATGTTATGTATAGAGGTGTTTCCAACCCTTCAACTCTTCTGTCATCAATCCCTATTTTATTGATTTTGACTCCTCTTGTTTCTGTAATGAAAGTAAGAAGAGGTGCGCCCGACCATGTATCTCACTTCCGGTGTTCTGTTTGGTCTGAAGACCATTTTTCTCCGCCTTCTCATCCCTCCATCTGTTTCATTCAGGTCAGATTGTATATGGGACTGAACACAACTGTGCCTTCTCCTGTGGTGACCCATAGATGGAGACCGGCATATAATATGTTAAAATGCACTTTCAAAAATGTATAGTTATGGATGCAATTCCTTGCCACTTGCACATCTTTTCAATCTATTTACAAGTATCGGGTGTGCAAAACCCTTTATTGCGTATGCATGCATGCTGATATATTTTTAAACAAGGTGACTGAAAAGTAGAGTAAGAAGTTGAATGTTTTTCTGCACTGTCATGATCCGAAAGTCATGCAAGAGGGAATATTATATCTATTTGTATTGTGGATAACTGGCAAACACAAACACACGCATGGTCAAGCTGTCATCAAATATAGCGGCTTAAAATAGAACTGATAATTAAAGATGTCTCACTTCTGCTGCTTATCTCCAGAGTCCTTTAGAGTTCCAGTATAGTTGGATAGTTCCTTAAGTTTGTGCACTTCTGAGAAATACTGAGTTACCGTAATGAGGTCAGTGCTGCCTGATTTGACGTGCGAGTTGCAGTTTAGCCTTGCTTTAAATGTAAAGTAATTTAAATCAAAGCAAACCTGACAACCAGTGAATATATATATGTACTCTGCATCTGGTTTATATATATACTGCTTTTCACTGCTTCTGGTAAAATGAACGCACATAGGATGTGAACACTGTAGAGATATATAATTTGCCATCAGTTAATAATACAATGTTAACTTCTGTCTACAAGAAGATTCAACTCGGAGACGAGTATCTGACTGGCGATGGGTCATTAGAATACCCTATATTCAAGAAAAGGGACGAGGGGTTGTATCGATGAATCGATTAGCCAACTTCTTGCTCTTGTGCCATGATGCTTTGAGCATCAAGTCGACTTGTCACGTGACAATACCAACATGGACACCTCCTAGAAGATGGGTGGGTCGTTGCTCAGAACAAGCAGCTGTTCATCAAGTGCATGCAAATACTTCAGTAAAGATGAAGCCCATTCTACAGTGTCATGCAGAATGTGTAAGCCAGCCCAAAAATGCAACAAAACTACTAGTCCATCTGCTAACGCTAACAGAGGAACAGTCCAGATCCTCTCTACATCAGTCAATGAGCAACTTCACCAAATATCCTGCATTAACAGAGAGAAAGAACCTACACATCAACAGTTTCTTTGTGAATTCCATTTTGTCCTTGATGTCAGTGAATGCACCATGTAAGAGACAGAAATTAGGGTAGAGCTGAGAGTTTGCAGAACCTGACCGCGTTTACAGTGTTTGTGTGGGCTATGACCGACAGCAGCCGACAGTGTTTGAACTTCAATGAACTTGAAGAAAATCCTCTGTAGCTTCCTTTGCGTTACTTGTACAATACGTTTTTAAGGCAGGAGTGCAGATCTCATTTTGCAAAGCATTGCTTTCTACTGTATTTATATTTGTAGTGTCATCAGTGACTGGTTGAAGTTGACTTTCACAACATAACAGTCGATTTTCAAAACTTTGAAGCTGTGCAACCCCTGAAACTGACAGGGACAAACCGTCCCCCCTTAACGAAAGGCAAGTATCTGGTCATTAACGGACACTAGTCAAGCAAGTTTCTGATGGGCTACACCCACAGATGGTCCTCTTTAAACCTCCACTTCCCACCAGTTCTTTCAACTGAAAAAAGCTACTTGCATGAAACATCTTCAAGAAACTCCACAAGTCCAAGTCTTTAGCGTTTTTTACAACAACCTGAGAGAGAAGCTTCAGAAATGAAGAGTCTAGTTTCTGAACTCGGCAGGATCCTTCTCATCACCAAGGATACCCGTCAACTATTACACCACATGTAAATACATTCCTTCCTCTGGCCAAGCTGTATGCTTTTGATCTTAACAGTTTCACACATGACCTGAATTTCCATAGGTGCAGGCGTTCCAATTATGTTCTCACTGTATAGGAGGATGCTCCAGACGTCAGAGCATACCAAACCATGTAAGTCGGTGGAGTAAAATGAGCAGATCATAGCTGGAGAAGCACAACCCATGTCATTATATCTAGGTCAGAAGAAGAATGCAATATCCTGTAGTCCATATGCACTCTCACAGCTGTGCTGCTTTGGAAGTGAGGCAGCCCACTCCACCTTACTCCATCAGCACTGCCATATGGAAAGAGGCGCACCTCCTGTTTTTTGCAATAACAATCATCACAGTCATCACCTCCTTTTACAGCACAACACATGTCCTACGTGTGCATGCAAATAAGAAGAAAAAAAAAAAGGAAAAACACAAACAGGAGAATTGACAGATGGAGACAGTGAGGGGGAAAAGAAGCCTGTGTTTAACAGTGAAACAAGCAGGAAAACAAGATGGACACAAGTGTACATGAAAAGGGTGACAGGGAAAAATCCACATTTTGCATTTACCTGATTCAGAAGGCATGCTGCCTTGCAGCTGCTGCTGCTGCTGTTGCTGCTGCTGCTGCTGCTGCATCTTGAACGCTTGCTCCAGTGTGAGATTGTGTATGTGCGTCCACAAGCTACTGAGAGTGAGCGAGCCAGCACGCCTCGCTGTGTGTTTTGATGACGGGGAGCCTGTGTAGCGGCTCAGGGAGTGAGGCAGCCAGCAAAGCGAGCGAGCAACAGAGCCGGGAGGAAGGTGCGGGAGAAGAAACGAGCTTCTTTATTACCTCGCCAAGTGTCTCCAATCTCATTCTCAGTTCCTCTCATTCTTGTTCTCATTCGAGAGTGCGCGACTTACACTGAGCACATGTGCTGCAGATGGAGATTTATGGGATACACGGGGGCAGGGAGGATGGGAGGAGCGCGAGGAAGGAGGGAGTTGTAGTGGCTGAAGAAGAGGAGGTGCTGAGGAGAGGAAGAAAGCAATCACCTTTTAGTGAAGGCTTACTCACTCAGGCACTGAGCCATTACTCTTCCCTCCCCTCCACGTAACCTTGCAATGCAGAACACTAAGCCAATTCAAAGCTTACATGCTCCACATCAGTTTGGCTGTGTGTGACATATCTAATCTTAAGTGAATTTGCTGCTAATGGCTTAATGCCACCATGTCTACATGAGAAGGAATCCAGACAGCTGGAGCTTGTCCGTCTCACTGAGGTCTTTAACTGAGCGGACAGACCTTTTCAAGTTTCAAGATTCCCTTTATTCTTCATTGGGGGAAAAAATCCATGTAGATTATAAAAAGGCAAAGGACATAATTGCTCGGAATTCATTAATAATGTTGCCCTTGACTGCCTCGCCTTTACGACAGTTTTCCCCTTCACTTGATTCAAAGACCGTAACAGGGGGTTCTATGGGTTGAGGGGAGGGGCCCCACAGATACTTGATCAGTTTGGGATCTACTGAATTTGGAAGCCAGGTCAACACCTTGTGCACTGTTCATGTTTTTTGAGTTATTCCTCAATTGTTTTTGTGTATGTGCGTGCATCCTGCTGCCATCAAGGAGTGTCATTGCTATGGGGTGTGGGGCCTTATCTGGTTGAGGTGGGTGCTACATGTCTAAGTAACATCCACACGAATACCAGCTGCAAAAGTTTCCCAGCAGAGCATTGTATTGTCACAAAATGGTCAGTGTTATTCACTTCTCCTGTCAGTGGTTTTAATGTTGTGGCTGATCAGTGTATGTGCACCTGCAAACATGCATGTCATTATGTATGCCTGAGCGCTTCAGGAACACCAACTACTGACTTTTTCCATGAAGTGTACAGCGGTTCTTTCTCAGGAAGGAAAGAAAGGGAGAGAGGAAAACCATGACAGCTTCAGGACCTGTTATCTGTTCACTTATTAGGCAATTGACTTGATTAGCTGCTCTTGCTAACCCTAATAATCACCTTTTGTTCTCTAAAATCGTCTCTAGTGGTAGTTCATGATCTGGCTCTGAGCTGGTGCTTAATCTCATACCAGTTCACGTTTTGAAAGCCAAAGAACTGCTTCTTCTTGGCTAAGAAAAAAAGAAATCACTCATGAATTTCCTCATCGGCTTAGCAAACTAGCATACGAGAAGATAAACCAAAGTGACGAAAGTGAACCAACAAGTGCAAAGGGTTCACACAGAAGGCTCTTCTCACATTTTGTCTCATCTGAACCTTGAATCAAAGCTTCTTCTCTAATCACTATAGTCCAGAGCTCACTTAGTGATAACATTAATGACATGATCAGCTAGAATGAATAAACTGTAGACCGCCTGATCAGTATGACAGTATGGAGACCAGCTCTGTGTGATTTGGAGCTTTTCCTAGCCTCCCAGCTAATGGTCGTTCTTCCAGTTTCCACTATTGAATGACAAATTTAAACTACGACAACAACGCAGACACTTCTGCAGAGTCAAGCACAGTAGTGCTAGAGCTAAAGGCTGTGATTGGTCCCCTTGGTAGTAGCATGTTTCTACTTTAGTATTTGTGGCTGCTTTTCTGTCATCACAATTTGGTTTTTGTTTTGGATCAATAAAGAATCTGTAATGTTAACTGGAGGTTCAGAGACACCATTTTTCTAAGTGAAGCAGGAAGTAGAAACAAAAAATGAACCCAACTGGCAAAAAAAACCACAGCGCCCACTAGAGTTCAGGTGGTCCCATAGCGCCTCCTTTGCTTACTTCCTGACATAAGAATGGTACCATGTTTGTCAGAATTTCCTGTTGTCATAATCCAATGTCATACAATAATTAATAATGTGCCTTCTGTCCAAGATACGCCGATTCCCCTGCAATAAATAAATACTCGAATTCATCCAAGATTCAGTCGCTTAAATTGGCTGATGATAAAATAAGTGAAACACTCGAGATTTGAGCTGATCTCTGGCGCATTTTCTCGCCTGCCCGATTCTGAAATGGAGAGGAAAAAAAAAAAACTGAGCTTCTGATTGGGCTTGAAATGAAAGCAGCCATGGACACACGCTGTGTCCTTGCAGGGTGATCGTTGACAGAGAATAAACCATAGGAGGTTTCTGGGCCAAGAGATGAAACTGAATGGGAGAGGGCTGAAGAGCCATTATATAGAGACTGTCAATAGTGACTCTTTAGCCCATTGGTTTTCATTGTGAGGAGGGTCATGCACATGTCACAGTTTTCCAATTTTATGTATGTCATCAAAAGCTTTAGACAGTCATTAGGCTGTCTCTTTAAATAGTTTCCGTGTTTGTTCTGCTTAAGTATAGAAGCTCATTCCCCAACTATTTAAAACTTTCATCCTGGTCTTCTGTAACGTAATCTAATTTCTTCCAAACTTTGCAGAGAGTACAGAAGAATTTTAATGTGAAAGTAGACCATCTGCCCTTGGAAGAAGCAGATCTTGGTGTGTGTGTGTGTGTGTGTGTGTCGCATAATCACGTTACACCTCCCCAGGAAAGAGCAGTTCCCTCCCAGACCTTTAAGCTACTGTCTGCAGCTAATGTATTCCTCCTACCTACAATGTATTATTTCTTTCCCCTCTACACCAGTGTCTCACCTGTGATCACGCAAATGTCATCCTCAGTAATTTGTGCTTTTACTATGTTTTATCTACGGCAATCCTGAAAGTAATTTATTCATCTTGACATTTTTTTTTTTTTTTTTTTTTTTTTTTTTGGACACCTTATTACATGTCCAGGGACTAAAATAATTGGTTTTCAGTTGCTGCCACAGACACTCCCTCATTCTTCTTACTTGCTCTGGAAATAAATCTCTCCTTTTATGCCATTACTTCGCAAATATTGGTAATACATTAAGGAAGCATTAAGGGCCAAACAGTCTGGTGCAGGCCATGCTCTGGATCCAGGCACAAAAACACAAAATGGAAGTTAATGTACTGTATGTGAGTTAAGCTTTAAATCAGGGCCGTTAAAAGGATTTTACTTCAGGGGCCACATGCAATCCAATTTCAAGGGGGCCAGACAAACACTGTAATATAATTACCTATAAAGGAAAAAAGACAAATTTTCCCTTTCTTTTAATGCAAAGAAGTACACTATGAAAATGTTTACATTTAATAAAGTGCAATTTTGGTGCATTGTTGCCATCTGCTATTGAGTTCTAGGTCCCGGACCTCCTGCATGTCTTTGATCTACCCAGAAGACCCCACCCCTCCTCAGGGTAGATCAAAAATGAGCTTCCCACAACTCTTTCCTGCAGCTGTTTCACAATAAGAGCATTATTAAGAAATGAATGGTGTAAGCCCACTGAAACAGTTTTATAATTTGAAACGGATGCAGATGTAATTAGAGAAACAAAGTCCTGTTACCCTCTGTAGTTTAGGTAGATAAGGGTTGCACTAGTAATATAATCCTTTTTTATAACTATTATATTCATGGACCCCTTGCAATTACAGCCCAGACCACTAGGCAGCTGCAGACATAATTTCTGCACTTTGCAAATTCATCCCACGGACCAGATTGTACCTTTAGGCAGGCCAAGTTTTGCCCCCGGGCCTAATGTTTGACACCCTTAAAATTAAACACACAAAAATATTAAACAGTAGAGTAGGTTCCGAAAACACTGCCGACAAAGCATACCATTCATCTGCTGTGACTAAAACTTCCTAATTTAAAGCTGCACTGCAGATTTGTATTAAACAGGGCCAACCCTAACACTAAGTCTTATATCCAAGCTCTCGCCGTGCGACTTCATTCCCCGCTGGTTAAGCTAATTAGCACCAGGTAAATCCCTCCGTGTTTTGTAGTATACAAGAGTTTTAAATCTGTCTTTGCCAACGTTTACTCTGTGGCAAACCAGCAATGGTTGCCAGAGCAGCCAGAACCATAGAAACCAAGGTGGAAGTAAGAGTTTGTTGGAGGAATGAGAGTTTTACAATGTAACACGAATTCACCTTCTCTGACTTTCAGGAAGAATAAATAAAGTGTTTGGAAGCCGAGAATGAAAAATGTGTTCAGAAGGAGGATTAGTCAGGAGAGAGTCACTGATGGGGAGGACAAACACGGATTAACATTGGCCTGACTTTTTCCTGTTGGAGAGCACTGAAAGAGAGGAATGTAATGGACAGAGGGACGGTAAGCATGTGTCACATGCACTGTTTCTGTACTGACACAAGGGGGAGACAAAAGTATATTTTTATATTTAAAGGGACGCCAGTACAAGAGTTTTTGATGGCAAGCATAGAGGGACAATGTGTCCCCACTTCCTTGCATTGGACAAACTGACGCTAATTTTGGTGACCCGGCTACACAAGACTCGTGTTTCATTTAAACAGTTACGAGGAAATGTTGGTTTACACACTGTACTTATTATTAAAAATTATTTTTTACAACTCTCTCAGTCCCATGGGACCACTTTATGGAGCGGTTGGCATAGCAACTGGTGGTCGCTATTACTTCACATCCTGTTTCTATAGTGTCAAATAACTAACTAAAATTTTAAAAATGCACTTGAACAGGTAACGGCATTATATTAACTACCTAAAACGACTGAAACCATCTTTGAAAAAAATGAATTGGAACGTATTTTAGTTTGTCCAAAGTCCCACCCAATAACATGGAGGAGGTGGAGCTTATGACCCACACTGCGGCCTTCAGTCACCAGGGGGTGCTGTACTTGCCTCGGCTTCACTTTTGAGAAGCAGTTCTGCTGCCCATCTTTAAACAGTCTGATAACCAAGTACAAGCACCAATACCTGAGGCAAGCAGTGCAAAATAACGCAGACAGGGAGTCATTACTAAAAGATTTGATGTCTCTTAAACCTAGACTCAATTATAGTCTAGAGGACAAGTGATTAAACAAACAGTCCTTTGTCTTTTAAGCCCACTTTTTAATTAATTCAGGAAACGAATGCAAAGTCAATTTGTCAACCCAGATTTCTTTCCGGATTGCAAAATATGTATAAACCAGGAACAAATAATGACTTAATCATTAGTAAAGCTGTGGGTTTGTATCTGTACCCATATCCATGGTAATTCATCCAACAGCAACTTGCATGACAAAAGAAATAGGGAAAGAAATTAAAACGACAACAAAAAAAAAACACACTTAAGATACTTAGAACCTGTCAGTTTCTACAAAGTGAGTGTGTGCGTTGTCCTGTTTATTGAAATACTCAGCGGGAGCATGTTATCAGCGTCTGTTTCTTACAGATCATTCTTAATTATCCTGTTCCTAACTCTGCATCCCACCGAGAATTCAGTCACACATGGGAAGGGGGGAAAAAACAAGAGGCAGCCATATGTCTCTGTGTTTACACAACTTGGATAATATTAATGTGGAAAGTGTACAGTGAGCATATAGTATGTTACTTCTTTAGCTGCCACTTAGTCGAGCCTAATTGGTGCACACAGCATTAATTAAAATAAGTGACTGAAAAAAGGGAGATTCTATACAGAACGTCATGCCAAGAAGTGGAAAATGTGTCTTTGCAGGATCCGAGGCTCGGCGAGGCTGGTTTCAGTGAAGTGATACATGCAGAAGACGTATTACACACTTGGTGGATTTTTATCCACGCTTTCTGCCACAGTGGGAAATCAACACACCAACCAACCTACATTCATTTCAGTGATTCTCCACGGACTGAGAACACTGTATGTTTTTGTGCATTGAAACGTCGCCATCTAGTGAGCGTTTGGTCAAATTGCAGGATGTTTTCTCTTTTAATTTCTCTATCAAATCTTTGTTTTACCCAGTCATTTGTCATTACAGCCTTAATCACTCACCGTGGCACACGAGTATCCACGGATATCTGCGGCATATTTAAACGTTAATGCGAACGGGTTTGTTTGGGTGGATGCATGAAAACACACACTCCGGACCTGACCAGGAGGATTATTTTGGCTCTGCAGACACAACACAGGACTAAAGCACGTCCGACGTCCCTTTTGTTGGGGCCTCACGCCCGGAAACACTTTCTGCAGACTGAGGCTTAGTGCCTTCGCATTATTGTGTAACGTGTTAAGCTTTGCATGCCTGTCAAATTCTCTATAACCACTAATGCGAGCATGGTGACACACCTCGCAGATTCGTTCTAATTAACAGTATTGAAGCTGCTTAAATTTTAATTAATTCGATAATATTTAATAATATAGGAAGCTTACATGCACCATTTGTAGTCTATGTGCAGTAATTATTAGTAAAAGCAAGACTCTCGCGTGTGCTCTCAAGATGTGCAAGTGACATTAAACTAATTAGATGGCGTTTGTTACTTAATTAAACTTTTATTTGGCCAGACTGAGATACGTGCTCAAGATGATTCACTGTATGAATTTACCACCCAGTATTTCTGTATGGATTTAAATAATGTTGTACAAGGTGGTTGTAAATGTTTTATTAGTACAGTCCTGAGTAGAGGAGGAGTGGTATCCAGCAGTGTTGTCCCTTTAGCCTTTACAGCCGTTCTGTTGACTGTTCCACATCAATAAAGGAAATAAAAACGTTACAAACATTGCAGTGAATATCGTCCGTGGCACGTTTTTAAAGGTGGAGCCACACTAGTTGCTCTGAATGTGTACTAAAGACTTAATTGGGTTGATACCCTTAGAGTACCGTAGGCTGGACTCGTCATGTCTGTCAGCAGCTTAATGCACCTTGTGCGTTTTTATATAAGATTTTTCTGGTGGACAGTTTTTGTGGTACATTAATGGATTTAGATCACATCTCCGCATCGTTTCTGTCCGAAAAGGCCAGAGCAGCAAAATGGTGTAAATGTCACGCATCAAACTTTAATTTCAGCAGAGCGCTTTCTGAACCCTTTCGATCCAAAGCCCCCAAACAGCCGCCTGTGCACATGGCTCAGTTCCCTCGTTCGGGGCCCCGGTCCACGCTGAGATTGGCTTTGATTTTAATGATGTGTCGTCAGTCATCTGGAATGGCTTCAT
Source organism: Mugil cephalus (assembly GCF_022458985.1). Taxonomy (NCBI): domain Eukaryota; kingdom Metazoa; phylum Chordata; class Actinopteri; order Mugiliformes; family Mugilidae; genus Mugil; species Mugil cephalus. The sequence continues at coordinate 5,588,711 of NC_061788.1, read as the reverse complement.
CCATCCACTTCATGTAAGCCAGACTGCCGTCCTCCACGGGGAAACTGAGGACTTCTGGGTTGGCATAGGGATGAAGGGACCTTGAAGGGACACACACACACATAATCCAGTTTGTTTATACAGGTTAATAATTACTATATATCTGTACTTATTGTAGTAGGTAACTGATGTTCCTACTTTGTCCACTAGGGGTCATACTGTTTAAATAAAGATCAGAGTCGTATATTGGAAAGAGTCTGTCCAACTAGTGACTGTACGGCATCCACAGAGAAGTGGCAATAACAGAGAATAAAACTGGATTAAAAGTCAAAATATGCCACAGTGATCGGGAAAACACAGGGGAACCTTTTCCCCAGTGAACAAAAACAGAGAAAGTTATTGGAGCAGAAGGTTAAAAGGAGTAAGTGGATGTCAACTGATTTCTCACTGTTATGTGTCAATGTCTCTCTTTGACGCTCGTTAAGATTTTATACAGGAAAAATGGAGTCATATCATCACTAATGTGAACCTTGATCTCAAAAACACTGCGTTACACATCAATGAAGTTTGAAGTTAACCTAGCCTTATGCTAGCCTTATGCTAGCTAGTTATCTAGACTAAAGGCTTAGAAAAATTTATAGGCCCGTTAATGGTGGGAATAAGTGATTTATTTCAACATAGCACATCCACCCCATAGGGTTACACTGTAGAATCTTCCCTCTGATGTAGCAAACATGGCGCCCATGATTTCAGTTGACCAGACTAATATACGGCTCTGATAAAGATTTCCAGATGAAGATTATTTTTGGTGCTTTATATGATCTGTAAGTTGTGCTGTGTAAATGATAAACATAGTATTGTTAAAACTGCACTAAAACAAAGGGAAATATGCAGAGTTATCATAATGTATAGGTTATTATTATGTTTTATGTTGTGTTATGTAGTCCTTCTCTACTATTTATTTTTATCTCCACCACTTAACTACTGACTTCATGCGGAGCAGACGCTTTTTGTGTTCGTGCCGGCTGGTGACAGTGCACTGACACAGCGTAACTAGTTGAATTCACTGGTGTCAGGAAAAAGAACTGTTAATGATTGATGGTGTTTTTCATGTACTATGTATGAGCTCTCTTGGCGAACAGAGCTTATCATGAATTCATGTACACTGACGCAGAGAAACACCTGCTTGTGCAACGGTATATTAAAATACATTCATATCTATGCATCTGCTTCTGAATGTCCATGTTTAAACTCATTTTCAAACTGCGTTTTCCTCTCGTACACACACAGAGACTGGCAGTGATGTGAATGTAATTTAATCCAGTTGCAGCAATGACAAGCAACAACATCTAGTTCACATATCCGGCATAACATTATGACCACCTTCCTAATTTTTCCTGGTGTCTGGTAGGAGATTGTTGTTAGTGGGGGGCCTTTGGGTGCTGTGAGTTAAGTCCCACAGATGTTTGATCAGTTTGGGATCTAGTGAATTTGGAGGCCAGTTTTTCATGTTTTTTTTTGTTTGTTTTTGAGCTGGATACTGTTTTTGTCTGTGTCAGGCTGCATCCTGCTGTCATTGCTATGGGGTGGGGGTGCCTGGCCTGGTTTAGATGAGGGCTACATGTCTATGTTACATCCACACAAAAGCCAGGTCTAAAAGTTTCGCAGCAGAACATTGAATTGACACAAAACGGTCGATGTTATTCACTTCTCCTGTCAGTGGTTTTAATAGCATTTAATACATGCACACCGCAAGTATTAACATTTAAAAATCTAAAAATTCCAAATATAAGTAAAAATTGACCAATCTCGACACATTAAGCAGCCTCTTACCTCACATAACCTATGACTTGCTGGATCCTGGAGGTCTTGGTTTTCACCAGCTGCAACAACAGTGACATCTCATCTTACATATGATCTATTTCAACATGCCCGCTCACGTGCTGATCTCAGAGGGCTTACCATTAGGATTTCACTAGCATCCTGGATTTCACCTTTCCAGTAGTACCTAAAGAACAAGAGAACACGACACGTTAGTTACACAGCGCCAGTGACTTAATTTGAGAGACTGCAAGTCATAAAGGAGTGAAAAATAACAGAAAGATAAAAGCTTTCATGAAAAACTATTTACCAAAAGAACGCGGCAATCAAGCGACGCCTAACCATTTATTACGGTCGCTATGATTTAACGGACCCGTTCCTGACAGGCTTTTATGATGTCAAGGTGCAAAACTGCCGCTCTCCGCTCTAAACGTGGTGTATTATATGAATCGTGAAATATCGCACACCGGCTCAAAAACAAACATTTAAGCGTCTTTCATCATAAATGCTGACATTTAGGAGGAATACACCTGAATGTAGCTGAAGCTCATCCATTACCTGCACTCTGATCGCCTCCATTACTAACCCTTAGCTAATCTAACCACATTCTCAAACACTGGTGTAACATTTGTATTCAGTTAGCCCTCTTGCACTCCCCCCCCCCCCCCCCCCCTTGTTCCTTGTGTGGTTATGCATTAGCAGGAAAGCTAATCCATGCATGTAAAAAAAAAACACGCCCTTGTTGAAGGCCGACTGCCATTCAAGTTTTCGGTAAAAGCATTCAGCTGCTGCCCAAATATGCAGCAGGAAAGAAAAGAGGAACTCCTGTGTTAATGCTAAGCTAGTCTTTGTGGTTGTGAGTCAGTTGTGCAGACAAGATATATTTCAAGGTAGGGGTCAAGTTTGATTTACATTGTGGAGGTCTTGGAGAGAATGTTAATACTGGCCGCCAGCCGTCTCTCCGTGATGGCCCTGGAGGAAAATAAAGCATAATGGTAGAGACGGTTGATACAGATGAAAACAAAAAAAAGAGGAAATGTTAAACACAAGCCACCAGCTGTTTATAAATCACAGCGTGAAACTGAGCCCTTCATTATGGTTCTCATCAAGCAGGTTTACAGAGCGGAGGTTTCAGAAAAGAGCTCAGCTAATATTATATTTTACTACCACTCTGGCCGTGTCCCCATCCCCAAGTCGGGGCCTGTGAAGAAGGTGATTTACATATCTAGGAACGGCACTGTGGCAACTTCCTTGATGTGTGGCTAATAGATAAGAACTCATTTACATGCAGCTAATATACCAACTGAAAGGATGTGCTAAAACAGCGGTCGACTCCACTTGTGGGGTTGACGAGATCGTATCTGTTCTCTACACAGAAAAGTCCAACTTAAGTTGTGCATACAGACTAAGAAATGGGTTTAATCGCTCTGACTTATTTGCAATCCACATAAGAAGACAAAAGATTTGAATTTAAATAAAAGGAACCACATTAAAGGAACTGTTAAACATTTTGGAAAGTACTATTTTCAGATAAGAATACCTTTCTATACAGAAAACAAACAAAGTCAATTAGCTTAGCAAAATATAAAGACAAGGAATGACGCTCTCTCGATCTTCTTCCTCTGGTATATTTAATCTGTGTAAAACAGAACCTGAAGTTGTGTTTGTTTCTCCACATTTCTGTCGACCTATCGCTGCATCCAAAAGTCTGTGCTAACATGCTATTGCTAAAACAATATGTGGATTTTTTTTTTTTGCACAAACTGCGTTCATTTTCTGGAGAAAGATGGTAGTAGATAAGCACTCAACACTAGGCAAGCAAATATCTCAAAATGCATTGCAGTAGAGGTTCAAAGGTTGCCACTGTGATGAATATGATATATGTTAAACCAGGGGTATCAAACTCATTTTAGTTGAGGGGCCACATACAGCCCACTTTCACCTCAATGGGGTTGGGCCAATAACACAATAGCATATTAACCTATAAATAAAGGAAAAAGTGCAATTTCTGTATAGTTCTAGGTCACAGTGTTGCGTTATGTCCACAACTCTAAAACTGTGTGAAACCCAGGAATAGCAGTTACTTTTACTGGAAATGTCTTCAATGTAATTTTTGCACTATGCAAATTCATTCTTAGGTCCAGATTAGACCTTCTGATGTGCTGCTTTTGGCCCGCGGGCTGTATGTTTGACACCTGTGTGTTAAATGAAACGGTTTCATTTTCCGAGTTTGAACATGAACATCACCTCTTTGTGGTATTCACAACCTTATTCATCTCCAATAAACTCAGAGTTCTTGATGTATTATAATTTAGTCATAAAGTTCTCTTTGCAATTTTATGATACGTTTGAGGAAAATGTCCTTTCCGTCAAACATAACAGAAGACAAAATGCAGTTTTTAAGCGAAGGTTTCTATTATTAAGGGAAAACAAAATCCAAACCTACATGGCTCTGTGTGAAAGAAGTGATTGTCCCCTAATCCTAATAACTGGTTAGGGCACCCTTAGCAGCAACAACTGTAATCAAGCCTTAACTTGCAATGAGTCTTTTCCATCTCGGTGGAGGAGTTTTGTTCCACTCATCTTTGCAGAATTGCTGTAATTCAGGGTTTTTGATCATGAACCGCCTTTTTAAGGTCATGCCACAGCATCTCACTAGGATTCAGGTCAGGACTTTGACTAGGCCACTCCAAAGTCTTCATTTTGTTTGTCTTCATCCATTCAGAGGTGGACTTGCTGGTGTGTTTTGGATCAGTGTCCTGGTGTAGAACCCAAGTTCTCTTGAGGTCACAAACAGATGGCTGGCCGAATTGTCTCGTTTGACTTCGCTTACACTTTCTCTTGATCTTCTCACTTCTTTTCTGTGAAGAGGTAAGACTTGAGAAGTGGAAAGTCCATGGAAAGGACGTGCTCACGTGTTCTGTATAATCGCCATTTTGAGATGTTCGTGCACTGATATAAAATAATGTTAATACAGACAAGAGTTAGAGCTGTTTCCTGTTGTACAGAGAACTGCTCTCCACGGGTAAAAATAAACCTGCTTCACATATAGAAGAACTGGCTGGACAGCCGTCATTTGAACAACACTTTGAGGACAGAAGAATTGCCATCACAATTTGGTGTCAGAAGTGGGATACCAGGCTGATCGCCGTCTCTGTGGACGGCGGTTGGTCCAGGATTATTCCTGCTACACCCTGAACATTTAAGGACGAGTGAAACGGGCATCGGAGATGCCTTAACTGAATGAAAAGGCCGCTCAAAAAAGATGGGTAAGAAAGAACTTTTATTCCATGTCAAAACATCCGTAAATTGAGTTCGCCTGTCAGGAAACCATTTTTGCCGGGGAAAAAAAATGTGTTAGAGTCCAATTGGGACCGTTTAGAGTCCGGTTGGAAAAATGGGCTCCAATGGCAGTAAAGGTCAATCTCCGGATGAGAATTGTCAGTCCCCCATATGCCAGGCAATGAAAAAAGAAACATGGTAATAAATCTGTGCAATGTATGTCTAAGTGGAGCAGTGAACAAGGTTTCCCAAGTGAGGGCAGCCTGAGCGAAAATCAGTTGAGAAAATTGCAAGAAAGTATACAGAAAGACATAGATAGAAGAAGAGCAAAAGTAAAGTGAATGGAAGGAAACTGCAAGAGTTGGAGAATGAAATGGATGTGTGGAAATTGTGGATGGATGAATGTGAACTCAGGCAGAGAAAGCAGTTGCAGGAACAGATGCCTTTGAATGTGAGTGGTAGTGGAAGTGAGGAAGGACAGAAAGGGAAAGATAAACTGCCAATGCACACAACTACACCCACATCGGGACATTATCCCAGCCTGTCAGAGGTCCGCAGAATGGATGATGAGCTGGACGTTCCACCACCATACAAACCGCCACCGAGCACAGCTCCATCGTTACAGTCAAGCAAGCTGTCAGACGCCAGTGCTCAGAGTGGACTACCTACATCAACTCCCAGCCATTCTTCCTCCCTGCTCTCAGGGAAAAAGACTTGATTTTACTTTGAAAAGATTCTCCGATACCTTGACAGATCTGTATTTTGATGATGATTATTGTGCTTAGTCTGTCACTGTCACAGATATACAGAAGAACTTCTATCATGTCTCTGGCTCTGTACCTCATGTTTGTCTAACCAAACCTACTGCAGGTTCCTGGAAGAGCGTGGGCGAGTTTATGAAGAAGCCCACCCCACACAAGTGCGTGACTACAACCCTTCCCCCACCAGACCATAGCTCCTCTATTCTAAATCAACTATGCTCTGTGCAGCTCGTGGTGAGCCCCTCCCCCTCCTACTTTGTGGTCTACCAGTAAACATGACGCAGGTGTCATTAAATAATGTCCTCCAGTTCAAACTGTACCAAAATCAGACTACAGATCACAACAACATCAATATTCCTGTCAAAAAGTTTAGCCTGGAAGGACAGAGCGACAATAGCTGAATTTACCGCCTGCAGGTCCTGCACAAAACTCCACTCGGTAGGCTAACTCCAAATGTACCTAACCCCTGTACTGTCCCCGTTCACCCAGACTCTCAGTTTTGGTTTGCCTTCCAATTCGAAGGGAAGAAATACACTTGGACTCGTCTCTGTCAGGGGTTAACATGCAACTCCACCATCTTCTGTGAGGCTCTAGGTTGGAGTCTCTCCTCTCTGACACTTACTCCAGGGACGGCGCTGTTACTATATGTCGATGACTTGCTGATATTTGCTCCTTCCAAACAACAGTCAGTGCGTTTACATGCACGTGAAAAAAACGAATTATTGCCTTAATCGGACTATAACAGGAGAACTTAAGTGCATGTAAACATGTCCGATTGAGACACCCAGATAATGCGATTGAAATCTGAGTTTTCATCGGATAATGCGTGTGCGCATGCTCCACGACCGCTGCGCTGGTGTGTGACCCAGGAATAAACACGTCCAAGAAAGCCGGGCGTAGAAGAAGAAGAAGAGAAACGGAGCCGTCTGAGGGATAGCGCGGATCTTACCTGCACCAGAAGTAGCGCGAACATTACGTACAAGATTAAAAAATGTTCTAATATCTGTCTGGATGTTGTTTGAGATGCCGGTCCGCCGCATGAACGACTCTAATTTATTATATCATGTAATAGGTCAACCCGAAAATCGGGCCGTATTAACGTGGTATTATCTCGCTGAAAAGACACGTATCGCCACCTTGTGTGGAAGAGGAGAACAGTTATTCGATTTTTTTGCGCTGCATGTAAACTGGGACAAGGACTGTAATGAGAAAGTCGAATTTTGAGCATAGCTCGATTAAGCTCTGCATGTAAACACACTGGGTGAGACAAAGACACAGGGACACTTCTCTGCTATCTTGCTGCAGAAGGCCATAAAGCCTCCTTGAGCAAACTTCAGTTAATCAAAGACACTGTTGCTACTAAAAAACACGTGAGCATACGCCACTGCAAAAACGACTGCATTAAAACCCACTTCCTCTCTTTCTTGTAACCCTCTCTCTTGCTCCATTTCTCACGTTTCCTCCTGCTTCCCTCTCTGATCTCTCTTCCAATTCAATTATACCCCTGTTGCACGATCACTCTGGTCCGAGTCAGTGCTCCTATCTTGACGGCGTTTGGCATGGCCCTGATCACACCATGTACCTAAAGGAGGAATGTGTGCATCAGTACAAAAATATTGGTTTACAAAAGGCTTCACATCTTTCGCAGCAGATTATTGCTCAAAATGCATGATCTGCGCACAAAACAATCCAGGAAAAACCAAATCCCCCACACACCCAGCAGCACATCCTCCGCCGAACAAACCATTCCAGCACGTCATGATGGATTTCATCGCACGCGAGCTAACCTGTCACCTTTTGAAATTCTTTTTGCAGTTCCACCTAACACCGGAGTGGGCCCTCCAATGGAGACCACTTTATGTGAAGATGCAATGTTGACCAAGGTGTGCCAATCTGCGTGAATCCTGCATGGAGAAGCTTTGCCGACAGGGTAGAGAATAAGCATGCAAGATTCCATTGCTGCGCAAATCATTGTTATCGGCCTTATCTCTACAGCTAGTGCAGTGCCAGGCTCTAGCCATCACCACAGAACGGCCATACTCACTTCCAGATCCACATGTTTATGACAACATCGGCTCGGACAATGCTCCCTCAGACGATGACGAGGAAGCCATGGTGTAAACGCTTCATTCTGTTTTGCTTTGCTCTATATCTGTCCCCCACAAAAACAAATGCAATTTTTCTCTCAACTCATAACCTGTGACGTTCATTGTTAAATCCCGAAAGGAAGTGCTATGATGTTCTCATGTGTTGGTCGTTGATGATACAATCATCTACCTGATCCAGAAGGCCTACTCCTCCCTGGACAGACCCAACACCTCAGTCTGGATCATGTTCTTTGACTTCTCCAGTGCCTTCAACACCATCCAGCCCAGACTGCTGAAGGCCAAACTGGAGAACACGCAGGTTGGTGCTCCCCTCGTCACTTGGGTCGATGACTATCTGACGGGCAGACCACAGTTTGTGAGATGACAGAACTGTGTGTCCGACCGTCTCATTAGTAACATCGGGGCCCCCCAGGGAACTGTACTGTCCCCCTTCATCTTCATCACGTACACTGCTGACTTTGCACTGAGTCGTGTCATCTGCAGAAATTCTCTGATGACACGGCCATTGTGGGGTGTGTTGAGGGGGAGGAGGAGGGAGACTGAGTACAGGGACCTGGTCGACCACTTTGTGAAGTGGTGTGTTGGTGAACCACCAGCAGCTCAACGTGACGAAGGAGATGGTGGTGGACTTCAGGAGGAACAAGCCCCTGCCCTCTCCTGTCTGCATCGGTGGGACGGATGTGGAGATGGTACCTGCGTACAAGTACCTGGGGGTCTCACTGGACAATAAACTGGACTGAGACTGGACTGACTAACACAGAGGCGGTCTACAAGAAGGGCCTCAGCCAGCTTTACAGGTCCTTTAATGCTGTAGATGTTCTATCAGTCTGTTGTGGCGAGCACCATCTTCTTTGCTGTGGTGTCCTGGGGTGCGGGCATCAAGGCAAAGGACGCCAACAGCAACTTCCCCTTTATTCTATTGCATTTTATTGTATTCAAATACTGGACTGCTGTGACAACCTATTTCCCCTTCAGGGATGAATAAAGAAATCTATCCATCTATCTATTTGTAGACTGAAGACCTTTTAACTGTCACGTTTCGCTTACACTTCCTCTTGATCTATTTCCTTATTTTCTATGAATTAATATGACGTAAATCACAGCTTTTTCCTGCTGTACAGAGAGTTACTTTTCTGTCTCTATGTATGCTGTTGCAAACTGCATTTTCTCCATTGTGGGACAAATATAGGTTAGTCTAGTCTAGTCTAACTTCTTCCAGACTGATAGATGTCTTACTTATTTTCTGTCTCATTTGTTCCTGAATTTCTTTGGCTCTCTGCATAGTGTCTTGAGGATCTTCTGGTCTACTTCACTTTGTCAGGCACATCCTATTTAATTTAATTGATTTCTTGGTTGAGAACACGTGTGGCAGTAATCACGTCTGGTTGTGACTAGAGAAATTGAGCTCAGGTGTGATAAACCACAAGGCAAACACTTTTTCACACAGATTTTTTTTTCCTTCATTTGAAAGCAGCATCTTGTGTTTACTTGTGTCACATTTGTCTTATATTTAAATTAGTTTGATCTGTGACAAACATGCGAAAAGAAATCAGGAAGGGGCAAACACATACACCACTTATCACACCACTGTATATAAGCTTTGTCTCCCAAGCGTTTGACTGTCTCGCATTCTTGCACTGTTTATCTACACTGTTTGCACCACAGTGTTTGCACTGTTTTGTGCACATAGGTGTTCACACACAAACTTTATGCTCATGTCCTTGTATTGTATTGTAAGATGAGAGGACGTTCCTCCAGGGACATGAAGCTACTGGAAGACACAGGACTATGTGCAGCCCCTGCTGTATGTGCTTGAAAGGACAGTAACAAACATCTTTGACCTTTAGTGCGTCATATCAGAGTTTATCTTGGCCAAGTGCAATGACTTCCTGAAGTCATGCTGTTGCCATGAGGTTGCCAGGCAACGACCACAATCTGCCACACAACTTCTGCTGTTGCACCAATTAAAATACAATAAGGAAGTCAGTGTTAAGAGATATTGTCAGCATGGACAGGTGTCTTTTATTCCCTTTTTTGTTTTAGTGCACCCGATAAACAATGATATTCTCATCTAAGCTTTAAAAATGTAATAATATTCGACAGAGATTAGTTAAAACAATTGATTTTCAAAGACTGCAAGATGCAAGCTGACCTGCCGATGTCCTTGGCTGCCTGTTCGTTGGGACTGTTGATGAGGAGGACGGAGTAGTGGCCTGGCACATAGCTCCCTGTGAAGACTGAATGAAGCTGGACCCCAATGGACCACAGCCCAGGGTACAGGGACACAGACAGGACCAGGAACTAGAGAAGCGTTACAACAGGACACGGCCGTCAACATCCTGACACATCTGCCTTCCCTCCGTTTGCGCCCATTATAATTATTATTATTTTACCATTTGGATGTTAAGTGCTTGGACGAAGGGGACACGCTTTTAATTATCTCCAGCCCTCTGAAGGGACTGCCATGTTTGGATTGGATTGGATTATCCCCTTATTATTTGGCGCTGTCTGTCACAGACAAATGAGTATTGGCCTTGGCTTGGATGCAGTGACCAATTTTATAATCTGTCCTACTTCCCTTGTACAGCAGACACGTACGATACAAATTATTGTAAAGGAAAAATCCTTTCTAAACCCTTTTAGACTTTTATTGATCCACGAAGGAAATCGCTTGGCCACAGTAGCTCAGTAGGAAAAATAACACAAATCTTAAAAAACACAATTAGGAATAAGTGGAAGATAAAAATATATATGTATATAATATAAAATAATAAATACATTTTAAATTTAAAAAATAAAAATTAAAAATAAATTTATTTACATATTTTTTTTTAAATTATTTTTTGTGTATATATATATATATATGACGAAATATAATAATGAAATATTTCTAAATTACAAGATTGGGGCGAATGCACAAGGACGGAGGCAGAACTTACTGTATACACAGGAAGACTTGTCTCTGTTTCAAGTAAGAAACGTTGATAAAAGTCCACAACATAACTATGTAACTCACCACACATGACATGAGCAGCACCGAGCGGAAGGCAGAGTTGAGGGCAGTCTCTTTATGGCACCGCTGGCACAGCCACTGCATCCTGGTAGTTGCAACAAATGTCATTCCCAGAGTCCGGGGGGAGCGAATGACGGGAGGCGCAAACTGAGCACAACTTCGTCCATAGAACCGCAGACACCTCCAGTGCGTCAGCGACGTCACCTCGAGATGAAAGTCATGAGGAAGAAGCGAACGCACGGCGCGCCACAGGTAGACGGCACTGGGTCAAATCCGGCGATAAACCTCCGAAGCGTTTGATTGGTCGCCGGCGCTTCCTGCTCCGCCGACGACCAATGACGTTTCGAGTTCGACAACCCCACCGCCACCGCCACAGGGCCGCGGTTATAATCGGCTTTGGTGCCAAACAAACATGACTTCTTCTTCGCTGGGGTTGTGTCATTGTTATGGTCACACAGCTGAGCGCAGTAATAAGAGAAAAACAACAAATATGTGAATACCAGTTGGAGAAAAATTGTCTTGGATGAGGGGGCAGTGCTGCAGAGCAGTACAAGGGAAAAAGACAATACAGTAAAACCTATAAATACTGAAAAACTCGTGATAAATGCACATGAAAACATGTTAAAAGATGTGCAAAAGCAAAATACACGCATGCCACATCCATCCTATTGAATGATAAGGGAATTTTAAATGTTGTTTAGTAAATGTGTACAGTGAGCTCAGTGAGTTAATTTTGAACCAGTACTTTACAGTACTCATAGTCCTACTTCTATTTTATGCAGTAATAATACACTTCTTACTTAATAACATTCACGTGACCAGTGATGTGAACATGTGACTGTGGTATGTGCATGTGGTAAAAAACCCATGATTATTTTTTTATTTATTTATTTATTATTTATTTATTTTATGCGGATTTAAAATAAATCCAGCTCAGTCTGCTGCAACATTAAAATTCTGCTTTTTTTCCTCTCTTTAGTCTAAAATCACACTTTTAACTACATTCTGTGAGGGTTTAGGAGAATATGTTAAAATAGCTTTTAACAGCAACCTTTCATCACTGCTCTGTTGCTCACATCCTTTGTGAACTAAAATGTATATTTAAACACACACACACATATAAATATATATGTGTGTGTGTACGTGTCTAATTAACATCCACATGAAGGCCAGGTCCAAAAGTTTCCCAGAAGAACATTTAATTGTCACAAAGTAGTCAGTGTTCTTTACTTCTCCTGTCATAATGTTGTGGCTGATCAGCGTGGTTACCGCGTTTTTCACATGACATGTTTCAGCAGATTGTGTGTGCTATGTACAAAGCGGCGCACTGCCTTGCAATCTCAAAGAGCCCATCTGCTCAACAGAGTTAGTGTAAATAAATGATAAAAGATAAGAGCATTAATGCTGAACTTATTAATAAACCCACTGCAACAAGTCACAGGATCTACATCGACAGCAGCACTGTCTCTACCAGTCTCTAATGAAACACCTGGGACGTTTACTGGTTAGCTGCAATGTTGCAGAGGCTTATTTTAAACACACACAGAAATTCTGAGCCAGGAATTCCAGTTTCTCTTTATTTGCACATCCTCTTTGTGAGCGGGAGGAGCAGTGCAAACACAAAGACAGTGCGAACATGCGCTGAGATGAGCCACGAAACAATTCTTCTTCGTGTGAATGAGGAAAATACAAAACAATCACAGGGTGTTTCAAAGGAAAAATGTTCCAAGTCAGACACGGGATTCGTTTGGAAACGGCGGAGAAATAAACAAACGGTTAAACGAATGTTTTAGCGCTGCATCGAATCCGTCGGCGCGGTTATGAGTTGTGGCGTCAGGGAATATGTGAGGTGTTAGAATTCAGTTCAGCTGAGGTAGAATATCTGTTGCATTTCCATGAAGTTGTTTCATGCTCCACGTCCACATGGTGGAGCTGTGGGTTCGTGCATATCTCGGCGTCTCCATCCCTTCCTTCGTTTCTTCCACTGTGAATAAATAACATGCAGAGTGTTCATTTAGCATGTGCAAAGCTCCCGTCCACTGAAATGAAATGTAAATGCTCCAACACAGCGAGACGTGTGACTCATCCAATCCCTCCCCCTCGCTCCCCTGCCCCTTATTTATTTATTTATTTATTTCCTTGACCTATTGCTTACAAGCCTGGTGTACTTTGTTTTCCTCAACCCTCCCTCCACTCCCCCCCGACACCCTTCTCCACTGGACAAGACACAGATCGGAGGTGTAACAGCAGGGGGCACCACAAGAGCCGCGGCTTAGAACAAACCAATTTATTTCCCAAGCTCACACGAGCTTCATTTGAGAGCCAGTCAGAGAGCTCGAATAGAGCCACTTAAGCCACTGTTCCCCCCCCGACATGAAAGAAGGAAACCAAAATAGAGAGATGGGAAGAAAGCCGAAGGAGCTGGAGGAGAGGCGTTTGATCTGCTCGTTCTGGGGCATCACTCGGAGGGGTGCGCGTCCCCCGAGGAACGCTGAGGCCTGTTTGTCCCCTCAGAAGTCTAAAATAAGAATTTTATTTTTCTATTTGCTCCCCGTGTCTGTTTATATTTAATGAGGTCCACAATAAGAGCAGAGAGGAGAAAATGAGACGGGGATAGGTACAAAGGAATTTGGCAAGACATCGCCTTGCCTAATTTGCCATTAAACTGATCGTGGTGGGATAAGTGTTGCCGCCTCGCTGTGAAACAGGCCACAGTTGCAGCGAGGAGGATTAGAGGCCAATTAAGAGTGAAAAACAGTCATGTGTTTGAAGATGGGCATTGGAGTTTACAGAAAACGCATAGACTGTATATAAATATGGTCTACGCTATTTTCCCAGGGGTACGTGCGCCGGCATCTTGGGAGTTTTGGAGCCAGAGTCTGCGCAGTACGGTCTGAGAGTGGAGCCATGGTATTAATGACCCGACCACGCTTCCATCAGACTCACTAGACTCCCCCTAGGGGGTCCAGGGAGGTACTGCAGGAGGCGGGGTTGCAAAATCTTTGGTTGATTAGACATTTTTATATATTTTTTTTAAATGATTTTTCCCTTCAAGTTACACACCCATACCAATTAGTCAAATAACGAACTAAAACTAAACTTATACAACAATGTACTTGCTTTAGCTTCACTTTAAACCGTCTATGGTCCTTCTAAGGTTCTTCTGCAGACTTTCACCAGTGTTTCCTTCTTCCGCGGCGGCAGTGCTATTACTGCATTCAATAGGAGGTAAAGAAAGAAACTGGACACACTATTGGACACTCAGGTCAGATAAGTCTTAATGATGGGACTTTCCAGGTTGTGATTACCTCGACTGCTTCTCCCAAAGAGGTTAATTAAAAACAAGTCATGGGGGCCGAGCCAGGGAAGTGTCTCCATCACTTCTGTGAACCCCGGCGACCCCTCCATCCTCTCGGACCAAACAAAGCCATCCGTCACAGCTGATTCCTGGGCTGTCTGGCTCCTGCGGGTGCCACTGAAATCCCGGAGTGACTAAAAACACAGAAGTGTATGTTAGCAGAGCCACAACTCTGACAAGTAGCGGGGAGGAAAAAAAATAAATAAAAAAATACACCGCCGCCGAGACATCCCCTACTCAAGTCCCTCAGGTAATGAAACCTCCCCTCTCAAGGATCAGACAAACACCATATCTTGTCATCTTCCCTCCATGCTCTTCCTTGATCTTCTTTTCTTGCCCTCCATGTCATGACCATCGGAGGCCACAAAGCCATTTTTTCAGAAATCCACACTGTCAAGTTATTTGTGCGGCACTCTCCGCCAAAAAAAATAAATAAAAATAAAAAATGCAAAAACTGAGCATATTATGTTTGTGTAGCAAAATGAGCACGCTATGCATATCCAAGACCCAGATCCAATACTTGCCTTGAGGGGAAAAGAACATTGGAGAGACAAAGAGAGAGAAATTGAACATTTTACTTGACTGGGTTTGAGAGAGGAAGAAAGAATCCGGAGCGAAAAATGTTAAATATTCTCATAAATCTGTTCTTGAAGAGTTCACCTGCAGCAACTGAGGGGCTTTAATCACATCATCCTTGATTGGCTGAGAGAAATAAACCTATCCTGAGTGCGGTGTGGTGGTGTGGGGGGGTTGGGGGGGCAACCTCGGCTACAGGAAAAAACCTGTGCCTCCTCATTACACTCTCCTCACCTAGTCGTCTGCAGCCAGCCCGCTCCTTGTGCTGACGCACGTAGAATGATCTTATTCCTTCTCCATTCACAAGCTGAGTGCCCCAAAATTCAGAGAAGGCAGATGCATAATAAGTTCAGACTCCGAGTTAGAGTGCCCGAAGGCAATAACGTGGAGGATGAACAGTGGCGACTTAATGGAAGAAGAGAGCGTGCGTGTGCGAAAGGGGGTTACGTGTGAAAAGGCGTCGCTTCCGACTGCGCCAGTTCTCCGCTGAAATTTGACCAGCGCCTTAATGTGTTTTCCACCGACGCCGCCATGATTGATGACTCTTGAACGGGAAACTATGAAGAGAAATGCACGTGCGTGCGTGCGCCCATGAGAGTTCCAAGCGATGAGAAAAAAAACTGAACAGCACAGGTGGGTTAATGGTGGGCGTCGCGCTCATGCAGGATGCATGCGCCTCCCTGACGCTGTGTGCATGACGATGCCCGCACAAAAGAATTTAGCAAAAGTTTTAAAGGTTCGGCTCTGGAGAGATTCTGTCTGCAAAAGGCGAAGTCGTTTGTTAAAAACAGGGCCCCTGGACAAAATCGATTCACTCATCGATGCCAATGCAGATCAAACTCTGAGCCGGGGAAGTTGAGATGTGGAGCGTGCATCTGGGAGTGTGTGTGATAGACGGACGCCGAACCATCAGCAAGTGCCATTATGGAAATGCAGGAATCACCACAAAAAGGGCAGCCAGAGGCACGCTTAGGGCAACCTTTTATAGAGCCCATAATCAGCCGACCAACTGCCTTCACTCCTGTTTACCCTTTTTATGAGTCACCTCTAAACCCGCAACCACTTCATCTAATCTCTCCTCCACCCATTTCATCGTCGGTGGTAAGAAAGCAGCAGCAGCACCAGCGGCGGCGGCTTCATTCCCGTATTAGCTGTTATCTGTCAGGGTCTTGTTTAGCCCAGCTTATTATTCAGACCTCCGCTGCACGCCTGTTGATAACCTGCAGCTGCAGTGAGCAATTAACACCAGGTGTGCAGGGGGGTTCTAGACGAAGGGACCCGTTCAGTTCAGTTCAGAGCCAGAGGAGGAACAGAGGAGATGAGGTCGGGGGCGGAACAAGGAGGCAGAGAGAAGGACGGAGGGAAGGGGATGGGCAGAAGACCGTTTTGTGGTCGTTCAAAGGGAAATCAATGCTAATGAATGGGGTTGGTTCATGCAACGTGGCGATAAGGAAATGGCCGGCCGAAGAGGACGCTGCGGGGTACGTGTGTGTGTGTTACCGCTAACTGATAAGGATGTTTGGTATCGAGGATGAACAATCCACTTCAACAATATACAGCAAACACAGATGTCCTGACCCATTAGGAAGCGGTCTAAACCAAAGCCCCGCTCAATAGCCGGGCGGCCGCATCGACTGAGCGTCTTCACCTGGTTTGTTGTTGCTTAAACGACGCCGCCAATGCAGATAAGCCGATCAGGCATTTCATTATGACCGCCTTCCAAATATTGTGCAGGTCATCAGAGAATGGATTTGTTAGAGTGTATCCCATGAATACAAATGCCAAAAGTTTCCCAGCGGAATCCCAGAACGAACACCACAGTGTTATTTAATTCTCCTGTCGCCGTACGTAGCGGGCATCTGCAGCCAGATAAAAGCAGATGCGATTTTGTTTTTTAGTCTTTCAAGACGTTCACAGTTGTGACTCAGCCTCAGCAGCCGGCGTGGCCGTATTTGTGCAGTTAAAAAGTCTCAGTCTGTTTCAGAATCTGTTTCGTTAAGTCGCGTATGACAGATTTTGCCGTCAGCTGCGGCCCTCCTATTAACCAATTCATGCTCGTCCGTGAGTAGTCGAGGAAACGGGTTAATTTAACCAGTGGATTAGAGGAGAACGAGGCAAATGCTGCTGGCAATTGCACGTGACTCGAGAAGCTACACAGAGTCAGGTGTGCAACTAGGTGGCGGCGGTGGTGGAGGTGGTGGTGGTAGGGGAGGCTGCACTCAGAGAGGTAATTAAAGTGGGAAGGTGAATAAAAACGCTACAAATTAGCTGCTCGTCTCTGGCGGCATCAGGCGTTTTGCAGGTTGCACGAGTAAACATATTTATTCTGCTCATATTTGTTGGCCTCAACCGTTATTCGCGGCGCTACGATGAATATAGACGGGAGGGGGAGGAGGAGGTGGGTGAGGTTTACAGCGGATAACAATAGAAGCAGGAGCAGGCACAGATCAAACGATTTTATTCTGTTGTAACTGGGAGAAGGGGGCTCCTTCGGGTGTCTCTTCTGGGACTCCTGCTCCAGATACTGATATCCACTTTCCCTTTGTTTTCCCTCTCTCGGCCCTTTGAAATATTTAGTGAGAATCCCAGACTAACACGTACGCGAGCGCCCGCGCTCACAATCACTCCGCTCCCTCCGGGGCGTCAGTCGTCAACTGTGCACTCAGCATCTGGACGCGGACGGCGCCTCCCTCGGGGCGGGAGCGCTTCTTAGCGCGGAGCTCATCCGGCGGGACTTCTCCTCGGCCCGGGCCCCGGACCCGGCCCCCCCTCCTCGTTTTTGTTTAACCACCGGAGGAATCTCCCTCAACAACAACCCTCTCCGACGTCTCCTCGCTTTTCTTTTTCTTTCCCCCCTCAGCCGGAGCAGCGCCGCCACAGCCTCCTCCTCCCGTGGGTTGTACCTCCTCTCCGGTAGTTTTCCCTCCTTCTCTGCTTTCCCCCCCTGCAGGCGCCGACAGAAAGATAAATGTGACCTTACAGCGCGCCTGTTTAAAATGTGGCTATATTTACTGTGAACAAAAAACAGGTCAACAGCGATCTATTTACAGGCAAAAAAAAACGGTGCATATTCTGCCTTGGGGGTGCCGTGTGCGACCTCCCACGTGAGTGTATAATAAAGTCCAATTCTGAGGTGATTCCGTGTCGTTCTGACCTCTTGACCCGAGCAGAGCACGCCCTCGAAGCATCATCCACCTTGTTACTGTACGTACACCATATGCAGCCTGTTGTATTAGCTATTCTAATGCATGTCTTGTTATCCATATAGATGAGAGGGGGAATAGACCAACAGATGGCCAGGGACAGAGGGAGTCGCAGGCACCAAATCATCCTAAAGGAACGTGAGGACGATCGCGTGCGCGCACCTAGCGGAGACTCGCAGCCAACACTCCGAACGCCTCGGTTCTTTGGCGACGGGCCAGTCGGTCGGTCGCGTGTGAAAAGTTGCGCAGGGGGGCCCACCAGCCGAGATCTGATCTGCTCCCTTTCCAGGAGTTTCCAGCTGGATCGGGCTATCATCACATCGGAGGGATATTAAAGGGTATCAATAACACGGTTATTTCACCTGATATGAATCTTCACGGCCGAGGAGCTCGACCGGGGCGCAGGCACCGTAGGCTCTTTGCACCTCAGAACATTTCATTATCCGTCCGTGAACGCAGCCAGCTTCCATCGCGGGAGGAATCCCACATTCAATTTTCCAAAGGGTTTATCTTCCAATAGAAAGCACTTGCCGGGCTAATTGGTGATGTGTTCGCAAACCAGACGCCACTTGGCAATTTACTTCAGTAAAGTTATGTATATGTACACAAATGGAATTCCAGCCGCGGTTAATGGAACAGAACTGGAACGGCAAACATTAATAAACATGTCTTGTTGCTTCTTTTAATGAGCGCCTAATAACAGGCATTGATAAACTTTCATTATCTCGTCTGAAACCGCGCACACGCAACAAAAAAAAAAAAAAGAGAGAGACATTTGAGCTCTCAGAAAAATGATCCTATCGGCCTTTTTGAAGACTGATAGTCATAAATTGTTTATTAATCCTGTATGAGACATTAGGTAAGATATGCTCTTAGCTGGAAAATAGATCCATTAGTGTGTAACTGCACGGGAGGCAGAGAGAAAGAGGGTGGTGTGGGGGGGGCCTAAAAGGTTTTTCTATTGCATCAGTTGGCTTATATTTGTCAGGGCTGCCTGGCACAACAGGAAGAACAAACAGAGAGAGCAGCTGGCTATACTGTAGGTAGAATCTTATATATATATATATATATATATATATATTTTTTATGTTATTCTTTAGATTTGTCCACATGTTTGTGCCATGGACCCTGTGGCCTGCTTCTGCCCGGCTGACACAATGAAGACAGAAGAGCTGCTCCGAGACGCGCTCGCCCGTGCTTTGTTTTCTCCAATTTTCATCTAATGGCTTCTTCGGACTGTCACACACCTGCACGGGCTATATTAAAAATCTGTCAGCTTTTCCGGAGACCCTCCGTTCACGCCGAGGAAAAATGCGCGTTCCAAGTCGCCGTGGCCGGTCGGTATAAATGGAATTAATTTCCTCACACCGCCGTCCGCTTGTCTCTTTAATGCGTGTGTATAAAGAGGAAATTATGTGGAAAGAAACCTGCCCCTCGCTCGCTTGATCAATCATATTTAACTTGGACGTGTTAGCCATGCCTCAGATAATCAACCTGTAATGTAGGCTGCATAACGAGCCAATGTTACTCATTGGCTTTGAGTAATGGAGTGAGGATGTACTTCACACTCCAAGGAAGTTCCTGGGCACCAAGTATAGAGTTTGATTCATGTGTTTGGCCTACTCCAAACCTATTGGGACGGACCACGGAGGACCATTAGTTTTGTTGTCATTGCTAACCGCATCACACGGGAGACTTTGCCACGCAGCAAGACTATTGCTTTTCCAATTTCGCCCTCCTTTAGATATATGGACTCCTGATACACAATGAGTTCATTGATTTTCAATCAAACCTTTAAAGTAATCCGGAAGATATCCCAAGTTAAGGACGAACTGCAAAGAGGAGCCTCGACGGTGTTTCTTTCTTTTCTTTTCTTTTTTTTTTTGCCTCTCGGCTCTCGTCACGCCCGTCCGTCGGCGGCCCGTTCCGCCCTCTCAATCGCATCACTTGTCCAAACATTTTGCTGACTGCAGTGGTCCAGGTAATAACCATTGTGGGGTGATGCAGTTAATAATATCAAGTGGGCTCGGGGGTTTCTGCCATCCCCTCCTCATCGGCATTGAAAATCAATGTCTATAATAATGGAAACCTATTGCCACTCCTGGTCCTCTCTGATATGTTTGACGCTGGGTCAGTTGACTTATTCTGCTTCCTTCAGTGATACTGTAAGACTTTCTTAAAATAAAATATTACAACTTATTGGCTATTGATGCCCAGGAAAAAAATAAGGTCAGTAACTCTGACTCAATCAGGACCATTTTACTCAAAGAAATTATGCATTTGCAGTGAATGATGTTTGGCAGAATGGCTGCGTTCTGAGAGCTCCCTAGCCCTTCTATGAGCTTAGGTGGAGAGCCTAAGGCAGGGAAAGCAGCTGCAGCAAAGACCCAGTTACAGAACAGAGCGAGCATAAGACACGGGAATTAGAATAACGGTGGCGTAGCTACGGCGACAGCCCAGATCCCCAGAAGAAATGTGGCTACGTTGCAGCGATGCAGATCCACTTGACAGCGGCGCATTTCCACCCTTCCGCCTGCGTCTCCGTCTCCGCAGTTGTCGGATTGATTGTTTTGGATCGATAAAGATGGAACGCATCAATGAAAGGTTAACTGAGGAGGTCTGGAGACACACGTGTTTGCATGAGTCGTCTTCGGCCAAAGCGCCGGTCACGGCTGTTGAAAATGACAGGCAGCATGAAAGGAGGAGCTGAGGTGGAGGTGGAGGTGGAGGTGGGTTGCGAAGCAGCCTGCTGGGAAGGAGCAGAAGAAGACACTCTGAGCAGCCTGAATGAGATTAACCTACGACGCCTCAGCTGAGCGGTCAGCTGATGAGCTGAGCCTCAACTCCACGGCCTTTCTATACAGCTGCACGGCTGGCTAGTTTTATTTTCCCTGGATTAACTTTTGCAAAAGAAGGGAAGGAAAGAAAACTTCAAAACCGACAGCGAGGTCTTAAATCTACACATACATTCTTTACTAAACAGATCTCTGAAGATTCCACCAACCCTCCTCATCACGTAAAGCAAAGTTTCACAAGCTCCTGAGCAGGAAGGATCTTTGCGGCGAATATCCTGACATAAAACCGGAATGAAATCGCTATCCGAGTGAAAATTAAAGATGGCAGCACTCCATGACTGGCCTATAACAGGGATTTTATGTGCGGCGGTATAAAAAGGAAACGTAGTGATCTGTGAAAAAGAGGGAAAAAAATGGGGGGAAAAAAATTACAAAGCGCCTCCGAGGGCCTGTCTCGTTATTATTAGTTTTAGATGAAAAACACAAGAGCTACCCAAGAGGCAGAGCCACTCGGCAGGCGGCCGCTCTCTGACATTTGAAGTGGTTGCGGACTGGGAGTGGGGGGAAAAAACTGGAGAAGTAGCGAAACCGCTAAATTACTCTATGAATGAAAGAAATTGGGAAATCGTTGGCTCAGGCAACACATTTTTTCCCTATGTTATTGAATCATGCAAGAGACGGGCTGAGAATATTTTCTAAAATTAGCACTTTGGTTTTATAAATGGTTGCTTTGAACCGCTCATTCAAAAAAGCAGCTTTACTTTATAGTACGTAGCATTGACTGTAATATGGACAATGTGTCTCCACTTCCTTGCAAACTGATGCTATTTTGCAAGCAGCGTAATTTTGCAAGTTTGAAGCCAGAGTCTGAGAATTGAGCTGGTTTTTACAACTATCACTTCACGGAGTGGTTGGCATGACAACTGGCAGTCGCCATTATCACAAAACAAAACTTCGACAATTCAACAATCGACACTTGAACATGCATCAACATTATACTAACTTCATGAAATGACAGAAACCATCCATTTGACGTATTTTAGGGTTTTAGTTTGGCGCATCTGCTAACATGCAGTTAAGTTATGACCTATACTGCAGTCAGTCACCAGGGGGAGCTCTACTTGCTTTGATTTCATTTTCGAAAGGAGCAGTTCTGCAGTCCATCCACGGTGTATAGTGATAGACAAGTACAAATGCCTATCTGTGCATGATATGCAGTTCTTCGTACGAGGAATTTCCTTGAGTTTCCCAAAGTTCACAGAAGCCATTCAAAAGTTTACAGTTGAAAAATCTGCAGTCCTGAAAAACTGCACTGCATAAAGAGATTGTGATATCTTTCCCGGAGACACACTTTGCCAAAAACTAAGTCTGCAGAGAAAGCAGTTGCTTCAGTCTCACTTCCACCTGGAACGTCGAAAAAGAGGAGTAAAAGTGAGCAAACGCTGCTCTGAGCAGCGGAGAAAAGGGGGGGTATGAAACAAAATCTTTCTGGCTCGGTTGTCAACTTCCAGAGAGCTGCACAAATAAAACCTCAGATATTTCACAGCACAGAAAAATTCCTCAACCGCAGACAGCCCGAGGTTTAAGTTGACTTCCATTGTAATGGCACAAAATATCTAATATCCAGTGTGTTCAGTAAAGCGGCACGCCATCTCATTTACTCAGTTCCTCTTAGGTCGTTACGCCGAGCCCCGTGCAGCGAGTCAGTTCCACCTCGGTGCTAAGTGGTCAGCAGATGGTTTGCATCCGGTGTTTCATCAGGATATCAATCCAAAGAGGCAAAGAAAAGCTTATTTACTCCAGTCCCGTGGGACTGACAGCGAAGAACTCTGCGATCTTCTGCTTGTCTACACACGTCAGCTAAGTGCTAAAACACAACAGAGCGGGAAGTACTAAGCGTGCACTGTCATTCGAACCGAGTTAAAAATATAATCGAGACGAGGGGACATTCATTTCGCCGACAAGCGCATAAATATAGTGAGAGGAAATCTGAACGTTGCCAATGATCACACACTCATTGTGTTGGTCTGTGCAGAATGGAAGAAGCAGGAGCCTTGAAAGAAACCGACGTACCTGGCGTTGTCAATTTGCCACGGCTCTGTTTGCTCTGTCAGGCAAGTCCATTTTCACCGCTCTGTCTAGAAGACTCACACCGCTTTCATGCTTAATAATCCTCTCAGAAGGATTTCAAGCTTGACCAGGTACCATCCCTCCAGATAACACAATGGAGGCACAAAAAAAAAGCAAGACTTTGGCAAGTTACACGTTTTCCTGAGAGAAACGCTCCATGTTAAATCTGCGTTTACATTAACAATAAGTGTGGTTTGTATTGAGATCCTACTGCAGCTTGGCACTGATGCACTGAGCATGTGCTTGGCCCAAGAGTCTCTTCAGCCGAGATCATATTCGGTGTGTTCACTGTGTCATGGAAGCTGTTCTGCACACCAACTTAAGAGGTGACACTCTCTCCTGATTTACATTTTTATTTTTACCTGGAGAGCTTGTGGATTAGTGGTTGTGGGAGCGGACTTCTACAAGACTGGCTCGAATCTCCCGTACAGCCATGGCTGAAGTGCCTTTGTACATCTACATGGATGGGTTTAATGCATTTTAATACTATGGGGTCTAATAAGGTAGGACTTAGCCTGTGTGTTAAGAATTGCACAGGGGATCGCAGGGATCGTAGGGATTTATACTCAACCTATACTGATAGGAACTGCATTTTCCAGCTTCCAGCTGCACGCACTCTGCTAGCGGGGGAGGGGAAAATGTATGGGCTGTACGGGTCCTCAGCGTCTCCAGCAGCACAGGGCTGCCTGTGGATGCACCTGTCTGTAAACCTTCTATATCAGCGAACATACCCATGTATCAGCCGATACCGATACCAGTAAAAAGACGGAAATATCGGCCTGATATATCGGCCATTCAGACATTCACTGACGTTCAGGCGCCCCCAAAACCAAAGCAGCTGAGAGGCGTAATTGCTGCCGACCTTGCTGTAGCCTTTCATGATGGCTGCTCCACCTGGGAGCAAGGGGTCCCAGAACAGAACCATAACCCCAACGTTAACTTGTGCAACTAAAGTTTAATTTTGACGAAGTGATCCTGACTGAATTTCCGTTCATTCTTATTATAAATACCGACGGGCAACCACCTTCTCTTTTCAGCTTTAATGATGTTCCTAGGCAATTGCTTCACATTGCCTTGGGAGTTGAAGCTCACAGTCTCGTTAAATTAAGAGATTAAAGTTTAACTCATTTACATTCCTCTTAAAAAAAACAAAAAAAAACGAGGGTTATCATTGTGGAGATCATGTGCCGTGCTTCAGACGGAACAGGGAAGATGAAAAGGGCACAGGGAGAACATTATGTTATTGAAAGGGTTGTTCAGTAAGGGGATCCCTGGGGGGGGTCTTATCATCTTTCCGAACATAATGAGACACTATTGAAATGTTTCCACGTGCATTGCAAATATATCGTCCCTAAAATCAGGATCAAACAGAGATGCATTTTCTGGTAGATTAGTTCAGAATATGGAAGCATGTGATATGTATGTTATTTATGCAGCTAATTAGAATATCTAATAAGAAAATAAACCAGTTTTCCAGTAGAGTTTAAAGACGTTTGTTGTTTTATTTTAGATATAGCCCCTCATTTCTAAAATATATACGGTATAATCACATTAGGATCTTAATAATTTAAAATGTGCCATGCATTGCATTTACAGTCAGGTGGGTGGCAGACATTTCTGTGGGAAACCTATAAATCCGACTGAACTTAAAGCGATTGATGTCCTCACGTCTGATCATAAATTCATGGCTTTCTCCCTCTACACCTGAGTCCACCTCAGAGATCTTGGACTTTAAACCGACTCTGCTGGCGGTTGTTTTTTGAAGACGCCAGATGAACTTCAGCCCAACTTCCTTTAGCATTTCCACTGATGACACGGTTGACATTTTAATCATAATATGAGTTATCTTGGTCCTTTTTTTTTTTTTTCTTGGCCAAAAGGACGAAACCTTTCACTTGTACTTGGAAAGTGAAAAGACGGTCCAGGGATGTCTTTCTGTTAATGGATGGCTGTGTTTTATGAATGGGGTTCTTTCGTGGGGATGAGTCCAAAGAGAATTCACTACAGTTGCCTCAGCTCTTCAAGAATATTTTACCATCTGTCGTCTAATTATTTGTTTTACTATTTTCGACTGTGCTCATCATTTTGCCGACCTTGTTTTCCAGCAGCAGTAAGAAGCAGTTTGTAGTGAACGTTCGTAAGCCTTGGGTCCACTGGGTACGTCTTCGAGCTGGATGTGACCACGTGAGGATTCAAACACAATGTGATAATCAACTGTCGATATTTAAAAAGAACAATAGTCAAGCAAAACTCTGCAGGAAACTGATTGGCTGGCCAGTGGGAAGGGCAATAAAGCAATAGAATGGTTTAAAACATTTAGATGGAGAAAAAAAGGACCTGCTATTTAAAGTCAGTTAGGTTGTTTTAGTTTAAAAGTTAAAGTGAATTTTGCTTCATTATTTGAAAGTCGAGTTGAACCGTGTTGAAGCTAATACGCCATTTTGATGTTTCAAAGTAAAAGACTGCCATGTTTTCCTAAATGGACTTCCTGCCGACTGAACGTGTCGATCTACTGGTATTGGTTTTCTAGTGGAGTACACGGTTTCCAAGTGTCAAGCAGGAAAAACAGAACAGCCACGTATTTTTAGCGCACACATTGACTTGAACTGCCGCTATCTATGGATCCACGGAGCCGCGTCTGGTGGAAATCATTCACTAGTTCCCTCACAAGTTGGTGGAGACCACAACAGAGGTAAAAAGATTCCATCTGTCTGGTGTTCTCTTCCTCCTAGTGGCAAAACAAAGACACATCAAGACGAGTTAACTCTTGAAGGTTCTGGGATTGAGTCCATCTCAATGGAGTTTGCATGTTCTCCATGTGTCTGTAATCCAGCTTCCTTCCACGGTCCAAAGACATGCTCATTAGGTTACCTGGTGATTCTAAACTGGTTGTAGGTGTGAGTGAGAATGGTTGTTTGTCTCTCTGAGTTAGCCCAATGACAGCTGGGATAGGCTCCCTGAGAACCTCCACGAGGACGAGCGCTCATAGAATATGAATGAATGGATGAATCTTGTGCCAATAAACCATTTGAAATGATTCCAATAAAATGTTTTTTTTGTTTGTTTTTTTTTTTTTTTCTGAAACCACAGTGTTCTGACGCTATTCTACAATTCTTTAAAATGAGGCCATGGTTGTTCTTCCTCTGTGGTTTTAGATGTAAGCTGAGCACTTAATGCTGCTGATAATAGGGCTGCTATCTTGTTGCATACTGAAGATGCTTATTTTGTCCGTGGATGACAGAATGGACACATTTATTTATTTATTTGAATTTGCGCTTGCTTTGCACGGCTCTACACTAAACGCTATAAAGCACAGGGTTCGTTATGAATGTAGCTCCTGTCGAGGCTGGGCCAGGTCTTCTGCGGCTGCCGGCTTTCAGAGGCTCCGTACGTCTGTTACTGAAGCGGGGAGCCAAATACCAACTGGCAAAACCAAAGCCCCAACACAGTTGCAACACTGTGGGGGGAACTAGAGTGGTGCCAGAAATGAGTACTGCTAAAAATTAACACAGTTTCTGCTTCAATTGGGTGGCATCACGGAGGACACACACGAATTACGCTCGTCTTCCTTTTGTGCCAAGGCCGTTAGATTGTCTGAAGCTCCCCAAAAGACATAGGAGAAAAGACGGTGAGAAGGAGGGAAATGAAATGCTGGACTTCCAGAACTTAGTTGACCCGAAACACATTATGACTCATGATGCTGTGATACATAGTAATCAATAGAAATACAATGCAGATACATCCAAGTGAACCAATTTCGTACACTACCATATATATCACCACACATTTAGGTTCTCACACTTACCAGGGTTTAAACAATATGTTTGTGGGGGAAAAAAATCACACGGCAGGTGTTTCATTTACTGACTTTGATGGGATGTTGTTTTCTCCTTGAGAATAAATCACCAGCATCAAAGCTCCCTCCCAGGCTCATGCCTCGTCATTTACACGGCCGTCTGACGTGGGCACGGCGAGCGGGAGACGCAGATGGGGGGGAAAAAAAGGAGACCGGTAAAGCATCGCCTTCAAGCATTTGTATCCATGAGAGCAGACATGCAGCGCGGCGGGAATACGTGTATGTCACACAGCGGCCGGCCGGGCCAGGCAGGTAAAACAGAAAAGGCTGGGGAGAAAAGCTGGCGAGGTGACGCAGTGCACACACAGCCACTCACGCGCATTTTAGCTCGTTTAGTTTTGTTTAGCAGATCACTCGTTAAAATGAAGGTGCGCTGCACGGTGCTCTCTGAATCCGAAAGGCAAAAACAATTTATGTAAGTGAGAACATCAAGGCCTCTTTTAAAGCGTCTCTCACAAAATAACAAAATGCCCAACGACAATGCAGGGAAAATGTGACAATATAAAAGGTGTCGCTTGTAGGGATGAACCTATGAAGAACTATCACCCGTGCAGCTATGTGTAGCTCCCTGAGGTCTGCTTTACAGAGGCTCAGCTCATCGTTCATCTATATTGCCCTCACCTTTACTGCTTCGTTCGAAATCTGGCCACTGCAGGCTCCCGATCAGCCACAACATTAAAACCAAGTAAATAACATCAACCATATTGTGACAATTCAATATATATATATTTTTTTTGTCCATGTCCACTCTCTGATGAGTCACAACTGTTTTGAATTCACAATGGAGACCTGCACTATATTAGGTCATAATGTTATGGCTGATCGGTGTAGAGCAACAAAAAGGCATATTTACCATACAGCTGTTTGCCAAATAAACTAAACGTGATATGTTCCTCGTGTTCACAAGTGGCAAAAAAATAAACAAAAAACCCTTAGGTCCTAAATTTCCCATAATCCTCATTAGTGGCTTCTTGAATTTGACACAGCTCCTCCCAAGAAGTCAATTCAGTATCTGCTAAGTATGAATCCTCATTACTAATAAAACAACCAGAGCTGGTTCACGTCTGCCATCAGCCCCGATATTTTGATTAATACCGGGGAACGATTTAATTGCGTGAGCCGGACAGATGAGACCCTGCTCACATTCTTTTTTTTTTTTTTTTTTTTTCAGAGTGGGTGAGCAAAACACTATTGATTTCTCCTCCGCAGGTAGATTAAGAAACACGTTTACTTTCCTCAGGAGAGCGGTCTCAGGGTGGCTTCAGTGTAAATATGAAATGTGTGTGTGTGTGCATTCTATAAGTGTGTGTGTGGACAGACAAAAGAGATGGATTGCTAGCTGAAAGTTTGGCGGTGACATTTGGCTGTTTTCTGTCTGACATTTCTGCAGTCAAACAAACAAGGTCCAATCTGTCAGGAGCAACAGAGCAGCACATTGAGATACCCGACTTGATAAAACCAACAAAGACAGATATATTCTAAGCGAGCTGCAGAATTTATTATATTCACAAAACTTATTAAGTTTATTGTTGGCACCAAACAGCAGATTATGGTAGAAAGTGGCTGACTGGATGTGAAACCTTCTGCATCAGTGGATATCTGATGGAATTGTAACAAGTACAGGGTGGCATACCGGTTCATACCGAATACCGGTATTTTAAAATTTTTTCATTATGATATGAACTTTTAATATACTGGCATACCAGTGTATTTGCTTACATAATGTAGTTTTATGTATTTATTTATTTATTTATTATTTATGTATCTTTAGGGTGACCAGATTCCTGTGGAAAGTCCCCGAAAGTGTCCCCAATTTTATCTTTTTGGGAATGAGACAAAAAAATGTTGCGCGCACACTACACTTATTACGGTAGCCGGTCGCGCTGCTATTGACATTACAGACAGTTACTTAGCAGTTTAAATACGTTTAAATATAGATAAATGTCTTAGAATAAATGAAAACATAATTGTCCCTGTTTTGTCATTTCCTCTTGATAACACTTAATTCTTTTTTTTATTACTATTTATTTATAAATTTTTTCATTTCCACATCAGCAGGCAGCGCTAATTAACACGGGACCTCGCAAACCTGTTTTACCACGAGTGTAGGATTATTCTACAATATTTGCTCAACATTGCAGTGAAAAAAGACTATCCTTAGTCAATCTACTGCATTAATTCCTCTCTCAATGTTTTGAACACCTGACTATGCAGAGATATACATCTTTGATCACCCAGTCGTAATTGTAACCACATCCTCAAGGGCAGATCCGATAACCTTTTATCATTACTCTTGATGTCCATTTAAATTATGTCCGTGACAGTCGTCAGCCATCCGCGTTAGAGTAAATCCAAAAAAACGACTACAGTTTCTTGATGATGTTTCGCCACTCATCCATATTTAAATTATTTAACTTTTCATGTTGCATCTCTTCTTGGCGTCCTTCCTTTTGGTTTTGAATGACTTGTCCTGCATTAGTTAGAACAGCTTGAATGTAAAACCGTCATATTCTTGACTTTTAAATGCACTCCAAAACTTGACAGATTTCTTTTGACAAAAAGAAAATTGTAATAGGTGCAAATGTCTGCATAAGGAGGATAGATGGGTAAAACATAATCTGTACAGAAAATTGATTCTCCAGCTTTAGCGGCAGAAATATAGTTTTGCAATAAAACATCTCTCCTTTTTTATGTGATGCAGTGAACCAGTGACAGTGCAGATAAGTTCTAGTCGTGGGCCTGTTTTTTCCTGCCTCTCTAATGCTGTCTTATTACCGGCTCCCATCCCAGAGGAAAAGACCCTTTTCTACCTGTGATCTTCCAGCGCTGACACTATCTGCTCGGTGTCTCTGCTGATGCCACGCAAAATGACAGCCCCAAGTCCTCTGTTCCGCCGCCAGATAACAGTGCAGGGGGCCCATAAAGCAGAAAATACCAAATCACATTCGGCTAATACCCTCAGTGGTGACAGCCTCCGTCTTAGTTCAGTTGAAATTCGCTGCAGCAGAAATACCAAGGCCTGTCCTACTCCAGTGGCTTTGCAAGATTGCCACAAAAAAAAACTCTTTTATTGAGTTTGCATAGGGGTGAACAAAAAAAAAAACCTGCACAAGAAAGCCTCAAAGCTGTAACAAGATGCAAGAGGCTTCTATCAGAGGTGACAGTCATGTGGAAGCAGCCACGTTTGAACTTTTTTTAACTAACCAAAGCAGTTTTCGCACTATATCCAATGGATGAGTACTTCAGACACCCAGAAGAAGCTTGAGGCACAGCATCTTCATACTGCAAGAAGGTACACGGGTTAGTCCAGGCTTCTGAACAAGAAGTCTACTGATTGCTTCTCTGTGAAGGTATTTTGGAGTCCTCCAACCGGGAGGAAACTCTTTAGGACTGAATCTGAACATGTTGGATTATATACTCAGATTTTCCCAGGCTGAGAGAGGGAATATGGGGTATGAGGAGTACGGAAGTTTGGAAATCTTTCTCTCGCATTGTTGTCCAAATAAACAGTGGAAAGATTTAGATGGGCAAAGGGGACTTATAGGCTTAACTCAATGTTTAAGATGAAAATGTCCCATCTGCATGCTGGGCCATTTAGATTATGTTTCTGGCTCCAACGTGGGCATCAAGGTGGATCCACACTGGCAATAGCCACTTGACAAAAGCCATCACCAACGCCAGAGGTGGGACGACTTTCATCCGTCTCACGTGGCATGCTGTGATTACAGTGATGCTGGGTGATGGCGGGTGCACCGGGAGACGTGTCCTTGCGAAAGCGCCACCACTCTTACACCTCTTACAAACAAGACGCCCGACGCTTTGCAAATGTTCCAAACCACTTTTAAGTCGTTTTCACACCAGAGCTGTTTGGGCCGCTTTAAACGGAGCAGAGTTCGTTTGCTCCTGCAGCCTGCTTCGTTTGAAAAGGTGTGAAAGCTCAACCGAACTCTGGTGCTCACCGCGTGGAGTAAAGACAGGAGCAAATGCAGGAGGTAACGCAACACGCAGGCACTGAAAACCAAAATGGCAAAACCCCATTGCCGTTTCTTTTTCGTTTGTTTACCGTTAATTGCAAGAGACAAATGCTCTCTGCCCCTGCTCTCTGAACCATGTGCATATGATAAATAACGAAAAGAATCACAGCTAACTTCCTCTGCTCCATGTTTGGCGTTGGTAATAAGTGCCGCTGACTGTCGGCTTTCTTTCCACCGACCATTTCTTTTTCCAATCGACGTGCTCCCCTTTCAACCACGTGACGTTGCTCAGAAAGTTTGGTGAGCTTCATAAACTGCAGTTTGAAAGCAGAACTGAACCAAATGACAAATTCAAAAGAAAACAAAGCTCCCCAGTCGAATGGAGTCCTCTTGGTCAGGTGTGAAAACGACCTTAATTCCATGGAGGACCATCACTTCTTTATGCAATCAAATGCAGTGACAGCGCTGGCCGTCACTTTCTCTACATTTTCAGATTAGATTTAGGGTCATAGTGTGTAAACACATGCTAAACCAGGAGTCTATATATAGGGTTGCCCGCTGTTCTTCCAATGGCTTATCAAGCTCACATTTTGGCAAGCTGGGGCCATCCCTGTTGGCATCAACAGGTTTGATCAGTGGAACGTGAAGAGGACATATGTGCAGAACGCACCAGGCCTGCCTTTGTTGGCTTTCTATCCTCCCACATTCTGCTTCTGCAGGAAGGACGGACGGGCAGCGAAAATTTATTCCATACTGTGTGGTCTTATGCGGGTCTCTCTCCAGGTTTGCGTTCAGATCTAAGATGAGACCTGTGGGCATAGGAGATTTGTTGCGTAGGAGGCGTACAGCGCTGA
Organism: Mugil cephalus; assembly: GCF_022458985.1. Classification (NCBI taxonomy): domain Eukaryota; kingdom Metazoa; phylum Chordata; class Actinopteri; order Mugiliformes; family Mugilidae; genus Mugil; species Mugil cephalus. The sequence continues at coordinate 5,557,001 of NC_061788.1, read as the reverse complement.
TGCTTTAAGATCTGCATGTGTTGGCTGTGCTGTCTCTCACCTTCTGCTCGTGGACTGAATGGTTACGGCACATTTGTCCCACATGACCTATTGTGCAGTACCGACGGCTTTGAGGGCCCGTGCATTCAGATGCGGATAAAGAGAGATATGGGAGGTTAAATTCAATAGGTTCAGACACTTTCAAGCCTATGTCAACACAATATTTACATGACTCATCTGCGGGAAGGTTGTTGGTTGCTGTATGAATACTGTAAGTAGAGCCCTTATTTAGGAGCAATGGAGTCTAGCTTTGTGTTCATTGTTGCAGCCACCAGATACCCAGGCTGCTGACACCTCAGATTCATTTATGTTGAACTTCATAATGCATATTTTCAATAAAATGTGCACTCAATGTAAAGTACCCTAATTTGCATGAAAAACAGATTAATGGGAAAGCCAAAACTGACAACAGGAAGGATTATGTCACTCAGTAATTATTTCAACGTAGATGGCATATGATGATGTTGTTAAGGCAGGTGTGAGGATGACGCTGTCAGTTGTGAAACAATCGAATGCACTGCAATGGAAATATGCTCCAGGGGAAGTATCCACGACACATTTGAGAATGTCTCATAAGCCTTAAGGTGGATTTTCATGAAAGCTTCTACAGGAATACGTGTTTAGTGGGGGGAAGACAAAACTTCAATCTTTTCTTTGTAATCACGTATCTGTAGATGAGTGACATTACCATTAAAATCTGATGTTTGTTTGCGTGTATCGGCTTTGTCGTTGTCACAGCGTATTAGCACAGTCACGCTGAAATCTAGTTCAGCAGAGCTTCACAGAGAGTGGCTCGGCTGTGTAATCTCAGATGCAGCTTAAACACTGGAACTCTCTGTGTTGCAGGGCTGCTACTTGTTGTGCATGAGCCAAGCTTCGGAGACCTTTATACCCAGCTGGATGTGGCAGACTCAAATTTGGGTAAAATTGGGAAAGGCTCAGCTTTATGCAAATATTCTGCAGAATAAGCTACAGCAGGGCCAGAGGCAATGAAGAACATGACACCAAGACTAGAATCTGAAATGCCAAACTTTGGAGCGCTGGAAGTAAGCAAAACTTATTTACCACAGGAACTTACTGTGAGTAACACTAGTTGTGCAGACTAGTTAACTAGTCGGTTTGTCGACTTCTTCACTTCACTGCTTTAAGCATCATGTCGACTAGTCACTAACAGCGATATTTTTGAAATTTTGATAAAGTACAATTGCGATTTGTATGTGGTTCCATTGAAACTTGTAACGCAAGACCTCAAATGAACTGGTCACATGATCCCATGAGTCATCTCATGACAGCGGTGACAGAGAAATGCGAAAAAAAAAACCTGTTTCTATTGCACTTTTGGGATAAACTTTTATATCGATATGTCTGGAATATCACCTCATGAGAGCGTGTTTTAGCTTTAGATATTTGAGAGGTTTTTCAAAAACAATTCGAGAAAAAAAATTATTTTAACTTTAGTATTAGAGCCACCCGTGAGAATTTCTTTTTTCGTCATGCACTTTAAGAAAAAAGTAGAAATTTCGAGAAAAAAGCTGACATTTCGTAAAAACAAAGTACAGTTTTAGAGGAAAAGTCAGAAATTTCTTGCAAGAAAAATCAAAATTTCAAGAAAAAGTCAACAAAAGAGACAAAAGTACATTGTTGAGATTAAAGTAGGCCTTCAAACTGGCAGAACCATATGCGTATGGTACCGCCGATTTGTTACATTTGCATGTCATAATACCCTAATACCACTTTTCTGGGTTTCACAGAACTCACCCATCAGTCCTTGTTGTGTATTCTAAGAAAGATATTTTCATTGATTAGAAGCATTCGCAGGAGACTTTTCATCTCTATCACACCATTATCTTCCCATTTCCATCAGCTCATGGCAAAAATAAGGTAGTAGGAGATGTAATTTCTGAGTTCTGAGTCAGTAAATATTGATATCATGGCGCGCACACACACACACACACACACACACACACACACACACAAATAACCCACAGCAAATAGTTAGCTATAAATATCCTTCAGTGGGAAATATTCCTTTAGTGACAAAGAGCCTCAGACATGAAGATACACTGCAAGCCATTGCTGTCATTAGCAGCAGGAACGGAGGCGGCGGCACATCTATGACGGATTCATCCCACCTGGAGCGGAGGTCACCTTTCCTGGTGAAAATGGGCGTTACAGCAGCAGTAAATTCAGGCAGATCGTTCTCAAGTGAGCAAGGCAGGGAATGCAATTTTCGAGCAGCGGAAAAACAAAAACAAAAGTGAGCCAATAGGAGACGCAGCGGGATGTCAGGCTTTTGCTTCCTGAAATGAGTTATACCCAAACCATAGGCTGCCACTGAATACAGAGCAGCAGCCCCCATGCCTGCGAGTACTCAACTTCCAGCCGACGAAATGCTCCCTAAATCTGTGTTTATTTCTGAGTGTGTGTGTCCCTTTGAAATGTGCGAATCATAAAACAACGTCTCTGTGTGAAAGCTCTCTGGCAGAATTTGCCTAGTGTGAAAATTCATCCACCCAACATGAGCTTACATTTTACTCATTAATGTCTTGAGAGGCTTGCGCCAGAAATACCAAACAGCCCGCAGAATGTCTTTGTACGAAGATGACAGCCGTTGCAGCGTTGTTTGTGTCTGCGTTGGTTTGTTTGGTTTGGCCATGTGATTTTTTTTTTCTTGCTTTTTTTTTTTTTATCCCTTTGTGTGTTTTGACATCCACAATGCTCTCAGTCAGTTGAGGGACTGACTGTAATCTACAGCCTATTGTCGGTGACTATTTTATTCAGGACAGCTATTCATGCATGTTCAATGGTTTGTCACCAATGAAATAGTAATTAAAGAAAAAAAAAGTCAATGAAAAGCTTGGTTATATCACAGAACATCATATCTTCTGCGGAACAGACGCAACTCTGGAAATCATCCGTGCAACACAGTAAGATGACTAGACTGTGTGAGTCAACTCAACAGTAATGAGCCAGACAATCACACACAATCAGACTGGAATCAATTTGTTTGTATTTACACTGATAGAAATCGTTTATTTTTTTGTAAATAAATTCAGAATGAATGTTCTTAATGTTGTGCTCTAGTGTCTCTACCGTATTATGCACTCACTAGGGGTTGCACATCTTCTATATTCTTGACCTGAACACAGGATGCTGAGAACAGACGGTTCATATGCTACATACTGTGAGCTGCAGGTATGTATAGCCTGTAGAAAACAGGCAGCAAGTCAGCGCCCTCAGTAGCATTTAATAGCACTCCCATGTTGTAAAATGGGAAAGTGCCGTTGAGAGGATTTGGACCGCTCCCCTGCTAGCGTTCACGGACTCAGATATTTTCATGAACCGCTGCTTGTTTGTTGCAATGACACACTGGGTCCCTCCCCTGTCTTCTTGGCGGCATCCATGTTGTTATTCTCTCTTATTCCATTACTCCTAGAAACGAACAAAACCTAAAAATTGTAATTGGCAATAAAAAACTGGTAATGAAAGCGCAATGAGAAAATTCTACTTTGTTTTCACAAAATTTCGACTTTTTTTCTCAAAATTTCGCCTTTTTTTCTCAAAATTTCTCATTTTTCTCAAAGTGCATGATGGTAAAAAAGAAGTTGTCGTGGGTGGCTTTAATACTCTTCCATACGTATCAAAGTCGAAATCAGGTTTTATTTATTTTTTCAGTGGGCAGAGGAGAAACGAAACAGAAACTCATATTCACATTGCATGATAGATTAAAAGAGTGAGGAGCCATGACAAAGCTGAGAGATAAAAGCTCGACACGTGTGGGGGGAAAAAAATCATCTTGACATCTTTACGCCAACTTTTTTATTTTTATTTATTTTTTCCTATCCCAAAGCAACCCAGTTTAATGTGAGGCTGCATTATACATTTTCAAAGCCATCCATATGAAGAGGTGGCAGTTGCGGTGGCAGCAGCAGCAGCAGCAGCGGCGGCATCCCGCTGTGCCTCTTGCTTAAATAAACAAAGACGACGTGATTCTCCGTACACGTCAGCCGACTGATTGACTCCTTACGCCATGAAAGTTTGTATTGAGATTTCAACCATCTCTACACTTTGATCAAAAACATGCATCAACTGTGGGAAACCGCTGCGAGGATGGGAAATGGTATCAACGTGAGAAATAACAGATTCTTTTCTCTGCGGATTACCACATCACTTTATCACATGGGATTTCACGCCACTAATTAAGTGTTTTCTTGTTCGTACCTTTCGTTGAGTGAAAGCTTAACAAGTATTTTTATTTATCATACGAGTTCAAAATGAGAATACTAAATGGCAACTCAACACCCCAGCGTGAACAGCCGGGGAAATGTGCTGACTAAGACACGCGATGCAAATGGAAATAGTCATAACTTTGGAGCCTGGAGATGTATAATGACCACTGGTTACCACATGTCTGGTAGGAAAAGGGCTGCAGGGCCATGCAATGTAAAACAGTTCACCCCATTAATATCACAGGAGCTGTAAAGCTGTCACTGCCACTCCAGCGCTCTCCGCACATAAAGCTGATTTGTGATGGCTCCAATCCGCCAGCCCTCAGTCTCCCTAATGATGCTGAGATCCATCACACTCATTTAATCAGGGCTGTAAGGAAAGCAGAGAAGATGTATGAGGCCATTGTGCGCCTCAATAGGTGCGTCATAAAGTCGCTCCCGTCCCACGCCGCCAAAAAATCTGAACCATAATATGATAGGCAATGTATACGCATTTTTTATTTCTTTATTTTATTTTTTTTCTCACACTTCGAGACTAATGAGAGCAAAGCACAAATAATTTATGCTCCTCATTAGATCATATAATTTGATGAAGACTTTTGTGTCAGGTGTCAATGAAGTTAGTGGGAACCTCCTCCGAAAACTGCAGTTCCTCAAAAGACCACTTGGGGTTTGTCTATCTTTTTAAATAGTTGGTAATGGCATTATATCCAAAGCCGTATATTTGAAAACACCTGGCCAACTGAAATCATGGACGCCATGTTTGCCTACCCCTACGGGGTGGATGTGCTATGTTGAAATAAATAAACATTAACAGCCCTGTAAATGTTATTGCCCATGTCTGTCAAAATGCAAAATGCCCTCACTTAAATATCCCAGCGTCTACTTACTTTAAATATCTCAAGTGAGCCTGTAAAATGCTTTGTAGCCCAATCACCTCATCAGTCATGGAGCTGTGTTTCACTGTTAAAAGTTTGAAATTACTCAGAAAAATTATAAATACTCAAAAATAGTGAAAATTAAACTAGTCTTACTATTATTTAGTATTAACATGCTAGCCATAATAACTTAGTAGGAACCGAGGTGGCGAGCGGTGCGGAGCAAGGACGCTGAACAAAAGTCGTTCACTTTTTCACACTAATTGCCTCAGAAAAGCGGAAACTGTTCAGCCAGTAGTGAACAAACAAGAGCTACACAACAACTGAATGACATTGAATGCGACACCACCACTCACGGTCATGGTCGTAACCATTGACTGTATATACTAGGTCGTAACATCAAAAAAACACTTACTCCCACAGTGCATTGCAGCGCATATACTTTTTGCTATCAAGTATTTAATTCAAATGTATTTTATTTTAGTTCGTAAGTTTTGTAAACATAATAATAAATTTGAATTTATGGTGATCTTGTAACATTAAAATAAAATGTGGTTAATTTTTTGTCGCTCATAATATACGTCACGACTGCCGATGTGCGACACCCGCCGGCATGTCCAGACAGCTATTTATTGGACTTTTCCACCGCAGGTAAGCCAACTATGGATAAATCCCTTTTATGTATGCATAAATACAATTTTGATTTCTCTGTAGCTATTCTTTCATTCCGTAAATGCAACAGTTTTTTTATACATAGCATAGAAGTAAAAAACGATATAAGCAGTATTACGTTTAACCTGCTTTTTTTCGGAGTTCTAAATATATTCGTTTGCATGAACAAAATGTTGCTTTCTCTGTTGCAGTTCTTTCATTCATAAATGCAACACAATATAGTTTTTTATACATAGGCTTAGCATAGAGGTAAAAACGATATATGCAGTGTTATCTTCATTTTAGATGTCAACGGGGTTTTGTGGCTTCCAGTGTTTTCTTTTCTGTGGGAAACGGGTCCAAATGGCTCTTTGAGTGTTGAAGGTTGCTGACCCCTGATCTACATGGACATGAATTACATGCACACATGGGTTTCACAGTATATATGATGGTAGCTGCTATTTTTAGTAAGCCTTTAGTCTAGATAGCTAGCTAGCATGAGGCTAGCATAAGGCTTGGTGAACTTCAAACTTCACTCATTTGTAAAGCAAATGGACTTTATTTTTTTTGTATAAAATCTTAACAAATGTCAAAGAGAGACACTGACATTTACCTCACATAACAGGGGGAAATCAGTTGACATCTAGTTCTTCCTTTTAATCTTTTGCTCCCATGACTTTATCCGATTTCTTTCACTGGAGAAAAGTTTCTCCCCGTCTCTGGGTTGAGCACCGTGGCATATTTTAACTATTAATCCAACTTTATTTCCTGTTATTGCCTCTTCTCTATGGCTGAATAATGGTTAGATGTATCTAACATGGCGCCCATGAAACATGTGACCAGCTCAGAACCAATCAGCATAGAGGGCTAGCTCAGACGGTCCATTCCCTAGTTGGCCAGACTATCTCAAACATATGATTCTGGATCCATCACTGTTATAATAAAAGGCAAAAACTCCAGCAGTTTCTGTTGTCAAAAACAGATGCTACATAATTTACTTAAGTTACTTTTGTAAATTGTTATCCACTTAAGATGTCGCTTGCCATGAAAACTTGGATAAACTGTTTGAAAAGAGGAGCAGTAGTAGGAGACAGACGGCTTTGATGGCGAGCGGAGAAAGAAAGAGGACCCGTACGTTAGCGGTCATGTGTAGTGAGCATACTTTTGAGGCTTTGTGTGTGCATTACTGAGACCTCTGTAGTTTTTTTTTTTTCTTCTTCTTCACAACAAGTACAATGGAGTGTGTGCAGCTAGTGTACACGGTGGTGTTCCCTCAGGAGGAGTTCAGTGTGCAGTCAGCTGTGCAGCACGAGGAAGTTAGCGGAGAAGAGCGGGAATGATGCAAAGAAATATGGAAATAAGCCTGTAATTCTCCATCAGCCGAGCGGCAAGAGTCTGTCAAGTGACCAGATATGAATAATACATCATGGGACCTGTCCTTGCACTCGAGTCACACCTTGCGAGAGTAGTTGCGGGAAATAAAGACAAGGCCAGCGCTCGAATGCGACGGACGCGCGGTTGAAATACATTTGAGCGGATAAGGAACGCGGGAAGGCACTGAAGTCGCCGTCTTCCTTCTGTTTGGTGGATTTTGTACGTACCCGCATCACGCGTGTGTGGACGTCACATCTGCAATTCAGCAGAAAGTTGAATGTTATTCTTCAACCTGAAGCTATTGAACCGCATCGACTGCGAGTACCCTGTGTGCTTTGAGGGCGTTGGGGGATGCGTTGGGAAAACAAACCGGCGGACAAGCGAGGGGGTGGACGGTGGGAGAGGGGCACAGGAAGCGTGCAGGCCGCCAAACGAATAGCTGACTCTGTATTCCTTCAGGCAAAATGAGGTTACTTCTCTGGCGAAGCTCCCCAATAAACTCCGCAACGAGGTTAGGGTCACAGACGGGACTCGGCTTATCGCTTTATGTGTGTGAGCGCGTGCGCGCGCGCGTGTGTGTGCATGCATTAGCGAGCGCGTCTTATGTAGGGAAAAAGAATTGGGGGAGAAAGGAGAAGGAGGAGAGAGCTCGGAAGCCGAATTCGAAGGACTGAAGAATAAAAGACCCTCGCAGTGAGGCGCCTGCCTTTGCTGTTTGAGAGAGCTAAGCCCGGTGGGACGGCCCATGCCACCATATTAGATTTTCCTCCTTATTGCCTCAGCCAAACGCTCTCGCCTCAGGTCACTTTCTTGCATGAGGGGGGCGGGTGGATGGGTGGGGGTGTTTCTCCAATCTCCTGGAAACCTCCGAGATATGTTGATCCAAGGCCAAGGCTTTAATATCAGCAGTCCGGCCTCTTAAGAGCTACCCCAGGTTAATTCAATTCAAACAACTTTAACAGGGAACATGTCAATACTGAAAATATTAACTCCGGTAATACATGTGGGTGATACGCCTTTTCAACAGTCACAGGTCCCTAGAGAACGAGGGATGGGGTGGGGTGGAGGGGGTCGCATCAATGCTCGTTTAGTCCATAAAAGATGAGCGCTTTGTAGCTAAGGAAGCTTCATTCACTAGGGATGTTCTATATATACTTTCTGATCCGATACTGAGTAAAATTCAGGCTGGTATCAGCGATGTCCGATCCGACACCGATGCTTTGCTACCTTTGTTTTAGGTTTTAGGGTGTATTTCCACCCTAAAACCTAAACCAAAAGCAGTGTAATTCAAATCAAAGCTTTAAAAAGAATAAAAGACACCAGAGTAATTTATTCATTTATTTTAAACTCTGAAGTATATTGAGGTAGTGGCCTCATTTACTACAACAGAAAAGCCAAACAGAGACACAATCATACAAAATAATAAAGAAAGGAATAAGTGAAATAATAAGACAATCAAAATAAATTATTGTTTATCTGTTAAGAACTACTGTAAAATGAAAACTTGCATCTTAATTCTGACCCTGTCCTCTCCTCTTCTCTCCTCCTCATCATAAATGCCTCACCACAACTCGATAGTTTAGTTCATTTCCACTGTGTTCCTACATTACCTCCAATGACTGAAGGATCGAAAGTATCGATATTTTGTTTTGAGAATTGACCGCAGAGCGTAAAGACCTGGTATCGGAAGTATTGACATTTCAGTATTGATCACTATCCCTCACCCACCTGTTCAGCTCCTCATCTGGATGTGACAGATCTATCTGTCTATCTATCTATCTATCTATCTGGACTGAGCTATGCAAATTGTGTGGGTGGGATGCTGTAATCTGCAGCTGGGACTGATGGGATGTCAGCAGTTTAAAACACATGCGAGCTATGAAAGAAATCCATATGAATACAGAGCAACATTTTCTTACAAATCCCTTTGTCGCCGCAAATTGCCTTTGCCATTCCGCTCATCCGCTGAACCTTGAATGATTAATAACAATAATAATAATAATAATAATGATGATTCATTTGCACGCGCACACGGCAGCAATAACCATGACAAAGCCAGCCACCGCGATGCAAACCTCGCGCCCTCGCCGCAGATTAGCATCGAGGATGGGAAGTCGAGTCACGAGCGCACGCGAAACGCACAACATCTCACGGCGCCGCATGCAAATCGCTCACGAAAATACCTCTACGGCGGAGAAACAATACACTTAGCGGGCCGAAGCATGCTTGTCATACACTCAGCCTCATTCTGCCTATAACCCTTGAACGCCACGCTCACTCAAGGGAATACAGTTCACGGGAAATGATATGGATGAACTCCTGACATTCAGCGGCGCGCCGCAGACACCGGGGCGGCCTCCGCGGGTTATTGCCGACGCCTGGAAACAAATGAGGAAATTACGGACGAGCGCTACGTGACTCATTCATCATGTGCGTCCGCGGCCCAGCGTGCGAGAGGCCTTTGTAATATTCCCTCACGCGAATTCGCACGCCGGAGCTGCGCGCGTTGCACACGCAACCCATGAATCAGTGTTTGCGGTGGCCTCGGCAACCGGGGCCGGCGCGACTTGTCGGTTTCACTCTCAAGACGAGAGATTGTGCCGTGCTCGTCGTGAGTCGCATATGCCGACCGCGTGCCTGGGTGAACTCAAAGGATGAGTGGGAAGGATGTACGTGAAAACGCATTGCCGCTCTGACATTTGCATTTCCTTCGTTTCCTTAAAGCGTGAAGAAAACCGCAACGAGGTTTTCCCGGACGGTAAAGAAGCGGCTGAACTCTGCGTGACATTATATGAAGAGCGGAAGTCTAATTAAATAGAGATAAGCGCTCTGTGAAGACGGAGGAACGAAACAGAGGTGTCTGCGATAAACTGGAGTCGGTCCTTGGCCATCCGGGGAGGAGAAAAACCCAAAGAGACAAAGCTTTATCGGCTGTTATTTTCCGTCCAGAGCAAAAGCTTTACTCTCGTACGGCGCAGACAGATGGAGACGTCACCAAAGTCATTGATTCATTTAGTTTCCAGAAGAATGCCGGCTTTAATGACAATAGATTCCTGTTTCAATGGGGGAAAGACTAAATTATGTCATTTCTTTCTCTCTGCTACATTTAAATTCTGCCCTTTGTGCCGTTCCAGCTCCGTCACACCAGCTGAGTGTCATCGTGATGTAGAGAGGTGGAAGAAACGTATTAATCGGCATCAGCAATAATATCTTTCCTGAAAGTGATCCTTATCAGGTGCTGCTCCTTTATCGGGTTTAAAGACCAGGGCAGGATATTTATTTCAGGAGGACAAACTTCCTTCAGGTTCCTTTCAAAATAAGATCTCGATTTTCCACACAGAAAAGTGATTCCGTCATTTTGTAGTTTAGTCCAGTTCAGTTATATGGTCTGCAGCATCTAAGAAAGAAATGCATAAATTGCAACTGACTGAAAACAGAGCAGCTACACTGGCACTTCCCAGCTCAACATGTGCAAATATAACCAATACGGGATCTTCAAAAAAGGCTTAGGGTTAGGGTTAGGGTCCCGGGGAACACAGATACGCTCCCACCAATATGCACTCACCCGCCGCTTTATTAGGTACACTTTGCCAGTAAAAGGTTGGACCACCTTTTGTCTTCAGAACTGCCTTAGTTCTTCGCGACATACTTTCAACAAGGTGTTGGAAACATTCCTCGGAGATTGAAGACTGAGAGAGACTGAGTATTTTTTCAATCAATTACTAAATGCTAGTGACGGACAGAACCATTACACCAGTAATGCCAGCTCTTGTTACCTGATGCCTCCAACTCTCCAGTGAACTAATCTGCTCAAACGCTCCGATTTCTACCGTTCAGTGATGTCCTGGAACTCTTTGCCTCCTCACATATCTCACAAACCAAATTTAAAAAAAGACTCACCCAATCCAGCAAACTAAAAGACTAGGAATTCATCATTGATATTGAAATTAGTAGAATTATTATTATTATGATAGCGCTGACTGAAGGTATTTGACCATTTTATGGTATTATTAAAGCTGTTATAGTATATTTTATAATTGTTATTATTGGATCCATCCAATAGACAGCAATACAGTTTGTAGTTTATAGGTGGCCTCAGTAATCCTCTTGTATGCACCGATCAGACATAACATTATGACCACCTTCCTAATACTGTGTAGGTCTCCCTTGTTCCTCATCAGAGGATGGACATGGACCTTGTAACAGGATGCTGTTAGCGGTGGTCTTTGGGTCCTATGGGTTTCATTACACTAAAGAGAAACTGCATGTTAAGGAGCACACGGATATTGGAACATTTACTTGTTAATATTTAATGATATTCTCAGTTATTCATCAATCGGAGAGAAATTGACATATTACTACACACTACGGTCACTCTGTCAAGTGATTTAAAAACCTATCACTGGATAAAAAGCAAACCTATGAATTAATCACCAAGCAAATGCATTTCACATGAATTGTGCATGAACGTTAACATGAAGACGTAATGCTCGAATCCATTCTCATATTTAAAAAGCAGCAGGAATGTGGAAGTATCTTGTGAAATTGCTATGTGTGTATATATATATAAAGGATTACTCGGAGCAACTATTTAAATTTGCATTTTTAAATTTATTTCCGTCTTCTAAGATGAAAAAGAAAAAGGAACAAAGGAGAAACAATGTTGTCGTGGCTGACTGTGTGCTGTTCTTTGGCCTCTCCCTGCTTGCTGTCGGGAAAAGCTGCAGCTCTGTGGCGATGCAGTTTACACAGCAGCTTTATCAGTCTCAAGAGATCAGCTCTAACGGATTTATTCCACAGTAGAAGCATGTGCACAAATAATTTCGCTCCGAGCTCCTGAAAGGATCCTTAGTTCTTGCGATAAGCATTAAGAGAACTGAGATGTCCTTACTGATGGCAAGCCTTGGACGAATTCCCGTGAGGGCTATGCAAAACATGACGCCACAAGCTGCACGTCGTTCGTGTGTAAATGGCCTTTATGAAGTTTAAGAGCTGTCTTTTTGAATACAGCCGAGCCCGCGTTAGTGTGAAATGAATTGGGGCTCATCGAATAAGCATATCTTCCACTAACAGAATCCTGGTAATGCCTTTGCTTTCAGCTCAAAAAGAGCAAAACAACCCTAGTGCGTAACACCATCATCAAAAGCTCACATCGAGTCAACTATCCGTAATGGCTGCGTTTTCTCTGAGCTCGGCGGGGTCGAGAGCAGCACGGCTCTGGATTTCACGGACACCGAGCGCTTGTGTTAGGCCTGAAAATGATCCCCCACAATAAAACGTTCAAAGAATTGTTAAAGATAATGCCCGAGAGATTTATTGCAACCCCGGGAAAATGAGCACGCCCTAAAACTGTATGGAAGTTTAATTCCTTAAAAAACTCTCTGCCCTCCGGTTTTTGTCAATTTATGAGATTAAAAGTGCGTAATGCTGCATAAAAGAGATATATGAGTGTCACCAGCCTCTTGTTTGGATTCTGCTGACTCCAGATTTATGCAACGCTTCCAGGGTACAGAGTCAAGTGAAAAATGGGTCCTCTGTGAGTAAAAACGAGGAGGCCGATAAATACCTCGGGGCTGAAAATCGGTTCAATGTGACAGTTTGAGTTTCTTTTCGCCATTAATTAGTAAGTAGTCAGCTGAAATATTAATTAACGGTTGATCTGGGGACTGGCCAACAGGGTGGCATAAAAGTCGGTGTGACAATTAGGAGCTGTCACACAACGGAAGAATACATAAAATAGACAGAAATACAACTGAAAAGACACATTGTGATGATAACTGTGCAGCATAATGGGAGGAAATACATTATATGTAAAGCAGAAAGCTTGAAGATCAAATTGCATCAACTGTTTTCTTCACATGTAGCATCCATAAGGTTAATTATAGCAATTTTCTGTTCAGTTTCTCCCACTACCAGTATTTTTCCTTGATTATTTGATTAGTCTAACAGTTGAAGAGATGAAGGGATTTCAGGGCCATTCAAAAGACTGGCTCATTGTGATACTTTTTCATTTTTAAGATGAGACACAGGGTGAATAGGGTGATTTTTTTTAACTAATAGATATCACCATGAAACTTCTCCAGTTGATTACTTACACAAAGACAATTATTTTTCATATTACAAGTTTTCTGTGGATTTAAATTTAAATACGCAAATAAGGAGTTATCTATTTAAATTTGCACTCATTTGCATACATTTCCAGAACAGAAATCTAAATAGTGGCTAAAGTAAGGTTCAAAATTCTTATTTCATTTTGTCAACATATTAGATTTCCAGGTATTTACAGAGGGATTTTGGATATCTCCTTTTGTCACTCCATAAATCGCACAGTTAACATTTCAAAACAAAAAAATATATTTTTTGCCATGTTTTGAGTATAATGGTATGTAAGTCAGACTCTGAATAATATATGAAAAATCCCTTCTGTAAATACCTACAGAATGTAGTTAGGAATAGATCTGGAGGGTTTGGTATGTGTAAGTGCTACTGAAGTGGAGATTTCTGGCTCAGAGTAGCAGAAAAACTCATTTTGAGAAAACGGTTTTTAAAGTTTTACATTGCGAAATCATTTTCATTGGAAACCACAATGTTCCAAAACCAAATCTACTCAAATCATTCAAAAAATATCATAAAATCACATCAACATCAAGCCATCAAAATATCAGATTCAATTTCAGGTTCATTCAAGTGTCTTTTCTTTGAATTTTCTTGGTAATTTCAGCTGTAATTTTCTTCTTAGCGAAAACTTCACTGCAGTTTTAAATGTCCCTCTCAGATAAACACAGAATATCTGGTCACATGACACTTTGGCGTGAATCACGTTGTCAGAAATCGACACCAATCAATGAGAGTGCGAGTTTAGCTTTGGATCATAATTTCTACTTTCACGAATGGTTGCCAATACATAGGATATGACCATATTTGGACCTGACCGACTTTTGCAGGAGATAAAGAACTTCACAACTGTACCTTATATGCCGAGGTAGAGGCAAGGTTCACAGTAGAGGGATGACTTTTAGTGAATTTAGGAGTAAATTAGAGGCACAACACGGACAAAGTGTAATGAAATGAACACCTAAATGTGCATTTTGACCATTTTTTTTTAACTAGTTCAATAGAAGACATGTTAATGAAGCAAAATAGGTAAGTGGGTGAAAAAACAATGTTTTTCTAGTGTGTCTTGCATTAAGATGGCAGCCTGGGGGTAAGGCAAGAAAAAGAACCACTCACAACTGCGATTCGTTTCACATTGTTCGTTTTGAAGAGCTGGTCAATAGTTTCAGTTTGTTGGCAAACGTCACAACTTTTCTAGCGAAAGATTTTATAACAAACTCCAGTCAACTTATCAATCAATAATAATCACGCTACCCATAGATACGTCTGTCTATCAAATGTCATGACTGTTGACAGTGCTGAGTTGAATTTAGCTCCAGTGACCTGTAAGTTGTAAGGTGTTGGAAATGGTCCTGTACTGTATTACCCATCCACTCAATAGTTGCTTACAACATTTTATATTCAGAGAAATCTGTGTCTTTTAGTCTTTATAGGTTTATATTTGCATAAACTGCTTAATGACACTGGGAAATGTGCTGGAAAGCGGAGTTGCCATACGAGCATCTGCTCCAGGGAGTCTTTGTGGGTTTCTCGCCTGAAACACAGGAGATAAGGAAGCCACGACGACTCCTAGGAACTGGCTCCCGACCAGCAATCTGACAAAAACGCTTGGTGACAGTCCAAATACTTAAGCCAGCGTCTCGTTATTTAGGGGTTGGAGGAGGTTTTCTTTTTTTGAGATGCCATTTCAGGTTCACGCCATTTCATTAGGTCTCACTTCTGATGAACAGGTTTGGCGTTTTTGGGGTCAGCGTCTCATTTTCAGCATTCAAATCGATGCACCGGGTTTGGCTCGTAGGCTCCTAACCCTAGTGATATGTACGTAATTTCAGATGCAAAGACGTTAAAGTGATGAGTGTGAAATGCATGTGTGGGCAGACGCCACCCACCCACCAAAGATACTCTCAGCTGTTTGTGTAAAGCTTTAGAAAATCAAAGTGAGCCTCTACGCACAAAACTCCCCTTTTCTTTGTTGTTTTTTTCCTCTTTACAGGCATGCCTTGAAATAGACCTTACATATCTTTCATTTTATGTGTAGAATCAGGTGGAACTTGAAAAGTTAGGTCATGCATGCCACTGTATTCACAAGGGAAGATCTTTATGCATGTTTTTTTGATAGGATATGACAGAATCTGCATGGTACAGTGGTACACATGCGCAGATCCCTGGCAAAATTTTTCCAACTCGGGTGGACTCATCTTAATCTTCCTGCAAAACCACATATCTCTTCCAATGAAAGACGAATGGCCAAAAATCAGGACATAGGAAACACTTCAACCAGTACGCCTATGTAGGCTGTGATTAAGGAGTCTACTAACAAGAGGCAAGCTGCACCGACATCAATATACTGTATATAGGCCGACATGACTGGGAGACTTGAAAGCCCCACTTCACTGCTCTGAATGTTACGTTGCTACCATTTTTTATTCTTTTATTTTTTTTGAAGTTATATGTCACATTAAAGCTTGGACAAGGTCAGAATATTTTGCTGTGTGCGGTAGCTTCCTATTCAAAAAAGCAACAGCCAATTTTACCCTCACACAACTGTCTCTTTGTTCACATAAAAGTGCATGTGCAAAGACACAGACGCATACGCGCGCACATAAGGCAGAGAAAGTACAAAGAGATGCCGCAGCACAGAGGGTATGAAGTGCTCCGCAATTTCATCCCTCAAGCACATTACTTTTGCCCATTATTAAAAAACAAAACAAAACCATAAAAATAAAGAATTGCATAATTTTGATGATGATAGTTGCAGAGTCAATCCTGAGATTTTTCACTTTTGCCTTTTTGTATTATGCAACAATGCAAGAGGTGCATATAGTTCTGTAACCATCTTAGGAAAGAAATACAGGGATGTTGTAGTCTGTCTGTATGCCGTATCGCACAAATAAAGGAAGGAATGTCAGCAGCGTGTGAGAATCGATCTCCTTCGCGCACCGAGGATGTATTGCTGGGGCTTCAGATAAAAGGTTTGGAAATCATTTGAATGAGTGGTTGTCAGGTTATTACTACGGTTTTCACAAGCCTTCATCGGAGCGCTGACAGAGTGTTCAAAAGTTCTCAATACCCCTATTCCCTTCAATCGAGCCACAATTGGTCTCATCTGCTGTATATGAGGAAGTTTAAAATCTTGTAATAATCAGAGCATTATTAGCGTAAACAGCACCTGCCGAGTAGGAGTAAGAAGAGAGTTTTGTTTTCTCCTGTTTTTGAGTCAGGGAAGGACTCCTGAGTATTAATTTTGTTTTATATGATAGGCAGTTAGAGATTATGTGGGCTGTTAGCATGATTAATTATAATAGCAAAATAAAGATTATTTTGGACTGCAAGTTCGTTGAGCACTTCTTCTCGGTAGAACGGAAAATTGCGTACGGACTTCTTTAGGCTGGTCGTAACAGACTGGAAGGAGGGAATTTATCAGCGGATCGAGAGTGGTGGCGTACTTCGCTGCGATTGGTCAGAAACCGGAGTGGACTTGGCTAATGCGGATAAGCAGAAATGCTAGCGACCACTCTTTGAGCTCCTAGCTAATCTCTCCTGGGTAGAGATCGTCATCCTTAATAACTGGCCTGCATTCGGAAATAGTAAAAAAAAAAAGTTGTCATGCATCTCCTGCAACTCCCACAGTGCTTAGTAGGTGTCACTTATGCTACAACGCGAGGGCCCTGTGACGACTTCCCCGGAGTTTGACACTTGGGTTTCTCATAAAGAATAAATCACCTGGCCAGAACAAATTTTTCTCTTCTAGCAGAGTATGCGACTGTTTCTTTTCGGTTGCTAGTAGATATATTCTTTATGGGGTAGATGTCATTGCTTTTTGCTTTTTGTCTGGATGAACACTTCACGCAAAATCAGCAAGGTGCAACCTCGGCCTCAACCGAACGTAGGTTCTGAACGGGCATCGTACTAATTTTACAAAATCTCATAGATTAAAGATAAAAGTCCTCTAAGCTGTCCGTTTCATTTCTTTTTTTCTCTCCGGCTGATAAATGAAACAAATCTCTTGTTTTATTGGGTTAAAAACAGATCCTCTAGCAATATTGATAGTTAAGTCATCAGACACTTACCACAGCTCTGGGTCGAGTGGCACTAAATGAGAGTCACTTGTACTTTTGCCAACCCATGCGCTCTGAGCTCCTTCTAGGGGGAACCTGAGGCGTTCCTATAGCAGTTGGAATATTTAATGTCCCCCGAGTCTTCTGGGCTTCCTCCGGGTCAGACGTGTCCGGAATACCTCAAACTCAGAGAATTCAGCAGAACGCCCTAATCGGATGCACCCCGCCTCCTCCAACAACGGAGCAGCTTCCGTTCAGCAATTAATTGCTGAAAGAGGAGGATAGGAGCTTAGGTAGGGTAAGGGTATCAGAGCATCTGAGCTCCCGAGCCTATTCCTGCAAAGGAAAGTAATTTCAATGGCTTGTGTCTTCAGCTTCATCCTTCGGGTCACGACCCAGAGCTTGTGACTATAGGTGAGAGTTGGAGCGTATATGAGATGGTAAATCCCGAGCTTCAGATTCCGGCTCAAACCGAGTCCTAAAGGTGGAACAAGTACAGGGAGAATTGCAAAGGAATGGAGTGAATTCACATCGTACAAACAGAAACACGGAAGAAAACACTAAGTGTAACCACGAGAGAGGCAACTGAGGGGCCTGATTCGCCCTGAGCCGCAGCACACTTAAATGCTAATCATAATCAATTAGACACGAGGCTCATTTGCAGTGCTAAATCTCTCATGAACTTAAAATCACTGTGAGCCATGCTGATAGGAGAGACTGTGAATTCATTGAGATGTTCATGGGGTTGCGAGAGTGGTAGAGTCGCACATTAGCACGTAGAAGCGAACTATTAAATCTGCCAATAATTGTGGTAAATGTCAGTGAAAAGGAACGCTTTTCACTCTTTCATTTTGGAAAATAAGACATATTATTGGTGGTATTTCAAAGTGTAATTAGAAGGCTCACAATCTCTTCCTTAGCTGCAACAAAAGAGACCATCATCAGTTGTGTAAATACACTAAGGAGAAGAAAATTTACACCTCTTTGAGGTGTATCTGAATTTAGCTCCACAAATAGAAGGAAAAGCACACATGTTGAGTGCAAAGAACGCACGAAAATAACACCTCACAATGAAAACTCTGCGCGTGACTTTGTGCTGTAAAAAACACAAAACAAACAAAATTAAAAAACAAAATCCCACTTTAGGTTCACAGCCTCCATGCAACGTGTTGCTGTGTTTGTTTCCGGCAGAGCGTGTCTGTGTGTCCACGAATGTGTGAAAGAGGGAAAAGGTTGCTAATAAGAGACTCAACGTGAGGAACGAATGAGGAAGGGGAACTGTAGTTTTTTTAGAGTTTGCAGGAGGTGAAATAAAATGCACAAAACTTTGCTTTAAAGGACGACAAAGATCCTCAGCTGAAAAAACAGCATAACCAGAAAGAAACAAAATATTCTTATATTGAATAAAATCATCTTGTATTAAGACAAAAAATCTGCCAATAGGTGAAGCTGTTTTTGCTTTCTTGAAATTCCTTTTTTTTGCAGTGTAGACATATTCCAAACATTAAGATGCAATCACTGACGTTACGATGGCAGACCACTTGTGATTGAGTTAAGTGTTACAACGTACTGATGGAGACGGAACAGATTTACTGTACAAGTCTTATGAAACCAAATGTTTTAGTTTTTGTTTCATGTGCAGTACACACCAATTAGATATACTATTATGACCACTGACAGGAGAAGTAAATAACATTGAAGATTTTGTGTTGAATTTAGATTTGAACTTTTGGACTTGGCATTCATGTGGATGTTACTTAGACCCATAGGACCCAACAGCCCCCACTAACAACAATCTGTAAGGAGACCTACCACTTAGGAAAGTGGTCATAATGTGTTTTTATCTGTTCAAACAGGACACCTCCCTTAAATACGACGTGGCTGTAGTTCTGTGATTGGAACCATATTCCATTGAAAATGTGAGGGACTTATTGTGGGTATTGTAGAAAGTGATTATGGACTTATGTTAATTCTAGTTTTACAGTATCTGGCTTGTTCCATGAAAGCGGAAACTAATTTCCCTCCTCTCTTATGATGTACAGATACAGTATGGTGTCTAATGTGTCCCAGGAGTGTGTGAAATCTACTCAAAATTTAACTGGGTCAATGGCACTACTTCCAAGTGGACAAGATTACATGCAACTACTCCCCCTGGTAGGTCGGTGCAGTCTTTATCAACTGTCATTAAGTATTACATTCTGAATTTCTATTTCAAATTCAATTATTAGAGTAAAAAAATACTATATAGACAATTGGCACATTTCACTACTACAATGAAGTCATAAGACTGGGAATCCCTTAGTTCTTTGTGCTCATGATAAACTCTCTCTAATTCTCTCTACTTCATCACAAATTGAGAACTTTTATGTCCAGTTGCCCATTAAGCTGAGGGGCACTGAAGGTTGAGTAGGATTTGAATCCCTGCTGGGCCTTTGTCTGACTCTGTACGTGCAGTCTCTGTGTAGCCAGGCCAGCATTACAGTGAAGCGTTAGGATACTTAAGCCCCATCCACATATTGTAACAAGGAACTGGTTGAGGAACTCAGGAAACAGGTGGTGGATTCAAAGTCTTTACTTAAACAGCAGTCCAAAAAATCACGAGGAACAGAAAAAGCACAAAAGCACACTAGGAACAGACTGCAACATTTATGGCATGAGGTACAAAGACGAACTGGCAAAGTAATGAGGCACAGGTGAGATACACCAGGACAAGGCTAACTAACATTCAGGGGCAGCAACCACAAAGGGAGGGAGAGAAGACATCCGAAATGACAGCGACTGACAAAACAAAACTGGAAATGTCCAAAACACAGAGACACATTTGATCATGACCAGGTGCCACCGAGATGGATGTGACACATATAAAGCAGTTTGCCCGAGGCATAGGTTGCCTAGGTAACCTGGTATATATTTCCCACCATAAATATTTAAAAGCGAATCAAGCAGAACATAAATGACACTGCGAGTGCATGGAAAGAGGTGGCGCTTTTTTACCGTCATTGCTTCACTGTTTGATAAAGAAGATAAAGACACCACCACTCCACCTGGGTTCACATGAACCTTCAAGCTCACAATTAGCATAGTGGATTTGGTGGCAGGAAACAAAGTTATGGACAGTGTTTCATTGTGGTAAAAGACTAACCCTAACCCTAGGAACAATAACCCTAGGAACAATAACCCTAGGGTATCTCATGTTTAAGCTTGGATCGACGAGTTCCATGGTATCTCGTCACCACATCACCACCACTTTAGATTAGCCAGGGACAAGGAATAGCTGGCAAGCCAGTGAGTGTAGCAGTGCTGTTTATGTTGGGCTGTTATGTACAGCCAAGAGCCCTGGATATGGAGGAGCCCAAAAGAGTACCAACGGCACAATAAAAAGTCATATTACACTATAGGGTAAAATGTGTGCTGGCCCATTTTGAGCACTCATCAACCAGGCTGTATATCATAACTAAAAGCAGGGAGGAAACTGAGGTTTACTGTGTGCACGAGCTCCTCATTTACAGACTGTAATTATAGTGCATTTTTTTCTCCACACATAAAACATTCAATCGCACTAGTAAAAATATCTGCTTCGGAGTAACAGTTATGTATAGTTAGTGAGACAATTCACTCCTCAAATCTACTGGGTTTCTCACATTTACTAACTTCCACTTGTTAACTGTAAAAAACATGAAAACTTTCACACAACTTTTAGAAGGCGCTACCATGCGTTAATTATAAAACTGAACTTGTGTTTCTGTACTTAATTTTCACACAAGATCTACTGTATCCTGCTAAATGGTTAATCTATGAAAGGGAGCTATGGACGAACAATCTTGGACCCAAAGACACCCACAAACAACATCCTGTTGCGAGACACTACAGGACACACTCAGTAGGTCTAGTCTCTGATGACAGTTTTAGAGGCAAAACGGAGACAGGCACAATATTAGGAGGGTGGTCATAATGTTATACCTGACTGGTGTTTGTCTTTACTCTTTTTCTCATGCTCTGCTATAAAAGTGTGTCAAATCCTTCCTGCTTTTCCTCTCAGATTCATAGTAGGAACCAGGGTGACAAAGCTTCCCCGGGGAGTATATCTCATCAGGTTCCTCTTGACTTGCCTCACCCATGCCCTTGCCCCCATCATGCCTCCATCTATTTTCCTGTGGTCTCCCCAACCAATAAACTTCCTTGGATAAAGACGTGGTATTTGTTTGCAAAGTAATTACTGTAGGGAATGGTAGGGAACTGGGGTCTGCAGTTCCACTTCACATGGTTTCTGTAAAAATGGACCTGCCAAATTGTTGTTGAGATATTTTAAACTGAACCAAAGTGTTGGAACAAAAAGACGTAAACATCCCACGGCATGCTTCGATGGTGGCTACATTACATGTGAAAAAAGAAAATGTAATCTCACTCATCTCCTTCGCTTCTCTAAGAAACCACTCCATAATTTTTACCATGAATCATTTATGCATTTAGATTATGAATGAAAAAAGTAATTACACAGCTTCCCACTGGAGCAAACAAATGCTCTTTCGGATCAGGGGAAGCGCCGTCTTTTCAAAGCATTGTGTAGCTGCTTGTGTCGTGGCACAACTTCCATTTCACGTTTTGTGTTTGAGACACAGAGCTCATGACAGCCATCAATGTGCAGAGTGCTCTCCTTGATCCGGTGCCGGCAGAGCATGAAAAGAGTTACTCCGGTCTGGCACTACGGGATGAGTTCATCCCTCGTACCCTGAAGTGCAACTGGGAATCCTTTTGTGTAATTTGAATAAAAGCCTGTTT
Source organism: Mugil cephalus (assembly GCF_022458985.1). Classification (NCBI taxonomy): domain Eukaryota; kingdom Metazoa; phylum Chordata; class Actinopteri; order Mugiliformes; family Mugilidae; genus Mugil; species Mugil cephalus. The sequence goes on along the minus strand of NC_061788.1, from coordinate 5,534,879 downwards.
GCTGAAACCTCACATTCCTCCCACTGTCCCCGTATCAAAGGCTCTCATGGGGTCTGCTCGGTTATTAGCCAGTGCTCCATATTTGTGAGGTGTCACCAGTAATAAGCAGGTTCCAAGTTACCTCTGCCTGTGTCTGTCAGACACAATATTGAATCCACGTCTCCCACAAGGCTCCACTGGGACGTTCTACCTGCCAGCACCATCAATTAGCCCAACATACAATAACGTCACAGTGAGAAGAGGACTTTTAGGCCCTTGGAGACAGAATTTTCTTCCCCATATCTTGTCACATTGTGCACACCTCTTGAAGAAGGGGAGATGCATATCACAGGCAGTTATTTCATAGAGAATGAATTGCCGTGTATTGGATGTATTGAAGTCCATGTTTTAAATTGTACAACTCGTACAGTTTAAAAGTATATAAGCAACAGAAAAGACTGCCAATGACTCCCACGAAGTTTTTGCAGAGTAGTGTATAATCATTTATCACTTTGGAGGAGAAGGGGTGAAAGTCAGTATTAATCAAACGCTTGACTTTTAGCCAGGAGACTGCGGTTGGTGTGACAACTCTGAACAAATACTATTTCATATAGCTGCTTGTTATTGGATATGTTTTCAGCCAATGTTTAGTCGCTGTGGTTTTAAAAGCTGAGTTGATGGAAAAAGACCAAAAAATGACTGTTCACAATGACACAACATGATGAAAATAGAATTCTGTCATTTTCTTGGCTGCAGTCATGAAATTTTACATAAACTCATTCTCACGACCACAGGACAGCGTACAGACCCCTTTATGGCCCACGTCACTGTGACGTCACAATGTTATTTGAGGCGTCTTGCTGTATTTTTTGGGCCCAAAACCGAAAAAGACTAAAAAGACTAATTTGAAGTTTTATCACATACCAGCCACTGCCAGTTGTAGACAACATTGGTTTGCTTTTGGTGATTAAAAGAAAGGATTAGAGTGAGGCAACTCATCAACAACGTGCACATTTCTTATCAGACAAGATTAATATGCAATGCATCATCAGTTTCAGCCTGGATAACCTTATCCGGGATTAGACTAAGTTGTGACTGAAATTACTTAAAGTTCATCATTATATAGGGGACTCCTGTGACAGGTTAATGCTAATGCTAACCACTAGCTAATGCAATGTGTTTCAGGGGTGTCCAAGTTGAAGTTGCAATTATTACTTCACTCTCTACAGTGGTTCCACTTACTTCTTGTTATATATTTGTTGGAGAGGTCTTGATAAAGGGATAAAGAATCCAGACTTCATCCTCTCTGTGTCCTCCTTTGGTCAAATCCTCCATCCAGTGAGTGAGAGTGTAGGGGTCGGTAAACATAGTCCCATCACCGAGAATTTCCCCACTGTGGGATGAATAAAGGCATGTCTTATCTTATCAGGCAGTCAGCTTTTTAAAATAACAGTCACGGTCTCAGAGAGTGAGTGGATTAGTATATTCTATGAAAACTGTATTTTCCTCGTCCATTCATGTCAAAACAGTCCACTGAAACATGCTAACCGCCATTTACAAGCTATAGTGTTTGAGATGTTTTGCCTCCAGCTAAGCACCGCCCCTCAAAAAATGTCACACGTCGCAAATGTTGTTTACAAACTGTGAAGGCGTCTATAGCCATGTAAACGCTGGCAGTTTCACTCACTTTTTAAAACTCCCTGACCTCTGCTTTTGATTTTATAACTCAAAAGGTTTTGAAGTCAATGCCAAAATGTGGTATTGTAAGGATAAAACCAAGATACAATCAGGATAAAATAAGACCAGAACCCAAAAGAAATCTGCTAAAGCTAGAAGAGAGATTGCAGCGACTGGGTTTGATGTGACAGAACTCATTTAGAAGATGGGGGTTCCTGTTGTTCTGAGTGTTGCTTAGACATGTACCACCCACCTAGACCAGACCATTCACCCTCCACCCCGTAGCAATGACACTCCTCGATGGCAGCAGTCTGACACAGGCACACACACAAAAACTGTATAGGAACATCTCACAAAAAAATAAAGTACGGCAAAAGGTGGGAGGACCCAAAGGCCCCCCAATAACAACATTCTGTTTTCAAACACCACAGGACACCCTCATAAGACCCATGCCCACTTTCTGATGAGTCACAATATTAGCAAGGTGGTGATAATCTTATGCCTGATCGCTGATGGATACAGATTCTCAGATCTTTTAGAACAGCCCAACCCTGACATTCACTCGGCTGTCGCTCTTACCTGCATCAAATTGGACTCTGCTCGATTTTCTACCTCCCTCTCAAAAAAAAATTAAATATAAAAACCCCTCTCTGCCAGCATTGCTCTCCTCTTCTCTGCCACCTCTCAAGTCCGGGCACCCATTTGAAACGAATGACTTTTGTTCAGACTCAGTCGCTCATCTCTTTCGGTGTCACTCGCAAGTGCAAGCGTTTCGGCTGTATTGTCACCATGGCTGCCAAAGCCGGACCCTCGAAAGAGCTTCCAGCAGCGGTCACATGTCTGATAGTCGGGGACAGGCTGTCTCCGACTTTGTTGTCGAGGAGGTTTCGGCTGAATGTTCAGCATCTGGGTCGGGATGGCTCACTCTCTGAGCTGCAGGGACACTGAATGGGCACAGGTGGGATGCGTTTATTTTTTTTCTTTTCGCAGAAAAAGGTCTCTCACAGAGAAGCAGGCTATTCATCTTCACGAATGGAGGAGGCGCTTTTAGAATTCGCTCTTTAAAAGTGGCTAACACAAAAGCAACTCATTTTTAAATGCTGCAAGAATGTCTTTTTTGCAGCTTTATTATAGAGGCTGTTATCCGTATAAAACTTGTGAATCCCGTACTTGTCTGTTTACTAAACATATATAGTAATTTTTTTAGTAAATTTAGACGTAATTTAAACCAAAGACTGACACATAGTCAAGACAGCAAATGCCTGCATACAATCATATATTAATTAAATGTCTGTACCACGCTTGGCCTTTTTAACTGATCATAATCAGTTTGCACTTTCAGGGATCAATTGAAACCCCTTACACGGAAAAAGCTGCCTTAATTAATTCACAATTTAAAATGAAAGAAAAAAAATGTTTTGAGTTCTCTAATTTCCCCGCAAGAAGACGCTCGATGCGACTTCAAAGCTGTCAGGCAACGAAATAATAGCCAGGCAGAGCAAAAATCCAAGGGTCACGCTTTCATGATTCTGTTTTACGGAGAAAGACGTCTTTCCGAGTGAAGCAGCCCGACTCAACTGTTGCCTCGGCGTTTCATCAACCTGTCCCTTGCATTATCATTCTAATCAAGGTGCTGACATGTCAAGAGCGCTGCCAAAACACAAGGCGAATTACACGCAGGGGGGAGGAAAATTATCTGTATGACGCGAGGAGGTGAAAGCTCATCAGAGCCCACCGGAGGAACATCAAGGCTGCGTGAAGAGGCCGAGGTGCGACTGCTGCTCCCCTAGCTAATCAGCACGGTAAATCCCCCTCAGTGTTCTATCCTGCACATCGATGAAACTCTACGCGTAATAAAAGGATCAAAAGGACTGTGGCGTGATGAATTACAGTCTATACTGTTCTACTCTAATCAGGCTTAACATCTTGACCAATATCGTGTAGGGTTTTTGCCTTCAAATCAGTTGCGACTCATCAGAGGTTGGACATGGGTCTTCTGAGGGTGTCCTGTGGTGTCTCGTAACATGGTGTTGTTAGCGGGGTGTCTTTGGGTCCTGTGGGTTGAGGGGAGGGGCCTCTGGATCATCGCACATATACTTCACCAGCTTAGGATGTAGAAATTGTGGAGGCCAGGTCAACACCTTGGGCTGTTGTTGTTCCATTTTTGTGTTTGTGTCTGGGTCAGGATGAATCCTGATGGGTACAGCTGCTAACATCAAGGAGTGGGGGGGCCTGGTCTGGTCTAGGTGGGTGCTATATTTTTAAGTAATATCCACACCAGGTACCAACACCAGCTCAAAAAGTTTCCCAGCCAAACACTGAATTCTCACAAGATAGTCAATGTTATTTACTTCTCCTATCATGGTGGTCATAATGTTGTGGCAGGTTAAAATAGGTCACATCTATAATGGGTCATTTTAAAACTGAAGCTTTCCAAGAATCATCTGCAGTATACTATTGTAGGTTTTGAGTTTTTAATGTTCCTTAACAGGGACAGAACACAGGGAGTACAGTAAGAATTTCATCGTATGGTCGTTTTATTAGACGTGTAATCAATAAAACATCTTAAATCTTGAATCTTAAATCTATTATTGACCTTTAACTCTAGCTATAATCATTTGGACTTTGTTGTGAACCCCACCAACAGTCGCAGCCTCAAAGCAAAATACAAAACGTCTTGGTTAGCCTACAGTCTGCAGTGGATAACTATTATTCTTTAAATATTTTGTGTTATACATTGTCCTTTAATAATGTATGACACCAGCCTGTACTGGTGGCTGTATGCCGCCGCACTATAAATCCTGAGGGCTTTGACTTTGACTCAACCGGCAATAACATAAGCACTGAAAATTTACCGGGTTTCTGATTTTCCATTTTTCCGTCCCCGCGGTGCATCGATCCAGCGTCTTTTGTACTTCTTGTCCTTTTAAACATCTCGCAGTCCGTCCGAGGACAGGTTTTCTGAGCCGTCCTCCGAGAAAAACCAGACACAAGGATAAAAGTTTTTATCCGCAGTGCCCAGAAGTTGTTTCAAGTTTGAAACCGCTTGCGTGGAGATAACTGTGTCATCTGTATTGATGGCACGTGCTCTAGTTAATTGAGAATTTAAAGCGGTCTCGAAAATTAACCTCCGCACATTTGTCCTGCTGACGGAAAATATCATTCACTTCATTAAATTACGGCTTTCTTAATGTGATAATTTGCAGTTTTAAGAATATTGATTCAACCCTGGCTTATTTGCCACCTTGCTTGCATATTCATACACCAAAGAAATGTCTTCGTTTTAATAGATTCGACATTAAACCGTGTCTGTGCAGCAGGTCATTTTATTCCTTTAATGTTGCATGCATGTATGGAATTTTAGTGGAAGCCACAGAGACAGTGATTCATGTGTCAGCTTCGGTCCGTGTCACCTGCACTGAACCGCTGATGGGATCACAAAGGGATTTATGAGTGTCTGAAACGCCGTCGAGTCTGCCGCGATGATGGCATCAAACACTCGCGAGGCAATAAATAAATGAACGCCTGCGTTGTCATTTCACGTCAGCGTACACTTGCACATTAGTGACATCGGTGATTTGTCAGTTTTATATTTTCATTTGGAGACCTGTGCATTGATAACAAGACAGTTTAAGTTAGTAATGTCCAACTTTATAATCTAGACCAGGGGTCTTCAACGTTTTTCAGGTCAAATTAAATAGAGACCCTCTAACTATTATATGTGTTCTATATTGAACTCAACCTAGTGCTGTTTGTAAATATATATTAATATCATCATTTTGGATTTAATATTAAGCTATCCCTTATCTCTTTACTAAAATAAGTTGGATTCATGATCTAGACAGTTAATAACATCTTGTGACAACTCAGTGTTCTGCTTGGAAACTTCTGGACCTGGTGTTCATTCTTGTGGATGTTACTTATTTATTTATCATTCATTTATTCACCTTCATTTTACCAGGCAGATTACTTGAGATTAAAAATATCTCTTTTACAAACCCAAGAAGGACAAATCATAGTAAGACACACACAAAGGAGGCGCAGACATGAGAGAAAAGTCCAGAACCCTGTGAGTGAGTTATCTCCTACAAATTCAGTCCGGTGGGGGACGGAGAAAGAAAAGGAGGAAGAGAGGGTATGGGTTGGGGGGGGGGTCTGGCTGACCAAAATAGCATCAACAAGCCCCGTCTATCTGACGATCCCTAGCTCGCCGGAGACACGGATGCAAATTAAAAAGGTGTCGTGCACAAATGAGGGTGAGATTAGATCCGCCAATTAAGTAAAACCACCTCAAAGTTACAAAAAACAAATTAATTAATTGATGATGCCGTGCAAAGATTACTTATCGGATTACTTACTTAGACAGTAACAAACGCACTAAGCTGGTTCCATAGCTATAAATGGTCATTTGTCAAAAAAAAAAGAAAAAAAAGAAAAGAAATCAGCATGTTCTCTGTGAAAGGTCCTCTAATAGCGCTAAAGCAGCCACTGAGCGGTCATTACTCATTGTGCTGGCAATCCACTTACTGATCACACACGAGGAAAATAAGGAGAGCTGGCATAATTATCTGTCCACACTGCATTGTGCCGAAAAACGCCGCGCTGCAAATTTCTAATTGCGCCATGCTGCGAGAAAAATAAAAGATTAGTTTAATAGAGAGTGTGACAGAAGTGCGTTTTCTAAAAGTCGCGGGCTTCAAACAAAACAGGACGAGAAACAACGTCGTGTCAAGTTTGTTTACGTTTGCAGCTTCCTGAGGTGCACGGGCCTTCAGATCATTCATTCTATCACAGGACAACAGTTCACGCTCACATGCACACCTACTGCCGAGTTAGATTTTATTTTATTGTTATTGTTATTTATTTTATTTGGGTAGGGACAGTTCACATTGTTGGACAACAATATTAAACAATGCTATTGTAAAAATGCCTTATTATAGCAGAAGTGCTGATTTGCATTTGCAGTCCACACTCGGGATAAAACAATAGATAATAGACACAATAAGGTACGTATGATGTATATCATGGGATTTTTCAAAACTCTGATAGTATTTTTTTTGTGCTGGTCACGTGTTCAGAACATTTTCTTGTTGAGAGAGGAATTAATGCAGCAGATTGACTATTTCACTGTGATGATGAGTAAATATTGTAGAATGATCCCACACTAGTAGTAAAACAGGTTTGCATGACCCTGCGTTAGCACTGCCGGCTGATGTGGAAATCCAGGGACATTTGCAGCTCGGAGATAAAAAAGAAAAAAAAGAAAAATGAATTAAATATCAATGAAATGAAGAAACAAGGACAATTACGGTTTCATTTATTTTGACATATCTATTCATTTTCAAACATATTTAAACTGCTGTTTCTATAAAAGCGCTGCGACCAGCTACCGTAATGATTGTAGTTTGTGCGCAACATTTTTTTTTCATAAAAAGCTAAAATTGGGGACATTTTTCGCGGACAGGTCATCCAAAATGGGGGCTGTCCTCCGAAATCGGAGACGTCTGGTCGCCCTAAAAGAAACACAAACAACCGACACGACACCTTTTTTTTTCGTTGGCGCAACTCCTCTTGTTCGGCCACTTCATTTTTCAGACGTTTCCACCTTCACCACACCTCGCAGTGACGCAGTCGCGTTACATTGAAAACGGTCTGATCTGAAATAGTGTCTCGCGGCACAGTGCTCCGTACGCCGTACAATCAAACACACCGATTTGTCAGTATATTAAAACTCCGTATCGTAAGTTCACCAATCAGCCTAATGTCCTTGGACTGTGGGAGGAAGCCGGAGTACTCTCCAAAAAAATCCCACACAGGCACAGGGAGAACACGCAGTCTCAACACAGAACCTTCTTGCTGTGAGGCATCGCTGCGAACTACTACCATTTCCACTTTCAGATCATGCGGTGAGAAAATATAAAACAAGAGTTCAACCACGGAGCACGCTGAAAATCCAGCTGCAGCCATCAGAGGCCAGTTGCAGGAGGAGGAGGTGGGGGTGGAGGAGGGTGGGAGGGATTTGTCTGTGCTAGACCGTACTGCAGCGATCAAGCCCCAAAGCCTGTGATTTGTTTTCGTCTTCAGCATTTTGCCTGCTCAGGCGAGGCAAATTCAATTTTGTTTGGAGGATACTGTCAGCTTCACCGTTGAGTTTTATTTTTTTATTTATTTGTTTTCTTTTTTTTTTAAGGCTGTGCATGACATGACACGAGGCATGGACTCTGCTCCGTCTCCCGTCTCATTGTTAAGATTGATGACCTGCCAGCTTTACATAATTTTCACACTATTGGGAGACTGTGCAGTCCCCCCCCCCCCTCCTGTAAAGCCGCTCTAATATCTTCCGCCGTACACAATGCGAAATAGGCATAACACCGCGTGTGTCTGGTTTACACCGATCAGGCGTAACATTATGACCACCTTCCTGATACTACGTAGATCTCATTCGCGCCTCCGAAACTGTTTTGACTCATCAGGGAATGGATATTGGCCTTATGAGGGCATCCTGTGGTATCTAGAAACATGATACTGTCAGTTAGGGGCCTTTGGGTCCTATAGGTTGAGGGGAGGGTCATAATTTTGTGGCTGACTCGCGTGTGCAGCCCACTAAGAATCATCTGCACTGTCATAGGTTTTTAGCATTCCTTGCCTCCGTCGCCTTTTACCGCGGCAGCAGATTACCGCACAGCTGTGGAAGAAAACATTGTATTAGTTCAGCTTCGCTTTACTAATCTATCGACTAATCACAGCAGCCACCATCCGTTGTTATCTAAAAAGCCGAGCATTTGAATGCCTCGACTGCTGCAGCTGCCGCGTCTACTCTGCCGCGAGGGGGGGGAGCTTTACCTCGACGCCCCCGACCGTTAATCTGATACAGACTATTCAGCGGCTCTGACACAGATAAGGCGGTGCCGTTGTTGGCCTGGCTTCACTCTGTGTGCGCCCAATGGGGGATTTACATTACAGCCTCCCCTATATCTCCGGCGTGTCAGTAGAAAGGTGTGTGTGTGTGTGGGGAGGGGGGGCGGGTAAGCTTTCAGCGGAGCATGTGAATGTCAGATATGTTACCGTTCGTTGTCATAAAAGGTTTTATCTTTTGACTCTTGTTGTTTTTCGTGTCATCCTTACGACTCATCACCATTGTGAAGTTGACACATTATAAAGGAAAATAAATAATATACACCGTTTACACCGATCAGCCACAACATTAAAACCACTGACAGGAGAAGTGAATAAGAAGGACCACCTTGTAACAACCCAGTGATCTAATGGGAAGATTTTGGACCTGGTATTCATTCGTGTGCACGTAGCACCCACCTAGACCAGACCATGCACCACCCCACCCCATAGTAATGACACTCCTTGATGGCAGCAGTCATTCCCCACACACAAAAAACAACTCAGCAAACATGTTGACCTGACCTCCAGATTCACGAAATCCCAAACTGATCAAATATCTGTGGGAGGATCCACAACTACCTCTCCCTTCAACCCATAGGACCCAAAGGACCCCCCCAATAACAACAAAGATACACCAGGCCAAGAGAGACACCAAGGCCCTGACCAGGAGCGGGATATGAGGGTTGACCTTACCACCACATATCTCTTCGTCCTGACATTGTTGCAAGAGTGGCCCACCTTGTCGAGCTCACGGTTCCAGCTGAGGAGGAGGTAGAGACTGTCTTCAGTGGAAGGAGGCCAAGCATTTAGCGCTGGCCTCCGAGTTTTTGGGAGGCTGGCTGGAAGACCGCCATCTACCCTACGAAGGTGAGTTGCTGAGGCTCCGTGGGACTGTCAACCACACACCTTTTGAGGGACGCAGGGGTGACGGGAGGGAAGCTGAGGAAGGAAGTAACTTCCAGAGGAGGATGAAAAAGGCGGCTTCTGGCTCTGGTTGAGGAGGGAAGACAGGGGCTGGGGAAAGAACACCTAACCCCCCAACACCTGCAGAGGGTAACAACTGCCAGGTCCAGGGGGTGACAGGGAGACGTCCCTCTCACTGCCCCGGCACCAGGCACCAGGAGACGTTCAAATGTTAAAGGGACGAAACGTTGGTGAATGGTGGTCCCCTGGCTGATGACCCTGCAGCTGAACCAAGAGGGAGACTTGCACAAATTGCACAAAAAAAAGGAAGCGCACCATGTGTTGTGTCACCCTTCCTTTAGGGATCTCTGCATGAGGACTTAGAATGCTCATTTAAGCAACTTGCCACAGCTCCACAAATAAGCAAACAGCATTTTTTTTTTTTCCTTTTGCTGCCAATTCTGCACTTTCAAAGTGGGCTGAATAGACGTTAGCGAAGGTGGCGAGCGCAGAGTGTCAAGACCGAACTCCTGCGCATCTAGTGCCTCTCCAGAGACGAGAGCCCGGCCATCGACATTATTTGCTTCCTTTTGAACCGCACAAACGAAGAGCGAGATCACACGGCTGGCGTCCTTAGCTCGCGGCGGCCCTTTAACACTCGCCGCGCGCCCTTTCCCTGCGCTGTGACTCACGCTCCTTCGAGGGAATAAATAGATGAGCCACATTGGTTTGGAGTTTGGCTGTACACAAACGCTTAAGAAAAAAAAAATGTCATCAGTGACAGGTTGCTTTATGCTGCAGGAGTTAAAAATGCTAGCGGGACGTAGGAAGGATGATGAGCTTCACTGCTGCGGTGGTTGGATGGTTAGTCACTGTTATGATGCCGTGACCACTCATATCTGGGTTTTTCATCGAGGAAAAATAACTTTATTTTAAACTGAAAACAGAGCAAGCGCCGGTCCCTGTGAGTTGTTGGAGATAAAACTGTTTCAGTTGTGTAGGACAAAGGCACAGCTAGAGCGGGAGATAAGTTGAAAACATTTTTCTCTCCCTGGACAGCAAACTAATGCATTTAGTGTGAATGCACTATAAAAGTTAGTGTTTATGTTGCAGAGGCAATAGTGTGTAAAAGCTAATTTCCTTAAAAAAAGAAAAGGAAAATCTTTTATAATATAGATATGTTAGATTTATTGTAGACTATAATGCGTCATATTCTTTTTATTTGAGAGTCGACATCATTCTCTCACCGTTCCTTCGTCCAGCCACTGTTGGGAATCCTAAAGGAAGTGCGATTAATATCCAACAGTTTAATTTAATTGAACACCCGATCTATTATTGATATGTTGAGTTGGAGCCGAAATGAGCGGCGTCTGAAATGTTTATTACCTCGGATATATGAGTGAAATAAGGGAATAAAGAGGCCTCTTTACCCTCTCAATAAAATCTCTCACTGTTAAATATCACAGTCGCTCACAGGCCTCGACTCTTAATGGGTGGTATCTTTTAATAATGGCCAGTGCAACCACAGCCACTGGTTAACTGGTAATGTAAGCGAACTGTAGCCATGCTCCCGTGTTAAAGCAGCTTTCGTCCCAATTTTGACACACAGTCGACTGACATGACACATTGAGCTGAAATACAGTTTACGCCTCTGTGTCTATTTGATGCCGTAGCTACGGCCTGACGTGCACCTCCCCCAGAAATGCAACCGTAAGAGTTGTGATTGGTCCGCTTGATAGTAGCACATTTCCACGTCACTATTTCTGACTGCCATCTCCGCGCTTTTCGCATTGATTGTTTCGGATCGCCCAAGCATAAATGGCTCGGACTGATGTAGGTTACGGCGTCTACGTCTCGCCATGCTGCAAATGAGCCTTGGTGTATTTTCAGCTCATTGTTTCCAGAACCTCACTGTTCCTGTCCTAGAACCCCAATTTCCCAAAAGAAATGGTGTAGACCAAATCAGTTTAAGAGTTTAAAAAGAGTTTTAAAAGTTTAAAAGAGAAAAATCAATGCAATGTTTGCTCACGGCCTAATGTTGCCAATGTGTAGCGTTTACAGGTAGACATTATGATCCTGGTGTGGGTCTCATTTGCACAGATCACTAATGAAAGCTGTTGCAGGTATGACGTGCTTATTTGCATGTTCCTCCAACCAGTGACCTTATTTTTAATGTATTTCATTAAAACTAATGAATATGTATTATTTTTATTTGTTTATTTTAGAACCAAAGCGTCTCCACTTTCCTGATTGTTAGAAATTTCGTTCAGATCTTATGTCAGTCTTTTCTGTAATTTCTTAGTCTGTAGTTCTTCAACAGGGGTCGTGCGACCCCTAGAGGGTCCGCGGAGGTACTGCCGGGGGGACTGCAATTTTTTTTGGTTGATCAGACATTTTTTTTACATGTATATATTTTATTTCCCCCCACAAATTTAAATTTCTTTAAATTTACATTAACATGAATCCAACATATATTAATAAAGAAATAAGGGATAGCTTAGTACTGAATGCAAAAAGACAATAATAATGTATATTTATAAAAAGCACTAGACTAATATAGAAAACATATAGTAGGTAGGAGGTCCCCAATTAATCTCTCCATCAGTTTGAGGGTCCTTGGCCTTAAAAACATTGACGATCCCTGTCTAAGTCATCACATAGCATCTGTGAAAAGGCAGATTTTATTGTTTTTTTTGTGTGGAATATACAGAATAACTTCACCTGCTCCGCAAACAAAATTCATTTCACCTTCTGCTCCATTGGGTTTGCAACGGAAGACGCAGAGATCCCATCACCAAGCCTCGGCAAATACAGCTAAAGCTTTCCTGGTGGCCCCGAAAGACCTGAAGCTTTTTCTTTTTCTTTTTTCTTTTTTCTTTTTTGTTATATTCTGTGTCCGCTCAGGCTACTTTTCAAAGCCAAGTTCATTCCGCGCGGTGCCATGTTGTGGTCGATGTTCCAGAAGATTAACGGGACTACCTGTCGACGCTAAACGTTCGCTCCACGCTCTAACAAATGAGCATTTTCAGGCTTCCTCCCATACGCCGAGAGAGGAGGAGGTGGGGGGGGGGAAATAAAGAAAAAACACGGCTCGGACCGTTCTCCATTTATAAAATGTGAATGTTTATTAAATGTCGACAAGAACATTAAAACACAGTATCAAGATTCAGCAAAACAATCTATAGTACTTCACCGAAAAAAGAAAAGTAAAAGAAAACATGGTTAGTTCTGCGCTGGGGATGAAGGATGGGGAGAGGATATCGAGGACGGGAGTGGAGCAAAATAAAAAAAAAAAAACGACAACAAAAAAAAAGTAGCAATAAAGAAGAAGTTAGAGAAGAGAGGAGAATTTAGGAGCTGGGGTTGGCAGCAGAGGCTAAGGCAATTAAGGAGGTACACGGTAAGAAAGATGGACCTGGGGATGGCTGAGGAGGGCGCTGATGTTCTGTAATGAGCGGAAAAACTGGGAATGACCAAAACGGGAGCGTGGCAAAGTAAACGCGCGTCCCTACATTTAAATTACAAGGGGTCAACATAGCATCAACATATACAAGTGAGCACAACGTCGTGTGGAAAGGGGGTGAACAAAGAATTCTGGGGAGGGAGGGAGGGGGGGAGGGAAGGGTGGGAAGGGAGGGAGGGACGTAGAGGGGGTTTCAAGGGTACGAGCGCAGTTCAACACAGTACCAGAAGGTGGTGTCCACTCTAATGGGTTCACGATCACAATAAGTAGTAGTTCATTATAATTATGTAAATCTCTCTGTTATCAACACAAACAGCGGGAGGAGAGGGGGGGAGGGGAAGGGGGAGGGGGGAGGGAGTTGGGGGCAAGTTGTACATAAGCATCACATGACTTCAAAACCCCACAGAGAAAGAGAGACGCGCTCCCGTCCTCTTCGCCCGGCTCGTGCACATGGGCAAACAAAAAGCATGTGCATATATACTCGCGGGGGCGACCATGGCTGCACGCTCGCGTGTGCGCGTGCCCCCGTCCCGCGCGGAGACACGCACACACACGCATTTGCATACATTCTCACGCGCAAGCCAACCCCCCCCCCCCCGCCTCAATTCACGTGACTTCGTGTAATCCCGCCTTGTTTTACGTTTGGCAAAATCCTCTTACGTCTGTGCCACGTTGAACACCTGCAAGTATCTGCAACATGTGTCTGTGCGTCGATGAAAACAGGCGGCGGCCTTCCACCAAATCAGAGACACGCACACAAACGCGGCAACGGGAGGTCCTTCGGGGAAAAAAAACTCACAGCTGTTCCAGTGTCAGAGGTATCCAGTGCAACGTTGCTCAGTTGCTACACATTAACTCACTGTCAGCCGGGGAGGCAACACACATCCGAGACCGGTTTCCCAAAGCCAAAGCCAAGAAATGTGTCCAACGAGGCGGCTAACCGTGTCAGGAGCTTCCAAAAATGTTTTTTTTCTCGCACTGTGTAAAAGATTTGCATTTGTGCTGCGGATTCACACGGGCGTGTGCTTGTAGTAGGACGGGATGGAGGGGATGGGGCGGGGGGTTATTTCACGTTCCTCCTCTTCACTCGTATCCGGCCTTCGGGGCAACATGTGTCACTGCCGCCCGTCGTTCAGGCAGAGGAAGGAGAAAAAAGTTCAGTAACTTCTTTTTTTTTTTTTTTTGTACAATTTTACAACCGGTGCTTTTTTTTTTCTTGAGTCCATGTGCTTGAGTTCTCTTTGTGTTTTAGCATAGTAAGAAAACAGATTGGACATGCTCTAAAAGTCATACACGCTGTACAATAAAATCTACAGATATTTTTAAAGCTTTTATTACACCCCCCCCCCAAAAAAAAGCTGGAAAAAAAATCGAGAAAGACGTAAAAATAAAACGGAAATTGCACAATTTTCCGTCCACGTTTTTTTTTTTCCTTTGTGACATTTTTTATTTAGCAGTTTCGTTTTTTCTCTCTCAATCTTTATATATATATATATATATTTTTTTTTGTATTTGCTTTAGGCAACTTTGACTCTTGCCGTGACACGTTGTAGAATTTCGGCTCAGGAGGAAAAGAAAAAAAAAAAAGACAGTGGTTTGGAGCATTTTAAATCTTATTTTACAGCGACTTCTCCCCTGCCTGCGTGACGAGAGAGAGAATCTACCACACAAACAAATCCCGTAAATAATCAGGAGGAGGGGGAAGAAACAAAAAAACAGAAACGAGATGGCAAAAGAAAAAAAGACAGGTTTGGATGAGACGTTTTTTAAAATTCTAATACAGTACATTCTCTTTTTTTTTTTTAATCAACTATTTAGATGGGGAGCGTGGAGGGATCCTAGTCATGCGTCGTGTTGTGGTGTGTCGGTGCTAAACATCGTAGTCAGTCGAGACGCTCCGCTGAACGCGTGGCAGGAAGCGGATAGTGTTGGAGGGCTCTGTCTGTCTGTCTGTCTGTCCGTCCGTCTCTGTGTCTCCCGTAGACACGTGCGCGCACAACCCGTACGCACCTACCTACACACAGACAAAGTGCTGGGTTACCATCTGCGAGTGCTGCATCAGTTGGCCGGCACTCAGCTGGCAGGCAGATCAGACAAAGTGCCCAATATGCTCCCTAATGGCCCAAGTCAGACGAATGAGATCCTTCGTCGACTCATTTTTTTTCTTCTTTCCTTTTTTCTCGCTTTCATCTGCTTTGGGCCACCCCCTTCTCCCACTCTTTGATTCACCCCCCTGTTCCTTTAAGCGCTCTAACTCAAATTGTTTCCGCCTTTTTTTCCCCCCGCTAATCATCCTTTGAGCGTCTCGCCGCCGCCGCCGCCCTCGCCGGGTAACTCCTCCTCCTCTGTGGTCTCCCGTTCGTGCTCGGTGTGCGCATGTGGGGTGGGGTGGAGGTGGGGGGAGGGCAGCCCTTTTTCCGTTATCAGATTATGCAGCCGTGGGCCGTGAGAGTTGAACCGAAGTCTGAGTGCCGCGTCAGCGCCGACGGGAGGTCAGAGTTACGTGTCGGGAGGAGAAAATCGCTGTGCGTGTGATCTTGCAGGGGTGACGGCCCCGGACCACTGTCTCGGACTGGACCATATGATCAAAAATGATACCCGCATGGTGGTTTATGACAGCTGGCGTGACTAGTAGCTGGGCGGTGCGGGGGAGGGGGGGGAGAGGGGAGCAAAAATGGAAAGGGGAAACATCACGGGTAAAAATAAAGCAAATCAAAGAGGTACGTTTTAGTGAATAAACAATATCGAGACAAGTAACTCCATCTAACATCTTTCCTTCTTTGTGTCTGTCACTTTCATTTATTCTCGGGGTCGCGGGTGGGCCGTATCTTCATCTCGGAGAACTTGAGCGAGTACTGCCAGCCGGTCCAGGAGGACCACTCGATGCCGTCGGCGTAGGAGGTGTGCTGGCCGCGCAGGTACTGGCCGTTGAGGTTGCAGGTGTGGCAGTTTCGGTACCACCACGCGCCGTGGTAGAAGGAGGCGCAGTTGTTCTCCGAGTGGTCGTTGTCCCTGTCCTTGGTGGTGAACTTCATCCCATTGTGCTTGAGCAGAGAATCGCCTAAAAAGGAAAAGAGAAAATAAAGAAAATGCAACAAAATTTAACAGTCAGTGGATATAAAAAAAAGTTGCATATGCTGAATTAAATATGTATTAGGGCCGCCCATGAGAATAACAATTAGAGGAGGTAGTTTTTTGGAGAAACCAGTCGAAGCTTTTGAGAAAAAAGTCAAAATTTTGAGAAAACAAGTGAGAATTTCCTCTAGTTTCTTTTCCCCTGAGCGGCCAACATACTCTTCCGTAATTAAACAAGTTTAAAAATAACTTTTTTAAATAGCCACTACTGCATCTCCATCGTCTTTTACATCTTTCACCCTGAATATTCTCTGCTGTAAAAACCAGAAACCGGCAATTAGACAGATTCACGAGTGATTAACGCCAAAATGGCATACGACTTTTCAATTAATCCTTTCTCATAAACAGAGGGAGACGAAAGAATAAAAAGTAAAGCTCCACTGTTCTCCAGAGTGTTTCCTCTCATTATCTGAGGTGTCAGGTCAGACGGCTTTGTCTGCAATTTATCAAAGGTTCCGTGGCGACCTTTACATCTCGGTCTGATGGTTTTGTCGGGACGTCTGTCACTTAATGGACACGAATGTTTCGGAGGAGCGGACACTTAATGGCCTGAATCACACGCGTTTCCTTCTTACAAGGTTTTTTATTTTTATTTTATTTTTTATGGTGGCTGCGAGGGGCAAACCCAAACACTTTTACAAAGCTAGAGACAAATTCATTTTTACATGGCATAAAACAAAATGACATTACCATAACACATTCACATTCAAGTCCTGAAGCAAATTGACAAATATCACCATCAACTGGAAAGGGAATGTACCAGGTAGTGTACTGGGTAGTACATTGGAAGCGGAAGTCAAAGCGGAAGTCAAAATAGGAGTTGTTGTTGATGTAGTTCTGTTTTTCTTGTGGTCGGTCTTCAGAGGTTTTACATGGCATGGGACAGACAGGTAGCATCTCAACAGCCAAAAAATGAAAAACAACATTAAATGCAGCACAGGGCCTGCTATCTGAAGTATGTCAACGGACGTGAATAGTGCTAATGGTTAGCGGCTGCTAACCGACCACACGAAAAACAAAACCAGGTCAAGCCGCTCATATGTTGCCCAGAAAAAGAGCAAAACATCACTCCATCGCTGTCCATCTTTGGTCGCCATGGTCACCACAGCAAGCGAAGTCACCATGGTAACAGCCACTGAGTGGTAAAAAGTGACAGTTGATCATGGAGATTAGCCGCATTAGATTGAATCATAGGCTTTAATGGCGTATAAATTGTAATTTATCATAACTGAAATGAACCAAAGCTAACCTAAACTAACTAACTAACTATCCACATCAGTTTTTATGGATCATCGTCGAGTTCAATTGTCCTTAATTTGATCTGATAATCCAGGTATTTCCCAGTCTCGGTGTAATTACAGATATGTTTCACTGCTTTTTTGCCACTCAGGGGGCGTGACATCAGTGCATGCCCTCTATTGGCCGCTCCCGGTATGACTTCCGCTTCGCTGAAGTTTGTAAATTTATTTCGCCGTCTGCAAAAGAGTTTTGCGTCTTGTTAATTTGTTTTCGGGTCTTGTGGATGTGTTACGGTAATGTCATTTTAATTCATGATATGTAAAAATGTTTTGTAAAATGTCAATTTGTCTCAAGCTTTGTAAAAGTCTTTCACACTTTGTAATGCTCGTTTTGCACCTCCCAGCCACCGCAATTGTTATCATCAATGCGACAGGCATGACAATGATGTAAGAGCACTGCAGGGATGCGGCACGGCCGACTTCGCATCACCTAAGTGCCCCTTAATCATGTTCTGGCCGGTGAGTCTGATCCACACAATCAAGTTGCTGAACTATGTAAAGATTTCCGTACATCGACAACCGCCTCTGAGAGCAGCGGCCTGCGAAGCAAAGTGAAATCTTTAAAGACACCGCTGTGGACTGAAGGTTTTCAGCAAATGGATGTTCAAAGAGCTCATAATGTTCAACAAACTCCCCGTACCTTTCGCTCTGCTCCCTGCTACATGCTCTCTTTTCTAAAGCGTGCTTCACACCGTGTCTAGGAGTGGACGGGGGAGGGTGGGAGGGTGGAGGGGGGGGGGGGGATAAAGCTCGGAGCAGAATGAGAAACTGCTCGCCAGCCATCAGGTGATGGCTAACAGCTCGACAGGGCATCAAACAGCCCTTAATTGCCCAGGATGTGGCCACCCAGCTCCTTACCCTCGCACTCTGTTCTGTTCCGCTCTCCGTTCGCCATTACTATGGTAACCACTCAGTGGGAAAAATCATTTGACAGGCATGTCTGATATTCATGTTGTGTTCTGCTTGACGTTAGGAGAAAAGAGATAGTGCGGGGAGCGGCGGAGGCAGGCGGGCGGGCGGGCGGGCGGGTGGGGGAGAAAAAGAAAATGGGCCTCAATGGTATCAACAACGGGTTGATGTCCGGAGCGTGTATAAAGAGGAGCGAGGGGAGAAAAAAAAAAAAACCTGAAACAAAACAGAAGCACTTAAAGGCTCATTTACACGGCTCTGGATGTCACCTTGGTGGCTGGAGGCCGGCAGCTTCCTCCGACGCCCATTAAGATCCAGCTGCTCCCAGTCCAAATGAGCACCTGTCAGCTGGTCCGAAAGAAGCCACAGCAGAGCGAAAAATACTAATAATGATAGCACTACCTGGAGGGAGGCTGGCGTACGAGCATGAGCATCCTGTGAAAGCTTTTTTTTTTTTCTTTCTTTTGACCGGATTCAAATGTCCAACAGGCAAATGAGTCAAGGTTAAGGGACAGACAGATGGGGCAGCCACCACATCCGGACAAAAAAAAAAAGAAGCCGTTATCCATACGACACATTTCTCTCGTCGTCTCGGCCTCCCTTAGATATTTCTATCCTCATTTTTATTTACCTCTTCTCCTCCTGCACCTGTCCCCTTCCTCCTCCTCCTCCTCCTCCTCCTCCTCCTCCCCTCTCTCTCCACATCGCTGCCCCGTCACATCTCTCATATCTGTCCCCATTCTCTCCGCGTCCTCAAGGCGCAGCTCCCCGAAGGTTCTTTAAATGGCTTCTTCTTCATTTCAACAGCAGTTTTTTTATTTTTTTGTTTACGGTGCGGTTCGAGCGGCGCAATTAATTGTCGGTAATTGAATCAAGGTGACTGGTCGCTGCCTCCGGATCTCGTAGCCGGGGACCGGAGGAGGAGACACAGACAGCGGTCCTCTCTGTGCAGCTGTGCGCGCGCTTTAACAAGTGGCCTCACCTTACTGCACTGTAAAAATAACATGCCATTATTTTTTTTTAACGTGCGAGGGAATCTGGCGGGAGGGTTCGCGCTTTGCTGTACGTGCAGTTAGGCTGGATGAATGCAAACTAAGCACGGCGCACACGAGTTCATCCAGCGTGCAGTTCATTGCGCGGCGCGTACCTGCGTTGCCGGAGTAGTCTCCCACAGTTAAAGGGTATCCGTCATCATCGGGGTCCACTGAGAAGAGGCCCACTCCGAAGGTTCCGTACTGCGCATACGCTGTGCTATTTTCAAAGTCCTCCAAGTCGATACGCAGCTCATAGTTCCCCTGGATGGACAGGGCATGGATCTGCTTCAGCCCTGCAGGGGGAAAAAAAGAGCGAGACACACACCAAAACAATCCATTACAGAGTACTACAGTTTTTTTTTTTTTTTCCTCTCCCCCCCTCACCCTTTTTCCAGCAAACAATATAGAGCTGCTTCAGCACCCTCTCGCT
Organism: Mugil cephalus; assembly: GCF_022458985.1. Classification (NCBI taxonomy): domain Eukaryota; kingdom Metazoa; phylum Chordata; class Actinopteri; order Mugiliformes; family Mugilidae; genus Mugil; species Mugil cephalus. Next base: position 5,515,154 of record NC_061788.1, on the reverse strand, counting down.
GCCTTGCCTTTTCTGGAAATAAAATGTAACACAATTTTTGTCCCATTTAGAGCCTCCCCCCCTGCACGGCATGCATGTGTAGGGTTTCTCTCCAAAACCAGATTAAAGTCTCCTTTCACAGATTCTGGCGCTCACGCGGCAGTTTTGCCGGCAGGAAAAAAAAGAGGCCCAGCTGAAAGCACCGGATTTGACGTGGCGTTAAACTGGTGGCGGTGAAACGGGACAGGTTTTTTTCTGTCACCCTTTATGGCAACGTGCCTCATGAGGATCAGCTGAGCCGGGACAGTACGTCCGCTTCCAACTACTACACTTAGGAAGTTATGTCAGACGTCGTCCAGAATCGGTGCCAGATCTGGTTGGTAGTAATTCAAATAGAGAACAGCCTGACTTAAAGGCAGTCCTTTAAAATAGAAAGGCTTAATTGTGGATTATTAGAAGGAGTTGATCACCATGACAGAGGACATATAATAATAGATAGAAGAGTTGTTGTTTGCCACCAGATAATGACATAAAACTTCTTAATCTTATTCCAACACAGTGACAGGAGGAAACACAATCAGCAAACGGAGTAAAAAAAATATAGAATAAAATAAAAGTGGGGTTCAATATATAAAAAGTATATATAAAAGGTATATAAGTGTGACGTGAGGGTTCGTTGGTGGTTGATGGATCGCTCTTTACAAAACGAGACGGCAAGATGGAGACGGATTTCGTTGGTTCATGCCAGGCAGAATAAAGTCGGTGCAGCATCAGCACTTCCTGACACCTCTAGTCGCATGACTTTCAAGCTAACTGGGTTCAGACAGTAAAATAATCAGAAAAGTCACATTCAACAACGTATCTTAGCTGCTTGTAGATGCACTAATGCTAATAATACATTTGCAAACGTTGAAGTGGAAACAGTGTAACTAGTAATTAGTGTGTCTGCACTCCTTTACCCTCACATTAGCTGTATACAATATACCATGGAATATGTGTGGTAACATAGATATATAGATATATATATACATATAACATCAGCTGGAGGAGGATATATTCCGTACGTATATAACCCCAACTAAGTTCTGATTTCTTGGAGCTTATTAACAGCCACAACTGAATGGAAGAACTGCTAAAAAGCTAAAATCGTTAACCCTCGAACGTGTCCGCGTGGGGACACCGCTTCTGACAAACTCCTCGTGTCGGCCGCTCTGCGAACCCGCGGCACACCACATCCACCTGTCTCAGCCGCTTCCCGCCCGAGCCTGCTATCACTTCATCGGATTCCCCCCGACGGAGCTTTTAATTATTGCTAAATCCTTGATAGAGACGGCGTGTAAGACAGAAAACGCCAGAGGGAAAACAATGTTTCCATCCCGTCTTCCTCGCACCCTCCTGCTCCATGCGTCTCTCCAACCCCCTGCTGCGTTGGAGCGATGGTGCTTCCCAGGGCAAGTTTCCCTCTCCTGGGCTGATCAAAGGTACGAGACATGCAGCGTGTCAGGCAGGGGAGGGAGCAGGAAGCGTGCTCTCCGCGTCTCGTGAACACAAAAATTTGAAGCAGGAAGACAAACAAAAGTGAACTTCGCTTCAAGACTTCGCTAAATATCCTCGCACATGCTCGTTAAAGCAGTCTGTTCTTTTGTTTAGCATCATTTGGAGGAGTTTAAATGGTTTCATGGTGAGGAACGACGGTTGGATTTAGAGCAGTCGCAGGTTTGAGGTTTGTTTCACCGTCTGTCCCCGTAACGTGACTCACGTAAGCGGTTTTTGCTGCACTTAGAGAGCTGTTTTTTCTTTTTTTTTTCGCGCCATTTTACCTCCTACGGCAACTCATCACCTTCACAAATGAAACTCATTCTCCCCTTTTAAAGCTTACAAAACTCAAACTGACTTCGCCTAATTTAGAATTCCGCCGCTGTCGAGAATTGTACTCAGAGAGCGCCTCGTCTGAAGTAGAGGGGCTAATTTGATGACAAACACAGCTGAAAGAACCCATTATTATTCAGACAGAAGCCTGCGGTCTGGGCCCAGGCACTTAGCTGGGATTTAATCTAACCCAATGGGAGGTTGAACCCGTTCTTTTCATTTCCACAATGGATTATGAAATCCAGAGGTGGAGTTATCAGTCATTAATACATTCACAGGCAGGCGACTTTATGCAAGGGAGTTTTATAGGAAGGCAATCACCAATCAGGCATAACATTATGACCATAGGCCTTCTGAATATCGACACCAAGTCCGTTTTCACGAGAAATATTAATACTTTTATGACGCCGAATCGGGGGAAAGGGAAATTCCCCCACACCTGAGACAGACCTCTGAGACCTAAAGCCCTTCAAAGAGGCAGCCAAACATACAGGTATACAGGGAAAATACATCGCAGTGCCCATCACAGGCACATCCACGTAGATCACGTCAACATGCTGTTTTTTTTCTCAACAAAAACACATAAATTGGAAACGGCAGAGAATGTGGAATGTGACCCTTGTTGTCGAGTTGTGTAACCTGAAGAACACGTGATTTTGCTCAGATCTTCAGTTGACTTGTTGATTTTGGCAGCTTTTTAAATTCTTATACAGTGATATAAAATACATTTTATTCACAAATATTATTCATTGTACACACAAACATATACACAGGCGTCTAAAAGTATCGATATCGGGATATTAGCCTTGGTATTATTCGGTATTGAAAGGAAAAATAGTCCCAGTATTATGGGTTCCTCTATAGTGGATCTTCCCACAGATACTTGATCAGTTTGGGATCTAGTGAATTTGGAGGCCAGGTCAACACCTTGTGCTGCTCTTTATTTTATTTTTTTTAGTTGTTCCTGAAGCTTTTTTTGTTGTGTGTTTGTGTCTGTCTGAGGCTGCATCCTGCTGCTGCCATCAAAGAGTTGGAGGTGTCTGGTCTGGTCTAGGTGGGCGCTACATATCTGAGCAACATGCACACTCATGAATGAACGCCAGGTCCAAAAGCTTCCCAGCAGAACTCTGAACTGTGACATGATGGTTAGTTTCTTCTCCTGTCGTTGGTCTTAATGTTGCGTCTGAACGCCCGCGCAGAGAGTGCAGGTGGAACAGCGAGGCAAGTGCAACACGTACGTAACACGTTGCCACAGGCCTCCCACACATGACAAACAGATGTGGCTCATTTGCGGAAATATTTTTTTTGTGTGTGTGTGTCATTGCCCTCTGAGAATAAGTATCAATCCGCACAAACAGCTCGGGGAAAAGAACCCTGAAGTGATTTGACAAACTTCAAAAGAAAGACTTAATATGTTTTCTCTTTCGGAAAAAAAAAACACAGATGCAACACAACTCTATTTAAAGACTCTCCGGCTTCCAACTGTATTTACATAACTTTAATTCAGTCCCTAATTAAAGCCCCAGAGAATCTCAGCGAGACTCCAATTCAGAATAATTAAAGAGGAAGACAAGTGAAATAACAACAGAGACTTCTTTGGTTAAAATCTAAATGCTCAGGTGTAACTCCCTGTTAATTAAATGCAATTTCTAGGTTGTTTAAAAAGGGTTTAAATACGAGGGGAAATTTTGAGGTGTTTTGCTACAGTATTAACATGCTGATTGCTCTGTTGGGGAGAGACTCTTCTCTTTGCTCTCGCTGATTCGCCGTTTAAAGCGGAGCTAAGCAGAGAGTCGGAAAACTTTTGTCCTCCCACGCGCTTTAGAAGGGCAATTAGCTTTATTTATTTATTCCCTGCATTCTGCCTGGCTTTATACATTACTGTTTACTATGATCTGATGTCTAAAGTCTGCAGCGAATTATTAATAATGATTATATATATATATATATATATAAATATATCACAGGCAAAATTACACATATGCATAGCCTACACTGTTTTAATTACGAAGTGCAGCTCTGATGTCTGAATCTCCACAAACAACTAAAAATAAAAATGACTGCATGGGGCCGTGCCAAAAGGAAAAACACAATAACAACAACATGAAAACCGCGTGAAATTATGTGCAACTGAGCTGAAATCGTCGCGTTCACTAGCGCTGATCTAGAGCAGCCTTTTTAAGGTGAGACACGGCACTTTGGCCTCACACAAGCGTCACCGTGTTTACCGTCCTAGTCCAAAGTGATGAGGATGCGCACCATATACCGTTTGCTAATTATCTTATTTTGACGTGTCACAGCAGGGAAGGAGCAGGTACATAAAAAAAGGGAGCAAGAAATAGTGCATCCGCCGAGTGGATTTCAGCCGTAATTAATACACGTGCGCTTTCCCCACTGTGACAAAAAAAGGGTCTATCAGAGATTAACACCGAGAAGAACGTCTGGCTCAAACGAGGCTGCCTCCACCTCTGGGCGCTACGCTTGTCTGCGTCACATTTTAATGGTGCGACAACACGCGGCTGTTTTCGGGCGTCTCGAGGCATCCGAGGCTAATTAACGCGGCGATACAATAACTTTCCCGCGGACGCATAAAGTCACAAAGAAAAGTTTCAAATTTCAGTCACATACAATAATTTAACTTTATCAGCCACCTCTGCTGTTTCTGAAAATGTCACAACTCCATGAGTGCCACGAGAGGGGGCAGGCCGGTCTAAGGTTCTGGATTAATAATTGTTTAATTTGAAAATAAAACGGAACCCTCTGAGTGTTTGAAGCTGAGCAGCTGTACTTGCTTGACTTTCCTGAAGAGAGTTCACCTCTTCTTCAAAAGGCTTCCCCCTGGTTCTAAACAGGCCAGAGGGAGTGTGAGTTTTTTTTTTTTTTTTTTTTTTAACCTCTTGCGGGGCTGCTGGGAGTCGTCGGGGGTAAGTGACCTCGTTTGTCGACAAGAGCAATGAGGTTGTTAAGCCCCCGGTCATTATGTGAGTTGACGGTTTCAGCAGGTTTGGGGTTAAAGGGCCCGAAACACACCAAGGGCGACCCCCCTTGAGTTTAACGAAACAGGGCAGGAGGAAAAAGAACTAGAAGTGACAAAAGTAATCAAAAAAATACAAGCCAAGGAGGCACGCGCAGACGACCCTTGTTATTATGACCACCTTCCTGATGTTGTGTAGGTCTCCAAAACAGCTGTGACTCCTCAGAGGACCGACGTGGACCTTCTGACGGTGCCTCAGAACAGGATGTTGTTAGTGTGGATTGAGAGGAGGGGGGACGCCTCTGTGGATCATCCCACAGATTCTTGATCAGTTTGGGATCTAATGAACTTGGAGGTCAGGTCAACACCTTGTGCTGTTCTTAATGTTTTTTTGAGTTGCTCCTGAACCGTTTTTGTGTGTGTTTGTTCTGCAACCATCACAGAGTGTCGTTGCTATGGGGTGGGGGTGCCTGGTCTGGTCTAGGTGGGTGCTACATGACTAAGTAAACATCTGTATGAATTCCAGAAAGTCCAAAAGTTTCCCAGCTGAACATTGTATTGTCACAACATGATCCATGTCTACTTGCTTCTCCTGTCATTCTCCTGTCATAATGTTGTGGCTGATTGGTGTATGTACATATATTACGTACATCTACTACTCTCATAATTGCTCATTTCTAAAGCAACATATCTAAAATACCATCTACTGTGCAAAGAAACCATAAGAAGCTCTGGATTAGAAACTGGCAACTACCTCAGGACCTGAACACCTCACAGGCTCCCAATGCACCAATTTGTCTGCGCCGCGTTAACTCAAATAGCCCGTCATTGTTGTGCACTGGAAGGATCCCGCGTTGAAACGTAACACCTTTTTAATATTTCCGCATTAAAGCGTAATATATCCCGCATGGGACGGGCGATAACCCGGGGTGTATTTAGTCAAATTATCACCAGCTCGCACGCGGTAATCCTGGAGCACTGCCGACGCTTCTCTGTGACTCGGGGTAAAAAAATGTGAGAATGGAACTCATTGTCGTCCCGGGGGCCTCCTAGCGGGCTAATCCAGCCCTGCCCTGAGTCACACACACACACACATAGACACACAACAGTTCAAACAACACCCTATGAATCTGCAGAAAGTCTTGCGTGGACTCCGCTGCGTCGATAAATCTGTACATCACACAAACCGTAGCGCACTCTCCCCATTACTCAGTGTCACCTGAACAGAGGATAAATAATAAAGCCAAAAATCAGCAGCTCATTCCGAACGATCAATGTGTGCGCTGATAAGGCGTCTCATCATTCGGCCTGAGCCTGATTGCACTTCGACAAAAGAAAAATCTTTAAGCATTCTTTTCCATTAAATTATCCACATCGTTATCGTCTCCTTTACAGTGTCTGCTAACAAGCCGCGAGGCCAGCGCGCGAACGTGCTCTTCGGCTTAAACACTCGACCCAAAGCTAAACATTAGCTCCGCCGCGCCCCGTTATTAGAAACGTAACGCAGGTGGTTTTTCCGAGCCGTCCTCTCTCCGCCACGTATGAAACGCGGGGGCGACATCACATTAAATTTAGAACACACCAGTACGCGCGGGGGCCAACTGTTTGCTCTCTTCGGTGATAAATCTGCAAACGACGGCGAAAATGATATATATCTGCAATTACCTCATTAAACTAGGTCATGGTAATCCATAACTCATTTTCACAGCTCTGAGGTTTATAGGAAAGAGGACAAATTTAGCTTGTTTAGGACGTGACGACGGCAATTTCTCATTTTTATCTTTTATTCCGTTTATTCTCCGAAACCGTAATGAAACAAAGCCTCCGCCTCCCCGCCATTGATTAAGCTATTACCACCGGAGAGTCTCGCTCCTTAAATGTGATTTTTACAGCTAATGAGAGTGACATCAATGGCTTGATTAAAAATGCAGAGGACCTCCGCGCGGTGCCTCTTCTCGGGATGCGGCTGAAAGGCCCAAATATTAATGATTTATTTGCTTTTATTTGAAAAGTATGTAGGGGAGCGTATCAAGATGCTTTTAGGGGGACGGATCGGAGGCAATGCGCTCGCAGTGCGCGCGGCACTACGGGGCATGGAGAAAAAAAAGAAAGAAAAGGAAAGAAAGCAGATCTCTAAACTCAACAGAGGAATGATTACACTTCTCTCTGCCGTTTGTGACATTTCTCAGAGTTAATTATTCATCATGCTTTTCTCCCTCTGTTGCTGGGGGGCAGCTCCTGAGATGGTTCCACTTGGAAAAAAAAAAAAAAGCAGAAAAGGAGCATAACTCAACCGTTCCCTCGTATTGCCTTTTTCTTTTTCCCCCCTCCCCACCCCGTCCTAATCTTCCTGTCAAGCTGTTTTTACGCGGCGGCGGCGGCGGCGAAGAGGACGGGGCTTCCACAGCCACGAGGACAGTTCCCGTGCCCTTTGCCATCGGCGGCTGCGCCGGTCGAGGGCTCCGCGAACACGCGACGCCTGAAAAGCTCGTCGCTGTCGCCTCCTCTTAGGGAACACAAAAGGCTCCCTATCGCCCCCCCTCCACCCTCCCACCTCCTCCCCGTCATCAAAAGATAGGAGCACGGGGAGAAAAACACAGACAGGTGTGCGCTGAACTATCCCGCCTTGCTGCTTCCTTTGGAGGCGACTGTGACATTTGGCGGGACAAAAAGGCAAAAGAATTTTATGATTAACTGTCAAACCCCTGACATCACTAGTCTTGTTTGGAACTTTCCTCTCGCTATTCAAGTTTCCCAGAAACCTTCTGATATTTATCATGAAGAGGAACTTTCTTTTAATCCCTTTTGACTTTTTTTTCTTTTTTTTTTTAATTCTATCTATAGAATGAGATACACTAGTTAATACATTTACTGGTACTTCCTTTGAAGTATAAGCTCCTCATCCCACCCCTGTTATAAATGAAAAGGGCAAATCCTTTACCCACTCACATTTCACCGTGGGTCGGGGAGCGTTCGCAGTGGCTAAAGATCAAATAAGATACGGCCTGTAACGGGGGCTAACGCGGCCCCGGCTCCTTCGCGCCTATTGAAGAACAGAAAAGAGACTGAGGGGGCCACGGCGCTGCTTCCGACTCGTGCGCAGAAGAGGCTGGTTTTGCAATATTCAAAAGCGTTTTCTGAATGCTGAATATTCTTTCGACGGGATGAACATTTTCCGCGCTAGTATTTGTTAAGCAGCAAACCCACGGCGCCGTTCCCCAGGCGGAGTCTAACTTGGGAATAATGATCTGGGGAATGTTTGCTCACTTCGCCCACAGCGTCCTCATTATTGCTTTCAGGAGTCACTCGCTTCATCTTTGAAGATAGATACATTTTGCAATATATTATTAATACATATTGTTTCCTTTGAATCTCGTAGACAAAAGGCTCGCCGTGCCGCATATTTCAGACCTGCGGCGTTTTTTTTTTTTTTTTCTTTCCACCGAATTGAATCCAGCCGCTTTGGCGGGAGCTTCCTCGTAAAGTTGCGGCACGCGGAGGTGGTTTAACGTGACTGCAGGTGCGAAGATGAGTGGTGTGTAGGAAGTGCAGTGAAAAGGGTACGATGCTACTAATCTGTGAACGCTGAGATGGCTGAAATTACGAGAGATGGAGGACGTTCCAAAATGGTGCGCTTTCTTGAGAAATTTCTTAAGGCCAAGTCCACTATACACAATCAAAAGACAGATGGAAGCAACAGTGCTTCGTGGCACCCCAGTGGAGCTATTAAGTGATTATATACACAGGCACCGGTGAGAAATCAGTTAAGCTCACTCCTGTCGAGGCAGTTCTGCATGTAGTGTGTAGTTCTGACGCTCTTATTTTGATAGTGAAGGCGGTCGTGTGTGGAGGTGCAACCATGGGCTGTATGAAGATGGATGGAGGGAACAGCTCTTCAAAGGTGAAGCCAGGGCAAGTAGAGCTCCCCCTGGTGTCCGGCTGCAGTATGGGTCACAAGCTCCACCCCCTCCATGTTAGTGGATGGGCAAACAAAAAAATACACATCAAACATAAAGTTTTTTTTGTTTTATTTAAGGATGGTTTCTGTCATTTTAGGTAGTTTATATAATATTGATGAACGTTCAAGTGTTCATTTTTTGATTTTCATTCATAGATATTAAACAGGGGGGCACTGCAGCGGGGGTTGCAACATCTTTGGTTGATTAGACATTTTTTATACATATATATATTTCATTTCTTTAATTAATTAAATTAAATTAACATGAATCCAACATATTTTAGTAAAAGGATAAGGGATAGCTTAATATTAAATGCAAACTGATAATAATACAGAAAACATATAGTAGGTAGGGGGGTCCCTGCTTAATCTCTCCATCAGTTTGGCCCCTGTTTTAGTTTAGTCGTTTGACACTATAGACACAGGATGTAACGTAATGGCGACTACCTCTCTGTAGTGCAGTCCTGTGGGACCATGAGAGTTGTAAAAAAAGAAATACATTTTTTTTTTAATTAAAACAAGTACAGTGTAGCATTAATTAAACTAAATATTTACATAGTCTATGGGTGCAATTGAGTAGGTGGGTGGGAATATGTCTATATGTGTCTGTTTATTCCCTAGGCTATTTAAGTTTCACGCTTTTTTTAAAAGTATTTCAGTACATACGATAGTTTGGGTCAAAATACCATAAATTTAAAGCGACCGTATGACTTTTTTTTTTTTAATTTCCCATCTGGGAACACGGACTCAAAGTGACAGCGTTTTAGCAACCTCACTGCATATAACTTTTAAACAAGCTCGTTTCGTCTCTAAATCCCGCCGTCGTGGTCTGGCAACCCCCGCCCCTGGAGGAATTTATTAGACAGATTGACTCTCAGTATCGTATCAGCCTCCAGAGAACTACCGCCACGGTGCCAAAACACCGTCCGTGTCTGTGAAAGGTTATTCGAGTTCGAACAGTCTCCCAACTACCATTTGAGAAAATTTGTCATTTACTGCTTTTTAAAAAAAACATGACTAAAATTAATAGTGGTATTATAAATGTTATTATGCTGCTATGTCTGTATGTTTTCCCTTCGTCGTGAATGCCTCCTCACGCTGTCACTCCATTCCCTGTTTCAACTCATCCAATGCTCTGTTTACCCGTGTCCTCCAACCCATTCCACGTCCCCGCTCTTCAGATTCGTGGCAGATACGTCGCTCTACCTTCCTTCCTGCCAATCTGCTACAGTCGGAGCTGTGTCTCCTCCTGTGTCTCCTGCTGTTTTTTGCCCTCCCTGATGTTTTTTTTTTTATACGTCCCTTGTTTGTTCTGTGTCTGTGTGTCTCGTCAGGGCGTGGTTCATCTTTCCCCTCATGCGGCTCGTCAACCTGCGCACCTGAGGCTCTTCTGCTCGTCAAGCCCTTGCAGTATATGTGTCACTCTCCCCCCACCAGATTGGCCGTGTCTGACGATTTCCCGGTGATTTCTTGGTGTTGCCCGTCACGTAACGCTTTTGTGTCTCCAGTATTCCGACCTCGTCCACGAAATGAAAGTCTGTTCGGCTTAACCAGCCAGCCTGCAATCAGCTGACCCCCCCTCCCCGGCTAAAAACCTCCGGGCCTCAACTCCAGCTTGCAAACTTTACGTTATATTCAATAAAACATTCGCCCAATCTGGCTGTGAGTGCTGCTTTTGGGCCCCTCGGGTAAAAGCCAACATAACGTAGTCTGGCGGTGCAGCCTCTCCTGTTCGTCCTGGGCGTCTGAGCTGCTGCTGCTCAATCAGCAGTGTCTAGACTCTGGGGGGTTCGTGTCCTCGCCTCCTGCGTTCGTCTGAGCGTCTAGCCGCCAAAATATCTGATCTGACGAGCCGTGTGAAGAATTATGGCGCTGAGTGACGCTCAAATGATGCAGATCTGCTGAAGAGTTATTGTTTCCGCGATCTTTTAAAAATGCATCTGATCTCAAAGTCGCGGGGAGGCGTCCGCGGCCAGCTGTCACCCCTTTTCCCCAATGTGCACCTGTTTGAAATGAATGCTTTGTCTCTCTTGCTGCCGCCACAGCGAGACACAGACGGGGGGGGCAACAAGTTGGCTCGTGTTGCTCGTAATGCGCCGTGAACGATTTGTGTTTGTTCGGATCGGCTGCTGCTAAGTGATTTGCTTTGGTGGCCTGTTTTGAAAACCTCAACCTCCGTGTTGCGTTTTTTAATTTTTTTTATTTATTTTTTTAATCATGACTATTATTAATGAGCTGGTGCATCCTTTTAATGGATGAGGACAGGCAGGGCTCGGTATAATATGCAGGATGCGAGGCTAATTGGCGGGTCACGATGATGTATAGCGACGTGGCACCGACGAGCCTTGATTAGAACTAATGTCACTTCCCTTCCGACTAACATTTCTGTCAACCAAGCAGCCGCGGCAGGCGAGACCACGCCGGGAACACATACATGCGCCTGATGTACGCGTTACTGCGCGATGCAGAGATTTATGCTGCGCGCGGAGACGCGTAATAATTATTTCACTACCTCGTTGGCTCCCTCCATGTTTATTTCCTTCTCATCATCCCTGCATTTCGCCCTGCGAGATCCACGTGGAATTTGCTTGTATATTAAGCCCCTGTTATGATATATTATGAATAAAACGTCGCGCTTGCTCCGAGAATAATTCATGCGGACATAATTGAGCGTGCAGGAGGATGTCAAAATGTCTGCTGTGACTACATGCATCTGACTGTGATTACTGAATCTTAAAGCAAGTATGAGTCAACGGATGTTTCGGTGTGAGCGTATGGTGCCTTTGATGGCATGAGTGTACGACAACACTGTAGCTATGGATTAAAAGCATATGTTTCAGCTTGCAAAAATTTAGATTCAATGTTTTTCAGGCCAAGGACCCACAAAAAGACAGAGAGGTTAAGTATGGGCCCCCTACTTACTACATGTGTTTTTTTTTTGTTTTTTTTTAATTAAATTCAGCCTAGTGCTGATAATATACATTATTATGTATATATACCATGCACTGTTAGCTTCTCTTCTGCTATTATTGCAGTGTGTGTCTGGGATTTCACCTGGGGACTGAATAGGCTCCCATGCAATTGCGGGGTCTTAGCGTGCAATACGCATCCACGTGATTGGCTCAGCAGCTATAGGGGCGGGGCCTACTGTGTCTTCTGCCTCCATTTATCCCTTTACTAAAATAAATAGTTGGATTCATGTTAATGTGGATTTAAAGATATTTAAATTTGTGGGGGGAAATAAAAAAAAAAAATAATAGGAAAATGTCTAATCAACCAAAGATTTTGCGACCCCCCCCCTGCAGTACCTCCACGGACCCCTAGGGGTCCGTTGAAGACATGATTTAGATAGCTCCTTTTTAATGATAGTATCACCCCTACGTGTCTCTGCACAGCATCACCCTCTTATATGAATTTGATTTCTTTCATTTTCTGCGTAAGTGTACTTTTCTGACGTCGTTCCAAAAACTGAACTCGCGCCAGCTAGCTTGTTTATCCCGCTCAAACCGCGTTCTTTTTGTTTTCACTGACGAGAACGGTAAGTAAGATCCAACGGTGATACGACAAATTTAAATCTCCAAAGTCTTACCGATTTCACTGTTGGCTGGCGTTACATAAGATTAATTACCCCGACGCTGGGGAGCTTAGACGGATGTCGGTGTTAGATTTCAGGTTTGCTTTCAGCCTCACGCTTTGGCGAAACTCAATGCCTCCAAATGCCCCCCCCCCCCCCAAAAAAAAAAAGAAAAAGAGAGGCGATTTTGCTCAAGTGGCAGGATTAGAGTCATAAAATCATGAGAGAGAAGAATGAGAGCCAACAACCCATCACTTCTGATATCATCAGAAATTAACCTTCGGGGTGGAAAGACTGAACCGAGAGTGGTGAAGGGAGGCGCGCCGCTACGGGAGAGAAAAAGAGGCAGGTAGACAAATGCCGGGAGATTTGGCAGCCCTTCAAGGCTGTAATTCAGGGAGAAGACCACATTAATATTTAGTGATGCTCTCAGGTAAAACAAAATGAGCTGAGCTGCCCTAGCTCGACAGGAAGGACTGGCAGCAGACGGCGCGGAGGTCCGCCGGGTGTGCAGCGTTCCCGCAAAGCTTCGAGCTTTAGCATCAGAAGACACAATTATCTACAAAAGCCGAGCAGTAAATTAAATACATTTGCCACGGCGTACGTACATAAAACGCAGGTACTGGAGCGTCTCTAAAATTTTAAACCAATCTTAAAACAGGCTTGTGGGAAATCTGACTGTGCAATTAAACACTTGCACTAAAAAAAAAACAGCCATGACTGAAATATCTTGGGACAAATTACCGCGGAATTATCAAGACATTAATGGTCCCCAGAGGATGGATCTGAGTTTGGCGATCCCTTAGCCACTCACGTCGCAGAATCACCAGCTCCAGTTTCTAAAACAAATACCAGAACAGACTTTGCCATCAGCTGTGTGATACATTTACTCCTAATTAGCAAATGTTAGCACGGAGAATAATAATGTTGTGGATGTGATAGTACACAGGGAATCTAATTTAGCAGCACCTTCGCTCTGGAAATATTCACATTTGCCCTTTCGCCCTCTGCGCCGATTGGAGCTGTTAGCACATCCACGTGAATCCGCTTGTGTATTAAATTTATTTAGACACTGACCCGAGACCTGAGCGAAATTTCGCACTGGGCCGGGAGCTTGTTAGGGAGCAGGAGGGCCGTTAAAGGCGTCCTTCAGGGGGAAAGAAAGAAATGATTCGATGCAAAACGCTGAGCTGCAAATCTCGGCGTGCGCCGGGAACGCGCCGCACGAGAAGAAAAGGCGCCGGCGGAATGGAGATCACAGAGAGCAAAGCGTGGCGAGAGCGAGGGCGGAACGCCCGAAATGCCACGAAGGCTGTGATCACGGGCGTGTGACACCATTATGGGCTGGGGACGCGCGCCGCCTGAGCCCCCTCTCTGATCCCAGGGTCAATGTAATGAGGAGGCTTGAGAAGGAGAGCGCCCGACAGGGGCCGCACATCTTCAGGCCCTCCGGTGCTGTTTGCTTGTAATGAGATGAGCTAAAAGTTCAGCGCTAATTAAGCGCCAGGCGTCACTGGAATTCTATGGCTTTTAAAGGAGTCATGACACCCCTCCTTCAAATATTAATGCTGGCAGCAGTGAAAAGCTTATCTTGAATAAAACAGATTACGGAAAAATAATGTCTAAAAAAAAAAAAAAAAAAAATCTATAATGACTTCTAAATGTTTCATGGTTGAATAAATGTTAAATGTTGCCGAGACCGAGCCCTTGAGATAATGAGGACATAATGTCAATCAGGAGATTCTCCAGGAAGGAGGACGGAAGTAACTCTTACAGCACAGGGGGTCCGCAGAGGTACCGCAGACATTTTTGGCATATATATATTTTAAATTTTCCCCAACAAACTTATCTTTTTTCAAATGCAAATTAACAGAAATCCCACGTATTTTAGTAAAGGGATAAATGGAGGCAGAAGCCTCCTGTTCACAGTAGGCCACGCCCCTATCGCTGCTGAGCCAATCACGATGATGACTCTGTCAGGTTCCCCACAATTGGCCAAGAGCCTATTCAGTCCTCAGGTGAAATCCAGAAGCACTCTGCAATATTAGCAAAAGAGAAGCTAACAGTGCAGCCCACTACTGAGGCCTTCCTTCCCTGCACAGCCCCTCTACTGTTGCACGTTTGAAATAAAAAAAAAAAGATTATTTGAACCTGTATATCATGTAAATGGCTTAATATTGAATGCAAAATGAAAATTTATATTTATAAGCAGCATGAGGCCCAGTTTAATATAGAACACACGTAGTAGGTAGGGGGTCCCTAATTCATGTACATGTGAAGTAGCACTCGTACGTTAGACATATGTTAAATTCAGTGACAGTAGCGCCTGTTTCACAGCTACTATAGCCTCACCACTTATTCCAGAGTGTTGTTCTCGGCACCGAATCGCACGGTATTAACGCCAGCCTTCAGAAACGTGTGCTTATCTTAGCTCAAAGGAGCGGAGACAATGCCAGGACGCATGAATTGTTAATCTTCACGTTGCTATGTTATCTAACGTCTGACCGGGCGCGAGCGACAGAGCGCAGTCACTGAAAAGGGTGACCTGGGTTTTTGTTTCCTATTTAAAGTCTTATGATGAACGACGGAATGAATTATTGAAGGAAACAAAACGGGAGAAAGATTATTTACCGAGGGGCGCTGTCCTCGGCGTAAAAGACTTTTCTGTTGCTGTCGCGAGGTGAGTCATTCAATCACTCCTCAATCAAGTTTTCAATCATCCCATCTGTGCTCGTTCAACATTCCTTTATGAGCAGATTCTGGCCATAAAGTTTTTACATCTTGTGGAAGATAAAATCCCTACCCCCGTTTTTTAAAGAGCCTCGTGTGCGGCGCCGGGGCCGACCAGACTTCGGCAGCGGCGCGCGGGGAGAGGAACGGGGGAGAGGAATATACCTGTGCGCCGGTGATGAGAGACTTCAAATAAACTACATGGGTCTTGTGGAGAGGCCCGCGAATTGCTCTCGTCCTCATACATATCGAAATTACTGGGAGAATTGCTGCAAATTGCAGCTATCTCCACTCCGGCTCTGCAATCTAGTGCAGATGGAGTGTCTGCCAGGGTACAGCCGCACCAATCAGAGACAACACACCCTCCTGAAGGAAGCAGAGGGAGAGCTGGAGGCCAGGGCATCATTGTGTCAGCGTCAGGACTGATTGGCAAGGCCTCAGCTGGCCGGCTGAAAAGGGATCCCTGGCCAGCCGACATCAATGTGTCAGACTCACTGAGGAGGAATCGCACTCTTGAATAATTGATTGAATATGAATGCAGTATTGGAGGAGCTTTAACTGAAAACACTTACATGTGTTCTAAATAATATATTGCAGGGGATTGTAGTTTATACATCCCTTTGTCGAGTGGGATACGATATCATATGATATTTTCCTGTGTTTCCTGACAGCCGGGCTCCACACTAATCTCAATCAGTTCCACTAGCTCGTGCTGGCAAATGAATCGGCATATTAAACGCGCTTCATGCGCATGTACACATGTGCTCACACCTGAAATGTCATGTACAGTAGTGATCTCTAATATGATTCCCTGCATTTTTAAGACAAACCCCTTTAAAGAGTAATTAGAGTCGTCTGCATTTGCCTGCACTGGTTACGCAGACAGTGCAAACGGAGTGATTTGTAAGCATGAATATAAAGGTATGAAGGGGTGCACAATACTTTAATTCTGCCAGAATAAAATATTCTGACACATATTTTTGCCTTTGAAACATAACACAATACACAGAAGCCACACTGAGGGACACTTGTCATTGACAGACTTCATTTATCCAGTGCAACGCCATTCTTGGGATTTTGCTCGGCTTTGCATGTCGTGAATAGTCAGGGACCAGGGTAATGCAAAAGCCTCGTATAGCCCCATCCACGAGGAGCCAATTATTATGGCAGGGATTGTGCGAGACACTGTTGCTCAAATGCTCTTAAAAACTGCACACTGTGTCGTGGCGGGGAATTAAATATAGTGTTAGGAAGCTGCTGCTTTTCTTGGATTATAATTATCAGCAGGTCTGAGTGGAGGGAGGAAGGAAGGAAGGAAGGAAGGAAAGGGAATTTGCCGGGTAAAAAAAAAAAAAAAAAAAAGCCTACAGGCCGTATGAGCCACATGAGTGACGTTTGTGGGCAGATGCTGGCTATAAAGAGGTGCTCGAGGCACTAAAGAGCAATTGTTTGCCTGGTCTTAGGGTCATCGCCAGGTGATCATAATAAACTTTATGTCAGGTGTGCTGTCATTTTGTTGCGTGAAATGTTCTACATCTGCATTCTAATCCTTCTCGTCTGCTGCCTAATTGGACATCTGCTCCTGTCCTGGTACCTTGTCCCGTTTTCACCACCATGACTGATTGGGCCGCTGCCTGCTCCCATGCTCCAGTCTGGCTGCAGCGCTATCTGCACGGGCTTTAACGTGGACTCCAGTTCGTTAGTTTAGGGAAGCTGTGATTTAATCTCAGCAGTTTGCCTCTGGTTCTTCACATAATCACTTGTCCAGTGGTAACTCATTGTCTTTGTGTCCTTTTTGTAATTACTTGCAAGTGGTTCCCTGTCCTTTTGTGTTCTGTAGCTACTTAGCGGTGGTTAATTGTAGCTTTGAGCTCTGTTCTGTTAGATATATAGAAATAATTGGAATTAACTGGAGACCCGGCCGCGTTTAATTGACTTAGCACACCTCCCATTTTGAGGAGTGGTGCGAGGGCTACTGTTTCCTTTGTGTAGGGAGCATAGCTGGATTTTGAACCCTGGGCTTTGTTTGATTTTGATTGGTTTCATTTCTTTCAGGAGCTTCGCACCTGTTTTTCTTCTCACTTGTTTCAGTGTTGACTAAGATGAGACGTTGATGAGCTAAAACTATCTAGCTAACGCCTGACCCCACCCGTCCACACCATGGCAGGAGGTTCTGCAGCATCCACAGCAGGACGTCCAGGTTCAGAGACAATCTCTTCCCCCTGGCTGTAAGACCTCTGAACACTCTCACACAGTAAACAGACTCTTATGTATGTTAGCATTAGATATTCGAGAGGTTTTTAGAAATGTAGGGTTTTCTGTTACCAGTGTTTTATTGCAATATTTAGGTTTTGTACATTTCTTCGCGGAGTGAGTGGTCCGCTTAGCAGTATCATATATATATTTAGTATTTTGGTCTGCTTCACCATCTCTGCAATTTTTGATTTGACTTGTTTTGGATCAAAATAGATGATAGTGAAACTTTGAGGAGACTATAACTGAGGAGGTTTGAAGATACAAGCATTTGTATGACTACAAGTTTCAGTCGCTGTTGTTGAATGTGAAGCAGGAAAAGGTAAGTGAGACAAGAAGTGGAATTAAAAATGTACTTTACTGACATAAAAAACGACACAGCACCATCTAGTGTTTGGGTGGTGTTTTTACAGAGCAAGTCAGACTGACAAGCGCAAAAATATAAATGCTCCACAGCGGTGTAGACTACAGTGTCCCATAAACCACACTTAAGTCTCATCTAAATACTTTGTGCATGAAGTTATCGTCCTCTTTTTACTCACACATATTTAAACAGCACACAGTGTATGCTAGATTAGCCTTTAGCAAGCTAAATTTGTCTATAATTGTAGGTCCTGGAATGAAACCTTCTTAAGTAGAAGTCCAAAAACGAAGTAACACACCAAACCGTTCAGGTTGCAAGCCTGCAGTTTATTGTTTAAGCTTTGAAATTATTATTTCGCTTCAGAAACGTGTACTGCCATAATGGTTTTCCCTGATTATGTTTGTACTTGAATTACCATAACAATAGTTTGCCAGAGAATGCGCTAGCAGACAAGTTATCTCCGTAATTTGTGTTCAGCTGTCATACTGCTTTTGAACATCTGCGTTTGTTGCGCTTTAATTTGAAGTCTTAGAAAAATGAATGCTTTTTTTTCCATAACAGCCAAAGAAAAAGGTTTTTATATTCTTAATGTATGGTCCAACCTCATGAATTAGTGAGGACAGAACAGCAGACTGATATTGCTCTCTGTAACTCTGTAAAGGGACATGTAGAACTGCACCAGTGCTAAGAGTCCAGTGTTGATAATGGTTGTAATAAGGTAAATTAAGGTAGAAAATTCAGTTTACTATTTTCTCTAAAGACGAAAAAATATGTAAGCTGCAGTTCAACTAACTGTAAAAATTCTGTAAAGTTGATAAAAATATTAAAACTACAACAGATAAAAGTGAACAAAGAGCAGTCAAGAAGACTAAGAAAAAAATAAAAAAAGTGAACACCACTAATTAGTCTGACTGATTAGGCTGAAATGATGAATTTAGATGATATGGTAAAGATCTGCTTTTCCTATCAGTATGCAAGGCATTCCCTTAATTAATCGATACATTAAATGATGCATCTGATATTCTATAATTATTAATGGAAAAATTTGAAAATAATGTACGGTTTTGTCTAATATTTAATAAAGATGCTACAGGCCTTAAGACGAGCCAATATAATGAAAGACCTAGTGGCATCCATGTCAATGAAATTGTGAGCGTGAAACAACAACTAATTTGCCTTTAACCTCCTGAGATCCGGTGTCCTCGTATGGGGACATTACGTTTTAGTTGCAGCTTCTTCTGCTTCATTTAGACCTGTTGTGTCAAGGTTCCACGTCTGTCCATGTCATGTTGTGTTTCCTGTTTTATTTTGTTAAGTTGCTGGATTTCCTGTTTTGCTTCTCCTTGTCTCCTGATTGTTTATTTGTGTCACCTGCGTTGATTGTCCTCATGTGTCTCACCTGTGTCTTGTCATCCCTCAGTCCTCATATGTATATATAGCCCTGCCTTTCCCTTTGCTCCTTGTTGCGTCGTTTAATGTTAGTCTAACTTCTCCACGTCATGTTCCATGTTTCCTCGTCCTTGTTCCACATCTTGTTACCGTGTTTCCTTGCTGTGCTCTTTTGTATTTTTGGTTTTTGTAGTTTCCTGCCTTGCGCAGCGCTTTTTGTTAATTATTAAACACCTTTTGTTTTGGAGACCCTGCCTCATCAATAGTCCTGCATCTGGGTCCTCACCTACCACCTACAACAACCTCAACTCCCCCTACTTGACATGTTGTCTTCATAATGAGACACTTATGGGTCAATGCCCTTGTTTATTTGAGCTTATTAAATTTTGCAGTTTGATATGACGTGCAAATTGAACAAATTCCCAAGTACTCATGTGAGAACATTGGGATTTCATTGTTTCCAATTCCAATTTTTGCATTTAAATAATAATTCTATTCACATTGGTAACTTAAATTGTTATTTTTTTTTCAAAAACTCCTTCCCGTTCAAATATAATGCTTATTTTTTTTTTATTATTATTATTCTTGGCTCCTTCTAATTCCAAATACCTAAAGATCTTAAAAAAATTAAGATGCGGTGCAGCTTGCTTCTCGTATATAACAACATTGTCGTCAAAAGTAATCCCACCAGTGGTTCGCGAGCGCAGCGCTGACATAAAGATCCAAAAGACTAATGAGTTGTAAAAAGGTTACCAGTTAGCTTCCTCGTGCTCAGACAGCACGCTTGTGTGTTCCAAGATGTGTAAACTGACAACTTGTTACTTAGTGGAGTCTGGGGGATTAAATGTCACCTGCTGTAAGCAACACGGAGGCTCCGAAATTCAATATTTGCTTCTTCGCGTAGAACAAATCATCTAGCTCTGCATTACAGGATTAGTAGATAGATGCTAAATGACATTGTATGAAAACTTTAAAAACGCTATAGTGGTGGGGAGTGGTGAATTTCTTTCACAGCAATGTGACGTGGAGGTTTTTTAGAGACAATGGAAGCGACACATGGGGATGGATGGCGAGCGCCTGGTGGAATAATGAGGCTATTTATTCCCTCTAACCGGAACAGTGAGAGTTCAGGGTACAGCCTTCTGGAGAGTTTGCGACCTTCCTGCAAGGTAGCAGCTTTTATTGACTCCACACCAGTTTGAAATCAGGCTCTTAGACACATTGTGTCTTTTATGTGTGTGTGTGTGTGTGTATACGATTGGGCTTTGTGTTTTTTTCATCTAAATGCAATATAGTACCCCTGTGAGTATGGCACATTCATAAAGAGAAGTCATTCTGGAGGTAGTCCATTACTTGTCATTTGGAACGAACCCGCAAACCTACTGCATTTCCCCCTCCGCTTCTTTAACGCCAGTGTGCGCCGGCCTAATCGCTAACAAATCCTCGCTAATGTCAGTCATCTGTTTCCCTCTCCAGCTACCTCAGCAGTTTCCCTCTCCTCATAATCTCCCCAGTTTTGTCTCGCCTTTCCCTCCCCGTCTAACTCCCGGCGTCTCAGCATCCGTCCTCAGACTGTACGCATCGGAGATTTGTGCAGCCTTGCCTTTAAATGAGGCATCACTTGTTTATTTAAGGCTGGAGTAATAAATCCCTCTGAGCACGATCGATCAGCGATCCATCCCTCTCTGTCCGGAGGGCGGGGGGTCAGAGGTGCCGACCCTTGACATTCCCACCGTTAGTGGTAACTGCTGTCAATTTCAGAGAAGATCCAGCGGCGCGTGATTGCAGCGTTTGGCAGATTTTTCCACAGATGAACCATTAATGGGGTCGAGGCATTTCCACTGCAGTTCTTTGAGCCGCTCCTTTATCTCTCAGAACATATTTACCTGCAGTGTAATCAGGGCGGGTGTCTACTGCACAAGTTTCCAATTCCGTCCTCAGGGCTGCGCAAAGTAAAGGTGGAGGTAAAGGATAAGGTCTGTGAATAGGTCCCATAAGGGTGATCAAATGTTGGTTCTAAACCATGCAACTTTCTCGCTGGGCTCCTTCCATCCGCACAAAACAAAGTGTCCGCAGATAAATAAATAAATGGGAAAAGAAAAAGAATACACATACACACAAAGAAATGAGGCGCCATCCTCATGGGAACTGTGATGTTGTTTGATTCGCGCCCTCTTTGTAGATACAGTCCTCTTTAGATTCTTTACTGGGTGACAAGAATATAAATATAAGCTTCGGGATGCTGCGCTGCGATAGAGGCGAGCTTTGGAGGATAAATGTGTATGAGGACGTGTTTATGCACGGGTGTGTGGGAAAGGAAAAGATTAGGAGAAACGGGGGAAAGGGAAAAAAAAAACGAGAAATAGTAGCCGCATCAGTAAAGATGCAGACTGTGCAGTATTGCCACACATTTCAAAAAGCACACATCTGAACAATGCTTTTTATATTAACGACCGTGAGCAGTTTGTAGTTGTAAAGACGTACGGTGTGTCTACAACAGTTCTTAATAGAGATTAAGTTTATTCACAGATCAACTACCTTCAGATTGGTTCAGACAATGGCAGCTGAATCACTGCATTCATCTCATCTTTTTTCAGTGGTTTTTTGAAGCCCAAGGTCCTTCCCATGTAATCTGCAACTTCAGTTTGACACTCAGGCGAAACACTATACTTCTAGAGGGGCCGTATTTATTTATATTTGTTGTATTTATAATTTTGTGAAGATCTGTCATCTGTGTGCACATTATTGGTCAGAAATCACAAATGATAATGACATGTTAATATGTTACAAACCGAGCTGTTAACTAACCAGTAAATAAATAAATTTAAGTAAGAATTTACAAATAAAAGTATTACATGATTCATGGTTCAGGTACGCATTTCCTCAGACATCGATGTCTTTAGTTTTATTACTGAAGTTTTGTACAGGTCTAACTAACACCCGGACGGAGAGTAATGAATAAGAACTTAAAGTGTTTAGTCAAAGCAAGCAGAGCTCCCCCTGGTGGCCGGCTGCAGTATAAGTCATAAGCACTTTTTTTTTTTTTCTCCACGGATGGTTTCAGATGTTTTAGATAATTAATATAGTACTGATGCATATTCAAGAGTCCATTTTTTTCTGAAAAGTTTTAGTTTTAGTTTGACGCTATAGGAACAGGATGTGACATCATGACAAGTTGCCATTCCAACCGGTGGAGGCCTGTGTCCTAAAATATTGGGGATGCATAGTCCATATTTATATACAGTCTATGATCTGGAGACGCAGGCCCTCTATCACTTCTGGCCCTTTCTCATACTCACTACCATTGTGTGTGTGTGTGTGTGTGTGTGTTCAGTGAGTATGAGTGTGGACAGCAAGTTCTCCCCAGGCTGAAGATGAATGGACTCCCCTGCTGTGTCTGGCTCTACTACTTCTCTGAGCTCTGAGTAGTTCTACAGGCTGGGAGTTAATTGCCACAGACTCGCCGCTATCTCACGTTGATCTGAGGGACATGGGCAGGAATCTATCGACAGGGAAAAAAAAAAACAAAAGGGACGAAGATGAAGGGAATAAAACTGCAAAAGAAAGGCATGCTTGGCAATTACACAGTAAACCCGTGGACTTACCATGCGTGTTTGTCTGCGAGTACAAATGGGCGAGTTTCTTTTCCTTCTTTGTTACTCACTTTTTTTTTTCCATTTTTTTTTTTCATTTTGCTTTAACATTTTCCGCCACCATTCGCTGCTTTTCTCTCCTCATTCTTTTCCGTCTGACCTTCTGATGTGGAGTAGCTGTCACTCGGTTAGGACTGACACAGACAAGCCAAGTCTGGAAAAACGCCCATCTCCAAATGATAGTCATCCCCGGAGCCTGGTTTCCATCTGCACTCTCACTTTTGCATAAACACACACAAACACTCGGATGTCTTATTCTTCGCGGCTCACCTCCCTATAATCACACGAGCTTATGTACAATATTCGGGGCGGGCTGAGAGCTCAATTACAGCACTTGCGCGTGCCCCACTTGGCAAAGGTGAGCAGTGTGTTAACACTGCAATTTTCTGCAGATTTTTTATTTTTTTTTTCGCGCTTTTTTTGTGACACGTGGTAAAAAGGACTCGAAAGAAAAAGGGAGGAATAAAAAAAAAGGTTTCTTTTCCATTTCCCCTCCATGGCAGCTGTATCTTTAATGAGCCAGTCAGCCGAGGAATGTTAGATGACAACAAGGAACTCATCAGAAAGAGGACAACATCCAAGCGCATGGGTCTTATTACGCTGTTTACCCACTTCTGGGAACCGCGGCAAAAAGATGTTGTGGGACGCTCTGGGAATGTTTAGTTAAAAAGGGAATAGCCAAAAATACGAATTTATCTGTTGGTGCCAAAGTGTGATAATATATATAGATGCATATAATAACTATTTATAAACCAAAACAAACATGCAGCCATTGTTCAGTATAAAAGGTCAAACACACTGTAAATACACGGTTCTGGCATCGCCGGTAACCCTATACACTCAAAGTATCACAGTGCATGACGGTGGAGAGGGGCTTTAAATAAATAATAACGTGTGATCAATAATGTGAAAATGCATCTTGCAGGCAGGCCCACAGCTGCTGACAGTTGCACGGAAACTTGAATGTTCTGTGCAGAGTGAAAGACACTGTTACTTTAGCAGATACTGTTTGGAAACCTAATGTGTCTGAGTTATCTGGTGTTTGCTTTGTTTCGCAGTGATCCGACGTACAGAAAAAACGACGTGCAGATCCGTTTACTCCACCAGAATTAGGAGACGAGTCCGAGATGAATGAGAGTCTGTAAATGGGAACACGACGGCCTCAAGACGTGACGTAAGTTTTAGCTCGGTTTCCTTTTTGTGCCCTCGCCTTTCTGAACTCGGTGTGCAGTACGAGCCGTACCGTTCGGCTTTAAAAAACCGCACTCCCCGAATCAAACCTGATGTGAAGGAATACCGCTTCCTCTCTGGAGTCAAACATTACGACGTCTGATTTGCATCTCTCGCTATGTGAAATGACACAAACTGTCAGAGAAACAAGGACACGATCCATAACATTTAGGTTCCACTGCCTCGGGCGAAAGCTGTTTTTAAAAGGGAATTTAATAAAGCTCATTTTCAGCTCACGTCTTCTACAGCTGGCTTATTAAACAGTTGAGTAACTGTATTAGCATTTTTGTCTCAGATTAAAACAATACATAAGGGATACACGTGTCTCACTTTGCCTGCGGGGTAGGGGCTAGGGCAGACAGGTTTTCCTTAGAAAATGGCATTGTGACGATGTTGACGGTGATTAGAATCGACACGGGGGAAAAAAAGGCAAAAAGCGGCGTAGTGGCTCTGCCGGAGTGGGCGGTAATGGTTAGGAATCCTATGGGACAAGGCTGATATAGGTGTGTGTAAACACTCCCTTTCAGGCTTTTAATATGAAGCACCGGCCGGATGGGAGGAGTTAAATAATTCAAGCCCAGGGTTAAAGTGGGTCTGCGACCATGTTTTTTCAGAATCGAGGGGTGTACAAGTGCTGGCAGATAGGTGTCAGTGGTTTTCACCACCACCGCCGGTGTTGTATGTCCTGCCCTGATTCGCGGTTAAATCTCGTTGTTCTAAATGGAATTAAACTTCTGCTGCCGCGTAAACTACACTCACTGCTTGGCCTTTTTTTTTTTTTCCCAAAGCTTGGTCTCAGCATGCAAACACAGTGTTGTGAATATGAAGTGTGTGGCACTGGGAGCTGAGTCTCATAAAAAAAAAGAAACAATGTGCAGAGAAAGCACATCCCCGGAGTCTGACAGAACTCTGCAACTTTTCACGGTTTCTCTTGCAGCTTTTGCAAGATGTTAGTGATCCTTCTAAGGAAGAGGTGGAATGAATACATGCATGCACGAGTCAAGTATCTTTGCTGCAACCCCCCATGTTAGATTTCTGATCAGCGGTTTTCAGTGTACTCAATGTAGATGCTCCATCTGTCCCTGTGTTGACTGTGCTCCACTGAAACTACCAGCTAATTCAAAAATGGTCAAATGAAACATTTGTGAGAGCATCAGCCTGTCACTCAAACAAACCATGCCTTTAACGATGCAAACATTTAATCCTTGATATACTTTAAATATTACAGTTGGCATTGGTGTCAAAATCCTAGACTGTATATAAATATGGACCATGCATCCCCACTTCTTCGTACTCATGCTATTTACCTGGGGATACGGACAACGCCAAATTGCGACTTTGGGGCCAGATTCTGTGCAGTATGGCCCGAGAGTGGAGCCACAGTTGTAGCCATCACAATGTCACATCCTGGTTCTATAGCCTCAAATAACTAACTGAAATTAAACTTCTCAAAAAAATGGATACTTGAATATGCATCAGTTTTAACTTAACTACCTAAAATGACCAACACCATCCTTGAAAAAACATATTCGTCACGTACTTTCGCGTTTTAGTTTGGCCCAAGTCCCATCCACTGTTATATATGAGGCGGAGCTTATGACCTATACTGCAGTCAAACACCAGGGGGAGCTCTACTTGCTTTAGCTTTATACAGTCTATGGACAAAATCGACTGTGTTCCAGTAAACTTGTTGTGGTCATTGAATAACTTCATCAATTTGCCTTTAGCTGATTATGATTATGATAAAATACAGGACAAATATTTTAGGCAAATAAACCTTTTAACTAATTGCAATATATAAGTATAATTACAGTATAAAAATTAAATTATTCTCTGTTTACAGCACACAATTGTTGTGGCGGAAAAGTCATTAGTGCAAGATAATAAAACAATGCAACAAAAATATAAATATAACAACATAAACAGCACAGCAACAATGGAAAATAAATTCAGTAACAAAGTCAATTGAGCAAAATAAGTAAAGAACAAAGTAATAAATATAAAATATAAAAATGCTAGGATTTGAGTGTCAAACTCTGTCCACATCCACCTTTCGCTTCAGGTGGGGATGGAGAAGCTCCTGTCGTACACAGACTTGGAGAGAAGCTGCACTCACATGAACTCTGTGAAGATTAATTTGCTGGACGCATAGAAAAAAAACTGTAACAAAAGCATCGATCCAATGCTGATACTAGGCTTGGTATCACCACTATTTGGATCGATACGCCCAGCCCTGGTGGACATGGAAGTGGACATTTTAACCTTCAGAGTAATCCTCAAGTGACCATTTTTAACTAGCTTTGATGTGCTTTAGGGCAAACACTAGATTTCCAAATAACTGTGTGAGCACATAAGTGAAGGAGACAAGCCTCCAGTCATTAATCTGTGTGACGAAGTACAGTATGACTGCGGAGCGTTTGAAGCCAGAGAGAAACGCACAAACCTGCTGCAGAATTGTGTGACGGCAGGTTGGTCACAGCATGGCTTCAGGCTTTAATTGTGAAGTGTGGCCTTGGGGCTACAGAGAGGCATGGGCTCTTTAGCCTTCCAGTGTTTCTTCTGTTATTCTGCCCCGGACGTCATCGGCGACGCGTCAGATAAAGCCGCCTCGCCGCAGCCGCAAACCTGTTTCCACGGCTGTATTCTAAATGAGTCTTTGCGAGAGCATTCGATACGTCTTCCATCTGCGCCGGTCATTCGCAGCGTCGCACCGTCGGGCGGCTCAATCAAGCCCATTTTCCCCCCACAGCGTTTACCGCAGGCTTTGCCGACTTAATTTGTTGTCTGTGAGCTGAGAGAAGATGAGTGATGAGCGGGTCTAAAAGCTGCATGGAGGCTAGTGCAGTAAGCATCTTTTAATACAATATGACAGTGTGTTGCCCAGTGGGACTCTTAATATACACTTGGATTTGCGCAGTCGCCGGCTTGAGGTTTGTTCTGCTAAAATGCTAAAATCCCCTGGAATATTGAGAAGAGAATTTGGGTGTGTGTGTGTGTGTGTGTGTGTGTGTGTGTGTGTGTGTGTGTGCGCTCTGTACTGGCTCTGGGCGGCCGAGCGACGCAGCGGCTCACTCCTCACAGTCTTCGGGCGTGATGTAAACACTGGCTGGAATAAAGGAGAAAAGCTCCTGCGGTGGATAAAATGGCTTACCATTAACGGAAAGAGCTTGAAGGTGAGGGCAAAGATTTGATTTCACGCTGTTATATCAATACACCGACTTTCACTGATGTAAAAGTAGAGCCTGTCTCTCCTAATTTCCCTGATACACCGGCTCCGATGCAGCCCACTCCTTAAAGGTGAGCAGGTATCAAAGCGGGTCCAGGGTGGATTCATCTTGGCATGTTTACTCAAACTGTAATGGAAAATGAGGAACAGTGTTTTTTTTTTTTTTTTGTTTTTTTTTGTTTTATTTATTTATTTTTTTATCAGACATGATAGGACCCCTGCTAGTGGAGCAGTGTATTTTCACTATTGCTGAATATCTATGAAACATGTTTGAAATTAAAAAATAGCCTTTTATTTTTCTTAATTCCTATAATATGCTTCCTCGTCATGAAAAAAATACATGTTTTTTGTGTTTTTCCTGTAAATTAATATTACTATCGGAGGGCAGAATTCCAATCCAGCAGTTGTATCACAGAAAATGAATATTAGTCCATTCAATTGGAAGTTACTGAAAAAGTGCAATTCCATTTAGAGTTATTGATAGAGCTGTTTATGCTCCACTGATTGATAAAATTGAGTACCGCTCAAGAATGTTAAGCTTTTCGTGTTCTCTCCGAGCGGAAACCAAACAAATCTCTTGCTTCTTTAAACCGAGGAATCGGTAATGACACTTTACTCATTCGTTTTCGTTTATTTAAAAATCAGCCGGAATGCTAACTAATCTAACTTCAGGTTTTGCTGTGATTAAAGCATTACCACCCCGACAGCGCGAGCAAGAAAAAACAAAAAAACACCCAACCCTTTAAGCCAACTTCAAAACTGTCATCAAAACACTTCTGCAACATTTATTGTGAATGTCACTCCCTTGATGATAGGTTTCACACAACAAAAAAGAAGAAGAAGAAGGACAAAATGTCACAGGAAATTGGTTGTGTCAGCTTCGGAGTGATATTCCGTAATTCTGCAACGTGGCTCAAGTGCCACCTTTTAGTTTTTGTTATAATACTCTTGCTTGCGCCCAAAAATAAATTATAGCTGCAGTTTACTGACATGAAGCCGAGGGAGATTATGACAGCAGACAATTTGTCTGTAGTCGTATTCATCCTCTTTCTGCTGAATTTAAGTGCGGCTTTCAACACTGCAGACCAAGTTCTGTTGTTGTAATAGGCCATCTGGAAAACTAGGTTATTCTCTTTGGGACAGCATTAAACTGTTTCAAGACCTATATTACAGGTAGACAAGTCTACATCAGCCTCGGCCACCAGGTGTCTAGTAGATTTGACGGTGACAATGGAACTGCTCTGACCCAGTTTTAAGCTCTTTATAGTTACTCCTCTGGGAGCGATTATTCAGCAATATGTCAGTATTTATACGCACAGCATTTGGAAAGTGTATTTTATTTTTCCTATTGAGCCATAGCTGCGTTGTAGTTTGACATGAATTGCAACCAAGTAATTGCTGTCAGTACAAAGAGGAGAAGAAAGAAAGCAGAACCGCAAAACAAATGCTTTACGTCAACGCAAGCAACCTACAGACTATAACATGAAACTAGCCATTCATCATTAAACATTAGCTTCAGACGGTCTCAAATCACCGCCGGTGAGTGGCAGTTTTATCGCTAATAGAAGTAGAACACATCCCTTTCTAAGTGGGAAAGATTACTGCAATTCCTCTTAATAGAATTGACACTAATTAAAATCCATAGGCACTTCAGCTAATTGACACCTAAGCTGCAACAATGAAAAGACATTTTAATTGATTTTGTCTGAGACATGGAGCCTCTTCTTTGTGTTGCTAAATTAAATTTAGATAATTGGCCTTATGCATGCAGGAGCAAACACGTGATGGGGGAGTAGGGGGGGTCTCGATGGTGTCATACCGCACGTGTATCTCTTGGCTTCATGCAGCGAGTGGCCACAGAAAAGAAAAGAAAGCGGCACGTGTTAACTAAGTCATTTTTTCTTCTCACTTCGGTTGTTTATCATGTTGATTATTTTTTCCACTATCATGATACAGAAGTTCAATGCAAAAACCGGAAATAGAAGTGTATTAATGAGAAATGTACAGAGGCTTATATTTAGTGGGGGGTAGGAGTGAGCAATATTGGTCTGAAGGAAGTAGCTGCAATGAATTACTTTCTAGGCTACAGGCAAACGTGAATCCATTTTTCATTTTTGCCCTGAGGGTAATCGATGATGGTGGGGGTGGGGGGACCAGACAACAGCACAATCTGAAAGAGCAAGGGTATTCTGAAAGGTTCAAAGTAGCCTGCTGGCTCATTCAAATTCAAGTCGGCTAAATCTAGAGCTTTCCATATTCCCATCGTGTTTCCACAGTGCACCATGGGGACATCTAGCTGGCACTCTAACCACGTTTTTTTTCATTATTATTATGGGCTGCCCTCTGTAATGGCCTCAGGTCCGCAAAGAGACTCAGATCTCCATTAATTCACATAAACTCTGCAAACGCTCTAAACCATATATACAGGATCCCTGTGCTGGTAAACAGATGGTGGTAAAATGCCTAAAACCATGCACCATGTTCTTCATCTGCCGTCCGACCTTTGCACATAATGTCAATTGTTAATGACATCGTTACTATGACATATTAAATAAATCAAACATTTGTTTTTGGGATGCAGGCATGGTTTTATTCGAACAGAATATAGTATTAACTCTAGTTTTAATGTTAGCAAAATGTATATGACAGCCACAAACGACAAAAGTGAACCTTTAACATTCTCTGCCTGTAGGTGGCACTAGTAGGTGGCACAGTTTTGAAATTCTACAGTACCCTTGCCTTCTTACATGTAGGTGGTGCAGATTTCTAGAGCAGGCATGATGCTTGGCATATTAAAGGATCACTGTGTCAAATTTAGTGCCATCTATTGGTGAGGTTGCAAACTGCAATTACACAAAAATGTCCTCCCTTACTAAGTGTGAAGGGAAAACCTACAACTGCCATCACTTGGTTTGATTTACCTGATCCAAACTATTGTGGAAACATGGTGAGCTAATGGAAGAGGACAAGCTTCTTGTGTCCCGTTCTAAGCTAACAAAATGACAACGATTCATAGCTACAGGTGGTTATACAGTACTAAAGCCCTAACTGTGATTACTAAAATTCCATTTCTGCCTAACTTTGCCAGAAACACAATGGAATGGCCATTGCCAAATCCTGCAAACACATGGTGTTTTAACACAGAAATCAAGCGACAATCAGCATTTTGTTTTCATCACAGCAACATCAGTCGATCAATTAGTGTCGGGCACAATCATCCCACATATTTTAAGGTTAGTTACATTAATGAGGAGTTGGAGGAGGAGGGTGCAGCCTTCCCCCAGCTACTCTTCATGGAAAAGGTAAACGTGGTCATCCATGTTGTGCTTCTCTTACTCAAGCAATGCGTACAACTGATCCACTGCAATTTTATAAATTTGTAAATTAGCACAAAGTTGGAGGGGTTCAGGATGTATTTTGATCAGCCACAACATTAAAACCACTGACAGTAGTAAAGTAAATAACAATGACCGTCTTGTGACAATTCAATGTTCTGATGGGGGACTTCTAGACCTGTGATTCATGTAGATGTTACTTGCACAAGTACCACCCGCCTAGACCAGACCGGGCACCCCCACCCCATAGTAATGACACTCCTTGATGATGGTAGCAACCATCTCAAGCAGGATGTAGCCCCACACTGAAAAAAGAAAAAAAAACGGTTTAGGAACAACTCAGAAAAGCATGGACTTGGCCTCCAAATTTACTAGATCTCAAACTGATCGAGTATCTACACTCGGACTACCGTGATCCATAGAGGCCCCTCCCCTCAACCCATAGGGCCTAAAGGCCCCCGCTACCAGCTTTCTGTTGCCAGACACCACAGGACACCCTGAGAAGGTCCGTGTCCATTCTCTGATGAGTCACAACTGTTTTGAAGGCACACGGGAGACCTACACAGTATTAGGAAGGTGGACATAATGTTATGCCTGATCGGTGTATCTTAAGAATCATGCCTTCAGAGTCTTTATAAAAAAACACTTTCTTTAATTGACTATATTCAAAACGATAAAGGGACATAATTGAACAAATCCTTTACCACTTGTGAGTTTACAAAATATAGCATGAATGCAAGCTGAGCTGCCCACAGATACTTATTCCTTTCTACAGCACTGCACCTCAAGAGTCTGTGTGTGTGTGTGTGTGTGTGTGTGTGTGTGTGTGTGTGTGTGTGTGTGTGTGTGGAGAGCTTAAATCTGCTCATAGGAGAGTATCTCAGCTGTAGTAGTCCATGACCTTGGCCATGACCAAATGTGCCTTTTTACAGAAATAAACTTCTTCAGGCTCCACTACACTGTATCAGCCTCAACTTGAGCAAACTCTTATGAGGTAGTTTACAGATAAACTTACCAGGGTGCTAGCTCGTTGGTAGCTCATTGATTTTCCTATGAATGACGATGATGATGATTCGGGTGAGTCTGTTTGAACGGGCGGCGTTTACAAAGGTCATCCGCTAAGCTGTTTTCCTCTTTGTTTGATGCCGAAGTGTGAATCATCCC
This sequence comes from Mugil cephalus, assembly GCF_022458985.1. Lineage (NCBI taxonomy): Eukaryota > Metazoa > Chordata > Actinopteri > Mugiliformes > Mugilidae > Mugil > Mugil cephalus. The sequence continues at coordinate 5,483,456 of NC_061788.1, read as the reverse complement.
TGGTAGGCATCTCCACGGCCTCAGAGGGATGCCACCATCACAGTTTCCCCTTGTCGGTTAGCCACGGATTGCACTGCAGTCACAGTACGCGTGGCATGTGGTGAGTGGGAGTAGCCCTGAATATTCGCGTCGGGACTAAAAGTGCTTGAATAGCGGCTACTTCGACATGCAGTCATGTGCAAAATCTTCCTCTGACTGGTTTTGTTTTCTGCTGTCTGTGCTCTGTGACGAACTGATAAACCTCAAAGAAAGCGACAAATCACTAATGCGTGTTGCTGTGGTTGTCTGGGTGTACAAGGGGTAGTAATTGCCCTCTCCGGCTGTACCGCTATCAGCCTGGATAATGTAGAAAGCAAGAAAAAAACAAACCACTAATCTGAGTGCTATGATGAAGGCAGAGTACGCCACTGATCTGGTAGGAATAATGACGACCTGATTGCCTGTTTTCAACCATCTCCCATCTTGGTAACTCTGGTTCTTCTCCTCCTTTCCCTCTTCCGACTACAGGACACTTTCTCTATTTTGGGGTAGGGTTTGCACAGTTGGTGTTCCACCGTCTGCTATTTGGGAACCAAACTTGCGCCATCTTGAGATTTCATACAGGGCAGTGAAAACATGGCTTATAAGAAACTGTTGTATTTCAAATTTGCTCCAGTGTCCATGTATACTGTATATGTACTTGCATGTGTCTTTTGTTCTCTGTGAGCGCACTTTGGAGCAGTGGACAGATGGGAGAGGGTTGCTCACTCGAAAGCGAGAGAGAAAGAAAATGATTTGATAATTATCACCATACAAATCAAGGTTTACCTAGTAAAGATAAGGTGATATATGGTGAAACTTCTAACTCCTAACCCTAACCCTAACCCTAAATACAGCTAGACCAGGCGACATGTGGATTATCAGATCAAATTAAGCAAAACTGGACTCAACAATTATGTGGAAAAGCGGATTAGCCTCAGTTTCAGTTAGTTTAAGTTAGTTTTAGGTCATTTCAGTTATGATAAATGTAGCTAAATAAAATATGCTAACGCTAAGAGATTTACTGAGAAGTAACGTTAGCCGTTATTGTTGGAACTGAAATATTAACTGTCGGCTGTAGCTACGGCAACATCCACAATATATGTCAGCCCTCCAGAACGACACCTAAGAGGTAACTCAAAGTATGACTTCATTAAAATATATATATGTAACACCAGGTATCTGAGCCAGGATTCCAGGTGTTTCTTTGTAATGCAGCGACCCAGTTACTTCTCTTTTCTTTTCAAACCTGTTGGTACAGTCAATCACAGCTGTTCCCCATTTTTTAAAATTACACTTTACAATTTAGACGCTATTAAAGCCTATGATTCAAACTAATGCTGCTAATCTCAATGCTCAACTGTCACCATGGAGACTTCTGCTTGCCGTGACATCACGTGCGTACCCTGTATATGTTTTAGGGTTCCGTCCAAGCCAGAAACAAGAGTCTGAATGAGAACCCCTGATTTCAGAGCCAAAATGAAGGCTACAGACAGTTAAACAATTATTGAGGAGGCTTCGAAAATGGAACTTTCACTTGTTCACTCTCGTTTCTCACCACTCTTCCTTTATAACACCATCTAACCACAGGACAACTTTACTTTTCTTGGATGGAGTTTGCACAGTTGTTGTTCCCCCGGTTCGCCGTTTTCGCCGCTCGGGAAAAGCTTCCTTTTGTGCGTCAAATCAAGCCTTTAATTTCCCAGGACGTTTGTGGCACACAGAGCCACATAGTGGAAAGAACTGGGAAACAATCTAAATGCAGACGGTGTCATAATCCCACGGCCATTACACTGGACAACCAGTGTTTACTTTATAATTATGAGTTCAATTAAAAAAAAAAAAAACTTGTCCACTGCCACGTTCGGCACACAGCAGTCTAACCTCCTGCGCCAGAAATAGCCGCTTGACTTTGAGCCACAGGAGCGGCCGTGATGGACACGAATCCCCCAAGAAGAAATATTTAATAAGAACTTGTGTGAAGACGGGGAGAAATTTGGCTTCGGAAAAGTTGATAATTTCACAGTTGAATTCATTCTTTTCTTGGCATTCTCTGCCTGTCAAATTTGAGGGGAGGCATGGACTAATGTGTCATGCTGTCAGCAGGAAAGACAAGGATTTGGACAAGCTCTCCATGAAAAATACTAATTTCAAGTAGAGAGCGAACTTTAAAAAAAAAAAAAAGAAAAGAAAAAGAAATTAAAAAAAAAGGCTCTGTTGTGTGTTTGCCTTGCGAAAAATAAAAATATCGTATGTTGTGATGATGGCGAGCAGAGAGCTTTCCCAAAGTATACCTTCAAGAGGTATTTTTTGAATTGGATTTGCTGCAATATGCATTGTCCCTGATTGAGCTTTGGTTTTCATTGTCCCTGTGATACAGCCATCACTGAATACTTGATGACACGAAGGATCAGCGTCTACTCTTTCGTCAGTTTCTTTTCAGTTTCTGCTTTGAATTTCAGAGTTGTGCCCGTGACTTCATGCCATAGCAGGTGTCACTGCGCTCTTATGTTAATGATATGTAAATACCTTTGCACATACTTGCCATGTCACGAGACAAAACGTGACACACTCAGTAAAAATCCACTTCCCGTGGCGTGAGTCATACATGGCCAAACACAGAGCTGAGCCACTTACCGAGCCAGTGTTCGCCGGTGATCTTTCCAAATCCCTCGCGATAAGACTCCCATCCTCGGAAGAAATTGACCGAGCCGTCCTCCCTGCGCTGAATCACCTACACAGTCATGGCGGCAAGACAAGAGATCAGGGGTCAGACGGGATTCATCTCACGCGGCGCGTTTCATCATTCTTTGTGATGAGTCACTCCAAATCCCACTGTCGGCCGCTGAGCTCATCCAGAACTAAACCAAATGAACTCATAAATGCTTGCTCTTTCACAAATGAATAATGCAAACGCTCTTCGCACTAAAAAGACAATTTGTCGGAAGATAATAAAAGGAATGCATAAAATACAGAATGGCTTTGAATCAAGTTGTGGTGCAATTTACATACTTAATTGAAATCCCAGAAAAGAGATGATATTTCATGTATGTAAAAAAAAATCCTAAATACACAGAGAAAGATGAACTATCTTTGTACCATCAAATTTAATGAAGTGAAGGGGTGGAGACGTTACAATGAGTTTTTATCGCTACAATTTCTGTATGAGAAACAAAGGAAATATATGAAAGAGCAGATGAATTCATGCACGGGGCGCAGTATCTGTACCACCCAATGAAATACGCCATCCATTAAAAGTGCAGACATGCCAAGCGCGGGGCTGACAATGAAGGGAAATTGGAATGAGGAAATGCACGCAGATGGAAAATAGTCCAGGGCTCGCCGTTGGAAGGCCGTGTTAATGTTGATATAACAAAGGAAATTCCCTGAGACAGTTTCTATTCAGCATGACTAAATCCCCAAACACACCACAAGGTACCAGATGGCACCAAAAAGCCTTATTTGCTTTTAACACCCGCGCAGACAAAGACATCCTGCAGAGCAAAGGAAACATTTTTATCCTAATCATCGTCATCCTCATAATGGACTTCATCCTGATCATCTTAATCATCATTACCGTGTCATGATCAGCGCTGTTCAGGGACTGAAGGGATTTTTCTTTAGAGGACAATAATTCTGAGACAGATTTGTTGTTTTTTTCCCCTTTTATTCCAGAAATGATATGTTTTACAGTATATTTTTCAGACTGTCAACTAAAGCCCAACTCATACTAGATTCATGAGGCCCATAACGTTTATGAGATTATAAGATTTATTAAGTGGCTGGCAGGCAGTACACAGATATAAAGATGAAAAGGAAATTGTTTCAAATGTGTTTCAATGTGTTATTGATATTATGACTTTTATTTTCCTAAGAGAGTTGTGCACTGAAGTCGTTTCGCAAATGTTAGATCTTAGAATGATATACACATAATATCTGGACAACCTCATTGGATAATAGAAAAGAAATAGACAACAGTATATGAGTTACAGAAGAAACAGGCAGTTCATGTTAACTGGAGCCATTAACAGGGAAAATAGGAGATAACTGACATGCTCCCTAATTTGTTTAGACTTGTTGTAGTGCAGCTGACTTTTGTTTCCTTTGCCTCTGAAACCTGATTTACATGCTGTATATAAATAATATTTATGGATTCATTTATTCTATGAGCGTATCAATTATACATTAGACAATTATTACATTTATTTCCGCTGTTGCATACGACTCACAGATGGCGTTCTTGTTTTGAAGTGTTCCTGTTATCTGTAATAATGACAGTGATTTTACTTATTTGTTTTCTTAAGATGACACAGAAATGAAACCAAACAGACTCCTTACGTTACATGAGAACTAATTAGCATGGCAGTGTGACTGTTAGCATGAGGCCCGTGTTGCTCATTTACACGTTGTTACCGTTACTGCCCTTTTTCTGTCACCACGGCGCTTCGATCTAAACGTTGTGCATCACTTTTCAGCGATGGAATTGAAACTTGACGTCTGCCCAACGCTGTTATACGGAGCTGTTTATTTTGTTCTTAATAGAAATGACCTTCTTAAGTATTTAGTTAGCGAGAACTTGTAACACTGATATTTAAGCAGTTCAACTTGTTGCCTAAGGGCTGAATTTCACATTTAGACACCTTTTTTTTTCACTCTGAATATTAATCGTAAGGAGAGCAGGTTTTTATTTTAAGTTTTGTTTTTAAAAAATAGGACTTATATGTCTATATGTTTCGTTTCGTTTTTGTTTTCCTAATTCCTTTACTTTATCAGCGCCCTCCGTCCAGCCCTAGCACGGCACTTTCTGTTTGTTACACATACTCACTGAAAAGAATAAACCGTCACAAAAAACAATTCAGCCTGGTTTCATATTGCTTCCCTCATCCCCTTGCAGAGCTGGGTCGTACCACAAGTGATCTGAGTTACATTTTTCTCTGCCATACATGCCATGAAAACAATATGTAGTTTTAGATTTGAAACTGCAGCACAACCGCAATTTGTTATTTTGCAGTTCATTCTGCCCAGTTTGGCTCTTTTGTCAGGCTGGTGGTATGTTTAGATTTGTTTTAAAGGTCCCATATTATACTTTTTTTTAAAACAAGAGTCAGAGGTCCAACATCATTGTCGTCAAAGTGTGTTCAACCTGTCAAAAAGTGGCTCTAGTGAGCTCTACTGAGAACAGGCTGCTTCTGTGTCTGCACCTTTAAATGCTAATGAGCTGTGTCTGACCACGCCCCTCTCAGGAGAGGATGGGGCTTTAACTGGCGTTACCATGTGCTAATGTTTGCGGTGGATTTATGACTAGACTAGCTGTTAAAGACGCTGTCATTCAACCTCACCAGTTTGAACTAGAACAGAAGTTCCTGAAGAAGTTCGGACTCTGCAGCTTAAAATATTGTGTGTCTGAATATGTTACTTTGTTTGTATATGTTGTCACTACCATGTAGCTAACACCTAGCTTCCGCTAACTGTAAGGGTAATTGTTATGGTGAGAACAAACCATACACTTTTACACTTTCTTAGTCTTTAAATTTAATATATATATAATATATATATAAGCGAAGCCTGCTTTGCATGGACCCATGTTTAAAGCATTTCTCCGTGAAATGCTGGATGTGCACATGCAAACTTTGGGAAATTTGTTGGTACATTTCCAGCAGAAATAAAATCGATCCACTCGGTCCTGAAAGATTCAGATGAAAGGAGTAAAAGCAACAGAAGCAACAGAGCAGAGAACGTGCTTTGCTCCAACCTTTGGCATGTGTGTTTGCGAAGACAAAAAATGGCTCATACGCATCATGTGGGGACACACATTAGTGTTAAACCTTTATAAAGTGAATTTTGGATAATATGGGGCCTTTAAATTGTAAAAGGTAGCACGCTTTGTGTCACGGACTGTTCATTTAGCCCTCTTGCTGTTTTTATTTCATTTTGTTATTTTAAATAGTTCAATTTTCAGGAGAAGTCCTCCTGTTTTTGAGCCTTACTCTGTGAATCCATTGAGATTCATTATGATTGTAATCTTCACTTCTACGGTCGTCTCTCTTTTCTTTATTTACAGACAAACCTCAAACCAGCGGCTCCCAATCAATCAGCTAGTGTGAGCTCTTTTGTGAGACATCCCACGGCCGTTCGAGAAGCGCTGCATTGTCCCCGTGTCCCGATCTATTCCGAAAGCCGTCGCAATGTGGGCAGTATGTGTTAACATGACTGTGTCCGCCGCCCAGTTCTTTAAATATTGATGTAAACAAGCCCAAATTAAGGCTGATACCCAACCACTTCAACGCTGCACGCACCATTTATTTTAGATGAATGTGTGGAAGCTCAAGAGTACAAAAAAAATGCATTACAGTCCAAACGCCGCGTGGACTGTAAATAATGTTATCAATCATTCATGCACAAGGCTGGAGTGCGGCTCATTTTCACACTCCGACTGTGTCCAACAACTGAAGCCGGCGCGGTGATGGCAGCCGCCCCGTAGCTGTAGCGCACTTCTAAAACTGTAAACTCTCATTGTAAGTGATATTGAGAGTATTAACATGTATTTTTAATTACTGCGTGCTGTGAAGGGTACTGCGGCTTGACGGGGACGGTCTAAATGAAATGCAGCGTCAGGGATTTTCCGTCCCAGTCACATGAATCCAAGGCTTGGAAAACACACACACATATCGACATTAAACAATGAATGTGATTATTCACAGCTGTGCCCCCTCTACAGCACGCTGACCCATCTACAGTGCGGCGTATCTGAGTTCAGTCGGGGCGAAAGGGTGCGTAATTTGACCTTGCAAGCGATCCACCGTCGCCGTGTTACTGCTACGTCAGCAGGGCGCTCAAGGACTGGGAGGGAGTCTGCATATGCCCGTCGGACACTCACTTTACATCCCATTCTGTCTCCTCAAACTGCCTCAGCTGCCCGCGAGTCAATCTTTCTTTATCCGTACTGGAGTGTTTAATTGCGGGAGCGGAGATAAGTGGGGCCGGAGTTAGAGCTGAGTTCAATCAGCTGCATCCAGTTCCATAATCAATACTTCAACACATATTCAACCCTGCCACTTCCACTCTCCTGGAGCACGGACTCCGTCGCCCGTCATTGCTGCTGCACTTTGAGCCCCCGTGCCTCGTCTGAGTTTAGCCTCTCCCTTTCATTCTAACCTACATTTTGCTTTAAGCCTGTTTGCCGTTGTTTGCGTCGGCGAACGGGTGCACTAGTTGTGGGTCTCATATAACGGGCACTGAAGCAGTTATGACAACAGCATTTGGCAGCAATGGCTACATTTACATGGACACGAGTATTCCAGTGATAATTGAAACGATGGCCACGCTGGAACAAAAATGTTCCATGTAATCACTTCTTCAGTTGGAAGAGACTGGTCCAATCAGAAGGCCGAGGCAATCGGATTGAGAGGGGTGGTGTGTAAACACGTACACAGATCAGGCATAACATTACGACCACTGACATGAGAAGCGAATAACATCGAGCATCTTGCAACAGTTCTGACCTGGCACTCGTTTGGATGTTACTTAGACATGTAGCACCCGCCTAGACCTATACAATATTAGGAAAGGTGGTTATAATGATATGCCACCATTTACCCTTCCCTCTTACCCCTCCCCCTCTCTACAGCCAAACGAACTGAAACAATGGGGCCGACAAAGTTAACACTATGTTAAAAATCAAGCTTTCCTTTTGATTCACCCCTAAATTGTTAATCTCTCCTCCCTGGCACCAGCGTTGGCTTAAGAGGCAAGAAAATTGCGAGGAGTGTCCCCTCAACCCCCACTCTCCCCCCTCCAGAAAAACCACCCTTTACATTTACACCAAAGGAAGTCCTAGAGATGTGTCAAAGTACAGGCGGTCTTTATGAAAAGATTTCAGATAATATCTCAAGCCTGTAATTGCCATTTAGATCATCTGTGGCCTTTCGAGACAAAGAGGCGCTCACATTATCACGGCCATGAAAAAGGCTAAAGCCCGTCTGGCTTCATGCGTAGTGTAGAGCCTCCCGACATGTGACAGAGATGTCTGATAGAAGATGGAAATGAGAGAATGAATAGCGGCTCTGACATTGTTCAGCTGGCGCAGGCGGACCTCGTTTACTTTATTTTTTTTTTTTTGTCACAGGAAACATTAGGAGAGAAACTCCTCATGTAAATATGCAGGGAAAGATTTTGTCCTTTATTTTCTTTTATCTCATGTTTTAAAGGTCAGGAGACATCCTTGAAGCTGGCTTTTGCGTCTTAGGTGACCTTTCTCACGAGCACCGTAAATTGAGGGGCTGTGTTCTGACAGAAATCCTGAGTCGTCCGACGTATCAGCCTGCTGCCTGCTCGAGTGAATCGCCGCCGCGGTAGGAATCTGGCCGCTGGTCACATGAAGGGGACGTCTACAGCAGCAGGTTAACCAACAAGCAGTTCAGTTCATATTAGGCTTAACACTCCTGTCTAGCCTCCCTCCGTGTCGAGCATCCTTGTAAGACTGGAGAGCCCCTATGATGTTTAATTGCATGTTGACCCCGAAGGTCAGAATATGTGTGGGTGTTCTCAGGAGACATGGAGCTTAGAGAGACTCAATCACTTTCTTTCACATGTTTCCAGAGGGGAAAGCCAGTAATGAAATTTGGAGGATGGAAGGAGGAGTACGATTTTTTTTTTTGGAGAGGGTGACCTTGCTTAGACCTTAGCATGTACGGTTGTGTCAATGCTGAACATGTTCACAAAAAGGTCACGCACACAGAAATGAGTGTACATGTGCTTAGAAGCCTCATGTTTGAGAATCGCAATTGTCTTTATTGCCATTTGCTGAGGCGGTTGGTACATTGAACTTTCCGTGAAAATAACAATACCAAAAATATATATATGTGTACAAAACACGATTATTTATTTAGGTGTGTCTATGAAAGATTTTATGTGTACGTGTTTGGGAGGTAATGCCTCCGGAGTGTATCTTCCATAGACCGCGTGAAGACGAACACGGAACTGCTCCTCTAAAGTGAAGCCAAAGCAAATAGAGCTCCCCCTGGTGTCTGGCTGCAGAATAGGTCATAAGCTCCACCTCCTCCGTGTTAGTGGATGGGACTTGGGCCAAACTAAAAACACTTTTTCCAACGATGGTTTGTGTCACTTTAGTTAATGAATGTGCATTTGTCTTTTTTTTTTGGATAATTTTTGTTTTAGTTAGTTATTTTAATGCTATAGAAACAGGATGTGACATTGTTGCGACATTAGTCGCCATTCCATCCGTTCTGCAAAGTCATGTAGGACAGCGAAAGTTGTAAAAAAAAAAAAAAAAGCATCTTTCTCTCTTGTATATTCTACTTTTAAGATTTCATATTGTTAGGAGTTTGGGTGGACGGGAAAAGAAGAATTTCATTACACAGAGAAATAAAGGAGAACAAACACTGGCCGCCCTCTCATTTTATCAAATTTGAACTCTCCCAATCTAATGCAGACTGCAAGTTCTGCCTTGTTTCTGAATGTTTACTGTAAATCGGTTCCAAATGAATTGACTTCATGTCTTTTTGCATATTGCAGTTAAAAAGTGTCGACTAACTTGTCTTGCATTAGCCATTTCTCCATTAACTTTTGTGTTGCTGCAAATACTAAACCTTTTTTAAACTGTTGCCCATAAAGTCAGAATAATTTAGCTTTTTTTTAGACGCCTTCCTCCTGTTATACGTTTAGAAGAGCCTGATCAATAAGGTTTGGAGAAGAAGTACACTTCATCTAATAAGAATGAATCGCCTTGCCACAATCATTTCATGAGAAGAGGTAAATAATATTTTATTCCAACTTTATGGGCAACAGTGTATATTTAGTTAGAATTCATTGCTGAGGCTACCTGGTGTAGAGTCCACTCTGCGCACTGTGACAGATTTAGTCAATGCAGAAATATAACAGAGAATATTTTACCCCCCGTGACCCGATCGATTGAAGAGGAAGAGCGATTACATTATGATTATTAACGGTGGCAGGGAGGAGTTTAAATTTCATATTAACAGAGACAATTATCCAGTTCAGAGTGTATCTGACTACAGATGTGCATGCGTGCCCTTTTTACCGTCGCACCGGAAGACGCAAACGTCTTTCTCTGCTGCTATGTCATCTCCACACGCCGCCCTGCACAGACACAGCCACGCTTTCCACCGGGGATGCAGCGTAACATTCCGACTGACAAATCCTCGTACACAGTGTCTGGCTGGAGGGCTGCACCTCACATCAAAGTTGTTTGTGTCAAGGTCAGAAGCTGACTGGTGCGGGGCCGGCGATGCTCAGGCCGTCCACAGACCGAGGGGCTGCAGTTGTTGTGACGCAGCGGCCATTTTATCACAGGGCTGCATGAGGATGCGGCGGTTCATACGCACCTTGTAAAGAAAGCGCGCAACCTTCCAAAAGCTGTAGTGGAAATATACATGGCGACTACAGTCTTTGCTTATTCAACATTAATGACCAGTGGAACGCAGCACAGTTCTATGGATGTGCTGTTAAATTTTGCAGATGGACTTCATCATGGAAACAGTATCTCCTGGGGAAGCAAAAGCTGAGACATAGTATAGTATAAGTGAACATGCTACAATTTATTATTTAGTTTAAAAAATAACAGTAATATTTTACTGCTTTTGCTGTTTTTCATGTTTTTTTAAGTTGTTTCTAAACTGTATTTGTGTCAGGCTGCATCTTTCTGGGGATGACTGTGTCGTCGGTATGGGGTGGGGTGGGGTGGGGTGGGGGGGCCTGGTCCGGTCTAGGTGGGTGCTACACGTCCAAGTAACATCTACAAGAACACCAGGTCCAAAAGGTTCCCAGCTGAACACTGTATTGTCACAAGACACTAAACTTCTCCTGTCAGTGGTTTTAATGTTGTGGCTGATCGGCGTATTCTTCCGTGCTCAACTTCATCCCGGCTTCTGATTTCAGAGCAGTTGCACTCTCCATCAGTCTTTCATCATGTTGTTGTACTTCCTTGTACTTTCCTTGGAGCTCTTAGGATGTTAAAGATGTTTTACATGCACCAAAGGCATAGACCCCAATTTTTACCCATATATATGTATATATAACTTTTTTTTTTTTTTTGCAGGAGCACATACTGTATTTACTGTAAGACAACACGTTCAAATAAAACTGTTAATACAGGAAGGGAATATGTTTATTTGTTCCAGCTCAGCAGTCCGTGTTACTGCTCCATTAGCTCCATATTCTACATTATACTGGGTAAACATTACACCGAAATCAATTCTCTGGTGTTAAAGTTTCCAAGTTTGCAGAGCTAATGTGCAACTATTAAATAGCTTTGTGCAATTCCCTGCGAAATTGTAGTCATTTTTTCGCTGTGCTTAAATTAAGTGCATTAAAGTTGCATTTCGTGTATGACTTTGCACTGATTATTTCTCTTTATAATTGCGTGTGTGCTCAAAGTGTGATTACCGGCCTGCAGCCGACGGAGAATGATCACGTTTTTATTTTTGTTTGCTTTCATGGTTTCAGCCTTCAGAGTGTGCACCCTGACTCCGGCTACGTGCGCTTGCTAATAAAACTCTTTTGTCAACCATCGGCGGAGCACTATCACTTTGAGGCAGAGTCTCGTACGGCACAAAGGCAGAGAGGCCGCATGGATGAATGAAAGTACCTTTGAGTGGGGGCTGCTGTGGGTGCTGCGCTAACGTGTTCTGTCAGGGTGTCTGCGTCAGCGAGTCACCGCAAACTAAATATTAGACACTGAAAAGTCTCTTGTCTTCAGTCAAGAGGACTCTGTGACAGCTCTTCAGAACAGGGGTCTTCAACGTTTTTCAGGCCAAACTGATGAGAGATTAAGTAGGAACCTCCTACCGACTCTATGGGCTCTATGTTAAACTCTACCTAGTGCTATTTATAAATATACATTTTTATTATCATCATTTTGTATTCAGTATAAAGCTATTCAAGATTGAAATATTCATTTAACTTCAAACATGTGTAAACAGTAGGGTGGCCATAAACATAAATATAACTGACTGGTGTACACAACTGACAGATTCAAATTTTAATTTACCAATTCTGCGTAATATGCGGCCTCGTGATTGGCTCAGCAGCCATAGGGGCGTGTCCTACTGTGGTGCAGGAGGCTTAGAGTGGCAGGTCTCGACCAAGGTGGCGCTGTCGAGGCAGTTCCTGAATCGCTGAATGAGTGAAGTGCTGACTGAAAAATAACGTTATCTGCCTCCATTTATCCCTTTACTAAAATCCGTTGGATGTGTATCTAAAAAAACAAAAAAAAAATGTCTAATCAACCGAAGATTACGCGACCCCCCTGCAGTACCTCCGTGGACCACCTAGGGGTCGCAGACCTGCGCTCTAGAATAGAGATGGGGATAATATGTGACGCTGTGATAGGATAAGATTTAGATCATTCAGAGATTTCCCAACAACACAATCTCTTTGTGGGATATCTGCGTCCGTCTATACTCAAAATATAGATTCTAGATAGACAGATGCTTTATTTCATTTCGGTAAACACCTTTGTGCTGACCAGGAATGAAACCAGGATCACCACTACGCCATCTCCATCGCTTACACTGTCTTGTCTGTTCAACAGTTTCGGTTCGTTTGCGATTGTCTCATCTCTACATTAGAAAAGTGAGTGTTGTCTTAAAAGGGCTGCAACTGATCGCAGCTTCCAAAAAACAAAAAAAGACCAACATCTGCCGTGGAAGTTATTACATCCAATATAAACCAAGCTGCAAATTGAACACGGCTCATTGAACCATTTTAACCCGCAATCACGGAAATCTGGCAAAGTGGCCGAATAGTGTTAACACGCCAATCTCCAATCCTTAACGACCGTGTCACCCGACACTTGTTCTGGGGGCCATTGTGCCGGCATGATCACATTAAGATCCTGATAATCTCCACAGTAGATGAAGGCTACTTAACAAGCTGATTTTAAGCTCTTCAGCAGGCTTTCTGTCAACTTCTGGCAGCCTGCGGCGCACACAGACGGACACCCCGACTGACGGACCAGAACACCGGGAAGAGTCAACACAAGCACTCCAAAGCTGATTCGGGGAGATTTACAATCTGGCATCTGACTGGTTGGAAAGAAAAAAGAAAAAAAAAAAAAAGGAAATGTGCCAATAGCTTGTTAGCTCTTGGCGCATGTTTATGTGTTTGGTGCTTTGGCAACAGATGTCACTTGCTGATACTCTATACTAGACTACTTGAAGGTAATTGGTATCATATTCAGAAACGGATTAGCACATCAGCCATAAGATGGGAAGTGAATTATATAGATGTGCTTTGTTGAAGTGCAGAAATGATGAGAAATATATGTGCAGGATGGAAACACACGGGAGATTAAAAAAAAAGTGAACTCCGGGGCTAATAAAATCAGCCTGGTACGGTTCATTCATAGACTCAAGACGGATTTGAACAGACCGGCAGAGGAGCGGCTTACAATTTGATTACATTGTTAAGAATATTGATGATACGGTGACAAATTCAACACTGTATGCTGAGAGCGCTCGTAAATCCACAGCAGTCTGCACAATTGCTGATCTTCAAAAGAGGACTGCAAACATCTGCTGGTGAATGTTTTATAATCCTATCAGAAAGACAGATGTGCTCCGAACACTGCAGCAGCAAATGGGAACAGAAGGGGAAACACAATGCACAAACACTATTTCTCTCTCCGTCTCGCCCTCTCGCACGCACGCAAATATAATGTCTGCATTTACATGTACTTAAGCGAAAAGATTATTCTTGACTTTTGCTTGTAACCTGATTTCTGAAACCACATAAACAGGAAATCTTGTTGTTGTTTTTTTCAGTCAAGGGATTAACGGAAACTGGGTTAACACAGGTAGATTTCTGCTAAATCTTGTAAACATACTTTTAAAATATATGCTTGGGCAAAGACCCAGGGTAATACAAGACTCTGTGGACTTAGCGATGTGCCGAGATAAAAACAGATGAAACGGGCGTCCACGATTAATAGTGGGATATTTGCAGCTTGGAAACCAGCCCAAACATGCCCCGCCCACACAGTGTTTATGGGGGAATCCTGGTTTGAATTTAGTCCGTTGGATACTGATCACCAAAGATTTTCTGCGCCAAAAACAAATAGTTTGGGCGGTGATGGACAGAGGAGTAACAGCAACACGATCATACACAAAACCTGAACGCCATAGAGATGTACAACTATTTGATGCTGATTTGCAGGTGTAATACTTAAACCACGTCACCATGCTACGCTAACATCTGCATGCTTGGATGGAACACATTCATCCATCCTTTATTTATTTTACCTTATCCTGCAATAGGCTGAGCCAAACCCAGCTGGCTTTAGGCAAGAGGTCACCAGTCCTTCACGGGGCTAACACAGACAAATTACCATCTACACTCACATGCACACCAATTTAGTGCATGTATTTGAGGAAACCAGAACACTTGGAGAAATGCAGGCACAGGGAGAACACAGATTCCCCAGCAGGTCAGCGTAACTTTCTAGATTTGGGAGAGATGTTAAAGGATTTATATTGCCTGAGCACCGTGTACAAAATTTGTCCACAAAGTACATTTTGCCCAGATGGTTTTTTGGGAGAAGGAATGGCAGTGAGCATATCTGCATAAAATTCCATGGAAATAAACACCGGTTTATACAGAGATGTGTTTCTCCTTTTTATAGGTAAGGAATAGAGCAGTCCGCTTAAGGTTTTACTGGGGGATAAAATGTATAATGGAGTTCTATTTGTGTGCCTGCTCATGTAACACAGAGAAAATCTGAAATTGGTAAATGTTACTGCTGTAGGCCTCTGCGGTGTCAAGCCTTTTCAGACTGGGTGATTTGGAAAATTGGAAATGGCACCACTGCGAGATCCTAAAAAAAAAATCTGGGAATCGCCACGGATAGCGGGGCCATATGGTATATTCACAACGGACCATGTTCAAAAATATGTGCAAATATGAACAATCACTCATGGGCACCATAGATTTCACATTGAAAAAAGTCAATCCAAGAATATGTAATTTTGACGAAATTAAACTTGTGATAATAACAATAAAAAACAAAGTTTATCTCTCGGCATGAACATATTATGTTTTGAATTCATCTACATTTGTGCGAAATACAAGTCATTTAGTCATATATGTAAGTTGCTCAACAAATCTTCTCATGAAGACCCCAACAACACAATTTATCATTGTATTTACTCTGCTCCAGCTGCTCCCTTATGTAATGAATTCTGGGTAAATCCCATCAACAAACCAGCTCCGCAAAAGAAGAAACTGGAAAAAAAAAGTGGGAGACTGGACTTAAGATTTAAGTTAATGTTAGTGATATAGTTGGTTAATTACTACAGTCTTTGGGGTTTTATATTGTTGTAGCAATTAATAAGTAAAGTAACTGGAGACTCTTGATGTAATTTGGAATTAACAATAGTAAGTGGCTTCAAATTACTTTTTTATGTGAAACTAAAGTTAGCAAGTTGTTTAAGCAAGTGTCGGCCCTTGTTTTAGCAAGCAAGTTTTTAAAATACTTGATTCATATTTAATTTCAAGCAAACGTTTGCAAATGGCTGCAATTTAAAGTGAGCAGAGATGTGTTTTTTCCTCTACGTAACGTTAGCTTAAGGAGCAAACGCTTGTTAGTCGTTAGCTAACACCGGGTTAGCCATTAGCTAGCAGTGTTAGCAAAGGGGTGTGTGTGTGTGCGTGTCATTTGCATGTGAAAGTATGAAGTAATATAATTGCTTATAAAACATCACACAGCAACAACCCCTGCAGTGCTATTTCTGTTTCTGAGAGGAAATGTGACATTGAATGGTGCAGCTGTCGAACCTTTCCCCGCATAACCCCCTACCCAACCCCAGCTAATGGCGCTAATATCCTAAAGGACATGTCTGACACTACCTGTGATAATGCCTCCTTCAAACATCTCATGCTCTCTCCCCGAACCCCAAATGCACTGGTAATAAATATTAAGTAAACAGTTACTTATTTTGAGGAAACAAATAAAAGTTTTCTTAAGTTTTCATATTTCCAGCCTCACAAAACATTTATAGATAAGACAGGCAACTGCCCACGCGTCCATTTCTGGATTTGCTTTTTTTATTTTGTGTATTTATTTATTTTTCAAACCAATCGAGATGAAATATTGAAGAACCTCTGAGTCGGACGGAGATCCTGAAAACCTGTAGTGTACACTCCAAAATGCTCAAAAGCCACTCCGAGCCTCTAAAGGAGTGGTACAACATCCGCACAATCGTACATATTCAATCTGAACCTTTTACATTTCGGTTCTTAGCTGGATTGAATATTTGAGTGTGATTGCAGTGCTTCTGATAAAAGCACCATTTGATAATGCAGGCCCTCACTGCACTCCGATACTCTCGTTCATTATTTATGCCGTGGTCATTTTTAGTCCCTTCCTTTTAACAAATAAAATAGTAATAATAGAAGACATTACCCTTAAGCCGTAAGACTGTATTTAAATGGTATTTGAAATCTCCATTTGCTGAAATGGGCAGAACCAGGGCCCAAAGGATTACTTTGGAGGGGGGGCTTGCGTGCATGTGTGTTCATATTTTAGTATTTGTGTCTAAGTGGTCTGTAAGCACATGTGAGCACACATTTACTGCATGCAGAAATTTATGTTTTTTTTTGTAGAAGTCTTGCTGAATGCTGCCTAATGCAATTTCTAGATGTAGTTACAGTATATACTGTCTTTGAGATTTTTCAGTGGGATCCCAGAGAACTCGATGATAAAACGTTAGCCCCTAAATTCATTCTTTCTTTTTCCTGTTTGGTGACGTGATGAGTTTCCAGGAGGGTCCAGAAACACGGAGAGTTGTTCAAAATGTTAAGATAAGATGAACAAAGCCGTGGTCACCTTTTCTTATTGAATCACTTTAGCGCGGAAAACAAAATCTTTTGTTAAATTTCCACAACACAAACACATATCATAATACGTTCTGTAAGTGTGATGTTCCAAAATTGTGGGAAATGTGGTAAACAAATTGCTATGTTTACCACATTTTATGGTATGTACCGAGTCCATGCTGAGATAATGTGCAGCCGCCTAAAGCAAACACTATTTAATAGTGAAATAAATGCGATCTGGCACAAGGGGATGCCATAAAAACCTGGCACTGTGTTCTCAAGAGCAACAGCTAAACAGAGCTTTGCATCTCCTCGATTCATGAATGATCATAAGGGCATCTTCCCCCATGTGAATTGTATATCGTATGCTATATCTTATATCTATACAGTAAAGAAAACTCAGCAAGCCAGGCTCATTAATGTAGATTTGTCCTTTTTTTTTATCCCTCCACTCGACTGCACCCCACGGCTGCTTAGACCTCACACATTCTGCCCCTTACACATTCTGAAATTTATAGTATGGGCAACGAGGTGAAATCCCAACCTCCTTTGAAAGCATTGATTGGAGTCACGCACGACATTATGGAAAACTATTGCATTGGATTCCAGTTGGATGTTAAGACAATGAAGTAGGGGAGCGCAAAGCATGCTGTATTTGTATTTTTTTTACTTACACTTCTAATTTAGGATATGTAAGAGTAATAAAGTTGTTTTTTAATTAGCCAGTATAATAATTATGGATGTATATGCACTATTGGTTGATGTTTTCCATTAAGTGCAGCTAATAGAGGTGATTTAGGCTGAGTTGAAGGGGCAGAACATGACTGTGATGATGATTTGGTGGATTTTGAGTACCAATAGGTAGACCATTTTCCATGTACCATTACCAATAGACAATAGTCTGAATTACTGAGCTAATAAATGATACCTAAGTCGAATGCTAACGTGAGAGAACCTGACCGCAGACGTCTCAATACGAATGTAACGTAACAGAATGATCTCCAGGTCTAGTTATTTGCTGCCTCCACAGCCCAGTTAAGGTAAAAAACTGAATCTATTTGACAAAACTAGTGATGCAGTTAAGTCGTGTTTTGTCCAGTCACAGCCTCCAGACTTTTCACCCTGACTCCTCAACGTCACTCAATCCAGGATGTTTTTCTTCTTCTCGAATATAAATAATTCTAAAAGTATTTGTGTGAAATAAGTATTTGCACTTTTTTCCGAATACTGTATTTCACTCCAGCTCCACCCCTACAGTGAAGCCCAGACTCTCCAGGTTAAACTGTTTCTTGTGCAGTAGCGATTCGCTTGGTGATCTCCGGAAGTGAATTTGGAAGCTGTCTTTTGAGCGCAGACATATAAAAAAAAAAATATCTCCCTAAAGGTCATCGCTGACTGATGTTACAGTTCTGCTGATTGACATATAAATCTAGAGCAGTGGTTTCTTCTTGTCACCTTTACTTAAGACAGCTGCATTATATCCAACACTCCAAGGGACGCCTTTCTGCTGCGGATACAACCGAGCAGAGTGATTTTACTCCTGGGGCTGCGCCTGAAGTGTTTCAAAAGTACGGCCAAGAAAAATAAACTAATACTCATCCATTGTGTGTTTTTTAATCTTGTCATCTTCCCTCTAATTCCCTATGATATGCTGATGTTTTCATCAAGTAGTCTCTCTTCCTCTTCTTCTTCTTCTTCTTCGTCTCCGCTCTCTCCCCCGTTCCCTCCCTCTCCTAAATAATCTCTCAGCCTGTCTGCTGCAGTCTCTGCGACGGCGCTACAGTATGTCAAAGTATGCTAATGAGGCGGCGGCATATGGCTCATTCCTTATTTAAGCTCAGGAGTCAGACAGACAGTAAGCCACCGCGGCTCTCCCTGCGTCTCGTCTCCCCCTACCTGTCCCTGCTGGATCGCGGCATGATGATCTCTTAATGAGGCTCAAGCGATATCACAATCAGCTCAACACCAGGCAGGATCAGCTAACTTATCGCTCCAATCCGAGCTGATTTGTAAATCCCTTTACGAGGACGCCGTACAAGAAGTACACTTGGCACCCGCGCGTCTTTTGAAAAAGAAAAAAAAAAAAAAAAAAAAACGGGGAGGGTGGGTTTGACACTCGCGAGTTATTTCTGCGTAGGTGCCCTCGCTTCGCCCCAAGCACGAATCCATGCATAGGCAGACTCGCGCATAAGCGTTCACCCACTGACAGGCCGGTATGCAGCCCTGTTCCATCATGCTGCGCTAAGCACTCTGTCACTCTGACAGTCCCGCTTTATTTGATGATAGGAGGGTACGACCTTGCCTATCTCACGCAGTTAGTCACCGATTTACAAGTGCACACGCGCACACGCGAGCAATTCACTGTCATGTCGATTAACTTGAGCCCGGAGTTCGATACGCGCTATTTGTTTGTAGTGGAGGCGCAGGGTAAACTAAGGCGGGGGTAATCACGCCATTGTAGGATAATGCAGTACTTTACAGCATATTTGCAGTGATCCTGCATCTTTTTTTTTTTTTATTTTGAAGGGTTGTCAGTGCACGTAGTTACCGTAGCTGTGTTGCTGCTGCTGCTGCTGCTGCTGCTGCTGCTGCTGCTGCTTGTGCCGACATAAACAGCTAAACGCTGTGGAAATTACAAAAATATATCTGCAGCCAAAGATGGCTGGCAAAGTTGTTTATACATCAGAGAAATCATTCTTATTGGAAATGTGGAGACGTCTTCACGCCTTCCTAACATTTCCATTTCAGACACAAACTAGAGTTTTTTTTAAATATCCGTCAAAATGCTGTCAACATCTAAACGCGGTAGACTTATTTATACCTGTACGGATGTGGCGTACTTTTTATGCAGCTCGCAACGTTTTGTTAAAAAAAGGAAGCGAGACAGACATTATGTCTAGTTGATGATAGAGTTTTTTTAATTTGTCAATGTTAAGATTCCAAAATTGAGTCAATTGATGTTTTAGTAACACTTGGTTTGGTCCAATGTGGGTACCTGAAGGATCACGTATGGTTTTCCTACATGACGAAAGCTCATGAGAAGCTGTAGAGTCGCTGTTTTCTGCAAAGAAACCTCGATGAAATAGACGACGAGACAGACATTTTCAGACAAAGTCAGATCAGAGAAATAATTTACCTGGAAAACACTGGGACAGCTTTACTCTTTCAGAACTTTTTGACACGTTCTCCGAAGTTGTCTTAAATGTCCATCTGAAAAGGCTCCTGTAAAGTACCGTGGGGAGTAGACGGGGGAGTGTAGCCTAAGCTGGTGCATTTGTCAAACGTCTGGCTCGTTCTGTAGAACAGGGCCGTCACAAGTGGAGCTGGAGCCCCGAGCTGGAAGGGGGCCCCCTACAGACAGCTGATATCATTGTCATTGATATGGACCAATGGCGGCTGCTTTGAGTGACTAGAGGGGCTGACAATGGTTGTTTGTATATATGTGTCTCTGTGTTAGCCCTGCGATGGGCTGGCAACCTGTCCAGGTGTACCCCACCTTCTCGACCGATGATAGCTCGGATCGGATCCAGCAAACCCTAGTGCAACCCCTAGTGAGGATTAAGCAGTAGTAGGAGATGAGATGAGCATGTCAGCATGAACAAAATGATGTCATTTTGTTCGTTCTGTGATGTGCAGATTCTGTGATGCTAGTGGCCACTCCCAGAAGGTCGGTGTACAGTATGTGTGTTTGTGCTTGTTCCTGTTCACGTAGGTACAAACCGCACAAGACATTTCAAAGTATCCATCAAAATGTTGACGTCATCCAACAAAATGGAAAAAGATTAACGCATTCCCTTCAGTATGCTTCTTCTTATGCAGTTCGCACTGAAAAGCATAAGTTCAGACAGCTTCCAAAATAGGCCCCTGGATGTATTACTGAGATATATCACAACCTGTAAAGAGAGAAAATCTAAAAAAAAAAAAAAAAAAAAACCACAGCTTGTGATAGATTTATGTAGCTGAAATTTGAAAACTCTTTAAGTGTTACAAGGCCTTAGTTCTCTCTTAAGAACTGCTCTGCTTTCCCCGAGGAGTGTTACGGTACACTTCTGAGCACAGGGAAATAAATGGATCTAACCAGGGAGATGGTGTGCGTGTGTGTGTGTGTGTGTGCGCACGCTAAAACACATCTAAACTCCACTTCCAAATATATCTTCAAACAGCTCAATGTCAGTGTTTGTTCACCTCGCTGTCTCTCATTCCCATAAGACACAGTGCTTCCAGTATCCAGTCTCGCTTAAACAGTAATGTTTACTTTAGAAAGGCCAGACGACTGAAAGATGTTTGATCAGACTGGGAAAAAAAAGAAACTTAAGACACTCTAAATGTCTATTTTTTTATTTTTTTGAACTCTTTAAAAGAAATTATCGCGACTGGAGTGCGTGATTTACGACGCGTAAACAGGTCAGGGGACGCGTCGAATGTAATGCCGTTTCTTTATGCGTTTTTGAAGCGGAATGACGAATCGGTCCACGCAAAAAAAAAGACAGAAGCTGTATTTTAATGCGCCGGCTTCGCATTTCATCTTTCACGTTCTGCGCTACAAATCATAGCATCTTTATATCTGGAATGACATCTCGGCATCAGCAGACAAATTGGATAACGGAGGGTTTTTGAATCTCAACTCCCGCTGTAATGGCACCATTTACTTAGCACGCTAAACAAAAAAAAAAGTGCCACCGTGATTCATTGTTCGCGTCTCTCTCTGTGCAGTTTTTTCCCGACTTTCTTGTGCTTTGCTCTTTTTTTTTCTCTCTCTCTCGCTCGCTTTTATTTCAGCACAAAGAAAAACATTTTCAAAAAGGTCCACTTCAAACTTGCACTTAAGATCTTCTTCTGTGATGAAACCGGCGGCGGATTGCCGCGTGAGACTCTTAAGTTGTCGCAAGTGTGGTCGGAGCAGGTGCTCAAGAAAATAAAATAACCAATATATAACATTGTGTAGTGGTAAAGTTGCAGCTGGAAAGTTGGTTGTCTCTGTTTTGGAGTATATTTAGTGCAGAAAAGCACATTTCTTTACGTTCACCTTTCTGTAAATGTTTCTATTTTGAGCTTGAGCGCTCTGTGCGTCTGCGTGCTCCTCTGACTCACCGTCCAGCCTCCTCCGTCCGTGGTCATGTCACAGTAGACCTGGAAGCCCGCGGGGTGGTGAACTGGAAACACGGAGTAGATGCCGTCTTCCCTCTGACCACTGGCGTACAGATCACCGCAGTCACGGGGACGCGAGCCTGGGGACACGTGAGAGTCGGGAGACGTTAAAGCAGGAATTAGGTTTGCAAAGGCGAAGCTCGTTACACACTGCCGTCCTCCTTTTCACGGGCACACGGGTACAGAAAATGTGAAGGAACTTTTTTATTTTCGTATTTTTTTTGGTCAGAATTTACCCGAAAGAGTTAGCTCACGCTCGAGAGTAGCTGTTTTGGGAGGCAAGGCCGAAGAGATAGACGATTAGATGGATGGGAGGGTGATGGATGACACCGTGGGACAATAATGTCAGTGCGGCAAAGATAAAGATAGAGAGGGGGTGGGAGGGGCAAGTGGGTCGAAATGAAGACAGAAGGGAATGAGAGTGGAGTGCAGACACACTGCAAAACAACAGACATAATAAGGAAGTTAGAGGAGAATCTTATTTGAGTTAGATAATGCAGATGGAGAGACGGAAAGGCTGGAGTGAGTGTATAACAGTGAGAATTCATGAAGAGTTAGTGAGGAGGGTAAGTGACAGAGGGAGCTTGTAAGCTACAGCAGAGCAGAACAGCAGCGCCCTTGTCTGCGACTGAGAAACCCATCTTACACAAGGGATGCCGAATCTATTCCCCAGGAAGCCGGAGAGGAGCTCTGTGATGAGGACAGTGTCGTAGATTATGCATGCCAGCCTTCACCGGGTCAAACCCCTGAATTTAAAACAGGGCCATGCAAGAGTTTTACTTTATTTTTTTCCATCTTCTTCTTCTTCCTTCATAGTCGCTACACGGTACAGAATGTTTTCTCTCCCCGAAGCTTTTCCACTTCTCCGTGAAAGCCTCAATTATTAAGCTCCGGCTTTCATCATCGTCTTACATAAATGGTAGCGTTTCGATCTCGCCTTTGTCACAGGAAACTATCTGGGATGTTTCATAAAAGGGACTATCGTCGTGAATTAAAACCCGAGCGCTCCACAACAAGGACTTTTAAAGTTTTTCGGTTTACAGAAAACACACTACACTACAGGAAATAAAAAAAAAAAAACCCAAGGACCTTGTATATTCACTGCACTCATGTTCCAGGTCCACATTTGTCACCAGGTTCGCCTATGTGGTGGATCCGCGTTAGTTTGTAACAAATGTTTAGTCGTTTTAGGTTTCCAAACATCTGGTTGAGTGTGAACTTATTCTTTTGTTCCTCGTTCTGTTCTTTAATTTCATTCATCAGATTTATTGTAATAGTACGCTGCTGATCGTTTGTCAGTTCGTTTCACATCGTCGTTTAGGTCTTCAGTGTCTTTCTTAATTTCTTTAGTGGCCATCTTGCCACCTAGATAGCAGTTTCAAATTGACACAGCGACTTAAATCCATCCATCCATCCAGCCATCCATCCATCCATGAATGAATGATGCCTAAATCTTTACAAATGGCACAACAACTTTTATATTTATTTATGGTTTTATTTTGTATCTCTATGGAATAAAAATACTTTTACCTATTTCACTTATTTTATTTTATTCAGTGGAGCTGTTTAGGCTTTTTTTTTTTTTTAAAGTTATTTTGCCAGGGCTGTTCAAAACGCTGCATTTAACTCTATTTACCTCTAGAAATAAAAAGTGTTTGCCAATCCACGTATCCCGTCTCACCTTTAAGATCGCTGCTCTTTTCTAACCGCCGCTCCTTTTACGCTCCACATAGCGCGATTGTTTCTCTTTCCTGCTGAAATCTATTTCACAAATAGGCTGAATGACTTCCTAATGCAGCTGAGCGCGCTACCCTTTCAACGCAAATGTGACTCACACCAGACGAATACCTTTCTAATTCAGCTCTGTTTGTTGGGGACTATTTTCAGACATGGATCAGTGTTTGGCTTTTACGGCGGCGGGATGCGTGGCCGACTTAAATGAGCGCCGCTGATTATTGCGTTGTTTCCAGCCACGGACGCGCTCTTTTTCTATTAACCGGTTAATAGAAGCTGAATTATTTATTTGGGCTACAGCAATAATAAAAAATAACAAAGAGCTCCGGCAAATGTCAAGCCAATCCCTTTTTTTTTTTTCGCTCGCACGCTTACTGCTGACAAAGGGAATGAACTTTGACTCCTAATGAAGTGGAGCCGCTGCGTAACAGTGCAGCAGAGTTGAGAAGTCCAAAGGCTGAAAAGCAGGACTCCTGCAGAGGTTTCATCCAAGTCAGCTTCCTCGGCTGCAGTCTGAGCAAGGGAAGGGCTTCACTGCTGTCAGGTTCATTTCATATAACTTCTGAAAATCTAACATGTTCTTTTGGGAATCCGAAGCAAACAGTGCAGAGATGAATTCTTCAAATATTCACAGACACAGTGGGACGGACAGGCAGTCAGAGACAGTCGTGGCTGTGTGTGTGTCCGTAGACTGTATGTACTGTAAGAAGCCGGCGCTTAGTTGCATACAGAGAATTTAAAATGGTGATATGTGACGTGCATGCTGATAGTTGTGCATTTGCACGGGCTGTTAAAAAAGACCGGGGAACATATAGTATTCCAGGTTTAACATATTGTCAGTGTCAGGGATTTCTAATAGTTTGTGATCAGCATAATGTTTAGCATAATTTGTTTGGAGTTGTTTTAAACACTGGCTTGCCCCAGGCTGCTGTTGTTGTAGTTTGTCCTGTCAGTAGCTCTCGAGGAAAGCAAAAAGGGGTGGAAACCTGTGGAGGACTGCATCTCAGGGACTTGGCAGAGTTATTTTTCGAGTTTATTTATAGTATTCGCATGTGCTTGTATCGCTTGGCTAATTCTGAGTCTGCTGATTAGATGCCATACTGTGCTTATTTTTTGCAATTTTGCATCGGTTCTGTGATATAGAAACAGGAGATACTCTGGGAAATAGAGGCTGAGTCTACATGCGAAATATCAGAGCGGATTGATCCAGCCGAAGAGGGAACAAATTGTCCACTGAAGGGTGAAGGGTACAGTCTGCACGGCAACAACGCGGTTTTTGTTTTGTTTTTTTTCTTCTTCATGACCTCCGGCATACATGGAAATATCCTGCGCTTCCAAGATTTTCTTTTCATTACCTCGCATGTGCAATGGTGAACCTGTAGCTGATAATACCTGAAGTATTAACAGCTGGAGCCAACTCAAGGATTCGAAGGCTGAGTCCATCAATTCAGAGAAAGCTGCGGATTGTAGCGCTGGAGTGCTGCTACTGAAGCCTTGGTAAAAATCTAATGCGTCCGTGCAGCAGCGTGCTTTAAAGAGCTCACGTGATCTCGCACAGGCACATTTCCACTAATATGCATTTTCATGCATTTTACCAATTACAGCGACAATAAGATATTCTGTCCTCCAGTCGTATCTTCACGTTGCTTTGTTATGAGTGGAATAGTCTTTTAGGCTCCAGGTTAATGCAGTACCCAGAGAAGAAGGTCAGTATACTGGGAGACACTTCTACAGTCAGCTTGTTTATAAGCAAGTGGGGAAAAAAAAAAATAAACTTTCTCTCCGAACCCTCTGGTACATAACAGAAAAGTTTGAAAAACATCAGAACTCACCCCTTGAACCACTGTGTATTCCAGGCAGTTTTAACATTAAATATGGAGTTTTGCAAAAGGGCAGTTCTAAAAACCTCAGAATACTATTTAGCATAAGACAACTTCAACAGGGGGTCCGCGACCCCTAGAGGGTCTACAGAGGTACTGCAGGGGGGTGGCAAAATCTTTGGTTGATTAGACCTTTTTATATATATATATATATATATATATATATATATATATATATATATATATATATATTTTCCCCCATACATTTAAATTGGACTGAAATACACATTAACATGAAACCAACATATTTTCATAAAGGGATAAATGGAGGCGCTGCTGAACCAATCACGAGGCTGCATATCTGTCAGGTTCCCTGCAAATGGCTGAGAGCCTGTTCAAATTCGATTTGAATCTGTGTATTATTTGAATAGCTTAATATTGAATGTAAAGTCATAATGATAATATGTAGTTATAAATAGCACTAGGCTGGGTTTAATATAGAACACATATAGAACACCCCTGGCATAAATCTCGTCGAATCACTGGGGGGTTTAAATAAGTGATTAAAAAAAAAATTGCTGCTCTGCCATCTTTGCAAATTACACACAGCCACGAAACACACGCATCGAGCTTGCTGCAGATTGATGACGACAGGTGTTTAATAAATTGCGCTTACCACGTCCAGCGTTATGCTGCACGTCGGAGGCTGCTCCCTCGTCAACTGCGATATGAGTACTGACGTTTTTTTGGAACTCCGGCCGACTGGATTACACTCCCAGATGATTTTATAGGTGGCAACCTTTCACAGCCACAGTAAAATGGGTGTATTTGTGTAGTGCAGCCGGTCAGAGAATGGTTGATGTAGTCATTGCGAGGCTCTGTGAGGATTGTTTACATGAAAGAATTTGCAATAGGAGTAAATTATAAATCAAATAAGAGAGAAATGTCCACTTAGATCTTCTATTCTAACTGTGACATAGTAATTATAGTCTAACCTGTTCCATAAATATTCATTTTAGTTATGATGATTCTGTAAAAAAAAAAAAAAAAAAAGGCTTTGGTCTGTGCCAAAAATAATGCCTGCCACTGCAAACTACTTCTTAAAGATAAGTCTGTTATTGTCCTAGTCCCTGTTCCTGTTTATGGCTAAAAGCACTATAATCACATGTCAGATGAGTTGTTCCAGCTTTAAAGTCTTTATAAATTTAAGAATGTATAATATCCCAAGCTGAAGGCATCGAATCCTTGGCAAAACCACCGCCACGGAGAGAGCACGCCGGAACAAATGCTGGATTTCTTTTCAAATCAAATGCCTCGTTCCGTTTGTTGCCTTCCCCTGGCAGCGGCATACGGTAATGCATACAAAGAGAATTCTCTAGAATCCGAGCAGTAAATGATAAATAAAATAAATGTATTCAGTCACAAGAAATAGTAAATTCAAGCCACCAGCGTGAAGCGTATCCCACAGTCCAATGTGTTTTTTTTTTTGTTTTTTTTTTCTTGTTCTCAAGTAATGACTAATGAAAAAAGCCTGCAAATTTCAATAAACCCATATCCCCCAACACGCAAAGTAGCGTACTCAATAATTTATGTACATTTTTATTTAGTTTAGTAGTTTTAAAAGTGTATGTGTTTCCGCATAAACTTGTTTCACAGATAAAGTTGCTGCCGAACGGGGGATTTGCTGGCGTAGGAAAATGTTAATAATAAGCTAATAATAATGCTTGACGGACATTTGACTGAACTTGACACCTGCTTCCTGGGGGCTGTAATAATGAGAACAAGAGAAGCTGGTGAGCCACCAGCAGCAGCCATTACTGTACCGCTGATGTAATGATCACTAGCACCTTGCACTGAATGCTGACTTAACTGTGTTGGACAGAGGTGAAATTAGAAAGCACATAGAGCTCAAACTCAATCCACCTGCACTACTGACAGACAAAAAAGTCCATTAATACTGAAACATACGGTGTTTATTCTCTGTTGTATGAGAGTTAAGGCTCGTTTATAGTACTGCGGGACATAGACGCTGTAATCTACCCACGTAACCAGTGCGAGCCATTTCTACAGGCGCTGGTCAGTCTGGCTCATTCTTTCTAGTTGGCGCTGTGTCTTTTTTTGCCAGTCGGGTTTTTTGACATGCTACGACGTAAAGATTCTTCTTCTTTTGTTTTATGGCAGTTGGCAAACAACTTTCAGGTGCGCTGCCGCCACCATCTGGCCTGGGATGTAAAGATTCGTCACGAAAAGAATCGATGAGGGGAATCGGTAAGCATGAAGGCTAATGACATCAACAAATTGAACCAGTTGGAACCGATTCTTTAATCAAACCGATTCTCGATACCCATCCCTTTTTCTGGGGACAGGGTATGTATGCGTTCATTCTGAGTTTTTTTCCCCTCACATTTGTATTCTTACTTCACATTAAGCATTGGAAGCTCTTTGCGGCTCACAACTGAACTAATGATGTCCATAGCAACCATTGTTTCTGCCTTTGTTGCTGTTGCCATCGATGCACCGCCGGGAGACAATAAATTAAAACTGCTACTTCCACTGATCTATAGCTACCTACTGTGAGATTAACAACTCTGCCAAGATCTAAGACATAATTTCTGCGTTAACCACTTCATAATTTATAGCCATCTGAAATTCTGCTTTGTTTCATGTGACTTTTTCAAATTGTTTCAGACAATCTGTTTAAATCCTCTGGCCCTGCCAGTGACCACGTTTCAGCACCATGGACAGCACTTCAGCCAGGCTATTCAAGCTGTCCCCTGAAAATAACTCACATTTAGGTCCATATACTATCTGTTTGCCAATGCCATAATGAATATGGGCTGGGAGTGCAGACTCTAGGCTTTAATTTGAGAATATAATTTAAGTACTGACATCCAAATTGGAGGAAGGATTGGACATATTAATGGAACATTGTCGTACTTTGCCAATAAGCTTTTGCAAGCACTGACTGACTGATGGGACTCTCTCTTCTCTTTGCTGCAGCTTCGGTTGTTTGTTTGTAGGTCTTTTTTTTTGCCCCTTATTTTTGTCTCCAGAAAGTGAAATGCATGCTCATTCAAGTTGAGAGCAGGTGACCGACTTGGCCTTTGCAGAATATTCCCTGATTTTACCTTAAAAAAGAAAAAAAAAGGAAAACTCCAAGGTTGCTAGCACACCATGTTTGGGTCACTGTCCATCTGTACTGTGAAGCACAGTCCAATCCCTTTTGCTTCACTTGGCTGATCCTGAGCATAAAGTATAACCTCTGAACACTGGAGAATTCCTCCGGCTGCGTCTGATCTTGCCATTGGAAGATATTCGTAGCCCCTCATCATGCTGTTTTAAAGATGATGTCGCATGTTTCGGGTCAAGAGTCGTTCCGAGCCTTCCCCCTGTCATTCGGGTACTGGTGTGAGTTTCATCTGTTCCAGGACAGATCTGGGTGGAGGCTTATGAATGATTTGCACCTGATTTGTTCCCTCTCTGTTCGCTCATGTGAAGTCTTCTTTCTATCTGGAGACCTGGAGTCCGCCTCCTGGAGAGTGTTTTTCACTTTTTCTGAATGTTGTTAAGGTTTGTTTGTGTTTCTATTTGTTTTAAATCACGGAAAGGACCCTGCTATCATTCACCACTGCTGTCCTCTCTCTGCAGATTTGCTGAGCTCACCAGTGCACTCTCACTTTTTTTTTTCTTCTACGAATATACCAAACTGCAGATTTGGCTGCTCCTAATGTTCCCGCTATCACTCTGATGGATTTGTTTTGTTTTTGCAGCCAAAGCATGGCTAGTTCCAATTTAGCCTGGAATGGGGTCTGGTGTTGTTTGTTCAAATTCCCAACTCCAGTTTTACTGGCTGAATCGAAGCAAATAGTGTAGGTATAGCTCATATATAGACTGTGTTCAAATAATTGTAATACTCACACCTAATTCCGTGTAATTCCCTCCAATTAGGATATTTATTTACTGTTTGCTCTCCTATCGACTGTGTGTAAAGTCCTTTAAACTATCTGCTGCATGTCCAAACATACACTCACTGGGCACTTTATAAAGTAGACATGTTCAATTTCTTTTTAACACAAATATCTAATCAGCCAATCACATGGCTGCAATTTTATGCATTTAGGCATTTAGAGGTGATCAAGACAACTTGCTGCAGATCAAACCGAGCATCAGAATGGGGAAGAAAGAGGATTTAAGTGACTTTGAACGTGGTATGGTTGTTGGTATTTCAGAAACTGCTGATCTACTGGGATTTTCCACACACAACCATCTCTAGGGTTTTACAGAGAATGATCCAAAAAAAAAAATATCCAGTGAGCGGCAGTTGTGTGGATGAAAATGCCTTGTTGATGTGAGAGGTCTCGATTTCAGCTGCGACATTCGGATGGCAGGGTCAGAATTTGGCATGGATCCATCCTGCCTTGTATCAACGGTTCAGGCTGCTGCTGGTGGTGTAATGGTGTGGGGGATATTTTCTTGGCACACTTAGGGCCCCTTGTTTAAATGCCAGTTGCTGACCATGTCCAGCCCTTTATGACCACAGTGGACCATCCTCTGACGGCTTCTTCCAGCAGGATAATGCACCATGTCACAAAGCTCATATCATCTCAAACTGGTTCCTTGAACATGACAATGAGTTCACTGTACTCCGATGGCCTCGACTGTCACCAGATCTCAGTCCAATAGAGCACCAATAGAGATGTGCAGCCGACAAATCTGCAGCAACTGTGTGATGCTATCATGTCAATATGGAGCAAAATCTCTGAGGAATGTTTCCAACACCTTGTTGAAAGTATGACACCAATAATTAAGGCAGTTCTGAAGGAAAAAGGGGTCCAACCTTTTACTAGCAAAGTGTACCTAATAAAATGGCCGGTGAGATTGTCTCCTTAACTGATTTTCTATCTTAAGTATGTTTTAAAGTGACAGTTTACATAAAAGTTTTTAATATTATTACACACAGTAACATTTAGTTTACCTGAAATTCAAAGTCATCACTTAATTTAATATAATTTAAATAGTCTTTTTATGACACTGTGTAAGAGGAGAGTTACTTAGTTTAACGTGGAAACGGAAATTGGATGCAAGCAGAAGTCTTACGAAACAGCAGCTGATAGCAGGTGTGCCAGATAATTGCTCAGTCGCATCAATGATGATGGTGTCAAATGCCTTAACTGTTTGTATTATAAGATATTAATAAAATATCAAGCCCCAGTTCTCTAGAGCAGAAATAACCCCCCCAGTCATCTATGCACTTTATTCCAAGTGCACACCTCTACCTTCCTGTTTGCAGATTCGCGAAACGTGTGTACCACATTCTCAAGCCTCAAAAATAACAACTGTCGCTCCCTTCGTCTGTTGCAATGGGCCGTATTCTATACGCGAGCAGCCTTCGCTCTGCGCTCCTTGGCTACCTTTGCAAGGCAAATCCAACTGGGGGAATGCCACCGGGTATACTGTGCCTGGTTAAAAGCCTTCCAACGGGATGACGCCTTAGGCCCTTCTCTGCCTCTCAGCAACACAGCCCAGTGGACATGCAAGCCATCTCTCATGAACAGAAAAAAAAAAAAAAAAACTGCAAAGAAAAAAAAATCCACATCTCTACCAAGGCCACCGGATAATGTGGATGAGATGTAGCCCAGAGGAACACACTGATATTGCCAGGAGATGTTGGACTGAATGAATATGTGGTGTGATGGATGACAGACGGACCACATCGGAATGTAATTTTACACAAAAGTGGAGCTGGGATAAAAACATCATGACATGGAGCAGAATGGAGCGGTGAAAGGGCATGAGTATAGATAGATGATGTATGAATTACGTATGTGGAGACACCGAGATGACGGGCGCATACAGACAAGCCGCGTTTCTCACCGTTGGAGCAGCCCTTGAGGCGAGCCCCTCGGACCGGAGCTCTCTGTAGGTCGGCCTTGACGCGCGCCTTCAGGCCCACGTTCTCCTTCTGCATGGCGTTGAGAGTGTCACTGACGGAGTTCACCACCTTCACCATGTTGATCTGGCTGTCTGAGAGCAGCTGCGACAGACAGAAGAGGGCGAACAGTTACAGCTTACACACCAAACCAATATTTGTTTTTCGTTTTGCCCCAATAGTTTTTATCACCTATACCCGTTAAGGATCACGTATATTTTATCACCTCCCAGACAGCTGGCGTTTTCTATTATTTCACAACATCATAAACATTAAATAACTGTGATTCTTGAGTCGTACTTTGGACTCATTCACTCATGCGATAACCATTAAACGATGCATAGAGTGCGTTCGCTAACCCTCTTGGTAGTTTGCACGGTCACCAGTTGTTGCATTGCATTCAAGTGTTGTTTTACTCACAGGAAACAACTAGCTAACGCAGAGGCGCGCTGCATGTATAGTTCATATATCTCATCAGACAGCCTAAAAAGGGCTAAATGCATCCGTGCCAGTACACGTACAGCTACAGGAATATAACGAGGGCATGCAACTTTCATCACAGACAAATGTATTGAATGGAACTCCGAGCATTATATTTTTATAACGTTCTTAGCATTGCCGTGAGCACAGCTAGACAAGCCGGCTGCCTGTGAACCGCAGCCAAAGCTCCATCAAAGTTACATGTATGTGCATCAAAGTCTGGAAGATTTCAGCTGATCTATTTCACACTGCTGGCTTAACGTGTTAGTAATAACGTCTGTTCGCGGAGTGCCTCCCAGCAACCAGCTCCTCGGTATCCTTGAACACCACCAAGGACTCGACACCACGACCATGAAATGACAGTGTGACTAGAAAAATGGGTAACAATCTCTATGCCAAAAAAAAAAAAAGCAAACCGGAGGCAGCTTCTGGGATGAAACGTGCACTTATGTAAATCATACACAATTAATAGTTAATGTGCTGAAATATATAATCTATAACCGTGGGTACAGTTCTTTAGGGAGCTTTAGAAACGCGGCAAGATTTCCCCATGCAGCAAAGATACCACATGGCACCCCATTCCATAATGAACAAGTGAATGCTGTGAAACACAAAGAGCCCTGTGGGAAGGCTGTTGATGAATGTGTGTGCTAGGACTAGCAGAGAGCAGGGTAACCTCTCTGATCCGCCATGTTCATTTCCTTACCTGCAGCCCTTTATGTGCTCATTGCGGAAAGGTCATTTTCACATATTGCCCTAGTTGGCTGATGTATATACATCGCCAGGTGTTGGGTACCCGTGTGTATACGCGCAAGATACGTGTGTAAGGATGAGCACTTTTCCTTCCTGGTGCTCCGAGTCATGAACGCAATCCTCCTATCGCGCCTTTTCTTTGTTCTTCCTCCTCGTTCTCCCATCCACATATGCACAGTGGAAGAGTGTTCAAAGTCATATATATATAGGGGGGGTTCAGTCTTCTATCAGAGGTATGTCTGTGCAGCTATATTCAGGTGTTAAAACTGCATTAGTTCGAAACCCCAGTGGCCATTCCCTGTCCTCAATAACTATGCAACGCACATCTGAGCCACAGCAAGCAACACTGAAATAATATTACACTGGCACTGGGAGTTTAACCCACACACAAAAAGACAAAAACAGCAAGACATGCCCAAAGTGCAAAAAAATAAATCCCACACACGCGAGCGTGCATATATTACAGAAATGACCCATTGTGTTTGCGCCCATACAGGATCCAAGGTGTTGTTTAGGGAGGCAGTGTTTGTGTGTGTTTTTTTTTTGTGTATGTGTGGAGTTCTTTAAAAGGTTTTGGATTATATAAAATGTGTTGTTGTTGTTGTTTTTTTTTTCTATGAACATGGCGTACGTTCTCGTGTGCAAATTTCAAGTGTAATTTATCATGCACTCTGTTTATTTGTGTGTTTTCAAAGAAGAGGAGTCTACAGCCTTGACTCCTAATCCTTGACTGACACATCGATTGGGATCATGATGTAATTAGATTTCATTAGGCAGTATTTGCACCGTCTTACAAAATCAGCCACACAACGGCACTTAACGCGGGGAGCTCGGCGTTTGAGAGTCGAGCTTTAAACGTATGCCAGTTTTGGGATCTCCTTCGCACATCAGCATTCGGTTTTCAACGCACGGCTCCTTTTGAGGGGTTGCATCTTAAATGCAAACGTAACAGGATCACTGGTTAATAACTGTCATAGCATAAAACAAGGCGTGCTTTTCTTGGCCCGAAACAGATGTTCCGTGTGGTACAGATATGTTTTCCTGTTGGGGTGAAGTCACTGAACACAAAAGAGCTGCAAGCCTGGAGCAGGTGAGTGCAAAATGTCACTCAGTCACCATATGCCTCATGCACAAAGCCTTCACTTCATGAACAGTGGCCGTCACGTCAACTGGAACCAGGTGGTGCAAATCAAACATAATTATCGTATGAATTCTAATCAGTTCATCCAGGTATCATTTAAGCTGAGGTACACGTTGGAACACATGGACAACAACGGCGTGCTGAGTTCTAGCTGCAGCCATGTGTGGAAATGTAAAGCACATACTGCATGGAGATATTCTGCATTACTGGTGTATTATCAGGTTAC
Organism: Mugil cephalus; assembly: GCF_022458985.1. NCBI lineage: Eukaryota > Metazoa > Chordata > Actinopteri > Mugiliformes > Mugilidae > Mugil > Mugil cephalus. Next base: position 5,449,356 of record NC_061788.1, on the reverse strand, counting down.
AAGTTACATGTGACCAAAAGTCAGCATGCAAACAATATGTCCACGGAGCATTTTAAAAACTTCCATCTAGTTAAGGCTAAAGTAGAAATAACTATGTGGAGCTGGACACTGCTCACAACACGAGGCTGGCTACCGATACTGGTACATTGTTCACAAGCCGGTGCAGTTTTTGTCCTTTCATGTTGAATAATTACCTATAATGATAATTGTATAATTCCAGTCGTAGCAGGTGTGCCAGATAATTGCCACCTTTCTTACAAAAATAACATTTTTTTGGGGGTGATTTACATATTCTCCATTCCTGTAACTTCATGTTGAATACTGTTCATCTATCAGCGACAAATACTTGGCTTGACTTGCAGCAGTTAAGCGGTATGAAAATGTAAGGTCGACGTCTTCCTCGCCTGCTGTATTCATTTGTTTCCTCTATGGCATGGGTCTTCAACAGAGGGTCCGTGACCCCTTGGGGTCCGTGGAGGTATTGCGGGGCGGGGGGGTCGCAAAATCTTTGGTTGATTAGACATTAGACATATATATATATATATATATCTAAGCTTCCTGTACAACCATACTGTTGCATGTTTGAAAGTTTAAAAATGAATATCTGAACCTGTGTATTGTTTAAATTGCCTAATACTGAATGCAAATGATAATAATGTATATTTATAAATAGCACTAGGCCGAGTTTAATATAGAACACGTATTCATAATCAGTTTGGGAGACATTGAAGACCTCTCCTCTATGACTAAAGCCTGGATCCTGTATCGCTGCCACGTCCATCAGCTGGAGAACTTCCACATAAAATGTCTCCAGCGCATCCTTGAGCTAACCTGGCGTGGCCGTGTACCAGACTGTTTTGAAGAGAACTGGTACCAAAAGTATGGAGGCCACATTTCTTCTGCACCAACTGCAATGGGTCGGCCACACCATCAGGATGCCAGAGGGCAGGCTTCCACACTAACAACTACATCATGGTCAGCGATCTGCAGGAGGTCAAAAGCGAAGATACAAGGACCAGCTCAAAAACCGCACTGAAGAGGTGTGGGATACAGCACACGCAGCTGGAAAGCTCTGCCTCCGAATGCTCTTACTGGAGGCAACTCAGCCAAGCTGGACCTCAGCGCTTTGAAGAGAAGAGGAGTGAGGCGAGAGAAAGACAACGTCAGGGAACAAAGATGACCACTGCAGCCGAGACGACGACGATCACTGACTTAATATGCCCCCATTGCAGTAGACCTTGTCGGTCATGTGTTGGACATCACCCCAAAAACACACCAAAAGGAGTAGAAGTCAACACTGGATACTATGGACTTCCATAAGCTGAGCTAAATTCATTTGATTAAACATGAGCGATACCAGACATATGAAAGGCCTCTGAAGCAAAGAAACAATGAATAAAAGATTACCCTGATGATGGACAGTACCTTCATACATAACTGTTTTTGTAGCAAGTCGGATTCATATCACAGGGGGTGCCTCTGATCTTTGATCAGGCTTTTGATTTAGTCCGTGCGTAGTTAAGTGGATGGGTGGTGTTCAAATACTCCAGCATGCACAAGTGACTATTAATGAAATAAAGTGCCTTTTAATTTTTCTCTGCCTTATATCGTGCTTGAGTGATAGCCTCTTGCACGTGGATCAATAAGTGTGTTGTTCATCTTCCATCCTCTGTTTCATCTGTATGCTGTCTTTTTTTAAAAAATATTACTATATTTAACAAGAACACATTTATATTAAAATGAATCTTAAGGATTATTTAAAGTCGAGTTGCTTATTACTTTGGGAGAAACATGTTTATTTCTAACAATATACTTAGACTTCCATCCATTTGTAATAACAGTGATTCAGATGCTTTTTCTTTCTTGCTTTCTTACTTTGAATTAGAGATGTGTTTCTTTGAAGCTACCCATTTGTCGAATTAGGTTTCCATATTTTATGTGACTTCCATCATTAGCCATTCTCACTGAGGTTTTTGAGTTGTTTGTATCAACAATACACATGATTATACTTTCTCGAGTACTCAAAGGACTTGCGTCAACCAGAATGAACATCTTGAGGCAATATGGTTTTCTATTCCGCAGCAGCAGCGATTCGCCCCCGGATCCTTAACGGAGGTTGTGGGTGTCACTCGTCCAGCATTAATATTCCACAGGCACATAATTCATTTTAAATCGTGACCTGCAGTTCAAGGGAATGAGTAAGTCATGCTCTGCCTGGCAGCCTTTACCTCTATATGGTCGAGACAGTGGAATATGTGAATTCTGATGGGAGAATATTTTTTTTTTAAGTATTGCATAACTTCAGGTCGTGATTGTCTATACTTTTATTTCTCAACATCAACACACCCGACTGGGGATTAGATTTTATTTTGAAAAATTAGCTTGAATTTACATCATTTGTGATTATGTAATGTTCATAACTCCATCCATAATATTGCAACTTGCCATCATCCTTCCTATGTATATACCATTTATTTATAGCTATATTTTATCTCTTGTTCATTTTAATATTATATTCTATTGTATTTATTTCATTATTTATTTTGTTTTAAGGCGCAAGCTATTTCCCTTGTGGATGGATAAAGTTTGTCAAAGTCCACCTTTTTGACTATTAGTCATTTGAAGAAGGCAGAGAAGTGGGACTGGCTGGATAACTTTATGTGGGAACAACTTCGACAAGTTTTATTTTTGTTATAATGCTGCTTTTAGGCTAACTTGTACGCTCTGAGATTTCACTAGTTAGGGTATTAAATAGGTGGCTTTGGGCTATTTAATATTGTCCTCAATCATTTAAAGTTCTAACTTGACATTACGAACTGTATTTCTGAATCAGACCAGATTGAGCGAAGCGGAGTCCCCCAGGGCTCTGCTCGGGGGCCTCTAATATTTAGAAACAAATAAAAAGAAGGGGCAAAAAGAAGCACAATGGCATACTGGGGCATAGTAGAAACCAGTTAAAATAATACATCTAGAATAACAAGAATATATGAATCTATACTGTAGCTTACAAAAGATAAATGAATAAAATAAAAAGCACATTAAAGTGTTGCATGTTGTGTTAATAAGAGCTAGCAGGGTGTGAGCTAAGAGCATATATGAGTAACGTGTTGAGTAATGTTGCATGCTATCTCTTACGTCCCCTCCGGCACCCCCAGGGCTCTTGCAGTGCACGTGTCTTTGGGCGGTTGGTTCACGTAATTGCCCTAATCAGTGTGGATAAAGTTATGGTTGAATGTGAAGAGCATGGAGAGGACCATGTCTCACCTGATAGCAAAATAGAAATCATCAGCATGAGTAATTTATTTTTGTAACTGATCTCTAGTTAAAATCGCTGCAGGTCGTAACACGATTTGTACAAATTATTTATTTTTGTGCGTCATTTATTGCCATGTAAAAGTTACTTCTTAATAAGAACAAGTGACAAGATGGAGTCCAACTGAACTGGAGTAAAGCGATTTGAGACACTCTATCAGGTCTTATGCATTTCGTATTTCAAATTAAGGGAAGTGTTTATATGACTTTCCTGACTTCGAGCTGTCCATCACTCTGAAACCTAACCATCAGCTTTACGTGTTGCCCATATCCCTCTATTTTACCAGCCTCTCCCATCAGGGTGATTTATTTGAATGCAAATACGTAGGCTTTGCTGTACCCTTCCATTTGACGCTGGGAGTGCTCCCCGTGAAAAATGAATGTGTCGGTTTTTTGTATAATAAAAACAGATCGGTCCTAAACCCACTGAAATCAGATTCTCCTGCGCATCGCCTCGGGGGAATGTGGAAAAGGTTTCTTCCTATTTGGCAGAGTGAAACTGTTCTTCGGGGGTGCTGAGGTGCACACGGAGCCATTACTAACACCGGCTCAGTCAGTTTTGTGCCGTTGTATAAATCAGAAGTCCTGGCTACAGGTGGCCCATAGATCACACAGTCACATCCCGGTGTCATGCAGAAAACAGCGGATGTGCAAACCGCATGCCTCGCCTGCGAAGAGGAAATCAATCACCTGGAGTAACAAAGCTGCCGGTACCACCTCCACTTAGCCTCGGTGCCCACTGCACAATGCCACCTACACCAAGCATTGACGGTAGCAAAGGGAATGGACCGCTCGCTACAGAGTCTACAGTGCTACCAAATCAGCGCACATGGTTTCTTTAGCCCACGGAAGCACAGCAAACCCATCCAGGGAGTTTTTGAGTGATTTCCAAACAATGCTGAACCGTGAGCTATAGAGGTCTGGCTTAAAGAAAAGGATTGACAGAAGGAGAATGCAGTCAGTTGTTTGAGCCGTGCGGCTGGCAGCTATGAAATCTATTTACTGAGGAACAGAGAGACTTAGCCTGATGGGCCGAAATTAAAAGAGCTTTTGGTGTGAAGATTTTCCACGCGCATTTAGGAAGTGATTAGTCAATAAATCAATGTGGACAGTGTGAAACCAAATGGAGTCTAATTATGTTTTCATCCTAAGTGAAGTCGGACTTACGCATCCAGGGAAACATTATTTTATCCGACTGAATTAATGCGTGAGTCGTTCTGTTTCTTGAATCGTGATGGGCGCTCCTTCTCCCCCGGTGACTTCTTCTTCAAACACCACACTGAACGGGTTACACTCAGCAGAAAGTCAGCCCTATTTGCACTTTAATTTAGCCGTTACTGGGCTCGTGCGGTGGAAAAAGAACCTGACACTGGCGAGTTGGCATCAGATTAGTGACTAATGATGGTATTTGGATTTTGCAGGCACGAAAGGGAAGGGACTAAATAAAACCAACAGAAATCCCTCAAGTCCAGTGGGCTGTCGCGTGCCGTGAGGTGGCCTCGCAATCGATGCATATTGATAGGCGTTCCGCAATCCAGTCCTTGAGCAGCTCCGCGCAGTACTTAAGAGTCGTGACTTCCGCTGTGACTCACACTGGATTCAGCTCCCTTGTTTTTACTGCTCAGCTGATCGTTAGGTTCAGTGATTAAAAACTAAAGAAATTAAAAAAAATTAAACCTTTTTTTTTTTTTTTTGCTTCACATGCTGAAACAATAGCCTGCGAATTGCTGGTACATTACTTCTTCTTTGGTTTACAGACAAAAAGAAAAACAAATGGGAACCATTCACAGCGAGGTGCCAAGATGAAAACATGGCCACCGCTCCCGAGCGTTTGATGTAGGAGACTTTCAAACGAGCCACTGGTAACCTTGATGAATGGAAAATTACACAACACTGTGGAAGGGATAGGAGGAGAGGAACAATACCGGATAAGTGAATTTAATTTACAGCGGCATCGTAAATTATACTACACTAACGACTCTGACCTCAGAAGATCTTTCCGTGTGTCTCACCTGTATGAGGCGCCCCTGTTCCGTCTGTAGCGTGTTCAGGTCCTGCCCCAGGTTTCCCTGCCCCCTGCGTAGCGATTCATAGTCCATTTTCAGTTGCCCCGCGTGGGCCGACAGCTTGGCCACCTCCTCCGCCAGGCTGACGAGCAGGGCCCGATCCTGGCCCTTCACCGACTTCAGGTCAGAGTCGTGGTCGGTGAGCGAGTGGAGCAGCGAGGTCTGCACGCCCTCCAGGCGCAAAAAGTTACTGTTGTAGTCGGGGCAGTTGGGGTCGATGAAGATGTTGATGCGGGAGCCGTCACCCCTCTCGACGGTGACCAGGGCGTTGGCCTCATCCTGGTTAGTGGAAATGTGCGGGAGGCCGTCGGACATGGGTGGGGCCTGGTAGTGATTCATGAAAAGGATGGTGCCGGTTACGGTGACGGCCAGCAGCACGGCCACGAAGAGCAGGATGGTGCAGAGCAGGTAGCTGCAGCTCATCCTCTGGAAGCGAGGGTGGAGGGCGGAGAAGACATGAGGAAGGAAGAGAAAAAGGAATGTATTAGCGCCACAATTGCTTTTACATCAAAACACCTGCTTTTGTTCGAAAGGAAATTACTTCCATCTATCACGCTGGAGTTTTTGACCACCGCTTTAAACGTACAAAGCTACGTGATATAACCGCATTCCCATCGGTCAGAATGACGTTTTGGATGATTTATGTAGCCGGATTGTATTCAAATGTCACTCTTTTTGCAAATCTTCTAAAACAAAGGAAATAAACAATTTCTGTTCAAACACGCTGCGTGTCTTTAGAGCAGCCGTGGTGGCGGGGGGTGCCGTGGCGTGGAGAAAGAGCTTGAGACCTGTCTGTCGGGGGAAATGTTCCTTTTTCCATTTGAGACAGGAAGGAAAAACAATAAAAAGCCCGGTCGCGAGTAAAGGAAAGTAAAGCAAATATGACTCAGACGGCCAATAGGATGTAAATGAAAGAGCAGAATCCTCTTAAGAGGAAAAAGGCAGAACTCTACCGGTAAGGATGTCTCCATTAACCAGACCATAAAAGGTTTGTATGATGGCCCTTTAGGATCCAGCTCGGTTTTTCCACTCAGGTCAAGAGAGCTCGTAAGAGAGCGATATGGCCCACCTGTGCATGATTAACAATACCTTGCTTCCCCATACTGTCCTCCAAATGAATCACCAATTGATCTCTCACTGTTTATTTATTTATTTTTTTATTTCCATTTTTTAAACCCACACGTGGACGAAAATCTGTGGGCTGATGTGTGTGAGTGTGCGCCTGCTTTCTCTGTTTGTATGTGGAGGTGAGAGCGAGCGCATTAATATGCAAATTGGGGGTACAAGCACAGTGAAGCACACTAATAGACAGCTAATGGTCTGCTTTATGAGGGAGGTTTATGGTTCCTTTAATGTGAAAAAAATCAATTGTGTTTTTTTTTTCTGGAAGTACTCCTATAAACTTTGTTTACCCACAGTCTTTGGGACGACAACATAAAAAAATAAATAAATAAAGGAGTTGTAACTGCCCAAACAATGTGGAGGTGTACACCGCAAATTATTAGCACACGTCATAGGAGTGTCTGGCCCGTTTTTAGGGGTGCACAAGGACCTCTAAACTGAGTTGAAAAACAGTCTGCAGGGTCTGTTCAGTCCAAAAGGAGAGACAAAGGATAGAATTATCTCTTAGGCAGGGTTGCCTTCATATCTTATTAGTTTGTTTTGCACTTATTGTTCCCACCTCATCTACTCATTTAAATACAATTTATTTTCCTTATTTTTTTAAACCAAATGATAGCTTTTAAACCCCCTCCCCCTTAAGCTTTGACCCTGGAATCGCACTGCTAGTCTATACCATAGACTGTGTAAAGATGAATGACAGAACAAAGCAAGTAGAGCTCCCCCTGGTGACTGGCTGCAGTATAACTCATAAGCTCCACCCCCTCAAAACACTAAAATACGTGTAAAATAATATGTAAAATAATTTCAAGGATGGTCTTTGTCAGTTGAGGTAGTTAATATAGTGTTGATGCATGTTCATGTCTTTATTTGATGCTATAGAAACAGGATGCGACATAATGGCGACCACCAGTTGCCATGCCAACTGCTCCGTAAAGCGTCCCGTGTTACTGTGAGTGTTGTGAAAAAATAAAATAAACAAGTGCTGTATAATCAAGCATTTCCTTGGACGTGGTGGGGGTAGAGCAGAGCGAAGTATTAATTAAACGAAAACGGGAGTGAGTCTGGAGGAAGTTATAGCCCACCACGGTCAAGTCATGAAGTTGACTTGGGGTCTGAGGACGGTTGTCTTTTATGAACCCTGTTTGCACCCATGTGGCTTCACCCGCGACGCACACGGGCGATCAAATATGTCAGCTGAAGCCAGTGAGCAAATTCTTATGAGTCCCTGCTGTACGACTTTGCTTTTTATGTTTACAAAAAAAACAGATATTCTCAGCCATTTCAATCATATAATGCATATTTTGTCGATTTGTTATTTTTAATCCTGAAATACATAAAAGCTTTTGGAGAAATCTATTGAGTAAACTGATTTAATACATGCATTACACTTTGTTTTTTTTTTTTGTTTGTGTGTTTTTTTTAATGTGATTGTTGTTTTTCGGACACCATTTTCACATATGCAAGCATCACCGCTGCAGACTGCCCCGAGGCTCTATATGTCCAACTAGGTTGCTGTATACATGAGCACACAAACACACATACACATGCATACATAATCTATATAGTTTGTACAGCACATGCACATGTAACGTATACTGGACTGGACACAGAGACGATGGCTACGCAGCATACAGTCTTGGCCAATAAATGTCTGAGGCATGCATGCATATTTAATTTAATTCTTTCCTGTAGATGCGAGCTACAGACACATAGTCAACATGCACATATCGCGCATGAAAAAACTGAAGCATTGCTTGTCAGAAGCTTCCTGTGTTCTTTTTTTTTTGTTGTTGTTTTGTTTTTTTTCTCCACCCAGATACACCATCACAGAAAAGAGCTCCAGGGGGAGTTTTGCCGCACATAACATTTCTTTGTCTCCTTGCTCTAACTCAACATGTAAACCTTGACTTCACTATGAAATCTTGTTTCGTTTTTTTTTTTTTTGTTTTTTCCTCACCGGCGTGTATGGGTGCAGGTGCAGCTCAGTGATTTTGGACCGCGTGACTGGGTTTGGCTGTGTGTGTGTTTGTGTGGATGTTTATACAGCGAGGGTGTCTGTGCAGTAGATAATGTTTATAATGGCCTCACGCTACCGAACGGCAGCAGTGAACCGTCTCCCCGAGCCCTGTCGCCGGCGGGCCAAGACATCAGTGGAAGCAATCATTGGCGGCGCACTAAAAATATTCATTGCTAGCACACTGACTGTTAACATGGTTAAGATATACGATGGCCCCGGTTATGATGATAAAGAGACACGCGCGCAGACATAAAGGACATACGCGCTCGAGAATATACATAAAGGAGCAGTAAACAGAGCTTTTCACATATGTAATGGTCCCAGATATAACCCTTCTAAGCCACAAAGTATAAAACAGTTTTGGATAAGGTGCAGAAATTGCACAAATAACACCAAAATGAAGACGGCTAAAGAAAGATAAGGGTGCAGTGGATAAACTGCAAGTCCTCCTTAGACTCTGCGTCCTCGTATAGGGACATTAAGTTTTAGGTTTTATTGCAGCTTATTCTGCTTCATTTAAACCCGTTGTCCTCATTAGTGGACGTGTAAGTCTGCCATTTAGTGGTAGCAAAGGGTCAACACACTGGTTAGTGTAAAAACAGGATTCATTCTACAGACGATCACAGAACGAAAGTTGATGAGATAGAAAATGTCATTGAGTTTTAAGGCTGAAACGTATTTATTTATTCTCATTAATGCTTCTGCTTTGATATGATGAATTAATTTATCAATAGCAACACGCTACAACATTGCCAATCAGCAAGTACTCGTTTGGGGACGTTGGGACTTCATTGTTTTGTCTTTGCTCAGCCACGTTCAGGTATTAAAATAAACAGTTTTATATTTTGTCACACATACGGTGACATTATTATAATACAAATAATGAAATAATCCGCATATGAGGACAATTTTTCCCCCAAAAGCTACTACTTCCTGTTCAAAGACGATGCTTATATACGTCTTAGGTCCTACTAATCCCAAATACCGTGGAGAAACTAAAAACGTAGAGCATATAAAAGCTCGAATCTCAGGAGGTTAACGTAAATGACTGATTTCAGAAAGATCGTGGTGTGTTTTTTGTTAAGGTTAGAGGACCTTCGTCATGGTTCTGATTACAATGATAGACACCAATTAACATAAAAGGATGGTCATGGTGAAAAGAAACCTCAGATGTTTTGTGACTATCCAGCTAGACTTCCTCCACTTCCCTTATGAGTCATAATCACTAATGACTTTTGAGGTGTCTTTTATAGGAGTAATCTCAGAGAAAAAGATTGGCTCCTGTGTTACTGTCCAGTGCTTTGTTAACCCATCTATCCACCCAGACTTCCTCTAACTCTTGACACCCTAACGTTCCCATGACATCCTCTTTTTGCTCCATTCACAATCATTACAGCCACATGGGCTTTTTGGGGCATTTGCTGAAACAAATTATGCTCAGTCACACGACCACAGTTGACTGTAATAATGTGTCAAATTCACTATGGGACTATGGGGATGTCTTTTATAGGAGAACAGTCTTAGGTCACAAAAAAATGTTGAAATGATTCGGCTGCAAACATTGGCTTGGAGAGAAATGGTAGCAAAAAGCTACTGGACCAGCAACATGCTGGGTTCAATACAACTGTGACTTTTCCTGAGGTCAGACTGACATAAAGTCAGAGAATGAAATGAAAAAAAAAAAGTGTTAGGAGCAGACAATATTTATATCACGCTCAGTAAAAGGAAAACATATGTCGAGAAAGAATAAAGGATCTCTGCGGTCAGCTCCAGAGCTGCGGAGGGGTAATGACACTGAGAATGGGATGCGAGCCGCCCGTTTATTTATTTATTTATTTTGCAAATGAGTCTCTCAATCTTGCAGCAGGAGCCCACTCTGTAATTAGTGGCAGACGCTCAGATCCTCTCCTGTCTCGACTAATGCCACACCGTAGGATTGGAAAGGACAACGGGGGGATTCTGACGGATACACAGAAAAGGAGCGGTAGAGAATCAGAGAGAATTCCTCTCCATGGAAATGGTGTTGTCCTCCCACGCGGAAGAACTGGCAGACAGTTCTTGGACGAAAGGCTTTGTCTCCTCATTAGATAAGCAGAAAATCAGCAGAACTCTTACAAGCTGCTTCTCTCTTCTTTTATTTTTTTCTCCCCCCCCCTGCCTCTGAAACACAAACACACACACACACGTGCTGTCACAAACTGATGCGTGCATTCGTGCTGCCGCATTGTCCGGATTCTGCACAGGACGACACAGGGTGGGGCGAGCGTATATTTAAAAGGTGAACAGGCATCCACGGCATGCACAAACCATCTCAAAAAGAGCGATTTTCAACCAACTCCACCTTCGTTTCATTCCCCTGCGGCTTCAGCGCCCCTCCTCACATTAGCATTCAATGCAGATCCCTCCCAAATTCTGCCATGCAATCAAGCCTCCCCCTTCCCCGCTGTAGCCGTGATAGCGGCGCTCAGTTCCGAGAGTCGGCAGGGCCCTAATCCATCTAATTCTCGTGTGTCTGGATACTTGAGCTGAGGTTGTGTCACCGCCGCTGCTCAGTGGCAAAATGTAAAGTGCAATAAGCTATAATCCTTTGTACCGCCATTACCGAAGCAGTGAGAAAGCGGATTGCGATGAAAATAAAATTTGCGGCGATGCCTAATCTCCTCCACAGGTGAGCGAGTCCCTGTTCATTGCGTTCTCCTGTTTTTACCGACAGGAGAGGAAAGTTAAATATGCACAGCAGTGCACGCACCAAGCAAGAAACAATAAAGGGATTTAAAATGTATAATGCCGCGTTTATTCAGATTGAATAGTTTCTATCCCAGGAGTCGTTCACCTACTTCTAGACAGTTCAGTGTTTGCTGCAACTTAGACTTTGTTTCAGGAAAATCAAGCTCATACACCAAAATGGAGCTAAGTGAAATACTCAATTAATTAATCAGTTACTGGACAAACAAATTGGTATTTTGGCTATATATGTTCTATATTAAACTTATAAATTTACATTATTATCATTGTTTTGCATTCAATATTAACCTATTCAAATAATACACAAAGTCAAATATTAATTTTTATTCCAAACCTGTGCAACAGTAGGGTGTTTGAGGGGGAAATTGTAGGAGAATATTTAAAAATATATATATAAAAAATGTTGAATCAACCAAAAATTTTGCGACTCCACCCCTGCAGTACCTCCGTGAACCCCTAGGGGTCACGTAGCCCCGTTGAAGACCTATGCACAAGACAGGCACAAGTAATATTTCGCTCTATGCGTCAAATATGTAAAATTCTGAAATCCCACGAGAGTAAAGCACTTGCCGGTGGTGTGTGTCTGTGCGTACAGTACATGTCGTGGTGACAGGGCCTTACCTTGGCCGGAGTCTCCCTGGCAGTTTCTGAGTCTGACCAGCGATGTTTGAGTTGGGAGGAGCTGGGCACACATTCACAGAACGTCTGCGTGGGACAAACAGACAGGGCCACCAGTGTTGGGGTTTGTTCAGGTCACATGTGCAATCAAGCATGCAAGCACATGTGCACAAAGACGCTTACGTACAGCACATGTGCACACATACACACACACAGAGACAGACAGACAGACAGGGGTTTTTGGATGTGCATTTAAATAACTGAAACATCAAAGCGCATTTTCTAATCCAAACCATCAAATCCAACATGAAATCATTGTTAAGAGATAAATCGGGCCGATAAGTTACAACCGTCTGCACGCAAATGCGCACACTGACAGGTTTAAACAGGCATCTGTACATCTCAAGGTATAACCGAATCCAGCAGTTTGTCACAAGCTCAACGCATCTTTCCAGAGATGGCTTTGAAACGCCCTCAGTAGTTTCCTCCCACCTACTTCAAATAAACTAAAACAAAAAAGAACATTTAATCGAGTGAGAGTGGGTAAGCCATGTGCGAGCGTTCACTCGTGCAGGTGAATGTGGGTGTTCGCATCGAATATCTGAACATTACTCGCGTCGCTATGTGTGCCTATGTGCGTACATCGCATTTGTCTACGCGTGGCTCTTCTGTTGCTCCTGCACTGATAAAAGCAGAGTAATTATGAAAGCGGGAGCTTTCTAACTGGAGGAGGTTTCTAACCAGGAGAGCACGTCGTTCGGTGACCTTAAACACTGCTGCTCCCACTGTGGAATTGCTCAATTAGCCTGGGACAATAACACCGCCACAAACACACGCATACGCTCGTATGGCTATCTTTGTGAGGACATTCATTGATGTAATGCATTCCACGAGCCTCTTACCCCAACCATAACCTAACTGCACATCTGAAACCAAGCCTTAATCCTCAAGCAGCGAGGACCAGGTCAAAATGTCCCCACTTTGCATTATGTCCTCATTTCGATGGTGTAAAACTCAAACTGGTCCTCAGAAAGACAGCTGCACCGGAGTGACAAGCTTTGTGAGGACATTCATTGGCATAATCCATTCCCAAGCCCCTTACTCTAACCTAACCTTAACCATCTCAAGTGAGTGACCCTCACAAATGTCCTAACTCACAAGATTGGTATAAAATTCAAACTATTCCTCTGAAAGATAGCTGCACGACAGCACATGCTCGCATGGCTATCTTTGTGAGGACATTTATTGACGTAATGCATTCCCAAGCCCCTCACCCTAACCTTAACCATCTCAAGTAAGTGCCTAACCCTAACCCTAAACCTAAACACAAACTAATTATATCCTTTATCCTAAAACCAAATCCCAACCCTCAAGCAGCCTCACAAAGAAATCTCCTAACTTGCCCAAATGTCACTCTGACGGTGTAAAACCCAGGAGTGGATGCAGCAAACATGAGCAATTAATGCATCAGAATGTGCATGTGCGCTGTGACTAAACATGCTCTTTACACTTGTTACATGACACCCGTCCGTCTCTTCTAACATCAGCAGCAGTGTGTGAAGGCTCCAATAAAGCTAAATCTCAACCGTCGGGGTGCGGAGATTAAAGAAGACAAGCTTTGGCTTCTGGCTACTGTGCTTGCGGATGAGCAAATAACTGCAGGCATCCAGCAGACACGTCAACACGACGGAACGCATGTTCAATATATGTGTTTTTTGTACCTTTGTACCTACCGCTACAACCGCTGAGAACTCCGTTAATGTTAATTGCTCTGTTTTACCAATTTGGCTTTGTCTGAGCGCTGCGACACTGTGTGCAATGGGTTAATCATTAAACTTTTTTCTTAATGTGGCAACGACTGCCTGCGGGGGGCTAATGAGGGGGCGCTTAGACACAGCCACGCACTAATTGCGTGGGCTTGTACAAATAATAAGGCTTGAAAGAGACTTAAAAGCTCCTTGGAGCTGTTAGCGTTGGTTTGTTATAAGTCTCTCAGATGTCAGCAGGTATGAGTGATACATATATATATATATATATACACACACAGCAGTAGCAGTATATATATGTGTGTGTGTGTGTGTGTGCAGTTGTGCTTTCCATGCATGCAGCTCACATAGTCATTGTTATGATGGTCTGACCAATAATTCACCCCTTCGCTCTAAGCATTCTCTTCCAATGTGTAAGACAGCAAGAAAGGAATAAAAGTAGGCAGCAAGAGAGAAAAAAATTAAGGGGTTGCAGGGACTGGGGAGAGGTGTGCTGAATTCTAATGAGCAGCCTTAGGGTCAGCGATAGAAATCTATGTCTCTTCTGCCTAAAACATTGCAGCTGTCTGTGCTTGCGGTACACAGAGGAGCTACAGAGCTACATTACTAAATAAACACAGACTCCACAGTGATAAGGCTAACAAAATAGCAAGTCAACTACACAGCAAAGCCAAATAAATCAATTTGTATGTGTTCGGGAAAAAAATAAAAACCCAATGAAAATAGCTGCACGTGTTTACTGCTGCTGCAGGAGGACACAAACATGTTCGTCCAAAAACCCAGGTGTGCCGTTTCTTTGCGAGAGGCCGCAAGGGCGGGAAAAACATGCACACGCTCGCACGTGAGCGCACGATTGCGGAAGGGAGGTTGCGCGTCGCAGCCGCAGCCCACTCAGATTCCCGACACTCCCACTACGCTGGAGCGGCGTGAATCAGAGCATTAGTTTGTTCATTCCTCGGCCTGCTAACGCTCACGTCGGGGTTCTTTGCAGCCCGCGCACGCACTCATCCGCACACGCACAGTGACACACCAATATCTGTGGGGCTTCTTGTTGGCAGTGGTCCCGGTGTGGGCATGACTGCTTGGCAGTGTTTGTCTAGTCTTAATCTGACTCCAAAAGCTCCACCGGCGGAGAGGATTTACACTTAATAGAATATTTGGGCTTTTTATTGGTTGGACCTTAGAAGCAGAATCCTATCTGATGAGGCACGTCTGGAAAGACAGGAAGAGCTCAGAGTTATCCCGGGTGTGCCTGGATGTGTACGTGCAAGCTTTCTGAATGACGGCGCGCTCGCGCGGACGCACGAGTGGAGGCAAATCTTTGAGACGAGGATGCCAGCACTGTCGAGGAATATTTGGGTAGTTCGAACGCGTCGCTCCCGTCGCATGTATTCGCCCGCTTTGCAGAATACCTTTGCGTGAGTGCGCGTGACTGGGACTTCAGGAAGGTGTGTTAAGCCTACTGCCTTCTAAGCTGATGGAGTGGAAGAGGCTTTGCATATATTCACTTGTGGGCTTACTAATCATTTAACGGTACTTGCAGACTGCTAAATGAGGGGACTAAGGCTGATAGAAAAAAAAAGCAAAGAAGAATAATAAAAAAAAAAGCACCAGCGGTTCATATAGGACGCTGCCTTGTTATTTGTGCACTACATAGGTGTTGCTTTGTCACTGAAAAGCCACAACAAAAATTCAAAGATACTCCCGGATGACTGAATGGAGCTGTGACATCCCACCAAAACATGCTTTCCAGCTTCTCATCAAAAGCGAATTTACATTAAAAGCAAAACACCTTTAAATCCACAATAGGTCTCAGGGACTTTTCATATTATCGCATCGGCTTAATTATATAACGCAAGACTGACATGTTAATGAGGTACTTCACAAACAGTTTCTTTAGATGAAATCACAGCCATTAATTAATTTCACAATTATTCTACAAGCCCACTGACAACATTCAAGTGGAAATACATCAAGGGGCGATAAATAAAACATACTCAAGCATACGGAGACGAGCGAGCGGCCGTTTGAGAACCAGCGCTAATGCAAATATTCTTGGAATTTTAACAATTACACATAATCTTTTTTCAGCGTTCTTTCTCTGATGAGCAGGCCATGGGGAACTATTGTGCAGGTCCAGGGGCACCTGCTTTTTTTGCATTCTTCATACAGGTTCCAGAAGGTCACAGAAAAAAAAAAAAAAAAATGAAGATCAGTCCCATTTATCTATTTTCCTGATTTCCTTTGATTGATATTTTTTTCCCATAAACAGTGATCTTATCGGTGGGTCACAATGATCCCGTTCTTATCCAAGTAAAATTTTTGTTTCCGACTGTTTTCATTCATTTGATCAGTTCTGTCCATCTGTATTCATTTGACAGTATGGTCTCATACACCGATCAGGCATAACATTATAACCACCTTACTAATATTGTGTACGTCTTCCTTGTGACTCAGCAGACATGGGTGTGGTTTGCCCACAGAATATTGTTAGTGGGGGCCTTTGGGTCCTACGGGTTGAGGGGGAGGGGCCTCTGTGGATCATCCCACAGATACTCGATCAGTTTGGGGTCTTTTGCTATTCTTCATGTTTTTTGAGTTGTTCCTTAACTGTTTTTGTGTTTGTTTTGCAACCATCAAGGAGTGTCATTGCTATGCTGTGGGGAGTGTATGGTCTAGTCTAGGTGGGTGCTACACGTCTACGTCCACATGAATGAATGCCAGGTCCAAAAGTTTCCCAGCAGAACATTCAACTGTCACAAGATGGTTCAATGTTATTTACTTCCCCTGTTTGGTAGTTTTAATGTTGTGGCAGATCTTTTGAGCTTCGACCTAAAGAGGAGGAGGTTTTCTACACAGTTGCTGGATCTTTTATCTGTAGTGTGAGACTCACTGGAGGGGGGGTGGATCTTGGAGTTCTGTGCGCAGTCATCAGTCACTTTTCCCTGTGCAGCTTCGCATCTGAGCTATGGGGCCCAGATCTACAAACTAGATTCTGGTCCGTTACATAACTTGTCATTATCTCCTGCACACTGATGAAGAATTACTGGAGACCTGTTATGTTGTGTTTCCCTCATAACTAGTTTGGAGAAATTAGCTGTTAGTTCTTGAAGATTTTGTTACCTTTTAGCTAATAGCTGGTGCATGCTAGGTTGTTTGCGCTAGCATTCCAGCCTAATAAGAGCATCTGTCAAACTTTCTGTCACAAAGGAATACTGAGCATAAAACAATAACAGTAAACATCAGACTAAATAATATCATAACCTTTAAAAAAAAGCAGTTGCATGGACTGCTGAATGCTGCTGATAGGAGAGTTGTTTGCTTTGCCAGTGTCTGTATCCTGTTCTGCAGACCACAGAGATTTGGGTCTGGATATTTTCCGCCATTGTGGATGTTGATGACCAGCATAGCAGCTTTTAGGGACTTCAAAGGGTCTATTCCCTGTATGAGCTGATGGCTGACAACACTTTTTTTTGGATTACTTGGCCACGGGGGCAGAAATAATGATTACACGGGCCACCGGGAGGGATACTGGGATTTTCTAACAATGCTAACATGAGCTAATATGGGACATATAATGGTAGAACTACACCAGTCTCTTTTCTTTTGCCTTCTGCTCAGATTCTATTTATACTAACTTATGACTTGCTTTTTTTTTTTGGTGTCGTTGAACAGAGGAACAGCTATTGAGAGGTGCCCACAAGGGTCTTTTGGGGCTGTTTTGTTCGGCTTCAGAGAATTTCCTGTGCTTTGCTGATTGGTTGCAGGGGCTCGCAGTTTAGCTACTTCAGACAAAATATTCTTTCTGCACACCTTATCACAACTGGCCTCTGGCCAAAAGAAAACAAACACACCACAGTTAGAGTAGCCAATCAGTTGGCAGAAATGCCTGAAGTGAATTTGCGTTGTAAACTGAAGCTAACCGGTGTTTTGAATGCCGGATTTTGTGTTAATGTTTAATAATATAAAAATAAATCTAAAGATATGCAGGATTTGGAGCAATATTTGTATTATGTTCCACTGGCCTAAAGGAAAAGAACACATTGTCTGTTGCGTCTCACTCTGTTTAGCATACAATATCTTTGTGTGAATCTGAGCGTCCTCTGGCTGGAGGTGCGCGTCCTTGTGTGACCGTACAGCACAAACTGTGTAAATTCAGAAAAGCACAATCAGCTGCATCAGCTAAAACGAATGCATGTAAACACTGAGAGAAATGCTCTTCACCTTCAAAATAAGACAGCGTGCAGAGACAGAAGAGGGAAGGGAGGCCTGCAGGAGACCAGAGGGGGGGATGAGTTCAATCCTAAGAGACAAATCACCCGCTCTACCCTCCACTGCCTGTCCTTGGAGCTCACGCCGCAATCGGGCACGCACAGAGAGTGAGTCTGTCACCCTCTGTCCCTGAGACGCACGCACACTGGAATGCAAAAACATATCACCGCAGCTGCTGTTATAAAGCACACAATCACTGTGAGGTCAGAATGGCTTCTTTGTAAGCGTGAAGTGAAACGGCAAGAATGAAAAAGGGGCTTTCAATTTCACGTGGCTTTATATTGTTAGCTCTTTTCCCAGGACACAGATCTGAGGCTGCGGTGGCTTGTGAACTTCCATCTGTGAACATTCATTTGTTTATGCCAAAATAAGGCAGAGCCCCAAATATGCAGATGTAGTACACATGAACTACAGGGATTATATAGTTATCAGGTGTTGTGGACAATATATAATAAATAAAGATCACTGGTCTTCAGCTCATTACCAACTAAGATTCCACTCTGATGAGTGGAAAAACTCAAACAAGTCAAGTTGCCCTTCACTATAGCTTCATTCTATTGACTAATCAAAAGCTCAGCCTAATGTCTAGGGAGGGAAATTGACAAGATTTTATTGATACCGATGCCATTACCGATTCTGCTCATCGATCCTAACCCTAACCCTAACAAGAGATAAGAGCTCGAGTCACTGGATGTTCACTAGCACTGCTCTGCTGAGACTTAGCAGCACTTGTTGACAAATGCTTCATCATGTTGGTGGTGTTTCTGCCTTTGCTTGAAATTACACTGCTGCATACGATGCACGTTGCGCTGTCACGGCCCCTTTCTGGTGAAGCGAAGTCACACCTTCGACTAGAGCTGCACGGTAAATCTTTAAAAAATCGCGTTGTCGAAACGCAAATGCACGTGATCTCATTTCGAAACACTACGATTCTTAAGTATTTTATTTCACGAACGGCATCACAAACAAATGCTCCAATTTCTTCGCAGATTTTTTCATGCGCCCCTAAAGGCAGCACTGCTGCTGAGTCCTCCCTCGGCTTACGGTAAGGCGTCTTTACAACACGCGATTCCAAACATTTTGTAAAAAAAAAAACAAAGAATCGCGATCTCAATTCTAAGCAAAAAAATTGTGATTCACATTTTTTCCAGAATCGTGCAGCCCTACTTTGGACCATTTCGGTTTCCCGGGAATCGATAAGCATGAAGGCAAATCATTTCGATGAACTGAACCAGTTGGAACCAGTTGGTTCTAGATTCCCATCCCTACCAACGTTGCTACTTTTAAATTAAACTTCTCCTTAACTGCACTTTCTGCCACGATAAGTTATCAGAAAACAGTACTCTGTCCTCCCTTTGAACTCTCTATTCCATTTCACAGATTTCTTCTTAATTTTTTAAGGATTTTTTTTTTTCTTTTTTTTTCCTTCCTACTTAGGAACTTTGGCGAGGTCAGGAACTGGCGGTGCCGTGGTCGTATAACTGAGACCCTGAATGCAATATTAGAGCACAGAGCACAAGTAAACCTGACTTGTCTTGACTTGAAGTTAAAGTTTCATGTGCAAGATGCGGGCCAAGCGAGGAGGCTGCTCTGAGTGCGACTACGGATAATGTCAAAGACGTAAGACTCAGAAGCACCGGCGCGCACAGATACACATCCAGCATTCATGCACTCTAATGGGAATTATAAATGCAAAAACAGCACTTACTGCGACAGTAAAAACATTCTTATTGCACGGCGAATGAATTCATGAACAGAAGTGGCCAACCTTGCTGATTCGGCTTCATCACACACAAAACAAGGGGACGCTTCCGCAAAATAGCAAGGTGGTAATTACGATGCTATTCGCTTTACCTTTGTCGGGAATAATCAAAAAGATTCTCATCAAGGACTCTTCACGTCTCGACTTCACGGGCTTGCATGTCTTCCTGCCTCCTTTCTAGTCCCACTTCAGTTTCTCTTTTTGAAATTGCTGGCCACTTACAGTCGTGATTGCAGCTGCACGCACAGTTAAGTGCACCAGGTTCACACACACACCGGGGCGCACGAACACAGTCGGGCACATTCCCCTTATGCACACACAGACACCATTAACAGACGTGATGGATCCCCGCCCCACAGTCTTGCTATTTTAATAGCAGCAGGATAAGAAGGCAAACACTTCCTCTAACAGGTAGAAATGAGGAGCTGCCGATCCTTAATGTATACATTTGCATACATCAGTGTGTGCAGGGCTCATAAATAATAGATGCGTGTTACAGATACTGGCGTCTACACTTCATGGTAAAGCTACCTTGCAGAATGACTTATGTTTGAAGCTCAAATAGCACTTTTGCGTCTCCTTAAGTGTGTTTGTGTCTGTGTGTGTGTGCATCTCTATCTTGTCATCTGCGTGCATCCATCTTTGTGTGTGTCTGTGTGTGTGACCGTGTTAGGGTGGAGGGAATACCCAACATCTTGACAATTTGACCTTGGCAAAGAGATCGGATTTTGATGCCGATGGGGCGAGACAGATGTGGCGTTTGCTTCTTTACCGAAACCGGTTGTGGATATGCGTGCACGTGTGTGTGCGCACGCGCGAACGTGCGCCCCTTCGTTTATTTGGAAAAACTCCATTTGTTGTGTGCGTGCGTGTGTGCAGTCGTGCCGCCGTGCGAGTAGAGGGTGTGTTGGTTGAGTGCTATCGGGTGGCAAGTGCTGCGTGTTCGCTCTCTCCCGGAGGGGAGGTTATGCTGCAGTGGATATTGGTCTTCTAAGGTCACGGTTTTCTATATAAACTCAACTTTCCTTTCATAAACCCAAGTTGTACTATCACAAACAAACACAGGAGATCCCTTAACCTATCAAGTGCAATATCTCCCCTCTGTGTGCTTTCTAAACTCGGGAAGACAGAGCATGAAACAAAGATATAGAAATAATCTCGTGAATTTGCACTCAATCACCAAACAGCAGGGTGAGAACATTACACCAAAGTCCTCTCCATGAAGGCCAAAGCAAAACAATTTCTTCCCCCAAGTCCTAAACCTGACTTTCCCTTCTTAAAAGTGAGGATATTTTTTTCTAACTAGCAACTAGTCAGAAGGTACAAAGGTAGCCGGTATGCCAACAGTATAGTGCTAACTCCTGGAACTGCTCATAAATACAAAAGGAATTTTCTCAATAGGGACTTCGGTATAAAGAAGCTAGGGGTAGCATATTCAGTAAAAGTGAGGACATGCATGCATCGTGAAGAAGATGCAAAATGTGGAGGTTTTTAAGGGGTAGTCTGAGGACAACATTTTCGTAACTGTGTAACTCAGTGCAAATGTGGATAAATACATCTATACTTAGTTTCGATTCGGATTTGAGTAACTGATGCGTTATTGCTACAGTTTTAGATCTAGTTTTGGTTGAACTACACTATTATGCAGACAAATTGGTTTCAGCAAATCAGAAAATGATCGATTTGAAAATAATGCATCAGCAGCAAGCATATGTAGTTAACTTATTTAGTGTTCTGTGGTATACGTGCCAGAGTTCTGCATGTGAACATCTATGTATGCTGAGAAGGCATGTTTCTGCTAGAGGTTTAGTACCGATTAGTCAACTTTACTGTTGTGTCACACGTCACAGTTGCTGTGTTTCCATTGCTGCATAACTTGCGCAAAACTTAAATATTGCAATAAAAAACTGGTAATGGAAAAGCGTACATTTTGAAAAAAAACTCTCAAAGATGTGTGGTTTTTCAGACGTGTCGATATAAAAGTGCAGAAGTCACAAAAGTGAAATGGAAACAGCTTCTCATTGGCTGATTGGAAGCATGTACGGGGAGTGCTCCACAGCACAGGCCTTATTAGCTCGGCTGACCTATGTAGTGTAACAGAGCTAATTGAGAGTTAATTCTTTCATTGCATGATGAATAGAGTTGAATACCTGGCAAGTGTGCAATTAAGGACTTTGCCATTTGGGCAGAAGTTGGAGATAAAGGGTTTGGGACCACATCGACCAGAGGACTTAATTATCTCCCAGGAGGGAAAAGACAAAACTAGGTCATTCAACCAGGAGTGGTTTAATATAAATGGAACTGATAATATGGTTTACATATTGATTATTTGAATTATAATGGAATATAAGTCAGTCCTGAAACACAACAAATGTACTATGTACCTCTCACTGACAGTCAAATGACAAAAGAAATTCTATACAAATGCTATACACGGAGAAGGTTTTGGTGATATACCTCTTTGTTTTTATCCTGGTCCATTATCCTATCTTACTAAACAGGCTAAACATATCTGCACCGCACAGTATCATAAGCTCATGTGTTCATATGCAGTTCTGTTGTGTTCTATTAGTTGACATTATAGCTGTGGTTGTACGGCATGTTCTTTTTCGTTGTTGTTATTGTTTTATGTTAGAATTGCCAGAGTAATGATGTTGTTATGATATTCAATTAAAAAAAACAGAAAAGACAGATACCTTTCATAGTGAAGCGTGCCCAAGCAGTCAAAACAAAAACACCATGCATAAAACACTGCTATCATTCCTGTACCAAATGAATTAGTAAATACATAAATAAAGAGTAACTGCAACCATCAGCAGTTCACTGCTTTTCATTCTGTTAGGTGAAAGGGATAAAAAAAAAAAAAATAATAATAATAATTGCATCTTTCAGTTGGTGGTAATTGGTGTCTTTCAGGTTTTTTTTGATTGACAGGAACACGGACGTAAGCTGCACATTTGCCCAGCACGTTTTGAATGACATAGCAATCTAATGCGGTTACATGATCCAGAATTCATGCAGGACTTTGATACATCTTACCCTGAAATAGTTTTTCTTTCAGCCGACAGAGAATCGCTGCAGTGCGTTTTGAAAAAAAAAAAAAAGCTTTTACATGAACAGTTGGAGAGGGCTGACTTAATGCAATCCAAATGGTAACCCTGCATAAGCTCCTTTCCTTTAATTTCACAACTATTGTCCCAGAAGCGTAGCGACAGAAGTGCAGCAGGCACAACAAAAATGGAGATACATTTTATTCTGAAAGTCACCGGTCTGGACTCAGGAGCTGAAAAATAAAAGTACCAAAGCAGTGGCTTTTTGTCTGTGGCTGAAAATAAAATGTCATTTTTTTTTTTTTTTTACAGTAAATAAATAAGGCTGTGTCATAAAAAAGTAATTCAAACAAACACCAAGGAATAAATCAAAGTAGTGTGACTGCATAAATAGACCAATTGAGTGCGGTAAGCTCGTGCTAAACATCAGTCATGCTCGGGAAATAACAGGCGAGCTATTCACCTGTATATTCATTCAATGTTTACTGAGCTAGAACTATAAAGTATAATAGCTCAAACTCACCTCACGTCTGACAGGGTTTTCACCGCAGCTAGTCACAATGTGCACATGTACAAGTGTGAAAATAGGCATCAGAACAGCATCGGCTGAGCGGCGGGGCGGGATTAAATAAATGCTTCTAGAGATTATGCGAACCAGAGTGGTAAGAGGAAAAGTTGCTAATGGGGAATCAGACTTTTCTAGCTGCATTAGTCTCAATTTGACGGATTAATCCGCCCCCGAAACACATGCAAATCCATATGAATCACAAAGGAAAGGCGATGTGTGGCGTATACGTTCGGCGCAAATTTCAAAATGTGGGCAAAGTAAAAAAAAAAAAAACGTCTGCACACGAGAGCTTAACTAATGCAGCCCTCTGCTGACAATTCCTCTTGAGTTATGAGATTAAACCACTTCATTAGTGTCAGGGGAGACAACAGAAAGGAGACGGCAGAGCTCGCCGAGTGAAGGAATGGGGGAGACGGAGCAGGAGTGAGAGCCTGCTTTGTTAGCGTTTGAAAGAGCCACTTTCGATGCAGTAATTATGACGCAGAAAGAATGTAATTATTTTCCCAGAATGCCAGAGGGCTCCGAGTGTCTCCTAATAGTGATGGGTGACAATCTAATAGACTGCAGATATAAGTGGTGCATGAGGCCTAATGGGCGTTTAAAGGCAAGTGGCTTGTCGGAACGCATCCAGGCTCTTTCCCTAAATGTCTCGGCTGTGCCTCCACCTGGCGATCCCGCGCGGCATGATGTGACAAATTTGATCAGAGAGGAGTGCAGTCATCGAGCAATCTGACAGCGCGGCGTAATAAGCCGGAGGTATCGTTGAGCGTTGAACTGATTAAGCCACTGGCACATTTCGCATTTCCCCGGAGACGCTCAAACTGTTTTAAACCACAATTAGGTGAGGAGGCTCGCTGTGAGTAGCGAACGCCGCACGCGACGCGATGAAGTTCTTCTTTTTCCGCAGGCCGCGTTTGTGAAAATGAATAAAAAGTTAATTAAGAAAAACTCTGCCATTTTTGCTTTATAAGAGATCATCTCGCTCTAATTGACCCTTTTCACGTGGGCTCAAGAGACGGAATAAATGATCTGCTATGATGGATAGATCACTTTGCACCTTGTTGCTGCTTCTCCCAGAGTACTGGTGTGAACACAGCTTATGGGAAATGAAGCATTCTCTGCATAAGTCCTGCGGGAGAACTGCAGCAATGAGTTAAAACGCCTGGACTCCTAATGGAAGGGCTGGTTACGAGAACGAGCCACAAGAAAAAGTAAAAAAAAACAAAAAAACAAAGGGAGGTTTCTTTTCTTTTTTTTCTCGAGTCTCTGTCAGCTCACACACTCGTTTCCCCCTCCCCGCCACTCTGCCGAAAAGGAAAAAAAAAAAAAGTCGATTTGAGGAGCTTAGTAGTCTGATTGAAATCATAAATCCATTTATTTCATTTCCAGATTTTCATTTTGTAAGATTTATTATTGAGGGAAAAAAACAGAGCCACTGAAAAGCTCAATATGCTCGGCGTGCAGCGACATTTAGAGCGAGCCGCCGCAGCAGCACGGTGAGGATCTCATCTTAAAAATCTGCTTAGAAGCGGAGTGTGATGTTGTGAGGCTGTGAGTCATGTGACAGATGTGACAAGCAAAGATGAACTTTACTCTAATAAACAGTGCAGGGGGCTGTGTTTGCCACCACCCACCTCCAGTACTCTGATCAGCATTTGACCCATGGCCCAGCTCACAGCCAACTTCTAATTGTGACAAGGCGCATATGGCAGATAATTATTCAGAATAATCTGTTGCCATGGCGACGGCTGACCCCGATGGCCACCGATGCACCCTCTTCATGTCCAGCTCCGTGCTTGGAGGCAGTCTCGCCTCTTTGCTCCTAAAGTGCTGGGGATTAGAGATGTACATTATCACTTTAATCTCCTCTTTAACCTCTTCCGCCGGCCTCGCAGCCCACGCAGAGAGATGCCCAAAGCCACTCAGCGAGAGCCGCATATGCCCAAGTGCAGGCATACGTTTTTCACCGCGCTCTTGCATTTTATGAAAAGCCTCACATAAACATAAGATCTCCCCATTGTGCTGTCCCATCTCAGTAATCCACTCCAATCCCCATCTCCATCAGCTCCCTTTGGTGTCCCTGAGTGAGCGATACAAACACGCCGAGCCGCTATTGAACTCTCACTTATTCCGTCTCCTCTTCAGACACGCGACGACTTTTTACGAAACGGATAAACAAGCCCCTTTGCTGTCAAGGTGTTTGAAAGAGAAAACAAAGCTTCTCCGGAGAGATATCGCCCCTCAGCTGCTTGTGCGTGAAATCCCGAAATTGCACCGAGTAATAATAAACCCCGAACGCGACTCAAATCGGTAACAAAAAGTAATTATGATTGCATTAAGTAAAGAGTGCAGCTTTAATGCGGTGTTAATTTGGTCTGACAGGAGACGTTTTTAGGGTGGCACAGAGTTGGCTGATGGTTCTCTACTTGGGTACCCCTGCTCCCCCCTACACTCCAAAAGACATGCTCATTAAGCTAATTGGTAAGGTTGCAAAATTCTGGGAATTATCAAAGTTGAAGGTTAGGGACATGAATATAATTGGTAGAAAAATATATTGGAGCATAATCTTGGCTCTTGGCTAAAACATTCACAACCAATGTGAGTACAGTTGAGTATGTTATTCCTCCATCGCAGCAGGGACATAACGCACTACTTCCTGCCGAGCTATTGAGGCCACACCCCCTACATGCATTGGGCATTCCTCCATGATTTCTAGAATTCTGACCTACTAAAACAACTTTTCTGAGCCCACAACACACATTCAGTATTGGAGCTACACATCTGAGCCAAATGACTACATACAGTCAAGTAAGTTTTCATGATGATATCAGGTAATATGGTGCTAAAGTTTAACTAGCAAAATCTATTGCCAACCAGATATGCTAAATGTAAGCTAGCTAGCACCATTTCACTACTATAAGTTACTTTTTGTGATGCTAGCTAGCAAAATGTGATGCTGTTTTTTCTGCCTCCTGCTAGATGGTTTTATGTAAACACACAAGATTCCCTACATCAAATGTTTTGACCTTTCCATTAGCTCAGCTCGCTATCTACATATTTGCATTTTTTTTTCTTGTCACCTTATTTAACAGAAAAATGTGTTGATGGAAAGTCTCTGTTTATGTGCAAATATTGTGCAAAGAAGTGTGAAGAATGCCACAAAACATCCCCCAGAGTTCAACAAATGCAACAGACAAGAGTTCCATTGCAGGCGAACGTAAATCTGTCGTATGGCAAATGAAAATGTTTATTTATTTATTTATTCTTCAGTTTGACCAGGTTTCTAAATATGTTTGGCCTCGTGCTTTACAGAGGGGAGAAGTGTTGGTTCCCATGTAGTTGCATATCCCATCACTTCTTACCTACTGCTGTTGGCTAGGCTAGCTAGATGGTTGCTTCTTGTTGGTTGCTAGTGACTAACTGCTAGCCTGCTGGTCGGTTTTTCAGTTGGACTGGGCTTCTGAATGCGTTTTGCCTCGGATCTTGGCACAAGGAAGTGTAACATCTCATCCTGTGTAATAATGAATGTTGGTACATGACATATGTTTCTTTAAATTATCCCAAATTTCCAGTTAATTCACGTCAATGTCCATAAATTTCATTAGGTCTTAAATTCACACATATTCCCAAAACTGTCTGACCAAAGTTTCCAGCAATTTCCTTTGCAACCCTATTAATTGGTGATTCTAAATTGGCTGTAGTAAGTGTGAATAAATGGACTGTCTCTTTGTATTAGCCTGTTTGGGGTGTACCCTGCCTCTCGCCCAATGACAGCTGGGATAGGCTCCAGCCCTCCCCCCCGCGACCCTCAGAGGACAAACGCTTATAAAAGATGAGACATTTTTAAAAGTGCGTCAGGGGCACATTTGTAAAAAGGAAAAAAAAAACTTGATATGAGCAAAATTAGAGTGTCCCTACACAAGACAGAAGAGCTGCAATGCAGAAATGCCGTGAAGTCTCTGTCTATATGTTTGTCAGGTTAGTTTATTGGTGGTGTCGCGTGGGATGATAAGCCCCAACAGCCTCTGTGACCCCTGACCCGCCACACTACATGCTGACAGCAGCTGTCATAAACTGAGTCCCGGAAAAACCACAGCGCACAGCATCACAGCCATCTAAAATATAAAATACTCTGTCATCATTTTCTCACTGGCCAAAAACTGTCAGCTTTTGACCCCAAGGTGAACACTATCAGCCTATCACAACTAAGGTTAGCGCACCAAAATCCCTCCTGTTTGCCCGCTCCTCCTTTCCGCCTCTCGTCCCAAACCTGTCACCATCCCTTCATCCGTCTCCCCATCGTATCCACTCCCCCTTTGACCACCCCGCCCCACGGTACTAAAGAGTTTCTCTCTTCATCTTCAGCACATTTGCAATAAATCAATGTGAGCTGAGGGGCTGTAGAAATAGCGAGAGCCTGATTGATTTCTTGTGTTAGCACGTTACAGAAGCCTGCGAAGCGACTGTGAGGGAGGCTGAAGGAAAGAGGAATTTAGCACGTGGAAAGACAACATTTTTGAACCAAAACAAAGCTGAAGAGCAATTTTCAAGATCTGTCACGGATTACGTGACAATTATTGTTTCCGTCTGGTCTCAAAAATTCACTGTTATTAAGATGCATTAGCTTAACTCTCTACTTTTCTCTGCTCATTTCAGGATGACACCAAAGACTTTCTTTTGCAAAATCACTGGTCTAGTCTTTTGGAAGTTTGTGAACCTCTCAGTCGCAACAAAAGGCACGACTTTGGAAATTTCAGTTGGCATCTGTCCTGCCTACATCAGGAATTCTGAAGGGTGGAAAAAACCCAAAGCCATGATCTTGTCATGAACCTAACCGAGGGCCTTGTCGCCCCAGCCTGACCAAGCAACGACTGAACATGAGTGAAAACTACACTGATGCGTATAATGAAAACAAGTGCGTAATCCTTCAACAGGGGAATAAGAACCCAGCCAAAAGAGTGAAAGTCCTGCATCAGACTAGAGCCGGGCTCGACTATCGGATTTTCAGATACTACCTGATTTTGAACAGAGGTTGCATCAGATGTTTAACGGGAATCTCACTACTCTGAAACTTGCAATATCTGTAGACATCCCGTCCCACAGTGCTCTTAAATTATCATGCCAGATCGTGAGCACTTGATGTAACTATGAAGCAGACGGAAACAAAACAGATAACGTGGCAAACTGACTCACTTGCGTTTTCATTTAATTAATACGGTGCTCTGCTCTACCTCCACCAATTACAAAGAAATGTTGGATTAAACACTGTAGTTATTTATTTATTTGTTTTCTCACTGTCTTATGGGGCTGTCTATGGAACAGTTGGCATGGCAACTGGTAGTCATCATGAGGTCACAACATGCTTCTGTAACATCAAATAGTGTCAAATAATTAAAACAAATCAGAAAAAATGACATTTGAGTATGCATCGGTATTATATTAACTACCTGAAATGAGTGAAATAATCCTTCATTTTTTTTTTTTTAATTGACGTTTTTTTTAGTGTTTTAGTTTGGCCCAAGTTCCATTCAACTAACAAGAAGGGGGTGGAGCTTATGAACTATTCTGCAGCCAGACACTGATCCATACCCCACTCCAGTAGGTGGCAGTAATGCACTTGCTTGCTGGTTTTCCAATTGCCCAATCAGATTGAAAGAAGAAGAGGAACAGGAAGCAGAAATGGAGGGTGATAGTGGTAATGCACTTCAGAAGCTGGCACCACCTGCCATTACATGGAAAAAGAAGAAGAAAAAGGAAATGGAGGAAGTAGAAGAAGATCTTGTTGTAACTTTGCAGTGAGAACAAAGCGGAAGGCTTAACAAGTGTGGATTATGAAATGGTTGGGAAGACTCTGCCAACGCATGGACTATATCAAGGTGAGATTTCAACTCTGACTTTTAACATCTGGCACCAGTGATGTGCTTAATAGCATTAGCCTAGAAGACCAGAATGCTCACCTTTTCCTGACAATATCATCACCACCAGCTCCGTGGCCTTGTAGACTTGTTTCTCTCCTCGGTTATTGTGGAGTTCCTTAAGTAGTCATCCAGACCTTTAATCCCAAATCGGAAACACTTCAGGGGTTTTAACTCATTACCAGATAATCTGGCCAAACCTCTGAAAAGATAAAGATCCTGAGTGGCTTTGATTTGTTTGCCAGTTGGTAGGAATGTGAATTCTGGGAGAATGTGGCCTTTGTAGTTGGCAAACCTGGCATTTATCAAACTTCTATCTGTCTTTCTACCTCCTTATACTGCATATGTAATGTTGTGTAGGCCTCCCTTGTGCCTCCAAAGCAGGTGTGGGGGTGAGGGTGTCTGGTAACAGAACGTTGTTAATTTAATTCTTCTTCTTCTAATGCATTCCACAGATACACCTTGTGCTGTTTCTCATGTTTATTTTTTTATTTATTTATTTTTTGCTGTTGTTGCTGTGTGCTTGTGTTGCTGCCATCAAGGAGTGTCATTGCTATGGGGTGGGGGGTGTCTGCTCTGGTCTAGGTGGGTGCTACATGTCTAAGTAACACCCACCTGAATGAATGCCAGGTCCAAAAGTTTTCCAGCAGAACACTGAATTGCCACAAGATGGTTAAATGTTATTTACTTTTCCCGTCAGTGGGTTTAATGTTGTGGCTGATCGCTGATGTTGTGGACAATGAAGCAATTAAAGAGACATCATGTCCATCTACACAAATGGATTAACGTCCAAGACACAAAGCTCATAACGTGTCATGAAATTGAAATTGTGTTAAAATCACTGGACTGGGGGCTTTTTTTCTCTTTTTTTTTTTTTGTCGGATAGATTCTCACACTCCCTCTGTAGTGCACCTCAATCTTTTGCAAACCTCATCAAATATTCATTGCGTCTGTAAGGAAGATTTGACTAAAGGTGGCAGGCAAATGGCTGAGACACTGTGCTGTGCCTACAGGCTTTATAAAGGCTTTTTATATTGCCAACATGCAAATAGAAACTATTTTAAGTCCTCAATTTCTGTTCCCATATGTCATCCAGAAGATATCAAATTAAATTTTACCAACCAAAGAAAAAAAAAGAGAAAACAATACTGCACAGATGGAAGGGCTGATAATGGCTGTGAGGAGAGCACAATGATGGTTAGTGTGTGTCTCTGTGTTGGCCAGTTTTTCAGCAGTTTTTTTTTTCAATAGAGGCTTGAGGTTGTGTTTTGGACCATTTGTTATTTAGTGAGGGAACACTGAAGTGTTTGGACCATATGTTGACCAAGTTCTTGGATAAATTCACAGACAGTGAAACACAACAACAAAACAACAAAGACATGGATTGCCATAGAATATAATAAAGACAGACCAGGGACGATTTGTATCCATACTGCAACGTTAAAAGCCTGGCAACTATTCAAACTGCATTTGACTAGAGTGCAATATCGCAAGGAGGCTATGGTGACATGGACGATACTTCTTCAACCGTAACGAAATCATTCCGATTAGAGAAATTCTTTGACTACATAATGGGTGACTTAAGTGAGACCAAACCACATCCACATTTTCAACATTGATTCTGACTTCATCCATCCTTTCAATAACTCTTTAACCAGGTCATTATGTTAATGCATGCTGCGCCGGAGGAGGACAACGTCATAGGATCGGAATCTTGAACCAATCTGAGTCACTGTTCCTTCACACCAGTGTCAAAAGGCATTATAAATCAAGTTCCACATGTCTACTCCATTTTTTTTTAAACACTGGTTGTAACAAATGGATACACCTTATCGGGTATTAGCTACTTGGTTTCTCACTCCTGCTCTTACTGCCCTGACAGCCGAAGCAATTATTTTAACCTCTTAATATGCACCGCGCATTCATCATAGGCTGTTTATTAACAGTAATTAAAACGTACCAAACACAGATATGATCGTTTTCAGCTTTCATTTCCAGTGACTTACTAGAGTTTCTACAGCCTGTGTTTTTGTAGAATATTATTTGTTGTTGTTGTTATGAACAGATTTGCCCTGCAATTTTAGAAATGGTTCATGCACGATTCTGACGTTGGGCACCGCTTATTAACAAGTCTGCCTCTTCTTTTTTCGTGTGTGGGACTGGTAAACCGAGTGTTAACCGAGCCTGATTTGTAATACCAGTCATCCAGGCCAGGCAATGTTGGCCTCGGTGAAGCTAATTTAGCTCACTGAGTCAATTTAGAGTCAAAGCTGAACTCACCTTCCCTGTGAAACATCTCTATGATTGCGAGCCGTAAACCACATATATATGGTAGATATGATAGTCATAAGATATGAGAGGCAATGAGTCACCACTTTCTCAGATTGTGCAAAAGTGGAGTCAAACAGTTGCTGCCAACTAGCACCAGTGACGTAATTTGCATCCGGAAAAACCGTACTGATGCTCTCACGCACCAGTGTGCGACTATTTTGGGAAGCAGTCATGACGTTCATGTTTAAAAGCAGACTATGTTGTGAGCATGTTATCCTGCAGTAATGAAGTCTAACAGTTCCAGTGTCTTCAGTGTCAACAACAAACAAGTTTTTTGCGATGTTAATTTCCATTTAATTTTGTCCCCAAACACCAAATACTTGTTAGCTCAGTTGTCATGGCCAGCAAACAAAGATCGTAGCGGTAGCTTTTTTCTGTTTCGGTGCTGAAGAGTAAGCGCATGCATGTGTGTCTAGTTTTATGTGTCTGCTCGCACAGAAGTGTCTCCATGAGTGAGTGTTTGTATCTCTGAGGGATACGTCCCGTTCTCCATGCTGCCAAGTTCCACAACATCAGCAGAAACTACTGGTCTGCAGCACTCAACATTTCCATATCCAATCTCATTCAGACTTAGGTATTTGCAGAGAGGTGCAGAATTTCTACCAGTGGAAACGAGACAAACCAAATAAATATGAGCATATCTGCTGCAGCCATAGCAGGGGGTCGAAAGCGCCCTGGGAAGAGATGCGAGTTGAAGCATGCAGAAAGCATAATGTGTTTCTTTTCTGGTAATGAAAGCAACGAGCTAGATGATGTATGACGGAGCCACTTGTCACAGTTTTGAGGTTTTAGTTTTTTATTTTTTTTTAAATGGTTCCAAAAATCGCCTTGTGTTTTCTCCTGAAGAGATATATATATCAAAGTCAATGTGTCTTTATTTGTCTGCCTTGGGAGAAATATGTCTTGGGCAGAGGGGTCTGCTGCACAGACAACACAGTCAACACATTGCACTCATGCGTCCAGAGTAAAAAGAAAAAGAAACACAAAATTACATAATAAATAAAAATACATAATTGTGTGTGTGTGTGTGGGGCTGTCAATATTAATGTGTTAACTCTGATTAATCCATCATCATAATCAATCTTTAATTGCAATTGGCTGATCTGCAGTGCAGAAGTACTGAACTTCTCTGGCAACGCATTTTGGGCAGTTTGATCTCTGTGATTTCTGACTGTCTGTGAATGTGTACGATAGCTAGCAAGGAAGCAGGGCAAGTGCGAGGAAGAGACAGTCCTTTACGTGGGTGTAGATCAGAGGATGCTACAGAGAGCTGGCAGATAACTTTGTCATTGTTTTTTTCTTTTTCACATAGTTACGGCTGAAAGTAACTGTTGCGGTTCCAGTAATAAAAGGAAGGTTTGCGACCAACGTCCAGTCGGTAACTACAGTATGTTAATATTACAAGTCTCCCAGCTTGAGACAAGCCAAGACAAAGACAAGCAATGCTGGCTTGCAAATATATCACCACTCCTGCAACTGTGTGAGAGACTGTTCTCGGTTGCAGGCAACATTGTAAATAAGAAGCGGTCAGCTCTCCTCTCAGATAATGTCAACACGTTTGTTTGCCTCAGTAGCTAGCTAAAAGAGGAGTAACAGGGCCACATGTGGATAAATGTAGAAAAATGTAGAAAAAAGGTGTTAATTTGTTTCATTGTAACTGTTAACATAAGTGCATATATATATATATTCCCTTCATTCTTGAGACTGTTTGCTCATGCAAAATGAAATGTGATTAATATAGATTAAAAATAATTGATATTTAATCGCGATTAATCGCAATTAATCCACAGCAACCCTTTGATTAATAAAAAATTCTATCATAGTAAACATAGTCAATCGAGTTATCCGAGCGGGGGAGCATTCTTTTTTCTCTTACAGCAATCGTTCTACTACATTTTTGACTGATTTAATGTCTGAATCATTTAAAGGGAGGGTTTTGGAATAACAACAAGCCATGGGAGTGAGGTCTACAATCCTCATTTATTCAAATGTGGCACTTTCTCCCAGCACAGCTGAATAATGGCACACAGTCTGCCAGATTGAATTTTTGATGATGAATAAATAATGGATGTTAGTGGATAAGTCTGTTAATATATTAGCCATGAGTTTGTCATAACTGTTTAATAGGAAGGCAGCAATAAATACATCTCTGCGTGACTTTCTGCCTCCCTCTCTGCCAAGCTTTTTGCATCGTTCCAATTTCCTCTGACTTTTCTCCCGAAACTATTCTCATTCGCCTCATACTTTTCCCTCCTGATATCATCTTTCTCTGAGCTTTCCTCTCATTCTGTTCATTAAAGAGGTGATCAAATCTGGGGCTTACCTCGCTGAACATATCATCAGAGGGATGCAGGAATTATATTGAAGATTTAGAGATGGATTTGACGCAAATTTTCAACAGATGTGCAGTTGTTTTTATCCGATTGTTTTTTATATATATATATCTAGGAGTTATGCTCTTATTGTGGGTTTTCATAGACTAAGCATTTTTTCTTTTCTTTGTTTAGCCCAATTTGTTGATTAAGAATGCCAGCTGGAAACACAGTGGTTTCTTCATCCTTGGAGTGAATTAATGGTGCTATTAACCTTCATACATCTGATGGCGCATGGCCCCACAGTGGAGCTATTGTGTTTCCTCGGTTAACTTAAGCTAGTCATTAGCAGGTAAATATATGAAGCCAGTTTGCTGTGTAAAAGAGTCCATTTGGCTCAGGGAGAGCCAATAATGTGATTTTGGAGAGACTTTCAAGTAAGAGAGAGTTGGAGTGCAGAGCAGCTCCATCACATGATGTTTGGCAGTTCAACGAGAGATAAAAAGGGGCGAGCCGCGGTACGCTAGCAGTGGAACAGATGCTGCTCCTTAACATCACTATTTTAAAAAATCATCCGTGGCTCGCTGCCAGGCATTCTCCGTATTCCGGCAGTTTCTTTAGCGTAATTGTGTGTTGCTGCTCCCCTGCTCCCCATGTCCTGTAATATTCTTCTGCTTCAGTGTAGATTGATTGCTTGATTAAACTTCTCCGTTTATTTTAAAAAAATCCAGCCTCTAATTAATTCCCTTATTATTTGCCATTCAGACTGCATTCTTACTCCGGTGCATAACCCACCACAGAGGGGGAGAGAACTGCACTGGCGTGTACGTGATTTCTCTTGTGCTTGCATGAATGAGTATTTACGAGAGTTGATTAACGATGAGCCCAGGGAACACAAAGATCCATTATGTTGCGGGAAGCATGTTCCTTTAAAAGCAGGCTCCCCTTCCTTCTCACTTCTCCATTTGATCAGGACTCTGGGTGTCACATGAGCAGAGGTCTTTAACTCTTAGATTGAAATCGCCAAGAGGAAATTGGACACTTCTCACTACAGATATGGAGATAGAGCCCAATCTGTCAGCGGAATGGCCCTGGCTAGTTGTCCGTCAGGATGACTGAACCCTGTAACACATGCACTCACTGTCTCTCTCTCATCCCTCGCTCCACCACTCCGCCTCATTTCCAGTCCACTCGTTTCCCTCCATCTGCACACCTCTCATCTGCTTCTCACAGGTGACTTCCAATGCATTTTTAATAGCGATTTAGCATGGAGGTGAATGAAAAATTGCACTATGGTGCTATTACAGTCTTCCAGGGTAAAATGACAATTTTTCTTTCTTTGAAAGTGTTGTTATTGCACCTCCATGACTATTTTTTCCTGAATGCACACAGGGCGTGTCCTCAAATCCTGAGGATGGAAATGTAATACCTTATCCTGCCCGGTTTCCCCTTCTCTCTCACACTTTTAGCTCTTCTCCAGTGAAACCCGGCCCATCAGGTCAGCTTGCTGACACATCTGTCAATACATCCTCTCTGAGGTGGAGTATAACCTTGCCCTTTTGGTGCCTTCCTTATGTTCCCTGCTCACCTTTACTTTCATCCCATCTATTCACAGCGTCATCATATAAATTATGCTACTCCCACACGCATGTAAGGACATACACTAAACCTGAGGCAAAAAAAAAAACAAAAAGAGAAAGAAATCAGCACCATCTCCATCATGAGAATCTCAAATCAATTTGGTAAAATTACTTTCTAGTGCAGCTGTTGTTCTGGATGCGGTCGAGCCGTTGGTGATGCTTTGGGGCATCCGTGATGAGTTTTGTAACTGAGCCAACACTGTGGTTTAAAAAAAAAAAAAAAAAAAAAAAGACTGCCTTACTTCCAAAACCATGTTTGGTACATCTGATAATAATCCTTTGTTGGAGGTATGTGGGATTTCGAGCAGCTGGAACACATCTGCGTCATCTTGCAAAAGGTACATGTGCCCCCAGCGCCCTGCTGACGGCTCAGCACTGATCTGGGACTGAGTCATACTCTTCAGCCCTCCCATGTCCCTTTTTACTCTACTTTAGGTTAGCCTTTTGTTTCTCCACTCTAGCTCTCTCTCTTTTTTTTTTTTTTAATTTTTTTATTCTGCTTTTGTCAGACGCCGTTTTCATTCTTGTCCACAAAACTCCTAGCGACTGCCTCTTTTCTTCTCAAGGCCTTGTGACCACCTTGCAGCATCAGAAATCTAATAAATGAAACGTAGCGTCTCTTCGTGTGAGCAAGAGGTGTGGAAAGGAAGAAAAAAAACGAGGGGGGGGGGACACAGAAAGGCGAGAGTGTCAGGTAACAAAGGCAAATGGAGGATGAGCAAAGCGAAAAGCACAAGGGACAGCTGCTGTCATGCATAACCTTCAGGCTGGTGAAGCTGCAGCCTCGCAGGGACGTGCAGTATGCTACACGGACTAGATCTTTATGCAGCAGAACCCTAAACAAAATGGCACGCGGCTCCATTAAGGCACCAAATCACGTTCTGCGAAAAAGCTCTCACTTACGTAACAACTTGACAGTAATGGCTCGTTACCACTTTGATCCACCAACACACGGACTCCTCTCACACATTCATACCCTCGGTCTAACAATAGGCCTTCACTCCTGCGAACCACTTAGGATTTGATCCCACAATTCAACAATACGACGGGTTTCAACCATACACAGCTTACGTGTGGACTATAGACGTGTCCAGAGCTAAATAGAAAGTGATAGTTTAACGGGGAAAAGAATCAAAAGGAAAGAGAGGTGATTACAAAAGCATCTGTGTGTGTGTGTGTGTGAGATGAAAAACACAGTTGAAACATTAAAGCTTTGAGATTCTTTGTATTGCATCTTGATTTGAGAAGAATCAAAGTGGAATCACTGTTTTTGTTACTTTTTCATTTTTTTTTTTTGGATAAATTGAAAGTCTCCCTCATACTGTGTTTCAAAGGAACAAAGGACCGACAGAACTACGCACAAGCAAAGCATGCAGAGAACACGCAAACTGTCGCACAACCTCACAACTCAACATTTATCTGTGTATAGCACAGATGAAGGAGTACGTGCTTCTTGCACGAACATATACCCACGCATAACCACACTTTGTGTATTAAAATTAATTTCTCTTCTTACGTCGACTACAACTGTACCATAAGACCTGATGGAAACCTCACATAAACTATGGAAAATCTAAACATCATCATCATTTGGAAGTCAAAGCACATCTTAAATTGTAAGTCACTACCCACGCTCCACTTCTCACTACTGGTACTTCCGTATCTGACCTACTGTGCAGAGATTTAATCTACAGCCTTTACACATTCTTCAGAAAAAAAAAGCAATTAGGATAATCAATAATGCAGGATATTCGGATGCTATCGTAAATGCCATGAAGCTAACCCGTTTAATCAACTACGAAACCGTAATCATGATGGCAAGGAATAAAACTTTACCAGGCAACTTGCACAAACTATCTGGTGACAGAGAAGGTTACAGTGTGAGAGGGGAACAAAACACAGCGTGGTTAGTTGACACTGAGGAGTGTGTGTATCTGAATCTGTGGAATGACTTAGATATCCAATTTTAAACACATTTATAACATGAATCACTTCAAAATCAAATACAAATGACACATATCCAATAGGTGCATGGAGGAAGACAGGATGTATTAACACGGGATTAATATTGCACATATTGATTTTACTTATCATATTCGATGTAAATCTTGTAATATATACCTCCGTAACTATTAGTTCTTAATAATGAAGGTGACCAATAATTGTTATATATACTATTGTATATCGCATTCAGTGGTTATAATACGTTTCTAACAATTGGAATTATATTTATTGTAGTGAAGTTGAGTGATGATGTATAATTATATACTGTATATTGGTGCGGTTGATTGATTATATACCAATGCATTTTGTATATTAAATCCATTTATTATATATAGACACATGCAATATGGCAATGAATCACAGGGTGATAAGGGGGTAGGAGTAAATAAGTTTATACTTCTTCATGCTCCTTCTCAAACTGATCTTCGCATAGTCTTCCCTCTTCCACTTTTTCTTTTTGTTCGAAACAAATAAACTTAACTAAACTAAAAGCTCCTGCACATGAACCAGCAGTGAAAGAGACGCAACACTTTGTACTATCTCGTAATACAGGAACATCTGCCCGCTGTAGGTTAAGATCTGTGATGTGAAAAACAGATGTAACACCTCCGTGGCTTTAAAAACTTTTGCTGTCAGGTGTTTCCTCGATGCCACCCAGAACAAGGCAGAGAGGGAGAGAAAGGCTGAGATTGTTAGAGTTGCTCTGCCGCTATAGCAAGAACCCCCCACAGGGAAATCACAGGCCCAGTGAACCAGGGAAGTCTCCCTGCTCTGTTTTGCTCCAGTCCACACTGCCTCCTATACCTCCGGCCAGCTCAGCAGGTTCATTAGTTCGACAAGGGTACCCACAAAACCGGCCAGCATACATCTCACACATGCAGTACATGGATGCAGTCTTCAGGCCCCCCAACATGCTGTTATACCAGGATTGAATAGCCTATGGTATCACATGCTAGTGGTGGGAACAAGTCTTGGGTGCACATAATGTTAAGTATGGTATGACAGCTTGTTATAGAGCATCATTATTAGGGTTGAACAATTAATCAAAACGATTTGAAAGGTTGCAATTTTCAATTTGCAAGTGCTGCCTTATTAAATATAATTTTCAAAGCGGTGTCTTAACAAGCCGCGCTGACTGAAAGTTTACGTTGATGACTGCTAATTTGCTCAGTTATACCGAAGCTAATGTGCTAATTCTTTGCACATCCTGACTGATATTGTAACAGACTAGGGCGATTAGCTCCCGTCTTATGTTTAGTTCTGTTTATTCTGTTGGCTGGCATCGGTGCTATGGTTGTTTGTCTCATCCAGTGGAAGGTATGTCAGACGAGGAGCTGCAGGAGAAAGCTCTGAGCAGAAAGAACGACCAGGAGAGTAGTAGAGCCATGGGCGACATGGTTGTAGAGATGTTTTTAACCTAGCCCAGGTCAGCATGTGCATGTTATTAGGATCAGACCAGTTCAATAGGTGCATGAATGGAAACCTGATAGTTCAACTGTTTTCATTTTGTGGACATGACACATGTCTCGGAATAAGCTGTAAAGTCTCCCTTTCACTCACTGAAGGCAACACCTTGTTATCATTTAAATATTTTGACCTGATTTACCTGATTATAACTTGAACGCTCAAAGCTTTTATGCGCAAAGTAATATCTGTGCTCAGCAGTGGTCATATTTTCCTAATGTCAGTGAATGCACAATGATTGAGTTTTCCTGTTCCCATCTCATGCATTGTTAATTCTGACGGTAGTTTGTCGAGCGAATGTAATGACGGCTGCTGAAAAGAGGTGTTGTGTTGTGACATGATAATGTTAAACAATTTGTAGTGCTGCAAGAACATTGTCAATTTATCATAATCATGATGACTGGCAACCTCTGTTTTACTATTATCCGCACATGTATAGGCGTCGTTGGTGCCTTCACATGGGGTGGTATTTTTCGGGTTCATGGCTTCGTGTTCTAGCCATATGAATGGCTAGAATTCATGAGTTGTGGCATTTCCAGAACTGTACATAGCATTATGACCACCTTCCTAAACAACTTCAGTCCAGTTGTGACTCATGGGAGAATGGACATGGGCCTTCTGAAGGCGTCTGGCAACAGGATGATTCCACAGATACTCGATCAGTTTGGGATCTAGGGAATTTCGGAGGCCAGGTCAAGACCTCATGCTGCTCCTCATGGATTTTTAAGTTGTTCCAAAACAACTGTGTGCAACTGTCGAGGCTGCTGCCATAGATTTCATTATGGGACCACTGCATGCAACTAGATGGCCATACAGCCAATCAGAGCCACCCTGCCATAAAAAAAAACATCACTGCATAAACCACGTACGAACTATTTTACTGGCCCAGCCAATGCTTACTGGGAATAACGTAAACCCAAATGGCGAGAAAGATACTTGTGAGATGCATAATCTTCTGCATAAAGTTCCTCAGGCCACAGAAAGTCAGGTGAATCTCAGGGCTGTAAAAGTAGACAAATTGCCATATACAGCCATATATATGTATGTATACTGCGCAGGACCCTCAAACTCCCAGGACTCTGGTAGAGGACCCGAGTTTGAAGATGACACAGATACAGCCTGTGAGGGTGAGAGTTTGTTGAGATATATATATATATATATATATATATATATATACATACATATACATACTCCTGTTGAGTTTGAACTGTATTTGAAGGTTTTCTATACATGCACAAACAGTCCTTTCAGCCTCCAGTCCTTTGGAGAGTCTGGAGTTCTCAAAGTGTTATTGATTACCTCCAACTCAAGTAGGCTACTCCTTGTGGGCCTCAATGCCTTTTCAGCTGAACTGAGTGTGTGAGTTTGCACGATACAGACACATACAAGTGCGCTGTAGAGCCACATATGCTGTGTAGAGCATGGATAAAATGCTTAAATTCAGTTCATGGTTCATTTGACACCATGAAAACACATGTGGCCAGCATTCCCGAATAACAATAATTACATTGTTGTGCAATTCCTTAAAAAAAAGAAGCAAAATGTTGTGTAAAAAAATCATTTTTTACACCGAATCTTCCTCACAAATGTAACTACAAACAGCAGCCTTGACTCACCGCGGCCATTTCTTTTTCATCAGAACTGTTTCATAACGAACATTTCACCATTGTGTTCACGGCACAATATCCAAGTTAAGAGCACATCTGACTCGGAGCCCCAGACTCGGTTGCTTCTTAACCGGAAAAATTAGCCTGATTGAAGTTGCACTTGAACCTCACGTTTCACTCCAACCGGGTTCCAACTGCCACAGGTGACGGCGCGAGGCAACAGCGTGGCGGCAAATCAAATATGCAGCGTTACCAGACAAATACCGAGACATGTTTTCTAATATCAAAACAAACAGAGACCCCGAGAGATCTCCATTACCTGATCCCTCCCCACTGTGTCTGAAATGACTGTGTCAATAGCTCGAGTTACTGCTCAAGATTACACAGAGAGACAGGGGGAGACGAGTCGACGCGCACTCTCACACAAAGAGTATTTATGTGAGTCAGTGGATGATGGTAAAATAACAAGAGTAGGAGAAGGACACGCACTGATGTGAGGAGCAGTGGGGCAGATAGGAGCATTAGCCCATCCCCATTTCCCACAGTCACTCATCTCATCTCCACCAGTCCCCGATGCCGTCCGGTTCAGATGGAATCATGTTGAAGTTGTGGGACACATTTTACCTCGTCATCCTCAGGGCTTTACCACACGGCATAGCAGCTTAACCGAGTCATCCAGATTAGCTTCTTAAAGAACAGAGACGTGAAATCTAAATTGATCTCCCCACCTATCACTTTCTGAGACAAAGATCGCGGCGTTACAGGACGCACAATCGTGAAATTAAAACCCCCCCCCTCCGAGGGCTTGGATTTCACGTGACCTTTAAGTGATTACAAAAGAGGGAAGGCGGCTTGTGGGCAGGAGGGAGAGCCTCGGCTCCGCCTCGCGAGCACAGAGGTTAGGAGAAAATCTGCCATCTTTAACACGTGAAAGAAATTAACAGCATGTAACTATGATTCAGACAGAGGTCCGGCTCGGTGGAGCGCCGCTGCGAAAATGAGTCAGGCAGAGCCGTGAAATCCACAGGAGCAGAAAGCAGGAAACTATGTGTTTGATACCTAGCAAGCTTTGCAAATTACAAGAAATGTGCCACCGGCGTTTGCTTCTAACATGCCATGCTGAGTGACACAATCCACCTGCTCCAATTTATTTTTAGCCAAAGGGCAACCAGCAATTCTTTTTTTGTGTTGTGAAGGGGTTTGATGTGGAAGTGGGGGCCATCAAACGGGCTGTGTGGGGAACTGATTACATTGTTTATGCACCAAATAGCCTGTGCAGAAACGTCTTTGCTTCCCTTGCCCAGGAATTGGGAACAACTTTTCAGCACCCATCCTCGTTCTCCGTGTCTGCAGAGGAGCTTATATCAGTGTCCCCCGAAATGCGATTCCGAGTTTCAGAGGAGCCTTCTCCCTCGTGGGGCTGTCAGCAACCCTCCACTGACCTTGTGAAAACACATCCACTATTCCCCAAAGCGGAGAGCTTGCCTGGCTGCAACACAGCGCACGTCCACTCCTGTCTCAATTCATCCGAGCGGGAGACAGCCTAAAGAGCTCTGGGGTGTTAATAGCTGGCGGAGGACGCCCGTGTGCCAAGTTTCAGCACTCTAAACAATACAAAATGCGATTTCCACTCACTCAAGCAAGCAAGCAAGCAGGCAGGCGGGCAGGCAAGCAAACACAGCCCGAGGTTCACCTGGAGACGAAATATGTGGCGGAGATGCAGCCGAGGTGCGCAATTATTCCCCCCCACCTAGTTCAGCTATTTCCCAACAAACATTCACGCGTTTTGAAACGCTAAACAGAAGCGGCCACGGGGATTGCGTGATCTGCGGGTGGGTTCAGACGGTACGACAGGAGCAGAAGCGCCAAAGCTCGGCGAGTCCGTAGGAGCTCATCCGCGGCTCCCGTCTCTAACAGTGCAGTGATTCGCCCGAGAGGCACATCACCAAATTCAGCGTGGTAACACTGCACCAAGCAGATGCACCACTCCTCATAAACCCGTGGCGCAACTGCAGGTTGCGCGAACATACCTGGTTTTTATGCCGAGTTCCATCTTCGAGTTCAGAAGAGCTGTTCATGATTCCCCATCGGTCATTTACCATCCTACGAAGAATCGGCTCATCAGATCC
Source organism: Mugil cephalus (assembly GCF_022458985.1). Taxonomy (NCBI): domain Eukaryota; kingdom Metazoa; phylum Chordata; class Actinopteri; order Mugiliformes; family Mugilidae; genus Mugil; species Mugil cephalus. The sequence continues at coordinate 5,406,656 of NC_061788.1, read as the reverse complement.
GCCTGCTCGGTCCAGGCGACGGAGAAATAAGCCCACTCTCTCTTTTTTTAAGTCTTTACCTGTGGTTAAAATTGCTCCATGGAAAAATGGGGTATTGGTCGTTAAAAAAAGAAGAAGAAGAAGAACGAGGCACAACTATTCTGCGGCGCTGCAACCGCACACGCCGCACAGATTACGCACCTCAATGGAAGTTAAATTCCTCACGAGAGTTATTCCAATTACATGGGTAAAATAAGAGTTTCTGCTGCAGACTCCAAGATTTTTTTTCTTCTTCTTTACCTGATTCAGAAATGCATCACGGCTGTGATGGATTTACCAAACACAAGAAATAATCCTGCAGTCCTTTAACTCCAGAAAAAAAAAAAAAATCGAAGAAAATATTTAGACTCGGATTGCAAAGTGCATGCTGACCTTAAGTCCATCCAGAGACGCCAACTGTGTCCACTTCTGACTGAACAGGTAAAGATGGGATGGGATGGGGTCGCAAAGCCGCCGCGTCCCTTTTCACTTGTTTTTTCCCCCCGCCAGAAACCTCCAAAAATCGAACCCACGGGGATGGACAGAGCCTCCTCTATTTGCGCCGGGCTCGTCCGGCTGGTGTTTCACAGAGATGCCTTTGACAAGAAGGGTGCGGGAAGATTAGCGTGCTCCGCTTGTGAGCCGCACGGGGCGCTCCGTGCCTCCGACTGTCAATCAGCGCGTCCCCCCTCAGTACGCGCGGCGCGCTCCAAGGTGGCGTCCGTTCGTTCCCTGCACCGCCCTGCCCTCGATTGCCTGCTCCGCCGCCTCAGCGCCTGCTGCTTCCCTTCCACCTCGCACCGTGGACCCTCCTATTCCACTGTCAGCGACTCAAATGGCAGTAGATCGTGGAAAATACATGCTCGGTGTGTACAAATCCCGGAGGGGGTTAAACTTCATTCCCGGATCGGAGTCCTGATAAAAATCCTCCTGCAGTCAATTAGTAGCCCCTGTGCGTTATAAACAATGTCATGCCACAGTTTGTTGCACAGATTTTTGTAATGGCAGGGTGTGAGATCACCTTGGATTTAAAGTGCCAGCCTTTCGAGGCACGGTAGTTTAAAGGAGGAGAACCTCAGTCTAGTAGAAGAAAAAAAAAGATGAAACAGAATATTAAACTGATGCAACAGCCTCATTTATTTCACAGAAGTAAGACCACTAGAGCCCTTTCCTCTATTAAGGGAGGTTTATCTGAGGCGCCTTCCAAGATCACAGAACATAGGTATAAAGAAAGGGCTATAGCAGCAACTGAGCCCACAGCTGCACCCAAAGCCAGGAGACAGCAACATATGACTTTCCAACGAGCTAAGATGGAAATAATTAAGAGTAATAACAGTGTGTGAACAATAAAATGCCAGGGGTGTGATTTGATTTCAGTGCTGATTTATTTGGAGATTCTTCATAAAGCAGAAGAAATACTCTCGGGGTATCATCACAGGGAGCTTGAATTATTCAAATGGGTTAACACGAGAGCTCTTATGTTTGAACTCCAGGTATAAATTGACTCTCCCGTTCCTCGAAATCAATCCCCACCTCGACATTTCTTCCGTGTACTCAGTTCCCCCGTCAGTCCCCGTCGCACATTAATTACTATCAATAATGTGGCTCACAAGGCCGGCCGTGGTTTTGCTCAGTTAAGGTCACAGGCAGATGATAAGGGGTCCGATCAGTGGCGCGGGAACCAAAGGAGGAGAAAGACTGCTCAACCCTGTGATGAACACGCAGTCACGAGGGGTGGGGTGTGCTCGGGTGAAAGGGGAGTCATGCAAATTAGGGTCACTGCTACACAATGTACGTAGTCAGCAGGTCTGATATCCACCAGTGGTTTGAGGAGTGCTGCTGAGATGGAATAGTTAGATAACGGCCCGTAGAGGAGCAAAATAGCAAATTAGATGCTTTAGCATTCAACTGAGCTGAACATCCATTAGTTTTATATCTTTATTCAGATGGAGTTTCATGAGATGAATGGTTTGTGGTACAGAATCATAGCCAGCACACTCACTAATTTTACTATAGATTAAGGGAAGTGTATGCGAACTTCCCTTTTCAGTATCATGTTAAATCATTTGTAAAATAACCTAGACAACCCCAGTTCTGGTGGCAATTGTTGAACTCACCCCTATAACCATGCCCCCATGACAAGATACCGAGGAAATGGCCGGTGTGGAGTAAGCTCAAAAACACACTACTATCACAGTTTTAGGAAAACGCTTAAAATAATTGCCTGCATATTCCAAAGGATGTTATTTCCAGCGTTTTCTTTCTTCTTCTTCTTTTTTTTTCTTCTTTTAGAATAATTACTGAAAGATTAGTGGCATGAATTCCTTCAGTCTCAGCCATCACAGGTCGATTAAAGGAATCAATTACCTGAAATGAGAGCAAAACACATCAATTGAGGAATAACAATGCGGGAGAAAAGAATTTTGCAGGTCAAGTCTGATTTTGTAGAGGTTGTGTAGCTCTGGTGATTTGAACAATTAATGTCCAGGTGGCTGTATCTATCTATCTATCTGAACATAGTGTGAACATATGATTTTAGTGAATATGCATATCAAACACAGTGATCAGCCATAACATAATGACCAGAAGAAGTGACTCAGTGTTCTGGTGGGAAAGTTTTGAACCTGGCATTGGTGTGGATATTACTTGTGGAATTATCCACAGAGGCCCCCTCCCCTCAACCCACAGGACCCAAAGGTCCCCCACTAACAACACCACAGGCAGGACACCCTCAGAAGGCCCATGTCCACTCTCTGATGAGTCACAATAGGTTTTTGGAGGCAAAAGCGAGAACTATACATTAGGAAAGTGGTCATAATGTTATGGATGATTAGTGTATGGGTATGTGGATGGATGTAAATGTGTAAATGCAGTATGTAAAGAAAACTGTGACAGGCCATTAGTGTGCCTCTTAGTTTGAGCAATATTGATGGTATGTACGAATGGTACTGGTTAGAGAGACCACTCTGATTGGCTGTTCCACTCAGCAAACCAGACGAAACTCTTCAGTCCACAAATATTTTTTAATGCATGATCCTCCAGAACGAATAAACTGTAGCGCAGGAGTGGCCAGTTCTGTAGGACGATTTGTGGCCTAGTGAATCCAAGCTCTTCCTGTTTTCCCTTTTTGAATGAATTTCAATCCAGCCCTAACATCCACAAATTTCTTTGCATTTCTTTCATTTTATCAGTTTATTTTCCTAATTTCTGTAAATCTAATCACATGCTGCTTTAAAATACTAGGCTCACAAAAACACAGAAGTGTGGGAAATTGACATGTTTGCTGGTGATGTCTATTTGCATGAATTATTTTTAGTTTGATTTGAGCGTGGTGACACATGGCACCCCAGGTAGGAATTCATAACCAGTTTTAAATGAGCGTGTCATATATCACATGTAAAAACGGACACGGAGTATTGACTTGTGCTTACCGAAACAAAAGGCATTGAACACCAAATGTCTTTTCGCGCCCCGGGGTCGTAGTTTCTGTTTGATGAAAAGGGAGCACTGTGCAAACGTTGCACATTTACTGACACACTGCAGGGATATTCAATTTGGCCTTTATCCTTCGGGGCTCAGGACAAAATATTGTAATATCAATTTTTTTTCCACAATGAATGAGCCATGACTTTAATATCAAGGGAAATGTTTTAACGGTGGACTGCCAAATACACCGCGGAAATTGTAGATAGAGCCTTGGACACAGCAGCAGGCGGTCAGGTCTTTGTCTGATAGTGTGAGTGTTTGCAGGTGTGTGTGAGTTCATTTATAGCCTCTTACTTGAATATCACTGATCAGCGTACAATTAGCACCAGGAGAGGAAGCAATGTGAGCTACCCTTCAAATTGCAAAAATACCAAGACTATAATTTCTAAAATGACAAGATGAGATGTCCAGAAAGAAAAACAGAAAGTAACAAAAATGTTTGCGTGTGTGTGTTTGTGTGTGAAGGCAGGACAGGTTATACGACAAGAACTGCTTTTTATTTAACAGTGGTGTGTCACACTTAAATGTTTCAGATCATCAAACTCATTTAAATATTAGCCAAAGATAACTCGAGTAACCCTAATAACCGGTTGCGCCACCCTCAGCAGCAACAACTACAATCAAGTGTTAACTGCAATAACTTGCAATGAGTCTTTTACAGCGCTGTGGAGGAGTTTTGTTCCACTCATCTTTGCAGAATTGCTGTAATTTAGCCACACTGGAGGGTTTTCGATCATGAACCTCCTTTTCAATTATGCAGTTATGCATCCATTCAGAGGTGGACTATCTGGTGTGTTTTTGGATCATTGTCCTGGTGCAGAACCCAGGTTCACTTCAGCTTGAGGTCACGAACAGATGGCTGGACATTCTCCTTGAGGATTTTTTGGTAGACAGCAGAATTCACCGTTCCATTTATCACAGCAAGTCTTCCAGGTCCTGAAGCAGCAAAACAGCCCCAGACCATCACACCACCACCACCACCACCACTACCAGATTTTACTGTTGCTGTGATGTTCTTTTTCTCAAATGCAGTGTTACTTCGACGCCAGATATAATGAGACACACACACACCTTCCAAAAAGTTCAACTTTTGTCTCGTCAGTCCTCAGAGTATTTTTCCAAAAGTTGTTGTTTTCTGGCAAAAATGAGATGAGTCTTTATGTTCTTTTTGCTCAACAATGGTTTTTTGTCTTGGAACTCTGCCACGCAGGCCATTTTTGCCCAGTTAGTTTCTTATGGTGGAGTTATGAACACTGACCTTAACTGAGGCAACAGCAGTTCTTTGGGTGTTGTTGTGGGGTCTTTTGTGACCTCTTGGATGAGTCGTCTCTGGGCTCTTGGGGTAATTTTTGGTCACCTGGCCACTCCTAGGACGTATCACCGCATGTTTCCACCATTTGTGGATAATGGCCCTCACTGTGGTTCGCTGGAGTCCCAAAGCTTTAGAAATGGCTTTATAACCTTTCCCAGACTGATAGATCTCAGTTATTTTCTTTCTCATTTGTTCGTGAATTTCTCTGGATCTCAACATGATGTCTAGCTTTTGAAGATCGTTTGGTCTACTTCACTTTGACAGGTTGCAGGTCCTATTAAGTGGCAGTAATCAGGCCTGGATGTGGCTAGAGGGCCGTGTAGGTTTGCATTTTTTCCATTCAACAATAAAAACCTTCATTTAAAAACTGCATTTTGTGTTATCTTTGTCTTATATTTATTTTTTTTTTATGATCTGAAACATTTAGGTGTGACAAACATGCAAAAAGCTGTGCTGTGCAAATTGACCGCGCATTAGCACGCATGCACACACAAACACAAGGACATCCACACACCAACGTGCACTCCCAAACACACACCAAGTAATGGTAAACGGAATCAGAGTGTCAGTCCCTGTACTCTCCTCAAAAGAATTCAGTACAAAATCAATACGGGACACAAACAGAGGGTGTGCAGGCCGAGGGAGAAATCTCTGCCGTTATTAATGTATAATGATGGTTTTTCTCAAGAATCTCCAGAGGAGGGGCAAACGGCTCACGCCTCTGAAGTGAGAGTCAAAGGCGGTGTTGCATCTCTCTCCGGCTGCTCTGCTAATTCCCTAACTTAGCCCGAGGTAACGCAGAGGTGTGGGACACGATTGAGGTTACTGATACATCTGATTCTTTGCAGAGATCTTCTCTCTGCCCTGTTGGTTTTTTTCAGATGGAATATCGGCCCTGTGGGGCAGAGCTATTTCATCAAACACCACACACAGACAACGATCGGGCATAACATTATGACCGCCTCTCAAAGGAGAAGTGAATTGACCACCTTGTGACAATACAATGTTCTGCTCGGAAACGTTGGGACGTGTGGCGTTACTTGGACATGTACCACCCACCTAGACCAGACCATGCACCCCCACCTCCAAATTCACTAGACCCCAAACTGATCAAGTATCTGTGGGATGATACTCAACCCATAGGACCCAAAGGACCCCACTAAGACACCCTCAGAAGTTCCATGTCTGAGGAGTCACAACTGTTTTGGAGGCACAAAGGAGACCTGCACAATATTAAGAAGTCATAATGTTATGCTTGATAGGTATAAAATCACTAGCAAAGACATATTCTAAAGCGCTTGAGGTCCAGTGAGTGTACTGCACTTCTGGATGCAAATCAAGACTACTATTTACTAATGGGAGTAATTAGTCTTAAGTTCTGGGAGATGGAATTGCATAAGTGGCAGAGGGGCTGTGAGTGATCACAAAAGAGCTTGTAATGATCATGAGCTTGAAAATATGGAAGGTGTTTCAAACCCTTTATGGGCAGCAAACTGTCTCCTTTACCGTCCTCATTATTGTATCCGAGCTATTAAGTGTGATTATGGTTTTTATCTGCGATATTTTATAGTGTTTATTAGATGGATCTCATTCTGAGCCCCGCTGTACTCTTTCATCGCTCCACCCGTGGCCTCCGTCCCTTCCAGCGAGTCGAGCTTCCTTTCGATCGGCGCTTCCGAGCTGATGGCTAATGTTGTGTAACTCGCGTACTCCACTGTTTTGCCGCCTGTGTCTCGTCTCGTTCGCGCTCTGTTTACCTATTGGCGCGCCGTCAGAATATCTCCGCCGAGCCGTGTTTGTTGAACGGCTTGTAATTATCCGGAGGCCTCTCTTGAGCACTGCTCCTGGGCACCTCTGCAAGTATACCGCTGCTCTGATTAACCCTTCCTTTTGGATCGCTGCAGGTAGCCTGGGAACGCGCACTTCATAAAAGTAAACGCGAGCGCTATAAAAGCTTGCAGGTGGAATAAATAAACGTGTTTACCGGCGACCTCTTCTTTCACTATAACATTCACCCTTTTTTTTTTGATTTATTTCCTCCCACTTCTTCAATCCATCTCCTTATTCCACTCATTGAAGTACATGGCATCGAATAAGATTACATGAACATATGAGCCAATTGCCCTCTCCAGTATGTGAGGTCGTTGTATGTTGTATTTCATGTGGGACTGTACTCCCCTGGTGGTTTAAGTCCAATCTGTACCTCTTTGGGGGATTGGGAATTAAGTAGGCGGGAAGTAATCCAAAAATGCTTGTTCTTGTAAGGTCTTATAATTCCATTAAGTCTCCTTACCCCCGACTGGGACCTCCTTGTACCTGCAGTGCAACCCACAACTTAATGTGACTTATGTGATTTCCATTAAATCTCTCTACAGCTCTAAGTCACATAAATTCAGCCCCTCTCCAGAATGAATTGACTAATACTATAGGCTTTCCTAATACGGAAAGCCTGGTAAATCAGTGTCCTGCTTTCCTATTACAGTCACAACTTTTGCTTTGGCTTGTGTTGTTTATTAAATCCTAAACACATAAGACTGTAAAATGACACATTTCAGAGCTGTAATTGCACCCGGAAGCACGTGCACGCCCTGCGAATGATGGAGGACACCTCAGGCACATCAATGTCCTTAAGCTGTAGGCAGGTACTATAGCTCTTGGGTGAGAGAACAAGCACCGCTGAGGCCTCAGCCACTGAGCTTCTCCAGAGAGTGTACTCTTCCCTAAGTGAAAGATACATTAAATACTGAAAGGTCACTGCGCTCCAAAAGAAAATTCATCCATTTTTAAATGCACACGAGCAACACAGTTCTCATTTTACGATATGTTGAAGGACAGTGTTCAGTGGAAACAAACTTGGCATGAGAGGCAAAGTGGTGAGGGTCAGTCTTGATCATTTTAAACAAGGGAATGTCTCTACAAGAACCGCTAAAGAACCACTGGTATATAAATCAGTATCAGTATATAAATATGGACAATGCGTCACCACTTCCTTGCACTGAAACTGATTTTTTCTTAGGGATACCGGTGTCACCATCTTGAAAGTTTGGAGCCAGAGTCTGGACCTAATGCTCTGAAAGTGGAGCCACATTATCGATGACCCGTCCACACTTCCTTCAGGCTCACTCGCGTTTTCATTTATTTAATACTCTGCACTCTGCTCTACCTCCACCAGTTATATGGAAATGTTGGGCTATACACTACCTTACATCTGTTTTTTTTTGGTTTTGTTACAACTTTCACTGAGCCATGTGACGCTTTACGAGCAGTTGGCACGGCAACTGGTAGTTCATGTCACAATTAACTAACTAAAGCATATCCAACAATGACACTTGAACATGCACCAGTATTATATTAACAACATAAAATGACAGAAACCATCCTTGAGAAGTATTCTGAGAGTATTTTAGTGCAAATTAGGCCACACCCTCATTTGGGTGAAAACAAACCACTAGCAGTAAAAACAAATCCCCCCCATAGTCGGCGAATATATTGCGTTGCTAGCATTTGTCAGCCAGGCAGAATGGGCGAAAACATTAGTCAGGCAGACACATACATAATGCTGTTGCCGAGTGATGATCTGTGACGTTACATAGAAAAACCTGAAACGGGCTGTATGTCCATATTACCTACCGACTGAGAACTGGCTGAATGACCCCACTCAGTGGCCGGAGGTGTCATACCGGGACACTCACTCTTACCTCATCACCTTCTTCGTATTCACCCGTGAGGGGGCGTGGCCTTTTCAGTGATACAGGGTTACTGGAGGTGGAGCTTCTGACTTATACTGCAGCCAGTCACGAGGGGGAGCTCTACTTGCTTTGGCTACGCTTTTGAGTAGCAGTTCCACGTCCATCTTTATACGGTCTATAGGCAGAACTTTTCTTTCATGTTGCATCTGACAACCAATCTATGATTGGTCAGAAATTGGAAGTGATTATGTTTATTGCTGAAAGTGCTTCAGCTGGCTGAGGTGGTGAGAAACCTGAATGATGCATCTTGTAAGGAATACAAAACCCACAAATGGCTAATAATTCATAGAAAGAGGCAGCGCAGACGTCGTAAATGACCTGGCCGGGAGAGAACTTTGTTCTTGTTCTTCTCACCATAAGAAAACAACGAAATTTCTCTGTTCTTGCGGAGCACGCAACAGCCTTTAGACTAACGGAGAGAACAGAGAACAACAAAGGAACTGTTTTCGCTTGGAACAGATCTCAAATGTTGAGCCATGCAAGACCCGTTGAAGCGATATTCCCCTGACGTTGCATCCTGCGCTGGAAATCTTGCCTCACGATGCTACTCCACGGCCCGCTCCCTCATAGTCTCAGAGGCAAAAAGTAATTTGGAGATCATTTGCGTCGACAGCACGTAATTTGAGTTTGAAAGTTTGTGATGACTATTTTTTTTAGAATTTTATGAGACTGCAACAGAGATCTGGAAATGGATCTACCGGAGTGTGTGTGCCTGCGTGCGTGCGTGCGTGCGTGCGTGCGTGTGTGTGTGTGCGTGTGTGTGTGTGTGTGTGTGTGTGAGACAGAGTGGAGGGTTTCTCCTTGTAGCTGTATGCAGCAATGTGTTTGGAAATACCAAAGAAGAGAGATGAAATTCTTCTGTTCCACTCAGCCCATCGATGCACTTTCAGGTGAAACCAAAAAGCCCCGAACCAAAGGGAAGAGCGAAAATGATGTGTAATAATCATAATTTTGCAGTCGTGGCTGCTTGAATTATCGTAGTTTTTGGAGCCGATGGCAGATAGTTTGGGACAGAATGTCAACCCAGTGACTCCATTTCTGGCCAGAAAGGAAGGTAAAACAGTACCTTGATGGAAGAGGGGGTGTGTGGGTTGAGTGGCGATGGATGAAAGAGGCTCCAACGCTTTCATCTTGAGGTCTCAGGGAAAATGAAAAAGAAAATCAATCCTTGTACAAATACTGTAAATTACTCAGTTGGGAGCGGGCTAAAGGTGAAAGCTCTCCCTAAAAGCTTCCGCTCTCCCTAATATATTGGGAGTTGAGTTTCCCTTGTATACTGTCAACAAAGAACATCTACCATGTTTGAATAATTTATGCTCAGTCAAACAGACTGGAGGCGGATAATATATTTTATTTTATTTTTTTGTGGTTAAACCGTGCCACCAGTCAGGAATCACTTGCTAAATATAGAGAGAACCTATTCCCTTAGGAACCGTGTTCAAACCATAGACTGCTCAGGACGTGATGTTTGTTCAGGCACAACTTAATCCAGTGCATTATGTTTGTGGAGTCGGGATATGATGCTGCCAAGGCCTTGCTGTGTGTCTGCAAATTGTTTACCATTGATGTGTTCACGCCAAACAATGAGCAAATGTTCGTAGTGGATTAAGCTGCAGAATATTGACTTACAATGTATTTATCTTGCAATACCCAAGGAGGGCATACATAAATAAATAAAACAGTGTTGTTATATTGTAATTACTTAGCATACAGTATATTTATGTAGCAGGTATGTGCATGTGCGTGCAGGTGTGTATGTATGTTCCTTTTTGGTTTATAATCTTTATTTCATTATTTTATATGTACAAATGGTTACATATGTTCATTTTTGACAAATTTGAGAAACGTAAGCACTGTGTTAGTGAAACAGGGCCTTCAAATGGAGAACAACTATGTCCAAGCAAATACTTACAGGTCGAGCACATACACTGATCAGGCATAACATTATGACCACCTTCCTCATATTGTGTAGGTCTCCCTTGTGCCTCCAAAGCAGTTGTGATCATCAGAGAATGGACATGGGCCATTTTGAGATGTTCCTAAACCATTTTTTGTGTGTGTGTCTATGTCGCAGCCATCAGTGAGTGTCACTGCTATTGGGTGGGGGGCGTCTGGTCTGGTCTAGATGGTTGGTACATGTCTAAGCAACATCCACATGAATGAATGCCAGTTCCAGAAGATTCCCAGCAGAACATTGACACACCGCACTGACACGTTGACACGTTGCCACAGCAGAATTATCTGAGACATTAGTCAGAAGACACGATGACTCCAGGTTGCATTGGAAGTCTCCAGTGTGCAGAATGAACATGAAAGGAGCCGGGACTGTTCCCCTGTGGCGCCACAAACTTTCTTACCAGCTGTTCAGCCTCAGTGTGCCCCAGCTGTAGACTGCATAGTTTGTCTGGTAGTCGAGCGTTATTGTTTGTGGGGTCATAGCTAATGTAGTGCAGCATGAATTGTAGCAGTTAACGTTTGGGAGGATGTAAGTACAATGTTCCACTAGCGTAAGATGAACCGCAAGACGGTCAGCTGCTGCAGTGCATGATCAAAATCGATGTTACGACATACAGACTTTTTCTAACCTAAACAGAAATAAAAGCAAATTAAGTACAGTAACTGCATGTACTGTATAATCTATAAATTTGTTTTAATTGACTGTTTACACAAGAGTGAATCAACTGATTCTAATAATTAATGGCAAACTGGACTTAAACTCCACGGGGGCATGTAAAAAAAAAAGAAAAGCTGAAGATGAAAATCTGCTTTTCAAGTTCTTCGTTAACTGTCATTTAGTAACACTTAAATTATCACAGATGAAGTCGCAATCGTCCCTGTCCCTTTAGAGGGAAAGAATGAGAGCGCTGTGTCTTATCTCATCTCGTCGTTTTGACTTCTTTCTGGGAAATACTGAAATTTCTTTATTTTATATATAAATTTCTTTATTTTATATATATATATATATATATATATATATTCCCTCCTGTGTGAACAAATCAGAGCAAAATGGGTTTTCTCCAGTTACAGGCATAAGCCCGAGAGATCGGATGACGGTTGTACTCGGAGAACAACAATATCCATAGCTGCTGCTATTTCTTGATGAGTCTGCCTTTCCTGCCATGTAGCAGAGGACTAAGAGGGAGTCTTTACACATCAAAAAAAGCTTTTCACACTTCACTCCCTGCAGTTATTATATTGATTACAGAAGCATTTGTATTGAGGGAAGGGTATATACAGTATATACAACGCTGCATTACCACATCTGGTAAAGAATAACTCTTATAAAAGGTTAATCCTTGCATATGTAAATTTGCCTAAGGCAAACAACAAGTTTCCTTGAGCAAGACACTGAACCCCCGGTTGCTTTGTGCATGAATGTGTGTGAGTAAATGTGTAGATGTGTCTGCGTCTACAAAACAACACGTTGAGTACCAAAAGGTAGAAAGGCGCTATATAAAAACAAGACCATTTGCTTCATTCCACACGGGGAAACAGACTTAAAGGAGTGCAGGAGCTGATGGTCCCTACTGCTGACAAGGCTGCTACGCAGCCAAATTGCCATAATGCACTGTCAGTCTGACAAAGTGAAAGGTGAAATTAAAGAACATAAAAACTGTTTCCTGGAAACTGCTCGTCTTGTGCGGGAAAGCATCCGAACCCTCGGAGAGCACAGTCACTGCGGGGTAATGAAACAACAGTTATCCAAATTATGCGCTCACTTGCTTAACGTTTAAGTGACTCGGCGGAGCACTAAAGACATCTGGACAGTCTGAAAACGTGTTTGGTTGTTTCCACGCTGGTTCTGCTCCAAAACCAGAAGGGACTCCTAACGAGAGCGGATACAGACCGGTCAGTAGACTTCCACCTAAACAAAGTTTAACAGAGGATGGAGTATCGGCCACGTCAAGTTTATGTCAGAGGGTGGGTCAGCCACAACATTATGACCACTGGCAGGAGAAGTAAATTAACGTTGACCATCTTGTGACAGTTCAATGTTTTGCTGGGAAACTTTTGGGCCTGACATTTGTGCCCTTCTGTGTAGTGGTGTTTATAGGACTCTCATTAAGTCGTTAATTCATTCTATTCGAACAGACGTAAGAATGCTGGGTGTTACATTTGAAAAATAACTTTTATAATATATACTTTTAGATGTTCCCACTTAAGGTTTCAGAACTTTTGTAGTGCACTGGCAGAGACACAGAATTTCTATAATGCCAAGTTCAATAGGTGCTGCTTCTTTGGCTTCTTCACCGAGTAAGTGACATTTTCCCGGCCGACAGCAGGAGCTTGCAGAGGATCAGCAGCACAGTATAGCTGAAATATGATTTTTTTTTTTTTTTTTTTTGTTTAAACCTTTTGAGGAGCTGAATTTGGCTGAGGTTAGACTTGTTCTGTATCAGCAACGCATAAAATTTGCAGTTTTTGATTGTGTATTTTATATAAATAATGCAACCGGTTTCATTATTTCACACTGATTTTTGTATCAGTGATGAATATTTACAGTAGTTGATCCCTTACATATATATATATTTCATGAGTAGGTATCATGTTTGTTTGCTTTGAGAAAAAACAAAGAAGAAGAAGAACGATGGATTTATTAGCTGGCTGCCTCCTCCAAATGAAAATATAACATATTTCAGAAAAAGACAAGAAAATAATGACATTAATTTTACCTGCAGGGACAACTGGAATTGGTAATTAGTTGAAAAAAAAGGGACATATTTTTGAGTTTAAATCTGACAAGCTTTGTTCCAGTCAGGGTGGCAGTTTAAATTAAACATTTCACAAAGTTGTCTGAAGTGAAAACACACTGAAGATAAGTTTTTCTAGTGTGATTCCTGATAACAGCGAATGCGCGTTGTCAGAAAAGTAATGGAAGTTCTCCTCCAAGATGCCACTCTTTTGTATGAGATCAAAACACATAGGCGGAGATGAATATATCGCAAGCTTCTAGCATGAATTAGGACTGTTCTGCCCTGGCCCACTTGCAAATAATTATCAGTCTGATTGAGAGTGAAAAAGTAAATCTTTAATAATCCATTCGTTAAGTGAATTTCACAATCTGATAACGATGTAAACACTTGATCCCCTCGTTTCTCTCTGAGTGGTTGATTCTTTCTGCGCCACGTGGGGTAAACTTCAGGAGACGTCAAAAGTTTCCAGGAGGGACAGAAACATGAAGATAGCAGAAAAAAAAATCCCAGTGTTTGAAAAGACGAATAAAGCCAGAAGTGATATGGATAGGACCCTTGAAACCGTCGTCTTCTGTTGAATGAACTCAGTTTCAATAGAGCTAGCGGGAAGAAAAAAAAAAAAACTTCCTCTATATTTCTGGTACATTTGATGCTGCACAGCAGGCAGAACCACTTTGCACTTGTCAAAAACGGTCTACTCTAATGGATGTGTTGCGGGGATCGGCCATAACATTATGACCACTGAGAGGAGAAGCGGATAACATTAACCATGTTGTGACAATTCAGTGTTCTGCTGGAGACGTTCTGTACCTGACATTCATTCATGTGGATGTTACTTAGACATGTAGCACCCACCTAGATCAGACCAGACACCTCCACCCCATAGAAATAATACTCCTTAATGGTAGCCCTACGAGGATGCACACACATAAAAATAGTTTAGGAACAACCAAAAAAATAAAAAACATGAAAAATAGCACAAGGTATTGACCTGGCCTCCAAATTCACTAGATCTGAAACTGATCAGAGACCCCTCCCCTCAATCTGTAGGACCCAAAGGCCCCCAATTATGTTGCCAGACACCACAGGACACCCTCAGAAGAACCATGTCCGTTCTCTGATGAGTCACAAGGGAGACTTAGACAAAATTAGGAAGGTGGTCATAATGTTACGGCTGATTCCGATTGATTAAACATTTAAAGTTATTTCCACCCACAGTCGGTGGCAGAAAGACTGCTGGGTGAAGGAACATCTTTTGATTTTACTTCATTTTACCACTTTAAAGACCAGGAAGGAAAACCTCTGCAAAGACTTCATTATCAGTTTCTTGTAAAGCAGTTTGATGTCGGAGAGTTCATTTGTAAGCAAACCCGCAACTGTAATTGTGGTAAAACACAAAAACCTAATTTAAATTAACAATAATAATAAAAAAAAACAACAACAACAACAGCATCGAGGATCGAGGCCTAAATCGCATCAACAAATCAGACAAAATACACAGAAAACAATCGAGCGCCCAAGCAGACAGTCCAGTAAATAAAATATCCTCACGCACAGAATGAGCTGCCTTGGGATGGTGCAAATCAATTTAAGTCTGGGGTCCGTCGGGTGTTTGGGGGGGTGTGTGTGCTGTTCCTTCCTGATAAGAACATTTCTGTGCTTAATTTGGTTATGCCAAGAGAAGATTATCGCCTGGCAGGAGCAGCAGTAGGCCTTACTCATTAAGTGGTGGGTTATTGCCAGTCCTCAACACCAGAGCCAAGGTTTTAGTGCATTGTAATTGGGGCTGGATACGCACTCAAACACACTGGGAGTTTTTTCGCCTGCTTTAGTTTTTGCAAAACTAAATTGCCTATTTTATCAGGGATTAGTTATTAACCTTGATCTCACGGTCTGGGCTGTTTGATCAGATGAGCTCGGACGCGTCAGGACGGCGCCGAAGCTCAGGTGCTGATTTCACATATTAATGAAACGAGGCATCTGTTCATCCTTTAAAAGACTGAGACACGGGTCATTACATTGGCTTCAATCGCCGCTGTTGGCTATTGTTTCCTTTTAAATGATTTGTGGGATTTGGGGATCTTTTATTTTTATTTTTTTTTTGCTGCAGCAGGGTTTGTTTGAACCAACAGAGAGTCCGTGGATGAATCGCACCGTCAAACAAGCTGTCCACTCGTGGTTCGAGATGATAATTGGTCTCACATGAGGTAACGGTAGCTCGCGATACTTTCCTGTCAATTATATCATTTCGCATTTTCGGCCTTGCTGCGTTGTATAAATATAGAAAAGCAAGAGTCCAAAACTAGAAAGTAATTAAGTTATTGTAATAAATAAGAACTTGTGGACTCAAGTGCTGTAGCATACAGACCCTTATACCGTATCATGACGTTGCAGCGACGTAGGCCACAAGTGCTGTGATTTGTCCGTTTGCCGGTAGCATATTTCCACTTTGCTATTTCCAACTTGTGTTGTTTTGGTGGAACAACTTGTGATAGTTTTGGTGGAACACAAGACGGCACAACTTCCCAGTGTTCAGCCACACTTTGAATTTTGTCAATAGCGCAAACCACTGTGAGTTACGGTAATTCAAAAACTGTGAGCTTTAACGGATGGATGGATGAATGGAAAATGTACAAACTTTGTCCAAAAACAATGCCTTTTTACTTTTTAGGGCATTTTCTGACATGCAAGTTGAACAGGATATTAATTTACATACAACTAAGAAATAAATGAACCAATATAAAATGAAATTCACAACAAACCCGTCATAATTGTCATAACAAAAACAGTGGCGTGGCGTCTCGCAGGCTATCAAAGGCGGTACACGTCTCGGCTCTTAAAAAATTGCCATGTGTCGTCAGATGTATAATCAAATTTGAGGCGTTACTTTGCACAATATCTCCTTCGAGCACTTGCCGAGTCAGCTTCTTTTGAGGTGAAGTACAGCCAAACGTTTGACTGTTTTTGCCTTAGGCTACCCTGGATTTCCACCAGACATGAGTGAAAAAGTGACTGAGGCTATGCACGTGATGTCACTGCAAGCGAAGATTCCGTGGTTACGGCCACTGACTGGTAAAAAGTGACAGATGAGCATGAAGATTAGTTTGAATCACAGGCTTTAATAGTGCCTAAATTGGAAAATTAATTTTAAAAAGGTGAAGAGCTGTTCTGCGATTGATTGCACCAACTGATTTAAAAAGCAGTCAGAGGATCGCTGCACTATGAAGAAACATCTAGAAACCTGGTGTTGTGGTTCACATTTACTGTCAGGTAATATTTATTTATGTCTTATTTTTTGATGAAGTCAGGTTACTTCTTAACTTATGTTCTGGAGGGTTGTCAGATAAGTTTCTTGATGCTGTTTTGGCGTAGTTACGGCTCTTAGCGTTAGCATCTTTAATTTAGCCACATTTATCATAACTGGAATGACCTAAAACTGAGTTAAACTAACTGAAACTGAGGCTAATCCACTTTTCCAAATCTATACTAGTTCGTATGGATCATTTTCGAGTCCAGTTGTCCTTAATTTAATCTGCTAATCCTAATTTTTCCCGGTCTCCCTGCATTTACTGCTACATTTCACCATGTTTTTGCCACTCAGGGGTGCATGGCCCCAGGGCAGTAGTGACGTCAGTGCGTACCCTGTATAGAGCTAAGGGGGCAGTAATTAAAAGTTCAGTGGCACCAAAATGAAGCACCGATATCTGCGTTGCTTTTCGGTCTGGTTGCAACCGTTTGCGTCAGCAAAGGTGCAACTATGGTATCAGCACTCATCCCCACCTACCTGTAAGGAGGTTAATATTTACTCTTAAAACCAAAGGTGTGTTTCTGGTGTGCCCTTGAACATGTTTGGTGGAAAGGTTTCAATAACAGCACAGCCGCATCACCCCCAGGTCCCAGAAATGAAAAAGCCTGTCATGTGTAATTGGTGTGTGTGGCATTGTGCTGAGCCACTGGGACACAGAGTAAATATAACCTGACAGTGTGAAAAAAGGGAGAGAAAAGGCCCTTTTGATCCCTTATTCATCTCTCCCCTGTCACTGATAAGGCTGGCGGGGGCTGGGACGATGGACGAATGATTTTCTCCCCCGAGGAGAGCGGGGAGGCAACACTACACTGTCACAATACGGACTTGGAGAGGCAGAGACAGGCGCGCGGGGTGGGGATGGGATGAAATCGAAGAACTGTGTTGAATATGAGCGATTATTAAAGTATTGTCTTGTGGAAGCGGGGGGCTATGTAGGAGAGAGGATTAACCATCTTTCCCAGTGAATGGAGTGTTCCGCATGGAGGACCGACACGAGGAGCCTCTGCTGCACTCGCTCTCTTCCCCCCTTCTCACTTCAAGTACTTAAAATAAATACTTTAAATCGTACAATTTGACAGTAATGCTTCAATCTTTATTTTCCGGGCCTCCCTCCCCCATACGGGCCTCGGCAGCGCTGAATTCTTTCTGTAAATGAAAATGGGAAGATGCGAGTGTGCGATAAGAGAGATCGAGGGTGGGTGGATGGGTGGGGGGGCAGAAAAGAGAGAAAAGGGGAGAAGCGGAGAGACGCGACTGCTCATTCAAGCATAATTCCATTACAGTTGGTGGCTGCTGTGAAGAAGTACCATTAGAGGTGTAATCAGGATGGATGGATGCGGATGAGGACAGAGACTGTGAGCGAAGGGAGATGTACAGCTGATGCTATGTGATTGAGCCGTAGCCTGTGACCCGTAACCTCCGCGGGGAGGGGGACTGTCGGGGAGCGAAATGACACCCATCACCGACGGGGTAATAATGACGTCGCTGGCTTTCCTCCCCTCGCTGCCTCCCTTTCTTTTATGCCTCCGACTTATTCTCGTGTGTCTCTTTTCGTGGATTTCTCAAAAGGGCCTCGAAGGGGATTAACTGCAGTTAAAGTCATAGTAAAAAAGCTGAACCTGTGCTTAAATTTTACTTTTAACCAATGCTTAGGACATTAAATTAATGATTTCACAGGCTCAGAATTGCGTTTTATAAGCCGTCCTTCATGTATACAATTATTGAAGTGCCTTTTAAAGAGTGAATGTGCTAAGGTTTGCTCTGCTACTGTTAAACAGGGGCTTTATCCCCTGTAGAAAACCCATCTAACATTTATCAAGACTCAGTTTCTAGTAGGTTGTAAAAAAAAAAAAAAAAAATCCACAGTAATAACAGTAATATTTCACACATTTATTCGATAGGGTTATTGCTTAAGAAAAGCCAAGCAAGTAGGATCTATCCTTCCCCGTCATTCTGAAATTAAACATCTCCTTGAAAATGCTGCAGAGCTGCAGAAACTACACACGGCAACATCATTTTCCAAAGTAGTCAAAAAAGGTTGTGTTTGTACAAACTGCCTTAAAACACTCGGAGACAGAGTTGGTGTTTTACTCTTTCTCCGAGAGGTTTAAGGCGAAAAAATTCCATCTGTAAATTTCAGCTGTGCAGCCTATCTATTAAACACATGGAAAGCCCTTGACTTTCCCCCAACATTGCAGAGAGGGTGAAGCAAGATGAGGTACGTTAAAGGCAATCAATCCACGCTCTGTAGACCCCTTGGGTTCCACGCTTGTGCTCTATTTTCTCCATAAGTCATGGTGTTGAATCTAAACTAAATTCAGGGTTATTTGACACAAGAGTTTCTTGGTAGTCCACAGTGTCCTTAGTACAAAGGCACGGTCAGGCCAGGTATTATATTCATGATTAAAATTATGTGTTACCCTCACCTTGCTCAGGGGATCAGATGATTGCATTCGCCAGCTATTGCAGTTACTTACATGAGCACAAGTATGAGAGCTGGCAGTAGGTGAGTGCTAATCATGCATTTATTGTTTTTTTTTTTGTTTTTTTTTTTGTGCTGTGTTCTACATTGCATGTTGGGAAGTGACAGACGCTATAGATGGTGAAAGTGGGGGGAAATTACCGTACTCACAAATCGCAACACAATTATAAGTAACAAAGAGGTATAACTAAGAACAAATGCAGACACTGTGCCTATTAAATCGGATTATGTGCTCTTTACGTAACCCTGTCACCATGGAATGGAAGTATTGGACGATTACATGCACCCCCATAGTACTAAAATTCTAATTCCAACATTTATCTGTATGGATATGTTGTTGTTTTTTAGAGAATAAGAAATTTTAAAAAATAGTTATGGTCAGGTTACAGTTTTGTTTTGGCCATGTTCTTGTAAATACATGGAATAATGTTATGCAGCAGCAATGAATACCTTGCCTGAAAATGACAAAAACGAAACAAAGACTGTACATAAACATGGATAACTCGTCCCCACTTCCTTGCGTTGGTCAAACTGACAATGTATTCCCAGAGATACAGACGGCGCCATCTTGCGACTTTGGAGCAAAAGTCTGCGCAGTACGGTTCAAGAGTGGAGCCAAGTGGTAATTGGTTTCACAACAGTGAAAGAAAGGTTAGCAGTGTTAGCCATTATCGGTTGTTATCGAAGCAGACCAACTTAGCGGTTTTGTCCTTTCATCCTCCAAAAGCTGCTGTATTATTGTTTCATATTTTTAAGGATAAAACGTATGAAATCTTATTGCATCTATGATACGAATTAATGGATTGAACTCAAATTATTTTGTTATTTTATTACTCTATTTTTTATGTCACCATATTTTTGTACCAATAATGGCAACTTGCAGTCATCATGATGTCACATCTTATTCCTATGGTGTCAAATAACCAACTAAAGTGAAATTTGTGTTTTAATTTGACTCAAGTCCCATCAACTAACTTAAAGAGAGCAGAGTGGAGCCAAACACTAGGGGGAGCTCTACTTGCTTTGGCTTCACTTTTGAGTAGCTATTCCGTCGTCCATCTTTACAAAGTCTATGACAAAACAGAAAGAATTAAAGGAAAACCCGTTCAGATGGCCACTTGTTCTAAAAGCAAGTCAATTCCCACAGAGTTAAAATACCCAACTTTAGAGCAGAAATTAACATATAACAACAGGGTGGTACAAAATTAGCTTTTGGTCTCCTGTAAGAACTATGAATAATTAAGTGGCAGCTGACAGGGAGCCATCACAGGTTGCAAGCTGTCTGCGTCTGCATCACCTATCCACCTTGTCTTTTGAATTAGCCTGCCTCACCCCTGTCTAACCTGCCTGAGAAAGAGTGAGGCACGAACAGGACTGCAACAGCTAGAGCCACCGCGACGAGCTTCAACCTCACCTTTCAGAAATTCATATGGGTGAAAATCCATCGCATGTTTATATCCAGTGTTATATCCTTGTTTATGAGCACAAAAAAAAAAAAAAATAGGCCACTCAACGCTCCGCTCCACAGCATAACAAGTAAAACAAACATGTAGCCTACGTTTAAAATCAGATTAGGAAATTAAAAATCACCGTCCAGTCTCTTGCTCATTTGCATTGCCACAAAGACCTGGCGCTGGGTGTAAATTACAGTGTGCAAAATAGCCCATTGTGGACACGATTCCTTGGGGCACTGGGCGGTTTACAGGCAGGCTGACAAATCCATACGAAGGTGAGGGTGTTTCAAATATAGCTGCTCAAACTGTGACTGGTTCATGTGAGGATATCAGTCCAGTGGCTGTCTACAAAGATTCTTCTGGGGGTAGAATGCAGGCATCAATATCTGATGACTCATTCGCAGCTGGCAACAGAGCCACGAACAAAGTAGTAGTGTAGTGGGTAGAGTTACTTGGTGCTGTTTTTCCATCACAGACTTATTCATTTGGCTGTAATCCACAGCTCCAGGGCAGATGTCTTATCTTCATGGACTGATGAGTTCTACGCACATCTAATCACATTTGCAAAGAACTACTGTCTGAGAGTAGAACAGGATAAACACGCAGACACAAAGAGCAAATGTTAATGCAGGGGCCTGATTGCATGTATACAATGAGCTGACGAAGGCCACAAAGGGCCGCGTATGAAACGCCGCATGTTGAGTCACCACATGCATAATAATGATAAAGAGAATACGTGATTAAAAAAAAGAAACTCTCATTTGACAGAATCAAAAGAAAACCAGACACTGTTATCTAATGTCACGTTCACATGCATTCTTAATAAGCTACAATGATCTCATTAAAAAAAAATAAAAAATCTTTCATATGATTAAATTCTGAAGACTGTAAATAATTATGAACTCACATATTAGTTAATAGTTGGGTTCATCTATAAGCACAAAGGGCTCTTAAAATAGGAGAACAATAGATACTCATAAAAGATACTCATTATTAAAGCTGGAATAAAACAGACTATTGTTGGACCTTGATGCAGTATGATTCAGTTTTGTGGCGCATTTACACACTATCCACATAAATCAGACGGAAGTTTCTGAATAGGAAAACAGAAATAGAAAACAGGACTTTTTGTATCTATACAGCAGTGCAGATGAAGGCAAAATGGATTTTGCCTCGGAAAAGCTCTCACCATAGCAGCATGTAAGAAGGATCGCGACTGAACCTAAATGTGCACTCCAATGGGGAAATTGAATAATTCTTACACAGAAAAACAAAGAAGAAGAAAACAAAACCACTGTAATTTCCACGTTTTTTTAACTTGACCTCAGGGATCTTCTTGCAATGTCTCAATTCATCTCAATGAACAATATTTCACTTGCAGAGAGGATTATTCCTCCCCCGGTTGTGGAGGAACTTGCTACTGTTTGGCCAGAAATAGTGAAAATTTCGAAAGTTGTTAAAGCCGTGGCTGCTGGAAGCTAATCTCAGCGATAATATGATTTTTTTTATTGTTTTGTTTTTTTGACTTTTCTTCTTCTCTAATGGTGCCAAGTTTTCTTTGTGAGATCTCGTACAAAATGCTTACGCATGCCACCAGTCTTTTGGGTTTTCTTACCAAGGGGCACCTCATTAAGCCTAGTAAGCCAACAGAAGCTCTGTTGCAACCCAGCCTGGTACCGCCTAAAGGCGTATGAGTAACACGTCAAGTCATGTTGCACACTATCAGTATGAATTTTGTGTTTTTGCTGTGTTATTTCACATCCTGTCATCTCATTGAAGAACCAGCCTCACCTTACCTCGCATCTAGCCGGCTTTTGTCATTAAATGACGTGTGGAAACCGTAAGAGGTGACATGCGCTAAAAGTCAGAGTTCCGCAACATCGTGTAGCGCAAACACATATATACACCGATCAGCCACAACATTAAAAGCACTGATAGGAGAAGTAAATAGCATTCAACATTTCCTATGCAAAAAAAACGCCAAAAAGGTTTGACCTGGCCTCCAAATTCACTAGATCCCAAACTGATCAAGTATCTGTGGGATGCGCTGGAACAAGTCTGATCCACAGAGGCCCCTCCCCTCGACACAAAGGACGGCCCACGTCCATTCTCCGATGAGTTGGAGACACAAGGGAGACCTGTGTGCAAAATTAGGAAGGTGGTCATAATGTTATGCCTGATCAGTGTAATGACAGGGATACGTAACATGTGTACTTCTTCCAAATTATGACGCAAAGTGTAATTTGACTCCTCAAACTGATGATCTGATTGAATTATTGTTATTGAATGATTAAACTGAAACTGAATTATTGAGCCAACGTGTCCCAGATGGTGGCTGAGCCTCATATTGCGAGACTGGATGTTATTTCACTTGAGTGGGATCAGTCTTACCCAAAATAAAAAAAAAAAAAAAAAAAACTTCTGTGTTATTAACACAGTGGGTCTCGATGGATCACAGTGGTCCTTGAGACAATTATGAAGGTTTGACCTCTCTAAGCCACCTGTCCAACACTCTCCTGTGTCCTGTCACGATAATACCCGTCAGTGTGTTCAGCTGTGATGTGGTGTGTTCCAGTTACGACTTATGTTATCATCACCTGTCCCTATCTGTTTAAAGTCGTAGAAGAGTCTCCTTGCTTGAGCCAACGTAAATACAATGTGACAATACAATGTCTTTACCGCAAGTAATCCACATGTGTATCTACAGCCAGTATAGTATACCACTTACCATGCAAAGCTTCACTTATTAGATAAAAAGCCTTCAGCTGTCTTTTGATGGGTTGAAATCTGTTTAGTAATTGGATGCAGCAGCTGATCTGATGGGACTGCGAAAGAATAAAATGGAGCCGGTGAAAGTCAAGGGCAATTTTTATGTGCATGAATTTTAATGAAACAACATGCCTACCTGCCTAAAAGGTTCTTTGCTGAATGACTGTAGACTGCTATAACAAATTAAAACCATTTGAGCATTTGAAATGCATTTAAAATAAAAACTAAAATTGCAGTGACTGACTTGTTCAGCTTTCTGAGGAAGGTCCGTTTTTGTGTGTGGTTGAGATACTATACCCAAGGGATAAAGTGCCGTGGGAGTTTCCCAGAATGCCCTCCTGGTTAAAGTCACAAATACAGCACATCCCCAGGGAGATTTGTAACCCCTATGACTAAAGGACAAGGCTGGTGTTGCTGTGGTACTCACAAGAAAATGCAGAATTTGTAGGCAAGGATAAATAAAGTATCTGTTTATCTGAAGGACTGGTGAGGAATTGATGTTTAAATAGGAACGTGCGTGGATGTAGCCCATCAGAAACTTGCTTGACTAGTGTCCGTTAACGACCATTTAACCGTTAACAGACACGAGTTGTGCAAGTATGTGGTCGTTAACTACTAGGCTGAAACATATTCAAAAAACTCTACAAGTCCAGTTGCCTTTCTTTAATGTTTCTGGATATGCGATGTCCTGGATGACTGAGAATCTTCACTGTAGTGTTTCTAAACTGTCAGCTCATTGCAAACTCTCAGACAGAGACGTCATCTCTAAACTTTAACTTCATGCTTGCGTCCATTGCGTGCATTTGAACTGTAAACCCCAGCTAGTTATCTACATTTACTGAGTTACTATTGACAACAGAAATATAGGGACAATATTTATTTGTTGTTAATTATTTGTAATTGTAAAGTACAAGTATTTGGGGTAATTGGAATGGCTTCATTAGGCGATGACATCACTTCCTTTTAAGTCACCTTTCTATTTTACCATCTTACTTGGCTTTGAAGTGTGCATTCTCTAGAGGCAACTTCTGCCATCTACTTTAAATCACCCTTAAGACAATGGCATGATTTAATTTATTTGATTGTAGACAGGTTAAAGAATTTATATTTGAGATTACTTAGTTTTAAATAATTTAGCGTTATTTGTTGTATTATAAACAAGCTCAAAAGTCACTGCTAAGACTGCAACTCAAGTACACCTGTATTCACCGGCATACTAATAAAGAGGGGTATGTGTGGCTCCAATGTTAATATATGAATATGAAAATAATCCATTAAAAGAATATTCAAAAACATATTTGATAAATTGTGCGATTACTTTGCATTAATCGATTAATCGCGTGATTAATCGCAATTAACTATTTTAATCTTTTGACAGCCTTTATTTATTTGTATAGGAGAATGTACAGCATTAGGTTACCATATGTTGTGTAAACTGAAGTGTGTTTGTGTTTACGGTGTAATGAAGGAATACTCTTTGTCATCCAGATGTATAGTGTGCATCACTGCTTTTAGACACAATAGATGTTGGTGGCCTGGGGGAACAGGGTATACTATCAGACTCTGGCTACATATGAAATACAGAAAATATAGGCAATTTACACCAACACTGAATTGCAGAACAGTATCACTGATGACACACAGGAGAGAAAAATATTTCACCCTGGTAAAATAATTTATAAGGGGTTTGATACAAGTTGTGTGTTTGTATTCTGCTTTCTTTTATTCTTACAGCAAACACGGTAATGTAATACAGCACAAAAGAAATCTGCTCAAATCCCCCCGATGGTGAGCATTTCACCTCCACTGAAATGTGCTTGAACAAGCAACCGGACCTCATATCCTGTGATCAATATCGCAACCTCTAAAGCCTTGCCATGGCTGAATTAATAATATGTTTTCTTTCTGAAATAATGTATGGACCTGTGAAGCAAAAGTAATGGTCACATACAGGTGAAAAACCGGCTACACTGAAGAGTCACTGAATCACCCCACCTCATTACAAATCATGCATAATGTATCTTGGGCAGGAAAACTATTTTTTTTCTAGCTCTGTGTGTGGCTATGCTTGTTTCGTATGCTGTTTTTCTTTGACCTGAAACATGCTCTTGAGAGGTGCAACTGTGGTATATTCGCTGATGCCCTGAGGCCTTGAACCTAATTGGTCTCAGAGCCCATGTCACTTCACAAATTTTAGAGTAATTTACACTGGCTAACCGCTCTCTCGGAAGGGCTTTGGGGGAGCAGGTAGAGGGGACATCTACCCACATTTTGTCACTGTTAGTATTTCCCTTTGATTTAGCTGGTCACCTTCTGACCTTTCATTTCCCAGTGGCACATTTTGATCAATATGTAAGACAAATGTTGATAACCTTGCACCGACCTCCTCTGGTCCAACCAGGTGTACCCAAGCTGTGGATGTAGGGCAAAGTGTATGTTGGAGGGTCGGTAGAGTGTGTTGAAAAAAATTCCATTTGATAAGATGGTTCACTTGGCTACATGCAGGATAATGTTAATAGTCATCGTTTTTGTATCTCATTATCCATTTTCTAAAACACACGGAGTCATATTTGGCTACTCTGTACAGTAAGCTAGATTTATGCCTCAGTTCTGCAGAGTTCTCCAGTATGCCAAAGGTATAGCTTAATCTAGGTAGTACCCTTCACTGTAGCCTGTGCACCTCCCCAGAAATGTAATTATAGCTGTCTTCAGGTCCTCAGATCAATCCTCATGAACGGCCGCCTCGTGTGGTATTCCCGACCTTGTCACTGGAAAGTTTCTATAAAGTCCTAGGTCACTATCGTGAACCAGGTTGCTTGCGTCAGCAAAAATGACAAAAGTGGATGTTAAGCTAATATTTTTTTATTTAGTTTTATGGACTGGCCTTTTCCTTTCATTATGCTTTTGCACTTTTGACGTTAAATTACCCAGCTATTTGCATTCTAAATACAAGGTTCTGTGGCTTCTAGGGGTTGTACCAACTAGTCGACATTACTGCTGTGCCGTTGACATGACATCTTATCATCTCATCACAACATGGACAAGTCTGAGAAGACAAGTGAGGAGCCCAGTGGGCCAGCGCAGCAGACTAGCTGTGGTTCATCAAGTGTATGGAAATACTCCACTTAAGATGAATACCATTCTACCGCGACATGTCAGTCCTGAAATCCAATAAAAGTACTACTGCACTGTACACTCCAGTAGTATCCACTAACGCATAGGTCTTCAACAGGAGGACGTACTGCAGGGGTGTCACAAAATCTTTGGTTGATTAGACATTTTTATATATATGTATTATATAAGTTTAATATAGAACACACATAGTACATAGGTCAGGGGTCCCTACTCAATCTCTCCATCTGTTTGAGTGTCCTTGGCCTGAAAAACTTTGACAACCCCTGTGCTAATACTAGCATAGGAACAGTCCACAATCCTCTCAATTGCACTCACAACTGCAGGACAACCAAGACCAGCAACCAGAGAGAAGGAGGCTGCAAATCAATTTGTTATGTTAGAAGTGTCGGACTAACGGCGTTTATAGTACTTATAGGGTTTATAATGTTGGCATGTGCTGCTTTCTACTGCTTTCTACTGTGTTTTTACGTCATCAACTAGTTGATTCGGCTTTCGCCACATTAATAAACTTTAAAAAGTCAGAACTTGTTCATTTTAGTGGTTCCTAAAAACCTCCATTCTTGTACAGGTTTTTCTGAGTTTCAGTTTGATTATTGCCATGCCAAGATCCTTTCTTCCATTAGTTCGTTAAAGGAAAAAAAAATAATTATCTTCCCAGGCCTCTAGAACAGCACCCCACAGTATTTTTAACTCTGACAGTGACAATCTGTATCCGAAATTAGGGAAGCCTCGTCAAGAGTTATCGGGTAGGGCATCTGTTTTAGTATAGATTTCAGAGGTAATTATTACACTCTGATGATGCACAGCTGTGGGCCATTATCATCCCACCACTGCCGAGAAATCCCAAACCCACCATGAGTGAGAGACAGCCTGAAAAAGACAGTCTGAGGGAGTCATCCCAGGCATCCGCAGACTGAAGACATTTAGGATTCATTTCATCATGAGATCACAAGCCGTCGTATAGCAAAGCGCATGGGGGGGGAATGACATCTGAGCGAGCTGCAGCCTGACAGAGTGTAAGAGAGGACGGACCTCGGCGAGAAGAGAAGAAAGGAAGAAAGCGAGAGGTGAGAAAGGGAGGGAGGTTGCGACCACCCGCTGGCTGGACGCTGGGGAAGTGGTCAGTGTAATCAGTCCTTGACCTTTTCATTAAATGACTTCTGAGACACATTTGAGTGGTATAAGGCAGCCTTTGCTGATGTTTATGAAAGACTCAATCGTGGCAACCCTGTGGTACAATAAGTGGGGGAGACTTTCTTATGATAAAATATCATAAGTCCTATGGTTGAAGTTTGGGAGCTCTCAGATTTTACTTAAAACGGCGTAACATCATAAATAATTAAAATAAAGATCACTCACATGCAACAGTTACAGTATCTGACAGAGCGTTGGAATGAAACGTGTGGTAGCTCATTAACTACTAAATATCAAAACAGAGGAGTCATTTTCTTGACAGAGTTGCTATTACCTTTGTGAAACAAGCAGCATTTTCAAAAAAAAAAAAAAAAAAATCTGTATGTACGAAACACAATATGTATAAAATCTGTAAATCTTTTGAATTCTTGTTGCTATTTTTCCGCATTCTTGACAACTTACGCATCATGTAGGATGTAGATGTGTTGACCATTTGAGAGTTAGCTGTGAGTTAAGAGGTGTCAGGCGTTGCCAATATGGCGACGGCCAAAGCTGCCCACGTTGAGCTTCAAAACCGCTTCAGGAAAACATGGGGAATTTGTCCTATATCTATATCCTCCTAAGACCAGGTGTCCTCATATGGGGACATTATGTCTTAGGTTTGTTGCAGCTTATTCTGTTTCATTTAGACCTGTTGTCCTCAAAAGGAGACACTTATGTCTGCCATGTACTGGTAGCAAAGGGTCAATACACTTGTTTATTTATGCTTATTAACTTTTCTATTTTGATATGACATTCAGATTTATCAAATTTACAAGTACATGTTCGAGGACATTGGGATTTTGTCGTTTCCAGTTCTGCTTTTGCATTAAAATAAACAGTTTTATATTTTGGTACGCACTAGTGACTTAAATTGATGTAGTCCACACAGTTATTTTTCAAAAATTACTTCCAGTACGAGGATGATGCTTATTTTTTATACTTTTTAGGTCCTACTAGTCCCAAATACCTAAAGATTCTGATCGTGTCTTAGAAAAATTAAGATGCATTCCAAACAAATGCTTGGGCCTCAGGAGGTTATGCACAGCTAATGCTCGAAATAAGTTCTTTTATACTTGCACGGACTATTTGCAGTGCATCCCCTTATACATGACATGCACAGCAACATGCAGCACACAGGGGTACTCCTTGAGTACTCATAGCGATCAAGAAGTGTGAAACACTGGACGATATGGTGTGTAGTCGGGATGTGTTCAAGACGTGTGTTCTTTGCCCTAACTCAAACCTTCTCATGCATAAAATGACACACAAAGAGCTTTGGTACATAGCATGACACATGGAGTGTGTCGGCAATATCATGCTATATATTTCATGAAGTCTTGAGGAAGCTGCAGCTGTAGTGGTAGAAACCGTGAAGATTGAACTCTACCAAAAAAACAATGCTGTATGTTAATTTAATTTAATGTTAATTAAGCATGTCTGTATCAATTTTCTGGTGCGAGTAGCTACAGCTAGCATTAGCCCCGGCAGATCGGGCCGTCATGTGTCGTTATCGTTTTCGGTGAGTGCACAGCTTACCGTGTTCATTCTTAAAGGACTCGCTGTCCGTTCCCTGTCAAAACACATGCGCTCCGCACGTACATGGTGTAGACAAAGCACCGCATGGAAGTATCTGAAATGAGACACGCTGACAGTCTGTGTCAATTATTCATTGCTTTCTGCTTTGCTTTGAAATACTCACCTTGCTTCTCATTTGAGAAAACCTCAATTCTCGCCTTTTGTGATTGCCGCTCCTCTGTGGGAAGCCTGGCCAGTGCGGTATGAATTGTGCAAGAAGCAGACTTGTGAAACTTTGTCATCATCTCGTTGAATACACTTCTGTTTATAATGTAACGGGCTTCTCCAAATGCTATCGGCTCTAGTCATTTTGGTGTCTTAGGCGAAATTATAGTTTGGCACATCTGCCCCATTTAGTTAGTTTCCCCGTCTATCCCGATTTAGGTTGTGTTTCCTTCCATCAGCTTGTCTTCGTGCAAGTGTAGCTCTAAGTATTCTTGTGTTTTTGACCTCCGCCGGTTAATTTTTTTTGGCCCCGCTTCTCATTGTCTTGACGCTGCTGCCCTATTTACCAACTGACTGACTTCATATCAAACTGTCTGACTGTGTTTTGAACATTATCCCGTCTCCGAGTCCATCAGTCATTACATAGACAAGTGTTATCACGTGACTCTCCTTGCACCGCGTCAGCAGCGATATCTTTGAAACGATTCCCACGGCCCTGAACGAGATGAGTGATTCAGAAAAGGGGATGGCTGTTTTCCTCCAGTCTGCATCGGTTCGATTTTGACGCCTCCGTCATAATTTGACATCAACCAAACAACTTCATCAGCTGCACATCAGAAACTTCAACAGCCGTCAGTCGCGTTGGGCAAGTCTTTGGAAGCTTCCTGGACCCGATGCAAAGATGAGTCCTTTCATTCATCACGCTGTGCACAACTTCTCTGACTCCTCTCCAAAAAACTCCTCAGCGCAGCATTTCCTTTTTAATTTGAGCAAAGATCATCTTGTTTTAAATGTTCCCTTCACTGGAGGAGGGCTGAAAGTTACAAATCATGTGGGAGTTGTACTTCGTATTGATATATGATCGGAGCTGGCGGTGCCTTCACCGCACTGCTGTAGAATGAGGCGTTTTCATTCTGCAGGCGTGTTTCACTCAACTTTATCTAATCTAATCAATAGAGCTGCATTGTACATTTAACCCTGATGCTCTGTTTGAGGTCTCGGGCCCTCGTTGACAGTTCAAAAATATATTTAACATAGTCTCACATCTTGACATTTCTCTGTGATTGAATAAATACAGCCTCAAGCATGCATCTTCTACAGAAAATGATACATTTCAGTGCCCCAAGCTTAAATTGATTTTTTTCCTACTGGTGTTTCCTACTGGTGTCAGTATATTAACAGCATGGAGGAAGAAAACAGTATTTTCTAGTTATTATCATGTGACTGCACTGTCCAGTGAAGAGCAGAGCTGCCGTTAAAACTAAACACAAAAATCAAAATACTAATTGCTTAGCTGCTCCAACAGACGTTTCCTTTACCCCTTTCACACTTCAAAGAGTGGGAAAAGCCTATTTGATGACACGATTTTCCAACCGAGGCTTTTAGCATGCTCCACAATGCTGCTCGCAACCAGGGCCTCTCACAGCGGTGGCTCTGCTCACCTTTGAAGGATGTTAAGGCTTTTCCCCTCCATTGAAATCGGCAGACAGTTTTTAGCCCTCCGAGACACATTCCCCCTGACTGACTGACTGACTGACTGACTGTGGTCACATACACAAAATCGCTGAGGGATATGCCTGCGCATCAGTGTTGCCAGATGGGAAGAGAAGAAATTATCATATTTTGACCCCACGTACTTGTATGTACTGAAACAACTTGAAAAATCACAGGCTAGGAAGATGCATTTGAACCTATTTCATGTGCATGGAACTGCATTAACACGGAGTCTCAGCCACTTACACGAAATACTTGATCGTGATGGGAAATCTGAAATCTCTTTTCAAAGATTCGGCTCTTATTGCTTATGGCTCCCTGAGAAGAGTTACGGCTCTCGAACGGCTCCTCATTTAGTTTCACTGAGACACTTCTATTTTATTCTAATTTAGGGATTGTGAATGGTTTGTGTGTTGGTAAGCAAATTTCCATTAATTTTTTTTCCCCGCATAAAATCCTTATTTTACAGTTATTATTGTTTAACAGCACGTTCACAAACCACCCAGTTAAGTGAGTGGCCACCGAAATGTCCAAATTATGGTATGTTTTGACTTACTTTTTTTAAATATCGGTCATATAGACTCAAAATTGTGCACACACACATATATATATATATATACACGTATGTATGTGCATATTAAGCTTCTTTGGCCCATGTGATGGGTATAAGGTGCAATTTGGTAATCAACAGTAAATTTGCCAAACTTGAGCCCTTCTAAACTGAGAATATCATCAGGATTGTAAAATGCATTGCTATATATTTGCATTGCTATTTCATTCAAAAAATGTAGCTTTAATGGAAGTCAATGGGGCAAAAACAGCCACTAACAGTATGAGAGGAAGTTTTAATGGAAATGTGATGCTGCACAAAAACTCAATGATGTTACTCATCTTTGTCCAAGACTGTAATCACAGGTTTTTAGATTGAAAATAAGTAATTTTGTCTTTATTTTTCCTATATCGGTAACTTTTTTTAAAAAAATAAAATGGCATTCAAAGGGTTAAAAAATATATATATATTATCATTTTTTTTGTAATATTTAGTCATTTTCATGAGTGCTGAGGTTGACTAACAGATTTAAGCAATAAAATAAAATAAAATAAAAAAAATACAGCAGTCAAATTCAGTGGCTAACAGTAACAGTAAAAGGAGGTAGCAAATACACCCACGGTGTATTATTACCCGATTGAAAATTTCAAAATCATTTCTTAAAAATATGTGTAAAATTAAGGTTCCTCACCAAAAATCATTCAAGTTGCTTTGAAATTCCCATAATTAATATTTTACGTTATATTTACAGTGACTCTAATGACACCGTGCCTGAAGAGTCACTTGCAGTGACAAACCCACACGTCATTATAGGGTTGAAACCTCTTTGTTTTCGCTGCCCACAAATGTACTGTTTCAGTTAATCACAGCAGTGTTTGGGCTGTATTTTTTTTTTCTCTTCCTGTGACAGCAGGCAGTTTTTTTTTTTCTTCATGCCGCTCGCCCAGCACCATACGGCAGATAGACGGTTAGTGACAAGCTGGTGAACTCGGTGGAGTGTTTAGCAACTAAAGCGGCCGATATTTCCCTGAGGAGATGATGGCGAGCAAAACAGAGCTAAAAAAAAAAAAAGGAGAGCGGATATTCGTCTTACTCTGGATATTCAATGCAATGTTAGACTTACAAGAAATATGTCAAAATGAAAAATAAGTCCGGACTGATAAATTCGCTATGTCAGCCTGTGAGGTGATCATATATCAAATCTCTGTTTTTTTTTTTTCAAAGCGAGCAAAAGGCCAAGAGTAATTGAAGTTTTAAGCCCAATTCAGAAAAGGGGGTAGGGGTGACTTTTATGCAGCCAAATTAAATTTCAATTCTGTTTAAAGTTTAAAGCAATTACAGTGGGGTTATAATGTCCCATGATTGCACCAACAGACGACGAGTCCTTGCACCTGAGCAAACAAACATTACTCGAAAAATAGCTGAAGACTAAGAGGATGTTAAAAAAACAACAAAAAAAAAAACTCCTGCTTGATCCTCACATGGACATAGACTTAAATGCAACACTACACGTTTCAGCTGCATCTCCGCTGACCTGCTGAGACATGGAAAGACAATTATAGGGGACGAAGATGACAAGCTTCTGAGCGTGATGGCTGACTGTGAATTCCATTTGTCCTCCAAGCCAATTCACCATGAGTCACACCTGATTGAGCCTCCGCAGGAGATTGAAGAGCAGTCTTTGTCGCAGGCTTTTCTCGAGGCTGTTTGCTTTCAGATATACATTTTGAGATCTACGTACTTGAACGCACCTGGGGCACAACAAACGCAGGCTCCTGTGTCCGCGTGTGCTTGGATTAGCAGTAACAAGCTTGAGCACCAGCTCAAATACTGTAAGTCACGCTGAAACCCAACTGAACAGGAGTGCCGTCATGACCAGAGACTTAAAAAAAAAAAAGAAACAAAAAAAAACAAAATATAGTGCAGAAACATCAAGGAGAGCCATGTGCAATTAGCAAGTCACGGATGACTCATGTTTTTTTTGAGCGAGGGTTTATGGGGAAGAAGTTAGAAGTTAGGAAAGAAAAGGCACATCTTCAAAGCCTGTTGTCACCACACAAAAAAAAAAAAAAATGAACAAGAAAAATAAATAAGCTGACTAAAATCATGACATTTTATTCAATAAATTATGCTTGCGTCAGTGTATGCAAACAGAAGAACGCTGTTCCTCAAAGGTGAGGATTGGACATGCGTGGGAGTCACTGAGGAAGCCGAATATTTACAGGGTAATTAATTAAATGCGCTTTAAAGGTTTTAGGGGTGATATGTAAAGTAGGCGGTGGGCGGTGCGTCTTGGGTTTTTAGGAGGCAGGAGGTTAAATCATCAAGCTCCAATTAACCCCTGCAGCTCGTACAAGGTAGCGTACAGTCGGGAGCGCGGTCTGATCACTGGGCCGCTGTCAAAATACAGCACCGCCTGCTTTCATTCTGCCTCTATGCAACGTACCGTGAGTTCATGAGTGGCTTAGAGCACACGATTTATCAAATATTTCCAGTTATTTCTTTTTTTTAATATTATCATTATTTTTTTTTTTTTTTAGTGAATTAGCAGTGGCATACGATTTTAATTTTGCCTCTCCGTAGCCCCGGCGTTCAATGACTCACACTTCAGAGAGAGTGGGCATGAAACTGCATCTGTGATAAAAGGGCTTTAATGCAATCTGTATTTTTAAATATCCGGCTTCACAACAGCCAGGCTGTGATTGAAACCTGTCACAAAGACCAGGGGAAATGAGGCCGTATATAGATCAGTGACGTGAGCTGAAACTTAAAATATATATAATATATCACAGCAACAGAATGGAAGAATCCAGTCAACCTATAGACAGTAACTCTTTTTTGTGTGTATGTGTGTGTGTGGTATTTCTATGGCGTGGGAGGGTCTGGTCTGGTTTAGGTGGGTGCTACATGTCTAAGTGTCTAAGTAACATCCACCTGAATGAATGCCAAGTCCAAAAGTTTCCCATCAGAACACTGAACTGTCACAAGATGGTTTTGAAGTTTTTCACTTATCGTGTCAGTGGTCATAATGTTACGCCTGGTCGGTGCTATTCCACACGTGTTCCATTGGCTGTGTCCTCCGCTACGAGCACACCTTTCCTTGCATAAGCCGTGGATGTTTACAAGCGAGCGGCGCACAGTTCTCTAAGAGGCTGCCATTGGGACAGATGCTCGTATAAACTGAACAGGTGTTTGCTGGCTCCTCTGAGGACCCCCCTCTTCTCTAGCCCTTTCTCGTTCTCCTTGTTTTCTTTACGCTCGAGCCTGTGTCAGGTGCATTCCTCGTCTCTTTGGTTTCTCCGATTAAATGCATTCTGGTATATCTGTTCAAGAAGCGCATATTCATGGACAAGCATGCATGCATGGTTTTATTAGTCAGCACAGATCAATACAGCAGAAGAATAAGACACATGCACATGTGTGTGATAACATATCTACTCAAGATAAAGCACACAACAATGTGGATTTCCAAGCGTTCCAAAATGCACATCACATAAATATAAAAATGTACAGACAAGCACAATGTGCCAGGTCATCATATGAGCCTTCAGGCATTTTATCTACACAATGCATGTTCAGTGAAATACTGCAGCCTCAGCGTACAGTGCTAAAATTGTCGATGATGAGCAGAGTCTGTTTTTCTGTTTCAGCTGTTTGCAAGCTCATATTCTGATACTTGTGCTGCGTAGCTATAGAACTTATGAAGAGATTTTACAGCATGACATGCAGCTTTTTTCATTTCATTCTTCCGCAGGTGTTTTATTGCGGTTAAAACAGACCACCATGAAAACTGTTAATATGATCATCACACTTGATAATCACGACAGTTTGAGTGTCAGCGCTGCGAAATAATTAGTCGCGTCAAGACTGATTAGAAATTAGCAGTACATCGGTTGAACATATTGTGTGTGACAACAGAAGTCTGTTCTTTACATCAGGGGTGTCAAACATACGGGCTGCGGGCCAAATCCGGCACGCCAGAGGGTCCAATCTGGCCGGCGGGATGAGTTTGCAAAGTGTGAAAATTGCGAAGAAGACATTAACTGCAAGTATTCAGTAAAATTGGCACCTTTTCCTAATTAGTCCAAAGGGGGTCACACGATTTTAGTAAAGAGCAGGGAAGTATATTAGAGAGAGTCTGTCCAACTCAAACCACGGGCGCCATGTTTGCTACATCAGAGGGAAGATTCTACAGTGTAACCCTATGGGGTGGATGTGCTCTGTTGAAATAAGTGTCTTATTTTCACAATTAACGGGCCTATAAATGTTATAGCCAACATTTGTCAATATGTAAAATGTCCTCACTTAAATATCCCAGCGTCTACTTACTTTAAATATCTTAAATGAACCTGTAAAATGCTTTGTAGCCCAATCACCTCATCAGTCATGGAGCTGTGTTTACCTTCTCCTTAGTCTCCGTGTTCATCCATCACCGTTAAAAGTTTGAAATTAATCAAAAAAAATTTAAAATTAAACTAGTCTTACTGTTATTTAGCATTATCATTATAACATTAGCACACTAGCCATATTAACTTAGTAGTAACTGAGGTAAAGTTACGTGTCAATTAAATGTATCTATCTACATGGACATAAATTAAACATAAACACATGGGTTTCACAGTATATATGACGCTAGCTGCTATTTTTCTAAGCCTTTAGTCTAGATAACTAGCTAGCATAAGGCTAACATAAGGCTTGGTTAACTTCAAACTTCATTCATTTGTAAAGTGGTGTTGGGCGTTTTTGAGATCAAGGTTCACAATAATGATGATATGACTTTATTTTTCCTGTATAAAATCTTAACAAACGTAGGAGAGAGAAGTGAAGAGAAATTGACATTTAGCTCACATAACAGGGAGAAATCAGTTGACATCCAGTTCTTCCTTTTAACCTTCTGCTCCCATAACTCTCTCTGTTTTTGTTCACTGGGGAGTTTCCCCCGTGTTTTCCTGATCCTGTGCTGGATATTTTAACTTTTAATCCAACTTTATTCTATGTTATTGCCACTTCTCTATGGCTGAATATTGGTTAGATGTATCTAACATGGCACCCATCAAACACGTCACCAGCTCAGAACCAATCAGGATAGTAGGACAGCTCAGACGGTCCACTCCCTAGTTGAACAGACTTTGTCTAATATACAAAACTAATGGAATCCAGGTGCCATGTAGTACGGTCCGAGAGTGGAGCCACGTGATCAATGACCCGAGCACACTTCCTCCAGACTCACTCACGTTTGGTAGTCATCACGAGGTCACATCCTGTTTCTATTGTCTAAACTTATCCCAATAATTGACACTTGAAAATGCATCATCATTATATTAACTACCTAAAATTGGCTTGACTTTTGAGGAGCTGTTCCACTGCTCATCTTTATACAGTCCAGGACTGAGACCCAGAACAAACAGCACTAAAACAAAGGGAAAAATCTAGTGTGGCTGTTTTTTTTATAGGTTATATATGATATTATGTGTTACTGGTCCAGCCCCCTCGAGATCAAATTGGGCCGTATGTGGCTCCTGAACTAAAATACATTTGACACCTCTGCTTCACATATTGTATGAATCGCTCAACCCTGACAACAATTTGGGCAGAAGCCGGAAATCAAAATATACTCTGCACAAAAAAAAAAAGATCCTCAGCTCGCCCCAGCTTTACTTTTACATTACTTCAGTGTCAGACTGCATTCTTTTCCAATTAACATCATCTTCATATAGTTGACGTAGAGGAGTAAACATAGTCAGAGCGTATCTGCCGCATCTCAGCATCAAGCGCTGCCGTTATTTTCTCGTATTTGTTTTCTAATTGTGTTTTTGCCACTCTCATTCCCCCAGTCCAGAATCACGCCCAGCCATCTGTTGCAAATTACTTTTCTTAAAACAATGGCTTATTGTAGAAACAACTTTTGTTTTTTAGCACCGGCTCGTGATATATATACGTGATATATATGTTTTCGTTTCACGGGTTAATTGTTCTTTTGAGTGGGAGAATGTACCAGAAAGGTTATTTCTCCATCTATTATTATTATTTTTTTTTTGGTTACATGATAAATATTCCACAGTAAATCACAGCAACAGATACGTAAGTCCACACCACTGCTACCAAATTAAAGCACAGTGTATTTCCCTGAAACCAAGTCAATCAACTCTTCCATCACAGATCCTTTGTATTATTATTGTTATTATTATTATTATTATATATCATAGATAAAATAACTCAGAGTCAGTGTCGTTCATACAAATGAGAGGAGGGTTAAATGCTGTCACTGAGTAGTGACAGAGAATGGATGTTGCATACAAAGAGGTTCTGTTCAGTTCTGTAATGTGTTTTCTATGTCCTTTATAAACTTATCTGCATGGACTGTGCTGGAGTTGCACTAAATTGCCACTTTGTTATTGTGTGTCCCCCATTGGCATTGTAAAACTTCATCAAAGCTTCAGGGGCGGCCTGACAAGGCGCTTTGCAGAAACCACACAATTCACTGGTCAACCGTGCTCCTTTTGCAAAGAAAAACAAAAGAAACAGATGTGAAAATAAGGTAGATGGTTCGGTCGGACCGGGTTGCCAGCGAGCCGGGCGAAAGGGAGCTCTGGATGAAAGCATTAAGATCAGAAGTGAGTTTTTGCGATTGAATTTTCGCCACATCCAGAGGCCTGCGCGGCGGGAGGCGCCGAGCTTGAATTAAAAAGGAAATAAAAGGAATGTTTCTTTAAAAAAAAGACGGCGCGTTCTTGTGGCTTTCTGACATTAATCTCGGGGAGCTTTCCTGCGTAATGCAAATTGCACATCTCAGATGACATCTTTTATAAATGCCTTTGCCGCCGCGTCGGCCGCGTGGCTTTCGAGTGACTTCTCCTTCGCGACGTTAACACTGTACAGCGTGTGCACATTTGCGTTCCGCTTGATTTGGGGTGGTGGAAACAGTGGAAGCATCTGTTGGAGCCTGTAATCCATCCAGATTTTAGCCTCGTGAGCATCTGCTGCAGCACACTCCAAGAGAGGGAATCTGTGCTGGAGGAAACGAGGAGAGGAGAGGATCCGTGTGTCAGCACGGCAAACGAGGAAGAGATTGCGTTGAGTAGCGCTGAATAGTATCCCTGTAAGGGTAATTTTTGATGAATGCTGTAATTCAGATTAACGCAGCGCTTACATTGTAAACCCCGTTAAACTCAGTTAACACCCACGGTAATGTTCATTGCTATGAGATGGCAGCGACGTGATGCGAGCCCGTGCCACGCCAGCTGTCGTGGCCATTGCGAGGCGGCACCAGTGCCAACCCCTCGGTCTGCCCGCAGCTGCCTCAGCAATGTGGATTTCTCAGATTAAAGCTGGCTCCAATCTGCACTGATCTGTTCGAGGAAACAGATGATGATGATGATGATGGTGATGATGAAGGGACAAACCGCTACAAAACGGGATGGCGCGACTAATCCCGACAAGCAATCAGAACACGCACAATAAGAAGTCATCACAGGAAATTACTGCGAACGCTGCAAACGCCTTTAGTGTGAGGCCGCGATGAGCAACGTGTTCTGGGTTAATTTCACGTCTTTTAGAAACATTTTGGGGACGGATAGGCAATTCGGTGTTGTCGGAGGTGATGAGCAAGGTATTCATTCATCCTCCGTTTATCCTCGTAAATCCCTTTAACTGCCTGAGGTTAGCATGTTTCGTGAAACGTTTAACCAAATATAGACGTTTGACCAGAAAGTGGCGCGTGTGCACACGTGACGTGCTCCCACGCCCGCTCTCCTCACCTGAACCCGTCTCCACGCTGAGCAACAGAATTAATAGATAAACTGCTGTGCAGCATCAGTTACATCTGCACATTTATTCAGAGTAATTATTAAACATCAGCCGGCTCCCACCTCTTCCAAAAAGTTGAAAATGAAACTTCCTGCGCCATCTCATTTATATCCCTGTTGAGCCAGAGAGGGGTTCTAGATCAACTTTCCTCGCAGCCTCATCACCGAGTATTCCCTGAATAATGGCTTTGGCAGCAGGTACAGTAGAATTAGATCTTCACTGACAGAGAGTGGTTTTTGTGTGCAAGCAATCTGATATACCTTCTTCCTCCCCGCCATTGCTTTCTTTGCAGACTGAATCCTTTACACTTACCTGCATTTGTGTTTTTTTTTTCTTTTTCTTTTTTGGAAACCGATATAAAATTACCTGATCACCTTGGGAGAGACACTGCAGCTAAAAGGGTAATGCAGCCTCCACTATGTGTATAGATATACTTCCTGGCTACAAAAAAAAACAAAAGTAGTCACTCCCCGGATTTAAGCTAATGGGTACAAGCATCCTTTTGGATAATTACTGTATGGGTGATTATCTTTCAGCTGGCAACAAGTTATTTGATCCCAACTGATGTAATGAGTAGCTTCTCATTTCTTGAACAACCATGTGGAAAGACACGTCCTGTGGTGGTGGAAAAGATGTTAGTCTGTTTGAGAAGGGTCAAATCATTGGCATGTACCAAGCAGAGAAAACATCCAAGGTGACTGAAGCAGAAACTACTAAAACTGAGTTAAGGACTGTCCATCGCATTATTAAAAACTGGAAGGATAGTGAGGAACCATCATCTTTAAGGGAAAAATATGGCTGAATAAAATCGTGATTTATTGTCATTCTTGATCACTTCAACATTGGTGGAAATCAAATCGAAGAAAAACAACAGTAGACCTGAGGGATATGTTTAATAGTGAA
The DNA here is from genome assembly GCF_022458985.1 of Mugil cephalus. Taxonomy (NCBI): domain Eukaryota; kingdom Metazoa; phylum Chordata; class Actinopteri; order Mugiliformes; family Mugilidae; genus Mugil; species Mugil cephalus. Next base: position 5,366,581 of record NC_061788.1, on the reverse strand, counting down.
AGTAAGAGCATAGCCATATGTCCGATGTGAAAGGAACTCAAGGGATTGGGACTGAACAGCTGTGTAGCCTTATGAAAACCACTAATCAGTGAGGCTAACCAGGAAAAAAGGCTTCAATTTGCTAGGGAGCAAACTGAGAATTACCCAGTTTTAGAGTGATGAAACATGCTTAGTGTCTACTGTACCAGCCTGTGGGGGCAGTGCTGTGATCTGGGGTTGCTGCAGTTGCTCAGGTCCAGGTTCAGCAAAATTGTGCCCAGTGAAAGACTATCTGAATGACCAGGTTATCCATCCATGGATTTCTTTCTTCCCTGATGACAATTCCAATGTCACACATGGATTGGCCACCTCAGAGTCCAGACCAAGATAGTAGATAAGTACAAGATCTTACTGAAAAATGAATGCAACACTGGATGGAAGTAAATCTTGTGACATTGCAGACGTTCCTTGCCACAGCGAATGTGTGCCTTAATCAAGGCTAAAGGTGCTACAATGAAATATTAGAGTGTGCGGCCAGGCAGTGTATGAAGCGCAGTCGTACGTGTGCGATTCTCTAGCTACGTCGGTGCACTTGACATGTCAGTGACGGGTGAATACCGAATCCTACTTAATGCAAATAAGTGTAACTTTTCTAATTTGCAATCTGCAAATACCGGCTCCATCTAGACTGATATCCAGTGATGCTAATGGCAGATTCATTGGCAGGGGTCACCTTCATCGAGAATGATAAAATATGTTTTTTTTTTCTGTTGGCTAGTACGACAGTTTGCAGAGAAGGGCATCGTGGAGGGATGCTGAGGAGAATACAAACACGAGTCAGTGGTTTATGCTGCATATTGAAAATGAGTGAATGGTGCAGAAATCAATCAGAACTCAGCAAGACTGAGTACGAACAGAAGGCTCATCAATTTTAATAGTCTTCAATATACTGTTTTCTGCTTTCACAGTGTGAACGCAGGAAATTAAGGATCAAGAAAAAAGATTATAATTCAGCTCATCCCTGCGGTGAGGATATATACACACGACTTGTCACTGATGGTACAGGACGCCATGGGATCAGCTTCTGGTGACACTGAGCCACTAGTTAGCGAAGTACAAGTCAAGCTCTCTTTATTTAATGAGGGTCCATTATTATCTAGGTGATCTAGAGCAAATAAGCTCATTGAAAATGATGTTAACCAGCACATTTGACTTTCTGGTTTTGAAACTCATTCAACATGACAGATGATAAGACAGTGTTTTTATTCTTTAAACAGAGTTTAATGTACTGCTTCTAAAATTTAAAAAAGGCTTATATTCAAGGTGAAGTGATCAAAGTGATAGATAACTTTTTGTACTACTACTTTAGCCACATGTGAGTGTTTTGTGTGGAACTGAGGTTGTTATGTGGATCAAGAGCAAATAACAAAAACATCAGGTTTTGATTGTTATTGTTTTTCAAATATATAAAATAACAATTTCCAAATAATAAATGAAAAATTACCAAACAAAAACAATTACGTGACAAATTTCAAAACCTCGCCTTTGGCCGCCATCTTTGACCAGTTAATGCCTGATTGGTTGAAATTAAGTCATGTGATTATTATTGTAAATTCTGATTGGTGAAGTAATGTGTAGTGTAACAAGAGTAACAAACCAGCGTAGCTCACAGACAGCTCCTCTGAAGTGAAGCCAAAGCAAGTACAGCTCCCCCTGGTGACTGGCTGCAGTATAGGTCTAAAGCTCCACCCACTCCATGTTAGTAGATGGGACAAATTAAAACACAAAAGTACACATCTTTTTATTGTATTTATTTTATTTTATTTTGTAGCTTTCTTAGAAGTTTCAATTTAGTTATTTGAAGCTACGGAATCAGGATGTGACATCGTGAAGGCCACAAGTTGCCATGCCAACTGGTCCATGAAGCGCTGCTGGTAGGAGCCCTGTCGACCAATGTGCTGGAGTAAGAGTAGTGTTTCTTCTACACAAAACTGCTCAAGTAAAAAAAAAAAAAAAGAATGCTACATCCAAAACATGCAAAAAGCTACTCAAGTAAATGTTACTACCCTCCTCTGCTTAAAAGCCTCTGTAATCACATGGAGTTTACCAATTTTGCAGGAGAAAGCAGATAACATAGGCTTCATCAGTGCGTGATTAGTGCATTTAGAAGGTCGGGTGCTGCTGTTGTTAATGTTGCTAATATGACTTCCTGCATGCGTTCCTCCCTCCTGGGTATCAGGGAATCGCTTCGTCCGCCATGACACTTTGATGCACCATGATCACTGCCCTGTGTGGCCTGTAGCTGCCGGCAGTGACACTAACAGTGTTGCTACAGTGAGGGCATGTAATGGAATGGGTTTTTTCACATGATTAAACCCCTCATGAACTAAATGCAAATTAATAAAGCCGACTCCTCGGCTGCGTATCATTTCAGATGCCCCTGGGGAATCCCCATCTGCCGAGCCTCCTGATCAAGGTGCATCTATCGTCGTCAGGAAACAGGTGAGCTGCTGGAAGCTGATCCCGCTGAGAGACCTTCTGTCTGTTGTGACAAGGAGATCGGGCAAGAGCACATTTGTGGAATTGCTATGATGTGTGGCTGTATCACACAGTAGGACTGGTAGCAGCAGATTTTATTTTTTTTGCCCGCGTCTTAAAAACTGAACGGTTAAACTTACCCCCTGTGGTTTCTTTGGCACACAAACCAAAGTATCAGTATAATCCTCCCAAGAGCTTAAGTTTTATTGTATGAATTGTTTTAGCAGATCTTCCAAAAAGATGTTGAAGTTGCTAAGGCTTCCAGGGGATGAGAGCAAATCAGAAAGAAACCAACAACAACAACAACCAAAATCTAACCCATTCCGTTTGAAAAACAACAAACACGATACATCTGTTGTTTGTGTTGCGTTGTGCGAGCCAATAGCGCATTTGAGTCGATGTGTATAAATATTCCACAACACCAAATTGCAGATTGATTTAAATGAAATTAAATATTCCATACCTTTTCTTTATTTATGAGGTTGTTGCCTGATGACGTTTTTATGCCCTGGGGCTTGTGTGTGTGTGCGGGCCATGTGTGCATGCGTCATTGTGCGAGACAGAAATAAGAATGTATATTTATCAGATTAAGAGTGTCCCACTGTGTGAAATTGTTCCAGACGGAGAAAATTGAATTTCAGACAGCAAAGGCCACTTGTTAATTTCCGGATTAACCCATTTAGGACTGTGCATGCAGCACGCTTCATTTTCACTGTACGTGGTTTAAGCAGAAATATAAGATTCTGAAAAACCTTTCAAAATATTACTGACGCGGATTCTGTGTTTATTCACGTGAAAGTTTTTGTTCTGGTGTAGTTCTTGTCTGAAAGCTTCCATGTACTCAGAAAACATTTGGCTGTTTTGATAGCTAACCTGATGGATGGATGGATGAATGGATGGATGGATGGATGGATGGATGGAAGTAGCATAAGTGATGTTGCTGGAGGCGTTTCTCTGAATAGTAAAACAGCCTCAAACCTGAATGTCTGAGGCCCAGTTTACGGTAGATTAACTACCTCACCTAATTTTAGCACCAGTTTTACATATCTGTCGAAATCCTCCCATAATATCGTCGGGATAAACACAGATGTAACACGTGTGATGGATTAAAAAAAAAAAAAAAAACAAGATAAATGTTAGCTGTAAGAACCGGCACCTGCACCACCTCCATCAAACCAGATTAATACCCTGCATCCAAATGTGCTCTGGTGTTCCTCGGTCACATCTCCATCCATCACACGGCGGGGATTCTCCAGACAGGGTTCACTGTTTTACCCATCTGTCAATCAGCGCCCACAAGCAGACAGCCCGGGCTCCCTCTGCCAGACCACACAACACCTGCCACCTGATTGCTTTGCCGCAAATGCCGGTCTCCATCACGTGGCCTGGGTGGCCCACGTGTCGTTGTCACTGTTAAACACGAAGCATCTTGTCCTTGTATCCAACATGATTTGGTTTTACTGTTGCATATTGTGATCAGAAAAGTGGTGCACTTTGTTTATAAGCTGAGTTTGTAACGTGCAGAGGGTGGTAACTGACTGATAATGATGGAGCTAAGTATGATGGACTGGTGCGTGGTACGTGTTATAATTTATGCAGAATAACATTTTAAATCTGATGCAAAATCACACATAGCAATTAGTCCTTTAAGATTAAGTGTGTGTTCAGTGCGAAAATACCGTGTGTCCATCTTGTAGTTCCTTTTGCAGCCACTTGAGGCAGACTTCGAAAGTGGGTTGGGTGGGCTGCCCATGAAGCAGAGGGTTGTTGGTCGTTTGATCCCCAGGACGTGGACCACACGCAACGACACTCGTTGATGGCAGCAGCAGTAAAGTGGGCGCCTTCGCAGTTTTGAAACATTCGGATTCAGTTCCACTCTAGTTCTCTGCTTTGATTATTTTTGTATGGGCTTTTGGAGTTAGGCACCGCCAAGATGGCGACAGCTAGAATCACCGCGCTGAGCTTCAGATCATTTCTTCAAAAATCCTGTGAGTGATTAGGGTATATAAGTAAACTTAGTGTGACTACGCCTTTTGATTAAGTGTTGATTGTGTATGAGTTTTGTGGTTTTTGGGGTTTTGGAACAATTTAAGCATTTTTATATCTGACCGGTAACATAACCATCACCAAGCTGACAGTTCAACTGACACCTAATATTTAATATAGACTTGATTGGATTCTCACCAGCAAGTGAAATTGATTCATTACTACTCAAGGCTCTGTAGCAACTGAAGTTTCTGAAGTTCATTTTACATGCAAAGCTTTTTATGTAGCTGCACTTCACAACTTCACATAGGTTAATACAGTGTATTGACTGTATATGTATTAAACCTGTGAACTGCATGTTATGTCCATCTCACCCACATGCTGTGCCAGATAATACAGTTGTCGAGTTGTTGCCACCATCCAGTTGTGCCTCAAGTTATTCTATCCTAATGGGATTCTAAATATAAAAGGGCTGCAATTACAAAGGTCCGCCACTGCTTCATGTCACTGCCATCAAGCAGCCGCTATAAAGTACCGCTGGCCTGTAAAAACATCTACAAGAAATCTTTCATAACTGCTCTCAACAGTTTGGATTGTTATGTCTTATGTGTATGTAACGTTTTAAAGGTAATTCTAAATCTAAATCACTGAAGCCAGATGATTCCACCAAATGTGGAGGATAAAGAAAACCATTTACAAATCCACTACTAATGTGTACCTCCAAGAATAGTCATGTGGTTTGCATCTCAGGGTCCTCGTGGTAGGGAGGTAATGGGAACTTTGGTTTGTCTACTCTTTAGATTAATAGGACTGTGATTCATAAACGTTGGTCAGTTGTTTACGACGATTCCATCCCGTCCCGACTTAAAAAAAGAAAAAAGCTCTAAATTTTCAGCTGACAGTTTCTGGATCTGCCATGCACACAGAAAGCAAACAACAAAGCATTCTCCACAGAGAATTACATTCTTCCCAGCCCCTGCACTTGAACCGAACTGGGGACCTCAACCACGGGATTTCAGGTCTACTAATCTGGTGGGTGCATGCCCAAGCATTTCTTCCTCAACTTTATCAATAACGGTGCAGCATCGCCAGGGCAACAGGGGAGAAGGGCGGCCAATAGCCAGTCCTTCGCTCTGGAGCGGACAATAAATACCCAGGATCTCCCCACAAAGAAACTGGCACAGGCATCTGCCAACTACAGACTAAAAATAATCTTGGCTATGCTCCCCTGTTCAGCCTTACCAATAAATTTTGGCTGTGTTCTATAAATATATATATATATAATTTTTATTTTTGCATGCTGCATCTTACACTGTCAAATACACAATAGTGAGTATACTGTGGTTTCATGAGAAGATCCATGGACCTTCTGAAGGTGTCCTGCGGTGTTTGGCAACACAATGTTGTTAGCGGGGGCCTATGGGTGTCATTACTATGGGGTGGGGGTCTGGTCTGGTCTAGGTGGGTGCTACATGTCTGAGTAACATCCACATGAATGAATGACAGGTCCAAAAGTTTCCCAGTAGAATATCGAATTGTCACAAGATGGTTCAACGTTTTTTGCTTCTCCTCTTGGTGGTCATAATGTTATGCCGGATCGGTGTATCTGATCTTGACATGCTTTGTCCCTATACTGCAAGGAGGGGGGATTGGTGCAAACTCACGGGGCCTGCATGTTCAAATGAGCGACGCATTAATCACAATATTCCTCTCAAGCACACAAAGCAACACCGTCAAAGCCTCATCTGTTTCAATATGGTGCGGGTCAAAACAGCGCTGACAGTTCACTGCATTTTTCCACCCCACAGCGGGGATTTAAGAGCATCATTCTACTTTTACCACCCTTGCTAAGATTTTTCATGGTTGGCATCTTGACTCGAGATGAGGCAATTTTACCGGAGCCTGCGCGACCTGTACGCGTCTGCCTTTCTCTGCATCTCTCCAGCTATTTATTTAGAGCGCCCGTGAAAAAGGGTTTTAACATTTTGACTTACACTATGAAAAGGACTGGCAAAAAGCAATAAAAAGAAAACTCGCCCGGGTGAAATAGGCCTTTTGCTGTGGGTCCTTGAGAGTCAGGCAAACCAGAAACTGCTGCACAAAATGATGTTCAGAGGAGAGTAGTGAGGCTCTGTTTTGGTAGCGATTTAAACTGTGCAAAGTTTGCAGGGAAATCGGTGCACTAGATAGTCAGCTGTTATTTTGTGTTCTGGGTAAACCACCAAACATTAACAGATTAACACTAGATACTCTTCCTGGTGTAACAAAGCCAATATTTTAGTCTAAAGACGTGTTTAAAGTCCAGAGAGATTTTGAAATCATGCTGAATCACATAGTTACGCACACCGGTCTGCCACAACATTAAAACCCCAAAGAGAGAAGTCAATGACATGGACCATCTTTATCCTCCTCCTAAACTCTAGGTACTCTAACTCTAATTATTTAAGATTTACATTTGTGCAATACCCTCTCATGTGCAATATTATTGTAATATCACTCTTAATTTCCATCCATGCTTCACATTATTTGTTGCTGTACTGAATCTATTTTACATTTCATTTCATATTTCCCACGATTCATCTCACTCTTTCAGTTACTAGCAGCAGGCCTGCCGTTACACACAATATGCTGCTTTTGCCCACCCACCTTGTGTATTTCTTCTCTTGCTCTTGCAAATTTATTAAACCTAGCCCAGACCAGGCACCCACACCCCATAGCAATGACACTTCCTGATAGCAGCAGCCATCCCCAGCAGGATGCAGCCTGATACAGTTTAGTAACAACTCAAATGTAGAACAGCACAAGCTGTCCTCCAAATTCACTACATCCCAAACTGATCAAATTTCTGTGGGATGATCCACAGAGGCCCCTCCCCTCAACACATAGGACCCAAAGGTCCACCACTACAGCATTTTATTGTCACCATCAGAAGGTCCATGTCTGTTCTCTGATGAGTCACAGCTGTTTAGGAGGCACAAAGGAGACCTACAGAATATAATGTTAAGTCTGATCAGTGTATGTAACTATTATTATCTCGCCAAATCAGGGAGAATTTAATTCACCACCCGGCAAGATCTCACAGGAAATAGACAAAAAAATAAAAAATAAAAAAGACACTGCAGTGCCAAAACTGATCCACGCTCCAATAACGCACCTGCAGAGGTGCAGCCTGTCAACAGGCAATAGGGCTTCGGGTTAGCACGGAGTCCCAGAGGGCTGATAAACTTTACACTACAGCAGTGGCAATGTGCTAAGTTTTCAAAATGAAAAAAGAAACAGAAGCAAGACAGTGGGAAGTGAAGCAGATAATGGCAGATAATAAAAACACTACATAGATTACTGAACTCTGCTAGTCTAGCAAAGGAGGAGACTTATTTGAAAATTACATTAGCATCAGATAATTAAGTTTGTTTTTTGATGGTTATCATTAGTTAACTCAGAAGCACAATCTCCAGAAGGAGAGGGGAAATAAGATAATTTGGACAACACGTTTTTTTTTCTGCAATGTTGATTAACTGGAAGAATCTGAAGAGGGAAAAAAAAAAGATTGTGGATGAGAAAATTGGTTTCAGTTTTATTGTCTATCAACAATAGCACGCTAGCTTAAGCCTAAAAGACGAACAAGCTTTTTCCATAACATGTCTTCACCTTCTGCTCCTCCGTGACGTGGAAGACTTGTTTCTCTCGCTGGCTGTTGTAAAAGCACTTAATCCTCCAGAATTTAAATCCTATATATCAAACATGTTTGATATTAATCGGGGTGACCCCAATAAGTCTGTAATAAGGTCTGTAAACCCTTTACTAAATAATCTGGGCCTAACCTCACTACCAAACAATTTATTTAATAATTAATTAAGCCAAAAAGTCTTGTAGTCTGATTCCACCAGCGGTACAATCCAAAAATAAGCAGTGTTAGTCTTTAATGTTTGGAAGCCAATAATGTGGCGCCGGTGTGAGGCATTGTGTCTCTACAAGACATCTGTCAGGAGAGGAGAAAGCAGAAGCCCCCTTTCCACTTACTTTTTTTCTTCTTTGCCTACGTGACCTTTCACAGAGAGATAATGTTGAAGGTGTTCAAGAGGAAACCTTTATTAAGGAGTGAATGTTCTGACACCTCGTTGGGTGGTAAAAAAAAAAATCAATGTTTGAGGATGGATGTCGGTAGAACGGCCGAACAGTTGCGTCTCGCGCCACTGTTTCCTGCATTGTGATGTAATTAATGCTCAGAGATGTGCATGTGGTGAATAAAACTGCCTGTACACATTAATGACATTCATTAGAAGCCTTATGCATTAGTCATGTGTAGCGTGGGACTCCTGCTTTACTGCGATGCATTATTGAAATAAAACAGAGCAGTTAACTCAATAGCAGGAAGTGAGAGTTGTTAGTGCTGCTCAACACTTTGGTGTCACTGGAAGATTATTCATGGGCACAAAAACCACCAAACCGAAAACGAAAGAAAATCGACTGCGTTTCGAAGAAATTTAAAAATGACCTATGAATGGTTTCCTTCCCTCTTCTATTTCATGCTGCAAAATGTCTACCCAAGCATGCATGTGAATAAATTCACTCTCTTTATCCGTCTTGTGAGAGGCTCTCGTCAATTGATTTACTTGTTTTGTCACACCCATGATGCATCACATACAATGTCCTTTTTAGAACGTCGATGAAATCTGAGGAAATGCGTATTTAATTTATGACTCAATAACAAGGGACTATTCATATTGGCTCGCTTGATCTATTGCTATAGCAGATGATTGGATTGGCTACAACAGGAGTACACTGAGCCAGTCAAGCATGAACACACACTGTCATAAAGACAGAAAGCAGAGTGCAAGTAAGAAAGATTTTTTTTTCTCTCACAGTGAGCAGTGTAGATGTACATATGGCCATTCTCCCCCAGTCCCTTGCCAAATTGATGCTATTTTCCTGGGGATACGGTCGGCACCATCTTGCAACCTACACTTCCACCAGACTCAGGTCTACCGCTCTGGTCTACTGACACTAGTTACAAATAAATGCTAGATTATACACTGTACTTATTCGTTTACTTAGTTTGTTTTTTCCAAAACAAAACTTATCAGAAACTTTTACACTTGAACAAGCATCAGCCTTATGTTAACTAACAAAAAGGAGCGAAGCTATCCTTGAAAAAAAAAAAATATTTGATGCACTTTAGTGTTTTAGTTTGGGCCAAGTCTCCTCCACTAACATGGAGGAAGTGGAGCTCATGACCTATAGACCCCTTTATGACCTAAGTCACTGTGACGTCATACCGCTAGCTGGAGGCAAAACAGAGGCGAACTCTGTCACTGTCAACCGTGAAAATATCGTCTTGCTGTATTTTTTAGGGCCAGCACCAAAAAATCTAAAACATTAACTTGAAGATTTATCACATATCATTCCCCTTCCAATCATAGACAATTTTGGCTTTGGTGATTGAAAGAAAGAATTGGAGTGACATGGTGTCCAGGCTGATTTGCTACGTTACCCTCCACAGTGGTTCTGAATATCTTTGTAGGAGAAGTTTCACTTGATAAAGACAGCCCCTCTGTGTTCATGTGAGCAAAAGTCATCGTTCAAATTCTTCTATTGAAATTGAAATATGCTAATGTCCATTTGCAGGCTATTGTGTTTAGGTGTTCTGCCTCCAGTTTACAAACCGTGAAGGGGTCTATACTGCAGCCAGACACCAGGGGGAGATTTACTTGCTTTGGCTTCACTTTTGAGAAGCTGTTCCACGTCCACGTTTATACAGTCTATGGTGAGCACCATTAGAGCTCACCATGGACTGTATACTAAAATACAGACTAGTAATTGATAAATACAGATTAATTTGTCCCCAATTACAAGGCAGACTACCTGTGGTTATGTCTTTTGTTAGCACTGCATGAATAAACAAAGGATGCCCTTTTACAAATTATTTGGACAGCAATATTTGATCAAAAATTAGGGCACCATCACACAGAAAGAAAGGATAGCACGAGAAAAGAACACAAGGCAGTGGGCTGGGTATCTTGCTCTCCAGCTGCACGCTCAGGAAAACTGGAACTTGGAACACAAAGGTAGGATGGAGGATGGTGAACAGCCTGAGGAAGTGTTACACCCAAATTCATCCCAGTTGCCACATGAATTATTCCAGCCCCACCGTTTGCACAGGGTTTGGAAAACAACAAAAAAAAGACTTTGAAGCGGGCCTGAAAGATGAGTGGATGCTTGGGTAAAGGATGTAGGGGAAATGAACAACAGAAAAAATCCACTGGGCTACAAACACCAACGTAGCACTCAGTCACTGCAATGAAGGGCCGAGGAGAAAAAGGAAACCTGCTGTCCCTGTGTCCCACGTTATTTATTTTTTCATCGGCATATCACTGATGAAACAGAGAGAATAGGAAAGCACCGACACAGGCTGGTGGGAATTCTAAAGGGACTGCAAAAATGTGACAATGAAAACACAAATACAACGAATAGATGAGATGAGAATTGATGCAGTGAAATCTGCACCCTTTATTTAAATACTTTAGGTTTTGATTCACATGCCCTCTTCAGATAAATAGAGTGTATAAATGTTTCATCCATAACTCCCTAAAAAGAGACACTCACTGAAAACACACTGAAAATATACAAATTGAAAACACATTTAATAGCACCAGCCATGCTCCTGTTCTACATCCAGTCATTTTCTCAATTTTTGTCCATGTATTCTGTAATACCGCACTGCCCAATGGAGTTGCTTTGTCCGTGTTACAGATGGCATTGTGATTTATCATCGGAATCCTTGTACTGTAGCTACACACTTTCCCTGATCTGTGGGCCTGAACAAAGGTCGACTCGAATCTGCAGAAACAAAGTGTACAGATAAAAGAGTGTAGACAGTATCCTTTATAGTCTGACATGATCATCCTTCCCACACTTAGCAAAGCTTTTCAGCCAGATGGACATGCCGGGGTTGTTTGCTCTGTTCTTTACCTTAAGCTGTGGTTTAAAGTTTATGGTGGGGGTTAGATCTGTTTGGTCGAAGACACATGAGCACATTTTTTGCTGTATAACAAGAAACTGTGGTGCTCTGCTGCACCTGGTTTAGTATGCACCTGCTGTAGAGGCCACTGAGGTGTAAGCCTGCTGCAGACAGTTTTACTGAGCTTTTATGTACATAAAGCTCAGTAAAACAGTATGACAGTATGACATATACACTATGTGCAGTCCAGGTATATCCCCTATGAAAGACAGTACTATGTTTGTTTAATTACAAAAGAATGCATCATTCTGATTCCAGGACTATTTTCTTTATGACCACTGACAGGTGAAGTGAATTACAGTGATTAACTCCTCATCACAGCACCTGTTAATGGACGGCATGTAATAAGCACAAAGTGAACATTTTGTCCCCAAAGCTGATGTGTTTGAAGCATTAAAAATGGGCAGGCGTAAGGATTGGAGCGAGTTTGAGAAGGGAGAAATTGTGATGACTAGATGACTAGGTCAGATCATCACCAAAACTGCAGCTCTTGTGGGGTGTTCCTCGTCTGCATTGGTCAGTGTCTCTCAGAAACCACCTAAGGAAGGAACAGTGGTCAACCAGCAACAGGGTCATTGATGCATGTAAGGAGAGAAGACTGGAGAAGTCACTGCTGGTTCTGATTGAAATATGTCAGAATGCATAGTGCATTGCAGTTTGTTGCGTATGGAGTTGTGTAGCTGCAGACCAGACAAGGACCCCATGCTGACCCCTGTCCACTGCTGAAAACTCCAACTGTGACAACAAACCAACAAATAAGTGAGCATCAGAACAGGACAACGGAGCAATAGAAGAAAGTGCCCTGATCTGGTGAATCACGTTTTTTTTTATATACCCATATAGCCAAATGTGTGTGCATCATTTACCTGAGGAACACGTGGCATCAGGATGAACTATGAAGGAAGAAGGAATGCCGGCAGTGGCTGGCAGTGAACTGCGCATGCACAGCTGTGGCACAGTCCTTTATCGATCATGGCAACGCACTGGCAAGACCGTGAGATCTGTGAGCTGCTCTGCATCCTTGGAAAAGAGGAGATTCGGTGCACTTAAATGTGAAATGATGACATGGTCGCGATGATGTATAACAGGGAGGAAAAAACTGGCACGCAGCTCTCACAGCGGGGGGGTCAGACTCTGGACTCCTGGCAATATGAAAGCACACCAAAGGCAGGTTGATCGGAGTCTGAAAATCCTGTTTCAACCTGGTATTTTCGAAAGGGGTAATGGAAACTGTATTCCCTGATGGCCTCTTTCAGCAAGATAATGCACCCTACCACAAAGCAAAAATGGGACCTGCCGGACAAACAAGTCCAATCTATTGAGGCAACTTACAGGACTATGGGCACACTTACACTCGGCAACTGTGCCATGCTTTTCCCCTAAAGTCCAGATTCTATGGCTAGTGTGAGTGCACTAACATACCGTGCCTTGGTACGGCAAGCTTCCCTGGTAAGATATGGTTGGAAGAGGTGTCCTATCGCACGGAATGGTTGGTCACACATGCCCACAAGTGCTGTTAAGTATGCGATGCACCCTTAGAATCCTCAGAGTACTGCTAACATCTTGGTGCCAAACACTACAGTACACTTTTATGGGTCAAATGGAGTCTATGACTCGATGTCAGGGCTATTTTGACAGTGAAGAGGGCCCAACACAATGTGCATTGTTAGGCATTTGAAGTTTTAAGATTTTCTATGTTTAGAACATAGACAATATTCTCTCACTCCATTTGAGATCACTGGGATTAGAGAGTCCACAGACTAGAATACTTGTGTCCATGTGACCAAAGACTGCCAGCTATGTTACATCACAGCAGCAGATCACTCTCTCAACTAAAATCTCAGTCGCGGTGTAATCAGCTGTACTGAGTCATTGTACAGGGCATTGTGAACAACAATGGAAATACTGTTTAACACAATGCAACTATAACAATAACACAATTAACAGGGATAATTCCATTGCCCCAGTCTGTGTTGGGAAGCCTTCACACTCATTCTGATGCATACAGCATGGACCTCGTGGCATTGTTTTAAACCCCTGCTAATTTGGGATTAGTTGGGCAGGTTCTAAAGCCATGAAATAACAGAGCAACAAGGTTATTGTTCTCTGCACGTGCACACACACACGCACGCACACAGAACGTTCATAGGAAATCAATGAAGCATGTCACATGCATATTCAACACGTGTGTGTATTCAAAGGTCTAAACGAAAGTCTGACAATGGCCATATTTACAAGGAAAATTAGTATGCAAATTAATCACTTCAGTTAAAATATGAGCATGTGAAGCCATTAGCAATGTAAATGTAATTAAGTACTAGTCAAGATATTTTTTTTATTATCAAATATTAAATGACAATTACTTAAAATCTAAAAAAGAGTGTGCTCATCTTTTGTATGAAGTTTTGCATTTGGAGAAGCAAGAAAAAGGCTCATTGCAGTGCTATGTAGTTGCACCTGCGAGTTCAGAAAGCTCAAACGCCATCTCACGACTAATCATTTTGTTAATCATTTTGTTATATAAATGTCATCAGTGCAAGTGGAGTCTGCTCAGTTGAGACCGGGATGATTCACTTATTGCACTTATGAGCCACGTGGCTAAAGATGTAAATTCAGAGATCATAAACCCCTACCTCGGTCCGTACTTGATGCTTCTCTGACTGTCTACTGACTCATAATCAATGATGTGGCCGGTTTAGCATTCGTGACCCTGCGCGGCTGATATTTATTTGTAGCGTCCTCTCAGTCACTTGTCGAGGGCCCTTGTCATTCCAGAGATTGGTTGCGCATGAGCTAGTAAGTAGAACTGTGAACTTTTGAGTTCAGCATACAACCTCCGAGCTCAACGTCAAGGTTGTCACTTTTTTACGTGTGTGATTGATTAAAAAAAAATAAAAAATACAGAAAACAAAATGTAGGAAATTAAAGAGCACATTTACAAATGTGCACAAGGCTTGACTCTTCTTCATGACTCTAGGGAAAAGACTGTTTCACTAAATGACTTAACCTACCCTGTCTAATGTTCTCATTACACTCTTTAAAAATACTTATCCACACAAAAATGAAAAAAAAAATCCTAAAAGGAGTCTAAAATACAACTGACCCTGATATTTGACTCATTAAGAGCACGAGTAAAGACATATATACAGAAAATGCTTAAAATTACAGACGTGAGAGGCATGAATTAGAGCGATTATCAAATGCTGCCTTTGTTAAAGAGCAACTCCATCTCTCCAAGTCTGACTAAAAGCAACCTGATGCAATGTAAGTCACAATTATGACATTTTAATTAAATAACACAATATTAACTGTGGGTACACCTGCGTGTACCCAACCTCTAATGGGCAATCATCTGTTTTTATTTGCTTCAGACTAATTGCACTTTTAATATACTGTCTCAATAGGCCCGGAGACAAATGCATTTATAATTGTAGGATTCTTGGTCCAATTACCTGCGTTTGTTTGCATATACAGAGAACAGAAAGAGGTTGAGTAATGCCTTAAGAGACAGCTAGCGAAAGCACCCACCTGTCACTCATAGCAGCTACTCTCTACATCATAGGTCTTCAAAAAGGGATCCGTGAATGTACTGCAGGGGGGTTGCAAAATCTTTGGTTGATTAGACATTTTTTATATATATGTATTTTTTATTTTTCCCCCACAATTTTAAAGACAGCCTATCCAGTCCCGAGGTTAAATCCCAACTGTGTACGTGTGTTTATGTCAGTTATATATGTACAGTTGTCATGAATGAGGAAATGAGCTAAACAAATGTTGTGGCTATTTGAGAAAGTGCAGTTTTTGCTGCTTCTGTATTAGCTTCATTATTAGCCCTGGGGGTCGGTGTGTGGTGAGTACATGTTGGTTTGAGGAAGTTTTTTTGAAAGATGATTTACACTGAGACTAACATCTCCATAGCCTCTTTTTGATGATTTTACCAAATGGAGTCCTAATCTCCCGCTGCCAACGTACGAGATTTGATGGATTTCCTGCTGCGGTTTTGTAACCAGATACCACAGGACACCTTCAGAGGTCTTGCAGAGTCCATGTCTCAGAGGGTCAGGGCTGTTTTTGGAGGCAAACAAAGGATGAAGGATGAACAGCGAATTAGACACGGGTGATGATGATGTTTGGGCTGATAAGTGTATCAGTGCAAAGAAATTAAATCACCCACCCAATCTCCATGATGGAATCGATCTACTTTCAGTCTGGGTCAAGTGTGATTGACTATACAGACCAAGCATATCATTATGACCACCTGCCTGTTATTGTGTAGGTTTCCCTTGTGCCTCCAAAACAGTCGTGGACATGGGTCTTCTGAGGGTGTCCTGTGATGCCTGGAAACAGGACGTTGTTAGTGGAGGGGTTTTGGTGCTATTGGTTGAGGGGAGGGGCCTCTGCAGATCAGTAGGGATCTAGTGAATTTGGAGGCTGGGTCAACACCTTGTGCTGTTTTTTTGTGCTTTTTGAGTTGTTCCTAAAGCATTTTTGTCTTTGTGTGTTTGTCATGCTGCATCCTGCCTGGTCTAAGTGGGCGGTGCATGTCTAAGTAATATCCACATGAATACCAGGTCCAAAAGTTTCACAGCGGAACATTGTATTGTCACCAGATGGTTAATGTTATTTACTTCTTCTACTCCTACACTGCTATATAGAATAGGAATTACAGTAGAACAATCGGTGCTGTGCTTTAATCTTTGGCCTGAATACTGCTTCAGCTGTTTCCCGTTCTGCAGAAACATGCCATGTGTTTTAGATGTGAACGCCCTCCACCCTTTGTCTTTTCCTACGTTTACAACTCTACTTGTTGTTAGTCATGTCCCGGGGAGACTCCTATTCAACACTGCGAGGAGCTGTGTTTTAGTGTGATGTTAACATAGAGAAGAGTTAAAGCTACAATTTCTAAAAAACCTGTCAGCTTAGAGGGGTCTATTAAGGTTCCACTGGGACACGTCTTCAAAAATGTATCATCCGTATTTGTCGGGAGATCAAACATCCCCCACTGTATCTGTATCTTTCGTCAACGGTGATCAAAAGCCCGTGACTGACTGAGCTTATCGAGACAACACTAAAAAACATCTTGCAATTAATTAAGAAAGCGGGAAACTTGTGATCCTCCCTGTGATCTATACATGCAGGAAGCCGTTTAATTTTGTGCCAAAAATCCATTCTCTCCAGGTGCCATCACTTTGTTTTTTTAGCGCTGACTTCCTGTAAGCTTTGGAATCAGTTACATTTACTTTTGATTGACCTTTTATTTTTTTAACATTTATATTTTACATTTTTTACATTTTTAACATTCATTCCTCTATTGGAGCTACATCCCACTGTCTCTCCTGTAAACTCTCCCTGACATGTTTCGTCATGCAGAGCACATAGGCCAAGGCTGTCTGTCACCCAACAACATCCGCTGAACAATCACACAAGGCATTATCAGAAACAAGAAGCCAGGTCCTCCAGTTGAGCTGTCGCCATCTCATCCTTTATTCTGCCCAAAGAAAACGTCACATAGGGATTTGAACGCTGTACTTACTTGAACAACATTGAGCGTCCAGTATCACTGAGAACTAAACCAATGAAAAATGTGAGAAAGCCAAAATTATATACCATTGCAAATGTAGATTACATAAAGAAAATCAAACATGAGAATGAATAGAATATAAATGGTCAAGCACATATTAACAATTTAGAAAAATAATTAATCGCTATTTTCTAATGTTTATAGACTATAACGACATAATTTCATTTTCTTTTCAAAATATCATTTTTATTTTCTATTTTACAGTTTGTATCTCTCATACGTTGGCCAGTTAGGGTGTAAATTTAAAAATTCTCACTTTTAAAACATATTACAGTCAATTCATTAGCTTATCTCTTTCGTATTTTCCTTACAAAGTTATAACAATGCAACAGGAGCTCACTAACCTGACTGTTTTCTTGTCTGCCTATTTGAACACAGTGAACTTTGCATCATCGTCAATGCGAAAGTCGAAGCTGCGTATTTCTGCACAGCTGCAGAACAGTTTGAGTGCCACCATCAAACGTACGACGTTCATGTAAACCAACCATGACGTCGTACACAAGGCCAGACCCCTGAGCTCGCTGTGCCCCCGTTTTTTGGGTTCGCTGGGTAAATACTGCCGCAGACTTTTTTGCCTTTGTATTTAACCTTCATCCTATCAAGTGATTCTATTATCTGAACCAGATGAACCATCAGACGGAAAAACTATAGATGCCGCCTTTCTTACTGTAGAATGCCAACATACTTACACTGGGGAATTAATCAGTAAAGCATATTTAAGAGTTAAATGAAGTGTAATCAACATTTATCACCTTTATACAAGTGATTATCTGTAGAGTAAAGCCTTCAAAATATATCTGAGAGTGATTATCCTTGTCTTTATACCTCTATCTGGATAATGTGTCCCCCAGGAGACAGCATTTAATGCCTGTCTATCAAAGTTTTGCAAATGCAATTCATAATATTTCATTTCAATATAGTCTTTGTCCATGTAGGTTGCCATTTCGGAACTTGACATGAATGTGTCAATATAGTATTGAATTCTGGCATGAAGTCACATAACCTGGCAACTTGACCCAACCCTCCTTAAGAGTCTCTTGTGATGCAGATGGTGCATATACTTAATGTCTCTCCCCCAAATTCAGTCCTAGTGATCTAGTGAATTTGGAGGCCAGGGCAACACCTTGTGCAGTCCTTCATGTTTTTGAGTTGTTCTTAAACCATTTTTGTGTGTGTGCCTATGTCAGGCTGCGTCTTTCTATGGATGGTTGCTGCCATCAAGCATCAAGAGTTTTATTGCTATGGGGTGGGGGTGCCTGGTCTGGTCTTGGAGGGTGGTACATGCCTAAGTAATATCTATAACCTAATAACCATAATCCATCAACGCCAGATCCAAAAGTCCTCCAGCAGATCAGTGAATTGTCACAGGATGGTCAATTTCATTTACTTCTCCTGTCAGTGGTCATAATGTTAAGCCTGATCGGTGTAGTTAGGCTGCACTTTAAGCCAAATGATCCAACTTTATATATATATATATATATATATATATTTTCTTTTATCTTAAACAAGGAAGCGACTTTATCCCGAGGACCACGAAACTGTACGCTGTAAATTCAAATTAAATCCCTCCGATACTTGTCAAGACATTTAAAACCGCAAATGTCAGCCGTGTGGTGTTACTAGAGGAAAAGGCCACCTAGGAACCAGGAACGTCTGTACCACTCCACGGGCGCGGCTAAAAAGGCCGAAAATAATTAAACGCGCACTCCTCCGTGGTATTTCCACAGCAAAGGAGTCAAAGAGTCAAGGTGGGAAATTCCCTCAAACACTAAGAAGGGATGAGAGGAGAGAAGAGGGAGCGCGGGATAAAGGCTGGAGGTGAGATCTTTAACTCTCTCGTGAGAGCAGGATTTTGACCAAAGGCTTGCTGTGCGCAGACACCGGGTTTCTGAATTAGATATAAGCAGCTCTAGGTGGCAGAGGAAATGTGAGAGGAAAACGTGAAATAATTTAAGTTTTCTTTTTTTATTTGGGAGCCCTGGTAAGCAAAGGGAAGGGAAGCACAAATGGGAGATCACACAAATTTGGATTAAGTGCGTACAAAGAGCCTTCAGAAGGTGTCCTGCAACACAGGCCACCGTGTAAAAAGTTTGGGATTAAGCAGCCGGGGACGTGTGGCCATGAGTCACCGCGGAGTTGTCACTCATAATACAACTAATCTCAAAATCAGAGCGCGTGCAAAGGAAGATGTAATAAAATAATGCAGATTTTCATATTGGAGGAAGATCTAATTATAGTATGGAATACAGAGTATCCTCAAACCCACGCTGGATGGGATTCATTTGGATTATTCAAGGGGGTGCAGATGGAGTAAACATGAAGAGATGAGAGATTCTGCTGATTGGGGGGGGGGTTGAAATGAGGTTGGAAAGTGAAGTCGAGGACAGAGACATGGCAGCTGTGCTGTCATGGTGCCGTGCAGGGGTCTGCGGAAACGTTCGCGTTGCAGCCGGGTAATCGAAGGGGCCGGGAAGTAGTGAAGCAAATGACTTTTCATTTACTTGTTTCCATTTAAAGTCACGGAACTTTTATTTTCAGCGTGCAGGAGGCCGCGTTTTAGAAAAGAAGATGGATATTGAGGGGTCTTATTAGGATGATCAGCAAATCTATAGGATTTAAAGTTACTTTTTGATTGTTTGAATGAATAATCAATGTAAAATAATTGCCTTATGTTTTGCCATTTATCCCTCAGGCAGGTATAATCTTTGCGACGAGGCTCATTGGTTTCACGGTGGTTAATCGCCACGAGTCATTACGCTCGGAAAGGGTTTTTTCGCTACCAGGAACGCTACCGCAGTCACGTAAACAAACAGCGGTTTCCACAGGTTTGTCTCATCATGCAAAACAGGCGTTTGCAGCAGCTCTCGCTGCCTGTGAAGTTAACGTTGGGTCTAATCCCCCGGTTTTCCCCCGGATGTCGTGACAGAGCGGGATAAGATGACATGTGCTGTCTGGCTGGAAGACAGTTTGCAGACTCCTCTCGTGTCAGCCTGTCACAGCGCGTTTGATGGCGCTTCAGGTGACAGGTAGGCAGTCGGGGAGGACTGAGGACTGTCTCTTTTAAAGTGGCTTTGCAGAGACTGTGACACTCTGAGCTGATAGCTTAAGATCTCTACTTTTTTTTTTTTATCTCCTATCTTTAATATTTCAATGATCGAACTGCTGATAAACTGCTATCTGTCCATTTGGAAGCAACATTTGCTTAGAGCAGCTCTCTTTTTTTTCCCCAGTTCACCCTGGAGCTGGAAGCTGTCCAGTACGATACAGTTGTCAGTTTATGGCCTTGCTCAAGGGCGCCTCAATATTTGGAAGTGGTTATCTTTTACCACCTAGATTTATCCTGCTTGTATACTGATAGGACCAACAAACCTGTAAGCCTTAGGTCACCAGTATATTGTGCGTGAGGGGAAGAATTTCCAATGCTAAAACTGTCATATAAATAAATCATAAGGGAAGCGGACTTGAGGTTTGGGTGCGACATCCCCAACATGCATGTGGCGTAAGAGATATTCTAAAATTAGACATCCAGCCTGATCCAGTTTACGATTTCTACACTAAGCAGCACACGTTGAAACTAAAACTAAGGCTTATGCTGCAGCAGCTCATGCTACTTCAAGGCCTTAAGAAGTACAAAAAAACTGCAGTTCATCGAGTGGCCACTTGAGGCTCCAAAAGGGAGCAAATCTCCATAAACCCTCATGTTAAAAAGCCCAACTTAACAGCATCATTATACATGTTTACAGCCTAGTACAAAAAAAAGATTTTGGCCTCAATAGTCATTCTTTCATTTTTAGGAAGGTTTAAATTTTTTTGCATAATTAAGGCCGTTTCCACTTTGAGTGACAGACGGTAGCCTGAGCTAACAGGTAGCGGAGAGTTGGGTGGGCGGGTCTCAACGTCCGTCACGACACCGACATACATATTTGGAGTATCCGAGTGTGGGCAGAGGAGTAAAGCTCATCCAACATGGCGACCCCAGGCTCTGCCCACTTCGCTTCATTTTCAAGGTTCAGAATAGTATAAACAGTCAATGGTCGTGACCTACGCAGGTACGAGCAAATTATTCTGCATACCGCTCATTAGTCTGGCTCGCCCTGTGAAAAAAAAAAAAAAAAAAACACCCAAACACAAGTGGGCGCTGTGTCTTTTTTGCTAGTCGGGTTAATTTTTGCTTCCACTTCCTGCTTCACTTCACTGAAATTTCCCCTGAAGATGAGTCATAAAAATGTTTGTATCGAGGAACCTCCCCAGCTCGAGGTTCCTTGACGTTCCTTAATGTGTTCCATCTTTATTGATCCAAAACAATCGGAGATCAAACTGGAAATACTATGGAGGAAACATGCCACTACCAAGCGGCCCAATCACAGCTCTTAGAGTCTGTGTTGCCGTGACTCGTTGTTATGTCACTTACAGCGTTAGGATCTTGGCGTAGCTTATTATACTGGATATGTTGCGACGTTCTCCAGTATTTTTCAGGATAATTGGTTTGAGAAATGGCTGCACACATACAGGTTTTTCACCAGACATTCTTATTTATTTATTTATGTTTCCACATGTCATCACACACACTTTGCATGTGGGATTATGGATACATCACAGGTTATATGGACATGAACCGAAGTCTTGTGGCAAAAAACTACATTTCTTTATATTGTGAGCCCTGGTATTTTTGCAATTATGCTATTAGGCTAACAATATACAGCAATGTTTTACATTCGTTAAATCATTTACATAATAAATCACATGTAGGTCATGCTACACACATTGTGTTACTAGATGATTCAGTGACCGACCTGTTCAAGCTGGAAAAGTTTTGAATTTCCGTGGTGAGAAATCATTAAAGTATATTGTGGAACGTGAAGCCTTGTTTGCCTGAGCTGATTATTCTTTGTCTGGTCGGCGGCGGCAGGAGGCAGAAGTCACAACATGCTTATCGGGATATCAACCATTTAGCCGAGCTGCAGCAAACCGCTCAGCTCGCAAGAAATTAAGCCTCGTTGGAGAATGCCACTAAAAGTACATAAATGTTAAACCGTGACACGAAACAAACAGAACCGGATTGAGCGAGCGCACGTACTTTTCCGTGTTAATGAAATCCTACGAGAGGAGTTTGGGGGTCGTTTACGGGGTTGAATTACTTTCCCCCCCACCACATCCGTTAATAAGACAGGACTCTTACCGCTGCCTGTGTCATCGGGGGCTTTGGGTGAGACACACGAGAGCCCTAGAACCCGTCTGCTGCCATTTGTTTGCGTCCGTCCTGGGCATTTCTAATCTTTTATTAAAGTTCATGTATTTTCAAGCATGGGTGGCAGAGCCGGTATTTACTACACCTCCATGAGATTACTCTCATTACAGACAGAACGCTGACCTTGGTAAGACACAAATGGATCTTTAAAAGACAGGCTCCTCCATCATGGTGAAATGGAGCACTTCCCATCTCACAATACTGCTATTAAGTTTCATCAAGGCTCGTTACATGCTGATTCGATGTCATCTCCCGTGCACGGCAACATCCCTCGCCGCAAACACACGGTGCAGCGATAGGTATATTACTGCACACGCCTGCTGGTGAAAGGCTCTTATTAAAGGTTCCATTGAGGCTTCCCATACACAACCGTGCGGTGAAGTAGCCTCTGATGGCGACCTGCTAATTTTAATTGTGCGTAAACGCTTTTCAAGGTGTTATCAAGAATTAAAAACAAAGCGTTTAATATTCGCTGGCAGCCGCGCAGTGTTAATGTCACAACAATAATCGCAACAAGGTCCTTTAAGCGTCGTAATTGAAGTGCGAGCTGAATTTGCAGCCCATTCAGCCTCGGCTTGATGCCAAAACTGAATTATATCCCTTGACTGCTACATTCAAGGCAGACTAACGGCGCAGCACATCACAGAGAGGGAAATAAGAGAGAGCGAGGCAGGCAGGATGGTGGGCAGACACAGCAGCACGCTTATATGATCTTGACCCAGCTGTCGATAGGGAAGGGCGGTGAAACCTGATTACAGACAGCCCACATCCCAGCCTGCTGATTTCATTTCCCTCACCCCGTACAGTCGGGTAAAAGACAGAGGTGTGGTGTTCTGCACCAGCACACTGCTGAACACCAGCTTGATTAAAGTTTAACCACTTCTTTTTTTTTTTTTTTTTTTTTCCCACCCTACCCTCATGTATGATGTTACCTTTGCTGTTAGGAATCGCCCTTATTTTTCTCAATGAAACAAATGGTGCACCGCTTTGGGAGAAGAATGTTAATATGACACTGAAAATTAAAGATTCAGTGGCTTTTAATCAAACCCTTATGTCACAGCGCTCACTTGGATTTGAGCGGAGTCGTCTGCCTGATGAGTTTTAAGGTCACTTTCCACAGAACAGCAATACATACAACACCAAATACAACACCATAAGACTAAAATATACAACACAATATAGATAAAAGAAGAATTAAAAGTATGAGCTATTGTAAACAGGTGTGTTTTGAGTCTGGATTTGATGGTTGTCAGAGAGTCTAATAGGTCCTTTATGCTTCTGTATCGATTTTGGCAACAATCAAGACCTTACGCAGAATGTTGTAGCTGACGTGCATGAAATGAGAAATGTAACTACGTGTCATACACAGCCAACAAAACTTGTGATTGGTCCGCTCGGTAGTAGCGTATTTCCGCTCGAGTATTTTCAGCTGCTTCTTCATCTCTGCAATTTTCCAACTGATTGTTTTGGATCAATGAAGATGGAACACTTTAAGTAAAGATTGACTGAGGAGGTTCTACAGGACAAGCAACTGTACGACTTGTCTTTGGCCAAAGTTCAGGTCGCCAAAAAAAAGAAAAGACACACAGCTGACTAACGTTTGGGTGGTGTTTTTAAACAGAGCAGGCTGGACTGATGAGCACACAAGTATAAATGGCTCACTCTGGTGTAGGGTAAGAGCGTAGGTTACACGTCTATGTCTGGCAGTACCCAAAAGGAGCCTTAAAGGCTCTAAGGCTAATGTAAAGTTTCATATGTGGTCATACGTTTGCTTTGTTCCAAATGCACCCGGCTTGTTTCCAGGGCATGAAACTCGACAGCTTGCGTTTCTGCACAGGCTACAAACTGTCAGAGATGGTGAGTTTTAAGAGACAAAAAAAAAAAAATAGTGATGAGGGCGGGATTCCAAAGTGTTTAATAGGTTTAATAGATACAACAAAAGGCGCCGCAGAAGGCTGGAAAATCCAAAAGGCAAAGAAAAACACAAGAATGCAAAAGAGCCTGGCACGCCATGATGAAAAACACAGGAACATGGGACAGATCACAGAGATTAAAAAAAAAAACACAGAGACCGGACAATGGGGACAAAAAAAAAAACACAAAAGAGAACAAAGGGAAAGGCAGGGTTATATATATATATATCTACACACACAGGAGCTGAGGGATGATGAGACAAGGCTGAAACTAATGAGGGCTATCACACCAGGAGAAACCAATGAGCAATCAAGGAAAACGCAAGGCGGCGCGTCAGACAGGAAACCGAGGAACTTAACAAAATAAAACAGGACACTCAAAACATATTCATAAATAAATAAAAGACAAGGACACAGAACCATGACACACACAGTTCAAATTAAAACAGCAGCTCTGAGCTTCTAAAAGGATCCAATTCAAAGATTTATCTTTAATTATAAGCAGTCACGTCCTTCACATAGTAATACTTAAAGTACTCCTCACCTTCAGTGTGTTCATGTAGACTCAAGTAGCAACATCTGAGGGAAATTAACTTTTTGGCAGTTTTTTCCTTTTTTTCAATTCTTTCTTTTTTTTGTTAAATTGGTGTGCTGCCAGTACAAATCTAAAAACTGATTATGAGTCACCGTCACAAGTTCTCAGGTTTCATTTCTATTTCCACACACAATGTTTTGGCAATTAACGTAGAGTAAACACGGCATAGCATCATGACCACAAGTATAAATGGCTCACTCCGGTGTAGGCTATGTCTGGTGGTACCCTAAATGAGCCTTTAAGGCTCTAAGGCCATTGTATAGTTTCATATGTCATGTTTTAGAGCTGGGGTCTTCTCAGATTAAGGACATAAGGGTTGCATCCACGGACCCCCTCGAATGCTGCAGAGGCATGGAGCTGAGCGACCCAGTGCTCTAAAAGCTGCGGCGGACAGTTGAGCCGCTGGGGCAGCGAGTTGGGTGGCTATCCTTAGCCTTAGGATCGGAGAGTGCGGGAGGGTTTCGAGTAATTGGAGAAGTTCAGACAGATATGATGGAGCTCGGGTGCGAAGGGTGAGCAGAAGGATCATGTATTCAATACGGAATTTTATCGGAAGCCGGTGGAGCTGCTTGAGAGCTGTGGTGATTTGTAGGCCCATCACACCTCATCAAATGCACTTCCAACACCTAAACTGTAGCGGCAACTCCCTTCCCCGTCCCCCCACGGATGCACACACAACTTACATTTGTCTAAGCCATGCTTCTTCCTGCTTCATGCAGTCAACATGATCACATGTTCCCCACCCCCAGGCTATCCAATTGTGTTAACAATTATTTTTTATTCCTCTCCGCAGTAAAAGCACACCACAGTTAGTGGCAGATAATGAGCTTTGCCTCCTGACAAAGACAATTTTATTGAAGCTCAATGTTTTAATTACTTTTGTCCTAATCAACGGGACATTACTGAAAAGCATGTAATCCATTAGCTATGAGGAACAACGCGCTGCAGCTCATACAAATAGAAGGCTGTTTTTCGGCACAGTGCAGAATAAGCCTTCTGGGCAATTCATATTCAGTAAAAAAGATAGTCTAACCCAGCGATACATGTCAGTGTTATGGGCGGTAACAAAAAGACAAAAAAGAGCCCACTTGTTATGAGCCATCAAATCAGCGAAATTCATTTGAGACAATCTGGCTTTATGTGCAAATTTAATCTCTCCATATATCTTCCCCTCGCTGACCAAACTAATTTTAATAGCAATCCCTCTTTCCCTCTTTTAACAGGCAAAGTTCTTTCACGTGTGGCAGCACATCCTCCCGAGTATGAATCTTGGTCTGTGCGCGCCTCGGCAGCGAACTGTTTCATTCCATTCTCCAATTTCTACCACTTGCCCTGTTGGAGCAACAACGTGATGCTCTATTACTGGAATTGACCATTTCTGCCAGTGCTGTTGTTGTTCGGCCGAGACGTTGCTTGTTCCATTACCAAAGTCTCATCACCGTGTTGCTGTGGTTGTGTTCTCTGTGTTCTACCTCAAATGGAGGCTGTACATTTTGAAACAATACAAATGGACAGTGCAGTTCTTAAGTGATGAAAGAGTCTTTTTTGGTTTGGCGTGACCACTCATGTTGTTGAAAAAAACAACTTCTGACTGATGTGAATCATAGACTGTATATAAATATGGACCATTTTGTCCTTGTATTGGCTAAACTGATGTTACTTTCCGGGCAGAGTGGAGCCATGCAGAGCCACAGTATTAATGACCAGACAACACTTGACCTCCATGAGTTACAAGTTGGATTATATATTTTTATTTATAGGTAGGTTTATTTATTTATTTATTTATTTATTTATTGAACTCACAGTCCCACAGGATCGCTTCACAGAGCAGCTGGCATGATAATATGTAGTGATCATGATGTCACGTACTCTTTCTATAGCATCAAATAACTCAAATGACACTTGCATATGCAGCAACATTATATTAACGATCTGAAACGACAGACACCATCTTTGAAAAAAATGCATTTGACGTCTGCTTTGGTGCTTAAGTCCCATCCACTAACATGAAGGGAGTGGAGCTTACGACCTATACTGCAGCCAGTCACCAGGGGGAGCCCTGCTTGTTTTGGCCAAGCGGGAACCTCCAGGTCTGAGCAATGAATCCCCATAGACCCCCATGTTAAGCAGCCCAACTTTACAGTGATATTGAACATGTTTACAGCCTGGTACAAAAAGACGTCACTTCCATATTTTCTTTAGTTGCTGAATATCTGCAGAACTAGTGACATTCTTTGAGCTAAAAGCCAGATGAGAACTAATTATTCTCCTGCAAATACCCGTCAAATAATTTGGGCGGGGCTTTACGTAGTAGTGGTTGGTTGTAGGACTGTCCAGTTGCATGCAGAGGAATTCATTATTCTTTGTATCAGTTAAAACCAGGCGGCAACCTCCTGGCTTGAGCAATGAAGCCCATGCAAAAAAACTGCAGTTCATCGAGTGGCCACTTGAGGCTCTAAAAGGGAGCAAATCCCCATTGACCCCCATGTTAAAAAGCCCAACTTTACACAATTATTAAACATGTTTACAGCCTGGTACAAGAAATGTCGGCGGAACATGCAGTCGCCATGTTGGATGAGCTTTACTCCGCCCACTTTGGGCTTCATTTTCGAGTTTCAGAATCCAATGGGTGACGTTGGGATTGTCCATAGTATATACAGTCAATGGAACTAACTGGCAAAGATAAGTATGTATTATTTTGGACTTGTAACAGAAAGAAACAATATCCTAAAACATCTAATTAAACAAAAGCTTTGTGCCCGCCTCTCCTCTTATAATATAATATGTTAATTTCTATCACAGGTTACCAAAGGGATGATACTGAAGAAACGGGCCAAAAAATTGAGGGGGCAGGTGTGGCTCATTAGGCAGAGCCGGTCCTACGGGATCCAGAGAGGTAGTGGATCAGTCCCTGCAACATGCCACATGCTGAAACAACACACAGTGGTTTGAAATGTGTTCTCAAGTTCATAGCAATGGCATTTCAGTTCTTAGAACAGCAGCATTGTTCCGGAGATGAAAGCGCTGGCATGTCAGAGGACAGAGTTCCACATTCCCTAGAATATGTTTGTAAGTTTTACTTTTGTATGACTGTAGTTCTCCAAAAGCAATTAAGGATGTCAACCGCTACAACTCAATCATAACATGAGACATAAACCACACAAAATAGAACGGAAAGTGTATTTTCAGATCTTGAGACCTAACATTAAAAAATGTCTCTTTGTAAGAACTACATCTAGCATGCCACTTTCATGAAGCTTTATAAAAGAGTATTAGTCAAACAAATCACATTCACAGTAAATGCACTTTGTGTTCGTGTAATTTTCTCAGGGAGTCTGGTTGTAGAGAAAATGGCCTTCTTTCCATTCATGCTTCGAATAATTATCCAGGGTGAATGGCAGCCACCCCAACACCTCTGTCAAACCAGGGGCTACTAATGAGGAGAGCGTCACACTTTCACCCAGAATATATTAGCATCCCATTTGAGGACGCTGTCAGGTCCTGTTTTCAACCAGCCACCACTATTGTCTTTAGAAAAGTGTTTTTTTTCCTCCTCTTCAAATCTCTCTTCATCAATGTCTTTATATATGCATCATTAGTGGTGCAATTTCATGCTTCCAGCCTACCGTGACTTGAGGCTGAAGTCAATATGGAAGTACCTTCAAGTGCGCTGCCACGGACCTTAGATGCTCTAGAAGTAAATATTAAATCCGATTTGCTAAATTCTTATGTGTGCGCTGGTCTTCATGTTGGAAATTGGTACACAAATAAGATTTGAACGTTGGTGGAAAGTTTGGGGGTCTGCCCATGTAACGGCTGATTGACAGGCATGACTGACGCTGGACTGTGATTCTCTCTTAATTTGAATTGTCTCAGACCTTTGGAGCTTATGTTTAAAGAATAAACAGCACGTCAGACACACACTTACACACTTGTTCTGGTTCAGATTCCACCAAGGACTTACTTCAATGTGACTCTCACAGGATTTCACCAGCAATATTAATATTTAGGCTTTATGTTTCAATGTGATTACGATAACTGACCAGTTAGCCAAAGTTAGCTCATGGATCTGTGGTGTGTCCAATGAACTACTGTTTGCTTTGTTCCAAACGCCCCCGGCTTGTTTCTAGGGCATGAAGCTCAACACCTTGCTTTTCTGCACAGACTACAAACAGATCAAATAATAAACAGCAGCTCTGAGCTTCTAACCAGTTCCCATTCAAATATATATTTTTTTTAATTATAAGCAGTCATGTCCTTCACATAGAAATGCTTAAAGTGCTCCTCACCTTCAGTGTGTTCATGTAGACACATGTAACAACGTCGGAGGCAAAATACCCTTTTGGCAGTTTTCCTTTTTTTTTTCTTTGTCATTCACAAAGCTGAGAAGTATTTTTTTTTTCGTTGTGAAATTGATGTTCTGCCAGCACAGCTCTAAAAACTGATAATGACTCAGCGTCACACGTTCTCAGGTTTCAATTCTATTTCTACACACAGGCAATTAATGAACAGTAATGGCGTAACATTATGACCACCTTCCTTATATTGTGTAGGTCTCCCTTGTGCTTTCAAAACAGTTGGGTGCTACATGTCTAAGTAACATCCACACCAATGAATGCCAGGTCCAAAAGTTTCCCAGGAGAACACTGAATTGTCACAAGATGGTCAATGTCATTTACTTCTACTGTAAGTGGTTTTACTGTTGTGGCTGATCGGTGTATAATCACAAGGATGTGATTTGATCTAGATGTCCCTCATGTTTATACTGTTGCTTTGTATCACTTTAAGCAAAGCAGAAGCCACGTCATTGCCGATATCGTTGTGAAAGGATTCTTGCTGGAATTGGGTAAAATGTCTAATCTGCAACACTACGGTTGTCTTCGAGACTGGAGAGTATCATAATGCTGAAATGGTCCAGAAACTAAACCTGCAACAGCTAAGCAACATCAAGAAAATAATATATTTGTGTAGGACTCATAGATTGTGCCTGGGTAGCTATTTGTGTAGATATATTCAGATTGTTAATTTACATCTGTCTTATATGTATGTGCTCAACTTTCTGAATGTATGGGTGAGTTTGGAAATTGGACAATGTGAGTAAAAACCTTCTTCTACTGTGTAATGCTATCATGGTTTCAGGGATGGGCCAAAATCAGGACATACAGGCAGCCAGATGCAGTGAAATTATTTTAATTGCTTTAAATGTTGACAGTGACAAATGCTTTCAGGTAGACAGGCATGCAGGTGTGGATCTGAATGCAGGTGCAGGCAGCAGAAACATGCATGGCAAGAACACAAATCCCTAACAGTGGCAACATGGCAAATAACATGATCAGACAGGGAGCAGGTGGATATGACTGTTCCACGTGCAGCGGGAATGATTGAGAAATAATTGGGGAATGAGAAACAGGTGCAATTGGAGTGGAAGGCTGATGACTCAGAAAGAACCACAGGAAAGAGTGATGGTCCTGAGGTTTGGCGAGCCACAGAGCTCTGGGGCTACAGGAAGGGCGAGCACAAGACCTTGGGAAGGCAGCCTGGGAACTGGAGGAGCGCAGAGCAGGAAGGGCTCGGATGGACCGGAGAGGAGGAAGAGGTTGCTCAGGCAAGCTGCCAGGAAGCTGAAGATGCTGAACTCTTAGGTGAATGACGACCAGAAGGTAGGGCAAACGGGCAGGGTTGCTCAGGAGGATGGCCAGGTGGCAGAGAAGTTTGGCAGGAGCACCCTGACCAATCTGGAGGGCAGCCAGGAAAGTGTACAAGGGGACGACAACACAACGTTGAATAAACAGGACCGGAATCATGAATATAAAAGTGCTATAAGCATTTTAGCTAATTTTGTTCATAGGCAGGATGATGGAGGGAATCAGTGGTAAGGAATAAATGCTTAGCTATTGCTATAGACCCCTTCATGGCCTTCATCACTGTGACGTCACAGCGTTAGCTGGAGGCAAAACAGAAGGAGGCTGGAGCCAAACACTGTTACTTCCAGTTATGAAAATGTCATTTGCTGTATTTTTTGGTGCTAAAACCAAAAAGCAAAGACTAAATTGTGACTGAAATTATGTTAAGTTAATCTTTATTCGAGGACTTCTTGTTACACCTTAATGCTAATGCTAAGAATGCAAGCTGTAAGAAGAATGCAACATTACTTGCGCGTTTCAGGGGTGTCCAAGCAGAAGTTGGATTTACTGCGTTCCCCTCCACAGTTGTTCCACTTACTTCTTGTAATATCTTTGTAGGAGAGGATTCACTTGATAAAGACAGACCAGACTTCGTCCTCTCTGTGTCCTCCTTTGGTAAAATCGTCCATCCAGTGAGTAAGAGTGTAGGGATCGGTGAATGTAGTCCCATCAGTCAGAGTCAAATTTTTAAAATAACACTCACGGTCTTGGGGAGTGAGTGAGTGTATTAGTATATTCTCCTCATATTTTCCTCGTCCATTCTTATTAAAACAGTCCATTGAAATATGTGAATCAACAGGCTGTGGCGTTTGAAATGTGTTGCCTCCAGCTAAGCCCCGCCCCTCAAAAAAATGTCACATTGTTTACAAACCGTGAAGGTGTCTATTGACCACTTGTTCACGGTTGTTCTGCAGAAAAGTCTTGCTGTGATTGTTGGAGGCATTCTAACATTTAACTTCTAGAATTACATGCCTAGAATTAGGCATGCACACAGAAAGAAAACAGAGATCGAATACATTTTTTCATGACTCAAAATGTAATGACACATATGGGTTCTCTTCCCTGTGTGCATGGAAATGCAGCACTAATCCACGACAGTTATTTAATAATAACTGTCGTGGATTAGTGCTGCAATTCTTCAATCTTGCCATCCTTATGAATACTGTATTTAGTGTATAGGCTAGAATGATAAAAAATTTTTTTTACACTGGAGGGTTGCTGACTACAGTAAACACAGTGAATGAACATCAATCTGCTCTACATGGCAAAGGACTCTAAGGCATTTCTGACAAGGATAAATTGCTGCCACGAAGGAAACGAGGTAAAAGTGTTTGGGCCGTTGAGAGTCAACACAGTCACTGATGGCTGATGCGGACACACATTATTTAACAGAAAAAAAATAATAATAAATGCTGTGTGGGTTCAGACAAAGCTCAGGGTCAGTGCTTTCACTATTAACTACACTTCAAGTACGCAGCTGTTTAGAGATTTTAACATTTGGAATTCAGTCCACATTTTTTGTGGTGTTGTTAACAAAGCAAAAATCCTGAACACTTTCTTCAGACACACAAGGCTGCACGGTTTTACAAAGCAGTATAAACATAAGGTACAGAATACATGCAGGAAATACACACGGATCTGGCATAAAATTATGACCGCCTTCTTAATATCATGTGGGTCTCCCTTGTGGGGAGGGATCTGTGGATCAGGCTTGCTCCAGCACAGTGTTGTTCACATTCACAGTAAACAAGAACTAGTTCAAAGTTTAGCTCGTGCAGTTTAAAGTGAACTGGTTCAAGTTCCTAGTTTTCTTTTTTATTAGAAATGTGCCGTTATTTCACTCCAAATTGAATGAAACACGTGTCTGCGCACACAGCTGGAAAAATTTTGCGTTCAGTTCTGGTCTAGGTGGGTGCTACATGTCTAAGTAACATCCACACATCGAATTGTCACAAGATGGTCAATATTATTTACTTCTCCTGTCAGTGGTTTTAATGTTGTGGCTGATTGGTCTAATCACTAAGACGTGATTTGATCTAGACGTCATAGTTGAATTCCTTCTATCTGATTCTTTTTATAATTATTATTTTTTTTTTTCAGTTATTCCATTTTCTTCAAAATAATGTAATCTGACTCGAGCATCTGTTCAGGATTCATCTTGAGCGCCTCTGCTATGAAGTTTACTACTAGTCACAGTCTGGTGGGTGAAGATCCAGGGGTAGACCCCAGAATTCACTGCAGGGCTAAAAAACGCTGGGAGAGGGACATCAGGAGTACCTGGTTTTGGATAAATGGCTGAAAATGGACACACGGATGACTGCACGGATGGATGCACAGATGGATGCATCAGTGGATGTAAAGTAATGCTGCAGCTAGTGTCAGTGTTTTCTCTTTTTCAAACGCTTTTCTGACTGGACTGAGTAACCACTTATGTCACATGTGTCACATTATTAAATGCTTTGATTGGTGCAAGCCCATTTAGTAAATTGATGCTTAGCCGATACTTCAGACTATGGCAGATTTTAGATGCAACAGCGCAAACTGGAGAGGTGACGATCGTGAACGGTAACTTGATGACAACGACGAGCACCTATTTCTTTTCCAACTCAATGGACGGTGAAGAGGAATTCATTTTTCCAGAGACAATAGTAAAAGGCATCCATCCTCTAGTTACCGTAGACCATGGTATTTTTGCTCTCCATGCCTGAAGGATACTCTCTGAGAAGCCACATTTCAAAATTATACACACATTACAGGTTCAGCCTCTCTCCAGGCTCAAACATCTTTCAAATTCATACACATGGCAAGCCCTCCGAAGGTAGATGGAGCCACGTGAGCGTGACTGATGGGAGCGCAACCAGCCATAAGAGGCACACCATGACACAAAAAAACAAATTCCCTTCTCCCATTCTTATCCTATAGGAAAAAAAAAAAAGCTGGAAGTAGGAAAATGTTAGTCCTGACGCACTCAAGTTGTCTCTGGTGAGGGAATGAGAGTAGTTTGAAGTGCTGCACCTCTGAGGAGCTGTCTCTGACCTGAGGCTCTGCCATGTGTGTGTGTATGCAGCGCAGAATAATGAGAACACACAGGCGACACCAGTGAGGTTTGTGGGAGCGCAGAGTAAAATGATAAACAGCAAAGACCGAAACAGAGGAGAAGGAGGAGGATCCGACCAAATACATCTTAGCAGTGGAAGGCACCTTTCTGAATTTATTGACTCAGACTCAGAATTTTGACTTCTTTTTTTTTTTTTGGGGGGGATGCTTTCGTGAAATGAACTCGATACAGTTTTACGAAGTGTGAGGCTCTTTGGCCGAGGCTTCTCTGTCACTATTGTGTTAATAGCACTCTCGAATCGATGGGTATTTAAATTAATGGTAGATTTCACTATGCACATCAAACCTTATGGTATTCGATAAATAAAACAACCAGAAACTCTGAAGCAGCAGACTCTATTGGATCTCACAGAAACTGATAATGCCGTTACAAAAAACTAAATGAATTATATTGTCAGACTCATGGCTCAGAATTTAATTAATCTCACAGTACACTTAATAATGTTGAAGCTCAGTGCCCTTGCAGATATAATACAATCACTTCTGACATGTCACAGGCAGTAACTGAATTGTGAAAGCCATCTCCACGATCTCCACCGTCTCAAAACCTTTGGATGGAGCTGTGTTTTTTCTGAACCAGATGCTGCTTGCCAGGCTTAGTCACTGCGTTCCCTGCTGCGCTCATCAGTAGCCATCCTGACATTAGTCCCGACCCACCGCCTGCGTCCCTGACTACTCCTCATCAAATAATTAGCATCTATGTAGACAATGATGAGCTAATGACACCATGTCTGCTTGCCTGCTTGCCTCGTACCGTACAGCCTCAAGAGTGCAAAATGGACTGTGAATGAATTAAAACAAAACAAAGCAACGGATACACTAATTTAAAGTGCATGTGATAAACACTGCTAAATATAGCATTCTTGCAGAGTAGGCAGTCATTTGTGGATCCATGTATACTGTAGTTTGGCAGAGAGCATGGATTAAAGTGCACAACCTAGCTGATAGAGGGTATTCATGTGACGTCACAGCAAGCGGACGTCACTGTGGTCATGGACACTGAGTGGCAGTGGAAGTATGGAGATGAGTAGCAGCGTTGGCTTAAATCATAGGCTTTAATATCGTCTAAACAACATTTTTCAGGCCAAGGACCCCAAACTGATGGAGGACTTAAGTAGGGACACCCTACCTACTATATGTGATCTATATTAAACTCAGCCTATTTATAAATATACATTATTTTATCATTTTGCATTTAATATTGAGCTATCCCTTATCCCTTTACTAAAATATGTTGGATTCATGTTAATGTGCAATTAAAGAAATTTAAATTGTGACCCCTCCTGCAGTACCTCCACAGACCCTCTGTTGAAGATCCATGGTCTAAACTTAAAAACTATTGTACCAACAGTAACATCAACTGACAGTTTCTTGTCACTTTAATTTCTCCAACAAATCCAGTCTTAAATACGACCAATTGTCAAAGCTTTTGTATACTTTCAGGCTTTACATTGTAAAGCCAGGTACAGATAAATGTCAGGTTAACTGATTTCTGGCCACAAGTCAATGTTCGTGGACCATCTGTTCTTTGGTAGCTCGTATGGATCATTGGTCAAATTGTCCTTAATTTGATTTGATAATCCACATTTTTCCCAGTTTTGCTGTGTTTACAGAGATTTGACGGAGATTTGTTTAGATTTTTCCACTCAGAGGGGCGTGTCCCAGGGCAGCGTGGCGTAAATACATACCCTCTACAGACTACACTAACTTTCTTTGTTTCAGATTCTCAAGCTAAAGGCCATTATGGCTGCCATGTCATGGTCTTTTCAGCATTTTTTGGTTTACCTTTTGTTTATATACGTTTGTGAATATACTAAAGTGAGCCATTATGTTCAATTAATAGATTTTTTCACCATTTATAAGGTTAAGTATCTCCAGTCTAGAGTGTCTAAATGCCTCTTGTTGGGGTATAATCTTGGGAAAAAGAGAGAACATCTGCTTGGGGCTTTTTTTATTTTTTATTTTTTGTACCATCTACCACCAACATATTTATCTCATCTAATCTTCTACTACCGCGTATCCTCACTAGAGTCGCGGGGGCTGCTGGAGCCTATCCCAGCTGTCATTGGGTGAGAGGCGGGGTACACCCTGGACAGGTCGCCAGCCTATCGCAGGGCTGACACAGAGACAAACAACCATTTGCACTCAATTTAGACTCACCAGTCAACCTAACGAGCATGTCTTTGGAGGTGGGAGGAAATTGGAGTACCCGGAGAAAACCCACGCAGATACAGGGAGAACATGCAAACTCCACCCAGAAAGGCCCCTTCTCGCTGGGATTCATCTGTGCTAACCACAGAGCCACTGTGCCGCCCCCACACCAATGTAATACCAAAGGCAATGCGGTTTCATCTCATCATTTGGTTTCCGTACTAAAATGTGCACTGGATTGTGAAGAAAATGCTCTGCAGAGGCAACTGTGCACACATGTCCATTCTGTGTAACACAAATGTGCTTGAAGTGTCCGTCCCCTCAAACAGTTATTTGGTCCTATTACACAGAGAGGTGAAAGGGGAAAACCATTGCGACAAGAAACGGTTATTGCCACTGTTTAAATGCACCTGTATACGAGGATCACGGGTCAAGGTTTATCAATCTTGTTATCATGTGCATGTTCGCGAATCAACTGCTCAAGGCCAGAGGAAAAAAAACAACAACAAAAACCTGGTAGGCTTGACTGCGCTCCTAGGGCACCAGGAGGATGGATCAGGGTAAAGGGCAAGGACAAACCCATTAAGCGTTGATTCGGCTCCCTACATCCACCCATAGCTGCATTTGTAAGTA
The DNA here is from genome assembly GCF_022458985.1 of Mugil cephalus. Classification (NCBI taxonomy): domain Eukaryota; kingdom Metazoa; phylum Chordata; class Actinopteri; order Mugiliformes; family Mugilidae; genus Mugil; species Mugil cephalus. The sequence goes on along the minus strand of NC_061788.1, from coordinate 5,330,138 downwards.
CATCAGGCTGTTATTGACTTGTTCCAACTTGACTTGGTAATTTTCTGAGAACCACAGAGCCAACAGAGAATAGCAATGAGGGGAAATAAGATAGAAGCTTGTAACACGCATACAAGGGAAACAGGATGGGGGGGGGAGCTAAACTTGTCAATAAGCAGTTAATCCTAATAGACAGTCTGGAGGTTGCAAAACTGCTGCCGGGTACCACATCTACAATGGAGTATGTGTTGATAGTCCTCACCTTTGGTTAATTTAGGTTTACAATTGATTTGACATACAGCCCAAATAAAAAAAAGAAAACTGAAAAAAAAAAAAGAGTTTAAAAAAGCAACATCTGTGGGTGTTGCCTATTAGAAACTCGCATGACTAATGTCTGATAATGACACTTACTTACTAGATACTTACCTGTAGCTGGTGGAAACTGCTTTCTTTCACAAATGAATGATGTTCTCGACAGTCAGAGGCTCCAGTCTCAAGGTGTAACTGGGGGCGAAGGTAGGACTGCATTCTAAACCGATGGTGGATTACACACCAATCAACCACAACATTAAAACCACTGACAGGAGTAAGTAACATCTTGTGACAGTTCTGCTGGGAAACCTTTGGGCCTGGCATTTATGTGGATGTTTTTTAGACACCTAGATCAGACATGGCACCCCCACCCCATAGCAATGACACTTCTTGATTGCTAGGGATGATGACACAAAAACAGTTGAGGAACTGTTAAAAAAAAAAAAAACATGACACATAACAGAAAGGTGACCTTGCCTTCAAATTCACTAGATCTCAAAGTGATCACAGAGGCCCCTCCCCTCAACCCATAGACCACCCGAATAACAACATCCTGTTGCCAGACACCACAGGACACCCTCAGAAGGCTCATGTCCATTCTGTGATGAGTCAAAACTGGTCTGGAGGCACAAGGGAGACCAATACTATATTAGGGAGGTGGTCATAACGTTTCACATGATTGGTAGAGAAGGATTTTCCAATTTGATATAGGTAGCTCAAACCATCTGTGAATAAGTTTTTGTCTTCCAGGAAGTGCCCTTTGTGCTTTAGATAGGTGAACCTCTGAATCATTTCCTGGTGAGCTCTCCCGTGTTCCCCACATTCTCCACTGCACTGAACTGCATAAACTACATTGCTTGTCTTTGGGGTGAAAAAAGTTTCTGTCTAAGTGTGTTACCGGGTTTGAAGCGAACAGAAAACTCCCCTGGTATTCCAGCCACACGTAGGGGATGATAATGTTTCTCCTCCTCCTCGTTGTTCTCCTCTCCCCTATCATAAAACAAAAGCCCATATGTGGAAGGCATGGTGGCTTGCAAAGGCGTCGGTCTCGTAAATGCAGGATCGAAGGGTGCGATGCCTTGAAGACCGAATCCAGTGTGGTAATGAAAAATATTTATGTTCAATTAAGTAGATCTAAAATGCGTCACAAAATGCATTCGGTGATGAAATACAAGCAAGTTTTTATCCAGTTGTATGGAATAGAAATAACTTTTCGATGGAAAGGTGGTCTGGGAACTGATTATGCGCCAAAGATCTACCCAGTCAGAAAACTGATGCACTGTAAAATAGTTCTCGTAAAAGTTACAGTAACTTACTGGTGACAATTATCTTTTACTTTATATTTACTAAAATATTTTAATAATTCACCTCCTCCTTACTTCATTTTTTTACTTGCTTCTTTACTTGCTTCCTTGTTTACTTGCTCAAGTACTTCCTTACTTCCTCCTTTACTTCCTTGTTTACTTCTTTACTTCTTCATTTACTCACAGGTTTACTTCCTTTTTTACTTCTAATTTTACTTCTATATTTACTTGTTTACTTCTTCCTTTACTTCCTTACTTACTCCTTTACTTCCATTTTATTCCCTTCTTTATTTCTACCGACTTTTGTGATTTTATACAGTAACATTCAATCTGCTGTGATGTTTGTCTCGTGGACGAGGTTTCCACTGTAAAAATCAAACACAGTAATGTTACTGTGTTTACTACAGTACATAACTGTGGATTTCACAGCTGTTTGTTACAGCGTGGACAGAAGAGTCATGCATATCATCCAAGCACCATGGAGTTGAATTTCTTTGCAAGAAAGTGTTCTCTGACTGTACCTCGGTGTGGATAGATTTTTTCTCTGTATTGGTTAAAACACAGCCCATAATGAAAGCCAAATGAGTGTTACCAGACTCACATTCGGATAAGAGTTGAGTGTGGCTATGCTGGGCTATGAAATAGACAGACTGTCAAGCTCAAGTCATAACATGGGGACTGTCCATTATTTATTCCCTGGCTGTGGAGATAATTGGCCAGAGAGGGTGTGTGTCTTTTCCAGCTAACCACAGGGCCCTGTCGTGCAAACCTCGTCCCCGCTCTTTTAATGCTTCATATATGTTTAATTGAGACCTCCACTAAAGATTCAGCCAGTGCTTCATCGCATTTGTGGAAAAGAAAATCAGTTTGCATTAACGCTTTGAAGCTTCCCCAGGCAATTTATTTTCACTCAAAAAGATCGGGCATGTCCAGTGTAGGTTACTAGGGTACATAGGGTATTTGAGCCTGCTGGGCACACGAAACGCCATGAAGCATGCATGCAGGAGCTCAATGTGAACTCTTTTTTTTCAGCCTAATTTGACCGTCTTTGCTTTGTAATAGTTGCTCTTTCTTATTGATGTTCTTCAGCAAAAGATTCGGTGGTATTTAATTAAACATTACCGTATGTGAAAAGACAAGGACTTTATCTATTATTCGTCAGTGTGTAAAGTAGATCCAGGCACTGGCAGCTGCCGATGAGGACTCAAGACACAGCTTAAGAGGAATGTTAAATTTACAGCAACAGAGGGGCTCTAAATAAATAAATATTTGTGTAATCTATGGTATGTCGTTGAAAGTTCGGTCAAATAACTTAAAGCAAACTTGGGATGAAAAGGAATGAGAAGGGGTCGAGGAGATGGGATGAAAAGGGGGAGCGATGTGTAGACGGATGATGGGCTTCAAGGGGGAGGGGGCACATCTCAGGAAGCTTCGGATCCTTGTCCCCTGTTTCCTATCATGAAAGCTGGGTGTATGTTACAATGCAGAAAACATGGACAGAAATACCAGCTCTGCAGCCTTTGAATGAAATTTTCATTTGTGTTCAAACTGGAAATTTACATCTGAAAAAAAAAAAAAAATTTCCTCAAAAGCAACATGTCCTTCCACAAGAATGTTCCCATTATTCGAGGCTATTCACAGACCTCGATGTCAACACTATTTTAATGTAAGAATCTGTCAGCAGAATGCACGCTGCATTCATTATTTGCATTTTCCACTTTCTAACTTTGATGCTGACCTGCAACAAAATGTATTAGTTTGGTCTCAAGCGGCGAAATGTTCCATTTTTATCGACGGCGTTTAAATGCTTATTTATTTATTTCCCTTTGTGCACACTTTTAGACCTTAACGCCAACATAACCTTTACACCAGCACAGAAATTTGCCAGACACCTGGGTGTTCCCTGCGGTCCGACATGCTTGTGTGTGTCTGCGTGTGGCCCTGCCTATTGTAGCTGTCTGCACCAAGAAACTAGCTGTCACATTTGATCAGGAAGCATATCACTCATGTTTCCCAGATTTAATTAGTGGAGCCTGGGCCAAGCTGCCCTTGGGAAGCTAGTTTTCCTTTTTCTTAATTGTTGCATTAATTAGATCAGAAAAACACGTTGTGTTTGCCCACTTCAAAGCTGACATTGCCGAGGCATCTTATGATTGCACGTGTCTGTCTGCGTGTAAATATGACGGATAAGAGGGAAGTAATTACGCCTTCAAGATGGCGGGGGACACAGGTAAGAGGGCGAAACCCCAAGTGTAATAAACAGGTTCCACACCAGCCACAGGCTTACGGTCTCCCAGGTCCATTTCTTTATGCCCCGCTCCATGCATCGCCAAGCCATTACAAAGGCAAAGCGGCCATATGCTATAATTCTATTCCATTTGTTCATCATTCACAGATGCACACGTTTGCCATATCTAATCATGCTCCAAAGCCCAAACAGACTATTGAAACAGGGATTATACTCCGTGAACCCACGAGATAACAGCTCATACTGTGCACGGGCCCATTATACTCAGATGACAAAAGCGCACAAAAGTGCCAAGAGAAACCAGCTGGTGGAACACACAGAGACACACACACACACACACACACTTATGAGTAAGCTACATTTCCTGTGTCTCCAGGGCAGGTTCTTGCTATAAAATTAGTTTCTGTAATTCAACCTGATTGTCTTCTCCAGTAATGTATAATTATGCTACAGGGTTTCCACAATAACAACAAAAAAACAAAACATTCACATTTACTAGTCTAACATACGGTCAAATGTTTTATTTTATTTTTTTGGACACACTTATGGAATCAGGGGACAAGGATCCAAAGGACACTGAGCCTCCATCCCTGGGTTCCTCTACCATCATCAGTCTACACATTCCCTCGACCCCTTTTTATTCCCTTTCATCCCTTCCACACTCTGTTAAGATGAAAAATAACACCAACATTTTTTTCATTTCCTGGTCTTATTTATGGCATTTTCTTTCCGCGATGTTTGTGCTTAATGGGAGATTTCTTTCCCTCCCTGTTTAGCCTGACTTGCTCTTTAAACCAGCTGCAGATCTGTATTCAGAGGAAGGTTCTGGAGACTGTCTGCTACAGGGCACTAAAAGTCGGCCTGTATGTATCCAGAGAAAGGGCTCCTTGCTGGGAATCGACAATTCGAAAAAAGATGCTCTGGCGCTGCTACTTTATATATTTTTCAGGGAGAAGGAGAAAGAGCGAGTGGATTTTTATAATTCGCTCGAGTTTTTTTTATTTTTTTTATCTCTTCTTGCTCCTTTATTCAAGTGCGCCTTTCCTCCCCCTTTTCTTTCCTTGTATTAAATATGTGTAAAATGGAGGCTTAGGACATGCCTCGGTGCTCCCGCGGCCTTATCACTCATCCTGAAGCAAATTAAGCTCATTATAATCCATTAGTGAGTGTCTTAGGGTTCCCCATAGGCTGAGGGGAAAAGCATCTCTCATCTGAAACCTCGGTGTGAGGCTGGGAGCCTTCAGAAAAATCATAAAGACTAATTATTTAAACAATTGCTGCAGAGTCTGCGGGAGCACTGTCACCACACTGCAAACGGCATCATCTATTGAATAGCTGCACCAGATAGATGAAAAGCGTTACAAGCATGTGGTTAAGTCCACTGTGTGAACATGCCTCGCCGTATGAGGCCGAAGAACTGTTAAAACAACAACTGTGCTCCCAGACATTGTGTGCACACATTCTGCAGATGAGAAAGTTGCATCTCTAATGTGTTGTGGACTTACATGTAAAACATGAACTTTCAGCTGTCCTTCACACATCCCCTTATAATTGACTCAATTAGCAATCCTCCCGGCCCCAATTCTCAAGGCCGGGGACTGGTGGGAAATATGTTCAAGTTATTCCATCTAAACCTTTGCCCGCCTACAAAGGCAGACTGCCTGAAAACTGCCAAGAAATTAGTCCCAGTGCTGCGATCAAACTGCAGCTCAGCTGGAGAGAATAAGTGGAGATCCAACAGTCTTGTCATGTTCCATTTTATACTCTCCTTCTCTTCCCTTCCCTTCCCTTTCCTCCCCACACTTCTCTCACTCATTTTAAAGTGCACCATGCCTGTAGCTGTCTAATGCAATGCCTCATTATCAAGCGCACCCCCCTATCTTCATCTCCACTGCCAGTGTGTTCATCACGCAGCGGGCCCTATTCCCTGTTAACAGGGGTGTGCGATTGCGGAAATGTGGCTAAATCTCTGTCTTCCTGTTAAATTGTTTTGCTCGTGTTAATGGAGATCAGAGCGTTTACTGAGAATAGGTGGACAAACTCCACTCAGAGGACAGAATCCCTAGAAGAATTTGAACTGTGTATGATATCTGCAGAGAGAGCATTAGACTTACGGCAGGTGCATTTTCACTTTAGCCCACAGGCAGTTAAGACGGTGACCAGTGGAGTAAACAAATCATTCATCAGATTTAACAAATGCTGAGTCTTTAGCCCTTCAAATATTACCCCCTACGTCTGTGTTTCATATGGTGCATTCGCACAGGATAAACAAACTCTGTGTTCTACTCAATGTCACTATCCCTTGTTATGGCTCTGCTACTTCCCGTCTCAATCCACTGCATCAGAGACAATTTTAATTACTTTGTAAATTATAATGGATGATAAAAATATATTTTTGAAACTATTTATCCCAGGGAAGAGATCACCAACGACCTGGCTGTTTTTAAATCAGCTCCTCCTTTGCCAATGAACATATTAATGATTTATTTAATGCTTTACAACAGTTAAGTTCCATCTCAAATTTGTGCTATAACGTCTGTCCAAACTTTGAATTATAGCACATCCTTCATAATTCTTAAGAGACAAGAGGCGGAGAAAAGCCGCAAATTGAACAAAAGTCGCGAAAAAGTAAAAACTCACCCGCAAAATCACAGAGATGCCTATTCACACTGTATTAGTTTTATCAGAGACGTCTGTTCCAAGAATTATGTTAGGTAATTCTCAGTATAATTTTTACTTACAAATCACGGATATGGATGATTCGCACAGGATTAAGATTAAGATGACCTCCGGGATTATTAGAAATTACCGGTGGTCCCCAGGTAAAACTAATCCTGTATGAATAGAGCTTTTTGGTAGCAAAATGCTGCTTTAAGTAGATCATAGCCCACACCCCTCAGTTTCCTCAGTTCAATTAGTTGGCTGTGGATGAAAATATTTTGACTTTAGTAAATTGCATCCTTTGTTTTTGTATGTATGTGTCACAGATCACAACAAGGCCAGGCATCTGTCAGGAGACTTCATGCTTTGTTTTACTTAACATCATTTCTTCACTTTATGACAGCAACTCTTTTTTTTTTCATTTAACATTCACTGTCACAGGATACAGTGCGAGTTTGATTTTCTCTGTACTTTGTTTGATGTGCTCCGTTTTGATGTATCGCTGCTCTCTCTCGTATGTATATCATTTTTAAAAAGCTCTATAATAACTCTGCATAATAACATCAACAGACTTGAGTCATCATTTGCAATGAACAGGAACGTCCCCTGAACGTTGTTTTTTATCATTTGCACAAATAGTGTATAATCAAAATTAGCCAAGAAGTACAGCCTCATTTGTTTAAAGAGGGCATGCAAGGACTTTTTTCCTCTCCATGCTTGTGCTTCGTTACAGGGCATTTTTCACTGTGCCTGAGGCAATCCATGCCACCATAAACACTCACAAACAAAACAATGCTCTCTGCGACCTCCCATTTACAGACAGACCCTCTCTCATGAGAGATAATTTGTACCATCTGATAGAGTTCTGTCTTCAAAGAGCATGTTACTAACCCTCCTATTAATACGGCTTCTCAGAACACAGCTAATGTTATTAATGGCATTAAATCATTCATTGATTTTAGGGATCATGGGATTCACCTGAGGGGTTTGCTTCCAGAATTGGAATTTGTAAATGTGCTCATGAGTTTTGGAGGGTATCCTCTCTTGTGTTTTGAACGGGTATGTACAATAGAATACTGAATATTTTCCCGTCGCTGCTTTGAACTGGCACACACTTCTGAATGCTAATGTTTTTTTTTTTTTTTACTAGGACCAGTCTTGTTTTTAAGCAGAAGCCTTAAAAAGCCATGTTTCTATCAACTATACACAGTCCTCGTGCTTATTAACAGCATTTAGTATTGAAAACTTTTTCAAGATTAGAGAAGTTCATTCGCATATGCACAGCAGAGGTTACACTGAGTAAGCTAAAATGAAGGAACTAAACTTTCACTGACAAAGATCACATCTTAATTGATGCAAATAGGTTCATTGGTAGACAGGTGGAAGGAAGGATGAGAAGGACTGAAGGGTATGGGATGAAAAGGACACTAGGAGGCACTAGGGTGGGGGCACACACCTCAGGAAGCTTCAGATCCTTGTTCCTGTAATGAAAGATGAATGAGAAAAACAAAATAAAACATGGGAGGGAGGCCAAGGCTTGTTCTTCTTTTATTATTGGACTCATTGTCACAACTTTACATTTTTTTCTGTAAAGTGCCTAAAGAACTGCTACTGTGTCAAAAGAGTGTTGAGTTTGTATTGTTTGTCTTTCACCCCCGATCATTAGTGTCTAACCTTATGCAGATGACACCCATTTGCAGTTACATGTTTTAATTGACCATTTTTATTCATGTGATACTCTTGTTAACTCTGTGTGGCATCAACTAATGGGTGTTAATGGAAGACAGAGGTTTGGAATGAGGGTGACATTCAGCAAGAGTTGCAGTTTATCACTGATATTATCATGGGTGTTAATGTTACCGACACTGACACTGGCAGTAGCGTGAATCTTTCATACACACTGTAGAACTGTGGCCATTTTGTATTGTTTTTAATTTAGGTAACCTTTTCTGCTTCAAACATTTACACATATTGTTACATGTTAATCTTCTCATATTTAAAGCTTATTTGATTTCCTATGTTTAACGTTAATAAGTAGTATTTCAGATATACAATTTGTTCCTGCACATTTTAGAAAACATTGTAGTTTTTCATAAACACTGTGGGTTTGTATATGTCAATCAGCCATAACATTATGGTTGATTTTATATTTATATATATATATATGATTATGATCAATGGCAACTAAAGAAGTAAGTAAATAACATCGATCATCTTGTGTTAGTGTAATGTTCTGCTAGGAAACTTTTGGACCTGGACATGTCTGTCGAGGTAGTCCGTCTCATTCATGAACAGTATGATGCTTTGGAGAAGTAAAGGCCTCTAAAGAAAACGCTTTTATAACATAAAATACAATAGCTTTGCTTGTCTATTCAGTTAGTTAAAGCTAAAGCTAAAGGTCATTCTTAGCATATTAAACCGGATTCACAACACCGCCAGTATATATTTACGAAACCTTCGTAAAGTATGTTCAGACACAAGAGTATAATAATGTAGTAGAATAAAGTATAAATTGTGCCTCACCAAGGAGACGATATATATATATATATACAAACCACTGTTAAAACCTATCAATGACTGGAAAATGCTAGAGGTGTTAATCATGGCAGCACAAGAACAGGCCCTAAGTATAAGCACCATAGAGGCGAAGATCTACCAAAGTAGATCAGACCCAAGGTGCAGACTGTGCAAAGATGCCCCTGAGACAGTCCAGCACATAGTAGCAGGGTGTAAGATGCTAGCTGGATCAGGGTACATGCAGAGGCACAATCAAGTGACTGGGATATTGTACAGGAACATCTGTACCCAGTATGGAAGAGAAGTACCAAGTCCCATTGGGCCACACCACTGAAGGTGGTGGAGAACACCAGGGTCAAGGTTCTGTGGGACTTCAGGTTCCAGACTGACAAACAGGTCCTGGCTAACCAAGCGGACACAGTGGTGGTGGATAAAGAGCAGAAGAGGGTGGTGGTAATAAATACTGGAAAGAGAGAGGTAACATGAAAAGGTTAAGAAGTACCAAGGGTTGAAAGAGCAGCTGGAATGGATGTGGAAGGTTAAAGGGTAGTGTGGTCCCCGTGGTGGTAGGAGCAGTCGGGGCAGTGACCCCCAAACTGGAAGAGTGGCTCCAACAGATCCCAGGAACAACACCTGAAGCCTCAGTCCACAAGAGCGCAGTCCTAGGAACAACTAATACCAGCAGAACCCTCAAACTCCCAGGTCTCTGGTAGAGGACCTGAGCCTGAAGATGACACAGATACCACCCCGTGGGGTGAGAGGGACGTTTTATACATATTGATTCATTCATCTTTCAACAAATGGCATAATAAGCCTCCTTTTATTATCGTTTAATGTTGCTCCTATCCAGAAATCAATAGTCAATTTATGATTCATGTCTGGTCATATCAAAGAGCTGCATATGCTGTACAGAAAGCCAATGTGTTTTGCATGGCTGGGCTAGTAGACGCGCTGCAGAATGTGAATATGTTCAAATCAAAGGTTATAAACATGCATTGCCACATGGCTCCTTATCTCTCCACGGGGGGATAGCTTAAGCCTCAGATGAAACATTGCTCTCATGCATCTGGATCTGGGAGCAACATGATGTAAGTCCACAGTCACAGTCCTTTTGGACCGCGTGTCACTCATCTTGTTTTTTTATGGTTGAATTTTGTTTATTTCGCATGCATCTGTCTCAGCCACTGGCAATGTTTTCAAAAAGTAATAAAGTCCCTTATCGCACTCATGTAGCAGTCTGTTTATCAGTCGTGTTAAGTTGCGACATCCACCCTGTTTGACCTGAATGATTTTACTTTCAGCAATAACTACATTTGGTTTTGCTGCTGCTCCAGTCATAATCTCAATGATCAAGACACACAGAGAAGAGAGATTACCTTTGACCTAATAGTACTTTGCCACTCAGTCAAGAGAAATTTTCTTCGTACTTTGTTTGATGAACTCCGTTTTGATATACCGGTGCTCTCACGTACGTACATCATTTTTTAAAAACTCCTGCCCTCTACAATAACTCCATATTGCTCTGTAATAACATCATCAGACTTGAGTCGTAATTTGTAATGCCGCTCGGACTTGGAGCGTCCCCTGAAACTTGTTTTCATCATTTGCACAAATAGGATATAATCAAAATCATCCAGGAAGAACGGCCTCATTTGTTTAAATAAGGCACACGGGTAATAAAAGTCCTTTGTCACACTCATGTAGCAGTGGGTTTATCAGTCATATTCAGTTGAAATGTCCACCCTGTTTGACCTGAATGATTTTACAGTACTTTCAGCAGTAACTACATTAGATTGTGCTGTTGCTCCATTAATGGTCTCCGTCATCAATACACACAGAGAAGAGATTACCTATGAGCTAATAGTACTTTGCCACTCAGTTTAGAGTTGAGAAGCTCTGATTAGTATAATCAAAGAGTATAATCCAACCATGCCAGGGATTAAAACCACGGGGCAGCTATAGCTCACATCACTAATCACAGGGTTTGCAGTTAAATCCCCAGCTCCTCTTGCCCATATGTCCGTTATTGCTACCAGTGGCAGAGAAACACCAAGTGGCAGCCTCTGGGTCTGAGCTGTGAAGCCAATGCGGAAATACAAAAAACTGCAGTTCATCGAGTGGCCACTTGAGGCTCCAAAAGGGAGCAAATCCCCATAGACCCCCCGTGTTAAAAAGCCAAATTTTATAGCAATATTAAACATGTTTACAGCCTGGTCACGGGGGGTGAATCATTTGTTTATTTTTATTAAGGGGTGCCACTTTCAGTGACAGTTGGTAGCCTGAGCTAACAGGTAGTGGAGAGTTGGGTGGGCAGTTCTCAACGTCCGATACGACCCCCCATGTCCACATTTGGAGTATCGATGTGTGGGTGGAGTAACGCGCATCCAAAATGGTGACTGGGCTCTTTGGGCTTCATTTTTGGGTCCAATGGATGGCGTCATGATGGGTTTGTTTGTAGTATATACAGTCAGTGGGAAGCACTGTGCACGACAGCTCTCACACAACTGGAGTTACAAAGAAATACCTTACATCACAACCTCTGCTGATTTCTTTGTTATTTATTTATTTATGTTAGATGTGTTTTAAAAGGATATGTGTGCAAGTCAAAATGTAATTGCAACTTGGCCTTCAGTAATACACTGAGCTTTGGACAAAAGTAGGTCTTAATTATTTTTTGATCATTTAACGTGCTTTCACGCTCATCTTCAGTCCTTCTCTTTGCTGTCCACCCGCCGGTGCTTCCAGGGCCTCCATAATAACGGGTACGAGTGCCGTTTCAGGAAGCAAAAACAATGTGGGAAGTTGACTGCGGGTTTTTAATTAGATTCCATTAGCTAAATAATTGCATCAGGACTGCTCATAATGAACTCTAATTACTTGTGGAGGTCTAAATGAGAAAATCAGCGGCAGGCAGTGGCGGGTAAGGGGAAGTTCAGGCAGGCTGCAGGTGACTCTCCTTGGGGAAATTTGCGTGACAAATGACTCAAGGTTCATGTTCACTTATCCATATTGTAACTGTGAATATTGTACAACAACGGCAACGGCAGGGAGCTGTGTAGTATTGTTTCACCGTTTTATTGTTAATGTTCCCTGTCTGTTCTCCTTCTTCCTCTTTTTTTTTTTTTTTTATGCCAGACTACCATATTTTCAGAAAGAATTCTGCAGTTTTCTCCCTTTACACTGTGTATCGACAGTCGTTTTCATTCTCACCTCTACATCTAGGTTTCTTTTCCTGTATCCTTAGGCTAAGTGCCCTGCAGTGTTCCCAGGTTGGCCGGCTCCTTCCATCTCTGCAGGCTCTGTGTCTTTGTGTACTTTCAGCCTTGTTATGCTGTCAGAACCGGAGATTAGTCATTCAATCAGGGTGAAGAGGAGTCTTTTTTGCAGATAAGGCCCGCCGCTGAAGGAGCTCCTTCTCCACACTGCTCCATATGTCGCTCGAGATTGGCTCCCCCCGCTTATCGACGAAGGACATTTCGCAACTTTCCCCACTATTTCCTCTCTTCTCTCTATCTCTTTGCACTCCTCAAACCCGTCCTATCTCTAAGTTCCTCTCCAAACTATCCGAATTACACAGTTATTTTCTTTCCCTATTCAAGCTGCTTGTCATTCCGCTCCCATCCAGCTATCTTCAACAAATGCCCCATCACATTCTGCTTTTTATCTGGCGCTACGGGCTGGCGATATAACTCAATGTTCTCTATAGTCTTTATTTACTGGCAGCGCGGTTAATTATATCTGTTTTATATTCAGACACTGAATATGTGAAATCGTTGAGCCTACAGCAATAGCCAGCCCTCCCACTTTACATATTACAGGCGGCAGCAGTTTTTTGCACAAAGTGGCCGACGAATGCAAGCGACGGAAATTATGTGTGTGGATACAAACGGCTTAAACATTTTAAAAGTGGGTGCTTATCTTTTTCTCTTGTACTGTTTTTCAGTGGACGCCGATAATGGCGCATTTGCATCCTTTCCCCACTCAACTAGTTTGCAACCGAATAAGCGATTTCAGAATTAAGAGACTGTGGTTAAAACGCCACCACCCAACAGCCGTGATTTAAGCTTGCAAACGCACCAATTTTTCTTTCAAATTTTTGAAAGACATAATTTTCACCACCAGTTAAAACTTGTTTTAATGTGATTATTGTACAACAACGGCAGGAAGCTGTGTAATATTGTTTCACCATTTTATTGTTAATGGCCCCTGTCTGTTCTCTTTTTTTTGTCTGACTACCATATTTTTAGAAAGAATTCGGGAGTTTTCTCCCTTTACACTGTATATCAACAGTTGTTCTGAACTTGCTAATACATAGGAACCCAACTTAGTGATCATAAATAGAAGACAAAGCCAGAATTTAGTTCTAATCTAACGCTCACCCACTCAAGGGTATTCACTAGGCTTACATCTTGGCAAGGCAAATAATAATCTGAAAATTACAGAATAAATAAATAACAGGTGGCAGTGAAATTTATACAATTTAGGAGTTGTATTTAATCTCCAAACCATAGGTCTTCAGCAGGGGGTCACCAACCCCTAGGGGGTCCGCAGAGGTACTGCAGGGGGTGTTGCAAAATCTTTGATTGATTGTACATTTTTAGTTTTTTTTGTTGTTGTTTTTTAATTTTCCCCCACAGATTTTAATTTCTTGGAATTATACACATTACCATGATTCCAACATATTTTAGTAAAGGGATAAATAAACTATTCCGTGAGCCTATTCAGTCCCCATGTGAAATCCCGGAGGCACGTTGCAATATTAGCAGAAGAGGAGCTGTCACTAAGTGCAGCTCGCTCCCATCAACATCCATTCATCCAAGGTTAGATAAGTTGTGTCCTTCTCCTCAGGGTCAGACATCTCACTGATGTGGGAGTGCCATCAGATGTCTTGGTGATTCACAGTCCCAACTACATTTAGCTATGTTTAAAGTTGGTTTATGTCAGGTATGTTTATGCCACCCTAGTGTTGCACATGTCGAGCCTGTGTATTATTTGAATAGCTTAATATTGAATGCAAAATAATAATAATAATGTAAATTTGCAAATACCACTAGGCCAAATTTAATATAGAACACATATAGTAGGTAGGAGGTTCCTACTTTATCTTCAGTTCCTGAAAAACGTTGAAGACCCCTGCTCTAAACCATCTACAATATTAAAATGCCTAGTAGTAAGTAACTGTGGGATGTACGAAGCATCTGAGGGCTGGTATATATTTGCCTCAAGCTCCTCACTCCAGGGACAACTAATCAACTTCACAACTCTGAACTGTTCCTTGCCTTTTCTTCTGTTCCACCTCCCCTTCCACTAACTCTTCCCCCTCCTCCGGTTCTTATTCCTCTTAGACCCACTTCTTACTGTCTGGCTCTCCCTCTCTCTTGTTCTGGGCTTCTGTGGCATGAAATATGATGGGGTGTGCAGAGAAAGGCCCAAACAGGGCAATTTGTCAGAGTTAGAGACACACAGCAGTAAGGCACAAAGAGTACAGCCTCAACAACCTCCTGAATGGAGCTGACTAGTGAAGGTAATCAGCGGTAGCACCACATAATTTCTGTTTGTTATGCTGCATCTCAAAATGACTTGTCCATTAGAGGAATGTGACGGGGTATACGTGCACAATATGGAACTGCCGACGCGAGCGCATATACATTCAAGCGCTGCCATTCTCTGTTGCCTTTGCCATTCACCTCTCCCTGTGCCTGCCTCACACTCGCATCTTCTTTCTCTTCATCGCTCCGTGCTTCTTTGTTTAGTTCTCATGCCCTATCTCCAGAACCCTTTCTCTTTTCCCTTCTGAGCCTCCTTCTAATCTTTATTTCCCCCTGCATCCGCTGTCTGTGCTGCCAGTTCAGAGAACACAAAGACGCCAGGCTGCCTGAACAGAACACAAGTAGCCTAAAGACCACTGTAAGATCCGGTCTGCTTTATTGCTCACATATAAAACCGCATTCGCAAGATTTAACCAGAATAAGCCCACAGAGAGAATTTCTTTTTCTGCCTTTGTTAACTTTTCTGTGAGTCATATTAAAAATACAATATAAATATATTAGGTTGTTTGAATATTAGGGGTGGGTATTGGTAAGGACTTCACGATTTGTATCACGATACCTGAGTCACGATACGATACATTATTGTGATATTATGATATTGCGATATATTGCAATATTCTGCATAGCTTAAAATACACATTGTATATATATACATCAGATGATAGTAATAATGTACTGGACAAACCGAGTCAAAAAACAATATTAATCCAATTGATCCATTTAAAATAGTTATTAAGACATTCAAAGTCGATATTGTACCAGAAGAATAAATATCGTGATATATTGCCATATCGATATTTTTTCCCACCCCTAATAATATTATCTTTGTCCAAGCCTTGGGTTTCTCTGGCTGCTCAGGCTTCCTCTCCCAGTCCAAAAACGTGCTCGTTAGGTTGATTGGTGGTTCTATATTTGCTGTAGGTGTGCATGTGAGTGTGAATGGTTGCACGTCTCTCCATGTTAGCCATGTGATAGATCGGCTCCGCGTCCAAGGTGTGCACCTCCTCTTGCCCAGTCATAGCTGCGTCACGCTCCGGCCCCCGCCGCGACCCTCTAGGGATAAGCGTTAATAGATAATGAATGGATGGCTGGTTGGATTTGCAAAGTGTGCGAGGCTGAGAGTCTCCGGCTGCAAGATGAATGGACAGAGATGGGAAGAGAAAAGGAATCCAACACTTTGAGTGGCACTTTGAGCTAAATGCTAATGTCAGCATGCTAACAAGTGACAGAGATTTTTGGTGTATTACTGCTAGAATCTTATCCTATTTGGTTTCCAGTAAGCTAATTTATAAGAGACTGATGGGGGAACTTTTGGGGACTTTTTTTCCCTCAGTGATGGCACCATAAAGGAAAAGTCAAAGTATCACCAAAAATATTAGTTAGTCCACAGCACAGAATACTTTATTTTAATGGTCTTAAAATATCAATATGGCAATATATTGTGATACTTTTTCTTCTAATACAATATTGATTTTGAATGTCTTAATATCGATTTTAAAAGAAAAAGTCATGTTTTGGGACGTTTATGAACAACGTCCGTACCTCCACCACCACTTTTTCTGTACAAGTGCAATGAATTAGAAAGGGATCATTTGGATTAATATTGTTTTTCTTTTTACTCAGTTTGTCCAGTGAATTATTACTATCATCTGATGTACATATATACAATGTGTATTTTAAGCTGCATTTAAAAATTCTCAGTGAACTATGCAGAATATTGCAATATATCGCAATAATGTATCGTATCGTGACTCAAGCATCATGATACGTATCGTATCGTGAAGTCCTTGCCAATACCCATCCCTGGTGTATTTACACAAAGTATCAGTATCGGATTGGTATCACCGATACCAATCGCCTGAATTTTACTCAATATCGGATCAGAAAGGAAATCGGAGGTATCGAACATCACTGCTCAATCTCAGATAGCACTGTTTGTGATTTAAGGTCAGTTTCTTCAGAGCATGAAACCAGAACTCACTAAGGAGAAGAAAATGGCAGAAGCCAGCCGAGAAACTCATAAACGCTTCTAAATAAGGCACACACACAGCATATGAACGTGGTAAAAAGAAGAGTTCATGATACAAGGTGACGCATGGGAGACTGATAATGAATAGAAAGAAGCGGAGCTTGTATTGAAAGTTTATTAAGCTCAGTGATATAGTGTGCTCATAACATTCGGGGAATGAAGGACTGCAGAAGCATACAACTATGTAATGGGAGAGTTAGCGGCTATAATGTAAAGAAGCAAGTCAAGTCAAGCAACTATGACGACTGTTGCCCTTCGGATGTATTAAGGTTACGTGCTGCTTTTACCTTCATTGGAAATGAGTCTATGAAATATATGATTACATGGAAAAACTGTATTTGCTGTAGCAACTTTCCTTCTTCCTTCTATACATCCCTGATGATGCATTGCCTGTTCTTAGTGATTTTCAATGGCAAGACATTATCCAATTGATTCTACACTGATCAGGCATAACATTATGACCAGCTTCAAACCGCCTCCAAAACAGTTGTGACTGAGGGTTGTCCTGTGATGTCTGGAGACAGGTTGGTGTTAGTTAGGGGGCCTAAGGGTTGAAGGGAGGTGACTCCCACAGATACTTTATCAGTTTGGGATCTTGTGAATTTGGAGACCAGGTCAACACCTTGTTCTGTTTTTCATGTTTTTTTGTGTTTTTTTTTTTTTCTTTTTGTCACAAGGTGGTCAATGTTATTCATTTCTCCTGCCAGTGGTCATGATGTTATGCCTGATTGGAGTATATTTGCTGTTACTGTGACGCCGAATGCCACTTAATTTTATTTATTATTTCCGAGGTCATCTTTCTGAGGCGCAGAACTCAAGCTTGTGGCCTTAGAACATTCTGGACACAAACGTTTAGTAATCCTGCACCGACTCTGCGTTGGAGGGCTTTTGTAACACACTCCCACTTGAGGCTTGTTGCTCTTGAATGACACTAAGTGTGCGGGACACTCCACACAGATGTGCACAGGGGTCAGATTGGAACTGGGCCCGGGACTCTACAAAACTGCAGCACAATCAATATAACTCTTCAGACGACACTTCTTTCTGGACCGCAGCAGTGGATGTAGCAGCCAGAGAGCAATTTAAGCCTCTTTTACTTTTGTTCATGTTCAGATAGGCAATCCAACAAAACGCAGTTTTTGTCACATTCAGTCTGTACTGAAAATTATTTCACATGTGTCTCTTCGAGCACGGGGTCCTCAACTTGTAACACTGGTTGTCACATCTAAGGTGCAGTTAGCTGTGACAGTGTAATGAAGCGTGGCTGCATCGCCTCTGCAGGTACGTATAATATTTCCAGAGTTATGTGCAAAAGGTCATGTCTCCATTCTTCTTCTACACGAGCCTGCAGCTTTTTTTTTTTTTTTTCCTTTGGACACACTACATGTACGTACCTGTGTGCGTGTGTGTGTGTGTGTGTGTTTGCGTTACCACAGCAACAAATACATGACGACTTCCTGACGCACGATTCGTCTTGATTGCTTGCAAATTACAATATGGACAGTTGGTTCTAAAGGTCAGATTTGAGAAACAAATTGGATTTGCCGGAATCAAATAGATATAGCAATTAGAGTGATATCCGTGACACCGTATGTGGAGAAACGGGTTGACATGCCGGCTTGTATAAATACTTTAAATTAAGTATTAGAAATTAGATCTGAGTTTTGTAATTGAGATCTAATTGTTCTGTGGCTTTGGGGCAGACGTGGATTGCAAACTGGTTTCAAAGGACTTTACATTAAACTGATGTGAGCGTTCACAGCTACGCCACCAAGTGTACCGGTCACACCTTTTCCGCTATAAATAGTTTGATCTGCATGTAGGTCAATTACATCTACCGCCTGGTTGTTAGCAAGATGAATTAGCTGAGGAGTGGAACAGATGATCCCGAATATTCCTTGCATGCTGGCTGTAAGCTTGAGAAGTTATGGTCTTGTTAGTATTTTCTGGGATCCAGTTTGCTCTGGTTTTATTTCTTAAAGTTCTTCTTTGACTTGTTTTGCATGTTCTTCCTGTGTCTGCGTGGGGCTTCTCTCTGGGTTATCTGGCTTCTTCGTGATTCTAAATTGGACGTTAGCCCTGTGATGGACTGGCAACCTGTCCAGGGTGTCTCTCGGCTAATGGTCAAAGAGGACTAAGCAGCCACAGAAAATGAAAGAATGATTGTCGGATTGGTTGGATTGGCTCCGTCCTTATTAATTTAACCTGTGTCTCATTAGCCCCTCCACCCATGTGTGTATATATAGCCCTACCTCAAGTTGTCTGTGATGTTACCCTATTTCTAGGGTTGGGAGTATCGATCTAAATATCGATAGTTTCGATACCAAGACTAGTATCGGATCAACACTAGTGTGATGAGATGGATACTTTTGTTACGGTTTATTTTCGATACATCCAGCATATTACTCCTCACAGAATTCATGCGAGTTTAGTTTCTCTCCAAGTCTGTGTGCGTCAGGAGCTTCTCCGTCCTCACCTGTAGTAAAAGCTGGACAGAGTTTGACACGCTGACATCCTAGCATCACAGCAGCATCGCAGCAGCTTCGCACAGCTGGAACTGATGCTTTTACTGAAATGCATCAGTACTCGAAAGAGAGCACAATTACACGGGATGCAGACCCACTTCTTTGGTGGAAAATTAATGACCCAACATTTCCCTCTGTGAGCAATTTTTATATTTATTATTAAATTGTTGCTTTTGTTAACTTATTTTGCTCAACTGCGTACTGTTACTGACTATATTCTCCATTGTTGTTTAAATTGTTATATTTAAATTTTTGTTACATTGTTCCTTTTTCTTATTTTGCACTAATGACTTTTTTTTTCAAACACTTGTTAAAGGGGAATTATTTAAATTTTATACTGTTAAATTGTTTTATATTGTAATTAGTTAAGAAAAACAGGTTTATTTGCCTAAATATTTGCCCTGTATTTTATTATAATTACAATCAAGGAAAATTACAGGGAAAATTACAAAGTTATTCAATGATCATGATGTTTCAAGAAAAAGTTGGGGATACTAGCCCTGTACCCGATACCAAAATTCCAAGTATTGCCCAGCCCTGCCTATTTCTTGCCCTCACCTGTTTTTGTAGTTGTTGTGTTTTTGGATATTCATTCATATCCCTGGATATTAAGAAGTCATTTGAGCTTCCTGCTCCTGCCCCCCCCCCACCCCTTGCTGCTATGTGACAGTATTGAATTTGCCATAATGCCTCGCTGATATCTGACTAACCTTACAGACGATGCCATGGTAATCATTGCTGACAACATTACATCCAAGCATGTGTCAAGTGGCCATGGACAAACCTACAAGAGGATGGCCAAATGGCACTTCAGGCGTGAACTCTGCACAAACGTATTCATCCATCAAAGTCAGTGGCTATAGAAAGGCGCAATCAACAAACAGGAAAGTTCTTTATGGATTTTGTGCTCTTGTGGAAGGAAACTGGCTAATGAATCTCAATGACTTACAATTACAGCTGCTGTAGTTGTTCGCCAGAAACGACGAAGCATGTCGGGGGAGGGAGGCAAGCTGCTGCTACTACAGCGAGAGTCCTTCCCCAGGTGCCGGGCTGTGCTGTGTTATTGTGAAGTGGGTGTAACAGATTCCACGGCTTCTTTATTAAAACCTGCATCTCGGGCTAAGACGGCTTAGATTGGTAGCCATCTGGAATAAGGAATCCAGGAGATGTCTGTGCAGCGTACGTGAAAATTTAATCAGCCATGCCTGTCCAAAGTGACTGCACTTACCCTTTGAATACAACGTGTGTTTCTTGTCTTTTTTTTTTTTCATTCATGCACGCTCCAGCATCCTGCTGACCTTTTGAATTACAAGCCACTTGATCATTTCATTTGAACATTCTCAAGAGAAAATGAAAATATGATTCAGCTTCACACAATACCGCTGACCTCATATAGCGGTGCTGAATATATATAGCATGTTTACCAATGTCATTCACTGCCACAGGTAATAAATGTGTTTGCTCGTTCAATACTTCATGCTTGATGCGTAATTGCATTGTGATTTAAGTGTGTTTTTTTTTCTTCTTAGCTTTGCACATGCAGAGAGCTCGTGCAGGAGAGTGTTTAGATAATGTTTCAAATACATGTTGACTGCAACACATGCATCAAAGTTTGCCACCTCTCTCCTCATTAATGTTCACAATATATAAAGCAGACTATTTGACCACCACTGTGAGTGGTCCATTATTCCGTTTCAAGTGTATTCCATCCTTGAAGGTACTATATGTACCTCTGGAAAAGCATACACATCAGACTGGTGTGTTTCCATGGACACGGGTGAAGCTAAATAGTTTTTTCTGATAAAAGAGCTCAGATCTAAGCGGGGGATATAATGTAATGATTCAAGCATAAGTAAATGTTAATGCTAAAAGGTGCGGTTTAGTTGACTCATTTTGTGTCTCTTACGTCACACATGTGCACAGTATAGAGCTGATGCCTTCAGAAGACGCTGCACTGCTCACTTGTTAAAGGCTGCGCCGATGCATTGTGAGAAACAACAAAAACATCAACAATGTGTCATGAGCATGTATTTCAATAATGACATTAAAACGTGGTGTTCAAGGAGAAAAACGTGGACGCATTGTTGTGATGCGTTTATTTTCCAGAGAATTCAAACCTCCAACCAAGGCAGCGTGGATGAAAAGACTAAAATACGCTGCGTGCACCCATAATGCCCACTATACATGGGCAATCATGCGTCCAAAAAAACACAGCTAGTGACGTGACAAATCATCGAGATGCTTGCGTTGGAGGTTTGGGGCCCCGTTTCCGGCACACACGTGTTATTTGTCATACCTTCCTCGTTGATATGCCGTAAGCCTGCATGACGGATGCACACGAGACTAGAACCACGCTCCCAAATCAAATGCGTCACTGTATTGCAAAGGCTGTGGCAGAGATGAATTCTAATGGGACACGCCAGGGTAGAGCACACGCCACAGTCCTCTGGCTACTTCCTCCTTTTCAGATCCTTCTTCCTTTGTTACAGTGAAACACAATATAATGCTTCCATCTCAGCAGCCATCACAAAATTGCAATTTTGAGATATTTTAGATGGAAGGCATGTATCAGTGCTGTCCAGACACCTACAGCTACGTGAAGACTGCTAGTTAAAGCTTAAAGTCTGTACTTGCTCACAAATACGGTGTTGGAAAACATTTGGACCCCCCATGCATTTGTGAAATATTGCATTAAGAATCATTCATAGGTGCATTTTCTTTTAGTACAGTCACAGACTAAGTACTAAACAAATCCTAAAACCAGTCATTAAAAACTTTGATTGCTTCCATAAAAATACATAAGAAATGTTGAGTGTTGGATCATTTTGGTACCAGTGATCCACTAATGAAGGCCGTGCTTTTTAATAAAAGACACATTTTTCTGTTGCTGCGCTTTGTGTCTATATAAAGCCAGTACATTTGAAAGTTCTTCAGAGACAAAAATGGCTAAAACAAGGAACCTAACATGCCTGAAGATACAGATTCTCAGCCAGGAGAAGCAGAAGCAGTTGCCGCCAGATCACCAGGTAGTGCAGATGCAGTTGGATCCACGCTGCAGAAATACAGACGAACCAAGATCTGAGCACAAAGGGTTTCTTCAGCAAGAAACGACCACATCCTGATCCGCATGTGCAGAGAAAACCACCAAATCACATCACAGGAGCTCCAACAGCAGTGGTCAAACCAAACTGGTGTCCAGCGTTCCACCCACACTGTACTTGGCCGACTTTTAGATCACGGTCCTCATCACGTCCTGCAAGGCTGTCAAGAAGCCCTTGATCAATGAGAGACAGAATATAGCCCAAGCACACAAGAACTTGACAGTCAGGATTTGGAAGAAGATTCTGTGGTCAGATCAGTCCAGTTTCCAGCTTTATCTTCCTCCTGCTAATGTGAGGGTACGCAGAAGAGCATGTGAAGCATTATCTCCAGCATGTACAGTATCATGGTTTGGGTTGCTGCTGGTGTCACTGTCTGTGATGGCACACTGAACTCTGCCAAATACTGTGCCATTCTCCAAACCCACATGCTCCCTTCTGCACTGTTCCATCGAGGTCCAAAATGAATGTTTCAACTAGATAATGCTCCTTGCCACACATCCAGGTCCAGTAGAACTTGGCTGCAGGAGCTCAGTGTCCAGGTCTTAGAGTGGCCAGCTCAATCCCCGGACATGAGCCCCATTGAAAATCTGCGGTGGATTATCAAATGGTCCATTTCAAAGGACAAACCATAGAATTTAGAAGAATTAAAAGTAGAAATTCAAGAAGAATTGGACAAGACTACAACTCAACAGTGTGAAAGGCTTGTGGGGAACATGCCAGCCAGGATTAGAGCTCTACTGCGTGGCTAATGGCAGGAGTACTAAATATTAATTTGATGATGTGATTTTGAACAAATTATTTGTTGACTTTGATACCGAAAATGTTGAGAACTGACATTTTGAAACCATCAAGAATTTAGTTGTGTTGTAGTGAACAATAAACAAAATGAATATAATTTGTATTTGTTGTCTTCCACCACTGTATGTGTATGTTTCGTTAAGGCCTCAACCTCATTAGGACAAATCATAATTGTAGTTTCAACTCTCTCTCGGTACAGATAATCAACATGTTTGGGGCATTTCAAGATCCAGAACGAGTCTTAATAGCGGCACAATCGATTTATGACAAAGCTCATCTGAGCTCGGCGAGCTTAGGAGACGGAGAACGGAGGGCGAAGACACAGAACGGGCTTAGTGGAACGGAAATACCGTGAAAAGTTGGTGGAGTGACTGAAAAAGGTCAAAGGGAGGAGCAGAGGGAGCGAAAACAAGAATGAATGGGGGGGAAAAGAAGAAGGGGGAAAAAAAATAGAAGAAGATTCGCCAGGATCTGCAGTGGCCCAGCAGCAGCTGTCACTAGAAGCATGCTGCTCCCCACAGCGCCGCGACTGAGCCCAATGAGGAATAATGAGCTTTAGAAATCCACAAAGGTCATTCACTGTAAAGATCTTCCCTCCTTACTCTGGCCCAATCAGAAATACCACCACCGGAGCTCAAAAGGAAAATTCTATAGCTAGGTTATGGGTTGGGGGGGAGGAGAGAGAAAAGCAGAGGAAAAGGCGCTTTAAAGAAGATCTTTACCTTTATCTGACAACCTGAGAGCAGAGGAGCGGTGGGGGGGCTTCGGTGGGAGATGAGAGGAGGAAAAGGATGAGGGGGGAAGAAAGAAAGTATGGAAAAAAAAGGAGGAGAGGAAAGGGAAACATTAAGGAGATTCTACGCGAAAAGGAGGATTGCTGAACTGAGACGGGGTAAGGCCTTGGTGGAGCAGGGGGAGAGATGATAGGACTGGAATCATTAGAGGGAGAACGGGGCAGGAGTGAAAATATGCCATAAAGCCTTAGTGTGTGAAAGAGAGCAATATCAGCGGAGACACACAGAGGTTCTTTAATCCAGGGTAAGTGTTCTGTCCTTCCACGGCTTTACCCACAGCTGGAATCGAGGAGGGGGATAAAAAAAAAAGGAAAAAAGAAATGGTGGAATGAATATATTATCTTTATCCCGCAATATATCATTCAGGAACATATGGCACTTAATTGTCTCACTTGAACTTTACAACAGTTGAACTATTCGGCACTTTAATAATGCACTCTGCTTTAAAGCCCCAGTACGCAATTAATATACAGCACAGTTTCTGCACGGGCGTGACTGTCCGTGTGCTTTGCATTTCAATGTCGGCTGATGTAGTCTGCATTTAAAAGGCAGAACAACCTGGTGCTGCCGCTGGAAAACACATTTATTCTCGCGTGTTAAAGGGAAATTTGGCCAGGAATCTGTTACGGGAAATATTGTGTAACAAACTTGAGATTAAAAGAATAGTTTGGACGATGTGCTCTGGCTCAGGATGCACCCTTCACTTCACACGTGTTTGCATGCATAGCGCTGTTTGAAGAGCTGGGAAGCTCTAACGTTGCTTATCGCGGCCCGGTTTACGACCCGGCTCGAGGGCCGGAACAACAAAAGGACATCTAGAGTTACGAAAATAAAGCCTTTATTTTTTTATTTATTTATTCATTTATCACCCAAAGACACCTGCACTGCCACTGCAAAAGGCCAGAGGGGTTGAAGAGGGACGTAACTGGCTCAAAGAAGGCTCTGTCCAACGAAACCAGGGTAGCCGTTCTCACCTGCCTCTGGCCTGTACCCTTATATAAGCTTAGCTCTCCGGCTCTGGCTTCACAAGCAAACCAAAGATATGATAGTGGAGTCGATGCTACCAACTGCATTCTTAACAAGAAAAGTGAAAACACTCGACCCTCAAGAATTTAGTCTCAGAAACAATGTAAACCATGTAAACTTACTACCCCCTGAAAAACCGTCAAAAAATAAGAAATTGTCCAACGAATACAGAAAAAATGTTCTTCCAAAGTTATTTTTATTGATTTTTTTTTACAATACATAAAAAACATATAAAAGGGGGCTTTAGCTTCAATTGTAATTGTCCAGCACAACATACTTCCTGTATTACTACAATGAAATCACCTGCAACGGACACTAGCAGTAATGGCATCAAGCTACATTGAGATAAAAAGTTAGGTAAGTCGAGCAGGAGAACCGTGGTCGGTCAGCACCCGAAATGTCAATGGCCCTATCGCAAATACAGTCACTGATCCAATATGACAGTTCCTTTAGCTACTCCTTTAATTGCCTGGTTGGTTTGTCAGAGAATAATAGGAAGGGCTTCCATGTATTATCCTGGGTTCTTGTCTTGGGTTCATCAGAATCCCTTATCCAGTGGGAGATTGTGGGTGGGGCAGCCTCCCTCCATGGAAAAGAGAATCAGGCGACGTGCTAACAGTGCGGTAAAAGCCCGTCAGCGAGCAGCCATAACCCTTCAGGTAAAACTTTAGAAGAAATGTTCAAAAGGTCCACCAAAACCCTGCCCCCTCAATGCCTAAACCTAGGAGAAATGCTGATTTCATTCATTCATGCATTTTCTGCAACCCCTTGTTCTCTGGAGGGTAGCGGGGTTGCTGAATTTACAATCATCCAGCATGTCTTTGGATGGAGCGAGGAAGCCGGAGAACTTGCACGCGTCTATAAAAGCCCCCATGCTTTTGTAGATCAAGAGCTCAAACCACAGACCAGTTAAAACCTTCCATGAGTTGTCATAGTCAGCTACAAGGCTGACTGATGAGTGAGTGCTGGAGAGAAATGCCAGCCCTCTATTTAAATGCCCACTTGACATGTGCGTCTCAAATGAAGTCATCCCTGGTTCTGCCAACAGATTCCTGCACACTGCCAACAGCCCTTAATACTACTACACATGCAGATTATCGCACAGTGCTACACCCACGGTGCAATGAGATTATCCCTTCATGCATAAAATATATGTTGCTTCTTTTCTTTTGAACCAAGTGCAGGTAAAGGGGGTTAGATTTGAGTCAAATCTTGAGTCAAAGAGATCAAGAGATCTAACTGCTAAATTCTTTCTGTAGTTTGGAAATAACAATTCACCCAGTGCCATTAAATGTGCACATATTGGTAATTAAAGCAATTTACAGTCGCAGTGACAGAGCTACCTTACTGCACTGACATTCGCACGCCATTGCTCCAGCACTGGGAGCAACTCAGAGGTTTCGGTGTCTTCCTCGAGGAAACTTTGTCACGTTGTCCATGTACCAGGGAATGAACCGCCAACCTCTGGTTCACGGGGTCACCCGACTGAGAACAGAACAGATCTCTCAACATGTGATGATAGCGATGTTGAACGGACAGTCACTGTATGAGGGCAAAGGATCAAGTCGAGTTCCAGGTTTCTCGTTTTCTTGATTCGAGTCTGTCAGTTGAGGTTCAGGTCTCAGGTAGCTCTGGCTTGAAGGTATTAGATGGCTGTAAACCTGGGCAGAAAGTTACACTTTTAACAGTGTGTTGCATCTGGGATGAATCCAAAGCAAAAGTTATGAAATATACACCGATCAGCCATTAGATTATGAAGACAACACTGATCATCCCATTTCTTTGCTCTTGTCAGTAGGTGGGATAAATCAGACAGCGAGCGAGTGAGGATTACTATACTATTACTACTGTTGTTGGCTAGGCTTGTTAGCTGGTGTTTTCTTGCGTGTTACTTCTGATCTTGGCAGAGAGGAGAGATGTTGATTGAAGTACAGTCACATGTCCAATCATTTCTTACCTACTGCTGGTGGCTAGGCTAACTAGCTGGTGTTTACTAGTGGTTGACTTCTGTGGCTAGGCTAATTAGCTGGTGTCTGATAGTGTTTTATCTCTGATCCTAACAGAAGGGAGAGGTGTTGTTTGACTTGAAGTCACATGTCCCATCACCTCTCATTACCTCCTGCCGTGGACTACGCTAGGTAGCTGGTGTCTGATTGTATCTTATTTCCGATATAGGCAGAAGGGAGAGATGTTTGGTTGAAGTGTAGTCACATGTCCCATCATCTCTATTACCTACTGCTGCTGGCTTGGCTAGTTGGTTTTTCAGTTGGACTAGGCTTCTAAATGAGTTTTGCCTCAGATCATGGCACAAGGGATCGTAACATCTCGTCCTGTGTATTAATGAATACTACCATATCCATCAACATTATCATTATTAATTATTACTGCAGGGTTAATGCCATTATTAATATTCCAAAATTCCAAATTAGAAATGTTCTTTCTGTCTCTTATTTGCCTCCCTATTATGCATCGTTCCTTTTCCTTTCTTTTACTTTTACATATACTTGATTCTCAATATGAAGCTGCACCACACAGCCTATGGCTTCCTATGATTTGTAGATGTTTTGTACCAATCGTTTTGTCCACAAAGTTGGAAAACATGAAAGTGGGAGAATTTAGGCAACTTTGACGGCGACAAGCTACAGTGTGATGCTTCGGTCTAGGTTTTTTCCGGGAGTCTCTGGGTTCGTCCATTCACGTGGACGCTACTTTGACACGTAGCACCTCCCTTTGCATAGCTGTAGACCATGTCCATCCTTTCATAGAAACTGTATTCCCTGTTAGCACGGGAAGAATTTGAGGAATACACCAACTAGTGTATTACAAGGTGTCGGCTTAGGCCTCCAGAATTCCTTGACTTCAGTTGGTGGTCAAGAGGGGGGCAAAGAAGTCCGGTCCATGCATCTGTTGCTAACAATAAGGAGACAGGTCAAATCTGTTCTGGCAGCAAAAAGAGAACTTACAAAATATTATGTGGTCATGATGTTATGGCTTAAACAGAAATGGTTCATAAATCTATAACAAAGGACTAACGGTTGCAATGATGTGCAGTATATTACTCCTCTAATTTCGTATCTAATTTCTTCTAAATTACTGTCCGTGCAATTCTGTGGTGCCACTTTATAGCGTGTTAAAAGCTGTAACAGGCGTCTTCCTGTTAAAAGGGAGCTTTTCCTTGCCACCATCGCATTCACGCTCACCCTGGGGGGTTCCAGGCCGGGTTTTGAGAAGCGTCTTGAGGCAATCTGGATTGTCATTGACGCTATATAAATAAAACTGAATTTAATTGAATGGAAATAACTGTGGCTGTTGAACTTCCTTTGATGCAACTTGCTTCGAGAGCCTTTGTGCCTCTGCCGCCTCCAGAGAGGGTTATGCCTGGTTAACAGTTTATTCATCGCGTATATAAAGTACTTAGAGTATATACGACTGTTTCACATGCTGATAGTTCATGTCATCGCGCTCCAAAGTTGTTACTTTTCTTACGACATGTCAGTGAAACACCAGCGCCGTTGCTGCTTCGAAGCGACAGGATTGTCAGTTTGATTCTTCCACATATATTCCGTAACTTTGCTATTTTGGTCTGTTCTGTACACTGCACGTGTTTGTTTGTTTTTTTTGTTTTTTTTACTTTTTCTGTCCATTTTGGAGTGTCTCTTCTGCTGCTCCCCCCGAGGAGGTTTCTCCCCGTCACATTTTTTTTCTTATTCAAATTGAGCCTCCAAGAATAGGGAGGTGGTGGTGGTGTCATGCGCCTCTGGAGGGAAATGCGCGTTCTGTGATATTGGGCTGAATACATAAAACTGACTTGATGACAGGAAACAGGAGGAATGACGTGATTATGAAGGCAGCGTCAGTGTCGCGGTAATACCGTAATAGTGACGGATGGGGGACGCTGAGTGGCCTGAGTGAAATCATTTTTATTGTGATTTAAAAAGGCATAAAAGGTAAAATGGCACAATACAACCTTACTGGGTCTTACTCAGCGCTAAAGACTGTGCAAACATTTATTTTTTCACCTTGAGTGTAATAACTCTTGCTTGAGTCCCTCGTGCATAGAAGAAAACTCACTCAGAGTTTCACCGCTGAAATCCTAGGAATGCGTTATCAGGGGCAGGGTTCTTAGTATGCAATATTTCGATGGGTATGATACACAATGTTGTACACAATTTGCATAGAGGTTAAGTCCTGAATGAAAGACAAGGTGAGCGTATACAGCCTTATTAGCTGGAAAGAGACGGATGGGGTGAAGGAACCGGAGAATAGAGGAGCGAAATAATAATGAGTTCAATAGCCGGGTATGAGGAAGCGCGCCGATATATGCTGAGGCATGTGCTGTCCTCTGGTTAAGTCCAGGATGACTTTTTCCTGTGGCACACACTGCGGCGCCCCTAATGATTCAAGCCGCAGAAGTGCTTACACAACACACTCCAAAAGTTTGCACCATGCAGCTAAGAACGCCCACGGACTACATGAGTCCACACAGCACTGTCATATACAGGTGTTAGCTGAGCCATGAAACAATCCATCAAATGAAGGCTCTTACACCAAACTGTATTTAAGATCATATTTTTCTTTCCACGGCAGTATTTTCCCACAAGTAAAGCATTAAAATCAGAGCATTTTTCAACCTATAAATAATGAAAGTCGTGTTTTCTTTTATTTTTGATGAAAAGGGGAAGAATCGTGTCTTTGACGAAACTCCACGTGCATCATTGAATCTTGACGTAGCTGGCACATTTTCATTATTTTTGCATTGTGAAATGATAGAATTGGATGCACACCAGTCCTCCGAATGTATTCCTTTATTCTGTGTGTGTGGATCTTTAAAAAAGACATCCATCCAGAGCCTTCCATACATGTTAATGCCTGTGGAAACGCACTCATCGTCAAAGCCTCTGATTGCCAGCGTGGCTGCTCAGGAGACTGTGATTGTTTATAGAATTCTGAGGCTCATCATGGAGCGTATGCAAATTTCCGTTTCAGTGAGGATCGCCAGGTTAAAGGTTCCGTCTTGTTTATTCCTTGTTGAGCTTTATTTATTCAGGAAGGTCTGCTCAAGATCAAGAACTCTCTCTTACGAGGGAGACCTGTGAACAGAGCGCGTACGCCCAAGTTCACGGCTAAGACGAGTCAATCACGCAAAACAATTAGCACAGAGGAATGAGTGCTTTGGCTTCCTTTGTTGTGAGAACGGTTTTGCTTCATTAACAGAAGGACCTCAGAAACAGACACTAACCACGGGGTCCTAATCTCCTGCAGAGAATCACCAAGTGCAAAGCTGAGGAAGGGGTTAATACCATCAGTAGGCAGGTGAGAGTGCCACGCACCACGTCCAGATCATATCATCACAGTGGTTAGTCTCTGAAGAGGAGGCAGACATGTAGTAAAGTCCACTACACAAGATTCTTTACCTTTCCTTATTATCATATATGAGAGTTAGGTCAGGAGTGCACTGTCATGACAGGCAAACCAAATGTACCAAGTGTATGGAACCTCATGGAGAAAAGAATTTGTGAAAGGTCCCACAGTTTGAAACCTTTTTGACATATTTTTCAATGAAACCGTAACTCAAAGATGAACAAAATTCGAACAATGGGAAGTTGCGATTTCTGTGGGGGAAAAAAAGCTGCCATTAAGGTAACAATGATACACTGCTGCTGGTGGCTGCAGGTTGGGGGTCAACGTAATCCCGGGGAGACCCAGGAAGTTGTTTGGAGGAATTTGATAATTTTTTCAATAGCGCAAACTATTGTGAGTTATGTTAATTCAAATACCGCAAACTTTAACGAATCGCCAGCGGTCCATTCGGTTATAAAGGTTAACCTTTCTACGATGTGTTCCATCTTTATTTAATCAAAACAATGACAGTTGAGGAAGATGGAGCAGCAGCCGGAAATCTTAAAGCGTAAACACCACTGACTGTATATTCTAACCCATCGTGGCGTCACCCGTTGGATTTTGATCCTCGAAAATGAAGCCCAAAGTGGGCGGAGCTCACAGTCGCCATGTTGGATGAGCTTTTCCCAACTCAGCCCACCTAACTCTCCGCTACCTGTTATCTCAGGCTACCACCTGTCACTTAAAGCAGAATGTTTAAATTTATCCCCCATACAGTTGTCATGAATAGTGAAATAAACTGCTGAGACCAATAACGTTTCTTGTACCAGGCTGTAAACATGTTTAATAATGCTGTAAAGTTGGGCTTTTTAACATGGAGGTCTATGGGGATTTGCTCCCTTTTGGAGCCTCGAGCAGCCACTCAGGGAAGTTTTGCACTGACTTTTTTTTTAATTTCCACATGGGCTACATCGCCCAGACCCGGAGGTTGCCGCTTGGTAAAGACATTACTACAAAGTGGACCTGTCAGGTTCCGGTGCTAGGGTCTGCGAAGGGTCTGGGCTGATGCTGTAGCCACACGGCCAAATTGACACTAAGGTATAAACTGTGCAAGTGTGACACGGGTAATGAGCTAGATTTCTCCAGAATAAATTATCATAACGTCATCAACCACCGAAGCCTGGAGGGTGAAGTTATGTATATGGAAGTGTTGACATTTAACTGCATGCAATGCATGAATAGCAGAATTGAACCAATTATGCTTACGAGGTCCAGGGCAGGGTCAAACCAAAACACACAGTAAGCAAAACAAAGGCTAAATGATTTTTTTTTTCAGTGTGACTGTGTCATGATTCAATGCCACCTGTATTTCTTTGCATGATGTAATCATTTTTGTATTTGTACATAAGGGTTTCTGTTCCATGCGGCACATAAAGGCGGGGAAATCATTCAGGTATTCCAGTGAACACTGGGAACTGCGTGGGATGTGCTGGTCACAGAAATAAAAATAGAACCATTCTAGCCAAATGTAAAGCTTGCCAGTTATCACGGAAATATATAAATAAACACAAATCTTCACATTCCCACAAACGCCTGCGTTAGTCGAAGAGCAAAACGACAGAGCAGACATGTGCCGTGTGATGACGCCTCCATCATGCAGGGTTATCTGCGTGCTGGAGCCACTGGAGCTATTAATCATGCACAGCACACTTCCAAAATACACCCTATTTGTAGTAGCACAACACGCTCGCACACAGACATGGACATGCTGCACACCTTACTACAGGCACATATTCTCTTGTTAAGCGGGGAGCGAAGGACAGGGAGGCTGTGCAGACCAAATCCTGTCTGGTCAACCATGCAGAACAAGAAGAAGGAGGGAGGGAAGGAGAAAAAATGGGTTATCTGAAGAAATACAAAAGAAAATTAATGCTTGGACACCACGACTCTTACCCTCAGGAGGGATCACGGCCTCCCCCCTCAGATAAGCCTCAGAGAGGTCAATAAGGAAAACCATTTGCTGACAAATGACCACCACTGTAATGCCATTATAAACCGGACCCGTTGGAATCAGAGGGTGCACATCAACACATGAAAAGGGCTCACAACAGCCTGAAACTAATGCTGCTCGCCACTGATAATCCCTCGCCTGCTACTTTGAAACCATCACGAAGTTTCACTTCTCAGATCTAAATGCAACATTTAGGTCATTTTAATACTTTAATTTATGCTTCTAAGCTCCGGTCCTCTGTACTGTTCAGGCCATGAGCTCAGGCACTGCGGCTGGAGATTTAATTGCTTTTAACAACGTGGATGCGATGGTTTCGCGGCGCGTCCCGGGGTTCTGTTCGGAGCGTCGCTTTTGCACATCCTCTGAAAATTTACCCGAACGTGCAAGATGCAATGGTCACATCAGCACTGTGCGGTATAGAGATTATATGGGCCGCTAACCCACATCCCTACAATGTGTAATTGCTGCAGCGCGGCGCGAAACACGGCTGTCAGAATAAGTGATGAGAGATCATTATATCACAGGAGTTAATGTGGAGATCTACGAAAAAATATATATATATATATATATATATATATATATATATATATATATATATATATATATATATATATATATATTCCAACTGTGCCTGGCAATAAACTGTTGGGAAACAGAAAAGAGTGGGTCCGGTGTCATGTTTTGTCCACCACTCATCAGGCGCCTGAGCTGGCTAAGCAATTTTGTCAATCACTGGTCCACTGAGACCAATTTTCCACACAGTAATGTGGAAAGTGAATAATACGAAACTTCTGTACAGCCTGACATCTCTGGCGTGCCCTCTAGGAATCAGCCGGTAGCAAATATGTGAACATTCGTAACAGTTTTCTATGTGTGTGGCTAATTTCTATCAAGTCTGTAGTCCTGGTGAATTCTTTGCATTATTCAGGTCCCTTCAGTGGCTTTGTTTACACATCTCGTTTAGCGATAGCCCCTTATCAAGGACTGTAATATTTGCACCGGTTGTTCTGCCAGTCCACCTGTCCTCTTGTGATGTAGTTTTCTCCGCATGTCCTCGAGCCTTTCAGTGCCCCCGCCTCCTCCCAACCCCGCCTCCTTCCCTCCCCTCGCTGACTTTTAAATAAGCGGGGCACCCAACGGATATATATCGCTAACTCCATTAAGTAGGAACTCATAGCCTTAAGGTGCAGGTTGGTGTGGGGGGTACGAGCCTTGTTTGTGTCCGTATGCACATGCATGCATGCTTATATGAGGAGGAGCGCTCTGTGCATGCAGAGAGGGGAAAGGAGGAGGAGGAGGAAAGGGCGAAGAAAGGAGGTGAGGAGAGTGTGTGTTTGTGTTTGTGTGTATGAGGGCGTGGGCTGCAGTCACGTAGCACTGAGGTCAAATTTGCAAAGGCTGAATATAAGCACCCGAATTCCCATTTTGCATTCACCTAAGACAGAGCGCAGTGGGCATTAAATGGATGACCTCCCCACCTGCATCTACGCATATGAGTGTGTGTAAATGATGCATGCGGTAGAGGGAAGAACAATAAGCCCAAATAATGTAAATTATTATATGAATAACAAACAAGACCACGCACAGTTCCAGTACCGGTCAAAAGTTCGGAGACACCTCCTCACTGGGTTGAGAAGCGGCGTCCAAACTTTTGACTGGTAGGCCTGCACGTTACCAGCATTACCACGTGCAATGTGTGATTTATCGAACACTTCACAACGGCCCGGAGTCTAGCTTTTAAGCATGGATGAATCATGTTTATCTGTCACCCCCGACACAGCCCATTAGTTATCGGTGCAGGGCAGGACAATAATCACTTTCATGTGTTTCTGCTCTGTCACTCTGGCACATATCGTGTTTAGATCCCTGAAAAAGCTTGAATAATATGAATCAATGCCAACCGGGTGGAAAGTCCCACTATTCACTCCACTATTAGTCCACGCGCCACAAAGCAGTATTGGAAGCACCCTCTTGCTAGTTATCTCAATGTTGGTGTTGGATTTGACAGAGGGTGCATTCTAGGAAGGAAAGTGTATTGTTAAGTAGATATCCTTTTCCAAAATAAAGAAATAAGTAAACAGCTCTATCTTGTATAAATAGAAATGAAGAAGAGACGTTAAGCTAAATTATTTTACTTTTCTGCAGCTTTTGCAACACTAGCTCAATACTCAATACTTTATAATCAACTTTTAGGTTGATGATCCTTCCTTCTGGGCGCCCCTTCTCTTTAGAAAGTAAATTCAAGACTAAAATACTAATTGGTGAGACAGACGACCAACAACTATGACGATAATCTACCAGTGGACAATAATTGGCACCTGGGACTCTAATATTTAAAGACGACTGTGTGTTGTATTTCATTGCAGCTTAAATACTGCACAGTGCATAGCTCCTTTATATTCTGTATGTAGCTTCATCATCATTGGCAGTTGATATCTTTTTTTTTTATTATTATCATTTTACAGTGACCTTCCTTTCAAAACTGGGCTTTTTGTTCCTTCACTTGGGTGTTTGATCTTAACTGTGCAGAATTAAACTACACTGCAGAACTTTTGTCTTCCCCTTCTGGCAAGACACAAAACCTGCCAGCACACATATAGAAGAAGAGAGGAGCTAAGCTATCCCAGGTTGAACCTACGAAAGTGGTGCAGAGAAATGCGTACCAGTGCTGGGCCTATCTTTCTAAATATCGATGATATCAATACCATGGCTATTATCGGCATCGGATTGATACTAGCGTGATAAGATCGATACTTTTATTACAGTTTCTCTTCTATACATCCAGTAAATGACTCCTTACAGAGTTCAAGTAT
Organism: Mugil cephalus; assembly: GCF_022458985.1. NCBI lineage: Eukaryota > Metazoa > Chordata > Actinopteri > Mugiliformes > Mugilidae > Mugil > Mugil cephalus. The sequence goes on along the minus strand of NC_061788.1, from coordinate 5,295,131 downwards.
CGATATTGGTATCGGCATTACTAACCTTGTATTTACTCGGTATCAGATCAATAACAAAATCCCCAGTATCGCCCCCTAATGGCTACTTTGACATTGTTGGTTTTGTGGATTCTGGGTATGTGGCGGCTTCCAGGCCTCTAGACCTGCTTCCTCATTTGTTGGAGTTTGGGGAGTTTGTTCGTTGGTAGGAAGAATCTGAGCAGCCTCTCTTTTTCTACGTTGCCTGGACGTGGTTGAGTTGAACTATGGCTGAATTTAGTTGAATATTGTGCTCTTCTATTCTTGCATTCACTCACTTGAACCCACATTTACAGACACGACTGATTTACTGGCTGCATATTTGATTCAAGTCAATACAATTAATCATACTTTACTGAAAAGATTCATGGGTAGTCTCCGGAGTTGGTCCTTCCTTTGAGCCGAGGCGTAATTTAGAGACAGTTACCAAATTCACATTTATCTATTCTCTCTGTACAAGTAGCTTGCCCACTGCTGGTAATATAATTCTAAATAGGCTTGGTATTTACTTACTGGAGAGAGCAGAAAGAAGCTCAGTGACAAAGGCCATGGTTGAACAGGCTAATTTTTGTAAAATATTTGGACTAGGTTATGCAGCTATTTGAGCTGCCTAAATAATTTATTAAATAACTTAATTTTTAAACTACTTCTGAATAAACTGGTACTTTCTGACCTAGTAGTATTCGCCATTTGTCGATCGCTTTCAGTGTAACACAATGAAGACGTCATCTGAACACTATCTTTTTCATTTTGACCATCAGCTCCTAGACTGTACTGTAATCTTCCCGACAACAAGAAACCTTGGTTATATTTGTAACTCTTTGTTCTCTGCCACTATGCTGGAGGCTATCTGATGCTATGGTTGATCTACTCAGCTCTGGAAAGCAATCATTGTTGGTTGAAGTGCATCGCTAATAGAGTTTCAGTGCGGGAACATGGACCTGGAGATGGTCACAAACTCTTAAAACTCTGAAAATGTGACAAACGGAGAACCCACTGACCAGCAGCTTGACTGTAATGTTAATTTAAATGGAAGAGATTACATATATGACCGAGGTTAAGAGTTATCAAAACCTCAGGGATTCATTTGTGATGTCACAACTTGTTCAATCACTGCAACTTCCTGTAAACTCGGCCTGGAGCTATTTATAAATATACTTTATTATTATCATTTTGCATTCAATATTAAACTGTTAGCTAGCTATAAGCTAAATAAGACACAGGTTCAAATATTATTTTTTTCATTTCAAACATGTGCAACAGTAGGGGAAGTTGTAGGGCAAAATTTTAAAAAATGTATAAAAAAAATGTCTAATCAACTAAAGATTTTGCGACCCCCCGCAGTACCTCCATGGACGCCCCGGGGGTTGCGAACCCCCTATTGAAGACCTATGCTTTAGTAAAGGAAACGTCCTTTAGTGGCTCCTCCATTGAGGACAGACTTCATACATTCTGGATTATTCAAAGAGGCTCAAGAAATAGACGTAATAAAGTGAAGAAAAGTCAGGCAGAGTAACAGCAACAGCAAAAGCACCTCTTAACTTTTACTCTCCTGTTTATCCCGTCGACGACAGTCCATAGGACAGAAGTACAGGTGATAAGAAATATGCCTCTCCTTCGTTTCCAAACCTTTAGAGCCCTCAAGTCAGTCACACAAATGGGAGGGAAGAACATTGGTTCCACTCACAAACCAACTCGAGCACAAAGCAGCTCGGTCCAATTATGGGAGGAGCGAATTAAAAGTGCAAATTGCGGCGTAAAATATTTCAGAGTGAAATTTAAATGTAAAACCCGGAGCCAGCGTGCGTGGAGCATTCTAATGAAGCCATCGAAGGGGATTAATATGCCGGGTAATTGCTGGATCTCTTCTTCCTCTCTAAAGCCCCTTTTTAATCAACAGTCAACTAATTACTAAAACACGGGGACATTATGAATAGGAAAAAAAAAAAGAAAAATGTCGGTTTCGAGAAGGTGGGTGGACAGAGAGATTAAAATAAAAAAATAATTTAAAAAAGGAAGTCTTCCTTACCATCCATCCATGAAAATTTTGTGACTGCTCGCACATAATAAACATCCACGATACCCGGGTTGTTTCAGGGCCTCGATCCAGTTCTGGGTGCCCCTAAATCATTTGAAGGACTTTTCCTGTCAGTAGCGAGAGCGTCACACTACCGTGCTCGCACATCTCCTGGATCTCTAGGGGAGGGGACAGTTTCTAAATCTGTTAATTCTGTGCAGTGTTGGAAAATTAATTTTTCTATCAGGCCTTGAAGATGACAAATCACCCCAGAATGAGGTTACGACAAACACCACCACAACCGCTACGGGATGCGTTAGATACGAGGGCCATCCTGAAGCCGAGCCGAAAAGAGGTTCCGCTTGTTAAAAAGGAAAATACTCAAAGTTACAAAGCTGTGTAAGTCAAAAGTTAAAATAATAATAAAAAAAAAGTTAAGTGCGAGTCCGCATGAGTTGCGTGGAGCATTAAAATTCTGTCCACTGTTTCACTGCTAATGGAGCTAGTGGAGAGAGGTAGATATTTGGAGCTTTTTAGAGCTCATTAAATACATTTAGCGGTATATAAGAAACATTTTAATGAGAACAGACAGAAATATTGGAGAAATACTAAATATATAGTAGCCTTGTACTTAAAGTGGAAGATAATTATGGTTATTTTCATCCGGTGGTTAATGATTATGATCATATTTTGTATATTATGTTACAACCCTTAGCGTGCATCGCTAACAACTCTTATCTCCTTCTTTTTTTAAGTTTTAGTTTTTTAATTTCATTCATTAATTAAAACAAAGCAATTCAATATAAACACAAACGTTCCCAAATTTGAAGGAAAATGATGAAAGATGAAATGTAATCTGCCCCTTTACCTCAAGAATCAATTTACAAGGAGCATAAATGAGCAAAATAACGATAATAATAAAATAAAATGAAATAAAACAGGCATCGGTCAACATGTTTCCTGACTGTCACGTTTCCATTTTAGTTCCCAAGATACAAACAGAAAGAAGAAAGAAAGAAAGAAACGTTTGCAGACCTCTAACTAGCATGTTTCATTATATTTCCATTATACTGCTTTTAATTGTTCTTTTAAATGTAAATTATGATTTGGATTCAGATTGTTCCATAAACTGATTCCTAAGTTTAGTCTTGAATCTTGATTTTTTAAAAATATCTTTGTTCTTTTAAAGTTATACTTGTTTTCTCTTTTTATAATAATAAAATGTTTATAATAATGTAATGTCTGTACCAGAGACTGTTTTTTATATATTTTATATATATATATATATATATATATATATATATATATATATATATATATTTATATATATATATATATATATATAGATATATATATATATATATATATGTACAACAATAAGATAAACGATGAGCCACTGTGAGCCAACCTGCACAACATGACAAACCTGGAGCAAAAAAATCAACTTGGATGGAATTTAATTTTAATTTTAGAATGTATATTAACACTTTCGCTAGTTTCACATATTAAATTCAGCCCCATCAGTTGTCCTTTTCACATGGACCCTTCCACCCACGTGCGTTTCCAATATCACAAATTCTAGCGCTGCATTTGACAACTTCTGTTACTTTCCGAATCTGACAATTTGCCAAACACCTCACGTTAGCTCAGGCCAGTGTCTGAACTCGTCTCCACAGGCCTCTTTTTTCCATTTTTGTTGCCCAATTTTTCTCACTTTTCATGTGAACAACAGCATACGCACCTTTTTTGCAGTATCTAATTTTTGTCTAACCAGTCCAGGCAAATACAGCCTTTATTTAAATAAACAGCCATCTTTAGCATTCCTGAGCATTTCCCACACGTGTGTTTTTCTGGCTTGAAGCTAGTCCTTTCCCTCGTTCCTATCGTATTGTGAAAAAGCAGAAGCTTGGTCTTTGTGACAGCTTGAAAGCCTTCCTGTGTTTCGCTCATCGGAGCACCCACACGAAAAGATAAATAAATAAATAAATAGATTTTTTTTAACGTCTGATTTTTATGTATTAAATGCACATTTTTGATCATTTGGCACAGGGTGAAAACGACAGATGACTGTAACTCTGCTCAGACTGCCAGCGTTTTTATTTATTTATTTATTTTATTATTATTTCCTCATACAAAAGATAAATAAATAAATAAGTCTCATAATTGGTGTCCAATTATCCTTAAGGTGTAGTTTTAGTCATTAAATTGCTTCTGCTTCTGTGACACCTACACGTTCCTTGGTGGTTTGGGGGATTGTCTGACATACGGTTCATTCTGCTAATGATGTGATTCTGCATTTGGCTGAAATGGCGTGGAAATGGTTTAAATACAAGGTCATTTTTAAAAGTCAGTGTCTCCTGAAGCTATTTTCATAGTGTGTGCACTGTTATCATGCTTAAAGACACAATCATCGCCTGCTGGTAACAAGTGTGGTACATCAAAATCAGTGCACTGTGCAGTGGGACTACATAGCTCACTGTCACACTTTTACAGTGCATATTTGTGCTACTGCGACGACAAACAGCACGTGAGTGCACGTTAACTATGTAGCAACATGCAAATGCAGCATATGCACTCGACTGCACGCTCCAATAAAAAGCACCTAGAGAAGCATGTGGGGAAAAGATGACGGGCCGCTAAAGTCCATGAAACTGCTGCCATCAATCATGCCAGCGCATTTGAAAAATACACACGATATGTCCGCGAAAGCTGAGGACTCTGCAGATTACAAATGGTATAAGTTTTTCACTCTATGACCAAAAAGTCACTGAACTAGCAGACGTGTCACTCATTCAAGTCAACCAGTCGGCTCTCGAGATGCGGCCAAACGTTTCCGAGAGCGTGTGACTGACGTCTCAGTCGCCAGTTCACACCAGAGTGCAGAGCATTTTCGTTTTATTATCACATTTGGATTTTCAATTTTCTATGCACTGATGTGCACGTTGATCAGCCACAACATTAAAACCAGAAGTGAATAACATTGAACCGTCTTGTGACAATTCAGTGTTCAGCTGGGAAACTTTGGGCGTGGATGTTATTTAGACATGTAGCATCCACCTAGATCAGACCAGGCGCCCTCCATCCCATAGCAGTGACACTCCTTGATGACCTGACACAGGCGCACACAAAAACAGTTCAGAGAAAACATGAAGAACAGCACAAGGTGTGTGCGTAAAGAGAGCGCCAGCACATTCCGACGGAAAAGATGGAATTTATCAATTTGTACTTGTGCTTAGAAAAGTGTGTAAATTTACGAACAACTCTGAACGTGAGTACACGCAAAATCTAGTGGCTGAACAGTGGAACTGCACATAGAACCCATTAAGAGAATCACAGGGTTAACCAATCTCAAACTGACTTCACATGTTACCACATACTGGTTTCTTCTAATAATAAAAATGCTTAATCAGTAATTTAGCAGACACTTTGAATAACTTGTGTGACAGAGAAAGGTTGACATACACAACCACTGCTTATCTTGTTTGATTTTGAGAATTGTGCGTTTTCAAAGAGCGTATTCTGATCTGTTAAACAACTCTTCCCCAAAAACACTCTGATGGATTTGTGCCGTAATTTAAAACACTTGTTGAAGCGAGAGTTTGGAGACACATGTGGCATTTCACAGCCGACACTAAGTGGAATGAACCCGGCAGTTTAGGATGGAATCATTTCTCTGGCCTCAGTTTACATCCAGTTCTCATACAGACGTCACCAACAAGCCCAAATTAAACCAGGATTTCAGGTCACTGCCGGACTCCCAAACACAATTTGGAGCCATAGATTGCAATAAAAAAGCACACAATTAATTCAGTTACGAATGAGAAAGGATTTCCTTCAATCAATACACAAATAATGTGAAATGCAACCGCGTCTCTATTAAATGTTGCTGTAGAAACGCACTTCAGTATAATTCTCATAAACTTACTCAAACAAGAGCGAGGACCATTCAGATATTTTAGGTAAGTCTGCCTGTTAGCTGATCTTTGGGAAGTGAGAAGTTGCTTTGTTTATTTTAATGAGATCTAAGTTCGTTTTTTTATTTATTTAACATTCGCAATGCATCAATCTGTTTCAGTGGCTTGTTTAGTTGCAGTGAAGTATTTGTGATGTTGGTCAGATGATCCTTTATTTTATTTATGGATTTGGTGACGTCTTGTTGATTGTGCGACGACGATCTTCCTCCAACTCCTCCAGCTCTGAAGTGGAGCGCAGGCTGGACTGGCCCTCTTTCTCCCCTTCTGACCCTTCTCATCACTGATTATTTGTAACTATTTACAGTCATCTTAGGACTGATGTCCACTTTATACAAACTATCTACTGTGGGACACTTTCAACTGAACTCAATTTATTTTTTGCGTGTCTTTTTCGAGAGGTCAAGTGTTGAAGAGGCAATTGCCGCATTCATACGCGTATTATTAAGCCTACCGTGGCATGTGAACGCTTTAGGTTTGTGTGTTGCGATAATGCGACCAAAACATCTTCGCTGTATAAACAGAATCCACGTAATACGCGTTTGACAGGATGGAAGGGCCTTTCACAAAGGTGCGCGATGCAGGGGGATTTTTGGGACGACGCGGCAGTTGTGCGGCGCTCATTAGTTTGTCAGATAACGTATTCCCCGCGGGGATGTGGCAGCCGCCTCCTGCATTGCTAAGTGAAGTGCTGACAGCTGTGACATCAAATCACTGTTTGAAAGCGTAACTCATCGCTACGACATTGTGTCATCATAAAAAGGAGGCCATGCCTGCTAGTGTCGGCGCAACGAGCCTCACATCGTGACAGCCAGCTGCACCGATCCGCGGCATGAAAGGGGTAGGTGGCAGGTAGGGGCTAAAGGATCCGTGGCATTGAGAGAGATGGGAGATGTGAATGAGAGGTAAGATGCGCAGAAAAAAAAAAAAAAATGAAAGTAGGACAGCAGGAGCAATGGAAGATAAGAGAAGGGGTTAAAGCTAGTGATGTTCGCTACCACCGATTTTCTTTACGATCTGATACTGAGTGAATTTCAGGCTGGTATCGGCTATACCGGTACACCTTATTGTGTCTGGTAAACCTTACAAAGAGTAGTGTATTTCAAATCATAGCTTCATAAAGAATGAAATATCGAAAGTATCGATATTTTGATTTGATAATCAATTTTGGAGCGCAAAGACCTGGTATCGGACGTATCGATATTTCAGTATCGATCCACGCTTCACTAACTAAAGCAGGAACTTGAGTAGAGTGACATGCAGAAAAAAGGAAAATAGGATAGAAGGAGCTCTGGTAGATAATAGAAGGGGTTAAAGATAGTGATGTTTGATTCCATCGATTTCCTTTCCGATCTGATACCGGGAAAAATTCAGGCTGGTATCGGTGATACCTATACACCCTGATGTGTCTGGTAAACCTTAAAAAGAGTAGTGTATTTCAAATCATAGCTTCATAAAGACTGAAATATCGAAAGTATGGATATTTTGATTTGAGAATGAATTTTAGAGCGTAAAGACCTGGTATCGGAAGTATCGATATGTCGGTATCGATCCACACATCACTAGTTAAAGCAGAGAGACAGAGAGGAGAAGAAATATGTATATATCTCACTTAAAACACGCAACATTTGAAATTATTAATCTGTCCATATTCTCTTTTATCTGTAAACGTTCTAGGACATCCATATCATAACAGTCCTGGGCATGGATCCAGTAGGTACTGGCTGTTTCCTGGTAAACACAGATCGGAGCCAGATCTTAGCCAAACCAGGCAGATGGCTGCAAAGAAGAAAAAAAAATGTTCCCTTAAATGGCCTTAACTGAGATGTATCAGTTCACATCCTGACACTCCATATTTTTTGGTACTAAGAAAGGAAGTGACAAGAGAGTGTTTTCCAAAGCCAAACCCCTTAACTCCCCTGTGACACAGCTGTCACACTGATTCAGAGAAAGTAAAACAATATGCGTGTGCAATGTACATGTCGGCATTTATGCCCCACCGCTTGTGTTTGACACGTAACATTCAAACAGAACCAGTTTGAATGAAGTCGGCAGAGTGATTTTTCTGACAAGCTTTTCATATGCTCGGAGTTTGGGGTCTATCTTCTTTCCCTGTGTCGCAGCAAAGCAAAGCAAAGCAAAGCAAAGCAAAGCGCTGGGACGACTTGCGTGAATGGTTGCGGAACGGCAGGTGGTCTCGAGCAATAAGATACCCACGGGAGCTTATTTTCTCCCCCCGCCACGCGCCAAGCTTATTCATCCAGCTCGAACACTGGCCGCACGTTTAAAGAGTAAGACTCCCTCTGTTAAGTGAGTTTTGTTGTAAGACTTTGATTCCCTGGCGTATTAAATGTGCCAGGGGTAAAGTCAAGAACATCATTCGCCGCAGATGGATTTGCAGCATCATCCTGATTCAGCAGACGTCGATGGGCAAACTCATCTGCCCTCAAGAAAAACCTCGCTCCTCTCATCTGTTTTCTTTGCAGGGTGTATACCACACTCCATTTGCATACTGTTCAAACACGCTGCCATCCCATGCAGCTGTGTGTTCTCGCATAATGCACATGGTAGGTGGCGCAATAATGAATCTACAAGACAGTTTGCAGAGGCGTTAGATTCTTCATCATAATGGCTGTTACACATACAGCCAGACAGACATTTGAAACCAGGCCCGCTCTCATTCAAACCCGGCCGAGGATTTCACTGCAAATTGATGCGGTCCCTTTTACAATGTCGCTGCCTGGGTACTGACAGAGCCCCAATAAATCAAAGCAACCGCGGGGGAAAATATGGGGAGGACCTCGCAGTAAATCCCACCGGTATCATAAGTGTACAGCATCTAAATGCATCTATACACACTGGCTGTCTCTCCGTGTTCCGTGCTGTCGAATGACGACTTTCTTTTGTCTGCTTCTCCGTCGTTTTCGTCAAAGCCTCCTCGAGCGGTTCCCTCGGTCATCGCTCCTTCAAATTCAAATTAGCTTTGACGCAGCTGTTGCCAGAAAGAGGATTAGAGCGCACGTCATTACACGACCGATCGTGACTTGTTTCACTTTGTCATTGTTTCGCTTTTGTAGCAAACTCATGGAGCATTTCAATGCACTCGATTTCACCGCAGCATTTCATTTGATTTTCATACAGAAGGTTTATCCTTTCCAAAATAAATCCACTGAGTTTTGCTTTACATTCTGTATGTCGTGCACATACTTCTTTGCTGCATCAGTGATACACTGACACGGTTGAGAAAGAATCTTGAAATATCCTGTAGAAATTGACTGTATATGGGCAAACCCCTCATAGCGTCGCTCACTGGCTTCTGAACCTTGAAAATGAAGCCCAAAGTGGACGCAGCCCGTGGCCGCCATGTTGGATGAGCTTTACTCCGCCCACTCGCAGATACTCCAGATATGGACATGGGGGGGTCATGTCAGACGTTGAGACCCGCCCACCCAACTTTCCTCTACCCATTAGTCGACCACTGACGGTCAGTCAAAGCGGAAACGCCCTTAATTATGCAGAATTTTAAACCTTAATAAAAAATAAACAAATGAGTTAGAAAAAAAATCCCCCCTTCAGTTGTCATAAATAGTGAAATAAACTGTTCAGACTAAAACTTGTCTTCTGTACCAGGCTGTAAACATGTTTAATAATCCTGTATCCAGACACAATGTGGATTTGCTCCCCTTTGGAGCCTCAAGTGGCCGCTCGATGAACTGCATTGTTTTTGCACTTCCACATGGGCTTCATCCCTCAGACCCGGAGGTTGCCACTTGATTATTACGAGAAAATGAGTAAAAGGAGTCTTATGCCGGCCAGATACGTCACGCCCACTCATGACCAAGGAGTTGAATCCACCGTTTTCATGCAGTTAATTCCTGAAGCCCAGTGTCAGGCCATCGATGAGCATCGGTCAGCAGCAGTGTCATTTGGAATGATTAATCAGCTCGACAGACCTAACAACTATCTTTGCAACAGCATAAATACCTGGAAGGAAGTTACTGTCGACCAGCTGATTAGCCTGATATAGCAGAGGCCAGCTCTGTGTGATGGGTTGTGATGCTCTAGCGTCCTAGCCTTCTAGCTAACAGAGGGGCTTTTGTTGTCCCTTAACTGTTACACACTCCGCCTGTCGGCTGTAGTCTTTACATTGTTTTTGAAGTGCAACTTTTTTTGCTCCAGATACAGGTAATGCGAGGTATGTGTAAAGGTTTCCACTCCTGCACTGGAGTGCGTCACGCGGCACAAGAGACTTTACCCTATATTTAGATCATCGTATTTGGCCCGCCAACAAAATCCACTGAAACTCCAGACGTGGTGAATGATGACCCACTAACTTGGTACCAGCTCACCGAGTATTAAGTTTTACTCCCTGCACGTGTCACCTCCGCCCCGTAACACCCTTCTTTTTTCCAGATCTTGCAGGTCTTTTTTTTTTTCTCGGCCTGAGCGTGCACACTGAAAATTCTGCAGATGGTCCAGTATGCAGCAGCATTTCTAATCCTCTATCAACTGAAGACAGCCTTGAAATCCTCTCCACTAAATGGCCCCCCTCTCCCCCAACCAACATTATGGGCTTACTGCTAAGTCACCTCCAAAGTAGCTGCTGCCATGATTACTACCAGATTTCCCTCATTACCAGTTTTTATGAGCCCTGTTGTTCACCATGCTCTGCTAATGCACGGAGCCTACCAATACTGCTAGTCAGTGAATATCAATATCAACTCTTCTCTTTTCTAAGACTCACTCTGTTTTTTTTTTTTTTTTTGAAAAAAGCTGGAGAAGTTATGTTTTCCAAGGGCAAAAGCTCACCAAACATGATCTTTCTTTCTTTTTATTTCTCGCTTCAGCGTTCTCTAGAGGTTTAAATAACAGTCTCCAATTTGCTAGGTGTGTACAGTAGGTTAGCAAACATACCAATTATACCATAATCTACCTGCCTCCAAGCCCTGACGTATATATATATATATATATATATATATCTCCTAGATAGTCCCTTTAGGTGACAGTACTCCCCTGAGTGACATCCCTTTATGGTGACCTGCTGAAATATTCCAGACAGTTTTAGCACCTCTTATCTTCCACTGTGAGTCTCTACAGTCAGCATTTTACCAGAATGTCCCGCTGTGGGGGCAAACTGCCAGGTACATTTTTCACCGCATCCATGATATTGTGTATAAGCGGTGAATGCGGGTGCTCACTGCCTCTAATGCCCAGAGATGTAACAACACCACTGCTGAAACATTTAAAGCTATATTATAGAGGGAGTTTTTGTGTAAGATTTATTTTCTTTTTGATTTTCTTTCTTTTTTGGGGGGGGCGGTGCAGTGTTAACGCTGGCCAGCAGGTGGAGAGGTTTTAAGGCCCCTTTTGATCCTCCTGCCCCCACCCCTGTCCCTCCTCCAGTCCCCTGAAGTGAGGAGTTTCTGTGTAAACTTCATTCCTCGCCACAGAGGGAGAACATATGTTGGAGATCTAGCAGAGGCAAACAGACAGGGACAGCAGACAAAGACGCTTTCAGACTGGAGTTACTCTCTGTTGCTGTTGGACATTATTTCCCGCCCCCCCCCAAGTCTTCAACCCTCTCATCAAAGTTAAGTGTGAAAGTTTTGTTGTAGACATGGATGCACCTTCTGTTGTGAGCTCTCTTCTCCTGGCCCTCGTGCTCTCCCAGCATCTTCACCACCACCACGTCCTCGTCCGGGCGGCGATGGACTCCTGCTATGATGAGGGGGGCGGTCCGAGCCGCTGCATGCCCAAGTTTGAGAACGTGGCCTTCAATCGCACCGTGGTGGCATCGAACGTGTGCGGCTCCCCACCTGAGGACTACTGCATGCAGACCGGCTCGACGCGCTCGTGCCACCACTGTGACGCCTCAGATCCGGACCTGAGCCACGGCGCCGGCCTCCTCACGGACTTCCACAGGAACGAGGAGCCAACGTGGTGGCAGAGTCAGTCGATGTACTATGGCATCCAGCACCCCAACTCTGTCAACCTCACCCTGCACCTTGGTAAGACGCGTGTGTCACCCACAGTCTTAAATCATTTGACCCCTGCATTCTTAGATGTGACTTCTCCCGGCTCGCGGAGCAGCTTGCGGTCTGGGTCAGCTATGTGTGCTCAGGGTTCAATTATGGTCTCTGGCTGAAATGATGTAGTGCATATGTCATCTAAAGTTCTTGAAAGCTTTTCACGTGCACTTCATTTTCCAGGAAGACAATCTAAATATCAGCAGTAGATTTAGCGCTCTACTGGCTGCAGATGGGTTCCGGTCTTAAGAGTCTGGCGATGGGATCTCACAGCGATGCCGGTGGTTTTCTTACACCGACCGAAATTAAGTGTCATCAGCTTCTCGCCTTCTTCTTTCCTGTGCAGCCAGTTATGTTGATGCATTGTGTTGCGCGCTGAGAGTCAATAGGGGGGAGAGAAATCTTTAATACAAAGCAGATGTGCTGAACACATGATTTGGATTTCAGAGGACAAAAAAAAAAAAGAAAAACACTTTGATCCAGACACGGCTGAGACTTGTGAGTATTTGTGGAGCCCAACTCACAGGGGAATGTCTGAGAATTTGGTGGGGTTTACAGTGGATGACGAGAGCATACGCCCACCTAAATAAAAACAAAGCTGTTGTCCACTTGTGTCTCATGGTGCCTTTCGTTCAGCCCACATGCCACACCACGGAACGCTGGTGATGAACACGTCCAAATCCGGTTGAGACTCTGCAGCCAGAACTGAAGGAGATAATTCTTTTACATCTAGATCCGGGACAAAACTCATCCTCCATAGAAACGGTGACGGACGTTGGCCACAAATCCAGTGTTCCTATTTGCCATGAACCCATTTTAACTCTGACATCGGAAACAGGTTTTATTTGATGTTGCGGCAAACACAAGATAGAACTAAAACGAAAAGGGCATGGTAGGGAATAGAGGACCGAGCGAGGATTCATTTGGAATTCAAAGGATGCACTTTTTAATTCCGGATGCATCTGCAGGTAAATTTAATTAACCCCCCGAGCCCCACCCAGGTAGAATTATTTTTGTGTAGCTAGGGACGAGAGATTGGGGTTCAGCAAGTCCACTGTCACTTGAAATTATATTAGTTTTCTCTTCACTTTTTTGTGAAAGTTTGCACAGGAGTTTTGGATAGAATTACCTCAGATACACACTGCAAAATGCACCTTTTAAAACAACATTTTTAATTTGTTAGCCAAGAAGATGGAAAAATAAAGGGGTAATAAAACATCTATTTCAACAAACGTATGAGGCCTTACAAGGCCAAGGACACCAGACTGTAGGGACCCCCTACCTACTATATGTGTTCTATATTAAACTTGGCTTAGTGCTCTTTATAAATATACATTATTATTATCATTTTGCATTCAGTATTAACTAACCTTTTTTTATTATTTCTGTGCAACTGCTGTAAACATGAAGATACCTGATGTAAACATACTTATATATATATATATCATGCACTGTTAGCTTCTCTTCTGCTAATATTGCAGCATGCATCTCTCTGTTAATTGCAGAGAACCTGACAGAGTCAACGTGTACTATGTGGGCTTGTGATTGGTTCAGCAGCGATGGGGGCGTGTCCTTCTGTTTACAGGTGGCTCAGATTGACAGCTCTCGTGTATGTAAGAAATCAAAATTTGTGGGTAAAAATAGAAAGAAAAAATATTTAAAAAAATGTCTAGTCAAAGATTTTGCGACTGCCCCTGCAGTACCTCTGTGGACCCCCTAGGGGTCACGGACCCCATGTTGAAGACCTGTGGTTTAGACAAGTAAAGCTAAAGATTTGTGGGAACCTCTAAGATAAATACATATATCCATTATTTAATTCAGTAAAATCGTTTAAAATGTAATATATTGACTTTTAAGGATCGCTTCCTTTGTGCGAGAACATGCACTCAACTCACTTGTTGTGCTCCACATTTCAAGACATTTCTAATTGAAAAAACAAACAGAAAACTTTTATGGGACCAGCTTGAGCTGTTAACATCATCATCCAATTACAGTGCTGAGCAAAACTGCCAAAATAAGTGTAACTGAGCTAGACCGCAGCAATTATCGTTGCAAAGCTTTAATTCAAACCCTTCTGTGCACGCACCTTTCTTTGCTTCCATTCATTCTGTGTTTCTGTAAAAGAGGTCTCTTAATAACAAAGGTGTACACACAGGAATTTGATGCATCCTGGAAGAATATTGCTCTGGGTTTCCCTTTATGACTGAATGCATTTTAATTACTGCTCTTGTAAAAAAAAATGTTTTCCATTCATTTCCTCCTCTGGCTGTCTGCACAGTACAAACATCTGATATAACACTAAATTGAAAGAAGTCAGAGAGGACCTTTTCTATTTTCTGTATTCAAATGAATGTGCCTCTTGTGATTGAGGAAGTCACAACGTTGGGAGAAATGACACTTTCTAGATGCTGGAGGAAATCCATCAAAGTAAAAGCAAAATCAATTCTTTCTCTCTTCCCAGAGTCATTACCGTTGTCAAAAAGTGTGCCGGCTAAAAACTGCTGACATGGTTTTATTCACGCTAGAAAAGTGGAACTCAACCAGCCCCACATTTCTTCAGGCCCTGCCTGCTGCTAGATTTCTCCCGACAAATGTTTGATATTGAACTCAATTAAGTAAGTTTTCGAAAATTAAACTTAAAGTAATTCATTGTCTTGACATCTTGAGGGCTTTGTCTGTGTCAGTGCTCATTTAACTTATAATAAAGGCAAATACTGGAGAATATAGAGGCTGCTACCATTTTATTTATTATTGCCTCGGTCTGTAACAGCACTCCCCAAAACACTAGTTGGCGCTGTGTCTTTTTTTGCCATTTTTGTTTCTACTTCCTGCTTCACTTAAAAGAGTTTTCTTCAATGAATAATATTGTAATAAGATGTGTCGCGTTGAAACAATAATTAGTTTTGAGTTTATTCTCATTTTTAAGGAAGGTTTTACTGACTTGAATAGTATTTAATTCCTCTGGAGGCTCGCGGGATCGCTACAGACTATCCCAACCTACATTCTGGACAGGTCACCAGTCTATCGCGGGGTTAACAAACATAGAGACAAACTACCACTTACACCCATGGCCGATTTACAGTCACCAGTTAACCTAACGTGTGTGCAGAAAATGTGTGCAGAGCACTTGGAGAAAACCCTCAAAGACACAGGGACAACATACAAACAACACACAGAAAGGCCCCAGTCGGCCTTATTGGACTACCGCGTCGCTGCATCCAATATGTGTGTTCAAAAAATGTCTTTATATGTCAGCTCTGCCCCCGCCTCCCGTGCCTGGTGGAGAGTGGGCGCTCTCCTGTCAAATGGCCGAGCTTCAAAGAAACACGAGACAAGAACGAAATGATGACAGAGGCTGAAAATGCCAGCGCTCCGACCGTGCGACTGCGTTACATCACGTGCTCCGAGAAGCAGGAAGCGCCTCCATCAAATGGAGAATATTGATTTCCAATAGCGAGCATGTCTGGCCGTGTTGTTTGTGTTCTCTCTTCCTGGGATAAGCGGCAAAGGCGCTGCTGCGAAGGTATGCTCTGAGTTGTCTGAAGGGTTTGTTATTCTTCAAACAAACCCATCACCCACGGGTCTGTCTCCCGAAGACTAAATTGACCTTTGCTCCCGCTAGTTACTGCCCAAATGCGTTCGACCCTCTAAACCCTTTAATGTGTCTGTCTAGATTCTTCGACGCAGAGGGATTACGCTTCGCCGGCGCGCATTTTCATGCAACATACTGTCCCTAAATGTTGTATCTGTGGCATCCTTTTGCCGCATATGAAAGCTCTGTGATCCATCTGGGCTGCTGGCAGGGGGGGGCCTTCTACATTACTGTTTTCTTTCGCCTCTCCAAACAAAACAAGCGCTTCTCTGAAGGGAATACGGGCAAACGCTGGGATGATAAACACAGCAGTAGGATGCACACATTGCAGCCAGGTCAGAGTGGGCCCACGGAAGAGTAGAAGGAAAAAAAGTTGGGCCGCTTTGAGGGGAGTAAACAAAACATAATGAGGAAGAAGGCGTGGAGGAGGGGAGGGTGGAGGGGAGAAAAAAAATGCTGGGTGGTTCGCTGGTAAGGAATTGGGGTCATGTTTTTCCCACAAAGACTTGTTGAGAAACACACGCTCACACACACACATTCAATCATTGATGTCTGCAGCTGGTTCTCATTGGAAGTAAAGCAGCATCCTGTGTGTGATGTAAAGCAACGATAAAAGCCTGCCACGGCTGGCATTCAGATCATTGGCGTCAGTGCGTGGTGTACGAGACCTAAGAATTCATTATTAAACTTTGAAATGTTGCATGATTAGGATGTAAACCCTCTCCTCCATCTATTTGCTGATCCGAAAAAAAAAACCTCAGCTCTTGGGGTAAACAGTGCAGTCTATGGGACTTGTGGGTTTAGTCTGCGCCGGTTGAGGCCAGCTGTGTTAGGCTGACACGGATGACTCAGAACAGGTCAGCACTGTATTTGTGCAGCTCAGAGTACATCTGCAAAATACTATTCTTAGTATTTAATGGTTAGACCCTGTGCAGTGCGTTAAGGGCTTCGGCCCGATGACACCGATGACACAAAATTCTACATCCGCTCTGTAAATTACTTTCAAACTTAAAGGAATACGCCACCCCTGTGTGAAATATAGTCACTCGCTGTATTCCCTAGAGTTGGATAGGTGAGAAAAGGCGTTTTTAAATCGGCCCAGGCATTGTCCTAAGCTATTAGCAGCTGTTAGCTTTAGCTTAGCATAGGCGCTGTTATGTAGTGTTGCCAATTAGCAAGAATTCGCGAGAATTCTCCTTATTACTTCTTGTGACCTGTACATTCACATCGAGTATAAACGCCAATGCAATTAACAGGGCAGATGTAGCCTTGGGACTCTATTCCAACAAAGGACTGCTAGCACACGTAAAGACGCTACGCAGCACCTGAAAACCAGTCACACCAGTGTGTTGGCGGAAGCCGGGAGTTTTCAGGTGCTGTGTGCTAATAATTAGGAAAATTCCTGACGTTATTTATCACTTTTGTGAACAACTGGCTAATTGGCAACGCTACATTACATGCTAAGCTAAAGCTAACAGCTGCCAGATTAGGACAATGCCTGGACCAATTTAAAATAGTAATGTGTGGATTGATACTAGAATATACCAGGTCTTCATGCTCCTAAAATCAATTCTCTACTTTCGATACTTCAGTTATTCGAGGTAATGAAGGAACACAGTGGAAAGTAACTAAACTATTGAGTTGTGGCAACACAACAAACCTTGTGAAACACCTCAGGTTAAACCACAACACAGACTACGAGGCATTTATGATGAGGAGGACAGAAGAGGAGAGGACAGAGTCATTTTACAAAAGTTGCAGAAGCAGTAATTTATTTTAGTGGTCTTAGTATTTTACTTATTTCTTTTTTTTTAGTATTTAAAACAGCATTTTCACATATTTTGTTTAATCGTGTCTCTGTTTGGTCTTTCTGTTGTTGTATTAGCTCCTCTGTCTTATTTTATAGTAAATGAGGCCACTACCTCAATATACTCTGATATCTTGTATTCTTTATGAAGCTATGATTTGAAATACACTACTTTTTTTTTTAGATGTGCCAAACACATTAAGTTTATTTGCTTAAAGTATCGATATCGGATCGGTTTCAGATCGGTATCGCCGATACCAACCTGAATTTTACTCAGTATTGGAACAGAAAGAAAAATCGGTGGTATCAAACATCATTAATATAAAAACACTATTTGTCACTTATCCAACTCTGGGGAATACGGTCGGTGACTAAATTTCACATAGGGGTGGCGTATCCCTTTAATGTCCAGTGCTCACAGACTTTCCACTAACAAAGAGATGCTTCCAAGCCCAAATTTTGTAAGTAAATGTATATTTGTCACAAATGTCCTTTTGCTCTCTGTACACTTTGCTCCCAATGATTAAAATCCCACTCTGCCGCGCCCATGCAGACAAATGAATACTCACTGTTGCGCCCACATAAACTAATGAATACATGAATGCGCTACTGGAAGAGGATAATGCACAAATCATTAAACGTTAAGCATAAGCACATACAAATATCCTCTGCAATTAGTCTGCATTTCATCACGGGGGATATGCAACAAATGTTTCATCTTTTCATCTTTCTTTTTTTTTTTTTTTTTTTGCCTCACTCCCAGCGGGGCTGAGCTCACCTCATGTGGGGAGCAAATGAAAGCTAAATGATCTTAGGGCTCCTAAAGGAAAAATACCATTAGAGATTTCTGCAGAGACAAGAGACAAAGAAAAAAAAAAAGCCTAGTTCTGACTTGGCAAAGGAAAGCAACAGATGTCATTGCAGCTACACCAGCGGATGGCATCCCTCGATGAATGTGCAGAGCGGCTGAGACTTGGTATCTAATGATGTAGAAAAAAAATACCCAAGAGTGCACTCAAGAAGCCTGTTAAGACACTTCCTTCATGTTATTCCTCGTTCTGGTCTCAATATGACTTCAGTTTATGTCTACGCAGTTAATCCCCTTTCAAGTTGCACAGCATTTGGCAGATTTCTGAATGTGTGTTCACACTCGGGTAGTATAACTCCCTAAATCTCCCTGATACGACTCCAAGATTGTTGTTTGGACTGTCTACAGTCGGTAAACAAGCAGAGGAAATGACACCACTCAATCAAGAAGGAGCGCTGTATCTCTGTTTGTTTTTGGATTAGGGGGAAAAAGATGCGACCAGCGTTCCTACGAAACCAAATAAGGACAACGGCTATACCATTAATCAATGTTTCCGCAGTTGTCCGCACAGGAAGTATTGAAAAGAGCAATCGCCCGTTAATGCAATCCTTGGGATATGTGCTGTATACAAACAAGAGCGTGCACTATAACAAAACGCACTTTCTGTTCACTCCCTCTCAGAATGAACCTGGTGGACTCATCCTCTAATAATTATGCAGCTTCAAAATTACTTTACATTCACAATGCAGCGACAATAATAACGCAACTTAGTCGGAGCTGGTAAATCCTCCCAACACTAAGTCAAATTGAAATGTGGGCGTAGCATTTCATTTGCGCTGGATCCACCACAGGATAGGACAGGAGAATCTGCTCTCAAATACATTTTTCTTCTTCACAAAGTGAAGATGATTTAATGGGAAAGTAAATTTATGAAAAGCCGTCCTTCTGTCTTCCTCTCTTCCTGATCTGGTTCCTGCATAAGATAGAAATAAAACCCTTTACAAGCTTTAGACACACCACTCATGCTGCCCCTCGTGACATTCATCGGTAGTTTGTTCAATGAATCACTCCATTATTGATTTGATTGGCTGATTTTCTGTTGTGTCATCCAACTGCATTCCAACCACTGTTTCGACAATAAAGCCAGGCCCTGTTCCCTTTTGTGATTTTGAACTCACTGACCTATTCTGTACTACACTTACATATTATGCTATTTTCCATATTTTTTCAAGGACTCCACTAGATTATTTTAAGATGATTCCCAATTCAATAGCAGTACCTTCACCTTACTCTGTACTTTCCTGCAACCCCTCAGTAGATCCACTGTCTGGCACATAGACTGTATATAAATATGGACAATGCATCCCCACTTTTTTGAATTAGTCAAACTGGTGCAAACTTTTCCCAGGGATATGGGTGGTGCCATATTGGGTGTTTGGACGCAGATTCTGCGCAGCGCAGTCTGAGAGTCGATCAGCGTTATCAATGACTCCACCCACACTTCCTCCAGACAAACTCGTGTTTTTGTTCAGTTAATAAAAACCTCCACTGGTTACAAAGAAATGTTACATTATACATTACATGAACTGTTCGCTTCAACTCTCATTGTCCTGCGTGACTGATTCACAGAGCAGTTGGCATGGCAACTGGTACAGGTTTTGTGTCAAAACTAAAATCTGACAAATGGACACTTGACTAAGCATTGTCATTATATTAACTACCTGAAACGACTGGAAAACCTTTTAGAAAAAAAAAACAAAAAACATGTACTTTCATGTTTGAGTTTGACCCAAGTCTCATTCTCTAATATGGAGGGGGTGGAGCTTATTGCTTATACAGAAGCCAGTCACCAGAGGGAGCTTTACTTTCTTTGGCTTTTCTATTCTAATTTTGCTGTATATACTGTCTATGGTCTGAAACTAGGAATTTCAGTGCCTGTCTCTTTGAGGACTCATTTCCCTAGAAGTGCATTTTCTTCTGATTGAGCGACTTTATGGGAACCTATGCTTTCTTTTGACAGTAACCAGTTATCCATGACATTGGAGTGGAAGTTTTACAAGAAATTTGTGAACCTACTAAGTAATAGGATTCGTTCTTCAAATCTAGTTGGGAGTTGGGGTTATGGACCTAATTCCAAGGTTCACATAGAGATGAAGAAACCTGAATAACACCATGGAGCCCTGAACCCCTAAAGTTGTTCTGTAACGTTTATTGTGCCCAACTTTTTAAGTCCATTAAACTCCATCTTGACCTAAAAGAAACATTAAACGATTGGCCATTGGCCACAGCCTCTCAGCTAAGCATGACTCTTCCTGTTTCTGCTTTTGAAGGAGGTAAAAAAGTGTCGTCACCTGCTGGTATGGAGAGTTACTTTATTTCACACGAGTTCATGTGTTCAAGTGCATTTTTCGGTACACCTGTGGCAACGAAGATTATAGTAGGACATCTCTGCTTATTGTATGGTATTTATTTATATGTTAGAGTATCCTGAAAGCCCTTAACTCTGCCCAAGTGGACTCTTTTGCAAGAGCGTCTACAAACATTCTCAGAGAAGTTTGTGCTGTGCCTGGAGCAGGTGTATACGTGTACAGAAATCTGTGATGAGGTGACATTCACTAACTATAAATGAGGGCATACAAGTTTCCAGGGCTAAACTCATTATTTAAAAGTTTGGCTTAATACAATATTGTAACATCATTCAGTGGATTCAGCAAATTGGGAGAAGCATAATAAGCCCCCTTTAATTTAAGTAGAAAAACAACCTTTTTTTGTCTCATTCCCTTTGACCTATGTTTCACTTGTGGGCCCCGTTATGAGCTGGATATTAAAAAAAAATAATCCCGGGCATTTTTCTACTCCTGCAGGAATGCCGTTCATTTAGCTTGCATAGAGGAAAGGGAAATTAAGTCCATCCCCGTATGTTTTCCTTCTTTCTATAATGCAATTATGTCTTCTTTTTTTTTAGTCTTTGCTCCTGGGCCCTAAACTATCATCCCACATTTTTACCTCTTACATAACAGACCTGATCTAATTGTATAGCTACAGTGGATCTAATTCTAATACTAATTCTTTTAATGATTCCGTTCGAAGCTAATCGTATCTGTTTTCCACAGGGAAAGCCTTTGAGATAACTTACATAAGATTGAAATTCTACACCAGTCGGCCGGAGAGTTTCGCCATCTACAAGCGCACGGAAGAAGATGGGCCCTGGATGCCTTACCAGTATTACAGCGCTTCTTGTGGGAAGACCTATGGGAAGGATGCTAAAGGTTACATCCGTCCAGGGGAAGATGAAAGGACTGCTTTATGTACGGATGAGTTCAGTGATATCTCTCCTCTCACCGGAGGAAACGTGGCTTTTTCCACCCTGGAAGGTCGGCCCAGTGCATACAACTTTGACCAGAGCCTGGTGCTGCAGGTGAGAGCGCATGTCTCGTCCTTTCTTTTGCACAAATATCACATTTAATTCAATCATATAGAAACGCAGAACACATTCGACGTCTCATCTCTTTGATGCATTACATTTCAAAAACCTCACAGCAATCCACACGGTCGTCCTCTGTGAGATTTTGAGGAAATAAAGGTTTCTCCAGACACAAGGGCTTCTTCTTCCGACATAGACGGCGTGTTAACAGCCCCGTATAACTCGCTGTAAAGTTTATAACCCCATGTGATGCCGGGAGTTGACTTTATCATCACAACCCCCATGCCGGGTGCACACTTTTACACAAACAAATATCTTTTGGCATTGTATATGCTTGTCTTCAAAGCAGCTGAAGTAAACCTAATGTTATGTTTAGCTCTGATTAACATTGATGAAGCCTTGAGAGGGCTGTGCTGAATTAATGGCAGCCCCTTGAGGGCGAGTCTTGCAGGGGTGGGCACAGTAAAGTGGGGATGCAAATGAGTAAATAAAGCACTTAATGCCGCCGCTCCTTTGCCTTTGACGGGGCTGTGAGTATGCATGCATGCATCTGTCCAGGCACGTGTCCTGTATCGATAAACCTTTCGGAACTTCTCCCATTATTAATCACTTGAGATATTCACCGCCATGTCTGTTTATCAGTGGCTGTAAGAGAAATGACGTACTCTTTGCCGCATTATCCGTAGTCTCTGCTTACATTAACTCCTAATGGACTGAAACAAGCATTAAAAAATAACCGTGTCACATAAAATTAAACTTTCCAATTAGATCAGAGATCCTCCAGGATGATCTACTGGAGGGACTTTAATTACGCTACCTATATTAATAATACCGATGAACTCATGAATCACAGATGCATGTGTTCCTTGAAATGGCATGTCAGGAAATAAAATTAGACAACCAGTCACACGTAGGAATACACCAGTCAACCACAACATTATGACCACCTTCCAAATATTGTGTAGGTCTCCAAAACAGTTGTGACACATCAGAGAATGGACATGGGCCTTCTGAGAGCGTCCTATGGTGTCTGACAACAGAGCGTTGTTAGTGGGAGCCTTTTTTATCCTACGGGTTGAGAGGAGGGGCCTCTGTGGATCATCTCACAGATGCTTGACAACTTGTGCTGTTCTTTATGTTTTGAGTTGTTCCTAAAGAGTTTCTGTGTCTGTGTCAGGCTGCATCCTGCTGGGGATGGCTGCTGCCATCAAGGAATGTTATTGCTATGGGGTGGGGGTGCCTGGTCTGGTGTGGTCTGGCCTGGTCTAGGTGTGTGGTACATGTTCAAGTAACATGAATGCATTGTCACAAGATTATGAATGTTATTTTGTGTATTATGAATATTATTTACCCAACCTATCAGTGGTTTTAATGTTTTTCCCGATCGGTGTATATTTAATATTTTCCAGTAAATCTCAGAAAGTTGCTTTTAGGGGATTTATTACTTGTCCCTATTTTCTTTCATATATATATATGACGATACAGTCTTGGATGTTGGTAGAAGATAACGTATATACGTATATTAACGTATATACGTATATAACTCCATGTTATGAAGCTCATATTTCAGACTAAGCTAACCATTCGTCTTGTCTACATTCGTGTTAAGCTAATATCATCAAATCACCATTTAGTCATCTAAATGGTCATCTCATCCAGGTACAGCCTCAGAATCATATTATGGTTGTCTTGGTAAATGCACTCAGAATTGTCTATTTGAGTAGTTGTGTGTTATGCACACTAGCATGCAATGCTAATGCAGATAATGGTCACCAAACTGTGCACAATAAGATGAATAAAGTGAAATGAATAAAATTGCAATGTATTAGGAATACACACACAGAAAAAAAAACACTACGAAGAATGATAAATAATTAAAATAAGTAAGATTACTCAACTCACAGTGGTGCATTAAATGTATAATTTTAATCAAAAGGAAAAAAATATACTATACTGACAGCTAAAAGCTGTCAAAAAACATCAGCCAATAAAAGAAGCTTTAAGGAAGAGAAGCTTTTAGGAAACAATGTGACAGAAACTGTCACATTGTTTAAGACAGTGGATTAAGTGTAACATAAACGGTCTTCATGAAATAAATAAGAATCTAACCCATTTGAGTTGAACATCATCCAAAATAGACCTAAAAAATATAATCAGGTCTGCTTTAAATTCCACCTTCTTTAGCTGAACTTTAAAATCCGTTTTCAGACGTATCAGCCTGAATACATGATATAGAGGCCGCGTCAAATGAAAAAGATTCAGCTTGACAAAAGTGCGCTTACAAATGCTCTTCAGAGTCCCATGGAGATGAAACATGTGAGAAATAGTTGAGTCACTGAAAGTCGATTAGAATAAGATCATGAATGCAGTAACATTGTACTGAAGTGAATCATGTCTTTTTTTTCTGTCTTTAATCAAGAAGTCAATTTTGCTGTTATGTTAATCAAACGGTTTGCCTCTCTGCACACAACAAGTATTAGCATTTTGTTCTTCTTACTTGGAATGCATGCTGTTTGTTGGTGAAATCGTTACTAAGAGACAATTCAAATCAATATCCATATGAACACATATAAACCCCCAGATTAGGGGTTGTACCAACTTGACTGCTGTCGTTGTTGCAGCAAACTAGCAGCGGTTCATCTAGTGTGTGGAAATACTTCACTTAAGATGAAGCTGACACTACTGTGACATGCATAATATGTAAATCAGTCCTGAAGAGAGTCCTGAGATTAGAAGGCTGCACATCAACAATTTGTTTGTGAATTTCATTGTCAAAGTTATCAGACCTTTAGCTGCTATACACAGGAAGGCATAGGAGATATACCGCTTTCTTTTTTCTTTTCATCCCAGCTACATTGTCTATCTATCAACATGCAGAAGTGAAGTATTATTGAACACTGATTTATATAGGCTACACATATCTGCAGTGTACGGTTTTGATAAGCTCATGTGTTTATGTTCAGTTCTGTCGAGTTCTCGTAGTTGACATTGTTGTTGTGGTTGTAGAGCATGTTTTTTTTGTCCTTGATGTCAGTGAATGCATCGTACGAGAGTCGTAAGAGCTGAGAGCTCAAGCTTGAATTACCTTGCAATAAAGCCCATGTAGCTTCCTTTGTGTGCGACATCACAGATCAAGAATATAGATTTCATTGTAAACACAGTATAGACGGTAAGTAGCAGTATACAAAAGACAATAATTAAATCAAACGGATGACAGAACTGACAAATATACATAAATACCCTAACAATGAATGACATACTGGAGATTTTTTTTGACTCACAGGATGTGGGCTACACATTGGCCTCACAACGGCCGAGTCTCTTTCATTTTGCACATCTTGCTTCTTCTTCAACTACCCCACCCCCACCCTTATCTCTGCAGTAACAACAAAAATAAATCTTAGTTGCACTCTTTTCCGAAGGGAGCATCGTGTTGAGATGTCCAGGTGATCGGCCCGGGCTCTTAATTTCCTCCTGCAAATGCGCCACAGTCCTCCGCAAAGCAATAATGGGAATAATAATAATAAAAACATGCTTTTGCCTGACCTTTCTCCTAAAATTTAGTGTGAAATATGTCTGGCAGTGACTACCACCTCTGTAAAGGGAGCTGTCCTCCTCCACATCATTAAATAAGAAGAGTAAGTGTGGCTATGTGGAGGATATGCAGTGTAACCTTGCATAACCATAACCTGCTCCAAACTTGATGAAGGACTCTTCCAAAACTTAAGAAAGTAAAAATGAGGACATTTTATCAGAATGCTTGTCTCTCATTCTGCCGTTGCATTCGGTTTACCGTGTGCGCCTTTAAACAGATCAATTTAAAGGTGATTTAGCTGCACACTCGGACAAACTTTAATATTTCTTCCCAGCTCACTCTTGATGTTTTGAAGCTCGTCCGTGAAATATGCCCAAGTCTCATCTCTGAATGCGACTGTTTAATGAAAAACTGCTGAAGCAAACCGCAGCCCGGCTCTAACCGTAGAGCTGGTTTTTGTCACCCTGCACTGGTGCTTATGAATAATGTTTGATTCATTCCCGCTAATAAAACACAGGAGTCAAAGCTGTTTTGTCGCAGTTAAATTTGAAATGAAACATGACACGAAATGAAGAGTTACTTAAATCTTCAAATTATGAAATAGCCGTTAAATTGGCTCGATACCAGTCATCCGTCAGGGTGTTATCGTGGGATTGTCGTTGTTTTATTTGCACCCTGAAACCCCCCCGAGACGGGTTGGAAAAAGAAAAACTGTGTGATGCATCTGACAGATCCTCGGGGATACAGTGTCGCTGCCTAAACGCGTACCTTAACCCCCGTTCCCTCTTCCACTCCAACGCATGCTTTGTGCCGGATGCTGTCTCCTCATAAAACCTTCCCTCTCATCAACACACCACTTTTGGGTGATGCCTCTGCAGCCTCCTGCAGAGTAGAAAGAGGCAGCTTTTTTTTTTTTTTTCTCAAGAGTGATCCCACTTAAACACTGAGGAAAAGATGGAGGGGTAGACAGCAGCGGCGGCGGTGGTGAACTCACGTCAGCTCTCGAGCATACGCTAAGCTGCGCTGAGCAGCGGGATAAGGACGTTTTCTCCTCATCTCTGCTGTGTGGGGTTCGCTTGCATGTGGGGCGAGTGAAAATAGAAATGAAATGCACTATTGGATTAGCTTTAGTGTTGTTATGGGTTTGGCACACACTGTGGCAGACTAGTGTCAGTAAGACGACAAACAGCCGCATGAAAGAGGAGTCGGCGCGCGCGGGACTGGATTTGGCTCCAGAGATTCTGCTCCATCTGTCCGACTGCTACAGGACAACAATGAAAGGGGAGCGAATGAAAAAATAAATATGTCTGTGGCTCAGCAATAGCCTTAACCCACAGTTTCCGCAAGCACAAGCTTCATTCCTGGTTTGCCTGCTCCCTGTGTATCACTTTGCATCACCTCGAAGCTGCTGATTTTTGTACATTTTTATTTTGGCTTGAAAGCAGTTTTTAAAGAAAAATAGCTCGGTTTTCAAGTTTAGAGATTATTAAACTGTCCTTTTCTGATTAATCCTCTCAGACTAGCCATCTACCGCTGAGCTATTTTGGTTTCTATCTACCCATTATATAATTGTGGACTCAATAGCAAGTTAGTCTGGGTTCGTAGGACGGAGGATTGACTCTGCCGTCCTGAAGTTTTGTTCAGCGAGCATTATGTTTTCAGCTGGAAAGGCACGCCTCGTGAATTAACACGGAGAGAAATACTTTTTCCAGCCATGAAAGGATTATGTGGGATTAAGGAGTTAGGGACTATAAGGATTATACGAAGGAGGAACGGGGAACAGGTAGTCCGAGAGACAACAACAGTCTGATAGGAGGAGAGTGCATTATGGTCAGGGTGGTAGATGCTCGCCTTAAACTCTCATGACCTGGGTTCAGTTAGAAGTCGTTTTAAAGTTAAAAGTTTTTTTCTGAAAACTTGCCCAGACCTTTACTTTCCTGAATCGGCCAGTGATCACAAACTTAAATGAAGTTGTTGTAATTATCTCTGCTCACATGTCGTAGAAATGGTAAATCCATGCAGCAGCTGTCACTTAATTCAGTATAAGTGAGATGTTATTCCTGTGGGTTCATCTCATTATTTTCCATACACTCAAAGGTGCGAAAGATATTTTCAGATCTTGCTATCTTATATTATGGAGACAAAAAGAGGTTAACCACTATGCAGTGGTTTTGTGCCATGCAAGCTGTTATCACACCTTGACTGTAACATGAAACATTTAAAACAGCTCCTTGTGTGGATATGCCGCAAACATCCTATGAACTGTATTTCCGCAGTGTTTGTGTCAGTGGTTATAACGAGGTTTTTAACGGAAACCGTTGCCATGAGGTTGCCTTTTGTTGTTTTTTCAGTGGAATGTCTCAACAGCTGCTGAGTGGATTTGCACAACATTTGTGGATGTCAGAAAATTTGTCATCATCTAGGGAAATTAACGACGACAATGAGGCTGACGCGTGGGGTTTTCAGAAATTCTTCAGCTAAGGACTCGGTGATTTGGAGGAAATTTGTCAGGAACATTTGGAAAAATTACGGATGAATTCTACTAACTTTGATGAAAGTCGTGCAAATGAGCATGTTGCAGGTGGCTATTTACCATGTTGCTAATTAGCACAATTTTTCCCATGTGTGGGAAATTGCCTTGTCACAGCAGCGCAGAATTAGGTACGAAAAATATACACAAAATCAATAAAAAACAGCATCAAATTTGAAAGAATGTGCAAAATATACAACAATATAACAGCAGGTACAGATTTACCTGCAAAACTAACATTGCACTAATTAGCAACATACTAAATTAACATAGTAAACATGTTATTTGTGTATTAAATCATAATAAAAGTCTGTTGATTTCAGGATTTATCATTAGGATTTATAACACACACTGAATATACAGCTGGTGTTCTGATTTACTATTGTACTTGTAAACCAACCCACTGTTATTAAGAAGAATGGAAGGATTTTCTTCAATATCCCGCTGACCCGTTTGCAGACTTCAGCGAATTGAGACTGAGAGTGCCAAATGAATCTGAAACTGTGTCTGTGTTTGCGCGTGATCCGAGGCTGTTTCCAAAGGCCTATTGAACTGGTTGTGTTTTTTCTTTTCTTTTACGCTCATCCAGAATCTCTTCACGTCTCTTTACCTCGGAGACTTTATGATTCCTGTTTCCCCCAGGTGGTCTGCCGCGGTGCTTTTTTGCGAATGTGGAGCAGCCGTGGCAGCTTTTCATTTTTGGCTTCCTTTTGGCCTCAGTGAGCGTTTACGTGATCATTACTACATTTCCGTGTCTGTGGGAACCATTATCGCCAGCTGGATGGGAAAATCAATTAATTCATGCATTAGTGTTTTGAAACAGTATTGAGTCTGTGAAAAAATAATGATTAGGTTCGCGTAAATATGTCAGCACCTTCTTGTGTTGTACCGTGTTCAGTTCTGGCGCACGCAATATGTGGAAAAATCTGCTTCATATTCCTAAAGTACATAAAAAAAAACCTTGAATGGGCCTTAAAGTGTTGAATAATTCATTATCTATGTACAAAGTAATTAAGATCACTATCAAATCTATACGTTTTCGGATATTTGATGTGAAAATGGCTGTTAATATATATAACTGGTGAGATAAAATTGGAAATTTTACATTACTGTTCTGCCCATTTACTGTAGTGTTTCTGTATTTAAGTACAGATCAACATTAATGTTCACGAACGCACTAATTAATGTTGAATACGCGTTCTGATTGAATGAAAGCTGCCGCTGTGGAGCCGTGCAAAGCGAAGCAAAAGCGGGTTATTATATAATGTTTCTCCAATTAACCAACTCAGTCGTGCCTGTATTTGTTCTGTCAAATGAGTTGATTGTGCTGCAGGTGTGCATCTTTTTAATTCAACGACTCAAGGCCGTGATTGCTCCTGTTGATTGTAATTAATGGAGAAAAATACCCATGCTGGGTGTTTTCTTTCTTTCCCGGTAAATGGATATTTTTCCATAACTGTCACAGTTTTTAAAAGAGCTTAAAGGCCCTTTTACAGCGTCAGGGAATATCGTGATTTCTCATTAACCTATCGAACCTTAGGATGTTTTTGTGTCGCTGGGGAGGCCTTTCTTTCGTGCCTGTGTGATCAGTATGCAGGCGTTGCTTACATTAAAACCCGACTACTAATGGAGTGGCTGGCTGTATTTCAGCGTGCGTTGGATGACATCGACCCACTGATTATAAAGCTGCGAGGGATCAATATAAGCTAAGAATTCATAGATTGGGTGGCAAATCTCTCGGCAGACCTGCCAAACACACTCCCGCTTTCGCTCCCCGCCTCCCTTTTAAACAACAAGATGAGGAGACCCATAATGGACTGTGATCTGTTCTCCCATTAGAATAAAAAAAAAAAGAGAGAGAGATCAATTGCACCGTTTTCAGTCGGTAAATGTCGAATCCCTCCTCTGCTTTAAGGGCGGTGACGCAGATGGGTGCAGTGCGCGTTTCCACGCAGCGAATAACCAAAATGAGGATAATGGGATATATAGTCGTCTTTAAATGTGACGCTCAGCTTCCCACTAATACCGGAACACAAAAAATGAGAAGAAATAAAAGGGAGATCCATTAAAAAAAAAAAAAAAAAAAGGATGCTGGGTGAGAGTAACACTATTTATTAAGCGTAAGATGAATGGCATAGAAATAAGGGAGGAGACGGCAGCAGGGAGGGAAGAACGTGGAAGCTATTTGTCATGAACAATAAATACAACTCCTTAATGCCTCCTTCCTCCTGCACTATAAATAGTGAGTGCTTTAGTTTAATAGTTTAGAAATAGTTTATTTCACCAGGATCATTCTCTCAGCTTCAGTTCTGGGAGCAAACAAACAACAAGACTTAAAGATCTGCCACTGACTTTAATTTCATTAATACCGTCGGTTTTGCACCTGCTCCTTTTCGCAAAATAGGTCAGCATCTTACTGGAAAGACCGGCTCAACAGTTAACACTTCCCAGACAATTCACCTTAACTGCTTTTGTAATCTCCGGATACATTTTTTTATTATTATTATTTTCGTTTTTTGCTGTGGCGCCATAATGAAGTCAGAATTTAAAATTGGCTATTTTCACTTGGCTTGTGATTAAAGAGGACTTATTTATTCCTATTTTCTGTCACGGTCTTAGAAGTTGTTATGAAAAACAATAATAAATAATGGCATTTCCTTCCATGATCATGACCAGCTGCTCCAGGCTCGACACACGGCCATGAACTCTCCAACTCTTGGTCTTCTGGGTCAATGTACATTCTCACAAAAGCAATCTATTTGAGTACTTTATAGGCATTACATTTGCTCCAACATACAAATAATAACAGTAAGCACATGCAAAGCTGTTTAAAGTCGGCTTTTGAGGGTGGAAGGTGCAGTCTCACAACCAACTGAGGCGCTGCAGAGCAGTCAACAGATAAGGGAAATATAAAAGTACAGACCTAAAATAGGCCCCCTTCAATCAGAATTAGCCAATATTAGCTTTTTGAAAAAAAAGTGCACAACTTGCAGCCATTCACAGTCCTTTAGTGCTCTAAATTCTGCTTTTATGTTAACCCCTGTGTAAAAAAGAAAAGTACATCTGTTGCCATTGATGAGTCTTGCTAAACGGAGCATCATCAGAAATCACGCTCCCCAAGGAACTCCTTCATCTCCCGACGCCTCTTCATTAAGTCAAATGTGTGAATGTGGTTCGATTATGCGGGGGACGTTACGAGGTGGTGAGTGTCAGAGGAGAACAAAAAAGATATCGGATTTTCGTCACCTGTATGAGCGTTTCCTGCCGTAAGAGGCGACCCCTCGTTTGCCGTTATGGGTCTGACCTTTTCTCATCCTACACAGCAATTTGGTGGCTTGGATTCAACTCAAAATGCAAATAGCTCTTGTATAAGAGGGAGAGAAAAGTAGGGGGGTAAAAAAAAGAAATCTGACTGTAATCAGTCATTAGTCTGCATGAAAACACATCCATAAAACTAGCCTCTGTTTTTCTGAACGCCCTTGCTTGGACAGAATGTGTTGTTGTCCATGGCATCGATGTATTCAGAGTAAATGCCCCGAGCAAATGCTGTCCAGTTCTTTCTTTTTCCAAAATGTTATTAGCAATGTTGCATCTATATAGACATGTGCAGCGATCCAGCTAATGCTGGAAAAATCATATCCCGGAGGTTGAAAGGGGTTCATAGCCTGCTGCATTTTGTTCGTTTCACTGACACCGTTGGATAGAGGGATGCATTGTAAATAAAATATCTGGATGAGCCGCTATGTGTTGTCGCGCACACAAACAGGTCCGGGTGGACTGTTAAATAAGCTCTTCTCATATTTGTTTTCAAAAAGGCCTCAGTGACAGATAATAGTGAGGCCAGATTACTACTTTTCCTTCCCTTGCAAGGAAATAAAGATTTGTGTCAAGGGTTAAAGCCACACTCTTTACATAGAGACTGTCAACGAGGCATAAAATGATCCCTGCTCCTCTGTGTGCCATGCCAGCGTGCCATTTCCTCTGCATATGGCTCATACAGGGCAATGCATATTTCATGAGGCTTGACACAGGAATTGCATCCTGTCTGTTTTATTAGCATTTTAATCCCTTTGCAGATTTGCCGCAAGA
Source organism: Mugil cephalus (assembly GCF_022458985.1). NCBI lineage: Eukaryota > Metazoa > Chordata > Actinopteri > Mugiliformes > Mugilidae > Mugil > Mugil cephalus. The sequence goes on along the minus strand of NC_061788.1, from coordinate 5,263,314 downwards.
GCGTCAGCCTGACGAGTGCATAGTTTCAATATGGAGACTTCACACGCTTCATCTGCTGCTTTTAAAATATACGTGTGCTCCATTCTGAGGAGTGAAAGCAAAATTAAGTGTAAAAAAAAAAAAAAAAAAAACCCTGGTGACATGTATATGCGCAGGTGTTTGTGTCTCTAGATATAGCGTAGTCTGTTACAACAGTGATCAGATGTGTTGTCAATAGCCCGAGATGTTTTTTTTCCTCCAGTTCCTCCAGGACCACGGAGCTACTTGAACACATAGGACTAAGTACAATACAAGGGACTGAGTAAGCTTATGCAGACAATACAAAACAATGCAAGCAGCAGGAACAAACAGTGCCAGCAGTGCAAAGACGAGAGACAGCGCGAAGACAAACAATACAATACACTTGGGAGACGATGCACTCGCAGAAAAGGACACTACACGACTACAGAGAGCAGCGCCGAACAAATGAGCAGACTAACAGAGTGTGAGTTAGGGCGACTGCAAACGTTTCACTGATTAGCAGCGTAATGTGTGAGCAAAGGGCTGAGTAAAGGTTACGATATGATTGGGGTTGTGTATGTCCAGTCCAGTTTGGGCGAGTTCAGATGGAAGGAGGAGGTGAAGTGTGTGTGTGGGGGGTCATCCGCAGATGTGTCGTTTGGTGTAAATGTTTGTGACGGAGTGTAGAAACACTCAGATGGTCTTCTCAGCTGTCCTCACAATCCGCTGCAGGGTGCCAGACAGTGATGCATCTGCTCAGGATCCTGTTTATGGTAAAATGTGTTCAGGATGTGTTCTTCTTCAGAAAGTAGAGATGCCGAGAGAGAGACGGAGAGAGAAATGTGACTGGGTGAGGTTCTCCGCCAGGTGAACACCTAGGAATTAGGCGCCTTCAATGATCTCTTTGAAGGATCCGTTGATGGTCCACAGAGAGTGGTCGCTCTGCGCTCTCCTGATTACCACCTCCTTGGTTTTTTCGTTGTCCAGACACAGGTTGTTGGCTCTGCACCAGTGTTTAAGGTGTTGCACTTTCTTCCCTGTATGCTGACTCATCTTTCCTGCTGATGAGACCCACTACGGTTGAGTCATCGCCCGTCGTGCATTGCTGCACAGTCATAAGTCAGCAAACTGAGCACACGGCCCTGAGTGGTGGTGTTGGAGATGCTGTCCTCGATCCCGGACTGCCTGAGGTCTCCTGGTCAGGAAGTCGAGGATGCAGTTGCAGAGGAAGGTGTTTACACTCAGCAGGCTCTGCTTTTCAATGAGGTGCTGAGGGATGATGGTGTTGAATGATGTCTAGGAAAAGTATTCGCACTTATGTATCCTTCTTGTCCATGTGGATGAGGGCCAGGTGGAGGGTCGTGACGACAGCATCGTCAGTGCGGCGTTTTGGACGAAACGCAAGCTGCGTTTTTCTTTGCCAAATTAGATTTTCATCTGAAATAAACACTCACCTCGTAACATAGCATTTAGATGTTTTCTCTAAAGTAATGGCTTACTTCAAAGGGAGCACTGTTGTCAAGTTTGTAAAGCTCCCTTTTTTTTTTTCAATAATCACGCCGAAGATGAAAGCTGCCGTATGAATTCAAATTTAATTTGTTCAGTCATCCATTAAAACGGTTTGTCTGTCTCCCCTGCCACCAGTCCGTCCTCTCCCGCCCGCTCTCTGACTGTATCTCTTGCCTCTCTCGCTCACTCCAGAAAGCTGTGTGGCAAATTGGAGCTCGGGCGTTGAATGACAATGAGTAAAAGGGAGTGGGGAAAAAAAATACATATTGAGGGCACAGTGAACTTAAGCAATTAAATTAAAAAGTTATTAACTCCGGAATGAGGGACACTGCTCTCTTTCCTGTCACCGCCTGCAGCCAGAAGCTTCAGAGTTCAAGGAAATAAGAAGAGGAAGGCATGTAGAAAAAAAAAAAAAGAGGAAGAGACAAGAGACATTTTTTAGAGGTGAGGGTGAAGGTTATAAGCCCCCAAGCAAAGATGTCCTCTAAATGTGTGCAGTATCCTCAAAAACTTTGCTGCGTGGGGCCCTGAAGCATGTCTATGTGTGTGAACCTGCTCACCGGATCATTATATGGTTATTGTCTTAAGCAAACTGGCTCATTGCCACTCGTAACGCCTCAGCCTATTCCTAAGTCAGCATCATTGTAGCATTGTGAACCCAAATTCCAAGGGAGTCGGAATCAAAGTTAATTAAGCTTTTGCTGTGGTTTGCACAAATAATAAGTAATGGGCTGACTACTAATTAACCCTAAGAAACTGCTTCCTTTCGGAGCAGTAAGTGATATTTGGAACCATGTTTGCGTTTTCTTATACGATTAGCACGGTTCTACCAAGCCTGACTAATAACTCTATGTGATAATGCTCCAGTACTTTATATGATAAATTGAAGAAAATTGTTTTTATTTTGTGTTAGATTTAGCAGAGTGTTAAAAACCAAAAGGTTTCCATGTTCTTTAGCTTATTTTGTTGTTCAACAAAAACTTTGGATTTTTTAAACATGTGGTGAAAGTCGACGTTGACTAGTTGTCAGTGTCGTCACTCATAAAAGCACAGTAGAAAGTAATGCTTTGCAATCATCAAATCTATATTCTTGACATGAATACATAGTATAGTGTATGACTCAAAAGAAGCTACGGAGTCAAGAAGCTTGAACACGACTACTGTCGACCGTAGCCCACGTCAACACCGTCAGTCTGACACTTCTAATTTGCGCTCAGCAAACTCTTATCTCTACCATAACTGTCATCTCGCGTGGTGCATTCACTGACATCAAGAACACAAGTTACAACAACACCATACCGTCAATCTGACACTTCTAATATGCGACTCTTGCCCATCAAATTCTCTGCTCTACCATAACTTTCCACTTGCGTGGTGCATTCACTGACATCAAGAACACGCTTTACAAGCACAGCAACAATATCAGCTATCAGAAGCCTTTTTTTTTTTCTTTGTTCAGCAGCTAAAAGTCTAATAATTTTGACAATGGGACTCATCAACACATTGTTGATTTGCAGCCTCATTCTCTCTGTTACTTCAGGGCGTTTGGTGATGTTGTTAATTGACTGCTGACGAGATCATTTGGATGCTAGTGTTAGCTTGGATGCCTTTTCAGATGAGTGTGCATTGGAGTAGTACTTTTGTCGTATTTCAGGACTGACTTACATATTAAGCATGTAACGGTACAATGGGCTTCATCTTAAGTGAAATTTTTCACCTGCTAGTTTACTGCAACGACCCACTGGGCTCCTCCTTCTCGGAGGCGTATTGTCACGTGATCGGCAACTAGTCGGCTTCATGCTTAAAATGTCATGGTACAGAAGGAAAGTCAAACAGTCTGTACATTTGTAGCAGATGCACACATTCTCACTGGCATTATCACAGTTTTTCCTGTGAGCACAGCCTCACGGAATCAATGCGCATTAATATTATACAGGCAAAGTCATGAGATCTTTTGTTCGCCAAAGAAATGTTAACGTGAGATAAATGAATGCTGTACATCAGATTTGGCTTGTGCCTTTGCATTCAACAGCATTGCTCCTTTGTCAGACGACTATTTATTTGCCTTTATATGGCTTTTATATAAATGCAATCTTTCACTGACTGTACACGGAGGATTCTTTTGCCATTGTGATGAGATAATGCAGAATCACTCATATCATTATATTTCAGCGGTAGACTCTGAGATAATCCGGCACTAGGCAAGTGTGCCATGGGTGACAAGGCAGAAAAAAAGATGTATGCGAAGACGCATTGTAAGCACATTGCGCAGGATGAGAATCATATCTGATCCCCTGAGCTCTGCAGCTCCTCTCATAAGCTGCGGATGAAAATCTTGTCATATCCAGGTAGTGTAACACAAAATGAAGAATGAGTATTCGTTTTCCCTGTGCATCAGGGTCATTCAGTGTCATCCAAACCCCATTAGCCGGTACAGACATGTCAAGCAGGGGCAAAGTCGATAAGCAAGTGCTGGAACAATGGCATGCCAGCCGGCTGCACACAGCTCTGCAACACTGTAGTTGCCGTGTCTACCATATCCAGACTAGAGGCCTCGATAGGCTGCCAAAGCAAAGATTTGTCTGGAAATCCTGAATTCCAGCTTCAGAAGAGCAAAGCATAGATAACACTGGAAATTAAAGAGGCAAGGTCGTTCAGGAAGCTCCAAACCACAGGATTACCAGATTATTGCTGAAAATGAGCAGTTGGTCCAATTGAAATTAAGATAAATGTCATTTTTAAAGTGATCTGCTAATTGCATCTCTGCCACCAGATGCACATTTCTAACACTGGCCTAGAATACTCTCTTTACGTTGTATAGGCAAAGCTCAGCCTCAGGTGACACCGAAGTCCAGTAGTCACACTGGCACCATTCCTGCAAGGGTTAAACCAATCAGGAACACATGTGTAGCATATACACACCAGATGTTTCAATGACCTTTTGATGCCCCAGCGTCATGTCTCTTGGAACTGCAGGCATCAGCCACACAGGTGGTCTAAGTCACTAAATCGTGTGAAATAGGACGGCACAAGAAAGCCCCAAAGAAGAAACAGCTCTTCTAAAGATAATTTAACTCCCAACTTCTCCTGCAGTTTCACTCGGGCTATTTTAAGTTAAGAGATGTCACAGAAAGTATCTGTGAAGAGAGCCTCAAAGGGCTCAAACGTGTCAACTTTGTTTAGTTTTTTTTTCTTTGCCAGCTACCAGTTAAGCTATTTTGATCTCCCGAACAAAAAAGTATATTTCACATTATAACAATTGAGAGGGAGAGGTAGGATAATGTGTCAGATTTTACGATTTTGCAGTTGAAATGAGTTACCAGATGGTTTTTAGGTCTATGCAAAAATCTGCAGATAAAAAGAGATTGTGGGAGACTGATAATCAATGAATGTCAATCAGCCGTTCAGAATAAATCCTTCCATGATAAATGCACTGATCAGCCACAATATTAAAACCACTGACTGGAAAAGTGAATAATACTGACCAATATTGTGACAGTCCAATGTTCTGCTGGGAAACTTTTGGACCTGGCACTCATGTGGTTGTTACTTAGACATGTACCCACCTAGATCAGACCAGACACCCCCACCCCATGGCAATGATACACCTTGATGGCAGCAGGACATAGACAAAAAAGCTTTAGGAACAACTCAAAAAACAGGAATAATGACACAAGGTGTTGATCTGGCCTCCAAATTCACTAGATCCCAAACTGGTCGAGTATCTGTGGGATGATCCACAGAGGACCCAAGGTCCCCCCCTAACAACATCCTGTTGTCAGACACCGCAGGACACCCACAGAAGGCCCATGTCCATTCACTGATGAATCACAGCTGTGTGAAGGCACAAGGGAGACCTACACAATATTAGGAAGGTGGTCATAATGTTACGCCTGATCAGTGCATAAACAGTATGAGGCATTGTTATAAAACTAAGGATTGGGAGGATAAATGGTGTTTTTTCCACATAGTTGTCAAAGTTTTTTGGCCAGTTTGTTGCTGTTTCATGTTTTATTTGTGAAGTGTGTTATTTATACTTCCTGTCTAGGTGTGAAGTTTCCCGCCATTTTTTTTCTGCAGCACCTGCATCTCATCAGCTAATTGCCTGCCTAATATATAATCCTGTTGCTACTTTATTTCCTTGCATTTTTCTGGATTTCAGTCTGAACAGAGAGAAAACGGGGCGCACAATCACTTTTAGCTTGGCTTTATACCTTTTGCCTGCCTCCTGTGGTTTATTGATTTGCCTGGACTTTTGTAATCGGCTGTAAGTAAAGTTTGCCTTTTGTTCGGTTTCCCTCCCATCTGGGTACTCTATTTCAGGCATAAGACATAAGAGGTATTTTTTCGGGATGTGCTTGGCTTGATAAGACTGCTCTGAAGGGACTGTTCAGTCTCATTCATTTGTCGCTCCTCGCTAGCTCCTCAGTCCGTGTGGTTAAGATGACCGCAGCCACAATACTAAACCTAAAAATTTCATCATGTTGGAAATCCACAAACCATTGAATTACGTGTCCCCGTGGCTACATTCATCTTTTATGAATGGTCTATGAATGTGATGCTCTTGAGCTCGGCTGTGCTTTAAAATAACGTGTTCACAAAGAAAATGTTAAAATGTTGACGTTAAGCTAGGTTTACAGCATTCACCAGCTTACTTTATGTATATGCTAATTAACTTTAAACATAAAATACACCTAAGAATGATAGAAATATTGTTAGTCTTGCAGGTAATTTATTGTAAATGTGTCCAATTTTTGATTCAGATATTGACCTCATACTAGCATCACTGATAATTCAGTAGCCTCAGTGTCTGCATCAGATTTAGAGCAGGGGTCTTCAACGTTATTCAGGCCAAGAACCCACAAACTGATGGCGAGATTGAGTAGGGACCACCTACCTGCTATACATGTTCAATATTAAACTCGGCTTAGTGCTGTTTATAAATATAAATTATCATTTTGCATTCAATGGTTAAGCTAATCAAATATTAATTTCAAACATTATTCATCTGAGATTTCACCTAGGGACTGAATAGGCTCTCGGGTCAATTGCAGCCTCATGATTGGCTTAGCAGCGATAGGGGCGGGGCCTACAGTGTACAGGTGGCTTTGATTGACAGATAGTGATTGGATTGATAGTGTGGCGCTCTGTGTGAAACAGTACGGTATGAAGTGCTGACTGAACGTCTTCTATCTCCATTTATCCCTTTACTGAAATATGTTGGATTCATGTTAAAAAGAAATTTAATTTGCGGGGGGAAAATTATGCGTTATATATTAAAAAAAAAAAAAGCAACCCAAGATTTGCCCCCCTTTTGAAGACCTATGATTTAGAGCTATGTTGGTTGCATGGCAAAGAACATGAAAATCCTAACAAGGTACACTAAACATTATTTGTAAAGTATACACATTTTGTGCTGAACTAAACAGGCAGAGCCCAGTCCTTTAAATACTGTACTAGCTGATGGGATTCAACACAACAAAGACACACTGTTGAGTCTGAGGGAGAAAAAAAAAACAAGACTGAATGGATGAACTCGACACACATGTTTAAAGTCGGAAGCCCATCCGCTCCAATCTCGTCTCCCATTGCCGCACTTCAAAGGCGTCTCTGGAGAGAAGCTTCAAACCGCACAACATAACAGGCTTCTTCGCGAACCAGCCACGAAACGGAAAGTTTCTCGCCAGCTATTTGGCTTAAAGTTGCGCGGGTATAAAGAGACGCCATTTGTTCTCTCTTTACCTGGCCTCACTTTTATCCCCTGCGCCACTATTGTACTTCCCGTTTTGCTTTTCCACTGTTTGTGTGTTATCCTGCTTCACTTTCTTCTCCCTCTCTTGCCTCATCCTGCCGTTACCTTTGCAGCGGGCCCTAACGGAGGAGCTTAAACCATATCAGGGGTTGGGAGCTTTGCCAAGTGTCATCCATTATACTGAAGTAGTGCTGTTGAGTTGTCTCTTTGCCCATATTTTTTTTCATATTTCAGCTTTTGTCTCCATTAATCCCAGTCTGTCTCCAGCCCCTCTTTTTGACATTAACTCAATTTCATACACCATACTCATCATCTCCCCATTACACCTACTCTCCCAGGCCATTACACAATCACCCTAGTTTTTTATTTTTATTTTTTTTGATCCACCAACTCTAGATAGATTCCAACTCGTGTAAATCCAGTTTCTGCCGTCTCTACATCCTGTCCGCTTCCTCGTTTGTCCATGAATGACGACACGACGCCACCTACGATTTACTTTCATTCCATTTTCTAAAGTCTATGACATGCAAATATTTTTTTTTTCTATTTGTCTCACACTGCCGGTCTTTTCTTCTTCCATCCCTCACGTCTTTGCCAGGAATGGGTGACTGCCACGGACCTGCTCATCTCTCTGGACAGGCTGAACACCTTTGGAGACGAGTTTTTCAAGGACACCAAAGTGTTGCGCTCGTACTTCTATGCCATCTCTGATTTCTCTGTGGGCGGCAGGTAAGAGACACCGGAAGAATGTGCCCTCCAGAACAATGTCACGCAGCTTTCTTTCCAGCACGTTGAACATTAGTCACTGGTGTCACTTACATAATTTCGAATTCCAGTTCTATTGCTGCTACATGTCATTGCGTTTATGTTATATTGACTGGCTTTGCCCAATTCGTTATGGAGGATACACAGTTGCCGCCTGAGGAGGTAAGGGTGGGTGGCACATAAAGCATAGATTCTGACGCCAGAGCCTGGGATGGATGACCAACATATTACATGTTGATAGGTTTTAGGCTCTTAAAATGCTCTATAGTTGGAGACGGTTCCGGTGAATCCCAGTTTGTCAGCGTCGTATGCAAAACAAGACGAGTAGTCAACACCTGCTTACTGCAGGTCAAGTTGCATCGTTCATTGATTTTCTGTCACCGCCAGTCACCAGTTTACCAAGTAAACGAGCATGTCGTTAGACGGTGAGAGGAAGCCGGAGTACCCTCAGAGAACCTACGCAGGCACAGGGAGAACAAACAAACAAACTCCACACAGACGAGCCACAGTCAGATCATGGATTCAAACTCAGAACTTTCTCGCTCTGAGGCATCAGTAGCAGGGTTTACGTGGAGACTTTCTCTCACATTCTGATTGAAGATTTCAGATGTTTATGTGAGGTGATCTATTCAGATCTGCAGCCCATAGACAGCTGACAGAGTCAGCATATACAATGTGGCCTCATGATTGGCTCAGCAGCGATAGGGGCGGGGCCTACGGTGTACCGCATCTGCCTCCATTTATCCCTTTACTTAAATTTGTTGGATTCAAGTTAATGTGTATTTAGAGAAATTTAAATTTGAGGGGGACTATTGTGGGTAAAAATATATTCAAACATATCTAAGCAACCCGCAGCAAACCCACACATTTAAGCCCCAGTCAGCTGATGCATTCGATTTCAACTGTTTATGTGACGTGACCTATTCCGATCTGATATTCACATGTACATGTAAACATCATGCATACCTTCCATACACAAGTATGGGAAGTATAGACAAATATGTAATTTGATTTTATAAATCTCCAGGCCCTGGAAAAGTATGGAAAATGAAAACTAGTGTATGGAAAAATATTCATGTTTCCAAGACTGTTACCACTGTTTTTCTAACACATAAAATTACATTCTCCAGTTTCTCTGCCGCTTTGACAGACGGGGGATTCTAAATGTCTTCTATTATCACTGCATAATGGGGAAAATATAAACTCTTCGACGACGGGCTCACTCAAGTTATAATTAGTTTATTTTATGATTTATTAATTTATTTTTGTATCTAACTTAATTTAGTTACATGTACTAGTATTTGAATATTTATTTGATCTTTAATTGCCAGTGAGGTAGTTCAGGTAGTTAAAACGTGCACTGAATTTATCGTATTTATTTGAGCTACGTTACCCAGCTATAATCTTCTAGAAATTATTTGGTGACATAGCAGCGTATATATCCAGAATAACGAAGACAAACAATTAATTCCATAATTTATTTATTTATTTATTTACGAGATGCATAAATATTTACTCAAATGCCTTAAATTTTATTATTATCTTTTGTTTTTTTTGTACCGAGAAGTCTTTAATTGGGGTCTCTCTTCTAATCAGCGGTAGTTGATATTGTTTTTACAGTTTTATTAAAGCAACAACTTTATTTGGAAAGTTTGTGGGGTCATATCCACTTTTGCTATTATGTTAGCCTTATAGTAGCTGGTTTTCCAGCGGCTCCTAATTTGTTCCACGCTTTTTAAAACAGTTTGATATTTCTGTTTTTGTGTGATAATGTGTAATTCTTTTTGTCAGGAAACGTCACTCGAACGTCCAGACAGAGCACTCACAGACAGAACGGAGCCTGACTTTATTTCGATTCACCGTTTACATGACTTTTGATCAGTCTGTGAAAAGGAATATTCTACCCCTATGAAACCAAATGAAATTCCGATTAAGGTGTTTATATGGAGCATTTTCATTTTCATTCACTGGGCTTCAAAACTGATTGTAATCTGAAATGTTTGGCTCCACGTAAACCCAGCTACTGCTAACCGCCGCACCAGCGTGCCAACCCAAGTTGCATCAGAAAAGCCTAAACTGAGATAATACTCCTTCCGCTTCTTTTGGTTTATTACTCATCATAATGAGAGATGACATTCTACAAGGACCGGGCTGCACCTTGGCGTTGCAGATAGAAGTGGACGATTAAGTAGTTGAGATGGAGCCTTCAGAACGAATATAAACTTGATCTGACACCTGTCATAAATGCTTAGGATCACGGCAGCGGCATGACAAATTACCCACCAGTGTAACAACACCTGGGGGAGGAACCCATGTGAAAGCACGCTGGCCTTACACCAGTGTTTTCTGTACAGGTACACGCGCCTTCACGCTGCAGTGCCACATTTTGAGACGGCGAATCGGCCGCTGTAAAAGATTCCTTGTGATGTTTCGACAGAATATCAATGCACCCGGGACTAAAGTTAGACCGCTACAAAAACAGCAGTGGTGGCCTCAAGGTTAGAAAAACAAGCCTGTGCCTTGAAGGTTGCTTTCAAACCCTGGAATCAAGACGGCACAAAAGTGAAAAAGCAGCACTTTCCTCTCCTCATCAGAGCAAGACCCTTAACCCCAGCTGCTCCAGAGGAGCTGCTCAGTGGTTGGCAGGTCTGCCTTTGGTTGCACGAGGTAGTTTCCAGGTGTAAATGTGCGTGACTGATCGGTACAGAGAGCTCACCTCTGTGAAACTACCCGCAATAAATAAAACCTAAAGAATGTGCTAGAACGGTGGAGGAAAATGTCTCCGTAGGTTTTCATTCCCTTGTCACATCACCTTCTGAGTCGCCCCCCCGTACACATCGGCTCCTCGCTATAATGCTTCACAATGCATTGGTTGTTGTCGTCTCGGCGACAACATGAATAACTGGGTCTGAGCTTCGGGCAATCATGCATCCGGTTCTGGGACGGCTGGCGAAATTTGACGGGGCGTGCCACAAAGCGTCAAGTCCCCGTTTCCTGTCGCAGTCGGTCGACAAAACCTGGAACACTGTCTGGAAATGGTACGAGTACAGGGAGGCGTAGCTGCCACCAGGCTTTAGAGGGAAGTGAAGACCTTCTACATGAGGATGTAGACAAAATGATGCCTTCACTGACTGACTTCATTCCAGACTCAGGGTCCTTATGACAAGCAAAGATTAATAGTCTAGTGAGGCCGATTGCAGTGAGCTCAATAGCTTTTAAAAACAAAGATTTATTTAGGCAATTATGAGCATGCATAGAGTTAATCCGCCAATGCAGGTGCTACCCAGAGGTGCTTGTTTCTCTTCCTTTCCTTGTACTCTAGGACAGTGCATTAGCAATGGCACATTAACACAGTCGAAATGTGCAATTGCTGAAGGGGAATAAAAACTCTACCTTGTTTCAGACCATGCTTGTGCCTGCGAAAGATAATGGGAAGTGACAACTCCTTACGGTGGAAATGCCTTCTCCCTTTCTTCCCGCCTTCTACACCGCTCCCCGTGTGCACGGCTGCGTGTCAGTGAGATGAAGCAAAAAACGGAGCGCGTGGGAGAAAAAGGTGTGCACTTGCAGACTTTAACCATCCACGTTTCCCCCCCCAGATGCAAGTGCAACGGCCACGCCAGCGAGTGCGTCGAGGGGGAACGCGGCGGCCTGGTCTGCGTCTGCCAGCATCACACAGCGGGGGACGACTGCCAGAGATGTCACCCCTTTTACCAGGACAGACCCTGGGCCAGGGCAACCGGGGACTCGGCCAACGAATGTCTGAGTGAGTATCTTGGTTTGGAGCCCACTGCGCCCGACAGTGTCAAATTAAAGTGACAAGCTCAGGCTGTCAAAGGCCTCGTAGAATACATCCGTGCGCCGTCTTATGTCGACCTCCAGCACATCTGCAGCTTCTGATCTCCTCACATGCATGCTCGATCAAGTAAATACTACTCTTCAGCAAAGTGGAGGGGGAAAAAAAAAAGATTACAGTCTGACAATCAACATGGCAATCAAGTCTTTATAGAAACTGATTTTCATTACGCTGTAAACGGAATTATTCTTTATTAAATTGCACCCGGGCTTCATGCGGAATATAACAATTTATCTGCCGCCATAGCTATCATCCTTGAGCAAACAATAATGAAAATCACATTGTGGCTGCATTTCAGGATTTAAAAATGACTGCAAGTATTGGCCCACGAACATATGCGCATAAGAGGAAATTCAAATACGCACAAATCTTCCAGGGGACCCATCGGCAATTCTTTAGCAGAGCATTATCGGGTTTGGCTCAAAGCACCATGCACTTTCGCTGAACGCAGCCAAGAACGAGTCGAAGGGGGAGGGGAAAAAAAGGCGAACATGAAAGAGGGTGGCACGCAAATTGTTTTTATTTTATTTATTTATTTCTCTGCTGAACTCTATTAAGCAGCGAGCTTATTTTAATTACTCTTACTCTTGGTTCCAAGCAGATGGCGTCTTAAATAGAGTATTGCACCCAACTTAATCAATGCCGTACATTAATATACACGCCACATAAAAGCAGCGCGGAATGTGGAAGCGTAAAACTTGCTGTAATTGCACATCTCTATTTGGCACAGAAGTAATTCTTGAGTGACTTTGAGTCAACCTTTCTGTGTCAGACTTCATCATGTTCTGACTGTGTCTGGGGAAAAAAACGTTTTACAAAGGGTCTTTTTTCTTTTTCTTTTTTTAACTCACTGGTGATTAACATTTACATAAAACACCTTATATGCACATGTAACCTAAAGAGGTCGTATAGGGCTTAACAAGCAGTGATTTTTTTTCATGTCTAAATGTGATAACGATCAGCTTTATCACGCTACATGAGCAGTGACAACCGCCACTAGCAGTCGACACAAAAGCTGGAAAGGTGTTGATAAAAACAAGACGAGGAAATGTTTCAAAGAAAACACAAATTAACAGCCTGATATACTGTAAGTAAGAGAATTAAAGGATGATAAGATCAAAAAGAAAAAATATAGGATATAGAATGATATTGTGAATATTTAATGTTGGGTGAAACAGTTCAGATTTAAAAGGCTCTTTATAAATAGTCTTAGTGTGCCTTAAAAGTATCTAATTTTTTAATTTTAGTTACGTATGTTGTGGCTGACATGGAAATAATCCCATAAAAGTGTCCAATATTCCAAAGTGATGCACTGGCTCAGGCCTGTACACTTCAATGCAACACGTTAACAAGCAAACATCTGTTGCTTGTATCTACTTTGGCCTATAAACCTCTGCTGTGGTTGGTTGTGATCTAAATACGTTTAACTACACAGACTGTATGTAGTCCATGTGTGCTTCATTCCACAGATGGCAGATTTTTTAATTTGATGCGTTAGCTTCAAGAAGGAGGCTATGCTGCCTGGGTGAACCTATAAGTTTTTTCACATTAGCCATCATCTCACATCTAATTTGCTGACAATACGTACAATGTGGCCGAGCATTTAAGAAAAGAAAAAATAAATCTTGACACTGATTTTGGGACATTCGCTTGCTAATCCTCTTAGCTATGTACTGGTTGGCTTTCTGGCTCATAGCTGAGCCAACAAGATAAATCTCTCATTGCCAAGTTGCATCTCTGGTTCGTCCTATTCTACCAGAGTAGCAAATGAAACTATTGTGTTATGGCTTTAGAAAAATGCATGAAAATCTACATTGGTGGTCGTTATTGTTTTCTTTGGCAAGTTGTTGTGGTGATGAGCCGTTATCAGGAATGACTTGATATAAAAGACTGTTGGAGTGCTGCTCACCAGAAGGTACCACCTGAGCCCTTCAAGGAACCTTTGTAAAACTAAAAAGAAAGAGATCAAATGCTAAAAAGTTGTCCTGTGTGAATATATTCATGTCACTTCTGTTGTAGCACATTATTTTGCTATTTTGATAATGCTCCACTCTAAAAAAAGAAAAAAAAAGAAGGGAGAACTACTTGAAACTTGTATATGGGGAAAGAAATGTCTCCCAATGAGCATTATAAGAGGTTGCTCATAGACTTTTATGGTTCTAATAGATTTATAGAGTATTCCCTTTTCTCCTCTTCCCTTGACAGTGCAGCAGCAGCTACTGCACTTATTGCAAATTGTCGAGTAGTTGACTCCTCTCCAGTCTTTGTGCTAAGCTTTGCTAAATCAGGTGCTTCATATTTATAATTTTCAAGCTAATCAAGCTAAGGATACGTTTTCTTTAGCTGAATCTGAACATGATCAGATGGTGTAAGTCAGTACGTTTACATGCGCGTGGAAAAAAAACAAAACAAATTATCGCCTTAATTCAACTTTAACTGGACCACGTAAGCGCATGTAAACGATCAATCTTCCCTGCCATGTATACGCCTTAATTGGAGTTTAACTGGACAACGCATGTGCACGTGCTCCACAATTCACAACAAGCCGGTCGCAGATGAAGAAGAAGCTAAACATAACCGGTAGAAGAACCACTTGATTGAGCGCCATCTCATCTGCACCATAAGTAGCGCCCACACACTAAATACGAGATTAAAAAAACTGATGTTGTTTGAAATGCCGGTCTGCCACATGAATGACTCTTGTTTAATATATGATGTAATAGGTCAACCAGAAAGGGGGCGTGGTTTTAACCTGCTAAAAAGACACATATCACCACCTAGTGTGGAGGAGGAGGACATGGTCCTGTCAGTTATTTGATTTTCTGCATTACATGTAAGCTGGGACAGGGTAATCTTTTCACAATCCGTAAAGGCTAAAAGTTGTATAGTGTGTCCCCAGCTTTACTTGCATGTGTTTCTAAACTGCTGATCTTTTTATTCAGGCCATGTCGAGACAGTCTAACTGCCTTTGTGCATCTTAGATAGTGTGGACACAACTATTTTCAGAAGCAGCAGAGTTGGTAACCAAAATGATCAAAAATGAAATCACTTCATTAAAGAATGTAATGATAAATCATAACTGGTACATAAACACAGTCCTCACAGTTCGCAGCACAGCATGAATATCATCTTTATGTGTATGCTGCGGTCGTGCAAAAATGGCATGCAACAATGATACCCGGTATCGCTGCTAATGGATGCAAACAATTTCCAACAAATCTGGCTGAAATGTCAAGAGTCCTTCTCATGCCGCATTTTCACAAATAATCTTTTAGCAGGGAGAATAAACTATAACAGATTCGTGACCTTTCCAGGCTCAGGAAACCATGGCTGCTAACAATACAGCAATAATTAAGATAAAACCTGAACTTTACAAAATAAACACCAAGTGACATAAAGTGAATATTTATTTTGTGCTTTCATGTTTTGTTTTGTTTTTTGCCTCCTTAACGCTTCAAAGTGTGAGTCCTTATGTTCTTCACTGCATGTATTAAATAACACTATTTCCAGCATTTAAACCATTCTATATGTATATTTGTCTCTGTCTTTTGCATTAACAACTTGCAGCCTACATGTCAAAGTAACCCAGCCGTGACCCTTAATGGAACGTGTTGGTAAAATGTTTGGGCCAATTAGCCGAATTAGCATAGTCCTCCTACGTGCAATGACGCAACATCTAACCTGTATACAGGATACAGCGTTGTTACTTTCAACTGAATAGCCTTCTGTCTGACCATTAATGTGTTTGTCATGGCAGAAAGGGACTCCTGTGCTGAATCTTTAAAATCCATTAAAAACTGCACATTTTAGCCGTGACGTGTTCGGAGCTTTTCAAAAAAACAAACAACAAAAGAAGCAGTAATCTTCTGCGATTACAACAGCTGCATTCACTATTGTTGTGTAAATGATAGTAGCAGGTGGTAAATGGAAGCGTGGGGGTGCCTTTTTTTACATGAGCGTTTTAATATTACGTGAACGTGCCTGAGTGTGTTTATGAGTAATTTGACTAGTAGTGACTAGCATGTTCATCAAGACCACATGTTGGACTGCCGCTTTATTCTTTTTATCTAGGCTGTTTGCCTTGTGGCCCCTTAAACAGGTGTGTTGAAAAAGGGGGCTCCGTTTGTGTGCATCAGGGGCGCAACAGAATGTCATTCTCATCAAGATTGTCCCCTCCTCTGAGAGCGAAATCATTTACAGCCCCAGTGGTTTGCAGTGGCTGATCATGATTTTCATTGTTTGCTTTACGCTGTGACTGCCCCAGCCTCGGGCTGTTCCGGTGCGTTCACACTCGAAATCCTTTTATTGCCACTGGTTTGAGGTTGACGACTGCAGTTTGGAGCTGTGATCTTTTTCTCGGACGCCAGAAGTGATGCTTGCAACAACTGCAGATATGTCAGATGCTTATCGTGTAAGCCGCCTCCTGGTGTGAATGCTGTGAGCTATGAAGGACGTCAAAGTGGATTTAAAGTGCCAGTGTCGTAGATTCTCATTCAGATATTAGTCTGTGTGAACTCAATCTGTCATAGATGGTGACTTAACAATGGTGACTGAGCCTATAGCCCACTCATGAAAGTATTGTAGTATTTATACAACTATAAATTGGGTGTCATCAAGCGATAGCCAAGGGGAGTTCAGTCTAGATCGACCCATATGGATTTCCTTTTTTTAGGGCTGATACGATTATAATTTTTTTGTTTTTACACGAGCATTGGCAGATACATGCTGCCGATTTTTCTGAGCCAATATTTGGAGCTGATACTGCTTACCGCTACCAGTAGAAAACGCAGATATCGGCATGATATATCGGCGCAGAAGAAGTATTGCAGGGAGTAATGGAACGAGGAGCGACCACAGTGATCTGTTAGATGAAGAGCTGCAAACCTGGTACCAACTCTTTTCACCGTTTCCATGCTGGTGCCTTTTGCACCAAGAAATCTGATCACAGTAGCTCACATTATGTCAACTGTTGCCTGATTTCTTTAGTAAACGACAGCAATTACTAGGGATGGGCATTGATAGGATTTAAAGAATCGGATCGATAAGCAGAATCTCTTATGGCATCAGTATTATTCACTGATTTCCTTATCAATTCCTCCTTTGAATTTTTGCCAAATACTTCAACATGTTGGTGGTGCTGTCGCCCTTGCTTGAAATTAAGTGCTGCATAAGTTGCACATTGCACCGTTACAGTTCATTCTAATGAAGCCACACTTTTAAACGTTTCAGTCTGTCTACCATCTCGTCTTCCTTGTCGTCACGCGCGCGTCATATGATGCGAATGACATGAAAAGATTCTTCTTCTTCTTTCGTTTTATTGGCGGTTGGCAAACCACTTCCATTACTGCCACCGTCTGAACTGGGATGAAGAGTATCGATAAGCACGAAGGCTAATGATATCGATGAACTGAACCAGCTGGAAGTGGTTATCGACGAAGCCCATCCCTAACAGTTACTTGCTCCTGCGATTCTGTACTAGTATTACTTACTCTGTTCTTGCAATCTTCCGTGTTACATTCATTCTGATGTACACATTTCTAAGTATGGAAATCAAGCAACTTGCTAAAATGAAGTGTGAAATCCTATAGCAGCTCCCTCACACGTTGTCACTAAGGGGAAAAAAATGTTGGCATCTATATGTTGATTTCTGCTCAGATGAAACCTCATTCTGGAATGTTGTCTGCTGCACACTCATGTATGCAAAGCTTTGAGTGCTGCCTGGTATGTAAAACATTTACTGGATGTTTGTGCTGTAACTGCCATTTTCCCTTAACTTTAAGGCGACGACACTTTGAGCAATCAGTGTCTAGTTGTTTTTGTTTGCCCCAGGGGTTGCATTTAATTATTTTCTCCAAAAATTAATCAGACTATGTGATTTACCCAAGAGGGCCCACGCTTTCTGTACATCAGTTCACTTGCTGGATCTGTTGTTTGGTTCATTTGTTCAATGTGCAAGAAAGTTATATCGGTCAAAAGTTTGAAAAATTGAATCCGGCAGCACAGAATTTAAAGTATGCATCATCTGTACGACATCTATAATAAAACGATGTGATCTATCCTACTTTCTTTATGAAGAAGTCCTAGCGTTGCAGTGGTTGCTGCTATTTACACAGCAAATTTAGGTTAATAATTGGTCATAGTTAACTATTTTGTGGTTTATATTGGCTGGGACATTACCATAAGTTCGTTTCCTCAACGTCTAAAGCCCTGTTCGCACGAGATTAGTGCTTTCACTTTCTCAAGACTTTCGTTTGATTTGCAGCTTTTTTTTCTGCCTCTTGAATTATGAAAGATGTTATACAAATCAAAGATGGGCAGATCTTAGGGTGCGCTATGTGGCTGAGCATTGAATCAAGCATTAATGTGTTAAAGGTGGGGCTGATTTCAATGCTGCCAGGCCGTTCGTAATATCTTCCCCGGGATCAATAGCCTCATCCCATCATGTTTTATTTTTTGAAAAATATATTTTTTATTATCCATTTGAATTTGCAAAGTAACTAAAGCTGTCAAAGTGTAAAAAGTCTTCTGACATGTGGTGGTGTGAAGCAGAAAGTAGCAGAGACATAACTAGTAAATTTGAGTAAAACATAAAGTCAGATCTAAAGACTGCGCGTAACGGTGCGCAGTGAGGGTTACATCTTTCAAAGGTGCAAAATAATGCTCTGGCATCCACTTAGCACGTTTGCCTCGATGAATATGCGTTCTCACACAGTTTTGCGTGTACTAGGAAGAGAAAATTGAAATATATTAATTCGGCACACGGAAAGAGATTAATCAAACCTGAAAGCGATGTTAAATTGCGTCTATATCTGACCATCTCAAAAGGACGTGCAAACGGTTTGTCCCATGCATAACTGCATGGCTAACATGGCCGCTGTTATTGTAGCAACGAGGAATTCACGCACCTTCATTCTGCAACTAAACATTACCCCATTTTATCCAGTAAATATCCAAACAGTTCAGATGTATCCAATAAATAATTTGCGTGATTCATGTCACACTTATATACGTCATGCACAGTTGGCTTCACTTCTGCTAATGTGGCCTTGTGATTGGCTCAGCAGGGACAGGGGCGGGTCCTTCTGTGTACAGGACGTTTAGATTGAGGGTGGCGCTCTGTGTGAAACGGTGTGCTGTTGAGACAGCTCCTGTATCGCTGAATGAGTGAAGTGCTGACTGTAAGATAACGTCTTCTGCCTCCATTTATCCCTTTAAATTTAAATTTGTGGGGGAAAATTGCAGGAAAAATATAAAAAATAGATATATCTAATCGACCAAAGATTTTGCGACCTCTCTGCAGCACCTGTGCTTTAGTTGATCGAGTTTGTTAAATCCTTTGTTACCCCAGATACAGTATTTTCAATCAATAGCTGTGAAATACAGTATGGAGCTAGAAGAGGAGTGTTCTTCCCCATGTTTCATTCATATACATACTGTGTGTAACGGATGACCTCCCCTTCACCACCATCCTCAATCAAACTATGTACAGTATATGTACAGTATATGAGGCACCATATCTACTTTACTGACCATCTGTTACTGCATTGCATTTTTATTTATTTATGTAGTTCCAACAACAATACTAGTTGCCTCGAGATGCTTCACAGCCCGCCGAGCTCGAAACCCCCTGAGTAAGCAAGCGAGGTGACGGTGGCAAGAAAAACTGCCTTTCAACAGGAGGCAACCACGAGCAGAACCCGCTCATATGAGGGGGAGGGAAGGGGTGGGGGCGCACATCTGCTGGAGGTTGTCCGGGTGGAAGGAGAACGAAAAGGAGAGTGAACATAAAAAATGTGGAGAGGAGAGACGTAAGGAGATTGATCCGCACATCAATTTATTCATGTGCACCTAGTTAAAGCATACGCATAGTATCTATACATAATGCAAACTTGACATAGCACCTAGAGCTGTACATAAACACAAGATTGGCAGGAAAAGAATAAGCAATTAAGGTGCTAACTATAGTAACGCTGTATATGTGTACAGTGTGCTTTTAATAAAACTCGCAAGACATGTGGAAGATTACATGGTTTGTCAGTATTCGTCCTTCCCAAAATGCAAACTTGGCCACTGTCGACATCCTTTCCGACTCCATTTCTTGCTGTTTCCCGTTCGCCTCAACTGTCGCATGGTCAACGTTACAACTGCAGACCCTGTGTAAACTCGACTGCCTGCGGGCCACAAAAATCAGGACATGAAGTACCCCGGCCACAGCAGACAGAACCTTTCCAGTTATAGCTCCGACCAAAGGCACAGCCAACCCCGTGATTGATGAAATACTCACAGTGCATCCCGTGCCACAGCATGCCCATTATGTTTATTCAAGTGAACATTTAATATAATTTTAATGGATCAGGTAACTCACTGCGATTTGGAACCTTTTCTGTAAGGCAGTGATAAGTACTGATGGAACAACAGCTATAATAACTACATGCATCACGGTGAGACGAAGGGACTGAAAAAAAAAATGAAATGCTTAAAAAATGCACTGTAAAATGCTTGTCCCATTAACACCAATATAGGTTACAGCAAAATCTGATCATGTATCATAAAGGTAGTTAATTTTACTGCTCCTTCTCTAGGAACCATTAGAATCCTCTGAGTAGAAATGTAAGCCTACTCAATGATGAAGCTGCTTTCAAAATGTTTTTAGAAGTTTGGTAAGATTTGTGTAAAAGTCCTAGAATGTTCAGCCATAACACAGACTGTATATAAATATGGACAACGCGTCGCCACTTCCTTCCTCCACTGGCAGACCTCATGATATTTTCTCAGGGGGTACATCTTGTTTGGAGGCGGACTCTGCACAGTACGCTCCCAGAGTCCAGCCTCTATATCTATATCTTCAGTTTCAGGACATGAGAACAAGATTCAAGAACAAGATTAAAGATGTGAAATTTTATACATATACACCATAATTAATTTGAACTTTAAATTATATTAATTAAGGAGTAATTTTGAACACCAAACCCGGGTATAGAGGCAAAAAAGAATACTTGACAGCAGGGGCGTCACTAGGTTTTTAAGGACAGGGGAGGCTTAGTCCCCAGGAAATGCACTGGATTTTGTGATCATATATAATTATTTATATAGTTAATTATTTAAACTCATATTCTGGCCACTTTACATTGAATTTCTCAGAATTTTTTTGTAAAATAAAAATAAAAAAACACCAAATTATTTAGTAGGGGGAGGGGGGTGGCTTCAGCCCCCCTAAAATAGGCCTAATGACGCCAATGTCTATATCAATCATAGCCCACAAAGAAACATGGGTTTCTCTACATAGACCACATTGTTCGTCTTACTATTGCAGGAATAAGTAGACGTCTCAATAAATCAGTGCTTCTCAAACTTTTTGCGGTCGCACCCCACTGCAGTAACCCCGGATCTCCATAGGATGCCTCTGCAGTGCGTCAATAGAGCAAATCGAATCGCTCAGGCATGAAGTCCATCATTGGAAAACGTGGTGCATCGAGAAAGAAGGTGCATTTAATTGAATATTTCCTGCCCGCCGTGTCTCCGTTCCCCACCAGTGGGGCACGCCCCACACTTTGAAAAGCGCTGCAATAAATGAATATGATATGCCTTGCTATGCTCACTGAGTAGCTAGGCTAACGTAACATTACATTCTATTAAAGTACAACGACTCACTATAGAGACTGTAATTATGTGGGAATGATAAATCTGCCAAGACAAAGCCAATGGCATGTACCGTACTTTACATTCAGCAATTACTTTGAGAGGTATAGCCTGTAGTATGATGGCGACCATATGGTAATATAATGCAAGAGCATATTCCCCGTCTTGAAGTTTGTACCAGTAACCCACAGCAGTGAAACTTTATTTCTTCTGAATCGAAGTATCCTTTTGTGAAAGACATTTTTCTTTTTCTTTTTTCATGAAATTGTAATTGTAAAACCATTACACTTGTCCGGCATACCCCAATGGAATAGGTGTTGGCACTGCGCTTATTCAAAGACAATTAGTTCAGAATAAAGACAGGAAGCAGAGCTAGACCGACTTTGTCCCAAGGTAAAATAATTAAAAGACATATTGAACCACAAGACCTATCAATGTTTCATCTAACTCTTGATAAGAAAGAGAATAAGCATATTTCCTAAAACCTTTTTAGGAAGTCACCCAGGGTAAAGTAAAAAGAGTTATTACGCGTCCCTGTATTAAAGCTGAAAACATATTAAAGATTAAAACCAGTTTAAAATGACCTCTCCCGGATTTGTTCATATTACTGCAGACTTGGTCATTACACATTTTTTAGATTTCTTTGAAGGTGTTACAGTGTTGCGCACTCTTGTGGTGATGTAAACGTCGATCTACTCCCGCATCGACTGTTTGTTCAAAAAACAAAAATCACCACTTATCCTTGATGGCTGAGGAGAGTGTTGATCAGGTGCGACTGTCTCTCTATAATTCTTCACTATTATATATATATATATAGTATGTTCATCATGACTCCTCTCATGCTGCTTTATCACTGCTGGTTTTCTATTCTCTCGCCTAGTCCGACATCTCATTCATCCAGTAAATTAAATGTAAAAATGAGAAATCATTGTGCCTGCGGGGATGGTGGTCCCTCTCTGCAATGTGTTCTGCAACAATACGAAGAAATTATTCATATAAAGGGCAGAGGACAATAAGATTGCGGTTTGTAATATCTCACGAGCAGGTGGGATGAGGTAGCGGCCTTCGTTACCATCCGAAAAATCATGCTAATGTATAATAGGACTGGGGGGCCCAAAAAAAATAGCATCAGAATAGTCATTAATATTGATAATTCATCACTAATGACACTATGTTTGGTGTGTTTCAGTAGGCGTGTATCAATGTGTACCTTTATTCAAAGAGTTGCACCACTTC
This sequence comes from Mugil cephalus, assembly GCF_022458985.1. NCBI lineage: Eukaryota > Metazoa > Chordata > Actinopteri > Mugiliformes > Mugilidae > Mugil > Mugil cephalus. The sequence goes on along the minus strand of NC_061788.1, from coordinate 5,240,557 downwards.
AGGACTGAATCATAGACAATTCCAACGATGATTTGTTACGGCTGGAAAACACGATTCAATATTGAATTTCCAATGCACACACGTCCAACACATAAATGTTCAATCTATGGATCTCTTCCTGCACACATTGGTTGTTACATTGTGTTTACCCTTAATTCCCGCGTGAATAATGCCAAACGAAATGATTTTGCAAATAGCTACAGATGTGGATTCTATCACAGACACAGGAGGAAAAAGTGCAGACAACCTGCTGCCGTCTGAGCCGAGGTTGGAGGATATTAGGTAGCATGATTGCTCAAGAGGTGCTAGTGGTTCAAGAGTGTAGACTTTGGCTCTCTGAATAGCCGCGCAGTGGGGTGGTAAACACACCTCTCTCCAAATGGTGTAAAAGTATGTTCCAATTTTTGTGGAGAGCTCAGGAAATGCAACAAATCAAAAATAATGTACATTCTTTCCTCATCTTCTGATTCTCTTTGCGGTTGTCAAATTTCATAATTCCTTCAGAAATATCTCAGGCAACTTTCTGTGCTGGCAATAAATGAATGCTTTTGAGTAAAGCAGTTCTCTAGAACAACATGCCTTCAGTGGCTTTACTCTGTTTGAATTTCCACCTTCAATCCCGAAATGACGTAACACCTGACCTATGATATATCACCTAGATCAATGCAACTTAAAACAACACTGACGTTAGTCCGTGTCTTTCACTGCAACAGATAACCTGGTGAATGTTGAGAATTTTGCCTCTGTTCTTTATATAACCTTTTTTCACATTTTCACAACATCCTCTTCGTGTATTGGGTGTCATTTGTGTGCCATTTAGGGGGTTGTTAAGAAGTATTCACATCACAAGAGCAAACCCTAGCTTTGATGAAAAGACCCAGACCAATACTGGTGCATGCTTGATTATCAAAGAGTAACGCCACTAATGAGTCTGGAAACAACCTTGATATCACGATATCTTGTTTTTGTGTTTTATTTAGCTTTGATTTTCCAGTTTTGGCTTGGTACTGTTAATGCCATGCAGCAATAAGAATTTATTATGTCCTGTAAAAGGCTGTGTGCTGTTAAAACCACAGGAGATATAGAGGGGGAAAAAAGCGTGTCTTTTTTTTACTGTGTGTTCAGACTAATCTCTCTGAGACAAAGCCCTGAGGACCAATATGAGGGCAGCGTCCACACATATCTCGCCTTGATATGCAAATTAAAGAGTCCTTGGGAGCCCTCAGCAGGATTCTGAAGTGCTGCCAGACTGGCCTCTCAAGAGAAGTTAGTGTCACTGGCTTGTGGTCTTATCAAAGGCAATGGACCATTTGTTTTTTCTAACTGTGACAATGCAGGAGGTTTTCTGTGCTAAAGACATCCACTTAGAGTAGCGCAGCACACGAACGGGTGTTTCAAATTTGTTAGAATGGGGCCAAAATTATGCTTTTGCTTTGTTAGCTTAAGTCAATTAACTGGCACCTTTTTTTCCTTTTTTCTTTTTTTTTTTGTGCTGCATGCACATTTTGGGAATGCTGTTGGGGTGAATGGGCATACGAGGTGTGAGAGGTTGTTATGGAAAAGAAGGGTTGCATTCTGAGTCCCAAATACCCCATGAATATGAGACAAGAGTTATGGATGTAACTTGGGTTCTATGAATTCACTGTGAGTTCAAGCAAAGTTTCTGATGTTTTGGATAAAAAAGAAACTTGGCAAAGCCTAATCCAGGAAAGAAATCAATTGACAAGAAAAAAAGGGCAAAGTGTTATAAGTTGTGTACAGTGGTCAAAAAAAGTTTTTGGACACCCTTAGAATTTTTTTTAATATGTGGGTTTTCAACATTGTCGGTACCAAAGTCAACAACAAATGTGTTCAAAACTCAACAAAAATATAAATAAACCATCACATCATCAAATTTATATTTAATACTAATCTTGCCCCATTCTTCAAGTAATTACTACTTTTTAATTCTTCCAAATTCTTTGGTTTGCGCTTTGAAACGGACCGTTTGATAATCCACCGCAGATTTTCAATGGGGCTCATGTCCGGGGATTGAGCTGGCCACTCTAAGACCTGGACACTGTGCTCCTGCAGCCAAGTTCTACTGGACCTGGATGTGTGGCAAGGAGCATTATCTAGTTGAAACATCCAGTTTGGACCTTGACGGAACAGTGCATGTGCAGAAGGGAGCATGTGGGTTTGGAGAATGGCACAGTATTTGGCAGAGTTCAGTTTGGAGAATGGCACAGTATTTGGCAGAGTTCAGTTTGGAGAATGGCACAGTATTTGGCAGAGTTCAATGTGCCATCACAGACAGTGCGATGACCAACGCCAGCAGCGTCCCAGACCATGATAATGCCTCCGCCATTTTTGACAGAGATAATGCTTGCCCTGGACTTCTGCATACCCTCACATTAGCAGGAGGAAGATAAAGATGGAAGCTGGACTCATCTGACCACAGAATCTTCTTCTAAGATGATGCCAGGAGCTCTCATTGATCAGGAGCTTCTTGACAGCCTTGCAGGTCCTTAAGCCATGATCTAAAAGTTGACTGCATACAGTGTGGGTGGAACACTGGACACCAGTTTGGTTTGACCACTGCTGTTGGAGCTCCTGTGATGTCATTTGCTCTTTTTCTCTGCACATGCGGGTCAGGATGTGGTCATTTCTTGTGGTCCAATTCCTTGGATGCTGAGATCTTGGTTCGTCTGTATTTCTGCAGAGCGGATCCAACTGCATCTGCACTTCCTGGCGAACTGGCGGCAGCTGTACCCTTCCTGGCTGAGAATCTGTATCTTCAGGCGTGTTTCCTGCGTTAGGTTCCTTGTTTATGCCATTTTTCTTCTCTGAAGAACTTTCGAATGTACTGGCTTTTTTTATTGACACGCAACACAGCAACAGAAAAATGTGTCTTTTAATAAAAACCACGGTCTTCGTTAGTGGATGACTGGTACCAAAATGACCAACACTCAACATTTCTTATTTTGTTTGTGTGGAAGCAATCGATTTTAAGTTTTTAATGGTTGTTTTAGGGTTTGTTTAGTATTTTGTTCTGTGACTGTACTAAAAGAAATTGCACTTGAAGACCTAAGAGTGAATCTTATCGCAGTATTTCACAAATGCATGGGGTGTCCGAAAACTTTTCTCCACCACTGTAGCTTTTCCTCGTGTTGCCACGTGAACTGATTAAACATGACCCGAGGCACTAAGGCCAATTATGTCTCATCTTGCTCATGTTTGGACTGGCGATTGATTCATTTGATTCATTTATTTTTTTTTTTTTGCATCCAGTTTGGGAACTACTAGCTGCCTTTTCATATAAGCCACGCTTATAATAACCATAATAACCTAATTGATGTAGGTCTAACAAACATGTCGCCTCTGTGTTTTTTTGTAACTAAGAAAAGTATTTTGTATGCACTGCTGGTTACATTCATCCGCAAATTCTAAAGTGTATTCTTTTGGATTGAGACACCAAAGTTATGGAGGAGGTGGCTTCATTGTCTTTTGAGTGTGCCTTCGTACTTGGATGAAGCCTCCACAGTAGCAGTGACTCACAAGCTGTGTGGTCCCCAGGACAAGATTGAGTGAAAACAGCATGTTGAAGAGGTATCTGTGGGTGGCAGACCAATAAATGTGGTCTAGATGGCCAAACGTGCGCTATAGAAAGCAGTGTCGGGGTCTTTGTGTTAAACCTGCCGAAAAACAGCTTTAAGTGGTTTGTTCTGTCTCGGCTGCCTTCCCTATGCACTCATGCGTGCGCAGCCTGTTGCCTGTTGTCGTTAAACTATTCAGCTCCGGTTGTTTCTCACTCCTCTTCATAAATGTTGCATGAAGATTTTAACATGCTAATGATGATGATGTGTTTTAATGGTCTTTTTATTCATGAAACGCTGTTAACCGAGACAATATGGCACAAACATCAAAGGGAAAAAAACAGGAGCTTTGACTGACTAAACATTAACAAATGTAATCTTGAACGTGCACGCTCAGATTGCAGCAGGATGACGGAGTTGTTTTTGATGTAACTTCTCCCTGGCATAACATCATATATTACGCCACATTTCACAAAATGGATTTGTTCCACTAGCAGAGGCTCAGGCTGCTGTTGACAGTGTTGCCACCTGGCTATCTGCTAGCCTGACCAGCAGTGGCTGGCACAATAAAGATAGAGCGGACGGAAGGTGACAAGTAGCACAGGCTGGCCGCATTTTTGCCCACCGGTGCCAATCAGGGCCGAGTCATGCTGCAGGAACTTTCTATATCAGAGAGGGGACAGTTTTGTCAGATTCTGTTGCACCGTGGGATTGCTGATGTGATAACAAGGGACTTGCCATTCGTCAAAAAAAAAAAAAAAAAAAGAATGGTACGCTCAGATATCTCCACCTGTTTTCCCTAATAAAATTCCACTCTGTCAGAACTATTCCAGGATGGATGTCTTAAAATGAAATTATTATAATTTTTTTTTTTCATCACCAGTTCCTTTTTGGTTCAAACGGCTTTTTAACTTCTTTTGAACTCATTGTTTGAGTTGTTCACTCACCGACTCAGCAGGCAGCTGTCATCAATTACAGCTGAAATGTTACAGATAAAAAAATGTAATTACATTCCTTTACTAATGATTCAACAGAATAAGTGATTGGTTACATTCGTTTAACACTCTGCACAGTTCCATCAAAGGTGCCGCCGTGCTAATGTACGTTGGATTTCACACACGCATGTCTCATTTTCTGCATCTAACACTTGTTGGAACTTAAATAAAACTGTTGTGGTTAATTAGCAGTTATGAAACACTGAGAGAAGAACATTCGAGCCAAGTGTCTGGTGACTGCACATGGAAATAAGGAAGTCCTATGAACTATTAAGGCGTGGGCTCACAAGCTACTCTAAACCAGCTAGTTCATACCATCCTCAATCAGCTGTAAAACAACTAAACTTTCTGTAGCTCCATTTTATTCATGGCAGTGCTCCTCCATCCGCATTATACACGTCATTATACATTGACGTCACTGCCGCCCGAGGCCACGCCCCCTTGAGTGGCAAAAACATGGTGACATGTAGCAGTAAATACAGCCAGACCGGGGAAAAATGTGCATTATCAGATCAAATTAAGGACAACTGGACTCGACAATGATCCATACGAACTAGTGTGGATTTGGAAAAGTGAGTTAGCCTCAGTTTCAGTTAGCTTAAGTCAGTTTTAGGTCATTTCAGCTATGATAAATGTAACTAAATAAAAGATGCTAATGCTAAGAGCTTTACTGAGAAGTAACGTTAGCCATACAACACTGCAACGTCCAACCGGACGTTAAAAGGACGACGAGGAGTGATCACAAATATTCTGTTTATTGTTTTATTGTTATTTATTAACTGTCGGTCTTAAATACGCCAAAACAAAAGCACCGATAAACTGATGTCCTCCAGAACGTAACTTAAGTAGTGACTTAATGCATGACTTCCTCCAAAAAAACAAAATAAACAACAACAACAACAAAAAAACAGCATAAATTATTATTACCTGACACTTAATGTGAACCACAACACCACACAACAACAGGTTTCTGTGCCTGGATTCCAGTTGTTTCTTAGTAATGCAGCGATCCATTTACGTCTCTTTTCTTTGTGAACAGGTGATATCTGTAAAAAAAAAAAAAAAAAAAAATATCTCCGACTGCTTTTCAGATCTGTTGGTTCAGTCAATCGCACACCAGCTCTTTCCCATTTTTTTAAAAAAAAATAATACTTTTTTTAAAATTTAGATGCTATTAAAACCTATGGTTCAAACTAATGCTGCTGTTCAACTGTCACCTTTTTTACCACTCAGTGATCGTAACCATGGAGACTTCGTTTGCCGTGACGTCAATTGTTATGTCTCTATTTCTAGTATGTGTACATAATCAAACATTTTTCGGCTTATACTTTTTTATTAAAGTTAATTAATAAATTATTCTTTATTATTTATAAAATTATTATTATCTTACATACTTACATCTGACGTAAGTATGTATGTAAAAACGTACATCTGAGCCACTGTGACTGTAACTATTTCTCTTGTGGGTCAATACAGCCGGCCTAAATCTAATCGGCTAAAATTGTTGAATGAGACAGTTTTGCAAACACCAGTTGCACATTTCCAACGCGACGAAGAGTTTAATTATCACAGATGTTCTTTTAAAGGTCTTTTAAAAGTTTTGCCCACATTCATTGGTGTTGGAGCAACTGGTGAAGTTCGGCGAATGCTGCCGAGGCTTCCTATTAAAAGGAAAGAGTAATCATATGGTTATTTCCAGCATAACTGAGAGCTTGATTCATAATAAAATGGGCAATTTCACCTAAGTCTCCCCTCAGGGTACTGGTAAACTAAGGAGGGATTTGATGTGAGGGGTATGAGAGCTGTGGTGGTGTGTTATCAGCTGAGTAATTTGCTCTTGTATAAACATGAATTACTGTTATCTAAGTGCCCCCTGACAGCCGATTGGCTCCTCATTAGGCCTGTGTGAAATGAGATTAGCAACGAGCCTCTAAATTATGATCCAATCCCAGAACACATAATCTCTCACATGTGTACCGTCTCCGTGTCTCTCCCCTTCATCTATTTATGTCGTCTCTTTTTTTTTTCTTTTCTTTTTTTTTTTTTTTAAATCTCCTCTGTCTGCTTCTTCTCCCCCTCACTTGACCTCTTGCCTTTCCTCTTATCCCTTCCCCTCCCTTCCCCTCCCCTCCCCTCCCCTCCCCTCCCTCGCTCCCAGGGTGCAACTGCAATGGGAGAGCGGACGAGTGTGTGTTTGACATGGAGCAGTACCGGAGCACCGGCAGCGGGGGGCGCTGCGTGAGCTGCAGAGACAACACCGACGGGGCCCATTGTGAGAGGTGCAGAGGGAGCCACTACCGCAAATCTGCAGAGGAGCCATGCCTGCCCTGCAACTGCAATATCAATGGTATACTGCAAATCCAAAGCCCTTAATTGTTTTGATAATAACTTAAAGCCTAATTATAATCCATGCCAATATCATTACTCGCTACTTTTGTTTTCTCTTGCATGAGAAAATTTAATTATGCTTAAATTGGAATCGTGCACCGGCACAATGAGGCGCCGTACGCGAGGTTTAGCTGCAGACGGGGAAACGTCGGACTAACTTTTTACAAATCGTACGGCCGATGTTTTTAAAACATTAATAACGCTGCATTAATATTTACTGTAACCCATCAACTTCTCAGCAGCCAAACCTTGCCTGAGAGTAGAATCTTTTCTAATTCATAATTTATCCTATCTTGTTCATTCCGTGTCTCGCCCGTCTCGTCAGATTTATCATCGCCCTAACGTTTCCCCATGATCGTTGCAGAAATCCATGCTTTTTTCACTCGGCCCGGATTGATCCCGACGACCCGCTGAACAATGAGGAGGCTCGGCGCTCATTAGGCAAAGTCTGATTTCAGGTGGAGGGACGTGAAAGTGTTCGGGCTCCTGTAATTCCTCCGTCACCGTGGATGAAAAAATTTAAAAAAAAGGGAGAATCGGAGCGAGAAATGAACGGAAACATCGGCCTACTCTTTCCTCTGCATATATATAGTGTGAGGTGGTCGACCAGGGCTGTTGAGGTCCATTATATTGATCAAAGGTTATAGCAGACTCCATCCGATTCGCTTTTCTTTCTGCCCCAGCTGTTTTTTTCTCCTCCATTAACTAAACCTGGACTGTATCAGCTGCATTGCTGTTGCTGCTGCTGCTTCTGCTGCAAGGTTATATCCAGCTCTTCCATGGTTATCTCTGGGGTTAGCGAACAAGAATTCAATAACAGGTGTTCTGTTATTCCCATCATGGCAAATTATTAATAACATATTGATCCATCTCACATAAGCAACGCAGAAATTGTCATGAAGGCTTTTTTTCCTTTCTCCCTGCGTGGGTACCCTTCATATTCTCTTTATTTTTTATTTATCCGTTTATTTTTGTTCCCTCCCAGGCTCGGTGAGTCTGCAGTGCGATGGAGATGGAAGGTGTGCGTGTCGAGCCGGCGTGACCGGGGACAAGTGCGACACGTGTCGGCCTGGCTTCCACTCGCTCGGCCCTGGCGGCTGCAGGTGAGCAACGCACGCGGGCCGTAAACGCAGACGGCGCACGCGTATTGACGTGCAAATCGCACAAGAACGCCGACGGGAAACGCGAGAACTGATGTGATGCCAGTGCACGTTTACAAGATAGAGGGGCTGACGACAAATAAAGGATTAAAGAATGTTAGGTCAGCTAAATCGCATCGAGACTTAAAGAATAAATCTTTCCTGTTTTGCGGTTATGCCACCTAATTCAACTCTAAGCCTGAATTTATCAAACAACAAAGCAGCAACAACTGTGCATCAGGGAGTACTAGGATGTGCCAAATCCGGTGTCAAATGGCTTACAACGAGCAACAAGCGAGCCACCCAAAGGGCTGTGGGGTTTTTTTTTCACATGGAAACAGGAACAGCAATTCAATTAAGAATTTCCAAGTCAGACCTGGTTATTTTTCATGTCACTTTCTTCTCTACGTTAAGCCCTCATATTATTATATCATTATATTATTATTATTAGTATTATAAGAAGGGTTTTGAAAAAATATCAATATGGCACTGTATCGCTATACTTTTTCTACAATATCGATTTTAAAAGGAAAAAGTCACTTGTTACTGTCATCTGATATACACATATACAACTTTTTAAAATTTCTCAGTGAACTATGTAGAATATTGCAATATATCGCGATATCATAATATTGCAATAATGTATCGTATCGTGACTCAAGTATCGTGATGCGTATCGTATCGTGAAGTCCTTGCCATTACCCACCCGTAATAAGTTTATTGAATTGGGACAATGCACATTAATCAACAGTGATCATCAAGTCAAACTTCTATAGCACCTTGCATACATTAAAAAAAAATGCAAATCATACCCCAGACCCTCATTCAAGCACACACCCCCCGACATACAACATACTACACACAATCCCCCACAAAGATAAAATACAGAGGGACCAAGTGAGGAGACACCATTCATTAGGAGCTGTCCACACCGAGAGGTGTCCACGGCTACGGCCACGGAGACAACTCTGACCCAGACAGACAGGGGTCCACACCATGGCCATAAAGCCCCGGATCAGGACCCCCAACCATCCAGGCCAGGACGGTACCCCCGTAGCCAGGCCAGACATAACTCCCCAGAGTGGAGGGCTCTGTCTGGTTTGTCCAGGTTTTAAAGCAGTTTTATGTGCAAACATTTCACAACATGCATATAGACTTCAGCTGTTACTTATTCATTTTTTTGCCTCTATCCTTTGGCGTCAAAAGCTGTCTGGGAATAAAATATTATCCTTGTAAATATTCCAATTTAAACTTCACACCAACGAATCAATAGTTCCATGCGTTACCTTGAACCAGCTATTAATTCCATATATAACTTGTAGTCTATTGAATTCTTTATGAACTACATGCCAGAAATGAGTTAATTTGCATTTAGCCAAGGAAGAATTCGATATGTTGGTCGAGCCGCTCAGTCAGTATGATCATTTGCATGCATGACAAAGTCCAATTCATTTCTCTTCATCAGTATCTACATGAACGTGTTCCACCTTTATCTGCATTGTTTAGCTTTCATTTATCAACATTCCTAATTTACGAGTGGATCATATGACTAACTGTAAAGCACATAGCATGTTCGTGGTAACAAACCCACAGAGCATTATTACTGGACCTGATTGTCTTTCAGCTCAAAATGCTTGTTTCGGTTTCATAGTCCACAGGTTTGTTATTCCTCTCGGGTCTAGCTCCTTTCATGGGGTTCCTACTCAGTCACAGCAGGCAGCTTTATCCAGCGCAAAACCTCTGATAAACCCATCGCACACTGAATACCCAGCACCAAACAAGCGGAGTTACAGGCGAGCCTCTGCACATAGTGGGACATTTAGCAGTTAAATAAACTTATTTCCCCGGAGACTTTCTGGAAAATAAAACGGTCCGAGAGCAGAGCGGGCTTGTAGCGTTGCCGGAAACAAGACAAGAATGTCAATGTTGCCTGTCTGGTGTATATGTAAATATTAGATATGTCCCGAGCCTTTCCAATCAATTTGCTGTAAGCCGCTTAGCTTAGCAAATCCGTTACTTCTCCCCTCGCTTTCTCATTAGCAAAGATCAGTGTGCGAAACATTCAAGAAGTGGCGTCTTATTTTGTCTGGCCCTGCTGATCGTCGTGTTCGCCGTGACAACCGTTGCCGGGGGACGGTCCTATTAGCTGATGGGGATCAGTTGCTTGGTGGGGGTCCAAAATAAAACACGACAACTACAACAGCATCTTTTCTCTAGCTGACTGCTTCACGTACTTCACTTCAAACACCTTTCTGCAGCTCATCAATAAATCAAGCTTTTAAGGCCTTTAATTCTTAAAGGCCCTTAAATTGTGAAGGTCTGTCAACGTAAAGGCAAATATAATCAGACTTACTTATTTATAATACACCGATCAGGCATAACATTATGAACGGCTTCCTATTATTATATAGGTCTCCCTTGTGCCTCTAAAACAGTTATGACTCATCAGAGAATGGACATGGACCTGAGTTGTTGTAAATCATTTTTGTGCCAGATTGCTATGGGGTCAGGCCTGGTCTGGTCTGGTCTGGTCTGGGTGGGTGCTACCTGTCTAAGTAGCAGCCACACGAATGAATGACAGGTCCAAAAAGTTTCCCGGCAGAACGAGATATAAAATTAAAATTGTATAAAGGCTGCTTCCACCTGATGCCCATAAATAAACATATCCAGCTAAATTAGCACATGACACTTGGGTCTTTGTGATTTGACAGTCAAATTCTACAGACTTGTCAGCCCTGCGTTATTTGCATCATGGAAACCAGATTAGACTATGGTTGTCGACCCGACTGCTGGATCCTCCTTGTTTTGCAGAAAGTAGGATAGTAGAAACGAAAGTAGTTGATGTGCATTTAGACATGCAAGAGTTTGTTTGTTAGGTAGGTCGATAGGTTAGCTGAGTTGTTTACTCTGTGTAATCATTTGCATGCATGATGAAGTCCAACTCAGAGAGTTTTCCTGTATCGGTATGGGTCTGTGGTTCATGTCTAAGTAAGATCCACATGAATTCCAGGTCCAAGATATTCACTGCAGAACACTGAACTGTCACAAGATGGTCGATTCATTCAGTTCTCCTGTCAGTGGTCATAATGATATGCCTGATCTGACTGGCTCCCCCCAAGTAGCCAGCTACTGCATGTTTAAGAATTAACTTTCACGGCCAATTTCTCTCTCTCTTTTTTTTTCTTCCCCCAACTAACCTTGTGCCCGAAACCCGTGCGAGAACAGCTGCGACCTCCCTTTCGCTTATTAAAGGATCCACCAAAACCAAAATCACATTAACAAACCACCAATCATAGTTCGAGGTATAACCTTGGACGCTGAAAGTATGGCAACCTCAAGAAACACGAGAAAAAAGCCACAAATTATTTCAGCGGAGAAATCTGCTTCTGCAACTTGAGAGCAACATATATTGAATAAATATTTTAGTGTTTACGCCCCGACGAGAAGCAACATCTTCGTACGGCGGAGTTTTCAGATTTCAAGGTGGTAGATGGAGACATGACAAGGCCCCCCGGACTTTAGATGGTGGTGGTGGTGGTGGTGCTGGACGATATGGGCTGATGGACGGACACTAGTGATGCACTGAAAGTGGTAGAAGTGCAGCGAATTTAAAGAACTCTGGGGCTGAGGAACGCGGGCAAAAGGCACATTGGACAGAAGTAGCGATGCTGAAATTGAGAGCGAAGTGTCAGTGGTACCTGACAGAAGTGATGGAGAGGGGTGGCCCAGAGTGGCCGTAGAGAAATGGAGACGGAACACGTGAATGGGTCTTGTTCCTTTCGTCACTGTCGTGATGTTACATTGCTGTTGTGTCACGCTCGCCAACCGATGTCATAAATTCCCCCCCTGTTGCAGAGGTCCCCGACTAACAGGGAAGGAATGATTGTTTGTAGGTCCCTTCAGATCTTCTTCTGTAGCTAGGAAACGGTCCAGCGAAACCCAGTCACATTTAGTTTTTTGTGCGGATTGACTCAGACATCTGTGGTCCTCTTCCTACTGTCAGCAGCTATTATTGATTATGAATAATCTGCTCTTATTTTATTCATTCGGCTCAATAATTTCAGACATTGATTGGAAAAAGATGCCACAATTTTCACTGACTGATGGCCGATTATTTTACCTCACACACGAACCCAAGCAGTGCATTCACTGGAATGCCATTCTCACTCCAACCCGGCTCTGATTTTGATCTTTTCGGTGTGCGAGACAAACGAGCTCGGCGGGTTAAATTGATTTTAAGATAGGCAGAGTGCGTTGCTTTCACTCCTAAGATGCGAAGAGACACTCGCACAGTCGGTCTGAGAGTTGTGTTTTTTTTTTTCTCCTCTTTTTTTCCGAGCCCTTTGTTGCAGCTCGAAGATGCTCTGCGACTCGCTGCATACATTTTGATGATGAAAAGTGCATTTCAACTTACCCTGACCTGAGTTCTGCTACTAAGTATGTGTGCATATGAGTCTGCATGTAAATGTATATGGAGCTGCACATGGCCGTGTGAGAGAAGTATGTTGTATATATATTCATAAGGAGCCAATCATAGCTCTCGCTGCCCCCCCCCACCCTCCTGCCTACCAAGGGCATGCTAAGTGGAGATGCTGTTGAATTGCATATCAATGCTTGTGTGTATTAATATTATCTCTACCACCTAACTGTAAATACTATGACAACAGACGGTGGACTGACTGTTAAACAGACGAATAGACAATCAGTTTTTGCTTTATGCATTTAATGCTGCTGATATTTATTTATGAACTATCAATCTCATGTATAATGTATATTAAGGAATGCTTGACTCATAGCGATGAGCCCACACAGGATTACCAGTCTTGCTAGTTTCTCCTCAGACCTTCTGCGCCTTTTTTTGCATCTTTCAGCTTTTTGTTTTCACGTAATAGCCCCCAACTCGCAGTGCTTGGGGTGCTTTTCATTGCCTGTTTGTAGTCCCACTGCTCAGTACCTACAAAACAATGAAACTTTAGCAGCTAAATAACGATGGGAGTTGGTTGAGACCAAACTCGAGCTCAAAGGAGATGAATCTCTCATTTTATTCTGTATTTACCATAAACTGGCAAAAACAGGAAAACATCAATTCTGTTTCCAAAAACAGTTGAGTAACCAAACGCGTTCCCAGAATACACGCATCAACGAACACACGCACACACCAGGACTGTATAAACTACACCCTGGATGTTTGTCGTCGGGTTGTTCCAAGAGTTTTGTCTAGTACACAAATAAAATACTGCTAAGGCTGTAAGGAAGGACAAGTCTTTGGCTTCCGTCTGTTTTCTTGGCTTCTGTGTGATTTCTAAATTAGAGTCAACAAGGTCGGTCTCGCAGACAACACCCTCTGCTCTACCACCACAAGTTACAAGGAAATGTTAGATTTTACACTGTTAGATTTGACACTGAGTGGCATTATGTTACACCCTGTTTCTCGAGCATCAAAACTTATCAAAAAAAAAACATGCATAAGTATTATATTGGCTACCTAAAATAACAGAAACCATCATTAAAAAATATATTTGACCTTTATTGTCTGTGTTTGAGTTTCACCTATCTACTAACATGTAGGAGGCGGAGCTTATATACTGCAGCCAGTCACCAGGGGGAGCTCTACTTGCTTTGGCTTCCCAACACTTAATATTATTATTTATTATTATTATTATTTTTACTATTTTTAAGTCCTTTGTTTGCAGTTTAGCTTCATAAATTTACTCTCCATCTTTGGAGACAACAGTGACGACACTGACTTCAATGAAAAAACACCGGCTTAGATGATGCCTTCACCAAAACTCAGAAATTCAATTTTCCAGATTTCAGATACACCATATCATAGCGTTCACGTTACTGGTATTTTGTCACCATTTGCTGAAAATTAAAATGCGTGCAGCAGCTGTTTTTTTTTATTCGTTTTATTTTTTTTTATATTTGAATCAGTAATTTCTGAATTTGACAAATCGTAGCTCATTTTCCCCCCAAGTTGTCTTGAATGCAGCTGGATCTCAACCAAGCTTTCCAAGACCCAGTGACTAGTGATGTTAGTCTGGAGAGGGAAAGCTCTGTTACTCTCATATCATAGATAGAGGAACTCAGTTGACTGCTCGGACCTGACAATATCCTGCATCAACATTGTTTTTTTTTGTTGTTTTTTTTTCTAAATGTTGATCTTTTGATATTTTTTCTTGCGGAGTTCTGGCACGGTGCGGGAATACTTTAAGCCCTGCATTTCATGCATGTCGGGAAACACGTGGGCATATGAAATTCCTTCTTCTGCCTCCAACACTCATCTACTCAGAGGTCTTTCCTCTATTGCAGTGATTACAGTAAAGGTAACTCCTCTTCCACCATTATTGACTCCAACCTCCAACATAAGCCACATGCTTGCAACGTCATAGGCCACTTTGGGCTTCACGTACATCTGTTGCAAAACCATGACCCAAGATTTGGGATGAAGGAGACCCTGCACTGCAAACCAGTCTCTATGAATAGCGTTGGATTTCTTCATTTACTATGTCAGATCAGATATACAAACTGCAGGTGTCCAATAATATGAAAGTCTGTTTACAAGTGCAGTTTAAAGATGATACTATCAAAATTCCATCAATGCGCACATCCCAGCATGCATGCGCACGCACTCACGCTGCTTTCTGTCATTCATGCAGCAAACGCAGGCTGTTGAGCTGAGGTGTGAATTACTCAGACCACTAGAGCAGAAACGAGGAGAGACGGCTTGCCTTGGGATAATTGAATTATTTGTAATGCCGCCTCATTAAAAATAGATTCTTTGTTAGAGTCTCAAACAAAAGTCATCAATCAATAAACACGACCAAACAGATTCTGACATAATCCGAGTCGCCGCTGACCCTCACCGACCCGCTCGCTTTTATCCGGGTTGTTTGCGCCGCTTCTACGTTTCCTGCGAAGGGGCTGGCGTGGGCCGATTTTTCTAATAAAAGCATTTGCGCTTTTTTTGAATGACACAATCACATCGACTGCTGGAGCTGTCAGAGAAAACCCAGGTTCATCAATCCGTGTTGTTGAAGTCTCCTTCAACATGACGCCCCGCTGTTTCCACAGCCCCAGTTGGGAAGCTGACCATCTGTGATGTTGAGGGTGGGGGGGGGGGGGGCAAACAAATAGAGAATACATAATGAGATCAGGGGAGTCGTTGCTTTTAAGATGACATTTTATGATGTAGTCTGTTTCATATGTTTTGTTTTGGCGTGCGAAATGTTAAAACGCTGTTCTTGAACCGCCCAGTTTGTCGTCCAGCCGTACACATCGACATTATTATTATTTAATACGTTAGCACAATGAACACATAGCAGGTAGTTTGGCTCGACTCACACTCTGATGCCGTTGAACAAACGGGAAGGACTAACTGGGCAGAGCAGGCTGAAATTTGGGGAGGAGGGCTTTTAATAGACGGGCGCTCAAACTGTAGGCCAGGGGTCTCAAACATGAAGACCCTGGGCCAAAACAAGCCCAAAACAAGGAGGTGGAAGATAAATTTGAAGAAGAGGGTAGAAGAATGAGAAGCACTTATTTTCCTGTTGTTCGTGAAATGTTTCCAATTCCAAAGCTAACCTTATTTAAGGCACATGTGAGCAGCATGACGTGGAATACAAGACGCTAGTCTTCAACAGAGGCACAATTTTAAATTTCTCACATTACCACTTGTGTCTCATCAGAGAATGGACATTGGTCTTCTGAGGGTGTCCTGTGGTGTCTGGCAACAGAATGTTGTTAGTGGGAGTCTTTGGGTCAGTGTTGCCAAATGGGAAATGACAAGTTATCGCACTAGAAGCGTAAAATTATCATATCCTGCCGACAATTGAACCTGATTTGACATCGCTCAGGACCTTGGTCTGCTACTGTTTTAGCCTGTGGCACCGTGAAATGAGTTTAACACCCCTGATCTGAACTTATCACAGGAGAATCCTAAAACAACAATATAATCCTGAAACTGAGCAAATGTGGCATTTTATATTGTGCCGAACGCACACTCGGTAGGTTTAAATTCTTCGCCTCCGCATCCACATCCTCTCTCGTCTGCAGGCCGTGTCAGTGCGACGCCGGTGGGAGTGTGGCTGATTGCTCCCCCCTGGACGGACGGTGCTACTGTAAGGCGAACGTGGAGGGCCAGAGCTGTGACAGGTGGGTTACAACCTTGCGGCTCACGTCACATATGTGCGCACATAACCTCGCGTTGCCGAGGCAACCGTTCACAGCCCCACACAAAAGCGAGACCTTAGTAACAATTCATCAGCTGATGTAAGGAACACTGGATTTTTTCAATATATATATGTACATATATAATGTATGTTTTAAAGAATAAAACATTTACAATATAATTTTAATAGTAATGGAAAATAATTCTAAGGTAAGCAGATTACACCAGCGTTCAGGGCAGAGAAGCTTTGAGAATAATTTGTTTAAAGATTACTATAAGCTTCCAGGCTATCATTTTGACAACGCGGACAGAGAACGTGGCCGCTGCAATATGTCAATAACCAAGTCCTTTGCTTCTGTGTGTGTCTATCCCGTTCCTCCAGGGTACAGGATCAAGCAGATAAAGTCACTGACATTAGCAGCACACACAGCCCCAGGTCTCCAACTATTGAATAATTCTGTGCTCCTTGTTTGTTGACTTTTTTTTTTTTTTTTTTTTGATTTCACGGCTTGTTGAACAAGCCCCTCTCCTGTGTAATGTGACTGGTGTAGTCGCTGATTTTTAGCGGTGTTCCTGTTCCACCCATATGCCTGGAAGTGTCTGCAGGTCAGAGCTCGGGCTCCTAGCAGCAGCAGCAGCAGCAGCAGCTCCGTCCTGTCCCATCCTCTTTCGCTAACGCATCCCGCAGCAATCAACACCTCAGCTGCTGAAGTGACAAACAACTTAGAGAGGAAGCAAGAATAACACTACAGCAAGGATGCGGCAAATGGCTGCAATCAGGCGTGTGCGCAGCATCAGAGTGTTAATAACTTTGACAATGTCTGCGTGTCCAGGTGCAAGCCAGGATTTTTCAACCTGCAACAGGAGAACCAAGCGGGCTGCCAACCGTGTTTCTGCTTCGGTCACTCGTTGGCCTGCTCCTCGTCCCATCACTATGCTGCTGTCAACATCACTTCTGACTTCTCTGAAGGTATTGTTTAAGGAAATGTTTTCCAGGCCAAGGACCCCAAAACTGAGAGAGAGAGATTAAGTAGGGACCCCCTACCTACTATACGTGTTCTATATTAAACATGGCCTAGTGCTATTTATAAATATACATTATTATTATCATTTTGCATTTAATATTAAGCTATCACTTAACTACAATATGTTGGATTCATGATGTTAATGTTTATTTAAAGAAATTAAAATTTGTGGGGAAAATTAAAAAATGTACAAAAAATGTCTAGTCAACCAATGATTTTGCGTCCCCTCCCTGCAGTACCTCAGCAGACCCCTAGAGGTCGCGTTTCCCCTGTTGAAGACCTGTGGTTTAAGACTCACTGCAGGGCTAGAATCAGTAAACTTAGCAACGTGTTACTTAGCAACACGTTACTCTAATCTGACTACTTTTTTCCAGTATCGAGTAAGCTAACGCGTTACTATTTCCAAACCAGTAATCAGATTAAAGTTACTTATCCAAGTTACTGTGCGTTATTATATTTCCCATTTTCTATTTTGCCCTCTCAATGTAACTAATAAAGTAACTTGCGATTTAACTTTGTTACTCTTAAAATCAAGTAATCAGTCAAGTAACCAAGTTACTTTTTAAAGGAGTAATCACTTATTGGATTACTTTTTCAAGGTTACCGTGGCAACACTGGCTACAATGAACAAGTTTACTTTGTTCTCTCTGACTTTCTGCTCTGACCTCATTTTCTTCTACTTTGTTTCTCTTGCGCATATCAAAGTTTATCGACTACGAGCTGTTTTACGCCGTCGTTTTGAGAATACTTTCACCGTGCGCTCCAGTCCAACGCCTGAAAAATCACGATCCGGACTCGCTCTTCTGCGGGTTGCGTTGCCCTAAACTTGACACACTGCAAATAAATAACGCGCTTCGCACAGAAAGAAAGGCCTGCGAAGAAATAAAAACACAGATATGTATAAACACATTCCCCCATTCTGACAAGAAATAGTCGACATAGCCAGACACCCCGCGGCCTCAAACAGAATACAGTACAGAAAACACAACCGGGAAGCTGAAGCGCCTTGAACTTGACCAGTTTTTTTCCATGCAACTTGTTCAGCAACACATTTTGTGTTGTTGTGTTGTCTGAACTGGTTTGCTTTTCTTTTTTTTTTCTTTCTTTCGCCCGTCATCTGTATTTTTCTGCATATTTCTGCATGTGATTGCGCTTTCCGCAGTATCGTTTCAGACAAACAAACAAACAAACAAAGCAACCAAATAAAAAATGAATCACAGATAATAATGCGCAATGCAAAATAATCCGGACATGTCCCCTGTGAGAAAACATTAATATTTATCTTATATATTCTGATCTTCTCCAATGGAGGGGAGAATAAATACGATTCATTTATTTATTTATCGTTTATTCACCTCTAGATCAGGATGGCTGGTTGGGAGAGTTCTTCGGAGGGCAGGAGTATCCCCTGCTGTGGAAGGAAGGTGAAGTTTACCTGCTGCCTCTCACGGAGGAAGACATTGGCTTCTACAAAGCTCCCGGTGAGTCTCAAAGCAAAATAATGGAGAACTGAACTCGTCCAAGGGGGTCAGAGTGTTACCTCAGGCTCAGTGGGTGCATTTACATTCCCTGGGAAAGATATTTAAGAATTGTTGACAGAAATGTTATTAGTTAATGAAGCCACCAGTTGTTGCTCCTCTGGTAAAATATGGAAATCGTGTTAGTGTTGGTTGCACATCTCTAATATCCGTAGCTTGTTCCTGTTGTCCCTTAGTGAGATTAATCAGGGTGTTTGGCAGCGGGTCGTGTGGCGGTTATTTTGACACCATTTCTTCCAGTCCGTTATCAGAACCATTAGGAGATAAGGGAATAAGCTGGCCCGGCTTCAGGACTTAGAGCCCCGTTTCTATCAGCCGCCCCGGCAGCAAAGGCCTGATGGAATTGGATGTCTTGGCCGCGCTGGAGACACAACAAAGTGAAAATTGGCTTGGTTTCTCCCCGTCACCGCTAAGTCGGTTCTGGGCGTCGACTGGCAGCCCCCTCCAGCCACCGTGCAGTCCGCCGCCGCCGCCGCGGCGGCAACCGCCGCCACCGCCGCCAGAAGCAAAAACAGGAGCAATCCCATTAACTCTGCATCCTGGAGGTTTAATGCCCAAAACGCGCGATCACAGAGAGCGGGCTCCGTTTCGGGAGGAATCTTTTTTTAGACCGGCGAGAAGCTCACAACTGAGTGGGGATGTGACAAAGCTCGGTGGCCAGGCATCATTTGTCGAGTGTCATTATAAATGCATTAGCGAGGCATGGAAGTTTGGCTGAGCGCGTGCCTCGGCGTGACGACTCCATAACGCTCGCACGCTCTGCTATAAATATGAATATATATATATATAAATATATACAGTAATTTTGCAATTATGAATGCTAATACTTCTTTCTTTTTAAAGTTTCTTTCTTGTTCACACAGTCTGCGGTGACGCCTCTGCAGGCCACAGCACAGATTAGTGGCCCAACTGGCCGAGAACAGCTTTGTGACAGACCTGCTTATCTACTTCTCGCAGCGCTTGTTTATGTTGTTTCTCCGCATTATAAATGCACACATCTATTTCCTTGCCATCCCCTTTAATGATCTAATTTTCTTTTTTTTTTTTTTTTTTTTTCATAGCGGTGCATGTGTACAGTCGCTTTAAAGATTAGACGAGTGCGGCAGCGGCTTCGGAAACAGGCTCTGGAATTCTCCCTCGCGCTCCCTGCCTGCTCTTTTTTTTTACTTTTAATTTGTATTTTGAGCTGAAATCCCTCCGCTGTGTTCTTCACCAAAGCGGGAGATAATTCTGAGTGACAACTCCACGTTGAACATCATACGAAGCGCTATTCCTGTGATTGCCGTGAACGTATTTGTCAGCGCGGTTTGCCTTGGGCTCGAGCTGTCACCCAGGGGACGGGATTCAATCATCTGCTGTTTTATTTAGAAGAGGAGGAGCAGTGATCTGCATAGCTCACCCAGCTCCAGAAACGTCAGCCGCCGCCGTCGCCGCCGCTGCTCGGGCCAAGGACAGAACGTCACAGATATTTTCTCAACAGCGTCTGACAAGTCATTGTCGGCCCGGGAGGGAGGATTCAGACAGTGGAGAAGAAATTCAGTCAACTTTGCTGAATTCCCCACGACAATCGGGCCGGTTGAGATGTCAGAGTTGCCCCTTCTTTTTCACCGCGTCGAAGACGTTTACTTTTTTGTAAACATCTCAAATTGTCCTCCCCTCTGTTTTCCTCTCGGCGCTGGACTGTCAAGTAATAAATGAATGTAGGTGGGCATTTGTGAATGTGTCCGCGCGCTCGAGGACGCTCTGAAGCGCTGCCACTTCTCCTCCTCCTGATCCCGGACATCTGCTTGACAGTTGACACGGGCCGAGTTCAAGTCCCCGCGGTGACTCAACAGACTGAACACTTGAGCGCAGCTGCCAGGAACTATCATGGACAAACATGAAGTACCTCCCTAAACAGTCGCTCCGACCTGCCTCCAACAACCGTGGTCGCCGCTCGAATCTGCTGGACAGCGACGGCGGCTCTCTTGGCTGAAGGGGACGTCGTCTAACATAAGTCCTCGCGGCCATCTGCTGAGAGGCGTGCGGTCCCGGCCGTTTTCATATCGGCAGCACGGCCTGTTAAGTCTGAAGCGGCTGGGAGGCTCGGAAGAGAGAGGATGAAGAAGAGGAAGAGGAAGCAAAAGAAGGGCTGAATTTTAATGATATAAACCTTGAGTAGAAGTAAAGAGAGCGGCATATGGCTGCTCTTGTGTTCAGTTGAGGAGTGAAAGAGCGAGAAAAGGGATCCATGAGAGCAGCCCCAGGCTACCTGTCACTCTGACTCAACTCAGCTAAGGGCCTCAAACAACCTGAGTGCTATACCTGCACCGCGTTTGAATGTAATTCAGGCTGGTGGCCTCGTCACTGGGAAAAAACACGCGAAGGAAAGAAAAAAAAAAGTACCTGTATCGAACCAAAATGAGAAAAACAAAAGAAAACAGAATAATGAGAATAGAAAAAGAGAGCGACTAAGTTGGAAAGTGAATGAGCGATTGATTCAAGGTTCAGTATGCTAAAGACATTCTAACTGGCAGTACTCGCAGGCTCCTGTCTTCTGCACACTGTTTAGTCTTGACACAATGAGTCTATTTATTTGTATTATTGCACTATTCATAGCTTTTTTTTTTTTATTGTAGCTGCAGTAAAATCTGTCCTCGAAGACGTCCTGTGTGATTCACAGCGCGGCCTTCCTGGGTCTACTCACATGTAGCGTACCTGTGATGGAGCCTGTGAAGGTTCTCAGTCACCCACGTCATGGTTTATCTAAAAATAAATGATAACAATAAAAAAAAAAAAAATGAGAAAAACACCTGGACTTGTAGAGTTTTTCTCAAAGAAAAACTCTTGGATAAACCTTCCATCAGATGCAAGTTGAAAGACATGGATTACAACAGCTCACCAGGAAGTAGACTTAGCCTTGGAGAGACTTTACTAATCCACAAGGGAAAATACTAGCTCACTTACACATAAGTGAAACAAATGGGATGAGTTTACGTTACAGAACCCTTTCCTTTCCTGGACTTGTCAACTTTAAAGCAACTGGCTCCGGTCATTTCCAAGATGGCCGCCTTATGGAGAGACTTGCCTGTAAGGACTTTGTAAGAGCAGAAAAAGAGGAAATCAGTGCTAACACCTGCCAATAAAATAATGAATAGAATCTCTCCTGCTCTTACACAACTTCTGCACCAGACAGATTTTATTCTTAGAATTGTATTTCATTTCTATTACATTTGATTTACACCCAAGACAAATCATCACTATTGACTGCGTGGGTGTAATTCATGTCTAGGGCGCCAGTCTGCATATGCATTTTGTGATGTATTTCACTTTAACGCTGCCTATGAATATGAATGAAACCTTCCTCCTTTCGTGTAATGAGGTTTCAGGTCACGTAAATTGTACCTGCAGGCAGTGCAGTTTAGTGTTGGACCTGTTTAAAAGTTTAGAGTTTGTCCATGCAGCCTTTGGCCTCAGACTGTCTGCACGATGGTCGATGTTAGAGCCTCAGTGGGACCTGTGTTTGTGCGCGGCGGCTGTGATTTAATTGAAATGGAGTTGATTTAATTTGGTTGGAGTGGAGTCCAAACCCTCTGATTGATTGGTTGCTCTTCCACTATACCCCCAAAAAGTTATACGGGCATCTATCAATCGTTGTGAAGGCGGCTTTATGTGTTTCTGGCAGGGTGTCAGCGGAAATGCATTCGGTGGACTTCAGATCATTTATGACAGACCCATAGAAACAAAACAAGAATCAGGTGGCACAGTCAGACACTCTGGTGTCTGTTGATGTATTTTTTCTGTTTTGACCAGAGACCAAATTGACATCCTAAAAAAATAATTTTGGAAGGACAATCAGTACTAAATCCAAAGTGATTCACTTAAAGATAATCAAAAACAAAAATCCTCATACCAGAGAAGCCCAGACAAGTTAATCCAAAGCAAAATTCACTCTTGATTATCTGCACGAAGCAATAGCCAGTAGCCAGTTAGCTTGGCTCAGCATGAGGACAGGAACTCCTATTAGCTCCAATTCAGCTGACAAATAAATAGCCTACATCTTGTTTTACCTTGTGTGGAAAGTGGATTTGCAGGATCGCCAAGAAGCTGCAACCTTTAGAGTTGAATGATGAAGGCAACGACAAGGTTTAGGGTTTCTTCCTGGAATTGCAACTGGTTTCCTGATGCTACAGATACAGCAATTATGAGCTGGTAATAAAAGGTTTAATTGCACATGCAATAACACATAAAACAACAGTTATAAACCCATAAGGCTGACAAAAATCACAAATATCACTCATATTTATAATGTATAGCTGGAAAATAGAAATGGGTTAAACTTCTCACTGAATCACCGTATAGTGTTATATAAACACGTTGTAGCGTAACGTCCTCAGTTGTATTGACTTATTTATATAGAAGTAGGTCAAGTATGACTTACTACACTTCAGGCTATGTCTAAATATGCACTTACCATGCTAACGCTAGTTTCACATGAACAGGGCTTATGATCATATGTGGTCCCTGCATTTTTCATGATGTAGTTTCGCTCATTTCACGAAATCTTCCGAAGTCAACACATATGTCACCACTTAGCGCAACTATTCAAACATAAAACGTGTGATGTGCTAAGGCAGGAACAAACCATTTCATGCAGAACGAGGTGTTTGGTCAATGTTCTAGCCCCCCACATACAGTGCCACTGACTTCCTGCTTCAATGCTTCAATGTCAACTGAAACTTTTGCCGAAATTGCTGAAAAATACAAATATTCCAGAGATGGAGAAACAGACGGAAGTACTAAAGCAGAAACACACTACTACTGAGCTTACCAGTCACAGCTCCGCAGTCTGTGTCACCGAGTTAAATTTCTGGGGAGGTGCTCTGCACTGTCACCCTCTAAACCGCCTATAGCTCTTTATGAATATCCTATAATGGGTGGTATTTCTTTAATAAGTAACCTTTGAAGATTTAGTTATCACATAAACTAATAAATTATAGTTTCATTACACTGAAACTGGGAAAATGCTCACCACATAAAGTATATGTAGATTTCTACCTTTGAGTGATTGCTCAACTTTTTAAGCCCCTCCAATTCATCATATGGACGATAAACTAATGAATATAAATGAATGGCGATACACGAACAGAAGATCATACTTACACATGAATAAACCTTTCATTGTGTTTTATTTATTTATTTATGCCTTTTTTTTTTAATTTTTACAGTGATACATTACTGGAAAAAAATTAATAATAATAATAATAAAAATGGCGGTGGTCCTGCAAGTGGGCCCATTCTTCACTGGTCAATTACGGTTGTGAGTAATTACGCTGTGGTACCTTCATCCTCACAGAAAAGCCAAAGAACTCACGTGAACCACACGATGCAAATCGGACCCGGGCAGAATAATGGCCAGCAAGCTGCATCTGAAACAAAAAAACACATGGGACCATAAGGGAGCACTTTAGGAGGGAATATTAGCTTAGTCACACAATACTGGGCTCATTACCCACAGTTATACAAAGGATGTGCGGTACAGATATTCCCTATTAATCATTTCAAAAGTAATATCTGTTGACTTTTATTTTGTGTGAACATGAGTTTCTTGCATTACTCATTATTACAGCCTGTCACTCCCTGAATACAAGCAATTATGCTCCCCCAAAGATAGTGGCTCTGCTGGGGCCGTTCTCTAATTTCATAATGATCGTCAGCGGGTTGATGCTACTGTTTTGAGTTCGGCTTGAGATGAGAGGAGAAGCTAAATTCTAAAGTGCGGCAAATCCTGAAGATCTCATAGAGGAGAGTGTCTCAAGTCCCAGCTTTAACAAGTAGTCCAAAGATTTAACGCTGACAGTGAAGGCCGTAAAAGATTATTAGAAGCATCAAAAATATATGATACAATATATCTCAGAATAATATGTTTAAATTAAACATATACCTAGAGCTTAAGAAGAAATTATTCACTGTCAGCTGAATATTTATAAATAAGATGTCCTCTTTAAATGTGCAACAAAAAAAAAGGAGTAAAGTCCGGCTTTTTAATCACTAAAAACTTTATTTTCTTATATTTATAAGTATAATTAAGCTATAAATTTTGATTGCATTTGCACTAAATAAATCAAAAGAAAGATCTTAATTAAATGGCCGGCTATGTTGGAAAATAGAATAATAAGCTAATAAATAAATCTTAAATATTTTATTCCGGAAGAATTATTGTTACATATTTCGTTTAGCCTCAGAAAACATTCAGTACATACCCAGATCAGCCACAACATTATGACCACTGACAGGAGAGCATGCAGACATCAAGGACTGTCATTGCTATGGGTTTGATGGTGTCTGGTCTGGTCTAGAACACACAATATTAGGGAGGTGGTTATAATTCTGGCAGGGTGTCAACAGAAACACATTCTGTGGACTTCATGTCTCTTTTGAGGGTTAATTTTACTTCTTGCAGGGGCGCCGCCAGAAATTTTGGGCCCCTTGGGGTGGGAAAAAAACACATTGGGCCCCACCCCCTCATGTTAAAGGCTGGTAAAGGTGGCCGTAATCTTGCTGAATATTGTATTTCTATTAAACCAAAAAGATGGACATTTTACTGTATTAGGAACGACATGAGGCATTTAACATTTAACCTTTTTAACTGGCTACCTACTTGCAGCAGCTAACTTTATTTATCGTCTTCCCCTCTGTCTTCCTTTCAGACTTACTAGACTGTCTAGTAAATGAATGTAGGTATGTGTGGATGTGTCTGTCTTCATCCTTAACCAACATTTCAAATAAGTAAGTGTGCTGTAAATTCTGCTGAAGGGACATCGTAGAAACTCTTATCAACGTAGCCTAATGCTAACAAAGCTAGCTCACTAACTAGAGATGATCAACACCTCAGTTTCAAAAGATGTGAAATGGAGCTACGTTAAAAAGGTTGCTGCTGGCAAACAGAAATGCAGACGGCGTTTAGCTCCAACCTCCACCTCCACCATACCAAATGATTTATGTGTTTGGGTTTAAATTTGATCTGAGTGTTTGGTCAGACCAGGAGTGCGTATTGATCGGTTGTTTCATTTAGACTTCTCGCCCTTTTCCATATTGGTTGTTTTTCCACTAGTTAAGATGTTTGGACGAGAGAGACCTCATTGAAGGAATTCTTATCTAATTGCAGATGGATTCAATCTAAGCTTTTATTCTTTCCACACCGACAGATTCTTCAATATATTCATCAATATATATTGATCGCGAAACTATACAGAGCCGTGCGACAGCTCATTTCAAATGAAAAAGTGTTTTGTGCTCAATGGTGGTGGCAGGTGGTTGTTAGGCCGCTCCCCCTGCTCCTGATTGGCTGTAATTATCTATTTTCATTGATTCCGAAGTCACATTGACATGAATGATGCCTTATTGGGCCTGGAAAAGAAAGTACTATTGATTAGTCACATAATTGAAGCCTTTCCCCTTTCATCACTGCCTGTTTTTTCATTTCCTACAAATGCCAATCCTGCTGTTCAATGATAAATATTAAAAAAAACAAAATGTTGTTGCGCCTCACGTTGAAATAGTTTCAAAGCTAACAGCTGTGATTTAAGCCAGATGTGGTGTTGTGTGTAGTAAATCTGCGACAGCTCTTGCTAAATGTTTACTTGATGTTAAAAAATATATATTTTTGTATTTAATTTCAAAAATTAAAGAAAATATGTATTATTTTTGCCCACCCACCTTTGGGTGTTTCTTCTCTTGCTCTTTAATTTTATGTGCCGTTCTTTGCCCTCCTAATTGTCCCTCTAGGATAAATAAAGTTTTTTTTCTGATTCTGATTTTATTGTAGCTGAAAGATACAGCGGGATTACTAATATGAAATGATAAAATGATTTGGAAAGAGATTTAATTAATTGGACTGTAAAGCATTACCAGTTGAGGGTATTCACGGCGCATCATCAGCGCATTATAAATGTGGAAGTTGCCATATTGGAGGCACTCGGTAAGGCAAACAAAGCGCACAGTCTGAAGTAGATCTTGGAAAATAGTGAATTAATCCCGTGTTTTTTTACTGCACCAAGAGGGCAGACTGTGAAAAATATTTGGAATTTTATAGACGGACAAAAGTTATTACAAATCAGAAAGAACAATGCCAAAATCAGACTAAAAGAGGCACTTGTGGTTAGCGAAGCTAAACCAGGATCTACGAGGCAAAGGTCTGGACAACATCTGAATTTCGCTCGCCAAATCCGCATTTCTTGTCAGGTAATTGAAATGTTGATAGCAGCGACTCTTAACTAATTTTCTGGTGTAATGATAATAATCTGATATTATCTCTGATATTGATATTTTGCCTCCAGCTAAGCACCGCCCCTCAAAATACTGCACACAGTTTAAAGGCTGTTAAGGGGGGAGGGGCTCTACTTGCTTTGGCTTCACTTTTGAGGAGCAGTTCCGCCTCCATATTTACACGGTCTATAGTCCAGGGTGTCAGGAAGTCATAGTAAAATGCAGGTCGAGCAAAAACGTTCATTAATGAGCCTGTGAGTGTCACCGCGTGAGCGATCTGTGGTTTTAAGGGCACGGCACAGATGATAAAAAAAACGACTCCTGGTTGAGTAGATATTAAATGGTCAGACGGTTGAATTGCTTTGGACGAAGGCAGAGTCCCCCCCCCCCTCCGGCTCACGAGCGAAATCACCAACGCACCCCAACCCTGAGAAGAGCTCAGGATGTACTTCACACACGATTACGCTCAAAAACAAGGTGGCAACCAAGCGTGCAGCCTGTCAGTTTTGCCCACTCACTCATCCAGAGCTGGCAGAGAATGGCAGCGTAGTTGTTTTTTTCATCAACACCGTTATGATTTGTTCATGTTCAGAGTGTCAGAGTCTTAACAACACCTCATCGTGTTAATGTTTTAATTTCCTCACGTCTGGCTCCATATTAAAGTGTTCCGTCTGCTTCTTCTTCTCACCAGTTTTGAGTTTAGCAAAGTACGGGGTGTCTTTCTTTTTTTACGGATTGCTAAAATCTTTGAAGTCCTCTTAATGTGATGTAAGGAGCCAAAGATGAGAGGGTGGGTAATTACACAGTGACTCCTGCTGTGCCCGACGTGAGCTCAAAAAGCTGCACTGAAAGGGAACAGGCAGATTGGTTAAAAATGGGTGCAGAAATAATTTCAACATGCTTGCACACACATTTCCATCCCTGTTTTTTTTTTTTTTTTTCCCTTACACTGATAGCCGAGAGCTGGCTCAGACCTCGGTAATAAAGCTGAATCCACTCACATGTCTAACCTCTGCCCCGTCCCACCTTTCTAGAGAAGTACCTCGGTCACCAAGTCCACAGCTACGGACAGATTCTCTCCATCACCTTCACCTCCGAGACCTCCGAGCTGCTCCCCGACCACCTCACCTTGCTCCTCCAAGGCTCCGGATTCACCGCGTCTGCTGACCTTTCCCCCCGACCCCTGCTTGACGATGCCCCGGGCCTCACACCGCGGCACTCTTTCACTGTCAGGTTGGTTTTGTGAGGATGTGCATGTTCCGTTGTAGGTTTTTTTATTATTATTTATTTATTTTTTTCCCTCTGTGGGAAATACCAAAGCCTTTGCATTGGATGGATGTCGGCATGTTTGTTTTTCCTCTGCATCTGTGCATCTCCCCTGTTGCCTGTGTTGTTCCTTGCCACATTATATTTAGAGTCCACAGACTACACACTATCCAGGACACGCATGTACTGATTACAGCTCACCCACGTCGACTCTCGGCTGTCACGGTCCCAGCAGATATGAATGTAGTGATGAGCCAGCTCCTTCGCGCGCTGGCTGTCATGTAGATCTGGCAGGTAGTAGCTGTGGCATTACATTTCCATTTTTATTTTTATTTTTATTTTTTTACATTTAACGCGTGGACTCACCTGGAGTGACATGAGATATGTGAAGCAGTGGAGAGGCATCACGAGTTCACGGATGTTTTACTGAGGAACAAAGGTGAACAACAGCAGCAGATTCTCGTGGGAAAGACGAGGTAGTTCTTTAACAAAAGGAGCTAGCAAAAAGTGCGACGTTCTGACTGAAGCGAGGAGGTCACTACACTATTAAGCTCCGGGAGGCCGAGGAGGAAGGAACAGGGGGGGCGGCTCTGATTGGAAAGATGACCAGGTCGTAGTGAGGAAAGGAGAACTAAGTGGATTATAGCGACGGCACGCAGAGCACAAGATGGAGCGGAGAGTAGCTCCAGGGCCTGGGAGTACAGTATTGGGACAGTTTGTCCCTTTGACAGCCTGATATGCCAACACCAGGGCTTGAAATTGGGTACAAGCATCCACATACTAACTTGACACACCAGGTGGTTTATTACACAAGGTCATCTGAGAAGTTGTCCTTGGGAGAAAAATAAAAAAAATTACAGCCTATCACGAGTTAACTTCAGCCATTAACTTTAAGTCCTAAAACACATAGTTAAAATTCTTTCCTCATAGGGTAGTAACTGGTAAACAAACTGCTACTGCTCAAATACAAGCTAGGGCTGGGCGTGTGGAACTAAATATAGATCGATACAGTACCGATACCAAGGCTCGTATCGGTATCGGATCGATACTAGCGTGATGAGATTGATACTTCTCTCATGGTCCAGTAAATTACTCACAGAGTTCCTACGAGTGCAGTTTCTCTCGAAGTCTGTGAAAGGCAGGAGCTTCTATGGCTTTTTTTTCCTAAAACAATTATGTGTAGTAAGAGGAGAATTATTTAATTTTTATGCTGTCAAATTGTTTTACCTTGTAATCAGTTAATAGAAACAGATTTTCTTGACTAAAATATTTGTCTTGTGTTTTATCATAATCAACAAAATAAGTTATGCAGTGATCATAACTTTTCTAGTAATGTTGGTATCGGCGATACTAGCCCTGCATTTACTTGGTATTGGATCGATACCAAAATTCCCAGTATCGCCCACCCCTACTACAAGCATGTGTTGCAATCATAGACTGAATAGATATGGACAGCGTGTCCACACTCCCTTGCACTGACCAAACAGACGTATTTTGCGTCCCTGCTTGTCATGAAAGGGCGATAGTTCTGTCCCTGTCCCTCCTCTGAACACATCCATACCATCTCAACTTGACCTTTGACTTGACTTTATCCCAGCCGTCCCTCTAATGTACTCATTCTTGAGCCTGTTTATCCTGGTCACACCCAGAGAAAACCTCAATGTCTTCAGCTCTGCTACTTCCAGCTCTTCCTACTTCCTTTACCTCAAAGCCATCGTCTTTAAACCGTGGTCTCACCACGGCCCTGTGAACCTTTCCTTTCATTCTTGCTGCTACTCTTTTATCACACCTGACACCTTTCTCCACCCGTTCCATTCTGCCTTCACGTGCCTCTTTACCTTTTTTCCTCATTGTTCTGAACCGTTGACGCGTTCCCCTCATTCATGCACAAGATGAGGAAGACTACGCACACAAGAAGTAAAGTGTGCAGATTTTAAGATGACACGATTGGACGTTGGTGCAGGAAGTAGCTCGTACATGAAGGAAGTGTTAAAATAAAGCCAAATATGAGGTTGACGTTGTGTAGAACATATAGCTGCCCACGTGCTACAATTAGGCTCAGTGGTTCCACAGCTTAATGGCAAAGTTAAGTTTGAATGAAATATATATTTTCCATATTTTTTTAATTTTTGAGTGTCTGAGTTAAAATATCCCTGACCTGCTGCAGAACTTTGCCGTTAACAGCTGCAGTTTTTAATGCTCACCCGCTCAGGTTGTGTATAATGCATACGGCAACCTCCCACACGTACACACAGAGGCACGCTTACTCAAAGCAATCAGATCCGATTCATATACAGACGAATATAAACTCCAGTAATTTTCCAGCAGCCCCCTATGGAAGATCTTAATATTATTCCTGCTCTGGAGGTAGGCATATTTTTAATAATAATTGGGGAGAAGCATAAGCGCTTTGAATACGGCTGCAATCATAGGTTGGATGATGTGATAAAGATAGCGGCAATCAAAATCAAGCTGTGTCACAGCTCTTGTCACACAGAGCTGATGGTGTTTACATTACTTGTAGCTGGCAGTCTGCTGTTTTTGTTTTTCTGGCTGTCTCTCCCTTAGATTATATTATGCTGTTTGTGTTGTCGGCGGTTGATTAGCATCTCTATTTGGAAACTGAGATCAAGCATTGATTGACTCGTGCCAGCGAGCTTTTTGTTTTTGCAGGATTACGACCCTCAAAAAGTCAATGAGGAGGCTTTTTTTTATTTTTATTTTTTTCATTTTTTCTTTGTCTGGTTTTGTTTCTTCGGAGCTCATCTAAGAATCAGTTGAGCTAAAGAACAGATTTCGGCAATTCTCACATTCCCTCATGCATATTGAAAGTCATTGATCTCTCTTATTGTTCCTCTTGGCTGTGAAGTAATCCCCTCGTGTTCAGCGTATGTGACAGCCCTTCTCCTTCCAGAGTCCCAATCAATGTTCTGTTTCTGAGACTTGATAATCAGATGATAATCTGCCGTGATCTGTAGCCCGCGCTTGTTGCTCGGGATCTTTGTTTGTCGACCAGTCCGGTTTGTCTTTTGCCGAAAGCCTTAACTGGATCTTTTGCCTCACGTCAGACTTCCTTCCTTACCCTTCACGGTGAAGTAGTCAATTCGTAGGCGGGGATGACTGGAGGCGGCGGACTGGGCCGGAGGAGTGAACCCTGGTGTGACGGCCTGTGGGGAAGTGCTAGTCTAATCAGTCACTTTTGTTGCGGAGAGATCTCATTAGGCCTGTCAACCTGGGGTAGTGGGTGCAGCTGGCCTGGTCTCCACAATGAACCCGTTCAAAAACAGGCTTAAGTCATTCACTCTATTTTTGTTCTCTTCCCCCCACTTGGCCTGGCGTCTCGTAGCCCGTAATCCTTCTCATCCCACTCAGCACCTCCTTCACACTGTTTTGTTGCAATTTGTCTTCAATTCTGCTCGTGTGTTTCTATCTTTAATTCTCCTTCTCAGCACCCACGGACCAACTTAACTTCCTCCTTCGTAGCCAGACCTGGAAGCCCTCTTCCTCCCCGAGAAGGGATTTACTTTTCTTTGTTTTTTCCAGGGCTGGATTAAGCAAAGAAAAGAAAACAAATGTTTAATGGAATTGAAGGGTCCGCATGGAAATTGACATCTTACGCAGCTGGGGAGCCGCGCATTGTCTTTCCCGTGTGCTCCAGTCTATTAGCTCAAAACAGTCCTGCGGAGCCTCCGCATGCTCCTGAGATGGCGCTCTTACAGTCGATGGGCAGCTGCCTGTTGGCTGCTGCTGAAAGACATCTAACAAAAACAGTGATACAATCGATAATAATAAAAAAAAAAAAGACAGAAAAACACAGTAGTATCATTCTGAGAGGGCGAGCCACCCTAGCTGGGGGATGATTAAATCATAAGCAGAGAGCTGGTCAGGACCCTCGGAGAGACAAAGAAAAAAGGGCTGATGTGGTGGCTGGTGTAACGTGTAAACCTGCGCTTTCAGGTTGCGTTTGTAATGAAGGCTGCGCACAGTGGTCGGCTGTCTAGAATCTCACTATGATTGCTGACAGTTTGGGGAAGAGTCGATATACCTGTAGGGATGTCTGTGCTGGAGGAAAACTGGGTTTGACAAAAATGTACATGATAGATATCATGTATCGACATTTCATCCTCGGCCTAGGCGCTCAGCAGCCACTGTAACATAACTGAATGATACTTGTACAAGACTTGTACAGGTCTAGTTGCTTTTATTCAGCGCCTTTTGGATGACCATGACCTGGATGACTGAGAACCTTCACAGGCTACTCCAGGATGTATACATAGATGTATACATACCGCCAGAACATTAAACACTCAGGCAGCAAAGAACACCGATCATCTGGTTGCTAAGAAATGTTCTGCTTTCCTTAGTTGGCGACCATGCACATGACACCATAGCAACAGCACTACCTCTATGGCACCTTCGCCCTGCCGCACTATTAAAACCACTCAGGCCCGGGCCGATGAACATTACAAAGAGCATTGATCCGACCTGCAAATTCACCAGATCCCAATCTAATCAAGAACTGCCTGGATGCATCGGAGCAAGCCCCATCAAAAGAAGCTCCACCCTACAAGCTACTGGACCTAAAGCATCTGACACCAACATCCCCAAAGGCCCATAACACGAATAATAGGGACCTACACAATATTAGGCGTTGGGTTTCAATGTTTTTCCAGCCACTTGAAGAGCTCTGTATTTAATATATCCTTCTTTCTCTGCAATTTCACCATTTCATTTCTTGACCAGTTTGGTTCCTTGGCGCATTCTAATCGTGGGCCAGATGCACAGGTTCACCGCAGTCTTCTTCAAGCCCAGACAATCACATCTTCTTTTCCCACTATCCAGAAACTGCATATAGCCCCTCAGCGGGGTCACAGCTTGAGACTTTTCAATCCCCTCCGACACTTCCATGCGTCTGGCTGGTGCACCAATGATGAGTTTCCCCTTAGTAGCACGAACCCTAGCTAGCGGAGCTTGTTGGTCGTCCAAAATGCAGCAGAGCTCGGCGACTAAACGTTCCTTTCTTGGGGGGAGTCCAGATCTCATTATATTTCTCATGTACATAAATACATGGCTACACTGTCCTGCAGATGCACCATCATGCAAAAGCTTTTAACATTTTTGATTGCAACTATCAGAGGCAGCACAGGAAATTAAAATAATTTTGATTTTTTTTACTGAAGGCCAACCATAAATAAACATGAGCATAAACACATCTCTCTCCACAGAGAGCATCTGCATTCATAGACGGTAAATGCTTTAACCTGTTAAGTGGTTTTGTGTTCCCACCTGATGCGGAGATAATTTCAGAATCAGATGAAGGAAAAATATATGGAAGCTCGGGGATTGAAGAGGAGGGGAATTGATGAGATTGAGAGGCGGATGCCTTATATCAGGCAGCATAAACTCTTCTCTCTGATGTTCTGTTCACTTTCTGTTCCCCTGACATCAGTGGGCGGGGAGGCTTTAATGGCTCGCTTGTAGTGGTATGTGTGCGCTTTCGGCACGTAAGCATATTTATGGCAAGAGGAACCACTCAGATGCTCAGCTATTTCATTACAATCAACTGATACAAGTCCTACACACACTGAGTCATCTGTGATCAGCTGTTCGTCATTCTAACTGCCAAAATGAGTCTTTCAGGAGGCTCCCTTGTATGAAAATGCAAGCCACTTTGCAGCAGTGGGCAGAGCACCGTGTGGTTCATCTGCCACTGAGCTCATTTCTGCCATGTTTGAAAATTCGCCGACTTTGATCAGAGATCAGGGCCGGCTAAATATACTGAACAGGCAGCAGCAATCGGTGCCAAATGGAGGGGGGGGGGGGAGTACGCTATGGGTGACTGAAAAAAGAAAGGTGGAATTACAAGGTGCCTGGGTTAACCTTCGATTTATTTACTATTAATCAACCCCTACAGTCCTGGACCAAGGAGGATCTTCTTGATAGGTGGGTTAAATATTATGAAATAATCCAGATAATAAGTAATCTACATCTTGAAACAACCTTGAAAACAACCTAGAAAACAAGCCCAGAAGAAGACCCTTATTCAGACGTTACTCAGCCACTACACCACAGTATCAGAACCTCTGAACAACGACTGGCTGATGTTTTCACAGCCGACACTGAGGAATGGATCTGTCAGTTGGTTCATGAGCAAGCCGCATCGACATCCACAGTTTTACATGAGAGATATACACCGATCAGGTTTTCCTAATACTGTGTAGGTCTCCCTTCAAAACAGTTGTGACTCATCAGAGAATGGACATGGATCTTCTGAGGGCGTCCTGTGGTGTTTGGTAGCAGAATGTTAATAGTGAGGGTCTTCGGTTCCTATAGACTGAGGGGAGGGAACTCTGTGGATCATCCCACAGATACTTGATCAGTTTGGGATGTAGTGAATTTGGAGGCCAGGTCAACACCTTGTGCTGTTCCTGTTTTTTTTGTTAGTTGTTCCTGAACCATTTTTGTCTGTAGTAGGCTGCATCCTGCTGGAGATGGCTGCTGCCATCGAGGAGTGTCCTTGCTATGGGGTGGGGGGGTGCCTGGTCTGGTCTGGTCTGGTCTAGTCTGGTCTGGTCTGGTCTGGTCTGGTCTGGTCTGGTGTAGGTGGGTGGTACATGTCTAAGAAACATCCACATGAATTCTGTTCTGGTGTTATTTACTTCTCGTGTCAGTGGTCATAATGTTACGCCTGATGGGTGTGTGACGCGTATAATTAAAAGCACTTTCTGCAAGTAGCAGAGACGAAACCCCTGCAATCACCTCTTGTTGTACCCGCTCTGAGCACAGTTTTGGTCTACTCCCGTAGGATCAGTCTCCCTGTTGGTCTCCCCGAGACCCATCTCACCCCATATGTGTTGTATAGATATATACGACACATATGCACATATGCAACACATATACATATATATATCGTTTTACTAAATTGGATTTTCTTCAAAGGCAGGGGGGTCCGGTTATGCTAATTACACTTCCATATCCATGTTTTATTTATGTAATTCCCCTGTTTCTTTACTTCATATTCATGTACCATCCTAGTAGCTTATCATCTCTCTGTTTTACACACTGTTTATGTCTTGCTCTCTTGCTCACCTTATATCTCCATCTGTCTTCTCCCTCTCCCTCCCTCTCTCTCTGAGGGTACTTGTGTGTGTGTGTCTTTGTGTGTGTCCAGTATTCTTTTGGGCTTTTCTCTCCTGATGATCTCCTCTCATCCTCCTCGGAGCAGGCTTAATTACAGTGTGGCTCTCCACACTCTGCTTGGTGCTGATTAAAAGGGACACTGACGGCCCATAGGGAAAGCATGACTGGGAGTTTGTTCACTTTCATGCACACTCTGCTTATCGCTGTCTGACCAGCTCCATTACCGAGGCTTTGAGGCCCAGTTTGTAATTGCCTCTCTTTATTACCGTGCCTACATGTCAGGCCAGGGAACAAGGACCCTCCGCATCGAGTGAGAATGTGTGTGGCAAGCCAGGCGTTGCGCGCACACGCACACACGCCCACACTCATGTGTGCGGTGTAAATGTGAATGCTAACATCCAGGCTTTGCGCAAAAAAAAAAAAGCATTTTGAAAGTGAGTTAGTGTCTTGCTGAGAACAATTGACCTAATAAAATAGAGACCATTGAGTATTCGCACATGAAAGGCCTGACGTAGGCTGATATGGTTAGCACAATAATGGTTTTAACGCTTTATTCTTTTCCGTTTCCATAGCTGCAAGGTTTTGAGTTTAGAATTTGGTGTTTCTTTCCAAAAAAATAAAGAACTTTTTTAAATATAGTTGTTTTTTTTATGTAACAAAAGCCTTTGTTAGTGTTTAATGCTGGTTCTGCACAGGCACCAGGATACTTTGAGCTAATACCAACCACATCTTAGCTGAAGTATTTTTCCTGCCACGAACATCATACCACAAAATGCTTAACATGCTCCCCATCTGAGATTACCGAGGTCAGAACGAGACATCCAGTAGTTGCTGGCCTATTTTAGTATGGACCAAAGACCGTCCAAATGGTATATTCAGGCCTCAATCTCCAGGGCAGTTGCAGATCCTCAAGTGGCCTCTTGAGTCTTGAGTATTTCCCCATTCACCAAATAAACGTGTCTGGATCCTGGTCAACATAATAGTTCAGGGCAATGATTCCCAGCCTGTGGTGAGCTTTGGTTGTGTTCTGTGACATTTTATGTGAAACGCCAGCACCATGACATCTTAATATGATCCACTGCAGTTTTTATTTCAAAAGTAAAAAAGACATAAGTAAGAGTGCAATGTTTTAATTTAGTTTCTTTGATGTTATTGTTTAAATTGGAAGTTTCGTCTGGCTACACCCAAAGAATTTACATCATCTTTATATCGGGTTTGTGTTTATTTGTAAGCCTATCAATTTAATGGGCTTCTTCTGATATTTGGATTTCGTTTCGATATGATATTGGATGTCAGATTGTTAAATACGACAATGCATTTCCCCATTGTTGAAGGATGCCATTTTTTATGAATCTGAGAACGTATTACATGGCCTCTGTATTGATGGGGTCAGAGATGGAGCGTGGAAATTTTTGAGACTTAAAAGTTTGCTTGGAAAAAGTTGGGAACCACTGGTTTAGGGTCTATTGAGCTAATTTCTCCATTTTACATTCTCAGGCATTTTACCTATTTAAATATTTTATTCAATCAAGGCTTAAAGTCAGTTGTTGGCTGATTTTGGATGACAGGTGGGTGCTGCTCACATTTTGCTGCGTAAAGATCATTTGAAATACCGCCATGGGACATGGAAGCCGTAACCTACAATCTAATTATATAGGTATAAGCACACTATAATTGTGTGCTTAACAGTTTGGCTCGCTCTGTAAAAACAACTCCCAAACACTAGGTGGCGCTTTATTTTATGCTTTAGTCTTGACAATGGCGACTGAAACTTTCGCCGAAGACAAATGTACAAATGTCTGTGTCGCCGAACCTCCTCAGTTAACTTGTCCTCGATGTGTTCCATTTTTTATATATCCAGAACACAAAACATACAATCTTTTGATGCTTAAAAGTTGTTCATAAAAGTCCATTGAACGTGAACTTCACGTGACATCTGTGTTCAATCCATTTATTAACATCTAAACAACTTTTGTTGCTGCAGATGTGTTTTCAGATAGTGATAGACGCATGAAAACTACACAGTAGGTGCTGCCACCTTAGAAAGTCTCTCCCACAACTGTACGTGAAGGCTATATATGAATATATTCCTCAGCTTTGGGAGCTCCACACAAGCTGGAGAGCATTTCGAAGCAAACATCACCCGCGTGGAGCTGACACACCACCTGTCATCAGGACAGAAAGACAGCGTGATAGCAGGAGTAAAACAGGCAGATGTCGGCCGCGCTGCCTGACTCTGCAGAACATCCTTCAGCAGATGGGATAGCTCAACGATCAAGGACCTGCATATATGCTGAAGTCGGCACATTTACATTTTTCCTTTGCACCGCATGTGTCTACCACTAATGCTTTACATATCTTCACTCAGTATGTACAGTATGTGTGGCCCGGAATTTCTTATCTTCTCAGTTGTGGCGAGCAGTTAAAATTCCCTTTAAAACCGCTCTCCAATAAATCAGCCCCACCAACAAGTTTACTGTTGTTGTACTGTTAATATGCTGCATTTCATCTCTGTAATCATCGTGTGGTCGTGCATTTTAATTTTTATTTTTCCCTGTTGCACAGGCTTCACGAAAATGAGAAGAGATTCCAGCCAACGCTGTCTGCATTTGAGTTCCAGCGTCTCCTTTACAACCTGACGGCTCTGAAAATCAGCAACGCTGGTGGACACAATTGTAAGTGTGTGTGTCTTAGTCATAGCCACAGTATGGATACGTTACCTAGTCTTTATTGTGAACGTTTTTTCTTGACTATTATGTCACTTGATCTACTGCACTGATATTTCATAAAAATAATGATATTTTTACTGCGTAGTTCACATACAGCGTATTGGAGAATTCCTGGGTGCATTGGAATGAATGGAGTGAACCCTCCTGTCAGTCATCCACTCTCTTTGTCTCGGAGGAGGAAGTGAGCCGTGTGAGGACTTGGAGTGACGCAGTAGAAATTTGTATGAGTGAAAGGATGATAAGCCCCACACAACCATCCGGTCCCGTTTTCCCAGCTGGAAAAAAAACTGCAGCTTTAGGTGCAGAGGAGCCTCTGTCCCAACAGTCAACACTCAGTTTGGTCGACAAAGTAAAGACAAACGAAACACAAAACGAAACTGTAGAAACTGTAGAGTGTAGCTCTGCTACATTACAAAAGAAATGCAGCCCTTTAATACAGCAGAATAGCCAACATTTCGAGAAATGCTACAAACGTAGCATGTAGCGCAGTGTTACATGTTAAAGAAAGTACACTTTTTATTGGAGTGCAATTTTTGCTAACGGACCGAGTCCCTTTTTTTCCGTATTTTTATAGTTTTTTGTGACTTTTGGTTTTATTTATTTAGAATAGCCTAAGTTCTTGACATTCCAATGTTAAATACTCTTCAGAAATGAGTAAAAGTTAATTGTTTATTGCTTTTGAACGGGTGTACTTGCATTGTTATGCTATATTATAATTTCATTAGTGGAAAAAATGGTCTCAAAACAATGCTGACGTTAATATAGGCAATATTTTGTGGGAGAATATATTGTCCAGCAAAACTTGTTATCGTGAGGCCTAGTCGACTGTTTGCTGATGTCACACATAAAAACACAGCAGAAAGTAACACTCTGTAACAATGAAATCTGTATTCTTGACCCGGGATGGACATCGATAAGACTTTATTGATACTGATGCCATTATCGATTCTGCTTATTGATCAGGCTCTTTATCGATTCCCTTATCAGTTCCTCCTGTGAATTTGTGATTTAGAAAAAATAGGTGTTCATGGTTTCGCTTCAGTGTAAGGAATTGATAAGGGGAATCAATAAG
Source organism: Mugil cephalus (assembly GCF_022458985.1). Classification (NCBI taxonomy): domain Eukaryota; kingdom Metazoa; phylum Chordata; class Actinopteri; order Mugiliformes; family Mugilidae; genus Mugil; species Mugil cephalus. Next base: position 5,201,273 of record NC_061788.1, on the reverse strand, counting down.
CATGAGGGCTAATGCTATCAAAAAATTGAACCAGTTGGAACCGGTTCTGTTAAAGCCCGTCCCTATTCTTGATCTGAATACGTACTGTAGCGCCTCACACAAACAAAGCTTTACTAAGTTTACTAAATCTTGAACACAGGCCACTGTCGACCGCAGAACACGTCAACACCATAAACACCGTCAGTCTGACACTTTTAATATGCAGCTCTCGCTCAGGAAAAAAACAAAACAAAACACACTCTACAACCACAGCGACAAAGTCCACTAATAGAACACGACAGAACTGAACATAAACCACTGAGCTTATCAGTGTAATTACAGATATGCATTGTCTATATAAATTGACAATAGCGTTTAATAGTACTTCACAGCGTGTTGTAAGATAATGCAGTGTAGCTGGGATTAAAAATCTATCTCTGTTGCCTTTTCTGTGTATTGTAACTAAAGGCCTAATAACTAAAGGTCTAAAAACTAACATTTTTTTGATGTGCAGCCTCCTCCTCTCTTTTACTGCAGGTGAAGTTGTTAATTAACGGTTTTGGATCGTTTTCTCTGTTAGCGTTAGCTGATGTCTTTTCAGATGCGCGTGCATTGCAGTTGTTATTGTCACATGATCGGCAACTAATCGGCTTAAAGCACTAAAGTCGACTATTCGGTACAACCCTAGAGTATATGGTCAGAGCTTGGGTCCATATCTATCAGGTCAACTAAATAAGATTTCATGTTAATAAAACGACACAATTCAAAGTGTCTCTCAATAATACCCAACGCAATTTAATACATACAAAACTAAAAATGTAGCATATAATAAAGTATCAGCTTAATCAGACAGTGACACAAATTGTTAGAGCTGCGCCGCGCTTCAAACAACGTCCGCGTTCTGGGAATCGTTGCGTATCTGGCTCAGCAAAAAACAGGACACTTATTCCCAGATGTTTGCAACTAGTTCTCGAAATCCAGCTCTTATTTTATTTATTTATTTATTTATTTATTTATTTTGTTGGATGGCGTCGTTCCTCCCCCTCCGTCTGATAGTCCGTATGGTAACGAACAGGCAGGATCTGAGAGGCATTACGGCGGATTAGAGCGCTGAGACGACAGAACAGCTGGCCAAAATCACCAACTCTCTCACACTTACTTACACCATTTTAATTAGTTGCTCGATGCAGGCGCTGTGACACACACACACGCACACACACACACACACACACACACTGATGCGGTTCCTCCGTCGTGCATATTCCGTCAAACCGTTTTCTGTAACCGCCCACCCACCAACACGAGTTAAGCACAGACTTTACACTGCATCTATTGCACATTACGGGGGAGAAACTCCGTTAATGATTCGTGTTCGGTCTAAAAATCATTCTCAAACGGTGCTATAGGAGGGCCTTATCGCCGCGGGCTACACAGCAAACTTTAATATCAAAACGCCATAAAGCTGTCCCCTCATCTTTCTCCTCCCTCCCCCTCGCATTCTCTTTTACTACTTAAATTTCTCTCTGCACCGCAGAGAGTCTCATATAGCGGAGCTTTATTGTCTTAATGACAGTATTGTCTTTATGCTGTACAGGCGGGCTTTGACAGCAGTCCTCTTAAGGACCTTTCATTTTCTCCACCTCTGAAATTGAGTTTTGAACAGACACCGTGGCAATATTGGAAGTTTATGAGGAAATCCATAGCTTAATGGCTCGACGTGCAGTTACTTTAAGAGACCTAAATGGTCACAGTCTACCGGGCGGCACCGAGCCGTGCGCGGCAATCTAGGCCGGTCCGACGAGGCTGGCGTTGGGGGGGGGAAAAAAAAAGGATTGATGGAGAGGACTCGCGCGGCATGACTTAAAACGAAATGTCTTTTAATTAACTGAAATATGGGCTTCGGTGTCTGAAAACTGTTTTAATCGCACATTTCCCCCCGTCGAATGGGCTAATAGAATCCGGGGAGCTGGCGGAGAGTAAAGGGTAGAGGCTAAGGCTGGTCGTGGAGGGGCGAGAGGACGGGCCTGCCTGCTGATTACCCCTCAGAGGTGCAAATGAACCGAGCCGCTCGCGGAACGGCTGGATCACGAACCTGTTAGAAGCCGAGGTTCATCCTCCTCCTCTGGTTCTTCCACTTCTCAACGGTCGGATTGATGAGCCGTCGCTCATTAGTTAGTTAAATTATTCAGTCTGTCTCTATCTATCTATCCACCTATCTATCCGAATGCTAGCTATCTACCTATCTAGCTATCCATCTATCTATCTATCCATCTGAAAAGGGGTTCACAAAGTCCTGCCCCCATCACTATTCATGAGAGCAGAGAGGGATCTCCAAACCCCAGTGGAACTGCACGTTTGACATACCTCAACCGAAGTCTCCTGTCGCCCCCCCCACTTTTTTTTTCCCCTCTCTCGTCTCGCTCTGCTGCAGTGATTTATTCATTTGCTATATCAAAGAGTCCCTGGATGACTACAGCGTGTGGGCATGTGTGCCGGGCACGTGTGTGTGTGTGTGTGTAAGCGAGCATTAAGTGTGGCATTTATAGGCATGTGGGTGGATTAATCTGTTATTGTCTGTGTATTTATATGTGTGTGTGTGTGTGTGTGTAGGACTGTGAACTGTAAATACCGACCACAACCTGTAATGAGACAGGGAGGGAGGGAGACCACTGCAAAAAAAAAAACGCTAATAACCTGCTGCTTAACGAGATGCAGTGCCCCATGAAAACGCACCTACACACATGCATATATCTGAACTGATTGCTCACAGAAGAGAAAAACATGCCTCTGTGACAGCAGAATCTGTTAAGTACTGACCCTTATGGGTATCCGCTTGTTTTGTTTTTTTTCCTTCCTTTGCAGATACGTCGCAGCTCGCGAGGGTAACCCTGACCTCAGCCATGATGTCCTCCGGTCCGCCCAGTCCTCCTGCTCCGTGGGTGGAGTTCTGCTCCTGTCCCCCGGGATTCGAAGGCCGGTTTTGTGAGAGATGCGCCCCAGGTTTCACCCGCGAAGACCCCCGTAGAGGGCCTCTGTCAACGTGCGTACCGTGCATCTGTCACCAGCACGGATCCTGTCATCCAGAGACAGGTGAGTGACGCACGTACGTCATGTCTGGCGGGCATTTCGCGAAAGGAGTCGGGAAGGAGGCGTGACGACTTTCACTTCACTGACGATTTATCAACAGCATTTCTGTTTCAGCTGCTCCAGCCCAACTAGAATAGCCTAAAAAAAAAAAAAAGTCTGAAGTATTGAATTCATAAATCAAATGCAGGACAACTCCACCAGTTTCACAGGACATATCACTGTCAGTGTACTAGTTATGAGGAGCACTCCGCGACCTGTCAAAACAGCTGTATGATGTCCTCTGTGGCTTTGGAGGACCTTGGTTGAATTTGAGAAAATACATCAGGTGACATTATTTGAGTTCCGTCGGCTTAGGCTTGGAGAATACAAATATAAATTGGGACTTGGGAGTTCAGACGATGTTTCGCTCTCGGTTTGAAGGAGCGTCTGGAGCCATGTAGCCCTGATTTATCTGCAAGGTCTCACAGGTCCAACTTTGTGTCAAAAAAAAAATTAAATCATCTGCAAACCGACCAAAGTCAAAAGTATTTTAAATCCCAAAACATAGTTTCATATTGTCAATACACCGTTCTTTTGACCCTCACAAACTCGACCGTCTCAACCGTCTCGGTTATCAAGTTGCTCTTTGACTCAGCATTTTTGGAACCAGGTCCATACCAGGAAGCATAGTCTGTATATAAATATGGACGATGCATCCCTGCTTCCTCACACTGGCCAAAATGACGGTGCACAACTTGCTAGTTTGGAGTCTGAGCATTATGGTCCGATAGTGGAGCCACGTTATGACATGATAACCCATCCACACTTCTCTACCTTCACCAGTGTATTACACACTGTACTTATGTATTTATACTCGCACAGTACTAAAGGGCTGCTCCACAGAGATGGTGTGTTTTGTAGTCATTATGGTTTAGATCACAAATTAAGTTGGAAGTCACAGGCGAAACATATTAAGAACAAAATATCAAAATCCATTGCTATACTGAACAAAATATAAAACATTCTCAGCAGAAATTCATTAAGACTGTACCACTCTTTCACAGACCTACACATCACTCACTGTGTGGAGATCTGGGGACGCACGTACAAAACAATCACAAATTCAATTTCTATTTTCGAAAAGAGAGCAATAAGAATAATTAACAGAGAAAATCATCATGTACATACAAACCTACTATTCATACATCATCGATCTGGTTGACTTTGAAACTGCAAATTATGTACAAAGTCAACAGTAATGTGCTTTCAGATGGTGTCCAGGAGATGTTCTAGGCCACAGTGAGTCAATATAAGCCAATATGAAGTAAGAGAGATTTGCATGTTCAAAAAAACAAAGTCAATTGCCAATGCAAAAGAAACATGTATAACAGTAAAAGGTGCAAATTTATGGAACATGAAATGAAAGTCTGTAACACACTTAATAGATTTAAAAATGTATTGCATTATTAGTCAGTATAAAACAACATTATCAACAAAGGGATACTCATGAACAACCTTGGAACCTTTTGAAAATATTGTGAACATGTATTTCTGGTTACGTTTCGTCAAGTTTTGCTCCTTTCTTATGAAAGGTTGTTGTAAGAAGGATAGGCACAATAAGCTAAGGCTTCAGCCTGTACCTTTCCGGTCAGTGTATATTTGGATTTTTTTCTTCTATGTAACTAACTAAAATTAAACTTCAGCATCAACCATCCTTGAAGAAAAGTTATTTGACGTGTAATTTAGCGTTTTATTGCAGCCCATCCGCTAACATGGAGGGGGTGGAGCTTATGTGACCTATACTGCAGCCGAACACCAGGGGGAGCTCCACTTGCTTTGACTCCTTCAATTTTGAGGAGCAGTTCTGTCTTTATACTTTGTACAGTCTATGCCAGGCACGAGCACAAAATAGCTGAAAGTTCCCTTAAGTCGATGTAAGAACCCGCTGTATATTACATCACTCTTTTTAGGAAGAAAGTAAATCCAGCACTAAGTTTTCATAAGCTCTATTACATTCTGTAGGATTTGTAGCATCAACTCCCGTTGCCTTTAAAATGTCACATGCAATACTGGAGCTTGAGTAAAAATGCGCTGAGTGATTCAAAAGCCCTTTCACAAGCCATTGCTCATTATTGCCGCTATTGGTGCTGGCTTTAGCAACACACTGAGCTCATTGTTTAACAAAACAACAACAACAACAACGGGGCTTTATTATTATAGAATATAACACAGTTCCAAGTTGTTAGTTATGAAATGAAGCCATTCCGAGGCGTTCAGCCAGCGTTACACGAGATGAGGGATCATCAGAGGTTGTCGAGACAATATTTTCTGTCACTGTGCCTTTGAGAGAGCAGAAGGGAACAGAGAGAGATGCAGGCTGTTTGACTGAAGCGTTTTCCCGTCTCTTTCTAGAACTGACATTCAGTCATCATCGCTTCAAGGGAACGTAACTCAGCCATCCCTCAGGAGTGCTGGCAAGCCATCACTCAAACCGAGAACTGGATGGCTGCGCTAACACAACAATATCCTAATTTCGCACAACTAATCTTCGTAATAACGGCTAAACCCGAGGTCTGCGTTTAAGGAACCTGACGTTTTTATGGGAGATGATAACGTTCTTTCAGATATCCAACGTCCCGTAAATGACAGAAGTAAAAACAGCAGCTGTTGGGCGTGTAAACAAGTCTCACGCGGTAATTTATACGTGTGCGTCTGAGAGTGTGTCCCCTTTCTTCTTCTCCTTCCCCCCCTTTTCCACACAATCTCACGGCGTTAAACCGATTCCCTCCATCTCGCAGAGAGCAGACGACTATCCCATCTAAGGTCCCCCAGCCCCTCCATATTTTATCTTTCCTCAATCTCCCTCTTCCTCTCCTACCCATCTCCCTTCCTCACCCTCCGACTTAAAGTCTCAGAGATCTGACCTAGTTAAAAGACGCCTGAAGCCTTGGCTGAGAGTGCGCGTTATGTTTGTGACTTTGTGTGTGTGTTTGTGTGACTGTGTTTGTGTGTACGTCTGAGGTCCGGAAGCAGATCTGGTATCACTGCCTGCCTGCCTCCCTCCTAATTAGACTTGTTAACCGCCTCTTGGCTAATGATGTCTAATTTGCTTGCAGATTTCCTGTGTCTCTTATGTCTCTTCTCAATCTGGATGTCTCCCTCTTTCACCCTCGCAACAGACACTCACACACACACACTCTTGTTCTCTCCGTCTCTTCGTATTCACCAGACTCCCTAGTCAGCCTCTTGCTGCACCTGCTCTCCCCACTCACCTTGACTTTGTGTTTTTTTTTTGTTTTTTTTTTAAGTCCTTGACTCCTTTCTTTGCTGAGACTTCCTCAACTTTCCATTGCCCATCCCTTGGTATATCCCCTTCCCTTTATATTTTTTTCCCTTTGTAATGCAACATCTCATTTCCAGGCGCTTTTATGTAAACCGTGATCAAGAGTCAATAATAAGAACTGGCGAGATAATAAACTGAAAAGTCGGTTTGTGTTACGTTTCCCCCCCGTCTCGAGTGGGGAAGCTATTACTTATTAATGAACCTGCATAACTGTTTTACATCAAAGTAGGTTCGGTTTACACGCCGGCAGCTTGAGCTTGACAGCATTTAGCATTTTAATAGCATCTTAATAGCAGACGCATCATATTGTGCGGATTCCAAGTGCATACAAACGCACATCATTTTCCGGGATCTTTTTAAACACATGCACGAAGCGCAGCCTCCATGCAAATGAGTATTAATTATGGAACGCAACGTGTTGTCTGAGTGATGGATAAAAAAAAAAAATAAAAAAAAAAAGTGCCACGCGTGGGGTCTCCTTTGGACCGACGCCCTCGTGCAGAATATCATTACTGTCATGAAAGGAACCTAGTTAAAATTAGCCTTTCCCTTTTCAAATGGTTGCCGTGTCATGTACCGAAGCCCTGCTGGCTCGTGCGAAAAGGAGGCTGCGGAAGCTCTCCGTGAATCTATAAGTTCGGGTCAAGGTGAAATATCAAAGTACGTTGATTAGAGACACCGATTTGTCACCGGGGGGGCGGACCAACCTGCTGTTGCTTCCATCAGAATCTTAATTGCTGTATAATTACCTAACGGCTTGTATGATCACGCAGGGTGTGCCCGCAGACAAAAACTGGGCTGGAGTTTATTCGCTCGCTGCCGAGGGATGCCGCAGCCAATGGTGCTTCATAATCATGATTTATTAACAGTCTCTGGGTCGTGTCGGTTCTATTTGCTGCAGTCGCAACACAACAGATTGGAAATGTTAATATTTGTGGTGGAACGAGCAAATTGTGATCTCCGCCGCCGCTGCCACCGCCGCCGCCGCTGCTGCTGCAAGGCGATGAAGTCAAACATATGTCCTTCAGATATCGGCGCGTGTTTCCACAGTTCTGAGCATTCTTTTGCTTCGGCATCTCACTGAGCTGGACAGGCTCGTACACAGTATGTACACTGTGGTAATTGCATTCACATCATCCATAAAATTGGGCATGGGCCATAATTTATAAGCTCAAAAGGCGGAGGCGAACGGGGGGGGGGGGGGTGATTGTAATGTATAGATAAAATGGAGACACTCAATTTTCTCTGCAGCCCATTCTGTAGGGGCATGCTCATTAATCACCTAAACAAATGAAACACATGATGCTCTCGACACTCTGCTGGATACTGAGTGTAAGGGTGCTGCATTACAGCGCCTCCTTTAGCACCCCTTCCTAATAGACTTGTGTTAGTCTTCCACGGCACAACGCTCTTACACATCTTCAGAGAACAATGCCATCTAAGGCAGGTGTGTGCGCATCTGGGTGTAAATATGAATACAGTATAAGCTGCCACATGCACCTGAATTCAAAATGACTCTAAATGGATGCGCCTCAAAGCCAAATTACTATTCGCAGCGAGTACTGGTGAAAATAGCTGTAAAATGCAAAGTGTATTCTAGTTCTTTTAAGGCTGGGACACACTTAAACAGACAGTCTAGTTGGAACCTTGATTCAGAATGTGGGGGAATGTGACAGTAAGAGAAATCTCAACATGATTCAGGGTGTAGCGTGTAATTCGTCCTGTAGCTTCTTAGCTTGTCTTAACTTCTCTGATTTCCACAAAAATAGAAACCTGTCACCTGCTGGCAGCAGGAAATGTATCTTTATGTTTGCAGTACACTTTTTGGTTGGTTTGTGTGCAACTGTGGACATGAATGGACTTGAAACCAAGGCGAGTAGAGCTCCCCCTGGTGGATGGCAGCAGAATAGATCATAAGCACCACCCCCTTCATGTTTGTAGATGCTAAAATACACCTCATTTTCATTTTAGGTCATACAATATACATACTGGTCAAAACTCAAAACACTCCAGTATTTCTTTTTTTTTTTTTTTCTTGAAACATATGCAGTTTAGTGTCTCATTTTACTCTTAAATGAAAGCACAGACCAAATAAACAACTGAAGTAGAAAATCATGGAATCAATATACAACTCAAAATATATTCTAAACTTTCGACTCATCAAAGTAGCCATCTTTGGCTGATTTAACATGTGAACACACTTGACACTTGACATTCTTTCTTTCTAAAAGTTCTTCCCAATTTTGTTACAGAAGTTCCCAGAAATGTGTGGCACTTCTGTCCAGTTCATCACAAATCAGCTCCATGGGGTTAAAGTCTAGAGACTGGGCCATGGGCCACTCCATGTTTTCAAGCTTTCCATCTTGTTTTTAACCTGAGCTATTTCTTGTATAACTTGGACTAACGTTTTGGGTCATTATCTTGCTGTAGGATGAAGCCCTGACCAACTATTCCAGAGGATACTTTGTGCTGTTCTAAAACTTTTGACCGGTAGTGTATAATAGTGATGCATGCTCAAGTGTTTTAGTTAATTATCTGACACTTTAGAAACAGGATGTTGCATCATAATTACTACCACTTGCCATGGGAACCACTCAGGGAAGTGCTCTTAAAGGGTACTTTAAATAAGTACTGTGTAAAATGCAACATTTCCATGTAACTGGTGGATGTGGAGCAAAAACACAAATGAGTCTGGAGAAAGTGTGGTCGGGTCATCGATATCGTGGCTCTACTCTCGGACCATACTGATCTAGACGCTGGCGCCAAAGTTGCAAAATGATGCCGCATATATCGGCGTCAGTTTGACCAAAACAAGGAAGTGGGGGTGCATATTTATATACAGTCTATGGTGCAGATAAAGTGACCGCACAGTCTGTCTTCAATGCCAGTAGTTCTTTGATGTTGGTCTCTCCATACTTTTAGGCTGCTTCTGGTTTTCCTCAACTAAATAAAAATACCTTTTCAAATTAGCAACCTTTGACATTGTGACTAGAAATGAATACATTATTTTATTTATTTATTATAAATGCGCCGGTCATGAGGATGTACAATTAGTAAAACAGTGACGAGAAAAGGATGAAAAGCTGGACATTACAAGGACAGATTAATTGTAACTCACTACATCTGTCTCATGCTCTCTTTGACTTCCTCTCTGCGTCGCGCCTCACATCCCCATCACTCTGATACAGGCCGAGCATCTTAGGGCTTAGCCTGAAACAAATGCAGCCCACCAGAGAGATTAAGGGGCTGAATAAACCCACACCAGAGCCAGCTTGACTCTATATCAGCTCTTCTGCCTCAACTTTCTCCCAAAGATTTTTTTTTTCTAACTAATGACCTCAGAGGGCTGGAGATGGCATTTAAGCAGACATTTGGGAAATGCACACCCGCCCGACTTCCTCTGTCTCATTTCAAAGTGGTCTCAAGTTGGTAAACACTGACTCATACTAGCTTCCATTTTAACTTTCTAATATTGCAATAAGCAGAACATTTGGTCATTTCTTCTTCTGTAACCTAATTGATGCAGTGAGACAGGTACTCTGGGTGATGGCCTTTAGATGCGCGTCTTCAATGTAATTCCCTACAAGAGCCCCTGGTGGTTTGTTGTCCTTCACAGACCCCAGACCAACGATAAAATAAAAAAAAATAAAAAAATTCTCTACGACCTCCATGGGCTGCAGTGGGCGTGACATTTAGCTATGCAAAATCATTGTGCATTATTCAAAAATTTGGCCCCGCACAAATGTCACAGAGAGAAACAAGCATATGCTGTTATGAAACAGAGCGAGGAACGGAAAGAGCTTTTTATTTCATTTTATTTATTTATTTTTTGTTTTATTCTGGGGTTTCAGAGCAGATGCTGCATTCAGGTACTTGCGGTCAGCAGAATAAGGCTAACAATAGCTGACCTTCATAGCCACAGTATTTGAGCCAAGAGTTGGAAACACATGGTTTGACTTCAGGTCTATAAATTGGGAGAGTGATGCATTGATCACAGCGTCGATATACAGATGGAAATAAAGATCGCTTAGATCTGATCGGTCTGTCTAAATACTTAAGCCCATCACCCAGTAATGGATAGATTTACTGTTTAATAACATGTCATTAAAATCAATCAAAGAACTTTTGTTTTATTGAAACAGACCTAGTGTGGATTTCAATTGTAAATGATTTAACTATAGCGGTAGTTTGCATTTGAAATCATTTTAGTTGGTTGCTATAGAAACAGGATGGTGACTACCGTTTACCATGACCACTGCTTCGTAAAGTGGTCCTGTATAAAATAGGTACAGTGTATCATCCAACACTTCCTTGTAACTGGTGCCAGTGTAGGGTTAATTAAACGAAAACGTAAGTGAGTATAGGCTTCCTTTCCGATCCAGTCCTGAGTAAAATTCAGGTTGGTATCGGCGATACCGATCCAGTACTGATACTTTGTGTAAATACAGCCTAATGTCTCTGGTAAACCTTAAAAAAGAAAAAAAAGAATACAAGACATCAGAGTAGTTTATTTATTTATCTTAAGCTCAGAAGTATATTTAGGTAGTCACCTCATTTACTACACTATGAAACTAATACAACAACAGAAAAACCAGAGGACATAATCATACAAAATATGTGAAAATTCTGTTTCAAACATTAAAAAAAGAAATAACCTTATACCTAACCTGAGGTGTTTCACAAGGTTTGTTGTGTTGCCACAACTCAATAGTTTAGTTTCTACTGTGTTCCTACATTACCTCCAATGACTGTAGTATCGAAAGTATCGATATTTTGATTTGAGAATAATTTTAGAGCATAAAGACCTGGATTCGGAAGTATTGATATTTTGGTATCGATCCGCACGTCACTGCTGATCAGGCAACACTGCCCGTAACCCCAAGAAAATGGGTTCAGTTTGACCAATGCAAGTAAGTGTGGACACATTGTCCATACTACCACAGACATCTGAACTGTATGCTACTAGCCTGGCTGCCTCTTTTTCCTCCCCCTAATGCCATGTCACAATTTAAAGAACTACATAAAAGCTCCTCCCCTTGCTGATAATGAATTAATGTGTAATGAAATATTGATGGAAAATATCAACAGAGTCCGGGCAGAAGCTCGTGTGACCAGCTTCCTCGACTAAAACATACAGTAAATCCTTTATCCGGCTCTCCTATAACAACTGTGTGACCCAGAGCTTTGGTAATACAGCATGAGCTACAGCCGCTGTTGTTAGCGTTCCCATCCCCGATCCCCGTGGGGCCTTGGTCATAACAATTTAGCTGACAGGCTCGATACACAAAACAGGAATTGATGCATTTATTTTCCACAGTCACAGTATCACAAAACAGATTTCCCCAGTCATCCGCATTGCACACATTATGTATGGGGTCGGACGGAATATACTGCCCCTCCCTCTCCCCGCTGCAGCAGTCCACTCATTCAGACCCCACTGACAAGCCACATCTGCAGCAGCAGCAGCAGCCACTAGCAGCATGTCTGTGTTAAATTAGAGAACAACGTCGCCATCAAACAGTCCCACAGCAGACTTAACCCGGCCTCCACCCTCGGGGGCCTTGGAGCTGCCGACAAAATCCTCCTCTCTCTGTGTCGCTCTCTTTCTGTTTTATTTCCTCCTCTCCTTCATTAAAACCGGGAGTTCACATGCATTAGTAAATAGATTTCCTTCGCCAGAAGCTTTTTAATGTTCCAGTGGGGTATGGAGACGAGCCTCATGGAAAATGAGGAGGTCTTGAAAAGCTCATGTTTGTGACATCACATCCATGCTTGGCTGTCATGTTGCTTATATTATACAGAGAGTAGAACTACAGCCTCGCAGTTGTGTGTCTCCGCCGGCCAGTCAAGCTGCAGTTTTTATCTAATTTATGTTCGTCCAGACTTGCGTAACATATGACGTGAATAATTTGGCAGAGAACGTTTCTGCAAATCATGTCACATTGAAGCTGACGTCAGATCTGAAATGTTCTTGTAATTATCGGACGATTTGTTGAGTTATGACTGAGGCATTTCTTCTTGTGAGGTGAAAGTGACATTTAACCTTTTGCGACCAAATCCTTGAATTGCAGAAGAACATTTGTGAAATTCCATCACAGCATTCTCCGAGAAGTTGCATTCATGACCCATTTCTGAATTCTCGCATTCGCAGCTTGAATTATGGGCTTGACCTTTGACATTTGTGTCAAAGTCCCGCCCGGTGGACTTTTTTTTTTAAATTAAAGAACCCTCTGGCATTCCTGAGATGTCGCATTCATAAGTTAAAGCCAAAAAAGATTTTTTTTTTTTTTTTTTTTCCCCAGAGGCAATCTCCTGGGCCCAAAACCTGCAGTTTCCTTGACTGGCTACTTAAAGCTTGCTCCAAAAGCACACGGATAATTGGCCTCTTTGGAGGGTTTGTGACTCATGTCTACTCTGGGAATTCACATAACCAAGTTTTGATTGCCAGACTGCCCAGTTCTCCTAATTGGGGTCAAGGATAAAATTGAGGCCAAGACAGAAGTCGCAAAAAAACTGCAGTTTCTGAAATAGTCACTTTTTTTTTCAGTCCAAAATCAAAGCAATCCTCATAAATAGTCCAATTTTACATGTTTACAGTCCGTTTTCAGTCCAACACGCTACTGCATCAGGGCTGTACTGTTATATAACTCACCCGGCTAAGTTGTCCGTCAGTCTTCTTCCCACCCTCAGCAGGGAATTCCAGACAGCCCCGCTCCCCATCCACTTCCACCAGCTCCTCCAGAGGAACCCCCAGGTGTTCCTGGTTAAGTTGTAATTATTGCTAAAGTTATAAAAGTCTAAAAGCTTTTCAAAAGTCAGGGGTTTTGTGAGGTCTCGGGCAAAATGGAATTACTGATACTAAGGCCCTGATACTAAGGGAACGTTTGTGCCGGATTTAAAGAAATTCTGAGAAGTTCCTGAGAATATCGCATTCACAACAAAGGCCTTTGACTACCCAATTCAAATCACGTCATCCTTGAATTTTAGCCAACATTTAAGCCAGATTTAAAGAAATTCCATTAAGGTGAGGATTCGCATTCGCAAGGAAGGACCAGACACATGCACATACTTACTTATGGAAAGCCTGGAAAAAATCATGCTAATTAGCAATGGGAAATATTTTGTGATATGTATGAATTTAACTTGCATGGCCAAACCCATGTAACAAGGGACCCCATTGTTGCCCTTCCACAGTAAGACCTCCTATGATGGTGCAATAACCATGCACCAATCTCTAGAAACTAACAATGGTCAGAGAATAAATACGGAGACTTTGTTGGCAAGAACAGAAGAGCTCTAATCTTTTCCTAAAGAAAAGCATATTTTTAATCCCTTTACTGCTTGGATTTCCTTTCTCACTTGGTGTCTCCATCTGGTGTTAAAGCTATTACAAGCCGCTGCAAACAGTGATAACTGCTATCTTTGGAAGAGCTACTCATCACACTTTGTTTGAGAGGAACACTGAATGATACTCAAGTATAAACACAGTGAATGAGAGAGAAGGGCTGGCGAGCGAAGCCGCCTGCCTTTCATTTGTCCAACGGCGTCCGTCTGTCCCTGCAGCTATCGTACGTCGATGTGTTCCAGCGTATTGCCATCCTCCACGAGTGGCCACGTTAATGAAGTGCATTAGCCCTCTATGTGCTCCTGTAGAGCGAGTACAATGAGGAGCGCACTGGAGGTGCAGGTAGAATAAGCGCCGGTAAAAAAAGGAGCTCTTTGGGCTGTCACGTGAAGGAGGGCTCCTCTTCAAAAGACAAACTCCAGACTGCTTGTTTCCCCATACAGAAATATTGCTTTTCCATCACAGAACAGAGTGGCAGATCAGCCAGAGCGCTGGAGTTCAGTGCTCCACAGCTGAAAGAGGATGAGGAGGAGGATGGCGATGAGTAGAATAGCGGGATTGTGTTGATTTGTGAAAGGGTTCAAAAAGCGGCATTTCCGAAAGGGAGTTTTCCCCTCCGAAAACCCCAGTTCATTAAAGGCCGAATGAGCGGCCATTGATTCATTGATAAAAATTGTTCTTCTGAGATGTTGTGAGGCGGCGCTGATTAGCGCGAGGGCCGCCGTGCGAGGAGCGATCCCGCCGTCCGGCCGCGTTTTGTGGTGCGTGCCGTTAGCTTTTCCGAGGAGTCGCTGGAATGATAATGGCGTAGAGGAGGAGGCCCCTCGGTGGCTCCGCTGCCTCATATCACACTCAGTCATCTTCACACTCGGTAAAGTCAGCACATTTCTGCTGCCATTAAATTTGCCATGGCTCATTTGGGATTGACACTGCGCGCCATCAGTGTCATTGTAATGCCTTGTGAAATTCAAGAAAGATTCACTTTTCTGCTAGGGACGGTCATTATTACTAAATACTTTGTTTAAATGGCAGGCGTTGCATGCTTGAAAGTTACGTATTATTCCCCTCACCTCTCCAAAGAGCGATTCATTTTTACCCAGAAGTCTACGCTTCATCAGGCAACGGGATAATTGTTCCCCTCTAATGGCAGATGTGTGATCAATTCAGCTGCACAGCCTTTATTCTTCCACATATACTTGACACACAGGTTTCCAGTTACCCCCCCTCTCCTCCACTTATAACTGGAGGCAAGAATTTCTTTACTCCAATATTAGGTGGTGTGAGCTGATTTAAAAATGCACAGCAAAGAGCTTCTCACTGAATCACACCGTGGGCTACGAGGATGTGATGGGAAATTTTAATGAGCGTGGGGGTGGGCGGGGGTCGAGATCTCATTGGTGTTCTATAGAAAAAATAAATAAGTGAAAAATCAGTGCAATTAATTCTATCAACCCAAAGTCGTTTGGAAATCTTAAAAAAAAAAAAAAAAAAATGATTCGGATGATTGTAAGTCCTGTGATGCTCAGCCGTTCAGTGAATACTAAGAGCAAAACATCCCGAAAGTAATGCAAGAATAAACATCTTTTTGCAATTACAGTACATACAGGAAACTTTTTTCCCCAAATATAAAACGCATTATAGTTGTTTTAAAAATTTAATGAATGTTTGCTTATTGCCATTTAATGATTTCAAATTAAACTCCTTGCGGTTTCTTTTTTTAGTTTTTTTTATTATTATTATTATTTTGTGATGCTCTGCAAGCTTTAGTCAGTCGCTTATTAAATTAGAATGCCACATTATATCATGTCAGACTCCCACTGTTTCATTTCAGGAGTTGCTGTTGCGCAAATTCCCACTGGGCTCTGAGTCCTGTGTGCGTCTGAGCCCCGAGCAGCTGCAGAAAGAAACACACGGTCGTGTCTTTCAGAGGCCTTCGCTGTGACTTACAGTCATCCAGCACGCTCGCACATGTCGTCGGTTTCTCCGCTGCTGTGGATAGTTTCTCTGATTATCATGTCACATCATTCAGCGCTGCCGGTAGCTTAACGGATTTGAAATGGAACACGAGGGCTGAAAATCTGCTCGGTAGCCTGAGCGGAATCCATCAGGGGAGCCGGCGTACGTACGTACGCGTGCATCAAAAGCAACGCGTAGCACGTGAACAAATCCCGCAAATTGGTTTAAAGCTGCAAGTTATTATTTTCTAAGGCTTTCAAAACAGTTTGTTTTTAGGAACATCATAGAATTCGTAATCCCTCCCGCTCTGTTGGGGGAATTGCTTTACTTCTTGAAGGTCTTTCGGACTGCATTTGGCTCGTAAATTTCCCAGAGCAATTACAGTCGGGGTGAATTTGGTTGTCTTCTGCTCTCCGCGGTGGGCTGTGGGGAGTGTTGTTTTTGCAGGAGTCGGCCTGTGGATTAGAGTGTTTTGTGTGGAGAGGCTGCTTTTAAGGTCAGAGACACAGCGTCCTCTGCTGGCGACGACAGAAACGTCGCCTTTTGTGGTCTGTGTGTGAAAAAAAAAAGAAAAAGTACAATGAGAGTATTATTGTTACACTTCCTTTTCTCTCTCTGTCTGTGTTTCAGGTGTGTGCCAGTGCTCAGACTTCACCACCGGCGTGACCTGCGAGAGCTGCCTGGATGGTTACTACGGCAACGCTTTGATTGGCACACCTGGTGATTGTCAGCCTTGCCCTTGCCCGGACCGTAGCAGCTGTGCCCAAATTGCAGAAACCGGACAGGTGGTCTGCACCAACTGCCCTGCAGGACAGACAGGTGACACGAACTCGCAACCGTGTAAAAATAATTTGTGTGGAATGTAAACACGGCACGAGCTTTGTAACAAAATGATGAGAACATTTCAAGACAGCTCCTGATGCCGACGAGGCTTCACCTCACACGCGGGTACCGTGCCACCTGCGAGCCGCGCGCATCTGATATGAGTTTTTAATTTGATTACACCAGACTCCGAGGTGGCGCCAGGATGACCTCCCGCCGCGTTCCAGCGGCAGCTCAGCCATTCATCTAAATCCTTCCTGCCGCTTTTCACCTCTCTCTCTTGTGTAGGGATGCGCTGTCAGATGTGCGACGACGGTTACTATGGCGACCCCCTGGGACAATCCGGGGCAGCTCGGCCGTGCGTGAGGTGCGACTGCAGCGGCAACGTGGACGCGAACGCGGTGGGGACGTGCGACCGCGTCACCGGCCGATGCCTGAAGTGCCTGGGACACACGGAGGGCGACCGCTGCCAGCGGTGCCGGCCCGGTTTCTACGGCGACGCCCTGAACCAGACCGCGGCCCAGAAGTGCAAGCGTGAGTAACTGAGGAGGGACTGGGACTAGAACATTGGTCAGTTCATTTATTATCACTTAATGAGTTTACTTTGTGCTGATTTCACTTGTTAATTGGTACACACTGCGATCAGCCACAACATTAAAACCACTGACAGGAGAAGGAAATAACATTGAGCATCTTGTAACAATTTGGGAAACTTTTGTACCTCATTCTGTGTGGATGTTACTTAGACATGTACCACCCACCTAGACCAGACCAGACCAGACCAGACCAGACACCCCCACCCCACATTTACTTAGTTTCAGGTTTATACAAGGTCTATATCAGAGGTGTC
This sequence comes from Mugil cephalus, assembly GCF_022458985.1. Classification (NCBI taxonomy): domain Eukaryota; kingdom Metazoa; phylum Chordata; class Actinopteri; order Mugiliformes; family Mugilidae; genus Mugil; species Mugil cephalus. The sequence continues at coordinate 5,183,912 of NC_061788.1, read as the reverse complement.
AGGCTCATTTTAGCTAAAGATTCAATTTGATCTCAAGTGGGTCAGACTCTCTTTGTTCCCTTTGTTTTAGTGCAAAGAAGAACAAATACATTATGGAAATGTTTACATTTCATAAAATCCTTTATCAAATATTTATGACTTTTATGATTTTTGTATATACACTGATCTGCCAAAACATTAAAACCACTGACAGTAAACAACATTTTTTGACAATTTTGTGACGATTCAGTGTTCTGCTGGGAAACTTCTGGACCTCCCCCCATCCCATAGCAATGACCCAGCAGGATGCAGCCTGACACAGACACATACAGCTCAAAAAAAATGTGAAATCTCAACCTCCGCTCGACAACATTGTGAATTTTTAACTGGTAAACAAAATATTTTTGGAGAAGCAAATTATTATTCAAAGCAGACCATACCTCGTGTCTGAAGATGATCTTGAGATCTCCCCTCAGATTGTTCTGTTTGGAACAGAAAATGTAAAGAAACGAAATGGACAAATTCCATTATAGATTACATGGCCTTGGGCCGCGCTTCTGAGTGAATACGAAAATAGTTCATTGAGATCGACTTCTGTTGGGGAGTTTCAATTCGCCACTCGTACTGTAGCGCTCTTGAAAGGTGAACACGTAAAAAGAAACGGGCCAAACTGATGGCAGTGAGACAGAGAGATAACCTGGAAAATATAAGAGGGGTGTTGTGGGGTTGGGAGAATTTTAAAGAAGTCTAAGTGAATAAAGTTCAAATAAAGTTACAAAGGCACACGTAGAGATCTAAAGAGAAACGACGGGACGTGTTTGTCCTTTGATTTCCTCAATCTCTGCTCATACTGTATTCTACCGCTAACCTCTGGCTGAACCTCTGTACAGAGCAATGTCAAGGAGGGATCCATGAGCCTCCCTCCTATTGTCTGTCATTTCCTCCCATTTTAGCCCCAGAACTATAATAAGATAACGGTAATTAAACTTCCCTAATTATAAGGAGATATATGAAAACTTAAGATGTGAACAATGTACTATTATCTTTGTTTTAACAATTAAACTGTCTGTGTTTCTTTCCTCCAGCATGCAGCTGCAGCCCTGCTGGAACCTCTGGGCAAGTTAATGAATGCCACCCTCAGACAGGAAATTGCCGCTGCCTCAGTCACGTGACCGGCCGGGATTGCAGCTATTGTGAAGTGGGCTTCTTCAACCTCCAAGCAGGAATTGGATGTGAAAGGTAAACGGATCCCCATTGCTTTACAAAGTGGGTCTATACTGAGTTTATTATCAATATGTTGTTTTCCTGACTTCCCTCAGGTGCCAGTGTAATCCAATTGGCTCATCATCTGAGGCGTGCCATCCAATCACAGGGCAGTGTGCGTGCCGCGCTGGGGTGGAGGGGACGCTGTGCGATTCTTGCCGCGTGGGCTTCTTCGGATTCTCGTCGCGGGGCTGCAGAGGTAGAGTCCTTCACTTCGTGCCCTATTGTCTGCTCCTCTAAAACAGATCACACGTGACTGCTTATCTCCCCCCAGCCTGCAACTGCGACCCAATGGGCTCCATATCCATGCAGTGTCACAGTAACGGTACCTGCCACTGCCGTCAGGGCTTCGTGGGTTACAAGTGTGACAAATGTGAGTTGAACTATTTCCACAACAGAGCCACACACCAGTGTGAGGAATGTCCGGTTTGCTACGGTCTCGTCAAGAAACAGGTGAGATTGAACCTTTTTTTTCATAAAAAACGTTAATATATGGTTATATGGCAAAGAATACACTGATTAACCTCCTGAGATCTGGCGTCCTCATATGGGGACGTTAGGTTTGAGGTTTGTTGCATCTTATTCTGCTCCATTTTGACTTGTTGTCCACATAAGGAGGCACTTTTGTCTGCAATGTACTGGTAGTGAAGGATCAATACACTTGTTTATTTATGCATATTAACTTTTCTAGTTTGCAGATTTAACAAATTAACAAGTACCCGTTTGAGGACATTGGGATTTCATCGTTTTACAATTATGCTTTTGCATTAAAATAAACAGTTTTATATTCTGGTACAAATTGGTGACTTAAGAAATTTAAGTATCAAAAACTACTTTCAGTTCAGTGATGATGCTTATTTTTTCTACTTCTTAGATAATCCCAAATACCTAAAGATCTTTATCTTATTTTAAAGATAAAATTTCGATGCATTCCAAACAAATGTTTGGGTCTTAGGAAGTTAACTTATACGTTAAAACCACTGACGGAAGTAAATAACATTTAACATCTTGTGACAAACTTTTGGACCTGGCATTCACCCAAACCCCACAGCAATGACGCACTTTGACCTGGCCTCCAAATACACTAGATACCAAACTGATCAAGTATTTGTAGGATGATCCACAGAGGCCCCTCCCCTCAACTCATAGGACCCAGGACCCAGGAAGTCCCATGTCCATTCTCTGATGAGTCAGATGTTTTGGAGACCTACACAATATAAAGAAGGTGGTCATAATGTTATGCCTGGTCGATATATCTAATAATGGTTATAAGAAACAACATCCAGATGTGAAAACAAAAAATGTTGCAGCCTAAAAACATACTGTACATACAGTGACTTTTACATAAACCTGCTCTGGAAATATAATAAGTAAAGACACTTGGAGTCAGAGGTGGGAAAAAATATTGATATGGCAATATATTGTGATATTTTTTCTTCCGATACAATATTGAATTTGAATGTCTTAATATCGATTTTAAAAGAAAAAGTCACATTTGTGAACGACTTCGCACCACTTTTCTGCACAACAAATTGGAAAAATGGACCATTTGGATTAATATTGTTTTACGACTCAATTTGTCCAATGAATTATCACTGATGTCATTTGATGTGTATACAATGTGTATTTTAAGCTGCATTTAAAAATTCTCAGTGAACTACATAGAATATTGCAATATATCACAATATCATAATATCGCAATGATGTATTGTATCGTGGCTCAAGTATTGTGATGCGTATCGTATCGTGAAGTCGTTGCCAATACCACCCCATACTTAGAGTTGTTACTACTGAGCAGCCTTAAACTACAGGAATAAAGATACTACACACACAAAAACATGACGTAATGTGAGCTTATGATGTCTGTCGGGGATGGAAATTATTTTTTATCCTCAACTGACCTGTCCGTTGGAAATTATTAATCGTCTCAGTCTGTAAAATATCCAAAAATACTGAACAAAATCGATTAGAAGTTCTCTTTTCAGTTTGTCATAACTATTTATTCTACACTGGGAAAAGCAGATGTTCCCGCAAGCACATCTGAGAAGTTGGAGCCAGTAAAAAAAAAAAAAAAAAAAAGGCCGTTCATTTCTTTTAATGCTAATATTTTTCCATTTAGGACAAAATGAATAACTGCAGTTACATGAATGTAACTCAGAAGAGTGTAGCATTTTACAAAATACCACATGTCAAGTTAAGTATGAGTGTTAAACTGTACTTTTCCCTCTGCGTTGTGAACCTTTTAAGGTTCATTCATGCATGTATGCGGCAATTTTCACTGAACCAGTTCTCACCTACATAGTTGTCCTTGGATTTTGCTTTTACGAGGTGCAATTTGTTCTGAAAATAGCGCGCCTCCCCCTCCGTGCATCCTGCTTTTGTATGCGCTCATGCCAGCCATATGGCTCCTTTGTATTTGTAGATTGCAAGTAAACAGTGGATGTGCAGTGGAACAGAAAGAGACATTTGCCCTAATGATCTTCTGTGCCGCTTCTTTCCGTGTCCCTTTAGATTTGTTGCGACTCACGTCTGCATGCTAAGGTGCCGTGTCCCTGGATGCGCCTTCGGAGGCCAATCCAATACCGCTGCCGTGTTCTGTCTTTACTCCGCGCGCACTCTTGTTCCAGCTAAAGTGGCTGTATGTTCTCTCCGGACCGGCTTGCACAGGGGTGAATGTATGCTGTGATTTCCAGAGTGTTAGCAATTCAGTGAACATCCCGACCCTTGTCTGCTCTGAACACCTGCAATTACTCTCACTGTCCTCCGTCTCCCCGAGCTCTCCTCTTTCTGCCTCTCGTGCTCTCTGTCTTTCTGCTCACATTTTCCACTGCTTTAAACGCGGGGGGGAAGAAGACTAACAAGCACAAAGATGGGAAATTTGGAGAAAGACAGATACGCGATTGATGCTCAAGAGAAATATTGAAAAGAAACTGAAAGGATGAATTAATGCAGCTGTTTTGTTTTCCCCCATGTGCTCTACCTGGTTTATTTTATCTTAGGGGTGGGTTAGGGTGGGGTGTGTGTAGTATTCTGTGCATTGCTATGGGGTGGGGTGGCCTGTCTAAGTAACACAAGAAACGAATGCCAGGTCCGAACGTTTCCCGGCAGAACATCTTTTTCCACTTCTCCTGTCGGTGGTTTTAATGTTGTGGCTGATCGGTGTGAACCTGCTAACGAGACACCGCACTTAAACACACGCGCGCGCCGTGGCAGCGCGCCTCCCGATTTGAAAAGAGGTGCGATTACAGCCTCTTTTTATAGGTCTGGATCATTCAACTGTCAGGGTCAACGAATTGGTGCCAATGAGTGCACTTTGATTCCATTTTCAGACCTGAAACCTCCATTCTCTAAGACGTCTAATCTAGTTATCTCATGAAATGCTTTCCCTGGGCCACATGCTATGCAGGGAATAGGGAACGGATGCGAAAAGCGCATTCTATCCTTATCCTGTTGTTGATATTCATTTATTCATTGCTTTCGTTGAAATACTACATTTTGATCTCTCAGTGCACCAAGAATCTGAGTTCTATCTCAATCCCTGCATTTGAATAAATAAATACAGATCCGGACGAATAGATATTTTGTTGTGGTGTTTGTTGTTGCAGCTCTTCTTTTTTTTTTTTTTTTTTCTGGTCCCCCCCAAAAGCTGTATCCTCATTGGCGCCTCCGATGACAAATCTTGTTGCTATTACAGGCGGAAAAGCTGAGGACTCGCCTGCAGGATCTGGAGAAGCTCTTGGCTCACTTTGATTGCCGAGGTAGATTTGGGAAGCAGCACCACCTGCTGAAGTATCACATGGCAAGGCTTTATGAGCATGAGCACCAGAGGGAGGATGCTCTACCCAACGCTCTGGAGGATTTTCTGGCCTTCCAAGGTAACGGCAGCAGCCGCAAGCCGAGATAATTCCACTCGGCCTGTCACTCCTTTTAATGTTTCTTACGTGGTCACGACATCTTAAGGGACGCTTGGCAGCCCTCGCTTTGTGAAACACCGCCGCGGCGCATTTTTTGGCCGCGAGGCGATAACGTGCCGTGTCGGTACACGCGAGACCGGGCCGGCGTGGCTCGGAAATGTGACGGGGAGGGAGGGGCCGCCCCCCCGGCTCCGGTCGGCGTCTCCGCGGTGTGACGTTGTCGCAGATGCGACGCAACAAAGCGATTAAATCAAGGAGCGGGCAACAATACAAACCTCTCCCAATTACTTTAACACAATGCTGATATATCCTCATTATCTTCGGAGCCGAAAAGGCTTACAGGCTCAGCTGCACAGGCCAAATGGAGACAAATCATAACAATATAGAACAAGGCACTGTGTGACCAACTTAATCCCTATTTATATGACAGGCAGTGCATCTCTAATCTCTGGTTTATTATGATTATAGTTGCGATCGCGATAACGGCCGTCTAACAATCCCCCTCCCAACGCCCACGCCGCGTGCGCACATGCGGTTTGCCAGCCGTGCTCTTTAAGACACAGGGTCGCCCACTAATGATTTAATGAGGAGTGCGTCTCACTGTGGGCACACAGAAGCGAAACAGCAACACACCGGAGCGCGCGCACACACGTATTATCTCTCATTTCACGTGACAAAAAGGCCAGAAAACACACACTAAACCTATTGTACGTAATTGTGCTGCAGTCTGGCTTTGCAGCTGTTTAGATTAGAAACGGAACAGAATCCAAAGTGAGTGTGACAGAGGTGTTAGCATCTGGACAGAGTTCCGTATGCTTTTATTTGTCTAACGAGACACAAACAGGAAGGAGGGGAGCCCGAATTAACGCGCGAGTTAACTCGGTAAGCGAGGGCCTTAACAGTGGGGAATCACGTCACAACGCAGCGAGATGTGCGAGTGTGACATTTTAAAATTTGCAAAAGACTTAATGTGCTTTTATTTGCTTTGTTCTTTCCAGAGGCGCGGGAGGCCTTTATAAAGCAGTTTTCCTTGCTGGAAGCTTCCACGGGCGCACTTTCAGCCCAGCTGCACGGCATTACATCCGCTTTGAACTGCAGCATCAGCGTGACAGAGGAAGAGGGGAAGGAGAGGAGCAAGGATGAAAGGAGCAGGGGCGTGTGTCAAACTTTCACTAAACTCCTCCATGTGATCAGAGCGTCTCAGGGACGGCTGAAGCAGGCAACGCTCGACCTGGACAACGTGGTAGGCAACTCAAAATTTGCAGCGTCGTCTTCAATGCGCAATAAGCTCCTGTCATATTTTCATGTAAAACCTGGAGATGAACCCAGAATTAAATTAATCCAACGAAGGAGAGTTTATCAACCGATATCAACCGATATGGATTTTTTAGGGCCGATACCGATAACAAAGATAGGCAACCCTGCCTGAGAGACATCATTCTATCCTTTGTCTTTGCTTTTGGACTGAACAGACCCTGCAGACTCCAGTCGATGCCACCTCACCAATTACTTTTTCGTGCTTGACTCTCTATCACCTGCTTCTCAATGGTCATTACAGGCAGGTACTGGAGTCTGCTTTGGCCCGTGGTCCTTCTCAGTCAAGTATGTTCAGCTTACAGTATTAGTCTTAAACCTTGGCTTTAACATCAACTCCATCAGCTCCAATCTAAACTGTGGACAGTGGTTTATTGACATCCTGCACTAATAACATGGCAAAAAAAAAACACTTCAGCTAGCAAACCCCTACTTAACAATAACTCATACTTAACAACAGTAAAGTTGCTAAAAAAAAAACTCACAAACTCAACATTTTCCAGCTTCCAGCTGCGCGCACTCTGCTAGTGGGGGAGGGGCAATGTATGGGCTGTACGGGTCCTTAGCATCTCCAGCAGCACAGGGCTGCCTGTGAATGCGCCTGTCTGTAAATCTTTCCAGGAGAAAAATACAAATGTGTGTGTGTGTGTGTGTGTGTGTGTGTGTGTGTGTGTGTGTGTGGGTGAACGCACCCGCATATCGGCCGATATCAGTAAAAAATGGAAATATCGGTTGATCCCTAGTTTCTATATTCGCTGTTTCTATATTAGCATTCTTTTGTGCAAAAGATTATCTTGGGTTGTATCCCTGCAAGTGAAGCAACAATCAGATGACACTAAGCTGCAACCTCCAAGGCTAAAAAATAAAAAAAAAAAAAAAAAAAAAAAAACGAAGCCAGCACCAAGTGGCATGAATCATCACTCGAAACTGGCTCTAAATGGGAATCAGTCATCACAGATAAGAGAGCGGCTGCTTTGGCTCAAAGGTGGGCACTATCGCAGGATGCTAGCTGTCCGACTAGGCACCACCCGCCCACCTCAGCCCCACTCACGCAAAAACCTTTGGGCATTTTGGAATTGGCTGGGAATTAATGCTTCTTTCAAATGGAGCTCATGAGCCCACACGTGAAGCTGCGAACGCAACAAGGACTGAACCGCGATTGTAAAAAATGATACTCACACTAGGGTGCGAATTCCTCCAGAGGGGGGTCGCTGGTATGGAATCTACTCGTGATTACTGTAAACACGACCCCATTTGAAGACAGCAATAGACGCAGCAGGCGGCCACTGGCAAGGTGGCGATGACCAGACCCACCACACTGAGCTTCAAAACAAATCCTGTGGATAATGTCACAGAGCAGGGCAGTCTGACTCATTTCGGTTCGGGGGGGGCCACATACAGCTCGGTTTGATCTCGAGAGGGGAGGACTATAGACTGTATATAAATAAACACGTCCCCGCTCCCTTGCAGTGGCCACACTGATGCTATTTTCCAGGGAACGTGGGCGGTGCCTCCTTGCAAGTCTGGAACCAGAGTCTTCTCAGTACGGTCCGAGAGTGGAGCCATGTGGAGCCGATGTCTCAACCACTTCTACCAGACTCACTTCTCACTTAATTTAATTCTGCCCTTGGAACTTGTCATAAAAATGTACACTTGAGTAGTCCCATCCACTAACATACCTAATTTCCCTTCAGGGGATGAATAAAGTAATCTATCTATCTATCTAACATGGAGGGGGTGGAGCTTATGACCTATAGTGCAGCCGGTCACCAGGGGGAGCTCTACTTGCTTTGTTCCAGCATCCATCTTGATGCATGGCCCCAACTTTTCATGTCTCTGTGGCGCAATCGGTTAGCGCGTTCGGCTGTTAACCGAAAGGTTGGTGGTTCGAGCCCACCCAGGGACGTTGTGTTTACCTAATTTCCCTTCGGGGATGAATAGAGTAATCTATTTATCAACTTCACCTGTTGATATGTGTTGGTTTCTCCACTTGATTTTTACCCGATGACGACATATAAACAACAACTAGACAACGAGCGCTTGAGCTCTAATCCACCAGGCATGTATCTAGCCATGTTTAGCTGTTTTGCTAAAGCAATGGCATGGCATCAGGCTCATAAAATAATTGAACATTGAACTGAACCGTTAGGTGACCCGCCAGTCACCAGGGGGCGCTCTACTTGCTTTGGCTTCACATTTGAGAAGCCGTTGTGCCGTCCAGCTTCATACAGACATAATAACATAGTTCTTTTTTTGCGTTACGTCATGTCCACAACTCTGACGAAAACAATGGGACCCCTAGTGTACAATTTAGGATTAGCAGTTACTTTTGTTGAAAGCTTTCAGTAAATGTCATCTATATTATTTGCGTGCTTTGCAAATCAACATGCAGACTTTTTTAAAAAATATCTCAAACTCTGAAGCTTATACTGTATGTTCATTTGCATTGAAAAAATTTGCATTGAAATTTCAAACTAAAACAAGTACCTTTAAATGCACTTTTTAGATATCTGGAACCTGTCATATGTCAGCTACTTCTCTGCATGAAAAGCTCTGGATAGCTACTCGGCAACTCTGAATTCCTTGTCCTCATTGTGAAGGAAACAAATCACATCTCTTTCCCAACACAACACCACCACCCTTTTCCACCCGCAAACTCCTGCCTCCAAAAGGGAGATCCAACTAAAGTTTGATGAACTCTAAAATTAACAAACTCGTTCTTCACCCACTGGAAGCCTTTTCCGCCGTCTCTCCACGCAGTCTGCAGAGATCTATTATGGATGCTCTGTGCCGTGTTATTTAGGTTCAGAGAGATGAGTGAGCTTGTTTTGCCAATATATATAAATATGTCTTCTCTTTTCTGACGGCGTGCTGTGCATCAGCGTGCACAGACACGCTCTAACTCCATAGTCTTTGTCACTTGGGTGAGCCTGGAGCAGCAGCAGCAATTTAATTCCATCTTAATAAGCAAAGCCGCCCCTCAAAGTGGAGGGGGAAAAAAATGCAACTGTGTCAATTGTTGGATCAGTTTTTTTTTCCATTTTATTTGCATTTTCTCAATTAAATGTCACTCTGGGATGACTCTGCGCTCTGGCTATGTGTACGTTTATTTAGAAAAACTGGAGGCGATGTTCTCCTGCCTTGAACTTTTCTTCTTTTTTTTTTTTTGATTGTGCATATTTAATCAAGTTTTATTATTTGTTTGCGAATGAAACGTGGAGAACTTCCCATCATTTAACTAAACATGTCAAAATGGTTTCTTTACCTGTGCCGCCTTTACGTCTCAGATCTGCTCAGTCTGTTGTGCTCCCTGGCTCCACAGATCATTCCTTTCGAGATGGTGTCAGGACCTAACAAATGGAACATGATGGTCAATGACTCACAGGTCCTGATGAAAAGGTAAGTCAGGTCAATGGACGCTTAGCGGCCCACTAAGAGCACTATAGTAATTTGTGGAACTTTTCTTAGCTCGTCACTTCCACTGTGGTTGGGAGTACCGTGAATCGATGCTCCCGGCTGCTCGGCACCATTATGCGATTGTTAAAGAAATCTGGACTGGAAATCCAGTGAGAGGAAGTCGTCAATGAAATCAATTTCATCTCTCCTCGGGCAGTCGTAATGGTCTTTTATTCTACGTGACTCGCTTCTTTTTTGTCTCTTTTTTTTTTCCTTTCTTTCTTGCCTCGTAGCCACAGAGAAACGGCGGAGCTCATCGAGGCCGCGGCCAGCAGCGCGGTGAGAGCCTCGAAGCAGACTTTCGGCTTCCTGATGGATCTGCTGCGGGACAACTCCACGGAGGAGTACATCAGGAACCTAACGGAGCAGTGAGCACAAAAGAATACATCAACACAAACACGCACGCACGCGAGAACGAGCAGGGAGAACGCTCTCGTTCGCACAAAGCTTCCTTTTATTGCAAAAATCCCAACGAGCTGCACGGCTCCCCGGATTATCGCGCATTTGCTCTATGTTTCTAACAAAGTGCACCTATGCTCGCGTTACAGCTCAAGGTCCTCGTCTTCGTGGCCGCCTTTGAAAGCACATTGGAGTTGAGGAGTAAGACATTTAGCCACAGGGGGGGACAGCTTCCCTCCACTGTAAGCCTATTGCTTTCTCGGATTTGCCGCGCGCTCGCTGCATCTCCTAGCGTGTGATTGCTCTGAGGATTATCCTGAATGCCAGACAGAATGATGCAAAAAGCCCTCCGGTGGCCATGATTAGAGCAAGAAGTGAGGAGCTCAAAATTGATTACCCCCCCCCCCCTTCTTCTCCCGCTCCTAACTGTAGTAAGCTTCATTCAGGAGAGGTGTGTTCATCTGTGGAGCGCTGCCGTACGTCACCGCACGTGCGTGTCACTTTATAGGATGCGAAGTGAGCGGTTTATGCACAGATGGGCGGCATAAAAATTGCATTTCCTGCATTTACTTTCCCATGTGTTTGTACTTAAGCAGATCAGACGCCTTTTATAGGCTGGAAAAGGAAAATTACACCAGACTTGTATTAATTGGCTTCAGCAATAAATCAGAATCTCATCAGAAATTCTTATTTAAAATCATCTTTTTACCAACGTTCAGCCTCTGGGTTCTTATACAGTAGTAGGTTTTACAACAGGAATCTTGTGCTTGTGCTTTTTACTCTATGTGTCCTTAATATCTGGTGTCACTTTTTTGAGGTTAAGATTTTACACAAAGGCCTTTTTGAAAGTGTATGAAAAAACATTTTGAAGGATAACGTACCGCTTTCAAGTTGCATAACACTGCGGCAAAGTGAAAAGTTAAATTCAAAGAAGAGCAGGAGTTTCGTGAGGTCACTCCGAAAACGATTAAACCGGCGGTTTCCAACATCTCGTGCTTTTCAAATCTTTATCGGACTGCATCATCTAGTCGTTTTTCAGATGTCTGACTTGTTTTCAGATGTCTGAGTTTCTCCAATGTACCCCTCCACTGAAAATGCATTCGCAGGCTAACCAGTATTTTTATGGAAAAACCATATCAGGCAGAAAGTGTTGCCTAGCAACGGTGTATTCACAAATTACAACCGATGCTACCAATTGAACACCAAGAATCTTGTGTATACGTGTTGTAACCAAGTGGCAACCTGCAGCTCTGACCGATGAAGCACATGCAGACGTGCAGAAAACTGCAGTTCATCAAGTGGCCACTTGAGGCTCCAAAAGGAAGCAAATCCCCATAGACCCCAATGTTAAAAAGCCCAACTTTACAACATTATTGAACATGTTTACAGCCTGGTACAAAAGCAGTTTTGGTATCAATAGTTCATTTAACTATTCATGACAACTATACTTTATATATTTTTGTTTTCTAATAATTTCGTTTATTTTTTAAGTTAAAATTCTGCATAATCAAGGGATTTACCGCCTTGAGTGGCAGGTGGAAGCCTGAGCCAACAGGTAGCGTCCATATTTGGAGTATTCGAGTGTGAGTAAAGCTCATCAAACATGGCGGGTTTGTCCACAGTACTATATATACAGTCACCATAGACTGTATAAAAATGGACAGTGGAACTGCTCCTCTAAAGTGAAGCCAAAGCAAATAAAGCTCCCCCTGGTGTCTGTCTGCAGTATAGGTCATAAGCTCCGCCCCCTCTATGTTAGTGGATGGAACTTGGGTCAAACTAAAATACATGTCAAAATATATTTTTTTCCAAGGATGGTTTCTGTCATTTTATGTAAGTAATACAATGTTAATATTAATGTAATTTTGGGGATAAATATAGTGTCAGTCTATATTATATAGTCTGTGGTTGTAACACTGAGCTCGGCATTAGTCGTGCTTGATTTGGTGAAACTATATAGTTGCTAGAGGTAACAAAAAAAGGCCTCTTATTTTAATAATGAAGTCACAGGAATTTGCATTTTTCTCTCATTCTGGGAGCAAATGTGATTTCCTGTTGCACACGACATTAGGCGGTGAACAGCAGGATGCAACGGAAAGAGTTGTTTACCTCGCCGAGGAAGTTGGAGTCGCGCTGCCTGTCGCCTTCAGCTCTTTATTATAACTCACTGTTCCATTACATCCTGTAACATTTCCAACCGATCCAGGATGATCAGAAAAGGTTTTGCTTTGTAGGCACGTTTTTAATGAAAATAGCAGCGAGTGTCAAGCTAGCTAACAAACTAAATGACTGCTTCATGGTCGTAATAATTATGATAAGAGCACTGTGGAGGTTCTGCAAAACAAACACTGATGCATCAAATGGCAACAATCTCTGAACCCATCAGCTATAGTCTAAGGATAATTTAGCAAATCTAAATTAACGTGCTGCCATCTATCTGTATACGTATAGAGGTTGCATTAGCAGTAACTTTTATTTTCTGGCATTTACAGTTTAGTTATGCAGATATGTTAACATCTGTGGGCTATGTTCAGTCACCTTCTTACAATTGATGCCTTTTATGTTTGGAGCATTGCTGCACAACAATATTCAATCATTTCCAGTCTTTCTACCAAACACCAAAAATGTAATATTTGTCAGGAAATGATTGCAGTTTAGCAGTCGAGGAGTGCTACACGTGCGAGTTGTTTACACGAGATTTGAAAGAAATAAAGTGAGGTTTTTGTGTTTGCTCTCTTTAGGAGAAACAGATTGGATATCATTACAGCTGTGGAGGTGATAAAAATGGCACTTTAACGTCTACTGCACTGTGCCTAACACCTTTCATGAATTCATCATGCTCTCTTTGCGCAAATGCCGCCTTCTCTTAACTCCCCTGTACGCGCTCGTAGCGTCCCAGCCTGCCTTGTTCCGAGATGTATATTGATTCAGAAAGGCGCCGTGTGATCCTTTTTAAATTTGTCTAACCTAAAACATTACATTGACAGCGCTGAATGAAAATATGCGAGGCTGCGACGGTTCTGCAGCACGCCGCCTCTCGCCTTCATGTAGTCACTGAGCTCCAGACGTACTCATTTAAACCGAAAGGGTCTATTACTTATTCGTTTTTACAGCACTTTGTTTTTCATTTCAGGATAACGCAAATGCAGCAGAAGAAGGAGAACCTGACAGCGCAGCTGAGTGATACTGTAGCCGAGCAGCTGGCCCTGCAGGAAGAAGCTGAGGGTTTGCAGCTCGCCCTCGGCAACATCACGTCATCCTTACATCAGCTGGCTCTGACGGATGCTGCTCAATCACCAGAGGCCGACCAAACACAGTTCAATCAAACAAACCCGGCCAACTACACAACAGAAGTAAGTTCAAGCAGGTTTCAGCCTTCGTTGTGCTGCGTTCCACTGTAATTAAAGTGGAGGCTGCACGTGTAATACAACAAACCAGGGAGTCGTTTAACTAAGATTGTGGAGCCATAGGTGTCTATCGCTGTGAAGAGTGGGACGTTAACCGATTTAACATTTGACAAGCAGAAAGGGAAACTGAGTAGGCACAGGGAAAGAGGATTCGGTTTCTTCCAGAGGGAGGTGATTAGCTGCTGCAGCAAGGGGGAAAAAAAAAAAATTGTTCTAACTAAAGTTGTTCTTCTTCCCGCTTCCTGTTTAGTGGAGCAAAAACCTGGTGAGACAAGCAGAAGAAATGAAGCAGCAGATTCAGATCAAGGACAGTAACGTCAGTAAGATCAGAGAGGAGATGGAGCCTGTAATGAAGACGGTCAGCGAGAGCTTGGACATGGTGGACGACATGAAGGAGGTAACAGATCGTTGAATTGACTTTCTCGATGCTTTGTGTAATCAATGTTAATATCTATATGGCAGTATTTCATGATACTTTTTCTTCCAATACAATATCGATTTCAAATATCTTAATATCGATTTCAAAAGAAAAAGAAAAAGTCATGTTTTGGACCGATCGTGAACAACTTCCACACCTCCAACACTGCTTTTTCTGTACAAATTCAGTAAATTGGAAATGGATCATTTGGATTAATATTGTTTTTCGACTCTGATGTACATATGTACAGTGTCTATTTTAAGCTGCACTTAAAATTTCTCAGTGAACTATGTAGAATGTTGCAATATCATAATATTATAATGTTTCGTATTGTGACTCAAGTATTGCCTTAAACATTTTGCATTCATTATTAAACTATTCAAATAATACATGGGTCCAAGCAACAGTAGAGTGGACGTCCTGGGAAATTATCTTGTTGTCGTCTTGATAGCAGGGGAAAGCACAGGTGTCTCATCACAGGTGTCCCATTGTAGAATACATACATTACTTGGCAGCCAGGTAGAGCAACAAGAATCCACAGGATCTGGATACATAACGCTGACATATTGTAAAGTTGCTCTCTTTGTAGTTAAGCATAACTTTACACTTTCAAGTGGAATAACACTGCAGCAAAGTGAAAAGTTAAATTCAAAGTTTCATGAAGTCACTCTGGGAAGATTATTCCAGTGGTTTACAACATTTCTTGCTATTTAAATCTTTACCAGACTTCATCATCTAGTTGATTTTCAGATGTCTGACTTGTTTTCAGACGTCTGAGTTTCCCCAATGTACCCTTCCACTGAAAATGCATTTGCAGACTAACCAGTATCAGACAGGAATATTATTTTCACAGGCCTCTGTTGCAGGGGGAACGTTTCTCTGTTTTCGCTTTAAACATACAGTAAGTGGAACATTTTTATGGGAAAACTATATCAGACAACGGTGTACTCGCATATTACCACCAAGTCTACCAATCGAACACCAAGCATCTTGTGTCTGCATGTTGTAACCATGGATTGTGTAAAGATGGACGGTGGAACAGCTCCTTCTAAAGCTTTAACAGGGGGTCCATGACCTCTAGGGGCCCGTGGAGGTACTGCAGGGGGGGTCGCAAGATTGTTAGTTGATTAGACATTTTTTATATACATACATATATATTTTTAAATTTTAGCCGCCCTAATGTTGCACATGTTTGAAATAAATAATAAATAAATAATATTTGGACCCGTGTATTATTTGAATAGCTTAATATTGAATGCAAAATTATTAGGATTTGTTATTGGCAAGGACTTCACAATACGTATGCCGATACTTGAGTCACAATACGATATATTATTGCAATATTCTACATAGTTCACATAGAAATTTTAAATGCAGCTTAAAATACAAGTTGTATATATGTTCATCAGATGACATCAGTGAAAAAACAGTATTAATCCAAATGATCCATTTCCAATTTATTGCATTTGTACAGAAAAGGTGGTGGTGGAGGTGTGGAAGTTGTTAAAATTGATATTAAGACATTTGAAAATGATATCGTATCAGAAGAAAGGGTATCTCAATATATTGCCATATCGATATCCCCGAATTTTCCACCCCTAAAAATGATAATAATAATGCATATTTATAAATAGCACTAGGCCAAGTTTATTATAGAACACATATAGTATAATCTCTCCATCAGTTTGAGGGTCCTTGACCAGAAAAACGTTGAAGACCCCTGTTTTAAAGTGAAGTCAAAGCAAGTAGAGCTCCCCCTGGTGTCTGGCTGCAGTATAAACGCCACTTCCTGCATGCTAGTGAATGAGAGTTATAATTTCCCTCCTCAGGTCCAACTTACACTTCATTCCTCAAATGCTAAACTGGTGTTAACGTTGTGGCAGTTTAATTTGTGTTTTGTGCTCGTAGCGTGCTGTCATGTTAAATTAACACGTGAACTAGGTAAATATTACCCCTCGTTAACAACAGCCTGTCAGCGTTGTCATTATAAACGTGTGCTGACATTAGCATTTAGCTTCGGGCGCCTCTGATGATGAAGTGTAGTATCACAGAGCCGCAAGCGTGGCTCTGGTGCCCTTTTTAATTGACCGTGTGCTTTCCTCCCACCGCTTTACGCAGCATTAAATCTTTTCATGGGAGTTGTCGGAGCCTTCAATACGTTTGGCTACGCTGACATTATGTTTCATCATTCTTGTCTCTCTTTGAAGCTGCGCGCTCGCGCTGAAGGCGCGAAGGTGATGGCTTTGTCATCCGTGGTGACGGGCAAAGAGGTGGAAGCAGAAGCCATCGCCCTGAACAGACAAATAGAAAGTGAGTCTGTCCATCTATCCGTCTATCTTTCTTCAATCTATTTCTCTAGTTACACTTCATTCTCTGCGTCTCTTCGCTGCTTTGTTGTTTTTGTGGAGTGTCCCACCAAATTATTCCCCTCAAATTGAAATGTCAAGCTCTGAAATGAGAGCAATCACATGAGCCACGGACTCAAGTATTTCAATAATAAATGTGTCATCACCACCGTCGTGTTTTTGACCTGTTTGACATGTATTGAGTACAGTAGCAGCTTATGTGTAAAATCTAATGAAGTGTTTTTCTAGTACGAACTTCATGAATTAAATATTGAGCGTTTACAATACGTGACCTGAATCCTGAGAGATTCCGACTCCAACGAGCAGGAGCCGTTTGAGGCCAAAGCGTTTTTTTCCGAGAATCCTAACACCCGCTTTCCTCCTCGACGCTGATTCAGACATGGTGGCAGAGTGGCCCCGTCGGCAGACCCAGACCAAGGCCGCCATGAAAAAGGCGAGACCCGCGGGGGAAAAGATCCTGGGTGATGTCAGGAGGAGGACCTCGCAGATTGCTGAGATGATAAAACCAGCTCTGGAAAACTCCAGCCTCGCAAGAAACACCTCAGAGGAGGCGGAAGCATTGGCGCACGCTGTGGCAAAGGTAGGGAGGAGCCCTTGTTTGGTATGAGTCGCACAAGCAGCTCTCAAGGTGCTGGTCGATCCGTCGGACACATTTATCCAGGTAGACGTTTTGCCAATAGGATGAATCCCAATGACTCAGGCCGTCACTTGACTTTTCATCTATTGAGCGTGAAGCAGCAGCAAGAGCATCCCTGTGAGGTGAGGCTTCTTATTTCAGAGTGAAACCGAATAAATTTGAATAGCTGAGCATTCGTGCGGGGTTACGGTTTCAAGAGGTATTTAAATAAAATACTTGACATTTAATTGATGTGCAAAAAAAAAAAAAAAGCACTTGTGGCTCGGTGAATATAGCTCCGCACAGATCTGTTAATCTCCGCATATCGTTCATTCAACAGTGATGTAAGGTCTGGAAACTCTTCAGTGCTTTCTTTACAGATGTAACAACACTTGATGTGATAGTGCCCATTTGGTCAAGTGCACAATGCAAGGTTAGCTTGCAACCTTTTTTATGAATGTCTGTGAGATAGAAAGTAAAATTAAAATAAAATAATCATTGATAATATAAGCGGTTTTAACAGACAAAAGAATGATTCTTACATATATATATATATTGAATGACACGAAAGATAAATGGGTTATTAACGCAGGCTTGCAGAATAATCTCATCATGTGGTCAAATTCCTGATGAGACCAATCACTGTGTACTTGCTCAGCTAAGAACATTTCCAACAACCTGTTGCTTTAATTTAGTGCCAATTGAAAAATGCTAGCATGTTGCCTGAAGCCTCCGAGGCTAACACTTTAGCCACCAGGAAGCTTAATGTTAGAATTGTATTAATATCCATTTGGGATATAATTTTCCTCAGACATGAAATTAGGAGGAAATGTATCTATGTATCTACATTACAATCAACAACCTCCGCCGGCGTTGACATCACGGTCGCCCGGGGCCACGCCCACTGAGGGGCAAAAACATGGTGAAATGTATCAGTAAATACAGCGAGACTGGGGAAAATGTGGATTATCAGATCCAATTAAGAACAACTGGACTCAACAATGATCCATACGAACTAGTATGGATTTGGAAAAGTGAATTAGCTTCAGTTTCAATTCGTTTCAGTTAGTTTTAGATCATTTCAGTTGTGATAAATGTAGCCAAATATAAGATGGTAATGCTAAGAAGTAAGAAGTTTACTGAGAAGTAACGTTATCCACACAAAACATTATTCCATTTATTGTTTTGATTGTTATTTATTGTTGGAACTGTCGGCCTTAAGTTAAGAAGTAACTTAAGGTATGACTTATTAATATTACCTGACACTAAATGTGAACCACAACACCAGGTTTCTGTACCAGGATTCCAGTTGTTTCTTCCTAACACAGTGATCCATTTACTTCTCTTTCCTTTGGCAGATATCTGTAAAAATATATCCAACTGCTTTTCAAACCTGTAGACGCTATTAAAGCCTATGATTCAAGCTAATGCTGCTAATCGTCATGTTCAACTGTCAGTTTTTGCCACTCAGTGGCCGTAACCACGGAGACCTCAGCTTGCTGTGACGTCACGTGCATACCCTCTAATAGAGGCATACCTTTGTTACAGTTTCTCTTCTATACGTCCAGTAAATTACTCCTCAAAGAGTTCGTCAGCGCTCAGAAGAGAAGACAATTACGTGGGATGCAGACCAACGTTTCCCTCTCTGAGCATTTTTTTTATTATTAAATAGTTGCTATTGTCACATTGTTCCTTTTTCTTTTTTTCTTATTTTGCACTTATCATTTTTTTTCCCTAAAATAGTTGTGTATAGTAAAAGGGGAATTATTTAATTTACTGTTAAATTATTTTGTATTGTAATTTGTTAATAGAGGCAGGTTTATTTGACTAAAATATGTCATATCGTAATGAAAATCAACAAACTAAAGGCAAAATTACGAAGTTATGTGATGACATTTCAAGTAAAAAGTATCAGTGTCGGCGATACTAACCCTGTATTTACTTGGCATCGTCCCATTATCGCCCAGCCTTACTGCGAATACCACAAGAGGGGACGTCCTTTTTGTTCTTTTCTTGTGAACACGACAGTAATATTAGAAAATTATGAGGGGAAATGCTCTTCTTCTGTTTCCATCTCTCCCTGTCCTCCGCATCCTCCTCTCTCACTTTTTTATCTCCTCCTTCAACATCTGACATGAGCCGTCCCTCTAATGTACTCATTCCTGATCCATCGCTTTTTTTATGCTAGTTCTATAAATCACCTGCTGTTTCAGGTATCCATTTCCAGCTTTGCATTGTCATATTTTTTTTTGCTGCACAGGAATCAAAAGCCACCCTAACCCAAGCCAAGCATACCAGGTCCTCGTCGGCTCACCTCAGCTCCCACATAGACTCGGCTTTAAAGCAGCTGTCTGAGCAGGAGCTGCGAACTTCCACGGCAAACTCCCAGATCGCCTCGGAGGTACTTAGCAGCCCCATATACGTACACATTTGAACAGCAAAATCCATGCATATTGATCTGTTCTTCCGCCCCTTTCATGTGCAGCTTAACAGTCTGTTACTAGTGTGTGTCTTCTCATCCCCAGCCTGAGGTGTCCCTGACCAGCATAAAGGAAGACATGGAGGCGGCCAAGCTCCAGCTGGAGGCCTATTCTGCCACGATAACTGAGCTGATCAGCAAGATTGGCAAGTCGCTCTCTAGATGATAGCGCTGTAGCCTTCTGTGTCAATAAGAGCCACAAATCTTCATTACACCTTAACTGCGTGATCACTAAAGGGCTCTGTGGTTTTTAATGCCTCATTTAACGTGGAACTATTTCCCAGATTTTTTTTTTTTTTATTATTTATTCTGACAGTAAAACAAGGATCAAGCTGTTTTTTCTTTGTGGATACATTTAAAATAATTAATTCACTTATAAATATCCTAATTATCCAATTAATTTTTTTGTATGAGGTGCAGTTTATATAACTGAAATAATGATAAATCATAAATGCTGTCCAGATAAAAATATATGCAAGGCAGCCGTTCACACATGCAGATCTTCTAAAATGTAATCTCTCCATCTGTGTCCTCTCTTGCGCGTCGCGAGCAGATGGGAACGTGCCACTGGAGCGGTTCGACCGGATCTTGAACGAGACGGCGCGCCGCCTGAGCATGCTCCGCGGGAGCGTGGACAGCCCGGCGCTGGGCTCCAAGATCCAGAAACTGCATTCGGCCGCGAAAGAACAGAAGAGCCGCCTGTCCCTCATCGAACAGGACATACAGGAGATCAAGGAGGAGCGAGACAGTCTCAGGGACATCGCCTTAAACCTGCCTCAGTCCTGCCCTCAGGCCACGGGCGCGGGCAAAGGCTGAGACACGGCAGATGACGAGGATTACATCATTGAGAAGACAGCCCGACATCAGAAAAGCCTGCGAGGATTTTGCTAGTAAAAGGAGCTGCGGTCATTTTTTTATTCAACTTCGAAAAAAAGTCAGTGATATCTTTTCATATTTCTCGCTCTATCTCCCTTTTTCGCCGGAAGGTACAATTTATTTCACCACCACCGTAACACCGACACACACATTTCAACCATAAGCCTCAAAACTTCTCCACTGTCTCCCATGATTTATACCTAATCTTCCTTCTTCTTGTTCTTTCAGTTTTTTTTTTTTCATCTTTTTTAACCAACAACATCCAAAACTTCAATTTCACCATGAATAATAAGCAGTCGTTCTGAACTGCTGGAGTGCACTGTCAAGTTTAAAACAATGCTGATTTTCGCTTGTGGGGCTAAAAGGTGTGTCTGAGTGCTCCTTCAGACTGACACATTCATTTACACTCGAGCTCCTTTTCATCAGCGCCGCTTAATTAACAATTAGTCGTCTTGGCCTCAGTGGGGTTCAGGTCAAGCTTCAACAGCACACAACGTGTTTTCAGGATCCCTCCAGTGCCTACCTCTTTGTGTTTTATGGTTTCTAAAATTTCTTTCTTTCTATTCTATTCTTTCTTTTCTTTCTGCGCCGCTATCAAATTATCGAACATCCGTTGTCTCGGCTCGTCACATGATTAAGATGTTAAAGCAAAGCTTCGTATTCGTGGACCAAACTTATTTAAATCTTCTGTTTCTGTGAATGCTGAACATCCGATCCAAAGATTAGACAAGCGCTCTCATTCCCAGTCACATATATACATCTAAGTATGTACTGTATGTAATGCCTTTACATAGAAACCATTGCACAATAAAATATGCTTGAAAGGAGCATTAATGAATAGTGTATCTAATTTTTAGTGAACAGTATTGTACGACAATGTAATACCACACAACTGAGCACAACTGGAAGTGGAACAGCTAATTATAGCTGAGAAAAAAATGCTTGAAATTGTAAATGGTGGTGCAACATATTGAAAGAACACAATAAAATAGGTATTTGGTCTTGTCCAAAAAAAAAAAAAAAAATAGTTGCTGTTTGTGAGTTTTTATAACTTTAACGTTATTAACCTTCGGAGACACGAGGTGTGTGGGTGCTATGTTAACTTACCTGGTTGAGTATGGTTTCAGACACTGGCCCCTTTCCAGACAAATTCACCACGCTGATGACGGGCTTTGAGCACTGGGTGAAGTCAGATGGAGCGGCAGAAGTGTTGACAGTGTTTTCTTCTCAAATAGAGCGCGGTGACGGCAAGCAGAGCTAGCTCCATCCATACACTCACAATTGTAACAAGGAACTGGTTGAGGAAGATTCTAAACACACGTCCCCAAACAACAGGTGGGAGAAAGTACACTCGGAAGAGGCTGGTAAGTTACTGACACCACACAAAAAAAGATGAACTGGCAAAGTGGGGAGAGGACATGGAGGTTAAACACAACGGGAACAATCTTACATGCACAGCTTAATCGAGCTTGAAATTCGACTTCCTGAATGTGGTCCTTGTCCCAGTTTACATGCAAGGAAGAAAATCGAATAACTGACGGGAACATGTCCTGATCCTCCTCCACACTAGGTGGCGATATGTGTCTTTTGAGCAGGTTAATGCGGCCCCTTCTTCTGGTTGACCTATTACGTCATATAATAAACAAGAGTCGTCTATGTGTCAGACCGGCATCACAAACCACAACCAGATGGATAATAGTTCAGCTTTTTTAATCTCGTACGTAATGTGTGCGCTACTTCTGGTTCAGATAAGATGGCGCTATCCCTCAGGTGGTTCTTCTACCGGCTCTGTTTACCTTCTTCTTCTGCGACTCTCTGTGTGTTGTCTAGTTAAAGTCTGATTAAGGCGTATACATGCAGAGAGATTATCTGGGTGTTTTAGTCAGACAAGGGAAACTTATATGCTCTTAAACTGTCCAGTTAAAGTCAGATTAAGGTAATAATTCGCTTTTTCACGTGCATGTAAAGGTGCAGATACAGGTGAGAGGTATCCGGGTGGGATACTTATGTTTAGTCTGTTTCACTAGCAAACTTTTAACCAGAGCATGGATTGTCTGCTAACTGTTAGCTACAGTCTTTACTTTTTAAATATTAAACATGAAGTGAAAGCAGAACGTCTTTAAAAATTATTTAAAAATCCAAATAATAGTTCTCACAAAAACAGGATGCTTTCTGCCTTGGTGATATTTTACACATATGTATAATATTAATAGCATTGTGTTGCTTTGCTAACAGCTTTTCTATGCCATTAGAGCAGGGGATCAGTAGTACGGGAAGACTGCGTATGACTTGGACAAACAGCTCCTTTTAGTGCAAAACTGTGTGCTGTCAAAATAATGCCCTCACACAGTATTTTTTACACTAAATACACTAAATATGAGGCTACACATGGCTTATAATAAAGATCGAACATGGGGAATCTGCTAGCGTGGCTCTATCCAAATGAGCTACCAGTTCCTCTAATGCTCACTCATTAACCCACGGTACATTGTGTTTGTTTAATCCATACACAGTAAAACAAGATATGAGCTAATAATGATGAGATTTACACGTGCTGACTGTATGTACACAACCAGGTTTCAGCCTTTAAGCTAAGCTAATCGGCTTGTGATTGTAAATTCATATTTGGTAGAGAGATAAAAGAGAGACGTTTGCCTTATCTAACTCAGCAAGTAATGTTCCCATAATGAAATCGAAATATTTAGTTTTGTCTTTGTCAGGCAAACTGCCAAAGCGCAGCTGTGTAGTTTAAATTATGCATTACCAGATATCTGTTCAGCCACTGATTGGTGGTCTTGAATATTTTATTGTTGTGATCAGCTTTTTGCTTTTGACTCATCGATAGTGAAAAGTTCAACGTCCGTGTATCATATATTTCTAATGCCAGTGTACGTACAAAATCAAAGAGATAGATAATCAATGTTGTCATTTTGATTTCAGATCTCAGCTGAATAAGCACAATTAGAAAAAATGTAGATCAATACAGTATCTCAATATGGCTGGAATGGAGGAAAAAAAACATGAACATTCATGAAAATCTATCACGGGGATCAATGCAGCTCTGGTTCAGGAATCGAAAATGTTCGTTTTCAGTCAGTTTAGCAGCTAAGTAGAGATGAGTGTCATTACCATATGAAAATGAAATCTAAATTCATGAGTGCACGGATACAGAGGAAAGCGCTGACTCATTGAAGCCATTACTTTATGGCAATATTCAGGCAATAATTCACATTGTTGTGAATATTGCAGCTACTCTACTCTGCTACTTGAGCTCATTGTAAACACCACATATACAGTACTGCATGGCCTCACAAGCCATTTACACTGGAATGATGAATTATCATATTAGCATTAAAACGAGCTAGGGACACCCACGGCATATTTTGTTACGTACAGTGGTATTGTATTCCTCCACAAAGTTTTTATTTTATAATTATTTTAGCATTTGCACGTATTTGAACACGATGAGTTTTTGATCGAGGTGTTAAAAAGAGAGTGTTTGAAGAAAATCACACCGGTTTGAAGGGAGTTTGCTGCTGCTAATTGCACGATCAAGAAGAGAGATGAAAGCATCGGGATCGGGGGAAGACTCGCTTCAGGACTTTTTCCACAAAGCTTTTAAAAAGTTTCCTTCACATGCAATCTGAGCATTCTTTTTGGAATGACAGATGACAAATAATTTACCACCGCAACACGCTTCACACCTGCAGGTTATTTAGTTTCATGCAGGTGCAACATACGATGTATGCACCAGGTCGTTCATTGCATTCTGCACCTCGACAATGAAGCCCAGAGTGGGCGGAGCCTGCGGTCTCCATGTTGGATGAGCTTTACTTCACCATACTCGGATATTCCAAATATGGACGTGGGCGTCATGTGGGATGTTGAGACCCGCCCACCCAACTGTCTGCTACCTGTGAGCTCAAGCTACCACCTGTCACTCGAAGCGGGAACGCTCTTAATTGTGCTTTTTAACATAAGGATTTGATCCCTTTTGGAGCCTCAAGTGGCCGCTCGATGAACTGCAGTTCTTTGCACTTCCACGTGGACTTCATCGTTCGGAACTGGAGGTTGCCGCTGGTGTTGAAGTTAAAACTTTTTGGTCCAAACTATAAACTGTGTAAAGATGGAACAGCACTTCAAAGGTGAAGCCAAAGCAAGTACAGCTCCCCCTGGTGGCTGGCTGCAGTATTGATCGTAAGCTCCACCCCCTCCATGCTAGTGGATCAGACTTGGGGCCAAAATAAAAACTAAAATACACGTAATTCTTTCTTTCAAGGACGGTTTCTGTCATTTTAGATCGCATTTTAGATAGCATCAGTTTGGCTAGTACAATGAAGTGGGGAGGTGTTGTCCATATTTATATACAGTCTATGATCCAGACAAAGACAGCATGTCTGGGCATTAGATGAACAAATGTCAAAGCATTAGTCAGTATCAGCTCTAGACTCTGAGCATATTTGAGCTGTTTCTTAGCGCAGCACATAGACGTGTGTCATATGAGTCATATTTTCCCTCTCTCTCTCTCTCATATAGAGTCTGATGGCGAGAAAATATTTTAAACGACCCCGTCTTCAAAGTTTCTCCCACAGAGAAAATCCATGTCCAACAAAAAAGGAATCACCGTGAGCAGATGCTGTAGGCAGACAATGTTAAATAGGTTGGAGAGCACATAATGCATTTCATTAAGAAGTTGCTCTGATCCAAGAAGAAGTCCTGCCCAGTGTGGGAGTTGGTTCAGCAATAAGCCAAGAGCCAAACAGAAACTGGCAGTGCTCAGCGACTGGTGGGGGGAGGGCAATTAACAGGCATTCGTGGACATATATAGGATGCACACCTTCACATTCCTCTCTTTGTGTGTGGAGATGCATGTTGGCAGTCATGTGCTGGATGGCATTGACACGGCAGCCATGTGCTGAGGGTAGATTAGGAGAAATAAAAACAATGCACCTTATTAATTCCTTCCCCCCACGAAAAATACACATCAATGCCAGCTGTAAAATCCATAAAAAGCAAGTGCATCTAAGAAAAACAGCACAGAAAGCCCGTACCTGACATGGTCTGAGCCGGCATACGCAGCCACAAATCCTTAACATCAAAGATAGTCGGTGATGCGCCTCCCGCTGTGCCTATCGTCCCACTTCAAGGACACTAAATATGTTTGCGCGCACCCCCACCGACCAAAACATCTTCACTTTTAAAAGCCTAAACCCCGTCACGCCTCGTGTACCTTCAGAGAAAATAGAACCCGAGAGCTGTCTTCCTCAATCCCCCCCTTTTTTTTTTTTCCCCCCTTCGCTGTGGTATCTCGCAATCGCACGGCGGCTCCGAAATGCGAGACCCCCGTATGTATGGGGGGCAGATTAAACGGGCTCATAACGGGGAGGAAAAATAAATGTCAGACATGTCAGAGATCCCAGGTATGCACAAATAACTGCGCAGGGTTTGGTACTATATCTGTGACTCGCCTTTTCAAACCATGTAAACACATGCAAATTCATGTTTTTTTCCCCCCTGTAGGTATATTGTGTGTAAATACAGGGAAAAACAAGAACATAGCATCGGGTGGGGTTTTCTCATTCTTAGCGTGTGAGATTTATTATAAACATACTACTGTGATATATCACAAAATTTGACATAAGCCTTATTATCTTTAAGGTGAATATAAATGCAGGAAATTCAGTGCATTGTTGTTCTTCATGAAGGAGAAGATTGTGATGTGATCGGAAAAAGTGGTAACGTCCAAGTAGAAGCTAATAAAGGAAAAGGTTAATAACTGCAACCTCATTTACAGCCACACTTCCTGTGCGTATCTTGCATTTCCTGTGGAAGCAGAGCTGCAGCTTTAAGTTCCATTGGAAGAAAATGGCAGATAATGGTGATATTTGTTCAGAAACTTCTCCATACTGACCTGTTAATGGCTGAATTCAGGCGTTTCAATCAGACCTGTTGCCTCCATGAGGCGTATAATATCAGGCCCCTTTCAGAGACTGAAGAGTTCAGTGACTTGAAGCGTGGTCCCGTTATAGGACGCCACCTCTGCAATAAGACGGAATTTCATCCCACCTGGATATTACACGGTCGACTGTGAGCGATGTCATTATAAAGTGGAAGCGCTATAGCGTCAACGGCAACTAAGCGGAAGAGACCGGGTAAACTCACAACAGAGAGGTGGGGAGGGGTGCCGATTCCATAGCTGAACGGATCCGAACTTTCGCTGGCGTCCGCGTGAGCACAAAAACTGTGCGGCGGGAGCTTGATGGAATGGGTTTCACATCACCGAGCCGGATGCCAAGCGTCAGATGGAGTGGCGTAAAGCACACCGACGCTGGAGAGTGGAGCATGGGGAAAGTTTTTTTTTTTTTTTTTTTTTTTTGCGGAGTGATGAATCACACTTCTGTTTTGGCACTGAGATGCAGGAGTGTAGGTTTGCCGGATGCCAGGAGAACGTTACCTGCCTCACTCGGTGCGTTGTGCCAACTGCGAAGTTCGGTCGGTGGAGGAGGGATAATGGGGGCTTTTTCAGTCTGGGCCAATCTTAATGTTTCAGCATATCAAGAAACTTTGGATAATTCTGAGCTTCCAGTTTAGCAGAAACAGTCTGGGGAAGGCCCGTTTCAGTATTCCAACACCACTGTGCCCCAGTGCACAAAGCAAGGACTATAAAGGTTTGATGAGTTTAGTTTGGAAGAACTTGACTGGCCCTGACCCCAAACCTCATCGAGCACCTTCGAGATGAACTGGATCTGGAGATTACAAGTCAGGCCTTCTCATCCAACATCAGTGCCTGACCTCATAAATGCTCTGTAGAGCGACTTAACACAAATCCTCACAGAAACGCTCCACAAAGCAGAAGCTGTTATATGGGTTGAATAGGTTACCCTGTGTCATAAGTAGGGGAGTCGCAAAATCTATGGTTGATTAGACATTTTTTATATCTATATATATATATATATATTTCAATTTCCTCTCACAAATTTAAGTTTCTCTAAATACACATTAACATGAATCCAGCAAATTTTCGTGAAGGGTTATCTTTCAGTCAGCAGCTGCCCCAACAGAGCACAACACTACAGACCTGCCAATCTAAAGCTCCTGTACGCAATAGGCCCCGCCCCTAACGCTGCTGAGCCAATCACAAGGCTGCATATTACACGTGACTATTCCGAGAGCCTGTTCAGTCCCCGGGGGGTAAAATCCCGGAGTCATGCTGCAGTATTAGCGGAAGAGAAGCTAACAGTGCAGCTAGCTCCCTGCAGCCAGGCACTGAGGCCAAAATTGATCGCTTTGTCACTCGAACACAAGATAGAATATTTGAACCTGTGTATTATTTGAAATGCTTAATATTGAAGGCAGAATGATAATAATAATGTATATTTAGTATTTGCACCAGGCAGAGTTTAATATAGAACACAAATAGTAGGGGGGCTCTCCATCAGTTTGAGGGTCCTTGACCTGAAAAACATTGGAGACTCCTGCTCTATGTAACTAGACAAAGCATAGTTGCACAGGGTGTTGCATGTACTGTATATTTGAATGCTGTCCGTAGCTTTTTGCATCTACATGTTTTAAATGTCCACCTTGTCTCTTGTGTTTGCATAGACTTACCCATCCGGCACCTGGCCAGTTTGTTTCTGTCTCCTCAGCTGATGAATTGGTCCATTGTGTTCACCAGTTCAAGACACTAATGGTCCGACTATAATTAAAAGGAAGGTATCTTAAGAAAAAAAAAATCATCTTTGTGACTGTTATGAAGTGTTCAGGAGAAAGGAGAATAGATCGTCTTTTAAGTGTTCACAGAAAATGGCCAGAATAGTCAGAAACGCTGGGAGCAACGCAGATCGAATGAACGATGCGCTCCGAAGGCAATTACATGACACTTTTCTGTGCCTGCTCTCGCCGAGATGAATTTTAAGTCCCAAAACTCTCTTAGAGGCCTGTCAAGCTGTCATGCGAGTCTGATTCGAGCATTGTGTTGTACTATTCTCGGCTAAAACTCACAGATATGGCTTCAAGTGCGGTTTGAAGAGAAACTACTCGAACAGCCAAAAAATGTGTATTAATTTAATATCTGTCTAGGGGAGTTACGGCCAGGAAGCAGATAATATAGACATAACAGAGCTTGAGATGGTCCCACTGTGCTGCATATATGCTGACAAGACGCACACAATAAGTATAATAAGTGCACACTACGACATTACAACACAGAATACAAAAAGACTCTCTAAACAGAGGATATACAGAATTTACTGGTGGAACTTTTAACTGTTTAGTGAATGCAAACCTACTGACACATAGATATATGCAATTGTACACTGTATATAGAAACTGTGCACTGTTCTTCACAGGATAGGTGTAAGTGTACAAGTTTATTGTAAGTACAAAGCTTTTCCAACGTTTTTCCAACCTTCTATTGTCCAGTTTTGTTGAGCTTGTGTGAACTGTAGTCTCCGTTTCCTGTTCTTTAGCTGACAGGAGTGGCCCCCGGTGTGGTCTTCTGCTGCTGTAGCCCATCTTCTTCAAGGGTGGACGTGTTGTGCGTTCAGAGATGGTATTCTACATTCCTTGGTTGTAACCAGTGGCTATTTGAGTTACTGTTGCCGTTCTATCATCTCCAACCAGTCTGCCCATTCTCCTCTGACCTCTCACACAACTGCTCAGCAGTTTCTGAAATACTCAATCCCCTTTCTTCTCCATTCTGATGCTCGGTTTGAACTTTAGCAAGTTTGTCTTGATCGCCTCTATGATATGCATATAAATGCATTGAATTGCAGCCACGTGACTGGCTGGTTAACTATTTGTGTTAACAAGCGATTGAGCAGGTGTACCTAATAAAGTGGCAAGTGAGTGTATATAGGGATTGTGGATTATTATTGTTAGAATTATGGGTAAAGAGTTGAAATTACCACAGATGCATATAGTGCAAAATATCCTAAATCTATTTTCAGAAACTGCGCAAGTAGTTGTGCAATATTTGTCCTGCAAGTGTCCATCTCGGCTGGAAGCGCCATGTTTTGGAGGTTGTGGTTGTACAGGAGGAGTGCGTTGTGCATGCGAGTGTTGATATTGAGGGCGTTGGTGAATATTTTTGTTGCATCATAATGACTAGGGCTGAAAATTCTGTGTGCAATAACTTCATCTAATTAGTTTTCACAATTAACGAACATATCTGTGAATATGCAAAATGTTTATATGGAGTAAACTCTCGTGGCGCCATGTAGTAATTTAAAAATACGCTCTCTCCTCAGTTTCGTACCCTGCAGGTTTGATTCGACTGCAGCGGAGACGCTGCTGACAGAGACTGACTTCTGTGTAAAGAAGATTTCCAAAAAATTGAAACAGGAAGAAATTGTGGTTTTGAGAACAGCCTGCAGATCCCCAACCAAGAGGAATTGTTTGAGCGTTGCTATGGGGACTTACAGAAATATCAAATATGTAATTGCGTACAGTGGATGTAAGTAGCGTAAATGTTTTTGATAGCCGGGGCAAAATGAAGGGAGTCTTAAGGGTGACTTTCAGGGAGTTTTCTCTCTTTCTAGCCGCAGAATATTTTGCATATCTCAGCTGATTATCCTGACACTATTGTTCTGTTTCAAACGAGACCACAGCTGTGTACGTGCCAGTGAAATGAGGATAAGGAATGAGTCTTTTGGGAGTGGGGAGGGGAGGGGGGGAATGGAGCAAATTACCCTAACCCCGTTCCACAATGAAGTGCGACTCCATGGGACACGAACAGGAGAGAAATGAGAAAAGTTCCAGTTTGATTATCTGCCTTATAAATAGGAGGCAAACCGTGGCACATGCTTGTGGCGCCGTGCGTGGGAAAGTATATTGTGTTGTGTCAAAAGTGGCAAGAGAGGTCAAGCACAATAATACGGCACAATTACCAGAGTCCATAGCCTGTAGAGGCTCATTAGACACCCTGGGGACGGCTGACTCAGTGCTGCGCTGCAGGCTGGACCATGACACAAGTTTGTCTACGATATTATTTTTATTGTATAAGGATTTTGCATCCAAGTTTTTCCTGACTTGATGATATCGATCCATGCGGATAGTTTTGCAGGGTGATGGGGGGTATCGCTTATACAAGAATTGGTAAATAGAATGTGTGATTTCTATACTTTTGTCGTCATGCCATTGTGAAGTCTCAGAAAACCACCACGAGCACTAACTGGCAGTGATGAAGTCGACTGGTAAACAAGATCAGACTTGAATTTCTGTTGAGGGAGAGAGGAAACTGAAAAGGACAGAAAGGATGAAAACATTAGCCAAGTTGTTTTTCCTCTTGGACACGTAAGTGCAGTTTACTTTACCCAGCATTTATTAGCTTGACTGTTGCTTGTAGGAGCTGAATAACACCACTTTTCAGAAAAAGACAGCCCATGCAGAGCTGTGAATGTCTAAACCTTTAAGAGACAGAAAGAAGAAAAAAAAACACCTGGCTGCATCATTATGAACTTTACACAGCTAACAGGTCTGCAGCAGAGCGTCGTGACTGAGGAGCTTTTGTTTTCACCTTCCCTATTTAATTCTGTAAGCACTGCAAGCACAAACAGCGCACTTAGCATTCAGCATTCGGGGAAACACAGAAATAATATTCCAGTCGTTCCATTTTCGAAAAGCGCAGTTAAAGGTTAAAGGTGCAGGAGCTCGCCTCAGAAAGCTTTCCTAAAATTCAAATGAAGCCGAAAACCTACAGCTCCTTGAAGGGACACATGAGGCTGGCTCCAAAAGCGTATCAGTTCTCATAGACCTCCATGTTAAAATGCCTAAAAAATCTAAATATACTTGCCAAGGCTTAATGCTATGCATAATTAACTCATGAGTAGTTATCTGACACTACTCACACTTCACCTCTTTCCATACTTTTAGATTAGCCGGAAGTTAGTCAGAGTGGGACACTGCCAAGATGGCAGCGACCAGAGTCACTACACTGAGCTTCAAAACCCCCCTTTAGAGAACTTACAGTTGAGGTCCTGCTTTTCTCTAAAATATAAGCTGACAAGCGTTAGCTTTTGAAAATAGTGAGACTCTAGCGGTTAAAGAGCTTCCTTCAGTAGTGACCCAAAACTGAGCTGAAATGAGAGAAGATGTCAGACCAGAAGCATGACTATAAAAATAAAGCTGCACAAGAGGTTTATTAACAAATTTGTCACACTTAACCTCCTGAGATCCTGCATCCACATATATTGATAAAGAAACACTTTTATCTGCCGTCTAGTGGTAGCAGAGGGTCAATACACTAGTCGGTGTAAGAAGCCAGTGAAACTTATTTGTGCTTTTTAACTTTTCTAGTTTGATATGACGCGCAGATTTCATACAACGACGCGCAGTGTGGCTAATTAGCAAGTACTCATTTTAGGACGTTGGGATTTCATTGTTTGCAAATTTTGCTTTTGATCAGCCATGTTCATGTATTAAAATGAACAGTTTTATATGTTGTTAAACGCTGGTGACACATAAGGTAATATATAGTGAAATAATCCCCATGTCCACATATGAGGACATTTCTTTTTTTTTCTTATTTTTTTTTTTTTTACCAAAAACGTCTTTATTTTTAAAGATGATGCTTGGTTTTTTCACTTCTTAGGTCCTGCTAATCTCAAATACCGTGGAGAAATTAAAAATGCATAGCAAACAAATGTTTTTTGCTTAGTTGTTTGACTCAAGTCACTGCCAAGATGGCGGCGACCAGAGCCACTACACTGAGCTTCAAAACCATCCTTCAGAAAATTTATAGGTGACGTTGCGAAGGGCTTGTCCAATTGCCTGCCACTGTCTCCAGAACACACGTATACAAATGTTAGCAACCACCCAGTGAACATAGTGAAACTTCATCAGTTGAGGAGCCAGATATTTTTCTCGGTAGAGATCCAAAACAAAGAAAATTATAGGTGCTAGCTTCTCCAGAATACAGGCAGACAAATGGGAACAGAATGAGACTTCAGCAGTTAAAGAGCCAGATATTTATCTAAACTAAAAGGAGAGTACATATATTGACGTATATTCACCAGATAATCAAAAATAATGTTGTGCTAAAGGTTAGCAAAAACATTTACACTTCTGCAACAGATCTATGCAGAGGCTACACTGCTGTAATCTCCAACCTCGAGTTTCTCTGTGTACTTTTAACTCTAACTGAATGTTTCTAGTTTGGAGCTAGGAAATGCTGAACAATAATTACTGAAATCAAGGGAAGATGTGAGTGGATGGAGAATAGTCTGCGTCATCTAGGCTGAGTGCTATACTCCAGTAAATAGTTGCATTATAAAAACTTTTCCAAGAAAGTCTAAATGAAAATTGTTAAATATTTTTTCTGTCCATGATTTATGTGAAAAGGTTTTTGGAAGAACTTCCTAAATAAGAATTGTGAATAACAATAATAATAATAATTTGTTAAATCGTCACAGCTTCGAGCCATCAACGAAATTTAAAACTATTTTATACAGACAAATGCGTATGCAACATGAAAACAAAATTGTTTGTATGTTTCATTGTTCGGTCGAAATGAGTTACCGGGATGAATAGCTTTGATTTTGGCCTCTCTCCCACTCTGCTGAGCCCTGACATGCCACTCTCTCCAACTGCTATGGGCACACCAGACAAATAAAGAAAAGATACACACAAGGTGAATAAAAAGGGTAATACCCACTTCAAACATCACTTCCCACTAATCCCTACACGCTCTCAACCTTCAGACGGCCAAAGTGTACTGCTGACACCTGGATGCTGACACTACCCACTCAGCCAACCTTTCCAGAACAGACTGAGGAGAAGCAAGAGGCCGGAAAGAGAGGAGATAATTCTCACTGGAAATAGAGAGAAAAGACTATCTGCACTTTTGCCCAGAATATCTATTTTCCCACAGGTACAACTAGTTTCCCATTCAGTTGGATAGTTCTGTTGCCATCAGCTGATGAATATGGGCTAAAAACATTGAGGCTAGCGTTGGTTTTGTTTGTGGTGGTCTGTTTGGAGAAAGACAGGAACACACAACTCATGACTGGCTAACGGCTAAACGTGGCTAGCTACATGGTTGGTGGGTATAAATCGTTGTTACGTCGTCATCTGGTAAAAATAAAATGGAGAAACCAACAACACATATGAACGGCTGAAGCTTCATAGCATCACAAGACAAAAAGTTGGTGCCTGCCTCAACTTCACTAGTGTTGTGTCATGTCATAACTGCGTAAAGATGGACGATGGAACAATGCAAGGAGAGCTCCCCCTGGTGGCTCGCTGCAGTACAGGTCATAAGCGCAACCCCATGTTTGTGGATGGGAACTGGGCTAAATTTCACTAAAATACATGTGAAATATATATATTTTTTTCTTCAAGGATGGTCACAAGAATGGTTCTTCATTGATGGTGTTAAAAGTGCAGGAGCTCGCCTCAAAAAGCTTTCCTAAAATTCAAATGAAGCCGAAAAAACCTACAGCTCCTTGAAGGGACACGTGAGGCTGGCTCCAAAAGCGCATCAATCCTCATAGACCTCCATGTTAAAATGACTTTGTTTTGTGATGACTTTTTTTTCTCAGAATTAAAGTCCTCTTCCTTAAAGCAGCTAATCAAAAAGTTGAAAAAAACAACTAGTGTGAGGGTTGAAGTGGTAAAGAGGCTGAATATGCATAATACATATACGTAACAAGACAAATTCCAACAGGAGTTGCACAAAGTATTGCACAAAAATCACGAGGTAATGACAGGGAGTTGGTATAATCCAACATTTCTTTGTAAGTGGTGGAGGTAGAGCAGCGCACAGTATTAACTGAACAAAAGTGAGTCTGTGGGCAGCGGTCATCAATATCTTGGCTCCACTCTCGGGACATACAGATCAGACTCTGGCTCCAAAGGAAAATAGGGGAAAATAGTATCAGTTTAGCCAGTGCAAGGAAGTGAGGCGTGTCGTCCATATTTATATACAGTCTATGTGTCGTGTGTCACATACAGACTTCATATCACTGTCAGTTCCAGTTGAACACACTATAAGATTGCTTCTACCAGGTTAGAGACATGACTTCCTGATTATTTGATCATTAAGATATTTGTATGATGATGCATCAAAAGTTCTATGGGGGAAAAAAAATAAGATGAACTAAAATTTCCCCTAAGAATAAATGCATTGGGCATGAAAGCAGCAGTGAGACCAGCTTGAGCTCCACATTCACACATTTTACTCAACGCTTGCTGATCTCAGTACAATGTCATTTCACTGCTCCTGCCAGAGAATATGTGGATTCACACGGCGATGTTCGGGCTCCACATCATCGGCCTCCGGTGGAAATGACTCAGTAGCTTGTTGCTTTTTTGTCACCAAAAGAGCTTTATGTCTTTGAAAATGCAAAGGCATAGAGCGGGATGAACATTGTAAAACTAAATAAATAAATAAATAAAGATGAGGCCAATTCAGAGAACATTTTATTCAATGCTTGCCGATCTCGGTGCAATGACATTTCAAAGTGCAGTACTCACACAGAGCTCTATGCACATAATCGTCAAAAGAACTGCAATAAAAAAAAACAAGCCTTGGACTTAACTTTACTCAGCATCTACGTGTTTTCTGTTTAAATGCATCACTGAACTCTGGGCTTTGTGTGCTGTACTCTGCAAGAGAACTGTTAAACAAATTCACAAAAGCACAGACAAGGTCAGCCGCACTCTTGCGTTGATGCAAAATATTCCAGCCCTCTCCTGGAATGCCCTTTGCAACAAGTGCGTAATCGAGGTCACAAATTTAATCTGATTCAAAAAGTAATTCAGAGACAAACGCGTCTACGACTGGTGCAGATTTAGCCCCTGCGCGCCGTCCTACTAGAGGGGTCATTAGCTCTGGTAAGAGCACCGATTCGCTTCCTGGCTCCAGACACCAGCTCGGGTCGTGTTTATTCTGGGCACGACTCCCTTTACAGACTCCTCATCTGATACCGCCTTCCCTCTGGTGTCCCTAACAGGAGCTCGTATTGCTCCTGGGGTCACTGAGGCGCACACACACACACACACACACCTGCTCCCCCGTGACACGACTGCAGGAGTTCAGGAAGCGACTTAACAAAAATGTTGTTTATTCACAGGCGACGGGAGGAAGGATCACAAGATTGGCATCAGGTAATTCCCCCGGATACAACGGGAGCTGCCGCACAAACTCGCAATCCGCGGGTCAGTCTTAAAGTCTGACAGCCGACCCGCGGTCACGGGCTTTGTGACCAAAATGCGAGCAGATAAGACGAGATCGTCCCGGGCTAATTTCCACCCAGCCGGTCCTCATTCATCAGCGCGTTCATAAATGTGCGAGAGGAATCTGACGTGGAAACAATGGCTCAGCGTTTGTCAAATATTTGGTAATGTTTCCGTCGTGTGCCCGGAAAACACCCACAAAGACGTTCCCCACATGGGAGTTCCTGTCAAGGAGGAAGAAGAAACGAGTTCTCTGAGGCAGAGATTGGGGGCATAATAAATGATGTTGAACCAGAATAAACAATTATTACTTAGCAGCTGACATAATGGGGTTTTCAGGGCTGGTCTGCTGGTGCCATTGTTGCTTTCATGGATGGATGGATGGATGGATGGATGGATGGATGGATGGATGGATGGATGGGTGGATGCAAGAAGTGATGGCGCTTTTCTGAGCTCGCTTTGATGAACAGCAAGAACAGAATTAGCATCAAAAATAAACTTAACGAATATTGGTTGCACCTTTAACTACTATCGACCGGCGCATTAGTCAGGAATGACATTTAATTACAATATAATAACAATGACATCGAGGTCTGTTTGCTAAAAAAATACCAAATTGTTTTCTGACACCGAATGATACAACGACTTAACGAAGGGATGCTTATCTGCCTCATTTCCCACATAGCTAACGATGAATTGTAACCATTAGTTATGCTCTGATGACTTGAAGGCCGGGGTTCAAACCTCACGACTGACAAATCTTGTTGGCAGCATCAGTTGCTGCAGATTTGTCGGCTGCACATCTACGATGAGAATCTCTCGTTCCACCACATCCCAAAGGTTCCTCTATTGGATTGAGATCTGGTGACTGTGGAGGCCATTGGAGAACAGTGTACTCATCGTCCAGAAA
Source organism: Mugil cephalus (assembly GCF_022458985.1). Taxonomy (NCBI): domain Eukaryota; kingdom Metazoa; phylum Chordata; class Actinopteri; order Mugiliformes; family Mugilidae; genus Mugil; species Mugil cephalus. The sequence continues at coordinate 5,147,341 of NC_061788.1, read as the reverse complement.
CCAGTTTGAGAAGATATGAGCTTCGTGACATGGTGCATTATCCTGCTGGAAGTAGCCGTCAGAAGATGGTCCACTGTGGTCATAAAGGGATGGACATGGTCAGCAACAATACTCAGGTAGGCTGTGGCATTTAAACCATGCTCAGTTTGTACTAAGGGGCCCAAAGTGTGCCAAGAAAATATCCCCCACACCATTACACCACCACCACCAGCCTGAACCGCTGATACAAGGCAGGATGGATCAATGCTTTCACGTTGTTTACACCAAATTTTGACCCTGACATCTGAATGTAGCAGCTGAAATCGAGACTCGTCAGACCAGGCAACGTTTTTCCAATCTTCTGTTGTCTAGTTTTGTTGAGCCTGTGTGAACTGTAGTATCAGTTTCCTGTTCTTAGCTGACAGGAGTGGCCCCCGGCGTGGTCTTCTGCTGCTGTAGCCCATCTGGATATTTTTTGTACAATTCTCTGTAAAACCCTAGAGACGGTTGTGTGTGAAAATCCCAGTAGATCAGCAGTTTCTGAAATACTCAGACCAGCCCGTCTGGCACCAACACTTAACTCCCCTTTCTTCCCCATTCTGATGCTCAGTTTGAACTTCAGCAAGTTGTCTTGATCACCTCTAATTGCCTAAATGCACTGAATTGCCGCCACGTGATTGGCTGATTAGCTGTGTTAGCAAGCAACTGAACAGGTGTACCTAATAAAGTGGCCGGTGAGTGTATGTTTGTGTGTGTGTGTGTGTGTGTGTGGCTTCTGTTTGTGTGCAGCAGATTAAGGTTTCTTCTTCTATGCAGTACTGGAGGTTTAAGTATTTTGCCGATGGTCAAGTTCAACTGCAGTACTCTGAATTATTAACAGATGGACTGTGAATCATAAATAGACAGAGATTACTGCAAACACCCTCAAAGTAAAGTCGTACTGTTCTTTTTAACACACACAGATCCAGTGGATGAAGAGGAACATCTGAATGATTTCTTGAATTTAGATGAATATAGATATTTAGTTGTGGTTTAGCTGCGTTTTCTGACAGCTACACATTCAACTAATTATGTCAAACATGTAAACTACAGGTCAAACATTTTAGACCAGCATCAGTATCCTCTGGTACAGTTGGTTTCATACTACATCAAGATAATCACCCAAAACTTTAGTCCAAGCTCTGCTAGAACTACCTTGACATAAAAACAAGATGGAAAGTTTGAAATCATGGAGTGGACCATGGCCAGTCTCTAGACTTTAACCCCATGGAACTAGTTTGTGATGAACTGGATACAAGTGACACACGTTTCTGAGAACTTCTGCAACAAAATTGAGAAGTGTGTTCACATGTTAAATCAACCAAAGATGGTGACTTTGACTTTAAAAAGAGACTCAAGGCTTCATCTTTTTAATCTTTATTTTTTAATTTTAATTCCTATTAACTGTATTTTATCACATTTGGTTTTTATTTTATTTATTTTGTTAGTGTTTTACATGATTCATTTATTTACTTTTATAGCTTATTTTTGTTGGGTCAAGGGTGTTAAACTATTTATTTATTTTATTTCTATTTGTGTGCCTGTGTGTGTACAGTGTGTGTGAGTGTGTGTGAGTGTGTTTATATGTGTGTATGTGAGGTGGTGGTTTTTGTTTCTTGTTGCAGTGCTTAATGTTTTAGTTGTGTGAAGCACTTTGGTTGCATTTTTTTGCTCTATATAAAGTTTTATGTGATTTATGCGAGTCTAAAGTTTAGAATATATTTTGGGTTATGTATTGATTACATGATTTTTCTTTTTTTCAGTTGTTTATTCGGTCTATGCTTTCACTTTGGAGTAAAATCAGACATTAAACTGCATACATTTCAGTAAAAAAAAAAACAGAAAGAAAGAAATATTAGAGTGTTCTAAAACTACGCTTAAAAGACAAACAGCCTGCTATGCAGCATTAGCAGCTCTGTATCAGTATTCTGAACAACTCATTTTGCAGCAGTATCACAGACTCTACCTTCCTTTGGATTCAGGAGAACCGTCTGCCCGGACATCACCTGTGATAGAAATGAAGATGAGGCTTGAGGGTTTTTTATTTTTTATTTTTTTATTATTATTATTTTTTCCATCAAAATTATATTTGCAAATGACTTCAATGTTGACATGGATTTCCTTTAACTTCTGTGTTTTGCAATTTGTCATGAGAGGCATCGGCAGCATGAATCGATGCTGCCCTCATGTGTCGATGAGAAGAATTTATGTTGAAAAAAAAAAGTACACACAAAAGCCATTGGCCTTGTTGTAAATTGGTTCCATCTGCCTTTGAGTCGGTAGGACTGGATGCGTTTGATTGGGGGCTTTTGTTTATGTGCGCTCTCATGACACTTTGCTTCTGTATTTTCTTTCATCTGTAATAATTCTAAGGTATCGTCTTATTTCTTATCGCTGCCTGTTGCCTTCTATCCTTTTCTTTCCTGTCAACCAGATTGGATTTCCTGATGAGTATTCGTCGCCCACACCCTGCGCTACACCTCCCTGCTATTATCTCACTACATCATAACCTAGCAAAGCAATTTATTCTTTTTTTTTTAACATCCTGATAAAACCCTTGTTCCCTGCGGCCCTTCAAGGACACCATCAAAGGAAGCAATTACCCTTTAACCGTTGACCTAATTCTCTTGCAGCCTCCTTTTCACCCGGTGATTCTGAATTATCTCCCTCCGTAGAGACGCCTTAAAACTCATTCATACCCGCCTGACTAGCCCCCCCTCCCCTCAGCCACACCGCCGTCTGATCCTGCCGTCAATCGATCACACCGCTGGAAAAAAGTGTTTCTGTTTTCTGCTTTCAATTTCAAACATTTGATTATACATCAGCACGGCAACTTTCCCTTTACTCCTCAAATCCAGCAAATCGGATCCAGCAGGTCTGTTTCACATAAACGACCAGATGTCCCCTCGCACTGCTGGAGCTCTTTCATTCTCGGCGGTCCTCGGTTCCGTTTGGCTCTCTGACCCTCCAGATGTCTGTTTGTTGACCGGATGATCTCGGGAGGGAAAGGATAACAACAAAGGGCATGTGAACCTCGCTAGCTGTGGAAGATGTCTGGCCCGGTGCTGCTCTGTTTTCTTCCAATTTGCATAAAAACACAAATACAACGATGCCATCGGTCTTTCTCTTGGCTACTATGAATGAGGCTTCCACAAATGTCTCAGTTGCATGAATCATTAAAAGCTGTGAATGTTAGCATTGTCACTGTAAGTATGTGGCACACTTATGTTAGCATTAAGCTAAGTGCAACCACTTAGCTTAAACTCCCAAATCCATCAAAGAGCTAAATTTACTGTATATAATGCATCAATCCAGCATAACATTATGACCACCTTCCTAATATTGTGTAGGTCTCTCAACAGTTGGGACTTTTTCAATTTTTATTGATTTTTATCGATTATAAACTCCTGAATAGACGTCTGTCTGAATGTACTATTTTCATTTTCGCTCAGAATCTCGGCCCAAGGCCATGTCATCTATAATGGAATTTGTCCATTTCTTTTCTTTACATTTTCTGTTGCAAACACAACAGTCTGACAGGAGATCTGCACCCACAGTGAAGACTCGAGATCATAGGTCTACAACAGCGGGTCCGCGACCCCTAGGGCATCCATGGAGTTACTGCAACAACATCCAGAGCCTTCAGCATCTCAGGGCAATATAAGCCAGCAAAAGAATACGCCTGTTCCCACCAGAATGATCTTCAACACATCCCTCGACCTGTGTCCAGAGGGTGTGAAAGATGCGAATGTTTTGGATCTTGTGACGCTATCACAGCCTCCAGTCTTTTTGGTGCTCTTCTTGTCAGGAAAGAAATTCCTGCAGGTATGAAGTCCTTCCATCGTCCAGTCTATCAGATGTCTGGTGTGGGCGCTCGTACCTGCAGTTTTGAAGAGCGTGACACTTGGTGAGAGCTTTCGCAGTTAGCATAGAGACAAACAGCGGGAGCTGGTCTTTGCCTCCTCTAGATGTGGCTTCACAGCCGGAGGCAGAACTAACAGCTGAAACTGTCTGGGATGGTTCCATGTTTTTGTTTGGACATTTCTTTTTTATTCAGAACGTTTGTGTTTTCACTCTCTGATTTGTCTGTGCTGTAACTGGTACTTGGTGTTGGTTTCTGCTGAAAATGTCCACAATTACCTGAGACCTAACACACTAAACTACTAGCCACTGACTCCCATCTAAAAAGACAAATCTGGTGCCCTGGACGTGCCATGTGACGTCAGACGTCATAAAGTCAGGCATGACTATGAGGTCACAGAAGACGTTGGACTCATGCATGTGCACACGCGCCATGTTGTGACCATAGATCTATGTGTTGTGGCGCTGGACACTAAATGAATAAAATGAATAAATACAAATTAAAATTTTGATCAAAATACCAATAATATATCCAAAGTATTCATTCTTAATGAGACCACATTATATGCTCCATCAATACTCTGAAATTTGAAATTAGTAGTAGAAGAAGAAGAAAAAGAACAAGACGAAGAAGCAGAAGAAGAAGGAGGAGGACTTTGGACCCTGACGTCATGTCCCTGACAACCAGCGCTTCCTTCCAGCTGTGTTCGCCGTGTCGACTCCTCGTTTATCACGTCCACGTCTCTTCTTCTCCATGAACAAGTGGAGTTATTAGTTTAAGATGAAACCGAAGAAGCTGCACCTCCTGCTCCTGTGGATGCTGTGTTGCTCCGGTGTGGCTGAAGCTATCGAACCCATCAGCACCACGTTAGCGGTCGGCGTCGCCGCGGCGCTGACCGGCTTCTTAGCTAGCTACCCGAATATTTTGTACTATTTCCACGAGTGCTGTCGACCCGAGTGGATTTCTTTCAACAGAACAGGTAACACACGCAGCGAACATGCTACTGGCCGTCATATATACGGGTCGTTTTTTTAAGGTCTGCACAATTGCACTTCGACGTCGACTTTAAAGATCCGCAAGGGGGTAGTGCCTGGTCACAGTAGCTTAGTTGTTCCAAAAAAGGTGAGCTGTTATACAGATGGATGAAGTTAGGAATAAAAGAACTTATGGTAGCTGAGCTGATTCAGTCTTCTGGAGAACGAGCTCCTCTGTCCCTTTAATGTTTAGTGTAGTGGTTTGTCTCTCACTGATACAAACATCAACAATTCAATCACGTGTCCAGCCTTTCAGATCAATTTGTTGATCCTACTGATGTCTTTTTCACTGGTACTACTCCCTTAACAAACCACAACAAAGTACAGCAACTCCCTGCACACCAGACCAGAACTTCCCCCAGGAAGTAGAGTTTACTCAGGTCCTTCATGTACACAACATCGCTGTTGTCCCTCCAGTCCAGCCTGTTGCTCGTGTGGACTTCCAGGTAGTTGTAGCGGTGTACTACAAGTACCTGGAGTCAACGTCCAGCTCTTTGGTCTTGTCTATATTCGTAATTAGCCTGGGACAACTCCACAAAGTCCACCATCAGTGTCCTATATTCCACTTCCTCTATCTCTAATGCACCCTACGACTGCAGTCATCGGAGAACCTCTGCACAATAAATAAACAAATAAATAACTAAATAAATAGTGAACAGAAAAGGAGAGACACCGGGCAAACTGGGGACAGTCAGACAAGTAATCAGTGACCCATGAGGCAGTGGAGCTTAAATAGCTAAAAGCTTTCTAATCAACAGTTGAATGTTAGCTTAGCAGCTGTATCGGCTACATGCTAAGCTAGCTAAACAGGGACACAAACAGAGCAAACGTCTTGCAATTGTTTTAAAACGCCCAACTGGTCAAACATTTCTAGTGTTGTAAGAAGCATGGTTAAAGGAACTCGCTGTGTTAATTTGTCACATGTTTATGACGTATGCGGAAGTGCCCCGTTGTAAAGCAAGCGGCCAGTCTGCTGTAGGTGTAGCGCGGGTTCGCCTTGTTGTGATGCCCGTTTTACGACTCAAAAGCGACTGGTGTCTGAAATTAGCTGCCTCCGACAATGAAAGCGGCACGTCTATATTTCTTATTGCACGTTTTGACTGCAGCCTGTGTGCTGGTTAACGCGTTTGAACCGTTCACAACTGTGGTGGTGGGTGGCTGTTTGGCCACCCTGGGGCGGACGATCTATAATTATTTGCACGAAAGCTGCGATCCGAAATGGATAGCCTTCAACGCAACAGGTGAGCATGTGCATCATATTATATGAAGACAGCCAAGGACGAGTACAGTCGGCTGTAGCACTTGTTTTTGTTTGAAACCTCATTGGAAGACGTACGACGTCTCTTTGTAACGTGTGAGCAGTGTTTGGTCTCTCAAGGCACCCGTAACGGTGTTTTAGGTCACTTTAATGGTTCAGTTTAGACAAACTCACCTCAATTAATGCCTTAAAACAAGTTAGGTATATAATTATAGTCACTGTAGGTTGCTCTGTTGTGTAGGATTTAATTTAAAACGTTTATTTATCAATAAAATGGCAGTTGTGCATTAGCTTCTCAGATAAAGTTGATGTGGAGTCTCCTTTTTTTAATCAGTCACCTAAACTGAATGGATCACTGCAGGTGTCTTACTTTGTGGCTAAAAAAAAAAAAAACAATAGAATAAATATGTGTGGCCTCCACAGCTAAACTCTGCGAGAAAGTTACTCCTGTCACATGTTTGCATCCGCTAATCCTGCTGACTTTCCACTGTGAACACCACAGGTCTCGAGGCAGACCTGCAAAGCAAACTGTTTGGGCAGCACATTGCATCACGCATCATCTTAAAAGCCGTGAACGGATTCATGAGCAATGACAACCCGAAGAAGCCGCTGGTGCTCTCTCTGCACGGGTGGACCGGGACGGGGAAGAACTTTGTTAGCAAGATGATCGCTGAGAACATTTACAAGGAGGGGATGGACAGCAAATTCGTTCATATTTTCACATCCACGCTTCACTTCCCACACCCAAGTCAAAATGCCACCTATAAGGTACGACTTTCCACGTTTTTTGCTCCCGGTTTGAACATGTTGAGGGTGTTGTGTGCGGTCTGTGTCAGTTTTTATGTGGTGCTCTTCCTCCTCAGGCTCAGTTACAGCAGTGGATCAGAGGCAACGTCAGCAGCTGCGAACGCTCCATGTTCATCTTCGATGAGATGGACAAGATGCATCCCGGTTTGCTCGACAGCATCAAGCCGTACCTGGACTACTACGACAAGCTGGACGGAGTTTCATACCGGAAATCAATCTTCATCTTTCTCAGGTGAAAACAGGGTGCCTACGCACGCATGGAAACATATTTAATATGTTCTCAGGTCTGGATATGTTAAGGAAAATGAAAACTAGTATATGGAAAAATATTCATGTTTCCAAGACTAAAAAAAAAATGGATTGATCTGTTTTATTTAAGGCGCTTGGCAGCACAGCTTAAATGTCTGTGTGAGAGCTCACAGTCGGCTACATAGATGGTTATAGATGGATGATTCAGGTGCAACTTACAGTTAAAAAAAATGATTATCCAGCTTTAATCTTCTGGAAATTATTTGGTGGCATAACAGCATATATACTCGGATTAATGGAAACAAGCGATTAATTCCATAATTTATTTACATGATGACACATTTACTCAAATGTCATGAATTAGATTTTTTATTTTTTTTTAACAGTGAAAGTCTGGAAAAAGTCTGGAATTTTGAAATTTCAGATGTGTAGGAACCATGTGAAAAGCTGCAATAACATCAGGGTAGATGATGCATTGCAGGCTAATGCTTTAGTTTTAAGAGCTGGATGAGACTTTTAAAATACTTAGACAGAGAAAGTAAACAAATCTAACACAACAGGCATAAAAAAACAGTACAAAATATGTCTTTATAAACAGCAGCAAGACTGTCATGAACAAATAAAACTTAAACTGAAGGAAGTGGGTGCAGACGAATCAGATTTGTTTAAATACCTTTCTCCCATCATGTTAAAGTGACTTGTAGCAGTGCAGCATGGAGATCTGACTTGTGATTAGTGGCGTGACATGTGCTGTGGGTTTGAATCTGGTTGAATCACTGGTTTGTGACACGTCTAGAGATGGTGCAGTGGGACAGGATTTCCAAAGCCATTAAACCAAACATTAAGCAGCTCTGATGTAACTTACTGGCCCCTTCAGTCTGTCCTCCTTTTTTATTTGTGTCTGTATCGGTTGATCACCTTTTGTTTTAGTGAGTTTCTAACACGTTGCCCGTCTCTGTTCTTCCACATAGTAACGCTGGAGGCGAGGGCATCATTCAGACGGCTTTAGATTTCTGGAAAGGGGGACGCGATCGAGAGGAGATCGAGCTCAAAGACCTTGAAACGGCGCTCTCTCTTTCAGTATTCAACAACGACAAGAGTGAGTGTAGATCACGTCAAGTCTTTATGAGTCGTCATTCATAAAACCTTTACCACAGAAGAGTTCTTTTTTTTTTTACTCCGGTCATGTCTTCCCGCTAGGTGGCTTTTTTCACACGAGTTTGATCGACAAGAACCTGGTGGACTTCTTCGTCCCGTTCCTGCCGCTGCAGTACGAGCACGTGGTCCAGTGCGCCATGGCCGAGATGAAAGCCAGAGACCTGGAGCCGGACCGGGACGTGGCCGACAAGTTGGCCCGAGATCTAGTCTACTTCCCCAAATCCGAGAGGGTGTTCTCAGTAAAAGGCTGCAAGACAATAGAGAGCAAGTTGGACTACTACACATAATGTGTGCACCTGAAGGACGCTACGTTCGGTCACTGTGAGCACTTTGTAAAACTCTCAGCCAAAATGACTAAAGAGAGGAAGCCGAGCTAACAGAAGAAAGGGTGAAGGTGACATCGGGAAACCTCCTCCGAAGTTACGTCTCACTTACACTGAATGAAGAGGCGGACGAACGGCACGGCGCCAGCGGAATGAAAATTTAATAAGTTTGGAATGCTAGCCTTTGTAAATGATTAGGGAGCTTGAAGTCTGCTTTTATGTCTCAAGGATGGTTTCGTTTTCCTAAAGGCATCTTAATGAAAGCTGTCCTACTGTCGGCGACACCGTCACTGTTGTTTTTATGGAAACACATGCCTTCGTTTTTATTTTTTTGCCTTTTTTTTTGTTATTTTATTTGAATGTCCACTGTAAATATGATTCCATTCGAAGTCAAAGATGAGTTTTGTGGGTAAACTAATTATAGAGAAGGTCTAAATCTTGCCTCTGTTTTATATGTACCATACAAAATCGATGTCAGGTATGTTTTCTATGCTGACAGCTGATATTTTTTTAGACCGTCACTCAACCTCACGTCAGGAGAAGAAACTAATACTGTGCAGGGTTGTTTTACAGGTTGAAAATAATTATTAAAAAAAAAGTGAATATTGTTCCTGGATATCGCTGAATGATTTCTGTCAAAGAGCGTTACTGTCAGTAAGAGGAGGACGTGGTCTACTGGCTTTTTAAGACCTGATAGTTTGTAATCTGAAGGATCGGACGCAGTGCAAGAAAACACGTTCTGTAAAACCGATTATTGTTACCTCGGACTGTGAACGGCTGCTGTTGACGTGATGGAAATGAGGCCTTTTGGTTATAAACAGCAAATCACGAATAAAATATCACGTTTTTTTCTCACTCCGTCTGACGAACGCTTCATATTACACGAGTGAATGAATTATGAATGCAAGAGTGTGTTAAGATCATGGTGCACTTTTGTTTTTGTTTTTATGGTAACTGGGACTCGATTGTCTCACTGAGATAAGATTCGTGAAGGGTTGTTCGCTAAAGACAGAGCTCAGACTGAAATAAGAGTTGGGAAATAACCAAATAGCGTCCGAAGCGCGACTGTGCAAAGTGCAAGTTCAGGTCTGAGGTTAAATTAGAGAAGAGTGTGTACTCGTCAACATCAACATCATGTGGTAGACGTTGCATGCACAGTTTGTGACGGCATGAAGCTGAAAAGTTAAAGGGCAGGAGAGGTTTGTTTTAAGACACAGGTGTGGCAGAGGGTTTAATTTGGCCGTGACGCTGTTTGTGCAGATGAGTCACCGACACAGTTACAGAGCCATAAAAACAGATGATATTGACTTTGTTTTCAGGGCTATTGCTTCATGAATTTTCTTTACAGCACAACAAAGCCTCCTCATTAATTATTAATTTAACTGTTAAAGGACGTCTTTATGGTCTTTTGATTCCCATTTGTGTGTGACAACACTTCTACCGTCTTTGTATGAGCAGGAAGATCCGCGGCGTCAAACCAAACCATCTTTCTCACAAGACTTTTTAAACAAATCAAAGGACTACGATAGAATGTCAGAATGTATGTATCTGCAATAATCTCAGCAGCCACTCATCTGCTTTACTTGTTCAATGTTATAGAATTTTTAGAAAAGAAAAAGAACAATATCTGGTGTCATATCAAGTTTATTCATATCAAATGTAGTAATCACCCCTTTGTTTTTCCTTTGAGTGTCCTTTTTTTTTTAAGTTGCAAAGCAGAGCATCAGCGATCCTCCTGACAGTCCAGCGAACTGAAGGTCTTTGCTCGTCGCTTCTTTGATGTAATTAACCCTCTTAATAGAAATTAAGAGTTATCGGGAACAGTTTTCAGGCTGGTCGAGAGTCTTATACCAGCAGAACTGCGTTAATGCAGCCATCGTTCTCTGGGTTATTTGTCACCTGGGCGTATTTACCTGGGGAGCAACACAACAAATATATTAGCTACAGTTTTATCACAAACTACCTGGATATTTATTTACGTATTTTATTTAAAAATTGTGACTTGTCATGAGTGACAGGAGAGCATGTCAGAAGTCCATGTATGTGAATACACAGGTTCATTCAGAGAATTCTGAATCAATTAAGAATTAAGCCCTTTAATAAACTGTGGAAATGGGTATATTGGTTTACACAGATGTAAACACTCACCCCAGATAACTTTTCCTCCTTGTGTGACGAGGCCCAGCTCGCTGACGTTGACCTCTACAACTGTTCCTTTCGTGATGACTCCCAGGGTGGTGTAGAGGGGTGAGGACGGGTTCTTCTTCACTCCCAGGATGGGAAGGCAGAACGTGGCTTTCAGCTCCGGATGTGTGACATGAGCCTTCTTAAAACGCAAACCCTAAAAACGCCCGAACAAGGAGAAGTAGGTTGTAACCACGTGACGTCACAGGTGAGTACAAATGTAACATGACAGAGAAAACCTTTGCACCGCAGTCTCACCATGGGTCTGATGAAGCGTTCATATTTAGGAGGTTTACGGGTGAAGCCATCGCCAACAAAGCAAACTTTTGTGACCATTCTCTTCCAGGCTTTCTTCTGTCTCTTTCCAGTTTTGATAACTTTAAGAACTTCTGTCTCTCCTTGGGCGCGAACTTTTGGCAGAGGTACTTCCCATTTACCCTAAAAAACCAAAACAAAAAAAGCATCGCAATACATGTTAACCAGTGTTATTTTTCACACTACTACAGCACCAGCATTAAATAGATTTTAGTGGATACTTACAGCCTTCTCTTTCCTTTTCTGTTTGATCATGTTGGAGAGGACCTTAGCGCGAGACTGTCCCTCTCTGTCCAGCAGGTAGGCCGGCACTGCTCCCTCTGGGGTCTTATCGTCATTCTTCTGTTTGGTCTTCCTCTGTTCGTGCATTTTAATGCTGTAAAAACACAAGTCAGAGTAATTTTAATGTTTGTTGGGCACAGTCTTTCCATACGTGTTATTCTCCCACTAAACTCACGTCTTCTTCATCTGGATCTTCTCTGCGTGTCTCTGTTTGTGGTACAGTTTGGCCTTCAAACCGATCATCTTCCTGGCTTTGTGAGACCGTTCGTGAGCCTCACGACTCTCCTTCTTCCTCTTCCTCTCATGGTGGTCCAGGCGGTAGCCATGCCGCTTGCGGTGCAACTCAATGTGTTCGTTCTGGGGCTACAAAAGAACAAACAAACACCCAATTCAATTAAAACTGATTCCAAGAAACAAGACCAAAGATGACATTAAACTAATCTTATATAACACTCTTTAAAGGTTTAATATTACTATTACTTCAAGTTTGTGTAAAGGGGCAGATTACGAATAAAATATTTAGATTTTAGGTTTTATTTGGCATGTGCATAATGTACAACTACTGAAGACGCAATAAATTATTTACAGTTGACTAAAAGTATTTAGAGCTAAATGTGAAGGAGACTTGAAGGAAATGTGACTGGCGTGGTTGTTTCAAAATATCTCAGAATTTTGTGCACCAAACTGCAGAATAATAATAAAAAAAAAAAGAAAGAAAGAAAGAAAAATGACTGGCAGGATCATTAAGACCATAAATAATATCGAATTGCAGCCCTAACTTAATACATCTCTTGATCAATAACAATCTGAATTTAGCGTCTTGTGATTCCACAGTTAAAGTTATATGACTTAGACGCGTCAGTAAGATAACACTAGGTAAATTAATTCATATTCACACTTTTCATTAAGTCTAGACATTTGACTTCAGCCAAAGTCAAGTCAAATAGTTATTCTGTTTGTTTTTCGTTTACACAAATTATGTTTTTAAAAAAGAGCAACATGTCACTCCGCCACATGTCACCACATGCTAACGTTAGCACACTATGCTAACGTGCTAAACTCCCGATTAGAGGTCAAACAACTCAATTTAAAAAGAATGCCTTCTTACCATCTTGTGTCCGGGGAGTTAAACGTTACGGAGAATGCGTCGGCGGTGGTAACAGTTGGTAAAGACGCAGAAATATTCGGTGTTTTTTGTTTCAGGCTGGGGCGCTAAGGTGTTGTTTTCCCCGTAGCCGATACTTAAAGGAAGTACGTCATCGTTCCGTTACGAGATGTCCGTCGCTTAAATGTGATCGGCTTTGGTTTATAACCACGATTCGGGCTTATATTAAATATAAACACATATACAAACACGCACATAGAGTATAAATGGCCGTAAAACTATATAAAATAAATATTAATTGATTGATGGTTGATGATATTCACAACAACAGATGAACGTTCGTATACGGAACTATAAATCACATATTTCAACGTGTCCTAGGGATGTATTTTGGAGCTGGACCTTGTAACATGACTTATGACACATTCAGAGTTGAATCTGTTGTGTAGGACATTGTAATGTTTACAGTCTTAGATCATTTCTTACAAGTCTGTTGATTAAACATATACGTTTAGCCTTTTCTGTATTTTCCCGTCACTGCGTCCAGTCTTCTTTCGGTATGGTTCAAGCTTTGACTGTGGAGGAGGGTGGAAGATAAACAGACATTAGAGATGCCTGCTGGAGCCTTGCGGGCATTTGGGGGGATGATTTGGGTAAGATTTCATTGATCCCTAATTGTGATAAATTATGTTAATTTTATGTTGACTAAATGGCGAGGTTTACTGTCCACAGGGGAAGTATTTATTAACTACAGGGCTGCGGGGCTGCAGGTGTAGACTAGGCTGTCATCCCAGGAGACATTACGGCTTTCTTCCAGGTACTTTCATTTTTTTATTTATTTATGTAATGCTCATACACTGTTGTAAAGAAACAAACCCTTCAAAAAATGCCATAAAATAATATATAACAGTTATATATTTAATATATATAATATAATATATATAATATAATATATAATATAAATCTTTTAATCAACCTGATCATAAATACCTAATGTTTGATTCAATTCAATGATTAGCAACATTGCTTGCTTAGATATATCAGTTTTCCAAACTAATAATCATTATCAGACAACAGTGTCCTCTTCAAAAATGCCACAAAAATAATATGTTAATATTTTTTAATACTTTTTTTGTTGCATAAATATTTAAATCAGCTTCAATCCTAATCATAAGTAGAAAATGTTCAATCATTTTAAATCATTTCATTTTAAATGTATTATTATTCCATTCCTGGATATGTGAATGATTAGCAACTGCACTGATGTTGATGGATTATTATTATTATTAGTATTATTATTATTATTATTATTATTATTTTGTAGATGTGTTGCCTGGCTGTGAGTTCTTACATTGTAAATAACTGAAACTAAATCACTAAAGTCGTCAGTTGTACTTTCTCGCTCCATGTTTTCTGTCACAGACGATGTCAAATCCTTACGAGCTCTGGTCAACCCTGATATATCCAAGTAGGTCACTGACCTGTGCAGCTGTTTCAAAAAAATATTCTGTAGATTCAGTTATGTTTTAGGATCGACATTAATCCATGGCTTCCACGTACAGGATCAGAAACATCGGCATCATGGCCCACATTGACGCAGGGAAGACTACGACCACAGAGAGGATGCTTTATTATTCTGGGTATACAAGGGCGTTAGGAGGTGAGCATGAAACCGTGTGTTGTTGTTGTTTTTATCTCCCACAATGGTTTATTCATGTCGATCACGTTGCCTCTGTCTCTGCTGCTTTTAGACGTGGACGATGGGGACACGGTCACAGATTTCATGGCTCAAGAGAGAGAGCGTGGCATCACCATCCAGTCAGCAGCGGTCACGTTTGATTGGAAAAGTCACAGGATTAACCTCATAGACACCCCAGGTAAAAAAAAAAAAAAAAAAAAAGATTCTTTCATCCCTCTCTGAGACAAAAAACAAAAAAACGGTTTGAATGGAAACGAGAAGGAACAGCCCAAATGAAATGTGTGGTTACAGGACACGTTGACTTCACCCTGGAGGTGGAGCGGGCTCTCCGCGTCCTGGACGGGGCCGTTGCAGTGTTTGATGCGTCTGCTGGCGTGGAGGTCAGCTGTCTGCTCTCACAATACTCCCTACGTTTCCATTCATGAATCAGTTTCTTTTGTATTTAACCGGAAGCTTCCGCTGCCTCCACAAACACCAACAGGCTCAGACTCTGACCGTGTGGAGACAAGCGGAGAAGCACCACGTACCCTGCGTTTGTTTCCTGAATAAGATGGACAAGCCTGCAGCAGAGTGAGTGACGTGTATAAAACTAGTTTAGTTTACTTTTCTTTAGTAAAACTAGAAAGTTTACTTTTTTTTTTTTTACCTCTCACAGCTTAAGTTTCTCCATTGAGAGCATAAAACAGAAGTTGAAAGCCAATCCGGTCCTCCTACAGGTAAAAATCATGAGTCCAGCAAAACCAGATATGTGCAGCCTACATTACCCACAATGCATCACGACCACAGACAGACTTTGCAGATCCTTTTTCTTCCAGTACTCCTAAATTAAAAATTAAAACTCATCTAGAGACGAATTTGTAATTGAAAACCAAACCACACAAAGAACCGATGCACAGGTCTGACTCCGTATCTGCAGATTCCCGTGGGCAGTGGTAAGACCTTCACAGGCGTGGTCGACCTGCTGACCAACCAGAAGCTGGTTTGGAAGATCAGATCCCTCAAAGACGACGACGGACGAGCGTTTGAAATCAAAAATCTCGACCGGTCCGATGATCCAGAACTGCTGCAGATGGTCAGCGAGGCCCGGACGGCTCTAATAGAGCAGGTATTAGTCTCAACGCATTCACGCCAGCGACGCACTAAATTTAAATGATGACGTTTCAAGCTCCTTGTTTCTGTTCTGACCCACAGGTTGCTGATCTGGACGACGAGTTTGCGGATCTGCTCTTGACAGATTTTAGTGACAATTTCGATGCCGTTCCCTCCATCAAAGTAAATATTCTGCATTACTCCGCAGTGTAACTCTGGAAAGCAGCAGTCTGACGTGAGAATGCAGAGCTAACAGTGTCTGACGTGTCCTCAGCTGCAGGAGGCCGTGCGGCGGGTCACTCTGGCCCGTAAAGGCGTCCCCGTGCTCTGCGGGAGCTCTTTGAAAAACAAAGGTGTTCAGCCTCTTCTGGACGCCATCACCGCCTACCTGCCTGCCCCCAACGAACGGCACCACGACCTGGTGTGAGTCAACTACGTCTGACTCAGACTTAAGTTAATGTGTCACAAATATCATACGAAAAACATGTTACTCTAGGGCATATTTCACTTACAGTTTCACGTTTTTTTTTTAGTTTGCTTTGCAGAACGACCACAGCTATGAAGCACTTCCCTTAGAGGAAGCGTTAGTGCAAAGATGCTAATTCCATTTTCTGCTGTTTCTACTGTTTTTTAATTATTCCGATTGTTGGCCGGATTTGGAGAAAGTTTCTTTTCACAGTGGAAAACAGATACACCGACCAGGCATAACATTATGACCACCTTCCTAATAGTACTTACAGTACTTATTTAACCCTAAGAGCGCACAAATTAAACATAAAATAAAAATGCCTATTTTTAATCATTTTACTCTAAAAATCTAAAATGAAATCAAGCTCTTGTCCTTCCAGATGAACAGACCGAGTCCAGTATGCACAGATAGATGTTGACCACTAGGTGTCGCTACTGTGCCACAATAACTTTTGGAGTTTGGAGGCCAGGTCAACACCTTGTGCTGCTCTTTGTTTTTTTTTTTTGTTTTTTTTTAGGGTTTCCTAAACCGTTTTTGTGTGTGTCTGCATGGGTGACTCCTGGGTGGGGGTGTCTGGTCTGGTTTAGGTGGGTGCTACACATCTAAGTAGCATCCACGTGAATGAATACCAGGTCCAAACGTTTCCCAGCAGAACACTGAACTGTCACAAGATGGTCAATGTTATCTACTACTCCGGTCATAATATTGTGGCTGATCGGTGTAAATGAAAGAGAAGTTAAATTTAAAGTAATTTTATTGTGAACGTCTCTGAAGATGTTATTGAAACTGATTAGTAAATATCTTTTTTTTCCCGTCTCACAGGCGCTGGTACAAAGACGACCTGTGTGCGCTGGCCTTCAAGGTTCTCCACGACAAGCAGCGCGGCCCTCTGGTGTTCCTCAGGGTCTACTCTGGTGCTCTGAAACCACAGATGGCCGTCCACAACATCAACCGGAACAGCATGTACGTCGGACTCCTTTACCTCCAGCGTCTGCGGCGTCGCAAAAACTTAACGAACTGTGTTGCGTTTGCAGTGAGAGGATGAGCAGGCTGCTGGTTCCGTTTGCGGATCAGCACGTGGAAATCCCCTCGATCACAGCGGGAAACATCGCACTAACGGTCGGACTGAAGCAGGTAGAGCACGACGTCATCGACTGGCTTGATGGACTTTAGTGGAATTTTCTCCCCTTAAAACCTTTTTCTTCTGCTTTCACTTTTAGACGGTCACTGGAGACACCATCGTTTCATCCAAGGCGTCGGCAGCAGCTGCAGCCCGTCGAGCTCAAGAGGACGGCGAGTCGGGGAAGAAGAAGAGCGGGGAACATCCCAGCGTCATCCTCTCAGGGGTGGAGGTCCCCGATCCCGTCTTCTTCTGCACCATAGAGCCCCCCACCATGTCCAAACAGGCCGGTCAGTCACATGTTAAATGCACGACTGCACACCAGCAGCCTCGTGGTTTTCCTCTTACTTTCCTTTTCCTCCCTCTTCTTCCTGAAAGATCTCGAAAATGCGCTCAACTGCCTCCAGAGAGAAGACCCCAGCCTCAAAGTCCGAGTTGACCCAGATTCCGGTCAGGTAATGACAATCATCGGTTTAACATCTATCAGAGCATCTCACCAGAGCGAGTCAGCCTTTCACTCTCAACCCTCAGACCATTTTGTGCGGGATGGGGGAGCTGCACATCGAGATCATCCACGACCGGATCAGGAGGGAGTACGGCATCGAGACCTACCTCGGACCCCTGCAGGTGGCTTACAGAGAGACCATCCTCCGCGAGGCCTCCACCACAGGTGCGATGCCAAAAAAACCTTAAAAAAAAAAAAAAAACACGTAAGTCCAAAGCTCTGCTCCTGAACTGACCGTGCTCGTTGGTTTAGACACGCTGGACCGGACGGTGGGGGAGAGGAGGCACGTCGCCACGGTGGAGCTGGCTGTGAGGCCCGTGGAGGCCGGGGCTTCGTGTGAAGTCGCCTTCACGGAAGAATTGGAGGCACGGCTGTCACCGGAGCTGAAGGAAGCGATGACCAACGGAGCACACAGCTCATATCTTCAAGGTAACTCTGACTTTCTTAAAGCCTCTAATAAGAGAACTAAATATTAATGCGTATAAAAATGACAATCAGGACGTAGTTAAAACTCACTTGATGTTCTGTATCAGGAATATGAGATTACATGTACACCGATCAGGCATAACATTACGACCTAATACAGCTCTGATAAACAGTCAGTGCGTTTACATGCAGAGCTTAATCGAGCTATGCTCAAAATTCGACTTTCTCGCTACAGTCCTCGTCCCAGTTTACATGCAGCGAAAGAAAATCGAATAACTGTTTCTCCTCTTCCACACTAGGTGGCGATATGTGTCTTTTCAGCGGGTTAATACCACGTTAACACGGCCCGATTTCCGGGTTGACCTTTTACGCGATATAATAAACTAGAGTCGTTCATGCGGCGGACCGGCATTTCAAACAACAACCAGACGGATAATAGTACATTTTTTAATCATGTACGTAATGTTCGCGCAACTTCTGGTGCAGGTAAGACCCGCGCTATCCCTCAGACGGCTCCGTTTCTCTTCTTCTTCTTTCTTGGACGTTTTAGTTCCGGGGTCACACGCTAGCGCAGCGGTCGTGGAGCATGCGCGCACGCATTATCCGATGAAAACTGATTCAATCGCATTATCTGTGTGTCTCAATCGGATAATGAGAACTCCGATTTTAATCGGAGTAACGTGTTTACATGCACTTAAGTTCTCCTGTTATAGTCCGATTAAGACAATATTTCACGTGCATGTAAACGCACTGAGTGTAGGAGCCTAGATGCTATGTTAGTCCATGCATATTCTGATAGTGATGTTGTTTTATGTTAATTATGATTAAAAGAGGAGCTATTGACATTATCAGGATTAAATCGTTGACAGTTCATATTAATAAGCCACTAGTTTAACTAATTTCTCTTCCACGTGTGTGTGTGTGGATAATTTAATAGGTTTAAAAAATTCCATGTATTGGTTTTCTGCCAGATCTCTGGGGGTGTGGTTACCTGAGTAGTCACTGGGTCAGACAGCTCTTTTATTAGTGTTTGAAGTGAACTGAGGGATTAGAGCGTCATTAATTAGCTTCACTAATCAAGAGCCTATAAATGTGTGCGTTTCCTCCTTTAGGTCCCCTCCTTGGTTACCCTCTACAGGGCGTGTCTGCTCTGATCCAAAGCGCTGGAATACAACCAGGAACGTCCGCGGCCATGGTGTCGGCCTGCGTGTCCCGCTGCATGCTGAAGGTGATTCGTTTGTCACGTGTTAACGTCAAACCTGCAAACCTCCAACGGCGTCAGTGGAAAAAACTAAACAACACAACTGTGTTTCTCTTTAGGCCCTGAGGCTGGCGGGGGGGCAGGTCCTGGAGCCGGTCATGTCGCTGGAGGTGACGGTCGGAGAGGAGCACCTCGGCTCGGTGCTGGGAGACCTGGCCCAGAGACGGGGGACGGTCAGAGACGTGCAGAGTCGCCACGACAGCAAGGTGCTGCTGGCGACGGTGCCGCTTGCTGAGATGATGGTGAGGTGACGCTCGGTTTGAACGGTTTAGAAGAAATAAATGAATGAGAAAACTTAAACTGTCTTCCTGTAAAGGGTTATTCCACCAACCTGAGGACACTGACGTCTGGAAACGCCACGTTCTCCCTGGAGCTGGACGCCTACGAGGCCATGAACCCCCAGGAGCAGAGCGCCCTTGTTAAAAGGATGACTGGTCTGATGTGATCTCCTGGAGCTCAGCTGACCTGGCGCCCTGCGACACGCGTGATCTGAAGTTCAGGCGTGAACGCACCAAGACACGTTGAGAGGATTAACTGGTGTCCTCAGAGTAGCTGGAGCAAGGCAACAACAACAACAACAACAACAACAAGGCTGTCACAGAAGAGACTAAAGCCCCAGCTCTACCTTGTTCCTGTTCTCTTTTCTTCCTCGCATTTTAAAATTTCAGCAGACCAGAAACAGGAAGTTTTCTTTCTGACGAATGCAGACGAACATGATGTGTGTGTGTGTAAAACATGAAACATCCACAACTTAAATGACAACTGTTTTATTGACAATTATACAAACATTTGTAGTAAAATAAAAAAAGAGTGCAATCAGAAATTCAGCATGTTCATGACATTTAAAAAGAGTCCTGGGAAGCGGTTTTGGAAAAAAAGTGTTTCAGTGTTCATTAAGTACAGCGACGTCCCCGCGAGGTTTAAATTTCAGACATGTAGTCGATTGTGTCTTGATTCGATTCCCTTTCTTTGTTGTGTTCCTGAAGCCGGTCGTCCTCAGAAGCCTCCGTACTCGCGGGGGCAGAAGCTGCTGAACAGCGGCTCAGCGGGGATCCCGCGCCTTACACCAGAAAAAAGACACTTTAGTGTTTGAAGAGTGCGACTCTGTGCGGAATTAACAGCAGCAACAAGACGTGTGATACTCACGCCACCATTCGACAGCGGTGCGCCGACAGTCTGCTGTAGGCGTCGTTCACGTCCGTCACCTCTTTGGCGCTCCACAGCCGCTCGGCCACGGCGCTGGCACGAGGCCTGGAGGAAAATCTGCTGTTAGACGCTAAAAACTTTTTAATTTATTTATTAAGGAATGAAATGAATCTCACCAGAGTCTGGGTGTGAGGTTAGTTGCGTCCACGAACTCTCCCCACAAACAGGCTTCTCCACCAATCACAAGCTTCTTCTGTGCTTCAGTTCCTGTTTTAGAAACATTTCACGGAGAAAGTCAACACGTACTGAACAAGAGTGATACACGTTTAAATGAATTTTCAATTTTATTCAACAGGCTTAAACATGTTTTTGCACAGGAGTGACAACTCCCATTAAGTCAAATTAAAACCAGAGCGACAACTCTTTAACGTGTCAACCGTGCGCACACAAACCCTTGAAATCCTGCGGGTCGACCTTGTAAGCGCCCCGCCAGTCCTGGCCGTAGGAAATACGGTTCAGGTACCAGGGAGTGGACAGCAGGGCCTGGTACCCCGACGCCGTAACGTTTGCCATCTCATTCTGGTATTGCTCCTGGTTTCCTTTCCAAACGTGGATAAGTGTGTCTGGTTTCAGCTACACAGCACACACAGTACAGGGGCGGATGAGTCGCAGCAACACGGAAATATCACCCACACTAAGGCCGTTTTTTTTTTTGTTTTTCCTTCTGTTCTTGCTGCTTTTTAAAATCACACAATCCGGATTTTAAAGAAGCGTCTTTTTGTCTCAGTTTATGGAGGACTGGCTGGTGGATCTGAACCCAGGGCACCTGTGTTATCTGAGGATTTAGTGGTGAAATGCACCAGATCCAGGACAGAAACAACACGTGAAACCACCAACCACCCCGCCCCATGTGTTAACCCCACGTCTTCCTGTCTGGCTTCCTCTCTTACGTCTTGTGTTACTGTAACCCGCAAATAATCAGAATAAAGGTAAAGACGTCAGTCAGGACAGACTGCTCTGATAATTTTAAAATAGACTGAAAAGGGAGATAGAGACTTTTCTTATTAGCGCCCAATAATCAATTTGTTGCTCTAAGGTGAGTATAAATACATTCTCTCTGGCCCATGGGGGTTAAACATCAGCTTCCAGGAGAGACAGAATAAATGAGGTGGCAAAAGAAAGTGGATGAAAAGATGTGGGCTTGGTTATATTTCTAGCAGATTTAGAGTCTTCAACAGGGGGGCTACGACCCCTAAGAGGTCCGTGGAGGTACTGCAGGGGGGTCGCAAAATCTTTAGTTGATCAGGCATTTTATATATATATTGTTTTAATTTTCCCGGCCTGGCCACCCTACTGCTACACGTGTCTGAAATAATAGTAATAATAAAAAAAAAGTATTATTTGAATGGCATAGTATTGAATGCAAAATAATTATGGTTGGGTATTGGTAAGACTGCACGATACCATACAATTTTGCAATATTATTTTGCAATATTCTACATAGCTCACTGAGAAATTTTAAGTGCAGCTTAAAATACATGTTGTATATATGTACAACGTCAATCGATATTAAGACATTCAAAATTGATACTGTATCAATGAAGAAAAAGTATCGCGATATATCGCGATATCGATATTTTCCCCACCTCCTCAAAATGATAATAATAATGTATATTTATAAATAGCTCTAGGCTGAGTTTATTGTAGAACACATATAGATGACCCCTGATGTAAACACTTAGGTGGGAGTGATTTTTATCAGGTTGTCACCGTCACTGCTGTGCAATTTTCAGTCATAAACCTGTTGAACAAAATCAAAACTGAAACCTCAAAAAAAAAAAAAATTTTAAATAATAATGTTTTACTTCTGATGTCCTCCTCTGATTTAATGTGAGTAATAATTCTTTATGAAAACTGACCGTTGAAGTTGAGCGGCTCAACCTTGTAGTACCTCTGCCAGTCCTGTCCGTAGCTAATATAATCTAGGTACCATGGGGCGGAGAGGATGGTGGTGTATCCGGCTGCCGTCACATTGCCCATCTCCACATTACTCCCGCTGCCAATCCACACATGAACTACCGTGTCTGGCTTCAGCTGCAATTGTTAGAAGCCAAATTGTAGCGCTTGAACTGAAGCGGCTAAAGGAAACGTTTTGCCTTCTTGCCGAGAGCTGGATGAGAATATCACTACGCATCTCTTCGCCTGAGAGCTAGATACGAGTCAAATTAATACACCAAATGTTTATTAAATGAGGGAAATTAAAGTTAAAAGTAATAAAATGTGATTTTAATGGGTTATTCTCTGGCTGCAGGCGTTAGCTTTCCAGTTAGCATTAGAGCCGTGCTGATATTTTCGTCCAACTTTAAGCAAGAAAGCAAATACGTCTGCACAGAATGAAAAACAAAAAATGACCTTTCAAAAATAACAGATGATCATAGCATGTAGAAATCTTACCTTAACGCCATTGTCAAAGACCTCTTGCCAGATCAAGTAACCCTTATTGGTAGCAGCGACAATATTCAAGAGTCTATGAGGGGAAAAAATAAATTAAAAAAGGCATTAAAATACAGAATCTATTCACCTGTTTTACTTCTGAGCGAAGATTTAAATGAGAAACACACCTTTGGATGTAATATGACTCCAGTTTTCTGTAGTCGTTTCCAAAGCCTTGCTGTTTCATGAACGCCTGAATGTCCGGGTTGGACTTCCTGCAAAACAACCAGCGGCTTATCTATATATCCGTCGTATAATATTTGACCCAGAAAAGGGCGGGGGGGTTTCTGAGATTGTCTCACCAGCATGTGAAGTCCACCTCGTCGCCTCCCAGATGGATGTAGGCGTCGGGGAACACGCTGCTGATCTCCTTGAAGAACTGAGTCATGAACTCGTAGGTGGTGTTCAGGATGGGGTTCACGGGACCAAAGGTGCCGGTCGGCGTGGAGCCAGAGTAACAGGGCGTGAGCAGACCTTTTTGTCCTGAGAAGGAAAACACCTCAAGTTAAAAAAAGATAAATAAATAAAATACAAGAAAGCACTGACAATTCGTCAAAACTCACCCTTTCCCCAAGACTGCGTGTGTCCCGGAGTGTCGAACTCTGGAACGACTCGAATGCCTCTCAGACGGGCGAACTCGATCACCATCTTCACGTCGGAAGGCGTGTACACGTGAGTGTACGGCTGATACGACCCCTGTGAACAGTTTAATCAGAACTGAAGTTAGTTTATGAAAACTACAACACCCTAGTAGAAGACAAACTCCATCAAACGTGGTTCTCGGTGACCTGCTGGCTCAGCTGGGGGAACGTCCGGCTCAGGTACGGGAACGACTGGTCGTCCACGATGTGCCAGTGGAACACGTTGAATTTGTTCATCGCCATCGTTTCCTGCACGAACGTGAACGTTTGTTATTACGCGGTAAATTAAATGAGAAGCTGCAGAACGACGCTACCCACCAGATTAGCCAGGAGGACTTTGATGGGGAGGAAATGCCGAGAGCTGTCCAGTAAGATGCCTCTGTGCGCAAACCGGGGGAAGTCGCTGATGGACGTAGCGTTGATGCATTTCTGAAAAGGTCACGGTTAAAAACAGGTTCAGGTTTTAATTATGAGTAAAGAGGAAGGTAACATCCACACCGTCCTTTACTTACAGCTCCGTATTCATCTTCATAAACCAGCTGGGTGAAGGTTTCCAGACCTAAAGATGAATGAAGAATGTAACGTAAACACAAAGCTTTTGAATGCATGTGATAAATGCAACTGTATGACAAGGTTAGCCATGATATGATCCAACAGAGAAGCAGATAAAAGAATGATTTAAAAGCAATGTTTAGGTTAGCTTAGCATGAAAGCTAAAGATGGAAGAAAGTAACCGCTCCTGAACATGAACGCCACATACAGATGCAACTGTTTCACACTCCACACTATTCCTTTTTTTTGTTGTGTTTTTTTTTACTGATTAGATCAATTAGATGTTAATTAAAGAGCTTTACAATTGCTGGAGTGACTGTTTATTCCATTTACAAGCTACATAACCATCATATGGGTGTAGCAACATAGTTAGAAAGTTAATTTAGAGCAGAATTCGAAGGATCTGAACACTGTGACTAATAGTGGGAGAAGGAAAATGAAATCTCACCGTGCAGGGCTCCCCAGACTGTCGGCGCTTTCAGGATGGCAACCGGTTGATCCACGGACAGCTCATCTGCAGACACACAGCTGTACAGTCAAAACTCCACTGGATTGTCATGAGCATGTGTCAACGAGTGTGCGCCAGTGAAAAAAAAAGTACCTCGTCATATTCAAATGCTCCTGCATATCTATTTAAATGAGAGTATTATCGGAAAAGTGAGACGATTAAGAAACTCTGGTTTATTTAAAGAAAAAAAAAAAGAAATGAGCTGCCGTTATTCTGGTAACAGCTGATAAATATTAACTGATCTCATCTTGCAGATAAAAATGTGCAACTTCCTTTTCTGCAGAAGGAGCGCTTGGCGAAGTATTCCTGTCTATTCATACTAACGGGACTAATATTAAAACAGTTAAAAAAAGAAAACGCAGTACATTATATACTTAAAAATAGGAAATTTCACCTTTTCATTTGGCTCCCACCACAAAATACATTCACACTTTAATGCCTCAGAGCTGTTCTCAGAGCATGTGTGTAATCCGGCGATTACACAAGGGCACATTTAAAGTAAAATTGCAAAATACACATATTTAAATATCTATCTTACTATCAGAACTTGATAAATGCAGAAAACAATGTGCAAGTGCAGTTTGATTTTAACGGTTTCATTTAGTGATGGGCAGGAATTCATGGTTCCCTCTTTATCTTCTGTATAATCTTGTAAAGATGTGTCTGCTAACTAAAGCTGTGCAAAAAAGTAAAGTATATCTCTCTGAAGTGAAACAAAGCGTGAAGTAACATCATATGGCATTAACATTCTGCGCCTGCGCGGAAGCAATAAGGAAAACCGACAAATTTCCCCTTCATATTTCCAGGAGGAAGAGACTCACATGACTCGTCGGAAGTCACCTTTGGGTATCCGTCACACTCGGAGTCAGTCGATGTGATCCAGACATGCAGCTCTCTCAGGTCAGAGGAGCCCGTCCTCTTGTTTTTCTGCTGCTTTTTAGCACCGGCAAATATATATTCATAAAACCTGTTAACGATACACAGGCACAGATACAGACGGGGTGAAGCGGGTCCCTGAACGCACCACCACGATTCCCCCCTCAGTCAGACACAGAAACAGAAAAGTTGTACGTATCCAGTAAACTCGCTCCTCACCTCCTGTAGGCACTTTGCAGGAGGATGCAGCTCGGACCAGCCGACGACATCTGGGCGTCTACGATCCTGAAGCTGGAGCCGCTTAACTTGTAAGGAATCTGTGAGATTTGCACTTTCTGCGGCAGCGGCCACAACGAGCCATATTTTGAATCCTGGGCGACCAGCTCTGGCTCCTCTTCGTCTATGTATTCGTCCTGAAGCCCCCGGCAGAAACCGAGGGCCAGAAATAATAGTGTGAACTTCACAGTAGTGCTCATAGTGAAAACGACAACAAGAGTCACAAGACCCGGCAATAGCGCAACGGATTTATGTGGAAAGCAGGGGGCGGGGCCTCCAATGCGGAAGTAATGTTTATGTTTTTTTTTTTAAAGGGGAATTAGCGCTTAGTGGTACGTACTTGGATATAATAAATCTGAAAGTACGTACATGTTTCTTCACTCCGCGAAGTAAATATTAATGTACGCGTTAAGATAAATTTATCGACCCCATTATTTATCGTTTGTTTTTACTTTTCGTTTTTGTTTTTACCCAAATCCCTGGTCACCTGATCTCGTGATAAGGTTGCCAGGCAACAAGCAGCGACATCTGGAAGTCACCGCTATCAAACAATAAGTAAATAAAATAAAATTAATGTTTTTTTAAATTTTATATGCGTTGTTATTAATTAAATTAGATCTAAATGTAATTTTTTTTTAATTAATAGTAAAATGTCTCAATTCAGAGCCTGTGTCACTGTATTTTATCTAACAAATTGTTAGTTTCACTGTAGATAAACACGCTATCCTGAATAAAATGGCTGATAATTAACAACAACAACAAAAAAAATCATATATTTTTGTTATCCATACCCTTAAAATGTGTGAATCTGATTAAAAGCAGCAAACACCACATTTAAACATTTCAACCATCAAAAAGCTGTCTGCTATAAGTTTCTGACCTATAAATGTTTGGGTAGCTTATAATAAAGCATTATATTTTCCAAGATTTTTATTTACTTTTACTTTGCACAGTTGTCAGATAACTGTAGAAATATATACGTTTTTAAAAGTCTAAAGTGTATGACATAGCATGAACAGACAATACTCATGTAAAGTACAAGAACCTGCAAAAGTGCAAAAACATTCAAGGCATGAAATGCATGGGCTAATTTAAAGTAGTATGACCAGGTTGACATTTATAAAGAATCTGATGGGAAGATACAAAGGTTTCATTAAAAATAAACTCTGAATAATGTGAAACAACAAAACAAGAATACATTAACTGAATAAACTAAAATGAATGAATGAAACAGAATCTGTCTGCTCAGCCTGTTTGAGGGGGACTATGGGGTATGTGGCTTACAGTGACACATAATAACAGGATGAACCAGAGGCCGGTTCACAGAGCTGTCAGGGAACAATTTACTCACGATGATGTGAAACTTGTTAGGCTGGGTCCCCATGATGTAAATCATTTAACAGCGGTTTAGACTTTGGGCATAACAAGTAGTAATCTTGGTCAGAGTTGAGCTTAAGGAAGCTAATGTAGGGCAACATAATGTCCTCTGAAATTATGGAAACTGTCACATTCTGATCATATTTTATTTCTAGAGCAAAAACAGTACATAAAGTAATTAATAAGATAAATAACAGTGAAGTAAATGTGGCCAACATATGAAATATACACTCACTTGACAGTGCTCTAGTAAAAAGAAACACATTTTAATATAACAGTCCTAAATGCAAACTGCTGAGATGAGAAGTATTTGTTTACCACGTTTTCTGTAACTGACGTGCTGGACTCAGACGAGCGTCAACCAGCCGGACGAGTTTTCCTTTCCCTCTGCCACTCGTGAGCGAGTTATTAACAGAGGAAGGACAAAACTAGTTCTCATTACCTGTTTGTCTTGTGCAACCTGAGTTCAGTTAAACCTTTAATTATTATACTAGATCAAATTAAAAGTATAATAATTAGAATTAGTATTTTTGCACAGAGCCAGAGGATATTAGAGGTTTCTGACTTTACACAGTCCTGCTGATTCAGCTCTTTTGCTGGTAATTCTGTGAGTTGCAGAAAAAGAAGAATTGAATTATTAGCATTAGGAATGGGATTTTTTTAGTTTGAGGATCACAACATAAAATGGAGACCAGACATCAGTTACAAAAAGATAAACATTTTCTTTCAATAAACTTAGTAAATCGGTTACTTCTACACTCTAAAAAATACTATTAAAAATACTCTAAAAACCTAATTAATCTCTTATGCTCTCAGGTCTGCTGGTGTATCAACAGTCTAGTGTGCACAGACAGATGTTGTCCACTAGGTGTCACTATTGCGTCACAATAAAAGTTTGCTTTCTTCTCACCCCAGCTGTGTGTGATAACATACACCGATCAGCCATAACATTATAACCCCCTTCCTAATATTGTGTGGGTGGGGGAAAGTATCTACGGATCATCCCACAGATACTTGATCAGTTTGAGATCTAGTGAATTTGGAGGCCAGGTCAACACCTTGTGCCGTTTTTCATGTTTTTTTTTTTTGTTTTTGTTTTTGTTTTTTGTACCTAAATAATTTTTGTGTGTGCCACATCAGGGAATGTCATTGCTATGGGGCGGAGGTGTCCAAGTAACATCCACATGAATGAATACCAGGTCCAAAAGTTACATTAAAGAACATTAAATTGTCACGAGATGATCAATGTTATTCACTTCTCCAATCAGTGGGTTTAATGTTTTAATGTAACTAATAAAACACAATGACTATATATTGAAAATGTAAAATTAAAACCCAATATAGGTGTAAAAAAAAATGTTTGATTCATATATATATATATAAAACAGTAGCAATAAGAAAAGTAGATGCTTATTAACTTAATCCATGATTTCATGTTGTGTCCAGTTCCGGCCACTAGGTGGCCCTCCTGTCACACGTATGATGCATTCACTGCCTGCTCTTTGAGGCTGTAGTCACAGTATTACTCTGTCTTGACGGGAACAGAAAGTGGATGAGAGGAGTCTGTAATCACCACAACACATGAGCACATCTCTCTCTCACACACACACAAACAAACAAAATAACAACACAAAGGCCTCGAGGGTCCACCGAGGAGTTCGGTCACAGCCAAATGAGCCGTCACCACAGATGTGATTCACACGACGAGCTCATGGGATAAAGTTGGACTTCCCGTTCTCGGCTGACCAAGAAAGCCGCAATGCCTTTATGATGCTATAGGACTAAATGTTTAACTCGCTGTGAGTCAAACTTCGTGGTATTTCCTATATGCTATTGTTGTAAAGTGTGTCATGAGCCCACAAAGAAAAACAAAAACACAGCACCTTTAATTTTGATCACTGGATCTGGTTTTGTCATTGAGGTATTCACATAATAAAGTATCTTCTTTTTTTTTTTGCCATTTAAACTTAAAAATAGGACAATAAAATAAAACCAATTAGACTCGTGGCTCATGTTTCAGGTTCACACCAAATTCCGACTCATTTTCTAATCTTCTTAGAGTTTTCTACTAAAGGCCTAAAGATTTAAATGGATGCAGTTTTTCACAATAAAAGTGAGACTCAAAAATAAACCACGTAACGCTTCTCGCACTTTTGCAGCGGCCAGAGTTTAACATTTCTCTCTTAAATAAATGATCAGATTGCTTTTCGAGCAACTGGGGGAAAAAAATAGCTCTACTTTCTTTTAAGAGGGACGGAGGGATGAGGGGGGGAAGGGGGAAGGGGGGGGGCTGCCTCGGGACACCACATCTTCATGCATACTCCCCTCTTTGTCTCCCTGCACGAGGTGACGGTCCTCCCCCTTCCTCGCTGTAAACACACCCATTGATTTGTGAGAGAGAGAGAGAGAGAGAGAGAAGTGGGAGCGCAGGAGGAGGAGGACCGTCACAGAAAGCACCGGAGCGACGGCGGCGCAGGCAGACGCGAACATCCCGGCTCATCATTCACCGCAAAACGATCCTTTATTTACGCGCACTCATCGGGGATCTGGACGAGCGATAACGGCCTCATCTGACACCGAGCACCCCGGCTGCATACGTTTGTTTTATTTTTATTTTATTTTTTCGGGAATAACCAAGGAGTTCCACTCCCCGAGCGCACGGCTTGCATCGTGGCTCTTTCAGAAGTGGCATGTTCGAGGGATACGGCGGACGCAATTGAACTCCTGCTTTCACCCAAAGAGGTAAAAAAAAAAAAAATGCGAATAAATCACACACACACAAACATGTGAGATCTTATTGATAGATTGTTGTGAGTTAAAAGCTGTCGCGTCCAATTCTGAAAGCATGATGATGATGAGGAGGAGGAGGAGGAGGAGGCGGCGGCTGTGTCTGAGACAACAGAGAGCAGGAGAACGGGCTGATTGTTTCATGTTATCCCTTTAGACTCGTTTATATTACTTATCTCGTTCCTCGTGCTTTGATTATGGTGCATTTTTTTTAAAAAAATGCTTTTTTTCATATAGTCGACCTCAGCTGTTCCAGTCCATATTTAACACCTCCGGTTTGACTACCAGCTCCATTCTGTTAGTAATTCTGCAAACATGCACACGACTAGCGGCTGTTCTGTCCTCCTCTTTGTTTTGCATTTGTCTTTCTCTTTTTCTCTCTCCCTCCCTCTCCCTCCCTCTCTCTGTGGCAGATGTACAGATAGGTCCACATAAGCGCAGTGTTTACTTTTGAAGTGTCTCCCTCCCATCCCTCTTTCCTGACTTGCATGGTTGACTGTGAACACCTGGCAATGATTTTGAAGGCAGGCTGCAGCCAGCCAGGCCTCAGAGAGACGGGAGTCCAGAGGCTGCATGTGTGCGCTCCGAGCGCGGCGCGTTAGTGTAAAGCTGTTCTGGTCGTGCGGTTGTGGGTCTGGTTTCTGTGAGGGGATGAGGATGACAACTCTCACAGCCGAAACAAGACACACGCGTCCTCTGGCCCTGCTGTAACTACTCTGGTAGCAGGAGGCGAGTCTGGGAAGTTAATCAGAGCGACTTAGGGCTGCAATTAATGGTTACATTTATCAAATTATGTTTCATAAGGCTATAAATATCTAAGTGTCCGGGGCCGTGTGTTGTTTTGCCTGAAAAACATCACCAGGAAGTGAAGTTATTACGCTGTGTGACAAAAGAAGGGACATTCCACAAAATTAGATTTCTCTGTCCATAAATACCGAGACATCAAACTAACCATTAACATGATGAGGACAAACCCTCTTTGCTGTGACACCTTCGCCATGGACACACATGAAAGAAGCCAAATCAACGGAGGCATCAGTTCAGATCTGGGATAAAAAGAAAATGTAGGCCAAGTCTAAAAAGGAAGCTCAGCAGTTCCTGCTTATTCTATTTCCTCATACATGTCATGTAAATAATCCCTGTTTGCATATTTGGTTACACTTCTCTGGTAAACTACACAAAGATATTCGTCAAGATAACAGAGTAATATTTAACTAGCAATCAGAATAACAAGGCCTCAATCAGAACCGACCGACCCAATCAGATTGAGAGGGGGGGCGGTGCAAACCTTAAATCAGCTCCAAATAACTGTGTCAACACTTGAACTGGTGGTTTCTCTCTGGCTGGAATAAACCCACTCTTTCTGAGCGTCTTTTCTCCACGTGGGGTAAACACCAGGTGATGTGATGAGGAGGGACAGAAACATGGAGGAAGCAAAACAACCAGTTGTTCAGACGAGTGTCAGCAAAGCGTGATGCACTGGGCCGTGTAAACACATAATATCTTATCAGATCATTTTATTTAGCGTCCATTTAAACAGTTAAGTTGTAATCTCTGATAAGAGTGATTTCAGTCCGGTGGAGGAAATGTTGTCAGTGTCAGCCAGGTTCTGATAACTATTCCCTAAAACTTTCAGAAAGTTTGGACTCGTCAGCGTTCAAACGCTGTGCGCGTCAACGGTGAAGCAATAATTCAAGCAGTGATATCTGATTTCTGCAACAAACTCTCCTTACAGTAGATGTTTGAAGTGTAGGTTCACATTTCAAGGTTAGTCGAGAGTTAGGACTGAATAAAACATTCACCAAAAAACCTATGCACTAAAAACATAAACAGACAGCTTCAAAACCGTAAAAAAACATGTACATTTTATAACGAACAACACATTATTAACGACACACGAATGAACACGTGGAGTTCAGGATCTCTAGCCTTTGTTTCATGTTTTATCATTTAATATGCAAAAATATCTGGGTTCCTGTTCTTGAGTGAGCGATGTTGCACAGCCTTGATGATTGATAACCCAAGCAGAACTCCTCTATGTATGAGAGCAGCATTACCCTCATTTAGACACCGAGGCAAATTCATTTAGATAAAAAAGTTTTTCTAATTCGATGAAATGCTTGAGAAGACGCTCTTTGAAACTCTGGACTGTCGCTTGGACCGCGGACAAAAAATGTTTTCTGTCGTTTCTGAGAACGAGGCCGTGTCATGCTTTGCCATTATCAAGATGAGATAATGGCAAAGCATGACACTGCCGTTTTCAGAGAAACTCTGGAAGCGAGAGCGGCTGCTCCGAAACTACACTCCAGGTTGGCCTCTTTATCGTGGCGGCGCTTAAATGTTTCTAACGACGTCGAATTAATTACAGTTTTATCACTGTCTCAACCCCCCCGGTGAGAAAATCACCACACTGCATCATCCTTTGCCGTGTAATGATTTGCTGACTCTCAAACCCTGTCGAGCGAAGGTTACACTTATTAACATGCTAATTATTAGCGCACGCTCTCCAATTTAGTGCCTGGCTTATTAGGGCCACTTATTCAAATCGAGCTATTTACACTTGAGATCCTGAGCTTCTTCGGTTTGTGTGCGAGTGTGTAGGTGGTGACATGTGCAGGTGAGAGATACGGCGAGGATATTCTCATTATAGCTGAGCCGGAGGCCAGGGGATGATGGGTTGCCAGTTTTGTCACTGCTGGAATGTAATAAATCTTGTCGAACCAAGGTTGCAGCTGGTTTTGCGTTTCATTAACTTTTGATGAATAACATTCGTCTTCGTATTATTATGAGATGGAAATGCTCCTACGTTTTAAAGACACGTTTAAGAGTTTTCAGATGAAATCTGGGAACACCAGTGCAACATCTACCTGTGTTGTATTGCCTTTAAAATGATTGATAACTGTGGTCTGGTCACGTTCATATAAGTTATTTAAACTTGAATAGTACAAAAAACAAGAGTGTACAGCCATGCTATTGATCGTGAGGGGTTGAATTTAGACATGGCGCTACTTTAAGTTAAATGCTAACATCAGTATGCAAACATATTCCAACTGACAATGCAGATATTATTAAAACCTGTGTTGTTGGCTAGAGAAAAAAAACAGTTGACAGCTGCACAGTGGCTCATCAGAGGCAATATCCTCTCAGCATCATGAAAGAAATTCAGTAAATTCAGTATTCAGTGAGATATGAAGCTAAAGCTATGAGTGGCACTGCTCGCCAGAAATCCCCATTGGACTTGTATTTGTACCTGCAGGGTTCAGGCCTGATTGCTTATTCATGAGACTGCATTCTGAGGATTTCTGAGCAGATGATGCAACTTAAGGAAAATGGAAACTGCCCTCCTCTCTCCGCAGCTCTGACCATAAAAGAATCGTTTATGACACACAGGAACTTTTGAACTCTCATGAAGGGAAAAATCTTTCTTTTTGAGCATCAAACACCTGTAGATTTTTCAGAACACATTTGCTCACTGCCACAGCTGGACCTATTTCACTTACACAAGATTATGTTTGTGAGCCGGAAAAACTTTCAAAAATGCTCACACCTATTGGTGCGTATAGATGAATACAGTTGAAAGCCGTGAAGCTCCACAGAGTTGGTTATTATTGAGCGTATAAACGGAGGGCAGAGGAATAGATCATGCTGCTGGAATCTTTTTAAATGGTTTTTCCAAACCTCTTTTGCGTTGGAATTCATGGTAACTGGCAGGTGTCCTCACTTGCAGTTGTTTGCTAGCAACAAGCTTGTTTTGATACGTAAAAGGGATACATATGGCATGGAGCAGATTTACTCTTGAGTAATCTTCTATCAAAATGTTAGCAGAGACCTATAGTCTGTGGAGCAGGCCAGAAACATTAAAATGTCTGTTCAAGGAATGTATCAGCTGTTGATTTACAAGGTCAGGCTGGGACTCTCTGTAAATAGAGCGCGGGACTTGACACTTGACATGACTAGAAATTGGGTGGAACGAAAGTGAGCTCTGAGAAGACAGGACTTGCAATTTCCTGGAAGTAAATTTTGTGCATTTCTCAGAGGCTTAAAAGAATGCTGCTGCTTAAGTGTTCTCTGCAAAAGGGACCCTTACTTACTAAATCATGCCATCTCTGATAGGGGGGTAGCTTTCCTTAGAGCTGAAAAGTGTAAAGGCCTCCGAGACTCTGTGAGGAGACAGTTATTTTCTACTTGACCTTCATAGCTCCCAGATGCGAGCTGTTTTGCAATTTGCATTCACGTCATCTTTGGCTAAATGTTATTCTGTTATATTAGTGTTGTATTTTCGCATCAATAGCACAGTGTGTACTTGTGCAGTCAGTTTATGGCTATATTTAAACGTTTAAAGAACTGAATGTATTGGATATTAAAAATGAAACGCATTAAAGAGAACAATTTCTTTCCTTTTTTGTTTCAGGATTCAATGAAAATGTCCGTGTGCGTCCATGAGAACCGGAAGTCCCGAGCCAGCACCGGCTCTATGAACATCTACCTTTTCCACAAGTCCTCCTATGCCGACAGTGTCCTCATGCACCTCAACTCTCTACGGCAGCAAAGGCTCTTCACGGACGTCCTGCTTCATGCTGGCAGCCGCTCCTTTCCCTGCCATCGCGCCGTGCTGGCTGCCTGCAGCCGCTACTTCGAGGCCATGTTCAGTGGTGGCCTGAGGGAGAGCCAGGCCAGTGAGGTGGACTTCCGCGACTCCATCCACCCGGAGGTTTTAGAGCTTCTGCTTGATTATGCGTACTCATCACGCGTGGTCATCAACGAGGAGAATGCAGAGTCACTACTGGAGGCCGGGGACATGTTGGAGTTTCAGGACATTCGCGACGCTTGCGCCGAATTCTTAGAGAGAAACCTTCACCCGTCCAACTGTCTTGGGATGCTGTTGCTGTCTGACGCCCATCAGTGTACCAAGCTGTCAGAGCTCTCCTGGGGCATGTGTCTCAGCAACTTCCCTGCTATTTGCAAGACAGAGGACTTCCTCCAGCTGCCCAAAGATATGGTGGTGCAACTTTTGTCACACGAGGAGCTAGAAACAGAAGATGAGAGACTTGTTTATGAAGCCGCCCTTAACTGGATCAACTATGACCTGGAAAGGAGGCACTGCCATCTACCAGAGCTCCTGAGAACCGTCCGCCTAGCTCTGCTGCCGGCCATCTTTTTAATGGAGAACGTCTCGACAGAAGAACTGATCAACGCCCAGGCCAAGAGCAAGGAGCTGGTGGATGAAGCCATCCGCTGTAAGTTGAAGATCCTGCAGAACGATGGTGTTGTAAACAGCCCATGTGCACGACCAAGAAAAACCAGCCACGCGCTCTTTCTTCTGGGTGGGCAGACTTTCATGTGTGACAAGTTGTACCTGGTGGACCAGAAGGCCAAAGAGATCATCCCTAAGGCTGACATCCCCAGCCCCAGGAAGGAGTTCAGCGCCTGCGCTATTGGCTGCAAGGTGTACATCACTGGTGGGAGGGGCTCAGAGAATGGCGTGTCCAAAGATGTATGGGTCTACGACACTGTCCACGAGGAATGGTCGAAGGCAGCGCCCATGCTCATCGCCAGATTTGGCCATGGCTCCGCAGAGTTGAAACACTGCCTCT
The DNA here is from genome assembly GCF_022458985.1 of Mugil cephalus. Taxonomy (NCBI): domain Eukaryota; kingdom Metazoa; phylum Chordata; class Actinopteri; order Mugiliformes; family Mugilidae; genus Mugil; species Mugil cephalus. Next base: position 5,111,927 of record NC_061788.1, on the reverse strand, counting down.
ACGTCGTAGGGGGTCACACTGCAGCAACTGGCTGCCTCCCAGCTTCTCCGTCAGTGTCACTCAAACAGGTGGAGCAGTTCGACCCAGTGGCAAACAAGTGGACCATGGTGGCTCCTCTTAGAGAGGGCGTGAGCAATGCGGCAGTAGTCAGCGTCAAGCTCAAGCTGTTCGCCTTCGGAGGAACCAGCGTCACCCACGACAAGCTGCCCAAGGTGCAGTGCTACGACCCACAGGAGAACCGATGGACTGTGCCCGCATCCTGCCCGCAACCGTGGCGCTACACAGCTGCGGCCGTGCTGGGCAACCAGATCTTTGTCATGGGCGGGGATACCGAATTCTCGGCATGCTCGGCGTACAAGTTCAGCAGCGAGACCTACCAGTGGACTAAAGTGGGGGATGTGACGGCCAAGCGGATGAGCTGCCAGGCCGTGGCATCGGGGAATAAACTGTATGTGGTGGGCGGGTACTTTGGCACACAGCGGTGTAAAACTCTGGACTGCTATGACCCCACACTGGATTCGTGGAACAGCATCACGACTGTGCCATACTCACTCATTCCTACTGCTTTTGTCAGCACCTGGAAACACCTACCTGCTTGAGTCCTAAATCTTCGATCTGCACCCTCTCCATGAGGTAAGCTCAAACTAAAGCACTGGCCTCTTTTGGTTTCACAGTGCTGATAAATATTGTTACGGTTAAGGCTCTGATTTAGGGTCTCTTAGGTGTTTTCTGGAGATTTCCGGAACAGGCTTGTCAGCAGAAAAGAGAAGGGATACCCAGGGGAGGGAGGATAGACCAGCGGAGAGAACTGATAGGGGCTTGTGTGCGTTAGTTAAGTGAGTTATGTGGCTGTGGGGATGGGCTGAAGGACAGAGAGGGTAATTGAAAGAGAATAGGATACTTTTATAGCTCCTGTGGGGGAAATCTTTCTAAGTGGGAAAAGGGGGTCTGCCAATTAGACAAGCCTACACACCAGCAGGCTACAACACTCTGGCGGGGCTAATCCACTCTCAGTTGCCTTCCTTTGATGAGGTTACGGTCTTTACGCCGGGTGAGAGGGAGGCAAGCCTGCAACTCACGCAGTGTCGGAAACCATTCATCATCACTTACAGGCAGAGGTGACTGAGAGAAGTGGCAGCGAGGGGAAGTGAGGATTGAGAGTTGTGGATGTCCACAGCCCTACCCCTTGCCAACTCCGCTTCCATCTATGTCTTCTTCATGGGCTTATTCTAACTCCAGCTCTGATGATAAACAGGCCAGACGTATGTGGAGCATGGTTAGTCAGCTGGCAAACCTGATCTTTCTGCACAGTGCAGGGTCACGATCACATCACATCGCACAATCCCTACACCGAGGCTCCCACATATACCCATGGAGTCAGTCCTCCCATTTTTCTGCTTTTTTCTTCTTTTTTTTTAAATGGCTGGCAGCCCTTGGTCTCCTAAAAATTCAAAGGAGCAATGTAGAGTGACTCCCCAGCTGTCCAGCTCTGCACCGTTTCCCATTTGATAATGCCAGCAAACAGTCTGATGTTCCTCCTCTCTGCAGGATGGAATATTTTTTAAGACTTATTATTCCCTTTCTTTTCAGTGACTCATCTCTGTAAAAAGGTTTGCACTACTTCGAGGCCAGTGCAACACAGCGTTCAATGAAGTGAATAATCTCGCCAGTAATTTAACACAGAATAATTTTTTTTGTGCGCCTGTCTGTCATGGCAACTGACAGTCTACTCACTGAACACAGTGAAGAAGTGGAGGAATGGTAACGGATGCTGACTGCTAAGGAATGAAAGGGAAAGGAAGGAAGTTAGACCTCACACAGGGAGACTGTGAGACCAAAAACAAGTTCTCTCTGTATTTTCCCGGGGGAACAATTCCAGCTTGTCTGAGATTCTTCCTTTTAAGATATTTCTTTCAGTGGGTGTAAATGGTGGCCATATTTACGGGATGATGTTACAGGATGTAGGGGGATTCACTGATCTGATGACTAATTAAATGTAGCCATGACAGTCAGTAAGAATGAAACTGAATTCAAGGGGTCTTTTAAACCAGAAAAGAGTCTAGACATCTAGATTATATGGGTCTACAGGCTTAATCAGTGCAAGGTATAAGCAAGGGATAAAACTTTTCCACCTTTCTAGTGTATGTTTGTTGCCCTAAGTAGCACTGACTAATCTCATTTCTTTGGTTGCATACAGTTAAACAGTTTTTTCCTCTTCTAGTGAGCATAAGAGGCGGGACCCCTTGGCATAACCTGTTATTAAACAACCTAACGAGTGGCATTTGCCAAGCAAACATTTCAAACTGAATTTTAAACTGTTAACTGAACCCAAACGTGCAGCCACAGATGTTGTCTCTCATCTCCCCGGCTCTGGTCTCAAGTTACTAGTGGGACTGTAAACAATGACCGTCAAACAGAACAGGGAGTCTCAGCTCAGATGTGCATTATCGGGACATCTGCTAGCTCCATTTGACGGCCCAAAACAAACACATGACAGTGTATAAAAGCTTTTTCCATCATGTCAGGTCTGGATTCACAATGCCACAACCAACGGCCAATGAGCTCCGGTTTAATTCCAGGAGGTTAACAATCGTGGCCAAGAAATGATTTAACATAACATTTAACAGTTGTTGGATCAATAGGTGAATCTTGTTGGCTTCAGATATGGCTAAACTAGGCGTTTCTAGTTAAGCTAAGCTAACCTAATATGCTGGTTCTAACTTTGAATTCAGGCAACAGTTATGGGAAAAGTCTCAATCTTTAAATGTCCAAATTCTTCAAATAATGAAGTGGAAGGGAATTTGATTCATTTGGGAAAATAATAAGAAATGTTTATTAGTCAAACGGGGTCATGTTAACTACAAATGTCCGTATGAATAGCCCTCTCTTGTGGGACTCAAAAACAACTTTGGTGGAAAATTTTGGCAACAAGTTGTGACGTGTTCGCTGACGTTGTCATTAAAGGTCAGGTAATATATTGTAATTTAATTGAATAGATTTTTTTGTATTACCGTGCACGTCGCTTCCCATGCCTGGACACTTCTGGATTTCAAGTAATATTCCTAAGGCACGCACATCGTTTCGATCTCCTTGCAAGAAAGGTTTATTTGTTCACTCGTCATGTGCCCGTCCTCCGGCAGAGGCATGGGAAAAGCCCACCTCCACACGGAGATGACACAGTTTTACATTCACATTTAATAAATAAAAAAAAAAACGGTGTAGGCTGCCAAGCGTGTGATGCACAGATAGGAACGTATTAAGTAAAAGCTTTAAAAATGGAAAGGTCAAAGTGAAACTCTTAGAGTAAAATGCAGGCAGATGTGAAAAGTGTAGAAGGCTGAGGGGGAGATAAGAAGCTGGATAAAGGCCAGGCTGTGCTAAGGAAACGGAGTGGGCGGATTTGCCAAATGTATTAGTCTAGCAGCAGATCCAGGATGGACACATTAGAGGGACCTGTGCGATGTAATGATATATGCTAGCTCTGAAGTGTGTGGTTTATTAGATCATAGTGAGGAAATAAAATGCAATCCAATACAACATATGTCGACAGAAATACCGCTCTCCACCCTGACTCTTAAACAGAGGGAAACACTTTGAAAGGTTTTTCTTTTCTTTTTTTTTATGTCTGATCTTAGTTCCCCAAGATGTGTTTCTGCTTCTCTTGTACTTCTTCTTTTAAATAATTCAAAGAGTCACCTTTCAAAAAGGTTCAGTTTGCTTTCAGGCATCTCCGCACATCTTATTAGCCTGTTTAACAAGCCATTCTTTTTTTCTCTTCCTTTAGATTTCCCTGTTTTGCATCATCTACTGGTCTCCCAACTGTGAAGAAGCACACGTTCTCTTCCTCCTGAAAAAAAATTCAAAAAAATTCAAAAAAATTATTAAAAAAAAAAAAAAGGGAAAAGAGAGACGCCGAGCAGTGATGTACAGCTACCCGCATTCATTTTTGACGTCGCAGCGATGCAGAGCCGGAGACGGCTGGACACTTCCCCCCGTCTCGTTTCTGAGAAAGGAAGCCGAGGCGGACGCGCAAAGAAACCAAACAAAACTGCTGCTTGTTGTATGAGGCGACCTTGTGTGGCATACCTGCCTTTCGCTTTCATGCTGCCGTAGGAGCGCCGCAAACATATCACACAACCCGCATTTGTCCCGTTTAGTCGTGACAGGCTTGTGAGGATCTGTATCGATGTTTTTCTCTATGGTAATAATAATAATAATAATGTTAAAAAAAAAATACTGTATAGCATGATGTTTAGATTGAAGAAGGGGGAATGCAATGATCGGTGTGCTAAAGAACAAAAAGACTGAACATAGGTTTATAAAAAGGCACAATGAAGGAGCAAATCCCCACTTCTATACCCTCTTAAATAAGTTTGTATTTACTTTCGATTATTTCCGACGTCTGACAGCTCTGACACGGAGACCTCCGCCTCTTACGAAGGCTTTCACTGCGAGTCACGAGGCGCCCGACGACCAGACACCAGCTGAGGTTGAGGAGGACGGGGAGGGGGTTCGGTGCGAGTTGGTCCCAGGTGCCTCCGGGTCACGACCTTTTACGTGTTTGCTGTTTTGCAGCGACGCATTAGCGCCCGGCCGTCCACCGACCCCACCGCCGTACGCGCCCGCTACGGGAGGAGCGCCGTCACATTGAGCTGTACGCTTAGATGCTGTAAAAGCTCGCTGAGTCACGGCTGAACCCTTTTAAGAGCATGCACACTCATCGTGATTCAGTACAAACTGGCATGAACTCCTCTCCGTGGTCGCAGGAATCCTGTCACCTTAACACAAACTGAGAATCTCATCAGTTTCTTCTTGCTGCAATGTAGTCTTAATTTATATGGCAATGGTTACTCTGTTCTGTAATATGTTTAATCCTATTTATTTCTTCTCTGCCTGCATTCATATGTGAATGTATGTTTTTTTTTTTTGTTGTTTTTTTTGGGGTTGTGTCATGCATGGCCATGTGTTGTGTTCTATTTGATCTCAGTGGGGCTGCATTTTGCACAGTTCAGTCTCATTCTCTTAAAAGACACGGAGGTGCACCTCAGTTATTTCCGAGAGCGTGGATGGAAGAGGAAGAACGGCTCAAATTACTGGTGACGTGAAGCAGTCGTTAGCAAAGGTCATGGGGTCCCTACCGCGTCAAACACTGCGTCCGATGGATTCTTTTTAGGCTCCAACCTGGGCCCAAACCTGCCTTAAACCGGCCCAATTTGGAGCCCAACTGAAGCAATGAAACGAGATTTAAAAAACTACAGCTGAACGACGCATTGTGTGACCCGTTAACTAGGAGGGACATCACAGGGCGACCCCCGGACATGGTTAAGAATGCCACGGTCTTTGCAGCTGTCTGTCCTGAGGACAGCTGGAGGGACGGTCACATGCGCTAACTTAGCCGCGTTGAGTGTAAAAGTCTTCTTTACCGTAACACTGAGGAAAGGGTTTGGTCCAGTGAGCTGCGCGTTGTTAAGGGCAGACACCACAGTGCTTTTCACCATAGTGTCATTGATGCACATAAAAAAAAAAAAGAAAATAAACATATTGCTGATGAAGTTTTATGAAGACCAAAAAAGAAAAGAAAAAAACAGTGAATGTCTTAAAAAAAAAACAAAAAAAACAACTTGCATATGAAATACTACGAAATAATCAGTGTTTCTGTCTGTGTCCGTCTACAAAACATTGACGTTTTACAATTGAATATTAATGGAATCATTGAGTTTCAATGTAAGAGGTGGTGTTTTGGTGTCTTTTTTTTTTTTTTTTCAAATGTCACGGACTCATGAACTGAAATCTTTCAGAGTAGTGGTGGGAGGGCGGGTGAAGTGGCTAACAGCCCCTTTAATGCTAGTTCACCTCCTTAAGCCACCCAAAAGTTCCATTCATTAGCGAGACCTCTGCGGAGACCATTGTGACCTCCTCCAACCACTGAGCACGGAGCCTCTGAGCTCCCACCAATCAGATAAGAGCGTTTCTTTCCCATAGAGCACACGTTTCCCCGGCAACAGCGAGTAATGAATGCCCCTTCAATTTGCACCTAATTGCTGAGTGGCATTTCCCATTTCTGCTCTTGCCCTCCTCTTATCCTCCGTCTCAGATTCGAGCGCAAATAAAAAAAAGAACAAAAAAAAAAAGAAAAAATTGGACAGAAAACACTGTCGGCGTGCATCCGTTTCTTTTCTCTCTCTCTCTCTCTCATCATGTAAGAGTTTAATTTCTATTTTTTATGGCATTATTTTGTACATGTGATTTTTTTCACAATGTGAAATTTCATGGCTAATAAACATAAAGAGTTTTTTCCTCTTGAACGTGATGTGTCGCCTCTTTTTTTTTTTTTTTTCATGATTTAGAAGTGGGAAGCACCACCACCTTCGGGTGTTTTCTCCTCCTCTTGCTGCATGTTTCGCATATTTAGGCTTTAGCTTTTGGAGTGAATGCAGCAGCCAGAGAAAGAGAGAGAGAGAGAGAGTGTCCTGGGGTATTTAAGGCAGTATATCATGCGTACCGCTTTTGTTCTGTGGAGGAGGGACTGAAAATCATCTTATCTGCGCCTCTGGCTTCTAAACCTTCCCTGCACAAGAACAGGCAAAACACAGCCAGATACTTTCCCTTTCTCTGTCAAGTCACCTTGGCAACGGCAACTTATCTGCAAACTGTGGGGGCTGGAGGACAACACCAAGTCTTAAAAAGCACCTCTCTCCCGACGCTCCTCCCTCCCCCCTTTGCTCCCAACACCCCACTTTCTCCCTCTGTCTCGGCGACATTCACTGCAACGAGGTGCAGCCGTCCTTCCTTTGACGTCCAGCAACGAGCCCGGCGTCCATTAGTGAGCGACTGCAGAGCCGCTCGCCGCATTCCTCCGGCTCTGAGGAGTCCAGCTCCGCTCGCTGTTTACATTCTTCGCCCTGATGCGACTCCTGACCGGTGACTTGCGGTTGAGAAACACCAGTTCTACTGGATCCTGACCCTCATGCGTTCGCAAACAAAACATAAACGGGGGAAGGTTGGGGTGGGGGGGGGGCCTTGGGAAATAAACAAACATTCTTCCTTCTGACTGTCACAGAATCTGCTGAGGTGTTGAAACGAGCTGCTCAGATCTTATCTGCGCGAATGTTTCTCTGCTGGGAAGCTGGAGGGAACAACGGTCAACATTCAAGGTGAAATGTGGGGGCTCTGTGTGTGTGGGAGGCCCCTCTGCGCCCCCCATCCGCGTTATCCGACTTTCCCTCCCATTAATCAAGGCCGGAAGCTGGGACTTCCTGTCCCCCAGGAAGTACACCCCCCCCACCACCTCCAGAACACACAGCGGATGGCTCAACCCTTCAACACTGTGAATCCTCTGGGTGCTGTTAGCGTATGCGGAGCTTGGCCGAACAGAGTAAAGTGTAGTACTTTGTGTGGGCAGTCTGCATGTGTGGCCGGGTGTGATGAAAACAATGTACCTACATGTCGGCGTCGCCTGGCAACGCAAGGATCAGCCATGACTCACTCACACATGCAGATATGTGCGCGTTTTACAATAAAAATTGCAACTATTCTACTTTAAATTTCAAAAAAAAATGTCAGGAAAAGATGTAGCGCACGTGTTAATTGTTGGGTGAGCCAAGGGTCACCGGCCAGGAGATGTGGTGTCAGGCCAAAGACGCTGTTATTACATTATCCAAAACCTTTAGCAGCAGAGTCGTAATGGGCCGTGAAAAATAAAAATTAAAGGTAAATATGGTGTGTAAATGTTGGCGACTAATTACTTCCTGGCTTCCTTACATTCCCTCGCGTAGCGCCAAGTCCACTGGTTCCTATCAAAGTTCCTGCAGCACCACAAATATATGGCTTTGATTGTTTTACTTTGGTTTTCCCAAAACAACTGGGCCCTGCAGAGTTTGTTGCAAACATTACCCAGATGTAATTGTTCCCACAGCGTGTTCGCTGCGGATGAAGCATTAGGGTCAGGAGGTTACCGAGTTCAAGTAACCTCAACTTTGAGGAGACGGCCAATGGAAGACACTCAGTATGTTTACATGCACATGAAAATAAAATAAAAATAAAAATAAATAAATAATACGTATTAGGTCAACTGGAAAGGGGGCTGTATTAACCCGCTGAAAATACACACATCGCCACCTAGTGTGGAGGAGGAGGACATGTTTCCGTCGATTTTCTCCGCTGCATGTAAAGTGGCACAAGGACCGCATTCAGAAAGTCTAATTTACAGCTGATTGGAATATAACGCAAACACAAAGGTGCCCAGATATTTACCACAAGAAAAACTTTGGTTCCTACCCCGAAATCCACCACGTCGATAGCGGCGACGTTGATGCTACCGTACCCTTCAAACTGACAGTTGTGAGGCGAAGAAGAGCTCGCTGCACCCACACACTGGCAATATTTGAATTGTTCTACTTGTTAGGAAACATTCGGGGTGGGAACTATACAAGAGGGTTACCTTGGCAACCAAAGCCTGGAGTGCGACCAACATTGAGGGTGATGGGGCTTCCAGAGTATTTCTTGCAATGTGATATAAAAAAAAAATGCAATTTAACTTTCTGTGCACAAACTGCTGAATCGATAGTTATTAGAGTTGACTGTCGAGACCCAGTGGCAATGTATTCCACAGGTCAAACAGACCAGTCCCCCTACCCTCTCTGAGGATCTCTTCTCCATTAGCAGTGTGGGGTGCAGGTAGGTGGACACACAAAGCTGCAGAAGCCTGAAGAGCTCTGTTCGCCGTCGCCCACCCGCAAAAACATTCATACCATGCAGGGTGGAGCCGCTTTCCACCATTCCAGACACACACACACACACAGACGCTCTGATCATGTCAGGGATGTTTTCAGAATGAGAGAGCCATCCTCTGGGTTGTGCTCGCTGTGACCCCGGAGTTACATCAGCATTCAGGGAGGCAGCTGAAGACCAGGCCGCCTCAGGCGAGGGGACCGTGTCAGGGACCAGCGAGCTGCTGTCACATGTCCACAAAGAGGCTTTCCAGCAAAGACTTCTCGCTTAAAGCGTCACATGGTATCTGCAGCCACCTCTCATATAACACCTGGACATCAGCTTGTGACTGAAATGTTGTCTTGGGTACATAACAACAACAATTTTTACAGTGTTGTTCTGTGCACTTAAAGAAAGTTTAATGCACTTTCGAAAGCTCCTTCAGCTGCTCATCTGGAGTCAAGTCTCCGGAGATAACGAACCAGGGAAAAAACATCTTCTGCTGGGCTGCTGAAGAAAGGGCCATGCGCTGCTCCGAGATCACGCAAGATTTTGTAAAAAATCCTCCCTTATCAGTGCTTTCTGCAACCTGCAGAACAGAACACAGAGCGACGACTCCAGAGATGTTTCCCTGGTTACGGAAGATTACCCTTGTTTGTCTCCTGTTGCTCAAATCTGTTTTATCTCTAAATGCTTCGCATTTTTTTTTTCTTCAGCTCATTTGGTGCATGACTAACACATCTCCTGTTAGTGTTGAGTTCATCCCCCCACGGCATGCCCCCCTCCCCCTTTCCCCCCTGCGTTATCATGAGAAGGCCGGATGAAAACGGACGAGAGGTAATTAAGTCTGAGGAGGTCTGCTCAGGCGCACAAAGCCTCTTCTTTCTCCTTCCACCCCCGCCACTTGTGTCATTACTGCAGCCTCCCGCCCCGCACGATCCCGCTGACCCCATCCTTAAAAAATTTGTGGCTATCGCAGTAAAGATGCCCCGCTGATTGGGGTGCTTTGCAGCCACAAGCTAATTTGCTTCTTGAAGATCACCTGGAAAGTGAGAGGAAAGTGCTGTAATTAACAGAACACAGGGGAGCAACAAAAACTGACTGTCCTTGACTGTTTGCCTTTTTAACCACTTTAGGAAGAACTCCACATACTTACACAGGCAACAAACTTTAAGGTACAGCTACACACTTGCTGAGAGGGATACTGTATGAGCTACAGAGTTAGCCAGGCATGTTGTAGTTTTCTTCTAGTTTACAGTCCTGTTGCTTGGCTAAGCTAATTGCAGCTATTATTAAGTAAAAACTATTTGCATGAAAAATTCCTTTAGAAGTTACAGTCACTAATCGATTTAGGTGGAAACATAACAATACTCATATTGCTATTCAAACTTAGCAAATAATATTCTATCAGATAGAATTATTAAACAAATTTATCTTTGTGCATGACATTGATTAACATTGTTGAATTGCTGCTAGCCGCTCTGTCAGGTCGAACCAAACAGCGGTATCGTAAGTGAAGCTAGCGCTGCAGTTCCTCAAATGGCCACTTGAGGCTGGTTCGAAAAGCCGGTCCTAAAATACCAATTTAAAACAGAAATAAACAGCCTGTTTCCAACTTGGTGAACAAGAAAAAAACAAACAAAACAAAAGTCACTGTAGCTAAACTGTTACATGTATTAAGATTTTAAGCTATGCATAACAAGGGGCGTGGCCAATTTGAGTGACACGCAGGTGCCGCCACAGCAGATGACATCTACCCTTCTGACTAGGTGTCATCTGCCAATCATACCTCCATCTCTATGCATGTTTTGCCACTTCCTACATGGCCACAGCCATTACCGCCCACACTGAGCTTCATGGGAGAGGGATTTATCCTCTCCTCATACATTTGGCGTAATGTAAGTAGATGCTAAGTATTTGCATATATTGACATATGTTGTTACACTACAATGCTGTCACAAGGGTATACAGCTTAGTTAAAAGTTGAAAAAATAGTCAACATGTGAAAGCAGAGGGGAGTTAGATGGTTATGTGGTTCTTGTTGGACACAGTCGAAAAGCTTCCACGCTCACATAGATACACTGTGATAATAATTCATCCTGAAGGACACATGAATGGTTCCATCCAATTCCGACATTTCACTTAGTCACACAAATGTCAACCTGGTGGTGAAACTGAAGGAAAGGTCACCAAAGAGACTATAAATGTTTGTACAAAAATTTCATCCAGCAGCTGTTCTCATTGTTTAGTCTGGACCAGAGAGATGGACGGACTGCCGCGGGAAACGTTGGGTTTATTAAGGAAAACTGGACGTTTAAGGATTTATTTCTCTAAATGTGTGTGTGGCAGGCGTTTCCCATCTGAGATGGCCGCCGGCTGACTTTCTGAGTCATCGGACAACAAGACGGAAGTCGTAACAACGCCCCGCACCCCGTAAGTGTTCACGGGAGACTGAGTACAACGGGAAGAAGTAAACAGGAAGGAGCTGGTGGCACCAATCTATCTGAATCTTATCTGAGTTGCAGCAAGGCCCTTATCTCCTGACAGTAACATCAGGAATCCTTCTTAATCCTCATCTACCAGATCCTAGACACGTCATGCTGCTTAAAAGCCGAAAGACAGAACGCGAGGCGAAACCAATTTAGATTACAGAGGGAGCGGAAGAAGTGTCCCCGAAATAATGTTTAAGGGTTTTAAAATAAATAAAAGAAATAAATACTCGAGATATAAGTTGGGCAGGAGCAGAAATAAGAAGAAAACAGCTGTCTCAAAACTTTCAAAGTCTTGTCTGCAGATTTACGAGCATGTGAATCCAAACACCGCTTCACTTTTTGGATATGCTTGAGCTTTATCGGGCTTTTTCACGTTGATAAGACGTGTTTGGGAGTCATTAGTACATACTTATTAACCGCTTAGGGATGCTTTTAAGGCCACTTAGCTTACCTCAGCGATCGTGGGCTTATCTCGAGGCTGAAAACCACAGGGAGATGAAACGGCGCACGGCTCCATGAGACGTAATAACAGTTTTGGGGTGAGTCACTTCAAGAGCTGTGCTCATAACATTGTTTACGCTCCCTTTGAAATGGGGTTGGTGGGTCTTTTAATCAGAGCGGCTCAAAGGCATTTGCCCTGCAATTTCTGCTCTTATATGGATTTTCACTCGGGTGTGGTTTGAGGCTGGGTGAGGAAAGGGGGAGAAGGGGGAGGGGGGTTCGGTGGTTTAGGTGGGTTGCCGGGGTAAACGCACTTCACTTTAAAGTAGCCCGGCTTGGGTGAAGTCTGTAAACACGAGACATCGTTCTCTGTTGTGACGTGAATGGGAAGCCAAAACAATCAATTAACTTGTGCCTTCTCATTAAGGGAGGGAATTCACAGGTGGTGGGTGTGAGCGGTGTGCGCCGTTATCCTCTTCCACTCCTCCGCCAGCCTCCTCTTTTCAAACAGGCAGCAGAAGAGCCTTGTATAATAGTGTGTCAGTCTTGACCTATATCATTCTGACAAGGTGTATACTTTAAGCGATCCTTCAAAAGAATCAGTTGCGGGGGCGCTCGGTGCCCTTATCTGACTCCTTTGTTTCCCTTTGTGCTCTTTGTCTGCATTTCTCTTCATCACTGTCAGCAAAGATAGAACCGCAAAAAAAAAGAAAGAAAATAAATAATTGTTGTGGATGCATTTAGACAATTTTAATGCTAAGTCTAGGGTTCCAAATCACATTTAATATGAATATCGGAGGTTACCCTTATTAAATTAAGACAAACCCACATTGGATATCGATTTCCACCGGCATGTATACCCCTTAATTGGAGTTAAACTAGACAACGCGTGTGCACATGCTCCACAACCGTATGACAAGGAGTATGACCCCGGAACAAAAACATCCAAGAAAGCTGGTCACAGAAGAGCCTGCCGTGTGGCTTTTTTGTCGCTCTTTAGCAACTAGTTTGCTTTGCACACAGTAATTGTCCCATTTACTAGCTTAAATTCCTGTTTCCTGCATCTTTTGGTTATAGGAATAGCTTTCAGATGATTTTCTGCGAAGGACTGGAGTGCATGCTTTACATTGTCTTTCCTATCTTTGCAAAGATCTGAAACAGTAATGGCATACGCTGAGACAATCAGATATTTTTTCCTGACTTTTTGAACCAAAGAGGTTCCGGGTCAGTAGCGACGGCACAAAGTGTAGCATCAAAGACTTGCTATTGTTGAAGCCTTCTAACAGCATACGGACGTTCTTGTTTGCCTTTCAAAACGTCACCATAACCATGAGGGTTAGCGCACATCTTATCTGCACAACAAGTAGCGCAAGAGATTAAAAAAAGCTGTAATATTATCCATCTTGTTAATATATCGTGTAATGGGTAAACTGGAAAGTGGGCCACATTAACCAGCTAAAAAGACACATATCACCACCTAGTGTAGTGGAGGAGGACATGCTTCCGTCGGTTATTCGATTTTCTGTGTTGCATCTAAACTGGGACAAGGACTGTATTCAGAATAGCTCAACTAAACTGTGCATGTAAACATACTGAGTGTAATATGACCTGAGGTGATCTGAAGGAATCTACACAGGAATTATTTTTCTCTCTGAACCTGAAGTGAAACAAGAGTATAAAATTCTATTAAAAGGAAAAACACAAACAAACTGCAAGCTGATCTTGATCTTGACAGTTTTCTTAACGAACTAACCAAATGGGTCGCGGCAATCTTTGAAGAGAGATACGATCTAAACTATTCATTACCCATGATGCTCAGCAGACTGACCCTCCCTGATTCTCCGAAACTACCTGTCAGATAAAGGTCAGCTGTGCTTTCACTCTGACAGGCATGTCTGTGCAAACAGCGCCGGGCTGAGCCTTCATCTGCAAACCAAAACAATATGCTTGCAGGGAAAAAAAAAAAAAAAATTAAGAAAACAATAAAACAAAAGTTGAAGGAACAGAAAGTTGAGGTTTACCGAGGCATGTTCACGATGTGGTAGATAAACGAACGCGAGCTGATGTAAGGTACCAGCTCATGAAGGAGTGTGAGGGGTGTGCGCAACTCCCAATTTCTCAGGTATTTTTATAAGCACTTGAAGCCAGACTGCGGTCTTAAAGCTGCATTTCTCGCTCTCTTTCATCAATTAGGAGAGTCTCCTTAATTAAACGGCGGGCGTACAGATGGAGTAGAGGTGAGGCTGGGACAGCATTTGGTGGGGAGGAGGAGGAGGGGGGATCAGGAAGCCCACCGAGTTTGTAATTAGCGGAGTAATGCAGGACGTCGGACAGCTGGTTAGGATTTTGACTGTTTTATGCGTTGCCTGCCTTCCCCCCCGTGGCAGGTTGTTATCTGTGCCTTAGAGAGAATTCATTGGCTTCCAGGACTGACCCCCCGACGGGTGCTCTGAGCCTTTATCTCAGGTCCCGACAGCGGGGGACCCCCTAAACTTTTAGTATTAATCACACAAAGGGATTCCTTGCCTGACTCAGGCATGTGGTCTCCATTGGGGTCTCAGCGAGCACCGGTGAAGATGAAAGCCTGCTTCTCTTTCCTGCTCTGAAAGTGCTCTGCACACGCCAACTCTGCTGATGAGTGTCCGCTTTTGTTCTGCGCCGGACCACACACACACACACACACACACACACACACACACACACACACACACACACACACACACGAACATAAACACTGCAAAACCGCACATGCGCTTGAACACACTTCCAAACACCCACAGACACACTCAGTTACCCACAGCCACTCAGACACAGAGTCCCCAAAGTGCTCTGAGAAAAAAAAACTTGTTTCGAAAACACCCAAAGCTTTGCATTGGAGAAGATGGCATTTCAGAGGAGCTTCGAGATGCGGATTTAGTGATGGCTCCAGTGGAAGCGAGCGTCCAGCTTTGCTTCGGTTCTCTTAATATGTTTCCCTCTCTCGCGTCTTGCTTCATTTGGACCAAGTAAACACGTTCGGGTGCCTTTCGGACTAAAGCAATGAAGGGAGGATTAATTATTCTCGCTGGAAATAGGCTAAAAATGCATTCGTGAAATGATTTGAACTCCTACCGCAGATGTGTAATTCAACAAAGCGGAGCCACATATGGAATACGTTAGGAGAAATTACAGGCTAAGCCCTGCACGCTAGTCCTCAACCTGTATACAGTCTGGAAAGGACAACCACAACAGTGGAAGAAGTTAGGGAAGCAGGACCACGAAGAGAGAAAAAAAAAACAGCTGCATGATACGTAGGACTTGATCATCTAAAAAAGCTTTGCAGAAAAATCTAATCAGGGAATATAATCCAATGTCAAATCTCAGCCTACTGCCTTTGCTGTTGCCTTGTGTGGTCTGGATCAAGTTTGGGTGGTCAGCAAAAGGCGCACACGGCACTGTATCATGCGTAGCCTTTAAGGTACAGTCGGCGGCAAAAAGTATTAGCTAAATAACAATTTTGGAAGCAGAGCAGATCACCAAACACAAGCCCTCGAAGGGATTAGCTACAGTCCACTTTTTGTCGGAGCAGTAATTATAATTGGCCCATGCCAGCCACTTCTCAATCCTCAGACCTTGTCATCTTAATCTCTGCTAATCCTCCTTTGTGTTTGCAGAAATTAGTTTGTGAAGTGGGCTCAATCTAGGTCAATCCACGGGGCCACTTTGGAAAGACTCCGGCGGACTTGGTGCATGTGTGCGGGTGAACCCGTGTGACAGATTTGACGGGAGGTTGGAAGGAGGCAGGACGGAGCAGGGGCGCAGTGGCGGGCACCGAGTTGGGCAAACACCTATTATCGCCGTTTTAATTGGAGATTAGTTGGAGGATTTAGCTGCAGAGTCTGCAGGGAGGCAGACGGCAGTGGGTGCTGGCGGCGCTCTGTAGGCACGGCTTTGTGTATCTACATAAGCCTGTAAATCTGTTTATGCTCAGTGTTGAGGGGAAAAAAATTCCACCCCGGGGGGAGTTTCTTCAACCCAAAGGTAGATTTATGACAGAGAGAAATGACAATTTCAATTATGGTGCCAAATGAATTCGCTTTTTGACAAAGTGAGGTGCAACATTCCTGCGGTGGATTCCTGAGGCGGTGACGTAAATGGGTTGGATCACGAGCAGAAAAATGGAGAAAGAGAGGGCGACGCATGAGCCTCCACCTGCACAGTGACAAAATAAATAATAAATAAATAAAATCAAATAAAAAATCAGAGGTGAAATTATTCTAATTATTATTTTTTATATAGTGTCATTCAAACTTCAAATATTTTTAACATTAAGATAAACTGGATAATCTCACACACTTACTTGTTGCAACCACTTAATTAAATGCAATGTCACAATACAAAAAAAAACAAACAGACTCAAACACAGTTTCTATCCAACAACCATCAATGCTGCAAAAAAATAATGTGCAATATACTGATGGAATGACTGTGTGTGTACTAATGTTTTTATTTATGTATTCTTTTAGATTTGAGGCATTGATTGGAGACCATTTGTAATTTCATTGTTCTTGTGACAATGAAAGATCTATTCTATTCTACTGACTCAATGTTTTTGCTACTAAGATCAACTTAATGTTGTGTGCAGTCTAAAGCGATATTTCTGCATCACTTGGCATTGAACTGGTTTCTGGTTTGAACATCATAAAACTGACCTGATGACTCAGCGTTTTAATTCCCAGAGTCTCAGTGCACTCTGAAAAGGAAATCAACAAGGGCTCAACAAAGAAAATCAACATTTTCCATTAGTCTTTTTAAGTTCCGACAACTTCTCATGAAATTACTTTTAACCAACAGACTATAGTGAGTTATGGGAATTATCTTTTCTTCTACAATCAACAGTGTTTTTAATTATGAATCAGTGAAGATGGACAACTTAACACAACTGAGAACGTTCCCAAATACATTCACTTTAAAATGTGCCTTCTATCATTGTTGTTCAGGATGTTCCTTCGTCTTTACTGCATGATCAAAAACTCAACTAAGCTAACGGGCAGCAGAAGCTCAGGAAGTAGAGCGGTCGTCCAATAACCAATAACCGAAAGGTTGGTGGTTTGATTCTGCCCTATCCCTAGTCCTAGTTCTGGCAAGACCCTTAACCCACCAGATGTATGATTGCGAGTGAGTGATGTTTGGTGGTGGTTGTTTCTGTCAGTCTGCCCCATGACTACTGAGGTAGTTTACGACCATCAGCTCTTTAAAATAATGCGAAGAAGCTATTTGGAACAACTTAAAAATGATTGTTTACATTAGACACAGAAATTAATTAAAAACACTGTTGATTATAGAAGAAAAGATTATTCTCGTAACTCAATATAGTGTGTTGGTTAAAAGTATTTCCATGAAAAGTTGGAGAAATTGTTGCGTTGATTTTCTTTGTCGAGCCAAAAGTTTTCTTTTTAGAGTTTAGTAAGAGACAACCTTGTCACAGGAGTGGTTTAACAATGGTGTTTTTCTCACAAAGATCACAACAGACAACATTTAGACGTTTTGTGATGCAAAACATCAGAAATGAACAGTATCTGCTGTGACCTCTCAACAACATCAAAACGTTTCCGGTAACTGCTGACCAGTCGTCTACAGCAGCAGCTTGGAGGAACTTTAGCCCATTCCTTAGAACAGAACCACTTAGACTCTGCTGGTAGGTTTCCTCACATAAACTGTTTGCTTTAAGTTCTCATGCAACATTTCTATCAGATTAAGGTCAGGACTTTAAAAAACATTCAGATAATGCACATGTAAATTTGTGATTTCTAGCTAAGCTAACTCGTAGAACTTACTGTGGGTTGAGAATCAGTCCTCTTTATCGCTTCCATATCACAAAGCATATTTCCAAGTGTGGAGGAGCTTTCTCTTAATCTCCACAGACTAAACCACCACAGGTGTGTAAATGATAAAACTGCACCTGCGTTAATTACACCTCATATTCCAGCCAACAAAGCAAAGATTAAAGCGACTGAACAGTCAATAGTGGGGGCTATCTGAGCGCGAGCACACAGCAGCTGAATCAGCAGCCGCAGCGCAGGTGCTAATTGATAAGAGTTTTATTATTTCCGTTATCTGCCGAGCACAGCGCCTTCAGGTGTTACCTTGAGACTACTGTCATATGGCTACGAGGGGGGAAAGTGGAGTTTAATCTCGCGTGGATAGTGCGCTGCCGTACACATGCAGGGATATAACCTTGGCCGCAGTGTGTTGTAGAGTGATAACACACATGGCCCTCAGTGCTAATGGCTAATAGGCAGTGGAGCTGAGGCAGAGTTAGCAATGATATACTGTAGCTTAACCGGGGTTAATGTGCCTGAAAGAATGTCTTTTTACCCTGCTTATTTTGCTTCCTTCCCACCTCCCTGCGTCTCATTTCTCTCCGTCCTCCCCCACGGCGATCCCTCAGCTCTGTTATTTTTCCAATGTGTGTCCCCTGCCATTGAACCGGCCTCTGCTGGAGGCAGAGTTCGAACAATATCGGCACGCTGAAGCGATAATTAGCGTAGCTTAGCATAAAAGCTCTGCCGTGCTTAGCCTGCATGTAGCAAAATCCACCTATCAGCACATATACATTTGATAATTACCATGTTATACATCCAAGGAGTTAAGGATGTCAAAAGTCTTGCTAGACCTGGAGTTGCATTGTCTTCACTGCTTTGTGTTGCAGCTGCAGCAGAAATATATGTATTTTTAGTATTTTTTACAGGAGGTTTCAGTGTGAGAAATTCATTTTTTCATCCTACAAAACAGCTTCACACCCATTAATCCTCCTGCAGTTAGAAACTAGAGCGTCTTATATCAAGCAGCTCCATGGGCCGGGAGGCGGCAGAAACCACATGTGAAAATCTCCTTAGCGGTTACTAAATACGTTAGCTCATTTGCAAATGATCTGGCCGTCATTTTTATCTCGCTGCGCTCGCCGTTCAGCCTCGCACAAACTAAAAAAAAGTGGCTTAAGCATCATGAGCTAACGTCTCCGTTTTGCTTTATCAATCTCCGGGGTCAGATGCGGTCCCTCCACTCCGTCTGCATTAACATCCCCAGAGACACTGACCTACTTTTCAACTTTCAACTCTTCTTGACTCTTTGAACGAGTGCAGCAGAAGCAGCAGCGGCGGCAGCAGCGGTGAGTCTCCATCCATCAGATCACATGCAGGGAGAGCACATACAACCTCTCCCCTCCCTCATGACTAATCAGTGGGAGAGGTTCTTCCTCCCAGAACGGTGCACAACGCCCTCTCCCAGACTGACGGTGAACTCTTGACTGTATTCTCTCGCCATCTGCAACTCACCACCCCCCCCCAAAAGTCTGTTCCATTCATTTGTCAGGCCACAACGTAAGCTTTAAAATAGGTAAACTCCCTATCTTTCTCCAAGATCAGTGTTATTCTGCTTTCATTTGGAAAACAAAATATATTTAAACCAGGGGTCTTTTTCAGGCCAAGGACCCCAAACTGATGGAGAGGTTAAGTAGTGACCCCCCCACCTACTATATGTGTTCTCTATTAAAGTCAGCCCAGCACTATTTATAAATATACATTATTAAATATTCATTTTATTTTTTATTTCAAGCTTAGATTGACAGGTCTCAACTGGTACGGCGCTCTGACGATCAGCCACAACATTAAAACCACTGACAGGGGCAGTGAATGACGTTAACCACAATGTGACAATTCAGTCCAAATTTTGGGCCTGACATTCATTCACGTGGATGTTACTTATACATGTACGACTCATCTAGACCAGACCGGGCACCCCCACCCCATAGCAATGACACTCCCCAGCACAGACACACATAAAAACGACTTAGGAACAACTCAAAAAAAACAAAACAAAACATGAAGAACAACACAAGGTGTTGACCTGGCCTCCAAATTCACTAGATACCAAACTAAACAAGTATCTGGGAGATACTCACCCTCAACCTACAGGACACCCTCACCTTGGAGACACAAGGGAGACGTACACACTAATAATAGGCAGGTGGTCATAATGTTATGCTTGATCTGTTGTTTTTTTTCTTTTAAACTCAAACGTTCAATCACTTTAGCCGCTCAATCTTCAATCTTTCAAAACGTAATTGTTCCCCCCTCCTCCTCCTTTTCCTTCCATTAGCCAGCTCTAAGTAACACCGACCTGCTGACTAACTAAGACACCACTCTGGCTCCAGTCCAGATCAAACGAGCCCAGAGAGGACGTCTCCGGCCTGGCACTGATCCACATGCGAAAGGAGCAGGTTCCGCTGTTGTGCGGATCACTCAAGGTCACCGTTCAATTCTCACAGCCAGGCAGGTGATGATTTTCTTCTTCTTTGTGCGAGAGAACAGGTTTCTTTATTTATTTATTTTCCCCGTTTACCTTAAGGTGGTGAAGCCAGGTTGATACGGTTTGTGCTGTGAACATCTGCTCTCCCAGAATGTCGCTGGCTCACAGTCACTTACTCTGAAATGACACCAGAATGTTATTTGACCTTAAAATGTGTGTTTATGTCTTACGTGCCAATTATACGACTGCAAATGTGCAGTGTACAGACTAATTCAATTTATCTGGTTTTATTTAAGGAAGGACAACAACAAAGCTGTTTCTTCCAAATGCTTCCTGTACAAATGGGGATCAATAGCTTTAAGTGCCTGAGTCAAAGTTACGAATGAAATGCCATGTCAAATTTACCGATCAGGCATAACATTATGACCACCTGCCTAATATTGCGATGGACATTGGACTTCTGAAGGTTGAGGGGAGGGGCCTCTGTGGACCGTCCCACAGGAAGTTGATCAGTCTAATGAATTTATAGGCCAGGTCAACACCTTTTTCATGTTTTTTAGTTGTTCCTAAAGCGTTTTTGCCTGTGTGTACATCATTATGTCATTACTATGGGGTGGGGGTCCATGGTCTGGTCTAGGTGGGTGCTACATGTCTGCATAACAGGACCCCCAAACTGATATAGAGAATAAGTAGTAACCCCTTGTTCTATATTAAACTCGGCCTAGTGCTACTTATAAATATATATTATTATTGATATAATTTTGCATTCAATATTAAGCTATTCAAATAATACCCAGGTTCAAATATTCATTTTCTTTTTCTTTTTCTTTTTTTTACTTCAAATATGTGCAACAGTAGGGTGGCTACCTTAAACATACCTGACATAAACATACCTAACTGGTGTGTGTATAAATAAACCAATCACCAAGTCATTTTAGGCTTCAGTAGTTGGCTTATGGGAGCGAGCTGCACTGTTAGCTTCTCTTTTGCTAATATTGTAGTGTGCGTCTGGGACTGAATAGGATCTCGTGGGGGAATTTGTGGGAGAAAATGATGGGGTTGTGGACCCCTGTTGAAGACGTATGCAGTAGAACACTGAATGGTTGTCAGTGTTGTTCAGTTCTCCCGGCCGGTGTTTATGAACCTATTGTTTTCCTCTTTTTGTGGGATTTGCAGACAGATGCATCTTTAACAGCTCTGTGAGCTATGAATGACATTTAACAGTCAGCGATAAGACATCTACAGGCCGGGACACGCTGAACTGACATCAAAGAACCACTAAGACTGTGATGTGGTCTCACATCACCCGTGTCCGGATCAAAAAGTTGCACTTGAACACACTACAAAGGCTACAGCCAACGGTCAGCTCGTTCATTCTGCGCCTGTGTGAGAGGAAACCACTCTCAGAATTCTCTATTCGGCACTCAACAGGGGAAATCGGAGGAGCCGGGATTAGCTAAGTAGCCTCTCCTGAAACACGCTGACGTCACCTGCACAACTTTCCTCGCTTCTCTTCTCGCTAAACCGAACAGCTCATCAGAGCCGAGTCTGGATTGGCTGAAAACCTGCAGAAGATCCAACTAGTGTCAAAAGTGCAGGGAAACAACACCAAAAACTAGGGTCACCTCACAGATGCTCAGCGACAGCTCGACGCTGCCAACGCCCCGGCTGTCTGCTCGGTGCGTCACAGCCCGGGGAAGCGCTCACAGACATCTAATTTGGAGGGCTGAAAATAATCTCTGCACAAAATGTCAGCGGATCAATTAAAAATGGGCCGCTTGGAAAAAAAAAATGGATCTGTGTCAAGTTTATAATGAGGTGTAGTCTACCAGCATTCTGCTTCATTTTCACGAAGCTAATTTTGAGCTTGTGCCAGAAAGGTGTTGATTTAACTCATACTGTTCTCATACTTACTGATTGTAGATCCAATCTCCAACCACTGCATTTATAAGAGCCTTATGAGAGGTGGTGTGATTTCTCCAGGCAACCAAATTACATGCACTTCGCAAGGTCTTGTCTATTCCGTGCAGAATCTAAAAAGGAAAACGCCTCATCACCATCATCGCATTTGCCCGAACATGGCGGATAAATCACACGAATCATGGTACATGACACAGGAATGCGAGCCAAACCCACATATAAATGGGTATTTATCTGCACACGGTCACCTGCCAATGCGCTTCAGGCTGCCGCTCCGTCCAGTGATGGAAATTCCTGCAGTCAATGCGAAACAGCTTGTGTAGCTGCTGCTGAGAGGGGTCAGAGCAGACCATAGGTTACAGTTTAACCCCACTTGTTAAAGCAGTCAGGTAGTGGCAGAGCCGTTAGCCAGCCTAGTTTCCCTTCGCCCACATCTCCCCCCCCTCGCCTCCACCCTCCCCTCCCATGCTACATTTCCACACTAAAAATCCTAACAAGCCTATTGCGATTCAGGAGAAGGCGTTTAATTTGCCCCCGAGCCAACATTTTTTCCATCGTGTGTACACAGTAATGAGATTTCCACTGCATTTCCCCGAGCTTTGAAAAGCGTTCTCCTCACATTTGAATACAGAGAAACTGCTGCGATTTCCCAGGGATGAAACTTTATGGAGAATAACAATAAGTACTGTTGGTTTTTGCATCATCCTGCTGTGACTGGGTCTCAAACCTTTGAAAAAAAGCTCAGTAGCATAAAGCCTCGCCTGCTCGTTACTGGAAATCTTGTGCCGAGAGGAAATAATGGGATGAAATGAGTCACGCTGCAGCACTGTGGGCCGCGCATCTGATTGTCATTCACTGCTTATACGTTTCGTTCGGTACCGAACCTATTACTAATCAGAGCGAGCATTAAGAGAATGTGCTAAATGAATCATCAGTCCTGAAAGACGTATCAGGTAAATGAGTAGAGCACAGATAATTTAACAGCAGCAGCACAGTGCAGGTTCTGGGTATTTATCAGAAAGATGCTGCTGCTGCTGCTGTTAGGTTGAACAAATAATCAGCATTGCAGCAATGTGGGAGACGTGAATGCATTTGCAATACAATTTACTGAGATAGACACTGTCACCACTGTCTTGTACCAGTTCTGTTTTTTGGCCAAGTAAGCAACAATTAAAATTAGCATTTATTGTCTGTAGGCTGAGTCGATGTTACCTTTCCTGACGTTTAACAAATCAACAGCAGCAACGTCTGTTATAAAAAATAAACTGGATGTAAGATCATTCTTTCCGAAAACGTAAGGATGAAATCTTTATTTAAAAGACAATTTAAAAATGTCTTTATGCAGAAGGGCAATTAGATTTGAATCACACGGTTTTGTAGAAGTAAAGCTACCCAAAGAGACACTGCTAGCTTAGTAAAGCTCGACAGGCTCAAAGCGAACGTGAAATAATCCAGCCAGCACTTCTTAAACCTGTAAAACAGATTCTACAGGTTCTATTAAGCAGGTCCAGCTATTTCACCCTAACAGCAACCTCCAGGGCCGAAAAATTCTAACGCCGAAGTGCCAATGATTGCAGTTGCACAAATGTCCACTAGAGGCTCTTTAAGTTATATCCATTTTATACAGTGTGGACGTTATGAGGTTGATAGCTGTCCGCCAAGGCTTCACCTCTTGGTCCATTTAAGAATTGGCCTCTGCTAAAATCCATCTTTATTCCCAGTCAGTTTAGTCTATTTCCCTACTTCCAGCTTTTAATGCTGAGCTAAGCTATTTGCTGTACAAAGGGATAGGGAATTCCTCATCCAATCACTTTCCTATACAGTCAAAGTATGTTTTTTTAAAAGTATTAATTATGGGATAAAATGACACGTTTCTGTTGAGATCTATCAGCCAGATTATGAAAAGAATGATGATCAAATAACAAGGACACGGTTATGAATAGCGTTTCAGTGGGATTGCGGTTGCTTGAAGTCATATCACGAAAAAAAAAAAAAAAAATGTGTTTTTCTAAACCCAGTGCCTATAAAGCACAGAGTCAAAAATAAAAGGATTGCACGGGGGCGGCTGGAGAGAAATATACTGTAAGAGTTGATGTATTATCAACCTAACCGACTCCCAGGGCAGAATTATTCACACCGATACATCAGTTACAAAACATTTAAAGCAGCGTCTCTCTCTCTCTCTCGACCCGACTTAAAAGCACTACATCACCCTCCTCCAACCCCCGTCCGGGGCCCCATCTGTCAAAATCAGACACATATGTGTTGGGGAAAAAGCGCCCGAGGCCGTCCTCCAAAGGTACCCGAACATACCTCACCTCTCCTGATTAATCCCCCGTAGAACAGACACGCTGCATGACGCTTAACGCACACTCTGCCACATGACACTTCTGATTAGCCTCGACTGAGGAAACAGACCCCCTGCCCCCCCAACCATGTGCTTCATTCATGAACATTAACATGCAGTGTCAAATGCGCACGTATGTTGATTTCTCAGAGGGGGTTTTTACACGTGTGGTGTGTTGATGGAAGGTGAGGGAATTTCTTTTTTGAACAAAACAAAACAAAACAAAAAGAAAATACTGACACAATCTCCACTTAATCGGAAAGAGTGTTTTCCATGTTGAGACTCCAGTGCTCTTTCACCCTTTCCTCCTGACCCCGTCAACCCTTTGTTTCTACTGGGACAGGCTGGCATCTACTTGTTACCTCCCCAGGACGGGAGGGAACAACAAACATGGGGGTGACATGCCGGAACAGCTTTTTCTAATTTATGAAACCTCTCTTGCAGGGGGTTAGATGAGTATCATCCGAGGTGTGAGCTCTCTGTTTACAGCTCGCCTCTATCTTACCTCATCTCTGTTTCTTTTAAAGATCCGGAATGCAACGCCACTGTACAGGCCATTGTTCTTCATTATCTCTCTTAATCTTCTCCTTGCATATAAATCAGGTGCATTGTGCGAAACCCTGCCAGACGGGTCCAACACCTCGTCTCAGCCTTGAAAGGTTCCCACACATGCAACCATTCCTCAACACATTTTACCACTGATTGATTACGAACTCGCTGTTGAGCAAGGGTGTAGGCGCAGGTGGTAGTCAATGAAAAGCCTGACACTTGCAGTATGAGCCATCCACCTGAGAGCTAACCTGTTCAGTTAAATGGCTAGGACTAGCTACAACTTCCAGGCCTGAAAAAAAGGACGCCAGGTCTACAGTGGTGGAAAAAAGTTTATGGACCTCCCGTGCAACAGTCACTCTTACGTCTTCAAGTGAAATTTCTTTTACTACAGTCACAGACGAAATACTAAACAAATCCTAAAACAGCCATTAAAAACTTAGTTTCATAAAAATACATAAGAAATTGTGAGTGTTGGTACAAGTGATCCACTAATGAAGGTTGTGCTTTTTATTAAAAGACACATTTCTCTGCTGTCGTGCTTCGTGTCTATATAAAGCCAGGACATCTGAAAGTTCTTCAGAGACAAAAAAATGGCTAAAACAAGGAACCTAAGAAGATACAGATCTTCAGGAAGTGCAGATGCAGTTGGGTTAATTTACAATTAGTTTTGTCCATCTTTTTATATTGTCAATGCCCTAAAACATAGGTCTTCAACATGGGGTACTGCACGGGGGTTGGAAAATCTTAGGTTGATTGGACATTTTTAGTGGTATGAGTGTATTATTTTGACAATCTATATGTAAATGCCTTATATATTTGACTGCAAAGACACAATGAAAACCACTGAGCTATTTGATGTCTCAGCATAATTTCTTACATCTGTAACAGGGAAATATAATTGAGAAGTCATGAGTTGAAATAATCAGATTATTGAATTATTGAATTTAGTCTAAAAAAAGAGAGAGAGAAAAGAATCATGAACAACAGTGGCTTTAAATAAAAAAAAAAAATAAAAAAACAATCTTATCAAAACAAGCCATTCAACTCAGAGGAGGACAGAGGGGAAACACCTAACCAGGAAGTCAGCCAGTCAACTGTCACAGATGTTCACAAGGGGACGGTTAGATTCTAACTTTATTGCCTTGCCTTTTATTTACTTATGTAAAAACATTTGACTAACACGCGGATGCATCGAGCGGATACAAGGTCCAATAAGGCCTCATTCTTTCCAATGAAAAAGCACCCGACCTCCCTCCTTCCTTAGTCCACACACAGTAAAAGCTGGTTTGTTTGCAAATTTTCAAGTTGTTGTTGTTGTTGCTTTCCCAGAAAATGGTAAGGTTCAAGGGACGGCGATGGAGAAAAACACGTCAGACGCACTTATCCCTGACCTCGGTGTTTAAAACACTGCGCGTGACGCGGGAGCAGCGTGTGACTGCATCTCTGATTACCTAACCCGTCCATTCACCACGGCGGGGCTGCGTCATTGGTTTTAAATGTATGGCTGCAGAAGAGTTTCAATAATTCACTGCCGCTTTATGTGTCAAAGTTGTGCTGCGTGCAGGGGAAGAGTTGTGGGCGTTAATATTTGATGCCTTCCTTTCTATCTGTGCAGCTGACGGATGACCCTCGATTTTTGTGACAGTGTTATTCATCAAACTTATGCGGAGGAGGAAAAAGAAAGAAAGAGACAGAGACTCATCCAGGTCGCCTTTGGTCACGGATGTTTCTCTTGCTTTTTCTTTCACCCATCTAGCAGATGAATCACGAATAATGCACTCAATAATGTTCATGGAACCTGAACTCAAACACTGTCTGGGTTAATCTTTGCCCAATGATGAACTCATACCCAGGTGACTCTGCATAACATTGATCATCACGACGAGCACCTCTGCTGACATGGGGGAAGCTCTGCATGAGACGTAGCTCAAGCCTGGGAAGGCGTTTGGATCAGATAGTACAGGGGTTGTATTTCGTCCTGACTGGCACGATGTGCTCTGGTGTGACCCAGGGCCGCTCTCGTCTGCTAACCCAGTTTAGGTTTTCCTTACAGAACTAGTTCAGACAGGAGGGGAAGCTGTACTTGGACTGCGGAGTGGAAATAAACTGAGAACAGGAGAGCTGAACAAGTTGGTCCAAGGGAGGAAAAAAAAAAGAATAAATTGGGATAGCGTATTTATGAAATCACCAGTATAAACTGTGTGAAACACCTCGACACGGAATTTTTCACACATTCGATTGTGGCCCACTGATGTACAAAGAACACAGTCGCAGCCAACAACTTTTTTCCTTTACACCTCAGGATATGAGTCCGTATGAGTGTTGATGTTTACTACCGGTTCATGAATAGACGTTTTCATTTTCCACTTTAAGATTTGCGAGATTGACGTCAAGCGAAGTGAATCTGTATCAAATTATTGAGGGCAGCTCAGGAATCAGGTCACATGCTTCTCCAAATGAGAGCGCCACAAGTCGAAGTTACGAGGAAGTGGAAACAGGATGCAGGACATCTTCAGGTTGCTGTGTATGTATATAATGGTGGACAGATGGGACGAACCATCGGTCTTCCTAAAGGCCGTTTTTGAAGCTCAGTGTGGCGGCTACGGCCGTTGCCATTTTGCCGGTACCTGGCCCCACGTAACTCTGAGGTGGAGGCGGAGGCGGCTAAAAGTTTGTGTGAGGTTGTCAACACGTTTATTGCTGCTGCAAAGTTGGACATTTTAATGAAGGTCTATGGCGGTTGACTAAATTTTGGAGCTAGCGTCAAGTGGCCATTTGTGGAACAGCAGTTTTTTTTGGCAAGCTAGCTTCATTTGTCTACAGCCCCAGAGCCATAAACAGACAGCATAAAGATGGATGTTGGAACTGCTCCTCAAAAGCGAAGCCAAAGCAAGTAGAGCTCCCCCTGGTGACTGGCCAAACTAAAACACTAAAATACACACCAGAACTTTTACAAGGATTGTTTCTGTTGTTTTTTAATAAAACGTTGATGGATGTTTAGCGACGTCTGCAGATTTCAACAATGTCTGATGAGTGATTATCAAAATCAGCAGGCATTTTCTGCAGGCTTATTGTACCTGCAGGGAGCCCAAGGTTAATTTGTGTAGTTGCTTCAAAACAGCTCCCAGAGCGTTGCTGCTGCCTTGATAAATTCACATCCTTCACTATAAAATATGTCCTTTATGATATGTTTTCCAAACCCCAGCAATTATAAAGCCACCATTGTTCAATTGTGTCAGCATCAGCTTTCCAGTGAGTGATCGTGAAGCATCTCTGCCATCTACTTCAGCAGTAACTTCTTCCTCACTGCAACTAGAACTAACACACAGGGCTGGAACAAGAGGAAAACGTCTCATTAGATGTCTCATTTGATGCATGTGACGCACCACTTTAGTCAGAAAGTTATTGTTTTCCTTGTTTAATGGGAGGTGAAACCCCGCAAGAATACCCTGCTTTCATTACTTGGTGCTGTTGTTTCCTCTGTGAAACCAGCAGGAATGTTTGCTGAATCATTTGCACCTGTAGACTTAAAGCCGCGGAGGGAAAACGTTTTGCGAGGCTTATTAGACTAAAACAACAAAAAAACAAAAAACAAAAACGCATGTTGCAGTTAAGTATTTTATGGAGACCGAAATGAGGCAGCTTTTATTAGATTTCAAAAGTTTCATATTTTCCCAAAGCGCTGTGTCATGTTCCTGACACCCACCCAACAGGCCTGTACAAATGGGAACATGATATGCCAAACTGTGTTAAACAAAGAGAAGTGTTACATGATTAAAAACACAAATGGAGCACAATGATACCCTTTTTTAATTCTGCTCTCTGTCTGAGAGATGGAGAACTCCAGCTTCTTGGCAGTCCATTAAGATTTAATTTGTGTTTACTCTCATTTCATGAAGCCCATCTGAGATAACACACTCTAATTAAGCATTGCTAATTTCTCATTTAAGCCAAAACTCCCCAAGCACAAACAGTGAGACTCAATATCCCACAGACTTAGTGGTTATATTGCTTAAAAGCACGACTTTTTTGTTGTTATTGTTGTTGTTATGCTCTTGTGGACTGTTGCCTCAGATGATGATCACACTGAGTCCGGCCTTTTATCCGTGAAAGACAAGAATCAAACTACAAAAGCGTTCTGGGTGTCCCTGACTCTCCATGTGACCGAGTACAAACACAACGACACAGTCGCTGAAGGAATGCGGGGCTGCAGCAATAAACCCTGGTGCACTGCAAATGACACACAAAGAGGGCAAAGTCAGAGCAGCGGGAGATGAGCCGACTCCTTCAAATTAGATTTACGTGTTTCGAGAAAAACATGACATTACCTTCAATCAATTTAAAAAAAGAAAATATTGACACTGAGATGTAATTTTTGTCTTACATAACGTCCCACTGTCCCACCTGACCCGCCTCCATGTGACTTGAATTGGTCAAAGCTGGAGTGCAGGACTTTCCTCTAGGACTTCAAGGCTGTTTAAGCTCATTTGTAACAAGTTAAATGCATTTTGTAGAGTTTTTATTCCGTGTTGACATAGCCGTGTTGTTGGCGCACCATTAGCACTGGTCGCTGAGCTACCACTAGGACGTCATTTTGTTCTTGCAGCCCTGGGTGCAACAACAAATTTCTCACTTCATGTAACAGCTTAAAAGAGGGAAGCAACCGTAGCAGCGGAGAATGATACAGCAACAAAGAGGCGTGACACACCGAGCTGATAGTTTCCTTGCACCGTGACTCGCACAGTTTGCGGTAGTCGTGCCCCTGATGTCGACTTTCCAGCAGATTCAATGTTCAATCAGCGGCGGAACGAAGCCGCCAGAGAGTTCTCTCTGAGTGTTCTGTCCAGCTTAGACGACCCCTAACATAAAGGCATAATAACCTAAACATAACGAGATTATGAATATGTTTACATGTAATCAACCATCCTTTTATGAATCATTTTACAAACAACCCTGAAAGTGAAAAGAAAAATAAATACAGTTCCGGCACATTGCTAAACCATGGGTGTTCACACTTCAAAAGTTGTTTTTTATTATTCTAAGAAGAACAATTGTTGCACAGCACCTTGAGAAGAAATGACGCTGTCCCTACTGAGACAGTAGTCTTGAGTTGCTGTTGTTGATGTTGTGCATGGCTGTGAATTGGCGCCACTGGACTGAGGGCATGTTGCAATAAAAAGAAAGGAGAAAAAAAAGAACATGAATGTTTGTCTTAGATAAATGAATGTTAGACTAACATCTAAAACATTTTTTTTTATTGGCATATGATCTACAGGCACGACAGTTTCGACATATTGGCTATCCCTGCATTAAACTACATCTGCACATGAACATCAGGCTTTATATTGACTTACTGTGTAATTACTCTCACTGACAACAGGGGGAGACATACGTTTGTACTGGACCTTTAATCCTTTTTGTTAAAGCTTGCGTTTTTTGAATTACCGTAACTCACAATGCTTTGCACTATCGACAAAATTCTAAGTTTTAAAGTGTGCTTTTGTCTGGAAGACCTTCGTCACATCTCATGGGTATAACTAACTTCATTTTTACCAACAAATTCCTCCAAACAACTCTCTCTCCCTGAGTCTCCCTGGTCTTGCAACGCTCCCCAACCTGCAGCCAACAGCAGCAGTATGTCATCATTACCATAATGACAGCTTTTTTTTTTTCTTTTTCTTGTCAGAATACGCAACTTCCCAATGTTCAGCCACAGTTTATCCATCCGAGAGTTACGGTAAATCAAATACCGTTTTTTTAAATCCACAGGCAGATGTTTAGGTCTTAAAGGGTTAAAAATTTGTGCCACATTCATCGACTTTTTTTCCTTGGCAGTGAAACAAAAGTGGGTTCGACTGCTTTATCACGACTCTGGTTTTGATATTTTCCAAATTAGTTTTTCTCTTGTGTTTTTAAGCGGTTTGGAGTTTTTTTGTTGTTTAAGTATAAACAGTTTAACTACTTCTACTAATCTAGCTGGAGTCAGGCGGTGCTGATGCTGTCAAGTCGAATGAAAACGGAAAATACTGCTCGTCTGCCGAAGCTCACATAAGTCCAGGGTTTGCATGAGCTGTGCAAAACTGTAAACTGGAAATGCTGAGCTTCACTGTGTCACAAGACTAATTTTGATTTGTTTAAATGTTTAAAAACGCCTCCCGACCAGAGTGAAATCACTCTTAGGAGTGAGGAGCCCAGATGTTTCTCGCTGTTTGATCAACCTATTCATATAACTTGAACCAAGCCTATGTGGGTCAACGCTTTGTTTCCATTGGACCTAGAGTGACTACAACGGCAGCACTACAGCATTGACATAATGAGAACAGCCCTCTCCACATCTCTAGCCCCTTCGGTAAACCAGGGGCTTCCCACTCATTAGATTTCAGTGCATCTGATTGTAGTTGTAAGCGTATGACTGCTTTTTGATGGTGAACTTGTTTTGTGCGGATATACACAGGGGCTGAACGCGACGCCTCCTCGGTTCTTTTGTTGGAGGACGGGGCAGCCGGGTGATTTAGGAGGCCTTTGCAGTGCTCGGGGCTTTAGGAAATTGATTGGAGGGGCTGAGGCCTACTAGAGACACTTCATATATCACCGGGATCCGCCTGACAGAAAATCACATGGGTTTAGACTCTTCCTGAGAAAGCTCAGAGGATGATTAACATTTTATCACACTATGCAAAGTGTGACAACCGTAAAACCAACTATGAGAGGATCTGTATATTAGTTGGAGCTGCGATTTTTAAGAGATACGATCTACTCATTTTCGGTGCATCACTGTGGGTGTCTTCGGTGCGGATTTCACGAGATAGCGTTAGACGCCACCTGTTTATGAGAATATACGAGGTGTTATGTCTCAGCGCTAACACGACACGAGATTGTGAATGGAGAAAACACGAGAGAGAAAGACAATGCGTGATTCACAAAAGAGTGCACTACTGCTTTGTTTTTACTGTACACGTAAGAAAACAACGGATAATGAAGATGGGTGAGGAACGCTATTAATAGTTTGAAGTGAGTCTATAAGTCTACAGCACACATTAGATGAAATAGACTAAAATTAAACTGAAGCTGACAAATGGACCTTCCCATCAACCAGACAGTTTTGATCCATTGTAGATTTGCAACCGCAGCTTGTTAATGCTCATTTAAAGTACTACAGGATGTGGAGCCATTTTTACTTGTACACTCATCAGTCTGGTTCGCTCTATAACAACTCCACCCAAACACTAGTGGGCGCTGTGTCTTTTTTGACAGTCGGATACATTTTTGAACTCCCACTCATTTTTGTTTCTACTTCCTGTTTCACTTTCAACAAATTTTGCAGAAGACACGTGTCATGTTTGTATCTCTGAACCTCCCCAGTTAACCTTTCCTGGATGTGTTATTGATCCAAAACAATCAATTCGAAACTTGCGGAGATGGAGAAGCAGTCGGAAAGACTAAAGCGGGAACACGCTACTACCAATCAGTATCTCTGTAGCTAGAAGCCTGAACTTCATGTGAGGCTTTGGATTAGATGATGAGGCTCTTCTCAGCCTTACTAACCTGATATCATTCAGGATCGCTCAGGAGCTAGAGCGGTCATCCAGGAACCCAAAGGCTGGTGGTTTGATACCGCCCTATCCCCAGTCTGTTGGTTGTGTCTTTGGGGAAGACACTTGCTCCCAGTGTGTACCCCGCTGGTGTATGATTACGAGTGAGTCATGTTTGCTTGGTCAGAGAACTGCAGGCACAGATTGGCAGCCACGTTTCTGTCAGTTTACCATAGGACTACCACACCACCAGGGTGTGAGCAAATGAACAATGTATCCAATGTGGAGTGTCTATATATATATATGAATATATTATTATTACTATATAAACTGCTTTTTCAGGCGTTACTTGGACTCCAAATATGCCAAAAAATTGACAAAACATAGCACAAGACACATAAGAAGTAACAGAAAATTGGGCTTTTCTAGTTGTATATTGTCCATAATGTTCTATGTCTAGTCTATGTTTAAACACTTGGTAGAAAAATGAGTCCCCACTACAAATACTTGGGGACAATAATTGATGCTAGCCTTTGAGGCTAATACTGAGGCCGTATGTTCAAAGGCCCACCAGCATATACATATGTACCTGTATTCTAAAGTGAGGAATTATTTTATGAAGATTTTTTTATCTTCTTATTCCTGCATTGAGTCTGTTTTAACCTTTTCTTTTATTTGATGGTTTGGGTCCCTGTCCCTGAAAAACAGGAATTGGCTGGGGCACGTTGTAAAAACATGCAGAAAACTTTCTGGTGTTAATGTGGACGAACTTTATTTTTTATTTAAAACCAGAGCCACAAAGAAGGCTCAGGCCATTTTAGATGACCATACTCATCCTGACTTTGCAGAATATAAGTTGCTCCCATCAGTTCGAAGATTTGTCCCCATCACTGCTGGACTCCATTTTAACCCTAAACCAGTCTGTGGTATCATATTATAGATATATAGTCTTGAGGGGGGAGAATCAAAAAGTATGATGGTACAAATCTGAAGTTGTTCATCAAGGTTTAACCTCAGGTTACTTCCGAAGAGGATGAATGAAAATGTATGGTTCCCAC
The DNA here is from genome assembly GCF_022458985.1 of Mugil cephalus. Taxonomy (NCBI): domain Eukaryota; kingdom Metazoa; phylum Chordata; class Actinopteri; order Mugiliformes; family Mugilidae; genus Mugil; species Mugil cephalus. The sequence continues at coordinate 5,078,587 of NC_061788.1, read as the reverse complement.
ATCATCCCTGCTCGCTCTATCAAAGCCAGGAAACATATGAATGGGGGGGATGACAAGGTGAAAGAAGAGGGATGGTGTGAAAAGAGGAAATTGGCGCTTGGTGACATAGAGGGAGCAGGCGGCAAAGCCGAGGTGAGAGAAAGTCAACCCATCTAATCCCTCAGCTTGGGCGTAGCCGAGCTGGATTCTCCTTTGGCCGAGCCGCGGCATCCAAAGAGGGATCGCGCCATAAAAATGACACAGAGTCAGGACTTTGGTCACGGCCAGGGGAGCAGACATTATACATATCCCTTCTTTCATTACGCCTCCAACTGCACACGGCACAGTGTCCGCTTCTCATCCACTCCCCCTTTATTGCCTCCATTTCTCACACGGAGAATTCATTATAAATTGACCGCGTGACAAGTGTGCAGAGCTTAAGCCACTTAATGGATGCAGGAGATAATAGACACCGCTCTGTGTGTGTGTGGGTGTAGGTGCCGCAGACGGTGTTGACTGTGCAGCGGAGCTCTGATTATGTTAGTTCTGTCTGACTTTTTCATTAACGTTTATCTTCTCCTTGTTTAAAGTTCTCCACAATGTGAAGGTGCTAAAATGCACCTGCGTGTAATGGAAATACGGGGAGATAAGAACTTTTTCTCCACCTTATCATGAGGCTGTCAGGCAACTACTGTGTGTGAGACTGCGCTCGCTCGTCACACAAAACGCATGACATTCTCCCGATCGTGTTTACCGTGTTGTGGAAACACTAATCTTCGATTGCAGATTGCGAGCGCTGTGTTTACACCACAGTCGCAGGTTTGAATGCAATCATTATGGTATGGAGGAAACTTTGGCCCGACCCCTCCTCACGCTCCCACTGGCTTTAAAGAGACAGCGGCGTAAAAGTACGGTCACAACAGGAAACGAGGAACAAAAAAATAAATAAATACAAACAGTTGAGGGCTGGATGCTTTCTGGAAGCAATTAGGGGAATTTTCTTATTTTTCTTTCTTTATAACTCAAGAGAAATTGCGCGTATCGAGCAGACAGATGACAATCACGTATTCAATGCTCGTTCGGTTGCAGCTCACGTGGCTATAAAAAGCTCGAGATGAGTATCTCTTCACTTGAAAAATGCCATGACACTTGAAGATAAAATGTAGGCCGGTTCCTTTTCTTTCAGAAGAACAATGTAGCGCGATAAAACTCCCAGATGACGGTGATAATTAAAGCATGATTCAGTGCGCTGCGATCTGACTGCCTCGCTTACTTGGACTTACATATTTTCTTCGGGTGTGTGGCATCGCACAGAATGCATCTACTTGTTTTTATTATCCAGCATGAGAATTAACGAGATAAAGATTTTTTTGTTTATTTGTAACAAGACGGACTGGTTTGAGTACATACTCACAAATTATAAATGTGAGCTCACTGCACACCAATCAGGCATAACATTATGACCACATTTATAAGAGTGTGTAGGTTGAAAACAGTTGTGACTCATCAGAGACTGGACATGGACCTTCTGAGGGTATCTGGAAACAAAATGTTGTTAGTGGGGGCCTTTGGGTTCTTAGGGTTCTGTGGATCTTTCCACTTGATCAGTTTTGTATCTAGTGAATCTAGAGGCCAACTAATAAATATTAAGCTGTTACTTCTACTTAAATCAGTGCAACATGGACATATGGTGTGTATGAAGACGAAAGAAAGAGGGAATTTCCTTTGACCGTCTGGCAACTGACGGACGCAAACGAGGAATTTTGGACCAATCACGGCTGTTGAGGTCTGCACGTCAGGCTGTGAGCTACACCAGAGATCCACGAATCTGGCTTCAATCCTAGCTAATTCAGAATTGTGCAAAGAGATGGAAGCGTGAGCAGGGTAAGCGGCCGAAGACAGAAAAGACTGCGTCCAGATGTTTGTGAAAAAAGCCACGCCCCACGCAACTATACGTAACTTTAAGCCGCTCGTACAGTTGTGATTGTAAAAGTCACCTGGTTCAGTTGCAGTGAATGAGAACATTTGCATTTTTATCAGTGGCTTTATATATTTACATGGACGTCTGTGGGGTTTTGCCTCAAGTGGCCGTTTGAGGAACTGCAGGCACTGGAAACGCACGATGCGTCCGCTTTTGTGCAAACACGACAGCGGGGTGGGACGCGGTGAGGGACCGTGAGAACAATGAGCCGTCTGGAAGGTGAGATCACTCCTTAAAGACTGGGTGGAGCCGGTGATAGGAGCTGCAGATGGATTTAACCCAGACTGACATGGTTATTGCTACACGGATAGACGCTGGCATGTGTTAACTCAACACACACACACACACACACACACACACACACACACACACACGTAAATATGAAGTCATGCAGGAACACAAACATTAAACTGATTCCACAGAGATACTTATCACTGGGAACTCGACACACTCCTCTCCCCCCACTGAGCTCTTCCTTGTTAGAGAAACCGAGACAGGAGGAGAGGCTGCGGTGTTTATGCAGGCAGTCCGCCCAGTCTGACCTCCTTTGGCATGCGTCCAGGGTGGAGACATTTGACTTAATCCAACATGATGAAGCGGCGAGGCCATCCAGTCACACTGGACTCCAACACAGCGTCTCTGGACGGAGACAACGAAACTAAATCTTGAAAAACAATGAGTCAGTGGATCACCGGGGGTCGCTGACACTTATCGGAAAGTACAGATAGGACAGCGTGTCCACAACTCCTTGGCTTGTTACGAAGCAGCCCCCAGAGAAAACAAACAAAACATGAAAAAAAAAAAAGATGTGGAAAGAGAATTGAGTCACTCAGAGTCACAAGCGTTACATATGAAAATATACACATGGACCGCAATGGTGCACTTCTATCCAGACATCTAAAATGTGTTCGGGATTATAAAAGTTAATCACAGCGACTTTAGGAATCGCTGGAGGAGGAGAGGCGAAGAAGGCCAATACGCCAATTACTGGGCTACAGACAGCTCTAACAAACCCGACCGAGCTCACGATCCAGCAAACACATCTCGATCGGGACCTCCCTAAATACTAGTGTTCATGTAAAACATAGCCAGGAAGCAACAAAACAGTAACACAGAACAGACTGTGTGGTAAAAATACGTCTGTGATGGACCTCTAGGTCATGGTATATTCAAAAAAAACGAGGTTTGAGGTTTCCTATTTAAACCCCAAACTTCCCAAACAGTCTCTCAGAACTGAAGACGCTACTTAGATGAGTGGTCTTCTTCAAAACCCTACAAGTCCAATTGCCTTTTTGAACGCTTTTTTGGGATATTTGGTAAGAATGAAGAATGTTGGCTAAAAAATCTATCAGCTAAATTTAGCCATTCTGGCAATAACGATAACAATCATGATAAAAACAGTATGATTCCAATGCATGTCATGACTAAACGTCTCCACATTCTCAGTATTAGATGCTGGAACACATCTTCATTCCAGGATGACATTTTCTGAAGCGTCTCTGTGTTTCAGCTCATTTCCATTCAGGCCACAGTTTAATCCCTCGCGACAACGTCCCCCCCCCCCCCCCCCCCCCCCAACCCCCACTCCACCCCCAGTCTCCTATAGATTCAGTTCAATCACGGCCGTTGATATAAGCGGAAGTTATTTGTTTCTTGCAGAGGTAGAACAAATCATAGCAGTATAACCAACGTGATGTGAGGAAGCTGTGGAGGAAAAAAAAAAAATCTCTTTAACATCAACAAACAGCATCATGCGAGTTTGTGATATATCGTCAAGCACCACCACCACCACCACCACTACTACTACAAGTCAACACTCAACTACAGCCCTGATGTGATTTATGAGGCCGACGCTGGACGCTGCTCTGCAGGGTAATGCATTAACTCTTATCTGCCTCGCCTCTAGAAGGCAGCCCTCATACCATTTAGAAGAGGAGAGGCAGCCCTATAAACCATTTCCGCCGGAGACCCAATGCGCCTACAGAGCTGCAGAGAGAGGAGGAACGCCACAAAAATAACTTCCTAATTGATGGGAATTCGTCTTGGTAGGTGGGGAGCGGTGTTTGAACTGCGTGGAACGTCGAATGAGCGTCAGAGAACAGAGCTGTTCGGAGAAGAAAAAGAAACATACATATGTTGGTGAAGGAGATAAGATATGAAAGGTTATTTTAAAGTTTAGGAAAAAAAAAAAAAAAAAACGCCTTATCTGTGCTGGGGGTATCTGCCAGGATGCTTTGTGTCTTCAAAGACAGCTGCGAAACACAACCTGTCTGATTCAATCTAATAAGCTCCAACATAATCCTTTCACTTTGGTCTTCCCAGAGTGAGACGCTGGCTGAATAGTAATAAAGCACAGAGGAAGCCGAGAGGAGACACAGTAATGTTCCCTGTACCATCTTAGTATCAATAACCAAGCCATTGACCTGATGTTAGTGTGTAGGTGTTAGACATAAAGCAGGCATAGAAAAATATCCAACAGCTTTTACCCTTTCATGTCTGCAGCCGTCGCTTACCAACAAATTCATTCCAAACCCAGATATAACTTCACCAAATGTAAGATAATCTACCTTCGTTTCTTTTATCGGAGTACAATTCATTCCTTTCCTGACAATGGAAACAAGTTTGAGTGAAGTTCAGGTTCCCATTTATTCCACCCTTTCAAAGCGGCTATAATCAGCGGTTTTATATCAGTGACAATGACGGACTGGTGGCTTATTATTAGCAATGAACCCGCAGCACGTTTAGCTTTACAGCAGCTTATAATGTAGTGTAGCTGTCTAATCCTTTGCTTAACTTTAATATAAACCCAAACTATAAAAAGGCTGTATGTTAACGGATCAACACCAAATCCAAAAGCGAGTTTTACACTTCAAAGCACGGAGCATTTTTGGGGTTTGATCATTGGTCAGTTAATACTAATATTGTCGTTCTGTAGTAAACTTTGATAGCTAAAGGTGGGAGATTCCCAAGAGAAACAATAAAACTGTAGAACGCAGACCGATAGTCTTGAAATATGAGGGGGTGATTTTTAAGCTCCTGACCTAAGGTGGAAGGAGTACGTTTTAGAAAGTCGAGCACATTAATTTTTCATCAGAGAGTACACACCTCGGAGCATATGGAGGCCTCAGGCTTGGTTTATACTCCTCCAAAGTGTCTATTCAGAGGAGCAAGTTTGAGTTTGTACTTCATCCTCTTCAATGAAATCGGTGCAGCACAGAACACAGAGACGTCTGAGTGGATGGTGTGACCTGGAGAGGGGTGAACGTCTCCTGCTCTGACTGCTACTGGGAGGAACAGGATGTGGTTTCACGTCAGAATCTCCAAAAGTCTACACTAACACCAGAACAATTTTCAACAGATAATATATATTATAAACCTCATTGGGTGATAATCCATAGAGAAGACCAACGTTTCAAACGGTGCTGACTTATGCACAGCTTATACTATATAATTTGAAGCTGTAGTTACCTATGCAGACCCTAACACCATAGCCTGACATGCAATTTCCAGGGCTTCAAGTAAAAAACTCTGAACATTTTTCTGGGGGGTGGGGGGCAATCTAAGCAGTTTTTAATTCAGTTTCAATTTATACAAAACAACCGTAGATCATATTCTAACCCTTAAATGCAAAATTTACATCCTTACATTTAATATTGGTTATAATTTAGTATTTGTTACTAATATTTGTTACTATTTTTGTAATTAGGACACATAGCTTCATGAATTTACTCTGCATCTTTCCGACAACAATGACTTAGATACAAAAAACGCCAGCTTAGATGATGCATTCATGAAATCTCGGAAATTCTCTATTCCAACTCCGACATTTCAGATTTCGGACATCATAGCGGTACAACTCGCAGGAGAAAAACTAAGTTTTGTATATTTTTACTGTTTGCTGAACCTTGAAATACATGCTGCAGCTATTTATTTTTATTTTGGAATCAGTAATTTCCGAGTTTGACAACTCAGAGCTCACTGATTGGCTAGTGATGTTAGTTTACAGAGGGAAAGCTGCGTTACTCTCATTCCACTGGTAGGTGAACTCTCCAGAAATGTAACTACACATCAGCCACAAGAGCTGTGACTGGTCCGCTTGGTAGTGGCGTGTTTCTGTGTATAGTTTTTCAAATTAAATGGTTTTGCATCAATAAAGATGGATCGCAGTAAGGAAAAGAAGTAGGAAACTACTTCTGAGGAAGTTTGGAGATACAAGCATATTTATGAATTGTCTTCTGTGAAATTTCGGCTAACGTTTAAGATGCCATTGTTGAAAGTGAAGCAGGAAGTAGAAACAAAAGTACCAAACAAACCAAACAAAGTACCAAAAACCGACTTTAGACAAGGGCTATAGAATTCATCTCCTTCTACCTTCGGTCTCAGACATATTAATCAACTCTCTCACGGGAGAAACCCTGCCAGGTAGCGGTTAGCGACTAGCTGATGAACAAAGTGAAGCAATTAGCAGCTGTACCGCCATCTCCACCTCCACGGCATCAATACTCACACAAGATAGTGAGACAAATCGAGTTCAGTCAGAATTCAATGTCTTTATCGCACTCTCGCCCTCAGATCGCGTTGCAGTAATGGCAATTATGCCAAATATCAGGGACTGGTTCCCAAAGTGATGTGGGACTCTGGTTTGTATCTGGGTAATTTAACTGGACAACCAACGGAGATATGTCCAAGGACAATGTTTTCGGTCCCAGCTTAAGACTGTGTCTGGGACAAAAAGAAACACAACTACAATCTTATAGTATTAAGCATTATATTCGCTTTAGATGAAAGGGATGTGAAGTCTTAAGCTTGATTTAAAAAATGATAGTCCATTCTTTAACTTGGAATTTACCAACAGACCATTGGGATTTGACTTCGTTTTTTGTGCAAGGATAATGATTTGCCTTTCAAAATGCGTTTGTGTAAGCTACTAAGACTTTGGGTTTAGGTTAGGGATGAGCATGAACATGTAAAAGAAAACCTCTTTGGTTAAGGTTAGAAAAAAAGACGCCGTCTACACTAACAGCGGCCTTCGGTGTCCAAGTCACATACTTTGGCACCATTTGTTCATTGGAACAAACATCCAGTGCAGTTATATTCGTTTTTTGTTTTTTTTTTCCTCTGGTGAGGACAATTTCAAGGAGACACAAACACAAGCATATGGCAGAGAGAGAGAGGGAAGCCAGCAGCAAACTACCACCTGCAGATGTGGATGATTGTGGCAAAAATAGATGGATATCATAATGAGAAGAAACGCAGTGTTTGCTTTCATCTTCCAAACCGATGGAAATCCTCTTTTCTGTTTTCTCGCTCCAGTTCTGCGGCTCGAGTGGACGTGTAAATCAAAAGGATCAGAGATAAATGGAAACTTCTAACATTAGTATTTGCCAAGTTTTGCTCTTTCATTTCCAGTCCATGTCTCTTCCTCCACTCCTTCACGCCCATGTTCCCTTTTTGTGGTCACCAAAAAGTATACGAGGCAACACATCCACTGGTTAGTACATCCACATTCCACACGGAGATAAAACCTGTAATTAGAGTCGTCTAAATTCCTTCTATCTGTCCCCCAGGTACAGCCTAGTGGTTGATCTGCTATCTGAGGGATACTTGCAGGTTTACCAGTGCAGACTTCTCCTGACTCCAGATTGTTGACTGAAGTAAACTGAGGCGCTGTGTCCTCATGGAAGGAGTTCAAACACGAAACATAATTGAATTAAATGCAGGCTTAGGCCACATAGTCTCGTTCTGTAGTGGTGCAACAATTTGCAAAAAAAGTATATGTTGAAACTGTTGTGTTGTTTGCTTAATTCCAGAGGATTCCGCCTGAGCTCCTCCCGGTTATTAAACATATTTCACAAAAGATTTCAACATTGAACATCGAGTTTGCTTTTGCTGCACGTCAGAGCGTTTCCAGGTCATAAACTTTTTATGAAAATCAAGCTGCAGTGCCATTAACTCTGCTCACGATGGGTAATCCATCACAGCCACTACTTTGCATTTTGTTGCACTTTTTTTTTTTTTTATGTTGCAAGCACACAACTCTCCTTGTTGGTGTGTTCAAGGACGCTTTGACAGTTGAGATTTGCAAATCAGGCAGCAGGGAAGTAATCCATTCATGAGCTGTGCTCTGAAAAAAAAAAAAATACAAAAAACAAACTCAGAGTTTTAAATCAGTTTAAATATAGTAAGTTTGAGCTATTTTGGGAGTATAAATATTAGTGCTTTTCAGAGGGCATGAATTTAGGTTGTAAATGACAATGTTGGTGACTCTAGGACGCTGGAGCTCACTGTTAATCCATCTTGAGGTGTTGTGGGCCTAACATAACGAAACATCAGTGAAGGGAGGTGCCAACTTGAAAACCCCAATGATGTGCCATATGCTGCCTACAGCTGTTGACTTGGCTAGTTAGCTGGTTATCTTCTAGTGTTTAACTTCTGATCCTGGCAGAGGGGAGAGGTGTTGGTTGAAGTGTAGTTGCATGTCCCATCATTTCTTACCTCCTGCTGTTGGCTAGGCTAGTTAGCTGGTGTCTTCTTGCTGGTTGCTAGTTGGCAGGTGACTGCTAGCCTGCTGGTGGGTTTCTCAGTCAGACTAGGCTTCTAAATTAGTTTTGCCTCGGATCACGGCACAAGGAATTGTAACATCTTATCCTGTATGAAAGTGTTTTTCAGAGGGCGTGAGTTTATGTTGTAAATGACAATTTTGGTAAAGTGTAATCTGATGTTGGCAGCTCAAAATAATCGAAACTATTATTTTAATTGTAACAGAAAGCAAGAAGCAGTAAAAAAGTTGGTCAGAGAAGCTGAACAAATGTCAACTCGGAGAAAACGTGACAAATTTTTAACACGGTCCACAACTATGGTTCTTGCTGTGACAGCTAGAGGAGCAGACTTATGGTGTTAGGCTGCCTGGTCTGGTCTAGGTGGGTGGTACATGTCTCAGTAACATCCACATGAATTAATGCCAGGTCCAAAAGTTTCCCAGCAGAACATTGAATTGTCACAAGATGGTCAAAATGATTTATTTCTCCTGGAAGTTGTCACAATGCTATAACAGATTGGTGCATTTAAATATATTTTTATGCAAAAACCTCAGCTGTTAGATATAGAGCATGATGAGCTTTGAAACGTGGCCTGTTGTATAGTTTGAATATGCAACATGCAGAAAAGATTTCCTGACAGTCTCTCAATCATCTAAAACCTTTAAGTCCTTGTGTCATTATGCGAGATGATGAGACAGACATTACTCTGGATTAAGCAGACTTTTTTTCTACTTCAGGCAGATTCTTTTGTTATTTTCTCCAGCCATTTTCTCCTCAAGCTGTGCAAGGGCGCTCTGTTGCTTTCGACGGCGTGCAGGGATTTAACTGTAGCGTTGTAGCAGTGTTGTGGTGAGTCACGCTCCCGTGGCTGAGCTATGCCTGGAATTTAAGTTTCATTTGTGTTTTTGTTTAGAGCCCTTTCTTCCCAGGTCCACCTGATTCACAGCTTGGCGGATTACAGGAAAGCGTATCACTGTTCAGGCATCAAAAAGGAACCACCGCGGGCCTTTTTTTCCATTACTCCTGCCAAAAATATCTTACACAGCAGTCCATGTTTTTATTGACTCTTAGTGTAAGATGCGCCGCTGGGTTTAACACATGGAAATAGGTGCGAGGACAGTTATTCAAAGTGTCTAAAACAACTACTTTTCACTCACTCTTAGAGTTATCCATCCCATGCAGATTTTTTCTTAAACATTGATTCTGGAAAGACGCGTATCTCAATACACGACAAAACAAGGTGAAAAATTAAAACGATGGCTCAAGAGACACGAGGAGATTGCATCGACCCACACTGAAGAAGATTTAGCTGGTAATTATCAGCTTACTGGTGGCCGCCGTGTTGCATGTTTGCGGGTGTGGAGTAAGAAAGCGTGGCCCCCGCACAGTTTGTCCTAAGATCTGGGTCAGGAGATACTTCTGCAATACTAGAACTGATGAAATAAACATGAAGGGCTCCCAGAGGACACGTAAGACAGACTGAGGCAACAGCATCTGTTTGACAGGCGCACGACGTGAATACTTGCAGACACACAAACACGCAGAAACCGCCGACTTCTGCCGCTCACTAATCTGCGAATTTACTGAGAATATCACTCAGCTTTCTGTTCTATATGACTTTTAGGCCCTGAATAATGCTCTAATTCTTTCTTTTTTTTATGTCGTTGTTTTGTTGTGTCTGAGTTTAACGCCGTCGCTCCTAACGGATCCAACAGGGAAACAGGAGAGACTGCTATCAGCTTACTATTGTCACAGACTGGAATAAGGTTTCAGACAGACTGCACACGTGGATTTCAACAAAGGTCTGCATGCAGATACCATCTGTAAATGTATACATTTGCCCAAGCACGCCCACACATGTTTGGTAGAGGTTTTAAATGTTTTCTAGAGAGAGCCGCGCCACAGAACCACCTCAGTTTATCACAATCAGACACCGAATGAGGAAAATAACGCACAAAGGTAGAGTGTCAGTCACTGCGAAGATTGGTTTATGCTCCTGCAGTGGATCTACACTGAGGCAATCGTAGCCTGTGCTATTGTAAGCATCTATGTGAACATCTGCATCTTTCTATAAATCAGTCGTGTTGAGTTTCTCCGTGTACTGGAGAGCTTTTAAATGTTGAACAACAGCGACTTTTACTGACATTACTGCAAGGACGAAAAGAGAGAAGACGTCTCATGGTGAGTAGGAGGCAGAAGAAGAAGGCTGAGTGTTCTGTGCTTGTCCGTGCACAGAGAGACATAAACCCTATTTGTGTGGGTTTAGTTTTACCTGAGCAATCTGTGATAATTGCGGATGTCGTCTGTGATTTCAGGTCTCATTCGTACGGGACTAGTGTTACCTGGAGACCTCCAGTAATTTTTAATAAATGCAGCAGTCGTCTATCATTTTAATCTGGTGCGAATCGACCGTGCCTGTAATTTGTAAAACAAAAATTGCACCCCAACTCACCTAATTCAAAGGTCCTGCAATGATACGAATCCAGCGCGAATCAGCATCTCTGTGATTTTGGGGGCGTGTTTTCCTTTTTCTTTTAAGGGTTTTGTTTGGTTGATTTGATTTGCATCTTTTTTTGAAAATGAAAATTATGAAGGATGTGTTACAAGTTTGGCTGGAAAGTGGAGATGTTGGTGCACAGCACGTAGACCCTTTTAACAGAAAAAACTCAAAACCACCAGAAGAACGGTACCAGGTGATGAGACGGACGCAGCATGTGGAACTGATTGAAATAACGCCGGGTATTTAATATTATAAATCAGAATGTGAATGTAATTAAAACTGTCAGAGAGTGTAGAGGTATTAAATGTATAATATTACCTCTGACGTGTAGAGGTGTTGAAGCGTTAAGTAGCAGTAAATTTGAGTAAAACAATCACATGAAGTCTCATTTAGGACCAATCACGGTAGATGTCATATATTCACATTAGGGCGGCAGACATCAGGCTTATAGGCGGATTAGGCCTCCGCTTCAATTTGACGGCATAACCATGGCGACAACCCAGACCTTAAAGCTATAGACTGACATGCAGCTCCGCAGGAATGAAACTACGCACCGGGACATCACAGAAGGTAGAAGCTTGGTAGAAACGTACTTCAGCTTTAGTATTTCCAGTTCTCCAGCGCCGCAACTTCCCAATTGATTGTTTTGGATAAATATGGATGGAACACACCAGTTAACTGGGGAGTTTCAGAGATACAAACACTGCATGTCTCGTCTTTGGCAAAATTTCATCAAAGGTTTCAGTCGCCATTGTTGAAAGTGAAGCAGGAAGTAGAAGCAAAAAAAGACAGCGCCGTCTAGCGAGCCAGACCAGTCCCACGGTACTTTAAATGAGCTTTTAGGACACAGACCTGCAGGGTACGTATGACACAGAAGCATAAATGTAGTTTGATGCAAGAGGCCAAATAAAGTGTCTTGAAACCAACAACATCGTAACAGGTTATTATCACCTAAAAATGGGATACATGAAAGTCTTCTATTCCACCATATTGCCAAACCACATATTATGGTTAGAGAAGTGTTTCTTTTCAGCATTTAAAGTGTGTAACTAAAGAGTTGTTTTGTCTTTCTTAAAGCTTTTGAGCTCATCTTGTGTAAGAGACGTCAACTTAAGTTGAAATAGGGATATGACATATCGAAGTTTGATGATCCTTGCTGTTTGTTAGCAAGGAAGGACCAAGAAAAGTTCCTCTTAATGCCTCTTAGTGCCTTCCCCCACTAGGTCTCCAACTCCATTGGCCACATCTCCCATTAATCAGCTTTCTGTGTAGGTTATAATACAGCCATTGTACACGACAGGCTCCAGAATTTAATCTACAGCCGAGCGGAGTAAATGAAATGCCCTTCACAGCTGATGTGACAGACCATCTACTGCACGTGCTGTACCCCTTCCCTTGAATCATCGAGCGCCCTGAGCTGGTTTCTTTCAGCTGGAATGGGTTTGTCGGAACAAGGTCACAAGTTCAAACAAGCACATCTCATCTAATGCCGGAGTCGCAGGCGGCGCTGACGATGATGTCCATGTTTAATGGAGGGGACTTCCTCCTTCAGCCTTGGATCTCTCTCCGTGCATCAGCAGAAATGCACCTAATGCAGGTGGCAGCTGTCAAGGATGAGGAATAAACCAGCGAGGAGGAAGCGCGACGACAGACTCACCTGCAGTTTATTGACGCAGAAGCTCCAGCGTTAACAGTGACATTAAGAAAAGACACTACAGATGAATAGGGTAAAATTCTTAACTAATAGATATCACCATGAAACTTCTCCAGTTGATTACTTACATAAATACAATCATTTTTTGTATTACAAGTTTTCTGTGAATTTATTTTTAAATATGCAATATGCATGAGGGCTTATGAGTATCTAGTTAAATATGCGCTCATTTGCATACATTTGCAGAACAGAAATCTGAATAATGGCTATAGTGAGGTTCAAAATTCTTGTTTCATTTTGTTAACATGTTAAATTTCCATGTATTTACAGAGGGAATTAAAGATATCTCTTTTTATCACTCCATTAATCACAAAAATACTACCAACACTCCAAAAAAAATCAATTTTTGTCATGTTTTTAGGAGTTAGGAATAAATTTGGAAAGTTTGGTTTGTTAGTGCAACTGAAGTTGAGATTTCTGGCTTAGAGTAGCGGAAAAAACTATTTTGAGAAAACGGCCTTTAAAGTTTTATATTGAAAAATCATGTATATTTATTGGAATCTACTATATACCCAGACCAAATCAACTCAAATCCTTCAAAACATATCATACAATCACAATCACATATATAATATCAAAATATCAGACTCAATAAGTTAATTCAAGAGTGAAACATGAATGATGAGCCATTGCTGATCTGTGCGATGGTCTCCACCTTTGTTGCCTTTTACCAAAGACAATTTACGGCCGGATGAATTTGCTAATTTGCGCTGCAGTTTTCTTCTTAGAGAAGACTTCAGGGCAATTTTAAATGTCCTTCACAGATAAACACGGACCGGCAGAACATCACGCGGTGCTTTTGAAAGAATCACGTCGCCAGAAATGAACACCAACCAATGAGAGTTAAGGTTTAGCTTCGGATCGGCCTTTCTACCTTCATGATTGGTTGCCAATACAAAGGATATGACCATATTTGGACCAAACAGACTTCTGCAGGAGAAAAAGAGTTTCACAACGGTAGCTCATGTGCTGGGATAGAGAAGAGGCTCACAGTGCTAAGAGACACTTTTAGAGAATTTAGGAGTAAATTAGAGGCGCAACACAGATAAAGTGTAGTGAGAGAAGATATGTTTATGACGCGAAATAGCAAAAAATCTCCAAATCGATAAGTGTGTGACCGTGTCTCGCCTTAACTGCGGAGGTTTGGAGATGTTTGGATGACTCGCGTTTGACGAAATTTCACTGGAATTCAGTCGAAATTATAGCGAAAGTTCATTTATTAAATTTACCTGACTGTCAAAAAAAAGTCAGCGTCGACTAGCGTTTGGGTGCCGTTGTTACAGAGCCAGCCAGCAGTACTATAAATTCACCTTCACACTCTCGGGTGTCCTTTGTCAGCATTGGGTGTCAAAACTACTACCTACCGTAGGTGGATTAGATTCTGTCTGAGCATAACTTGCCCTCGGGGGAACTGCAACGAAGTGGATTTGGCTAATGGGAATCTGTCCATCACCGTACCTCAACACGGCGTACATTCAATTATCACGTTGCCTGCCTGGCTGCCTGTAATTATTTACTGATCTGGCCGACAGAGCTTTCAAGATCAAACGGGTGTGAGTAAGAGGAGGCTGTAAGTACAAGAGGGGCGAAGGTGGATGGATGGGGAGGGAGGGGGGCTCCCTGGAGTTTATTATAAGAGAGGACGGTCATGTGTCATTGGAGTTCATTGTGCTGCAGTGTATGCCCCCCTCCCTCCGTCTCTTCTAAGAGTTCAGCAGCTGAAGCAGCAGCGGTGATTAAGCAGGATGATGTTCTTGTAAACTGATATCTACATAGACAGTCGTTGCCTTCGCCTGGCGGGGGGGAAGCCCACCGATGATTTGTTTCCTCCTTTTCGTCTCAGATGCCCTCCGAGAAATCCACTCCAAACAAAAATGTACTTTTTGGAGGGACCAAATGAAGACGGACACATTTACCCCCACAGTCACCACCCTCTGGTCAGGCCGTCGGCATCAATCAGTGCGCGTAATATTTTAATAGTCTGGGGTAATGTATAGCCACTAATCTAGAGACCGCTGACATCCTGCTGGCACGGTGCCAGGTGGGTTTCCCTCTCAAAATCTTTTCCTCAACATCTCTTTATTCCAACCCCCCCTCCCCCTCCTCCTCTTTCTCTCTCTCATTACAGCCTTATCACAACTATTAATCTCGCACAAGTACTTCACTCAGCAGGTCTTATTGTGAGGGCCACCTGCCCAGAAGTGGGGGTTAATGAACACAAAGATGGCTCTTTCCGCATCAGCAGCCACCATTGCCTCCATTTTTTTCTTTTGCATTTCTGTGATAATAAATTTTCCCCCACTGAACCCCTAACCCTTGCAAAAGGTTGTTGGCAGAAGGATCACGATGTCGTTGTCTTTCCATTAGAAGCACCATGATGGTTTAGACTTTGGACAGCTGACGTAACTCTGCAGTGTTGCTTGTCATAACAACCTCCCCCCACTCGGCCCCCCGCCCCAGCCAGCTGGAAGGGTGATGAAACAGGACGCCTGCGATCGTTAAACTACGCTTGAGTGTTTTTTTTTTCCTCTTGCACAAATGTAATGCCTGTTAAAAAATGTTCTTTTTATATTTCAATTCCTGTCTCTGCGCACGTCCCGTCCCGTCTGTCTCCACGTATGATCTGACAGCACCTATCAGACGAGGGCGAACAGACGTTTTACTGAACGCGCGTGTCTGTCATACGGTTTTCAAAGAGGCCGTGTCACCGCCACTGAGGTATAAAACTTTCCAAAACTTTTCAGGAATAAAAGAAAAGCTGCCTCGATTTAAGTGTAACCACCGAACATATTTTTCAGTTTATCCAGTGGGATTTCAAAGGGTTTCACAAGACCAAATGTGGTGGAGGTTTCTCAAGCCTCAGAAGTAATTCTATGACTGAAGTCAGAAAAGAAAAAAAAAAAAAAAAGAAAAAAAAAATCACCAAAACTGGAGTCATGTTTTTGTGGGCGCCCTTCGTTTCATTTCTCCGTCCGCAATTGCATCTGCACCAAATGCTCTTCTTGAAGCAATTCATTTTTGTCAATGCTTTCCGACGCCTACACACAACTCCTATGCATTTCTGCACGTCCACTTAACGTCATTCCCATTTTGCATGCAGGGATAATCAGAAAATAAGCCGCCGTATAGATGAAAGCAAAGCTATGGAATGAAAAAAAAAATAAAAAATGAGGCCTAGGAGTTTGAGTGGTGAAGCCGGGCGGTGACTAGTACCACACATAAACAAGCTTCACCTGAATATTCATGGACACCAATGTGGGAACACTGATTTGCTCAAAATCCTCAATTTCATACAAATGAGGTGTTTATTTTACTACACTGTCTTGTCCAGTGACTTTAGATTAACATGAAACAAACTTATACTTAATACTAATACTCCTGGAAAGGAGAAAGGCATTCACCACCCTCAGACTATTTTTCCTGAATACATTTACATAAGCACCACGGCAAGTATCAGCACCCAACACCGTAATCCCTGTTTTCCTGGTATTATGCTAATAGTAAGGGGACGATTTTCCGAGTTCGGCAATGGCAGGTGCAACATTTCCATACACGATAGGTATCATCATATCAATGATGCAAATAGGGAGTGAACCGAAGATAAACAGCACAGAAATAGGAGATCATACAGTATGTTTGTATGATTCAGGGAGTAAATGTAGCATGGAATGCCACAGACAGAAACATAAATTCATTCATTCATTTTCTTTAACCGCTAGTCCTCTGGAGGGCGGCAGGGTGGCTGGAGCATGTCTTTGGACGGTGGGAGGGAGCCGGAGTACGGGGAGAAAACCGACGCGAACGCAGGGACAACACGGAAACTCCCAGTCAGCCGATGGATTCATGTTACTTGGTGCTTGTTTGGATATATACATAGCTTATGTGAAAAATTAGGGAATAAATACTCTGCCATTCTGTCTCCACTTTTTGTTGTGGCCCTCGAGTTGGGTAGTTCAATGTTGGGCCATCGGTGATTGGTCATTTTCCAATATTGGGCCATCAGTGATTGGTCGTTGCCCAATGTTAGGCCATTGGGATTGGTCGTTAGCCAATGTTGGGCCCTTGGTGATTGGTCGGTGGCCAATGTTGGGCCTTCAGTAATTGGTCGTTGGTCAATGTTGGGCCATCGGGATTGGTCGTTGGCCAGTGTTGGGCCCTTGGTGATTGGTTCTTTTCCAATGTTGGGCTGTCAATGATTGGTCATTGGCCCTAATTTTCACAGTCCATTGAACAGCATGGGCACTGGATGCATTTTGTCGGCAAACCAGTCCACAAAGTTGTAGTGATGATAGTAAACATTGATGAAATCAAGTTGAGGTGCAAAGAATACTCCATTAGTCAACAAATAGTCTAATTATGATTAATTTGGTAGTGAACGCAACGCCACGCTAAACAATGTTTTGTAGCTCAGAGTGAGACGTCTCACTTTCCCAACTCAACTTCCTCAAGTTTGGGAACATTTCATACTCGAAACAGCGGAGAACACTGTCAAGATTTGTAAGCTGAACTTGATGCACCATGGGGCCACCTCTGCTACGGTTGAACATTTGACAAGGAAATACATTTTTAAAGACTCAGATGCACCTCGGTAATATTGTTAGCTCCCATGTTAGTAGCTAGCCTATTACTGTATGTGCAGAACAAGGAGCTGTTTAGGTGTTATTCCACAGTCCTACAGTTTGACTTTTTGAATGAACACAGCCTACTGCCTCCCTCTGGAAGAATATACTGTATGTGCTAGTTGGCCGTTTGGCTGTGGTCTTTTCATTGTGTTCCAATTAAATTTTTGGAATAGACACACTAAAGATGTGAAGCGATGCTACAGTCAGTCTTTGTCGCCGCTAGTTCTTTGCCGTCAACTTGACATGTCAGGGTCTCAACATGTCTTTCTTCAGTATTTAGCATCATCCAAGTCGCATGGGAATAGTAAGTAGAATCATTTGTTTCACAGTGAGTTTTTCAGTGTTTTTCTTTTTCACTTCCCCATCTCTGACATTTCTTTTGTTCAACATACCACCAACAACCTTCAAGGCAGAATGTTTATAAGATTTTATGCATTTCTGGAAGGTTTGTAATGCTTGTTGACGCACCAAAGCACAAAAACATTCATGGATTTTGATGAGACATGCACTGCCTAACCACAGAATAAGGCTTCCCACTATCAAAATGTGAACACCTCCATCTGTGCATTTCGGTTTGTGAATCCAGTGACCGGACATTTAAATCTGGACTTAGATCGTTGGACTGAGCGCACTCCATGACCCCTTCCCCGCCTCGGCACCCTGTCGGTGGGACAAAGAGCATGTTGTTATATGGGGGGCTTTAGAAGTGTAATTACCCCAATCTACTCTGCAGGAAGCTCCATAAACACAGACACATACATGCCTCCCTGCACCTGAGAGGGAAATTCTTCAAACGGCACATAAACACTAGTGACAGCGAACGCTAAGTAAACAGCCCCTTTTTCTTTCTCAGCTGCGGCATCGCAAAAACCTGGAGAAATACTGACTGAAAATAAGGACTCTTTCACAGTTACACGAACAGTACGAGCTTCATTAACTCTTAGCATTGGTATGAGAGTTCCATTCTCGGGAATTAGAGTAATTATAATTATTTCCCACCACAGCTCCCACTGAAGAATCTAGGTTAATCGCGTGCCTGCTGGCTGCAAGATCCTGGTATTTGCCTTTAAATTTGCATAGAGAGCGCTGCAGGAAAACAGGTGACCTTTTCCTCTTGACCCTCGGGGTGATCGTTTACATTCCAAATCCAAATGTGAGAAGGACAGGTTGCGGAGGGTAAGCGAGGGAAGGAGAGCGCAGAAAAAAAAAAAAAATTCAAGAGAGGGGGATGTGCTAAAGCTGCCGTCGCCATAAATCACTGTCATCCTGGAAATCATACACACAATTATGATGAGCTGCGTGTTTTTTTCACACTGTGATTTACACGTACAGGTTTTCCAGCGCCGCATCGAGCGGCCGGCATTGTCTTTAAAAAAGAAAGAACGTGTGCATGCTTACAAAAGAAAACATGATGATAAATGAGGCGTGGGAGATGGTGTAACCAGAAGTCACTTCGCAAAACGCTTCACAAAAATCTGGAAGGACCAGTCCGTATCGACACAAACGGAGTCGACTGACTTTCACACACAAAAGGGCCGGGTGTCAGTAACCGTGTTCACACAGAAACTTTCAATGAAGTATCCAAAGCATTCAAAATAGGAGGAAACGTGCTGTGACATGCATGGAAAACAAATGACCGCTGGGGAGGCTTTGCATAAGAAATCAAACACATGGCCTGACATACAGGCTTTTCTGAAGGTTTTAAGCGCACATTCTTCTCTAATTGTTTCTTTCACACCCTGTTGTATGTGTGGGCAGGCGCAATGTAAATTATCCTGCATCTGCTTTTTACTGGTTTCGAAGGAGAGCTTCGGAAGGCAGATTACAGGTTTTGAAAATATATGGGTTGTGAAAACTGAAATCAGCAATGCGGCACGTTATTTATTTAAACATTTACCAAGTGCATTAATAAGTAATGATGTACTTATATGTAAGCAGATTTATGTATCTTACATGTTACATTTTCTCCAAGTTTTGCCATCGCCTTGAGCCCTTCAGCGTATCAGTAGCTTCGTATGTTTGTATGGAAACATTTGGCTAATTAGCACTCAGCTCAAAACACAGCTGTGGCTGATTGGAATCACCGATTGCAGGTATTGAGTCATGACCCAAACTGTTGCCTGAAGATTGAACTGATAATGGAGCCTGATGAAAACTTAATTGTTCAGGTAAGTAATTACTCATAATTGTGAGAGAGGCATCAATGGTTGTCAAGATGAGTTTTTGCCAACGCTCTCATGCTCACACTGAATGAAACCATATTTGTTTAGGCCTAGGTAAGGCCATTTAATTTCTGTGTTAACTTACCAAAGAATAGATACTCAGCTCCACTTTGTTGACCTCAGACAGCGCTAACATTGTTGACTCTTCGCCTGGACTCTGTTCCTAACTATTTGGCTAGCTAATGTTGCCAGTCTTTGTACAATGCTGGCAAAGAACTCATATGTTTTCCTGTAGGGCCTTCATGTTTTAACCAATTGTAACTCAATGTAACCGTACTTTAATATGCACTTTAACATAAATTCTTAAAAATGACCCAATGCTTGGACCCAATGGTAAGTCAATATGCAATACCAGACACTAAAACCCCCCAAAATATCAACGTAGAGTTCATAATTTAGGGTAAACTCTAGCTATCACCAAAGTGAAAAGCCTTCCTAACCTAGAAACTGGAAATTCGGTTTCAGTTCCTAGAAGCAATTAGAGCATGTCTTCCCAATGACCATGAAATACCAGCTTTGTGTTGCTTTTAGATTACATTAAATACATGAATAGGCTTCCAGAGGTCTATACAATAATCACCTTCCTACATAACTAAACTGTTTGCCCGGTTATGCTTTGGTAAAACCTGTTCCGTTCAGAGGTATTTATAAATGAAGGAGGGAACTGCATCTGAACTGAGGAGATGGGGTTGATGGATGGCGAACAAAGCGCGCACCGTAGACACGTGTTTGCATCCAGACTCGTCTAAGGCAACATAGATCAATGTAACGCGACTTAAACATGTGGCGTCTCAAGTTGATTATTCTATAATAAACCACACCATTATCTTTCTGCAAGAGTCACTGCAGGGGGATGTTGGAATGAACAATCGAAATAACCTGGAAGCAAAAATATTCTATGTACTTGCTGATTATTTTTTTTTGTTGTTGTGTTAAAACCTAATATAGATGCCTTAACAGTGGCTTCAAAGTATATTTGTGTAGCATTTTGTGTATGGGAGGACAGGCTAGAGAAAATGAATGTATAAGCCGTTAATATCAACATAAATGCACTAAAATAGGTCATTTTAGAATTTCCGTTTGGGTAGTTCTCCACTTGTTTCAGATAACACAATGAGACAAGTAAAAGGAAATATTAAATATGTGATCATGCATAAAAGAAAATATTACTGGATGGGCTTTTGTGGCGTCCCACAGCTGCATGGGCCACATTGTGCTAAGAGACGTTTTGTACATCCTTTGATTTGCTTTCTATTAAGATCATTATACATTAATGTGTTTTTTCATCAGTGACTCCTGTATAGATTAATTGATCATTCGCCATAATTGAGAAAACACCTTCAGTGTGACAGGATTCATTTGTTTCTATTATGCCTGATTGATATTTCCATTTTCTCCCTCCATATTTTTGCTGAAAGATAAATCGCTGCGTTTCCCCGCATAGCCGCACTGATGCATCTTTATTCCGCTCAGAGCCTTTACAGGGCTGTCCTCTGACCTCCGAGATCAGTCATGTTGCGAGCGGAGTGTGACTGATCCTCCCGCAGCCGCCGCCTCCTCCCAAGACAAGTTCGCAGGATCGGCCCATCCTTCAAGTCTCCACGCATCAACATTCCCAGACATTCCTCCGCTGGACTTGACATGGAGTCATGCTCCTGAGCGCAAGCTCAACCATGTCCAAGGTGCTTATTTACGCCCGTAAGATAATATTGCTTCAAAACAAAACCAAAAAAAAAAAAAAAACACACACACTGCATTCCTAAATATGAGGTTAGAAAATCACACCCACCCAATACCACAATGTTCTCAATGTGTTTTTGGAGATGAACACATGCTAGAGTTTGCGCAACTTCAGATTTTTTATAGTCGACTGTTGCGATGAAAGTCGACTAGTCTACAATAAAAACACAGTAGAAGAGGGGTCTTCAACGTTTTTCAGGCTATATTATCATTTTGCATGCAATATTAGTCATCCCTTATCCCTTAACTGAAATTTGTTGGATTTGTGTGCATTTGAAGAAATTTTAATTTGTGGGGGAATATTAACAAAATATATAAAAAATGTCTAATCAACCAAAGATTTTGCAAACCCCCTGCAGTACCACTGTGGACCACCTAGGGATCACGGACCCCCCTATGGAAGACCCATGGAGTAGAAAGTAATGCCTTGCAGCAATTAAATCTATACTCTTGAGTCTAATACATAGGTCTTCAATGGGGGATCTGCGACCCCTAGGTGGTCCGCAGTGGTACTGCAGGAGGGTGGCACAATCTTTGGTTGATTAGACATTTTTTTTTATATATATTTTTAATTTTCTCCCACAAATTAAAATTTCTTTAAATACACACAAATCCAACATATTTTAGTAAAGGGACTCATTCAGCGATACAGGAGCTGTCTCACACACCGACTCTGTCAGGTTCCTCGCAATTGGCCGAGAGCCTATTCAGTCCCCAGGTGAAATCCAGAAGCACGGTACATTATTAGCCTCTCTTACATATGTGGGCTTCATCTTCAGTGAAGTATTTCCACATACTTAATGAACTGATGCTAGTTTGCTGCAATGACCCACTGGGCTCATCTCCTGCCTTCTAGGAGGTGTCCAAATTGTCTCGTGATACGTGACAGTCAACATGATGCTTCAAGTCTATACAACCCCTAAAAAAGACATGTTTAAAGTAGCGTCTAAATGATTGCTTTTTTTGTTTGTTTGTTTGTTTCGAAGTATAAGGCAGTGACTTCTGACTCATGTCTGAATGTGGAAAGATGTTTACTATACAGGAAAGTCCTCTCTCTGCATCGGTGACCTGTCAGCATTCCTCCAGAAAGCAGTCACGACGGGAAACATAAACAAAGGAGAGGTGAAAATGTGCGACACATAAACAGACTGTCCCTCTGGGAGAATGCGAGCGTCGGAGACAGGCGGCGGCGGAGGAGAAAACGCAGGGGAGGAGAGTCCTGCGATGAGAGCACGAGGTTGTTACATGAGCGCTGACATTCAGGAGAGGTGGACGTCGCACAAGGCTCCACTGTTAGAGGGCAGAACGAGGGGAAGGAGCAGCTGTCTGCCCGGGCAGGCAGCGATTCGTCTGCGCCCCCCACCCCCCTGCAGCTGTCAGACCCTGGAGAAATGGCCAATTCACATACAGGACATTGGGTCAGTGTTCAAGGACTGATGGGGCATCGCAACTTGAGCCACATATACAGAAAGGTGTGTGTTCTTGAAGCATATAGCCGAGGAGCGCACACAAGTACACATCTGATTAGAAGTCATTTATTTTTACCACAAAGAAACGTATATTTTTTATTATTATATACATTGAATAAATGAGATTTGAGTATATACGTGGTTTAGTAATGCGTCCTTAACTAGCATAGGATATGCATTAAAAACAACTAGTATTACAGCGATAATCAGGGTAATGGATAATCAGAATAAAAACGCATCATATAACTTCTCCGAATGGAAAAGACAGCCCCATTTGGAGGGATTTTCAGTCTAGGGAGATGTGTAAAGGGGAGATCGGATTCAATTCTTAATTTTGATAAAAAAGCTTCTAATTCATGTGGTCTGAGGGCGTAAATGCGTCATTCAGTGTACTCTGACGTAGATGGGCGGCACAGTGGTGTGGTGGTCAGCACCGATACGCTAAGACATGCTCCTTAGGTTAATTAGTGATTCTAAATTGGTCATATGTGTGAGTGTGAATTGTCTGTCTCTCTGAATTAGCCTTGTGATAGACTGGTGACTTGCCTAGGGTGTACAGAAAATGAATGAATGACTGTGGCGTTGATCATTTGTTCTCAACGTAAGACTCGTCCAGAATATATACACTATAATTCATTAAAAAAATAATAAAAATCAAATCAATTGTTCTAATCCTGGTTTAAATCAGTCTTATATTCCTATATAATATTCACATCATATTCCTCATTTATTGATTGTAAAAAAATGTTTGAAATACTTTTGTAAAACATGTGTTCAACAAGATTTCTAGGTTATAAATTCCCATAGTAAATCCGAGTGGATTTAACTTTAAAGAGCTGGATCAACTGCTGAGTCTTCTAGACAATCGAGTTCTTGCTTTTTTTTCATCCTACCAGTAACTCTTCAAGTCTAATTTTTTGATCCGTGACAGTTGTCAAGGCTCACACCCAGACACTTGTTAGTCTTGACAAGAGGCTTTGTGTTGAATAGCGATGGAGAGCAGAGGGCATGTTTGTCTGCAGAAGAATTGCTGTTCAGTCTTGTCAAGATTGAGCGGTGAAGTGCGGGGCAGACATCCAGCTGGAGATGCCGACCAGAAGAGCATAATGCGCGCATCAAGCTGGGTTTTTCAAAAGGAAGAGACGGGTAGAGTTGAATGTCATCAGCATAGCAATTATCATCAAAGACGTGGAATGTGATGGTGGAGCTAAGATGTGTATAGAGGAGGAAAATCAAGAGGAACCCCGCGGAGCGAGAGTGCCGTGGTGCAATCCTCAAGGGTCATCTTGGTGCACTCCAATGGAGTTTGGAAGAAGCAGAGACAGACAAAGAGATGCTGAGACAGAAATAAATAGGGGTTTGACTGTGCTTTTGAAATCAACAGAAAAAATAAATTCAGGTTTTTGTTTTTAGAGATGTAGAGATGATGAAAAATTCCATAAAAATCACTGTAGATGGTATTAATTTTTACATTTTAAAAAGTAGGAGCTAAGACCTGAATTATATCTGCCCAGCTAATCCTAAAAAAATATATATTTATAAACATACTTAGATTAGTGTTCCATTTGGAAAACCAACCTAGTGCATTACTGCCAGGCTAGGTACTGCCATCACCTAAATGAGCAGTTACTCAATATGTAACCCTAGGTTCTATGAGGTACAGTTCAAGTACGAATACAAGTCGTATTAGGTCAGGTATCAATACCAGTATCAGAAATCAATCAATTTGGGATCTAGAGAATTTGTAGTTCAGGTCAACACCTTGTGCTGTTCTTCATGTTTTTTAAGTTGTTCCTAAACAATTTGTGTGTGTTGCTGTGTCAGGCTGCATCCTGCCGAGAATGGCTGGTGCTATCAAGGAGTGTCATTGCTTGTGGGGTGCCTGGTCTGGTCTAGGTGGGTGGGAAATGTCTCAGATACATCCACAGGAATGCCAGGTCCAAAAGTTTCCCAGCAGAACATTGCATTGTCACAAGGTAGTCGGTGTTATTTCTTTCTCCTGTCAGTGGACAAGTACTAGACAATCCCTTTAAATCATACATATTTTCTCTTTCATAGTCTTCTTTCCCACCTCCCTGTTTTGTTTTTCTGACTCTCTACACAGCTGCTTCAAGCAGATGGGCTCACCCATATGATGATGCTCTGCTCAAGGTTTTGTCCTTCACGCCATCACCTTAGTGTTTTCTCTGGGGGGTTCCGATTCTCTAAAGTGTCCTGACACACACTGTGCTCTATAAATAAAGCTGAATTGAATTAAAGCACTGATGCCAATCAGCATGCACGGCGTCAATGCTCACCCTGAACTATGCTTCATTTAAGGAACACCAACAATAAAGACGCCATTTCTTTATACCGAGTCACCTTGCTGCCTAAAATACCCATGAAACATTCGCCTTCTCAGCTCCAGAGATGGCTGACTGATGCCATGAAAAATAGACGAGGAAAACGCAGACGAAGCCGAGTCTTTTCAGACGATATATATATATATATTCAGTTATTTTAGGCCCACCGACCCATCCGAACTAAAACAAGATATTCCTAAAAGCAAACAAAAAACCACACAACACAAATACTTTTTTTTTTTTTTTTTTTTAGAGTACTTTGTCCTCAGTTATGCCTGTTCAAAAAAACATACATTTGTCCACATACATCTACAATCTTTGCTTTAATCACTGCTTATCAGCTCATGAACCACAATATCTATTAACTGCATTTATCTTGATCTATTTCAGGTAACGTGACATATTAATTCCATTTTTATGTATTGGTTCCAAGAGGTGAAGCAATTCTTTAGTGTCTACTATACAATAATATCCATCATGTTATCGGTGCACAAACAAAACTATAAATATTAAGATTAATGGCCTCATGATGGCTGTGTAATGATTTTTTAACCATTGTTACTAGCTCTGATACCGGTGATCATTTTAATGGACGGCCCTGGGCAATTATGGATATAATAATGTGATATTTATTGCAAACATAAATTAAATCCAAGTATCTTTACAGATTAAACATCGACGTGCCGAAAAGACCAAACTCCAGAAATCTGGATCCCACCGGAGAGCCACATAAAGAACGAGAATAGGACCGTAGTAGCCAAAAAAGATTAATACAGATGAGGAGGCGAGAAGCATCTTAATTCAATAGTGTAAATCCCAGCCCACAGTATTCTCCTAGGAGGAAGGCATTTTGAGTGTGGAGGAAAAATAGACGCAGAACAAAGGGATCATCTGGGAAGAGGAGGAGGATAAATGGCTGTGGTTTGGGAAGAAAAAATGGAAATCTCCATCACATATTAAATACCAGGCAACGTACCGCTCGCCTGGTATTTAAAATGTTATGCAGGGTTAAACATCTGTGCCGGAAAAAGTTCAAAGAGAGCACGGGGAAGCAGCCTTTAACACAAGACAACACGGCAGGAAAGAATGGTGCAGGCGGAAAATAATGCCTTTGGCGAAAGATGACAAGAAAATATCACAAGAAAGATGACAAGAAACAATGAAAAGGTTAAAAAAAATTAGGTTGCATTAGACCAATTCTGTCTTTGAATTCAGTCAGGAGACTGGTGCAGACCTTTCAAGTTACCAGATTTTGGTATCACCCTCATGACCATTCTCCTTCCCCGGTGTCTCTTTTCTTTTGAATCGTCTTGAAAAAGATTACCGCAAACCCTAATGCTTTAGTGAATATTAATCTCTCTAAGCCCATTAAACAGATCAAAGACACGTGCGTTTGATTTCAGTTTCGTTTAAACTTGCAGTCATAGACCCATTTCTGGCTTAAGAGCATTTTGTACTCTCATTTCAAACGTGCTCATCTTCTGGTTTTACTGCAGTTCGTGCATTACTGATCTACAATAGACCTATTAACTCACCCGATTGTCCCATTCTTTTTGCATTTTTGAATGCCTTGTTGGAAAACCTGGTTAATAACTTCACTGAGTCGTGGAGTGGTATAACAATGATCGTGTTGAGTAATATCTCTTGAAAACCAGCTTCAGGGCACCTGCAAACACAGAATAGTTTTTTTTCTTGGCCTTCAAAACCACAAAGGTTTGAAAGCCTTTGGTTGTCTGGACCCCTTCTGGCTGTCCTACAGAAGCAGCATGCCCTGTCAGTGTTTTGAGGGAATGAAAGTCAACCGAGTTGTTGGTAGTTTGGTTCTTTGGCTCACTGGAGTGTGGACTTGACACCACATCCTCGTTTCCAATGCACTGTGATGTGGTGAATAATAGAACAAGTGGAAGAGTCAGCATTGAATGCCCAAGGCTGATTTCTAGCATCAGGGGGTCTCACGCATGCAGGAAGCTTAAATCAGAGGGCACCGTACACTCCAGCTCCGATGATGCTGCCGAGTCTATTTTGTGTGGTTCGGATAGAACGCTTCAAGGCAGCACAACAGTGTCCACGAAGGTACAGAAGACAACAACAACAAAAATGATGTGAAGAGGCGAAGTTTTCCTTGCATGGACTAAAACTCAAAAAACCTGTCAT